>NC_057833.1:79957500-82722500 GCF_910594005.1 Cervus elaphus
TTTACTGTTACCAATGGAGTTATATCCAACCCAATGCACAGTGGCTTTATACAACAGCTGTTGCTTCCTTCGGCTCCTTCTCCATGGACTCCGACCTTGCTGGGGCCACTGGTGTTATGCATGCCATTTCTGCCAGCTGGGGTCAGGGGCTGTAGCCACAGTCACCAGCAGCTTTATAAAGCTTATTGTGAAGTCACAGGCTTCTTAGTTTTCTTAGTCCCTTTTCTTCATGAACTTGGAACTGTCCTTGAGGGTTGGGTCAGATGGAATTTAAATGACTCTATTCTTTTATACAATAAACATTTATTGAGCAGCTACTATGAATTCAACATAGTTCTCCAGGCAAAACATTCAAAAACAGATAAGCTATGGTCTCTGATGTTGAGGCTCAACTCTGGCGGAAGTTATTCATGAACTACACCAGCATTTTCATTCTGCCCCCCCTCTGAAGGATAAGGATAAGAGGCTTCTGGAGGCTACCTGATGGGAGAGACTGTGGAGGAAACTGGGTCTTGTTCTGATGGGCAGGGCTAAGCTTCAGGTCAGTTCAGTTCATTTAAGTTCAGTCACTCAGTCATGTCCGACTCTTTGTGACCCCATGAATCGCAGCACACCAGGCCTCCCTGTCCATCACAAACTCCCAGAGTTTACTCAAACTCATGCCCATCGAGTCGGTGATGTCATCCAGCCATCTCATCCTCTGTCGTCCCCTTCTCCTCCTGCCCCCAATCCCTCCCAGCATTGGGGTCT
This sequence comes from Cervus elaphus, assembly GCF_910594005.1. Lineage (NCBI taxonomy): Eukaryota > Metazoa > Chordata > Mammalia > Artiodactyla > Cervidae > Cervus > Cervus elaphus. The sequence continues at coordinate 79,958,251 of NC_057833.1, forward strand.
TTTCCAATGAGTCAACTCTTCACATAAGGTGGCCAAAGTACTGGAGTTTCAGCTTCAGCACCAGTCCTTCCAATGAACACCCAGGACTTATCTCCTTCAGGATGGACTGGTTGGATCTCCTTGCAGTACAAGGGACTCTCCAAGGGCCAAGCTTAATAAATCTTGAATCCAATTTTTTTTTGATGAGTGAGGCTCTGTTCCCTCCCTGATTAGAAAACTAATCAAACTCATCAAATGGACCACAGCCTTGTCTAACTCAACGAAACTATGAGCCATGCGCTGTAGAGTTACACAATATGGATGGGTCATGGTGGAGAGTTCTGACAAAACATGGTCCACTGGAGAAGGCAATGGTAAACCACTTCAGCATTCTTGCCTTGAGAACCCGTGAACAGTATGACAAGGCAAAAAGATAGGACATTGAAAGACGAACTCCCTAGTCAGTAGGTGCCCAATATGCTACTGTAGAAGAGTGGAGAAATAACTTCAGGAAGAATGAAGAGACAGAGTCAAAGAGAAAGCAAAACCCAGTTGTGAATGTGACTGGTGATGGAAGTAAAGTCTGATGCTGTAAAGAACAACATTGCATAGGAACCTGGAATGTTAGGTCCATGAATCAAGGTAAACAAAAAATGGTTAAATAGGAGATGGCAAAAGTGAACATCAGTATTTTAGGAATCAATGAATTAAAATGGTCTCGATCGGGCGAATTTAATTCAGATGACCATTATATCTACTACTGTGGGCAAGAATCCCTTAGAGGAAATGGAGTAGCCCTCATAGTCAACAAGAAACTGAAATGCAGTACTTGGGTGCAATCTCAAAAATGACAGAATGATCTCTGTTCATTTCCAAGGCAAACCATTCAATATTACAGTAATCCAAGTCTATGTCCCAACCAGTAATGCTGAAGAAGCTGAAGTTGAATGGCTCTATGAAGACTTACAAGACCTTTTAGAACTAGCACCCCAAAAAGATGTCCTTTTCATTATAGGGAACTGGAATGCAAAAGTAGGAAGTCAAGAGATACCTGGAGTAACAGGCAAATTTGGCCTTGGAGTACACAATGAAGCAGGTGAAAGGCTAACAGAATTTGCCAAGAGAATGCACTGATCAGGGCAAACACCTTTTTTCCAAAACACAAGAGAAGATTCTACACATGGACATCACAAGATGGTCAATACCAAAATCATGTTGATTTTATTCTTTGCAGTCGAAGATGGAGAAGCTCTATACAATTAGCAAAAACAATACCAGGAGCTGTCTGTGGCTCAGATCATGAACTCCATATTGCCAATTTTGCTTAAATGGAAGAAAGTAGGGAAAACCATTAGACCATTCAGGTATGACCTAATCAAATCCCTTACAATTAATCAGTGGAAGTAACAAATAGATTCAAATGATTAGATCTGATAGACAGAGCACCTGAAGAACTATGGATGGGGGTTCATGACATTGTACAAAAGGCAGTGATCAAGACCATCACAAGAAAAAAAAGTGCAAAAAGATTGTCTCAGGAGGCCTTACAAACAGCCGTGAAAAGAAGAGAAGTGAAAGGCAAAGGAGAAAGGGAAAGATATACCCACATGAATGTAGAGTTCCAGAGAATAGCAAAGGGAGATAAGAAAGCCTTCCTCAGTGATCAATGCAAAGAAATAGAGGAAAACAATAGAATTGAAAAGACTAGAGATCTCTTCAAGAAAATTAGAGATACCAAAGGAATTTTTCATGCAAAGATGGGCACAATAAAGGACAGAAATGGTATGGACCTAACAGAAACAGAAGATACTAAGAGTAGGTGGCAAGAATACACAGAAAAACTGTACAAAAAAATCTGCATGGACCAGAAAACCACCACAGTGTCATCACTCACTAGAGCCAGACACCCTGGAATGTGAAGTCAAGTGGGCCTTAGGAAGCATCACTACGAACAAAGCTAGTGGAGGTGACAGAATTCCAGTTGAGCTATTTCAAATCCTAAAAGATGATGCTATTAAAGTGCTGCACTCAATATGCTAGTAATTTTGGAAAACTCAGCAGTGGCCACAGGACTGGAACAGGTCAGTGTTCATTCCAATCCCAAAGAAAGGCAATGCCAAAGAATGTTCACACTACTGCACAGTTGCATTCATCTCACATGCTAGCAAAGTAATGCTCAAAATTCTCCAACCAGGCTTCAACAGTACATGAACTAAGAACTTCCAGATGTTCAAGCTGGATTTAGAAAAGACAGAGGAATCAGAGATCAAATTGCTAACATCCATTGTATCATAAAAAAGCAAGAGAATTCCAGTAAAACATCTATTTCTGCTTTATTGTTTATGCCAAAGCCTTTGACTGTATAGATCACAACAAACTGTGGAAAATTCTTCAAGCGATGGGAATACCAGACCATCCTACCTGCCTTCTGAGAAATCTGCATGCACATCAAGAAGCAACAGAACTGGACATGGAACAACAGACTGGTTCCAAATAGGGAAAGGAGTACATCAAGGCTGTATATTGTCACCCTGCTTATTTAACTTATATGCAGAGTACATCATGTGAAATGCCAGACTGGATGAAGCACAAGCTGGAATCAAGATTTCTGGGAGAAATATCAGTAACCTCAGATATGCAGATGACACCTCTCTTATGGCAGAAAGTGAAGAGGAACTGAGGAGCCTCTTGATGAACATGAAAGAGGAGAGGGAAAAAGCTGGCTTAAATCAACATTCAAAAAACTAACTAAATCATAAAAACCATCAGTTCAGTTCAGTTCAGTTCAATCGCTCAGTCGTGTCTGATTCTTTGCGACCCCATTAACTGCAGCACGGCAGGCCTCCCTGTCCATCAACAACTCCCGGAGTTTACCCAATCTCATGTCCATTGAGTTGGTGATGCCATCTAACCATCTCACCCTCTGTCATCCCCTTCTCCTCCTGCCTTCAATCTTTCCCAACATCAGGGTCTTTTCAAATGAGTCAGCTCTCCGCATTAGGTGGCCAAAATATTGCACTTTCAGCTTCAACGTCAGTCCTTCCAATGAACACCCGGGACTTATTTCCTTTTGGATGGAGTGGTTGGATCTCCTTGCAGTCCAAAGGACTCTCAAGAGTCTTCAACACCATAGTCCAAAAGCATCAATTCTTCTGTGCTCAGCTTTCTTTATAGCCCAACTCTCACATCCATACATGACTACTGGAAAAACCATAGCCTTGACTAGACGGACCCTTGTTGACAAAGTAATGTCTCTGTTTTTTAATATGCTATCTAGGTTGGTCATAACTTTCCTTCCAAGGAGTAAGCGTCTTTTAATTTCATGGCTGCAATCACCATCTACAGTGATTTTGGAGCCCCCCGCCCCCCCCCCCCCCCGCCCGCCAAAAAAAAAGTCAGTCGGTCCCATCACTTCATGGGAAATGGATGGGGAAACAATGGAAACAGTGAAAAACTTTATTTTCTTGGGCTCCAAAATCACTGTAGATGGTAACTGTAGCCACAAAGTTAAAAGACACTTGCTCTTTGAAAGATAAGCTGTGACCAACCCTAGAATGGCATGAAATTTCCCTAAAGCCCATTGAGAAATGGGCGGTAGTTCTTCTCCCTGAACCCACTATTACAATCATTGATCATATATCAAGCTATACATCTATACATTTGATCAACTGCTTCAAGCCTAGTAATCATTATTTTCATTGGAGGCTCAGTCATACACTTGGTAATACAAGAAATGATAATCTTATTTAATAATAAAAAGGAAGAACCTTTCTATCAGGTACTCCTAACTAGCTCATGCCCAGTGAAATTAAAGGGAAACTGACTCTTGTGTTAACTCCCACTTCCAAAGGCCCCTAAGCTGGACTGGTCTATAGAGAGGCCTACTAACCTCAAACTCACCTTAAAACAATGCTCAAACAGAGGAAACTACACTAGGATGAGAAGAAGATGACATCAGAAGTAGACAGCGTGCCCAAGATGCTGGACTTGTAGGATCATTTATAATGTTGTTGATTCCTTGGACCTATGCCTATCAATCAAATGTTTTCTATCATGGACATGATTCTATGCTAGTTTAAAATTCAATCCAATTGTTTGGTTGTGGCCAATTACCTGAGTCTAGTATTTCTGGGTTACCTTGGTGGATTTCTGTTCTCTAGGGCTCTGATTGGATACCCTCTAAGGAATTATTTTAGATGAGTGTTCCATCCTGTTCTATCTTCATGATATTACTAGATGGGATCCTCTCACCTGGCCAGTTAATAATACCTGCTCTGATGCTGGCCATAGAGTTAAGTTCTCTCTTAGGGTCATTAAAACTCAATCAGAGTGAGGAGCTAAGTCTCAAAAAAAAAAAAAAACCTCTCATCTATTAAAAGGAAAATTCCCACAAACATGGTAACACCAGGCTATGGTCATTTACGTTTAAAATCTCCCCTATGTTGGGAAGGGTTAAATCATAATGAAAATGATCAATCTGGTAATTATGAGACAAGGCTGGGTGCTTTATGAACTATGCCTATTATTACCTTTAGAGAGAGTGATTGGCGTGGAACTCAGTGGATGTGTGGTACTAATTTATGGCTTTCACATCTACAGGGATGGATATGAAGGTGTAGCCTGGGATTCCCATGAATTTAAGGTCACATATGTTAACAAATCAGAGGTAATCCCAACCAATCTACTATTGGTATGATCCCAGTGGGTCAAAGATCTGTATTCTACTGGCATGCCTATTTAGCAGCTGTTTTTGGTGTCTGTGTGTTTTCATTGTGTTTAGAGGATGTAATTGGCCATATCAAAGCCTTAATAACTTTCATAAGCTTTAAATGATAGCAACTGGGCTCTTAGCTTATTGAATTCTGAGATCTCTATGACGAGAAAGGCAGTGTTACACAACTGCAAGGCCCTTGACACCTTATAGCATCTCAGGGAGATATCTGTGCTATAATTCAAAGTGAATGCTATGTTTTCATACCTGATAAATCCTTTGATGTAACACATTTGATGAACCACATGAAAAATCAGATTTCTGCTTTAAGTGACCCATTCCCTAGTCTTGATGGTCTTTAAAAAAAAAACTGGTTTGGTGTGGGAGGCTCATGGCTAAAGTATTTACTTTTAATTCCACCAGTGTTATTAACTATACCATTTGTATTTCGCATGTTTCACAGGATATTATTTTATTTTTGTATCTGAATTTTTACCTCCTCTCCCATTTCCACTTCAAGAAAGTAGACAAGCTCTTTTTAATTCCTTGAAATTTGCAGAGAGTGATTACTGAGCAGAAAGCTGAAGTTTCTAGTGATGCATATGATGAAACATATTTCTGTCACGGTGAAAGCCCAAACTCCTTTAAGTTATATTATATGTCTCAGTGGGGAATGAAGAAAGAAGAGAAGAATTCCCCTGAAGGCCCTCAAAGAAAGGGGTTGCTCAACAGAGAAGGGGATGGAGGTTGTCAAGACCTCAAAATGTGGGACTCTAGGACTATTTGAGGAAGATCTTGAAGAAAGATGGTTCCATGGTAGACCTAGTGGTTCACTGAATAGGTCAAGAATCTGAAACCTAACCATATAAGAAATGAGGTTTCCAACAAGTTGGACAGAAAGTCACAGACCTGAGGTTGGAAAAAAAAAAGGGATCAATTGTGCCAGGGAGAGGCAAGCACCTGACAGCGTAGGGCTAGTAACCAGAGGGGTCTTTGCCTGACAACCTTTAGAAAGGTCTGATTCTCCTGTTTTTCCCTTGAAAATTGCCAAAAGTTAAATTTAATCTACAGTGTAACATTTCCTCTCTGAAAAGAGAAGCTTCCTACACTGTTGGTAGGAATGTAAACTGGTACAGCCACTATGGAAAATAGTATGAAAGTTCCTTAAAAAAATAAAAATAGAGCTACCATATGCTCTTGCAATCCCACTCCTGGGCATATATCTAAGAAAACTCTAATTTAAAAACATATATGTACCCCCAATGTTTAGTGTTTATAGCAGGACTATTCACCATAACCAAGACAGAAGCAAGGTAAATACCCATCAACAGATGAATGAAGAAGATGTGATACATATATACAATGGAATATAACTCAGCCATAAAAAAAGAATGCATTGATGCCATTTAGATATTATCATACTAAATGAAATAAACCAGACAAATACCATATGATATCACTTATATGTGGAATTTAAAATATGACACAAATGAACATATCTACAAAACATAAACAGACTCACAGACATAGAGATTTGTGTTTGTCAAGGGAGTGCGGAGTAGGGGAAAGAATGGGAGTTTGGGATTAGTATATGCAAACTATTGTGTATAGCATGGGTCCTATTGTATAGCACAGGGAACTACATTCAATATCCTGTGATAAGACATAATGGAAAAAATATGAAAAATACATAATTAAAACCAAATGAATTTGCTGTACAGCAGAAATTAACACAACATTGTAAATCAACTCAACTTCAATAAAATACAGTTTTAAAAACTCTCTCTCTGAACTCTTCAATAAAGAGCAGCAATCCCATGCCACTTGGAGAGGTATATGTTGAGGACAGTGTAATTGGGGGTGGGCAGGAAGGAATGTTATCTGTTCCACATCCAGCCTTTGGATGAACCCACAATGAGGGAGTCATGTCCCTCCAAGGGGGCTGTCCCAGGGAGTTCCATAAGTGACCAATAACAAAGCAAGAGAGGACCCACATCAATTAATCAAGATATCATGTCAGAGGGTGGAGGAACCTAGACTTGAACTCAGGACAGATTCAACAGTGAACACAAACACAAGTCACTCCGTGATTTACTGGCAAGTGGGACAATGATGCCATGGCACCATCTGTATTGTAATATGACCTTAGCTCATTACAATAAAAAATTAAGTCCCCTAGAAACACAAGCACTTCCTAGACAACATGGAAAAAATTATGGCGGTTCCTTAAAAAACTAAAAATAGAGCTACCAGATGATGCTGCAATACCACTCCTGGGCACACATGCAGAGAAAACTCTAATTAAAGAAGATGCTGCTGCTGCTATATCGCTTCAGTCGTGTTCGACTCTGTGTGACCCCATAGACGGCAGCCCACCAGGCTCTCCCATCCCTGGGATTCTCCAGGCAAGAATAGCGGAGTGGGTTACCATTTCCTTCTCCAGTGCATGAAAGTGAAAAGTGAAAGTGAAGTCGCTCAGTCGTCTCCGACTCTTAGCGACCCCATGGACTGAAGCCTACCAGGCTCCTCCATCCATGGGATTTTCCAGGCAAGGGTACTGGAGTGGACTGCAATTGCCTTCTCCGATTAAAGAAGGTACATGAACCTTAAAGTTCATAGCACTGTCACAATAGCCAAGACATGAAAGCAACCTAAATATCCCGTAACAGATGAATGAATAAAGAAGATATAGTTCAGTTCAGTTCAGTTCAGTTGCTCAGTAGTGTCCAACTCTTTGTGACTCTATGAATCGCAGCATGCCAGGCCTCCCTGTCCATCACCAGCTCCCGGAGTTTACTCAAACTTATACCCATTGAGTCAGAGATGCCATCCAGCCATCTCATCCTCTGTCGTCCCCTTCTCCTCCTGCCCTCAATCCTTCCCAGCATCAGGGTCTTTTCCAATGAGTCAATTCTTCGTATGAGGTGGCCAAAGTACTGGAGTTTCAGCTTCAGCATCAGTCCTTCCAATGAACACCCAGGACTGATCTCCTTTAGGATGGACTGGTTGGATGTCCTTGCAGTCCAAGGGACTCTCAAGAGTCTTCTCCAACACCACAGTTCAAAAGCATCAATGTTTTGGCACTCAGCTTTCTTCACAATCCAACTCTCACATCCATACATGACCACTGGAAAAACCATAGCCTTGATTAGATGGACCTTTGTTGGCAAAGTAATGTCTTTGCTTTTTAACATGCTATCTAGGTTGGTCATCACTTTCCTTCCAAGGAGTAAGCGTCTTTTAATTTCATGGCTGCAGTCACCATCTGCACTGATTTTGGAGCCCAGAAAAATAAAATCTGACTCTGTTTCCACTGTCTCCCCATCTATTTCCCATGAGGTGATGGGACCAGATGCCATGATCTTAGTTTTCTGAATGTTAAGCTTTAAGTCAATGTTTTCACTCTCCTCTTTCACTTTCATCAAGAGGCTTTTTAGTTTCTCTTCACTTTCTGCCATAAGAGAGGTGTCATCTGCATATCTGAGGTTATTGATATTTCTCCCAGCAATCTTGATTCCAGCTTGTGCTTCCTCCAGCCCAGCATTTCTCATGATGTACTCTACATATAAGTTAAATAAGCAGGGTGACAATATACAGCCTTGACATACTCCTTTTCCTATTTGGAACCAGTCTGTTGTTCCATTTCCAGTTCTAACTGTTGCTTCCTGACCTGCATACAGGTTTCTCAATAGTCAGGTCAGGTGATCTGGTATTCCCATCTCTTTCAGAATTTTCCACAGTTCATTGTGATTCACACAGTGGAAGGCTTTGTTGTAGTCAATAAAGCAGAAATAGATGTTTTTCTGGAACTCTCTTGCTTTTTTGATGATCCAGCGGATATTTGGCAATTTGATCTCTGGTTCCTCTGCCATTTCTAAAACCAGCTTGAACATCTGGAAGTTCATGGTTCACGTATTGCTGAAGCCTAGCTTGGAGAATTTTGAGCATTACTTTACTATTGTGTGAGATGAGTGCAATTGTGAAGTAGTTTGAGCGTTCTCTGGGATTGCCTTTCTTAGGGATTGGAATGAAAACTGACCTTTTCCAGGCAAATATATACAATTGAATATTACTCAGTCTTTAAAAAGAATGAAATAATGCCACTTGCAGCAAAATAGATGGATCTGAAGAGATGATACCCTGATGCTGGGAAAGATTGAAGGCAGGAGGAGAAGGAGATGACAGAGGATGAGATGGTTGGATGACATCACTGACTCAATGAACATGAGTTTGAGTAAACTCCAGGAGTTGGTGATGGACAGGGAGGCCTGGTGTTCTGCAGTCCATGGGGTCATAAAGAGTCAGACACGACTGAGAGACTGAACTGAACTGAAAAGAGATGATAATACTAAGTGAGCCATACAAAGATATAGATAGATAGATAGATAGATAGATAGATAGACAGATAGATAGATAGATAGATAGATAACTTACATGTAGAATCTAAAAAAAAAATTATACAAATGAACTTATAATCAAAACAGGAATAGACCTGCAGACATAGAAAACAAACTTGTGGTTACCATAGGGGAAAGGGAGGGAGAGATAAATTAGGAGTTTGGGATTAACATATGCACACCACTATATATAAGATAGACAATCAACAAGGACCTATTGTATAACACAGGGAACTATACTCAATGTTCTGTAATAATACATAAGGGAAAAGAATCTGGAAAAAAATATGTATATATATATCACTTTTCTGTACACCTAAAACTAACACAACATTGTAAATCAACTATACTTCAATTGAAAAATACATTGTAATTGAAATGTGGAAAAAGTTAATGCAATCACTTTCTAATCAAACCTCTAAAATGCATTTCTAGTAAGAACCATGGATCTGGATTCACTCAACTATCTTGACCACCTTTACGCCACTCAACTATCAGAAGTACATTAACACCTTAACGTAAGAGGTGACAGAGGGGCCAACATAATGAAACTGTGAGTCAAAATGGTGTGCCTGGAAAGATTAAAAGCAACCAAACTCATATTGTTGTTTAACCCTCAGAATTTTAAGAAAGGAGAGAAGCTATTTAGAACAAGGTACCTAGCCATTCTGTTTTCCAGTGAAGGTTTTAACTTCCCACCTGAGATTCACTCTATAAATGCTATATTGTTCTGTCTTGGGTCCCTATGAATACAGACAATGTCCAACCCCTATTGGACCCTGATGCTGGGAAAGATTAAAGGCAGGAGAAGAAAGGGATAACAAAGGACAAGGTGGTTGGATGGCATCACCGACTCAATGGACTTGAGTTTGAGAAAGCTTTGGGATATGGTAAAGGACAGGGAAGCCTGGCATGCTGGAATCCATGGGGTCGCAAAGAGTTGGACATGAACAACAAGAACTAATCCCTATTACAGGCTCCACGCACTCAGAAGGTGTTGAAAATCCTGATGGTATTTGAGGAAGATATATTGACCAACAATCTTTAGCTGATTCATTTGATGGATTTCCTTGGCTTGGATACAGTCTGAAAATGCTACATTATAAAAAAGTATTTTTCATCTAGCTCTGAGAAATAATCCAAATTAAATTTCTAGTCAACTAGACTAATGAGAACAGCCTCCCTTGAAAATGAAATTTGAAACCTATGTGTGGGAGGGAGGCAAACTCAGCTTCACTGCTGGAGTTTGGATTTCTACTCTCCTGTAAAACTCAGCTGTTATTTTTACTGCTCATTTTTAACCATCCTTTGTTGCTTGCTAGCAACAGCTTTGAAGACTTTGGATTGGGCCTGACACCTGATTATTTAATTTATGATACCAACTTGGAACAGGCTCCCTCTTCCTCTAGAATTCACTGAGAAAAATGTTTGTGCCTCTGTTTACATATATCCAGGGCTTGGTGTGTTAGAGACACACAAGAGGAAGCTGGATTAAAGGAAGGGAAGATGGGAGGGATTGAGGGAGGAAAGTAGGAAGAGAAGTGGGGGGAAGAGAGAGAGATCATACTCTACTTTTTCAGTCCATTCACTTCCTACCCTTTGAAAGGACTCTCTCACACCTTCTCTCCTCAAACTCTCAAGAAACCTCCCACATTCTTATTTTTAGCCAATTCTCACTTGCTTCTTCCTGGAGAAGTTTGGAAGTATAGAAGTTAGGCAAACCCTACCACTGGTTCTACCTATCTACCATCTCCAAGGCCACATTTCCTATCTGTTCATCTGCTAACATGTGAATTAACCACACTCCTGTCTAAAAACCCTCCCTCTATACTTGGTCACATCCCACCTGGTATTGAAAGATGTTTTCCTAGCAATACTCTCCTAACAATTAGTTGCTTTCTCCTGCATGCTTGTGTGCTAAGTGGCTTCAGTCATGTCTGACTCTCTGCAATCCTATGGACTGTAGCCTGCCAGGTTTCTCTGTCCATGGAATTCTCCAGGCAAGAATACTGAAGTGGGTTGCCATGCCCTTCTTCAGGGGATCTTCCCCACCCAGAGATCGAACCCACATCTCATATGTCTCCTGCATTGGCAGGCACGTTCTTCATCATTAGTGCCACCTGGGAAGCCCCATTCTCTCCCGACATCAGCAAATTTTCACCCTCTTTGAAATTACCTTCATCAGTTTACAAACACTTTATATCTTCCATCTTACAAAAAGCTCTCTAGATGGGCCTAGAGATTATCATAAGTGAAGTAAGTCCAAAAGAGAAAGACAAATACCATATGATGACATTTATATATGGAATCTAAAATAGGACACAAATGAACTTATCTATAAAACAGAAACAGACTCACACATAGAGAACAAAATTGTGGTTGCCAAGGTTGGGGGTTGGGGGGAGGGATGGACTGGGAGTTTGGGATTAGCAGATGCAAACTATTATATATAGAATAAATAAAAAACAAGGTCCTACTGTACAACACAGGGAACTATATTCAATATCTTGTGATAAACCATGATGGAAAATATTATATATATATATATATATATATATATATATATATATATATATATATATATGACAGAAATATAACTGAATCACTTTTCTATACAGCAGAAATTAACAAAACATTATAAATTAGCTATATACTTCAATGAAAAACATCTTGTCCACTAGCTCCCACTTTACCTCTAGCTACCTTTCCTTGCAGCAAAACCCTTTGAAAGTGTTGGTCATACAAACTAACTAAAATTCTTTTTTCACCTAAATGCACTCCTCCAACTTCACTTTTTCCATGGCTGCTCCACCAGGACTGCTCATATGAAGGTGTCCTCTGTGGTCTAGTCCTACAGTCAGTGTCCAGTCCTCATCTTTCTCAATCCATCAGCAGCATTTAATGGTTCCTCGCTCCCTCCTTCTTAATTACACTTTGTTTACTTGGATCTCAGGACACCACATGCTCCTGCTTCTATCCCCCTAGCAGCACCTTCTTAGTCTCCTGATTTCTCTTATATCTGACCTCTTAATGTTGAGGTTCCTCGGAGCTGAGTCCTTGGTCAGCTCTTCTTCTCTGTTTATGCACTCTATCAGACAGTTTAACCTAGTTTCATGGGTTTAATAACACATAAACAATAGCTACTTCTAAATGTGCATCTTGAGTTCAGAGCTTTCTCCTAGATCCTAATGTCTAGCCGCTTGGATTCCAATAGGCATCTGAAATTCAATGTGTCTAATACTCCTGATTTTCCCTCTCAAACTTACTCAAACTTGCTCCATTTCAATTGATGGCAACTGCATCTTTCTCATCATTCAGTTAAAAACTCTGGAGTTAATCATGACTCTTACTTTCCCTCACTACACTTCAATTCAACAACCTGGCTTTACCTGAAAACTATACCCAGAATACCCAGAATATCTCATCTGTTTGTCTGAACAAAGAACACTAACTGGGCTCCCCAGCTAACCTGGCTTCCAAATCTCAATAAGATGGTTACTCTGAGACATTAGTTTGCCATCTTCTTGGTCAGTGGGCTTTCCAAATAAAGTCATATTCTTTGCCTCAACACTTCATCTCTCGGATTCATTAGGCTGTCATGTGGTGAGCAGAGTGAGCTTAGACTCGGTAACAATTTCATGGATATTATTGCTTAGGATAAGGCTAAACTTATTTTTAAGTTTAAAAAATCAGTTGATTAGCAATGATTCCGGGGAATGCTTTTCACAAGAGCACTGGAAGCTGAGCATAAAGTGCAGAGCAAAAGCATGTGGGCACTACTAGCTCATGTGTGTGAAGTGAGGTGACACCAGGTGAGCTGGTGGGAGCTACTGGTAAAGGCTGTTAGCACACTACTGGGCTTTACCACTGAGCCCCCATTTCTGGGCCAGCATTGGGTCTGAGAAAAGAGCAGTGTCCCCACAAAAGACTGAGCCAGACTTGCCTGGGTGTGTCCGGGAGTCTCCAGTGGAGGCGTGGGTCAACAGTTGCTTGCTGGGGGGTCAGGGACACTGAATGCAAGAGTGTGGACAGAAGTCGTTTTGAAGGAGGTCGTTATTACCACCATTACAGCTACCATAGTTTGGCCTCAGGGCAAACAACAGTGAGGAAACCCAGCCCTGCCCATCAACAGAAAACTGGACTAAAGATTTACTGAACATGGCCCTGTGCTTTGCTGGAGCAGCCGTGAAGAGAGACCCCACATCCAAGGTAAGAGAAACCCAAGTAAGGGCGTAGGCACTGAGAGAGGAGATCAGAGGGCAGACAGACTGAAACTACAACCACAGACAACCAGCCAATCAGATCACATGAAACAAAGCCTTGTCTAAGCCAATGAAACTAAGCCATTCCCGGTGGGGCCACCCAAGACGGCTGGGTAGCAGTGGAGAGGTCTGACAGAATGTGGTCCACTGGAGAAGGGAATGGCAAACCACTTCAGCATTCTTGCCTTGAGAACCCCATGAACAGTCTGAAAAGGCAAAAATATAGAACACTGAAAGATGAACTCCCCAGGTCAGTAGGTGCCCAATATACTACTGGAGGTCAATGGAGAAATAACTCCAGAAAGAATGAAGGGATGGAGCCAAAGCAAAAACAACACCCAGTTTTGAATGGGACTGGTGATGGAAGCAGGCTTTGATGCTGTAAAGAGCAATATTGCATAGGAACCTGGAATGTTAGGTCCATGAATCAAGGCAAATTGGAAGTGGTCAAACAGGAGATGACAAGACTGAACATCAACATTCTAGGAATCAGTGAACTAAGATGGTCTGGAATGGGTGAATTTAACTCAGATGACCATTACATCTACTACTGTGGGCAGGAATCCCTTAGAAGAAATGCAGTAGCTATCATAGTCAACAAAAGAGTCCGAAATGCAGTACTTGGATGCAATCTCAAAAGCGACAGAATGATCTCTGTTTGTTTCCAAGGCAAACCATTCAATATCACGGTATTCCAAGTCTATGCCCCGACCAGTAACACTGAAGAATCTGAAGTTGAGCAGTTCTGTGAAGACCTACAAGATCTTCTAGAACTAACACCCAACAAATATGTCCTTTTCATTATAGGGGACTGGAATGCAAAAATAGGAAGTCAAGAAACACCAGGAGTAACAGGCAAATTTGGCCTTGGAGTACAGAATGAAGCAGGGCAAAGGCTAATAGAGTTCTGCCAAGAACACACTGGTCATAGCAAACACCCTCTTCCAACAACACAAGAGAAGACTCTACACATGGACATCACCAGATGGTCGACACTGAAATCAGATTGGTTATATTCTTTGCAGTCAAAGATGGAAAAGCTCTATACAGTCAGCAAAAACAAGACCGGGAGCTTACGATGGCTCAGATCATGAATCCCTTATTGCCAATTTCAGACTGAAATTGAAGAAAGTTGGTGGAGAAAACTACTAGACCATTTAGGTATGACCTAAATCAAATCCCTTATGACTACAGTGGAAGTGAGAAATAGATTTAAGGGACTAGATTTGATAGAGAGAGTGCCTGATGAACTATGGATGGAGGTATGTGACACTGTAGAGGAGACAGGAATCAGGACCATCCCCAAGAAAAAGAAATGCAAAAAGGCAAAATGGTTTTCTGAGGAGGCATTACAAATAGCTGTGAAAAGAAGGGAAGCGAAAAGCAAAGGAGAAAAGGAAAGATACACCCATTTGAATGCAGAGTCCCAAAGAATAGCAACGAGAGATAAGAAAGACTTCCTCAGCAATCAATGCAAAGAAATAGAGGTAAACAATAGAATGGGAAAGACTAGAGATCTCTTCAAGAAAATTAGAGATACCAAGGGAACATTTCATGCAAAGATGGGATCAATAAAGGGCAGAAATGGTAGGGACCTAACAGAAGCAGAAGATATTAAGAAGAGGTGGCAAGAATACACAGAAGAACTATACAAAGAAGATCTACACGACCCAGATAATCACGATGGTGTGATCACTCACATAGAGCCAGACATCCTGGAATGTGAAGTCAAGTGGGCCTTAGGAAACACCACTATGAACAAACCTAGTGGAGGTTATATGGAATTTCAGTTGAGCTACTTCAAATCCTGAAAGATGACAATGTGAAAATGCTGCACTCAATATACCAGGAAATTTGGAAAACTCAGCAGTGGCCACAGGACTGGAAAAGGTCAGTTTTCATTCCAATCCCAAAGAAAAACAACGCCAAAAAATGATCAAACTACCACACAGTTGCACTCATCTCACATGCTAGTAAAGTAATGCTTAAAATTCTCCAAGCCAGGCTTCAGCAATACGTGAACTGTGAACTTCCAGATGTTCAAGCAGGTTTTAGAAAAGGCAGAGGAACCAGACATCAAATTGCCAACATCTGCTGGATCATCGAAAAAGCAAGAGAGCTCCAGAAAAACATCTATTTCTGCTTTATTGACTATGCCAAAGCCTTCAACTGTGTGGATCACAATAAACGGTGGAAAATTCTTCAAGAGATGGGAATACCAGACCACCTGACCTCCCTCTTGAGAAATCTGTATGCAGGCCAGGAAGCAACAGGTAGAACCGGACATGGAACAACAGACTGGTTCCAAATAGGAAAAGGAGTACGTCAAGGCTGTATATTGTCACTCTGCTTATTTAACTTATATGTAGAGTACATCATGAAAAACGCTGGGCTGGAGGAAGCACAAGCTGGAATCAAGATTGCCAGGAGAAATATCAATAACCTCAGATATGCAGATGACACCACCCTTATAGCAGAAAGTGAAGAAAAGCTAAAGAGCCTGTTGGTGAAAGTGAAGGAGGAGAGTGAAAAAGTTGGCTTAAACGTCAACATTCAGAAAACTGAGAACATGGCATCTGGCCCCATCACTTCATGGCAAATAGATGGGGAAACAGTGAAAACAATAGCTGACTTTACTTTTGGGGACTCCAACATCACTGCAGATGGTGATTGCAGCAATGAAATTAAAAGACACTTACTCCTTGGAAGGAAAGTTATGATCAACCTAGACAGCATATTAAAAAGCAGAGACGTTACTTTGCCAACAAAGGTCCGTCTAATCAAGGTATGGTTTTTCCAGTGACCATGTATGGATGTGAGAGTTGGACTATAAAGAAAGCTGAGTGTTGAAGAATTGATGCTTTTGAACTGTGGTGTTGGAGAAGACTCTTAAGAGTCCTTTGGACTGCAAAGAGACCCAACCATTCCATCCTGAAGGAGATCAGTCCTGGGTGTTCATTGGAAGGACTGATGTTGAAGCTGAAACTCCAATACATTGGCACGTGATGCAAAAAGCTGACTCATTGGAAAAGACCCTGATGCTGGGAAAGATTGAGGGCAGGAGGAGAAGGGGACGACAGAGGATGAGATGTTTGGACAGCATCACTGACTCTATGGACATGGGTTTGAGTAGACTCTGGGAGTTGGTGATGGACAAGGAGGCCTGGTGTGCTTCAGTTCTTGGGGTCGCAAAGAGTCGGACACGACTGAGCAACTGAACTGAACTGAACATAGCCCTGCTCATCAGAACAAGACCCAGCTTCCCCCACAATCAGTCTCTCCCATCAGGAAGTTTCCACAAGCCTCTTATCCTTATCCATCAGAGGGAAGACAGAATGAAAAACACAATCACAGAAAACCTACCAAACTAATCATGTGTATCACAGTCTGGTCTAAATCAATGAAACTATCAGCCATGCCATATAGGGCCACCCAAGACAGACAGGTCATGGTGGAGAGTTCTGACAAAACATGGTCCACTGGAGAGGGGAATGGCAAACCGCTTCAGCATTCTTGCCTCGAGAACCCAATGAACAGTATAACAAGGCAAAAAGATATGACACTGGAAGATTAATTCCCCAGGTAGGTAGGTGCCCAATATACTACTGGAGATCATCGGAAAAATAACTCCAGGAAGAAGCCGAAGTGAAAACAATGTCCACTGTGGATGTGACTGGTGGTGGAGGTAAAGTCTGATGTTGTAAGAACAGTACTGCATAGGAACCTGGAAGGTTAGGTCCATGAATCAAGGCAAATTGGAAGTGACAAACAGGAGATGGCAAAAGTGAACACTGACATTTTAGGAATCAGTGAACTAAAATGGGCTGGAACAGGCGACTTTAATTCAGATGACCATTATATCTACTACTGTGGGCAAGAATCCCTTAGAATAAATGGAATAGCCCTCATAGTCAACAAAGGAGTCCGAAATGCAGTCAGTCAGTCAGTTCAGTTGCTAAATCGTGACCAACTCTTTGCGAACATATGTATTACAGCATGCCAGGCTTCCCTGTCCATCACCAACTCCCAGAGATTCTCAAATTCATGTCTGTCAAGTTGGTGATCCCATCCAACCATTTCATCCCCTATCGTCCCCTTCTCCTCCTGCCTTCACTATCTCCCAGCATCAGGGTCTTTTCAAATGTGTTAGTTCTTCACACCAGGTGGCCAAAGATTGGAGTTTCAGATTCACCATCAGTCCTTCCAATGAATATTCAGGACTGATATCCTTTAGGATTGATTGGTTGGATCACCTCACAGTCCAAGGAACTCTCAAGACTCTCAACACCACAGTTCAAAAGCATCAATTCTTCAGTGCTCAGTTTTCTTTATGGCCAAACTCTCACATCCATACATGACTACTGGAAAAATCACAGTTTTGACCAGATGGACCTTTGTTAGCAAAGTAATGTCTGCTCTTTTTAATATGGTGTCTAGGTTTGTCATAACTTCTCTTCTGAAATGAGTACTTGGGTACAATCTCAAAAATGACAGAATGATCTCTGTTCAATTCCAAGGCAAACCATTCAATATCACAACATTCCAAGTCTATGCCCCAAAGACTAATGCTGAAAAAGTTGAGGTTGAACAGTTCTATGATGACTTAAAAGACCTTCTAGAACTAACACTAAAAAAAGATTTGCTTTTCATCATAGGGGACTAGAATGAAAAAGTAGGAATCAAGAGATACCTGGAGTAACAGGCAACTTTGGCCTTGGAGTACAAAATGAAGCAGGGCAAAGTCTAAGAGAGTTTTGCCAAGAGAATGCACAGGTCATAGCAAACACCCTCTTCCAACAACACAATAGAAAACTCTACACATGGATATCACCAGATAGTCAAGACCAAAATCAGATTGATTATATTCTTTTTAGCCAAAGATGGAGAAGCTCTATACAGTCAGCAAAAACAATACTGGGAGCTGGCTGTGGCTCAGATCATGAACTTCTTATTGTAAAGTTCAGACTTAAATTGAAGAAAACAGGGAAAACCACTAGACCATTCAGGTATGACCTAGATCAAATCCCTTACAATTAACCAGTGGAAGTGACAAATAGATTCAAGGGATTAGATTTGATAGACAGAGTGCCTGAAGAACTATGTAGGTTCATGACATTGTACTAGAGGTGATGAGCAAGACCATCCCCAAGAAAAAGTAATCAAGAAGGCAAAATGGTTGTATCAGGAGGCCTTACAAATAGCTGAGAAAAGAAGAGAAGCTGAAAGCAAAGGAGAAAAGGAAAGATATGCCTATCTGAAGGCAGAGTTCCAAAGAATAGCAAAGATAGATAAGAAAGCCTTCCTCGGGGATCAATGCAAAGAAATAGGAAAAAAAAAAAAAAATAGAATGGGAAAGACTAGAGATCTCTCAAGAAAATTAGAGATACTAAAGGGAACATTTCATGCAAAGATGGACTCAATAAAGGACAGAAATGGTATGGACCTAACAGAAGCAGAAGATATTAAGAAGAGGTGGCAAGAATACACAGAAGAACTATACAAAAAAGATCTTCATGACTCAGATAACCACGATGGTGTGATCACTGAATGCAAAGTAAGTGGGCCTTGACTTGATGTAGGAAGCATCACTACGAACAAATCTAGTGGAGGGGATGGAGTTCCAGTTGAGCTATTTCAAATCCTTAAAGATGATGCTGTTAAGGTGTTGCACTCAGTATGCCAGCAAATTTGGGAAACTTAGCAGTGGTCACAGAACCAGACCAGGTCCGTTTTCATTCCAATCCCAAAGAAAGATAATGCCCAAGAATATTCAAGCTACCACACAATTGTGTTCATCTACATGCTAGCAAATTAATGTTTAAAATTTTCCAAGCAATGTTTCAATATTACATGAACCAAGAACTTCCAGATGTTCAAGCTGGATTTAGAAATGGCAGAGGAATAAGAAATCAAATTGCCAACATCTATTGGATCATAAAAAAAAAAAAAAGAATCAAGAGAGTTCCCAGAAAAACATCTACTTCTGATTTATTGACTGTGGCAAAGACTTTGACTATCTGGATCACAAAAAACTATGGAAAATTCTTCAAGAGATGGGAATACCAGACCACCTTACCTGCCTCCTGAGAAATCTATATGCACATCAAGAAGTAAGTTAGAACCAGACATGGAACAACAGCCTGTTTCCAAATTGGGATAGGAGTGAATCAAGGCTGTATATTGTCACCCTACTTACTCTACTTATATGCAGAGTACATCATGAGAAATGCCAGGCTGGATGAAGCAAAAGCTGGAGTCAAGATAGCTGGGAGAAATATCAGTAACCTCAGATATGCAGATGACACCACCTTTATGGCAGAAAACAAAGAGAAACTAAAGAGCCTATTGATGAAAGTGAAAGAGGAGAGTGAAAAAGCTGGCTTAAAAGTCAACATTCAGAAAACTAAGATCATGGCATCTGGTCTCATCACTCCATGGCGATTAGATGGGGGAAACAATGGAAACAGTGGCTGACTTTATTTTCTTGGGCTCCAAAATCACTGCAGATGGTGACTACAGTCATGAAATTAAAAGTCACTTGCTCCTTGGAAGAAAAGCTATGACAAACCTACACAGCATATTAAAAAGTGAAGACATTACTTTCCTGACAAAAGTCCATCTACTCAAAGCCATGGTTTTTCCAGTAGTCATGTATGGATGTGAGAGTTGGACTATAAACAAAGCTGAGCACTGAAGAATTGATGGTTTTGAACTGTGGTGTTGAAGGAGACTCTTGAGAGTCCCTTGGACTGAAAGGAGATCAAACCAGTTAATCCTAATGGAAACCAGTGCTGAATATTCATTGGAAGGACTGATGCTGAATCTGAAACTCCAATATTTTGGCCACCTGATGCAAAGAACTGACTCATTGAAAATGAACCTGATGCTGGTAAATATTGAAGGCAGGAGGAGAAGGGGTCGACAGACGAGAAGGGGTTGGCAGAGGATGAGATGGCTGGATGGCATCACCGACTTAATGGACATGAGTTTGAGCAAGCTCTGGGAGTTGGTGATATACAGGGAAGCCTGGAGTGCTGTAGTCCATGGGGTCGCAAATTCAGACACAACTGAACAACTGAACTGAGCTGAGCTGGGTCTAAATGTTGCACCCTGCTATCTCAGGTGTTAAGGGAGAGGTCTTCACGTAGGTCATTATCACTAGTGAATTCTAATTCTGTGAAGAAGCATGCTCCACCCTTCCCCCCGACCCTGGTGCCCCATCCCTTTCTTCCATTCCTAGGCTAAATGAAGATACTTATTCTCTGCCCCTCCTCATTTATACCAAAAAAATTGAAGGCGAAGCTTCTCCCCCACCTACCACCCCATGTAAAATGCTCAAGAAGAATCTTTCATGAGGTAGGGCCATGTATACCATTTATACATACCTGCACTTCCAGGGCCCCAGTGCCCAGCATACCAAACACAGTAGGGACAAGGAGATGGAAGACATGTCATTTGCTGATTGCGGTGTTACTCCTGACCCTGACCCAGCTCCCCTTCTCGAATTCCCCAACTGAATTTTATTATTAATTAGATAGTAAGGAGGTCATGGGTTCATTTCTTTTCACATGACAGATATCTGCTCTGGGTGTGTAGCAGCTGTGTCTAAAGGCAGGGCCTGAGGTTTTAGTTACTCACCATCTGTCCCCTGCCTTTTCATCTTCTTTATCCTAAGACTGAGCAACAGTTTGCATTTATCACCACACATGTATTGCCTTTTTTAGCTCAGCTGGTAAAGAATCTGCCTGTAATGCAAGAGACCCCGGTTCAATTCATGGGTCTAGAAGATCCCTAGAAGAAGGGATAGGCTACTGAGAGGGTAACAGGTAGGAAGGCCAGAGGCCCCCAAGAGGCAGGAGGAAATAAACTGCAAGTGGCAGATGCTTTTTTTCCTTCTCTACACAAAATTAAAAAGAGACTTCTTTTAATTTTGTGTTGACAACACCTGGTTCTGCCTTGAGCTAACCAATACCTCTTTCTTAAGCTATGTTAATAAAACTATGTATTTGCTTTGGAATTTACCTTTCTTCAAAATGGTTCCACCTGAGAATAACTTTTTTTCTTTTCTCAAACCTAGGGCTGATAATGGCTTAACACACCAGTATTCCTGTCAGTTGTTTTATGCCATCCTATCTAAAAAATGTATATTATGGGAGAGGGGCCTGGTGAAACTCCCTCAGCCTTGAGGTGTCTCTTTTATTTGATTAATAGCTTTTTTCCTTTCTTTCTTTCTTTCTTTTTTTAGTTTTGACCATATAATTTATCTATTTATTTTTTCCATTTATTTTTATTAGTTGGAGGCTAATTACATTACAATATTGTAGTGGGTTTTGCCATACATTGACATGAATCAGCCATGGATTTACATGTGTTCCCCATCCTGATCTCCCCTCCTGCCTCCCTCTCCATCCCATCCCTCTGGGTCTTCCCAGTGCACCAGCCCTGAGCACTTGTCTCATGCATCCAACCTGGGCTGGTGATCTGTTTCACCCTTGTTTCAATGCTATTCTCTCAGAATATCCCACCCTCGCCTTCTCCCACAGAGTCCAAAAGTCTGTTCTGTACATCTGTGCCTCTTTTTCTGTTTTGCATATTGGGTTATCATTACCATCTTTCTAAATTCCATATATATGCATTAGTATACTGTATTGGTCTTTATCCTTCTGGCTTACTACACTCTGTTTAATGGGTTCCAGTGTGGAGATTCCTTAAAAAACTGGAAATAGAACTGCCATATGACCCAGCAATCCCACTCCTGGGCATACACACCAAGGAAACCAGATCTGAAAGAGACACATGTACCCCAATGTTCATCGCAGCACTGTTTATAATAGCCAGGACATGGAAGCAACCTAGATGCTATCAGCAGATGAATGGATAAGGAAGCTATGGTACATATACACTATGGAATATTACTCAGCCATTAAAAATAATTCATTTGAATCAGTTCTAGTCAGATGGATGAAACTGATTAATAGCTTTCTAACAGACATAAAGTGAAGTCGCTCAGTTGTGTCCCCATGAACTGTAGCCCACCAGACTCCTCTGTCCATGGAATTTTCCAGCAAGAGTACTGGAGTGGGTTGCCATTTCCTTATCCAGGGGATCTTCTGGACCCAGAGATCAAACCCAGGTCTCCCGCTTTGCAGGCAGATGCTTTACCATCTGAGCCACCAGGGAAGCCTAAATAGACATAAAACAGCTTGTTAAAAACTAGCAAGGGAGCACTCTTTCTGTCCCCTTCTGAGGTCTATGTTAGAAGCTTTCGCTATCTCTGTTATACTTTTAATAAAACTTTGCTACACAAAAAGCTCCAAGTAGTCAAACCTCACCTCTGACCCCAGATGGAAATCCTCTCCTTTGGAGGTCACGAATCTCAGCATAACACACGGCTTCCAGCAGCAACCTGTCACTACCCACTCCAGTATTCTTGGGCTTCCCTTGTGGCTCAGTGGTAAAGAATCCACCTGAAATATGGGAGACCTGGGTTTGATTCCTAGAGTGGGATGACCCCCTGGAGAAGGGAATGGCTACCAGCTCCAGTATTCTGGCTTAAAGAATTCCATGGACTGTATAGACCATGGGGTAGCAAAGAGTCAGAAAGTACCGAGCAACTTTCATTTTCACTTTTATTAAATAAGTTAAATGTAATATCAAGTTCTTTTTCATATCTCTAAAATAAGTTGGAAGAGGGACTAACCTGCCAGTCCAGTGGTTAAGATTTTGCCTTCCAGTGCAGGGGGTGTGGGTTCAATCCCTGCTCAAGGAGATAAGCTCACACATGCCTTGAGACCAAAAGAAACCAAACCATAACACAGAAGTGACAGTGTAACAAATTCTATAAAGACTTTAAAAATGGTCCACATAAAAAAATCTTAAAAAGTTAAATAGAATAAGCTGGAAGAAAAGAAAACAGAAAAAAAAAATCTGGACATGCATTTTAAGTGAATGAGAGAAAACGTATCTCCATGTTAGAGTCAATTTTCTTTTTCTAGGTTCAAGATTTTAAAAATAATAAAAGTGAATCTGAGTTAAATAAATGTAAGTTAAGTTGATCTAATGAATCAAATGATAACAAGGATGCATATCTGAACAAGTCAGATAATTGATTTTCTGACTCTGGATTAAAGAAATATTGGAAAACTTCCTCCTAGTAATAATATCTGTGTGGGCATGCTAAGTCACTTCAGTAGTGTCCAACTCTGTGGGATCCTATGGATTGTAGCCTGCCAGGCTCATCTGTCCATGGGATTCTCCAGGCAAGAATACTGGAGTAGGTTGCTGTGCCCTTCTCCAAGGGATCTTTCTGACCCAGGGATGGAACCCATGTCTCTTACATCTCCTACATTGGCAAGTGGGTTCTTTTAACACTAGCACCACCTGGGAAGCCCCCAGTGTATCTGAACACTTTTCAATTCTCTTTATTAAGGACTTCTGTATTTCCTGAATTCAGAAAACCCTGCTGATTCCTACTATGATTCATTGTAAGAGTGAAATAAAAGAACAGAAATTTCTTGTTGTTCAGTCTCTCAGTCATGGCTGACTTTTTGCAACCCTATGGACTACAGCAGGCCAAGCTTCCCTGTCCTTCACAATCTCCTGGAGTGTGCTCAAGTTCAAGTCCATTGAGTTGGGGATGTTATCTAACTATCCCATCCTCTGCCACCCTCTTCACCTTTTGTCTTCAATCTGTCCCAGTATCAGGGTCTTTTCCAATGAGTCAGTTCTTTGCATCAGGTGGCCTAGGTATTGGAGCTTCAGGTAGCAACAGCCCTTCCGATGAATAGTCAGGGTTGATTTCCTTTAGGATTGACTGATTTGATCTCCTTGCAGTCCAAGGGACTCTCAGGAGTCTTCTCCAGCACCACAGTTTGAAAGCAACAATTCTTCGGTGTTCAGCCTTCTTTATGGCCCTACTCTCACATCCCTACATGACTACTGGAAAAACCATAGCTTTGACTGCATGAGCCTTTGTCATCTAAGTGAAGTCTTTGCTTTTTAATATGCTGTCTAGGTTTGTCATAGCTTTTCTTCCAAGAAGCAAGTGTCTTCTATTTCATGACTGTAGTCACCATCTGCAGTGATCTTGGATTCCAAGAAAATAAACTCTGTCACTGCTTCCACTTTTCCCACTTATATGAAGTGATGGGACCAGATGCCATGATCTTAGGTTTCTGAATGTTGAGTTTTAAGCCAACTTTTTCACTCTCCTTTTTTCCCTCATCAAGAGGCTCTTTACTTCCTCTTGCTTTCTGCCATTAGAATGGTATCATCTGCATATTTGAGGTTATTGATATATCTCCCAGAAATCTTGATTTCAGCTTGTGCTTCATCCAGCCTGGCATTTTACATGATGTATTCTGCATTTAAGTTAAATAAGCAGGGTGACTATATACAGTCTTATCATACTCCTTTCCCAATTTTGAACCAGTCAGTTGTTCCATGTAAGGTTCTAACTGTTGCTTCTTGATCTGCATAGGTTTCTCAGGAGGCAGGAAAGGTGGTCTGATATTCCCATCTCTTTAAGAATTTCCCACAGTTTGTTATGATCCACACAGGAAAGACTTTCTCATAGCCAATGAAGCAGAGGTAGAATTTTTGAATTCTTTTGCTTTATCTATGATCTAACAAATGTTGGCAATTCTATCTCTGGTTCCTCTGCCTTTTCTAAATCCAGCTTTCACATCTGGAAGTTCTCAGTAAATGAACAGAGAAGTTTAACTTGAAGGATTTTGAGCATAACCTTACGAGCATGGGAAATGAGCACAATTTTCCAGTGGTCTGTATGTTTTTTGACACTGCCCTTCTTTGAGATTGGAATGAACACTGACCTTTACCAGTCCTGTGGCCACTGCTGAGTTTTCCAAATTTGCTGGCATATCGAGTGCAGCACTTTTACAGCACCATCTTTTAGGATTTGAAATAGCTCAACAGGAATTCCATCACCTCCACTAGCTTTGTTCATAGTAATGCTTCCTAAGGCCCACTTGACTTTGCACTCCAGGATGTCTTTCTCTAGGTGAGTGACCACTCCATCAAGATTATCTGGGTCATTAAGACATTTTTTTGTATATTCTTGCCACCTCTTCTTAATCTCTTCTGCCTCCATTAGGTCCATACCATTTCTATTCTTTATTGTGCCCATCCTTGCATGAAATGTTCCCTGAATATCTCCAATTTTCTTGAAGAGATCTCTAGTCTCTCCCATTATATAGTTTTCCTCTATTACTTTGCACTGATAATTGAAGAAGTCCTTCTTATCTCTCCTTGCTATTCTGTGGAACTCTGAATTCTGTGGAATTCTGAATTGGGTATATCTTTTCCTTTTTCCTTTGCCTTTCACTTCCCTTTTTTCCTCAGCTATTTGTAAAACCTCCTCAGACAACCAATTTGTTTTCTTGTATTCTTTTCCTTTGGGATAGTTTTGGTCACTGCCTCCTGTACAATGTTATGAGCCCCTGTCTATAGTTCTTCCTTCTCTCTGTGCCAGATCTAATTCCTTGAATCTATTCATCACTTCCACTGCATAATCTTAAGGCATTTGATTTAAGTCATACTTAAATGGCCTACCAACCTGGGGAGTTCATCTTTTAGTGTCATATCTCTTTGCCTTTTCATACTGTTAATGGGGTTCTCAAGGCAACATTACTGAACAGATTTGCCATTCCCTTCTCCAGTAGACTACATTTTGTTCAGAACTCTCCACCAGTTGTGAATGTGACTAGTGATGGAAGTGAAGTCTGATGCTGTATAGAACAATATATTGCATAGGAACCTGGAATGCTGGGTCCACAAATCAAGGCAAATTGGAAGTGGTCAAACAGGAGATGGCAAGAATAAACATTAGCATTTTAGGAATCAGTGAACTAAAATGTCCAGAATGGGTGAATTTAATTCAGATGACCATTGTATCTACTAATGTGAGAAAGAATCTGTTAGAAGAAATGGAATAGTCTTCATAGTCAACAAAAGAGTCCAAAATGAAGTACATGGGTACAATCTCAAAAATGTCAGAATGATCTCTGTTCGGTTCCAAAGCAAGCCATCAAAGTAATCCAATTCTATGCCCCAACCACTAATGCCGAAGAAGCTGAAGTTGAACAGTTCTATGATGACTTAAAAGACTTTCTAGAACTAACACCAAAAAAAAAAAAAAAAAAAAAAAAGAAAAAGAAAAAGTCCTCTTCATCATAAGGGACTGGAATGAAAAAGTAGGAAGTCAAGAGATATCTGCAGTAACAGGCAAGTTTGGTCTTGGAGTACAAAATGGAGCAGGGCAAAGACTAACAGAGTTTGCCAAGAGAGCATACTGGTCAGAGAAAACACCCTCTTCCAAAACACAAAAGATACTCTACACATGGACATCACTAGATGGTCAATACCAAAATCAGATTGGTTTTATTCTTTGTAGCTGAAGATGGAGGGCTCTATACAGTCAGCAAAAACAAGAGCAGCAGCTAACTGTGGCTCAGATCATGAACTCCTTATTGCAAAAATCGGGCTTAAAATGAAAAAAAAAAAAAAGTAGGTAAAACCACTGCACCATTTAGGTATGACCTAAATCAAATCCCTTTCAATTAATCAGTGGAAGTGACAAATAGATTCAAGGGGCTTAGATCTGATAGACAGAGTGTGTGAAGAACTATGGAGGTTCATGACATTGTACCAGAGGAGATGAGCAAGACCATTCCCAAGAAAAAGTAATGAAAAAGGCAAAACGGTTGTCTGAAGAGGCCTTACAAATAGCTGAGAAAAGAAGAGAAGCTGAAAACAAAGGAAAAAGGAAAGATATACCTGTATGAAGGCAGAGTTCCAAAAAATAACAAGGAGAGATGACAAAGTCTACCTCAGGGATCAGTGCAAAGAAATAGAGGAAAACAATAGGATGGGAAACACTAGAGATCTCTTCAAGAAAATTAGAGATACCAAGGGAACATCTCATGCAAAGATGGGCACAATAAAGGACATAAAAGGTATGGACCTAACAGAAGCAAAAGATATTAAGAAGAGGTGGCAAGAATACACAGAAGAACTATGCAAAAAAGATCTTCATGACCCAGATAACCACAATGGTGTGATCACTCATCTAGAACCAGACATCCTGGAGTGCAAAGTCAAGTGGGCCTTAGGAAGCATCACTACAAACAAGCTAGTGGAGGTGATGCAATTCCAGCTGAGCTATTTCAAATGCTAAAGATGAGGCTTTGAAAGTGCTGCACTCAACATGTCAGCAAATTTGGAAAACTCAACAGTGGCCACAGGACTGGAACAGGTCAGTGTTCATTCCAATCCCAAAGAAAGGCAATGTCAAAGAGTGTTCAAACTACTGCATAATTGCACTCATCTCACATGCTAGCAAAGTAATGCTCAAAATTCTCCAACCAGGCTTCAGCAGTATGTGAACTGAGAACTTCCAAATGTTCAAGCTGGATTTAGAAAAGGCAGAAGAACCAGAGGAAAAATTGCCAACATCTGTTGGGTCATAGAAAAGGCAAGAGTTCCCAGAAAAACATCTACTTATGATTTATTGACTATGACAAAGTCTTTGACTATATAGATCACAACAAACTGTGGAAATTTTTTAAGTTATGTGAATACCAGTCCACTGACTCCTGAGAAATCTGTATGCACATCAAGAAGAAACAGCTAGAACTGGACATGGAACAACAAACTGGTTCCAAATTTAGATAGGACCATGTCAAGGCTGTACATAGTCACCCTGCTTACTTAACTTATATGCAGAGTACATCATGCAAAATGCCAGGCTGGATGAAGTGCAAGCTGGAACCAAGATGCCGGGAGAAATATCAATAACTTCAGATGTGCAGATGACACCACCCTTATGGCAGAAATCGAAGAAGAACTAAAGAGACTCTTGATGAAAGTGAAAGAGGAGAGTGGAAAAAGTTGGCTTAAAACTCAGCATTCAGAAAACTAAGATCATGGCACCTGGTCCCATCACTTCATGACAAATAGGTGGGGAAACAATGAAAACAGTGACAGACTTTTGGGGGGAGGGGTCTCCAAAATCAATGCAGATGGTGACTGCAGCCATGAAATTAAAAGACTCTTGCTCCTTGGAAGAGAAGCTATGGCAAACCTAGACAGCATATTAAAAAGCAGAGATATTACTTTGCCTACAAAAGTCAAAGCTATGGCTTTTCTAGTAGTTACGTATGGATGTGAGAGTTAGACCACAGGAAGGCTGAGCTCTGAAGAATTGATGCTTTTGAACTGTGGTGTTGGAACAGACTCTTGAGAGTCCCTTGGACTGCAAGGAAATCCAACCACTCAATCCTAATGGAAACTGGTCCTGAATAATCATTGGAAGGTCTGATGCTGAAGCTGAAATTCCAATACTTTAGCCTGATGCGATGAACTAACTCATTGGAAAAGACCCTGCTGCTGGGAAAGATTGAAGGCAGGAGAAGAAGGGGATAACAGAGGACAGACAGTTGGATGGCATCACTGATTCAATGGACATAAGTTTGAGCAAACTCTGGGAGTTGATGATGGATAGGGAAGCCTGGCGTGCTGCAGTCCATGGGGTTGCAAAAAGTCAGAAACGACTGAGTGACTGAACAGAACTGAACTGAATGGGCTCATGGTTTTCCCTAAATTCTTCAACTTAAGCCTGAATTTTGCAGAAAGCAAGTGATGATCTGAGCCAAAGTGAGATCCAGGTTTTTTCGTTGTTGTTGTTGACTGTATAGATCCATCTTTGACTGCAAAGAATATAATCAATCTGATTTTGGTATTGACCATTTGATAATGTCCATGTGTAGAGTCTTCTCTGTGTGGTTGCAAAAGGGTGTTTGATATGACTAGTGTATTCTCTTGGCAAAATTCTGTTATCTTTTGCCCTGCTCATTTTAAATTCCAAGGCCCCTAGATAATATACATGTTTCAATGCTGATCTCTCGACAGATCCCACCCTCACCTTCTCCCACAGAGTCCAAAAGTCTGTTCTGTACATCTGTGTCTCTTTTTCTGTTTTGCATATAGGGTTATTATTACCATATTTCTAAATTCCATATATATGTGTTAGTATGCTGTAATGGTCTTTATCTTTCTGGCTTACTTCACTCTGTATAATGGACTCCAGTTTCATCCATCTCATTAGAACTGATTCAAATGAATTCTTTTTAATGGCTGAGTAATATTCCATGGTGTATATGTACCACAGCTTCCTTATCCATTCGTCTGCAGATGGGCATCTAGGTTGCTTCCATGTCCTGACTATTATAAACAGTGCTGTGATGAATACTAGGGTGCACATGTCTCTTTCAGATCTGGTTTCCTCATGTATATTATCTAGGGAGGAACAGATCACCAGCCCAGGTTGGATGCATGAGACAAGTGCTCGGGCCTGGTACACTGGGAAAACCCAGAAGGATCGGGTAGAGAGGGAAGTGGGAGAGGGGATTGGGATGGGGAATACATGTAAATCCATGGCTGATTCATGTCAATGTATGACAAAAAACACTACAATAATGTAAAGTAATTAGCCTCCAACTAATAAAAATAAATGAAAAAAAAAAAAAAAACTCCAAGGCCAAACTAGCTGGTTATTCCAGATATCTCTTGACTTCTTACTTCTGCTTTCCAATTCCCTATAATGAAAAGGATATCTTTTATTGGTGTTAGTTCTAGAACTTCTTCATAGAATTGGTCAACTTCAGCTTCTTCAGCATCAGTGTTTGGGCATAGACTTGGATTACTGTGTTGTTGAATGATTTGTCTTTGAAACCAATCAATATCATTCTGTTCTGTCATTTTTGAGCTTGCATACAAGTACTGCTGGACATGGAACAACACACTGGTTCCAAATAGAGAAAGGAGTACTTCAAGGCTGTATATTGTCCCCTGCTTATTTAACTTATATGCAGAGTACATCATGAGTCATGTATGGATGTATGGATGTTAGAGTTGGACTATAAAGAAAGCTGAGCACAGAAAAATTGATGCTTTTGAACTGTGGTGTTAGGGAAGACTCTTGAGAGTCCCTTGGACTGCAAGGAGATCCAACCAGTCCATCCTAAAGGTGATCAGTCCTGGGTGTTCATTGGAAGGACTGATGTTGAAGCTGAAACTCCAATACTTTGGCCACCTGATGCAAAGAGCTGACTCACTTGAAAAGACCCTGATGCTGGGAAAGATTGAGGGTGGGAGGAGAAGGGGACAACAGAGGATGAGATGGTTGGATGGCATCACCGACTCAATGAAGATGAGTTTGAGCAGACTCTGGGAGTTGGTGATGGATAGGAAGGCCTGGCGTGCTGCGGTTCATGGAGTCGCCAAGAGTTAGATGCGACTGAGCGACTGAAGTGAACTGAACTGAACCGCATTTTGGAATCTTTTGTTGACTATAAGGGCTACTCCATTTCTTCTAAGTGATTCTTGTCCACAGTAGTAGATAAAATGGTCAACTGAAATAAATTCACCCATTCTTGTCCATTTTAGTTCACTGATTCCTAAGATGTCTATGTTCACTCTTGCTATCTCCTGCTTGACCACATCCAGTTTATCTGATTCATGGACCTAACATTCCAGATTTCTGTTCAATACTGTTCTTTCAGCATTGGACATTATTTTCACCGCCAGACACGCCCATCACTGAGCACTGTTTCTGCTTTGGCCCAGTGGCTTCATTGTCTCTGGAGCTATTAGTAATTGCTTTCAACTCTTCCCAAGTAGTGTGTTGGACACCTTGAGACCTATGGGACTCATCTTTCAGTGTCATATATTTTTGGCTTTTTGTACTGTTTATGTGGTTCTCATAGCAAGAATACTGGAGTGGTTTGTCATTCCCTCCTCCAGTGGACTACATTTTGTGACTCTCCACTATGACCCGCTGGTCTTGGGTGGCCCTGCAGGGCATGTCTTATAGCTTTATTGAGTTACACAAGCCCCTTCACCACAACAAGACTGTGATCCATGAAGGAGTCATTCATTGTGATTCACCCGTGATTCTTTGTATGACTAGGCTAAGAGAACATGTAATTTATCTAGTAGATACCAAAATTCTTAGTCATCCACTCAGATACATAAGTCCTACATGTTTAAGTTAAGAGAAAGTAAATGATAATTACCAATTTCTTCAAGATTTTGTGCTTCATTTTAGTTCTGGCCTGATTTATAGGACTCTGAATGAGTAATAAAGGCTAAAGTGTTGGCCATATATGCTATAACTGACAAATATTTAAGAGTTTCAGATGGGAAGACTCCTATTAAAGATTTTCTTGAGTGTTCAAGAAGGCTTTTATCAAGCACACTAAAATTATAACCTTTAGGAAGAATCTTAGAATAGAGGCTTGTTTCCTTTCATTCTGCTTGTGAAATTATGGTCACTGTCTGCAACAATGATCCATGATTTGATTATTTTCCTGGAAGATTTAAAGTGGAGGAGAAAAAGAATAAGGGAATAGGAAATGAATTTTGTAAAACTACCAGACACTAATACATGGCAACTGTTTAATATTACAGTGACCTAAAAAATATTTTTTCTCCTTTTGTGAGGAAACCAAAGCTTAGATGAATGAAATAACTTGCCCAAAGTCACACAAACAGTAAATGACAGAGTCAACATTTGAACTATCTGTTTGGAAGATCTCTGCTCACTCCAGCATCAAGTTCTGAAAGTGTGAGCCCCACTCTGTCAGTATCAGCATTACCTGGGAATTTGTCACAAATAAAAATTTGGAGGTCTTGCCCCCAGACTTCTAAATAATAGCTCTGGGAGGGGGACACACAACTTATATTTTATTAGGTTTCTGAGCAACTCTCATGTACACGCAAATTTGAGAACCCCTGCCTTGTGCCAGACTGATTCACAATAAGAGAGGACATAGGCCTATTGTGTAAAATGAAAAAGGTGCTGATGGTAGCAGACTCTTCATTAAAAAAGCATAGACCCTGGACATCTAGCTCAGACCCTGGCTCCTACTTCTAATACATTTTGAGCATGAAACATAGAGAATGGTAAGCAGGAATAGCTGATGCCCTAAAGGGAGATTTCCCTAGTGGCTTAGATGGTAAAGAATCTGCCTGCAATGCAGGAGACCTGGGTTCAATCCCTGGGCTGGGAAGATCCCATGGAGTAGGAAATGGCAACCTACTCTAGTGTTCTTGCCTGAAGAATTCCATGGACAGAGGAGCCGGATGAGCCAAAGTCCATGGGGTTGCAAAGAGTTGGACATGACTGAGCTACTAACATTGAAGGGAAATGAACACATTGAGTTCTTCCTTTTTCAGCATTTTAAAGCTGGAAACAGACTAGTCCAATCATAAGACTCAGAAAGGTTTACTTATTTGCTCCAATCACAAAACTAGTTGGTTAGCACAAAGTCTGCAATAGAACAGGTTCCCCAGTATCTAGTCGTGCTTATTCTTTCGGTCTCCTATTCTTTTGCTGCACTTCACAAGAACCATCAGATATAGAACTGCTGCTTTTTCCTCTTTGGAGACACTGTAAGTTTGAGATGATTTTAATTTCCATATTCTGAAGAGAATTTTAATTTTTAATTCAGCCTTTCTACTTCCTGGGCTTCCCTGGTAACTCAGCTGGTAAAGAATCTGCCTGCAATGCAGGAGATCCCAGTTCAATTCCTAGATCAGGAAGATCCCATGGAGAAAGGATAGGCTACCCACTCCAGTATTCTTGGGCTTCCCTGGTGACTCAGATGGTAAAGAATCTGCCTGCAAGGCAAGAAATCTGGGTTTAATCCCTGGATTGGGAAGATCCCCTGGAGGAGGGCATGGCAACCCACTCCAGTATTCTTATCTGGAGAATCCCCATGGAGAGAAGAGCCTGGCAGGCTATAGTCCATGGGGTTGCAAAGAGTCAGACACAACTGAGAGAATTTTAATTTTTAACTCAGCCTTTCTACTTCCTGGCTCTGGGCCAAGGAAGCCATCAGTTCTTTTTTTTTTTTTTTTTGGCTGTACTAAGTCTTCACTGTTGCATATGGTCTTTCTCTAGTTGCGGTGTGTTGGCTTCACATTGTGGCAGCCTCTCTTAATCCAGAGCACAGGTCCTAGGGCACATAGACTTCAGTAGTTGCAGTTAGTGTGCTCAGTAGTTGTGGCTCATGGGCTCTAGGGCACAGGCTTGGCAGTTGTGGTACACAGTTCAGTTGCTCTATGGCATGTGGAGTCTTCCCGGACCAGGGATTGAATCTGCATTCCCTACATTGGCAGGCATCTCCTTAACCACTGGCCCACCAGAGAAGTCCCTGGCAACCAGTTTTTCATCCATTTTTATCAGGTGGAAAAAAACTGAGAGAGACATGCTAACAGTAACCTCCTCCGGAAATGTGGCATAGGGCCCCTGACTAAGGAAGCTGCAGTCAGCAAGGAAATTGTGTATAGCTGGCAGGCAGAAATATGATCAAGAATGAAGACAACAAATGCCTGCTGTCATTTGGAAATTTTTTTCCTTCCTAGGTCTCCCACCACACTGTAAGACCTCTCTGTTGAAAGATGCATGATGGAGAAATTGAAAATTAGATATTAAGCACCAGGAACATTGTTGCCAGGGACAAGAAAACAGAGGGCAGAAAATAGGTACAAGGTGGCAAGAAAGAATTTACTAAAACCATGGTTGGGTAGGCTCCTGACAGAGGAGGATGGGTGAGCAGAATTCAAATCGCTACACAGATTTTCCACATAAGAAAGAGATAGAGAACAGGGAACAGAATCCATGAAAATCCTGAGAACTACTGGGTGAATATTAAAAGGGGAGAAAACTGGGCCACTGCCAAGCAAAAGCAAGAGAATGAATCAGACTTCCAAATAAACTGAATGTAAAATGCAAAGCTAGTCTGAAAAGCTTGTGTTTGTTATTGATCATTAAAAGATTGAAGGGTGGTATTATTCTGGTTATGGTTTTATTCCAAACAACTGCACTGTGACTTGTAAGATGGTATAAAGATGAGGAGGCAAGTTGGTACAAAGGTCCCTGCATGGTATGCCCCTTAGTAAGAGCCCAAGGAGGCCCGGGATCACAAGGAGTAAGGGCATATCAAACTGTGTTGGAACCCAGGTTCAAGATCAAGAAGAGAATTAAAAATAATCCCAAATATTTTCAAGTTAGAAAGATGTACAGAGTTAAAAATAGAGATTTAGGAAGAAAAGAAAACACAGGAGATGAGCATCAAATCATCAAAAATGTCAGCTAGTGTTTGTGGCTTTTTAAATTAAGTGACAGCTGGTTCCATAAAAAAGTTCCTGGTTCAGTGGGGTGAGGATCAGAAGTTGGGCAAGTACCAGTTCAGTGGATTTAACAAAGTTCCTCTCTTACAGCCTCAGTCTGCCTATCTACAAAGAGAATGAATTGAGATTTTTTCCTAGGGCTGTACCCGAACTCCCACCACACGATTGTTTAAAAAAAGTGATACTTGTAGAAAAGGCTATGAAATGCAAAGGACTTTAAATGCAAGGTGATATTATGGTATCATCATTTCTCTCATGTGACACGGACTTCTTGGTTCAGTGAGAGGGTTGGTCTGTTTGTGAGCTGGTTGGTTGCAAGGGAGAAAAACTCAAGAATGATATGCTTGAGACAGAAGCTAAGTCCAAGCAAAGAACACAGTGGAAGTCCCTTTATCTGGAAGGGATTGCTACTAAAAATATCAAAGCCCTCCAACTGTTAGACTAGTGATTCTCTTTATTGATTTCCACTGCAACAACAGAGGGGTTGATATTTCACTTGCCACATGTAGCGTGTACCCCAATTACTGTCTGAAATTTACTGCAAAATGAGTGACTATCTCACACTCAAATTATTCTTTAAGATGGACAAAAGTGAAACAGAAAGTCTAGCTTACCTCCAGAATCTTCTGCTGAAGCTGTCTACTGGGTTATAAATTCTGCCTTACTCATTCTGTATGAGCATAAATCAGGGCAGTCTTCTGGGTTTGTGTGAGCAGAAGAGAAAACCCATTGCTAAAACCATGTGATTGGTAAATTCTTGGCATAGACATTGCTAATTATCTATTCAATGGCTATACCCCCCTAATATCACCCACTTCT
The DNA here is from genome assembly GCF_910594005.1 of Cervus elaphus. NCBI lineage: Eukaryota > Metazoa > Chordata > Mammalia > Artiodactyla > Cervidae > Cervus > Cervus elaphus. The sequence goes on from NC_057833.1 coordinate 79,993,632, forward strand.
TCCATCTTCCCCCTTAGCTCACACTTGCTTCTTCCTTGCTAACCTGATTTGTTCAGCGCAGTAATGTAACCATCTACAATTTACTCCCTTGTAGATAGAGGTAGTCCTATTGTACATGCCTGACTGATTAAATATAGGCTAACACCCATGGATAAAAGAGCTAAGCCTTGCTAAAAAGATACCCCACCACCATTCACATTACTTTCTGCAATTGTGAGGCCTAGAGACATAACCACTTCACCATCTTCAACCAGTAGGTGACCAGCAGGGGGATGAAGGCTGACCCAGCCAGGATGGAGACAGAGCCTGAGTCCCCAGGGCCATCTCTGGGACTGGTAGCTGCAACACTTCCTTGCTGTTTTTTATTGAGAAAAATCCTTTGTTTCAACTTCTCTCAGCTGATATTTTATTTTCAGATGAACATATTCCTAATTAACAAGAGGAACATTCTAAGGAATATTGAAGCTATGTAGCCCATCAGTTTATTTGAGCCATTTACTGGGAAGATAATGAAGGCAAGAAAGGATGATAAGGAAATTCTGGAAAGGTGGCACACAGTGACTGGTGTTGACTGATATATCATCATTTTTACATAAGTAGAAAAGGCTATGACATTTTAAAGGCAAACTGTGGGCATGACTTGCAGGGTTACTCAATTTACTAATCTATAAATATTTACGGAGCCCTGTTCTGCACCCAGCATCTTCTTCACTTAATCCAATCAACCCATGCTCCCCTCTATCCTTGTTTCAAAGTTACTGACACACCAAAGTACTATGACCCAGAGACAAGGACAAGGCAAGGACTCTTAAACAAGCAAGATTTCCTAGCCATTGGACTGTAAATATGAAAGCATCGTCTCTGTAGTGTTATGTGTCCAGAACTCTTCTAAGTGTTTTACATACATTTGCTCATTTAATTTCCACAAAACTACCCTGTGAGGCAGTTTTTTAAAAATATATTATATGTTTTTACAATAAATGCAAAAACAGCATGCTATTATTATAGTCACCTTTAAGGGGAGGAGTGGAAGTGAGGGGAAGAGAAGTTAAGCACATTAGGATATAGTACATGATAGTATAGGATAAGAACATTACAACATAGGATGAGGATGCTATAGTATAGGATAAGGACATTATAGTACAGAATATAGTACATTATAGTATAGAACAAGGACATCATAGTATACATTACAGTATAGAGTAAGGACATTATAATATAGGATACAGTATGTGATAGTATAAGATAAGGGCATCACAGTATAGGATATAGTACATTATAGTACAGGACAAGGACATTATTGTATAGGACAAGTATGTTATAGCATAGGATGTATATCCTATACATTATAGTATAGGATAAGGATGTGATAGAACAAGTATGTTTTAGTACAAGATGAGTGATAGATGCATGGTTTGAACCTTGGCAATCTGGCTCTAGAATCTGGGTTCCTAAGTGTGTTGCTCTCCACTCTCTCTCCCAGGACACTGTAGGAACCCTGATGGACCTCAGGTTGAGGCATTCACTGGTTATCCTCTATCTCCCCTCAACTTAGCAGTTTGCACCCTTCTCTGCCTTCCTTCTGTGTCCCACAGACTGAACGCTGCCTGCGTCACCCAGGTTCCCTTGACCTCAGGATTCTGGCTAGACATTGCAATGGGCTGACACGAGATGAGAGGGAGAAAAGAGGATAATTATTCCCAATTTCCTGCCCTTAATCCTTTGTCCTCCTTACAGTGCCAGCCAAGGTTACTTCCTCATCTGTTCCTGCTGTGATGCAACTCTCCAGACGTGATCACAATGTCTCCTCCCTCCGCTCTCGAAGCCTGGGCAGTTCACAGCCCTTCTATGTTGCCAATCTCTGGGTGTTTACCCATCCTTCAGGGTTTGCTTTATCTCAATCCACATTCATTAACTTCTCTCCACCTAAAACTTTCAATTGTGTCATCCATTTCCCTCCATGACCATGACCTGACCTATACAAAGGTTCCCCTCTCTGGTCAGGGTGGTCTCAGGAAGGGACATACTAGTGTGACACTTGGCTCTGTATCCCTGGGATCATCTCAGATCAAAATAGGTTAATAGGCTAAAGGGGATTTTTAGGATAATAAAGGTGTCAAAGTCAGGAAGATACAACAATTATAAATGCTACACATCTAATAAAAATTCAAAATGTATGAAACAAAAATTGATGAAACTAAAGAAAGAGACAAAAAAACCACTCTAGCCAAAAACGTTAACACAACTCTCTCAAAAATAGTAGAATAACTAGATAACATCAATAAGTATACTGAACAATTGACCCTGTCTTCATACCATTACCAATCATGTCTGTATCAGGGGACACATCTTCTATAGGTATTTAGAAATAAAATAATTTTAAATACTACCACATTGCTGATACTGTATACCAAGCTAAGTGTCAATGAACTATAGAATCCTTTAACAAGAAGGATGTGAAAGCTAAAGACTCCTGAAACTTGACAAGGGAGAACTTATGAAAATCCATGTAAAGGAGAAACTGGAGGCTCACAAGATAGAAGCTGGCTATGATATGATCCATTCATATAAAGTCCTAAATTTCATCAATAATGCTAGAAGTCTAGACAGTGGCTACACTTAGGATATATCAACTGGAAGATGGTATAAAGTAGACTTCCAGGATACTGATTAGATTTTGTTAATTCATCTACATGCTTGTTACACTGCTGTGCTCAATTAGTATTAATAAGAACTCTTTAAGCTATGGGTGAATTTAACTCAGATGACCATTATATCTACTACTGTGGGCAGGAATCCCTTAGAAGAGATGGAGTAGAGATCATGGTCAATAAAAGAGTCCAAAATGCAGTAGTTGGATGCAATCTCAAAAATGACAGAATGATCTCTGTTCGTTTCCAAGGCAAACCATTCAATATCACGGTAATCCAAGCCTATGCCCCAACCAGTAATGCAGAAGAAGCTGAAGTTGAACGGTTCTATGAAGACCTACTAGGCCTTTTAGAACTAACATTCAAAAAAGATATCCTTTTCATTACAGGGGACTGGAATGCAAAAGTACGAAGTCAAGAAACACCTGGAGTAACAGGCAAATTTCACCTTGGAGTACGGAATGAAGCAGGGCAAAGGCTAATAGAGTTCTGCCAAGAGAACACACTGGTCATAGCAAACACCCTCTTCCAAAAACACAAGAGAAGACTCTGCACATGGACATCACCAGATGGTCAACACTGAAATCAGACTGATTATATTCTTTGCAGCCAAAGATGAAGAAACTCTATACAGTCAGCAAAAACAAGACTGGGAGCTGACTGTGGCTCTGATCATGAACTCCCTATTGCCAAATTCAGACTTAATCTGAAGAAAGTAGGGAAAACCACTAGACCATTCAGATATGACCTAAATCAAATCCCTTATGATTATACAGTGAAAGTGAGAAATAGATTTAAGGGTCTAGATCTGATAGACAGAGTGCCTGATGAACTATGGACGGAGGTTTGTGACATTGTACAGGAGACATGGATCAAGACCATCCCCATGGAAAAGAAATGCAAAACGGCAAAATGGTTTTCTGAGGAGGCCTTACAAATAGCTGTGAAAAGAAGAGAAGGGAAAAGCAAACGAGAAAAGGAAAGATATTCCCATTTAAATGCAGAGTTCCAAAGAATAGCAAGGAGAGATAAGAAAGCCTTCCTCAGCAACCAGTGCAAAGAAATAGAGGAAAAAAACAGAATGGGAAAGACTAGAGATCTCTTCAAGAAAACTAGAGATACCAAGGGAACATTTCATGTAAAGATGGGTTCGATAAAGGACAGAAATGGTATGGACCTAAGAGAAGCAGAAGATACTAAGAAGAAGTGGCAAGAATACACAGAAGAACTGTACAAAAAAGATCTTCATGACCCAGATAATCACTGTGGTGTGATCACTCACCTAGAGTCAGAAATCCTGGAATGTGAAGTCAAGTGGGCCTTAGAAAATGTCACTACGATCAAAGCTAGTGGAGGCGATGGAATTCCAGTTGAGCTATTTCAAATCCTGAAAGATGATGCTGTGAAAGTGCTGCACTCAATATGCCAGCAAATTTGGAAAACTCACCAGTGGTCACAGGACTGGAAAAGGTCAGTTTTCATTCCAATCCCTAAGAAAGTTAATCCCAAAGAACGCTCAAACTACTGCACAATTGCACTCATCTCACACGCTAGTAAAGTAATGCTCAAAATTCTCCAAGCCAGACTTCAGTAATACGTGAACCATGACTTCCAGATGTTTAAACTGGTTTTAGAAAACACAGAGGAACCAGACATCAAACTGCCAACATCTGCTGGATCATCGAAAAAGCAAGAGTTCCAGAAAAACATCTGTTTCTGCTTTATTGACCATGCCAAAGCCTTCAACTGTGTGGATCACAATAAACTGTGGAAAGTTCTTCAAAATGTGGGAATACCAGACCACCTGACCTGCCTCTTGAGAAACCTGTATGCAGGTCAAGAAGCAACAGTTAGAACTGGACATGGAACAACAGACTGGTTCCAAATAGGAAAAGGAGTATGCCAAGGCTGTATATTGTCACCCTACTTGTTTAACTTATATGCAGAGTACATCATGAGAAATGCTGGGCTGGAAGAAGAACAAGCTGGAATCAAGATTGCTGGGAGAAATATCAATAACCTCAGATATGCAGATTACACCACCCTTATGGCAGAAAGTGAAGAAGAACTAAAAAACCTCTTTATAAAAGTGAAAGAGGAAAGAAAGCAGGAGTCGCAATACTCATATCAGATAAAATAGACTTTCAAATAAAGGATGTGAAAAGAGACAAAGAAGGACACTATATAATGATCAAAGGATCAATCCAAGAAGAAGATATAACAATTATAAATATATATGCACCCAACATAGGAGCACTGCAATATGTACGGCAAACGCTAACGAGTATGAAAGAGGAAATTAATAGTAACACAATAATAGTGGGAGACTTTAATACCCCACTCACAACTATGGATAGATCAACTAAACAGAAAATTAACAAGGAAACACAAACCTTAAATGACACAATGGACCAGCTAGACCTAATTGATATCTATAGGACATTTCACCCCAAAACAATCAACTTCACCTTTTTCTCAAGTGCACACGGAACCTTCTCCAGAATAGATCACATCCTGGGCCATAAATCTGGTCTTGGAAAATTCAAAAAAATTGAAATCATTCCAGTCATCTTTTCTGACCACAGTGCAGTAAGATTAGATCTCAATTACAGGAAAAAAATTGTTAAAAATTCAAACTTATGGAGGCTAAATAACACGCTTCTGAATAACCAACAAATCATAGAAGAAATCAAAAAAGAAATCAAAATATGCATAGAAATGAAAGAAAATGAAAACACAACAACCCAAAACCTATGGGACACTGTAAAAGCAGTGCTAAGGGGAAGGTTCATAGCATTACAAGCTTACATCAAGAAACAAGAAAAAAACCAAATAAATAACCTAACTCTACACCTAAAGCAACTAGAGAAGGAAGAAATGAAGAACCCCAGGGTTAGCAGAAGGAAAGAAATCTTAAAAATTAAGGCAGAAATAAATGCAATAGAAACTAAAGAGACCATAACAAAAATCAACAAAGCTAAAAGCTGGTTTTTTGAAAAAATAAACAAAATTGACAAACCATTAGCAAGACTCATTAAGAAACAAAGGGAGAAGAACCAAATTAACAAAATTAGAAATGAAAATTGAGAGATCACAACAGACAACACTGAAATACAAAGGATCATAAGAGACTACTACCAGCAGCTCTATGCCAATAAAATGGACAACTTGGATGAAATGGACAAATTCTTAGAAAAGTATAACTTTCCAAAACTGAACCAGGAAGAAATAGAAGATCTTAACAGAGCCATCACAGGCAAGGAAATCGAAACTGTAATCAAAAATCTTCCAGCAAACAAAAGCCCAGAACCTGATGGCTTCACAGCTGAATTCTACCAAAAATTTAGAGAAGAGCTAACACCTATCTTACTCAAACTCTTCCAGAAAATTGCAGATGAAGGTAAGCTTCCAAACTCATTCTATGAGGCCACCATCACCCTAATTCCAAAACCAGACAAAGATGCCACAAAAAAAGAAAACTACAGGCCAATATCACTGATGAACATAGATGCAAAAATCCTTAACAAAATTCTAGCAAACAGAATCCAACAACATATTAAAAAAATCATACATCATGACCAAGTGGGCTTTATCCCAGGAATGCAAGGATTCTTTAATATCCGCAAATCAATCAATGTAATACACCACATTAACAAATTGAAAGATAAAAACCATATTATTATCTCAATAGATGCAGAGAAAGCCTTTGACAAAATTCAACACTCATTTATGATTAAAACTCTCCAGAAAGCAGGAATAGAAGGAACATACCTCAACATAATAAAAGCTATATATGACAAACCCACAGCAAGCATCACCCTCAATGGTGAAAAATTGAAAGCATTTCCCCTGAAATCAGGAACAAGACAAGGGTGCCCACTCTCACCACTACTATTCAACATAGTGTTGGAAGTTTTGGCCACAGCAATCAGAGCAGAAAAAGAAGTAAAAGGAATCCAGATAGGAAAAGAAGAAATGAAACTCTCACTGTTTGCAGATGACATGATCCTCTACATAGAAAACCCTAAAGACTCTACCAGAAAATTACTAGAGCTAATCAACGAATATAGTAAAGTTGCAGGATATAAAATTAACACACAGAAATCCCTTGCATTCCTATATACTAACAATGAAAAAACAGAAAGAGAAATTAAAGAAACAATACCATTCACCATTGCAACAAAAAAGAATAAAATACTTAGGAGTATATCTACCTAAAGAAACAAAAGACCTATACATAGAAAACTATAAAACACTGATGAAAGAAATCAAAGAGGACACAAACAGATGGAGAAACATACCGTGTTCATGGATTGGAAGAATCAATATTGTCAAAATGGCTATTCTACCTAAAGCAATCTATAGATTCAATGCAATCCCTATGAAGTTACCAACAGTATTTTTCATAGAACTAGACCAAAGAATTTCACAATTTATATGGAAATACAAAAAACCTCTAATAACCAAAGTAATCTTGAGAAAGAAGAATGGAACTGGAGGAATCAACCTGCCTGACTTCAGACTCTACTACAAAGCCACAGTCATCAAGACAGTATGGTACTGGCACAAAGACAGAACTATAGATCAATGGAACAGAATAGAAAGCCCAGAGATAAATCCACGTACCTATGGACACCTTATCTTTGACAAAGGAGATAAGGATATACAATGGAAAAAAGACAACCTCTTTAACAAGTGGTGCTGGGGAAACTGGTCAACCACTTGTAAAAGAATGAAACTAGAACACTTTCTAACACCATACACAAAAATAAACTCAAAATGGATTGAAGATCTAAATGTAAGACCAGAAACTATAAAACTCCTAGAGGAGAACATAGGCAAAACACTCTCTGACATAAACCACAGCAAGATCCTCTATGACCCACCTCCCAGAATATTGGAAATAAAAGCAAAACTAAACAAATGGGACCTAATGAAACTTAAAAACTTTTGCACTACAAAGGAAACTATAAGTAAGGTGAAAAGACAGCCCTCAGATTGGGAGAAAATAATAGCAAATGAAGAAACAGACAAAGGATTAATCTCAAAAATATACAAGCAACTCCTGAAGCTCAATTCCAGAAAAATAAATGACCCAATCAAAAAATGGGCCAAAGAACTAAACAGACATTTCTCCAAAGAAGACATACAGATGGCTAACAAACACATGAAAAGATGCTCCACATCACTCATTATCAGAGAAATGCAAATCAAAACCACAATGAGGTACCATTACACGCCAGTCAGGATGGCTGCTATCCAAAAGTCTACAAGCAATAAATGCTGGAGAGGGTGTGGAGAAAAGGGAACCCTCTTACACTGTTGGTGGGAATGCAAACTAGTACAGCCACTATGGAGAACAGTGTGGAGATTTCTTAAAAAACTGGAAATAGAACTGCCATATGACCCAGCAATCCCACTTCTGGGCATACACACTGAGGAAACCAGATCTGAAAGAGACACGTGCACCCCAATGTTCATCGCAGCACTGTTTATAATAGCCAGGACATGGAAGCAACCTAGATGCCCATCAGCAGATGAATGGATAAGGAAGCTGTGGTACATTTACACCATGGAATATTACTCAGCTGTTAAAAAGAATTCATTTGAATCAGTCCTAATGAGATGGATGAAACTGGAGCCCCTTATACAGAGTGAAGTAAGCCAGAAAGATAAAGAACATTACAGCATACTAACACATATATATGGAATTTCGAAAGATGGTAATAATAACCCTATATGCAAAGCAGAAAAAGAGACACAGAAATACAGAAGAGACTTTTGAACTCTGTGGGAGAATGTGAGGGTGGGATATTTCAAAAGAACAGCATGTATACTATCTATGGTGAAACAGATCACCAGCCCAGGTGGGATGCATGAGACAAGTGCTCGGGCCTGGTGCACTGGGAAGACCCAGAGGAATCGGGTGGAGAGGGAGGTGGGAGGGGGGATCTGGATGGGGAATAAGTGTAAATCTATGGCTGATTCATATCAATGTATGACAAAAAAAAAAAAAAATAGTGAAAGAGGAGATTGAAAAAGTTGTCTTAAAGCTCAGCATTCAAAGACCTAAGATCAAGGCATCTGGTCCCATCACTTCAATGGGAAGTAGATGGGGAGACAGTGTAACCAGTGTCATACTTTATTTTGGGGGGTTCCAAAATCACTGCATATGGTGATTGCAGCCATGAAATTAAAAGATGCTTACTTCTTGGAAGGAATGTTATGACCAACCTCAGTTCAGTTCAGTTCAGTCACTCAGTCGTGTCCGACTCTTTGCAACCCCATGAATTGCAGCATGTCAGGCCTCCATGTCCATCACCAACTCCCGGAGTTTACCCAAACTCATGTCCATCGAATCGGTGAAGCCATCCAGCCATCTCTGTCATCCCCTTCTCCTCCTGCCCCCAACCCCTCCCAGCATCAGGGTCTTTCCAATGAGTCAACTCTTCACATGAAGTGGCCAAAGTACTGGAGTTTCAGCTTCAGCATCAGTCCTTCCAATGAACACTCAGGAATGATCTACTTTAGGATGGGCTGGTTGGATCTCCTTGCAGTCCAAGGGACTCTCAAGTGTCTTCTCCAACACCACAGTTCAAAAGCATCAATTTTTTGGCGCTCAGCTGTCTTTATAGTCCAACTCTCACATCCATACATGACCACTGGAAAAACCATAGCCTTGACCAAACAGACCTTCGTTGGAAAGTAATGTCTCTGCTTTTTAATATGCTATCTAGGTTGGTCATAACTTTCCTTCCAAAGAGTAAATGTCTTTTAATTTCATGGCTGCAATAAAATGCAGAGACATTACTTTGCCAACAAAGGTCCGTCTAGTCAAGGCTATGGTTTTTCCAGTGGTCATGTATGGATGTGAGAGTTGGACTGTGAAGAAAACTGAGCACCAAAAAAATCGATGCTTTTGAACTGTGGTGTTGGAGAAGACACTTGAGAGTCCCTTGGACTGCAAGGAGATCCAACCAGTCTATCCTAAAGATCAGTCCTGGGTGTTCATTGGATGCTAAAACTCCAGTACTTTGGCCACCTCATTCGAAGAGTTGACTCATTGGAAAAGACCCTGATGCTGGGAGGGATTGGGGGCAGGAGGAGAAGGGGATGACAGAAGATGAGATGGCTGGATGGCATCACCGACTTGATGGACATAAGTTTGAGTAAACCCCGGGAGTTGGTGATGGACATGGAGCCCTGGCGTGCTGCGATCCATGGGGTTACAAAGAGTCAGACAGGACTGAATGACTGAACTGAACTGAACTAAAGCTATTAAGTCATGTATAAGTGCGAGCGTTAGACCATAATGAAGTCTGAGTGCCAAGGAATTAATGCTTTTGAACTATGGTATTGGAGACTTTTGAGAGTCCCTTGGACTGCAAGATCAAACCAGTCAATCCTATAGAAAATCAACCTGGAATGTTCATTGGAAGCACTGGTGCTGAAGCTGAAGCTCTAATACTTTGGCCACCTGATGCAAAGAACTGGCTCATCTAAAAAGACCCTGATGCTGGGAAAGATTGAGGGCAGGAGGAGAAGCGGAACACAGAAGATGAGATGATTGGATGGCATTATAGACTCAACAAACATGAATTTGAATAAACTCAAGGATATAGTGAAGGACAGGGAAGCCTGGCATGCTGCAGTACATGGGGCTGCAAAGAACTGGACATGACAGCGACTGAACAACAACTTCAAGCTATGCCCTCATGATGTGTACACTATGTGGAATTTTGGAATGTATATTAATCATGAGCAACAAATTAATCATTAATCATGAGCAACATTTTTAAAAGAAAACTCTAGGAACTTCACTTAATTTCAGTTATGGTTTACCTTCATGAATATTAGTTGGAATGGAAAAATAGCACATATATCTCATATCCCACTCTGGCTGGCATGTGTGTGCTTGAGGGAAACATTAGCCCTCAATGCAGTACTACAAATCACAAAGTAATCTGCTAAGTAAATAAATATAAATTACATTTAATAAAATAGATGGCAAATAGATGGGGAAACAGTGGAAACAGTGACTGACTTTATTTTTCTGGGCTACAAAATCACTGCAGATGGTGATTGCAGCCATGAAATTAAAAGATGCTTGCTCCTTGGAAGGAAAGTTATGACCAACCTAGACAGCATATTAAAAAGCAGAGACATTACTTTGCCAACAAAGGTCCATCTAGTCAAGGGTATGGTTTTTCCAGTAGTCATGTATGGATGTGAGAGTTGGAATATAAATAAAGCTGAGCGCTGAGGAATTGATGCTTTTGAACTGTGGTTTTGAAGAAGACTCTTGAGAGTCCCTTGAGCTGCAAGGAGATATAACCAGTCCATCCTAAAGGAGATCAGTCCTGGGTGTTCATTGGAAGGACTGATGTCGAAGCTGAAACTCCAATACTTTGGCCACCTGATGCAGAGAGCTGACACATTTGAAAAGACCCTGATGCTGGGAAAGATTGAGGGCAGGAGGAGAAGGGGACGATAGAGGATGAGATGGCTGGATGGCATCACTGACTCAATGGAGATGAGTTTGAGCAGACTAAGGGAGTTGGTGGTGGACAGGGAGGAGAGGCATGCTGCGGTTCATGGGGTCGCAAGGAGTCAGACACGACTGAGAGACTGAACTGAACTGAAAACAGAAAGTCTTCCTGTTAATTCCTGGTAGGAATTGCTGGCCCCAATTCTTCACTCTTCCATATATTCAAGTCCTATGCTATGAGTTTTCAAAAAAAGAAATTTCCTCCTGCCTCCATTGATGGCACACAGTTCTCTAACCTTTGCCTTTGGACTTGATTTTGTTACTTTCTTTATCCAATTATACACAGGCAGGAGTGCCAGTTTCAAGGCTCAACCTTCAGAGGCCACATGTATTTTTATTTTCTGTTTTGTGTCTCTGCCATTGCCTTAAGAAGTAGCTGTTCCTGATCCTAACCTTAGAACAAGGCATATGCAGCAGTTGGAACCTCAACTTAAAGCAATGACACCCTGACAAACCGGAAGACATGTAAGCTAACACTTATCCTTAACAACTGAGATTTTTTATAGTTGTTTGTTAAACAGCAATAGCTAACCACTACACTAGCCAAAAGCCAGAAATACGTCATTGAAGCCAGTTATAAAATTCTGCCTGATCCCTTCAAGCTGTAAGACCTACTCATATACAATGTAACCTGTACCAGATCTTAAAATATTACCATTATTGCTACTGTTGTTGCAATGATAATAATGATGATGTCTAGCTTCTGACATTTGTGCATGAGAGGAGCCAAGGGCAAGCCCAGGTCAAAGCTAGAGAAAAGCATTGGATGCCAGCTAAGAGATGCAAAGACAACTTATAAATAGTATAGAGTTCCTGTCTTTCTTTGTTTCTAGTTTTGTGGTCTGTTCACAAATGTCTACCTTCTGCAGTCGTGAGTAAAGACCTCTACTACTTAGTGAAGCCTTATGGATCTTATTCCTTGAAATGGGCTTCACTTTCCTCCTCTTCACCATGCAGTCACACCGTTGTCGTGGATCCTAGGGCTTGGCAAATGGATCCCTGGCACATTGAGCAGAAAGACCCTCCCTATAAGTAAAGGAGGCCACTGTTCCCCATCACACCTAATGAGAGTTAGCACCTTTCTCTTCTCCCTCAAAACTATGTGCTCTGAGCCCATGGTATTGGAACCCCAGCTCAGGTCATGAGTACTTCCCTGAGCCTCTCACCGGTGCATCCTTATGTCTAACCATGCCTCTCAGGCTACAGTGAGAAAGCTTGGGTCCTGCCTTGGCAAGCCCTTGAAGTTCATTGGTTTTTGAAATTTTAAAAGGTGCTCTGAGAGCTCAGAGCAGTGATGGCAAAAGAGAGCACACTGATAGTCTTTGGCAGAAGTGCTACTTCCTGACATTCAGCAGCTGTTGGAGAGGCTTCATTTCTATACTCAGCAGGTCTCAGAATGGTCTTTGTAAATCCAGAATCCAGCCTCTGTCAAAACAAGAATGGAGGTTAGAGCACCTGGCAGGCATCTGAGAAAGAGGCCCAATTTGGAATAAGGCATGAGGTGCCGGGGCACACTGGCTTTCCACTTACAGAACAGCCTACTTTTTCTGTGGCTAAGTGAATCAGAAAGCAAGTAAAATTTCCTAAAGACCTACAGTAGGCCTGCCAAAGTGCTTAGGATTTTCATGCATTAATTTATTTAATCCTTATGGTGGCCCTGCGAGATCTCTTTTTTACTTTTGTAAATTTAAAAAATGGGGCTGAAATAGATTAGACTCATTCAAGGTCATGTGGCTGGTTAAAATGAGGATGCAAGTTGGAAGATGGACCTACTCCATTGTGTTCTTAGAACCCAAATGATAAATGTGACAACAGGAGAACTTCTATAAGACAACTACCAATGGCAAACATTTTCCAAAAGTCTAAAGCTGCTTCATCTGAATGACAGGGTAGAAATCTGCCCCTAGAATCCAAGCTGGGCTTTTAGTTTCCATCAACCATTGTTAGAGAATGCTGTATTAGGTGAACCCACTTCAGATAGAAACAGAGAGCCCTCTCTCTGGTAGGTTTCTGAATATACTCTGTTTAACTACCCAAACTTAGAACTATTGCTACCCCATAGCAGATGGCACTGTCAGGATGTAAACAGGATGGACCTGCTTCCACAAAAAGGATGGCAAATATGGCATCTCACCAACATACAAGTGAATACCAAAACAAAACTTTGAGATATTCACCTACATTCTGCCTCAGTACATTTCAGAACTTAGACAAAGGCTACTCTAGGAAGCTCACTATGATTTTGACACAAATTTGGATTCCAATATACGAAATATTTGTAAACATTAATTCTGTACCCATCGCTGTGCTAGGACTTTCCCCATGAGTTATCTTGTTTATCTTCCTCACCAGCCCTGTGAGTGAGGGATCTCTGTTGCCCTAGAAAAGTGAAATCTGTACACATTACATACACACCATGCACAGAACCTCACAACTAAGAATGATAAAGCTGCATGTTAACTCGGCTTTCTTGAAGAGTAGTTCAGAATTCCCAGCTACAAACAGTGGTGGCTGCATGTAATCACTTGGATTTTTCAATAACTATAAAACAGTAAGAATACCACTATTGGGAAAAAGTGAGAGTTGGACCATAAAGAAAGCTGTTGGACCAAGTGAGAGTTGGACCATAAAGAAAGCTGAGCACCAAAGAATTGATACTTTTGAACTGTGGTGTTGGAGAAGACTCTTGAGAATCTCTTGGACTGCAAGGAGATCAAACCAGTCAATCCTAAAGGAAATCAGTCCATTAGGAAGACTAATGCTGAAAATGAATCTCCAATATTTTGGCTACCTGATGTGAAGAACTGACTCATTGGAAAGGACCCTGATGCTGGGAAAGATTGAAGGCAGGAGGAGAAGGGGATGACAGAGGATGAGATGGTTGGATGGCATCACCGACTCGATGGACATGAGTTTGAGCAAGCTCCCAGACTTGGTGATGGACAGAGAAGCTTGGCATGCTGCAGTCCATGGGGTTGCAAAGAGTTGGATACAGATGAATGACTGAACTGAACTGAAGAATACCACAATATTTTGAACAATATAGCATCATTGGATAAAAGATGCTACCTCCAAAGGTGGAAATTTGAATGATAACTAAATTGTACATGAGGGAAGAACTCATATCTGATTCTTCTTAATAAATATTCTTAAACAAATGCTTCTTGAAGGAAAGCCAAACCAGGACTTACATATCTAATTTTAACAGCATCACTTACTTTATAGGCACCCAGTGTATCTTTATAATGACCTTCCTTTATGGAGCAATAACATTTCATTGATTAGTCAAGTGGTCAGCCCTAAAGATGCTAAATCCAGGAAAAAAGTACTCCTCTAGGTTTTAGGAAGATTTTAATTCCTTTTAGGGAGTTAAATCCATGATTACCAGATGGGTTTCTAGGAGTTCTTAGAGGTGTGTCATCAGTGTTCTACCCACAAGCATTTGAAAAAGCTAGTGGAAATTCTCTGTTTATATTAGCATACAACCTTATGAATCAATGGATAAATAAGTCTTATTTTAGCTGGAATTATATCAATTCATTGATTAGAAAGACTGATAGGAAGCCATGGTCAGTAGATGGAAAGATAGGCAGAGCTCTAGGTATAGTGAAATAGGAAAATGATTCATTATTACTCATTTATACCCAACAAAATGCAGTTTGCAATAAAAGATGAAAATACTAATAAAAATAAATGACCAGAAAGATATGAATAGGTAGTTCAAAAAAGTGAAACCCCCAAGCTAACATTACTAATAATCAGAGAAATACAAATCAAAATAAGATGCTACTTCTTGTTCATCACATTAGTAAAAGTAAAAAAAGAAAAAAATTATGTGATACCAAGTATTGGCAAGAACATGCAGAAATGGGAAACTTGATACACGGCTACTGGAATTATGACCCAGTATAGCCGTTTTGGAAATAAATCTGGTTGTAGATAGTAAAGATAAGTGTGTGCATCCTTGAAATCACAGCATCACCAATCCAAGGCATATTCCCTAAAGAAATCCTTTTCTTGGTCCAAAAGGAGTCAAGGATGTTTGAATCCTTTTTGTGGAAGTAGAAAATTGGAGGCAGTGTGGTTTATTCATTAGGCGAATGAAGAAATCAAATGTAGACCCAAACTGTAGAGTATTTCATTGGAATTAGAAACAATGAACTAGATGTTCAACATGATAAAACAACATAACCACAACTACAATATTATAAAGTAATTAACTTCCAATTAAAATAAATTAATTAATTAGAAAAAATAACTAAATCTCAGAAAGTTAGTGTCAAGTGATAAAAGTAAAAATCATAATGAAGGCTACAGGTGGTCCAGTGGCTAAGACTCTCCTCTGCCAATGCAGGGGGTTTGGGTTTGATCCCTGGTCAGGGAACTGGATCCCACATGCTGAAACTAAGAGTTTGCATGCCACATCTAAAAAAATCTCACACGCTGCACCTAAATATATCCAGCATGCCACAACAAAGATCAAAGCTCCCACATGCCATGACTAAGACCTTGAGCAGTCAAAAATAAATAAATAAATACAAATTTTAAAAAATAATAATAATAAAGGCTACAATATAAAACCACCCCAAAGAACACACACATTATGTTTTCTAAGATGATATGAAATATTTCCTACTATACCTGTAAAGAAGAATGTCACAGCCGTCAGGTATTCCAGCCTTTCTAATGTAAGTTTCTGAGCCCAGGAAAACAATACTGCACTATCAGGCAGCCATTAGCCACTTCCCCTTTAGTGCTGAGAAGTTAGGGGTGGGAGGAGTGATGTGAGAAAGTGCAAGAGGCAGCCATTTGCTATATGATAAAAGGCGAATGAGGAATTAAGGGTGTGAATAAGCAAGAAGCAGAGTTCAGTTCAGTTCAGTCACTCAGTCGTGTCCGACTCTTTGCCGCCCCATGAATCTCAGCACGCCAGGCCTCCCTGTCCATCACCAACTCCCAGAGTTTACTCAAACTCATGTCCATCGAGTCAGTGATGCCATCCAGCCATCTCGTCCTCTGTCGTCCCCTTCTCCTCCTGCCCCCAATCCCTCCCAGCATCAGGGTCTTTTCCAATGAGTCAACTCTTCGCATGAGGTGGCCAAAGTATTGGAGTTTCAGCTTCAACATCAGTCCTTCCAATGAACACCCAGGACTGATCGCCTTTAGGATGGGCTGGTTGGATCTCCTTCCAGCCCAAGGGACTCTCAAGAGTCTTCTCCAACACCATAGTTCAAAAGCATCCATTTTTCGGCGCTCAGCTTTCTTCACAGTCCAACTCTCACATCCATACATGACCACTGGAAAAACCATAGCCTTGACTAGACGGACCTTTGTTGGCAAAGTAATGTCTCTGCTTTTTAAGCAGAATTTGACCTCAAATAGCTGAAATGCATTTGGTGGTGGTGGTTTAGTTACTAAGTCCTGTCTGACTTTTGACATCCCATGAAAGGAATGAATTCAGTGAGCCCAAATGTTTGCATTTTCCATAAATAGAAGAGTGCTAAGTCCCTTAACAAAAGATATCTGGTTTATTTAATTAATAATAATCTACAAATTCAGATTACCAGGCTCCTTCCATATAGCCTGGTTCCTCCCCACCCACTTCCTTGAAAACAAGGTCACCTGAGATGTTGTCTCCTGGGCTTGCAGTCCTCAGAATTCCTGACTTTCAGGTTGTGATTACCATTTTAGACACTAAGAATCCACACAAACTTAAAGATATGCATCTGACACATTAAACAGACTACCTAGTGAGCAACACACTATAGATAAAGAGTGGGAAGAGAGGCTAAGGCATAAAAGAGAAAATAAAAATATAACAAGAGCAGGAAAGATAGCTGGTGGGAAGCTGCTGCATAACATAGGGAGCTCAGCATGGTACTCTGTGATGACCTAGGTGGGTGGGATGGGGGGATAGGAGGGAGGTTCAAGAGGGAGGGGATATATATACATACATATAGCTGACTCACATTGTTGAACAGCAGAAACGAACACAACGTTGTAAAGCAATTATCTTACAGTTAAAACAATATATACTATGATAAACCATAATGGAAAAGAATATTTAAAACAGACTGTATATATATATATATATACACATATGTATAAAATCAAATCACTTTGCTGTATAACAGCATTGTTGCTGTTGTTGTTTACTCACTAAGTCATGTCCAACTCTTTTGTGACCCCATGGACTGTAGCCCACCAGGCTTCTCTGTCAATGGGATTTTGCAGGCAAGAATACTGGAATGGGCTGCATTTCCTCCTCTATGGGATCTTCCCAACCCAAGGATTGAAACTGAGTCTCCTTCATTAGCAGGTGGACTCTTTACCACTGAGTCATATACTAAAAAAAAAATTTTTTTAGTTAAAAAAAAAAGAGTTGGAACTCTAGTGATAGTGCACCATGAACTGAAAAGAATGCTGATCTTAACTCCATGCATCTGAGGTCCAAACATATACATTATGTACTGCATAGCAAACAGGGTAATGGGAAAACACTGAGCTTGATAATAATCTTTAGGCTCTTTCAGTCAAGATTCTGCCATTATCATTGGATGAAACCCCCTGAATTCCAGGGAAGGTTGGCAGTTTCTATCATTCAGTTCCAATTCTTCCTCTGTGATTCTGAAGATCTCTAAGCCACATGAGCTGTTCAGTAAAAGCCCAGTTCCATCTTTAGCTTCCAGGAGAAAAGATCAGTACAAATAATGGTTGTGATTACATCTGAACCAGCTTAGTGTAAAAATAAATGACTGCCACAGACAGAGAGGAAAAAGGTAGATAGTAACTTGGGGGGGAAACACAATGCTAACCCATCCTTCTACCTTTGCAACCAAAGTTGAAACCTTTTTAGCAATGACTTTGCTGTGGCTTCCCAGTTATCCCTCAATTAGGTAAAGAAATTCCAGGAAATAGCCAAATCAGGAAAAGATAATTGGTTGTTCTAAGAAAGATAATTGGAGACAGTTAACCTCCTAAATTACCATCCAGACTGAAGACTCCCTAGTTCTTAATAAACAAGCAAATAAGAAAGCAAATAAAGAAATCAGAAGCAGTTACATTTGCTGCCAATGAGCAATAAGAAAGAAAAAATAGCTTCAACAAGTAAAAAATATTTTCTAGAGCATAACAAAAGGCACAAGAAAACTGGGAGGAATTCTGTTGAGATGTGCAAACAGTTGTTTAAATATGAATCAGCAGAAGAGTCAGTCATATAGAGTACAGAGTGTACAAGGAAGTAAAAAGTACAACCAACCTAGACAGCATATTTAAAAGCAGAGACATTACTTTGCCAACAAAGGTCTGTCTAGTCAAGGCTATGGTTTTTCCAGTAATCATGTATGGATGTGAGAGTTGGACTATAAAGAAAGTTGAGTGCTAAAGAATTGATGCTTTTGAACTGTGGTGTTGGAGAAGACTCTTGAGAGTCCCTTGGACTGCAAAGAGATCCAACCAGTCCATCCTAAAGGAGATCAGTCCTGGGTGTTCATTGGAAGGACTGATGTTGAAGCTGAAACTCCAATACTTTGGCCACCTCATGCGAAGAGTTGACTCATTGGAAAAGACCCTGATGCTGGGAAAGATTGAGGGCAGGAGGAGAAGGGGACAACAGAGGATGAGATGGTTGGATGGCATCACCGACTCAATGAAGATGAGTTTGAGCAGACTCCGGGAGTTGGTGATGGACAGGGAGGCCTGGCGTGCTGTGGTCCATGAGGTCACAAAGAGTTGGACATGACTGAGTGAATGAACTGAACTGAACATTGCAACAAGAACTTCACATATTGAATAATTACTATTATCCAATTTCATGTTTAAGATAAAATCCCAGACATTCATTTAGCATATAGTCATATGATAGACAAAAGAAAATCATATTGCTGTGGTAGAACATTTTCAAACATCACTTGAAAAGTCATTTTTCAGGCAATATATTGTACAGTATTAAATACTTTTAAAAAGTGAGGACTATAGTTACACAAAATTGAATCAAATGAAAATTCAAGAGCTTTGCCTAAAGTTACTGTCAAATGTTAACTCTAGGAAAATTTCAAGATTTCTAGTATAAAGGAGATGGTAAGATAAATAATTTCTAAATAATCTGGAGGTTTTGAGGATTCTATATTCCATATGTGAATTTATGAAACACATTTTTTTTTTAATAACTGGAAATTTTCTTGTGCCTCAGTCACTCAGTCATGTCCAAATCTTTGTGTCTATGGTCCACTGGGCTTCTCTGTCCACGGATTTTTCCAGGCATGAACACTGGAATAGTCTGTCATTTCCTCCTCCAGGGGATCTTCCTGACCCAGGGATCAATCAAACTCCAATCTCTTGCATCTCCTGCACTGGCAAGTGGATTCTTTCCACTGAACTGCGTGGGAAGGCCTGGGAATTTTCTTAAACAACTCCCATCCCCAAACTGTTATATAGTCTTATTTAATGACATTGAAAATTTAGGAATATTTCATATTCTTTTCCAATGGGCTTTCATCTCCTTTAGATGACAATGGCCCCAATGCTGTTTTGTTGTTGTTGTTGTAGTTGTTGTTTGCTTGTTTGTTTGTTTGTTTCACTGCAGGGCTTGCCAGATCTTATTTCTCAACCAGGGACTGAACCCACACCCTTGGCAGTGAAAACACTATGGATTTAAAAAATATTCAAAACCTAAAAATTGAAAGTTATGTTTTATTCAGTGGGAATTTTTAGGACTTCACACCCAGAAGACAGCATTTCAAGTAACCCTGAGAGAACTGTTCTGATAAAGTGAGGGGAGGAGCCAGTTTATAAAGAAGTTTTGCAACAAAAGGTAAGTAGTCTGAACATCAAATGATTATTGTTTATTAAAGAAAACCAGATATCTCAAGTCAAGAAATTTAGCACTTTTCTATGTATGAGAAGATGCAAGAGCCATTCTATACAGTGAGTTTCCTCAGGGCTCACTGCAGGGACTGACTGAAGTCTGATGGCTGCTAGATGGCAGGTATTCTTTCCTTCCTGAGTTCCCTCAGGGCTCACCAGCTCACCATCTGTGGCGGCTGCAATTGCTGATGACTGTGACATCCTTTGTTTACTGATATGGCAGGAAATACTCAATTTCTGTGTTAAGTCTTAATCACTGGACCACCAGAGAATTCTGCCCTAATACTTTTCAGTCTTTTCTAGACCCTGAGAAATGGAGTACTTCCTGCCATATCAGTAAATAAGGATGTCACAGTTATCAGAAATTCCAGCCCTTCAAATGTGAATTCCTGATTCCTAAGTGCACTTAAATCCACTCCAGTATTCTTGCTTGGAAAATCCCATGGATGGAGGAGCCTGGTAGGCTACAGTCCATGGGGTCACAAAGAGTCGGACACGACTGAGCGACTTTAATTCAATCCATAAAGTGCACTTAGAAAGGAGAAGAATACCTGCGATCTGGCAGCCATCAGGCTGTAACCACTCCCTATGGTAAGCCCTGAGGAACTCAGGATGTGAAAAACAGAGGATACTGACTCCCAGGTAGCTGCAATGAATACAAAAGGAATAATTTCAGTAAGCCCAGACTCTTGCATATTCCCAGACATAGAAATTGCTAAATTCTTTAACTTGGGATATCTGATTTTCTTTAATTCCCCAAAATACTTTTGATGTTCAGACTACCTACCCTTTTTTGCCAGTCTCTTTATAACCTGACTCCTCCCCCGACATCCTCAAAGCAGTTACTTGAGATGCTATCTCCTGGGCTTGAAGTCCTAAAAATTCCTGTTGGGTAAAACATAACTCTCAACTTTTAGGTTGTGACTATTTTAAGTTGACACCCCCTTCTAAAAAAATTTAAAGGAATATGTGATCCTTATAGCTTTTCAATTCTCTAAGTGAGCTAGAATCAAATGAAATCTAAGTGAATTTTTTACCCCTGAATGTAGAAAAAAATCATTCCTATGCCTTAAAGTGTCTTAGTGTCTAATGGGGAACGAATAAATGTAGAGGGATACAAGCATAGAGTATGATAATATGGTAGCAATAATCACAGGATTTTATAGGGAAATACAAACCATACTTAGGAAGAAGAGAAAGAAGGTCAGAACTACATGCCCAGAGGAAGTAATGACCAAGCAAGTACCAGCAAAGTAGATCATAGGGGAAAGGAAAAAACAGTACAGACTGAGTCATGATCATTTCAGCTTTTTACATCCACATACTTTAATATCCTAGAATGTTTAAGATTAACATGAAATATAAATAGAACTTTATAACAACAGGCCAGTAATTTAAAGTGTTAATGTTGTGTGTCTATTTAACTAATACTAGGAGAGTATTAGTTTGCACTACAGAGTTTATTTTGTAGTGATGTCATATGGGGCATCATTGATTTTTAGTTATCTTTCTGGAAATTTCACCCAGCTTTGGTTTGTTCTAAGAAACTGTCATGACTCTCTGTACCCTGGGTCAACATCATATTTTCTAGAATCTAGAAACAATAATATAGGCAATCAATAGAAATTACAGTATTTTTATCTACCTATATCTTCAGTCATAACCTTATTGCATAAAAAGAAGTACACCTGGATAGAAATCTTAAAAAAACTGGCTTGTGATGATAGTTACACAATTTCATAAATTTACTAAAACCATTCTAAATGGTTATTTTTTAACCATAAATGGTGATTTATAAATGGTGATTCCCACCCCCCCCCCCCAGTGGATGATCATCAAGGTATGTAAACTACAACTAAATAAAGCACACCTGAATGTTTAACTTTTAAAACTTACATATTATTTCTTTCAATGCATTTTTATGCATTTCCATATACATTACATATGTTATACTGGCATCAGCCTTACTTCTGCATCCTTGTTCCCACTCACATCAGCTCTGTGAATTCAGCATGCAGCAAACCTCTCTGAAACTCTATTTTCTCACATTAAAGATGAATTTTATTATTATTTACACACCTGTTTCATAGAACAAGTTGGGATATGAATGAGAAAGTATAAGATCAGTGCCAATCAGGGTCCTATTAATTAATAGATGCTTGATAAATATTCATTTTCTTCCTTCCTTCTCTTTCTTGTAGTATAACATTTGGTAACTAATTTGCACATTGCAACTCTAACACTTCTACCAGGTGACAGTATTCCACAGCAGTGATTTTTCCCCTGCTGTCTTGGCAGAATGCATGCCTCCACCTCTCTGGTCTATAACTGAAAAGAGCAAGACTCTATGGTCCTTGACCCTCATGCCCTCTGCCTGTCTTTTGTCTGTGGAGAAACTTTAGCCAAAGAATAAGTTTAATCAGAGAAGTGAGAAAATTCAGAAGCAAGGGAAAACAGTCAAAGGAGACCAAAGAACAATAGTTTAGTCTTTAAGCATAATCAAGGACTTCCAGTTCCTTCTCAAGGGTTATAGATAACATTCTGAGCCATATTCTGTGAGCTGTCTTATAGACACTGAAATCCCCACCAGATGGAAGAAGTAAACTGCATGATGACCAGACTGTAGGCATGAGATTCGTGTATGTGTGGTCAGCCCCTCAGTCATGTCTGACTCTTTGCAACCCCATGGACTGTAGCCCTCCAGTCTCCTCTGCCCATGGAATTATCCAGGCAAGAATACTGGAGTGGATGGCCACTTCCTCCTCCAAGGTATCTTCCCAACACAGGGAACAGACCCGCATCATTTGCATCTCCTGCATTGGCAGACAAATTCTTTATCAATGTGTCACCAGGGAAGTCCAGCCATGACATGCTGTGCTTAGTCGTTCAGTTGTGTCCTACTTTTTGCAACCCCATGGACTGTAGTCTGCCAAGCTTCTCTGTCCATGCAGATTCTCCAAACAAGAATACTGGAGCGGCTTGCCATGCCCTCTGGGGGATCTTCCAAACCCAGGAATCAAACCCAGGTCTCCCACATTGCAGACGTGTTCTTTACTGTCTGAGCCATGAGGGAAGTCATGACATAAGCTGCCACAATTCTGAGAATTGGCCTTAAAGAAATGGAAACAACTGACCATGGAGCTGAAGATTAACTATACCTAAAACAATCAAGATGACAGTTGTCAGACCACAAATGACTAATTTCAAGATGACTGTCAGAGCTGACTATTCTGCTTTTACATGTAGCCCCCTCCCTCAACCCATAAAAGCTCCTTTCCACTGATTGTTCAGACAGAAGGGAGTCAGCTTTCGGACAAATGTCTCTCTCCCACCCCAAGGTTCCTGGAATCCAAAATAAAGCAAACTTTCCACCAACCTGTCCTCTTGAATGGCTTTGAGTGATGAATAACCAAACCTGGGTTTGATAACATAACCTGCCTGCACTTTGGCTTACAGCTCCAGGGAAGTGACAAGTCCTGCTAGCTTCTCCACTTGCTGGTGCCCTTCTGAAAGTGATATCATCTTGGTTTCCACCTTTCATTTAAGATACTATAGATTATACTAAGCAACATCAGACTTTCTGGTCTCCGCAGCCTCTTGTGCACCGCAACCTCCTCTCTTCGCCCGCGCTGCAACATCAGACTTTCAAAGAGCCTCCAGGATTCTTAATAGTGAGGTCATGAGACAGAGAGAGAGAGAATGAGAATTGCCAACCAGAAAAGAATTAGTTAATGTTCTCTGCTGACACCTAGAGTTCACAGGCTTCCCTTGGCTGTGTAGTTAATGCCTCACCAGGGGACAAGGGGGAATTAAGATGTCTTGAATGAGGAGCAGCTGAGAATGGGAAGCTTTGGCCTTAACACCAATTGCAGCTTAAGATCTGACTGCCAATGTGTATTTCCCTTCTCCCATGTCTCATTTTGGGCAAATGCTAATAAATACCAATCACTCTCCCCATCTCAACAGCCTTAGGTGAGGGCCTGGGATCCTTGCTGCAGTCCTCAGCTCTGTGAGCAGCTCAAAGCAATGCTCCTTCAGGGTGGCGGTGCATGTGTGAAAGTCACTCAGTCGTGTCTGACTCTTTGCAACCCCATAGACTATACAGTCCATGGAATTCTCCAGGCCAGAACACTGGAGTAGGTAGCCATTCCCTTCTCCAGAGGATCTTCCCAACCCAGGGATCAATCCCAGGCCTCCTTCATTGCAGGAGGATTCTTTACCAGCTTAGCTACCAGGGAAGCCCAAGAATACTGGAGTGGGTGGCCTATCCCTTCTCCAAGGAATCTTCCCAACTCAGGAATCGAACAAGGGTCTCCTGCATTGCAGGCCAGTTCCTTACCAGCTGAGCTACCAGGTTGGGGTGGGGGGATTAAATTAAAGCAAGGTCACTACTTTCAGGATAAATCTTGGATTTCTTCTCTTTGACCTTCTAATTCTTCAGCCCCTTTGCCCTCTTGGTCTGCTAGACTTTCTCCAGAGACCTTCTGAACACCTGAACCAACCTCATGTGGAAGAGAAAGAATGAGGTGCTTTTCAGGAAAACTCATGTCTCACATTACTTCCCCCCTCACCCCCACCCACCAGCTGCCCAACACCTGGAATTCTACTAAAAATTGTCATTCCTGTAGTCAAGGCTTTCATTCTCAAAACATAATTGTCCAGGTTCAATAATACATGTTAACAGTATTTCAAATGTTTATATCCTCCAATTTATCAACAGCAGTATAACCATTTAGTCTAACAAAACAGAGACAGGAAGTGTTTACCACAGCATTGCTTGTCACAGTCAGCTCTCTGTATCTGCATTCAGGATTCAACCAACAGCAGATCAAAAATATGTGGAAAAAATCCAGAAAGTTCCAAAAAGTGAAACTTGAATCTGGCAGGCTTGCAACAATTTACACAACATTCACATTGTATTAGGTAGTATAAGTTATCTAGAGATGATTTAAAGTAATATTAGGATGTATGTGCAAATGCTATATTGTTTTCTATAAGGGACTTGAACATCTGCATATTTTGGGGGGCTGGTCCTAGAGTCAACCCTCCATGGATACTGAAGGACAACCATGTATTTTAAAAAATGAAACTGATGCAAATGCCCCCAAATTAAAATATGAAACAAATTTGGCATGGCCATATGATGGAGTATCAAGTCAACATTGAAAATCTTGATTACAACTTATTTTCTAAGTTAATAAAAAGAACAGGACAAAAATTATAGAGTGATTCTGATCAAAACAATACATCTCACACAATATTATATATAGAGAAAATTCTGATACAAAAGGCTCAAAAATATTGACAGTGTTTTTCTTCAGGTGGTGAGATTCTCAGTGACTCTGAATTTCCACAGTTCTCTTTATTCCTAATTTAGTGAGCATATGGTACTTTTCTGATGAAAATAAAGACTTCTTAAAATAAACTGGTGAAAATTTCACAATCCTCTAGAGAAGATAGGACTTTGGTATTTTGTTTTCGCCTAGGGTCTCTGGGAATGTCATCAATTATTACAACTCAAGGAGTTTTCAGTTTCATATCTTCTGGAGAAGCAAGTGTTTGTTTGTTTTTTTTTTAAGATTTTTTGATGTGGACCATGTTAAAGTCTTTATTTAATTTGTGACAATATTGTTCTATTTTACATTTTGGTTTTTTGGCCCCAAGTCATGCGGAATCTTAGCTCCCTGATCAGAGATCCAACCTGCACCCCTTGCAGGTGAAGTCTCAACCACTGGGCCACCAGGGAAGTCCCGGGATCAAGTTTGGACTGGGAGGAGGCAAGACTTACATGGCTGAGTGTTGAGTAAAGGGAGAAAAGGAAAAGGCATATTGTTGGCCTGCAGTGAGGTGGGAGGATCATAACACACCACTCCCAACCCCATTCACATTGCCCTTTCTGAGACATCTGTAAACCTGGACACAGTATTAAGAAAATTGCTTATAAGCAGGTAGTGTGGCATAGTGAAATCACTGAATTAGAAGTACCAAGACTTTCATAAAGAAAAAGAGCAGCTACTGACAGCTGCCACAAACTAGCTAGTCAGCACTCACAGGAAAAGCCTGGTATTTTCTAGTTAACTATTTTACAGGACATTAGCATCTAACAAAATGATTTTTTGTCAAAGACAAAACAAAACCTCTCTAGAAGTGCGCAAGTCACAAAGATATCCTATTGCAGTGGCTAAAATGAGTGGCTGCTGCCTTTCTATCCCTACACCACTTCTCCCACTTCCTGAATAAAAGTTTTTAGGACACTCAACTGCAGTTATCTAAAATTTCCTCCTACCAGCCCTCAATCCATAATAAAACCATGCTTCCTTGAAGCCTACTCCAATGCTCCTAATCCAAACTCAATCCCATAGCAAGCTTCTCATGCAGAAAGGTCCCTTGTTCCCAGTGGTGTATGCCCTACCTTGTTGAAACAAGTGTCAGTAAAGCCAATTTGTTCCATCACAGGTTTGTTCCTTCTGGTTTTTGGCTGGTAAACATCAACATTGCGTTTCCTTTTTTATTCTGCCACTTACTGGACATATGCCCTGCAACAGATCAATTGGCTTTACTGCACACTTTTTTCCTCATGTTTAAAACAGTTACAGGACTTCCTTGGCAGTCCAATTGTTAAGACTTCATCTTCCAGTGGAGGGGTTGTGGGTTTGATTCCTGGTCATGGAGTTAAGATCCCATATGCTTTGTGGCCAAAAATACCAAAACCTAAGCAATACTGTAACAAATTCAATAATGGCCTTAAAAAAAAATGGTCCACATTAAAAAATAAAAAAAAAAAAACAATAAAAACAAAATTGTTTCAATAAACCCTATACCTATTATCTCTCAGGGCATTTGCATTTTAGTTCTAATAAAGCAACTGATAAAACAAAAAGGCGAAGTCTTGGTTGAAAGTAAATTCTAAAGCAATGAATACTGTGATGTAGTTTGGAAAGAGCTATTGATAATTCAATGCAACTGAAGCAGCATTCTGGTTTTTCTATGTGCTTACTATGTGATATTTGGCAAATCGACCAAACTCTCTGAGTGCTAACTATGGGAAAATGATGATCATAATAATATACCCATTTCAGAAAGTCCTTGTGAAGCATAAATGAGAGAATTATGGAAGAGACAGTTCACAGTTTACTAGCTGTGCATAGTAAATACAATAAATACAGCAAGAAAGATGTATAGAGGCTAGGTCTAAAGTTTATTCATCTTGGTTTTCCAGTGCTTGACACTTAGTAGATATCTGAAAAATATTTTAAATGAGTAAATATGAGTGAATTACATTTGGAATTATTTTATCCATTGAACAAAGTTTTGTGAGCACTTTCTACATGGCATGCCATATTTTATAATCTGAGAGTTCAGTGATAAATCAACTAGTATCTTTTCCAGTATAGTGAAGGAGATAGATATTAAGTAAACATGCAAATAAACTATATTTATAAGTAGTGATAATTGGTAGATCAGGGTTTCCCAGTATTGGCACCATTGACATTTATAATGGTGACATTCTTTGGGGAATAAGCCTGTGCCTTGGAGGATGTTTAGCAGCATCTCTCCTTCAAAATTTACAAAACAACCAATGTGAAAGATAAAAGATAAAAAAGATAGATAAAGATAAAAACCTTATGATTATTTCAACAGAGGCAGAGAAAGCCTGTGACAAAATTCAACACCCATTTATGATAAAAACTCTCGAGAATGTAGGTATAGAAGGAACCTACCTCAACATAATAAAAGCCAAATATGACAAACCCACAGCAAACATTATCCTCATTAGCAAAAAATTGAAAGCATTTCCTCTAAAATCAGGAACAAGACAAGGGTGCCCATTCTTACCACTACTATTCAAAATAGTTCTGGAAGCCCTAGCCATAGCAATCAGAGAAGAGAAAGAAACAAAAAGGATCCAAATTGGAAAAAAGAAGTAAAACTCACTGTTTGCAGATGACACGATGGTCTACATAGAAAACCCTAAAGATGCCATCAGAAAATTACTAGAGCTAATCAATAAATATAGTAAAGTCACAGGATATAAAGTTAATACACAGAAGTCCCTTGAAACCCTATATGCTAACAATGAAATATCAGAAGAGAAATTAAGGAAACAATCCCATTCACCATCACAATGAAAAGAATAAAATACTTAGGAATAAATTTACCTAAAGAGACAAAAGACTTGTATTCAGAAAAGTATAAAACACTGATGAAAGAAACAAAAGATGACACAAATAGATGGAGAAATATACCACTATCTTGGATTGAAAGAATCAATACAGTGAAAATGAGTATACTACCCAAAACAATCTATGGATTCAATGCAATCTCTATCAAACTACCAATGGTATTTTTCACAGAACTAGAACAAATTATTTCACAATTTGTACGGAAACACAAAGACCCCAAATAGCCAACACAATCTTGAGAAAGAAGAATGGAACTGGAATAATCAACCTCCCTGACTTCAGACCATACTTCAAAACTACAGTCATCAAGACATTATGGTACTGGCACAAAGACAGAAATATAGATCAATGGAACAAAACAGAAAGTCCATAGATAAATCCACATACCTATGGATACTTTATCTTTGACAAAGGAGGCAAAAATATACAATGGAGAAAAGATAGTCTTTTCAACAAGTGGTGCTGGGAAAACTGGTCAACCACATGTAAAAGAATGAAATTAGAACATTTTCTAACATGATACACAAAAATAAACTCAAAATGGATTAAGGATCTAAATGTAAGGCCAGAACTATCAAACTCTTAGAGGGAAACATAGGCAGACACTCTATAACATTAATCACAACAAGATCCTCTATGGCCCACCTCCCAGAGTAATGGAATAAAACCAAAAATCAACAAATGGGGCCTAGTAAAACTTAAAAGCTTTGGAACTATGAAGGAAACTATAAGCAAGATGAAAATACAGCCCTCACGGAGAAAATAATAGCAAATGAAACAACTAAGAAAGGATTAATCTCTAAAATATACAAGCAACTCATGTAGCTCAATACCAGAGAAACTAACAACCCAATCAAAAACTGGGCAAAAGAACTAAATAGACATTTCTCCAAAGAAGACATAAAAATGGCTAATAAATACATGAAAAGATGCTAAATATCCCTCATTATTAAAGAAAAGCAACTCAAAATCACAATGAGGTATCATCTCACACTAGTCAGAATGCCCATCATCAGAAAGTCTACAAACAATAAATGCTGGAGAGGGTGTGAAGCAAAGGGAGCCCTCTTATACTGTTGGTGGGAATGCAAACTGGTGCAACCACTATGGAGAACAGTGTGGAGATTCCTTAAATAACTGAGAATAGAACTCCCATATGACCCAGCAATCCCACTGCTGGGCATATACCCTGAGGAAACCAGAACCAAAAGAGACACATGTACCCCAATGTTCATTGCAGCACAATTTACAATAGCTAGGACATGGAAGTAACCAAGATGTTCATTGATAGATGAATGGATAAGGAATTTGTGGCACAGACACACAGTGGAATATTACTTAGCTATAGAAAGGAGTGCATTTGAGTCAGTTCTAATGAGGTGGATGAACCTAAAGCCTACTACACAGAGTGAAGTCAGAAAGAGAAAGCTAAGTACTGTATGTTAATACACATATATGGAATCCATACATATATATGGAATCTAGAATGATGGTTCCAACAATCCTATGTACGGGCAGCAAAGGACACACATAAAGAACAGACTTTTGGACTCAGTGGAAGAAGGAGAGGGTGGGATGATTTGAGAGAACAGCATCAAAACATATACATTACCATATGTAAAACAGACGGCCAGTGTGAGTTTGAAGCATGATCCAGAGCACCCAAAGTCAGAGCTCTGGGACAACCTAGAGGGATACGTGGGGAGGGAGGTGGAAGGGTTGTTCAGGATGAGGGGGGACACATGTATACTTATGATCAATTCATGTTGATGTATAGCAAAAACTTTCACAATATTGTAAAGTAATTATCCTCCAACTAAAATAAATATTTTAAAAAAGGTAACAACCATCACCAACAACAAATGAATGAGTAAACAAATTGTGATATATCCTGACAAAAGACTATTACTCTGCAACAAAGAGAAACTATTGATACACAAAATATGGATGAAACTCACAGACTCTATAATAAATGAAAGACAGTACATATTATATAATTCTGTTTATATAAAATTCTATATAAATCTGCTCTTACTGACAAAAAAAAATACCAGCGGTTCCTGGGATCTAAGAGAAGACTAACCATCAAAGGGCACAAGGGAATTTCAGGAGATGATGGAAATATTCCATATCTTCATTATGGTGATGGTTAAATGGATGTCTACATTTGTAAAAATTCATGGAATTGTACGTTTTAAATGAATAAGTTAATTTTGGCTCCATTAATGGGTAGAGACCCTTTGAAAACCACACTTTATCACTCAGACTCTTTAGATTCAGATAATACCAAAAGACTTTCTGGAATCCAAGTGATTGATATATTATTCCAAGAGGCTTGTCATGTAATTCATGATTAGATTAAACATGGTGTACAATTAACCATGAGACCTGATACCCAGTAATTCTAATTGGTACAGGCCTTTAGAAGTCTGTTTTCATCCTTACTTATACTACAAATAATAGAGTACTTTGGTGGGACTTTTCTGGTGGTTAAGACTCCAAGCTTCCACTGCTGAGGTCATAGGTTCAATCTCTGATCAGGGAACCAAAATCCAACATGCCATATGGCACAACCAAAAATTAAATAAATGTTAATAAATAAAGTACTTCATAGTAAAAATAACTTTACTCTTTGAAGAGAATTTTCACTTATATGTTATCTGGGAAATAGTTCAATAAGGCATATGTTTTTATTCTTCATTCACAGCTGTGGAACTAAGGTTTAGAATCACAGAGCTAGTAAATGGACTAACATCCACTTGTATCTGAATCTATTGTTTTCCCATTACATCACAGATGGCTTTAAGAGTACTGATTAATGGGCTCTTTACTTTAGGTTTTAATTTCTTTAGCAAGCACCAGGAGACATATTTGGTACATCTTATTTGCTCTCAAAAAATAGAGTTTAGTTCTGTTGCTATCATTCTAACCCACAGATCTATACTTTATGTGTTCTATACTATCAAATGGAAGTCACCTTTTAGGAACATAAAAAAAAAAAAGAAAGAAAGATGTCCTTTACCTAAATATCTCCATTTTTCTTCCTCCAAAGAAGTGAATGCTCTTTCCTCAACAGATTTGGCTAGCTAATCAAAAAGAAGATATCAAAGACAGGAGTCTACGACCTCTTTGTCAAGGGAAATCAGATTATTCAATGCCAAAAAAGGCTATTTTTATGTCCATCTGATGGTCTGCAGGATTTTTAAAGGTCAGCACCATGGAAGTAAAAGGAGAAATTCAGAAGAGCTCTCACAAATCTCTTTCCTCATAATAGCCTCAAGCCTGATCTTGTCTTATCACTTGCCTTGATAGTTAGAGTGTGGTAACATAAAGAGGACAGGGACTAGTTCTATCCCCGAGGAGGCCACCTAAACCACTGTTGACATCAGTAGTTGCAATAAAGTCCAGAAAGGTGGGATCTCCCTTAACTCCTGCTGCTACTGGAAACACACATCTGTAGCACCTTTTGAGTAGATAAAGGAAGGAAAGGCATTGATTGTTCACTTAGTTCTTGGAGCACATGAGAGCTGGGTTTCAAGAGATAAGAAGATTGGGACACATTTAGTTCACATAACACAATCCCTTCAAACTGCAGCAAAAAATACCTTGCAAAAGCCACTAATTAACTATATGATCCTGGGCAAATCATTCTGTTTCTCTGAGCTTCTTCTTCGTCTAGAAAATGAAAACAATCATTCCCTACCTCACCAAGTTGTGGTGAAGTTTAGATGGGATAAATGTGAAAGACCTGTGGAGACTGGAAAAAGCAGTATAAACATTCAGTCATTCTCTCCTATCTATGTACTTTTTGTTAGAGAAAATTATTTTTGGCTCAATATTTTTGTTGATTCATTTAATAAAGGTTTGCTGAGAGCCTGCTATGTGCCAGACAATGGGTTCTGTGTGGAAAATACAGAAGAAATAAAGGAGATCTTGACTCTCAAAAACTATCTAGTCTGTGAGGTGGGGTGGGAAGCATGAGGGGAGTGAAGGCAATAGGAAAAGGAGATTAAGCATAATAGATGCTGTGATGTGGCAGCCAAATCCCCCTTTGGTGTCAAAAGACTTATTTCCCTGGTAGTCCAGTGCTTAAGAATCCACCTGACAATGCAGGTGACTTGGGTTCGATTACCTGCCAGGAACTAAGATCCCACATGCCCATCCTAAGAGCAACTAAGCCCGTGCACCACAACTGCTAAAGCCTGCATGCCCTAGAGCCCATGCTCTGCAACAAGAGAAGCCATTGCAATGAGAAGCCCATGCACTGCAGTTAGAGAGTAGACCCCACTTGCTGCAACTAGAGAAAGCTGCTAAGCACAACAAAGTGCCAGTGCCACTAAAAATAAAACAAATAATTAAATTTAAAAGAAAAAGACTTATTCCCCCAGCTGCTGCAATTACAGACAGTCCCTTAGAGGTAATGCCTGGATCAAAGAGAACGCCCTTGCCCAAGGTCATGCCCACTTCCTGAGAATTCATAGCCAACATGATCAACTTGAGCATCTAAAGGAACAGTCCCCTTGCTCCAAACTGTGTCTCTTCTGAAAGATTGTTCCTCTTTGGAGTTTCCCATAGGTTGGCTGATGCTGGTACTGTATCACAGTTCACCTCCTTCCTCTGACCTCTCCTGCTTCCTCCTCTTCCTTTCCACAATATTGATCCTAGAGAATTCCTTAATAGAACCTCTGCCCACTGATTGATACCCTCTCAGACTCTACTTCCATGACGATTGATTGTCTGTGTCAACTTGACTAGGATATGGCACCCAGGTCTTGCTCAAACATAGATGAAATGTTCCTATAAAGGTATTTTTCAGATGTGCTTAACAACTTAAATCAGTAGACTTTCAGTATTCCATAATATGGGTGGGCCTCATTCAACCTGTTGAAGGCCTTAAGACTGACATCTCCCAAGGAAGAAGGAATTCTGCTTCTAGACTGCCTTAAGACTCAACTTGCAACATCAACTCTTCCCTGGGTTCCCAGCAGACAGACAGACAGATAAGCATGTAGATAGATAGATGGGTCTCTCTGTAGAATCCTAATGTGACTTCCTGGAATTCTACAATATCAAGCATTTATGATACAATAATTAATGATCATTAGCACTAGAGCTGGCTTCACAGGTGGATTACCTATGCAGCCACAGAGGGACTTACACTCAGAAGGACTAATTTATATGCTCTACTATCATGATCTTGAAAATCTTGGTAACTTTATCTTTAAATCTGTATTTTGTAAATGAAATTTTATGGAATGTAGAGCATGTATGAGCAGAGGGAGATACATGTAATATGCACGTTCACTATTCTTTGCTGCTTCATCCATGTACAGCACCTTGATACTCTGAACCATGAATCCCAGTGGACTCACAATGCATGGGAACTCAGTGAGACTCAGAGTGAGTGCAGGATAAAGCTGTTTTGTCTCCAACTGAGGAAGTAGATGGGAAAGGACAGCTGACATCTCTGAGAAGCCACACTTAAAGTTCTAACCAAAAGTCTCATCAAACAACAGAAAAGAAGACAGTGGCATTCTAACAAATACATATGGCCAAAAATCACTATTATATTCTAGTTTATTCATATTACCTCTGTGTATCAGTCAATTACTTATCTTTAGTCCTTTCTTAATCACCAGTAGTTGAAGGTAGAGAGTTCTGGGAAATGTGTATTTATCAAAAAACAAAACTTAGTGTTGAAATCAGTTCAGTTCAGTTCAATTGCTCAGTTGTGTCTGACTCTTTGCAACCCCATTTCCTTTTCATACTGTTCATGGGGTTCTCAAGGAAAGAATACTGAAGTGGCTTGCCATTCTCTTCTCCAGTGGACCACATTTTGTCAGAACTCTCCACCATGACCTGTCCATCCTGGGTGGCCCTACACAGCATGGCTCATAGTTTCATTGAATTAGACAAGGCTGTGGTCCATTTGATTAGATTGGTTAGTTTTCTGTGATTGTGGTTTTCAGCCTGTCTGCCCTCTGATGGAAAAGGATAAGAGGCTTATGGAAGCTTCCTGATGGGGGAGAATTACTAAGGGGGAAACTGGGTCTTGTTCTAATGGGTCATGCTCAATAAATCTTTAATCCAATTTTCTGTTGATGGGTGGAGCTGTGTTCCCTCCCTGCTTTTTACCAGGGGCCAAACTATGGTGGAAGTAATGTTGAGATACTTTGGTGCATATTTTTCACTGCTTGATAGGAACAAAATATATATGTATGTACAAGCTGTGAAACATCCATTCTGCGAGTTTGATGATCCTACATATGAGGGAAATGTTCTTATATAAAACTGGCAATGCACACTATAGAGATGAATGATAAAATTCATGCTAACACCACAGAATTTAAACTTTCTTTACTTAGAATGACACTAAATAGCACATAAATAGCAAATAGCAAACATTAAACAAAAGGCTATGAAAGAAAAGAAAACTCTTTTTATTGTAGTACTATTAATGGCACTTTTACTCCTACTGTTTAAACAAGAGACTCCACATTTTTGTTTTCCACTAGGCTCTGCCAGTCACATAACCAACACTGTTAGCAACAAAACTTAGAGGTGGATAAAGTTTGGATTTGAACAAAATTCAAAAGCTAAGTTCTCAGAGGCTGTTGGAAATAGTTGGGGAAAGTGAGTCAAGGGAAAAGGAGGGAGAGGTTCCAGGCAGAGTGAACAGGATGGACTAAGTCTGATAGTCTAGAGAGAACATGGCTTCTGCAGAAATCTGGAAATCATTTATCTGAATATTAAGTTGGGAGACAAGGGTTGAGGGGTCTGACAAGAGATATATCAGGCCAGATCATTAGGGTGCTTGTGTGTAGGTGATTGGAGTCCAATGGGAGGATTTTATAATAAAACAGTGTCACATGAGGAGATGCATTTAGAAAGATCTTTAGGACCAGGTTTAATTCCAAGGGTCTGATGCGCAGATAGCTCTGTGCTACTGTTGCCCTGTGAGTTCCACACTGTCTACCTCCTAACTCAGAATTTTCTTTCACCCAAACATTACAGTCTTTGTTGTCAAGCAGGGTCCCATGCACTAGTTATCAATCCCAAGGGAGCATAATGCCATGCACGGGTTACCAATCCCAAGAAAGGACTCTAAACCCTCTACCCACAGCAATTTGGTATCAGAGTTGCCAAAGAAAACACAACACGCAGTCAAGAACTGGATGGAGCAACAACTTCCTTAGATAAATAAGAGACAAAACTAGATCAGTCTCAATAAACAGTATCAGTCCTTCATGGCCAATAGGACTCTCCTAGCAGCCAGTACGGGACAGTCTGCCTATGTGCACCTTTCTTGTGCTACAGTGGAAGAAAACCTAACTTTCCTCTTAGAGGACAGATGTAACAGTAGGCTGGCCAGGTGTCACATGACACTCACTTTAGGCAGAGAAAAGACTATTCATTGCACCTAAAACCAAGAAAGATATCCTCAGACAAGGGGATAAGCCCAGCACAGGCTCTCTGGGCTCTTTTAGCTCTTGCTAAGACCTAAACCTCATTCTTATGTGACTAAGTGGGAGTTGAAAGAACAGCCTTCCTCAGAACTATATATTCTTCAAAATCCAGAACAAATGTCATCTCCTCCCCTACTCTTCTAGGATCATTTTAACAAGTGCAGGGGCAATTGACTGGAGAAATGATAGTTTTGCCAGCAAATAGTACCACAATTATTGGCTATGTGAAGAAAATAAACTCTGATCCAATCGTGCATCTTAAATAAAAACATATGCATGCTTAGCTGATTGACACTGTTGTAGGGCAGAAACCAACACAACATTGTAAAGCAATTATCTTCCAATGAAAAATAAATTTAAAAAATGATTTAAATGGATCACAGACAAATACAAAACTTATAACTAAAAATTTTAAAAGAAGAAGTAGGAAAAAAAACCTTTGTTATCATGAATTAGGCAAAGATGTCTTAAATAAGATATCAAAAGTGTGATCCATGAAAGAAACAATTGATAAATTAGCATTTACTAAAATTAAAAATGCTTGCTCTTCTAAAACTCTTAGGGGAAGCACACTGATTGAAACCGCCCACCCTGACCAACCACCATAGTAACCATCTGTGTGGGTTATTTTATAACATGAGGTCCTGGTAAGGAACACAGAATTTATAAGCCACCACCAACCGGAAGCTTCCTGATGGGAGAGACTGACTGAGGGGGAAACTGGGTCTTGCACAGTAAATCTTTAATCCAATTTTCTGTTGATGGGTGGAGCTGTGTTCCCTCCCTGCTATTTACCTGGGGCCAAACTATGGTGGAGGTAATGAAGATAATCAGGACCTCTTTCAAAAGATCCCATACATGTACTGCAACATTCACTGCCCCCAAACCTGCAGCGGGCCACCACAAACCTACGCCTCTACTGGAGACTCCTGGACACTCCCAGGCAAGTCTGGGTCAGTCTCTTGTGGGGTCACTGCTCCTTTCTCCTGGGTCCTGGTGCATACAAGGTTCTGTTTGTGCCCTCCAAGTGTCTATTTCCCAGTCCTGTGTAAGTTCTGGCAGCTCTATGGTGGATTTATGGTGACCTCCTCCAAGAGGGCTTATGCCATATCCAAGTCTGCTGCACCCAGAGCCCATGCCCCTGTGGCAGTCCACTGCTGACCCGTACCTCTATAAGAGACACTAACACAGTTCTGTCTCAGTCTCTGTGTGGTCTCTGGGTCCTGGTGCACACAAGGTTTGTTTGAGACCTCAGAGTGTCTCTGGTGGAAATGGGGTTTGACTCTAAACGCAAATTCACCCCTCCTACCATCTTGCTGGGTTTCTGTGACCTTGGATGTGGGGTATCTCCTCATGGCCACTCCAGCGTCATTCAGCTGCAGCCCCTAAATCAAATCCCTTACGATTATACAGAGGAAGTGGCAAATAGATGCAAGGGATTAGACCTGATAGACAAAGTGCCTGATGAACTATGGATGGAGGTTTGTGACACTGTACAGGAGCCAGGGATAAAGACCATCTCCAAGAAAAAGAAATGCAAAAAAGCAAAATGGTTGTCTGAGGAGGCCTTAAAAATAGCTGTGAAAAGAAGAGAAGCAAAAAGCAAAAAGAAAAGGAATAATATACCCATTTGAATGCAGAGTTCCAGAGAATAGCAAGGAGAGATAAGAAAGCCTTCCTCGGTGATCAGTGCAAAGAAATAGAGGAAAACAATAGAATGAGAAAGACTAGAGATTTCTTCAAGAAAATTAGAGATAACAAGGGAACATTTCATGCAATGATGGGCCCAATAAAGGACAGAAATGGTATGGACTTAACAGAAGCAGAAGATATTAAGAAGAGGTGGCAAGAATACACAGAAGAAGTATACAAAAAAGATCTTCACGACCCAGATAATCACAGTGGTTTGATCACTCACCTAGAACCAGACATCCTGGAGTGCAAAGTCAAATGGCCCTTAGGAAGCATCACTACAAACAAAGCTAGTGGAGGTGATGGAATTCCAGTTGAGCTATTTCAAATCCTAAAAGATGATGCTGTTAAAGTGCTGCACTCAACATGCCAGCAAATTTGGAAGACTCAGCAGTGGCCACAGGCCTGGAAAAGGTCAGTTTTCATTCCAATCCCTGAGAAAGGCAATCCCAAAGAATGCTCAAACTACCACACCAAACTGCACTCATCTCACACACTAGTAAAGTAATGCCTGAAATTCTCCAAGCCAGACTTCAACCATACGTGAACCGTGAACTTCCAGATGTTCAAGCTGGTTTTAGAAATGGCAGAGGAACAAGAGATTGTGTTGTCAACATCCGTTGGATTATTGAAAAAGCAAGAGAAACATCTACTTCTGCTTTATTGACTATGCCAAAGCCTTTGACTGTGTGAATCACAATAAACTGTGGAAAATTCTTCAAGCGATGGGAATACCAGACCACCCTACCTGCCTACTGAGAAATCTGTATGCAGGTCAGGAACCAACAGCTGGAACTGGACATGGAACAACAGACTAGTTCCAAATAGGGAAAGGAGTACCTCAAAGCTGTATATTGTTCCCCTGCTTATTTAACTTATCTGCAGAGTACATCATGAGAAATGCTGGACTGGATGAAGCACAAGCTGGAATCAAGATTGCTGGGAGAAATATCAATAACCTCAGATATGCAGATGACACCACCCTTATGGCAGAAAGTGAAAAAGAACTAAAGAGCCTCTTGATGAAAGTGAAAGAGGAGAGGGAAAAAGTTGGCTTAAAGCTCAACATTCAGAAAACTAAGATCATGGCATCTGATCCCATCACTTCATGGCAAATAGATGGGGAAACAGTGGAAACAGTGGCTGACTTTATTTTCCTGGGCTCCAAAATCACTGCAGATGGTGATTGCAGCCATGAAATTAAAAGACGCTTACTCCTTGGAAGAAAAGTTATGACCAACCTAGACAGCATATTAAAAAGCAGAGACATTACTGTGCCAACAAATTTCCATCTAGTCAAGGCTATGGTTTTTCCAGTAATCATACACGGATGTGAGAGTTGGACTATAAAGAAAGTTGAGTGCTAAAGAATTGATGCTTTTGAACTGTGGTGTTGGAGAAGACTCTTGAGAGTCCCTTGGACAGCAAGGAGATCCATCCAGTCCATCCTAAAGGAGATTAGCCTCCAACTAATAAACAAAATAAAATAAAATAAATAAAAAATAAAAAGAACCTGATGCCGGGAAAGATTGAGAGCAGGTGGAGAAGGTGCCGACAGAGGATGAGATGGTTGGATGGCATCACCAACTCAATGGACATGAGTTTGAGTAAACTCTGGGTGTTGGTGATGGACAGGGAGGCCTGGTGTGCTGCAGTCCATGGGGCCGCAAAGAGTCGAACACAACTGAGCAACCGAACTGAAGTGAACCAACTGGAAGAGTTCAGGAAAAGTCAAAAGGAGACACCCTGAAACTGACCACATCCCAGAATCCTTCTCGCTGACATCCACCTTGGCTGAGCAATGCATGCACCACCAGGAAGAACCCTGAATCAGAATGATCAGCCAAAGACAACACAGAAACTAATCCCATTACCATAAAACCCAAGACTGTGAGTCACGTGGTAGAGCAGTTCTTCTGGGTTCCCTTACCCTACTATTCTCCTCCTGGATGCCCTTCCCAATAAAATCTTTTGCTTTGCCAGCATGTGTCTCCTAGGACAATCGATTTCTGAGTGTTGGACAAGAGCCTACTCTCGGGCCCTAGAAGGGGTCCTCCTTCCTACAACAAAACCACCATTAAGAGAATGAAAAGACAAGCCACAGATTGGGAGAAATATTTGTCAAATATATATATGTGATAAAGAACATAAACCCAAGTATTAAAAGAACTTTTTTATGGTCTTTTTATAGTTATTTAACTTTTATTTAAATTCTAAGAAAACAAACCACCCAATTTTTAAAAAATCAGGAAAAGGCCTGAATCAACAATTCATCAATGAAGAAACGTGGATGTCAAATAAGCACATTAAAACGATGCTCAACGTAATTATAATTTCAATTATAAAGTTGAAAGTAAAATCTCAGATGCCACTGATGTCTATTAGAGTGGCTAAAACTTTTAAAACTGACCATAGCAAATGTCGGAGAGGATATGGAGGAACAGGAACAGTCCTGTAGTGTTGGTGGAAATGCAAAATGCTAAAAGTATTTTGGAAGATGGTTTAGCAATTTCTTAAAAGGTTAAACATGCACCTAAGATATGATATAATATCCATTGCATTAACCACAAAAAAATCTTTGTTGTCTGGAGATCCAGTTCACTATTTTGTGCCCTTTTGTATATGTCTAAGATAATTCAGAATAAAAATTTTAAAAGAAGTACCTTCGTCTTTTTGGTACAACATAATGAGAGTCATGGAACAAGAAGTGGCTTAAGACGATGACATATCAATGTCCCTCCCCCACTGGGAGGTAAGCAAGTGTATATAATGCTTAGCCATATTATAGCCTCAATTGTGTCACTAGAGTTTTCAAAAGACATGCCGGACTTGCACAAATTTAATTTGACCCCTTTATGAGCCTCATTTATTCTCCTCTACCCTTACTGCCCTGCATCAAGGCAATAACCAAAATCTGTCATTGTGAGCAGTAAAGATTCTCCTGGGAGTAGCCTGACTCCCAGGAGAACAGAGGAGCAGAGAAAAATGATGCAGAACTGTTTGATTGCTCAATCATTTGCTATCTCTCTTCTAGGTAGATCTGGCTGATTTAAAGTCAGACAGGTGCGGAAATAACAATCAGATATGCATTTCATGCCAGCTCCACTGATAATAATCCACAGCCTTGGGCAAGTCCCTTCACTCTCTGCACTTGCTTCCCTGCGATGTGAGAGACTTGGTCTCAACTATCTCCAAAGTCTGTTCCAGGACAGATACCTACAAATGTTCTCCTTCTCTGTTCTATATCCTCACTTAATAATAAACTGCAGGGTGATACTCACCCTAGATTTTATAATATGGGCCCCGGCTATGAATGGTGAGAGCTGGGCAGGAGTGTCTGAAATGGACAGGTCTCATCTGGGTTATACTGTCAAGTTCATTACACTGAAGTCTGAATATGCGTCTTGTTCAGGCAGGGTTTTTTCAAAAGAATAGAATGATTTAATGTTCTTCTCAAGCAAATGGGTGATTTCCTAGAAACTATAGTCGTTTTCACTGTACAACTAAAGAAGATACAGCGATTTCTTAGAACTAAAGTAGACAAAGCAATTAGATCTAACAAGAGACTTAAACCAGGGACCATAAAACCACAGTCAGTGTTACCCACCCAGCTTGCCCTCCCCAACTCCTTCCTCTTACTCTGCCTTCACAAAGGCCTTACTCCTGTCTTTCTGCAAAGCAATATTCTGTGTTTCAGTGGCCTATGGTGGGAAATGTCTAATGGTTCCACATGACTTCTTATCTCAATGTCCAGGACCACCTACTTTGTCTTAGGAATTCCAACCCAGAATTCCAGATTCCCAAGAGGGTAATCCCAATGGAGCCAGCTTACAGTCGTGGATCCAGGGTATAGATGGCCAAACTGGTGAGGGGCAGGGAGGTGGGCCATATCTCTGGGGCTAGGGTAAGGGGAGGTCTGAGAATCCAACTTAATGCCCAGGGAACAAGTTTCTTTCCCCTAATAAGAACAGAGTTCTTAATTCCTTAGATCTCTCACACTTTACAGATGAGGGGCTGAGGTCCAAATAGTTGTGGCAGAGTTGGATCTGGAATTCTGGCCACTTGATTTCCAACCCAGGATGTTCTTTTAGGATGAGTTCTGCCAGAAGCTTTCCTCGTGTCCAGGGTGGTACTAATGTATTAAGAGTCTAGTACCAGGAATCATACCAGTTATGACAAGCACTGTCATTAAATCATCCAAAGGGAATGTGCATTTATGAAGGATTGTGTTTTCCAAAAATGACCACAACATTCTCCCTTATGCTTCATGCCCTTCCTACACTGTGCCTCGATACTTCTCAAGGGAGTGATGAAGCCTGTGTTCCCTCTCTTAAACTTTGGCAGATCTTAGTGGCTTCTTCAAAAAATAGGGCAGGATGAATGATGCATCTTCTGAGGCTACATCATGAAAATGCCATTCTCATCTACCATGCTCTCTTGGGACACTTCTCTTGGAATCTAGGTACCTTATTTAAAGAAGCTCAAGATAAACCACATACAGAGAGGCCACCTGTAACTGTTAAGGTGAGAGCCCAGTTGAGGTCCCAGCCAACAGCCAGAACTGACTGTCAATCATGTGAGTGAAGGCACCTCCACCTCCAGGTAATTCCAGCCCCCCAAGATATTGAAAGACCCCAGTGTTTGAATCTGAGG
Source organism: Cervus elaphus (assembly GCF_910594005.1). NCBI lineage: Eukaryota > Metazoa > Chordata > Mammalia > Artiodactyla > Cervidae > Cervus > Cervus elaphus. The sequence continues at coordinate 80,035,690 of NC_057833.1, forward strand.
ACCCAGACCTGAAGGAGCATCAGAGAATGCTGTGCCCTGTCTGGACTCCTGACCCACAAAATCTGTAAATATGAGAAGACAGTTACTTTATGCCATTGAGTCTTGGTCTTGTTTGTTATCACAGTAACTGGAATCACACTGGTAAATCATCTACTAGCAAAACTTTGGATGTTACAATTTTTCCAGGGTATTTTTATGCTTTCCATTATTTTTAGAAGTCTTCAATTGTATAACTACTAGCTGCTTAATTTAAAAATAAGACATATGGATTAAACCCATGTCTGGAGTCTGTGGACACTTGTTCCATATCTGCTGCAGTAACTGGTTAGTGCACAGTGCCTGTCAGTATATGATAAGGCAGGATTATCTCATGACCCACAGAAGCAGTCTGAAGTTTGTCTCAACTCCCTGTACTCCATTCCATTCTTAGAATCTTCTCTTTTCCATTATTACTATTTCCCCCTCAACTGTGGCAAAGCTAAAGATCCAAGTGTTTCCTTCAGTTGTGCCATGAGAGAAGCTTTGGTACTGGCTCTAGCAAATCCAGGAGGCTCTGATATCTCATTCTGTTGGGTGCAGAAAGCTAGACTCTAGTAGCTTCTCTCTTCACCCTTGTTTGGTCCCATCCCACATCTGGTTTTCATCTCTATTTTCCCTGGCTCTGGCTTTCATCTCTATTTTCCCGTGACCTCCACTATGCCTCAAATTCATGTCTATTCCCCAGCACTTCAACTGTGCTCTGACCACTACACATCAATGGAGCCCCTGTTATTATCTGCAGAATAATAGACAGTTATGCCTACAGGAGGGCTTCCACTGTGGCTCAGCTGGTAAAGAATCTGCCTGCAATGTGAGAGACCTGGGTTCGACCCCTGGGTTGGGAAGATCCCCTGAGAAGGGAAAGACTACCCACTCCAGTTTCTGTCCTGTAGAATTCCATGGACTGTATAGTCCATGGGGTTGCAAAGAAACAGACACGACTGAGAGACTTTCACTTCACTTGAATGCCTCCAGGAACTGTGCTGAGCAGTGGGATATGAAGGTGAAGGTGATACAGGTCAGGTCCTCAAGAAGCTCACAATCATTACCACAGAACTTGGCAACTTCTCCCCCATCAGCACCTGCAAAACTCTGTTGCAGAGTTCCATGCAATTCCTCACCCTCCAATAAATAAATAGCAGCAGAGTTACCACTAACTGTGAGATTTGGGACATATTTCTTAATATTCCTAAGTGTCCATTTCTTCACCTGTACAATAAGGTTGCTACTACCTGGTTACATAGATTGTGGGAAAGGTAAAATACATCAGCAGATGCAGAGTTCTAAGTCTAGCAGATCTGAGGAACTCAATAAATGCTGTTTTTCTCTTTTGCTCTCTATAACTCTAGGTTACTATTTCCCACATCTATTTTGTTTTATGACATGAGTGACTTTTAGACTCCATTCCTCTGACTACCCTTTTCTCTTATTTGGGTGAAATTTCTGTGAAAAAAGGAAATAGTAGAGTGAATCAATATGGGCCATTCTGACAGCATGTAAAGAATGATCCAGCCATACCTTCTCATTTTGCAGAGGTAACTTCATGTCCTTTTCCCTTTCATTGATTTATCTAACAGTCCTCCTCCCACACACAGTAAATCCAGCCTCTGTGGGGTTTTTTTGTGTGCCAAGTGGAGAATTTCTCTCTTTTGAATTCTCTTCAACTTCTGAGGCCTTCTCACCTGTGATGTACAGGTAAATGATGTATCAAGGGAAAGAAGGTAGTAGGAGGTGAAGCAGTTATAAGTAAAGGGAGGATGCAGGTAAAGTGTAATTGTTATTTTATAATAAAAGATCATATTTTGGGGAAAATGTACATTATATTTTAATTCCTGTCATAGTCTTTCTTTTTGCAGAATTGTCCATAATTCTTCACATTTCTCTGTATCTGCCTGCATCTTTGCATCATGGCTTTGCAGCTCCTTTCATCAAGAAGTGGAGTTTAGACAATCCAAGGAGGCCTGTCCATGTGGCAGGGAATACTGAACTTCCACTGAGTCAAAGATCTCCATTATGTTCTTGTGCACTAGCTTTTGGAACTCAAGTAAAGACCCTTTCGTTTCAGGTGAAATTCCTCTTCATAGTCTTTGAAGAGAGATCAAGCCCTGAACCTTTGCAGTGGGAGCACTGACTCCAAAACCGAGACAACCAGAGAACGAACCCTAGGGAGCATCATATAATGAGACTCACACAAGGGAAACCATTTGAACACAAGACCCGGCATCACCCAACCACAAGTAGCACCTTGTGCAGAACGCCTTCTAAACAACAAACAAAACAAAAATACAAACCCAATCATCAGCAGACAGGATTACCATCTCACTAAGTCTTGCCCATCAGAGGAAAAACAGGCAAAAATTCAGCACAAATCTCACCCTATACTAAGCTTACACAAACCACAGGAGCAACCTTAGGAGGGAAGAAACCAAAAGAAAGAATTCAACCTTGAAGCCTGGGAAAAGGAGACCTCAAACACAAGCTAAAAAAAAAAATAATGAAAAGGCAGAGAAATACTACACAAACGAAAGGACAAACTAGAAACACAGAAGTCCAAATAAATGAAGATGAAATAGGCAAACTACCTGAGAAAAAATTCAGAATAATGATAGTAAAGACAATCAAAAACCTTGAAAACAAAATGGAGAAACATAAGAATCAATTAACAAAGACCTAGAAGAATTAAAGAAATAAACATACAAAAACAAACAATGCAATTACTGAAATGAAAAAATACTCTAGAAGGAATCAATAACAGAATATCTTAATCAGAAGAATGGATCAGTGAGATGAAAGATAAAATGGTGGAAATAACTTCTGAAAAGCAGAATAAAATAAAAAGGATGAAAAGTACTGATGATAGTCTCAGAGACCTCTGAGACAATATCAAATGCACCAACATTCGAATTATTGGGGTCCCAGAAGAAGAAGAGGGAAAAAAAGGGGGTATGAGAAAATTTTTTAAGAGATTATTGTTGAAAATTTCCCCAACATGGGAAAGAAAATAGTCAATCAAGTCCAAGAGGCACAAAGAGTCCCATACAGGGTAAACCCAAGGAGAAACACACCACAACATATACTAATCAAACTAACAAAGACTAAACCCAAAGAAAGAATATTAAAAGCAGCAAGGGAGATGTAACAAGTAACATACAAGGGAAACTCCATTGCTTAACAGCTGATCTTTCAGCAGAAACTCCACAGTCCAAAAGGGGAAACAGGATATACTTAAAGTATTGAAAGGGAAAAATATACAACCAAGATTACAGTACCCACCAATTCAAAATTGATGGAGAAATAAAATGCTTTTCAGACAAACAAAAGTTAAGAGAATTCATTACCGCCAAACCAGCTTTACAACAAATGTTAAACGGGCTTATAAAGTCAAAAAATACAAGAGAAGAAAAAAGACCTACAAAATCAACGCCAAACAGTTAAGAAAATGGCAATAGGAACATATGTATCAATAATTACTTTAAATGTAAATGGCTTAAATGCTCCAACCAAAAGACACAGACTGGCTGAATGGATATGAAAACAAGATCCACATATATGCTGTCTACAAGAACCCACTTCAGACATAAACACACATATAGACTGAAAGTGAGAGGATGGAAATGGGAAGCAAAGTAAAGCTGGAGTAGTAATTCTCATATCAGACAAAATAGACCTTAAAATAAAGAAGATTACAAGAGATAAGGAAGGACACTACATAATGATCAAGGGATCAATCCAAGAGGAAGACATAACAATTGTAAATATCTATGCACCCAATATGGGAGCACCTCAATACATAAGACAAACACTAACAGACATAAAAGGAGAAATTGAAAGTAACACAATAACAGAAGGAGACTTTAACAACCCGTTCACACTAACAGACAGATCATCAAAACAGAAAATTAATAGGGAAACACAAGTCTTAAATGATACATTAGATGAGATGGATCTCATTGATATCTTCAGGACATCCATCCAAATGCAGAAGAATACACCTTTTCAAATGCACATGGAACATTATCCAGGATAAACCACATCTTGGGCCACAAATCAAGCCTCAGGTTTAAGAAACCTGAAATTGTATCAAGCATCTTCTCTGACCACAACACTGTGAGACTAGATATCAATTACAAGAAAAAAACTGCTAGCAACAAAAACACATGGTGACTAAGCAACACATTTCTTAATAACCAACAGGTTACTGAAGAAATCAAAAGGGAAATAAAAAAATTTCTAGAAACAAATGACAATGAAAACACGACAACTCAAAACCTATGGGATGCAGCAAAAGCAGTTCTAAGAGGGAAGTTTATAGCAATACAATCCTACCCCAAGAAAGAAGAAAAATATCGAATATACAAGTTAACTTTACACCTAAAACAAATGAAAAAAGGAACAAAAACACCCCAAAACTAGTATAAGGAAAGAAATTATAAATATCTAAGCAGAAAAAAATGAAAAAGAAATGAAAGAAACAATAGTAAAGATTAATAAAACTAAAAACTGGTTCTTTGAGAAAATAAACAAAATTGACAAGCCTTTAGCCAGACTCATCAAGAAAAAAAGAGAGAAGAATCAAATCAACAAAATTTGGAAAAGGAGAGGTTACAACAATGCATAAATAAAAAGGATTGTAAGAGACTATTATGAACAACCATATGGCAATAAAATGGATAACCTGAAGAAATGGACAGATTCTTAGAAAGGTTCAATCTTCCAAGACTGAACCAGGAAGAAATAGAAATCATGAACAACCCAATTACAAGCACTGAAAATGAAGCTGTGATTTTAAAAAATCTCCCAAAAAACAAAAGCCCAGGACCAGATGGCTTCACAGGAGAATTCTATCAAACATTTAGAGAAGAGCTAATGCCTATCATAAAACTCTTTCCAAAAAGTGCAGAGGAAGGAACACATCAAAACTCATTCTACAAGGCCACCATCACCCTGATACCAAAACCAGACAAAGACAACACAAGAAAGAAAGCTACAGGCCAACATCACTGATACAAAAATCCTCAACAAAATTTAGCAAACAAAATTCAGCAACACACCAAAAAGCTCATACGCCATGATCAAGTTGGGTTTATTCCAGGAATGAAAGGATTTTTCAATATATGCAAATCAATCAATGTGATACACTATATTAACAAACTGAAAGATAAAAACCATATGATAATCTCAATAGATGCAGGAAAAGTCTTTGACAAAATTCAGCAACCATTTATGATTAAAACTCTTCAGAAAATGGGCACAGAGGAACCTAACTCAACATAGTAAAGGCCATATATGATAAGCCTACAGCAAAAATTATTCTCAATGGTGAAAAACTGAAAGCATTCCCCCTAATATCAGGAATAAGGGTGTCCACTTTCACCACTATTATTCAACATTGTTCTGGAAGTCTTTTCTACAGCAACCAGAGAAGAAAAAGAAATAAAAGAAATCCAGATGGGAAACGGAGAAGGCAATGGCACCCCACCCCAGTGCTCTTGCCTGGAAAATCCCATGGACAGAGGACCCTGGTAGGCTGCAGTCCATGGGGACACTAAGAGTCGGACACGACTGAGTGACTTCCCTTTCACTTTTCACTTTCATGCATTGGAGAAGGAAATGGCAACCCATTCCAGGATTCTTGCCTGGAGAATCCCAGATATGGGAGAGCCTGGTGGGCTTCCATCTATGGGGTCACACAGAGTTGGACATGACTGAAGCGACTTAGTAGCAGCAGCATCAGATGAGAAAAGAAGTAAAGCTTTCACTGTTTGGAGATGACATGATACTGTACACAGAAAACCCTAAAGATTAATTCAGTTCAGTTCATTTCAGTCACTCAGTGGTGTCCGACCCTTTGCGACTCCTTGGACTGCAGCATGCCAGGCTTCCCCTTCCATTACCAACTCCTGGAACTTACTCAAACTTATGGCCATAGAGTCAGTGATGCCATCCAACAATCTCATCCTCTGTCATCCACTTTATCAGAAAATTACTAGAGCTAATCAGTGAATTTAGCAAAGTTGCAGGATACAAAATCAATACACAGAAATCACCTGCATTTCAATATGCTAACAATGAAAAATCAGAAAGAGAAATTAAGGAATCAATCCCATTCACCATTGCAACAAAAAGAATTAAATACCTAGGGGTAAACTTACCTAAGGAGGAAAAAGAACTGCACACAGAAGCTTATAAGACACTAATGGAGGAAATCAAAGATGACATAAACAGATGGAGAGATATTCCATGTTCCTGGGTAGGAAGAATCAATATTCTGAAAATGACTATACTACCAAATGCAATCTACAGATTCAATGCAACCCCTATCAAATTACCAATGGCATTTTTTTACAGAAGTAGAACAAAAAACTTTGCAATTCATATGGAAACACAAAAGATCCCGAATAGCCAAAGCAGTCTTGAGAAAGAAGAATGGAGCTGGAGGAATCAACCTTCCTGACTTCAGATTACACTACAAAGCTACAGTCATCAAGACAGTATGGTACTGGCACAAAAACAGAAATATAGCCCAATAGGACAAGATAGAAAGCCCAGAAATAAGCCCACGCACCTATAGGTACCTTATTTTTAACAAATGAGGCAAGAATATACAATGGGGCAAAGACAGTCTCTTCAATAAATGGTGCTGAGAAAACTGGACTGCTACATGTAAAAGAATGAAATTAGTACACTTCCTAACAACATACACAAAGATAAACTCAAAATAGATTAAAGAGTTAAATGTAAGGCCAGAAACTATAAAACTATTAGAGGAAAACATAGGCAGAACACTCAATGACATAAATCAAAGCAAGATCCTCTATGAGCCACCTTCTAGAGTAACAAAAACAAAAGTCAACAAGCGGGACCTGATTAAACTTAAAAGCTTTTGTGTAGCAAAGGAAACTATAAGCAAGGTGGAGAGGGTGTGGAGGGAAATGAGAGAAAAGGGAATGCTTTTGCACTGTTGGTGGGAGTGTAAATTGATACAGCCACAATGGAAGATGATATGGAGATTCCTTAAAAAACTAGGAATAAACCCACCATATGACCCAGCAATACCACTCCTAGGAATATACCCTGAGGAAACCAAAATTGAAAGAGACACATGTATCCCATTGTTCGTTGCAGCACAATTTACAATAGCTAGAACATGGAATCAACCTAGATATCCATTGACAGATGAATGGATAAAGAAGTTGTGGTACATATACACAATGGATTATTACTCATCCATAAAAAGGAACACATTTGAGTCAATTCTGATGAGGTGAATGAACCTAGAATCTATTATACAGAATGAAGTGAGCCAGAAAGAAAGAGAAACATTGTATTCTAGTGCCTGTATAGGGGATCTAGAAAAATGGTACTGAAGAATTCATTTTCAGAGCAACAATGGAGAGATAGACATTGAGAATAGACTTATGGACATGGGGAGAGGGGTGGAGAGGGTGAGATGTATGGAAAGAGTAACATGGAAACTTACATTAGCATATGTAAAATAGATAGCCAACAGGAATTTGCTGTATGGCTCAGGAAACTCAAACAGGGGCTCTGTATCAATCTAGAAGGGTGGGATGGGGTGGGAGAGGGGAGGGAGGTTCAAAAGGGAGGGAATATATGTATAGCTATGGCTAATTCATGTTGAGATTTGACAGAAAACAACAAAATTCTGTAAAGCAATTATCCTTCAATAGAGAAAAAAAAAAGTGGAGTTTATTTTCTCACCCCTTGGATCTGGCCTGTTTTGATGTTTTTCAAGTTCCAAGTCCAGGTCAAGAGGCTTTGCACACTTCTTTTCATTCTCTTAGAATGCTGTCACCATCATATGAATGAGCTGGACTAGCCTGCTGAAGGACAAGAGTCCACCCAGAGGAGTCCACCTCAGCTCTCCCAGATGAGGACATCCTAGATCAGCCCCAAATCAGCCAATAGCCAGATAGGTGAGCACCCGCCCCATAGCTGAGGACAGATGCTTGCCTGAGCCCTGCTGAAACACCAACCAGCCCATAGATCTGTGAGCCAAAAAAAAACCTCTGTTGCTTGAAGTGACCGAAATTTACTGTTTGTTTTGCTACAAACTGATACTCTTATTTGGTTACCCCTGATACAAAAAAATGATAGATAAATAAAACTGAACAAATCTTCTTAGCTGTGGAGTTTCTTGAAGCAGTGGATGAGGTAAGAGTGTCTGCATCTCTGCTGGTTGAAAGAATGAGATCTTGATGTTCTTTATGTTCTTTCCAGGGGCTTCCCTAGTGGCCCAGACAGTAAAGAATCTCTCTATAATGCAGAGGATCTGGATTCAATTCCTGGGTTGGGAAGATCCCCTAGAGAAAGAAATGGCACCCCATTCCGGTATTATTGTCTGGAGAATTCCATGGACAGAGGATTCTGGCAGGTAATGCAAGGGACATGGGTTCCATCTCTGGTTAAGGAACTAAGATCCCACATGCTGCAGAGAGATCCTACATGCCACAACTAAGACCCAACACAGCCAAACTAATTAATTAAAAAATAAAATTCACCATGTTAAATAAATAAATAAATTGGAGTTGCCAGCTTTCTACCTTGTCTCTTTGGCATCACTGGTCAATCCATAACTGGACACACAATCCCAGCAGGCCCTGGGAGAGCTAACACTCTGATGCTGAATTGGCAAAATGTCTGCTATCCCAATGGGGAGTTTGGGGTGTGGTGGAAATTGTCCACTGGAGGAGTCCTACACTGGTTGAAAATGCCTAATTCTTGAACCACATGTCTTGCTTAGTTATTAGCTAGGGACTGCTTTCAGGATAGCAAGACTCCCACTATCATGTCTTCGGTCAGTCATTGACTGGGGCTGTTCCCAGAATGGTATGTCCTAGGCTTGAAAGTGTAGGCAGTTTGTGAAAGTGCTTACAGCTGGAAGCTGTTAGTCAAATATTATCCTGCCTGTTTGGCAGTGAGTTCTCTCTTAAAGGAGGCTCTGAGTGGTGCTTCCCACCCCTCCCAACACAACCCCTTCATCTGCCTTACCTTCTACCCTGTCTCTGGAGTAGGAGATTAATTAATGAGCCATCACTCTGAATGACGAAGGTCTTGCACACGTCTGAATCATTTATTTTGAATGCTTCCCATCATATCTAATCTTGAAGCTCCCAAGCACATCATACATACCTGGAAATGAACCTGAACCTGCACCTTCATTTTATTTTCTACTGGTATGTTTAGATAGTGTGAGAGGGTAAAGAAAAAAATTACATCTTGTTCACACCTTGAATTACAGAGTCACTGGTCAAATGACTGACCTTCAAGCTGAGATAATTCCTAGCAAAATTTATACCTCTCTAACTTGATCAGCACAAACCACATTTACTTCTTAACCAAGAAACCAACCCTTTAAACTCCACTAGCTTATTGGAAGTTTTGAAAACAGGATTTCTTCAACTTGGTTCAAATTCAAAGATACAAATATTGCTTTGATAGTACAATTCCTGTGTAAATAGTCACTAAAGAGAGCCACCAACAATTTCTGAGTTCTTTTGCTCTTGAACCTAGGCTGACCCATGGGTGCTTTGACCAATGTGAGGGAAATGGTGCTTGGAACTTCAGAGCCCAGGCCTTAAGAGAACTGGAAGCTTCTGCTTCCTTTCCAGAAATCCAGCTGCTTTTCCATTAATATCAGATGCCTAAGCCACATGGAGAAGATACAAGAATGAATCTTCTCAGATATTCCAGGGCAGCTGAGTCCTCAGAAAACTGCAGCCTCTGCCTATGACATAATCAGCAGGAGAACTGCCCAATGGAATCCAGTAAAGCTAGAGTCATGAGAAATAATAAAAATGCCTATTGTTTCTACTAAGTTTGAGGGTGGTTTGTTATGCAGTAACAGATAAACAATGATTTTTAGATATTCTTACTTAAGAAGTAAGAGGAATGTGTGGGGAATTTGAACACTCTCACATACTGCTAATGGGCCTAAAATTCAGTTTATACAAAATGCAAAAGCAAAAAAAAGTATACAAATGCTTTATATAAAAACAGTTAATTTGGAGAGCAATTTGGCAGTATTTATTAACATTTATTAACACAGGCACTGTAACTCAGGATCTATTCTAAAAAATCATCCACATGTACACCAAGGAACAAATATAGTTATTTCAGTATCAAATTAAAAGAGTGAAAAATAGAATATCCATCAGTGTAGGAAAGGCTACACATCTAATATGAATATTTTGTATCTGCTGAAAGAATAAGGTATAGCTATATTAAACAACTTAAAACATGTCTCCAGTATATTATTGAGTGAAAATAATAAGTTGCATTACAGTATATACAGTAAAGGAACATTTATGGCAAAAAAATCACTCCTTCAGACTTTCAGTGCATTCTGATATATAGGCAATTACAAATACATACTATTGGCCTTGTGATTTTTTGCCATAAGAGCACAGTTAAGATAAGATGGGCTATTCTATAATAATAAATAACTCCCAAGATCAAGGTGGTCTTTCTGTGTGGTTTTCCTCCAAATGGTGACTTGAAAATCAGGGCTGCTTCTACCATGTAGTTAGATAATCTTGTATGTGTGGCCTTTGGGGTGTCTGCACTGGGGAAGAGAAGGACCAGGAAGGTACAAAGGCTCTTAACTGCCATGGTCTACAACTGACAACTAGTTCCATTAGCCTAGTTCTAAGGTCTTAACCTTACTGCAGTTCCACTTTTGAAATATTTGTATTTATATTTTCATCATTATGGCTAGATAACATTGTTTTTCATGTGGATGTGATAAGCTGAAATTTTCTTTCCATTTAGACTTCATTTTACAGTTTCAAACACATTTCACATCCATTATCTCATTCTAAGCTACATGAAAATTCCATATAATAAGAAAGTGGGGTACAACACTTCTCATTTTGCAATAGAATTGAGGCCTTGAGAATTTTGCCCAAGATCTTGTAGCTGTAAAAGAGCTGAGACTCACAAAGAGCTCTGTGAGTTCATTCTTTCATTAGAAACATGGCTATCAGCATCTTCCCTACATTATATCTTTCAAGATGGCCTCAGAATGGATGAATAAAAGAGACTTAGCCAGAGACTAGATAGGGATTTTAAAGAAATGAAAGAAATAGCTGTCCAGGAATCTGGGTCAGACTGATTTTGAAAAATGTTTGTTTGCACATTTGTCTCCTTGACTAGGGATTGGGCCACATCCACCTCTGCAATGCCAATATCTGGCACAAGTCTTGATGCATGATGAGCAGCAAATAAATATGTATTGAGTGAATGAATGGTGCCAAAGACACACCTTCTATATCCCCTACCATAAAATCATAGCATTTCAACCTTGAAGAAGCCTAGATCCTGACTCTTCAAATGCAATCCCTGAAGCAGCAATATCAGAATCCTGGGAACTGTTAGAAATGAGGAATCTGAGACCCCACTCCATATATCCTGAATCAGAACTTCATTGTAACAAGGTCTTGAGGTGAATCATAAACATTTTAAAGTTTGAGTTAAACCTTTGGTTGCCACTGGGGACAGCTGGTGAGGGAGGGAAGGATTAGGAGATTGGGATTAGCAAATGTAAACTGTTATACAGGATGGATAGACAAGATCCTTCTATATACAGGGACCTATATTCAGTATCCTTTGATAAACCAGTATAGAAAAATATGAAAAATTATATACACACATATATGTATAACTGAGTCACATTTCTATATAGCAGAAATTAACACAACATTGTAAATCAACTCTACTTCAATCAATTGAAAAAAATTAAGTTTGAGTTAACTCAGATGCACTGGCTTTGAGTAAGTACTGATGTTGCAGGGAGGAAGCCAATTCTGACTCCATGCTGGAAACTGCTTCTTTGTCTTGCTTTTCATTGCTTTTATTATAAGCATACTTAATGGCTGTTGTGGTAGCTCAGATGGTAAAGAATCTGCCTGCAATGCAGGAGAACTGTGTTCAATCCCTGAATCAGGAAGATCACCTGGAGAAGTGAATGGCAACCCAGTTCAGTATTCTTGTCTGGGAAATCCCATGGATAGAGGAGTCTGATGGGCTACCGTCCGTGAGTTTGCAAAGAGTCGTACACAACTGAGCAACTGACACTTTCTTTCTCCAGTGACTTGCCTGAAGTACCCTGCCCCTCTGCTTGACTGAAGAAAAGTGCCTTTGTTCAGCTCATGGAAAGGTAGTTTGTCCCTGCCCACCCGTGAATAGAAGAGATTAACACACCCCTTCAGAAGACTGGCCATTCCCTTGGAAATGTTTTGCAAAACTGAAGACCCTTTCACTTTACTTCCCCAACTGCCTCTCACACTCTATTCTGTCTTTGATTTTAGTTCTTCATTGCCTCTTTCTTTCTGGTATATAAAAGAACCTGGCATCCAGACCCAAATAAGATGGTTATTTTGAGGCGCTAGCCTGCCGTCTTCTCAGTCTGCCGGCTCCCGGATTAAAGTCTCTTCCTTGCCTCAACACTTCACTCTCTCAGATTCATTGGCCTGTTGTGCAGCAAGCAGAGTGAGCTTGGACTTGGTAACACTTCTAGTGTTTAGATAGAGAAGTTCTGTAAGTGCCCAAGTCTTAGGCATAAGCCAGGCTGGAAACATAGTCTCACCCTTTTGACCTCAATGATTTGAAATAAATGCATGATAAACAGTTTGCTTAAATTCAATACATTTAATGCCTATGTGGGGTTGGGGGACGTAAGGTGATTTTAATAATATAATTCTAGCACCAGTCCTGACGTGGATTTTTTTTTCCTCACACCAACCAATTCTAAGACCAGTGTGGTGTCCTACAATTCAACTCAATTCTGGCACCATCTACCCAGAGATAGCATCAGCTGTCATAGGTAAGGGCTCAGTCCCACAAGACTGCCCCCACTTCAGATGCCAATCTCAAATCCCGGTCGTTATCTGTACTTCTGACAAGCTGGTTACAAATCAGAGGTCCCCATGACCCACTCTTTGTGTTTGATTAGTTAAGAAATTAGTTTACTCATTAGATTACACAGGATATTAAAAGACATGAAACAATGACAAAACCCACTGGAAAAAAAATAAAAAAAAAAAAAAGAACATAAAAAAAAAAATAAAAAAATAAAAGACATGAAACAGCCAGATACACATTGCAAGATCCTGGACAAAGGGGGCTTCTGTGTCCAAGGAATTTAAGGCCCAGCACAACAGCACATAGATGAGTTTAGGTTCACTGAACTGGGAGCTGTCCAAAGCCCTCCCTTTTGGGTTTTTACAGGTGCCTCATTCCATAGGGGTGATTGTTCAAAGCACTGGTCGTTGGTGATTGAACTCAATCTCCAGCCTTTCTCTTTCCAAAGGTTGGGGAGGGACAGGGACTAAAAGTTCCAACCCTCTAATAAAGAGTTGGTTCCCAAGGCAATAGTCCCCTTCCTTAGAGGCTTTCTAAATATAACTTCATTAACATAACAAAAGGCACCTTTATTGCCCTCCTCACAGGAAATTACAAGGGTTTTAGGAGCTCTGTGCTTGGGACAGAACCCAAATGCAAATTCATTATAAATCACAATATTACAAATGATACAACCACAGTTAAACTTTGAACAACACAGGTTTGAACTCCACGGATTCACTTATACAAGAATTCCTTTCAATAAATACAGTACTACAATCCTCTGATGGTTGAATTTGTGGGTGTGAAACCGCAATTACTAAGGGCTGACTATAAAGTTATATGCAGACTTTCAACTGTTTGGGGATTTGCACCCCAAACCCTGTGTTGTTCAAGGTTAAATGTAGTACATTGTACTTGTAGAAAAGTTAGAAAATGGAGGAGATTAAGTGGAATTCACGAAGCAGTGTCCCAGTGTTTCCAGTGAAACTTTCTTTTTCCCAGCTCTAATGTCTCCTTTCATTTTCCAAGACATCTAACCCAAGCCTGGTCCTAGTTCTGATGTCTCACCATCACTGCATGAAGTCACTAGGGTAGAACATGTTAAGAACAGCCTGAGACAGGAGGAAGATGCCACCTGCTCTCCCATGCTGGTAAAGCAATTGGAGATTCATTCCCTATTGAGGAAAATTCCAAGAAGAGAATAGAAAGACAATTAAGAAAGGAACCTGGGCCCTGCCCAGACCACATATTTCTCCTTCTCAAAGTCAGGAGACCTCCCTGACCACACATGCACAGAAAGACTCCTTGAAGGCTGACGGGGAGTTATGTTAAGGGAAGTTCTACCCAGACACCTTTTCGATAAAATTCACCTTGGCTGAGATGTGTGCACACACATGGGAGATCTTGAGTCATACCAAATATGGTATATTTGAGTGCAGAGAAAAAAAGAGTGAGTTGGGCAGTCAGGCAAAAAGGGAAATTTATTAGAGGGAAATGAGAGGGTGACTGGCCCTTAAGGAGAACTAGTGTCCTCCCTTTCTGACAGGGTCTCTCTTATACTCCACCAATGAAAAATTATCTGAAGGGATGGTTAATTTTCAGACTGTAGTTGAGTCCTGTGGTCACATAGCTGGAGGTCTGGTATTTCAGAATCCATTTTCAATCATGGTAAAGAATCTCAGAAGTAGACAGTTGTCTCCAGATAGAAAACAAGCTCTATTGGGTCTAAACACCCCAAAGTCAAAGAAAATCTCCATTACTTTCTGGGCATGGTAGGATTATTTAGAATTTGGATTCCAGGATTCAGGCTAACGGCTAAGTCCCTATATGGAGCCACTAAAGGCCCAGATACCAAACAGTTGCTCTGGAATGGGGAACAGGAAAAGCTTTTAACAATATCAAACAGACCCTCACCAGGGCCCCTGCTCAGGGTCTCCCCAATTTATAAAAGCCATTCTTCATGTTCCTGAGCCTATAGGATACTTGTCCTGGAGGAGGGCATGGCAATCCACTCCAGTGTTCTCACCTGGAGAATCCCCAAGGACAGAGGAGCCTGGTGGGCTACAGTCCATGGGGTTGCAAAGAGTCAGACATAACTGAGTGACTAAGCACAGCATATTTTTCTTGTACATGGCTGGAAAGCAGGGGACAGCCTTGAGGGTTCTTATACAGAAGTTAGGGGAAGTTCCTGAGCCTGTAGGAGACTTTCCCAAGCAACTAGACTCCATCCCACGAGGCTGGCCTGGTTGCTTCTAGGCAGTAGCTGCTGGCCTTTATTGGTGGATTAAAAGTTAACAAGCTTACTTGAAGTCCAGACCCCTTATCAGGTACAAGGGATTCTAGAGATAAAAGGTTAACTGGAGGCCACCTTATCAAGTACTAGGTTTTGCCCCTTGACTTCCCAGAGTTAACCCTCAAAACCTGCCACAGTCTTAACCCCACTACTTTAATGCCCACTGAAAGCCCAGAGCTAACACATTCTTGCCTGCAGGTCTGACCTAACAGACCAGGTCATAGAAAACTCTGAGGAAGAATGGTTTACTGATGGCAGTAGTTTCTCTAAAGATGGAGCCAGGAGGGCAGGATATGCTATTTTGAATGGTCACAGCATTACAGAAGCAAAATCTTTGCCCACCTAACACCTTGGCCCAAAAGGCTGAACTGATAGCTCTAACCCGAGCCATAATCTGGGGAAGGAAAGGTTGTAAATATATACACAGACTCAAAATATGCCTCTCTTGTCTTACATGCCCATGCAGTTATCTTGAAAGAGAACGAACTGCTAAATGCAAGAAACTCCCCTATAAAGTAGGCAGCTGAGATTTTACATCTCACAGAAGTGGTCCAGAAACCAGAACAGGTAGCAGTCATCCACTGCTACCAAAAGGGAAATTCTCAAATTTCCTGAGGAAAAGACAGGGAAGTTTGGGAAGCAAGAAAGCAGCCCTGATGCCTATAACAAAATGGCTCTAATCCCAATCTTTTAATCCTCCTAAACTTATATCCAGGTACTCAATTTATGAAGAAAACTGGGCACGAGACAGGGGGAAACTAAGGGAACAGATGGTTGGTGGCACATGTTGTCCTTTCACTCAGTTGTGTCTAACTCTTTGCGACCCCATGGACTGCCGCATGGCAGGCTTCCCTGTCCTTCACCATCTCCTGGAACTTGTTCAAACTCACATCCATTGTGTCAGTGATGCCACCAAACCATCTCATCCTCTGTCATCCCCTTCTCCACCCACCTTCAATCTTTCCCAGCATCAGGGTCTTTTCAAATGAGTCAGCTCTTCCCATCAGGTGGTCAAAATTATGGAGCTTCAGCATCAGTCCTTCCAGTGAATACTCAGGACTGATTTCCTTTAGAATTGACTGGTTTGATCTCTCTGCAGTCTAAGAGACTCTCAAGAGTCTTCTCCAACACCACAGTTCAAAAACTTCAATTCTTTGAAACAGCCTTCTTTATGGTCCAACGCTCACATCCACACATGACTACTGGAAAAACCATAGCTTTGACTAGACGGACTTTGTCGGCAAAGTAATGTCTCTGCTTTTTAATATGTTGTCTAGGTTGGTCGTAGCTTTTCTTCCAAGGAGCAAGCATCTTTTAATTGCATGGCTGCAGTCACCATCTGCAGCGATTTTGGAGCCCAGAAAAATAAAGTCTGTCACTGTTTCCATTGTTTCCCCATCTATTTGCCATGAAGTGATGGGACCGGATGCCATGACCTTAGTTTTCTGAATGTTGAGCTTTAAGCCAACTTTTTCACTCTCCTTTTTCTCTTTCATCAAGAGGCTCTTTAGTTTCTCTTCACTTTCTGCCATAAGGGTGGTGTCATCTGCATATCTCAGGTTATTGACATTTCTCCCAGAAATCTTGATTCTAGCTTGTGCTTCATCCAGTCTGGCATTTCACATGATGTACTTTGCATGTAAGTTAAATAAGCAGGGTGACAATATATAGCCTTGATGTACTCCTTTCTCAATTTTGAACCAGTCCGTTGTTCTATGTCCAGTTCTAACTGTTGCTTATTGACCTGCATACAGGTTTCATGGGAGACAGATAAGGCAGTCTGGTATTTCCATCTCTTGAGGAATTTTCCACAGTTTGTTGTGATCCACACAGGCAAAGGGTTTAGCATTGTCAATGAAGCAGAAATTTCAGAATTTCTTTTGATTTTCTCTTGCTTTTTCTATGATTCAGTGGATGTTGGCAATTTGATCTCTGGTTTCTCTGTCTTTTCTAATTCCAGCTTGAACATCTGAAAGTTCTCAGTTCACATAATGTTCAAGCCTGGCTTGGAGAATTTTGAGCATTACTTTGCTAGTGTGTAGATGAGTGCAGTTGTGCAGTACCTTGGACATTCTTTGGCATTGCCTTTCTTTGGGATTGGAATGAAAACTGACTTTTTCCAGTCCTGTGGCCACTGCTGAGTTTTCCAAATTTTCTGGAAAATTGAGTGCAACACTTTTGCAGCATCATCGTTTAAGATTTTAAATAGCTCAAATGGAATTCCATCACCTCCACTAGCTTTGTTTGTAGTGACGCTTCCTAAGGCCCACTTGACTTCACACTCCACAATGTCTGTCTTTGGGTGAGTGATCACACCATTGTGGTTATCTGGGTAGTGAAGATCTTTTTTGTATAGTTCTTCTGTGTCTTTTTGCCCCCTCTTCTTAATATCTTCTGCTTCTGTTAGATTCATACCATTTCTGTCCTTTATTGTGGCACATAGATCAGAAATTGCTCATACCTCTTTCTAACTAATTGAAAATTATTAAAGGGCTACATGATTCTCTTCACCTGGGGAAAGATGCAGTATCTATAATAGTTTTCTGAACTTTTATAAGGAAAAGACTCCTGGAGACAGTTAAAAGAATAACTTGAGCCTGTGCCCTTTGTACCACCTGTAATCCAGGAGGTTATGTCAAGCCTCCCTTTCTTGTTAGCCCAGTCCAGGTATGGAGTTACCATGGAGAGGACTGGCAAATAGATTTCACTCAGATGCCTTCCTTCCAGGGCTTCAAATACTTATTAATCTTTGCAGATACTTTTACTGGATGGATAGAAGCCTTCCCTTCTAGAATAGAGAAGGCAACTGAAGTGCCTAAGACACTCCTAAAGAAAATTCTTCCTCAATTCAGATTGCCCCATCACCTTCAGAGTGACAATGGACTTTTGTTTGTAGCAAAGGTCAAGCAACAGCTTTCACAGGTGTTAGTCTTTCAGTCATGGTCAACTCTTTGCAACCCCTTGGACTCTAGCCTTCCAGGCTCCTCTGTCCATGGAATTCTTCAGGTAAGAATACTGGAGAGGGTTGCCAGTTCCTTCTCCAGGGGATCTTCCAGATCCTGGGATCTGGCAGATCCTCCAGCAATGTGAGATACCCACGTTTGATCCCTGGCTTGGGAAGATACATTTCCCATTCTGTGAGAATATCTGTAATGTTCATACCTAATTGGTGGCTGTTTCTTTTCTATCAAGATTATTTCCTTAAGAAATCTCTTTCATTACTGTGGTTATGGAAACCATCCATATGCCACTACCCTAAAATTCTCATTTCCAATTCTGACACCATTCCAATTTTGATAGTACATCAAAAATATACATCCAATAACTTATCTGATGTCTCCACTTATATATCAAATAGGCACCTTAATCTTCCCAAAACTCTTCATTATATCTGTATCCAAATTTATTCTACCTTCTTAAGTTAGACAGTATATCACCTTTTCCTTGGTTATTCCATCCAAACACTTAAGTTGCCTTGAATCCTCATTTTCTCTCATATCCATGTTTTGTATACCTTTTCTTTTTGTGTTCCTTGTCTAGAGAAGTTCCTTTAGCATTTGTTGTAGAGCTGGTTTTGTGGTGCTGAATTCTCTTAATTTTTTCTTATCTATAAACCTTTTGATTTCTCCTTGGAATCTGAATGATATCCTCTCTGTGCAGAGTATTCTTGGTTGTAGGCTTTCCCCTCTCATCATTTTAAATATATCCTGCCATTCCCTTCTGGCCTGCAGAGCTTCTCCTGGAAGATCAACTGTTAGCCTTGTTGTAATCCCCTTATATGTTATTTGTTGCTTTTCCCTTGCTGTTTTTAATATTCACTCTTCCTGTTTAATTTTTGTTAGTTTGGTTAATATGTGTCTTGGCATGCCTCTCCTTGGGTTTATCCTGTATAGGATACACTGGGCTTCCTGGATTGGGTGGCTATTTCCTTTCTCATTTTAGGGAAGTTTTCAACTATAATCCTCTCAAATATTTTCTCATTACCTTTCCTTTTGTGTTCTTTTACTGGGACCCCTATGATTTGAATGTTGTTATTCTCAATGTTGTCCCAGATGTCTCTTGAGAGTCTCTTCATTACTTTTTATTCTTTTTTCTTTATTGTATTCTGCTTCAATTCTCTATCAATTTTATCTTCCAGCTCATTTCTCTCTTCTTCTGCCTCAGTTATTCTAATGTTTGTTCCCTCTTGTGTATTTCTAATCTCAGTTATTGTGTTGATTGTTTTTTCTTAACTCTTCTAGGTCCTTGTTAAACATTTCTTGCATTTTCTCAACCCATGCCTCCAGTCTATTTATCCATGCCTCCTTTTTAATTTCAACATTTTGGATCATCTTTACTATCATCACTCTGGATTATTTTTCAGGTAGACTGTCCATTTCCTCTTCATTTGTTTGGTCTTGTGGGTTTTTATCATGTCCCTTCATCTGCTGTATGTTTCTGTCTTTTCATTTTGCTTAATTTACTATGTTTGTCGTCTCCTTTCTGCAGGCTGGAGGTTGTAGTTTCTCTTAATCTTGGAGTTTGCCCACCATGGGTGGGGTTGGATCTTGTGAAGGTTTCATAGTATGGGGAGTTTGTGCCTGTGTTCTGGTGGGTGGAGCTGTATCTTGTCTCCAGGGCAGTGCAATATCCAGTGTGTGTTTTGGGTTGTCTATGGGTTTGGTGCGACTTTGGGCAATCTGCTAATGTGCAGGATTTTGCTCCTGTTTTGTTGAAGGGTTGGCATGGGGCTTCCAACACTGAAGCTTGTTGACCTTTGGGCGAGGTTTGGTCTTAATATTGAGATGGAGGCCTTTGGGAGGGCTCTTGTCAATTAATGTTTCCTGGGATTGGGAGTTCTATGATAGTTCAAAGTCCTGGACTCCTGTCTCCCACCTCAGGGATTCAAGACCAAACCCTAACTGTAGCACTAAGATCTCACAAGCCACAGAGCACAGAAGACAAAACTCTAAGACTGTTGGTGAAGGCAACACTCAACAGCCCAGAACACCCAGATAGACTCACACCAAAGTCCTCCAATATTTACAGGAAGGTCTCTGGACCTGTTGCTTGGTCAGTGTATGGGGTCAGCTCAGTCTCAGATCTGGGCTTACTCCAGGTTGTATCTGTTCCTAAAGTTCACAGTTGACCCTAGAGTCCACAGTCTGTTCCCTGCCCAAGCATGAGGGAGTGACGGTTGAGGCCTATTAGGGCTCACTTGCTCCCCTGGGCTAGGGTGAGGGGAGGATAAGGCACCCCCAAGTGGGATGTATCAGGGAGTGCCTGTAGTGATAGAGACCTGCCAGATGTTGTTACAGTCTGAGGCAAGTCATGTGCTCTCCCAGAGGAATCAGTCCCAGGTTGTGGGTCCCTAGGAAGAGCCAAGATGCTTAAACTACCAGCAAGGTGTAGAATGTAGCCTCTGCCTGCTCACAGTCTGGTGGTAGCTGCCAACTGTGGGATCAGGATTGCATCAGTAGCATTTTGCCTGCTGCCTCAAGCACTTTCCCCAGCTTTGGCAGTGGCAGTCATGTCTAAGTCCATGGCTGGTGCTCTGAATGGTTTTGCTGGTTTTTGCAGCTGCAGGTGGGCACTCAGCCACTGTCTATTAGTATAAAGTTAGTGTCCTAGTGACAATGGCTTCTTGCTACTCTGGGACACCCAGTCTTTTCTCTGAGCAAAGTCTAGTCTGGTCCCGTCTCTTATCCACTTTGTTGAAGTAGCCCTCTCAGAGTATCCTCATGGCTGCCAACCCTGGTCATCTCCCTGGGATCTGACACCCATGCCTGAGCCCCAGCACCCTGCCCCCATCCTCTGCTGTTGGCAGAGGTGTGCACGTTGCTTCTTGGCTGGGAAGTGCTGTTTGGCTGTGATTTGGGTTGAATTTTTTCTCCTTTGCCTTCTGAGCCCCTGCTGTTGCACCCCCCTCTGAGCTTCTAAAACTCCCCCCTTGCCCTACTTGTGTGGCTTTTCCTAGTATGTAGAAAATTTTCTTCCTTCATGACTCCCTCCCCAGGGCCCAAGTCCTCATCCTGAAATCCTTTGTCTCTTTTGTTTTTGTCTTTATCTTTTGCTTGACCTCATTCTAAGGAGATTGGCTTGCCTTTTTGAAAGTTTGGGGTCTTTTGCTAGCATTTAGAAGGTGTTCCATAGGAGTTGTTCCATATTCAGATGAACTTTTGGGGAGAAAGGTGATCTCCCTGTCTTACTCCCCTGCCATCTTTCTTTTATCTGGTAGTGTGTATATGTTAATCCCAAATTTCAAATTCTTTCCTTACCCTTTGGTAAGCATAAGTTTGTTTTCTATGTCTGTGTGCCTATTTCTGTTTTGCATATACTCATTTATATCTCTTTCTTTTTTTCTGTTTTAGATTCCACGTGTAAGCCATACCATGTGGTATTTGTCTTTCTCTGCCTGATTTACTTCACTTATTATGATAATCTCTAGGTCCATTCATGTTGCTGCAGATGGAATTATTTCATTATTTTCTTATGACTGGGTAATATTCCATTGTACATAGGTACCACACCATCTTCATCCATTCATCTATCAAAAGGACAGTTGGGTTACTTCCATATCCTGGCTACTGCAATCAGTGTTGCAATCAACAGTGTGGTGTATGTTTCATTTTGAATTCTAGCTTTGTTTAATTATGCCCAGGAATGGGATTGTTGGATCATACAACAACTCCCTTTCATTTTTTGAGGAGCCTCCACACTGTTTGGACTTCCCTGGTAGTTCAGTTGGTAAAGAATCCACCTGTAATGCAGGAGACCCTGGTTCGATTTCTGGGTCAGGAAGATCTGCTGGAGAAGAGATTGGCTACCTACTCCAGTATTCTTGGGCTTCCCTGGTGGCTTAGGTGGTAAAGAATCTGCCTACAATGAGGGAGACCTGGGTTCAATCCCCGAGTTGGGAAGATCCCCTGGAAAAGGGAAAGGCTACCCACTTCAGTATTCTGGTCTGGAGAATTCCATGGACTGTATAGTCCATGGGGTCACAAAGAGTCAGACACGAATGAGTGACTTTCACTTTTCACACTGTTTGCCAGAGTGGCTGCCAATTTACATTCTGACCAATAGTGAGGGTTCCTTTTTCTCCACACACTCTCTCTAGTATTTATTATCTTTAGACTTTTTGATTATGGCCATTCTGACCAGAGTGAGGCTGCATTTCACTAATAATTAGTGATGTTGAGCATACAATAGCATATTATTAACAGAGCCTTATTGTCTCTTATGTACTTAACACTAAAATTTAACATTTCTGCCCCTGTGAGAATTAGCAAAGAGCTGAGAACGTACTTTGTGTTAAAATCAGATTGATCAACTGGATCCTAAAATCTTGGGAAACATTTGAGACCTAACCTATGGACCCCATCTCTTCTTAGACCAGATAGGGCCTGACTGTAGAAAGAAATGGTGTCCCATTAGCAATGATAAAGGTGACCCACAGTTTCTAAAAGATTTTTAGTGAATTACTCAGCATCAAAGTTTTCCTTTGATTCTGCTACACCCTGAACTACATTTTTAGCATTTTCTACTTCAAATGTTCCCCTCAGCTATCCTTTATAAAGGATTACTTGATTGTGGGGCAGCACCTGCCAAAGATAAAACTGTGGCTACTGAAAACTATTGAAGACTTGATTTTGAGGGAAAAGCATCATTTGGTAGAATAATAATGTATTCCCACAGCCCTAGATGGGGAGAAAGTTCAGGTTTACCTCTGAAAGTGGAACTATCAGTCTTTGTCCATTAAAAAATAACAAAACAATATAAGTGCTCCTGAGATCCTTATGTATAATCCAAGATAAGAAATCACTAAATTACTGGTGCCAGAAGAACTGTTTCAGCCACTGGGTCTCCACTAGGTAAAATATTTCAGAATCCATTTTCAAAAACAATGGGGTAAACACTGCCTAGATTTTACTGAAATCATACTGAGACTCTGACCGCTAGGCACAAGAAGGGTTGAGCAGGCATTTTTAAAAATCTCACAGCTAATATTTAAAACACCTGTTTCAAGAAGGGGACTTTGAGTTGTAAGCAAATGATCTCCAAATAGAAACCTCCAGAGGGAGTTCCCTTGTGGCCAACTGATTAGCGCTCGGTACTTTCACTCCAGTGGCTGTAGGTTTAGTCCCTGGCTGGGGATTAAGCCAAAATAAAACAAACCTCTGGGATGGACTTTGAGATTATCATACTAAATGGAATCGGGAATAGAAAGACAAATAACATATAACATGTGAAATCTAAAATAGGACACAAACAAACTTATCTACAAAACAGAAATAGATTCATAGACATAGAGAACAGACTTTTGGTTGCCAAGGAGGAGGGATGGGAGAGGGATTAGGAGTTTAGGATTAACAGATGCAAACTAGGATGGATAAATTCAGTTCAGTCGCTCAGTCCTGTCTGACTCTTAGCAGCCTCGTGGACTGCAGCATGCCAGGCTTCCCTGTCCATCACCAACTCCTGGAGCTTACTCAAACTCAAGTCCTTCGAGTCAGTGATACCATTCAACCATCACATCTTCTGTCTCCCGCCTTCAGTCTTTCCCAGCATCAGAGTCTTTTCAAATGAGTCCGTTCTTCACATCAGGTGGGCAAAGTATTGGAGTTTTGGCTTCAGCATCCGTCCTTCCAATGAATATTCAGGACTGATTTCCTTTAGGATGGACTGGTTGGATCTCCTTGCTGTCCAAAGGACTCTCCAACACCACAGTTCAAAAGGATCAATTCTTTGGCACTCAGCTTTCTTTATAGTCCAACTCTCACAGCCATACTAGACTACTGGAAAAACCATGCGAAGTCAAGTGGGCCATTATATAAGTTATATAACTATAATTGCATAGTTAAAACACTAGCCATACAGCAGAAATTAATACAACATTGTAAATCAACTATACTTCAATAAAATAAGTTTAAAAAAAAAAACAAAAAACACCAAATTTCTGTTCAGGGAGGGGGAGGGGAACAGTCATCCCCTAAGTGGGAATGAAAATAAAATGGGTATAGATGGAGAAGAATCATTCTCTAGTTGTTTTTATGTTTTTTTTTCTCTCTGAGCCGTGGGAAATGTTAAAGTTAACAAAATTTTTATAAACTAAAGAAAGCAACTTTATAAACTAAGTGCTACATTCCCTACTGTCCTTTGAATTCCAATTTCTGAAAGAATGGACTGTGAACCAGGAAATGAGAGGAAATGTATTTTACAAAGCTCTAGTTTTCCAAAAGATTTGAAACTTAAATATAACCTTTTTGCAGTACTTTTGTAAAAAGTTCTAAGTATAGGTTTGCCAGAAAGTTGCTGATGAGCACCTTCTAGTGGGAATTATACAAACTGTTGTGGAAAATTTTAATGCACTTTCAGGACTCATTTTGCAAAAGCCCTCATGGTTTATAACAGAAAACTCCTAGAAACCTAGGTGGCCTTCTGGGTTTACTTGAAATTCTTGTCTTGGACCTTTGCATAGCCTCTGGAATAGAATTATAGGTTCATTCTCAGCGGGAAAGATGCAAATTTAGCATCTTAGGAAATAAGGAAGGTCCCAGAATATGTCTATAAGGGGGCTTTGTCTTAGTTCTACAATCTAACAAGGAGGGGAAAGTGTCCAAGAAACCCTCTGCCCTCTTTTCACTGCCTTCACATGACTAGAAAGAAAGGTTCAATTCTTTGAATATCACATTGTTCTAGAAATTCTTTTGTATTCTGTTGTCAGCATAGGATCACAGTATATCCAGTCTGAATTAGGTCCTCCACTTGACAATGACATCACCAAATGTTCAATACCAAAATCAGATTGATTATATTCTTTGCAGTTAAAGATGCAGAAACTCTATAGAGCCAGCAAAAACAAGACCTGGAGCTGACTGTGGCTCAGATCATCAGCTCCTTATAGCAAAATACAGGTTCAAATTGAAAAAAAAAAAAAGTAGGGAAAACCACAAGACCATTCAGGTGTGACCTAAATCAAATCCTTCCTGATTATACAGTGGAGGTGATGACTAGATTCAAGGGATTAAATCTGGTAGACAGAGGACCTGAAAAACAGAGTGCCTGAAGACAGAGATTCATAACATTGTACAGGAAGGCAGTGACCAAAACGATCCCAAAGGAAAAGAAATGCAAGAAGGCAAAGTGGTTGTCTGAGGAGGCTTTACAAATACTGAGGGAAGAAGAGAAGTGAAAGGCAAGGGAGAAAGGGAAAGATATACTCAACTGAATGTAAAGTTCCAGAAAAGAGCAAGGAGAGATAAGAAGATATCCTTCAATAAAAATTTAACGTAAAGCTTGAAGGCAGGAGGAGAAGGTGGTGACAAAGATGAGATGGTTGGATGGCATCACCAACACAATGGACATGAATTTGAACAAACTCCAGGAGATGGTGAAGGACAGGGAAGCCTGGCATGCCTAGTCCACAGGGTCGCAAAGAGTCAAACATGACTTGGTGAATGAACAGCAAAAGTAGAGGAAAACAATAGAATGGGGAAGACTAGAGATCTCGTCAAGAAAATTGGAAATATCAAGGGAATATTTCATGCAAGGATGGGCCCCATAAAGGACAGAAACGTAAGGACCTAACAGAGGCAAAAGAGATTAAGAAGAGGTGGCAAGAATATACAGAAGAACTATACAAAAAAGGCCTTAATGACTGGGATAACCACAATGGTGTGGTCACTCACCAAGAGCCAGACATCCTGGGGTGTGAAGTCAAGTAGGCCTTAGGAAGAATGACTACAAACAAACCTAGTGGAGGTGATAGAATTCCAGCTGAGTTATTTAAAATAGTAAAAGATGATGCTGTTAAAGTGATGCACTTAATATACCAGCAAATTTGGAAAATTCAGCAGTGGCCACAGGACTGGTAAAAGTTGGATTTCATTCCAATCACATAAAAGAGCAATGCAAAAGAATATCCAAACTACTGAACAATTGCGCTCATTTCACATGAGTAAGGTTATACTCAAAATCTTTCAAGCTCACTGTCAGCAGTACATGAACCAAGAAATTCTAGATGTTCAAGCTGGGCTTAGAAAAGGCAGAGGAACCAGAGATCAAATTGGCAAGTTTTGTTGGATCATAGAGAAAACAAGGGAATTCTGGGAAAGCATCTATTTCTGCTTCATTGACTACAAGAAAGCCTTTGACTGTGTTGATCACAACAAACTGCAGAAAATTCTTAAAAGAGATGGGAGTACTAGGCCACCTTGCCTGTCTCCTGAGAAATCTGTATGCAAGTCAAGAAGCAACAGTTAGAACCTTATGGAACAACAGACTAGTTGAAACTTGGGAAAGAAGTACGACAAGGCTGTATACTATCACTCTGCTTATTTAACTTATATGCAGAGTACACCATGTGAAATGCAGGCTGGATGGCTCACAAGCTGCAATCAAGATTGCAAGGAGAAATATCAACAACCTCAGATATGCACATAATTCCACTCTAGTGGTGGAAAGCAAAGAAGAACTAAAGAACCTCTTAATGAGGGTGAGAAAGGAGAGTGAAAAAGTTGACTTAAAACTCAACATTCAGAAGATCATGGCATCCAGTCCCATCACTTTATGGCACATGGATGAGGAAACAATAGAAACATTGACAGACCTTATTTCTTGGGCTCCAAAAATCACTGTGGAAAAAAAAAAATCACTGTGTACAGTGACTGCAGCCATGAAATTCAAGGAGGCTTGCATCTTGGAAGGAAAGTTACGTCTAAACCTGTACAATGTATTAAAAATCAGAGCCATCACTTTGCCAATGAAGATCCAAGTCAAAGCTATGTTTTTTTACAATAGTCATGTATGGATATGAGAGTTGAACCATAAAGAAGGCTGAATTTTTAAGAATTGATGCTTTGGAATTGTGGTGCTGGAGAAGACTCTTGGAGAGTCCCTTGGACAGCAAGGAGATCAAACCAGTCAATCCTAAAAGAAATCAACCCTGATGCTAAAGCTGAAATTCCAATACTTTGGCCACCTATCATGAAAGGCTGACTCACTGGAAAAGGCCCTGATGCTGGGAAAGATTGAGGGCAGAAGGAGAAGGGAGAGGTACATGATGAAATGGTTAGATAGCATCACTGACTCAATGGACATTAATTTGAGCAAACTCAGGGAGATAGTGGAGAATGGGGGAGCCTGATGTGCTGCAGTCCATGGAGTCACAAAAGTGGGACACCAGTTAGCAAATGTGCAATAACAACAATTGGACAATGTATGACTAATAGAGTAACATACATGTGTGTATGGGAAACCATAATAGCTGACTTCTCAAATCCTTGATAAATTACATTTTGGTTGAATCTGCTGAGCAAGCATGCCAAATTCCTGTGAGGTAAACAAAATTCTATTTCTGGATTTCCAGAATGAGAGCCTTTTCTGTCTGTGTAATATGGAAGACTTTGCACTATCATTTCTGTTTTCCTCATAAAACCTTTATAATGTGATTGATCCCTGGGATGTTCTTCTGTAGTAAGTGGGAAATTTGGCTCCCACAAAAGAGTTTTCATGTAAAAAGGCAGCAGTAGAAACATCCTAGCAAGGGCAGTAGATGGTGGAGGATGAGAGTAAATATGATGGGACAGTGATACAGTAGAAGGAACATGGATTTGAATTTCCTGCTTACCAGCTGGATCAGTTCAGTTGCTCAGTCATGTCTGACTCTTTGCAACCCCATGAGCTGTAGCACCCAGGCTTCCCTGTCCATTACCAACTCCCAGAGCTTGCTGAAACTCATGTTCAAGTTGGGGATGTCATCCAACCATCTCATCCTCTGTTGTCCCCTTCTCCTCCTGCCTTCAGTCTTTCCCAGCATCAGGGTCCTTTCCAATAGGTCAGTTCTTCACATCAGGTGGCCAAAGTATTAGAACTTCAGCTTCAGCATCAGTCCTTTCAATGCATAGTCAGGACTGATTTTCTTTAGGATTGATTGGCTTGATCTCTTTGCAGTCCAAGGGACTCTCAAGAGTCTTCTCCAACACCACAGTTCAAAAGCTTCAATTCTTCAAAATTCAGCCTTCTATAAGGTCCAACTCTCACATTCATACATGACTACTGGAAAAACCATACCTTTGGTTGTATGGACCTTTGTCGGTAATGTCTCTGTTTTTTAATATGCTGTCTAGGTTTGTCATAGCTTTTCTTCGAAGGAGCAAGCATCTTTTAATTTCATGGCTGCAGTCACCATCTTAAGTGATTTTGGAGCCCAAGAAAATAAAGTCTCTCACTGTTTGCATTGTTTCCTCATCTATTTGCCATGAGGTGATGGGACCAAATGCCATGATCTTAGTTTTTTTAATGTTGAGTTTTAAACCAGCTTTTTCACTCTCCTCTTTCACTTTCAAGAGGCTCTTTAGTTCCTCTTTACTTTATGCCATAAGGGTGGTGTCATCTGCATATCTGGGGTTATTTATATTTCTCCCTGCAATCTTGATTCCAGCTTGTGCTTCATCCAGTCCAGCATTTTGCAAGATATACTCTGCTTGTAAGCAAGGTGATAATATACAGCCTTGATGTACTCCTTACCCAATTTTGAACCAGTCCATTGTTCCATGTCCAGTTCTAACTGTTGCTTCTTGACCTGTATACTGATTTCTCAGGAGGCAGGTAAGGTGGTCTGGTATTCCCATCTCTTGAAGAATTTTCCACAGTTTGTTGTGATGCACACAGTCAAAGGTTTTAGTGTAGTCAATGAAGCAGAAGTAGACACCAGGTGGATAACTTGGATTAAATATTAACCTCAAGCTCAGCTTCTCACTCTGTAAAATGGGGGCAATATTGACTCATAAAGTTGCAATGAGAGCTAAAAGAAGATCACATTTTTTATGTCACCTGACATATATTGCATATCAGATGGTTTTATTTCTCATTTTCCTTTTTATAGGGCCTTTGTAGATCACAGATGTGAGAGCTTTTCCCAGGATGTCTCATCAGAATTCAGAGCAGCTACCTTTCCTTTTCATTCTAAGAATATCTGCAGCAGATTCTTGCAGAGTTAACTCATAAAGTATGCATGAATTCTCTCCAAAATGGATGTTTTTAACCAAGAAATAAGCTGCTTCATGATAGGTGCCTGTAAATTAAATGGGAAGGTTTCATGCACATTTTTGCATGTGCCAAAGGTAAACATCTGCATTTCTCTAGGGAAATGCTGAATAAATATTTAGAGAAAAACTCACCTGGGCAGTTAAATCAAAAATCCTTAAATGCCACTCTAACTAAATCAATTTATATGAAACTGGTAAAAGTTTAAAAAGAAAAATTTTCCCTCTACCACACATTTCTTTTCTTAATTCATGAATTGCAGCCCCAAAGAACTTTATCTCAGACCAGCAAACAAAAAAAATGCTGTTATATAGATTGGTAGTTTGCTTAGATAAACACTTGCAAATAATGTTAGCTTTTAATATCAAAATGTTGAAATTTCAATAGCAATGAAATATTTTCCATTGTCCATTCTCTTACTAATTTATAACATAAGCCAGGCAATGTTCCAGTTTCTGAGGATGAAACATAAAGTTATATAAAATTCTCATATTTCTTTGTTATTTTTCTCCCACCAAACACAAAACTCATGTTTGGTAGGTGTCCTACAAATGCCTGTGTAAGTTCATAAGGCCGATTATCTTGACCCAGCTTTGTGGTTTTCATGGTGCTAGAAGGAGTAACAAAAATAATATTGGAATGGGTGAAACAAAGATAGTGAATAGAAAAACTATAAATGGACTTGAAATCATTTATTTATGGGTTCAAATCTTACACTAACAGCTGAAAGATATTGGGCAAAATGCTTAACTTTTCTGAATCTTGATTTTATTATTTGTAAACTAGGAATTCTATCCACCTCACTAGAGAGACATGAGATGTTTGGATGATAATATCCAAATTCATCAAAAAACCAAGTGAAGTACTTGTTCATTAGCCTTGACAAACAAAGAATCTTATGCTCTTCTCTCCAATCTTATTATTCCAGGAACTAAAGTGCCAGAAATATTATCTTATCTTCATTATATCTTTAATATCTTTAAAAGCGACTGACATCACAGGGAAAACTTGAGAACTAGACTTACTGGTATCAAATATATGCATTTCTCTGTTTTATGTTGTAGTTGTTTTTTTCACAACTACAAAATCACTGCAGATGGTGACTGCAGCCATGAAATAAAAAGATGCTTTCTCCTTGGAAGAAAAGCTATGACCAACATATACAGCATATTAAAAAGAAGAGACATTACTTTGCAACAAAGTAGTCATGTATGGATGTGAGAGTTGGGCTATAAAGAAAGCTGAGCACTGAAGAATTGAAGCTTTTGAACCGTGGTGTTGGAAAAGACTCTTGAGAGTCCCTGGGACTGCAAGGAGATCCAACCAGTCCATCCTAAAGGAGATCAGTCCTGAATACTCATTGGAAGGACTGATGTTGAAGCTGAAACTCCAATACTTTGGCCACCTGGTACAAAGAACTGACTCATTTGAAAAGACCCTGATATTGAGAAAGATTGAAGGCAGAAGGAGAAGGGGACAACAGAGGATGAGATGGTTGGATGGCATCACCGACTCAATGGACATGAGTTTGGATAAACTCTGGGAGTTGGTGATGGACAGGGAGGCCTGGTGTGCTGCAGTCCATGGGGTCGCAAAGAATCTGACATGACTGAGCAACTGAACTGAACTGAACTGAATGTTAAAACCCTTTATTTCTAAAATTATCTTTGAGAACTTTAGTGAATGAACGTAGAGCTGATTATACAGAGTGAAGTAAGTCAGAAAGAGAAAAATAAATACAGCATATTAATGCATAAATATGGAATCTAGGGCTTCCCAGGTGACACTAATGGTAAAGAACACACATGCCAATGCAGGAGAGGTAAGAGATGAGGGTTCAGTCTCCGGGTCTGGAAGATGCCCTGGAGGAGGACATGGCAAACCACCCCAGTACTCTTGCCTGCAGAATCCCATGGACAGAGGAGCCTGACAGGCTAGAGTCCACAGAGTTTCAAAGAGCTGGACGTGACTAAAATGACTTAGCACACAAGCACACTAAAAAAATTAAAATAACTCCAGCAGGAAATGCCTCTGACACAAGAGAATTACAACTACTGTAAGAGGCTTTGGCTGAAAAAGAAACACATGCGTCTTTTCCAAAGGTGTATCTTTCAGGGAAATGGTTTTTCAATGAAGGCTCTGAAATGAGCATAGACTATTGCTTAAAAGGTCAGATGCTTCATCCCAACAGAATATTTCCCCATGCTTTTTAGTTAAGGTCAGTTACTTTCAGATATGTCAACAAAACTGCCCCTTCCCTCATGCGTGAATGCTATGTTACTTCAGTTGTGTCTGACTCTTTGCAACCCTAGACTTTTCTGTCCATGATCCCTTTCCTAAGATCCAGTCAAAATGAAGAATCTTCTTAGCCTCATTTACCCTGTGCCTTTGGAGTAGGAAATGGCAACCCACTCCAGTATTCTTGCCTGGGAAATCTCATGGGCAGAGGAGCCTGGTGGGTTACAGTCCATGGGGTCACAGAGTCAGACACAACTGAAGAGACTTAGCATGTATGTACTCAGTGCATGGTTTTGTTATTTGCAATCATTATCCTAATGTTTTGAGGACTCTGAATGCTGAGAAAATACAGCAAAGACCTAAGAACCAGGTGATGGTGACACAGGGTGTAGTTTCAGAGAACTTGTGGAAGCCACAGATTATAACACATTGAAGAAATTGAATTACCTGTACCAAAGGCAGATGCTAAGCCCTCCAGATTACATGTTTTTCCTAGACACACATATCTATGGAGTAGGCAAAGAAGCAAGTGTTGCTTACCCTTAACATTGGCCTCCTTTGTATCATCTCTGCTCTTCTTGGCCAAGTGCACCTGTAATTACCTCTGTAAACTGAACCTACAACTCCACCACCCTCCATATACCCCTGCCATGGAAAATTGTATTGGCAATTAATTTGTCGGGAAAATGCTAGGGCATGTGAATGCTGGTAATTTTATACCATAGATATTCAAATTAAACTTCAAGCATGAGTGTTTTCAGTGTCAGATTGAAGAATAGTTGCAGAGGAAGAGAAAAACACAAACTTCCCTCTGCTGTTTCCTGATGAGGGGTAGAAAAGGATGTTCCAAGTGGATATAATAACCTTGGCTCCTTGTAGGCTTGACTTGGGAACATTAAGACAGAAACACACTAATTATGGGTGATGCTTTTTGTGTTCCTCTCCAAGTGAAAGAAGATGAGGTAGTTGTTCTGTATCATTCCTTGAGTGCTGAGAATCTTTTTAATTAGGAAGATAGTGTTAGAAATGGGTAACCCACTTGAGAGAAGCACAGACCAATAAAAAGAGCATCAATATAGCACCAAGTGGAAAGTCCCTTAAACTGTCTTCTGTAGAGAAGGACAGCTTCAGGGTTATTAAAGCTGAATCTAAGCAGAAAGCACAAAGCTACAGATTATCCAGTGTCTATGTCCTAAGGAGTGCATTCATTATTTCTTATGGAGGCAAAAAGAAAACCAGTGTTAATTGTCTGCCTCAAGCCAAGAACTGTACATGTAATTCAGTCTTTACATCAAACCCATTAGGAATATGTTAACCAACATCATTTTACATGTGAGAAAACTAAAGCTTATGAGTTAAGTCTCTACATAACTCAGTCATTGTGTATCCTTTGTGGACTTCCCACTCAAATCATCTGGTCATTTCCATATCCCAAATGACCAAGCTTCTGTGCCAAGGACCGTTAGAAAGGTTTGGTGACATATGGATTAGCTGATGGAATTCTTTCACAGAATCTCCTAATCTGTAACATATATATTTTTAAAGTTTTTATTTGGAAGGAAATTGCTTTACAATGTTGTGTTGGTTTCTGCCATACAACAACATGAATTAGTCATAACTATATATATGATAAGTGTATATATACCCCTTTCCTCTTATGTTATATATAAATTAAATAAACAGTATCTTTATGCATCCCAATGTTCATAGCAGCACTATTCACAGTAGCTAAGACATAGAGGCCACATAAATGTTCACTGACTGATGAATGGATGGGTGAAGATGTGAAATACACACACATGCACATGCACACACACATATGCACACACCGGAATATTACTCAGCCATAAAAAGGAAAGGATTAATGCCATTTGCAGCAACACGGACCTAGAGGTGATCATACTAAGTGTAGTAGGCAAACCACTGCAACATTTTTGCCTTGAGAATCCCTTGAACAGCATAAAAAGGAAAAAGTCATGACACTGAAAGAAGAACCGCCCAGGTAGGTAGGTGTTGAATATGCTAATGAAGAAGAACGGAGAAATAGCTCCAGAAAGAATGAAGAGAATGGACCAAAGCAGAAACAATGCCCAACTGTGGATGTGTCTGGTGGTGAAAATAAAATCTGATGCTGTAAAGAACAATATTTTGTAGGAGCCTGGAATGTTAGATCCATGTATCCAGGTAAATTGGAAGTGATCAAACAGGAGATGACAAAGTAAACATTGAAATTTTAGGAATCAGTGAACTAAAATGAACCAGAATGGGTGAATTTAATTGAGAAGACCATTGTGTCTACTACTCTGGGCAAGAATCTCTTAGAAGAAATGGAGTAGCCCTCATAGTCAACAAAAGAGTCTGAAATGCAGTACTTGGTTGCAATCTCAAAAATGACAGAATGATCTCTGTTCATTTCCAAGGCAAAGGCAAACCATTCAATATCACAATGATCCAAGTCTATGCCCCAACCACTAATGCCAAAGAAGCTGAAGTTGAATGGTTCTATGATGACATACAAGACCTTCTAGAACTGACACCAAAAAAAGATGTCCTTTTCACCATAGGAGACTGGAATGCAAAAGTAGGAAATCAAGAGATACCTGCAGTAACAGGCAAGTTTAGCCTTGGAGTACAAAATGAAGCAGGGCAAAGGCTAACAGAGTTTTGCCAAGAGAACGTGCTGGTCATAGAAAACACCCTCTTCCAACAACACAAGAGACAATTCTACCTATGGACATCACCAGATGGTTAAGATTAAAGTCAGATTGATTATAATCTTTATAACTGAAGATGGAGAAGCTCTATACAGTCAGCAAAAACAAGACCAGGAGCTGACTGTGACTCAGATCATGAAGTTCTTATTGAACAATTCAAACTTAAATTGAAGAAAGTAGGGAAAACCACTAGACCATTCAGGTATGACCTAAATCAAATCCCTTATGATTGGTTATAGAGTGGAAGTGACAAATAGATTCAAGGAATTAGATCTGATAGACAGAGTGCCTGAAGAACTGTTGACAGAGTTTCATAACATTGTACAGGAGGTGGTGATCAAAACCATGCCCAAGATAAAGAAATGCAAAAAGGCAAAATGGTTGTCTGAGGAGGCCTTACAAATAGCTGAGAAAAGACGAGAAGCAAAAGGCAAAGGAGAAAAGGAAAGATAGATCCATCTTAAAGCAGAGTTCCAGAGACTAGCAAGGAGAGGTTAGAAAGCCTTTTTAAGTGAACAATGCAAAGAAATAGAGGAAAACAGTAAAATGGGAAAGACTAGAGGTCTCTTCATGAAAATTAGAGATACCAAGGGAATATTTCATGCAAAGATGGGCACAATAAAGAACCTAATAGGTCCTTTATACAGTCCTGTTAGGTTCTGTATGGACCTAACAGAAGCAGAAACTATTTAAAAGAGATGGCAAGAATACACAGAAGAACTATACAAAAATGATCTTAATGACCCAGATAACCATGATGGTGTGATCACTCACCTAGAGCCAGACATCTTGGAATGTGAAGTCAAGTGCGCCTTAGGAAGCATCACTGTGAATAAAGCTAGTGGAAGGGATGGAATTTCAGCTGACCTTTTCCAAAATCCTAAAAGATGATGCTGTTAAGGTGACCCACTCAATATACCAGCAAATTTAGAAAATTCAGCAGTGGCCACAGGACCGGAAAAGATCAGTTTTTATTCCAATCCCAAAGAAGTGCAACACCCCAAAAATGTTCAAGCTACTGTGCAATTGCACTCATTTCACATGCTTGCAAAGTAACACTCAAAATCCTTCAAGCTAGGCTTCAACAGTATGTGAATCAAAAAACTTCCAGATGTACAAGCTGGACTTAATAAAGGCAGAGGAACCAGAGATCAAATTGCCAACATCGCTTGAATCACAGTAAAAGCAAGAGAATTCCAAAAACATTTACTTCTGTTTAATTGACTACAATAAAACCTTTGACTGTGTAGATCACAACAAATTGTGGAAAATTCTTAAAGAGATAGATAGGAATACTAGACTACTTTACCTGTTTTCTGGGAAACCTGTTTACAGGTCAAGAAGAAACAGTTAGAACTGGACATGGAACAATAAACTAGTTCCAAATTGGGAAAGGAGTATGTCAAGGCTGAATATTGTCACCCTGCTTATTTAACTTCTATGCAGAATAAGTCATTTGAAATGCTGGACTGAGAAACAAGCTGGAATCAAGATTTCTCAGAGAAATATCAATAACCTCAGATATGCAGATAACACCACCCTTATGGCAGAAAGAGAAGAGGAATTAAAGAACCTCTTGATGAAGATAAAAGAGGAAAGTGAAAATGCTGGTTTAAAACTCAACATTCAGAAACCTAACATCATGGCATCCAGTCTCATCACTTTATGGAAAATAGATGGGGAAACAATGGAAACAGAGATAGACTTTATTTTCTTGGACTCCAAAATCACTCTGGATGGTGACTGCAGCCATGAAATTAAAAGATGCTTGCTCCTTGGTAGAAAAGCAATGCCAAACCTAGACAGCCTACAGAAGGTCTGTTAAGTCAAAGCTACGGTTTTTCCAGCAGTCATATATGGATGTGAGTGCTGCACAATTAAAAAGGATGAGCACTGAAGAATTGATACCTTCGAACTAAGCAACAGATGTAGTAAGTCAAATACTTGAGAAAGACAAATACTGTATGATATCAGTGATATATGGAACCTAAAGTATGACACAAAGGAACTTATCTACAAAACAGATTATTTTATGACCTACAAAATAGAAACAGGCTTAAAGACATAGCTATAGTCCATGGGGTCACAAAGAGTCAGACATGACTGAGCCACTCACTATCACTCACACTGAGCCCTCTTATGGTCCAACTTTTCCATGGCTACTGGAAAAACCATAGCTTTGACTATATGGACCTCTATCAACAAAGCATGTCTGTGCTTTTGAATATACTGTCTAGATTTGCCTTCCAAGGAGCAAGCATTTTTTAATTTCATGGCTGCAGTCACCATCCTTGGTGATTTTGGAGCTCAAGAAAATAAAATTTGTCACTGTTTCCACTTTTCCCCCATCTATTTGCCATGGAGTAATGGGACCCAATGCCATGATCTTAGTTTTTTAAAGTTGCATTTTAAGCCAACTTTTCCATTCTCCTCTTGCACCCTCATCAATAGGCTCTTTAGTTCCTCTTCAGTTTCTGCCAGTAGAATGGTATCATCTACATATCTGAGATTGTTGATATTTCTCCCAGAAATCTTGATTATAGCTTGTGGTTCATCCAGCCCAGCATTTCACATAATATACTCTGACTCTTTGCAACCCCATCAACTTCAGCACCCCAGGCTGCAGTCTTCATGTAAGTTAAATAAATAGGGTGACAGTATACAGCCTTGTCATACTCCTTTCCCAATTTTGAACCAATCTGCTGTTCCATGTAAGGTTCTAACTGTTGCTTCTTGACCTGCATGCAGGTTTCTTAGGAGATGGGTAAAGTGGTTTGGTATTCCCATTTCTTTAAGAATTTTTCATAATTTGACATGATTCTCATCATCAAAGGTTTTTGCATAGTCAATGAAGCAGAAGTAGAAATTTTCTGCAATTTCCTTGCTTTTTCTATGATCCAATGGATGTTGGCAATTTGATCTCTGGTTCCTCTGCCTTTTCTTAAACCTAGCTTATACATCTGGAACTCTTGGTTCACATACTGTTGAAGCCTAGCTTGAAGAATTTTGAGCATTACCTTGTTGGCATGTGAAATGAGTACAATTTTATGATAGTTTAAGCATTCTTTGGCATTGCCTTTCTTGAGATTGGAATGAAAACTGACTTTTTCCAGTCCTTTGGCCACTGCCGAGTTTTCCAAATTTGCTGGCATATTGAGTGCATCACTTTAACAGAATCATCTTTTAGGATTTAAATAGCTCATCTGGAATTCTATCACTTCCACTAGCTTTGTTTGTAGTAATGCTTCTTAAGGCCCACTTGACTATGCACTCCAGGATGTCTGGTTCTAGGTGAGTGGCCACACATCATGTTATCTGGGTCATTAAGAGCTTTTTTATATTTTCCTTCTGTGTGTTTTTGCCACCTCTTCTTAATCTGTTCTGCTTCTGTTAGGGTCTTGCTGTTTCTGTCCTTTATAGTGCCCATCTTTGCATGAAATATTCGCTTGATATCTCCAGTTTTCTTGAAGAGATCTCTAGTCTTTCCCATTCTATTGTCTTCTTTTATTTCTTTGCATTGTTCACTTATCTCTCCTTACTATTCTCTGGAACTCTGCATTCAGTTGAGTGTATCTTTCCCTTTCTCCCTTGCCTTTTGCTTCTCTTCTTTTCTCAGCTATTTGTAAGGCCTCCTCAGACAACCACTTTGCCTTCTTGTATTTCTTTTTCTTTGGGATGTTTTTGGTCACCACCTCCTGTACAATGTTATGAACTGTACAATATTGCATCTAAATAAAATGCAAAGGATTCATATTAAAGAATAGAGGATGTAAGATCTTGGATATAGTGGTTCTTGTTCCTGGAGAGTGTACATAGCAGACTCTACTGTGCATCAATTTATACTAAGACAAAGAAATCAAATCAGCAACACAGAATTGTTAATATATCATCAGTTAAAGAGTTTTTCCCTTTATTTGGAGATGTGAGGTTACTTTGCCAAACTAGATTTTAGATCTTTTTTAAAATTCTCTATTTCTCCTACTTAATAGAGCACAAATCCAATGTTATTCATTTATACTGATATATGTAGCCTCTGTCTTTATTGTTGTTCATTTCATTTGTTTTCACATTCAGGCATTCTTTCCTTGATATATGCCCAAACTGGAAATGGGAGTTTATGCTAATGAGTCTGTTGAGACTACTCTTGTCATGAACAACTAACCATCTTTAGGAGCTTTAAGGGAAATGGAAATTCCAGCATGATGAGAGAGGCAGAACATTGAACTCACAGTCTGGGATGGCTATCTTGAAAGCCAACTTCAGTTAATTGGTAGTGGAAAGAGTAGTGTAATTTTTTTTTTTTTTTTTTGGCTGCACTAGGTCTTTGCTATGGTTCATGGGCTCTTCATTATTGCACACAGGCATTGTCTGGTTGCAGTGAGCAGGAGCTACTCTCTAGTTGTGGTGCATGGACTTCTCATTTTGGTGGGTTCTCTTGTTGTAGAGCATGGGCTATAGGTCCTGTGGGCTCAGCAGTTGTGGTGCACAAGCTTGGTTGCCTTGTAGCGTGTAGGATCTTCCTGGACCAGGGATCAAACCCATGTGCCCTGCGTTGGCAGGTGGATTCTTAACCACCAGACCGCTAGGGACGTCTAGGGTAGTGTGATTGATTTTGGGCAACGTAGCCGCAACATTCCAGGCACTTGCCATTCTTGCTCGTAATAATTCAGTATTTCTACTGGAAAAGGCTGCTGGTTTATAGTACCCAAATCAGATAATTCTGGAAACTTTCTCTCTTTCAAATTTACATTTAATGTACAAGAAGTAGCATTCAGAAAGGATAAATTTCCCAAAGCTAAGTAACTGCTTGAAAGGTAGGACCAAAAGCCAGACCTCAGTTTTCTTTTCTGCCCATCTAATTCTCTTTATTATCCTCAGCAATGTTTCACAACAATGAGAGAAGTTCCCTTTAATCTTGTCCATATCTGTTACACAGCCTTTGGAAAGAAAACTGAGAAAATCTCCACTATGCCAGGTCAGTGGGGAGTTCTCCCAAGCAATGGGTGATGGTCTTTTGTCACCAATACCAAACTGACCCACAAACCACTAAGAAATAACCCAGAGCCATCCAACCCTGGAAGAACCAAACAAGGTTCTGCTCTCCTAAGCAGGACTACATTCCCAGGGGAGTTGGGGATAAGGAGATTCATGAGTATGAAGTTGTCTCCTGAAACAGGATAGAAGTGACCACATGCTTCATATTGTGATGTGCTCTTCTCTCTGGAGCATGCTGAGTGGAGGGATGGAGTCTAGCCCTGCAGGGGTTAAATTCTCCTTCCCAAATGCACTCTAAACTGCACCATGAGAGCTAGTAACTGGAGGGTTCTGTTCCTCCTATGGACTTACACACAGAGATGCTCACAGCTTTACAGATCTTTCACAGTTAGATATGACTCCACAGTCCAGAGGATTGGGCCTAAAAGGAAAATTAGCATCACAAACATTTGGGAACCTTCCTTCTCTTGGAACCACTAACTAGTTCCCTTTCATTTCTTTGTTCTTTCTTTTTGATGGCTTTATTTACTTATTTTTAAAATTGATACATAATTGATTTATAATGCTGTGTTAGTTTTGGGTATACAGCAAAGTTGTTCAGATACATATGTTCTTTTTTGGATTTGTTCCACTATAGGTTACTATGAAGTATTGAGTAGAGTTTCCTGTGATGTACAGTAGATCTTTGTTTATCCATTTTGTATATAGTAGTGTGTATATATTAATCCCAAACTCCTAATTTATCCCTCCCCCTTTCTCCTTTGGTAACCATAAGTTTGCTTTCTATGTCTGTAGGTCTAATTCTGCTTGACATATAAGTTCACCTGTACCATTTTTTAAATTCCACATAAAAGTGATATCTTACAACATTTCTCTCTCTGGTTTACTTCAGTTAGTATGTTAATCTTTAGGTTCACCCATATTGCTGCAAATGGTATTCTTTCCTATTGATAGTTTTTAAAAAGTTTTCTTTTAAAAAAAAGTCTGCATAACCCACCTCCCAGAATATTGGAAATAAAAGCAAAAATAAACAAATGGGACCTAATTAAACTTAAAAGCTTTTGCACAACAAAGGAAACTATAAGTAAGGTGAAAAGACAGCCCTCAGATTGGGAGAAAATAATAGCAAATGAAGAAACAGACAAAGGATTAATCTCAAAAATATACAAGCAACTCCTGCAGCTCAATTCCAGAAAAATAAATGACCCAATCAAAAAATGGGCCAAAGAACTAAACAGACATTTCTCCAAAGAAGACATACAGATGGCTAACAAACACATGAAAAGATGCTCAACATCACTCATTATTAGAGAAATGCAAATCAAAACCACAATGAGGTACCATTACACGCCAGTCAGAAAGGCTGCTATCCAAAAGTCTACAAGCAATAAATGCTGGAGAGGGTGTGGAGAAAAGGAAACCCTCCTACACTGTTGGTGGGAATGCAAACTAGTACAGCCGCTATGGAGAACAGTGTGGAGATTTCTTAAAAAACTGGAAATAGAACTGCCATATGACCCAGCAATCCCACTTCTGAGCATACACACTGAGGAAACCAGATCTGAAAGAGACACGTGCACCCCAATGTTCATCGCAGCACTGTTTATAATAGCCAGGACATGGAAGCAACCTAGATGCCCATCAGCAGATGAATGGATAAGGAAGCTGGGGTACATATACACCATGGAATATTACTCAGCTGTTAAAAAGAATTCATTTGAATCAGTTCTAATGAGATGGATGAAACTGGAGCCCATTATACAGAGTGAAGTAAGCCAGAAAGATAAAGAACATTACAGCATACTAACACATATATATGGAATTTAGAAAGATGGTAATGATAACCCTATATGCAAAACAGAAAAAGAGACACAGAAGTACAGAACAGACTTTTGAACTCTGTGGGAGAAGGTGAGGGTGGGATGTTTCGAAAGAACAGCATGTATATTATCTATGGTGAAACAGATCACCAGCCCAGGTGGGATGCATGAGACAAGTGCTCGGGCCTGGTGCACTGGGAAGACCCAGAGGAATCGGGTGGAGAGGGAGGTGGGAGGGGGGATCGGGATGGGGAATACGTGTAACTCTATGAATGATTCATATCAATGTATGACAAAACCCACTGAAATATTGTGAAGTAATTAGCTTCCAACTAATAAAATAAAAAATAAATAAAAAAGAATATTCTGACATCTCCAGGGCCATCGTGTTCCATGCAAAGAGCTTTAATCAGACTTATGACAGAACACAAGTGTTGTCTACAGATGAATTATAGGAAGTGAGAGAATGAGATCAGAGTGCCAGAATCAGGGCAGGGCTGGGGAGGGTCCGTGTTGTGCTACCCTGCGATGCTTGGTAATAGGAAATTGTCCTAAAGAAATATGTCTCATTCTTCAAGCTTAAGGTTTTCCTATTTATAACATCTTCAGTATACCTGGCCAAGTACAATTAATTGCCAGGATAAGGGGAAAAGGAGACAGACAAGAAACCACAACTAGAAGCTCCTGCTAGACTTGCAGGCAGAACCCACTGGTAGCCCAGATCCTGGCTTGTCTGCAGACATTGTGCAAACTAGAAAAAAAACAAGTTTTGCTTAAAACACTTTACTGCCATCTACTGGAATGCTGTCAAAATAATGATTTATATCTAGGGTAAATGAATGTTCCCCCTGGAGGTGCGTTCTGTCATTGCAAAACCCAAACAACTATAAGTTAGGTCAACTTCTGAGGAAATCTAGCCTGGTAGTGTACATGCAACCATGGTTATGGGCCAGAAATCAGTCTACATCAGGACACCATAGCCTGTAAATCAAAGGAAGGCATAATCCAAGATGAAGCACTCCGAAGGGAGACTGGACTCAAAAAGCCAGGGGGCCATTGCCTTTGGTCATAAAGAGGATGATGGAGGCAGAGGGAGCTTGACAAGTCCAAG
This sequence comes from Cervus elaphus, assembly GCF_910594005.1. Classification (NCBI taxonomy): domain Eukaryota; kingdom Metazoa; phylum Chordata; class Mammalia; order Artiodactyla; family Cervidae; genus Cervus; species Cervus elaphus. The sequence continues at coordinate 80,077,789 of NC_057833.1, forward strand.
ACGACCCTCAGCACCAGACAGAGGATACAAGGCAGACTCCAGCTCAGAGGGTCAGACACAAGTCTACATAAGGTGATTCAAAGTCTCAAACCCTGAGGAAGAAGCTGAGGCTGCAGTCAGTCATAGCTGTGAAGATAGAAGGGCTGGATAGCCTGGAGTTTTGACAGGGTTCAATAGTCATTCAACAAACATTTACTGAGTGCATACTATGTGCTAAGCTTTATGCTAGGTAAAGAGACTACAGAGATAAATAAATCATGATCTCTCCCTCAAGAAATCCTTATTCTGATAAAAATTCCCCAAACAACTTATTTTGGTGAATTTAATAATTCATCAAAAAACCAATAAATATTTAATGAGTGTCATTGATATGCCTGGCCCCATACTAAGCACAGAGCATGTAATTGAAAACTAGAAACAGTTCTTATCTAGCATATGTGGAGAAAAGGGAACCTTCCTACACTGTTGGTGGGAACATAAATTGGTGCATCCATTATAAAGACTAGTGTAAAGGTTCCTCAAAAAACTATTTTGTGTTGTCATATAATCCAGCAATCCCACTCCTGGGCATACATCTGGATGAAACCATAATTCAGAAAAATACTTGCATCCTTATGTTCATAGTAGCACTATTCACACTAGCCAAGACACAGAAACAATGTAGATGTCCACCAACAAATGAATGGATAAGGTAGATGTGGTACATATTTACAATGAAATATTACTCAGCCTTAAAATGAATGAAATAATGCCATTTGCCACATGGATGGACCTCGAGATGATCATACTAAGTGAAGTAAGTCAGAAAGATAAAGACACATACCATATGATATCACTTTTATGTAGAATCTAAAATAGGACTCAAATGAACTTATCTACAAAACAGGAACAGATTCAGACATGGAGAACAGACTTATGGTTGTCAAGGGGAGGGATGATTTGAGAGTTTGAGATTAGCAGATGCAAACTAGTATATACAAAATGGATTAACAACTAGATTCTCTTGTATAGCACAGGATATTTAAAATCCTGTAATAAGCCATGATGAAAAATAATTTTTTAAAAAAGAGTCTTGCACGTCAAAAGAAAAAGAAGAAAGAAGGAGAAAGAAAGGAAGAGTCTTTGCTGTAAGGAGCCTCCAGACAGGTAAATAAGTAATTGCAATGCGGGAGGTAAGCACTGCCTGACAAGTTAGTGCAGAGGGCTGTGGGAGCACATAAGAGGAGCACTTAACCCAGTCTTGAGGGACCTGGGAAGTATTCTAGGGAACAAACCAAGGGGAAACCTGCATGGAACACAGTTTCTGCTCTCAAGAGGCTTAAAGCTATCCAATAGAGTTTTCACATACAGCTATTTGAGTGTTTGAAATATGGCCAATACAACAAACTAATATTAACTAATATCAATTTTTAAACTGAAGCAATACAAAAATATTTTTCTGTTTAGCACACTTTATTATTTTGGTAAGAGTACATTTCACTCTAACTATTGCATTTCCTAAGATATTATTGTACTGTAATCTATATGTATTGTCTCCTTTTAGGACATTTTAAATTACACATGGGGCTCTTGTTATATTTCTATTGGGTAGCACTGACCTAGATGAAAGAGATAGTTATGCAATCAGAAAAGTAGAACAAAGCATTCATTATATTTGCTGGGATAGGTTCATCTGCTGTTGCCTGGAAATATTAAAACAAAATGCAAAGACAATCCTAGATGACGGAGTATAGAATACAGATCAAATGAAGATTAATGCAAGCTGAATTTATAAAGATATGGGTGGCACATACTTAGCCAGAGGGAATAAAGCAATAAACTTTAGCAATATATTTCATATTTAATATGAAGGGTTTGTTTCATATTCAGTTCAGTCACTCAGTCTTGTCCAACTCTTTGTGACCCCATGAACCACAGCACGCCAGGCATCCCAGTCCATCACCAACTCCCGGAGTCCACCCAAACACATGTTCGTTGAGTCGGTGATGCCATCCAACCATCTCATCCTCTGTTGTCTCCTTCTCCTCCTGCCCTCAATCTTTCCCAGCATCAGGGCCTTTTCAAATGAGTCAGCTCTTCACATCAGGTGGCCAAAGCACTGGAGTGTCAGCTTCAGCATCAGTCCTTCCAATGAACACCCAGGACTGATCTCCTTTAGAGTGGACTGGTTGGATCTCCTTGTAGTCCAAGGGACTCTCAAGAATCTTCTCCAACACCACAGTTCAAAAGCATCAATTCTTCATTGCTCAGCTTTCTTTATAGTCCAACTCTCACATCCATACATGACCAATTGAAAAACCGTAGATGGTTTGATGGACATTGATGGCATCTATTGACTAGATGGACGTTTATTGGCAAAGTAATGTTCTGCTTTTTAATATGCTGTCTAGGTTGGTCATAACTTTCCTGCCAAGGAGGAAGTGTCTTTTAATTTTATGGCTGCAATCACCACCTGCAGTGATTTTGGAGCCCAAGAAAATAAAGTCAGCCACTGTTTCCACTGTTTCCCCATCTATTTGCCATGAAGTGATGGGGCCGGATGTCATGATCTTAGTTTTCTGAATGTTGAGCTTTAAGTCAACTTTTTCACTCTCTTCTTTCACTTTCATCAAGAGGCTCTTTAGTTCTTCTTCACTTTCTGCCATAAGGGTGGTATCATCTGCATATCTGAGGTTACTGGTATTTCTATCAGAAGAGTCTAAAACATGGTCAAGGGGCAGTACCAAGATGGTAGAGGAATAGGATGGGGAGACTACCTTCTCCCCCACAAATTCATCAAAACATCATATGAATGTGTAGCAACCTCCACAAAACAACTTATAAACACTGGTGGAGGACACCAGATACCCAGAAAAACAAACCAGTCTCTTTGAAAGGAGATAGGACAAAATACAAAAGATGAAAAGAGAGACAAAGGATTTAGGGAAGGAGACCTATCCTGGGGAGGGAGTCGTGAAGGAGGACAATCTTCCACACAATAGGAAACCCTCTCACAGGTGGGGTAAGTAGAGAGTTTTGGAATCTCAGAGGACAACATAACTGGAAAAAAAAAAAAAAAGCCAACACCCCAGAATGCAGGCAAAACTGCAGTTACCAGCAGAGAAATGATTCAGATGCTCACATCCATCCACCAGCAGCAAGTGGAGGCTGGGCGCAGAGGCTCAGGCTGCATCATTGGTCCTTAAGGTAAGGACTGGGCTTAAATGCCCTGAGGACAATCTGAAGGGGATAATGTGACATAGCAACTCATACTGTGGGAATGCCAGAGAGACAAAAAAAAAAAAAAGACTTTCCTGAGAGAAGGCCCTAATGCTACTGGTAGGTGACCCCTGGTATGCTCATGGAACAAAAGATTGCGCCCTAGCAAATACCAAATGAGAGCAAGCCTGCTGCCATTTACAACCCTCCCTACCCGGGAACCAAGAGGCAGATGTGCAACAGCCAAAGGCAGAAGGCAAAGGGCTGCTGCAATCTCAGCCCCAGAGAACACACCTCCCACCAAACGGTGAGCAGGCTGCCAGTTGCCAACCGTGTCCTCCTGGGATCATGGACGGTTCACGTTGGCCAGGAGAGTCACAGCCTGAGATCAGCTCCCCAGAGGAGACATATGGCACACCTGAAGCTGTGCCCTCATAGCGCACTACCCCTGGGGAACTGAGCAACTGGGACCTGGGAGGTGCATAAGCGCACCTGGGACAGTGCACTTGCCGAGCACCCGGATGCCTGGAAGGCTTGGACCTGGGAAGGATGCAAAATGCACAGCCCATCTGGGTATGTGCCTGTGTGGAGCACCCGAGAGGCTAAGCAGCTTAGATCTGGGAAGTTCACAAATCACAGGACCCAGTTGGGACAGTGCCCTTGTGGAGCACCCAGTCACCTGAGTGGCTTGGACTTGGGAAGGGAGCAAAACACACAGCCCATCTCGGGTGCTCCAAGCAGAGCACCTGAGAGCCTGAGCGGCTTAGATCTGGAAAGTGCACAAAACTCAGGGCCCTCTTGCGACAGTGTGCTCACGGAGCACTCGGTAGCCTGAGCAGTGTGGACCTGGGAAGCACCCTCCACCTTGGGTTGTGGCATCCCCAGTGTGGTCCATCCACTGCGAGCACACCCCATATACGCTAGCGGTATTTGCAGTGTCCCTCTCTTCACAGTACAACTGAGCAAGTGAGCTTGAATAAGTAGCCACCTTCACCCCCTGGTGCAGGGCAGAGATTAGACACTGAAGAGACTTCCAAACAGAGAAAGACAAAATAAGCAAAGAAGGGGGAACCATCCCATAAGTGACAGGTGCAATAGATTCAAACCCTGCAGTTAAGCTGAGACTGTGCATTTGAGGAGCAACTATAGAGTTTGAGAACAAGTACAAGCCAGGACAAGGGACTATCTGACACTGAAATGACCCCACACTGCCCACAATGCTCCAGAGAGATTCCTAGATATATTTTTATGATTATCACCTTTTAATTTTTTTAAATTTTAGTTCCTTATTACTCCTCTAACTTTAATTTGTATAGCCTACCTTAAAAAAAAAAAAAACTGTTTTTTCAAACAAATCCCATATACATATATTTCTTTTAGTTTTTCTGATCGATTTTGTTTTGTATTTTTTATATTGCATTTTTGAGAGTCTAATCTCTATACTAGATTTTTGATCTTTGCTTTTTGATATTTGGTTTCAATTTTGTACCTTTAAGAATCTAATCTTTACTATGCATTTTCATTTAGGGATTGGATTACTGGCTTGATTGCTCTCTCCCTTTTTGACTTTTCCTTTCCTCTTCCTGGACATCTCTATCTCCCTTGTCCCTCTTCTCTTCTCTATATAACCCTGTGAATCTCTCTGGGTTTTTCTGGTTGTGGAGAGTTGTTTCACCACTAACTAGGGGTTTTCTCTTCTGTGCTGTGTGGATGGAGAAGTCTTGAGGCTACTGTAAGAGGGAGACCAAAACCCAGAGGCAGTAGGCTCAACTCCAGAACTTGAGATCATCATAGAACTTCTGACCCCAGGGAACATTAGTAGACAAGAGCCCACCCAAAAGACAAGGGTGCCCAATCTCACCTCTATTATTCAACATAGCTTTGAAAGTCCTAACCACAGCAATCAGAGAAGAAAAAATAAATAAATAAAAGAAATCCAGATCAGAAAAGAAGAAGCAAAACTCTCACAGTTTGTAGATGATGTGATCATCTACATAGAAAACCCTAAGGATGCCACCAGAAAATGACTAGAGCTAATCAATGAATATAGTAAATTCGCAGGATATAGGATTAAAACACAGATATCCCTTGCATTTCTATACACAAACAATGAAAAATCAGAAAGAGAAATTAAGGAAACAACCACCCACTATTGTAAGGAAAATAAAAATATACTTAGGAAAAAATTTACCTAAAGAAACAAAAGACTTGTATATAAAAAACTATAAAGCACTGATGAAAGAAATCAAAGATGATACATATAGATGGAGAAATATACCATGTTCTTGGATAGGAAGAATCAATATAGTGAAATGAGTATACTGCCCAAAGCAATCTATAGATTCAATGCAATCCCTATAAAACTACCAAGGTAGAAATTATTAGTAAGCCAGTGTAGAACTCTGAGACCTTGGTCTTGTTTTCAGTAAACATCCTGCTCCATTGTCCTAAATTCCTGGAATGTGTCTTTAGTCTAATAAATTATCAGCACTCAGATCTAGGGAAGGACAGTAATTAAATTCTGTCCCATATGTTTTAGGGAAAAACAACTGGTGATCATTAATCTTAAGCCCATACATCTGGTCAATGATAAAATGGCCATAGGGCATGAAAAGGGGTGGTGGTGAGTTAATACAAGGATCAAGAGAAGCCATAAAGATGTTAAGTATCTTGACCTTTAAATTGATTGGCTAGAAATAACCAGATGTTCAAGCTGGATTTAGAAAAGGCAGAGGAACCAGAGATCAAATTGCCAACATCTGCTGGATCATTGAAAAAGCAAGAGAGTTCCAGAAAAACATCTACTTCTGCTTTATTGACTATGCCAAAGCCTTTGACTATGTGGATCACAACAAACTGTGGGAAATTCTGAAAGAGATTGGGAATACCAGACCACCTTAAGTGCCTCCTGAGAAATCTGTATGCAGGTCAAGAAGCAACAGTTAGAACTGGACATGGAACAAAAGGCTGATTCCAAATAGGAAAAGGAGTACGTCAAGGCTGTATATTGTCACCCTGCTTATTTAATTTCCATGCAGAGTACATCATTCCAAATGCCAGGTTGAATGAAATGAGCTGGGATCAAGATTGCTGGGAGAAATATGAATAGCCTCAGATATGCAGATAACACCACCTTTATGGCAGAAACCAAAGGAAAATTAAAGAGCCTCTTGATGAAAGTGAAAGAGGAGAGTGGAAAAGCTCCTTAAAACTCAACGTTCAGAAAACTAAGATCATGGCATCCAGTCCCATCACTTCATGGCAAATAGATGAGGAAACAATGGAAACAGTGACATATTTTAATTTGGGGGCTCCAAAATCACTACAGATGGTGACTGCAGCCATGAAATTAAAAGACACTTGCTCCTTGGAAGAAAAGCTATGACAAACCTAGACAGCATATTAAAAAGCAGAGACATTACTTTGCTGACAAAGGTCTGTCTAGTCAAGGCTATGGTTTTTCCAGTAGTCATGTATGGATGTGAGAGTTGGAATATAAAGAAAACTGAGAGCTGAAGAATTGATGCTTTTAAACTGTGGTGTTGGAGAAGACTCTTGAGAGTCCCTTGGACTGCAAGCAGATCCAACCAGTCCATTCTAAAGGAAATCAGTCCTGAGTATTCTTTGGAAGGACTGATGCTAAAGCTGAAACTCCAACACTTTGGCCACCTGATGTGAAGAACTGACTCCTTGGAAAAGACCCTGATGCTGGGAAAGATTGAAGGCAGGAGGAGAAGGGGATGACAGAGGATGAGATGGTTGGATGGCATCACTGACATGATGGACATGAGTTTGAGTAACCTCCAGGAGTTGGTGATGGACATGAAGCCTGGTGTGCTGCAGTCCATGAGGTCATAAAGAGTCAGACACGATTGAGCAACTGGACTGAACTGAACTGAAAATTAGTGCTATTTAAGGAAGGATATAAAAACTACTGTAAGTTCCACTTTGGGGAGGCCTCTACCCTCTCTGCTGAGAGCTTTGCGCTTTCTTCCTCTTTAATAAATCCTATTTGCTTGCTACTGTGATTGTTTGCATGTTTGTGGATTCCACTCTTCAGCTCTGCAGACAAGAATTTGGGTTACTGTCTCATTACCAGTGGCATTTTTCACAGAAATAGGACAAATAATTTCACAATCTATATGAAAACACAAAAACTCTCAAATAGCCAAAGCAATCTTGAGAAAGAAGAATAAAACTGGAGGAATCAACCTACTTGATTTCAGACTATTCTACAAAGCTACAGTCATCAAGACAGTATGGTACTGGCACAAAGACAGAAATATAGATCAATGGAACAGAAAAGAAAGTCCAGAGATAAATCCATGCACCTATGGACACCTTATCTTTGACAAAGAAGGTGAAAATATACAATGGTGAAAAGACGGTCTCTTCAACAAGTGGTGCTGGGAAAACTGGTCAACCATATCTAAGAGAATGAAATTAAAACACTTTCTAACACAGTACACAAAAATAAACTCAAAACGGATTAAAGATATAAATGTAATACCAGAAACTATAAAACTTTTAGAAGAAAACATAGGCAGAACACTCTCTGACATAAATCACAGCAAGATCCTCTATGACCCACTTCCTAGATTAATGTAAATAAAAACAAAAATGAACAAATGGAACCCAATTAAACTTAAAAGCTTTTCTACAATGAGAGAAACTATAAGCAAGGTGAAAAGACAGCCCTTATGATAGCTTACAGTGAATGATTCCTGATCTCCAAAGAAGATTTAGCTTTGGAATCAGGGGCCAGGCTCAATCACTCAAGAGTTTTTTGTATGAGTTTTATTAAAGTACGAAAAGGGACAGAGAAAGCTTCTGACATCAGAAGGGGGATGGAGAGTGCCCCCCTCACTAGTCATAGCAAGGGGGATATATACTTTTTCAATTGGTTATTGAAATCTAAAGTAAATCTAAAGTAAATCTAAAGAATGTCTCAGTGCTGTAAAGGTCTTAACAGACCCACTCCCACAACATCCATTTTAAGATAATGGGATTAGAGTTACCAATAGAAAGATTTTACCAGACCCAATCCCACAGTTTACATTTTAAGGTGAGAGGATTGGTCAGAAGGTTCTTATTAAGAAACATGTCCTCAAGCAGGATACATTGTTGTTATATAATCCTTGGTACAGAGTTTAAGGAAAAACATATCCTTGGGCAAGATGATTTGTTTTGTTCTGTAATCATTAGCTCTGGGCTTAAAGATAAAAGCATTTTAGGCGACTAAGACAAGGAATGTAGACCAAAAAAAGTTTGTCTTTTCTCCTCTTTGAGAATCCCAGACCCCTTTCTCCTCCTTGAGGACCCTGGACTTCTTATCAACCTACCTAAGAATTGACTCTCTCATCCAGAATGGGAGAAAATAATAGACCAAACAACTGACAAAGAATTAATCTCCAAAATATATGGGCAACTCATGCAGCTCAATACCAGATAAACGAACAACCAATCAAAAGGTAGGCAAAAGAACTAAGCAGACATTTCTCCAAAGAAGACATACAGATGACTAATATGTTAGTTCCTCAGTGGTGTCCAACACTTTGTGACTCCATGGACTGTAACCCATGAGGCTCCTCTGTCCTTGGAATTCTCCAGGAAAGAATACTGGAGTGGGTTGCCATTTCCTTCATACAGATGGCTAATAAACACATGAAAAGATGATCAACATCACTCATTATTAGAGAAATGCAAATCAAAACCACAATAAGGTATCATCTCATGCCAGTCAAAACGGCCATCATCAAAAAGTCTACAAACAATAAATTCTGGATAGGGTGTGGAGAAAAGGAAACCCTCTTTACACTGTTGGTGGGAATGAAAACTGGTACAGCCAGTATGGAGATTCCTTTTTAAAAACGGAAATATAACTGCCATAAGACCCAGCAATCCCATTGCTGGGCATACACCCTGAGGAAACCAGAATTGAAGGAGATACAGGTACCCCAATGGGGATAGGGTGAAGAGGGTGGTGGGAGGGGGCCTCAGGTTGGGGGGACGCATGTATACCCATGGCTGATTCATGTCAATGTATGGCAAAAGCCATCAGAATATTGCAATTATCCTTCAATTAAAATAAATAAAATAATTTTAAAAAAATAAAACATGGTCAAGAGAACACAGTTTGTGGTTTGCTCATGGATATTACATGAAGCAGAGTTCCATGAACAACCGTGTTTTAGAAAAAGTCAGAGGGATTTCTCAGCAGGACTTTGCAGCCCCTTTATATTAATAATGCTTATTGGAAGTGTCCAAGAAGAATATACAGTTCTGCTGTTATTTTTAGTCACTAAGTAATTAAGTATATTGTTTAGTTGCTAAGTCAAGTCCAACTCTTGCAATCCCATGGACTGTAGCCCACTAGGCTCCTCTGTTCATGGGATTTCCCAGGCAAGAATACTGGAGTGGGTTGCCATTTTCTGCTCCAGGGGATCTTCCCAATTCAGGATTGAACCTGTGTCGCCTGCATTGCAGGTGAATTCTTTACCACTGAGCCACCTGGGAAGCCCCCATATGGTTCATAGCGTTCGGCAAACTGGTTGATGAAACCCACCTTTTTAGAACACTTCAGCAAAACATACTTTTGGAAGCATGAATATAGTGACAAAAATCAATTAAATTTGCCTTTTACTTAGAAACTGTATAGCACCAGAGTAAGGTTATAAAAGAAAATCTTAAGTATAACAAATTATATTGTCATCCACTTAACTGCTATACTCATTTCATCTTTTGTGATTTTCTTTTCTTTTTTCAAAATCTATAAGGGCTAACTTTTAAAAAATTTATCTATTTTTTAACTGAAAGATAATTGTTTTACAGAATTTTGCTGTTTTCTGTCAAACCTCAAGATGAATCAGCCATAGGTATACACATATCCTCTCCCTTTTGAACCTCCCTCCCATCTCCCTCCCCATCCCACTCCTCTAGGTTGATACAGAGTCCTTGTTTGAGTTTCCTGAGACATACAGCAAATTCCTGTTGGCTATCTATTTTATATATGGTAATGTAAGTTTCCATGTTGTTTTCTCCATACATCTCACCCTCTCTTCCCCTAGGGCTATCATTTTAATTTGATTAAATAGCTTTCTCTTTTACATTTCCTTATACTGAAATTCCCATATCAGAAACATTTATTTCCCTTGACAATGTTAGTGATTATTATATACCTGTGTTTCTCAAACCTTAATGTTAGCCAGAGGGAAAAAAGCAATATATTTTAGAGGAGCACCATAATCCAGGAAGAGATGGGTCCTTGCAAGCAGGTAGGGTCCCTGACTGCTATGGATGCGGAAATTAGACTACTAGTAATGAAAAGTCTCATAGTGGCTTAAACTTTCCATACATTTGTCGTTTACCTAACATGCCCAGAGGTGAGGAGCCCATGGCTGGTTCAGAAACTCAGAAGTGTCCTCAAGGATCCAGCAATGTCTATGCTTTCTTCCATCCTTCTAAGGATTTGGTTCTTTAAGCTTATGCTTGTCACCTCAAGATCCCAAGGCAAGAAGTGATAGGGATGCAAGCAGTCTACTTAGAAAACCTTCCCATTAACTCACTGACACAATTCTACCTCTAGGCCAGGGAGGCAGAGAAAGGAGAACCATAAAGCCATGATACACTGCACTAATCACAAGTATTCTGTCAAGGCTGGACATACTGCTGCTGGAAAATAAACCGAGGTTCTGTTAACCCTCCTATACTGTTGATGGGAATATAAGTTGGCGCCACCACTATGAAGAATAGTATGGCAGTTCCTCATAAACTAAAAATAGAGCTATCATGTGACCCAGCAACCCACTCACAGACATAGAGAACAAACTTGTGGTTGCCAAAGGGGACAGGATTGGGGGAGGGATGGATTCTGAGTTTAGGATTATAGTTGAAATATAATTATTTATAGTTAAATAATTATATAATTATATATAGTTAAAATATAGCATATTTTAGGATGCAAAGTATTACAAAGAATGGATAAGCAACAGGTACTACTGTATAACACAGGGAACTATATTCAGTATCCTGTGATAAACCATAATGAAAAAGAATGTATATATTAAAAAAACTGGAGTTCTTTTAGCCAGGACTAAGGGAAAGTAACTCACAGTGTCTCCCACATATACCAACACAGATACTTTTTGCATATGTAAGTACCCTATAGTCTAATTCTTAGCATATAATTTTTTAAAAAGACACTCCTTTAGTTAAAAACACAGGAAATTTTTACCACCATATATGAAGGAATAGAACTATGAAAGCTCTAGGCAAAACAAAGCTGTCAAAACCTAATGGTAATGCCTACAATCTCTTCTTTCCATTTAGGAAAATTAGTGTCATCTTAGGCCATTACGTTCACTGACAAGGACAAGTGTGGGATTCAGTGACTGAGAAATTGTGTTTGCTGAGAAAATAAATTATTTTTTAGCACTGCTCTAAAGAGATGAGAAAGCTTCAAAGTGTCCAGCCTTCTTGAGCCTAGAACAAGTTGTTTCTCAAACTTCTCTGAGTAATAAGGGTTATAAATTGGACCTGTACACAGTAATTGTTAAGAAAAATTTTATAGAAAAGTAAGCTAATGGGAGCTATAAAGACTAAAGAGTAGAAATTAATAATAAATACCAATAAACTTTGCCACTGCGGGAAAAAAAAGGACTCTCATTCTGGAACCCACATGAAAATTAAAATGTACCTCATGAGCTACTTGAACACTGGTCAGTTGGAAGTCCTCACCATCAAGAAAGGCCAAACATCATCTGCAAGGATATGTCAGTTCATGGGAAGGAGTGACACGTTCATAAACCAAATGGAATTGAATTGCATTTAACCATTAGAAGTACATGTGGGCCCAGAAACAAAAAATAGACTTGTGGTTGCCAAGGGGGAGGAATGGATTGGAAGGTTGGAGTTAGCAGAAGCAAACTATTATATAGAGAAGGAATAAACAATAAGGTCTTACTGTATAGCACAGAGAACTATATTCAATATCCTGCCATAATGGAAAAGAAAATTTAAAAATATATATGTGTGAATCACCTTTCTGTACAGAAGTTAACTCAACATTATAAATCAACTATACTTCAATAAAATAAATTTTAAAATTAAAAAAGAATACACATGGGCCTATCATTTCAAAAGTTGTTTATTATATTTCTACCCAGTTTTAGACACTGAGGTAAGTCCTGGCAATACAGAAACAAAGAGAAGCAAGCCCTACCCTCAATAATTGATAGCCTAGTGGAGAGACAAATGGGAAAAGTGATAAAAGCCATTCCTTAGAATGACAGGTCTTTTTCAGCCAAGCAGAGATGTTCAAGGAATCTCTCATGGAGAAGGGTGATGCTTTATCTAGTTCTAAAGATGAGTAGACACTTTCATTTGAAAAGACCCTGATGCTGGGAAAGATTGAAGGCAGGAGGAGAAGGGGACAACAGAGGATGAGATGGTTGGATGGCATCACCGACTCAATGGGCATGAGTTTGAGTAAACTCCTGGAGTTGATGATGGATAGGGAGGCCTGGCGTGTTGCAGTCCATGGGGTCGCAAAGAGTCGGACACGACTGAGTGACTGAATTGAACTGACTGAGACACTTTCCAGCAGGGGCAGAAGTTAAACAAGATTCCTGAAGAAGAAAAACAGGCAGCAATTAGAGAAGAAGAATGATGTTCAGAGACCAGGCACACAGTTTCCCATGAATGTAACAGCACAGATTAGGATGGCTCCAGGAGCAGCAAGGAAAAAAGCTGGAAAGACACACAAGAGGTTGTGCTCCATGCAGTGGGGTAGGAGGCATAGAGTCTTGAGGTTGAAAAGACCTTTCTTTTGTTCCATCCCCTTCACTACCAGTTTCCTGATTTGAATAGGATGTTTCCACTTTCTGAGGCTCATTCTCTGCCTCATCTGTAAACTGGGATCATAAATACATCCCAGGAGTCATATGTGGAGGAAATATAATGATTATACTAAGCACTTGGTGAGCTGCAAAGCAGTACCCTGACATCCATGATTATTTTATCATTATGCATGCATTATTGCTAAGCTGGATATAAATGCAGAGCAACCTGCATTTATAAATATATGCCAACCAGGAAAGAAAAATGGTGTTACTGTTTTCAAGTGAATGAGTGGAGGCAAAAGGAGCAGTAAACTAACTTAAGTTGTGAAAACTCACCTGACAGCCAGAAAAAATGCTATTTCATTTAACTGCACAGTGATGATATGGCTGAGAGCTGTTAAACAGAACACCGAACACTTCTTAGAGGGCTGATCAATATAATTCAGTGGTGATCTTACAGGAAACTTTATGAAGCTGCTTCATTTCTGTTGGAAACCTGTTTGCTGTTGGACATGCCCTAGTCCTCTCCCCAGGAACTGTGAGGCAATCTTTTTATTGGAAGTGATGGGGAAATATACTGGCTATAATTTCACCACCATCACCATCTTAATTGTGTCTGGTTACCATGGAACCTGGTTACCAGGACAACTATTCACCCATCCTCCTTAAAGACCTTTCTAAGGGACTCCGGTAGGATATAGGTGGTAACCAAAGCCAGGGCTAGCCCAGATACATAAATCTGAGCTCTGGCCTTAGCTAAGTCATTAAATATTCAATACTCCTAAATATTGAGAAGTGACCTCAGTTTTTCAGGCTCTGATTGCTCTGCACACAGGGAAAGAAGGCTAGTGTGCTCTATTCTACCTTTGTAAGGCTACATGAGTTCACTTATTGAAATGAACACTTGCTGAAAGCCTACTGCAATCAGAGACTTTACTAAATGCTCTCCCAGGAGTCCACAGGGCTGTGAGTTTGTTCACCAGGTGTTTATAATGGTTTCCTTCAGTCTCTTGTCTTTCTTTCCAACCATCCAAGAAAGTTTCTCAACTAAAGTTAAGGCTTTCTAGAAAAATGCAATTAATCTCTTGAAACTTGCTTCTTTAAAAATAAATGGCAATGCCTTTGCAATTATTTCTGTCAAAATAATCTCAGACTTTCCAAGGAACTCTAGTACAGGAACTCATGAAACCAAGCCCCAGGGCTAATGTGCCAATAAGTATAAACATCATGTATTAGTATATTTAAGTGGGGAAAAGATGGACTTTGCATGGGATGGTCTAGACTCAAAATTTTAATTGTTTCATTCATCACATGTATAACTTTGAATAAGTCACTTAATTTCTTGTCTGCAATCATTGCAATAACTAAAAACATCAAGACTACTTCTCAAGGTTATTGTGAAACTCAGATGAGTATATATAAATATTCTTTTTAAGAGCTATAAGTTATTTTCTCATATACCCTTCTTCTAATTCTAAAATGGAAGTATGACCAACTCCCAGTGAAGGTGTGAGTGATAGGATTGGTCTAACAGTTCATGCTGCTTGGACAGGGGAAATGGGATGATAGCAGCATACCCACTCAACATACTGGATGAGGAAAAGCAGAAGAAAATAAAATTGATCAGTCTGAAATAAATTAATTAGGCAAAGGAGGAAGGTACTGCTTTCTTCAAACTCTTTAAAGATGACCCCGTGAAAGCAGGGGAAGACTTGTGAAGGAAGGCAGGAGAGAATGTGAACTTCAGAATGCAGAATTAACTGATTACAAAACATCATAGCAACATGACTAGTAATTTAGACTTTGGAATCAGACTTAACTTGTGTCAAATTCCCATTCTGTCATTCTTTCTGAATGAGCTTTGGTAGGTTATTTAATTTTGTCAGGGCTTAGTTCTTTTATCAGTATAAATGGAATTAATAATACTACTTGAACAACAAGGTCATACTGAATAGCACAGGGAATGACATTCAATATCTTGTGATGAACCATAATGGAAAATAATATTTTAAAAATTATATATATATATATATACACACATATATATAACTGAATCACTTTGCTGTACAGCAGAAATTAACACAACATAGTGAATCAATAATACTTCCGTTTAAAAAATACTGCCTGTCTCATAGGGCAATTATGAGAATTAAAGCTAAAAAGATTCCCCCTGGATAATATCTCCAGCAATGGAGAGGGTAAACTGATACCACCTCAGTTCCCCTGTCTAAGCAGCATAAACTCTGGATGGTGCTCCAAGCCAGTGATCTTTACCAGAAAAATCATGTGAGGGTGAAACTGAGTCTTTTCCTTGTTTGAGAACCTGGATGTGTGATGCTGAGGGAGCAACTAAGGAAGCAGTGGCACCTTGAATTCATTCAAAATCCCAGATGATATGCAAAAAGATCACCAAGCTACCCATAGCTGGTTAAAGAGGAAGGATCCCAGAAACAGGCCAACAATGACCAACAGGAAAGAGGAAGAGAGTTAAAATGTGGAGCCACTCTCATCCATGAGGCAGCGGCTGGGATTCTGTGGATGCATGTGCCCAAGACTATGCAGTGGGGATCCTTGGAGCAAATAAAGGCCCTGCCAGGGATAGATGCCCTCTTAAGGCATTAGTTTGCAGTCACCAAACATTTTTCTGCAAATTCAAGTGCCCTTCACCAGGAATCCTAAGATGATCTGTCCCTACCGAAGAACTGGGTCTATGTATATTACTTCTCACCCCTTTAGTGCTAATTGTTGTGCAGGTCTATGGATGATAAGATCCCACTCAATCATCCCCTATAGAGTTATTCTTTTTGCTTATCTTCTAGGCATTTGGTCAACATGCATTTATCAAGCACCTGCTGTATAGCAGACTTCACTATTTACCAAGGAATATGGCTCCTGTTCTCAAGGAGCCTACAGTTCAGAAATGCTGCCCATCCTACATATAATGTGAATGATGAATGCCCTCTAACACTTTCTAGTCATCAGAGTAACAAATGCAAAAAATAAAGGGTGAAATTCATGCTTCACACACACAGTAATGTGTGTGTGAAGATTCATATACTGCTGATAACTCATAATGTTGTTGTTGTTGTTCAGTCATTAAGTCATATCCAATTCTTTGTGACACCATAGACTGCAGTACACCAGGCTCTTTGGTCCTCTGCTATCTCCCAGAGTTTGATCAATGTCATGTCCATCGCGTCAACAATATCCAACCATCTCATCCTCTGCCGCTGTCTTCTCCTTTTGCCTTCAATCTTTCCCAGCATCAGGCTCTTTTCCAATCAGTCAGCTCTTCGCATCAGGTAGCCAAAGTATTGGAGTTTCAGTTTCAGGATCAGTTCTTCTAGTGAATATTTGGGGTTGATTTTCTTTAGGATTGACTGGTTTGATCTCCTTGCTATCCACGGGACTCTCAAGAGTCTCCTCCATCATCACAATTCAAAAGCATCAATTCTTTGGCACTTAGCTTTTTTTATGATCCAATTCTCACATCCATATACGACTAGAAAAACCATAACTTTGACTGTATGGACTTTTGCTGGCAAAGTAATTTCTCTGGCTTTTAACATGCTGTCTATGTTTGTCATAGCTCTATTACCAAGGAGCAAGCATCTTTGAATTTCATGGTTGCAGTCACCATCCATAGTGATTTTGGAGTGCAAGAAAATAAAATCTGTTACTGATTCCACTTCTACTCCTTCTATTTGCCATGAAGTGATGGGACCAGTTGTCATGATCTTAGTTTTCTGAATGTTGAGTTTTAAACCAACTTTTTCAATCTCCTGTATTCCCCCCAGAAGCTATTTAGTTCCTCTTCACGTTCTGCCATAAAGTTGGTGTCATCTGCTTATCTGTGGTTACTTATATTTCTCCTGGAAATCTTGAGTCCAGCTTGTGATTCATCCAGCCTGGCATTTCACATGATATACTCTGCATATAAGTTAAATAGGCAGTATGACAATATACAGCCTTGTTGTACTCCTTTCCCAATTTTGAACCAGTCAGTTGTCCCATGACTGGTTCTGACTGTTGCATCCTGACCCACATACAGGTTTCTCAAGAGACAGGAAAGATGATCTGGCATTCTCATCTTTTGAAGAATTTTCCACAGTTTGCAATGATCCACACAGTTAAAGACTTTCTTATTGTCAATGAAGCAGAAATAGATGTTTTTCTGCAATCCCCTTGCTTTTTCTATGATCCAATGAATGATGGCAATTTGATCTCTGGTTTCTTGTCTTTTCTAAACCAGATTTGCCCATCTGCAAGAGCAGAGGGCAATTAATGATAGCTCCAGAAAGAATGAAGAGGTAGGCCAAAGTGGAAATGACACTCAGTGGAGGACTTGGCTGGCAGTGAAAGTAAAGTCTGAATAGGTAAAGAATAATATTTCACAGGACTGTTAGGCTTATGAATCAAGGTAAATTGGTTATGGTCAAGCAGGAGATTCTTGCACTCCAAAATCACTGTGGATTGTGACTGTATCAGTAAGATAAAATAAGTGGGAATAGGCAAATTTAATATCTACTACTGTGGGCAAGAATCCCTTAGAAGAAATTCTGTAGCCCTCATGGTCAACAAAAGAGCTCAAAATGCAGTACTTGGGTGCAACCTCAAAAATGACAGAAAGATCTGGGTTCATTTGCAAGGAAAACTATTCAACATCACAGTAATCCAAGTCTATTCCCCAACCACTGATGCCAAAAGCTGAAGTTATCTGCTTCTAGGAAGACCTACAACACCTTTTAGAACTAACACCAAAGAAAATGTCCTTTTCATCATAGGGGACTAGAATACAAAAGTTGGAAGTCAAGAGATATCTGGAATAGTAGGCAAGCTTGACCATGGGGTACAAGGTGAAGCAGGGCAAAGACTAACGGAGTTTTGTCAACAGAACTCATTGGTCATAACAAACACCCTTCTACAACAATGTAAGAGATGCCTCTACACATGAACATCACCAAATGGTCAATATCAAAATCAGATTGATTACACTTCTTGCAACTGAAGATGGAGAAGTTCTATACAGTCATCAAAAACAAGCCCTGGAGCTGACCATGGCTCAGATTATGAGCTTCTCATTGCAAAATTCAGGCTTAAATTTAAGAAAGCTGGGAAAACCATTAGGCTATTCAGGTATGACCTAAATCAAATCCCTTATGGTTATACAATGGAGGTGACCAATAGATTCAAGTGATTAGATCTGGTAGTGTCTGAAGATTAGATCTTCAGAGTGCCTGAAGAACTATAAACTGAAGTTCATGACATTGTACAGGAAGCAGTGATCAAAACCATCCCAAAGAAAAATAAATGCAAGAAGGCAAAGTGATTTCCTGAGGGGGCTTTACAAATAGCTGGGGAAAAAAGAGAAGCAAAAGGCAAAGGAGAAAGGGAAAGATATATCCAACTGAATGCAGAGTTCCAGAGAATAGCAAGGAGAGAAAAGAAGACCTTCTTAAAAGAACAATGTTAATAAATAGAGGAAAACAATAGAATGGAAAAGACTAGAGATCTCTTGAAGAAAATTGGAGATATCAAGGGAAAATTTCATGCAAAGATGGGCAAATATATAAAGGATAGAAATGATAAGGACCTAATAGAAACAGAAGAGATTAAGAATAGGTGGCAAGAATGCACAGAAGAATGATATAAAAAAGGTTTTATGATCATGGATAACTATGAAGGTGTGGTCACTCACCTAGGGCCAGACACCCAGGAGTTTGAAGTCAAGTGGGCCTTAGGAAGCATTACTAGGAGCAAAGTTACTGGAGGTGATGGAATTCCAGCTGAGCTATTTCAAATCCCAAAAGATGAGGCTGTGAAAGTGCTGCACTTAATATGTCAGCAAATTTGGAAGACGTAGAAGTAGCCACAGGACAGGAAAAGATCAGTTTTCATTCCAGTCCCCAAGTAGGACAATGCCAAAGAATGTTCAAAGTGAAAGTGAAAGTGTTAGTTGCTCAGTCATGTCCGACTCTTTGCAGTCCCATGGACTACAACCTGCCAGGCTTCTCTTTCCATGGAATTCTCCAGGCAAGAATACTGGAGTGGGTTGCCATTCCCTTCTGCAGTGGATCTTACTGACCCAGGGATCAAACCCAGGTGCCCAGCATTGCAGGAGGATTATTTACTGTCTGAACCACCAGGGAAACCCTGGTTCAAGAATAGTCAAACTACCATACAATGCATTGTATTAAACCAAACATATCCAAGATATTATCATTTCAACATGTAGTCAATAGTTTGATTAATGAGATAGATTTTTCCTACTAAGTCTTGAACTTTTGGTGTATATTTTACACTCACAGAACATCTCAGCCCAAACCAGCCACATTTCAAAAGCTCAGAAAACACACATGCCTAGTGTTTCCATTCCAAACCGTGCAGGTACAGTAAGGAAAATTTATTTTAGAAAATAATGACCATATAAATTGATAGAGAAGTCCTGTCCTGTAGGGTTAACAGTGGCATACTGGTAATTGTTTAACTCATTACAGAGGGGTAAACAATTTGTACAATTTTCTGAGTTCCATGGTGCCTTAATTGAAATTTGGGGCCAAATGGGAATTATACCTTCTTCTGGAACCATGAAATTGTCTTCAAGTGCTAGTGAAGTAACTTGCCTCTCCTAGAAGGTGACCGCAGAAGGAAGTCAGATACGTAGGGCAGAAATAGAGATGCAGACATAGAGAATCACTTGTGGACACAGTGGGGAAGGAGATGGGGGCATGAGTTGAGAGAGTCGCATTGACACATATACACTATCATGTGTAATATAGATAGCAGAAAGCTGTTGTACAACACAGGCAGCTTGGCTCAGTGCTCTGTAATGACCTAGAGATGTGGGGATGAGTACGAGGGAGGCTCAGGAGGGAAGGGATGTATGTACACACATGGCTGATTCCTGTTTTCATACAGCAGAAACCAACATAATATTGTGAATCAATTACACTCTAATTAAAAATAAATTTAAAAATTTTTTTTTAATTTAAAAAAGAAGTAAGATATAATGTGTTCTTGTCAGTGGTCAGGTGATCTGGATTCTAATCCTGGAAATTTAACTACTGTAGGGAAGCACTAGCACTTGTTCTTCTGTGAAATGGAGATTTTAGTAATTGCTATGAAGGAACAAGGGCTTCCCTTGGTAGCTCATATGGTAAAGAATCCACCCGCAATGTGGAATACCTAGGTTCCTTCATGCATTTTTTTTCTCTTTGTTCCTTCATGCTGTGCTGTGCTTAGTCGCTCAGTTGTGTCTGACTCTTTGCAACCCCAGGACTGTCGGGCTCCTCTGTCAATGGGGATTCTCCAGGCAAGGATACTGGAACAAAGGGGGAAAAAAATGCATGAAGGAATCCTGCAAGAATTTCTACAAATGTCTGGTTTTATTACTGACTTTTGCAAACTTCAGTCAACGAGTTTCTATTAATAATTCCAGCTTCCCCACTAAGTCAGGAGAGACTAAGGGAAGGAAGGTAGGTGGCCTCTTAAGAAGCCCTAAGGAAGCTCCAGACTACTGTGTTCATTCTGAAAAAATGCAGAGCAGCTGCCATACTGAGTTTACCCAGTCCCCAAACACTCCAGCTGCCTGGGAAAAGGAGTTTCCTGGAGAGATCATTAATATATCATTGAAATTTCTACATGTCCATGTGACTATTAATGTAAAGAAGGGGAGAAGCATAGTTTACTCATGATTTCATAATTATCACAAAGCAATGCAGCTTCTCAAATGCATTGTTGTTCTTTAATCTCTAATCATGTCTGACTCTTTTGTGACCCCGTGGACGGTAGCCCATCAGGCTCCTCTGTTAATGGGATTTTCCAGATAAGAATACTGAAGTAGGTTGCCATTTCCTTCCCCAGAGGATCTTCCTGACCCAGGGATAAAACCTGCATCTTCTGTGTTGCAGGTGGATTCTTTACCACGGAGTCAACAGGGAAGCCTTCTCAAATATATATTATCAAGTAATTGCCACCAATCCTACTCCCCAAAGCCCCAGCTGTGATGGACAGGAATATCCGTCAAGATTCCTCACACAGTGGAGCTAGAGCAGATGATGCCAAGTGATCAGCAGATCCACCCTGATATGGATCACAATAATTGCCATCATTTACCAAGTGTTTTGGGGTCTAGCTTCAGCCACAAAGGCACATATATTCTGAGCTGCATATTTAAGGACAATGGATTAGGATAATTCTCAAGGTCTGAGCCAGGCAGAAGCCTTGCAGCCAGCATCTCCTCACTGATTAAACAGAGCAGCCTTGATATATGAGCTCTGTAATTCAGGGTAACTGCTGATCTTCTAACACAGACAGACAAACTCATTACCAAAATGTCTGGTAAAATGTCTAGAGCAGAAAGCTGGATGGTGCCAGGATCTCAAGAGAAGGGATAGAAGGTTTTATAATTGGATTTATGATTGCCAAACAAAATACAAGATGCTCATGCAATATTTGGTCACTACTCATATTAACAAATTATTAGTTGCTTTTCTGAAATATAAACTTCACTTAGTGTCCTTTATTTTTCTTTGCTACCTCTGGCAACCCTAAGTGTACCTCCTAAGAGAGGAAAGTGGCAACAATTGGCTTATTTGTCCCACCTCAACTAGTGTTATCCCTGTTCCCATCCTTTGCACAAGGAAAATAGATTTCTTGTCATAAATATTAATATTCTTATTATTGAATGTTATTTTCAGGTCATACACTTTGAGGCAGGCCTGAGATACCTTCTTTTCTGTCTTTCCTTTGAATTCACAAAAATATTAAAACCCCCTTGAGATGGGTTGAAGATGGTGGAGGAATAAGATGTGGAGATCATCTTCCTCCCCACAAATACATCAAAAATAAATCTACATGTGGAACAACTCCTACGTAACACCTACTAAACACTGGCAGAAGACCTCAGACTTCCAAAAAGGCAAGCTAAACTCCACATAAAGTGGTAGGGAAAAAAGCAATAAGACAAAAAAAGAGACAAAATAGTACAGGCCCTGAACCTCTGGGAGGGAGTTGTGAAGGAGGAAAAGTTTCATCACACTTGGAAACCTCTCAGAGGCAGGGATGGCAAGGAGCTTCAGAACCTCAGAAGGGAGCACAGCAACAAGTGCATGGAAGACAAGGCAGTCAGCACAGAGACCAGTGCTGACCAGTACCTCCCAGCTGAGAAGCTGTTTGCACACCTGCCATGACAAGTGGGCACTAGGTACCAAGGCTCAGGCTTCGGGGGTTGGACCCCATGGAGAGGCCTGGTGTTAACTGCATTGATGATACTCTGATGAGGCTAGTACAACACAGCTGAGGGAATCCAGGGGAAAGCCTGGATCAGCCAGAGAGGTAAGAGACCATTGTCATGGGGACTCTAACTCTGTACATGCAAACAACAGGACGCAGCTTCTTGAGTGCCCTAGGTGGAACAGCTGGCTGCAATCTGCAATCCCAGAGGTGGGCATGCTTGTGGACCTGCTGCTGCCAAGGCTGGCACAAGTGCCAGAGGGAGGGGGCGAGATGGGGCTGTGGTCTGAGACCCCAGAGATGGGCATGATGACCACTGCAGTGGCCACCAAGCTGTGAACAGGTGCAAGTCACTGCCAAAAGCTTCCTGGGAGTCTATGAATCTTGACTCTTCGGAGGGACCCTCAACCTGGGGCCAATTCCCCTGGGAAAGTGCATGACTCGCCTCAGAATGCAGCAACTACCTACAGGTCCCTACCACCACAGGCACTCCCCACATACCCCAATTGTGGCTGCTATACCCCTCCCTCTCCCCAGCCCAACTGAGCAAGTGAGCCCTAACAAGCCTCAGCCCTCACCACCTCTTATCTGTGCAAGGAACAAACACTGGAAGGCAGCCTAGAAGCAGAGGTGGGGCCAAAACAAAAACTGAGCACCAGGGGCCGTGTGAACAAAGAAGAGGAAGGGAATTCACTCCTGCAGCCACAGATGCAGTGAATTAAATCCCTGAAAATTAGCTTGAGACTGTGGACTTTGGGAGCAATTGTGGACTTTGGAAGCAAGAACAAGCTGGAGTAAGGTCAGTAGGAGCTGACCCCACAGTGCCCACACCAGGCCCAGAGACATTCCTAAAAATATTAGAGGACTTTCTGAGTAGGCAGATTGGCTGTAGCTCATGTGGTGAGGACATGTGGTGAGGACAACTGTCTTCACAGGATAATATTCTTCTTACTTTGTTGTTTAGTTACTAAGTCATTTATGACTCTTTTCCAACCTCATGATCTGACCATACTCCTCTGTTCATGGAATTTTTCAAGCAAGAATACTAGCGTGGGTTGCCATTTCCTTCTCCAAGATATATTCCTAACTCAGGGATTGAACCCAAATCTCCTGCATTGGCAGGTGAATTATTTACCATTGAGCCACCAGGGAATGCTTCTTACTACCACTGTTTCTCTCTCTCTGCTAGAGAGAGAAATACATACATAGGCTAGAATACATACATACATAATATGTGTGTGTGTATGTATATATATATATATATATATATTTGGTTTTTTCCTTTATCATGTTGTTCTATTGTTATTCCTTTTTGTTAATCCTCTAATTTTTATTTTTACTTACTTTTTCCTTTTTTAATGCTTTTATTTTTGAATAAATTCATTTTATTTTTTCCTATTTCTACAACAAATTTTTGTTGTATTGCAATTTTTTCCATGTTTTTGGCTTTGTATTTTTGCTACTCTAGTTTTTAGCATTTGTTTCATTTATGGGTTTGTTTATTGGTTTGATTTCTCTCTTCTTTTTTTTTTTTTTGGATCTTCTCTTCATTCTTTCCTTTTTTATTCTTTTTGTGAGTGTGAGTTTTGAGTGTCTTTGTTCCTATCTGATTAGTGTTGCTTTCACCATTTGTCTTGGGGTTTTGTCTGTCTGTTTCTTTGTTTTTATGTTGGTTTGATTCCCCATTTCTTTCCCTCTTTTTCTCTTCTGTGCAGCTTATGGCATCTTGGTGCTCCAGCAAGGGGTCAAGCTTCAACATCCAAGATGGGAGATCAGAGTCCAGGATGTTGGACCACTAGAGAAGTCCTGACCCCATGGAATACTAATCAGCTAGAGCTTTCCCAAAGGCCTCCATTTCAACACTAGATCTAGCCCCACCCAGAGGACAGCAAGCTCTAGTGCTGAATGCCCCATTCCAAACAACTAGCAAAATAGGAACATAATCCTACACATTAGCAGATAAGCTGCCCAAAGTCATACTAAGCTCACAAACATGTCATAACACACCACTAGGTACAGCACTGCCCTTTAGAGATAAAAGATCCAACTTTACCCACCAAAACACAAGAACTAATCCCCCTTCACCA
Organism: Cervus elaphus; assembly: GCF_910594005.1. Classification (NCBI taxonomy): domain Eukaryota; kingdom Metazoa; phylum Chordata; class Mammalia; order Artiodactyla; family Cervidae; genus Cervus; species Cervus elaphus. The sequence goes on from NC_057833.1 coordinate 80,102,147, forward strand.
AGAAATCTTCACAAGGTGCTGTCCAATCCCACACACTGGGGGTAGACTTCACAAGTAAGAAGAACTACAACCTTGTAGCCTCGGAAAAGGAGGCTGCAAAAAAAAACACAATAAGTGAAAAAAACTGAAAAGACAGAGAAACATTCAGCAGATGAAGGAGCATGATAAAAACCCACCAGACTGAACAAATGAAGAGGAAATAGGCAGTCTACCTGAAAGAGAATTCAGAGTAATGATAGTAAAGTTGATTCAAAACCTCGGAAATAAATAGTGATGCAGATAAATAGAATGCAGGCCCTGATTGAGAAGATACAAGAAACATTTAACAAGGATCTAGAATAAATAAAGAACAGACAATCAATGAACAACAATGAACAACATAATAACTAAAATAAAAAAGACACTGCTGCTGCTGCTAAGTCACTCCAGTTGTGCAAGGTGACTCTGTGCGACCCCATAGATGCAGCCCACCAGGCTCCCCCGTCCCTGGGATTTTCCAGGCAAGAGTATTGGAGTGGGTTGCCATTGCCTTCTCAAAAAAAAAAAAAAAAACTAGAGGTGATCAATAGGTGAATAACTGAGGCAGAAGAATGGATAAGTGAGCTGGAAGATAGAATAGTTGAAAATAACTGAAGCAGAGAAGCATAGAGAAAAAAGAGAAAAATGAAATAAGGACAGTTTCAGAGACCTCTGGGACAACATTAAGTGCATGAACATTCAAATTATAGGAGTGATGGAAGAAGAAGAAGAGAAAAAGAAAGTATATGAGAAAATATTTGAGGAGATTATATATGAAAAATTCCCTAACTTGGGAAAGGAAATAACCATGAATGTCAAAAAAGCCCAGAGTCCCACACAGGATAAACCCAAAGAGAAATACACTGAGACTCATATTAATCAAGCTAACAAAAATTAAACGCAAAGTGAAATTATTAAAAGCAGCAAGGGAAAAGCAACAAGTAACATATAAGGGAATCCCCATGATGTTAACAGATGATATTTCAGCAGAAACTCTGCAGGCTAGAAGGGAATGACAGGATATACTTACAGTGATAAAAGGGAAGAACCTACAACCAAGATTACTCTACTCAGCAAGGATATCATTTGGATTTGATGGAGAAATCAGAAGCTCTACAGATAAGCTAAAGTTAAGAGAATCCAGCACCACCAAACCAGCTCTACAATAAATGTTAAAAGAACTTCCCTAGTCGGGAAACACAAGAGAAAGAAAAGACAAAACAAACTCCAAACATTAAAGTAAGTGCACACATCAATAATTACCTTAATATGTAAATGGATCAAATGTCCCAACCAAAAAGATACAGACTGGCTGAATAGATAGAAAATCAAGACCTTCTATATATGCTATATATAAGAAATCCACTTCAGACCTAGAGACATATACAGACAGAAAGTGAGGGACTGGAAAAAGATATCCCATGCAAATTGAAATCAAAAGAAAGCAGGACAATCAATAATAATATCAGATGAAATAGACTTTAAGATAAAGATCATTACAAGAGACAAGGAATGCACAATGATTCAGGGATCAACCAAGAAGATAAAACCATTAAAAATATGTAAATCCATGACTGATTCATGTCAATGTATGGCAAAAACCACTACAATATTGTAAAGTAATTAGCCTCCAACTAATAAAAATAAATGAAAAAAAAATCCCACAATTGGATATAAAACATGAAGCTCAAACAAAAACATAAATAAATAAATAAATAAAAATAAAAATATATATGCCCCCAACATAGGAGCAGTTCAATACATGAGGCAAATGATAACAACTATAAAAGGAGAAATCAACAGTAACACAATAAGAGTGGAGGTAGTTAACAACCCACTCATACCAATGGATAGTTCATGCAGCCAAAAAACTAATAAAAAAAACCTAAAATGGCACATTGAACAAGACTTACCTAATTAATATCTATAGAACATCACATCCAAAAATGGCAGAATACACTTTTTTTTCAAGTGCACATGGAACATTCTCCAGTATAGATCACATCTTTGGTCACAAATCAAGTGTTGGTAAATATAAAAATATTGAAACTGTATTAAGCATGATTTTTTACCAGAATGCTCTAAGATTAGATATCAATTACTTGGGGGGGGGGGGGGGGGACTGTAAAAAAACACAAACATACAAAGGTTAAACCACATACTTCTAAATACTCAAGAAGTCACTGAAGAAATCAAAGAGGAAATTTAAAAATGTCTAGAAAAACTGACCATGAAAACACATCAAAATCTATGGGATGCAGTAAAGTTGTGCCAAGAGGGAAGTTTGTACCAATACAATCTTACCTCAAGAAATGAGAAAAACATAAAATAAACAACCTTACCTTAAACCTAAAGTAACTAGAAAAAGGACAAAACCCCCAAAGTCAGTAGAAGGAAAGAAATCACATAGATCAGAGCAGTAATAAGTGAAAAACAAATGAAAGTAACAGTAGCAAATATAAAGAAACTGAAAGCTGGTTCTATGAGAGTAAACAAAACAGGCAAGCCATTAGGCAGACTCACCAAGAAAAAAGGGGAGAAGAGTAAAATCAATAAAATTAGAAATGAAAAAGGAGAAATTACAATAGGGACACAGAGATACAAAAGATCATAAGAGATTAGTACGAGCAGCCATATGCCAAATAAGTAGATAACCTGGAAGAAATGGAAAAATTCTTAGGAAAGTACAACCTTCCAGGACTGAATCAGGAAGAAGTAGAAAATGTGAACAAATCAGTCACAAGTACTGAAATTCAAACTGTGATCAAAAATCTTCCAACCAACAAAAGTCAAAGGACAGATTCTAGGTGAATTTTATTCAAAATTCAGGCAAGTTCTATTCAAAATTTAGAGAAGAGCTAACACCAATCCCACTCAAACTGTTCCAAAATATTGTAGAGGGAGAAAAATTCCCAATCTCATTCTCCAAGGCCACCATCACTATGATACCAAAACAGATAAAAATATCACAAAAAAGAAAATTATAGGCCAATGACACCGAGGATATAGGTGCAAAAATCTTCAACAAAGTTCTACCAAGCAGAATCCAACAGCACAGTTAAAGAATTATATACCATAATCAAGTGGGATTTAGCCTAGGGATCCAAAGATTCTTCAACATATGCAAATCAATATATGTGATACACCATATTAGCAAATTGAAAGATAAAAACCATATGATCATCTCAATAGATGCAGAGAAAGCTTTTGACAAAATTCAACACTCATTTATGATTTAAAAAAAAAAAAAAAAAACCTCCCAGAAAATCAGCATAGAAGGAACCTACCTCAACATAATAAAGGCTATATGTGACAAACCCAAAACAAACATTCTCAACAATGAAAAACTGAAGACATTTATTCTAAGATCAGGAACAAGACAAAGGTGCCCACTCTCACAGCTAGACTATTTTGCAATCCTAGCCATGGCAATCAGAGAAGAAAAAGAAATAAAAGTAATCCAGATTGGAAAAGAAATAACACTTTCACTGTTTGCAGATGACATGATTCTCTACATAGAAAACTCTTAAAATGCCACCAAAAACCTATTAGAACTAATGAATGAATGAATTTAGTAAAATCACAATATATAAAATTAATACACTGATATCCCTTGCAGTCCTATACACTAATAATGAGAAATTAGGGGGAAAAATTAAGGAAACAATCCCATTGAAATAAAAAGAATAAAATATGTAGACTAAAACTAACTAAAGAGACAAAAACCTGTATATGCAGAAAACCATAAGACACTGATGAAAGACATCAAAGATGACACAAACAGATGGGGAGATGTACCATGTTCCTGGAGTATAAGAATGAATATTGTTGAAATGACTATACTACCCAAAGCACTCTACAGATTCAATGCCTATCAAATTACCAAAGGCATTTTTCACAGAGCTAGAACAAAAATCTCACAATTTTTATGCAAACATAAAAGACCTCAACTAGCCAAAGCAATCTTAAGAAAGAATGGAGCTGGAAGAATCAACCATCCTGACTTCCAATTATACTATAAAGCTACAATCATTAAAACAATATGATACTGGCACAAAAACAGAAATATGGGTCAATGGGACAAGATAGAAAGTACAGAGATAAACCCACACACCTATGGACACCTTATCTTTGATAAAGGAGGCAAGAATATGCAATGGAGAAAAGACAGTCTGTTCAATAAGTGGTGCTGGGAAAACTCAGCAACTATGTGTAAAAGAATGAAATTAGAACATTCCTAACACCATACACAAAAATAAACTCAAAATGGATTAAGGGATTAAATGTAAGGCCAAAAACTATAAAGCTCTTATAGGAAAATATAAGCAGAACACTCTATGACATAAATCACAGCAAGTTCTTCTACGACCCACCTCCTAGAGTAATGGAAATAAAAACAAAAGTAAACAAATGGGACCTAATTAAACTTAAAAGCTTTTGCACAGCAAAGGAAACTATAAACAAAGTGAAAGGACACCCTCAAAATGGGAGAAAATAATAGCAAAGGAAACCACTGACAAAGGATTAACTTCCAAAACATACAAGCAGCTCATACAAGTCAATACCAGAAAAACAAACAACTTAGTCAAAAAGTGGGGAAAAGACCTAAACAGACATTTCTCCAAAGAAGACATACAGATGGCTAACAAACACATGAAAAGATGCTCAACATTGCTCATTATTAGAGAAATGCAGATCAAAACTACAATGAGATATCACCTCACACCTGTCAAAATGGCCATCATCAAAAAGTCTACAAACAATAAATGCTGGAGAGGGTGTGGAGAAAAGGGGATTCTCTTGCACTGTTGATAGGAATGTTCAGCCACTGTGGATAACAGTGTGGAGATTCCTTTAAAAACTAGGAATAAAGCCACCATATGACCTAACAATCCCACTGCTGGGCATATACCCTGAGAGGAAACCAAAACTAAAAAAGACACATGTACCCCAGTGTTCATTGCAGTGCTATTTACAACAGCTAGGACATGGCAGCAACCTAGATGTCCATCGACAGATGAATAGGTAAAGAAGCTGTGGTACATACATACAATGGAATATTACTCAGCTATAAAAAGGAGTGCATTTGAGTCAGTTCTAATGAGGTAGACGAACCTAGATTCTATTATATAGAGTGAGGTAAGTCAGAAAGAAAAACAAATATCATATACTAATTCATATGTATAGAATCTAGAAAGATGGTACTAATGAAATTATTTGCAAGATAGCAATGGAGACAACAGGCATAGAGAAGAGATTTATGGACACAGTGAGGTGGAAGGAGAGGGTGGGACATACGGACAGAGTAACATCAAATATACACTACCATATGTAAAATAGATAGCCAGTGAGAATTTGCTGTATGATTCAGGGAAATCAAACTGGAGTTTGTAACAACCTAGGGGGGTGGGATGGGGAGGGAGGTGTGAGAGGGAGGGGACATATGAACACTTATGGCTGATTCATGTTGATGCTTGGTGGAAACCAACACAGTACTGTAAAGTAATTAGCTTTCAATTAAAAATAAATGAATTTGTTTAAATGAGCAGAAGACCTTAACAGACATTTCTCCAAAGAATACATATGGATGGCAAATAGATACATGAAAAGATGCTCAATATCACTCATTATCAGAGAAATGCAAGTCAAAACTACAACGAGGTATCACTTCACACCAATCAGAATGTCCATCGTTTAAAAAAATCTACAAATAAATGCTGGAGAGCATGTGGAGAAAAGGGAACCCTTCTACCCTGTTGGTAGGAATGTAAACTGATCAGTCATTATGTACTGAGACAGTCCATACAGTATGGAGATTCTGTTTTGCTGAAAGTTTTCACTTTCATCTCAGGTTCAAAGAATTTGTTAACAAAATAAGCCACTCATTATATATAAATAAATAACACAGATATTTATCAGAGAATTATCTATCTTACTTTCAACATGCTAACATTAAAGAAAAGAGAAATATAAAGAGCAGAGAATACATCACCAAATTGGGTTTTGACCAACATCCAGACTTAATCAGCGCTAGGAAGTCCTGTGTCACAGCACACCTGGAGTCCCAGTTGGGAAAAGGTCCCAGGCAGCACCTCTGCTCTGTGGGTGAGACTTCAAAGATTGCAATTTGGGATTCCATTTATAATCCCAGGGTGCAAACTGATATCATCATTACTCTGTGGCCAAATCGCAAGCCTGGTTTCATGCTAATGCTGTTTGCTCTGTCTTGTGAAACTTGGAATGGTGCTAAGCCTGGGGCTTGGCTGGCCAGTCCCCCTTCAGGGGTTCAACAATCTCAAGATTCCTCCCCCATCTTATCTAAGTTGCTGCAAGTCTTGCACTCACAGTAGGCAGTCATGCACAGTCATTCCCAGTCGGGGCAGTGTCCAGGCAGGTTAGAAGCAAGGTCAGAGACCTGCTCTGCTTTGTCTCTGAAGCCTAAACAAGAGTACTTTTTAAAAATTTCCCTAACAGTTTCTTTTAAAACTTAGGAAGAAATCTACTGTATGATCCATCAATCCCTCTGCTGGGCATATACTCTGAGAAAACCACAATTCTGAAATACACATGTACCCCAATGTTCATTGTATCACTGTTAACAATAACCAGGACATGGAAGCAACTTAGATGTCCATCAGTAGATCAATGGATTGAGAAATTGTGGTATATTTATACAATGGAATATTACCCACCCATAGAAAGGAATAAATTTGAATTAGTTGTAGTAAGGTGAATGAATCTAGAGCCTGTTAAACGGAATAAAGTAAGTCAGAAAGAGAAAAACAAATATTGTGTATTAATGCAAATATATGGAATCTAGAAAAATGGTACTGATGAACCTAGTAGAAAATGGACTTGTGGACAAAGTTAGGGAAAGTGAGGGTGGGATGAACTGAGAAAGTAGAATTGACATATATACACTATCATGTGTAAAATAGTTGGTAGGAAGTTGCTAAATAACACAAGGAGCCCAGCCTGGTGCTCTGTGGTGACCTAGAGGCATGGGTATGGGGAGGGGAGGGAGGCTCAGGAGGGAAGGAATTTATATATAATTATAACTGGTTTGCATTGTTGTATGGAAGAAATCAACACAAATTTGTAAAGCAATTTCCCACCAATTAAAGCAGAAGAAGAAAAAAGAAGAGACCAACTGAGCACATTTTAGAAAAAAAAGATAATTATACTTCACTTAAAATTTAATAAAAATTAATCTAAAAAATTATACCTATATAGCTACATGTGTGTGCATGCTAAGTTGCTTCAGTAGTGTCTGACTCTGTGGGACACTATGGACTGTAGCCCGCCAGGCTCCTCTGTCCATGGGATTCTCCAGGCAAGAATACTGGAGTGGGTTGCCATTCCCTCCTCCAGGGGATCTTCCTGACTCAGGGATCGAACCCATGTCTCTTTTATCTCCTGCATTGGCAGACAGAATCTTTACCACTAGCACCACCTGGGAAGCCCATAAATCTATATCTATATTTTAAAATAATACCAGGAAAGGGACATTTCCCTAGGGTAGAAGGAATACCCATGATTGCAGAAATCAAACCTTCAGACTCAGAATTGCAATTCTTTGATCAAACTGTAGAGGTTGAACTTCCTACTTCTATATATACCTTGAAGGCTTTACATTAAGTACTTGGCTTATTAAACTTTTAGGCTATCTAATGTCTATTGAATTTTCTGTGTAGATTTCTTTCTTTCAGAAAAATATTTATCAATCCCCATGTACCTAATGGGACAAGAAGGATTTTAAGGAATAGATTCTTATCAGATAAAATATAGCATGATAAATAATTTTTACTTTGCTTTAGTAAAATAATAGTCAGGTGTTGTTTTACTGCTATAGAAAAATACAGTTGGCAATTAAGTTCAGTAGTATAATTGTATCTTAGAAGAAAATCTACCACACTTTTTTTACTTATGTGACTAACAATCTTTTGTATATCATGACCTTTACTTCTCTTCCTGAAAATAAAGACTTTAGCAAAAAAAAAAAAAAAAAAAAAGCCAAAATAATCTTTGTCTTCTTTCAAGTTATTTCAAGACCTAAGGGCCATGACAACTGTAGGTTGGACTTGATAAAATAATGTTCACTAATGGGCCACTTTCTCTGTTAAACACCCAATACCAACTTGTACTCACAATCAGATCATAAACACTAATAAATATTGGAGACGGTAAGGAGAAAAAGGAATTCTCCTACAACTATGGGTGAGAATGTAAATTTGAGAAGGTACTCTGAAAAACAGTATGGAATTTCCATCGTGAAGATCTTTTCTGTACCATTCTTCTGTGTATTCTTGCCACCTCTTCTTAGTATCATCTGCTTCTGTTAGGTCCATACCATTTCTGTCCTTTATTGAGCCCATTTTTGCATAAAATGTTCCCTTGGTATCTCTAATTTTCTTGAAGAGATCTCTAGTCTTTCCCATTCTATTGTTTTCCTCTATGTCTTTGCATTGATCACTGAGGAAGGCTTTCTTATCTCTCCTTGCTATTCTTTGGAACTCTGCATTCAAATGGGTATGTCTTTTATTTTCTCCTTTGCTTTTTGCTTCTCTTCTTGTTACAGCTATTTTGTAAGGCCTCCTCAGACATTCATGTTGCTTTTTTGCATTTCTTTTTCTTGGGGATGGTCTTAATTCCTGTCTCCTGTACAATGTCATGAACCTCCATCCATAGTTCATTAGGCACTCTGTCTATCAGATCTAGTCCCTTAAATCTATTTCTCACTTCCACTGTATAATCAAAAGGGATGTGATAGGTCATACCCGAATGGTCTCCTGGTTTTCCCTACTTTCTTCAATTCAAGTCTGAATTTGGCAGTAAGGAGTTCACGATTTGAGCCATAGTCAGCTCTCAGTATTGTTTTTGTTGACTGTATAGAGTTTTTCCATATTTGGCTGCAAAGAATATAATCAATCTGATTTCAGTGTTGACCATCTGGTGATGTCCATGTGTAGAGTCTTTTGTTGTGTTGTTGGAAGAGGGTCTTTGCTATGAGCAGTGCATTCTCTTGGCAAAACTCTGTTAGCCTTTGCACTGCTTCATTCTGTATTCCATAGCCAAATTTTCCTGTTACTCCAGGTATCTCTTGACTTCCTACTTTTGCATTCCAGTTCCCTATAATGAAAAGGACATTTTTAGGGGGTGTTAGTTCTAAAAGGTCTTGTAGGTCTTCTTAGAACCATTCAACTTCAAGTTCTTCATCATTACTGGTCAGGACAAAGACTTGGATTACCATTATATTGAATGATTTGCCTTGGAAATGAACAGAGATCATTCTGTCATTTTTGAGATTGCATCCAAGTACTGCATTTTGGACTCTCTTGTTGACTATGATGGCTACTCCATTTCTCCTAAGGGATTCTTGCCCACAGTGGTAGATATAACGGTCATCTGAATTAAATTCCAGAGAAGGCAATGGCACCCCACTCCAGTACTCTTGCCTGGAAAATCCCATGGATGGGGGAGCCTGGTGGGCTGCCGTCTATGGGGTAGCACAGAGCCAGACACGACCGAAGCGACTTAGCAGCAGCAGCTGCAGCAGAGTTAAATTCACCCATTCCTACACCATGGAATATTACTCAGTCACCCATTCCAGTACATTTTAGTTTGCTGATTCCTTAAATGTTGATGTTAACTCTTACCATCTCCTGTTTGACCACTTCCAATTTGCCTTGATTCATGGACTTAACATTCCAGGTTCCTATGCAATATTGCTATTTACTGCATCAGACCTTGCTTCTCTCACCAGTCACATCCACAGACGGGTGTTGTTTTTGCTTCGGCTCTGTCTCTTCATTCTTTCTGGAGTTATTTCTCCACTGATCTCCAGTAGGATATTGGGCACCTACCGACCTGGCGAGTTCCTCTTTCATCTTTTTGCCTTTTCATATTGTTCATGGGGTTTCAAGGCAAGAATACTGAAGATTATACAGTGGAGGAGACCAACAGATCAAGGCATTAGATCTGGTGGACAGAGTGCCTGAAGAACTATAAACTGAAGTTCGTAACATTGTATAGGATGTAATGACCAAAACCATCCCAAAGGAAAAAGAAATGCAAGAAGGCAAAGTGGTTGTCTGAGGAGGCTTTACAAATAGCTGAAAAAGAAGAGAAGAAAGGGCAAGGAAGAAAGGGACTTTCTTCCAACTGAATGCAGAATTCCAGAGAATAGCAGGAGAGATATGAAGGACTTTTTAAATGAACAATGCAAAGAAGTAGGGAAAAACAACAGATTGGGAAAGACTAGGAGTCTCTTCAAAAAAATCGGAGATATCAAGGAAATATTTCATGTAAAGATGTGCACAATAAAGGAGAAAAATGGTAAGGACCTAATAGAAGCAGAAAAGATTAAGAAGACATGGCAAGAATACACAGTAAAACTATAGCAAAAAAAAAAAAAAAATGACTCAGATAACCATGATGGTATGTTCACTCACCTAGAGACAGAAATCTTGGAATTTGAAGTCAAGTGAGACTTAGGAAGCATTACTAGGAGCAAAGTTAGTGGAGGTGATGGAATTCCAGCTAAGCTGTTTCAAATCCCAAAAGATGATGCTGTTAAAGCCTGCACTCAATGTGCCAGCAAATTTGGAAAACTCAGCCATGGCCACTGGACTGGAAAAGGTCAGTTTTCATTCCAATTCTGAAGAGGAGCAATGCCAAAGACTGTTCAAAGTGATGTACAGTTGCACTCATTTTACATGTTAGCAAGTTTTTTGTGCTCAAAATCCTTCAGGCTAGGCTTTAGCAGTATGTGAACCAAGAACTTCCAGATATACAAGCTGGGTTTAGAAAAGGCAGATGAACCAGAAGTCAAATTGCTAACATTTGTTGGATCATGGATAAAGCAAGGGAGTTCCAGCAAAGCATCTACTTCTGCTTTGTTGACTACAGTAAAGCCTTTGACTGTTGGATCACAACAAACTGTGGAAAATTCTGGTAAAGGGATGGAAACACCAGACCACTTTACCTGTTTGCTGAGAGGCTTGTATGCAGGTCAAGAAGCAACAGTTAGAATTGGACATGGAACAACTGACTGCTTCAAAATGGGAAAGGAGTATGACAAGGCTATATATTGTCATCCTGAATATTTAACATCATGTGAAATGCTGGGCTAAATAAATTGCAAGCTGGAATCAAGATTGCCAGGAGAAATACCAACTACCTCAGATAGGCAAATAATACTAGTCTAATAGCACAAAGGAAAAGGAACTAAAGAGCCCTTTGAAGAGGGTGAAAGAGAAGAATGAAAAAATTGGATTAAAACACAACATTCAAAAAAGGAAGATCAAGATACCTGGTCCCATTACTTCATTACAAATAGATGAAGGAAAAGTAGAAGAAGTGACATTTTATTTTCTTGGGCTCCAGAATCACTGCAGATGGTGACTGCAGCTATGAAATTTAAAAATGCTTGCTACTTGGAAGGAAAGCTATGACAAATCAAACAGCATATTCAAAAGCAGAGGCACCACTTTACCAAAAACAGCCTGTATAGTCAAAACTATGGTTTTTCCATTTGTCATGTATGGATGTGAGAGTTGGACCATAAAGAAAAGTGAGCACTGATGAATTGATACTTTTGAATTGTGGTGCTGGAGAAGATTCTAGAGAGTCCCTTGGATGGCATCAGTCCTATAAGAAATCAACCCTAAATAATCTGGAAAGACTGATGCTGAAGCTCCAATACTTTGGCCACCTGATGCGAAGAGTCGATTCATTGGAAAAGATCCTAAAGCTGGCAGAAAAGACCCTAACTGAAGGAAAAAGAGAAGGGCCATCAGAGCATAATGTGGTTAGATAGTATCTTCAACTCAGTGGACTTGAATTTGAGCAAACTCCAGGAGACAGAGAAAGATAGAGAAAGCCTGGAGTGTTGCAGTTCATGGAGTCACAAACAGTGGGACATGACTCAGCAACTGAACAATAACATGTTTATATGTAAACTGAATCACTTTGCTGTACACCTAAAGCTAATACAACATTGTAAATCAATTAATTATACTTCAATTTTTAAAAAATGGAAATTGACTTTTAAAGGAAGTTATTTTTATTCTTATTTTTAAAGATGAATAAATCAACTTTCATAGAACTTAAGAACCTTGCCCAGGTTATATAACTAATTAAATGGCAGAGATAAGATTCAAATACAGAGTGACTTCAGGACTCATGTCTGGTGTAACACCTATCCATGGGGCTGTTTGGAAATCTTTGTTAACAAATTGTGAGGGATCTTCTGGAAATAAGAACTATGACACCTTCTTTTTAAGGTGCTTACCTCTTCAAAGAAAATGATCTGTTTGATTTTAAAACTTAATTACCAGTTGTACATCATTAGTGGCAACCGGTGTCTGAGACTTGCCCCAAGCTGTGTTTGCTGTGGCATTTGGGCTACTGGGACATCTGAAGTGTGCTATGACAAAGGGGAGGGAGGCAAGGAAGAGGGGCAGCGGGGTTCAAGGGCAGAACCCAGGCTGTGAGGGGTGGAGGCGCTCTGTTCTGCTCATGAGAAGAGCAGGTCATTCCCAAGTTTGTTCCAGAACTTCTGTAGGCTCATGTCTGATTCATGGAAAGGGAAGGTTGAATAAACTAGTGAGCAAGTACAGACTTTTTTTGCCTATGATCTCCTTGGACCATAAAGACGACATGAGTAGCGGTAGTTTCTATGGTTACAGGACACCCCGGGTAAGTGTTGGTGGTTTTGGATAGGAATTGGCACCACTGAGGTAGCAATAGCTCCTGGGGAGAAGGACAGGGCTTGGAGGAAGCCAACACACCAAACTGGAGCATGAGAGGAAAAAGCTAAAGGCGGATTTATTTGGGGGGGAGGGGGTGGGGACTGAGTGGACTGAGACCTGAGCCAGGGATTTCAAGAACACTTGTGAGGAAACCAAGATCCCACCAGACAGGTGGGGAGCAGAGGTGAGAGAGAACAAACTGATTTGGAGGTATTTTTATAAAATGTTCTTTATCTTTGGCTGACTTTGACTTTGCCTGGAGTATTTAGGTTACATTAAAAAACAATGGGGACTTCCGTTGCGGCTCAGCTGGTAAATAATCTGCCCGCAATGCAGGAGACCTGGATTCAATCCCTGGATTGGGAAGATCCCCGGGTGGGATCTTGGTTTCCTCACAAGTGTTCTTGATCCCTGGTTCAGGTCTCAGTCCTCTCAGTACCCCCCGCCCCCTCACACGACCAAATCTGCCTTTAGTGTTTTCCTCTCATGCTCCAGTGTGGTCAAATCCTTTATGACTATACAGTGGAAGTGAGAAATAGATTTAAGGGACTAGATCTGATAGACAGAGTGCCTGAAGAACTATAGACGGAGGTTCATGACATTGTACAGGAGACAGGAATTAAGACCATCCCCAAGAAAAAGAAATGCAAAAAATCAAGGTGGCTGTCTGAGAAGGCCTTACAAATAGCTGAGAAAAGAAGAGACACTAAAGGCAAAGGAGAAAAGGAAAGATATACCCATTTGAATGCAGAGTTCCAAAGAATAGCAAGGAGAGATAAGAAAGCCTTCCTCAGTAATCAATGCAAAGACATAGAGGAAAACAATAGAATGGGAAAGACTAGAGATCTCTTCAAGAAAATTAGAGATACCAAGGGAACATTTTATGCAAAAATGGGCTCAATAAAGGACAGAAATGGTATGAACCAAATAGAAGTAGACGATACTAAGAAGAGGTGGCAAGAATACACAGAACTGTACAAAAGAGATCTTCACGACCCAGATAATCACGGTGGTGTGATCACTCACCTAGAGCCAGACATCCTGGAATGTGAAGTCAAGTGGGCCTTAGGAAGCATCACTACGAACAAAGCTAGTGGAGGTGATGGCATTCCAGTTGAACTGTTTCAAATCCTGAAAGATGGTGCTGTGAAAGTGGTGCACTCAATATGCCAGCAAATTTGGAAAACTCAGCAATGGCCGCAGGACTGGAAAAGGTCAGTTTTCACCCCAATCCCAAAGAAAGGCAATGCCAAAGAGTGCTCAAACTACTGGACAATTGCGCTCATCTCACATGCTAGTTAAGTAATACTTAAAATTCTCCAAGCCAGGCTTCAGCAATATGTGAACCATGAACTTCCAGATGTTCAAGCTGGTTTTAGAGAAGGCAGAGGAACCAGAGATCAAATTGCCAACATCCACTGGATCATCAAAAAAGCAAGAGAGTTCCAGAAAAATATCTATTTCTGCTTTACTGATTATGCCAAAGCCTTTGACTGTGTGAATCACAATAAACTGTGGAAAATTATGAAAGAGAAGGGAATGACAGACCACCTGACCTGCCTCTTGAGAAATCTATGTGCAGGTCAGGAAGCAACAGTTAGAACTGGACATGGAACAACAGACTGGTTCCAAATAGGTAAAGGAGAACGTCAAGGCTCTATATTGTCACCCTACTTATTTAGCTCATATGCAGAGTACACCACGAGAAACGCTAGGCTGGATGAAACACAAGCTGGAATCAGGATTGCTAGGAGAAATTTCAATAATCTCAGATATGCAGATGACACCACCCTTATGGCAGAAAGTGAAGAAGAACTAAAGAGCCTCTTGATAAAAGTGAAAGAGGAGAGTGAAAAAGTTGGCTTAAAGTTCAACATTCAGTAACTGAGATCATGGCATCCGGTTCCATCACTTCATGGAAAATAGATGGGGAAACAGTGGCTGATGTTATATTTTTGGGCTCCAAAATCACTGCAGATGGTGATTGCAGCCATGAAATTAAAAGACGCTTACTCCTTGGAAGGAAAGTCATGCCCAACCTAGACAGCATATTAAAAAGCAGAGATATTACTTTGCCAACAAAGGTCCGTCTAGTCAAGGCTATGGTTTTTCCAGTGGTCATGTATGGATGTGAGAGTTGGACTACAAAGAAAGCTGAGCACAGAGGTACTGATGCTTTTGAACTATGGTGTTGGAGGAGACTCTTGAGAGTCCCTTGGACTGCAAGGAGATCCAACCAGTCCATCCTGAAGGAAATCAGTCCTGGGTGTTCATTGGAAGGACCAATGTTGAAGCTGAAACTCCAATACTTTGGCCACATGATGCAAAGAGCTGACTCATTTGAGGAGACCCTGATGCTGGGAAAGATTGAAGGTGGGTGAAGAAGGGGCCGACAGAGGATGAGATGGTTGGATGGCATCACCAACTCCATGAACATGGGTTTGGGTGGACTCCAGGAGTTGGTGATGGACAGGGAGGCCTGGCATGCTGCAGTTCATGGGGTCGCAAAGAGTCGGACATGACTGAGCAACTGAACTGACTGACTGAAAAACAATAGGAGTCTCATTCTTTTTACATAGATTTCAAGTTCACAAACAGTCTTCTCAAGTCTAACAAGATAATGAGAAAGAAACTGTAAGGAATAATGAGTGTGAATTGTCTCAAACTACATATCCTAGAATGCCTATCAACGTATGATAAATCTGTGCTTATATAAAAATTGTGGGCCTCTCAGTTGGTGCAATGGTAAAGAACCCAAGAAGTGGGTTCCATCCTTAGGTCGGGAAGATACCCTGGAGTGGGAAATAGCAACCTACTTCAGTGTTCTTGCCTGGAAAATTTCATGGACAGAGGAGCCTGGCAAACTACAGTCCATGACACAGAGTCAAACATGACTGAATGACTAAGCATGCGTGTGTGCACACACACACACACACACACACACACACACACACACACCTTATGTTTTCCTTGTCATTAAGAATCTTTAATTCCACAGCAGGGCTAAGATCAGGTACCACTAAAGGGATTGTGTTGTCTAACTTTTTGTAAAAATCAGTTAGTCAAAATACTTTAATGCATGTCTATGCTATTTTTTCTCATAATTCTTTGAAAATCATGCATGCAGCTATTTCCATGAATTTTTCCCCTTGCATTCATTTCATGCCTTTCAGATTACTAAAAGCCCACAGAATTATTTTCTTTTTGATTTCATATAAATTCTACGGGATATGAAGGGTAGCATGAATTATTGTTAGTGATAAATTATCATTGACTGAGTCTCTATTAAGGGCCAGGCATCATAAAAGCAATGAACAACAATGGTTAATATTTACTGAGGGTTTTTACATCCCAGACATTGTTATAAGCCCTTCCTATGATTTTATTTACTCCAAGAAGCTTCTGATATAGACCATAAAGCCAGACGCAGCCACTGAAATGCCCTGCTTGTTGAGGTCAAGAACCTCTTGAAGATGGGTCAATTTCCTGGAAAAGGCTAAATCTAGACAGGTGTTCACACACCCTTGTGGTGCCCCATCCCTCGATCTGGTGCTACCAGACAGATTCTGGATGGAAATTGACAGAGAATCAGTTGTCACATGTTCTGAGGGAGTCTGTACCCCTGTTGATTGGACTAAACACAATCAGAGGCATGACAGAGTAGAGTCTCTGTGTTTCTTGGCTGGTTAAATCATTTCTTATCCAGTGGAAGTGATAAAGAGAGATAGCATTTAAGCTCAACCAGGTCTGTTCTGTGAGGTCCAAGACCAGAAAAGGCAGGAATATCTTTAGGGTTTGGGGCTTCACCTCATTAGATTTCTCCACTGGCAGTTCACAGTTAAAGATTTCAAGGAAAAACTGAAGTGGTGTTAGAAAGCCCAGGTGCAAGAGATGCATCATAAACCAGGGATGGAAGAGTAGGCCTGGGAACTGAAAAAGCAGGTTGTATTAATCTATATGTTCCTCTTTTATTTCTTGGAAGAATTTGCACACACATGAAAAAAAAAAAAACAGTATTAATTATTCTATAAATGTTCAGTAGAATTCACCAGTGAAAGTCATTTTTCTCTTTGTATTTTTTTAAACTACTAATTCAATCTCTTTACTTATTATAGGCCTATTCAGACATTCTGCTTCTTAACTTAATTTTGGTAATTTGTTTCTTTCTATAGATTGCAGTTTCTCTAAGTTATCTAACTTATTGGGATACAGCTGTTCACAGTATTCCTTTACCATTTTTTTTTTTTTTTAATTTATGAAAGGTGTTTAAAGCTGAATGTTGTGTCCCAGCAAAATTTACATTGGAATCGAATCCTTGACGTGATGATACTTGGAAGTATGGCTTTAGGTAATTAGATGAATAAGGCAACACCCTCATGAGTGGGATTAGTGCCCTTATAAGAAAGGCCAGAGAGCTAGCACACTCTCTTTCCACCATGTGAGGATGTAAGAAGTCAGCCATCTGCAGCCCACTGAAGCACTCTCACCAAAACCTGGTCACACAGGTCCCTGGCCTCAGACTTCCCAGCCTTTAGAACTGTGAGAAATAAATGTTGACATTTGATATGCCACCCAGTACATGATAATTTATTATTATAGCAGCCTGAACTAAGATAGTCAGTAATAATGTGTCCTCTTTAATTTCTGATATTAGTAATTTGAGTCTTCCTTTTTTTTTCCTGGTCAATATAGCTAAATTTTGCCTATTTTGTTGATATTTTTAAAAATAATTTCTGGTTTTGTTGATTTTTCTTTACTGTTTTTCATGTTTTCATTTCATTCATTTCCACTCTAATCATCATTCCCTGGGGCCTCAGACGGTAAAGCGTCTGCCTACAATGCGGGAGACCCGTGTTCAATCCCTGGGTCGGGAAGATCTCCTGGAGAAGGAAATGGCAACCCACTCCAGTATTCTTGCCTGAAAAATCCCATGGACGGAGGAGCCTGCTAGGCTACAGTTCATGGGGTCGCAAAGAGTTGGACACGACTGAACGACTTCACTTTCACTTTCCACTCTAATCATTATTATTCCCTTTCTTTTTCTTGTTTAGGTTTAGTTTGTTCTTTTCTTTTTCCCAGTGCCTTAAAGATTAAGTTATTGATTTTAAATCTTTATTCTTTCCTAATACAGGCATTTTACAACTGTGAATTTCCCTCTAAGTATTACTTAAGCTGCGTCTCAATGTTCGGTATGTTGCATCTTCATTTTCATTCATCTCAAACTAGTCTTAATTTCCCCTGTGATTTCTTCTTTGATTCATTGTCTACTTCAGAATATTGGTCAATTTCCACATGCTTGTGAGTTTCCCAAACTTCTTTCTGTGATTGATTTCCAATTTAATTCCGTTTTAAACAATGACATACTTTTTACAAAATTAATTTTTAAATTTAAAAAAATGTTCTACAAAACTTGACTGTTTTCCTATATATCAACAATGAGCAACTGGAATTTCAAATTAAAAACACAATATCATTTACATTAACACCTTCCAAAATAAAGTAGGAATAAATTCAACAAAACTATGTACAAGATCTGTATGAAGAAAACTACAAAGCTTTGATGAACAGAATCAAAGAAAAACTATAAGTGGGGTCATGTTCCATGTTCATGAGTAGAAAGATTACATTATCAGGTCCTGATCAAAATCCCTACAAGTCATTTTATGGTAATTAAACTGATTCCTAAGTTTATATAGAGAGACATAGACTCAGAATAACCAACACAATATTGAAAGACAAGAATAAATTTGGATGACTGACACTACCCACCTTAAAGACTTAACTATAAAACTACAACAATCAAGACAGCATGGTATTGGCAAAAGAATAGACAAATGAACAGTTTAAAGAGCCCAGAAATAGATTCCCATAAATATAGTCAACTGATCTTTGACAATGGGGCAAAGGCAATACAATAAAGATAGTCTCTTCAATAAATGGTGATGAAACAACTGGATGCCTACATGCAAATAACTGAATCTAGAGAGGTGGGGTGGGCGGTGGGAGGGAGGTTCAAGAGGGAGGGGATATATTTATACTTATGGCTGATTCACACTGTTGTACAGCGGAAACCAACACAACATTGTAAAGCAATTATCCTTCAATTAAAAATAAATTTAATACAATAGTTGCAATGAATATTAATGAAGTATTTCACTTATATCTAAAAAAAAGCTCAAAATGGATCTCAGACCTAAATGTAAGAAACAAAAACATAAAATTCCTAGGAGATAGCACAGGAGAAAACCTAGATGTTCTTGGGTATGGCAAAACCTTTTTTAAGATACAACAACAAAGAGACAATCCATGAAAGAAATCACTTTCAAGTTGGACATCATTAAAATTAAAAACTTCTGCTCTGTAAAAGGCAATATCAAGAAAATTGGGATGTAAATCACAGACATGGAGAAAATATTTACAAAAGACATATTTGATAAAAGACTGTTATTTAAAATGTACAAAGAGCACTTAAAATTCAACAATAAGAAAACAAACAACCCAATTAAAAAGGGAGTCAAAGATCACAATAAACACCTCACAATAGAGGACATAAAGATGGCAAATAAACATATGAAAATATATGCAAGTGCTAACTCGCTTCAGTTGTGTCAGGCCCTGTGTGGCCCTACGGATGATAGCCTGCCAGGCTTCTCTATCCATGGGATTCTCCAGGCAAGAATACTGGAGTGGGTTGCCATGCCCTCCTCCAGGGGTTCTTCCAAACCCAGGGGTATGAAAATATGCTCCACATCAAAAGGCACCAGGGAAATGCAAGTCAAATTGACAATGAGATATCACTACATACTTATTAGAATGATCAAAATCCAGATGACTAGTCAAGCCTCAGAGAATTTTTAGGCCAGTGAAAATACTCTGCATGATGTTAAAAAGATACATGTCCAAACTTATAGAATGTACAGCACCAAGAATGAATCCTAGTGTAAACTATGGGCTTTGGGTGATTACAATGTGTCAGTGAAGGTCTTCTTTGGTAAATTAGGTAGATGATAGATATTAATAGATGGTGATGATCGATAGATGATAGATAGATAGATAGATAGATACTGATTCATGCTAATATTTAGTCTTTGACCCCAGTTCCTAACATAGAACTCCTGAATTTCTTGTAATTTTCTGGCTGGTAGAAACATCTCTTGTCCTAATAAGGCAACTCTAGATGGTTGCCTGGATGGGGGCTGGACATCAGAAAGACCAAGTCATAACTAGCAGCTTGGAACTTTCAGCCCTACCTGCTATTTTCCTGGAAGAGGAGAAGAACTGGAAATTGAGTTTATAATCAGTTGTGCCTGTATGACAAAGCCTTTGTAAAAATCTCTAGACTAGAGCTTCCCTGGTGGTCCAGTGGTTAAGAATCTGCCTTGCAATGCAAGGGACACTGGCTCAATCCCTGGTCCAGGAAGATCCTACATGCTGTGTGCAACTAATCACATTCACCACAACTACTGAGTCCCTGTCCTAGAGTCTGTGAGTTCTAGGGCCTGTGCTCTGCAACAAGAGAAGCCACCACAATACAGCTGGAGAATATCCCCTGCTCAATGCAACTAGAGAAAGCACACAATGAAAACCCAGGCCAGGCAAAAATAAATAAATAAATATTCTTTAAAAAATAACTAGACTATAAGATTTGGAGAACTCTTGGTTGGAGACCACCTTCGCATGCCAGGAGGGTAACCCACCCCAGTGCCACAGAAGTGTTTGTGCTCAGGACCCTTCCAGACCTTCACTTGTGTATCTCTTCATCAAGCTGTTGATCCATATCCTTTATCAAATCATTTACCATATAATAAACCAGGATACATAAGTAAGTGTTTCCCTGAGTCCTGAAAACTGTTTTAGCAAGGGATCAGGGGATTTATGCTGCTTGGTCAGAAGAACAGGTGAAAACTTGGGACTTGTGATTTGCATCTGAAGTAGGGGCCAACTTGCAGGACTGTGCTTTTGTTATAGCCACGCTTTCCGGGAAACAGACTCACTCAGAAGGACAATGCAGATAGTGGAGTGCAGTTTATTACGCCGGCGGGCCCAAGGCAGAGTCTCCTCTTAGCCAAGGACCCCGTCCAGCATTTGTGAAAATCTTTTATACCCCATGTGTACGTGTCTAAACCCACCACCTGCCCCATGTGTACGTGTCTTAACCCACCACCTGCCCCATGTGTACGTGTCTTAAACAGTCAATAGTCAATAAGCCCGCAGTTACATTCCAACCAGTTAATAATCGATAAGCCTGTGATTACATCTTGACAGATACGAAAAAAAGTTTATGACCTGTCTGGAGACAGGTGTGATTACGGTATGCTTCCTCTTAGGCAATGAGTAGCCTGGATGTGATCTTCAGGATTCCTCTGTCTGGAGGGGGTCTTATCCTTCCATTGTGTCCTCACAGGCACTAAGCAGAGAGTTCAGAGTCCACTGGAGAGGCAGTCGAGCACAGCCAGCACGGACAGGCCTGAGATGGAGTTCAGGCCCTATGAATTCCTTCTTCACTTTTAAGTCCAAGAAGAGTGTCAGAACTAAGTTGAATTGCAGGACACTCAGAGGTTTGGTTTGTGTGGCAAAACCCCATACATCTGGTTTCAGAAATGCTGTGAGTGTGGGTAGAAAAATAACAGAATGGTTTTTCCTTTTCCATATATGTAATTACTTTGAAGCATCCTCATGCTCACACTTTCTGAGCCACTTTAAGGGGAACTCATGTTATAACAAGATTCAACTCCACAATCAAATCTTGACATTCATACAGTGTTACATCTACATCCTTCAGTGGATGAATTTGCCTATTTACTTTGTGCTGCAATGATTATTCTCACTTTAATCTCACCAGATGGTCACCAGATATCACAAAAACAGTGTTTTTATTAATATATCAGACACAGGGGAATTCCAGGGATGAAATTGGTACCCCAAGGTATACCTCTACAGAACTTTTAAAGCTGACTCCTCATCCCTACAACATCCCATAATGTTATAGGAGGAAGTAGATGGAATCTAGAATCATGCTGGACCCTGGTCAAAGATCTCAATCATCCTTTAATTGTTAGACATTCGTAGACTCTGAAATAGGCCTTAACTACAGACTTTGAACCACGTTACTACAAAATGGAGATTAAAAACATCTTCATTAAAAGTTTATTGTGAGCACTGAATGAATTATGGGTACAACAAGTTTCAATAACTATAAAATTATGCATTTACATTAATAGTTGTTGTCTTATGCTTCACAGATATCCTACCTTGGCCTCAGCCAGTGAGAAAAGGCTGCACTCCACTTAAGAACTAAACAATAATTCATAACAGATGAAAAGAAAAGTTTCCAATCAAGATGTGAAGAACAGACTTTTGGACTCAATGGGAGATGGCAAGGGTGGGATGATTTGAGAGAATAGCACTGAAACATGTACATTACCATATGTGAAAGATATGACCAGTGCAAGTTCAATGCATGAAGCAGGGCACCCAAAGTCAGTGCTCTGTGACAACCAGAGGGATAGGGTCGGGAGGGAGGGGGATGTTCAGGATGGGGAGGACACATGTATACCTGTGGCTGATTAATGTTGATGTATGGCAGAAACAATATTGTAAAGTAATTATACTCCAATTAAAATAAATAAATAAATTAAACAAACAAATAAAAAAGTCTACTTCTACGGGGAAAAATTTGGAAAGATTCCCTGGAGAAGGGAATGGCAACCCCCTCCAGTATTCTTGCCTGGAGAATCCCATGGACAGGGGAGCCTGGTGGGCTGTGGTCCATGGGGTCGCAGAGAGTCAGATGTGACTGAAGTGACTGAGCACTGAGCACATCACTTATATGTGGAATTTAATAAAAGCAAAACAAAAAAGATTCAGATAAATGTATTTACAAAATAGGAATAGACCCACAGACACAGAAAACAAACTTTTGGTTGCCAAAGAGGAAAGGGGAGGAGGGAGATAAATTAGGAGTTTAGGATTAACAATTACACATTACTCTATATACAATAGATAACCAGCTACTGTATAGCAAGGGAACTGTAGTCAATACTTTGTAACAACCTTGTAAGGGAAAAGAATTTGAAAAAGAATAAAAGATTCACAGTACTGTCACCTGAAAATAATACAGCATAAATCAACTATATTTTGGTTAAAAAGCACATATTTCTTGAGAATAAAGACACTCATAATACATAATTTAGATGACAGCAGAGTTAGAAAGGTCCAACTTGGGAAGAGGTTCCAAACTCAAACAGAAATACTGGACAGGCATAAAAGTTAAAGCCATGATAGAACTGGAAGCAATGTAACAGGGATGCTAGGGACTGTGGCACAGGCCCTCACAGTTATGAAATAGGAAAGCATTGTTGCCAGATCATCTAATTTTCCTAGGACTAGTCTAGAACTGCATAATTCTGACATAAATCCTACAGGTTTTTAAATATTGCCTTATAATTACTGTTTCTTAAGTCTGTAAATTTAGTTAGGCCCTCAGAACCTCAGTACTAGCCGGTCTTCTGAGCAAATAGGCTAATTGCTTTATTTCTTTGGGCTTCCCTGGTGGCTCAGATAGTAAAGAATCCACTTGCAATGCGGGAGACCTGGATTCAATCCCTGGGTTGGGAAGATCCTCTGAAAGAGGGCATGGCAACCCATTCCAGTATTCTTGCCTGGAGAATCTCCATGGACAGAGGAGCCTGGTGGACTATAGTCCATGGGGTCACAAAGAGTCAGACATGACTGAGAAACTAAGCATAGCACAGTTTTTATTTCTTAAAAAAGTTTTTATTTGCTTTTTATTTCCTAAAAAGAAATATTCCAGTCATCCCAAGGAACATAGTCAGAGGAGTTCCAGGGGCCATCAGAGGGGGAAAACACCATAAATCCATAGATGTCCTTTAATGAGGCAGAAGGGATCAGAAGTTGAGTTTATAGGATAAATAGAGTTCAGGCCACATTTAAAGTCCCAGAGAGAGAGAGAGTTCAGTGAGGAGTAGACAGAAAGGGCGACCAGAGATATGACTTAGAATTAACCCTGAGGAGAAGTCTCCCTGAACAGGGACTGACTCCAGGAAAAACAGGATGTGGCTCTGTCCCTAGATCCCAGAGGTTGGGCCGATTAGAACTCATGAAGGAGTTGGGGTCAAAGTCAAGTTGTCTGATGCTAATGGGCAAGACGGAATCACTTACCAAGTAACAGCTGCTGCTGCCGCTGCTACGTCACTTCAGTCGTGTCCGACTCTGTGCGACCCCATAGACGGCAGCCCACCAGGCTCCCCCGTCCCTGGGATTCTCCAGGCAAGAACATTGGAGTGGGTTGCCATTTCCTTCTCCAATGCAAGAAAGTGAAAACTGAAAGTGAAGTTGCTCAGTCGTGTCTGACTCAAGCGACCCCATGGACTGCAGCCTACCAGGCTCCTCCATCCATGGGGTTTTCCAGGCAAAAGAGTACTGGAGTGGGGTTCCCTTAACAGAGGCCAGGTTTATCCCAGGCCCATCACACAGCCACAGAGGATGTTATAGTTTCAACTCAGATTGATAAGCCAAGGGCTTGTTATGATGACTTATTTTTGTTTGTTTATATGTCTTTTGTTTGTGTGTTTTCATTTTTATTTATTTGTTTTTGGCTGTACTGGGTCTTCATTGCTCCACAGGCTTTTCTCTAGTTGTGGCAAGTGTGACAACTCTTCGTTGTGGTGTGCAAGCTTCTTACTGTGGTGGCTTCTCTTGTTGCAGAGCATGAGCTCAAGGGCATGAAGGTTTCAGCAGTTGTGGCATATGGGCTCAGTAGTCGAGGTTCCCAGGCTCTAGAGCATAGGCTCAGTAGTTGTTGCCTACTGACTTTGAAGAAGGAATTCATACGGCCTGGACTCCATCTCAGGCCTCTCCGTGCTGATCGTGCGCGGCCACCTCTCCAGTGGACTCTGAACTCTCTGCTTAGTGCCTGTGGGAATGACAATGGAAGGATAAGACCCCCCTCTGGGTAGGGGAATCTTGAAGAAGAGAAAACAGACACTAATCACCCCTGCCTCCGGACAGTATCTAAGGAAATGTAATCACAGGCTTATCCGTTATTAACTGGTTGGAATGTAACCACCGGCTTATTGATTATTAACTGTTTGAACATGTGAATGATGGGGTTATTGTGATTGTATTTACCCTTCCTTTGTAAGCCTCAAGGGATTTGGGGTGGTGGGTTTGGACATGTACACATGGGGTATAAAAGATTTTCACAAATGCTGGTCGGGGCCCTTGGCTAAGAGGAGACTCTGCCTTGGGCCTACCGGTGTAATAAACTGCACTCCACTATCTGCATTGTCCTTCTGAGTGGGTTTGTTTCCCGGAAAGCGTGACTATAACAGCTAATTGCTCCACTATGTGGGATCCTCCCCGATCAGAAATGGAACCCATATCTTCTGGCAAGTGGACTGTTTCACCACTGAGCCACCAGAGAAGCCCCGGTTTATATGTTTAAGTTGAAAAGCCAGTTGTAATTTTATTTTAAAATATATAAATTAAAAACTGACAGCAGAACTGGCACATTTGAATGAGAATAAATTCAAAAGATTAAGTGACTTTCTTGAATGTGTCTTATCTCCTGTTGATGGATCTAGTTATTAATTTAAAGGTAGGAAAGGAAAAATACCCGGAGGCTAGATATGCTTCTACCACCAGCATGGTGCCAAGTCAGTGCCCCACCTTTATGCCTTCTAGAAATAAAGTGTGGAGAGCATCATCCTTTAGTCCCTTTCAGCATGAATAATGGCCATTTAGACCTGAATATTTAGGCCTTACTGGCTTACAAGTAACAGAAAACAACCCAAAGTGGCTCAAGCAAGAAAGGATTGGTTATCTTACATAATTAAAATATTCATAGGAAAATCAGGTGTGAATTGATCCAACGATGTTCCCAGAAATCTTTCTTCCTCTTTAGTTCTTGGATCTGCTGTCTAGATGTTGAACCCATGCTTTGTATTCACAGGAGGGCAACATGGTTACAACAACCCGTAAGACTGCATTGTTTTTTGTTTAAATTCTAATCCAGTGGAAAGAACATTTGCCCCTATCTCATATGCCTCAGCAATCATCTAAAGATATCTCATGGGTGAACCTCTGACCCAGATAAAACTCATCTTCGTTGCCAGAAGGCATGCAGTAATTTGACTGACTTAGGTAACATGAATTTGGGTAACTCTGGAATTGAAGAGTGGAATTTTACAAACAAAAAGGGGAAGATGAACTCCCCCGCCCAAGTAGTTGGTGGTAAATCTGAGACTGACAGACAAACGATGTAAAAACAAAGGCAAGGGCAGTATGACCTTGTGACTTTATTGTATGTTCATATACCTTACTCAGACTGTCTTTTCAAATGCATCTCTTCTAATAGGTTCATTAGGTCACACTAATAAAAATGCAAAAGAAGAAGCAATTTTAATAATCTAATTTGCATTGCCATTTGGGTCAATTCCAAGGCTTTTACCACACTGGACTGATTACTTCTTGGGTTTTTTGGATTTTTAAAAATTGCTGTTGTTTATATAGTTGATTTTCAGAAGGTATTGTTGTCTTAGAGGCTGAAAGCAAGAACTAATCCAAAGCAAATGTAACCCAGGCTACTGCTTTTGGTTCTTTTAGAAGAAAGTTACACCCCTTCTCCTCACTGGGACTGTTACCTGTGATTTTTCACCCTGGAGATGGCTTTGCAGACCTCAAGAAGACCAGCTGATAAGCATGAGCCCAATACTACTCATTAGGCATCAAAATGAGATGACAAGGCACATAAGGTTTGGGGACAATATCAGATGGAAAATTATCTAATTAGATTTTATAGGAGAGTCAATAGAATAGAATTAAAGATAGAGATTTTTTTAATTAGCCCATAGAATTCTCTGTTTGCATTCTCCATACTCCCAGAGTATCTAAAGACACTTCTCTCTATGTGAAAGTTTGCGGTTGCAAGTCATGTGCCTCACCAGGATTTGTGGCCTCCAGAGGGGAGAAATTCGATCTGGGGCCAGAGACAAGGCTTGAGTGCTCAGAGCTTTTGTACAGTTTTGTACAAACTTTTATTAAAGTGTAGTAGAGATGGGGAAAGAGTCTGACATAGACATCAGAAGAGGACAGAAAGAATGCCTGCTTGCTAGTTTTTAGCAAGGTGCTTTAAGTCTGTTAGCGAGCTGCTAATCAGATAAAAGAGACACCTCAAGACTGAGGGAGTTTCACCAGTCTACTCTCCCACAATATACATTTTTGAGACAGAATGGCACAAGATGTGTCGTCTCTGGCCATAAAATATTTGACCTGAATGCTGGTTTGTTGAGTCATCATCAGCCCAAAGTTTGAGAAAAGGAAAAAAGTTAGTCTTAGGCAGAATCCGATTTGAAGAAAGCCCGATTCCAAAGCAAATACATAGCTTCATTAGCAAAGCTTAAGGAAAACATTTCCATAAGAAAAACACATTGGTTAGCTCAAGGTTTGAGAAAAGTTCAGGCGGAACCAGGTGTAGTCAGTAGAAAGGGAAAAAATTCTGCACTTGCAGTTTATTTCCTCCTGCTGCTTGGGGACCTCTGGCCTCCCTACCGAGGCTGTTAACACTCTCATATGGAACTGCGGGAAATAAGACCCATTTACCTTTGCAGCCTGAAGATGAATTCATTGGTCCCCAAAGGCAGGAATATGCCATCACATGCTGGCAACCATTAAATCTCTCTCCTTGATTAGAATCTCTCCGTTTCTTTGGAAAAATTTTGGGGTGACTTCATGGGTGATCTAGAAAAGCTGGTAATTAAGTGGATCATGAACAGCAGGAATGACTGCTTGTGGAACTCTACTGCAGCTTGCTTAAATGAACTATCTGCAGGTGTCCTGTAAGACAAAGTGATGGCACAAAACTTAGGCAATTCATAAAATGGAAGAAATCAGGGCAGTGTTTTGAGGCAGTGTTATTAAATTTTCAAGTGCACAGAAATGCAGGAAGGTTTCCATGCAGACGATGTGGGTCTCATTAGTATGGAGTTGAAATCATAGTTACCCTGCTGACCTTCCACAAGGGTAAATGTGCTGACTACCCTTCTAACTCACAAGAAATGCACAAGAGCTTTAAGTCTCCTGATAGCTGTCTTGCAAATTTCACTTGCCTCTTTGTAATTAATCAAGTTGTAATGTTTAATTTGCTGCAAATTATTTTGCTTTTGAATTTTCTCCCAGCCTAAGCTTTCTCAAGGCAGGAAGTTCCTCTCCCTGAAACCCCAGTTCCAATCAGCCCTCACAAGAGAAAAGGATGCACTAGAAAAACTTGGGAAGCAAACATACTCCTAGTGAGCTAGTAAGTGTGGTAGCTAGTTGAATTCTTTCATTGTCACACTTCATAGTTCCCTTCTTAAGTCCTCATAGAATTCCTTCATATTTCCCTTCTTAGCTTCTCATAGACTTTCTTCATATTTCCCTTCTTAATTCTTCATGAGTATCTCTACTCCCTCAGACACTTTTCATATTCTATTTTGTATCCATCTCTCAAAGCATAAATATTTGCTATAGATATATTAGCAGCAGTATACCCAAAGGTAAGGCATGGAGCAATCTCAAAGATTTCTCCTTTGCCCTCTGCATACCCAAAACTGTTGTACCTAAATCCTGACCCAATAACTATGTATCTGTTACCCATCATATTAGGGACCCTTCTTAGGGGACCAGACTTCTTTGTGTGTGTTGCACTAGGGGGTAGAGAAGGGGAGGTTTAATTACCCTTCCTCTAGAGGACAGTTCTGGTCTCTACCTATCTTGGTATCATAAATTGCTATGAAAAATAAAGATGCAGTGGGAAATGCCACTCATTCTATGACCATCTTGCTATGCATAAAGATGATTAGGGTCTTTGAGAAAATGCAATTGAGAAATCTTTTTAACTTTGTTTAATCCGGGTTATCAGGAAGCTATTGCCACAATAGTGCTGCATAACAAATAACCCCCAAAACTCTGTCTTACAGAAAGCAGTTATTCTGATACTCAGAAGTCTGCAGGTTGACAATAACTTGGTCAGTAAATCTGGGCTTTGGTTTGGTCTGCAGGTTGACAAGAACCTTGGTCAGTAAAAGACTGGCCTCATTTGGGCACCTCTGCTTCAGGCTGAAGATTGACTGATGTGGCTCTGGGCTCAGGCCACCTCTGGAACACCCATACTGTTAGGGGAAGCACACTGATTGAAACCGCCCACCCTGGCCAGGCACCATAGTAACCATTTGCATGAGTTGTTTTATGGCAGGAGATCCTGATAAGGAATACGGAACTAATAGGCCACCACCAGCCGGAAGAGTTCGGGAAAGATTGAGAGGAGACACTACCTGTCCGTCCACTTCCCAGAATCCCTTTTGCTAGCATCCATCTTGGCTGAGCGATGCATGTGCCACCAGGAAAGACTGTGAATTAGAATGATTGGCCAAAGACCACCCGGAAACTAATCCCATCACCATAAAACCCAAGACTTCGAGGCACGCGGCAGAGCAGTTCTCCTGGGTTCCCTTACCTACTGCTCTCCACCCGGGTGCCCTTTCCCAATAAAATCTCTTGCTTTGTCAGCATGTGTCTCCTCGGACAATTCATTTCCGAGTGTTAGACAAGAGCCCAGTTTCGGGCCCTGGAAGGGGTCCCCCTTCCTGCAACAATACTGGAACCCAGACCAAAGGAGCAGCAGCTGCCCAGGGGACACTCTTGCACAAGCTTACTTCAAGCTTCTGTTCACATTAGATCAGCTAACATCCTATTGGCCAAAGCAAGACACATGGCAAGCCCTAGTCAAGGGGCACGAACTATGAGGCTACAGCTTGAGCATGGGTGTCTAATTCTACTACTTCCAACACTCCATTAGCTTTTTGGAGTCCCTTCCATCCCACTCTCACCCCATCAGCATTTCAAGTATCATCCCAGAAGTTTCCAACTTTGTTTTGTGCACAGGACTCTTTTCTGACTTTTATCTCCCAAAATTAGTTCCATGGAAGACAACTTCATGCTAGTCTATGTGCAGTTGATTAGATGCATGACACAGAACTTGGCCTGATATTCAAACACATTGTACAAGAGAAAAAGAGGAGAGGTTCTCAGAGACCCTGTGGTTTCTAAATACACATATCCTGTATCTATGCAACATTATCAAGAATCTGAAACTGCAAGACTATCCTCACACAGAATTTGAAAGTTGGTCAAAATTTTTCAAAGAAATGACACAGAAACTCTTTGCAGATTATGTATCCTCCTTTTGGGTTTGCAAAGCCAATTCTTTTACTCTTGTGTCTATGGTCAAGTGATCAGTGCTGACTCTTTGGAGTAGGTTTACTTCAGTAATTGTCTAGCTCTCCTCCTCAGCAGCAAAAGTCTCAAGAATCTGGCCCAGAGTCTGAACTGGGCTGTGAGAAGGCAATGTCAGCTTCTTTATCATCTGCTTCGTTTTTGGTTTCAGGAAGATCTAAGGGGTATAGCATCTGAGGAAAAACTGAATTGAGGAGCAAGTAGACAATACACAA
This sequence comes from Cervus elaphus, assembly GCF_910594005.1. Lineage (NCBI taxonomy): Eukaryota > Metazoa > Chordata > Mammalia > Artiodactyla > Cervidae > Cervus > Cervus elaphus. The sequence goes on from NC_057833.1 coordinate 80,132,424, forward strand.
TATCAACTGAATTAGAAAGGCAGAAAATAAGGACTGAATACAAAAAGAGGTATCTGGAGCATAGTAGTTGGGTTTAGGGCAGAGGGCATAGAGGCACTGCAGAGAGAGTCCTGTAGACTCTGGTCCTTGACCTTGCTGGTGAGTAAAAGAGTATCTGGCTCAGTTTGGACCTTCTATGGTGCACCAGGTGGAACTTGGGGACACTGCAAATTAGATTTATCAACCATTTCTTATTTAATATGAAGGGTTTGTTTTAGATTAGAAAAGTCTAAACCATGGTCACGAGAACGCAGTTTTTTGGCTTGCTCATGGATATTACATGAAACAGAGTTCCATGGACAAACCGTGTTTTAGAAATCCATTAGATAAGGTCGGAGGGATTTCTCAACAGGACTATAGTCATAATGCTTATTGGAAGTCTCCAAGAAGAATATGTCATTCATGTTGTTAGTCGCTAAGTAATTAAGTATAGTCCCTAAGTTTTATTGAATTTATTTAATTAATTAATTTTATTTATTTATTTAATTTATTTTAATTGTTTAGTCCCTAAGTTTTATCTGACTCTTGCAACCCCATGGACTGTAGCCTGCCAGGCTGCTCTGTCCATGGGACATCCCAGGCAAGAATACTGGAGTCGGTTGCCATTTACTTCTCCAGGGGATCTTCCCGATTCAAGATTGAACCTGTGTTTCCTGCATTGCAGGTGAATTCTTTACCAGTGAGCCACCTGGGAAGCCCCCATATGGTTCATAGCATTTGGCAAACTGGTTGATGAAACCCACCTTTTTAGAGCACTTTGGCAAAACTCACTTTAGGAAGCATGAATATAGTGACAAAAATCAATTAAATTTGCTTTTTACTTACAAACTGTATAGCACCAGAGTAAGGTTATAAAAGAAAAACTCAAGTATAAAAATTATATTGTCATCCACTTAACTGCTTTACTCATTTCATCTTTTGTGATTTTCTTTTCCTTTTTAAAAATCTATAAGAGCTAAGATTTTAATTTGATTAAATAGCTTTCTCTTCTGCATTTCCTTATACTGAACTCTCCATATCAGAAACATTCATTTCCCTTGAGAAGTTTAGTGATTATTACATACCTGTGCTTCTCAAACCTTAATGTGCACGTAAGTTACCTGAGAATCTTCTTAAAAATGCAGAATCTTAGCTATTAGGTCTGAGTTGGGTGTGCATTTTAATAAGCTTCCAGTGATGCTTCTGCAGGTCCATCAGTTCAGTCACTCAGTCATGTCTAACTCTTTGCAACACCGTGGACTGCAGCATGCCAGGCTTCTCTGTCCATCACCAACTCCCAGAGCAGGTCCATGGGCCACAGCATTCTCTCCACCACAAGGAGACAACTCTGCAGGTCCGATGGCTCATCACAAGGCTTGCTGCCCTTAGGTGGAAAGAAGATAAAGCACAGAGGAAGCAGGAAGCCCAAAGTTCTCCCTTTCCAATCTCAAGCATAATGGAAATGAGGCAAGAGATCAGATGGGTCCCAAGCTGAGCAGCCGGAGTTTGTGCCCTGTGGACAGATACTCCAGTATGAAGACAATAGCAAGCGGGAGGAGAAGCTGAGCCCTGCCCAGATAGGAGACCATGTATTTCTAATTCTCGAGGTCAAGGAGACTCTTCCAACATGTAGATGCATAGAAAAGCTCCTTAGAGGTCAAAAAGGAAGAAAGGGAGTGAAGTCAAATTACCCATAGTCCCTTTAGCTAGAATCCACTGTGGTTAAGAGATGCATATGCACATATGGGAGGACCCCAGAATAAATCAAACACAGACTCAGAACCAGGCAAAGCAAGATGATTGACCAAAGGAAACCCAGAAAATATGCCTTAGGTAAGTGATTTAAACCACCAGGAGGGTGCAACTTTTTCTTTGAATTTGCCTGTGTGTATCTATTCACACATACTCTTTTTCCTCCTAATAAACACTTTACTTTCTTCACTACTTTCTGTTTCTTTGTGGAAATTCATTTCCACAAAGCTGATGATCCAGGGCCTTGTCACTGGCCACCGGTCCCTGGCAGGCTAGTGGCTAGGATTCCATATGCTCACTGCTGTGACCCGATATCAGTCTCTGGTCAGGAACTGAAATCTTGCTTCAAGCCACGGCAGGTTAAAGCCACCTGAGATCAGAAGGAACAGAGGAGACAGTGGAAGATAAGCTGTACCTCAGCCTATCCTAGTTGGACCTGAGTCCCAGAGAACAGAGGTATAAGGAGGAAGTTAAGGTTTCCAACGCTAGCATGAAAATATCCTAATGTAGGCCCCTGGACTCAAGCAAAATTTCATGATAAGAAATTATTCAACAGAGGAAAAGTTCTCAGTTAACTTTCCAATGCTGCCTTCTGGTCCCATAGGTGGTACCCAAAGTTCCCCAAAGCCCCTGAGAGTCAGTCTGGGGAGTTTCATGGAGGCAATCACAATAGGGAGTCTCGGTCAGACTTTTAGGGTACCCACAGCACAGTAAGAACCAGGCCAAGGGCTAAGTTTGCAGGTAAAATGAGAAGGGCCAGACCATTGGGCCACAGTGGGCCACAGCTAGAACCAATTCTAAGTCCTGGATCAGGCCGCAGAGAGGAATCCCAGTTCAAGATAGTCTCTCTCCAAGATGGCACTAGAGTCAAGCTGATACCCACACTGGGCTGTTGGGTGTGTTGATCAGCTTAGGAGGGTTAGCTTTAGGGTTGGGCTTAAGTTCATTTCCTCCAGCCCTACCTTGGTCTCTTGGGAGCTGTCCAAGGCCTAGTCCCCAGAGAAGTTTATAACTCCGCATGAATCCAGGCTTGTGACTCCCGCATAGCAGGTTACTCATTCCATAGAGCATGACCTGGAATATTGTGGAAGTACAGATTTTATATGTAAAATGGCTTCCAATTTGCCCTGAACTGAGAAACTAGAGGTGGGAAAGAGTGAGAAATATGTGGCTGGGGCTATGTAGCTCAGCTGGTAAAGAATTTGCCTGCAATGCAGGATACCTCAGTTCAACTCCTGGGTCAGGAAGTTCCCCTGGAGAAGGGATAGGATACCCACTCCAGTATTCTTGGGCTTCCCTGGTGGCCCAGGTGGTAAAGAATCCACCTGCAATGCGGGAGACCTGAGTTCAAACCCTGGAGGAGGGCACAGCAACCCACTCTAGTATTCTTGCATGGAGAATCCCCATGGACAGGGGGGCTGGTGGGCTATCATCCATAGGGTCACAAAGAGTTGAACATGCCTGAGTGACTAAGAACACAGCACAGACCATTGGGTTTCACAGCAGATATCAACTGAATGCCCCCCTGATGATGCCGTTTGGTACTGGAGTTTTCTGAGGTCAGGAGCAGCCCAGATCAGCCTCTACCACAGAAAGCAGAACAGGGCCAGAAAATAAGAATCCCATGCCTTACATCCAGGCAAAACTCTAATTCAAAAGATACATGTATACTTATGTTCATTGCAGAACTATTAACAATAGCCCAGACATGAAAACAACCTAAATGTCCATTAACATATGAATGGTTAAAGGAATTGTGGTGTATATATATACAATGGAATGCTATTTGGCCGTAAAAAAAGAATGGAATAATGCCATTTGTAGCAACAACCTAGAGATTATCATACTGAGTGAAGTAACCCATACAGAAAAAAAAAAAAAAAAATCATATGATATTGCTCATACGTGGAATCTTTAAAAAAAAAAAAGTACAAATGAACTTATATGCAAAACTGAAATAAACCCACAGGCATAGAAAACAAACTTATGGCTGCCGAAAGGGAAAGAGGAGGAGGGATAAATTAGGAGTTTGGGACTAACATAAACACACTATTATATATAAAATAGATAACTAACAAGGACCTACTGTATAGCACAGGAAACTCTACTCAATATTCTATAATAGACTATAAGGGAAGAGAATAAAAAAAAAAAAGCATCCTTCCTGTTATGTGGAACTTCCAACAAATGACCCTGACTTTAGCTCTTTTCTTCAAATAATCTTTTGTTAATGTCTTGACACCCTAAGGGATACCCTAAAGGGAAATGCTTTCTTGAAAGAACGCTTATCCTGACATTGGACATTAAATAATTAAATAATCCTGTCTCTGAACTCCTTTTAAACTTATACTGTGAGAAGAAATGCAGAACTTTTGTCTAAGAGCCATCCCAGAATCCTTGGTGCTGCCCAATGAGGACTTGCTTTCCCTTGGATCCTGAAAAGGGGTGATTTGAGCCACCAAAGGGATTCACTAAAAAGGACTTATATGTCCCTCCCAAACCAACAGCAGATGGAGAACACTGATTACTGCAAAATACCTACACACACACACAGACAGAGTCCCACAGTGTCCCAATCCTGAAACTAAAACAATGCTCCTTAGCCCTACATGGTTTGGAGAGGAGGATTTCCCAGGATCTCTGTGATGTTTTCCCTCTATTATAGTGACTTGTCCTTTCCCACTTCACTCCCAACTCCATCTCCATTCCCTTTAGAATCTACCCAAGGGAGCTACGATCGCTGATGGGGCAGTGTTTTATCTTGTAAGCTTCTCAGAAGAACAGATAAGTAAGAAGTTGCAAAACAATGTTCTACATCAAGGAAACAAGAGTTGCTGTGTCAGCCATTTAAATATAGGCTAGTCCTTTCTAGAATGTGTTGAAGAGAAATGAAGTCCCCTATAAAAATTAATTGAAAAGGAGAGAGTGTTTTAAATAAGTGTATATGCAAAAATATAAAGACCTATAATAATAAAAAACAAGTCATTAACATCCCAGTAGAGAGGGGACATACAAAGAAATTTTACCCAACTACTCACATGCTAGTAAAGTAATGCTCAAAATTCTCCAAGCCAGGCTTCAGCAATATATGAACCATGAATTTCCAGATGTTCAAGCTGGTTTTAGAAAAGGCAAAGGAACCAGAGATCAAATTGCCAACATCCGCTGGATCATCAAAAAAGCAAGAGAATTCAAGAAAAATATCTATTTCTGCTTTATTGACTATGCCAAAGCCTTTGACTGTGTGAATCACAATAAACTGTGGAAAATTCTGAAAGAGATGGGAATACCAGACCACCTGACCTGCCTCTTGAGAAATCTGTATGCAGGTTAGGAAGCAACAGTTAGAACTGAACATGGAACAACAGACTGGTTCCAAATAGGAAAACGAGTGTGTCAAGGCTGTATATTGTCACCCGGCTTATTTAACTTATATGCAGGGTACATCATGAGAAACGCTAAGCTGGAGGAAGCACAAGCTGGAATCAAGATTTCTGGGAGAAATATCAATAACCTCAGATATGCAGATGACACCACCCTTATGGCAGAAAGTGAAGAACTAAAGAGCCTCTTGATAAAAGTGAAGGAGGAGAGTGAAAAAGCTGACTTAAAGCTCAACATTCAGTAACTGAGATCATGGCATCCAGTCCCATCACTTCATGGCAAATAGATGCGGAAATAGTGCAAACAGTGGCTGACTTTATTTTTTTGGGCTCCAAAATCAGTGCAGATGGTGACTGCAGCCATGAAATTAAAAGACACTTTCTCCTTGGAAGGAAAGTTATGACCAACCTAGACAGCATATTAAAAAGCAGAGATATTACTTTGCCAACAAAGGTCCATCTAGTCAAGGCTATGGTTTCTCCAGTAGTCATGTATGGATGTGAGAGTTGGACTGTAAAGAAAGCTGAGCGCCGAAGAATTGATGCTTTTGAACTGTGGTGTTGAAGAAGACTCTTGAGAGTCCCTTGGACTGCAAGGAGAACCAATCAGTCCATCCTGAAGAAGATCAGTCCTAGAAGGACTGATGCTGAAGCTGAAACTCCAATACTTTGGCCACCTCATGTGAAGAGTTTACTTATCGGAAAAAACCCTGATGCTGGGAGGGATTGGGGGGCAGGAGGAGAAGGGGACAACAGAGGATGAGATGGCTGGATGGCATCACCAACTCAATGGACATGAGTTTGAGTAACTCCGGGAGTTGGTGATGGACAGGAAGGCCTGGTGTACTGCAGTTCATGCGGTTGCAAACAGTCAGACACGACTGAGCGGCTGAACTGAACTGGACGTTGTAATTACTCTGTAGAGTGCAGTTGTAAGGGGGGAAATTGCCAGCCTGTTAGTGGATGAAAGATGGACCTCTGCGTCCTTTAATGTGTAAGTGTATAGTTAACTATGCCTGGTTCTCAGCACAGAATATGAAATTATCAATGAAACCCTTTTTCCCCAACCAGGAATGGAACTCATGTCCTTCACACTGCAAGGCAGATTCTTAACCACTGGACCACAAGGCAAGTTCAATAAAACCTTTTATCATGTTTATAAAATTCTTGGCATAATCTTCTATATCTAGACATGAACTGAGGAGATCCTACTTATTTGTAGAGTCGTGGTTGTAGTGCCTCAACTGGGAAAATCAGGAACACATCCTCCTGAGCAAACTCTCATTGTGAGCTCCCTGTTTCAGATATATGTGACTTTAATGCTTACTTCCTCTTAATGAATGATGCACTCCCACTGCTTAAAGAAGCTGGATCCTGTTCCTTCAGAACATAATGGAGACCATCAAATAAAAAAGTTTGACAAAGATCAAACAGGTATTTTTATGCTCCAGCTCACTGCAAGCTCCAGGCACTCTGATACACAAATGGTCTCCCCCAGGCCTGCAAACAGACTGAAATTGTCTCCCTTGGCTCACTTTCTGAACTAATGTGTCCATTATGGCTCAGATCAACTTTCACTTCCTTAAAGAAGCCTTCCTTGGCTACTCAAACCTTCCTGGATATCCCCCTTCATTGAAGTTTCTTTAGAAAGAATTGATTGTATTGCAGTATTTAATCATGTACTGTCCTGTATTCCTTATTATTATTATTATTTTTCATCTAGGTCATCTTCAAAAAAAAAAAAAAAAAATGAAGATCTCACTACCAAATGGGTTCTGGAAGAAGCGATCAGGTTCCAGGTTTTTCTTAATCATCTAGTTAGGAGATGGTCTCCACCAGGAGTCCTTTTGTTTCCTGATCTTATCAGGGCAGTGGCTCCTAAAATGCTGGGAATCAGGATAATTACCTGAGGAGAATCTGAGGCTTCCTGACCATTCTACTGTGACACACCCACCTCTCACCCCACTCCTGATTGCTTGCCTTTCTGACTTCATCTTCTTTCCTCCACACACTAGTCTGGCCTTTGCCTCCTTTCATGGGAAGTAACTGCTTTGCTCAGACTCACTAAGCTGCAGTCTGTCCAGATTAGTTGTGTCCTCGGCAGACTGGGGAAGGAGCCAGTTTGGACTGCTGTCCCAACATCTTCAACCTTGGCCTCTAAACGCCTCAATCTTCGCCTCTAAAAGCCGTTTGGCAGCTCTCTGCTGCCCTCTTCTGGCAGTTTGAGCATATCAGGTCTCTCAAGGAACTCAGCCAGGTGCCTTAATTCTCAATTCTAGTAAAATTTATAGATATGCAACAAGCAACAAAGATTTGCTGTATAGTACAGGGAACTATAGTTAAGATCTTTTTTAATATCCTATAATGAAAAATAATCTGAAAAATAATACGTGTTTACGAATAACTGAATCACCTTGCTGTATACCTAAAACGTAAGTTAATAATACTTTAATGAAATACGTATTATGAAATTAAAAATGAAAAATAAATTCTAGTAAAATTCTGTGTTTGGTGACAAATTTCCAACATCACAAGAGAGAGATTCTTAAGTTTAACTGCTTAAACACTTGGTACTTACTTGCCTACCTCATATGCAGACACTCAAAATCAGCTAGCCCAGCCTTTATTAGATTCTATGGATATAGAAGGCTCTCCTGAAAAGTAGACTATCTGTATTAGGCTTTTCTTTATCTATTAATATAATCACATCTTTCATTATATATACATAATCATCTATATATACATGGAAATGAAAACTTACTATACACAGGGCACTGAAGTTTTAGGCACATAATTATATTGCTCTCTTTTTCTGATTCCCTATCCATATGATAATAGGGTCAGTCCGACCATCAGTAATAGTAATTCTAAACTATTAGTTTATGTAAGAACTGCCTGGTGAGCTTGTTACAAATTAAAATTTCTGAATATCACCCCTAGAGACTCTAATTTTCCAGGTAGGACTCAAAGACCCATACGTTTAACCAGTACCAAATAACTTTAATGCAAATGTTCATGAGAAATGCTAGGATATGAGTCATCTTCTATTTGTTGTACTCCTGATTTAACCAAAACTATATACCCCGGGGCTTAGAAATAGAGCAGCATCCCACAAGGACCTAGGGTAAAGACAGTCTTCTGTGAATAAGCATCTTTGTATAAGTACAAGAATCAGGATTCTCTCTCCTTGTTGTGTGACAATTGAAGTGCCCAAAATATACCTAATACCAGCATCTGATATAAGAGACAGTGTTGCAGTTTAATAACTCTATGATAATCACCCTGGACCTGCAGAACTCAGAGATGATAAAAAATGGTCAGCAAATATTTTAGTCCCCAGGAGGCAAATAACTGCTGTTTAGAGTACACTGTGGCATCCTTCTTTAGGTTTGGAGACATGAACTTGAGAGATTTTTTTAAAAAAAAAAATTGTTATTTGCTTACTCAAATTGATGCTTACTCATCAGACTAACTGGGCTGCCTCATACTGTGAAAACAAACACGAAAGAGAAGGATATCTCCACCAGCTCCCACAGCAGCTGAAAATATAGTTTCATTGCATTTTAAGTGCCTTGCTTGTTAGTTTCTCATGAACCTTACAGTGCATTGGAATCACTTAGGCTCCTACTAAAATGCGGATTCTGATTCAGCAAGTCTAGGGTTGAGCTTGAGAGTCTGCATTTTTTAAGTCCCTTGGTGATTCTGATGTTACTGGTTCTCAGACCATACAGTGTAGCAAGGCTTTCATTAGGGTTCTGTTTGGGAGGCAGGCTGTGCTATGCTTAGTTACTCAGTCATGTCCGACTCTTTGCGACCCCATGGACTGTAGCCCGCCTAGTAATCCTAGTATTGTTGTTTAGTCACTAAGTTGTGTCCAACTCTTTTTCAACCCCACGGACTGTAGCCCATCAGACTTTTCTGTCCGTGGGATTTCTCAGGCAAGAAGACTGGAGTGGGTTGCCATTTCCTTCTCCAGGGGATCTTCCCAACCCATGGATTGAACCCTAGTCTCCTGCATCAGCAGGTGGATTCTTTACCACTGACCCACCATGGAAGCCCAATCCTGGTATTACCACGCAGTAACTGTGAGATTCTGGGCAAGCTGAACTAGGAGCCTAGTCTTATTTACATGTAAAACAGGACAAAGGGTTGGTATGAATTAAAGTGAGAATGCTTGTTAACACCTGACACGTGGAAACCTTCCAATAAATGTTCATCATCGTTACCGTGGGACCATGCAACACTCATGGCAGGTTGTAATCACAGCTTTCAGACTTTGTTCACATTTTTCCAGGGTTGTTCTTCACCCTGTGAGTTTCACCAACTCACGGTATATTCAGTTGATACACCAGGAGAAGGAAGTGATATGTCAGAAGCAAAAGGTTTGAAAACACTATACTGCTGGCTTTGAAACTGGAGGAAGGGGCCATGAACCAAGAAAAGCAGGTCTAGAAGTTAGAAATTCCAAAGAGGCAAATCCTTCCCTAGAGCCTTCGGTGAAAGCACAACCCTGCAGACAATTTATCTTTAGCACAGTGAAACCAAACCTGGACTTCTGGTCTCCAGAACTGTAAGAGAATAATATTCAATAAAAGTTTTTATTGGGCTGACTCATCACTGTATTTTTCCTATTTCATTAGGGCCCCACCAAGATTTTTCTCTTTTCACTCATCCCACTAGAATACAAATTTCCTGAGGGCATGATCTTGTCTAACTGCTGTTATCTCTAGCAGCTGAAACAGAGCTTTTCATAGAGTGGGTGCTCAGTAAATACTGGATTGGCCAAACCATTCACTTTTTTCCCTAAGATGGCTCACGTAGCACTTAGTTGTCTTTAACTTCATTCAAAACAATTTTGTTGGGTTGTATTGTGACAGTTGTGACAGCACACATTTAAAAAAACAAACGAAAAAAAAGGTTAATTTGGGGGCAGTCATTTTAATATTGAAGATAAAAGAAAAAAAATCAACATTTTGGTATACTATACATAATTATTTCAAGAAAGGTAGACACACACACACAAAAGAAAGATTTCTACAGTGTATGGAGAAAATGCTATGACTGAATGAATGTGTCAAAAGTGGTTTGTGAGGTTTTGTGCTTGAGATTTGTAGCTGGATGATGCTCCAGAATTGGGTAGACCAATTGAAGTTGATAGCAATCAGATTAGATATTAATTGAGAGCAATCAATGTTATACTTCATGCAAGACAGTCTACATACTCAAGATATCCAAATCAAGCCCTGAAAATCACTTGCACCAGCTTGGTTGCTTGGGTTCCACGTAAGTTAACTGAAAAAAAATCTTCTTGACTATATTTCTGCATGAGATTCTCTACCTAAATGTAATGAAAATGTTTCATTTTAAAAGCAAATTGTAGAGAAATAGGATGGAGGAAAAAGATGGTGGAGGAGTAGGTGGAAGTGGAGGACATCTCTCTCCACAGATACATAAGGAATACACCTCAGACACAGAAGTGCTTGCAGAATACCAGCTGACAGAGGGCAGGAGTACCTGACCACTGGAAAAGAATATACAGAACCATGCAAAACTCAGTAGGACAAAGGAAGTGGGGGGGGGGGTGGATTAAGAGAGTTAGTAGGACTGGACCTGAACTTGGTGGGTGGGGGAACTGAAGCAGAGGTCGAATCCCCACATTGGGGCAATTATTTGGGCCAGAGGAGAAACATTTGAGGCTGAGAGGGAAGCAGCTGATTGGCGATAGCCTACATGGATTGAAAATCACACAGACAGTCCTTGCTGCAGCCATACATACCCCAGACAGGGATGCAGGTCACCTAGAAGGCACAGTGGCTAGAAGCTGGAGGGTAGGGATTGTGGAGCAAACCCAGGGCTAGGTCTGATGTTGATTGTGGGGAGACAGCCAGAAGGGACGTGAGGGAAGAGACTGTGGTGAGAAATGCCTGTGGAGGAAAACCAGGCAGCCATGAAGGAAAGACAATACTGCTGAGTCAGGTGTAGGGGCTGGAGCCATCACCATAGCCTCTCCCACCCCACAGGCCAGCACAGGCAACTGAACAATAGAGAGGCTGGCCCTTCAGGTGCCTGATGCATCAAGCAACAGAGAAGGACCCCAGACAGGGTAGCACTTTAGTGCCTTATGCACCAAACACCAGAGAAGGACCCCAGACAGGGGAGCCCTCTAAGTGCCTGATGTGCCAACAGAGAAGGACCCCAGCCAGGGGAGCACTTTAATGCCCAATGCACCAAACACCAGAGTAGGACGCCAGCCAGAGTGGCCCCTTTATGTGCCTGACATGCTGAGCAACAGAGAAGGACCCCAGACAGGGGAGCCCTCTAAGTACCTGAATGAGCAGAGCAATGGAGGGCTAGCTAAAGAGGCCTTCTGATCGCCAGCTGCCAGAGGCTAGGAAAAGACTCTGAGAGGCCCTGGCTCCTGCAGCTGAGGCAGTCCATGTTGCTGCACATTTGGTGCTGCCAGGGTCCTGGTAACCCAAGCAGCTGTGCCACCTTCACAGTCAATCCTCACAGGGGCAGAGCTGCCACAGGCTAGGAAAAGCCCTAGTAGCACCATATCTCCTATGACAATAGCCACCAGTGCTCCCGCATAGCTGGCATTGCCAGGGTCCCCATGATCCAAGCAACTGCACAACCTATATGCATGATCCCCACTGGGAGAGAGCTGCCAGAGGCTAGAAGAGGTTTTGCATTTGTGCACACAGGGTCACTTTGGTCATATCAAACTCTTTGCAACCCTGTGGACTGTGGCCTGCCAGGTTTCTCTGTCAGGCAGGAATGCTGGAGTGGGTTGCCATAACCTTCTTGAGCATAATATTTCCTGCTGCCCTAGCCACTGGCTCCCGTAAGTACCTGATGCTGCCAGGGCCTCTGCAACCCAAGCAGCCGTGCCACCTCCACACCTGGCCCTCCCTGGGGCAGACCCTCCAGGGCAGCCTCAGTAGCAAACACCTGTGAGTGACTCACATGCAGAGGTGGAGATAAAACCACAAATAAAAATCCAGGGGCAGTGCGGCTAAGGAAGAGGACCCAAAACCTTCCCACTAGCTCTACAAGCTGCAGATTAAATACACACAATCAACTAGGCAGACTCTGTATCTATGGAAAAGACAATGAGAGCTCTCACAAAAGAAAACACACTAATTCTGACACCTGTGGATATTGGAGGCAGGAACATCAGGAGTAAGACCAGATCAGGGTTTGAGCTGCCCCCCGCAGCAGGTCCAGGGATGAGCACAGTGTTGGAGGGCACCCTAGGGAGGCAAGGTGGGCTGAGACATCCAGTGAGAGAAAGGATGCTGACAGTAGAGCTTCAAGAAAAACATTTATTATTTTGACTTGTTCTGTAGCTGTTTCTGGATTTTTTTTTCCTTTCTTTTTTTCCCTCTCCCGCTTTCTTCCCTCTGTTGTAGTTGTCAATTTTATTAGTACTCTTAAATCCATTTAAGCTTTTGAGAATTTTTTAATCACACTTTTTATTTCTTATAAAAGAAGTATATAAAAGAAGTAGTATACTTTTGCCTCTATGTTGGGCTTTTTGCAGTTCTGTGGGGTTTAACTGTTTTTCCCATTCTTTTTTCTTTTTTTCTCTCCCTTTTGTTTTTCTTAATTTTAACTTTAAAATTTTTTCACTGTATTATTATTTTTTCTGCATTTGTTCCTTTGTTTGCTTTTCCTACTGTTCTTTTCCAATTGCAGTTAATCTTTAATATATACATATATATCTACCTTCTTTATCTATCTCTATTTAACTTTACATTTAGAGTCTGTCTTTTCTTTCTTTTTCTCACCATACTTGCTAGTTAGTTTGTTTTTGTTGTTCTATTCTCCAGTTAGCACCTTGTTTTAGCTTTGTTTTCCAGTTCATGCTTTAGTTAGCTTTGTTCTTAACTGGTGGATACAATTTTCAGTTTCCTTTGTTCACTGGGTCAATCTATTTTACTTTATTTATGTATTGCACTGTTTTGGTTTTGTTTATGGGTGTATATGTATGTGTGTATATTCCATTATTTTAGTTATTATTTGCCTGATTTTGTAATTATCATTTGTTTTTGTGTATCTGTTTTAATCCCATTTAATGCCATAACAAATTGTGGAAACTCTGTTCCTGACAAGAGGTCATGCCCTGAGCCTTTGGAGTGGGAACACTGACACCAAGATACAAGACTACCAGAGAACTCCTAACCCTGGGGAGTATCAAATAGTGAGAACTCACACAAAGGCAACCATGTACACAAGACCCAACATCACCCACCTGCCAGTAGCACCCTGTGCAGAATGCCTCATCCAAACAGCAAACCAGACAAAAATACAAACCCAGCATCATCAGATGAGGTTACCACTTCACTCAGCCCTGCCAATCAGAGGAACAATAAAAACCCACCTCCTACCAGAACACAATCACAAGTCATACCCTACACTAAGCTTGCACAAACCACTGGGCCAAACTTAGAAGGGCAGAAACCAAAAGGAAGAAAGAATTCAACCTTGTAGCCTGGGAAAAGGAGACCTCAAACACAATAAGTTTAAAAAAAAAAAAATAACAAAAGTCAGATAAACATTGCACAAATGAAGGAACAACCTAGAAACACTCAAGTCCAAATGAATGAAGAGGAAACAGGCGAACTACCTGAAAAAGAATTCAGAATAACGATGGTAATGGTGATCCAAAATCTCAAAAATAGAATGGAGAAAATGCAATAATCAATTAACAAAAACCTAGAGGAAATAAAGTAAACATAGACAAACACAGTTATAGACAAACAACACAGTTATTGAAATTAAAAATACTCTAGAAGGAATCAACAGCAGACTATCTGAGGCAGAAGAATGGATAAGTGAACCTGAAGATAGAATGGTGGAAATAACTGCTAAACAGCAGAATAAAGTAAAAGAATGAAAAGAGCAGAGGATAATCTAAGAGACCTCCGGGCAATGTTAAAGGCACCAACATTAGAATTACAGGGGTCCCAGAGAAGAAGAGAAAAAGAAAGGGTGTGAGAAAATCTTCGAGGAGATTATAGTCAAAAATTTCCCCAACATGGGAAATTGGGGAAATCAATCAAGCCCAAGAAGCACAAAGAGTCCCATACAGGATAAGCCCAAGGAGACACACACCAGAACATATACTAATCAAACTAACAAAGGTTAAACACAAAGAAAGAATATTAAAAGCAGCAAGGGAAAAGCAACAAGCAACATACAAGGGAAAGCCCTCATGCTTAATGGCTGATCATTCAGCAGAAACTGCAGGCCAGATGTATCTCATTCAAAACTGATGGAGAAATCAAAAGCTTTAGAGACAAGTAAAAGTTAAGAGAATTTAGTACCACCAAACAAGCTCTACAACAAATGTTAAAGGGATTGATACAGTCAGGAAATACAAGAGAAGAAAAATATCTATAAAAACAATAAACAATTTAGAAAATGCAGTAGGAATATATATATCAATAATTACTTTAAATGTAAATGGATTAAATGTTCCAACCAAAAGATGCAGACTGGCTGAATGGATACAAAAACAAGATCCATATATATGCTATCTACAAGAAACCCAAGTCATACCTAAAGACACTTATAGACTGAAAGTGAGAGGATGGAAAAATATATTTCATGCAAACGGAAATCAAAAGAAAGATGGAGTAACAATCATCATATCAGATAGAATAGACCTTAAAATAAAGAATATTACAAGAGACAAGGAAGGACACTACATAATGATCAAGGGATCAATTCAAGAGGAAGACATAACAATTGTAAATATCTTTGCACCTAGCATAGGAACACCTCAATACATAAGACAAAACACCAAGAGACATAAAAGGAGAAATTGACAGTAATACAGTAATAGTCAGAGATATTAACACCCCACTTACACCAATGAACAGATCACAAAACATAAAACTAATAAGGAAACACAAGCCTTAAATGACACATGAGACCAAGGGATCTCAATGATATCTTCAGGACATTCCATCCAAATGCAGAAGAATACATGTTCTTCTCAAGTGCACAGGAACGTTCTCCAGGATAGACCACATCTTGGGTCACAAATCAAATCTCAGTAAATGTAAGAAAATTGAAATCATATCAAGCATCTTTTCTGACCACAACACTATGAGACTAGATATCAATTACAAGAAAAAAAAAGCTGTAAAAAAACAAACACTTGGAGATTGAATAATATGCTTGTAAATAATGAACAGGTTACTGAAGAAATCAAAAGGGAAATTTTAAAAAACCCTAGAAACAAATGACAATGAAAACACAACAACTCAAAGCCTGTAGGATGCAGCAAAAGCAGTTCTAAGAGATAAATTTATGGCAATACAATTCTACCTCAAGAAACAAGAGAAACATTGAATAAACAACCTAATTTTATACCTAAAACAAATGGGAAAAGAAAAGCAAAAAAAACCCCAAAAATTAGCAGGAAGAAAGAAATCACAAAGATCAGACCATACATAAATGAAAAAGAAATGAAGGAAACAATAGTAAAGATTAATAAAACTAAAAGCTGGTTTCTTGAGAAAATGAACAAAATTGACAAACCTTTAGCCAGACTCATCAAGAAAAAAGAGAAGAATCAAATCAACCAAATCAGAAATGAAAAAGGAGAGGTTACAACAGACAATGCAGAAATACAAAGGATTATAAGGGACTTTTATGAGCAACTATAAGGCAATAAAATGGACAACCTGGAAGAAAAGGATAGATTCTTAGATAAGTTCAATCTTCCAAGACTGAACCAGGAAGAAATAGAAATTGTAACACTGAAATCAAAACTGTAATAAAAAAATCTAACTCCCCCCACCAAAAAAAAAAAAAAAAACCCCACACACCTGGGGTCAGATGGCTACACAGGGGAATTCTATCAAACATTTAGAGAAGAGCTAATGTCTGTCCTTCTGAAACTCTTTCAAAAAATTTCAGAAGAAGGAACACTTCCAAACTCCCTCTATGAGACCAACATCACCCTGATATCAAAACCAGACAAAGACAACACAGAAAAAGAAAACTACAGGCCAGTATCACTGATGAACATAGATGCAAAAATCCTCAACAAAATTGTAGTAATCAGAATTGAACAGCACATTAAAAAGCTCATACACTGTGATCAAGTTGGGTTTATTCCAGGGATGCAAGGATTCTTCAATATATGCAAATCAATCAATGTGATACACTGTATAAACAAATTGAAACATTAAAAACTATATGATCATCTCAATAGATGCAGAAAAAGCTTTTGACAAAACTCTGCACCCATTTGTGATAAAATGCTTCAAAAAATGGGCATGGAAGGAACCTACCTCAACATGGTAAAGGCCATATATGATAAGCCAACAGCAAATATTATTCTCAATGGTGAAAAATTTAAAGCATTCCCTGTAACACCAGGAACAAGACAAGTGTGTTCACTCTCACCACTATTATTCAACGTAGTTTTAGAAGTCCTAGCTGTAGCAATTAGAGAAGAGAAAGAAATAAAAGTAATCCAGATCAGAAAAGAAATAAAGCTCTCACTGCTTGCAGATGACATGATAATATACATAGAAAACTCAAAAGAAACTATCAGAAAATTACTAGAGCTAATCAGTAAATTTAGTAAAGTCATGGGATACAAGGTCAATACACAGAAATCACTTGCATTCCTATATACTAACAATGAAAAATCAGAGAGAGAAATTAAGGAATCAGTCCTATTCACCATTGCAACAAAAAGAGTAAAATCTAGGAATAAACCTACCTAAGGACACAAAGAACCCCCTGAAGGCTCAGAGGTTAAAGGGTCTGCCTGAAATGCAGGAGACCTGGGTTCAACCCCTGGATCAGGGGGATCCCCTGGAGAAGGAAATGGCAACCCACTCCAGTATTCTTGCCTGGAGAATCCCATGGATGGAGGAGCCTGGTGGGCTACAGTCCACGGGGTTGCAAAAAGTCGGACACGACTGAGCCACTTCACTCACTCAAGGATACGAAAGAACTGTATAAAGAAAATTATAAGACACTGATGAAAGGAATCAAAGATGACATAAACAGATGGAGAGATATTCCATGTTCCTGGGTTGAAAGAATCAATATTGTGAAAATGACTATACTATCAAATGCAATCTACAGATTCAATGTGATCCCTATCAAATTACCAATGGCATATATCACAGAACTAGAACAAAAAGTTTCACAGTTCATATGGAAACACAGAAGACTCCGAATAGCCAAAGCAGTCTTGAGAAAGAAAACTGGAGCTAGAGGAATCAACTTTCCTGACTTCAGACTATACTACAAAGCTACAGCAATCAAGACAGTATGGGACTGGCACAAAAACAGAAATACAAACAAATGGAACAAGATAGAGGGCCTAGAGATAAAGTCATGAACCCACGGGTACCTTATTTTTGGCAAAGGAGGCAAGAATATACAATGGGGAAAATATAGCCTCTTCAATAAATGGTGCTGGGAAAACTCAACTGCTACGTATAAAGAAATGAAATTAGGACACTTCTTAACACCATACACAAAAACAAACTCAAAATGGATTAAAGACCTGAATATAAGACCAAAAACTACAAAACTCTTAGAGGAAAACATAGGCAGAACACTCAATGACATAAATCATAGCAAGATCCTCTATGACCAATCTCCTAGAGTAATGGAAATTAAAAAAAAGTAAACAAGTGGGACTTAATTAAACTTAAAAGCTTTTGCACTGCAAAGGAAACTACAAACACGGTGAAAAGACAACCCTCGGAATGGGAGAAAATAATAGCAAAGGAAACAACTGACAAAGGATTAATTTTTAAAACATACAAGCAGCTCATACAACTCCATACCAGAAAAATAATAAACCTAATCAAAAAGTGGGCAAAAGACCTAAACAGACATTTCTCCAAAGAGACATACAGATGGCTAACAAACACATGAAAAGATGCTCAACATCACTCATTATTCAGTCCAGTTCAGTTGCTCAGTCATGTCCGACTCTTTGCGGCCCCATGAATCGCAGCACGCCAGGCCTCCCTGTCCATCACCAACTCCCAGAGATTACCCAAACACATGCCCATCGAGTCGGTGATGCCATCCAGTCATCTCATCCTCTGTCGTCCCCTTCTCCTCCTGACCCCAATCTTTCCCAGCATCAGGGTCTTTTCCAGTGAGTCAGCTCTTCGCATGAGGTAGCCAAAGTATTGGAGTTTCAGCTTCAACATCAGTCCTTTCAGTGAACATCCAGGACTGATCTCCTTTAGGATGGACTGGTTGGATCTCCTTGCAGTCCAAGGGACTCTCAAGAGTCTTCTCCAACACCATAGTTCAAAACCATCAGTTGAACCAGAGGAATCGGGTGGAGAGGGAGGTGAGAGGGGGGATCGGGATGGGGAATACGTGTAACTCTATGGGTGATTCATATCAATGTATGATAAAAACCCACTGAAATGTGAAGTAATTAGCCTCCAACTAATAAAAAATAATAATAATAATAATAATAAAACCATCAGTTCTTCAGCACTCAGCTTTCTTCACAGTCCAGCTCTCACATCCATACGTGACCACTGGAAAAACCATAGCCTTGACTAGATGGACCTTTGTTAACAAAGTAATGTCTCTGCTTTTTAATATGCTGTCTAGGTTGGTCATAACTTTCCTTCCAAGGAGGAAGAGTCTTTTAATTTCATGGCTGCAATCATCATCTGCAATGATTTTGGAGCCCCAAAAAAAAAAGTCTGACACTGTTTCCACTGTTTCCCCATCTATTTCCCATGAAGTGATGGAACTGGATGCCACGATCTTAGTTTTCTGAATGTTGAGCTTTTAGCCAACTTTTCCACTCTCCTCTTTCACTTTCATCAAGAGGCTTTTTAGTTTCTCTTCACTTTCTGCCATAACGGTGGTGTCATCTGCATATCTGAGGTTATTGATATTTCTCCCGGAAATCTTGATTCCAGCTTGTGCTTCTTCCAGCCCAGCGTTTCTCATGATGTACTCTGCATATAAGTTAAATAAGCAGGGTGACAATATACAGCCTTGACACACTCGTTTTCCTATTTGGAACCAGTCTGTTGTTCCATGTCCAGTTCTAACTGTTGCTTCCTGACCGGCATACAGATTTCTCAAGAGGCAGGTCAGGTGGTCTGGTATTCCCATCTCTTTCAGAATTTTCCACAGTTTATTGTGATTCACACAGTCAAAGGCTTTGGCATAGTCAATAAAGCAGAAATAGATGTTTTTCTGGAACTCTCTTGCTTTTTCACTAATCCAGTGGATGTTGGCAATTTGATCTTTGGTTCCTCTGCCTTTTCTAAAACCAGCTTGAACATCTGGAAGTTCTCAGTTCACGTATTGCTGAAGCCTGGCTTGAAGAATTTTAAGAATTACTTTACTAGCGTGTGAGATGAGCGCAATTGTGTAGTAGTTTGAGCAGTTTTTGGGATTGCCTTTCTTTGAGATTGGAATGAAAACTGACCTTTTCCAGTCCTGTGGCCACTGCTGAGTTTTCCAAATTTGCTGGCATATTGAGTGCAGCACTTTCACAGCATCATCTTTCAGGATTTGAAATAGCTCAACTGGAATTCCATCACCTCCACTAGCTTTGTTCATAGTGATGCTTTCTAAGGCCCACTTGACTTCACATTCCAGGAAGTCTGGCTCTAGGTGAGTGATCACACCATCGTGATTATCTGGGTCATGAAGATCTTTTTTGTACACTTCTTCTGTGTATTCTTGCCACCTCTTCTTAAAGTCTTCTGCTTCTGTTAGAGAAAGGCAAATCAAAACTAGAATGAGATATCACCTCACACTGATCAGAATGGCCACCATCAAAATGTCTACAAACAATAAATGCTGGAGAGGGTGTGGAGAAAAGGGAACCCTCTTGCATTGCTGGTGGGAATGTAAACTGATACAGTCACTAGGGAAGATGGTATGGAGATCCCTTTAAAAACTAGGAATAAAACCACTGCTTGACCCAGCAACCCCACCCCTAGGCATATACACCTAGGAAACCAAAACTGAAAAAGACTCATGTACCCCAATATTCATTGCAGCACTATTTACAATAGCTAGAACATGGAGGCAACCTAGATGTCCATTGACAGATGAACGGATAATGAAGCGGTGGTACATATATTCAATGGAATATTACTGAGCCATAAAAAGAACACATTTGAGTCAGTATTAATGAGGTGGATGAAAATAGAGCCTATTATGCAGAGTGAAGTAAGTCTGAAAGAGAAAGATAAACATTGTATACTAATGCATATATATGGAATCTAGAATGATGGTACTGATTAACTTATTTTCAGGGCAGCAATGGAGAAATGGACATAGAGAACAGACTTATGGACACGGGGGCTAGGGGAGGTAGGAGAGTGTGAGATGTATGGAGGGAGTAACATGGAAATTTATGTTACCATGTGTAAAATAGATAGTCATTGGGAATTTGCTATATTACTCAGGGAACACAAACAGGGGCTCTGTAACAATCTAGAGGGGTAGGATGGGGAGGGAAAGGGGAAGGAGGTTCAAGAGGGTGGGGATATATGTATACCTATGACTGATTCATGTGGTATTTGGCAGAAAACAACAAAATTCTGTGAAGCAATGATCGTTCAATTAAAGTAAATAAATTTAAAAAACAAATTGTAATAGGTGGTAAAATGTAGAAATTGTACAGTAATGTGGAACAGAAGAGATCATGGGCCAAGTGAAATACCTCCAATCACACGAAAGGCCAGTCGTCATGCAAAGAATGTGATGTGTATGTGATAGGATTGGAAGGGAACCTTCTATTATGAACTCCTTCCAGAAAACCAAAAGAGTAATTCCAACAAGTACTGCATCCACTTAAACGGACTGAAAGCAGCACTGAAATGAAAATCATCAGGAATTAGTCAACAGAAAGTACATAATCCTCCATCAGATAACAGAAAATGCATGTTTTTGGATGACGAGGTAAAAACAGTTACATCTTGGTTGGGAAGTTCTGATTCATCTGCTGTATTCACCAAATATTGCACCTCCAGATGTCCATTTCTTTTGGTATTTACAAAATTCTCTTAATGGATAAAATTTCCATTCCTTGGACAACTATATAAGTTACATGGAACAGTTGTTTCCTCAAGAAGATAAAAAGTTTTGGGAAGATGGAATTATGAAGTTGCTTGGAAAATGGCAGAAGGTAGTGGAACAAAATGTTGAACATACTGTTTATGAAAGTTCTTAGTGAAAATGAAAAAATGTGTAGTTTACTACATGTCTCAGTGTGTTCCTTCTTGGGTTTACCCCGCCTGGGATTCAACCTGCTTCCTGGACTTGTTTGACTATTTCCTTTCCCATGTTAGAGAAGTTTTCAGCTACTACCTCTTCAGATATTTCCTCAGGTCCTTTCTCTCTCTCATCTTCTGGGACCCCTATAATGCAAATGTTGGTGCATTTAATGTTGTCCCAGAGGTCTTTTAGACTGTCTTCATTTTTTTTTTTCATTCTTTTATCTATATTCTGTTCTACAGCAGTGATTTCCACCATTCTGTCCTCCAGGCCAGTTATTTGTTCTTCTGCCTCAGTTATTCTGCTATTGACTTCTTCTAGCATATTATTCATCTATGATTGTTTGATCTGTAGTTCTTCTGGGTCTTTGGTAAACATTTCTTGCATCTTCTCAATCTTTGCCTCCATTCTTTTTCTGACATTCTAAATCATCTTCACTATCATTATTCTGATTTTTTTTTTTCTGGAAGGTTGCCTATCTCTGCTTCATTTAGTTGTTTTCTGGAATTTTATCTTGTCCCTTCATCTGTGACATAACTTTCTGCTTTTTCATGCTGTTTAATTTTCTGTAATGTGGTTTTGTTTTAGTCACTGTGGGACTGTTGTTCTTTCTTCTGTCTGCCCTCTGTTGGAGGGCTTGTTTAAGCTCCCTGATGGGAAGGACTCGTGGTGGGAAAAACTGGATCTTGCTCTGATGGGCAGGGCCTTGCTCAGTAATTAATTCCAGTAATTTAATCCAATTATCTACTCATGGGTGGAGTTTCAGTCTTTCCCTGGTAGTGTTTCGGCCTGAGGCGACCCAGGGCTTTGGTTGGGTTAATGGCAACCTCCAAGGGAGTTAACACCTTCCCAGATTGCTGCTGCCAGTGCCCCAATCCCTGTGGTGAACCCCTGCTGACCTGCACCTCCACAGGAGATCCTCCAAAACTAGCAGGTAGTTTTGGTTCAGTCTCCTACGAGGGTAACTGCTCCTTTCCTCTGAGTCTTGGTGCAAATAATGTTTTGTTTGTGCCCTCCAAGACTGGAGTCTCCATTTCCCCCAGTCCTGTGGAAGTCTTGTAATCAAATCCTGCTGAACTTCTAGGTCAGATTCCCTGGATTTTTCCCAGTCCCTTTGTCACATCCCCAGGCTGGGAAATCTGACATGAGATTCAGAATCTTCACAATAGTGGGAGAACTTCTTTGGTATTATTGTCCTCCAGTTTGTGGGTCACCCATCCAAGGGGGTATGGGATTTGATTTTATTGTGATTGTGCCCCTCCTACCATCTAACTGTGGCTTCTTCTTTGTCTTTGGATATGCGGTATCTTTTTTGTTAGGTTCCAGTATCATCCTGTCAATGGTTGTTCAACAGTTAGTTGTGATTTTTGTGCTCTCCCAGGAGGAGATTTAGTGCATGTCCTGCTACTCCACCATCCTAAACTGGAAGTGATTGATGTGATTTTTATCCCTCAATTTGTTAAGATGGTGTATCGCATTGATTGATTTATGTATATTGCATAAATTTATTACATGTATTTATGTACATTGCATCCCTGAGATAAACTTCACTTGATCGTGGTATGTGATCTTTTAAATGTTGTGTTAGATTCTGTTTGCTAGAACTTTGTTGAGGATTTTTGCACCTAAGTTCATCAGTGATATTAACCTGTAATTTTCTTTTTTGATGACATCTTTGTCTAGTTTTGGTGTCATGGTGATGGTGGATAAGGTTGGGAGTTTCTCCCTCTGCAAATTTTTGAAAGAATTTGAAAAGGATAGGTGTTAGTTCTCTAAACATTTAATAGTATTCACCTGTGAAGCCATCTAACCCTGGGCTTTTACTTGGAAGTTTTTTTTTAATCACAGTTTTGATTTCTATGTTTGTGGTTTGTCTATTCATATTTCCTGTTCCTTCCTGCTTCAGTTTTGGAAGGTTGTACTTTTTGAAGAATTTGGTCATTTCTTCTAGGTTGTCCATTTTATTGGCATATAGTTGGTTATAGTAGTCCTTTATGATCCTTTGCATTTCTGTGCTACCTGTTGTAAATTCTCCCCCCCCCCACCGCCCCCCGCGATTTTATTGATGTGAGTCTTTCCCCCTTTTTATGATAACTCTGGCTATTAGTTTGTCAGTTTTGTTTATCTTCTCAAAGAAATAAGTTTCAGTGTTTCTTGATCTTTGCTATTGTTTTTTTCATTTCTTTATCATTTATTTCAGCTCTGAAATTTATGATTTCTTTCCTTCTACTAACTTTGGGGTTTTTTGTTCCTCTTTTTCTAGTTGCTTTAGGGATATGGTTAGGTTATTTATTTGATATTTTTCTCACTTCTTGAGGCAAGCTTGTATTGCTAAAAGCTTTTCTCTAAGCACTGCTTTTGGTGCATCCCATAGGTTCTGGGTTTTCATTCTCATGTGTTTCTGTTTTTGTTTTTGGTTTTTTGTTTTTTTTTTTTAATTTCCTCTGATTTCTTCAGTTACCTCTTGGTTATTTAGAAGCATATTGTTTAGCCTCTGTGTTTTTGCATTTCTTTTCAGCTTTTCCCTGTAATTGATATCTAAACCCATAGTGTTGAGATCATTAAAATGCTTGATATGATTTCAGTGTTTTTACATTTACCAAGGCTTGATTTGTGATCCAAGATGTGATTTATTCTGGAGAATGTTCCATGTATTATGAGAAAAAAAATTGTATTCTGCTACTTTTGGATTCAATGTCCTGTAGCTTTCAATTAGGTCCATATGGTATAATGTGTCATTGAAGACTTGCATTTCCCTTTAGTTTTTTGTATGGATGATATGCTTATTTTTCTGAATGGGATGTTAAAGTCCCCCACTATTATTATGTTATTGTTGACATCCACTTTATAGCTGTTAGCATTTGCCTTATGTATTCAGGTGCTCCTAAGCTGGGTGCATGGGCTTCCCAGGTAGCTCAGTGGAAAAAAAAAAAGCTGCCTGCCAATGCAGGAGCTGTGGGTTCAATCACTGGACCTAGAAGATATCTTGGAGGAGAAAATGCCAGCTCACTCCAGTATTCTTACCAGGACAATACCATGGACGAAAGAGCCAGGTGGACCAAAGATCATAGAGTTGCAGAGTCAGACTTGACTGAGTGGCTGAGCATGCACGTATGTTTGGTACATATATATTTATAGTTGTTATATATTCTTCTTGGATCTATCCCTTCATCATCATGTAGTGTCCTTCCTTGTCTCTTGTAACAGTCTGTGTTTGAAAGTCTATTTTATCTGATATGAGTATTGTTACTCTAGCTTTCTTTTGATTTCCATTTGCATGAAATATCTTTTTCCAGCCCCACATTTTCAGCCCTAGGTCTGAAGTGGGTCTCTTTTAGACAGTTTATATATGGGTATTGTTTTTGTGCCATTTTAGCCAGTCTCTGTCTTTTGGTTGCAGCATTTGATCTACTTACATTTAAGGTCATCACATTTAAGGATCATACATATCTTATTACCATTTTCTTCGTTGTTTTGGGTTTGTTTTGCAGGTCTTTTTTCTTTTCTTTTGTTCTTCCCACCTAGAGAAGTTCGTTTAGCATTTGTTGTAAAACTGGTTTGGTGGTGCTGGATTCTCTTAAATTTTCTTATCTGTAAAGCTTTATATTTCTCTGTCAAATCTGAATGAGATCCTTGCTCAGTAGAGTAATCTTGGTTGTAGGCTTTATCCTTTCATTACTTTAATTATATCCTGCCACTTCCTTCTGGTCTACAGAGTTTCTGCTAAAAGATCATAAACTGTTAAACTTATGGGGACTCCTTTATATATTACTTGTTGCCTTTCCCTTGCTGCTTTTAATAATTTTTCTTTGAGTTTAATTTTGGTTAGATTGATTAACATGTGTCTTGGCATGTTTGTTTCTCTCTGAGTTTAATCTGTATGGGACTCTGGTCTTTTTGGACTTGGGTGGAATATTTCCTTTGCCATGTTAGGGAAGTTTTCAACTATAATCTCCTCAAATATTTTCTCTTAACCTTTCTTTTTCTCCTCTTCTTCTAGGACCCTTATAATTTGAATGTTGGAGGGCTTAATTTTGTCCCAGAGGTCTCTTGAGACTGCCCTCATTTATTTTCATTCTTTTTTCCTTTATTGTGCTCTGCTTCAATTTTGTTCACCATTTTATCTTCCAGCTCATTTTTCCATTATTCTCCCTCACTCATTCTGCTATTGGTTCCCTCTCATGTATCCTTTATTTCACATGTTGTTTTGTTCATCACTGATTTTCTGTTCCTTATGTCTTCTAGATGTTTGTTAAACATTTCTTGTATCTTCTCAATCTGTGCCTGCATTTGATTTATCTGTGCCTCCACTGTACTTCTGAGGTTTTGGATCATCTTTATTTTCACTATTTTGAATTGTTTTTCAGGTGGACTGCCTATTTCCTCTTCATTTGTTTGGTCTTGTGACTTTTTATCTTGTTCCTTCATCTGTTGCATGCTTCTCTGTTTTGTCATTTTGCTTAACTTACTGTGTTTGCATTCTCCTTTCTATAGGCAGGAGTCTGCCCCCAATAGGTTGGATTGGCCCAGTACCTTTTGAAGGCTTCCTGGTGGGGGGACTGGGGCCTGTGTTCTTGTGGGTAGAGCTGGATCTTGTTCCTCTGATGGGCATTGCCACATCCAGTGGTATATTTGGGAGTGTTTTTGAGCTTAGTATGTCTTTAGGCAGTCTGTGTGCTAATGGGTGGAGTTGTGTTCCTGCGTTGTTTGGTGCAAAGTGTCCAGTTGACTGTTGGGAACTTTCTGGCCAATTGGGTGGAATCTGGGCTTAGTGCTGAGACGGAAACCTTTGGGAGAGCTCTTGCCAGTTAATATTCCATAGGGTCACTCATTCTCTAGTGGTCCAACATCCTGGACGCAGGCCTCACGACACAGAAGTTCAGAGACCTGATCCCTGGTTGGAGCACCAGGCATCTGTAAACTACATAGTACAGAACAGAAATAATAAGAAAAAACAATCAAACAAACTTTTAAGAAAAGGAATGGACAGAGAAAAACCCAAGACAAATGGTAAAAGCAAAACTAAACAGACAAAAACATACAAAGAAATTCACATATTCACACTCACAAAAAGAGAAAAAAGATGCAACGAGAAAGAAGAAAGTGATCAAACTGACAAATAAATCCATAAATGAAAAAGAACAGTACAAACTAGCAAAACAAAACCAAGATTAAATCAAATGCAGAAAGCAAACTAAAAAAAGGGCAAAGAAAAGAAACACATCAATACGGTCAAAATGGGGGGCGGGGGAAGATGTAAAAACGAGATGAAAACAAAAGGAAAAAATATTAAATATCAAAGAAGTAAAGGGAGAGAAATATAAAATATAGCAAAGCAAAACATGGAAAATGCAATATAAAGAAAAAGTATAATAGTGTAGAAATAGGAAAAAATAAATTTATTTAAAAATCATAAAAAGAAAAAGCAAATAAAAATCAAAGGGATAATTTTTCAAACAATAGAACAAAATAGGGAAGAAAAAAGAATAATACAGACAGAAAAGTAGTAAGAACATTTTTCTGTGGCTCAGCTTTCTGTATCCTTGCCCTCACAGTGAGATCCTGCCATTTGGCCTGTTTAAGAAGCCCTCCAATATATCTGAGAATGTCTATGGACCCGCTGTGTGCACTGTGGGGCCAGCTCAGACCCTGGTCTGGACTTAGTCCAACTTGTTCTTGCTTCCAAAATTCACAATTGCCCCCAGAGTCCACAGCCTCAAATGTGGGAACATTCATTGTTTATTCAGATATTCCACAGAAGCAACATTTACCAAGTCAACTGTGGGGATTTTATCTGCTACTTCTGTGGCTGCACAAGGGAATTCCCTTCCTCTCCTTTGGTCACAGAGCCCCTAGTGCTCAGCTTTGGTTTTGCCCCTGCCTCTGTTTATGTGCAGCCCTCCAGTGTCTGTTCCCCACCTGGACAAGAGAGGGTGAAAGTAGCAGCTGATTAGGGCTCACTTGCTCACTAGGGCCAGGGAGAAAGAAGAATACAGCAGACACAGTTGGGATGTGCAGTGAGTGCCTGCAGTGGCAGAGGCCTGCAGGAAGTTGCCATAGCTTGAGGTCAGTCATGTGCTCTCCCAGGGGAACTGGCCCTAATGTTGTGGGTCCCTCAGCAGTGCCAACTCTACAGCCTGCAGGGAAAATGTAGGCAGTGACCTGCACCTGCTCACAGCTTGGTAACAGTTTCAGCAGTATCATGCCCACTTCTGGGGTTGGAGACAGCATCTGCTGCCTGCCCCACCTCTGGCCCTTTGGAGTCAGTCCCCTGCCATCTGTGAGCACACTGAGTTAGATAGTTCCAGGCTGGCCAACTCTTCTCGAGTACCCCACGACAAGGATTTCTTGTCTCTCTTGCAAGCCCAGGAATTTTCCTAGACCCCTTCAGCTGTGTTGTAGTAGTCCCCTCAGACTGTCTTCATGGTAGACAGTTCCAATCCTCTCTCTGGGGTCTGACCTCCGAAGCCTGAGCCTCAGTACCCAGTCCCCACCTATCCCAGCAGGTGTGCAGACAAGTGTGATACAGGCTGGGTGACGCTAGTTGGCACTGATCTTTGTGCAGAATTCTCTCCAATTTTCCCTCCACACACCTGTTGTTACACTTTCCTGAGGTTCCAAACCTCACCCTTTTTGCCACCAATGAGAGCGTTCCTGAACATGTGAAAAAAATTTTCCTCCCTCACAGCTCCCTCCCAAAGGTGAAGGTCCCATCCTGATTCTTTCGTCTCTCTTTCTTCTTATTTCTTTTGCCCTACCTCCATTATGTGGAGAACAGCTTGCCTTTTTGGAGACCTGAGGTCTTCTGCCAGCATTAAGTGTTCTGTAGGAGTTGTTCCACATGCAGACGTATTTTTGATATATTTGTGGGGAGTAAAGTGATCTCCATATCTTACTCTTCTGCCATCTTGAAGGTCCCTCCTGGCACTTCTAGCTTGCCATGAACAGATGCAAAGTAGCTCTGGGTTAAAACCAACAACAACAACAAGAACAACAAAAAACCTCTCAGGAGAAGAGATGCAGATTCTGGCAGTAGGAATCAGGCCAGGGTGAATTGTTGTGGTAAAGGCTGAGGGGAAAATTGGTAAAGTGTCCAGGGTGTCTGCTGTACTTGGGTACTCCGGAACCCAGTACTTGAGCAAAAGTTTATGTGCTGTTATTTTTTCAGAAAGTGACTTCCAAGGGAGCAGGAGTGAGGGGAAAGTGTGGAGGCAGAGCTAGAAAGTTCAATCAAGTCAACGGTGAATTTCACAAGTGCACTGATTGCTTGATCTCATAAAGCTATCTATTGAGAGGATGTGTGAATGACGGCAACCCCAGATAATCTGTCCTAAGGAATGAGGGGACTTTAGCCTTGGGAATCTAAACTCATTGGTGAAAGGTTTCTCCATAATTCATGAACTTCCCACCACCTCCAGACCCTGCATGTGTGGTCACCAAGTGGGTCTTCTGACCTCTCACACCTCAATAGTAAGAAGGAAGCCAAGAGAGGGAGGTGGGTGCCATCCAGCATGGACAGGAGGGAAGACTGCAGGGCTTGCCTAGGTGGGGTTGACATGTCCTTACATACTTGGTTGCCCCATGGCAGCCAGCACAGAAAAGGTGGTCAGGGGCCTCTGAAATGGTCAAGGCCAAAAGGATCTGAGATGTTGCCTAAGATATATCTGATGCATTTTAAAAAATAAATATTAATGTATCTTCACACATAAAACATCTGCTTATATGTACAAACAAAATCACATGGAAAAAAGGTAAGGTTTTTAAAAAGACATTGGTGAAAAGCCAACCAAATTTTATCCCTCCTATACTATTTTATATATGTTTAAAGTTTTATATAATAAAGATGTTTTGATTTTACAATGGCTGAAGGTCATGTGGACAGTTTTAGAAAGGAAAGTAGCATAGTAAATATTTATTTCTCAGCATAAAACAAACTGGTAATAATTATTTTTCTTCATGATGGGAACAGACAATATTGTCCTTTTCAATAAAAGGTTTAATCTTTTAAGAAATTGTTTAGAAAAGCAGGAATAAGTAATTTGGTTTTTTTTATTATTATTTTAAATTTATTTATTTTAATTGGAGGCTAATTGCTTTACAATATTGTAGTGGTTTTTGCTAAACATTGACACGAATCAGCCATGGGTGTACATGTGTTCCCCATCCTGAACCCCCCTCCCACCTCCCTCCCCATCCCATCCCTCAGGATCATCCCAGTGTGCCCGCCCTGAGCACCCTGTCTCATGCATCGAACCTGGACTGATGATCTATTTCACATATGGTAATATACATGTTTCAATGATATTCTTTCAAATTATCCCACCCATGCCTTCTCCCACCAAGTCCAAAAGTCTGTTCTTTACATCTGTGTCTCTTTTGCTGTCTCACTTATAGGGTCATCGTTACCATCTTTCTAAAGGGAATAAGTAGTTTTTAATGTGAAAGGTATAACTCTTGTCTTATAATAAAAATAGTTTCCAAATGATTTACAAGTATACTTTCTTTATGTTAATATATCTTGCTTCATTTATTTTTAAATCCACTAAATTCACCAAATAATCTCTGTTATTCACCAAATACTTTCTGAGCCCCTCCTGTGGGCAAGGGCCTTGCACGTCACTTGACAAGACGAATCAGAAAAAGTGATCACCAACTAAGTGCCCATAGGGGCTTCTCCAATGGCTCAGTAGTAAAGAATCCTCCTACAACACAGTAGACACAGGAGACATAGGTTCGATCCGTGGGTCATGAAGATCCCCTGAAGGAGGAAATGGCAACCCACTCCAATATTTTTGTCTGAAAAATCCCAATGACAAAGGAGCCTACTGGGTTATAGTCCAGCGGTTCGCAAAGAGTTGGACACAGCTGAGCACAGCACATACTATATAAATTTACATATTGGAAGAGATAAGATGGGTTATGGCAAAAAAAAAAAAAATGCAAACTCACCTAGTTCCCAAATGCTTTCTTACCTTTCCCAACTTCCAGTGCAACAAAGTTTGGGACCACATGACTAGTTCTGTCTGGTGAACTGTGAGCAGAAGTGATGCATGTCATTCCTGGGCTAAGGCAGCTATGAACTAGTGTGGTGATGCTAGGGACCATGTTTTGCTAGATGACATAGTTACAAGAGGTTCAGAGGCCACCAGACTTGCATCAGGCCTTTCAGGAAAAAGACACAAATCTTTACCGCTCATCACAGCTGAGTGCAGACTCTTTTCTTGCCTTGGGATCTACAAAAACAAACAAACAAACAAACAAAAACCCTGACAATCTTATGGGTTGTCCTTTTCTAACAAATATACCAGAGAAACAAACTCAAATGTGCTGCCACCAAAACCCAAAGGGGTTCACCAAGTAATGAGCCTTGTTCTGTTTAGTGTCTCTCACTAGCAGTAAATTCCTGCAGCGTTTTTCTTCTGGCCCTAGTAAGATGTGACTAAAAGGACACAACATCTCTGTGATCTTCCTTCATAAAGCACATAACCCCAGTCTAATGATGAGAAAACATCAGACAAACCCAAAGTGAGAGGTGTTCTACAAAATATCTGGCCAGGAATTTTAAAAAGTTTTAGGTATACAAAAAACCCACAAAGAGAGAAAAGGGAACCTTCCTACACTGTTGGTGAGAATGTAAACTGGTGTAGCCACCATGGAGAACAGTATAGAGGGTTCTCAAAAAGCTAAGAATAGAGCTACCATATGACCCCAGGCATATATCTGGACAAAATGCTAATTTAAAAAGGTACATGCACCCCTATGTTCACAGTCAAGGAGGAAAGGGGTTAGGGGAGGGATGGACTGGGAGTTTGGGGTTAACAAATGCAAACTATTATATAGAATATATATATTTTATATACTATATAGAATATATATATATATAGAGAGAGAGAGAGAGAATGGATAAACAGCAAGATCCTACTTTATACACAGGAAACTATATTCAGTGTCTTCTGATAAACCATAATGAAAGAGAATATGAATGAGGATATATATATATACATGTATCTTATATTCATATATATAAATGAATCATTTTGCCATACATCAGAAATTAACACAACACTGTAAATCAACTATACTTCAACTTAAAAAAAAAACACAAGGAAAGGCTGATCAACTCTTGGAGGTTGATAGAGACTAAGAAGACATTACAACTAAACGCAATGTGGAATCCTAGATTGAATGCTTGAACAGAAAAAAGACACTGATGGAAAAATGAGTGAAGTCTATGGTTTGGTTAATAGTGCTGCATTGATGTTTATTTTGTAATTTTGAGAAATGTACCATGGTTATGTAAGCCATCAACATTAAGGGATGTTGAGTAAAGGGTATGAGGAGCCTCTCTATACTATCTTTTCAACTCTTCTATAAATCTATAAGTACTCAAAGATAAGCAGTTTGTAGGAAGAAAGAAAGGAAGTTCTGGTTAATCAAACTTGAATATATAGGACAGGGAGAAATGTATAGGACAATTGTGGACAAGTGTGAACAATATATAGGACACTGTAAGCAATGTATGCAGTGTGTGCTTTAGTCTTTTGGGGGGGTGTGTGTGTGCATGTGTAGCTGGGGAGACATAGGGTGTGGGAGTGTGTATGAATGTGTCTCTGAGTGTGCCTGTGTGTCTCTGGTGCAGACCAGATGAGTTTATATGAACACATAGTTCTACTGTGAGGAAATTAATAAGCCAAGGTGCCTCCATGAACCTGAGAGTTACTGCCTTATGAAATTTTGAGCCCTAGGCACATTGCTTCCCTCACCCTAGATCCAACCTTTTAATAAAGCTGCCAGGAAGAGCAAAAGAAAGAAATAGGGGGCACCTGGATTTGAACCAGGGACCTCTTGATCTGCAGTCAAATGCTCTTCCACTGAGCTATACCCCCTGGTGATAATGTGACTCCTACAAATACTTATTCAACTTTTATGAGTTACATCATACTCCTAAATGCCTTTATGGCTGACATTCCTGGGTTTAACTTTATTCCTCATTCCCTTCAAGCCACACCACTTCCTTCTTTTCCCAGCGTGAAAAGTGCTGTATTCTCAATCTAATAGCCAGTATTTAAATATGTGTGCTACTGCCCATAAATCTCTGGGCACATTGATGAGTATTCTAAGTATCGTGGACATGGAGGGGATCTTAACTGGGTATCCACAACTGGACTTCAGAGGCTTGTGTTAAACACTGCATTACAGGCAAATACTGTGTATTATGTATGTATTGTATATGGTGCATGATTTCATCCGATTTTCAAGGGAATCTCATCCAAGTGAACTGTCCCATTTTACAGCTGGGAAAAACAATTAAAAAGTCAAAACTTCACTACTGATTCCTAGTTCTTTGAGTTTCAGTCTGAGAATCTTAAATCTTATGTGTCTCCAAAGAAAGGTCAAGGGAATCTCTGACAATGCAGCAAATTCTCCCTGATGAGACTGCTCTGAAGCTAAGGAGCTCACAGTTCCCAGAGCTCCAGCTCACAGCTCTCTCAGGGCTGCAGATGAACTTCCCAGCCTCTCGACTCTGTGGTTTTACAGAAACCTCATGTTGCAAACCCTGTATGCCCCAAACTAAACTTATCTTTCTGCCCAAATCTGCATCTCCTCTTATTTTGCTTTGTTATAACAATAACAGTCCATATTTACTAAACACTTGCCATGTACCAAGAAAGGTACTAAAAGTTCTAGCCATAACTTCCACTTGAATCATCACTTTAAAATCCCACAAAACAAGTATTATTGTTAGCATACAGAATTTGCAATTGAGAAAACTGGGGCACAGAGTGACCACACAGCTGGGAGGTGATGGGGCCAGGATTTCAGTGTGGGCTCAGAGCTGGGTGCTGGGCCTGCTTATTTAACCATCTGATCAGCCTCTGCCCTGTCTTGGTGGGTGACACCTCTGTGTACTCAGTCATTCAGCCAAAATATCTAAAAGAATTCTGGGCTTCTTTCAACCTCTCCTCCTCAGTTCCAGTTAATCACTGGGTACTCTTAATTTATCTTTGACATCACTTACGTCCATCCTCACCCCTGAACACAGTGCCACCACCTCTTAAATGGCCTCACAGCCTCCACTCCTCAAATCCATCCCCTATGGCTCCCAAGGAAGTTGTTTGAAACCCAGGTGTATCTAGGTCACTCCTGTTTAAAGGCCTTTGTGATAAATTTCAAACCTCTTAGCACAACACAAATTTCCTACATTTTTATCCCTGTCTGCTTGCACAGTTTAAGCCTCCTCTTCTGACACTCCCCATGCCACATGTTGGATCCAGTTGCCTCCAACTGCATCCATCTGGCTCTAGCCTCTGCCACTCCCCATGCTCTTGCCTCTACTCCACCCTCCCTCTGATAAGATACTGTTCTTCTCTGAGATGCTGCCTTACCAACAGCTCCTCTGGGAAGCCTCCTGTAACCTCTTTCCTCTGGACAAAGGTAGTTACTCTGTGTTACTGAAGCCGGCTCAGCTCAGTACAGCTCACAGCTATCTTGTTTCACAGGCTTGCCTCCTAGCTGAGGGCACACTGAGTCCAGAGGCTGTGTCTCTGGCTGTGTCACTTCTGGGCTACATCTTGCACAATTTTGGCACATAGTAGGTTCTTAGTGTGTGTCATTCAAACTGATTTTACTATGCAGCAGTTCCTGTGCTGTAGGCAGGAGTTAAACCTGTACTGAAGCATAACCTCTGACCCCAGCCTAGGTCTGGAATGCAGGCACCCATGGTGGGTGCTTGCTGCAAGAAATGAACTTGGGGTGGAAAGGTAGTAGAAAATCCGCAAGCTTTAGAGCAAGAAAAGAGTGCCACTTCCTAAACTTTAGGCCAGTTCATGTTTATCCTCAGCAGTGTTTTGTGAGAAAGGACAATATTGCCTGACTGTCCCCAGGACATTGCAAAGTGTGGGTACCACCACTAAGTTATTAGGTTTGCCCTGCAGCCAAAATGTTCTAAAAGTCTATGGACAGTCCTAGCATCTTGGGAGCATCGCTAGGTGGGATTTTGTGGCAAAGAATTTAACAGAAAGAAAACAGTATGAAGAGTAGAATAAAGTCTTTGAGAACTATGTTCTGAGTTCAAATCCTGAACCTGTGCTTTGTAGTATCTCCAAGTCTCAGACTCCTCATGCAAAATTGACATAATACGCCTTCTAAAATTTTGGTAAGAGATGGAAGAAGTTAATGTAAAGAACCTAGTCTGCCATCTGGCATACACACAAGGGACATTATTCAGCAAGTCATGAACTACAGAAGATAAAAGTCAAAATCAATCCATACTTTTCTAAATCAAGAAGAATATTCAGGGGGAACCTGGATTTGAACCAGGGACCTCTTGCTCTGCAGTCAAATGCTCTATCTCTGAGCTATAGCAACTCTATCCCTGAGTTATAACCCCAGTGAAATGGACTTGTTTTTATAATCAATTTTTCTCTTTCAACATTGTCTTTCTAAAACCTGCAAGGACTCAGGGGAGCTATTAATATAATTAGAGAGAATGCTGCCTGGAAAGAGTCTGGGCACCACAAGTCTTAGAATTTCATTATAAACAATGACATGAGTCCTGAGAATTAGGTTCTCTGAGCCTAGAAACTCTTTTAGACTTTCCATACCCCAAGCCTGTCTCCCATATCCCATAAAAAGTGAACCTCAGCTCCAGGTAAAAATCATCAGATTTGCCACAAGTGACATCATCAGTATTATGTGCTAATTGGATTCCTATCGTGCATCCACAGTCATGGTTCCCAGCAACTGAGATCCTCATTCCTTTTCTGACTTCATAGAACCGAGCTCATAGCTGGTATTCAATAAATGTTTGTTGCATTAAATTGATTCTGGAAAAAATATGTGTAAACAGGATTTGAGTGAGATAACTTTTCTAAGACATAAGTGTAAGATGATTTTACTCAAACAAAAACCAATGGTCAAGGAGATACACTGTTGTGTAACATAACATGCCAGAAACTTGGAATACTGCCAATTATAAAAGATCATTTGTTGAAGAGAAATAAGGCTCCAAATTAGTTCAAGATAATGGAGTAAGAAGATGTGTCCTCTGCCCTTCCTGCAAGACCACTGAAATCACAACTGACTGTTGAGTAACCATTGACAGGAAGATCCTGGAACCCACCCAAAAAAAAGATATCTCATGCCCAAAGACAAAGAATAAGCTCCTATGAGACAGTTGGAGGGGTGAAATCATGATAAAATCAGATACCTGCCAAGTGAGTGACCTACAAATTAGAGAGCAACTATAACTGCAGATAATCTCTCACTGTTGTGAAGGTTCTGAGCCATCTGTCTTCCCAGCCTAGTAAGCCAGCGGAGAGTCTAGGAATCCTGTTAAAGGCCAGCAGGATTTGATTTGCAATCAGGACTGGGGGAACAGACGTTCCACTCTTGGAGGGCACACACAAAATCTTATGTGTACCAGGACCCAGGGGAAAGGAGTAGTGGCCCCACAGAATACTGAACCAGACCTACCTGCCATTGTTGCAGGGTCTCCTGCAGATGTGTGGGGTGGTAGTGGTTCAGTGCAGGGACAAGGCCACTGGCAGCAGCAGTTCTTGGAAGCACCCATTGGAGTAAACCTTGCTGGAGGTCATTGCCATTAATCCTACCAGGGAGCCTGTAGATGCCAGGGCTAGGTCACCACAGGCCAGACAACTAATAGGGAGGGAACACAGCCCCATGCACCAGCAGGCAAACAGATTAAAGTTTTACTGAGCATGTCCCTGCCCACCAGAGCAAGAACCACCAGTTCTACCCACCATCAGTCACTCCCATCAGGAAGCTTACACAAGTCTTTTAGATAGCTTCATCCAACAGAGAACAGATAGCAGATGCAAGAAGAATACAATCCTGCAGCCTCCATAACTAAAACCACAATCACAGAAAGTTAAAAAAAATGAAAATGCAGAAGATTATGTCCCAGATAAAGGAAAAAGATAAAACCCTGGAAAAACAACTAAATGGAGTATAAATAGGCAAGCTTTCAGGAAAAGAATTCAGAATAAAGATAGTGAAAATGATCAAGGATCTTGGGAAAAGAATGTAAGTAAACATTGAGAAGATACAGAAAATGTTTAACAAAGACCAAAAACTAAAGAACAAAGAAACAGAGATGAACAATACAATAACTGAAATGAACAATACACTAGAAGGAATTAATAACAGAGGCACAAGAATCAATAAGTGACCTGGAAGACAGAATGGTGGAAATCACTGTCACAGAGAAGAATATAGTAAAAAAAAAATGAAAAAAAAATGAAGATAGCCTATGAGACCTCTGGTACAATAGTAAACACATCAACATTTGGATTATAGGGATCCCAGAAGGAGAAGAGAGAAAGGACTTGAGAAAATATTGGAAGGTATAATAGCTGAAACCTTCCCTAATATAGGAAAGGAAATAGCCAACCAAGTCCAGGAAGTTCAGAAAGTTCCAGACAGGATAAACCCAAGGAGGAACATGCTGAAACACATAGTAATCAAACAGACAGAAATTAAAAACAAATGTAAAATATTAAGAGCAACAGGGAAAAATGACAAATAACATACAAGGGAATGCCCATACGGTTGTCAGTGGGTTTCTCAACAGAAATTCTGAAAGCCAGAAAGGAGTGGCATGATATATTTAAAGTGATGAAAGGGAAGAATCTACAACCAAGAATACTCTACCTGGTGCGACTGTCATTCAGATTTGATGGAGAAATCAAAAGCTTTACAGACAAGAAAATTTTAAGAAAATTCAGCACTACCAAAGCAAATTTAGAAACAAATGCTAAAGGAAAAGACCCTGATGCTGGGAAAGATTGAAGGTAGGAGGAGAAGGGGGTGACAAAGGATGAGATGGTTGGATGACATCAGCAACTCTATGGACATGAATTTGAGTAAGCGCCAGGAGTTGGTGATGGATAGGGAAGCTGGTGGGCTGCAGTCCATGGGGTCACAAAGAGTTGGACACAACTGAGTGACTGATCTGAACTGAAAGGAATTTGTCTAGTCAGGAAACAAAAGAGAAGGAAAAGACCTGCAAAATCAAACCCAAACAGCTAAGAAAATGGTAACAGACGCATACATGTCAATAACTACCTTAAGTGTAAATGGATTAAATGCACCAACCAAAAGATGTAGACTGGCTCAATGGATACAAATGTATATATACATGTTTTATTATGTGTGTGTGTGTGTGTGTGTGTGTGTATAAAGGTCCATATATATGCTGTCTACAAGAAACCCACCTCAGATCTAGGGATAAATACAGACTGAAAGTGAGAGGATGGAAAAGTTATTCCACACAAAAGAAAATCAAATGAAAGCTGTAGTAGCAACACTCATATCAGACAAAAAGACTTTTTTTAAAAATGGAAGAGACAAAGAGTGACACTGCATAATGATCAAGGAATCAATGTAAGAACATATGACAACTGTAAATATGTATGCATCCAACATAGGAGCATTTCAGTATGTAAGGCAAACAGTAACAACCATAAAGGGAGAAATTGACACTAACACAATAATAGTGGGGGACTTTAACATCTCACTTTCATCAATGGACTGATCATCCAGATAGAAGATTAATAAGGAAATACAGGCCCAAGACACATTTGATCAAATCGACTTAAGGACTGTTGCTGAAGCTGAAAATCCAATACTTTGGTCACCTGATGTGAAGAACTGACTCATTTGAAAAGACCCTGATGCTGGGAAAGATTGAAGGTGGGAGGAGAAGGGGACAATGGAGGATGAGATGGTTGGATGGCATCACCTACTCAATGGACATGAGTTTGAGTAAACTCCAGCAGTTGGTAATGGACAGGGAGGCCTGGCGTGCTGCAGTGCATGGGGTCACAAAGAGTGGGACACGACTGAGTGACTGAACCGAACTGAACTGATATTTATAGAGCATTCCATCTGAAAGCAGCAGACGGAATTCTTCTCAAGTACACACAAAACATTCTCCCAGATAGCCCACATGCTGAACCACAAGGTGAGCCTTGGTAAATTTAAGAAAATTGGAATCATATCAAGCATCTTTTTTCATCACAACACTATGAGATTAGAAATAACTTAATGAAAAAAAAAACTATTAAAACAGAAACATGTAGAGGGTAAACAATATGCTATTAAACAACCAAAAGATCACTGAAGAAATCAAAGAGGAAATTTAAAAAAAAAATACCTAGAGACAAATGATAATGAAAGAACAGTGATCCAAAACCTATGGGATGCAACAAAAGCAGTTCTAAGAGGGACATTTACAGCAATAGAATCTTACATCAATAACAACAAAAAATTTCAACCAACCTAAACGTACACCTAAAACACCTAGAGAAAGAAGTACAAAACCTAACGTTAGAAAGAAATACATCATAAAGATCAGAGCAGAAATAAATATAATAGAGATAAAGAAAGCAATATCAAAGATCAATGAAACTAAAAGCTGGTTCTTTCAAAAGATAAAATTGATAAACCTTTAGCCAGACCCATCAAGAAAACAAGGGAGAGGACACAAATCAGTAAAATTAGAAATGAAAAAGGAGAAACTACAATTGACACTGCAGAAATACTAAGGATCATAAGAAAGTACTACAAGCAACTATATGTCAATAAAAAGAATAATCTGGGGAAAACGGACAAATTATTAGAAAGGTATAGCTTTTAGCCTCCCAAGACTGAACCAGGAAGAAATAGAAAATATAAACAGCAATCACAAGCACTGAAATTAAATCTGTGATTTAAAAACTCCCAACAAATAGAAGTCCAGGACCACAAGGCTTGATAGGTGAACTCTATCAAATATTTAGAGAAAAGCTAACACCTATCCTCCTGAAATGGTTCCAAAAAAGTTGCAGAAATTCCCAAACTCTTTCTATGAGGTCACCACCATCCTAATGCCAAAACCAGACAAATATACCACCCAAAAAAGAAAATTACAGGCCAGTATCACTGATGAACATAGATGTGAAAATCCTCAAAAAATACTGGCAATCTGAATCCAACAATACATTAAAAGGACCATACACCATAATCAAGTAGGATTTATCCCAAGGATGTAAGGATTTTTTAATATTGGTAAATCATCAGTGTGATATACCACATCAATAAAATGAAGAGAAAATCCATAATGTCATTTCATTAGATGCAGAAAAAGCTTTTTACAAAATTCAACACCCATTTATAACACAAACTCTCTAGAAAGTGAGCATAGGGGAACATATCCCAATATAATAAAGGCTATATATGAAAACCTATAACTAACATTATACTCAATGGTGAAAAACTAAAAGTGTATTTTTCTAAGATCAAGAACAAGACAAGGGTGTCCAGTCTCACCACTTTTACCCAATATAGTTTTGGAAGTCCTCACTATTGTAATCAGAGAATAAAAGTAAAAGGAATCCAGCTGGAAAAGAAATTAAACTATCACTGTTTGCAGATAACATGATACTATACATTAAAAGTCCTAAAGATGCTACCAGAAAACTATTAGAGCTCATCAATGAATTTGGTAAAGTTTCAGGCTATAATATTAATACACAGAAATCTGTTGCATTTCTATACACTAACAATGAAAAATCAGAAAGGAAAATCCAAGAAACAATTCCATTTACCATCACATCAAAAAGAGTAAAATACCTAGGAATAAACCTATGTAAGGAGACAAAAGACCTGTACTCTGAAAACCATAAGATACTGACGAAAGAAATCAACAAAGACACAAAGAGATGGAAAGATATGCCATGTTCTCAGATTGGAAAAATCAGTACTGTCAAAAGGAGTATACTACAGAAAGCAATATACAAATTCAATACAAATGTCCTGGTTTCCTGGGGATTCTTCTGGATTTAGTACTGAAAGTCCTGCATCCCAGGAAACCTCTCAGAAAGCCAGGCTGGAGTTGGTTGGTCTCCACAGATACGACTTTTTTTTTTTTTTTTCATTCACAGTATTTACAAAACCTAATCATGCACTTCTCACTGTCTCATATTTTTTACCATTTTCCTGTAACTTCTATATTCAGTTGAGTTCATTTCAGTCGCTCAATCGTGTCCAACTCTTTGTGACCCCATGAATCGCAAAGCACGCCAGGACTCCCTGTCTATCACCAACTCCTGGAGATTACTCAAACTCATGTCCATCGAGTCGGTGATACCATCCAGCCATCTCATCCTCTGTCATGCCCTTCTCCTGCCTCCAATCCCTCCCAACATCAGGGTCCTTTCCAATGAGTCAACTCTTCGCATGAGGCGGCCAAAGTATTGGAGTTTCAGCTTCAGCATCAGTCCTTCCAATGAACACCCAGGACTCATCTCCTTTAGGATGGACTGGTTGGATCTCCTTGCAGTCCAAGGGAATCTCAAGAGTCTTCTCCAACACCACAGTTCAAAAGCATCAATATTTCGGCGCTCAGCTTTCTTCACAGTCCTACTCTCACATCCATACATGACCACTGGGAAAACCATAGCCTTGACTAGACAGACCTTTGTTGGCAAAGTAATGTCTCTGCTTTTTAATATGCTATCTAGGTTGGCCATAACCTTCCTTCCAAGGAGTAAGCGTCTTTTAATTTCATGGCTGCAATCACCATCTGCAGTGATTTGGAGCCCCAAAAAAATAAAGTCTGACACTGTTTTCATTGTTTCCCCATCTATTTGCCATGAAGTGATGGGACCAGATGCCAAGATTTTAGTTTTCTGAATGTTGAGCTGTAAGCCAACTTTTTCACTCTCCTCTTTCACTTTCATCAAGAGGCTTTTTAGTTCCTCTTCATTTTCTGCCATAAGGGTGGTGTCATCTGCATATCTGAGGTTATTGATATTTCTCCCAGCAATATCCCCCCCTATATCCTCAACCTATCTATATCCACCCAGCAGGCCTGTTCTCCATTCCTCTCCATCAGGTGAAGACTCACTCTTAGAACTCTCTCCAAGAAATCCTGTCTACCAAGGTCCCTTTTGCCCTTCCTCCCAATAAGGAACAAACTCTTTTCATTTAAGAACTTAATAACTAAGTTAAATAGAGTTATAAGGGATGTCCAAAATCAAATAAAAAGAAGCCAGAGATTCAAAATGCCTTCAACATGCTCTCACAACTTTTGTTCCTGTTCTGTTCCAAGTAGCCCAGATCCCCTCACTGCTCTTTTAATTCCCAGGGATGCAGAACACCAAACTACAGCAGCCATGCCATGCACTTCTCTTCTCCAGAGGATTCACTCTTCAGTGAAAATCACCTGAGACAGAGTCCTTCATTTTGGTCAGAAAGGAAGTTTAGGGCAGATCAATAATGGTAAACTATGGTGGCATTGAGCTGTCTCCTTATATCAAATGAGAACATTCTTCAGGGACACTTGAAAGGGGTCATTGACAGCCGTGGAGAGCAGTGTACTGGTTATGAAAGAGACCTTGATTTCCATTCAGTCTCTACTGGCATTTTGTTCAAAACTGTGGCAAAACAAGACCTACCCATGTGCTGAATTATAGAGCTAAACAAATTATTGCTAATAAGTGTGTGCAGCAAACTAAAAAATATTTTAAAGTACAAGGAATTATTTTCCTCTCAGCCACTATTCTTCATAAAGTCAGCCCATTTCCACATGTAATGTCTAATTCTGGAATCCATTTGACATTTGATTTAGATGCAAATGTCTCTGGATAAAAAATATCAAAACTAATATTAAATGTGTTTATCCTTTTTCTTCTTTTAAAAGGGAATCTATGATCTGACCTCTTCATTCTCAATTTCAATGTTTTCATAAAGCAGTACATATTTCTCAAAATGTGGTCAATAGGATGACCTGTATCGAAGTAACTGGGATGCTCATCAAAAATGCAAATTCTTGGACTCATGCCAAACTTTTGGGGTGGAGAAGGGACTGCCAAGGAAATCTTTACTTCTAATAAGCTCCTTAGAAGATTCTTCTACTCACTGAATTATGGGATCCACCACAATAGGTACAGTTTATATTTATCTTGCAAATATTTGTGTAAAACATACTGCTTGGAACTCCTTGTTAGGAGGTCATCTGAGCAGGCATTTTAACATAACCACATTAGTTAGTTACAGGTAGAGTATTTACTAGTCCCAGAACTCTCTGCTCAAACAAGTGTTCACAATGAAGGGTCCACTTTGTCCTGTTTGAGTCTTGAAACTGTTCAGAAGCATGCTGTGGGTGAATCTTAAAATCCAAGCCTCTTGGCTATAGCTGTATTTTTGGCCTTGGCAAGTTAGTTGCAGACTGAAAGGTAGTTGAAAAACACTGGGGTTGCTCTTTCTTTATTCAGTTCCACAACTTCTTAGTCTAACCCTGAAGTTTTCTTAAAGAAACAGTCTGCTTGGAAGTCCTTGTTAGAAGGCCATCTTCTACCTAACCAGTTTGGTTTGTTATAGGTAGAACACTAACTAGTCCCAGAACTCTCTGCTCAAACCAATGTTAACAAAAAAGGATCCAGTGTTTCCTGTTTGATTATCCTCACTGTTCAGAATCATGGGGTGTGTGAATCTGGAAATATGATTCTCTGGCTAAAGCTGTACTTTCTACTATGGAAAGTTAGTTAGTTGTAGACTGAAAGTTAGTTGAAATACACTTTGGTTTTTCTCGATTTGTTCAGTTCCACATCTTCCTGAATCTACCTCTCAAGGTTTTCTGAAAGAAACAGGCTATTTGGAACTTCTTGTCATGAAGTTTGAGTACATTTTTACCTAACAAGGTTAGTTAGTTATAGGTAGAATTATAACTAGTCCCACAATTCTCTGTTCAAAGCAGTGTTCAAAAAGAAGGATCCAGTGAGCCCTGCATGCCAACACTGTTCAAAAATGTGATATATGTGAATCTTGAAATCCAAGTCTTTTGACTAAAGTTGTATTTTCTGCCTTGAAAAGATAATTAGTTGAGATTGAAAGTTGAAAACCACCCCGGATGCTCTTGTTTATTCAGTTCCACAAATTTTTAGACCAAACCCAGAGTTTTCTAGAAAAAAAAAAAAAAAACAGGTTGCTTGGAGTTCCTTCTTAGGAGGTCATCTCAGAGGACATTTTCACCTAAGTAGGTTAGATGGATGTAGGTAAAGTACTAACTAGTCCCAGAACTCTCTGCTCAAACCAGTATTCACAAAGAAGGATACAATAGTTCCTATTTTTGTTTGGACACTGTTCTGAAACTTGTTGTGTGTGAATCTCGGAGGTCATGTCAGAGTACATTTTCACCTAACCAGGTGAATTATTTATAGGCAGAGTACTAACTAGTCAATTAGCAACCCACTCCAGTGTTCTTGCCTGGAGAATCCCATGGACTGAGGAGCTTGGTGGGCTACAGTCCATGGGGTCTCAAACAGTCGGACACAACTGAGTGACTAACACACACACTAGCTAGTCACAGACTGTCTACTCAAACCAACATTCCTGAAGAAGTATCCAGGGTGTTCTCTTTGCATCTGGACAGTGTTGAAAGACATGCCCTGTGTGAACTTTGAAATTTGAGTCTCTTGGCTATGTACTTTCAGCCCTGGAAAACTAGTTACTTGTAGACTGCAAGTTAGTGGAATAAAGCATTGTTTTCTCTAGTTTTATTCATTTCCACATGTCCTTACTCTAAGACTGAAATTTCCTGAAAGAAACAATTAGCTTGGAATTTGGCTTAGGAAGTGTTTTCAGAGGACATCTTCAGCCAACCATGTTAGTAAGTTTAGGTGGAATAGTCACTATTTGAAGTACTCTTTGCTCAAATCTGGGTTCACAAGGCAGAGTACTGGTAGGTACTCTGAGTTTTGACACTTCAGAAACATGCTTTGTGTGACTCTTGCATTCCAAGGATCTTGGCTAAAACTTTATTTTCTGTTTTGGAATTTTAGTTCGTTGTTGGCTGAAATCTAGCTGAAAACTGCTTTGGTGGCTCTTGTTTTATCCAGTTCCACAACTTTGTCTTAACCTAGAGTTTTCTGCAAGAAAGAGCTGCTTGAAACTTGTTAGCATGTCATCTCAGAGTACATTTTCACCTAACCACTTGGGTTATTTATAGGCAGAGTACTAGTTAGTCACAGTCTACTCAAACCAGCATTGCCACAGAATCCAGTGTGTTATGTTTGAGTCTTGACACTGTTCAGAGACATGCAGTGTGAATTTTGAAAGCAGAGTCTCATGGCTGAAGCTTTACTTTCCGCCTCAGAAATCTA
Organism: Cervus elaphus; assembly: GCF_910594005.1. Lineage (NCBI taxonomy): Eukaryota > Metazoa > Chordata > Mammalia > Artiodactyla > Cervidae > Cervus > Cervus elaphus. The sequence goes on from NC_057833.1 coordinate 80,177,002, forward strand.
GTTAGTTGTAGACTGCTTGTTACTTCAATAGCACATTGATTGCACCAGTTTTATTCTGCTCCACTTCCTTAGTCTAACACTGGAGTTTCCTGAAAGAAGCAGGTTGCTTGGAATTCAGGTTAAAAGGTCATCTCTGAGGACTCTCTCAACCAATGAGGTAAGTTACTTATAGGTGGAATACTAACTAGTCTCAGAACTCTCCACTCAAACCATGTTCGCAAAGCAGGATCTGGTGTGTACTCTGAGTACTCTTCAGAAACATGCAGCATGTGACTCTTAAAATCTGAGCCTATTGGCTAAAGCTTTATTTTCTGCCTCTGAAAACTTGTTAGTTCTAGACCGAAAGTTAGCTGAAAACCACTTTTGTTTCATTCAGTTGCTCTTGTATTATTCAGTTCCACACTTCCTTAATGTAATCCTGAAGTTTTCTGAAAGAGCTTCATGGAACTCCTTGTTAGCGGCTCATGTCAGAGGACATTTTTACCTAACCGGGTAAGTTAGATATAGGTAGAGTACTCATTACTCCCTGAACTCAACACTCAAACTGGTATTCTTAAAGAAGGATTCAATGTGTATGAGTCTTGATACTGTTCAGGAACATGTGTGTATGAATCATGAAAACTGAAACTCTAGGCCAAAGCTGAATTTTCTGCCTCAGAGAGCTAGTTAGCTGTAGACTGAAAATTAGCTGAAAATGGCTTTGCTGGCTCTTGTTGTGTTCAGTTTCATCACTTCCTTAGTTTCACCCAGGAGTTTTCTAAAAGAAACAGGCTGCTTGGAAGTTCTTGTTAGCAGGCCATCTCAGAGTACATTTTCACCTAACCAGGTGAGTTACTTATAGGTAGAGTACTAGGTAGTCACAAACTGTCTACTCAGACCAGCAACCAAAGAAGAATCCAGTGTGTCTTGAGTCCCGACACGACACTGTTCAGAGACAGGCTGTGTGTCAATTTTGAAATCCCAGCATTGTGGCTAAAGCTGCACTTTTGGCCTTGGAAAACTAGTTAGTTTTGACTGCAAGTTAGTTGAATAATGTACTGTTTGCTTTAGCTTTATTCATTTCCACACATCCTGACTCTAAGATTGGAGTTTCCTAAAGAAGCAGACTGCTTGACCTTCTGGTAAGAAGTCTGAGTACATTTTCAGCCAACCAGGACTCACTATCCCAGACATCTCTGCTCAAACTGGGGTTCACAAAGCAGGATCAGGTGTGTACTCTGAGTTTTGACAATGTTCAGAAACATGCTGTGTGCAACTCTTGGAAACCAAGTCTCTTGGCTAAACCTTTATTTTCTGCCCCAGAAAGCTAGTTAGTTATAGACTGAAATTTAGATGAAAATTGCTTTGATGGCTCTTAATTTATTCAGTCCCACAACTTCCATAGTCTAACCCTGAGGTTTTCTGAAAGAAGCAACTTGCTTAAAACTCCTTTTTAACAGGTCATCTCAGAACTACGTAACATCTAACTGGGAAGTTAGATATAGGTAGAGTACTCACTAGCCCCAGAAATCAATTCTCAACAGGTATTCCCAAAGAAGGATAGAGGGTATCCTGTGTGAGTCTCGATAAGATTCAGAAACTTGTGTGTGTGAATCATGAAATCCGAGCCTCCAGATTAGAGCTGAATTTACTGCCTCAGAAAGCTAATTACTTGTTCCATGAAAGTTATCTGAAAACCACTTTGGATGCTCTTGTTTTATTCAGGTCCACAACTTCTATAGCCTAACCCTGAAGTTTTCAGAAAGAAAGAGCCTCCTTGAAGCTACTTCTTAGCATGTCATCTCATAGGGCATTTTTACCTAACCAGGTTAGTTAGATGTAAGTAGAGTACTTCCTAGTCCCAGAACTCATTTCTCAATCCGGTGTTCCCAAAGAAGCATTCCGTTTGTCCTGTTTGAGTCTTGACACTGTTCCAGAACATGTGAGTGTGAATCAGGAAATGCGAGCCTCTAGGGTAAAGCAGAATTTTCTGCCTTGGAAAGCTACTTAGTAATAGATTGAAAGTTAGCTGAAAATCGGTTTGAATGCTCTTGTTTTATTCAGTGCCACCACTTCCATAGCCTCACCCTGCACTTTTCTGAAAGAAACCAGATTGCTTGGAAAGTCATATTAGCAGCTCATCTCAATGTACTTTCCCACGTTAAAAAAGTCAGCCATTTACACACAGATTATTAGTTTTTCAATTCCCAATGAAGAAACCAGTGTGGTCTGGTGGAGTCTCGAGAGTCTTCAGATACATGCTGGGTGTGGATTTTAAAATCTGAGACTCTTGGCTAAAGCTGTACTTTAGACCTTGGAAAACTAGTTGATTGTATTATGGAAATAATGAAATAACATGCTATTGCTATAGCATTACTCATTTCAACACTTCTTTACTGTAAGACTGGAGTTTCCAGAAAGAACCAGCTACTTATAATGACATGTTAGCACATCATCTAAGTATACATTTCCACATAGCCAGGTGAGTTATTTATAGGCAGAAGATTAGCTCTTCAAAAATGGTCTACTCAAACCAGGATTTCCAAACGAGAACCCAGTGTGTTCTGTTTGAGTCTCGACACTGTTCAGAGACATGCTGTATGTGAATTTTGAAATCACAGTCTTTTGGCGAAAGCTGTATTTTCAGTCCAGAAAAAACGAATTAGTTGAAGTCTGCAAGTGAGTAGAATAACATGCTGTTGGCTGTCGCTTTATTCATTGCTACACTTCCATACTCTGAGATTGCAGTTTCCCAAGAGAAACAGCCTGCTTGGAATTCTCTGTTAGCAGGTCTTCTCAGAGGACATTTTTACCTAACCAGGGTATTATCTAACTGTTATCTAATGTGTGTTCACTCTAGTCCCCGAACTCAATTCTCAAACCAGTGTTCATAAAGGATTCAGTGTACCCTGCTTGCATTTCCATATTGTTTAGGAACATGTGTGTGTGAATTATGAAATCTGAGCCTCTAGGATAAAGCTGAATTTTCTGCCTTGGAAAGCTACTTAGTTATAGATTGAAAGTAAGATGAAAACTACTTTGGTTCCTCTTGTTTTATTCAGTCTCAAAACTTCCACAGTTTCACCCTGGAGTTTTCTGAAGGAACAAACTGCTTGGAATGTCATATTAACAATTCATCTCAGTGTACATTTCCATATAACCAATTCAGTTATTTATATTAGCTCTTCAAAACTATTTACTCAAAACAGCATTCCCAATGAAAAAACCAGTGTGTTCTGATGGAGTCTTGACACTGTTCAGAAACATGTTGGGTATGAATTTTGAAATCCAAGCCTCTTGGCTAAAGTTGTACCTTTGACCATGGAGAACTAGTGGATTGTATTATGCAAATTGGTGAAATAACGTGTTGTTTACTCTGAAATGATGTGAATGCCGCTCAGTCGTGTCCGACTCTTTACGATTCCATGGACTGTACACTCCATGGTATTCTCTGGGCCAGAACACTGGAGTGGGTAGCCTTTCCCTTCTCCAGGGGATCTATCCAATCCAGGGATCAAACCAAGGTCTCCCACACTGTAGGCTGATTCTTTACTAGCTGAGCCGCAAGGGAAGCCAAAAAATAATGGTGTGTAGCCTATCCCTTCTCTACTGGATCTTCCCAACCCAGGAATCGAATCAGGGTCTTCTGTATTGCAGGTGGATGCTTTAGCAACTTAGCTATCAGGGAAGCCACTCTAGCTTTACTCATTTCAACACTTCTAAGTATACTGTAACACTGGAGTTTCTAGAAAGCCGCAGACTGCTAGCAACATCAAATTTGAAATCCCAGCCTCCTGGCTAAAGCTGTACTTTTGGTCCAGAAAAACGAGTTAGTTGCAGACTACAAGTGGGCGGGATAACTCTCTGCTCTCACTTTATTCAATTCTACACTTCCATACTCTTAAAACTGCAGTTTCCTGAAAGAAACAGCCTGCTTATAATTCTTTGTCACTAGGTCTTCTCAGAGGCCCTTTTTACCTAAACAGGGTGTTAGATATATGTGGAGTTCACTCTAGTCCCAGAACTCAATTCTCAAACCAGTGTTCATAAAGAAGGATTCAGGGTATCCTGTTTAAGTTTCCGTATTTATTAGGGACATGTGTATATGAACCATGAAGTCCAAGTCTCTAAGGTAAAGCTGAATTCTCTGCCTTGGAAAGCTACTTAGTTACAGATTGAAGGTTAGCTGAAAACTGTTTTGGTTGCTCTTGTATTATACAGTCTCAAAACTTCCAGAGTTTCATCCTGGAGTTTTCTGAAGAACAGGCTCCTTGGAACAACATGTTAGCAGTTTATCTAAGTATACATTTCTGCAAAACCAAATGAGTTATATGTAGGCAGAGGATTAGCTCTTCAAAAACAGTCTACTCAAACCAGGATTCTCAAACAGGAATCCTGTGTGGTCTGCTGGAGTCTCAACACCATTCAGAGACATTCTGGGTGTGAATTTTGAAATCTGAACTTCTTGGCTAAAGTTGTACCTCAGTGTAGAAAAACTGGTAGTTGCAGACTGCAAGTTAATGAAAAGCACACCGTTTGTTCTCGCTTTAATTCATTTCTACATTTTCTTACTCTAAGACTGGAGTTTTCTGAAAGAAACAGCCTGCTTGGAATTATTTTCAGCAGGTCTTCTTAGAGGACATTATTGCCTACCAGGTTGTTAGATATATGTGGAGTTCACACTAGTGCCAGAACTCAATTCTCAAAACAGTCCTCATAAAAAAGGATTCAGGATGTTCTGTTTAATGAGTTTCCATACCGTTCAGGGACTTGTGTGTATGAACCATGAAATGGAAAGCTCCAGGGTAAACCTCATTTTCTGCCTCAGAAAGCTACTTAGTTATACATTGAAAGAGAGCTGAAAACCACTTTAGTTGCTCTTGTTTTATTCAGTCCCACAAGTGCCATAGTCTTACCCTGGAGTTTTCTGAAAGAAACCTACAGCTTGCAAGGTCGTATTAGCAGCTCCTCTCAGTGTCTTTTCCACACAACCAAGTGAGTTATTTACAGGCAGATTATTAGCTCTTCACACCTATCACCACAGAAAGTATTTTTAATGAAGAAAGCAGTGTGGTCTCTTGGAGTCTCGACACTGTTTAGAAACATGCCGGGTGTGAATTTTGAAACCCAAGACTCTTGGCTAAAGCTGTAATTCATACCTTGGAGAACTGGGGGATTGTGCTATGCAAGTCAGTGGAATAACAGGTTGCTTACTCTGAGTGAAGTGAAAGTCATTCAGTCATGTCCGAGTCTTTGTGATCCCATGGAAGGTATAATCCAGGATATTCTCTGGGCCAGAAAACTTCAGTTTGCATGAGTATCTAGGTCTATCCACATCTCTTCAAATGACGCTATTTGGTTCCTTTTTGTGGTTGAGTAATATTCCATTGTATATGAGTATCACATCTTCTTTATCCATTCCTCTGTGGATGGACATTTAGGTTGCTTAAATAACTTGACTATTGTAAATAGTTTTGCAATGAGCATTGGGGTGCATTCATCTTTTTGAAGAAATGTTGGTGTTTTTAAAACACCAACAATTGCATACTGCTAGAGACCATTTAGATGAAATATATTAAAACATAAACCTTCAAAATATTAAAGGACCAAAAAAGGTGCTTTTGTATAACTTAGATACAATCACTGAAAGTAAATTTTCTGCTACTAAAATACAAAATCTGAAGATTTCATCTAATTTTATATATCATCATTCAAAAGGTGAAATTAGGATGTCTATAATCTCATTTTTTTATCATAAGCCCCTTTCCCAAAGAACTGGTATTTTTAGCTGTAGATTCTATCCTACCCATTTTGTTGCTTTTCTTTTTTATTTGCTATATCAGAAATTTTGTTACTATGACTTGACAAAGCTTTATATACCTCTAACAAATTTAGAAGTTACTTTCCCACAACCTGTAGACAAGAGGGGAGGTCTTTAAATAAGCATGCATTTACATGAAGTCAGAATTTCATTGAAGAGCTTTCTCAACAATTTTCACTTGGTTTACAATATCCTCCATCATAACTACATATATTATTGTATTCTATTTGCATCAATATGTTTCTGACTTCAACATGGTTAATTTCCTGATATGATTTGTATTAAATATTAACATAGTAATATATTTGACTTTATGCTATATATTATATACTAAAGTATGTTTAAATTTATTTTCAATTGGAAGATAATTGCTTTACAATATTGCATTGGTTTCTGCATATATTACTATTAATCAGCTATTAGTCCCCTTCCTCATGAAGCTCCCTCCCTCCTCCCAGCCCATCCCACCCCTCTAGGTTGTCACAGAGCACTGGATTTGAGCCCTCGGACACCTATAGCAAATGTCCACTGGCTATCAAATTTTATATATGGTATGCTTCTTATAGATGTGTACCCATTTATTAGTATTTGTCAATGTCATTAATTTCCATGTGTCAGTGACTGATTACATTTGAATTTAGTGACCACTGGGTATTCTTATGAGTATGTAAACTATTTTTTAGAAGAGACATGAAATCATTCTATCTACTCATAGAATTCACCCAACATTTCATTGTACCATATTTTAAAGGTTTTTCCTATAGAAACAGAAATATTGTCCATTTATATTATGAACAGAACAAGGCCTACATTTGGCATGACCATATTCAATGGAGGAATAATGACTTCTACCTCTTTGCCCAACTGCCTGAGTCGTTCTTATATATTTGTGATCATGAGCATTTTCATGTCAACATTCTTTTTCTAATTCACTAACAATTACCTAAAGTGCATTATATCCAGTTTTTCTTTCAATACAATCAGTCAGTCTTTCTTCTGTGTTGATGACAGTGTTCTTAATACGAATGTACCTTGCCAGCTGACAACTGTTCACAATAGACTATTTCTCAGAAGGCAAGGAAAAGTGCCTTATATTTTCTCAACTGTATTTCAGATCTAACCTGACATTTTCAGAGAATTATCTCTTTATTTTTAGTTGTTTTAAACACATAGAAACAGATCATTTTTTATCCTTACCTACATCATTAACTATATGGACATTATAATAACATGTAAGTTCAATGAAACTGGGAAGCATTCCAGGGTTGAGCTTCAAATAATTTCATGTGATCAAGGGGTAACTTATTTCTGGCAGAAAATATAGTGACATCTAAAAACATTTGCAAGATAGTTTGCCATTTTTGGTTCTCTAAATTTGCTACTTTCTGCTGTCACCTAAGAACCAATTGAGTTTGAATATTTCTAAAGCACTTCTGACCTCCTGATTAGATAGCATCATGATAAACACAGTAGGTGATGAATAGGTATTTGCTGAATGAATGAGTTATAGTCACTTCCTCATCACTGTCTCTCTTCAGGAACCTGGATACAATCCCCTGAACTCATCTTGTTGTTTATCCACAGCTCTACCCTGGAGATGCGAAAAGCTGCATCCAGTTTTCCACTGACAAAACAGCATGAAAGAAAGGTGAGCTCTTGCTTTAAAAAAAAAAAACAGCAAGTTGCTGTTGAAAAAAGAGAAGGCAGGAACGTGTGTTGACCGCAGATAAGGAAACTAAATCTGAGAGGTTAAGCAAGGGCACAGGGAAAGGATTCTTCTTCAGGTTTTTATAACCAACCTTTATATATAACTTTAGGTTTTACTGTACCAGTGGTTCTCATGTGTGCTCCCTGGGCTACCAACAATTCATCACCTGGGAACTTACAGAAATAGACATTTTCAGGCCTTACCCCAGGGCTACTGAAACAGAAACTCAGGATCTGTGCTTCAACAAGTCCTCCAGGGGAATCTGTGCACATTCAAGTTTGAGTACCATTGTGTGCTAACATGCTGCTCTCAGTATCTTCAAATGCATTCCTAGGAATATTAAAAGCAAAACAAGAAACCTACTTCTGGGAGTATTTAAATGTTAATTCAGAGGACCCAAGAGTTACCCTAAAAAGTATAGACTTGCATGATGCATAAAGCTAGGAATAAAGAGAGAAAGAATTAGTATTTCTCTTAGGAACGAAGTTTGAGAGAAAGCCAAAAAATGGTAATCTCAATTTCATCCTCATTCCCACCCCTACCCCTCCTCCCACCTACCACAGCCCATGGTCCCCTCAGTACAGTGTGGAACAGATTTCTTGGGTCCTAAACAGGCTACAGAGTTAGGGGAAAGTCATGAACTACAGGGGTGCTCTGAGGGAGAAAACAAAGGAATAATATCTTATAAAGGGAGAGAGACATTATTTTATATTTACTATTTTATATGAAGGGAGACAGAAGTGAAAAGTGGGATCTTGGCCATATTAAGCCAATTAGATATACTTGCTTATTTAAATTACATGCAGATATATATTATCTATGGTGAAACAGGTCACCAGCCCAGGTAGGATGCATGAGACAAGTGCTCGAGCCTGGTGCACTGGGAAGACCCAGAGGAATCGGGTGGAGAGGGAGGTGGAAGGGGGGATCGGGATGGGGAATACGTGTAAATCTATTGCTGGTTCGTGTCAATGTATGACAAAACCCACTGAAAAAATAAATTAATTAATTAATTAAAAAAAAAAAAAGAAACCACCCTAAAAAAAAAAAAAAGAAGAAGAAGACTTTATTGAGAAGAGACTGGCATTAATAAAGGAACTTAATATTTATAGGAAAAAAAATAAATTACATGCAGAGTATATCATGAGAAAAGCTGGGCTGGAGGAAGCACAAGCTAGAATCAAGATTGCTGGGAGAAATATCAACAACCTCAGATATGCAGATGACACCACCTTTATGGCAGAAAGTGAAGAACTAAAGAGCCTCTTGATGAAAGTGAAAAAGGAGAGTGAAAAAGTTGGCTTAAAGCTCAACATTCAGAAAACTAAGATCATGGCATCTGGGCCCATCACTTCATGGCAGATAGATGGGGAAACAGTGGAAACAGTGGCTGACTTTATTTGTGGGGGCTCCAAAATCACTGCAGATGGTGATTGCAGCCATGAAATTAAAAGACGCTTACTCCTTGGAAGGAAAGTTATGACTAACCTAGACAGCATATTAAAAAACAGAGACATTACTTTGCCAGCAAAGGTCCGTCTAGTCAAGGCTATGGTTTTTCCAGTGGTCATGTACGGATGTGAGAGTTGGACTATAAAGAAGGCTGAGCACTGAAGAATTGATGCTTTTGAACTGTGGAGTTGGAGAAGACTCTTGAGAGTCCCTTGGACTGCAAGGAGATCCAACCAGTCCATCCTAAAGGAGATGAGTCCTGGGTGTTCATTGGAAGGACTGATGCTGAAGCTGAAACTCCAATACTTTGGCCACCTCATGTGAAGAGTTGACTCATTGGAAAAGACCCTGATGCTGGGAGGGATTGGGGGAGGGAGGGATTGGGGGCTGTAGGAGAAAGGGATGACGTAGGATGAGATGTCTTGATGGCATCACCAACTCAATGGACATGGGTTTGGGTGGACTCCAGGAGCTAGTGATGGACAGGGAGGCCTGGCATGCTGCTATTCATGGGGTCGCAAAGAGTCAGACATGACTGAGCAACTGAACTGAACTGAAGGACAGGAGAGGGAACATAATATTTTAAGAGAAACATAGTCTCTAAGGGTGACAAGAACTTTGAGAATTTTTTTTTTAATGCTCAAGCAAAATAAAAGGAGTGGAGAAAAAATGAATTAAGGTTGGCAAAACATTGACAATTCTTTAAACAGGGAAATGAAAGGTCATGAAAATTCTCTCCACTTTTGTGTGTATTTGAGAGTGTTCCAAAATAAAAAAAAAGTGTTTAAAAAGAAATACAGTCTTAGTGCTCAGATGAGACGTAAGAAAGAATATTTCAGCCTGCTGAAGACATCTGTGGAAGCAAGGAAGAGGTCAGAAGTTCCAGAAACTTGTAATACAACTACTCCATGGTATGATCTCAAGCTATGAGCTAGTCAGTATCACCTATAGTCTCCTGAATGTCCTTAGAAAAGAAAAGTCCCCATACTCTTCATTTAGGCATGGCCATGCAATATTTAAATGGGAAATACTTATACTAAAATATTTCTTATTTATCTAAAATCCAACTGGGTATCCTGTATTTATATTTGCTAAATCTGGAAACTCTACCAATATTCTATTGTTTAACCAAAATTTGACACCATAATCAGAGGTTGATCCAAGTGTATTTTCTACCTTAATTCATGTTCTTTTCCTCCTGTTTCTGCTTATCCTGTCTTCCTCCTTCCCATTACATTTCAGCCATGTTTTCTTTCCCAGTGTCTGTATCATATGGTTAATTTCCTTCATAACGAATCTGTTTTACTCACACAAGTCAAGGGAAAATGAGACCAATTGTTGATAAACCTAGATTCAAAACAAGGTCAAGTTAATGCCTTGCTGCTTTTGGTATAAACTGCATTTCTTTCCAGTATTGGAAACCCAAAAGTCAAGAATTTAGGAAGGTTGAGGAAGAAAAGTGAGAACATAGGAGAGTGAAATCCAGTCTGGCCCTGAATCCCCCCACTTCTTAACAGAGAGAAGGATATTTTTATAGTTTAAGAGGTTAATCTAGATAATTGGTCATTTTTTTAAAAGAAATTTTACACTGCAGAAGAGTTGTTTGAAAAAAGAGGGGTGTCAAAAGGGAGGGGATTTATGTATATCTGTGGCTGATTCACATTGAAGTTTGACAGAAAACAACAAAATTCTGTAAAGCAATTATCCTTCAACAAAAAGTATATAAATTTAAAAATAATAATAATAAAAAGTAAAGTGATAACAGCTACATTAAAAACAATTCAAAATCATTTGTTAAAGCATACAAATAAGTTTCAATTTATTTATTTATTTTATTTATTATTATTTTTTTTAATTTTATTTATTTTTTTTTCCAGTGGGTTTTGTCATACATTGATATGAATCAGCCATGGATTTACATGTATTCCCAATCCCGATCCCCCCTCCCACCTCCCTCTCCACCCGATTCCTCTGGGTCTTCCCAGTGCACCAGGCCGGAGCACTTGTCTCATGCATCCCACCTGGGCTGGTGATCTGTTTCACCATAGATAGTATACATGCTGTTCTTTTGAAATATCCCACCCTCACATTCTCCCACAAAGTTCAAAAGTCTGTTCTGTATTTCTGTGTCTCTTTTTCTGTTTTGCATATAGGGTTATCGTTACCATCTTTCTAAATTCCATATATATGTGTTAGTATGCTGTAATGTTCTTTATCTTTCTGGCTTACTTCACTCTGTATAATGGGCTCCAGCTTCATCCATCTCATTAGGACTGGTTCAAATGAATTCTTTTTAATGGCTGAATAATATTCCATGGTGTATATGTACCACAGCTTCCTTATCCATTCATCTGCTGATGGGCATCTAGGTTGCTTCCATGTCCTGGCTATTATAAACAGTGCTGCGATGAACATTGGGGTGCACGTGTCTCTTTCAGATCTGGTTTCCTCAGTGTGTATGCCCAGAAGTGGGATTGCTGGGTCATATGGCAGTTCTATTTCCAGTTTTTTAAGAAATCTCCACACTGTTTTCCATAGCGGCTGTACTAGTTTGCATTCCCACCAACAGTGTAAGAGGGTTCCCTTTTCTCCACACCCTCTCCAGCATTTATTGCTTGTAGACTTTTGGATAGCAGCCATCCTGACTGGCGTGTAATGGTACCTCATTGTGGTTTTGATTTGCATTTCTCTAATAATGAGTGGTGTTGAGCATCTTTTCATGTGTTTGTTAGCCATCTGTATGTCTTCTTTGGAGAAATGTCTGTTTAGTTCTTTGGCCCATTTTTTGATTGGGTCATTTATTTTTCTGGAATTGAGCTGCAGGAGTTGCTTGTATATTTTTGAGATTAATCCTTTGTCTGTTGCTTCATTTGCTATTATTTTCTCCCAATCTGAGGGCTGTCTTTTCACCTTACTTATAGTTTCTTTTGTAGTGCAAAAGCTTTTAAGTTTCATTAGGTCCCATTTGTTTAGTTTTGCTTTTATTTCCAATATTCTGGGAGGTGGGTCATAGAGGATCTTGCTGTGATTTATGTCAGAGAGTGTTTTGCCTATGTTCTCCTCTAGGAGTTTTATAGTTTCTGGTCTTACATTTAGATCTTTAATCCATTTTGAGTTTATTTTTGTGTATGGTGTTAGAAAGTGTTCTAGTTTCATTCTTTTACAAGTGGTTGACCAGTTTTCCCAGCACCACTTGTTAAAGAGGTTGTCTTTTTTCCATTGTATATCCTTGCCTCCTTTGTCAAAGATAAGGTGTCCATATTTATTATTAGAAGTTTTCAATATCACCACCCCCAAAAAGGGGGGTGAAGGAGAATCAAGAGTAAGAGATATTAAAAGAGTGAGCGCTGAACTCCTTTACTAACAATTTGTAAAAACAATTTCACAAGCTTTCTAGTTCTCAACCCCCATAAGTGTTGGGTGGCTTGGCATTATTATAGATTCACAAAGAGAGAAATGAATTCTGTGAGGTGGAGGGAGTAAATGAAATTCTGATGTTAAGCTTTAGTGTGCCATAGTAGTGTGGTATCAAGATGCAACTGCTAGGAATCTTTTGCTTGCAGGGGACAGAATTACAACAAAAAGGAAATTTACTGGGTCTCATGACTAAAAAGTCCAGAAATTGTCTAGTTTCTAGCATGACTTGCTTCAGGGGTTGAAATCATGTCACTAGTAACATCCTCAGAACAGACTACCCATTATGGTTTTTAGTTGGCACAAAAAGCTCTAGCTTTGCATACTTCCAGGATCAAGGCCCACAGGAAGTAAACAAAAAAGGAACCGTTTCCCAAAAGAATCAGAAAAAGTCCCTTTAGGAAAAAATTGGCTCTGCTTGGGTTGTGGCTCCACTCCTAAACCAGTTACTTTAGAGAGAGAAATGCAATCATCTGAAGGGCTTAGGGTCCCAAACTAAGAATGGGCTACCCCGAACATATAGCCTGAAATGGGATAAACTCCTTAAGTGACCCAAACTAAGAATGGGCCAGCCCAAACATATAGCCTGAAATAGGGTAAACTCCTTAAGTGAATGTTTCCTAACCTTTCAATCAAATCTTTGGGAGATGTGGCACAATCAACAGGCATTTCTTGGCCACAAGAGCTCTGAGCACCCTCCTGGTCCTTTCTCAGATGGCTCAAACTGCCATCTTATGGCTCAAACTGCCTTCTTATGCCTAAGAAGGATGCTCTCTGGGCTCTCTTCAGAAGCATCTGTACCTGTGAATATCAGCTCCTGCTCCTTGGAATCTAAGGTCAAAACTGAGGCAGCATTAGAGTGAGAAAGGAAAAGGCTAGTGACATCAAGGAACCCTGACCAAGAACTGGATGGGAAATGAAATGAGAGAAATGCAGAGGCTGTGTGAGAAAGTCAGTTATACTGCTGACACTGAGAGGCCTCGCTGAGCTGTGTGATCAGCTGTTCAGTTTCCTGAGAAGGAGTTGCATGGGACCTGTGTCTGCCGGAGGATAATGAGCAAAACCCAAGCTTTATCTTTATCACCTTCTCACCCTCCTGCTGCTGCTCCAACCTGTGATGACACTTTGGTGAGTGGATGCAGCAGCAATGCATTCTTCTGAGTCCACTTTCTCTTTTCTGCTAAAGGCAACCAAATTTTCTTTAGGTAAAAACTCACTCACTCCCAATCCTAGTGTGGTCTGAATGGGGCAGAACAAACTCCCTAGCTCCAGAAATGGGCAAAGAATGAAGACCCAGTCAAGTCACAGAATTCTACAGCCATTGTTACACGGCTGGCTGCAGTCATGACTTTCTACCCTACTACCTGAAACAGGCCAGGCTTAATCATAGGACTTATGCTAGAAATAACTAGAAGGCAAACTTCCTTTTGTCCTAATCCTAGCCTGAACCCTAACTGGTGGCAAAGAGGGAAGGAGGTCAGTTTGGTCAACTGGCCACTACTTAGAGAGACTCTTCCTGAGAATAATGTAAACACAGAGAAAAGCAGATCCAAGGAAAGGACAGAAACAGATTCCTGGTAACATGAACATGGATCCAGTGATATTTAAAGTAAAATATAAAACCTTAATTTTCCACATAAATTCCTATTTTGCTAGCAACAGTTTAAGTTTCTGTGCAACAAAAAGAAATCTAACCACAGTCACTCTTCGTTTATATACACCTTTATGAGAATAAGGGGGAAAAATACCCATACTGGGTGGGCATAGCCTTGAGAGTTTAATGCTCAGCAAATCAATGGCATATTAATGCCATGAGAAAGAGTTCTTTCTCACTAGAGATGTGCAGTTCAGACTAGCTCAGCTACTGAAGTGTGGACTGGATTTCAGCTACTATTCCTCCTATCAGCTGAGCAGCTTCGTTCTAACTGCATGTGTTTATGTAACAGTCCTGAGCCCAGTTAACATAACAAACTTATTAACCCAAATTGATTTCCTGTTGACAAAGGCTTTGTTTGTGTTAGAAGATGCCTGACTCAGTTAGAAATAGGCAATAATAAACCACTAATCAATTCACATAATGGGTATTCCATGTTGACTGATTTTTATCATCATAGAGAGATGACTTTTTGGCTATCAATACCAACCTAGACTGAATACTGAAAATGGATAAAAAGAGCTATCTGTCTGGTGGGTGATGCAGTATTCCTGGCCCAAAACAAAACCCAGTGTCTAGAATCTGCCAAGAGATGGGCAAGCAGAACAGAGCATCTTAAAAATTGGATGATACAATCTTGAGAAAGAATGGAACTGGAGGAATCATGCTCCCTGACTTCATACTATACTACAAAGATAAAATAATCAAAACATTACGGTACTGGCATAAAAACTGACATACAGATCAATGGAACAGAGATAGAAGCCCAGAAATAAACCCACACACTTATGATCAATTAATCTATGGCAAAGTAGGCAAGAATATGCAATGAGGAAAAGACTGTCTCTTCAGTAAGTAGTGGAAAAGCATACAGCTACATGTAAAATAATTAAATTAGAACACTTTTAAACAGCATATACATGTCCTGGCTATTATAAACAGTGTTGTGATGAACATTGGGATGGATAAGGAAGCTATGGTACATATACACAATGGAATATTACTCAGCTATTAAAAAGAATTCATTTGAATCAGTTCTAATGAGATGGATGAAACTGGAGCCCGTTATACAGAGTGAAGTAAGCCAAAAGGATAAACACCAATACAGTATACTAATGCATATATATGGAATTTTAAAAGATGGTAACAATAACCCTATATGCAAAACAGAAAAAGAGACACAGATGTATAGAACAGACTTTTGGACTCCGTGGGAGAAGGCAAGGGTGGGATGTTCTGAGAGAATAGTATTGAAACAAGTATACTATCAAGTGTGAAACAGATCGCCAGCCCAGGTTGGATGCATGAGACAAATGCTCAGGGCTGGTGCACTGGGAAGACCCAGAGGGATTGGATGGGGAGGGAGCTGGGAGGGGGGATCAGGATGGGGAACACATGTAAATCCATGGCTGATTCATGTCAATGTATGGCAAAAACCACTACAATATTGTGAAGTAATTAGCCTCCAACTAATAAAAATAAATGAAAAAATAAATAAATAAACAGCATATACAAAAATAAACTCAAAATTGGTTAAAGACCTAAATATAAGACCAGATACTCTAAAATTCTTAGAGGCAGAATACTCACAGCAATATTTTTTTTGTATCTATTTCCTAGAGTAATGGGGGAAAAAAAATGAACAAATGGGACCTAAGCAAGCTTATAAGTTTTTGCATAGCAAAGAAAACCATAAACAAAATGAAAAGACAACCCACAGAATGGGAGAAAATATTTATAAACAATGCAACTGACAAGGGATTAATTTCCAAAATATACAAACAGCTCAAATAGCTCAATATCAAAAAAAACAAAGAACTCAGTCAAAAAATGGTCAAAAATTAGTCAAGAAGGCCTAAGCAGACATTTCTCCAAAGAAGACACATGTGTATGTGTGTGTTAGTTGCTCAGTGGTGTCCATCTCTTTGTTACCCCATAGACTATAGCCCACCAGGCTCCTCTGTCCATGGAATTCTCCACGCAAGAGAGTGGAGTGGGTTGCCATTCCCTTCTCCAAGGGATCTTTCCAACTCAGAGACTGAGCCCTGGTCTCCTGCACTGCAGGCAGATTCTTTACCATCTGAGCTACCAGGGAAACCCATAGAAGACATACAGATGGTGAAAAAGCACAGGAAAAGATGCTTAATATCACTAATTATTAGAGAAATGCAAATCAAAACTACAATGAGACATCACCTCACATCAGTCAGAAAAGCCAAAAAAATCTACAAACAATAAATGCTGGGGAGAGTGTGGAGAAAATGGAGCCCTCTGACATTGTTGGTGGGAATGCAAATTGGTGCAGCCACTATGGAAAACAGTCTGGAGGTTCCTCAGCCACAGTGGAAAACAATATGGAGGTTTCTTGGCTGATTTCATGTTGATGCTTGACAGAAAACAACAAAATTTTGTAAAGCAATTATCCTTCAGTTAAGAAATAAATTAATTAAAAGAAAAGAAAAACAAAAAATAGAGTTACCATATGAACCAGAACTCCCACTCCTGGGTATATATCTGGAGAAAACTCTAATTCAAAATGATACTGTACCTCAATGTTTATAGCAGCTCTATTTGCAGTAGCCAAGATGTAGAAGCATCTAAATTCCATTGACAGATGAATGGATAAAGAAGATGTTGTGTTTATATACATAAATATGGTAGAATATTAGTCAGAAATAAAAAAGAATAAAATAATGC
The DNA here is from genome assembly GCF_910594005.1 of Cervus elaphus. Lineage (NCBI taxonomy): Eukaryota > Metazoa > Chordata > Mammalia > Artiodactyla > Cervidae > Cervus > Cervus elaphus. The sequence goes on from NC_057833.1 coordinate 80,193,727, forward strand.
CATTTTTGACAACATGAATGGACCTAGAGATCATCATATTGTCAGTCAGACAAGACAAATATATATTACTTATATGTGGAATCCAAAAATTGCTACAAATGAACTTATTTACAAAATAGAAACAGTTTCACAGACATAGAAAAGAAAGATTACCAAAGGAGATAGCAAGGTGGGGGAGGGATAAATTAGGAGTTTGAGATTAACACAAACTACTATATATAAAATAGATAAACTGCAAGGACCTACTATATAGAACAAGGAGCTATATTTAGTATCAACCTACAATGGAAAAGAATCTGAAAGAAGATATAATATATAAATATATCAGTTCAGTTCAGTTCAGTCACTCAGTTGTGTCCGACTCTTTGTGACCCCATGGACTGCAACACGCCAGGCCTCCCTGTCCATCACCAACTCCCGGAGTTTACTCAAACTCATGTCCACTGAGTCAATGATGCCATCCAGCCATTTCATCCTCTGTTGTCCCCTTATATAAATTAGGTAGTATGTGGCAGGAAGCTTTTCCCCAAGATTGGTGGTCTTAAAATAAGCCCACAAATTGACTGATATTCCTCCCTTTAGAAGGCACAGATTAATTTCCATTTTCAAAGTGTGGACTACCTTTAATGACTTGCTTCTAACAAAAAAGAAAATGATGGTTTATATAGGGGATGTAGCTGCCACATCATGAGGATATTCAGGCATTCATGCAGAGGAGTCTGGATACAAAGAGCTGAGGCCTCTTTTCAACAGCCAGTATTAGTTTGCCAACTGTATGATTGAGCCTCTTGAAAGTGGCATGGCCACTGGCAGTCAAGCTTTCCTCCATCAGTAGCTTGATGGCAACCTCATGAGAGATCCCAAGCCACAGCCACCTAGCAAACTGCTCCTGAGTTATTGCCTCTTAGAAATTGTGTAAGATAATAAGAAACTGTATAAGATAACAAATGTTCATCACTGTTTTAAGTCAATACGTGTTGGGGTAAATTTTTAGGCAGCACTAGGTAACTAATATACTGAGAACAATAAGACTCCAGTCACTAAGACTGAGAGTCAAGCAGAGCTCCAGCCCAAGAGGAAAGGGGGCACTGAATTGTGAACAAAAACAGGAACTCAGGGATGGAAATTGGGGCAGTCAAAGCAAGAGGAACCACATGCTTGTCTGAGTCCTGGAGACAGAGCTATGAACCCAGGTGTTCTTTTATATCCCTGACATGGAGTCCCATTGCTGCAGAGCCTGGGGCAGGACTGAGCCTGGAAGTTGGGCTAGTAACAGGCCAATCCTCTCACAGGGGCCAAAACCTGGTAGAAATGCTGGCTTCCTGCTCTGGCTCTAGGAAGACTGAGGTCCTAGCAGCTAGACTGTCCCAGGATGAGGAGTTTGGAACCACCAGATATAAGAACCAAGGGATGAGTTGAAATTACATGAGTAGAAATCCCTTGGCAGACTGAAGTTCTTTGTACAACACAAAAGTTGAGTCAAAATCAGAGCTAGAAAGGTGTATATAATTGAGACAGAGCAAAAAGTAACATCTTAGGATGAAGGCTATGAGAGAGGGATCCTGAATCAGGCAGGACCCCCAGGGCAGGCCAGGTACAAAGACTCAAGTTAGATCAGTAGTTTTCAAACCTTAAAGTGCATCAGTAGCTTTTTTTTTTTTTTTAAGAAATATCGCTCGGTCCCGCCCCCAAGGGATTCTGAGCCTAAAATCCAAGGGAGCCCTGGTGATCTGCATTTCTAATCAGTTCCCACGTGTTGCTGATGCTCCTGGGGTGTTTTGAGAAGCACTGCAGGCCTGTGTCCCAGGTCTGTCACAGCAGGAAGGAGAGGAGATTGTTTTGAGCAGAGAAGTGTTCATGTTCCCTGAATCTAATTAAACATTCGTATGTCCTATCCTTATGTTCCTTGTTTCTTCATATTTCTTAAGCCCCACCCTCTACTCTATGCTATTAGCTTCACCACTGAAAATGAAGTAACTGTAAAATGTGCTGTGCTGTGTTTAGTTGCTCAGTCATGTCCAACTCTGCAACCCCATGGACTGTAGCCCGCCAGGCTCCTCTGTCCATTGGATTCTCCAGGCAGGAACCCTGGAGTGTGTTAACATGCCCTCCTCCAGGGGATCTTCCCAACCCAGGGATTGAAAACATGTCTCCTGCATAGCAGGCAGATTCTTCACCATCTGAGCTACCAGGGAAGCCTCAGCTGTAAAATAATTGCCTTAATTTACCGAGCCATTACTATGTACTCTATTTATATTATACAATTTGGCACCAAACTTAGTAAGGGGAATACTATTATTATCGCCAATGTACAAATAAAAAGAACCCAGAGCTTACAGTGATTAGTTAAGTGACCCCAAACATTCAGGAAATTAGAACAAACCTTCAGAAGTTACCCTAGCTATGTAACAGTGACAAAGTTATATCTCTTTGAAAGCAGGAAGGCAGAGTTTTCCCACAAAGAAACAAAATCCACTGGGTAGCTCACATGATGAGCTTTAGCTGTCATTTTTTTTCAGAGAAACAGACAGAGATACTTCATTTAATGAAAGCTTGGATGCAACTCATTTCCATTTAAAGTAGAATATAATTGAGATTCCTTTGATTTTTCTGTAAAGAACTCCTGTTAAATGGCAACCTTCAAAAAACATCAAAGAGAAGTCAGGGGAAATCTCTACATTGATTATTTCTTTCCCACCATGAACATACATGACCTGTGTGTGGCTTGTATATTTACGACACTGCCCTAATGACAAAGCCTGTCCAGTTCCATTTGCACTGGTTAATTACAGTTGGATAGGAAATTTGGAAACAACTGAAATGTCCAACATAATATTTGTATAAGCCATATGGTAAACATTATGCAGCACTTAAAACTCATATATTGTAGAAAAGTTTTAGAATATTCATCAGGTATAGGATACGTTATTAAATGAAAGAAAAATCAGTTCATATCAACTTAAAAAATTATCTTGGGCTGCTTTCTTAGTTTGGTCTCTCATCAGCAGACTATAAGTCACTATCATGTATAAAATAGATAGCATAGGAAGCTCAGGTCAGTGCTCTGTGTTGACCTAGAGCGGTGGGATCATGAGAGGAGGGAGGCTTCAGAGGGAGGAGATATATGTATACTTATAGCTGATTCATGTTGTTGTACAGAAGGAACCAACACAACATTGTAAAGCAATTATCCTTCAATTTAAAAAATTCAAATTCAAGAACTTATTAATATTTTGGAGGTGACCACAGGGAACACTGTGAGGAAAGGGGAAGTGGGACAGGGAAGAAAATGCCAATAAAGGTTGCACAGTCACGCAAGCTACCACCATGGACAACCCAACTCAGTTTCACTGAGAATTCTGGAACCCAGGCAGACAGCATCATGGCTCAGCGTGATCCTGCAGAAGGGGTAAAGCACTGGGTATTTAAATAGCACCTTCTGTCAGTCACTGAAGATTGTTCCCAAGACCATTAGTTCTCTGGCACTTCCAGCTTGCCATGAACAGATGTAGAGTAGGCTCTGGGTGAGGAAAAAATAAAAAACCTCAGGGGAACAGATGCAGATGCTGGCAGTTAGAATCAGGTCAGGGTGAACTGTGTGGTAAAGGCTGAAGGGAAAAACTGGCAGTGTCCAGAGTATCTGCTGTAACCAGGTATCCAGAACCTCGATCTGGAGCAAAAGCTTATGTGCTATGAGTTTTTCCAAAAGTGCCTTCCCAGGGAGCAGGAGTGAGGGGAAAAAGATGGGAGGCAGAGAAAGAAGGTTCAATCCGTTCAAGGGTGAATTTCCAAGCTGGCCCTCACATGGTAACAAGTGCACTGATGGCTTGATCTCATAAAGCTGTCTCGAGAGGACGTGTGAACTACTGCATCCCCAGACAATCTGTCTTAAGGAATGAGATGATTTTAGCCTCAGCTTCTGCACCTCATTGGTGAAAATTTTCCCATGGTACATGGATTCTCCAACACCTCCAGACCCTGCATGCAGGCTCACCAACTGGGCCCATGACCTTTCACACCTCAAAAGTATAGGGGAAGCTGAGAGAGGGAGGCGGGGACATCCAGCATGGACAGGAGGGAAGACTGCAGGGCACGCCTGGGTGGAGACAACATGTCCTTACATGCTCTGTTACCCTCGTGGCACCCCGCACAGAAAAGGTGATCAAGGGCCTCAGAAATGGTCAAGGCCGAGAGGATCTGAGATGCTGCCTAAGACATACCTGATACATATTTGTTTAATAAATATTTACATACATTCATTCATGCAACACAAACTCACATGTACAAACACAATCACACATAAAAATAGACAACAGGATAAGAAGAAAGACAGTGATGAAGAGCAACCAAATTTTATTCCCTCCTTTATTCTTTGATATCTATTTAAAATTTTACATAATAAAGGTGTTTTGACTTTACAGTGGCTGAAGGTGATGTGGACAGTTTTAGAAAGGGAGGCAGAGTAGGAAACATCTATTTTTCAAAGTAAAGCAAACCAGTAAAAACAATTATTATTCTGTGTTTTACTTGATGGGCACAGACAACATTGTCTTCTTTAATAAAGTTTCAGTCTTTTAAGAGATTGCTTAGAAAAGTATCAATGTATCAAAGTATTAATATAAGAAGTATAATTTACCTTATAAAAAAAAGAGTTAATAAGTCATTTAAAAGTATACTTCTTTTTAAAAAATAATTGTTTATTTATTTACTTTTGGCTGTGCTGGGTCTTCACTGCTGCACAGGCTTTTCCCTAACTGTGGCAAGAGGGAGCTATTCTCCAGTTGTGGTGCGTGGGTTTCTCATTGCAGTGGCTTCTCCTGTTGTGGATGGAGCACTGGCTCTTGGGCACAAGGGCTTCAGTAGTTGCGACTCCTGGGCTCTAGAACACAGGCTCAGTAGTTGTGGCACATGGGCTTTAGCTGCTCCGCAGCATGTAGGCTTTTCCTGGACCAGGGATTGAACCTGTGTCTCCTGCATTGGCAGGCGTATTCTTTACCACCGAGCCACCAGGGAAGCCAAAAATATTCTTTCTTTACATATCTAGCTTCAATGTTTATTCATTCCCTAAAGTACCCAAAAGCTGTTATTCACCAAATGCTTTTCTGAGCTCCGATTATGGGCCAGGTCCTTGCCAGTCACTGGTCATAACAAGAAGAATCAGAAAGAATTGCCACCAACTAGGAGCCCATAGTGGAATGTGCAGATAGGTTATGGCAAAGAAAATTCAAACTCACCAAGTGCCCAAATGGTTTATTACTTTCCTTAACCTCCGATGCAGTGAAGTTAGGGCCACATAACTAGTTCTGTCCAATAAACTGTGAGCGCAAATGATGTACGTCACTCCTGAGCTAAGGCAGCTGTGAACTGATGTTCTCTACCCCTGGAGCAAGGATGTAGGGGCCACATTTTGCTAGACGACATAGCTACAAGAGGGACGAGGACCACCAGACCCATATAAGACAGTGCATGAATAGGATACAAATCTTTTTGTTCAACATAGCCTGAAGACAGACAATTTTCTTGCTTTGGGATCCACTGAAAACTTGATAATCTTATGGATTATTGTTGCCTAGTAAACATACCAGAGAAACACACCCAAATACATTGCCACCAAAACTCGAAGAGGCTCACCAAGTGATACACCTTATCTTGTGTGGTGTCTCTTACTTAAGAAGGCATAACCAGATGTGTCTCACCCTTGGATCTCTAAAAATTTTACCAATGTAGCAGACTCAGAGATTGGTGGAGACTGAATTGAATCCTGGAACAGGAAAAAAAAAAAAAACACTGGTGGAAAAATTGGTGAAATCTGAATGAAGTCTATGGTTTGGCTAATAGTGCTGCCCTGATGTTTATTTCATTGCTTTGAGAAATATGCCATGGTTTTGAAAGCTTGTCAACATTAGGGAAAGCTGAGTGAAATTTCTAGGGGACCTCTCTGCACTACCATTCCAACTCTTCTGTAACTCTCAAATTACTAAAAGATTAAAAGTTTGCAGAAAGGAAGCTGGAAAGTTCTGACTGATAAGACTTGAATATATAGGTCAGGAGAAATAAAGGCACATGTGAGAAAGTGCACGCGTATGTGTATTTTTCTCTATTGATGTATCTGTGTGTGACTGTGTGTGTATTGGTGTATGTGTGTGGTTGGGGGCCATCTGGTGTGGCAGTGTTTCTGTGTGTCTAGTGTAGGAAGCATGAGTTTATATGAGCACATAGCTCTACTGTGAGGAGATTAATAAGCCAAGGTGCCTCCATGAACCTGAGAGTTAGCGCCTCCTTGAATTTTGAGTCCTAAGCACCTTGCTTAAGTCACCCTAATCTACTTTTTTAATGAAGCTGCTAAAAGGAGCAAAAGAAAAAAACAGGGGGCATTTGGATTTGAACCAGGGACCTCTTGATATGCAGTCAAATGTTCTACCACCTAGCTATACCCCCTGATTCTAAAGTACTTATCCCACTTTTATAAGTTTCATCATACTTCATAAATATCTGTGTGGCTAAGACTCCTCCCAGATTTAATTTCATCCCTGAAGCCCTTCTAGCCACACAACCTCCTATTTTCCCAGAACACATGTGTTCATTCTCTTCTCAGAACCTAAAGCTCAGTGCTATGTTCTCAGTCTAAGTCTCCAGTGTTTAAAATATACCACCAACTGCCCATAAATATCTCGGCATATCAGTGAATGCTGTAAATATCACAAGCTGCAATCAAGTATTGGAAATGGAGAGGATCTTAACTGGGTATCCACAACTGGACTGCAGAGGCTCATGTTAAACTCTGAATCACGGGCAAATATTTTATGTGTGCTTGTATTGTATATTGTACATGATTTCATCAGATTTTCAAGGGGATCTCATCCAGGTGAGCTCTCTCTCATTTTACAGTTGGGAAAAAAAGTTTAAAAGCCCCAAATTCACCGCTTATTCCTAGTCCTTTGAGCTTCAATCCAAGAACCTTTTATCTTATGTGTCTCCAAGATTGAGAAGAAAGGGCAAGGGAATTTGTCATTGCAGTAAATTCTCCCTGATGAGAATCAGCTGCTGTGAAGCTAAGGAGCTCACAGCTCTCTGAGGGCCGCAGACAACCCCTCCCAGCCTCTCTACTCTGAGGTTTTACAGAAACCTCAGACTGCAAAGCTAGTATGCCCCAAACTATCTTCCTCCCAAACCTGCATCTCCTCCTATTTTGCTTTGATGTAATAATAATAGTCCATGTTTACGAAATACTTGTTACGTGCCAAGCATGGTACTAAAAGTGCCAGCCATAACTTCCTCTTAAATCATCACCAAAGGGTCCCACAAAACAGGTATTATTGTTAGCACACTGATTTTTCAAGTAAGGAAACTGAGGCACAGAGTGGCCACACAGCTCATGGGTGGTATAGTCAGGATTTCAGTGCGGGCTGAGAGCTGGGTGCTGGACCTGCCTATTTTACCATCTGATCAGCCTCCTTCCTGTCTAGATTGGTGACTGCGTACTCAGTCATTTGCGTTACAAAACATGTAACACAACTCTGGGCTTCTTTCAACCTCTCCTCCCCAGTTCTAGTTAATCACTGGGTACTGTTGATTTTATCTTTGACATCACTTAAGTCCATCCCCACCCCTGCATGCAGTGCCACTGCCTCTTAACTGGCCTTCTGGCCTCCAATCTTCAAATCCATCCCCTACTACTCCCAGGGCAGTTGCTTTAAAACCAGATGCATCTAGGTGACTTCTGTTCAGAGGCCTCCATGACAAACTCCAAGCCTCTTAGCGCATCACAGATTTCCTGTATTTTGATCCCTGCCTGCCTGCACAGTTTAAGCCTCGTCTTATGACACACCCATGTCACATGTTGTGCCCCAGTTGCTTTCAATTGTATCCATCTGGCTCTAGCATCTGTCCATACAGTTTTCTTTGCCTGGGACTCAACCATCATTCCGTGCATCCCTGCCTCTACTCCACCCTCCCTCTGGTGAGATAGTGTCCTTATCTGAGACCCTGACTTACCATCAGCTCTTCTTGGAAACTACCTATAACCTCACTCCTCTGGACAGAGGTAGTAGTTGCCTGAAGCTGGCCCAGCTTGTACAACTCACAGACGTCTGACTTATTTCACAGGCTTGCTTCCTGGCTGAGAACACACTGAGGCCAGGGGTTGTGTCTTACTCACTTCTTGGTTCACACTTGGCATAATTTTGGCACATAGTAGATACTTAGTATATGTCATTCCAATTGATTTAAAGATACAGAAGTGCCTGTGTTGTAGGCAAGTTAAACCTAGACTAAAGCCTGACTTCTGGCCCAAGCCTAGGTCTGGAATGCAGGCACCCAAGGTGGTGTGCTGGCTGCAGGAAATGAACTAGGGGTTGATAGGTAGAATGAAATCCAAAATACAAAATATAACAAAACAGACTTACAGATACAGAGAACAAAGCAGTGGTTACCAGAGGGCAAGGGAGTAAAATATAGAAAAATATGGGAAGGTAATGAAAAGGTACATACTTTCAGTCATAAAATAAATAAGCCATGGGAATGTAATGTACAGCATAGAGAATATAGTTAATTTTGTAATAACTTTGTAGGGTGACAAATGGTATCTCACAATATATAAAAATATCAAATCACTATGTTGTACACCTGAACGTAATATAATATAGTAAGCGTACTGCTGATCCTGCTCACAGCAGCAATTGTCTCGCTGTGTCTCACTGTGCGCACTGTTCACTGAACCCATGGTAGGCAAGGTGTAAGTTAAGAAGCTAGAAGAAAATGCAAAGAGTTGTAGGACCTGCAGATGCATTTATTCTCTCCTGGCTGGCAAAGCAGCCATAGTAGCAGACACACCATATTTTCTCCTCTCATGGCTGACCCAACAGACACACCTGTGATGCAGCAATAATGTTGCCGCTTTTTTGGGTGTGGTTTATATAATGAAAGTAGCCATGTCCAAGCGAGTACCTTGTGGCACACATATGTCAGTGCTGTAAATGATCTCAGCTGTTACACAGTCATTATTTACAAAACATGGGGCGAGACAGCCTGATCGTGCCATCTTGGCTAATTCACTTTCTCCCCACTCTTCAGGGTCTCTCGCCTCACATTCTATGTGCAGTCCATCTTCTGCGATATTCCCTTGGTGAGTAACACTGACCCCTGGATTTGTATCTTGCATCAGCAGTAGCTACAACAACAGTTACATCCCCAATACATAGCAAAACCAATGCCAGGTATCATGTTGCAGTCCTTGCCTTCACGGGGCTGGAAGAGCCACCCACTGCATGTGGTGTGCCTTTATCTTCCATGACCAAGTCCAGTCCACCTTCTGTCCTTGGGAAATTGCAGGAAAGCCTCCACAAGGGCAACTCCACCCTTCAGGGTTTTTTATTAAGGACCAACAAACTCTCCCCAGGGGCACCAGACCCACCCCTTCAAGGAGGGGATTTTTTTTTTTTTTTTGCAGCATTCACAGCACACCTACATGATTCTAAATGCTTTCTTCACACTGTTCTAAGTCCGCAGGACAATCAGAGGTTAGTATCACATTACAGGACACAGTCTTTATACACTGTTCCACTAAATCTACATCACAGGACACAGCATAAATCTACATCATACATCATAGGACACAGCCTTTATAGTCTAAATCTACATCATTTGGCTGCCATAGCCATCACTGTATGCACCAGGACCAGGAAACTGCCCTGACTTGCCTACATTCAGCACCACAGTCTGCCAAGGCCATTACTCTTTCTGTACCTTAGCTGCTGCTGCTGCTGCTAAGTTGCTTCAGTCGTGTCCAACTCTGTGCGACCCCATAGACGGCAGCCCACCAGGATCCACCGTCCCTGGGATTCTCTAGGCAAGAACACCGGAGTGGGTTGCCATTTCCTTCTCCAATGTGTGAAAGTGAAAAGTGAAAGTGAAGTCGCTCAGTCATGTCCAACTCTTCGAGACCCCATGGACTGCAGCCTACCAGGCTCCTCCATCCATGGGTACCTTAGCTAGTGACCAGAAAATTGCAAGTTCTCTATATGGGACCTCAGGTCCCTGCTTGGGCTCTTCAGGAGGGCACCTTGGTCTGAGTCCTGTTCAAAGCGGAAAAGGACGTAATCAAAAGGAACATCCTTGGGCACCATGAAATCTTCTAACTGAACTGCCCATATCTCTCACTGTAGGTGCTTTCCAAAATTGGTTAACTGCTGCCCTAGTCTCAATAGCCTCCATAGCTCTAGGAGCAGAGTATTGGGCCGTCTATCCATTTTATTTCTGTCAACTCCCACTGCCAGCAAATCAGCCCACATTTGCATTCTCGTCACCTGGATGGGGTCTTTACCAGCTCTTCCCACTTCGGGGTCTTCAGGCTTTCAAAATGGCATCTCTCATGCTGTTAAGAGAAGCAGAGACTTCTCTTAAGGACCCGCAAAACCCCCACCAGCACTGGGGCCACCCCTGTGTCCCAGAGTTGCAAAGGCCAAGCTGCCAAGGTTTCCTCTTGCTTTTGCCAAAACTGCTCACCCAAGTCGACCAACACTGCCTGAATATGTGGTCGATACGTCGGGAACTTGTATGGTCACACTGGGGACCCCTAGAGGATGTCCCCCATGGGTCCCCGGCTGCTCATGCTTCCCTTTCCGCTGCACAGTGGGCCTCACTGCCAGGCGGGGACCCGCAGTCCCATAAGGTTCATCATTACCGTCACTTACTGCCTTGCCATCAGAAGTGCTCGGTTCTTTAGTTCTTGCTCTAATGCCAATATTTGTTGCTCTAGTTCTTCCAAGCATCTCTGCACACTGCATACCAGCAGACTCACAGACAGCACGATCCATATTCGCTTCAGGGCAGTCAGACAAATCCACCCCACAGTACCAGCGGCAGTCTGTGCTGCCTTGTTCAGCAAATGGAAACAACGCCTCTAAGGCCTTTTCAATGCTATCCGGTGAATCCACTGTCTCCCAGTCTTCCACCAGAGCCCAAGCCAAGAGGATTGCAGCCACATGGCACCACATGCTATCTGGTGGCCACTGGCTTCCTCCCTCCGGTGGAGCCTCAGGCTCCTCTACCCTCTGAATATCTTGCTGACTACACCAATTGTATTGCTGATCCTGCTCACAGCGCCAGTTGTCTCACTGTTTTGCACTGTGCCCACAGTTCACTGAACCCATGGTGGGCAAGGCAGGAGCTAAGAGGCTGGAAGAAAATGCGAGGAGCTGTAGGAACCACAGAAGCAGTTATTCTCTCCTGGCTGGAGCAGCAGCCATAGCAGCAGATCCGCTGTATTCTCTCCTCTCGTGGCTGAACCCAACAGACACAGCCACGAAGCAGCAGTAACGCCACTGCTTTTTTGAGTGGAGTTTATATAACAAAAGTAGCCCATGTCCAAGTGAGTACCACGTGACACACATGGGCAGTGCTATAAATGAGCTTAGTTGTTGCATAGTCATTACTTACAAAGTATGGGGTGAGAGAACCTGAATGTGCCATCTTGGCTAATTTGCTCTCTCCCCACAGAAAGTCAATTATACTTCAAAAAAACTAAAAAGGAAAATACTGATACCTACCTCCCAATACCTGCCTCCCAAATTTGCCATAAAAATTAAATGGATGTATGTGAAAGAAGAAATATAAAATATTGTTATACTCAGTTTTTATAGTTTTTCATGTGGGATTTGGGAAAGGAAGACAGGTAAACAGGAATGCTCTGTCACCCATCTTAAACAGGAAGTTTTATTCTTAGTATTAATGTTGAAAGGTAAGAAAATTTTTTTATACCAAGAAGATGTCAAGTGAGATGGGAGCTACCCATCTGGGGTTCCCTTAAGGTATAAACTACTATTGGAAGTCAACAGACTTTTGACTTCCTTGACTTTCAAAGAAGTCAAAAGTCTTAATTCACTACTGCTGGTCAGTTCAAAGTGAGCCTTCAAACCTTAGTAAGGAACTGAAATGAAATGAAATGTGAGTCACTCAGTCGTGTCTGACTCTTTGTGATCCCAGGCTCCCAGAGGAGCCTGCCAGATTCCTCTGTCCATGGGATTCTCAAAACAAGAATGCTGGAGTGTGTTGCCATTCCCTTTTCCAGGGGATTTTCCTGACCCAGGGATTGAACCTGAGTCTCCCATATTGCAAGCAGATTCTTTACCATCTGAGCCACCAGGGAAGCCCTAGTAAGGAACTAACTACAGACATTTTCCTGGAGGAATAGATCAAAGGAAGAAGGAATGATGGGACAAGAAAATGAAGGGAGACGGAGACTGGTGGAAAGCTTATCTGGAGGATGAAAGTAGAAAATAGGAAGACTCAGAGCTCCTGAAGTGGCAGCTAAGAAAAGTAACCTGGACAACAAAGAAGGAAAATCAGGACAAGAGTTTATTATGGCCCCAACTCTACTATTTGTGTTAGCCCATACCTGTTTCCCTACAGAAATAAGTAGTAAAAAACTTCATTTATACAATTGAATTTAAAAATTGTAAGCTAAGAATCCTTAATTTAACACTAAAAATAAAACAACAACAAAATCTTTGTTGTTCTCAAAGACAAAGAGAGTAAGTGACCTGGGAGGCTGATGACCAGCTCATCAAGAAGAGGTCAGAGACAGGAAAAGTGCTTATTTCCATGAAGAAAGGGGTAAATAGGACACTGGCAATATGGGAGAGAGAAGAGTGTACAAATAATCTAGATTCAAATCTAGACTATGCTATTTTTGTATTATGAAGTTTTGACAGAATATAAAAATTCTCCAATTCTTGACTTCATCACTGGCAAAAATGGAGTAATAATTATAATAACAACAACACTGTTATAAACTGAATTGTATTCTCCACAAAAATTTTTTTTTTTAATTTTTTTATTAGTTGGAGGCTAATTACTTCACAACATTTCAGTGGGTTTTGTCATACATCGATATGAATCAGCCATAGATTTACACTTATTCCCCATCCCGATCCCCTCTCCCATCTCCCTCTCCACCCGATTCCTCTGGGTCTTCCCAGTGCACCAGGCCGGAGCACTTGTCTCATGCATCCCACCTGGGCTGGTGATCTGTTTCACCATAGATAGTATACATGCTGTTCTTTTGAAACATCCCACCCTCACCTTCTCCCACAGAGTTCAAAAGTCTGTTCTGTATTTCTGTGTCTCTTTTTCTGTTTTGCATATAGGGTTGTCGTTACCATCTTTCTAAATTCCATATATATGTGTTAGTATGCTGTAATGTTCTTTATCTTTCTGGCTTACTTCACTCTGTATAAGGGGCTCCAGTTTCATCCATCTCATTAGGACTGGTTCAAATGAATTCTTTTTGACGGCTGAGTAAAATTCCATGGTGTATATGTACCACAGCTTTCTTATCCATTCATCTGCTGATGGGCATCTAGGTTGCTTCCATGTCCTGGCTATTATAAACAGTGCTGCGATGAACATTGGGGTGCACGTGTCTCTTTCAGATCTGGTTTCCTCAGTGTGTATGCCCAGAAGTGGGATTGCTGGGTCATATGGCAGTTCTATTTCCAGTTTTTTAAGGAATCTCCACACTGTTTTCCATAGTGGCTGTACTAGTTTGCATTCCCACCAACAGTGTAAGAGGGTTCCCTTTTCTCCACAGCCTCTCCAGCATTTATTGCTTGTAGACTTTTGGATAGCAGCCATCCTGACTGGTGTGTAATGGTACCTCATTGTGGTTTTGATTTGCATTTCTCTAATAATGAGTGATGTTGAGCACCTTTTCATGTGTTTGTTAGCCATCTGTATGTCTTCTTTGGAGAAATGTCTGTTTAGTTCTCTGGCCCATTTTTTGATTGGGTCATTTATTTTTCTGGAATTGAGCTTCAGGAGTTGCTTGTATATTTTTGAGATTAATCCTTTGTCTGTTTCTTCATTTGCTATTATTTTCTCCCAATCTGACGGCTGTCTTTTCACCTTACTTATAGTTTCTTTTGTAGTGCAAAAGCTTTTAAGTTTCATTAGATCCCATTTGTTTAGTTTTGCTTTTATTTCCAATATTCTGGGAGGTGGGTCATAGAGGATCTTGCTGTGATTTATGTCGGAGAGTGTTTTGCCTATGTTCTCCTCTAGGAGTTTTATAGTTTCTGGTCTTACATTTAGATCTTTAATCCATTTTGAGTTTATTTTTGTGTATGGTGTTAGAAAGTGTTCTAGTTTCATTCTTTTGCAAGTGGTTGACCAGTTTTCCCAGCACCACTTGTTAAAGAGGTTGTCTTTTTTCCATTGTATATCCTTGCCTCCTTTGTCAAAGATAAGGTGTCCATAGGTTTGTGGATTTATCTCTGGGCTTTCTATTCTTCCACAAAAATTTATATGTTGAAGTCCTAACCCTCAGTTGCTCGCAAGGTGACTATATTTGGAGACAGGGTCTTTAAAGTGATAATTAAGGTTAACTGAGGTCAGTGGAGTGGGCCTTAATCCAATAGAACTGGGATCCTTATAAGAAGAGGAAGAGGCACCACCAGAGGTGCACCCAAGGCCATGTGAGGACACAGCAAGAAGGCAGCCATCTCCAACCAAAAGAGAGAGGTCTCAGAAGAAACTTAACTCTGCAGACAACTAATGTTGGGCTTGTAGGCTCAACATAGTTGGGCTTGTAGCCCAACTAATGTTGGGCTTCTAGGCTCTAGGGCTATGAGAAAATAGATTCCTCTTGTTTAAGCCACCCAGTCTGGGGTATTTGTTCTGGAGCTCTAGCAAATAAATACAAGTACCAACATGACATTGTGTTTGTGAGGATCAAATAAGAAAAGGCAAAGAGGCAGGGGAAAATGGATACCTAAATTCTTGTCTTCCAATGTCTTTTCTCAGTAAAAATGATGTTTAATCTGTAAGTAGGATATTTGGGCAGAAGTGAGTCAATTCAGTGAAAGGAACATAGTATACACAATGACCCTGAGCCTCTGAACTCCAAAATAACTACTGCTGTTACAGATTATGAATAACCTAAGAAAGATTACCTAAGAAACATCTACTTCTGCTTTATTGACTACGCCAAAGCCTTTGAATGTCTGGATCACAACAAACTGAAGCTGAAACTGCTGGGCCTGCCGGCTAGATGAACAGGTCGAGGACGCAATCACCAGAGCACCTGAGAAATAAAAGACTAGGAAAGATGGGGTTGAGAGGGACGGAGTCAGCTTGTGACTGATTCCGACGACTTTATTGAGGGGTAACATACATATATATACTAACAGGATTCACCAAATTTTAGATCAAAGACTTGCATACGTGCAGAACTGCAGATACTAGTTTTAGGAGTTTTATCTTAACTCCAGCAGAGCATGGCACCAGCGTCTTACAATCAGGTAAAGACTACCTAGACATAAGCCATTCACAGGAGCCCGATAATCTTATCAGAGTCAGGAAAATGGGCAAATGGTGGCTGCAGCGATTTCCTTGAGGGAGGTGAGAAAGGCCAATTTGCACTTTAACAAATCAGGGGTGGCGGGACAGAGAGGGACCTTTTGATCTCTCTCAGGGCCGAGAAGGGGCCTGAGCAGTCAGGCCGGCTCCCCGCATGAAACTCCAATACTTTGGCCACCTGATGTGAAGATATGACTTATTGGAAAAAACCCTGATGCTGGGAAAGATTGAAGGCGGGAGGAGAAGGGATGACAGAGGATGAGATGGTTGGATGGCATCACCGGCTCGATGGACATGAGTTTGAGCAAGCTCCGGGAGTTGATGATGGACAGGGCGGCCTGGCGTGCTGCAGTCCATGGGATTGCAAAGAGTCAGACACGACTGAGCGACTGAACTGAACTGAACTGAAGAAAAAATTAAGAAAGAGTAGTGCAGACATGATTTCAGAAAAGTTATTTTCTAACATTAAAAGTTATTTATAGTAGAATTTGTGTGACCCTCCAAACTGTTGAGTTGCTAAAATCTACCCAGAAAGAGAAAGGAAGGAAGGAAGGGAGCAAGGGAGGAAAGAAAAGAAGAAGTACAAGTATGCCATTTGTTTATAAAGATGAAGAAATCATAACGTTTAGTTAGCTTCAGTGTCTGAATCAACACTTTGAACGCTCATACCATGAATTTTGCAATATGACCCATTCCTGCAAAATCTGCTTTATTGTCTGAGGGAATCACTCATTTATTTATTTATTCATGAGCAATTAGTGAGTACTAAAAGCAGACCAGATCTCATGTTAAGCTCTGTGCCTGTGACTTAGACAGGAAAAGTTTATATTCATACTATTTCCAACCCTCTGACTACAAAATTAGGAGCAGACCCATCAACTGCCGACTGCTTAATCCTCTGGAGTAGCTTAGTACACAAGCATTTCATTTCTTAGTCACTCTGCAGCCTGGTTTAGCCTTTCTGGTTTTCCTCCCCTAAGGGACAGTTCCCATAGATCACCCATAGATGGCACTAGCTGGTTATGATGAAATAGAATTTCCTAAAATTTAAACCCAAGTCTCCCTCATTGAAGGCAGATTCTTTGCCTTCTGAGCCATCAGAGAATCTCAAAATTTTAAAACTTCTTACCATGGAAACTTTTAAACACACACAGAAATAGAGATATCATAATGAATCCTTAGGTATCCATCACCCAATGTCAACAATGATCAACAAGTGGCCAACCTTGTTTACCTACCCCATTCATCTGCCCCACCCTCTGGATGATTCAGAATGAAATCTCAGACATAATCATTTCACATATAAATATTACAGTATATATCAATAAAAGGAAAAGGTGAGATGAGCACCTTCACCAGGCTGCAGTCTATCAGGATTTTTATTTTTTTGGTTTTGTCTTTTAAACCTCTAAAGTTTAATTTACAAAGAGTTTCTTAAATGCTCTATTGCTCCTTTTCAAAGGGTTTTTAGCTCTTTGCTTTCTCTTCCTCACTGCACACTCTTCCTGCTCCCCCTCTGCTATTTCTCTTGCCTCTATATTTGTATCTACTCTCTGGCTTCACAAGTGACCATAAAGCGAAAACTGATTCTGTTCAGGCAACTTTCAGTTTTGTTAGACTTATCTTGCATCAGGTTTGTTTGCTATCAAATGATGAGCATTAAAAAGCAGGTCAGTGAGATAATTGTATTCCAAACTAAAACTATACATTTTGCTTATGGGAAGTATCAGATGTTTTAAAACAACAAAAATAACAACTTTCTATTCTAAGGGCTTTAAAACGTACTCTTAGCAATTATTTGGGTTCTGACTCAACTTCACACTCATCTCAAACTCTGCCCATGCCTTCAGGGGTCAGAAAACAGCATATTTCCAAGAGCAGCATGGCAGTGGGGAGAAACTGGCCTGGAGACTATCAAGATCTCAGCCTTGATTCCATCACTTGCTGCTATAGAACTTTGAGTGAATCACTCAAACTCTCTGTGCCTCAGTTTCTTCCTCTGCAACAGGGGAGTAACTGTAGCTTATATCAGTTGGCCCTGCCTCACATAATCATAGCAGAGATGGGGAAGTTGAACATAAAAATGCCATTACTGTTCACAAAATGCTGTGCACCCACATGAAGTTAGGCATGATGATTCAGAGCAAGGGTCCAGGTGTCAGAAATTAGTGCAAATCCTAGTTATATGTGACTTTGGGCAGGTGGCTTTACTCTTCCGATCCTCATTTTCGACATCTACAAAATACAGATACTCACAAAACCGACATCATAAGATTAAGTTTAAAAGTCACAGTGCATGTAAACAAAGCACTTGTCAGGGTGCTTGACACATAGTCAATCTATGGCAGCTGTTACTACTCTTAGCCCTTCATTTCTAAGCTGAAGGACCCTGAGTATTGTTTAGTTGCTAAGTCATGTCCAGCTCTTTGAGATTCCGTGGACTGTATCCTAGCAGGCTCATCTGTCCATGGGATTTTTCAGGCAAGAATAATGAAATGGGTTGCCATTTCCTTCTCCAGGGGATCTTCCTAACTCAGGGAGTGAACCCACAATCCTGCACTGTCAGGCAGATTCTTTACTGCTGAACCACCAGGGAAGCCCTAGAAATACAAATCCAGGGGGACTCTAGAGAATGTTAGAGGTTCTAGAGATTCTAAGGAATATTTCCTAAGAGAATCCTTTGGGTCTTATTGTACAAGTTCACATCTGTTTCCTGGATCAAATTCATTCCAGAGTGAATTCACCTCTAAATTTCTCAGCTTGATGCTTGGATCCTGGCTTTCCCAGGATCCTTTAGACCAGCTCTCTTCTTCTTGGAGGGTTATAGTTGTTCGAACTGTAATTTTGGACCTTAAAAAGGAAAACTTAGCTCCCTAGGTGAAAGCCAGGAAATTCCCATTTTCCCCCCCCTTTTTATTGGGATACATGGATCAAGCAGTCTTGTCCAAGTATTGCTTAAAGAGAGTGACTATTTCTGGTCTGTCACAGGTGGTAATGAGTTGATGTCACTATGCAGTGATTCACTTGATCCCTAATTACACTCACCAAAATGTTGATCTTTCATCTCCAGGAAGACTGTGGCTGCTTGACTTGGGGTTTCCCCAAGCAATTTGCCTCTTTACTCTTAAGTGGGAGGAATGTAGGAAGGGCCAGTTGCTTTAAAATAAGTCCACTCTCAATTCTCACAAAAACCTGTGAGAGTCATACAGAAATTAGCATCGATCAAATTTTATTCTCCCATCTGTCATTTTAAAATCAATTTCCCACTCAAGGATGAAATTTTATACTATTGATTCTCTTAAAATTGGGATCTAACCAAGAAAAACCTGGACTACTGTTCACATCATCACTGAGCTCTTAGAGACCCAGAAAAGATCTTGTATGTTGAACTCACAGAGTTTCTAAGAGTAGTAGAATAAAGGAGGGTTTCATTACAAATTTCTTGTAAAACTTTTTGTAAACAAACTTATACCAATGAACAAAACTACCTTCTCCTCTGTGGTAGCAGCCAAAAATATTAACCACAGCCAGGGTGATTGCCATTCATACAAAACCTAAACGTGGCAGGTCTAAGTGTTGATGAAACGTAAATGGGAAGAGAGAATTAATAGTCCTATTATTAATTAGAGCAACCATATGATCCAGCAATCCCACTCCTGGGCATATTTCTGGAGAAAACCATAATTCAAAAAGATACATGCCCACCGATGTTCATTGCAGCACTATTTGCAATAGCCAGGATATGGAAGCAACTAAATATCCATCAACAGAGGAATGGTGTGTATATACAATGGAATATTACTCAGCCATAAAAATGAAATAATGTCACTTGCAGCAATATGGATGGACTTAGAAATTGTCATACTTAATGAAGTAAGTCAGACAGAAAGATAAATATGATATCGCTTATATGTGGGATTTTTTAAAAGGGTACAAATGACCTTATTTACAAAACAGAAAGAGTTACAAGTATAGAAAACAAACTTATGACTAACAGGAGGTAAGCAGAGAGACATAAAGCGGGAAGTGGGAATTGACATATTCACACTACTATATATAAAATAGATAACTAATAAAGATCCACTGTATACCTTATTTTATGATTTATGAGAGGCAGCTCAAACAGGACTTAGAGGAAACTATATGCCCTTAAATAAACAAATTGGTGAGGGTGCAGAGGGACTTAAATGAATTAAATCTCTGCTGATTACTTTCTGTATGCCTTCTAGATCCATTGGTTGACTTTTTCTTATTCTGTGCCTCCAAGGGCCTTGTCCCTGAGGACTACATCATCCCAGCTATGTTTCAGCTGACTTCTAGTTGAGTTTACGCAGAGAGTGACAGGTTACTTATTCTCTGCTCCCTTCTTACTAGTTTTGGCAGAGGCTACATTGCTCTGCCTAAGGCCATAGCTCTCCTTGGACAGCACCTCTCCCAAGGCTACAGGTTTCATCAGCGAGTCTGAAAACACAGCCCCTTCCCCTCATAATTTCAGGCTGAGGAATAATACTGGATTCCTACTGCCATGAACTTCGACTGCTTCATCTCTTGTTGGTTTCCTTAACCATGTCATATCTGTGTATTCTCTTCATTGAAATCTCTTCAGTTAATCCTTTCTTTGAGTATGCCTTCTATTTCCTCCCAGTACTCTGGCTAATAGAGCATCCAATAAAACCCAAGTAACCCAATAAATTCAAAGAAAGTAGATGAGAGGTGAAGGCTTCCCTGGTGACTCAATGGTGAAGAATCCTCCTGCCAATGCAGAAGACACAGGTTCAATCCCTGGGCTGGGTAGATCCCACATGCCGTGGGGAAACTAAGCCCATGTGCCACAAGTATAGAGCCTGTGCTCTAGAGCCTGGAAGTTGCAACTACTGAGCTCTCACACTGCAACTATTGAAGCCCACACGCCCTAGAGTCTTTTCTCAGCTACAAGAGAAGCCACCAAAATGAGGAGCCCATGCACTGCAACTAGAGAGAAGCTCCTACTCATGACAACTAGAGAAAATCCCACACAGTATTGAAGCCCCAGCACAGCCAATAAGTGAAAAAGGAATAAACAATTTAATTTAATAATTAAATAATTTTGCAAAAAAGATTTTTTAAAAGTAGATGAAAGAAAAAATAAAGTAGAAATAATCCAGTACAAAACAATCCAATACAAAAAGTATATACTAAAGACAAAAGCTGACAAACTATTAACATGATTGGTCAAGAAAAAAACCCTCCCAACATAATAATAAGAATGAAAAAAAAGACAGAGTTAAATGTGATGTAGAGATTTAAAAGACACCAAGAGAATATTATGAACACTTTTATGTCAATAAATTTTACTATAGATTAAATGGACAAATTTATAGAAGAAAAATAATGCAATTCCAGTGAAAACTCCCAGAAGATGTAACCCTATATGAGTGGCCTGGAGTCACCTCACTTTGAAATTAAGAAGCCAATTATTAAGTATTAAGGAGTTTTGTGAGGTGATTGTTAGCTGTTGTCAATTACAAATTGGCACTTAACATTGGCACCTGCCATCTACCTCTAAAAGGATTAAATCAACCTAGATGTCCATCAGCAGATGAATGGATAAGGAAGCTGTGGTACATATACACCATGGAATATTACTCAGCCATTAAAAAGAATTCATTTGAATCAGTTCTAATGAGATGGATGAAACTGGAGCCCATTATACAGAGTGAAGTAAGCCAGAAGGATAAACACCAATGCAGTATACTAATGCATACATATGGAATTTAGAAAGATGGTAACAATAACCCTATATGCAAAACAGAAAAAGAGACACAGATGTACAGAACAGACTTTCGGACTCTGTGGGAGAAGGCGAGGGTGGGATGTTTCGAGAGAACAGCATCAAAACATGTATACTATCTATGGTGAAACAGATCACCAGCCCAGGTTGGATGCATGAGACAAGTGCTCGGGGCTGGTGCACTGGGAAGACCCAGAGGGATCGGGTGGAGAGGGAGGTGGGAGGGGGGATCAGGATGGGGAATACATGTAAATCCATGGCTGATTCATGTCAATGTATGGCAAAAACCACTACAATATTATAAAGTAATTAGCCTCCAGTTAATAAAAATAAATGGAAAAAACAAAACAAACAAACAAAATATTAAAAATAAAAGGAATAAATCATGAGCAGATGTAGCTACTGACTTCCAACAACCTCTGAAAGGAACTCAGTGTAGAAAGCAGAAATGAGGCACTCTGTGCTTGGTGGGAGGCAGGGCCACCTGGCAAAACAAGTCTTCAGATAGTTAAATATATATTTTCAGGAGCCAATTTTATGAGCCCAGTTCTTGAGCCTCATATCTAGAAAAGCACTAAAATCCTTCAGTTCAGTTCAGTTCAGTCACTCAGTCGTGTCGGACTCTTTGCGACCCCATGAACCGCAGCACACCAGGCCTCCCTGTCCATCACCAACACCCAGAGTACCCTCAAACCCATGTCCATTGTGTCAGTGATGCCATCCCACCACCTAATCCTCTGTCAATCCCTTCTCCTCCTGCCCTCAATCTTTCCTGGCATCAAGGTCATTTCCAATGAGTCAGCTCTCCACATCAGGTGGCCAAAGTATTGGAGTTTCAGCTTCAACATCAGTCCCTCCAATGAATACCCAGGACTAATCTCCTTTATGATGGACTAGTTGGATCTCCTCGCAGTCCAAGGGACTCTCAAGAGCCTTCTCCAACACCACAGTTCAAAAGCATCAATTCTTTGGTGCTCAACTTTCTTTATAGTCCAACTCTCACATCCATACATGACTACTGGAAAAACCATAGCCTTGACTAGACGGACCTTTGTTGGCAAAGTAATGTCTCTGCTTTTTAATATGCTGTCTAGGTTGGTCATAACTTTCCTTCCAAGGAGCAAGCGTCTTTTAATTTCATGGCTGCAGTCACCATCCGCAGTGATTTTGGAGCCCCAAAAAATAAAGTCAGGCACTGTTTCCACTGTTTGCCCATCTATCTGCCATGAAGTGATGGGACCGGATGCCATGATCTTTCAAGGTGATGACTATTCCTTGTGACTAGCAAAAGCTTCATGAGATTCATAAAAGCCTTTTGGAAAAATATGTGCTTGACTGCATGTATTTCCCCCTTCACTAAAATCACATATGTTATACTGACTTTCCCCTCTACCTCTTTGGAGCAATTTCTCAGAACTATCAGAGGTGCTGTCTCCTGAGCTGCAGTCCTCATTTTGCCCCAAATAAAACTTAACTCGAAACTCTCATGCTGTGCATTCTTTTAAAGTTGACACTATTGTTAGCTTGATGTTCATCAAAGTTGGAGAATTTACACTGCTAAAACCAGTGAACAACCACAACATTATAGAATTTAGGTCATTATGGAACTCAATCTGTTGCTATTGACAACCTAGTGGGACAGGATCAGGTTGGGATGGGGAGGCTCAAGAAGCAGGGGATACATGCATGTGTTGTGCTTGGTCGCTCAGTTGTATCCGACTCTTTGGAACCCATGGGCTGGAGCCCACCAGGGTTCTCTGTCCATGGGGATTCTCTAGGCAAGAATACTGGGGTGGATTGAACTGTCCTCCTCCAGAGGATCTTCCCAACCCAGGGATTGAACCCAGATCTCCCGCATTGCAGGCAGATTCTTTACTGCCTGAGCACCAGGGAAGCCCAAGAATGCTGGAGTGGATAGCCTAGCCCTTCTCCAGGGGATCTTCCCAACCCAGGAATTGAACCAGGGTCTCCTTCATTACAGGTGGATTCTTTACCAGCTGAGTACCTGGGAAGCCCAGACACATGTATACATATGAGTGACTCACTTTGTTGTATGGCAGAAGCCAACACAATATTGTAAAGCAACTATACTCCAATTAAAATTTTTAAAAATCTGCCATAAACAAAAGTAAAACAAAAAACCCAGGCTCCAATAGCTTAACCATCAAGCTTATCAAACATTCAAGTAAGGAATATTTACCGTCTTATATAAATTCTTTCAAGGAGTAGGTAAAGATAAAGTGATTTAATGAGGTTAGCAAAACCTTGATGTCCAAATGTACAGAGTATGAATGAGAAGAACCACAGGACAATCTCATTCATTGCTATTTACAAATGCTATTTTTTGCAAAACTGGTAAATAAAAGATAACAAACAAAATGGATTTTTTCCAGGAATGCAAGGATAGTTTAACATTAGATAATCCTTTAATGTAATTCTCCACCTTAATAAACATAAAGAGAAAAGTGTGCCAGCATCTCAAAAGATAAAAAGAAATTTTGATGAACATCAGTAATATTCCAGTTTTCTAGAAAAGAAGAAAAATTTCTAACTCTATCAAAAATAGAAGGAGTTTTTTTAAACTATTAAAGACTAGCTCCCTTCCCTCCAGAAATAAGAATGAATGTGTAACACATTAAAATCACTTCTTATAAAGTCAGGAACAACTCAAGGGAGATCAATCACTTTCATTAGTTCTGTGCAAAACTGTACTGGGGGTCCATGTTAAGGCATGGGAAAGAAATAACATATATGAAATAACAAAGCTTGTTGCAATACAGAAGAGCATGGGAGTAGACAGCTGGTACTGCTCTTAAGCGAGAAGTTTAAAGTCAATATCTATCACTCACTATGGAGGCAGGGAGAGAAGAGCTAAAAGGAAAACCCAAGAAGCTAGGAAAATAGTTTCCCCACTTGCTCTTATGTAATGATTTAGCTGACAGGTTAAACCACCACTACCAGGCAATTATTAGGGATCCCTGGGATTTCCCCCACCCTCCCAAGGGCCACAGTTTCAGGAACACAATGAGCAGGGAAGTCCCATTCCATTTCTGCCCACTCCAACCTCCAGCAGCCAGCACAAATCCAGGGTGAAGTAATTACTCCTTCCCTCCCAGGACACTGAATCTCCATTCACTATCCATCCTGCATGACTGGTGGTTCCAGATTCCAGTATCCTCTAGTAAAATATTAAAAATAAAACAACCAAACGAAGACACCTGAACCTTCACCTTGGACACATTTAAAATGCTCATTGCCATGCCACACCTTACATATATTTAGTCAGAATCTCATAGGTCGCACCAGACATCAGTTTTTGTTTTTATAAATCCAGGTGATTCCCGTGTGCAAGCAAGTTGGAATTTTTCTCCTCAAAGTGTGTCTATGGACTGGCAGTGGCAGAAGCTTGGATCCCACTCAGATTCAGAACTACTCAGATTCTGATTCAGGACTACTGAATCAGAATTTGTGATCCAATGAGATTTGTATGCCCAGTCAAGTCTGAAAAGGTAAAATTTTTAGAGAAACGGACCACAGGTAGGCATCCTTGTGGATTCCCCAGAGCACTGAGATCTCTCAGGAGGGGAAGGGGGAGCTGGGTATTAGTCACCAGTACTAATGGCAGCACAAAGTCTCGCTCCTCCCATCTACCTTGCCCACTGATGCCAGAATGATCTTTCCTAAATTCAGATCTTGTACTGCTTTTCTATACCTACAGTGAAAAGTCCAAAACCCTGATCATGGGGTCTAATCACTACCCCTCCACATCCCCAATTTACTGCCCCCTCGTTGTCTGCCAAAACTCCTACACACCTCCTCTGTCTATACACACACTCTGGACACACTCCTGCCTCTGCCAATTCTGCTCTTCTGGCTGGAATTCTCCCTAATCCCAGGCCCCCAGTTAACCTCACCCTCTCGCCAAACTAAAGAACACCTCTCCCTACATAAAAATCAGCTCAAATTTCTCCTTCTCTATTGTAATTTCCTGGAACGAATCAGACATTTCCTCCTCTGTTTTCCCACAAATTCTCCCACAACATTTCAAATAGTACTTGAAGGAGATTAGTCCCAGGACACCCCCCAACACCACTACAGACACAAAGAGCCCTACTATTTGCCTATAACCTACCTGCCTCCTTCCAAATACTTTTTCAACTCTCAGTTATTTTCAGTAGCATAGTCGCATCTGACTCTTTGTGACCTCATGGACTATAGCACGCCAGGTTTCCCTGTCCATCACCAACTCCTGGAGCTTGCTCAAACTCATGTCTATCAAGTTGGTGATGTCATCCAACCGTCTCATCCCCTTGTCCTCCTGCCTTCAATCTTTCCCAGCATCAGGGTCTTTTCAAATGAGTCAGTTCTTCCCATCAGGTGGCCAAAGTATTGAAGTTTCAGCTTCAACGTCAGTCCTTCCAATGAACACCCAGGACTGATTTCCTTTAGGATTGACTGGTTGGATCTCCTTGCAGTCCAAGGGACTCTCAAGAGTCTTATCCAACACCACAGTTCAAAATCATCAATTCTTCAGTGCTCAGCTTTCTTTGTAGTCCAACTCACATATCCATACTTGACTACTGGAAAAACCATAGCTTTGACAAGATGGGCCTTCATCAGCAAAGTAATGTCTCTGCTTTTTAAAATGCTATCTAGGTTGGTCATACCTTTTCTTCCAAGGAGCAAGGGTCTTTTAATTTCATGGCTGCAGTCACCATCTGCAATGATTTTGGAGCCCAAGAAAATAAAGTCTGTCACTGTTTCCATTGTTCCCCATCTATTTGCCTTGAAATGGTGGGACTGTATACCATGATCTTCAGTTTTTGAACGTGAGTTTTAAGCCTACTTTTTTCACTCTCCTCTTATACTTTCATCAAGAAGCTCTTCAGTCCCTCTTCACTTTCTGCCACCAGGGTGGTGTCATCTACATATCTGAAGTTATTGATATTTCTCCCTGCAATATTGACTCCAGCCTGGCATTTTGCAAGATGTACTCTGCATATGAATTAAATAAGCATGTTGACGATATACAGCCTTGACATATTTCTTTCCTAATTTGAAACTAGTCCATGTCTGGTTCTAACTGTTGCTTAACCTCCATACAGATTTCTCAGGAGGAAGGTAAAGTGGTTTGGTATTCCCATCTTTTTAAAGATTTTCCAGTTTGTTGTGATCCATACAGTCAAAGACTTTGGCATAGTCAATAAAGCAAAAGCAGATGTTTTTCTGGAACTCTCTTGCTTTTTCTATGATCTAACAGATGTTGACAATTTGATCTCTTGTTCCTCTGCCTTTTCTAAGTCCAGCTTGAACATCTGGAAGTTCTCAGTTCACATACTGTTGAAGCCTAGCTTGGAGAATTTTGAGCATTACTTTGCTAGCATGTGAGATGAGTGCAATTATGCAGTAGTTTGAACATTCTTTGGCATTGTCGTTCTTTGAGATTGGAAAACTGACCTTTTGCAGGCCTGTGGCCACTGCTGAGTTTTCCAAATTTGCTGGCATATTGAGTGCAGTGCTGAGTTTTCCAAATTTGCTGGCATATTGAATGCAGCACTTTCACAGCATCATCTTTTACGACTTGAAACAGCTAAGCTGGAATTCCATCACCTCCACTAGCTTTGTTCTTAGTTATGCTTCCTAAAGCCCACTTGACTTTGTACTCCAGGATATCTGGCTCTAAGTGAGTGATAAAACCATCATGGTTATCTGGGTCATTAAGATCTTTTTTCTACAGTTCTTCTGTGTATTCTTGCCACTTCTTCTTAATATTTCTGCTTCTGTTAGATCCATACTGTTTCTGTCTTTTATTGTGCCTATCTTTACATGAAATGTTCCCTTGGTATCTCTAATTTTCTTGAAGAGATCTCTAGCCTTTCCCATTCTGTTGTTTTCCTCTAATTCTTTGCATTGACCACTGAGGAAGGCTTTCTTATCTCTCCTTGCTATTCTTTGGAACTCTGCATTCAGATGGGCATATCTTTCCTTTTCTCCTTTGCCTTTAGCTTCTCTTGTTTTCTCAGCTATTTGTAAGGCCTCCTCAGACAACCATTTTGCTGTTTTGCATTTCTTTTTTTGGGGGATGGTCTTGATCACTACCTCCTGTACAATGTCATGAACCTCCATCCATAGTTCTCCAAGCACTCTATCAGAGCTAATCCCTTGAATCTTTTTGTCACTTCCACTGTATAATCATAAGGGATTTGATTTAGGTCATACCTGAGTGATTTTCCCTACTTTCTTCAATTTAAGTCTGAATTTGGTAATAAGGAATTCATGATCTGAGCCACAGTCAGCTCCTGGTCTTGTTTTTGCTGACTGTCTAGAGCTTCTCCATCTTTGGCTGCAAAGAAAATAATCAATCTGAGTTCGATATTGACCATCTGATGATGTCCATGTGTAGAGTCATCTCTTGTGTTGTTGGAAGAGGCTGCTTTCTATGACCAGTGCATTCTCTTGGAAAACTCCGTTAGCCCCTGCCCTGCTTTATTTTGTACTCCAGGGCCAAACTTGCCTGTTACTCCAGGTATCTCTTTCCTTCCTACTTTTGCATTCCACTCCCCTATGATTGGTGTTAGTTCTGGAAGGTCTTGTAGGTCATCATGGAACCATTCAACTTCAAATTCTTTGACATTAGTGGTTGGGGCATAGACTTGTGATACTGTATGGTCTGCCTTGGAAACAAACAGAGATCATTCTGTCATTTTTGAGATTGTGCCCAAGTACTGCATTTCATACTCTTTTGTTGACTATGAGGGTAAAGGAGAAGCTCCAACAAGATGGTAGGAGAGGTGAAATCACATTTAGAGTCAAACCCCAACCCACCAGAGATTCTTGGAGGGCTCAAGCAAAACCTTATTCACACCAGGACCCAGAGATCCCACAAGAGACTGAGCCAGACCTACCCATGAGTATTTGAGTGTCTCCTGTGGAGGCACAAGTCAGCAGTGACCTGCCGTGGGGACAGGGGCTCTGATTGCAGCAGACCTGGGAGGTGCAGCTTGTGGCATAAGTCCTCTTGGAGGAGGTCCCCATTAGCCCCACCATAGAGCCACTGAGAAGATGACTCACACACTGGAGAACAATTATACCAAAGAAGTTCTTGCACTGTTATGACAGCTCTAGGATCCACAACAGATTTCCCAACCTGGGGATCCAGCAGAGGGACTGAGAACACCCCGTGAATTTGACTTTGGCCAGTGGGATTTGATTACAGAATTTCCTCAGGTCTGGGGAAACAAACTCTTGGAGGGCACAAGCAGAACCTTGTGCACACCAGGACCCAGGAGAAAGGAGCAGTGACCCCACAAGAGACTGAGCCAGACTTGCCTGTGAGTGTCCGGGAATCTCTGGCAGAGGCGTGGGTCGACAGTGCCTGCTGCAGGGTCAGAGGCAATGAATGCAACCGTTACCACCATTAAACATGTCGTCACTCAGTCGTGTCCGACTCTTTGTGACCCCATGGACTGTAGCCGACCAGACTCCTCCGTTCATGGGATTTTCCAGGCAAGAGTACTGGAGTGGGTTGCCATTTCCTTCTCCAGGGGATCTTCCCGACCCAGGGATCGAAGCCGGGTCTCCCACATTGCAGGCAGATGCTTTACCCTCTAAGCCACCCCTACCATAGTTCGGCCTCAGGCCTCAGGCCAAACAACAGGGAAGGGACACAGCCCCACCCTTCAAGAAAAAATTGGGTTAAAGATTTACTGAGCATGGCCCTGCCCAACAGAACAAGACCCAGATTCCTCCACAGCCAGTCCCTCCCATTAGGGAGCTTCCACAAGCCTCTTATCCTCATTCATTAGAGGGAAGACAGAATGAAAACCACAATTACAGAAAATTAACCAAACTGATCACATGGATCAGAGCCTTGTCTAACTCAATGAAACTATGAGCCATACAGTGTAGGGCCACCCAAGACAGACGGGACATGGTGGAGAGTTTTGACAAAATGTGGTCCACTGGAGAAGGGGATGGCAAACCACTTAAGTATTCTTGCCTTGAGAACCCCATGAACAATATGAAAAGGAAAAAAAATATGACGCTGTAAGATGAACTCCCTAGATTGGTAGATGCCCAATATGCTACTAGAGAAGAGTGGAGAAATAACTCCAGAAAGAATGAAGAGATGCAGCCAAAGCAAAAACAATGCCCAGTTGTGGATGTGACTGGTGATGGAAGTAAAGTCCGATGCTGTAAAAACAATATTGCATAGGAACCATGAGTGGGGGTAAATTGGAAGTGGTCAAACAGAAGATGGCAAGAGTGAACAATACCTAATTCAATGTAAATGTTATATAGACAGTTGTGAATTCAATACAAATACTAATGTAAATTGTTGCTGTGATGTTGTAAATTCACGTTTTGCATTTTGAAACTTTCTCAGTTTTTTTCTGAGTATTTTCAATTCATGGTTGGTTGAATCCAAGGATGCAGAATTCTCAGATACAGAGGGATCTGACTATAGCTATGATTATGGAATGGGAATTATTTACAGTCTGTCTTGCTCATGGCTTTTTTCCACTAAGGGCATCCACTCTGTCGCTAAAGGAATTATAACTTTTGCAAGGAATATTGTCCAGGGACCTAACTGAGTCTCTACTTCTCTTCACAGTTCCATCACCAGTTCATGGGGGTATCCAGTTAAGACTCTGTTCAATTAACTATATGCTGGAAACATTTAGCTGACATATAGTTAACTATATATATATCTATATATGTATGTATACATATATATGTATATAACTATATGCATATATGTATGTAGCATACAGTTAACTATAAGCTGGAAACATTTAGCCACCTTGGAAATACAGTAAGTCCGCTACATGGAAACATGCAAATTGCAAACTTTAAAGATGTAAACGCGTGTTCACATGTTCAATCACGAGTTAGTTCACGTGCCTGCCTCACATTGTCATGTGCCTGCTTCCTCCACCTCTACAAGTGCTTCTGCTTTTGTGTACTTTCTGGTACAGTGTTGTATAGAGTACAGTAGTACAGTGTATTTACTTCAAGCCCAAGCTATCAGGAAGCAAGTGTAAAAACAGCAGCGATGTAGCTGGTACTGTTAAGAATCACCAAGCGATAACAATGAAAAAAAAAAGTAAAAATTGAGAGATTGGAGTGAGACAAAAAGATGGTAGCCATTGCTCATTCTTATAACATGAATTGTCCAACCATCAGCATGATTCTAAAGAATAAGGACAAGATCATGGAACATGTGAAGTTTGCTGTGCCAATGATGTAGAAAATAATATTGAAAAAGTGTGGAGAAGTGATGGAGGAGATGAAGAAACTTCTTAGTGTGTGGATGCAGGATCAACATCAGTGTCCCTTTCAGCATAAGGCTGTTTCAAGAGAAAGCCAAAAGTCTTTATGAAGACTTAAAGAAAAAACATGGTGAGGAATCAGAGGATGCATCTTTTAATGCCAGCCATGACTGGTTTCATCAGTTCAAGGCTAGGGAAAAGTAAATGGTGAGGCAGCAAGTGCAGTTACAGTAGCTGCCTGGCAATTTCCTGAAATGTTTCCAGGATATTGATGAAGACACGTATTTACCCGATCAGGTTTTTAATGTGGATGAGACAGGACTGTATTGGAAAAGGACTCCAGACTCAAGTTACATCAGAAAAATGAAAAATTGATGCCAGGCTATAAAGCAGCTAGTTTTTAGGCTAGCTAACTCTGTTCTTCAGTGCAACTGTTCAAGTGAACCAAAGAGATTCCTAGCACAGGAAATGGCAAGGGGATTTTCTGTATTTGAGGAGGCACTGTTAGCTTTTGAGGCACAGGACCTGAATATAGAATGGTACATGAAGGGTGCAGCAGCCGTTCAGAATGCAATCCAGTGCTACTGTGTCGTTTATGATGAGAAAACAAGAGCTACTAGCCAGAGAGCCCTGGGTGATTTTTCAAGTGAGTAGAACTGAACTCAGCAAGGAACCAGAACCTGTGCTATCAATGTCAAACATGACTGAAATTGCAGCTTGTCCTCTGTCTCCTGTCGCTAAGGACCCTTGAGCTCTACCATCTCCCACTTCTTTTTGTTTCTCCAGTCAGTAACTCTTCTTGTCTGTTCACTCAATGCCGGCCCCTGTATGCCAACTGCTGTACTGCCCTATTGTACTTTTCAAGGTACTGTAGTATAAGACTGGCTCAGATGATAGAGTCCACCTGCAATGCAGGAGACCTAATCTCAATCCCTGGGTTTTGGGAAGATCCCCTGGAGAAGGAAATGGCAACCCACTCCAGTATTCTTGCCTGGAAAACCCCATAGACAGTGAAATCTAGCAGGCTACAATCCAGGGGTCGCAAAGAGTTGGACAGGACTAAACAACTAACACTATCACTTTTACTATAAGACTAAAATGTTTATTTTTGTGGTTTTTTTAATGTATTATTTGTGTGAAAAGTAGTATAAATCTATTAAAGTACAGTACTATATAGCTGATTGTGTTATTTGAGTACCTAGGTGAACCTTTGTTAAACATATGAACATACTACCAGAATGGAATTTTTTTCGTATGTATGGGACTTACTGTAAAAGATGAAGACATACACACCACATTTTCAGATTGCACAATTGCACAGTTCGCTTGTGCAACACTTGACTATTCCATCCAGCAAGTACTTTGAAACTCACACTCCAGCAAGAAGGTAAAGTGATGGCTCTCTAAATGTTCAGCAAAGCTAGGAAGAGTAAAGAATTAGATTCAAACATTTATAGGCCACACCCCTAGGGTGATATTCTAAAAACAGCTGATTTTCATTGCTCACAGCAACTATGTTGTATACACTCAGCACACACACTGCATTAGTGAATCCTGAACCACTACTTCTAAAGCAACCTTAGACTGTTTCCCAGGAGCCTATGATCACAACATTTTTGTTACCCAAGCAATACAGAACCTTGTTTCATATGTGTTTCTGACTAAAGACACCTAATTTTTAACTTTTTTATATTTTTAAATTATTTTCTTAAATTCATTTTAATTGGAGGATAATTGCTTTACAATGTTGTGTTGGTTTCTGCTGTACAACATGAATCAGCCGTAAGTATACATATCTCCCTCCCGCCCTCTTGAGCCTCCTTCCCACTCCCTCATCCCACCCCTCTAGGTTATCACAGAGCACTGAACTGAGCTCCCTGCATTAAATAGCAGCTTCCCAGTAGCTATTTCACACATGGTAATGTATATATGTCAACGCTACTCTCTCAATTTGTCCCACTCTCCTTCTCCCACTGTGTTCATAAGTCTGTTCTCTATGTTTGTGTCTCTATTCTTGCCCTGCAAATAAGTTCATCAGTATGATTTTTCTATATTCCATATATATTCATGTGTTAATATATGATATTTGGTTTTCTCTCTCTGACTTAAATAATAGACTCTAGGTTCATCCACCTCACTACAGCTGATTCAAATGCATTCCTCTTTTGACTGTGTAGTACTCCATTGTATATGTGTATCACAACATTTTTATCCATTCATTTGTCAGTGGACATCTATGTTGCTTCCATCTCCTGGCTATTGTAAATAGTGCTGCAATAAACATTGGGGTGCATGTGACGTTTTGAATTATGGTTTTCTCGGGGTATGTGCCCAGGAGTGGGATTGCTGGGTCATATGGTAGCTTTGTCCTAGTTTTTTAAGGAATTTCCATACTAAGTTCTCCATAGTGGCTGTATCAATTTACATTCAACAGCTCAAGAAGTTTCCTTTTCTCCAAATCCTCTCCAGTATTTATTGTCTGTAGATTTTTTGATGATGGCCATTCTGATGGGTATGAGGTGATACCTCATTGTAGTTTTCATTTGCATTTTTCTAATAATTAGTGATGTTGAGCATTTTTTTCAAGTGTTTGTTGGCCATATGTATGTCTTCTTTGGAGAAATGTCTACTTAGGTCTTCTGGTTTTTTTATTGGGTTGTTTGGTTTTTATATACTGACATTTGATTGGCTTGTTTTACTGATACTGAGCTGCATGACCTGCCTGGAGATTAATCCTTTGTCAGTTGCTTCATTTGCAATTATTTTCTCCCTTTCATCTTATTTATAAAAGTTTTCTTTGCTGTGCAGAAGCTTTTAAGTTTAATTAGGTCCCATTTGTTTATTTTTGTTTTTATTTCCATTACTCTAAGAGGTGGGTCAAAGAGGATATTGCTGCAATTTATGCCAAAGAGTGTTTTGCTTATGATTTCCTTTAAGATTTTTATAGTTTCTGCCTTACGTTTAGATCTTTAATCCATTTGGAGTTTATTTCTGTGCACATTGTAAGAAGTGTTACAATTTTATTTTTTAAACATTGCTGTCCAGTTTTCCCAACACCACTTATTGAAGAGGCAGTCTTTTCTCCATTGTATATTCTTGCCTCCTTTGTCAAAGAGAAGGTGTCCATAGGTGTGTGGGTTTATTTCTAGGCTTTCTATCTTGTTCCATTGGTCTATACTTGTCTTTCTGTACCAGTACCATATTGTAAAGGCACTTTATTTAGTAAGCATTGCTGATCAACATTGAATTTTTGGCCAACAACATTATAATTCATGCCTGAAGGGAACTTTTCTAATACAGTATTTTCTCTTTAAGGCACATCTTTTAAAGATTTTCTCTTTAAAGCATTTTCTCTTTAAGGCTTCTGTGCTTCAGAACCCTAGATAGCACATTAGCACTTGGGGTTCATTTTAAACACTGAAGTCATCAACAACAAAGCATAAAATGCAGAAAACATGGCAGAAAATAAACTATGAAAAGGACAGTTTATAGTATGAGAATTGAAACAAGCAGAACATGACTTTGTTCAATATCAGCAGGGAATGTACATGTCCAAAAATTCATATTTTCCATCACTCTGCACTTGTCCACCAATGATGGCAAAAGCCCCATACCTTTTTTTTTTTTTTTTTTGGTCACAATGGGTGGCATGTGGGATCTTAGGAATTGAACCCACGGCCCCTGCAGCAGAAGTGTGGAGTCTTAACCACTGGACTGCCTGGGAAGTCCCAAAAGTCACATGAGTATTGATGTGGGTTTACAAATAAATTTTACCAAGTAAGCATATTCACAAAAGTAGAATGTGCAAATAGTGAGGTTTGAGTGTAGCTCAGTTCAGTTCAGTTAAGTCGTTCAGTCATGTCCGACTCTTTGAGACCCCATGGACTACAGCATGCTAGGCCTCCCTGTCCATCACCAACTCCCGGAGTTTACTAAAACTCATGTCCATCAAGTCGGTGATGCCATCCAACTACCTCATCCTCTCGTCCCATTCTCCTCCCACATTCAATCTTTCCCAGCATCAGGGTCTTTTCCAATGAGTCATTTCTTCGCATCAGGTGGTCAAAGCATTGGAGTTTCAGCTTCAGCATCAGTCCTTCCAATAAATATTCAGGACTGATTTCGTTCAGAATGGACTGGTTGGATCTCCTTGCAGTCCAAGGGAGTCTCAAGAGTCTTCTCCAACATAACAGTTCAAAAGCATCAATTCTTCGGTGCTCAGCTTTCTTTATGGTCCAACTCTCATATCCATACATGACTACTGGAAAAAAACATAGCTTTGACTAGACGGACCTTTGTTGGCAAGGTAATACCTCTGCTTTTTATATGCTGTCTAGGTTGATCATAACTTTTCTTCAAAGGAGCAAATGTCTTTTAATTCCATGGCTACAGTCACCATCTGCAGTGATTTTGGAGCCCAAGAAAATAAAGTCTATCACTGTTTCCACTGTTTCCCCATCTATTTGCCATGAAGTGATGGGACCAGATTCCATGATCTTAGTTTTCTGAATGTTGAGTTTTAAGCTAACTTTTTCACTCTCCTCTTTCACTATCATCAAGAGGCTCTTGATGAGGTTCTTCTCTGCTTTCTGCCATAAGGGTATGCCATCTGAATATCTGAGGTTATTGGTATTTCTCCTGCCAATCTTGATTCCAGCTTATGCTTCATCCAGTCCAGATGATGTGCTCTGCATATAAGTTAAATAAGCAGAATGTACCTAACAACCAGTAAGGTAGGAGCACCGACAAATTAGCAGAAATTCAGATACTATTATTTAAGTTCCTGGGGACTCCCAATGTGCCAGAACACTTAAATTATTGAATGCTGGATCATGGGGTCTAAGGAGAGTCCAAAGAAAAGCTGGGAGGCCAAGGGTAGCATGGGAACAACAGCTAATTTCCAATTATTACCAAAGAATTACAGCATCTTATTAAGCAGTTTGGCTGTATGACCCTTCCTAATGCCAGGCTGAAAAATCCTAAATTTTCCCCATTACTGTTTTGTAAGTCTGTTTTACCCACTTACACTGGAAATTTTATTACCTTGGCTTCAGACCAAAGCAGGGGGAAAACTTAATTGTATCTGAAGAAGGGGGAAATCTCCTGCCAAACAAGTTGAATAGCAATCTGTTGGCTACTGTCAAATTGATTATATTTCAAGTGGCACCACTCTCAATATTTGTGACCAAGAACTGAGGCTGCTCTGCAAGAAATCTTAGTGCTGTCCAAGTTTGCAGAAAACCAGTTCATAATATTATAACATGAGTCCACAGGGAAGAAGAAGAGGAGCAATCCATCAGTGTGCTTCAGGGATTTGATTATGGAGATGGAAGGAGTCACAGCCTGGCCCTTTCTCCAAGCCCTCCAAGGTACAATCTGTCTGGAGCAGTGATTCACAAATTAATGTGCATGCAGATCTCCTAGGAATCCTCTTTGTGCTCAGTCACTCAGTCATGTCTGACTCTTTGTGACCCCATGGACCATAACCCACCAGGCTCCTCTGTCCATGAGGATTTTCCAGGCAAGAATACTGGAGTGGGTTGCCATGCCCTCCTCCAGGGGATTTTCCCAACCCAGGGTTCAAACCCAGGTCTCCAGCATTGCACACAGATTCTTTACCATCTGAGTGACCAGGTAAGCCCATAAAAAGCAAATAGCTACAGGTAATTATCAGTTCAGTCAGTTCAGTCTCTCAATTGTGACTAAATCTGCCACACCATGGACTGCAGTATGCCAGGCTTCCCTGTCCATCACCAACTCCCAGAGCTTCCTCAAACTAATGTCCATCGAGTCAGTGATGCCATCCAACCATCTCAACCTTAGTCATCCCCTTCTCCTGCCTTCAATCTTTCTCACCATCAGGGTCTTTTCCAAGGAGTCAGTTCTTTGCATCAGGTGGCCAAAGTATTGGAGTTTCAGTTTCTGCATCAGTCCTTCCAATGAATATTCAGGACTGAATTCTTTTAGGATGGACTAGTTGGATCTCCTTGCAGTCCAAGGGACTCTCAAGAGTCTTCTCCAATATAACAGTTCAAAAGCATCAATTCTTCAGTGCTCAGCTTTCTTTATGGTCCAACTCTCATATCCATACATGACTACTGGAAACACCACAGATTTGACTAGACAGACCTTTGTTGGCAAAGTAATGCCTCTGCTTTTTACTATGATAAAAAGTTAGCATAGTAGGTTGGTCACAGCTTTTCTTCCAAGGAGCAAGCATCCTTTAATTTCATGGCTGCAGTCACCATCTGCAGTGATTTTGGAGCCCAAGAAAATAAAGTCTGTCACTGTTTCCACTGTTTCCCCATCTATTTGCCATGAAGTGATGGGACCAGATGCCATGATCTTAGTTTTCTGAATGTTGAGTTTTAAGTCAACTTTTTCACTCTCCTGTTTGACTTTCATCAAGAGGCTCTTTAGTTCTTCTCTGTTTTCTGCCATAAGGGTATGTCATCTGCATATCTGAGGTTATTGATATTTCTCGCAGCAATCTTGATTCCAGCTTGTGCTTCATTCAGCCCAGCATTTTGCATGATGTACTCTGCATATAAGTTAAATAAGCAGGGTGACAATATACAGTCTTGACATATTCCTTTCCCAATTTGGAACCAGCCCATTGTTCCACATCCGGTTTTAATTGTGGCTTCTTGACCTGAATACAGATTTCTTAGGAGGCAGGTAAGATGGTCTAGTATTCCCATCTCTTGGAGAATTTTCCACAGTTTATTGTGATCCACACAGTCCAAGGCTTTGGCATAGTCAGTAAAGCAGAAGCAGGTGTTTTTCTGGAATTCATTGCTTTTTTGATGATCCAAAAGATGTTGACAATTTGCTCTCTGGTTCCTCTGCCTTTTCTAAGCCCAGCTTGGACATCTGAAAGTTCTCAGTTCACATACTATTGAAGCCTAACTTGGAGAATTTTTAGCATTACTTTGCTAGCATGTGAGATGAGCACAAGTGTGTGATTGAACATTCTTTGGCATGTTTGAGATTGGAATGAAAACTGACCTTTTCCAGTCCTGTGGCCACTGTTGGGTTTTCCAAATTTGCTGGCATATTGAGTGCAGCACTTTCACAGCATCATCTTTTATGACTTGAAACAGCTCAGCTGGAATTCCATCACCTCCACTAGCTTTGTTCTTAATGATAATTCCTAAAGTCTACTTGACTTTGCATTCCAGGATACCTGGCTCTAGGTGAGTGATAAAACCTTCATAGTTATCTGGGTCATTAAGATCTTTTTTGTATAGTTTTTCTGTGTATTCTTGCAACTTCTTAATATTTCTGCTTCTGCTGGATCCGTATAGTTTCTGTCCTTTATTATGCCCATCTTTGCATGAAATATTCCCTTGTCTCTAATTTTCTTGAAGAGATCTCTAGTCTTTCCCATTCTATTGTTTTTCTCTAATTCTTTGCATTGACCACTGAGGAAGGCTTTCTTATCTCTCCTTGCTATTCTTTGGAACTCTGCATTCAGATAGGTATATCTTTCCTTTTCTCCTTTGCCTATAACTTCTCTTCTTTTCTCACTTATTTGTAAGGCCTCCTCAGACAACCATTTTGCTGTTTTGCATTTCTTTTTCTTGGGGATGGTTTTAATCACTGCCTCCTGTACAATGTTGTGAACCTCCATCTATAGTTCTCCAAGACTCTAATCCCTTGAATCTATTTGTCACTTCCACTGTATAATTGTAAGGGATTTGATTTAGGTGATATCTAAATGTCTAGTGGTTTTCCCTGTTATGTTCAATTTAGGTCTGAATTTGGCAATAAGGAGTTAATGATCTGAGCCACAGTCAGCTCTTGGTCTTGTTTTTGTTGACTGTCTAGAGCTTCTCCATCTTTGGCTGAAAAGAATATAATCAACCTGATTTCAGTGTTGATCATATGGTAATGTCCATGTGTAGTGTTGTCTGTTGTGTTTCTGGAAGAAAGTGTTTATTATGAGCAGTACGTTCTCTTGGCAAAACTCTGTTAGCTTTTCCCTGCTTCTTTTTGTACTCTAAGGCCAAACTTGCCTCTTACTCCAGGTATCTCTTTCCTTCCTACTTTTGTATTCCAGTCCCCTGTGATGAAAAGGAAATCTTTTTTTGACATTAGTTCTAGAAGGTTTTGTAGGTCATCCTAGAACCATTCAACTTCAGCATATCGGCATTAGTGGTTGAGACACAGACTTGGATTACCATGATAAGAATGGTTTGCGTTGGAAACAAACAGAGATCATTCTGTGATTTTTGAGACTGCACCCAAGTACTGCATTTCAGACTCTTTTGTTGACTATGAGGGCTACTCCAAGAATATAAGGGATTCTTGCCTACAGTAGTAGACATAATGGTCACCTGAATTAAATTTGCCCATTCCAGTCCATTAGTTCACTGATTCCTAAAGTGTTGATGTTCACTCTTGCCAGCTCCTGTTTGACCACTTCCAATTTACCTTGATTCATGGAACTAACATTCCCGGTTCTTATGCAGCATTGTTCTTTATAGCATCAGACTCTACTTCCATCACCAGTCACATCCACAGCTGGGTGTTGTTTTTGCTTTGACTCCATCTCTTCATTCTTTCTGGAGTTATTTCTCCACTCTAGTAGCATTTTGGGCACCTACTAATCTGGGGAGTTCATCTTACAGCGTCATATCTTTTTGCCTTTTCATACTGTTCATGGGGTTCTCAAGGCAAGAATACTTAAGTGGTTTGCCACGCCTTTCTCCAGTGGACCACGTTTTGTCAGAACTCTTCACCATGACTCATCCTTCTTGGATGACCCTACACAGTATGGCTCATAGCTTCACTGAGTTAAACAAGGCTCTGATCCATGTGATCAGTTTGGTTAATTTTCTGTAATTGTGGTTCTCATTCTGTCTTCCCTCTGATGAATGAGGCTAAGAGGCTTGTGGAAGCTCCCTTATGGGAGAGACTGACTCTGGGGGAAACGGTCTTGTTCTGATGAGCAGGGCCATGCTCAGTAAATCTCAAGTCCAATTTTCTGTTGATGGGCAGGGCTGTGTCCCCTCCCTGTTGTTTGGCCTGAGACCAAACTGTGGACCCAAGGCTCTACTGGAGACTCCTGGACACTCACAGGCAAGTCTGGCTCAATTTCCCACTGGCGTCCAAATTCAGATTCCTAATAGGATTACAAGAGAGGTTAAAACATATTTGTATTTAATTGCCATACTCAAATTCAGATTTTGCCAATGGTTGAACTAAACTATGGTAGCTCCCCTTAAGGAATATATCCGCAATAGGATCTTCTGTGTGGTTACTCATTCAGTAGTAAGGAGTGCAAAGTGTAGATAGATGGGAAAACAGCTTGTGAAAGATTTATCAAAGCCAGTCTCTGTCTTTCAAAAGAAGGCTTCTCTGTCATGGGAGACTCATATTGCATTAGCACTTCTCTTCAGTGTCATGAACTTTGCTCAAAATCAACCTTTTTTTTTTTTTAATTGCCTATACTTTTTTTCCCCACACATACTTAATTCTCCTTCAATCCACACATAATATGAAGATGTGAGGAACCTCCTCTGGGAGATATTTGTTTAAAGTTCAGAGGAAAATGCGCTCCTGGCTAATATGACTGAAACTCCCTGCCTAAGGAAGGCAATGGTCTATGAGCAAAAATTCATAGACTTTCAAATCAGAGTGATCTGGGTTTCAAGTGCTGGTTCTGCTGCTAACTACCTGTGTGATTTTGAACAAATTATTTAACCCCTCTGAGCCTTCTTTCATCATTTGTAAAATATGGATATATATGCTACCTCTTGGGATTATTGTGAGGATTCAATCAGACATATTAAAAAGTTCCTCGAACATGAAAGGCATTTAGCATTTCCTCTAACTTTTTAAATGAGAAAGACCTATGGTAAGAAAAAAAAGAAAGAAAAATGTGTCTACCATGTGATACATCATTACCTATTGTAGGAAGTCATTTTTACACAGTACATTTTATCATCTCTAGGGTGTGACTTAGTCTTGTCAACTACTGCCAAGAAAAATGGAAGCCTTTGTCATCTACCACATAGCTCAGCTGACTTACACTAGTTCTTATCCTGGACCCTCTACTACAGAGCCCGCTTGAATGAGTGACAGTTACACTGACACCTGGAGTGAAAGTGAAAGTCACAGCTGTGTCTGACTCTTTGCGACCCCTTAGACTATACACGTCATGGAATTCTCCAGGCCAGAATACTGGAGTGGGTAGCCTTTCCTTTTTCC
This sequence comes from Cervus elaphus, assembly GCF_910594005.1. Classification (NCBI taxonomy): domain Eukaryota; kingdom Metazoa; phylum Chordata; class Mammalia; order Artiodactyla; family Cervidae; genus Cervus; species Cervus elaphus. The sequence continues at coordinate 80,234,338 of NC_057833.1, forward strand.
AGGGGATCTTCCCAACCCAGGGATCGAACCCAAGTCTCCTGCATTGCAGGTGGATTCTTTACCAGCTGAGCCACCAGGGAAGCCCAAGAATACTGGAGAGGGTAGCCTATCCCTTCTCCAGGGGATCTTCCTGACCCAGGAATTGAACTGGGGCCTCCTGCATTGCAGGCAGATTCTTTACCAGCTGAGCTATGAGGGAACACCCAGAGAGCTGATGTCAAATTTCCCCTGTTCTTCTTTGGTCACTCAACCAAATCAGCTCATCAACAAGTGTTGTTGTTCAGTTGCTAAGTTGTATTTGACTCTTTGTGACTCCGTGGGCTGCAGCACGCCAGGCTTCCCTGTCCTTCACTATCTCCTGGAGTTTGCTCAAACTCATGTTATTGGGTCCGTGATGCCACCCAACCATCTAGTCCTCTACCGCCCCCTTCTCCAACCCATATAAAACAAGCCCATATGATGTCCAACCTAAAACCACAGTCCTGCTCAAAGAAATAAAGTGCAGCTTGTTAGGTAGTTAGAATAGGAAAAAGGAGTCCAAAGTGGCGGTGGCTAAAAGACAAAGAAAGGTAAAAGCCCACGAACATGGAACAAAAGAAAATCCTCGGACTGGAGTGAGAACCAAAAGGCTGTTGCTGAGCCATGAACATCACTGGGATTCCTGGCCTCTGGAGGAAAGGAATTCAATCTGAGGCCAGTGACAAGGTTTGATTGCTCAGAGCTTTTGTGTAATAAAGTTTTATTAAAGTGTTGCAGGAAGGGGGACCCCTTCCAGGGCCCGAAACTGGGCTCTTGTCTAACACTCGGAAATGAATTGTCCGAGGAGACACATGCTGACAAAGCAAGAGATTTTATTGGGAAAGGGCACCCGGGTGGAGAGCAGTAGGTAAGGGAACCCAGGAGAACTGCTCTGCCTCGTGGCTCACAGTCTTGGGTTTTATGGTGATGGGATTAGTTTCTGGGTGGTCTTTGGCCAATCATTCTAATTCACAGTCTTTCCTGGTGGCACATGCATCGCTCAGCCAAGATGGATGCTAGCAAAAGGGATTCTGGGAAGTGGACGGACAGGTAGTGTCTCTTCTCGATCTTTCCCGAACTCTTCCAGCTGGTGGTGGCCTATTAGTTCTGTATTCCTTATCAGGATCTCCTGCCATAAAACAACTCATGCAAATGGTTACTATGGTGCCTGGCCAGGGTGGGCGGTTTCAATCAGTGTGCTTCCCCTAACAACTCCCCCCTGAGAGACTTCATACTCAAGATGCTTCTTGGGAATTGGGGCGGAGGTCTCTTTCTTCTGTAACTTCTTCCTGCTGTGCCTGGGCGTAGGCCTGCCTAGCAGAGCAGAAGTCTCTCTATACCTGACTTAAGTTGGGGTGTTTTATATCTGAAACCAGCTTTTACTCTTGTAATAACAGCAACTTAGTTTGAAACTGTCAGCGCCTCTCAGAGGTAAAATAGACAGGGGCCAAACAGGAGACCTAACAGGATGGTCATCACTGGTCCCCAGAAACAAGAGGCACTGCTGGGATGATTGGCTGGTGGTCAAGCAACAGAGCTGTGTTCTAAGAATCTTATGTTTAGTCTGAAGTTACCATCTTCCACCTGGGTGGGGGCTCTAGTTCTGTAGAAGAACTCAAAAGACATTGTTATGCTTTTTTTTTTTTTTTTTTGAGTAGGAACCAGGACCCATCTCAAGCCTGTACCACCATTTGATTGTTTCCCCTCTGTTTCTGTATTTTTTCCTTCTCTGATTGGCAATTGTTTGAATCTACCCTTTGGAACTCAGGGAAGGTCAAGGAGGCTGAATAAAGCCTATATTTTACAGTACAGCAGATCTGTACTCCAGAGTCGCCACCCCTCAGAGTCCTGTTCAATTTTATTTAGGGAACAGGGCAACTATGACTGTGATAACTTTTTGTCAAAATGGGGCATAGGACCGCCTCAGCTTGGAGAAGAGACACTGAATTGGAAGTATTCCTGAGTTCCAAGTCTTAGATCTGAGCCTTGTATGATTAAAATCTCAATCCCTTGGTCTGCCATTTTGTTGTAACATACCCAGTTAGTAGTAGCTAGAGAAGGGATAACTGGAGTTTTAATAGACAAAGTAAATCTCTTTCTTTTAGAAGAATAGACCTGAAATCCAGTCTGGACCTGGCACTTCAGGGAGACTTGTAGCCAGGTGGCCAGTTGCCTAGTTTTATAAAAAGTAAGGTAGAAGTTACTAGCTTCCAGCAGACATTGTTTTGAGAATGGTGGCATCTAAGCCTGACACGACTCAGAAAACTCAAGTGTTTAGCAATACAATGTCTAATCTGAAATTACACCCATAGTAACACCTGGTTATTTCCCAGGATGTCTGAACCATAACTGAGTACTCTATTTTGACTTTTAATTATAAAATTTTTTCTTTAATAGCCAAAGCAGATGGCACCATTAATGATGTTAGTGTTTCTCTAGGTATGAGAAGATGCAAGAATTGGGACTCATAAAATCTCTTGAAAAGATCTAACTATCTGAAGGCCTGTTCTGCCAGTTTTTTCCAGAGCACAGAACACCTCATTCTTGATCTTCACCCTGAACTCCTTTCAGGGCCGTTGGAAGTCAGCAGTTGCAGTGGCCATGATAGAATCGCTGTAGATGTAGATGGCAAGTGTCAATCTTCAGTTGGCAAAGCCCCTTTTTGCTCACAAACTTGACCACGACTTTGAGGGGGGCATTTCATGACCATTTTATCCCATGGTGCTGAGAATGTCCATTCTCAGGTTTGGCAAAGATTTTGTCGACCGGCCTCTCAATGGGCTGTTACTGGATTAGGCCATAAAACAGTATCTAAAATTCTCTGGACCACCTGTCTTAGTAGCCTCTTGGTCCAGGAAAATATTCCCTCTTGTTGCTTTTTCTCATATCTAGAGTTACACTGTCATCATCATCGATTTCATAAGGAACTATATATTATTCTATCAGAGGCCTCAGTCACACATTTGGCACTGTAAGAAATAGCAATTTTGTAAAACAGGTGAAATACAAAGAACGAAGCCAGCAGTATTAGTAAAGTCACAAGTAAAACCTAAGAGCTTCTACTAGATATAGCCCAGTATATCCCAGGTCATCTGACTTAGTCTACTCTGTACGAATCTTTATCTTTCAGGGAAATTATACATTGGCACCACCATCTATAAGGCACACAGCCCAGTTTTCTAGTGTTACTAGACTGATTATCTTTAGTATGATTTAATTGTCTTTAACACAGAGGAGACTTTAAACCTAAATTACCATAGCCTAGTGTTATCTATATAAATCTATCTCATAATTGTGGGAGATTTCTTTTTCTTTTGTTAAAACCTTTTTTTGTTGCTCTGATTGAGCTTGAGGAATAGAAAAAGGCTCAAATTTATAGCCAGAGTCAGAGTAGGCATTATTAATTGGCCCAGTAAGGGGATCCCATCTGGTAGTATCATAGTAACCTGAATATGACTATAATTTTTCCAAGTAAATTTCTTCAGGGCCAACCAGTTAGAGTCTTGTAGTAGAGAAATTTACCAAGGTAACCCAGAGCTAGACACATATAATTGGCCACAAACCCAACAATTGGATTGATTTTTAAAACTAGCATAGTATCAGGCCTATGATAGAAAAGCATTTGATTTATATACAAAGGTCTAAGAAGTCAAGAGAACACTATAAACGATTATACGAATCAGGTCCGGTATCTTGGACAAGCTGTCTACCTCTGACGTCGTTGTCTTCTCATCCTGGTGTGCTGTAGTTTTTCTTGTTTGAGCATCATTTTAAGGTGAGATCAGGTCAGCTGTCTTCTCTATAGACCAATCCAGTGTAGGGGCCTTTGGAAGTGGGAATTAATCTAAGAGTTAATTTCCCTTCAGTTTTATTCTGTATGAGCTAGTTAAGAGTACCTGATAAAAAGTCTTTCCATCCAGGTTGGAGACAGTCTCTTAAATTATGTCTTTTTCCAGTCCTGGTTGCAGGTCATGAGGCATCTGATCTTCGTCCAAAGATAGATTACTGAGACAAGCTTCAGAAACAAACTTTTACATTAATATCACATAACAGAATTGATCATAGACTTTTTATTTTGCTGAAACACTTATAGGATCTCAGACTGAACTTTTAATATAAAACAGGACTGGGAAACTCACGCCAAAGGCTTATCACAGATTTTGCCTAACAAATCTAGGTGAACTCTTTTCTTTTAAGGTCTCAAAAATTCCTTGAGATTTTTGTACCTGTTAGTGAGATAACCTTTTTAGCTCATTTGATAAAATTACTGGAAACTTAAGAGTTTTAAATTTCTGGAGGAGTCAGATAGAAAATACAATTGTCTTGTTTATAATGTGTAATTTTACCAAATTATTTTTATAATTAGTTTAAGAGGAAGGTTTTTTCTGTTCCCGGAAAACACACAATTTAAACCTGTAATTTCTCAGATAGAAACCATAAAAGTTATAAGCATATTCGCTGGTTCATTCAGTCCTTTGTTAACTTTTGTGACGTCATCAGGTTTTTCATCAGAATACCAAGACATATCAAAATGTTAAGAACTCTATATAATTTCTAGGATATCTGTATTAGTAACTTTTTATACATTATAACATGAGTGGATTTATTACTCATTTGATAATCTTTTTCATGTAATTTAACCAACCAAATAAACAGTTTAATATCTCTCTTTGGGATGTTTCAGGGGCCCTCTGAAACACCCCAAAGATAGCTAGATGTCAAAGAAACTTCAAAAGAATTCGATTCAGGAAGTTTTATCGAAAAGAACAATTAAAAGCTTTAGAACATTTGGTCAGATTCAGTCAATGTTGATGGGTGTATCATTTAGCTTATTGATATGTCACAATGGGCACAAATACCAAGGCTCAAGGTCTAGTGAAAGTCAGCTCCGCCATCTTGGACCTAATTGGCTCTAAGCAGATTTCTTACAACCATGTCATTCCTAACAAAATCCACTTATCTAACTAATTGTAATCCAATTTTAGAAAATCCTGATCATGCATAACTCTTTTTAGTATTTTTTTCATACTTTTTTACTGAAATCACTCTTCCTGCTTTCCTTTAGCAACCAAGAGCTAACTTTTATATTAGCATTTTATAGATTGGTGAGCATAAATACCAGTGATAATTTCTAAAACCCTTGCTTTCTTAAAACATTTTAGGATGGCATCAAACATTATTCTTTTATAGTCCCAAATCTCTTTAGTTTTTCTGTAAAAGGAAATCAGTGTTTAGTAGTAAATGTTTCAAAATCTTATTTCATTTGGAAATGACCTAATTATTTAATAGACTTTCAATACTTAGTTTAGCACAACCCTTAGAAATTCAAGTTACGTCAATCTGGAGAGACTATTGCAGACAGATATTTTTAAAGAATAATTATTCTTAATAGAGTTTATATATAAACTCATACCTCATTTACATTTTCTAGAAGTTTTTTTCACTCGAGGTAATTTCTTTGTTGACAAACTTGTAATAGGTATAATATTTAACTTATATTTAACTTAGGTACAATGAAAATATTCTACTTGATGTTAATTACTCTAAGACATGTCTATATTAGATAGGTCAACAAAAAACATTAATATCAGGTATTTAATACTGAATATTTCCCAGTTCACCTGAACCTGGAATTTATTGTTTAATTTAGAATTATTTGATTTGTAAGCGCTTACCTTTTTTAAGCCAATTAAATAGAGCTCATTTACAAATTAACCTAAAAATATTACCCAGAGACAAAAACATACCAAGACATATTTAGACAGACACACTGTAAGGTCTCGCTTCATTTTCTAAGTTTGGCCATGAATTAGATATTACAATATAAAATTTACTAGTTTATAAAATAAGCTGAAATAAATAACATTTTTAAAGGCTTTTTTCTTTTTTTTTTTTTTTCAGTCTCAGGAGTTAGAGACGGTCTAGATAAGTGTTCCTGAGAGCCCTGGTCTCAAGGCACAGGGAAAGAAAATCAAGCTCTAACAAAATGGTGGCAGGTCTAAATGGTAGCCAAACAAAGCAAAATGGCCATCACAAATCACAACACAGAACAGAGTTAAAACACACACATATAAACCTGGCAGTCCTCATCAGACACTCTCTTAAATACAAGAATACAGTCTCTCAGAAAACCTTTTATAGAGACACAAAACTTCAGATGTCTTCAAAGATTTCAAAAGGAGGAAAGGAAGCCAGGTTGAAAGAAGGGGGAGGAGGCGGGAAAGGGGGGCAAAAGGGGTGGCCTTACAGACGTCTCCTGCCACCTACAGACGCCCAGGCGTTACGGGACTTTTCCCTGGGCTTCCAGAAAAGGGAGGACTGGAACTCGGCCCTACCAGAAACCAGACCAGAAAATTCGAGTTCTCTGCCAAGAGGAGGTGATCAGTCTCCAATCCTCAGCTCAAGCTGAGGCCCTTCGACCAGATTCCTGCGTCCAGGACAGGGAGACTAGAAAAACGGGAAGGATAGGAAGGGCTAAGGAGAGGAAAGAAAGAGGGAAGGGGAGGGAGGTCAATAAAGTCTCTTGTTTCTTACCGGTCGGGGCACTCTGGCCAGTTGTCCGCGTCAGGAGGAGACCAGGGACAAAAGGGTCCCAGTTGCGGCCGCTGGGTCTGGTCCATTGGCATGCAAGCTGGCCCTTGAGTACCCCGAGTGGTCAGGATGTCAGTCTCAGCGAAGAAGATGTCCCTTCGTGGTCGCCATTTGTTGCAGGAAGGGGGACCCCTTCCAGGGCCCGAAACTGGGCTCTTGTCTAACACTCGGAAATGAATTGTCCGAGGAGACACATGCTGACAAAGCAAGAGATTTTATTGGGAAAGGGCACCCGGGTGGAGAGCAGTAGGTAAGGGAACCCAGGAGAACTGCTCTGCCTCGTGGCTCACAGTCTTGGGTTTTATGGTGATGGGATTAGTTTCCAGGTGGTCTTTGGCCAATCATTCTAATTCACAGTCTTTCCTGGTGGCGCACGCATCGCTCAGCCAAGATGGATGCTAGCAAGAGGGATTCTGGGAAGTGGACGGACAGGTAGTGTCTCTTCTCGATCTTTCCCGAACTCTTCCGATCTTTCCCGAACTCTTCCAGCTGGTGGTGGCCTATTAGTTCTGTATTCCTTATCAGGATCTCCTGCCATAAAACAACTCATGCAAATGGTTACTATGGTGCCTGGCCAGGGTGGGCGGTTTCAATCAGTGTGCTTCCCCTAACAAAAGTATAAAAGAGATAGAGAAAGCTTCTGACATAGACATCAGAAGGGAGCAGAAAGAGTGCCCCCATGCTTGTCTTTAGCAGGAAGTTGTATACTTATTAGCAGCCTGCTAATTAGAGAAAGGAAATGTCTCAAAACTCAGAGAGTGGCACCAGGTCCCTCACTCACAACATGCATTTTGAGATAACATTGGCACAAGGTAAGTCATCCCAGGCCATAAAACAATTGATGTGAATCTTGAAGAAAAGGAGGTTTCCAAGCAAATACATAGTCTCATTAACATAGCTTAGAACATTTGCATGAGTAAAACATACTGGTTTGTTGAGTAAAACATACTGGTTTGTCAAGTCTGTTCTGAGTCTTAGGTGAACCAACTTGAAGGAAGAGTCTAGGGTAAATACATAGTTCATTAACATAGCTTAAGAAAAACATTTCCATAAGAAAAACACATTGGTTAGCTCAAGGTTTGAGAAAAGTTAAGCTTAGGTGGAATCAGATGTCATCATGGCAACACAGAATTTTAAAAGAAACTCCTCTTAATTTTGTATACAGAAGGGAAAAAATCTGACACTTGTCATTTGTTTCCTCCTGCTGCTTAAAAGCGGAGAAGGCAATGGCACCCCGTTCCAGGACTCTTGCCTGGAAAATCCCATGGATGGAGGAGCCTGGTAGGCTGCAGTCCATGGGGTCGCTAAGAGTCTGACACGACTGAGCGACTTCACTTTCACTTTTCACTTTCATGCATTGGAGAAGGAAATGGCAACCCACTCCAGTGTTCTTGCTGGGACAGCGGAGCCTGGTGGGCTCTATGGGGTCGCACAGAGTCAGACACGACTGAAGCGACTTAGCAGCAGCAGTAGCTGCTGCTGCTTAAAAGAGAGAGAAAAACGTCTGACTCTTGCAGCTTACTTCCTCCATTTGGGGGCCTCCAGCCTTCCTGCCTGTTAGCCTCTCAGAACTTCAGGTGAGACAAACACGCCCCCTTCTTGGTTAGCCCAATTTGCATAGTGCAGGATCGGGGAGAGGAGACAAAATGTATAAAAAGAGGAAGCTAAAATGGATTGAGGCCTCTCCTTTGGGGTCAGCCCGCCCTCATGCCTCGAGGGTGTACTTTCCTTCGCTTGCCAAATTAAACTCTGAACTGCAAACAAATTGTAACACTGGTACACCATTTCAAATCTTTGCTGCGGCAAGACAGAACTGAGGAAATAACACACTCTCCCGACAAGCAGAAAACATAAAATGGGAGAATCAAACATTTTCTGCTCTTCTCTAGATCATCTCCCCTCTACAGCTACTCATAAGCTACACTCTTCTGTCAGAAAGCCACATGTTTCACTCCCTTACTTTATTCAGTCTCTGCTGAGTGTTCAAAGAGACCTCCCTAATGTCTTCATCCTTATTACTATCTGAAGTCATATCATAGATTTATGTTTGTCTGAGTATTGTCTGATTCTTCCACTCATAGGAAAGCTCTCTTGGAAGGCCAAGTGTTTCTCTCTTACATTGTTATTATTATAACTCACTGCTGTATCCCTAGTACTTAAAACTCCTGAGAAACACAGCAGATGCTCAACAAATATTTGAACAAATATTTACGAATGCCAAAAGATTAATTGTCTAAGATAATGTGCTCAGGCACTCAGTCATGTCCAACTCTGCAGCTCCGTAGACTATAGGCCACCAGGCTCCTCTGTCCATGGAATTTTCCAGGCAAGAACACTGGAGAAGTTGCCACTTCCTACTCCAGGGGATCTTCCCCATGCAGGAATTAAACCCCCATCTCTTGCATCTCCTGCATTGGCAGGTGGATTCATTACCACTACCGCCACCTGGGAAGCCCTGTCTAAGATAATAATACGTATTATTTATGTTATTTATTGAGTCTGATCCTCCAAAATTCTGCACTATCATCATCACCATCATTTTGTGGGTAAAGAAACTAAGTTTTCACAAGCTCAATGAACTTGCCTAGAGGCACACAGGGTGTTTGCAGTGGCATGGGAGTCAAATCTACACCTATGCCCTTAGGCCCTATACCACTTTGCTCTCTGGAGAGTTGGAGAATGGACCAGTGAGTAGAATAATGGGCCTCTAAATTCACTGCCGACTCTGTGGCAGTGGGAAAACACTGAGATTATACAACGTTGTCAAAAGGTAAAACATTTTAACTATTAAGAAGTAAGTTTGGCAACCCCTCACTGGAGCCTCTCAGTAGGAAATGGGTAAGTAACTCAAGTAAGTCAAGTTGCAGGACAAGGAGCAAACATGCTCTACAAAGGGCAGTGTTCTTTAACTCTACCACCAAAGCCAGAACAGATTGATCTTATAAAGGTCCATTTGAGAACACAAGAAGCATCCTTTCTCCAAACCACCCTGTTCTATTCCTGTCTAACCCCCACACAGCCTATTTATTGCTCAGAAAAGTGAGTTCATGTTGATAACAGACAGAGTGGAGAGCAAACAATGGTCTATGTGAAGATAAGAAGCAAGTGGATGAGCCCAGGGAAAGGCTTGCAGTGTTGTGAAGAAGGTAACTCCAAGTTCTAGGGTAGATTTGCTTAAGAGTGACCATGAGGTTTTAGAGAATAAGTGAAGACTGATGAGCGTGTGGATGTACACACACACAGACACACAGAGGGAGAGAATTCCTCTCTTTCTGAGCACTTCCTGCCTACCACATGTTAAATAGTCATTAGTTTATGTGATCTCACTTGCCTCACTCTGAACTACTTCCCAAAAGTGAATGTGCTTCGTCTATATCACCAGCATCGACCAAAGTGTTCAGTATTGTTGATATTCCAAAAAATATTGATTAAATAAATGCATGATAGAAAACAAAATTATTTTTTTGCTAATTGAAATTGTAAAAATGACTTCCCACAATAGGTAATGATGTACCACAGACAGATGCTTTTTTCCTTCATTTTTTGCTATAGGTCTTTCTGATTTAAAAAGTTAAAGGAAATGTTAATTAAGTGCCTTTCCTGTTCAATGTACTTTATATGTCTTATGTTATTTTTATGGCATAAGTATAGAGTAGACAGTTCATATAGACATGTTCCAAGCAGTTACAGGTGTAACTGTAAAAGGGAAGCTGCAATTTTTAAACTATAAAGTCTAACAACACATATGGAAAGCCTATATAAGTAAAATTATTTTAAAAATATGTCACTACTTTAAATTTCTGGCTCACGCACACCGTTTTTATTATTGTGTGTCAGTCACTCAGTTGTGTCCAACTCTGCGATCCCATGGACTGTAGCCCACCAGGCTCCTCTGTCCAAGGATTCTCCAGGCAAGATTACTGGAGTGGGTTGCCATTTCCTTCTCCATGGGACCTTCCAGGCCCAGGGATTGAAACCACATCTATTTCATTGCAGGTGGATTCTTTACTGTCTGAGCCACCAGGGAAGTTCCCTCAATTTTCAGATATTATAAAAATTCAGCTGTTGTTGGGGAGGAACCTGAGGCACACTGACGCCACACCCAAGGCCTCTATTTGCCAGTTCAAGGTCTAGAGCACATCCTCCTGCTCTCCACCCTCAGTGGAATGAGCTGTACGGTCTTGGGAGCCCATCTGGTGGCCTGTGTCACCACAGGAGAGGCTGGCCAGGGTCAAGGGCTGTGAATGGGGGAGCAGAGGGAGGGGTGTGGCTGGAGGAGCAGTTACTGAGTGTGTGCATGGGGGGTGGTTAGCACTGAATAGGGGACCCCAGCTGGGGTTCCATAATGATGTCAATGGGGGACAGGCAGAGCCCTCTGCTGTCCGGATGGGGGAACTGAGGTGGAGACTCCTCCAATCTTTGAGAGGGGAGGGGCCTGCCATCAGCTACTGAGGTTCATTCATCTTTCCCAGGAAGGCACCTCGGCCCAGGAATTGCAGTGTCTTGTCAAACAGTCACTCAGTGAGACACAAAGAGGGACAGTAGCTGGGTCACCTGGCTGCACAGACCCCCTCCACTTCCTACCACGTTGAGGGGCACTCTCCCTCACCTCAACTGCCGGGAGAAGGAGTGTCCAGCTCAGGTGCTTGCCCTCCTGCCCCCTTTCCCCTGCTCAGGTGCCTGAGAAAGGCTCATTTTTAGCACCTGGCCTCTTTTCCCTGCCTGGAGGGAGCCCAGGGGACAGAGTAGGGAAGAAAGTCGCCAAGGGGGACAGGGAGATCTGGAAGTAGGGCCCCAGGGGATATCTGATTGTTCTGTTCTGCCCACTCCAAGGGGGCTCAGGCATAGCGAGGAGCCCTTAGCCACTCTGCAGCATGAAGATGAAGAGTGCTGTCCTGGTCCTGAAGCTGGTAGTCCAGCTCACCCAGCAGTTCTCAGTCAGCATCGTTAATCAGCACCAGAATCTCTGGCCACATGCTCTCTCCTTGTATGAACAGCTCTGGCAGTGTTAATTTTATTATTAACTAATTTTTTTTTTTTTTTTGGTTGCACTGGATCTTTGTTGGTGCATGTGGGCTTTCTGCAGTTGCAGAGAGTGTGGGGGATACTCTGTAGCTATGGTACCCAGACTTCTCATTGAGGTGGTATCTCTCATGGAGCACAGGCTCTAGGCACATGGACTTCAGTAATTGTGATGCAGAGCTTAGTTGCTCTATGCTGTGGAGTCTTCCTGGACCAGTGATTGAACCCTCATCCCCTGCTTTCACAAGTAGATTCTCTTCCACTGTACCACCAAGGAAGTCCATCACACATACCTTTTAGCAAAGATATGGCAAATGGTTAAAAATATCAATTTAATATTCAGGAAACACTGGATTTAACTTGACCCTTATCCTGTATCCTGAGAATACCTGTTAACCTCCAAACTCTTCTTTCTTCCTCTGCACATTGCAGCTACCTTTCTGTTGAAGGAGGTTATCAAATGGACATGACCTCTGGTTGATCCACAAGCTGGACCTGAACAGTCAGAGTCTCCTCCCCTGCTCCCCTGTCCTTGGAATATAGGTTGTGCCCATTATTTCCATAGTGGGAGTAATCTTCAAGGATGTAGCCTTGAGAAAGTAATGTGTTACTGAGATCATCTATACTGAATACAGAAGTGAATCCTACTAAGGTCAACATGTAAACTTTTAAGATTCTAGTGAGTTGTCACAGAGATCTGCTAGTCTTGCAGCCAACAAAAACAAGCCTCTCACGTGAGTTCCTTTGGTGATTAAACCTGTCCTTTACCAATCTGAACTAGGAGCCTCTTTCCTCTTCTCTCCTTGCCCTCTGTGTATCAGATTTCACCAAGGGAACTCCCAAGGTTATGAATAAACACTTTTAGGGTTATTGTTGTGTGATGCGGTGCCCTGTCACAGGGTCTGACGTTAGAAAGCATTCAGAAAATGTCATATATTTCCCTTAGAAAGTGCTTTCACCTAATTGTGTGAGTATAACCACCTTCCAATGGGCCTTGTTGGAGCTCATGTAAGTAACTGACTATTTTCCAAGGTTAGAAAGGTTGGAAGACAAAAAATAACATATATTAAATTTATATACTTTACATAATAGTCAAAGCTATGGTTTTTCCAGTAGTCATGTACAGATGTGAGAGTAGACCATTAAGAAGGCTGAGCACCAGTCTTTGTCAATCACAGTGGTCCTACACAGTACCAGCGATTTGTTTAAGTATGGTGTTGTGATGTTACTTAAGTCAGTAGAATGTGAGGTGAAAGTTTTATTTACGGATTGAGTCATGCAAATGAAATATCCATTCTTTTTCTGCATCTGGCTGTTTCCAACTGCATGCCTTAGTATTATAGCAATATGTATAGATAAAGCAACTATGTCTACAATAATAGCAACCATATTGACCATGAATCGAGCTAATCTAGAGGAGATAAAAAGGGAAAGAAATAACTTAGACTCTTGATGACATCCTTGAGCCCTAAATTAACCAACCACAAAATGTTCTACCTCTGCACTACTCATTACAAAAATTGAAATGGTTCTTCAGCAACACATAGCCCAAAGCTTTTTCATATGTGGCCTCAATAATAGCAAAAATATTCATCCAATTTCTCAAGCCTAATACCTAGGAGTATTCCTTGATTTCCCCATCCCCATCATATTGGTATGAAGCCCAAGCTCATGCTGCTGGCTACATGGTCGGCCAATAAATTGAGGGATGGGTTGTTGGGACAAGGAATAGTGACTTTATTTGGAAAACCAGCAAACTGAGAAGATGGTGGACTAGTGTTCCAAAGAACCATCTTACCCAAGTTAAGACTTAAGCTTCTTTTATACTAAAAGGAGAACAGGTAAAGTCGTGCTCCCAGCCAGATTCTGAGGGGCTGTGTTAATTTCTCTTGTCCTACAGCCATTCACAGTTGGGCTGGTCAGGATGTTTCCTGTGAGCTGAGCCAAGATATTTTAGCTTAACACTCAGTACTTGGGTGGCAGGGTGCTCAGAGATGGGCTTATGTATTAGTTTATAGGCAAAGTCCCTTTAGTGATTAACTTGTAATAGGATACAAAGTTTCTTTCCTATTACAAACATACTTTCCATCTTTCCACCTCCCTACATCTACCTTGATCCACGTCATCTCTCTCCTGGGTCAGAACCATACCTCCTGACTCATCTCTTTGCTCGTCTATTTCTTGACAAGTTGTTGTTGTTGTCCAGTCACTAAGTTGTGTCTGACTTTTTCTGACCCCATTGACTGCAGCAGCTCAAATGTCCTCCACTATCTCCCAGAGTTTGCTCAAATTCATGTCCATTGAGTCAGTGATGCTATCTAACCATCACATCCTCTGCTGCCCCCTTCTTTTGCCTTCAGTCTTTGCCAGAATCAGGGTCTTTCTTGACAAGTAGCCACAGTGATTTTTTTTTTTTTTTGGGGGCGGGGGGGAGGGGCTCCGCAGGCCACCCGGCTGCCCGCAGCCTCTCCACCGACCCGCGAGCCCCGCCACAGTGATTTTTAACACAACAGTCCCTTGATGAAAATTCCTCATTTGTCTTCTTATCACATTTAAAGTAAATCTAAACTCCACCACTGCAAACAAGGCCCTGTGGGATTTGGCCACTTCTCCCCTCTCTGACCTCATCTCCTCCGCTCTTGCCAATGTTACCTAATTTCCAGCCACACTGGCCTTTGATAGAACAGCCTTGTTCTCAATTTAAGTTTACTCTGCCCAGTCATTTCTGCTCCAGATATTTTCAGAGCTCAGACCTTTACTTCAGTCAGTCTCACCTGGAATATCACCTCAGAGATCACCCTCTCTGACCACCCATGTAGTGTAACCCCACCCACAGAGTCTCTCACTCTTTTATTATTTTATTTTATTGTGCTTACGGTATTTATTGCTACTTAAAATTATCCTTTTTTTTAAATTCATTTACTTGTTTATCCTTGCAAACAAAGCTTTATGAAAGAAGAAACTAATTAGATCTGTTAGCTCTAGCATTCTAAGAAATTAGAACAGTGCCTAACACCTTCAAATAACCAATTAATATTTGTTTGAATGAATATGAATTGATAGGCTTATACCCAAAACCAGACCAGTTAGATTTTTCCCCAGGATTTTTGAAATGGAGTTGGAGAATAAGTGTTCTTTCTTCTTGGATGCAACTTTGGTTCTAGTTTCAATCAAGGTGGGAGTGAATGTGTAGTTTGAGAAACTGAGGCCACAATGGAGCAAGAAGGAGAAAGAAGAATGAATTGGATGGACCCCAGTGGCTCAAGTCCTAAGGACTCATTGATCTTTACCCTACCCTTTGTTCAGTTACAAGAGACAAAAATTATTTTCCTGATGAAGATGAGCTAAATTAGATTTCTGTCACTTGCCACCAGAAGAATCCTAAGTAATAAAGTGGACAAGAGGCTTCAGAGAGGGCACCAAGTGCCCTCTCAGGGGAAGTACAGCATCAGGCCTTCAGGGGAAAACCTGAGCTGGAGACAGAGACCTAGCCTGAGGCCCTCCTCTTCTTCCCATCAACACCAAGCAAATGAGAACCGCCCTTCACTGTCTAGAAAAATAGAAGTAGCAAATGCATGGAGCATGCATGGAGGTGTGATGCTCAGACCTGCCTTCAAGAACAAATTTGCTAGTAAGTTCCAAGGAGTGCCATTAGCTAACAGCCTCCAGTCACAGTGCCTTTTGGGATCCACTGTAGTATTTGAACTGAGGCCACATTCTTCTCTGGCAGCCTCCAGACAATGACTAAGGTGGTATGTTTCAGGATTTCAGGATTCCTGTACTGCACTGAAGTCCCGACTTTGCACACTGAGGCTGCCTCAGGATTTCCCCACAATCTGAGGCTTTTTCTACCTAATCCTCCTTCCATCTATATCTCCTTTTCCCAAGTATCAGACCAGATCATGGTCTGAAGGATCTTCTTGCCTACTCCTTCTCCCTTTCCTCTTTGACAGGCACTAGTGGTAAAGAATCCACCTACCATGTAGGAAACACAGGCGAACAGGAGATGACATTTGATCCTTGAGTCAGGAAGATCTCCTGGAGGGAGAAATGGTGACCCACTCCAGTATTCTCATGGGGAAAATCCCGTGGACAGAAGAACCTGGCGGTCTCAAAGAGTCAGACATGACTAAGCAACTGAGCATCATTATCTGCAGTAAAGAGCTAGTGCTTCCAACTCTGTCTTGGCATCTGCTTCCTGGTGGACCTAACCAACACACTGACCAGGAGCAGGACCAGGCCAACAGCCTTTCTGCTGTCTGACTGCCAGTATAGGGAAGAGAGCATGAGACACAAGTAGAATGGAAGAAAGGAGGCTGCTGGGATGGCCACGCTTTGTGGTTTCAGGGCAACAACTTGTCTGTGCTTGGTGGGCAGCTGAGACCCTCCGTTGAAGGAAGAACAGAGGGAGAATCTGCAGGAGGCCATCAATAGCAGCAGTGGTAGAATAAAACAGAGGTGGGTACCATCTCCCTAGATCTTTCCTCCTCCTCTCTTTTTGGGGCTTCATATGAACAGTCATATATTAGATGTTTTTAACTCTGGATTCCTGCATTTTGCTTGTAACACTTTCCTTTAACTACCACACCGATTCTCTTACTGCCAGCTATAACTGCACAAGGCTCTGGGCATTTCCTGAAAAGGAGAGAAGAATTCTCTTTCATTGAAAGAGTATGTTCTGTCTTTCAAAGATCACAGATACTCCTCTTCGGAAGCTGCCTCAGGCAGCTGGAAGACTGCCTTGTCCAGAGCTAGCCTTTCCAACCCAGCACATCATGATACAGCTTTCACACTACAGCATCAGATTTGTCTCCTTAATTTCTGCTTCCATATATCCCTGTTCACTACCATGTGAATTTTCTATCTTTGTTTGATGAAATGAAGATTTTGAAGTTAGATGGATGTGAGTTCATATTCTCACACTGTACTTTTTAGCTATCTGCCTTTCTGTCATATTGTGGGGATTACTTGAAATAAGATGCACCAGGCAAAGTTCAGAGCATACAGTAGGCACTCCATAAATATGAATACCTTCTCTTCTTCTCCATCCCTCTAAGAAACTCCTGTGTCTAACATCTAGTGTTCATCCTTTCATGTTGACTTCAGAATTCCCATTCTTTACCCTTCTGGGTGAACTCTTTGCACAACTGCCCCCACCCACCTGTCTGCCACCCACACTTTCCTGTAACTACACCCATCACTGAGTTTTACCTTGCCAAACCTGCCTCTCAGTCAGGATGTTCCATATTCCTCCCCCTCCAGAGTGAGGAAATTATAATGACACCATAATCAACAATGTAGTACTAATGAGATGGTGGACTCAGTGGTGTGCTCGAACCAACTTATACGTTTTGCAAGAGCCAGTTGTTAAATTTTCAGGACTTTCACAAGCTGTTTGCTAAACATAGTCATTATTCAAAATTAAGCTATATATTCTGTCTGCCTCTCTCTCCCTCCCTCTTTGCTTCTCTTTTCTCTCTATGCCTTTCTTTCCTTCCCTCTCTCCCTCCTTCTTTCTCTTCTCTTCCCTATTCCTTCCTCTCTCTTCTCTCTCTCTTTCTCTTTCTGGCTCTGCCTCTCTCTGTGTATCTCTATCTTTCCCTCTCTTACTCCCTAAAAAGAAATGTAAAATTAAATAAATTATAATAAAAACAAAGATAATAAACACTCAAAATTCATCACTTCCAAATTATTTTACTACACTGTATTATCTGTTCCCTTGAGGTGATTGATATGTATGATGGAGATACTCTATATAATGGTAAATAATGGTGTGCTCATCTCTTCCCAGCTCTATGGTTAGTGACTTCATGTTTGTAGCTTGAAAGTACCTGTGGTAAGAATATTTACACCATGGAAATTGGCAAACGCTACAAATCAGAATTTTTTTCAGAGTGGCTGTTAAACCTTTACAACACACCATTCAGTGGATTATTTTGAATGTGGTCCAGTAGTAATCACTAAATTTATGAAAGTACCTAAAGACACTAGTTAAGCTTTAGCAAGATTATTTACCTTTGAAATATCCTGATCCAACTCCTTGCAGTTCCCCATAATGTAGCATGATATCTCTTTCCTCCATGTCTTTTCTATTGACCTAAATACTAGACTAACAGATGATTAAGTCAATGTTCCTCTTCTTAGCAAGCATAATATTCTGTGCTTGTTTCTCTGGGTTCAATACATTTTGAGTGTTTGCCTTTGCCCATAATATAGAATGTACCTTAGGAAAGTCATACTTGATATTCTAGGGTCTGTTCATGCTATCAAGATCTTCAACACATTTTTAATCACTAGCTTGCCTGTAGCAACGTTTCTCAAATATTTGGTCTCAGGACCCCTTTAAGACTCTTTAAAACAGTTAACATGTGTTGTTTATCTGGGTTATATCTATTGATATTTACTGCATCCAAAATTAATACTGAGGGTACTTTTTTTTTTTTCATTTATTTTTATTAGTTGGAGGCTAGTTACTTTACAATATTGTAGTGGTTTTTGCCATACATTGACATGAATCAGCCATGGATTTACATGTGTTCCCCATCCCGATTCCCCCTCCCACCTCCCTCCCCATCCCATCCACACAAGATACACAGGCACACATTCAACTTGCTGTCAAGACAATGATGTCATCACATGCTATCTAGCCTTTAGAAAACTCCAAGGAATACTCATGAGAGAATGAGAGTGAAAAGGAAAATAATATCTTAGTATTGTCATAAAAATAGTTTTGACCTCATGGACCCACAAAATAGATCTCAGCAATCTTCTTAAAGGATCTTGGGGACTCATAGAAAGAGCTCAGAGCCCCCACCCCACACTCTGAGAACAACTGTTTTATAGTAATTCTTCATCTGAACAAACTGATCACATAAAAGTACACTGTTTGGGGTTGAGTTCAGTAGATTTGTCAGAAAGGATTATGATTTAGGATTAAACATAGTAACTATGGCCCTTGTAACTATGAGATCTTTAAGAAGAAGTAGACTTGGCTACCATTTTTTTGTGAATCATTGTTTTGTAACATGGTACCAAACACATTAATCACATATATAATTTTGATAGAACTTCTCTAAGCTAAGGTATTTTTATTTTTGTTTTAGAATACTTCCATTTTTAAAATGTTAATTGAAGAATAGTTGATGTACAATATTATATAATTTACATGTGTATAGTGATTCACAACTTTTAAAGTTTATAATCTTTTTATATAGTTATTTTAAAATATTGGCTATATTCCATATTTTGTACAACATATCCTTATAGCTTATTTTGTACAGAATAGTTTGTACTAAGGTATTTTTAATACAGATAAATAGTATTTTTGAGCAAGTGACATTTGGCATTACTTTATGATCCTTTATATTACTTTTCCATAAGGTGAGTAGAAGCACTAAATTTAAAATCCTTCAGCTACAAAGACCCTTGTATTCCGTTAGCCTTTCTAACAATGAAAATACAAGGTCAGTGAATAAAGATTTCTATAGTTTTCCTTTGAATCGTAAGACTTTCGTGATTGAAACAACCATATGGCTTTATAATCTGGTCCAATCCACTATTATCTGTACATTACTATAGTAATTTCTCTGAAGAATTTACTTTGTTGTCCAGAATTGGGAAGATAAATAACTTTTCATTTCCTATATCTATATGATAGCCAAAATTATGTCATGTAACCAAAGTCCTTCAATTTTTATGTTAAGAATAATATTTTTGTGTTCAACATTATTTCTTGTGAGCAATGTTAGGTAGAGTATGAACTTCAGGTTATTAAAATTTTTTTGAGTAAATTTAACAAATTTATTGAAAAATGATGAAGGATGAAATGGGGGTAAACTAGATATATTTAGAATGTTTTAGGGAGCCTACTCTCAACTCCCACCCTACTGCCTATGACAAAACTTTTCCCAAAAAGTGTCCCCATGTTGTCTTGCAGTAATTCTCTGTAAGGATGATTAATGCCACACTTCCTGAGGGAGGGTGTGTTTATTCTGGGGTATGCATTCATGTGTGTATGTGTGTGTGCATGTGTGAGTGTGTAACAGGATGGAGGGGTGGTAGTAACAGCATCATGGAGTGTGTGTCACATAACTAATCTAAAATATTATTTCTATTAAAATAAATGCAGGCCGAGCCAACAGTATGAACTCTACTGAATGTACCTGATGACACATTACTTTGCTTCCTTGAGGTTCTTTGTTTTCTGTACTTGTTAGCAAGAAATTGGGGTCTACAGCAATACCACTTCTGGGCATACACACTGAGGAAACCAGATCTGAAAGAGACACGTGCACCCCAATGTTCTTCACAGCACTGTTTGTTATAGCCAGGACATGGAAGCAACCTAGATGCCCATCAGCAGATGAATGGATAAGGAAGCTGTGGTACATATACACCATGGAATATTACTCAGCTGTTAAAAAGAATTCATTTGAATCAGTTCTAATGAGATGGATGAAACTGGAGCCCATTATACAGAGTGAAGTAAGCCAGAAAAATAAAGAACATTACAGCATACTAACACATATATATGGAATTTAGAAAGATGGTAATGATAACCCTATATGCAAAACAGAAAAAGAGACACAGAAGTACAGAACAGAGTTTTGAACTCTGTGGGAGGAGGTGAGGGTGGGATGTTTTGAAAGAACAGCATGTATATTATCTATAGTGAAACAGATCACCAGCCCAGGTGGGATGCATGAGACAAGTGCTCGGGCCTGGTGCACTGGGAAGACCCAGAGGAATCGGCTGGAGAGGGAGGTGGGAGGGGGGATCAGGATGGGGAATACATGTAACTCCATGGCTGATTCATGTCAATGTATGACAAAACCCACTGCAATATTGTGAAGTAATTAGCCTCCAACTAATAAAAATAAATGAAAAAAAAAAAAAAAGGCAATAAGAATAAAAAAAAAAAAGAAACCAGGGTCTACATTTGTGAGTATGTTACAAAGTTTAAGATGTTGATCTAAAATTATTGAGTAAAATAAAACAGACTATCGCATAACATGAAGAAACTATATTAATTTTCAGATCAACCATGGGATTAAAAATGTCCCTTCTTCAGCTGACTCCCCCCAAAAACATCCCAGTTGACAGAAATTAGCAGGTCAGCAGCCAAAATTAGGAGAAGGGAGCTTAGAAAATCATGAAGCTTTGAAAGACTCAGAATCAAGAGGTAAAGACTGACATGACTTTACTTGTCCAAAGCAAGTCATCCAAGCTGTAAAAATGTCCATCCTTCTTGAAATGAAATAAATGGTAAACCAATTTAGAGATACTTCTAAAAAAGCTTCAAAATGTGTTGGGAGGTTTTTTTTTTTTTTAAGATAAAGTAGTTGACTTGTAAAGATTCATTCATTCACTCAAAAAATATTTAATGAACCCCCACTAAGTGCCAGATATTATTCTATCCAGTGGGGCACAACCTTTGCTCTCATGGAGGTTAAAATTTCTAATGGAGGAGATAACAACAAACAGATATACACACAACATAATGTCAGGTATAAAAAGTGCTATGACAGAAATAAAATAAGGTGGTATGATAGAGACTGCTGGAAGCTATTAGTTTAACTGGGACAGTCAAGGAAGGGTCATCTAAAGAAGTGGAATGAGGGAATCAGCCCGTTGGAGGGAAGACACAGCAGAGAGAGGGAGCTGTAAAATGCAAACTGTGTGAAGCAGAAGCCTGTGCAGCTTGTCTGAGCAAATGATAGGAATGAGTTGAAGAGGAAGGAGGAGCCAGACCAAGAGGAACCTTGTAGCCCATGGAGGAGTTTAGGGTTTTATTCTAAGTATAGCAGGAAGCCAATTAAATATTTTTCATAAAACAGTGACCTAATTTGATTCCAAAAATTCTAAGAACAAACTGAAGACTTTCTAAATGGGTATTGTATTATCCTGGGGTTTTCATGATACTACAAGTTATGGAGTGTCTTTAATACAAGACATATGAAAAGACGGGAGTGGGGGTGGGAAACAGGGGAAAAAATTGAGGCAGGAGAAAGGAAACTTTCTATCATCAGTAGTTTAGGAATTGGCCATAGAATAAGAATAGGCATAATCGAGTGGGAAAGTACACATAGCAAATATTAGACATTTAAAATTTTCTGACTTTAAAGAGATGTTTTTTCATTGTAATAAATTTGAGAATTTGGGAAAAGATAAAGAAGAAAATGAAATCACTTATAATTATATCACCCAGAAAAAACTTATTATCAAAATATCATGGTTGTCCATTCAGTTTTTCTTCAATATACATGCATACAAAATGAGATAGGATAATATTTTTGTAAGTTGTGAGTTCTTTACCTGTGAAATGTAATAGAACAAATATAGTGTTCAGTCTGTAAGGCTATATTAAATGTGAGACAGTGATAGAACAATATTTGCCTGTCTTTGAGGGAACATGTTAACTAAGGTTCTGAACCCAATTCCAACCTCAGTGGATGTGGAAATTCCCCCACACCAACAAGCAATTCTTGAGTGCCAGCAGGATGTCCTACAATTCAACTCAATTCTGATACTATCTACCCAAAAATAGAATCGGATTCTTTTTGTAAGGGACTCAATCCCAGCAGAGCACTCTCTACTTCAGATGCAAGTCCCAAGCCCAGGCTGATACCTGTAATTCTAACCAACCAGCTTCAAATTAGAAGTTTCGAGGATTCCCTACTCAGGTTTGAATACTTTGCTAGAATAGCTCACAGAAGTCAGGAAAACTTGTTTATTCACTAGATTACCCATTTATTATAGCAGATATTAAAGAAATGAACCCTTATTTCACAGCAGCATTATTTACAATAGCCAAAATATGGAAGCAATCTAACTGCCCATCAATAAAATGGATAAAGAAGATGTGGTATATATACACCAAATCTCTTTTTTTTTAACTTATTTATTTTAATTGGAGGCTAATTACTTTACTATATTGTGGTTTTTGCCATACATTGACATGAATCAGCCATGTGTACATGTATCCCCCCATCCTGAAACCCTCTCCTACCTCCCCCTCACCCCATTCCTCTGGGTTGTCCCCGTCCACTGGCTTTGAGTGCCCTGATTCATGCATTGGACTTGGACTGGTCATCTATTCCACATATGGTAATATACATGTTTCAATGCGATTCTCTCAAATCATCCCACCCTTACCTTCTCCCACAGAGTCCAAAGGTCTGTTCTTTACGTCTTTGTCTCTTTTGCTGTCTTGCATATAGGGTCATCGTTACTATCTTTCTAAATTCCATATATACATGTTAATATACCGTATCAGTGTTTTTCTTTCTGACTTACTTCACTCTGTATCATAGACTCCAGTTTCATCCACCTTGTTAGAACTGACTCAAATGCATTCTTTTTTATATCTGAGTAATATTCCATTGCTTACATGTATCACAACTTTCTTATCCATTTGCCTGCCAATGGACATCTAGGCTGCTTCCATATCCTAGCTATTGTAAACAGTGCTGCAACGAACATTGGGGTACACGTGTCTCTTTCAATTCTGGTTTCCTCGGTGCATGTGCCCAGCATTGGGATTGCTGGGTCGTATGGCAGTTCTGTTTCCAGTTTTTTTAAGGAATCTCCACACTGTTCTCCACAGTGGCTGTACTAGTTTGTATTCCCACCAAGAGAGTAAGAAAGTTCCCTTTTCTCAACATCCTCTCCAGTATTTATTGTTTGTAGGCTTTTTGATGGCAGCCATTCTGACCAGCATGTGATGGTACCTCATCATGTTTTGGATTTGCATTTCTCTGATAATGAGTAATGTTGGAAACTTTTTATGTGTTTGTTAGCCATCTGTATGTCTTCTTTGGAGAAATGTCTGTTTAGTTCTTTGGCCCATTTTTTGATTGGGTCATTTGTTTTTCTGGTATTGAGCTGCTTGTATATTTTTGAGATTAATTCTTTGTCCATTGTTTCATTTGCTATTATTTTCTCCCATTCTGAAGGCTGTCTTTTCACCTTGCTTATAGTTTCCTTCATTGTGCAAAAGCTTTTATGTTTAATTAGGTCCCATTTGTTTGTTTTTGCTTTTATTTCCATTACTCTGGGAGGTGGGTCATAGAGGATCCTGCTGTGATTTATGACAGAGAATGTTCTGCCTATGTTTTCCTCTAGGAGTTTTATGGTTTCTGGTCTTACATTTAGATCTTTAATCCACTTTGAGTTTATTTTTGTGTATGGTGTTAGAAAGTGTTCTAGTTTCCCTCCTTTACAGGAGGTTGACCAGTTTTCCCAGCACCACTTGTTAAAGAGATTGTCTCTTCTCCATTGTATGTTTTGTCCTCCTTTGTCAAAGATAACGTGTCCATAGGTGCATGGGTTTATCTCTGGGTTTTCTATTGTGTTCCATTGATCTATATTTCTGTCTTTGTGCCAGGACCATACTGTCTTGATGACTGCAGTTTTGTAGTATAGTCTGAAGTCAGGCAGGTTGATTCCTCCAGTTCCATTCTTCTTCTTCAAGGTTGCTTTGGCTATTCAAGGTTTTTTGTGTTTCCATACAAATTGTGAAATTATTTGTTCTAGTTCTGTGAAAAATACCGTTGGTAACTTGATAAGGATTGCATTGAATCTACAGATTGCTTTGGGTAGTATACTCATTTTCACTATATTGATTCTTCTGATCCATGAACATGGTATATTTCTCCATCTATCTGTGTCATCTTTAATTTCTTTCATCAGTGTTTCATAGTTTTATATATAAATAGGTCTTTTGTTCCTTTAGGTAAATTTATTCCTAAGTATTTTATTCTTTTTGTTGCAGTGGTGAATGGGATTGTTTTCTTAATTTCCCTTTCTATTTTCCCATTGTTAGTGTACAGAAATGCCAGGGATTTTGTGTATTAATTTTATATCCTGCAACTTTTATATTCATTGATTAGCTCTAATAATTTTTGGTGGTATTTTTAGGGTTTTCTATGTAGAAGATCATGTCATCTGTAAACAGTGAGTTTTACTTCTTCTCTTCCAATCTGGATTCCTTTATTTCTTTTTCATCTCTGATTGCTGTGGCTAGGACTTCCAAAACTATGTTGAATAGTAGTGGTGAGAGTAGGCACCTTTGTCTTGTTCCTGATTTTAGAGGAAATGCTTTCAATTTTTCACCATTGAGTGTAATGTTTGCTGTGGGATTATCATAGATGTCTTTTATTATGTTGAGGTATGTTCTTTTTATGCCTGCTTTCTGGAGAGTTTTTTTTTTTTTTTTAATCATAAATGGGTGTTGAATTTTGTCAAATGTTTTCTCTGCATCTATTGAAATAATCATATTGTTTTATCTTTCAATTTGTTAACATGCACACCACATCATATATATATTTGTGTACATATATATTCATATATGTATATACAATGAAATACTTGTTCAGTTGTGATCCTAAGGACTGTAGCCCACCAGGGTCCTCTGTCCATGGGATTTCCTAGGCAAGAATACTGGAGTGGGTTGCCATTTCCTCCTCCAGGGGATCTTCCTGATTCAGGGATCAAACCCAAGTTTCCTGCATTGCTTCCACCAGAAGTAGTAAAGGTGAAAGTAGTAAAGGTGGATTCTTTACTACTGAGCCACCAGGAAAGCCCACAATGAAATACCACTCAGCCATAAAAAAGAAAGAAATTTGCCACAACATAGATGAAATTAGATAATATTATGCTAAGTGTAGTAAGTCAGAGAAAGACAAACACCATAAGATCTCATTTTTATGTGAAAACTAAAAACTAAAGGGCTACCCTGATAGCTCAGCTGGTAAAGCATCCACCTGCAATACAAGAGACCCCCATTCAACTCTTGGTTTGAAGGAAGTATGCTCATCTTCTCCTGCAAGAATTCCAAAATTACAACTCACTGCTGAACAACCATCCACAGGAGAATGTTGGATCCCACCAAAAAAAGATAACCCACGTTCAAGAACAAAGGAGAAGCCCTAGCAAGATGGTAAGAGGGATGAAATTGCATTTAGAATCAAACTCCATACCCACCAGAGACACTCGGAGAGCTCAGACAAAATGTTGAGTGCACCAGGAGACCCCACAGAGACTGAGTCAGACCTGCCTTTGAGTGTTTGAGTGTCTCCTGTGGAGGTACAGGTCAGCAGTGACCTGCCACAGGGGCAAGGGCTCTGGATGCAGCAGACCTGGGTGTGGCACAAGCCCTCTTGGAGTAGGTTGCCATTAACCCCACCATAGAGCCAGCAGAACTTACACAGGACTGGGGAAACAGACACTCGGAGGGCACAAACAAAACCTTGTGTGCATCAGGGCCCAGGAGAAAGGAGCAGGGACCCTACAGGGGACTGACCCAGACTTGCCTGTGAGTGAGTGTCCAGGAGTCTCTGGCAGAAGCATGGGTCAGCAGTGGCCTGCTGCAGGGTTAGGGGCACTGAGTGTGGGAGTGCATGCAGGGGATCTTTTGAAGGAGGTTGACATTATCTTCATTAACTCCACCATAGTTTGGTCTCAAGTCAAACAACAGGGAGGGAACACAGCCCACCCATCAACAGAAAATTGCATTAAAGATTTACAGAGCATGGCCCCGCCCATCAGAACAAGACCCAGTTTCCCCCACAATCAGTCTCTCACATCACAAAGCTTCCATAAACCTCTTATCCTTGTCCATCAGAAGGCAGACAATGAAAACCACAATCACAGAAAACTAATCAAACTGATAACATGGACCACGGCCCTGTCTCACTCAATGAAACTATGAGGGCCACTCAAGACAGACAGGTCATGGTGGAGAGTTCTCACTGGAGAAGGGAATGGCAAACCACTTCAGTATTCTTGCCTTGAGAACCCCATGAACATTATGAAAAGGCAAAAAAGATATGACACTGAAAGATGAACTCCCCAGGTCAAAAGGTGCCCCCTATGCTACTAGAGAAGAGTGGAGAAATAACTCCAGAAAGAATGAAGAGACAGAGCCAAAGCAAAAACAACACCCAGTTGTGGATGTGACTGATGATGGAAGTGAAGTCTGATGATGTAAACAACAATATTGCATAGGAACCTAGATTGTTGGATCCACAAATCAAGGTAAATTGGAAGTGGTCAAACAGGAGACAGCAAGAGTGAACATCAACAGTTTAGGAATCAGTGAACTAAAAGGGACTGGAATCAGTGATTTTAACTCAGATGACCATTATATCTACTACTGTGGGCAAGAATCTTTTAGAAGAAATGGAGTAGCATTGATAGTCAACAAGAGTCTAAAATGCAGTTCTTGGGTGCAATCTCAAAAACAACAGACTGATCTCTGTTCATTTCCAAGGCAAACCATTCTTATCACAGTAATCCAAGTCTATGCCCCGACCAGTAACACTGAAGAAGCTGAAGTTGAACTGTTCTATGAAGACCTACAAAACCTTCTAGAACTAATACCCAAAAAAGATGTCCTTTTCATTATAGGGGATTGGAATGCAAAAGTAGGAAGTCAAGAGATATATGGAGTAACAGGCAAATATGGCCTTGGAGTACAAAAAGAAGTAGGGCAAAGGCTAACAGAGTTTTCCCAAGAGAGCACACTGGTCATAGCAAAAATTGATGCTTTTGAACTGCGGTGTTGGAGAAGACTCTTGAGAGTCCCTTGGACTGCAAGATCAAACCAGTAAATCCAAAAGGAAATCAGTCCTGAATATTCGCTGAATGAGCTGATGCTGAAGCTGAAACTCCAATTCTTTGGCCACCTGCTGTGAAGAACAGACTTATTGGAAAAGACCCTTATGCTGGGAAAGATTGAAAGAAGGAGGAGAAGGGAATGACAGAGGATGAAATGGTTGAATGGCATCACCAACTCGATGGACATGAGTTTGAGCCATCTCCGAGAGTTGGTGATGGACAGGGAAGCCTGGTGTGCTGCAAGCCATGGGTTCACAAAGAGTCGGACATGACTGAGTGACTGAACTGAATTGAAAAAACAAAACAAACTAAAATGAAAACACTCACAGATACAAAGAACAAAAGGGTAGGTTGCCTGAGGGGAGGGAGTGGGGCAGGAAGGGATGAAATAGGGGAAGGGGATTGAGGGGATTAAACCTTTTATTATAAACTACATAAGCCATGGGGGTCTCATATATCAGTTCAGTTCAGTTCAGTTCAGTTGCTCAGTCGTGTCCGACTCTGCGACCCCATGAATCGCAGCACACCAGACTTCCCTGTCCATCACAAACCCCCGGAGTATACTCTAAATCATGTCCATCAACTCGGTGATGCCATCCAGTCATCGCATCCTCTGTCGCCCCCTTCTCCTTCTGCCCCCAATCCCTGCAAGCATCAGGGTCTTTTCAAATGAGTCAAGTCTTCGCATGAGGTGGCCAAAGTATTGGAGTTTCAGCTTCAGCATCAGTCCTTCCAATGATCACCCAGGACTCATCTCCTTTAGGATGGACTAGTTGGACCTCCTTGCAGTCCAACGGACTCTCAAGAGCCTTCTCCAACACCACAGTTCAAAAGCATCAATTCTTCGGCACTCAGCTTTCTTCACAGTCCAACTCTCACATTCACACATGACCACTGGAAAAACCATAGCCTTGACTAGACAGACCTTTGTTGGCAAAGTAATGTCTCTGCTTTTTAATATGCTATCTAGGATGGTCATAACTTTCCTTCCAAGGAGTAAGCGTCTTTTAATTTCATGGCTGCAATCAACATCTGCAGTGATTTTGGAGCCCAAAAATTAAAGTCAGCCACTGTTCCCACTGTTTCCCCATTTATTTCCCATGAAGTGATGGAACTGGATGCCATGCTCTTAGTTTTCTGAATGTTGAGCTTTAAGCCAACTTTTTCACTCTCCTCTTTCACTTTCATCAAGAGGTTCTTTAGTTCTTCACTTTTTGACATAAGTGTGGTGTCATCTGCATATCTGAGGTTATTGATATTTCTCCCAGCAATCTTGATTCCAGTTTGTGCTTCTTCCAGCCCAGCGTTTCTCATGATGTACTCTGCATATAAGTTAAATAAGCAGGGTGACAATATACAGCCTTGACATACTCCTTTTCCTATTTGGAACCAGTCTGTTGTTCCATGTCCAGTTCTAACTGTTGCTTCCTGACCGGCATACAGATTTCTCAAGAGGCAGGTCAGGTGGTCTGGTATTCCCATCTCTTTCAGAATTTTCCACAGTTTATTGTGATCCACACAGTCAAAGGCTTTGGCACAGTCAATAAGCAGAAATCGATGTTTGTCTGGAACTCTCTTGCCTTTTTGATGATCCAGCAGATGTTGGCAATTTGATCTCTGGTTCCTCTGCCTTTTCTAAAACCAGCTTGAACATCTGGAAGTTCACGGTTCAGGTATTGCTGAAGCCTGGCTTGGAGAATTTTAAGCATTACTTTACTAGCGTGTGAGGTGAGTGCAATTATGCGATAGTTTGAGCATTCTTTGGGATTGCCTTTCCTTGGGATTGGGATGAAAACTGACCTTCTCCAGTCCTGTGGCCACTGCTGAGTTTTCCAAATTTGCTGGCATATTGAGTGCACCACTTTCACAGCATCATCTTTCAGGATTTGGAATAGCTCAACTGGAATTCCATCACCTCCACTAGCTTTGTTCATAGTGATGCTTTCTAAGGCCCACTAGACTTCACATTCCAGGATGTCTGGCTCTAGGTGAGTGATCACTCCATCGTGATTCTCTGGGCCCTGAAGATCTTTTTTGTACAGTTCTGTGTATTCTTGCCACCTCTTCTTAATATCTTCTGCTTCTGTTAGGTCCATACCATTTCTGTCCTTTATCAAACCCATCTTGGCCTGAAATGTTCTCTTGATATCTCTAATTTTCTTGAAGAGATCTCTAGTCTTTCCCATTCTGTTGCTTTCCTGTATTTCTTTGCATTGGTCGCTGAGGAAGGCTTTCTTATCTCTCCTTGCTATTCTTTGGAACTCTGCATTCAAATGGGAATATCTTTCCTTTTCTCCTTTGCTTTTCGCTTCTCTTCTTTTCACAGCAATTTGTAAGGCCTCCTCGGACAACCATTTTGCCTTTTTGCATTTCTCTTCCATGGGGATGGTCTTGATCCCTGTCTCCTGAAAATGTCATGAACCTCCATCCATAGTTCATCAGGCACTCTGTCTATCAGATCTAGTCCCTTAAATCTATTTCTCACTTCCACTGTATAGTCATAAGGGATTTGATTTAGGTCATATCTGAATGGTCTAGTGGTTTTCCCTACTTTCTTCAATTTAAGTCTGAATTTGGCAATGAGTTCGTGATCTGAGCCACAGTCAGCTCCTGGTCTTGTTTTTCCTGACTGTATACAGCTTCTCCATCTTTGGCTGCAATGAATATAATCAGATTTTGGTGTTGACCATCTGGTGATGTCCATGTGTAGAGTCTTCTCTTGTGTTGTTGGAAGAGGGTGTTTGCTATGACCAGTGTGTTCTCTTGGCAAAACTCTATTAGCCTTTGCCCTGCTTCATTCTGTACTCCAAGGCCAAAATTTGCCTGTTACTCCAGGTGTTTCTTGACTTCCTACTTTTGCATTCCAGTCCCCTATAATGAAAAGGATATCTTTTTGGGTGTTAGTTCTAAAAAGTCTTGTAGGTCTTCATAGAACTGTTCAACTTCAGCTTCTTCAGCATTACTGGTTGGGGCATAGGCTTGGATTACCATGATATTGAATCGTTTGCCTTGGAAACGAACAGAGATCATTCTGTCATTTTTGAAATTGCATCCAAGTACTACATTTTGTACTCTTTTGTTGACCATGATGGCTACTCCATTTCTTCTAAGGGATTCCTGCCCGCAGTAGTAGATATAATGGTCATCTGAGTTAAATTCACCCATTCCAGTCCATCTTAGTTCGCTGATTCCTAGAATGTCGACGTTCACTCTTGCCATCTCCTGTTTGACCACTTCCAATTTGCCTTGATTCCTGGACCTAACATTCCAGATTCCTATGCAATATTGCTCTTTACAGCATCAGACCTTGCTTCTATCACCAGTCATATCCACAACTGGGTATTGTTTTTGCTTTGCCTCCATCCCTTCATTCTTTCTGGAGTTATTTCTCCACTGATCTCCAGTAGCATAGTGGACACCTATCGAGCTGGGGAGTTCCTCTTTCAGTATCCTGTCATTTTGCCTTTTCATACTGTTCATGAGGTTCTCAAGGCAAGAATACTGAAGTTGTTTGCCATTCCTTTATCCAGTGGACCACATCTGTCAGATCTCTCCACCATGACCCATCCGTCTTGAGTGGCCCCACACGGCATGGCTTAGTTTCACTGAGTTAGACAAGGCTGTGGTCAGTGTTATCAGATTGGCTAGTTTTCTGTGATTATGGTTTCAGTGTGTCTGCCCTCTGATGCCCTTTCACAACACCTACTGTCTTACTTGGGTTTCTCTTACCTTGGATGTGGGGTATCTTTTCACAGCTGCTCCAGCAAAGAGCAACCACTGCTCCTTACCTTGGACGAGGTCACCTCTCCTGACCTTGAACGTGGAGTAGCCCCTCTCAGCCTCTGCCCCTGACCTTGAATGTGGGGTAGCTCCTCTCGGCCACCACCCCTGACCTCATACGTGAAACAGCTCCTATCGGCCGCTCCTGCGCCATTGCAGCCTGGCACTCTCGGTCGCCGCCCTTGACCTTGGGCATGGGGTAGCTCCTCTAGACAGCATAAAGAATTTTATCAATAATACTGTAATAACTTTGTATAGGGACAGATGGTTACTAGACTCATCATGGTGATTATTTCATAACGTATGTAGATATCAAATCACTATGTGGCACATTTGAAACTAACATCATATTTTACGTCAACTATATCTCATTTTTTTAAACAAGGTGGATATTATAGGATACGAATCAGTAGCCAGATAAAGAGATTCATAGGGCAAGGTGTAAGGAAAATGCATAGAGTTTCCATGCCCACCCAAGTCAGTCATGCCACTCTCCCCAATCTCCATGTGTTCACCAACCCAGAAGCTCTCTGAACCCTGTCTTTTTTAGGATTTTATATAGGTTTCATTACATTGGCACAGTTAATTTAATCATTGGTTTTGGTGATTGATTGAACTTCTAGCCCCTCTCTCCTGCCCAGAGGTCAGGTGTTAGGAAGGAAGTCCCAACACTCTAATCATATGGTTGATTCTCCTGGGAGTGAACCCCCACCTTTGTGTAAGACCCAAATGTCACCTTTCCTGAAACAGTTTCAGGAACTGAGCACAAAAGACCAGATATTATCCCAGGGGTCTTGTCCCTCAGAAGATTCCAAGGGTTTGGAGACGAAAGCCAGGAACTATGGAATAAGAAGAAATATATATAGGAAATAAAGATTTGGTCATTCAGGTCACCAAATATATATTTTTCCTATCAATTACAGTATCATACATGCAAGGTAGACTATGACAAAGCATGTGTGCCCTATTTTTTCTGCCAGCACCTGAACAATTGGGCCTCCTTTCTGGGTGACAGTTTCAGAAAGACTGGACCTGTTCTTCAGAGCTCCCTCTTAGGTGTGAGTCACTTTCTGCTCTGTTCTCTCAGGTTGGCTAGTCCAAAATGTGAGAAAAGCAGTTTTGTTACAAGGGGCAAGATTTACAAAGAAGACTAGGTTGTATTGTCCAAATAGATGCAGTCAGCTTTGTTTCATCTAAAATCACATGATTCCTTTCCATTCTCCACACGTCAATATACTCCTCCAAATGTGGCTTCATCCCACCCATTTATTTCCTTGTAGAGAGAACAAGGGGAAGTTAGGTCATTTAACTTTTAAAACAAAAAAGTTCTCTCATCTTCCAATTCTTAGAGTAACATCAGGGATCTAGGGAGAGGACAGTGAGGACACTTTGGGCACATAATTTAAGGGGGTGCCACAAACCTCAGTAATCAAGATAAATATTTTGAAACAATATTAAAAAAATAGAAATTAATGTAAAACAACCTAGATTTTTTTAAATATCAAAGATTTAAATAAAGACAGTATGACTGATAATTTTCCTCTTGCCTAAGGCTCTAATAACATCTTGCAGGGCACTGTTTCTAATATTATCTGAACCTACCAAACCAGAGTTTCTGGGAGTGAGCCCCAGGGATTGGTATTTTATTAAGCTTCCAATGTGATTTGTATGCACACTAATTTGTGGAGTACAGGAAAGATGTTCTGGTGATCTCTGAAGTTACACTTTGGTAACATTCCAATGACATAGTCATTGGTTACATGAAAGGATATTTCTCTAAATAGTAAACCAAGGGTCAACAGACACACACACCCAAAACCCACAAAATGATCAGTTCAGGAGTGAAGAACTTTTACTATAAACACATTTTATATTAAATTTTGCCTCAAAGCAGCTAACATTTTAACAAGGTTCTGATACAAAAATTTGCCTTTGGTGGCCGCTGTACAGCAGCATCTTCCAGCACAGGTTCCTAAAAGAGCCCCTGCCACTGAAACGTGTGCCTGGAGGGCTGGGAAGGGAGAGGACCCTGAAGTCAATGGTGGCTTCAAAGGCATTTCAATCTCGCTCTCTCTTTCTCCTTTGTATTGCAAACAGAGAAGGCATTTCCAGTAATAAAGAGCATTTCTCTGTAAAAAAAAAAAAAAAAATTGCCCTTATATTGACTGTTCATCAGTCAATACTGTATGACCAACAGTCCATAAGGCACTGAGAGCCAAGTAATAGAATTGTGAAGATGTAGCAAGTCATTTTCCAGGACTCCAAAAGCACTGCTGATGGTGACTGCAGCCATGAAATAAAAGACAGTTACTTCTTGGAAGAAAAGCTATGACAAAATTAGACAGCATATTAAAAAGCAGAGACATTACTTTGTCAATAAAGGTCCATATAGTCAAAGTTATGGTTTTTCCAGTAGTCATGCGTGGATGTGAGAGTTGGACCATAAACAAGGCTGAGTGCTGAAGAATTGATGCTTTTGAACTGTGATGCTGGGGAAGACTCTTGAGAGTCCTTTGGACTGCAAGGAGATCAAACCAGACAATCCTAAAGGAAATCAATCCTGCATATTCCTTGGAAGGACTGATGCTAAGTTCCAATAGTTTGGCCACCTGATGTGAAGAGCCAACTCATTAGAAGACCCTGATGCTGGGAAAAGTTGAAGGCAGGAGGAAAAGGGGATGACAGAGGATGAGATGGTTGGATGGCGTCACCAACTCAGTGAACATAATATCTTTTCACTGGGAGATGGTGAAGGACAGGGAAGGCTGGCATGCTGCAATCCATGGGGTCACAAAGAGTTGGACACAACTTAGTGACTAAACAACAAGTCAGAGAGTTTAAACACAGCAGTCCTGCCTGGGACCAATACACCTATTGATGGATCTCAACTCCAACTAGACTCTTACTATCAAAGGTCAACTTACTGCTTTTATAGCCTTTTATCTACCAAGGATCATGAATTTTTTTTCCTATAAGAACTTGTTCATTGTCATGGATTCTATGTTACACCATCCAGAACTCCTTTCATGAGCTGAAGAGTTAATTTCCCCAAGCTCTTGGGAATTTGTTGTCTGACATCACTCAGCTGTCAACTGCTTTGAGAACTGCCACTATAGAAAAGAGTCATTTCAACCCACAATCATCCTCCCTGCTGAGAACCCCTGCCTCCAACAACTGGCTAATGCAAGGTAAAAAGCCTGGCTTCCTTGCACCAATTCAGGACAACTCCAAAAGGCCATCCAACTTCAGAATTCATAGCATGGTCAGCTGAGGCCTTCTCCCTCTTCCCAAGTCTGTTTATTTCTCCTCCCCTTCCTGTTTTGATCCTGAGAGCACTCCCTAATAAATTTCCTATATGCAAATCTCCACCAGGAAGTTTACTTTCCAATGAGCCCAACCTGGAACTTCCTCACACTGAATCAATTAGAGCTTGAACACTTTACATATGATAAAAGAAATACCACAAGGGGAAAAAAGTGATTTAGCCAATAATTTCTGCTAATCATTGACACTAACATGATTGACATGTCATTGGGATGTCAATAAAGACATCCCAGTATTTTTTTCAAGTCTCACTTTCAATAATACCATATCCATATGTTTATGTCAGATGAATTTTTAGGTCTTTACAAGGTCATATTAATTTAAGGTTCAGGAGACCAAAGAAAATTCTAAAATGGAGTCCATCTGAATTTAGAGCATCTTTCAGACTCAACTTCATGGTGTTCAGAATTACATTTTTTATCTTTTCCATTTATAATTTGATGAACAAAGTAGAAGTTAGGATGATGAGTGAAATAGAGTAGAAAGAAAAGCCATTCAAGTACTCCAATTTGACTTAAGTTTGAGTTGAGATGTATTCAATTCAAGCAGCGATTTTCTGGCTCTTTCTATAAAAAGCTGTTGTTCTCATTCTTACTTGGAAGGCTAAAAGGAGCCCAGAGGAGGTGACACAGTGAAAGTAGGGTCTGGGTGAGAGATAGTTTATCCAACCTAGCACAAGATGGCACAGATAGGTTAAAGAAGCAGAGCCATTATCAGAAAGCATGAAGGCTATAGTCAGAATAATGTCAGGTAACAGTCAAAACATGTGGGTTCAATCCATGGGTTGAGAAGATCCCCTGAAAGAGGAAATGGCAACTCTCTCCAGTATTTTTGCCTGGAGAATCCCATGGACAGAGGAGCATGGCAGGCCACAGTCCATAAGGTCAAAAAGAGTCAGACACAGCTGAAAGACTGAGCACACATGCACACAGCAATCAAAGGGTGAGACAAGGAAGAAGATAGGAGAACAAAGAACTGGCTGATTCTTGAGAAAACACGGCACTGCACAGATTCAAGTATCTGGCACAACTGAAGGCACATTGTTCAGAACTAAGTAGGCTTCAGCAGGTGCTGGAGCTTCCTTTCTCAGGTTGCCCGGAATATACAGCAGGAATCCATGTGGCAACTCTGTCTCTGCCCACTTGGGCAACCTTTCAGTTTTCATCTCCTTTTCTCTGCATGTATCTCCTCAATATCTCATACATTAAAAATGACAGCGGGGACTGGCAGGTGGAGAATTCGATGGTAGAGAGAGGGTCACAAGTTCCCTTAAATGCCAACCCCTAACCATACATGCATTCATTCTCCACACATATTTCCCCACACCAGCAGAGGCAACAGCTCTCCCACCCGCCACATTCTATAGCAGCTTATGATCACATAAGGACAGAGGTCTCCCCAGTGCACTGTACCAGAGAATGAGGTGTTCTCTCTGCTGATGGGGTGGGGGCATCCTGACAGGCAGCTCTGCACCAATGTCCTATTTTTGCCTGTATGGGACTGACAGGTTGGGAAAAAAGGAAATCTAAATTCCCTCAGCCTGGATTATCCTCTTTCATAGCATCCCTGGTTAGATCACTGCTGGAGAAGCAAGGCTGTGACTCACCCAGACTATATGACTCCCGGTCAGAGTTGGTGACTAATAACAGAACTAACTCTAGGTTAGTTTGTTGTTGTTTTTAAACTGTCAGGTTAGAAAAGGTACTTCTAATCCTAATTTTGGGATACCTCAGATGAGCCCCAAATATCTTAAAGTGTGACTAAAAATTCTCAAAACAAAGTTGCTCTTACTTTTCTTCAACTTAAAAATAGGCTACATGAGAGTTTTAGGGAAGAAAGCCATCTTTGGCCTGGAGAATATACCCAAAATATGCTGGTATCTGCAGTTCCTTCCATATTTCTCTCCCTATAATTCTGCTACCAAAAAGATTAGGAATCACTAACCTAAGGTTTCCAAAGTTGAGGTCTAATCCTTTCTCAAGTGATAGCACAAAGCAAATGTTGTATCACACCTAAAGAAAGGATAAAGATAAGTCAGAAAAGAAATCTAGCCACGTACTCTATGACCCTGAGCGACAGCTCTCCCCTGTCTGGGCCTCAGGATTTTAACTTAAATCCAGAAGACCATGAACTCTAACACTCAGCCAAAAATGATCTGACCAGACACAGGCTAAATCCCTCCCCAAGCTACCTGGAGACTGGCTCCTCCCAGTTCCTCCTTCCCTTTCAAACCCTTGGTTAAATAGCTTCCCCTCTAATGGCTTTGCCCTGGAAGAAGCACGTCCCAACTCTAGCCTGAAGCAGCTCTCCCCAGGATGAGAAATGCTGCCCTCCTCATGGCCAGGGCAACAAGCCTTCGCCTCAGCCTGTTCCTTCTGCTCTCCTTCCTGCCGGACCTGGACCAAGGAGTGAGAGCCAAGGAACTAAGGTTTGTGACATTGGTGAGTAGACTTCTCTCATTGCTTTTCCTTTAAATCTGTTTGCTACCAACAGGGTCTGAAAACCGAGTGCCAGTTTCATTTTACCCTAGTATAGTCTCCCAGAGTCTCAACTCAGAAAGTGAATAAGCAAGTTTTGCAAGTTCCTTGTAAAGAAGAATGAACGTGTCCTAACAAAAGCCTGTTTGGTTTGGATATTTTTTACTTTGCCAATGTTATTTACCTAGTCACTTACTTTACAACTGCCTTAAATGTTTTCCTCTTGATAGCCACACGAGACCAGGGGGTGCCTCCCTTAGGTCTGTTTAGCACCAGTAGCTAGACTGGTTTCATTCAGTTTAATGATTATTTGTTGGCAAGCCAAAAAACTGTCATTTTCTCAATTTAATAACCCCTTCCCTTTTTGTTTATCAGGAAATTAGAAAACATATTTACAAGCAATCTTTGAAGCATGAAAGTAAAACCCAAGAATTCTAGGATAACTTCCTGAAACAGATATGGTTGATCATTAAAATAATGTTTTTCCCTACCCATGTGACATGTTAGGAAGTGTGACAAGTTAGAAATGGGGGATGGGGAGGCTAATGGATGTTGCCAAGGAAAGAAAATATACTGTTGGCATCATTTTAAAAAAGAGATAGGGAGAGAGTTTGTGAAGTAAGGGGGATTAACCACTTTACTAACAGTCCTGAAATTGATTATTTTATATCTCTTGGTTTCTGTCTTGATCTTTGATTGTCTCTGTTTTTCTGTTTCTCTTTTTCCTGTTTCACTCACTGTCTCTCTGCCTCTGACCCTCTCCATTTATTTTATAGGCTCTCTCCATCTTTTTTCTTTATCACATCTTTTCATTTGATAGAGTAGAAGTATGCTGATAAGTACATTTTTTTCCTGAAATAATATCCAAAGCTTATTTTTATACTTTCAAGGGAGGTCACCTTTTACTTAAAAATTAAACACGAAATTCTTATTTTTCTCAGCTTGCTGTACTCAGAACTTCTTTCTTTCCCTTCTATAGAAAAATTTCATAATCATATGCTTTTGCAAATCAGGATTCTTCTTCATCCAGTAAATCTTTACTAGGTCATGATTCAACAATGAGAGAGAGAGAACCAGAGGAACATATCATCAATTTATTTACAAAAGATTCACCAGTATTCACAGAATTCAGGCTTCTGCGTTGAAAAAGAAAGTCTTTATAACATTGTGTACTTTATATAGGGAAATCCATGTGAGTTAGACTTTTACTTATATCTGCAGAAATTGCACTGTGACAAGCTGGAGGAGGGGTAATAATCCTCTTCGAGATATTACAGTGAACTTGCACCTAACTGCATCTGGTCCATTCTCTCCTCCATGTTTCACAACAGCCCAGGCTTGTTTCCCTGGCTACCAAACTGTTGTAGGTTTCCTTTCTCCCCCTCCATTCTTGGTTAACATGTGTTCAGGAACTACAAGTTAATTCTTCCCTAAGAAAAAGCTTACAAAGTTAGCTCTCTTGGAGCTAAAAGATTTAACAATTACTATACAAGACTAATGTTAACAATTTTGCCTACCATAGCTTTCTTCCATTAATGGTAGATTGAGGCAACAATACATTTTTCTTTGCCATAAAACTATATCTAAGGACTTAAGCCAGAAGATATCACTATATTCATTTTACTGATTATAGAAAATATCTGACTATAAATGGTTCGATTATATACCCAGGGAATTCCCTAAAAATGATTAGGAGAATCAGAGTGAAAGAAAGATTGTTGTTGCTGTTTAGTCACTAAGTCATGTCCAACTCTTTTGTGACCCCATGTAGCCCACCAGGCTCCTCTGTCCACGGCAAGAACACTGGAGTGGGTTACCATTTCTCTCCCCAGCGGATCTTCCCGACCCAGGGATCAAACCCACATCTCCTACATTGGAGGCGGATTCTTTACCACTGAGCCACTGGGCGACAGTTCTCAGATTTAGCAAACAAAAATCTCAATGAGACTTTCAATATGAATTATGTTACATTGTCCTCCCAACAATCATATAAAATAGGGGTACCAGAAAACACAAGATGCCCAGTTAAATTTGTATTTCAGATAATCAGCAAATAGTTTTTTTTAATATACATACGTTTACATGCAATATTGGGGCATCCTACATTTTTGTTTGCTAAATCCGGGAACTGTTCTATGAGGTTTTCGTAAAATCCTTATTAACCCTGTTTTATAGTTGAAGGAATTGAGGCACAAAGAGATTAAGCAACATGCTCACGGCCACACAGCTAAGATTTGAACCCAGGCTGTGTGATTTCACAAACCTGCCCTTAATCACTAGACACATTCTGTTCCTGCCATGTGTGTCTAACTCAGAACGTGGAGCTGAGGCCTCCCCATCAAGGTCTGTGTGTTGGCTTCACACATATTCAGCAGTGGTTTTCCACTGCAAGCCAAGAAAAATAAATCTTCCTCAATTCTGAAAAACTGTTATTTGCAGAAATAGCAGGAAACTGTCCAGTTCTTGTTCTCTCATGAACAGAGTCACCATGTGCTCTTTTGAAACAGGTTCACCAATGCTAGTGGAATGCTAGTTTGACAAGTTGTTAACAGGTCTTGCTTGATTTAAAAAAAAAATAGGTTTCTATAGTCAAATCAGTTTTGGGAAGAAAATGTGAATTAAACTGTGTTTAAAAGTCTCTTAAATGTGGGACTTTGCAGAGTCTTTAATATTCCAATATAATGTCCTTAAAGGTTCTAGTTGACCTTTCATCATTTTTCACTAAGGAGAATTGAAGATATTATGTAGTTATCATGTCCGCTGGAACATTAGGCTAACAGGTTACCGTGTTTGCATTCAATTTCTACCACCTGTGAATTCTAATGTGTTTTGTCTTGTGAGAGATACACATCTGTGTGTAAGTACACTTGAGGAGGGCTTCCCAGGTGGCAAAGCGGTAAAGAACCCACCTGCCAATGAAAGAGACATTAGAGACGTGGGTTCAATCTCTGGGTGAGGACGATCCCCTGGAGGAGGGCATGGCAGTATTCTTGTCTGGAGAATCCCATATGACAGAGGAGACTGGCAGGCTACAGTCCACAGGGTTGCAAAGAGTTGGACATGACTGAAGTGACTTAGCACACACAGCATGAGGAGGGGAGAAACTAGAGAGGAGAATAGATAGAGGATACTACCAAAGGTCAGAAGAGCACAATGAGGATCCAGTTAGATCAGAAAGCAATAGAATTGGAGGAAAAAAATATCAATTTGTTTGAAAAATTGTGAAGGCAGAAGAATCTCTTTGGGTTGACTGTGTATATTAAGAAAGAGAAAGAAGTCAAAATGACCCTGTTTTCTAATTTTGGTTGTTGGGAAAATGATGACATCATGGAGACAGGGTACATGAAACATTTGAACTTCTTGAAAAGAAATATGAGAGGAAATTCCCTGGGAGTCCAGTGGATGGGACTCAGCATTTTCATTGCCAAAGTCTCAGCATTCAGTCCCTGGTTGGGATAGATCCTGCAAGTTGCATGATCCAGCAAAAAAAGAATAAAGGGATGTAAATATCAAAGAGATTTACAGTATTGTGTATTACACAATCCCATATAGTGTAGGGGTTAAAACTGCAGGCTCATGAATCAGACCACTGGGGTTTGAATGCCAGCTCAACCTCTTCCAAGCTGTGGGACTTCAGATGAGTAACTTAACCTACCTGTGTCTTAGTTTCATCATCAGTAAAATTAAGGTAATGGTATTTCATGGAGTTATTGTGAGGCTTGAGTTAATATACAAAAGTACTTAGAAGCCAATCTGGTAAATGCCTTAAAGTTTGCAACTACTGCATTGTGCTGACTGTATATATACTGTATATATACTCACTCAATTACCTCATGTGTGGTTTTTTTTAACAGTAAACTGAAGGCTGCTTCAGTTTATTTATATGAACTTCTCTAATTTTTTAAAAAATAATGTTCATATAATCAGTTGATTAAAATGTCAATTTTTTTCTCCCTTCTTTTTATTCTCAAATGATAAAGTATTTACATGTCCTTTTGCTTTTAAATTTGATCCGTTTTCTTCCCAGATTTAGGTCCCTGGCCCAATAAAAACTGGAAAAAGTATATATTTAAAACATGACAAGTTAAACAGATTTTACTCATTTCAACCATTGTTTGACTTACTAATCTGCTGATCTGCAGGTCTTTTCCTTCTTAACTTTTGGTACACACACAGTTCCTTCTTAACTTTTTGCTAAAATGGATTACAATTGCCCTTTTATCTGCTGTCATCTTCACCGCCCATGTTTGAACAGTACCTTTGATCACAGGCAGGAACTTCACAAGGCTTGTAAACCTCCTTCTCACTTCCATTAAAGTAAAAATTACAGTTACAGCTACCAAATTATAAGCATCCATTAGATGCCAGTTTCCTTGCACTTTGTATTTTGAATCCCCCAAATGATCCAGTAAGGCCTGGTATTACACAACAGAAATGGGAAGGATCTGGGGCTTCTCTGTGGTATACTGGGTGCTGCAACTGTCTGGTGGCACATCTCCTACTTGTGGGTTGGCTTATAAAAGACATATGTACCATATAAAACTCTCTCTCGGAAAACAAAAACCAGGGCTCCAGCCTCAACTCAAAGACAGACCTCTGATCTCTCTCCCCTGGCTGTGGCCCCCTAATTGCCAGGGGCGAAAAGCAGTGAAGCCATCCAGGGAACCTGTAGGTCCTTCAGAGTCATTTTCTGTACAGATCATTCTGAACTGTGGGTTGGTACTAGGACAAGTAAGAAGCCACTTCAGTTCACTTACATGAGGTTCTCTCACTTTTATGCCAATGTATTTAGCAAATTTTCAGGGTAATGAACTGATCAGGGACATTATATTGGGCTCAAGTCATTTTAGCCAGCCAGGTTGCCACCATGGGCTCTCGAAAGCTTTCAACATGTCCTAAATCCAAAGGAAGAATTAGTTATTCTTCACAGTCAGGAAAATAAAAGTGGGGAAGAGACTATTAGAAATTAATAGAAATGTTTTTTGAAAGAGGACTATTTCCCTTTACTCAATGGGTAGTTCTCATTTGCCCTAATATGCTGCCTGCTATTGCCAGCAGGAAAGGAAGTACAATGGATAGCTAAGTTAAAGCCTGAATAATGTAACAACAATAACCAAAATAATAGTAACAAATACAATAACAGATCTCATGTACTAAGTGGATTCTACATTTTCAGTACTATGATGATAGCTTTGCATGTATTACACATTTAATTTTCGTGATCCTCCTGTATGGGAAGTAATGATCTCATTTTACAGAGAGGGAAATCGAGACATGAAGAAGTTTAAGTTAAATCATTTTCCCCGGGTCACCTGGCTAGGTGTTGACAAAGCAGGGGTTTGAATCCAGGTCTAACCAACTCAGGCCCACAGCTTTTCTGAGATGTCATGCAGTTCCACTCAGTTTAACATACAGTTTCATTCCCCCCCGCCTCTCTCCTGCAGGCTCCGTATCCTCCTGGGCCCTAAATACATCCCATTAGCATGCCAGGCCTTTCAGCCTTCCTCATGGAAAGCGCAGGGTGCATTCCCAGCCTGAGTCCCTTAAGAAGCAGTTGGCTTCCCTTCTTACCTCTGAAGTGTCATTCATTTACTCAATTCATTCCTTTCTACCCAAAGTCTTTCACTTTTTAATTCTCTTTACCAAAGGAGTTATCTCTCAGTTCCTGAAAGAAGAAAATTAAAAGAAAATTAAATAAACTTTTTCTTCATGGCAAGGTTTGTGCATCAAGAAATTTTCATGACTTGGAACATACCTAACAAAATAGGAAGTGGAATTTAATGCCACAAGCCAAGTTCTCTTAGCAACCAAGTGAATGTGCCAGGAGATGCAGAAGCTGGACATTCCAGGAAGATAGAATATGAAGGCCCTGAAG
Organism: Cervus elaphus; assembly: GCF_910594005.1. Taxonomy (NCBI): domain Eukaryota; kingdom Metazoa; phylum Chordata; class Mammalia; order Artiodactyla; family Cervidae; genus Cervus; species Cervus elaphus. The sequence goes on from NC_057833.1 coordinate 80,277,043, forward strand.
CTGGAACACACTTAATGTACTGGAAAGAACAGCATAGTCTCCTCTGGCTAAGCATGTTTAGCAAAAATGTAAGGGAAGAACATGGCGGTGGGCAGGACCACATCAGGTAGTGTCTAGTGAGCTATTGTAAGGACTTGGAATTTTATGCAAAGAGCAGTGGGAAATGATATAATGTCTGAGAGTCAGTGGGAGTACATGAAACAAGACTGGCCGCACATGAGCTGATCGTTGTTGGAGCAAGTGATGGATTCATAGTGGCTCATTATAAAAAAATCTCTATTTTTGTATATTTTTCTAATTTTCTGCAAAAAAAAAAAAGTGTGATAGGATGAAAGGACATTAGAGGGTTCTAAAGCAATCAAGAGACTATTCTGACTTACACTTTAAAAGAGCTCTTGACTGATGGCAGGGAAGAGGGACTAGACAAGATGTCCTACAGTCATTAGGGTCTCCACATCATACACAGTGCACCAAATCTGGTCAACAGACTCAATGGAGCAGGATCAGTCACATGGGTACCAAATCATGGTTCTTTTTAAAAAGTTACCTTTGATTTAGTAGTAGTAGTAAAAGTTGCTCAGTTGTGTCCAACTCTTTGTGACCCCATGGACTATAGACCAACAGGTTCCTCTGTCCATGGAGTTCTCCAGGCAAGAATACTGGGATGGGTTGCCAAGCCCTTCTCCAGGGATCTTCCATATCCAGGGACCAAACCCAGATCTCCTGCATTGCAGGCAGGTTCTGTACCATTTGAGCTACTAGGGAATTCCCCTTTGATTTAAAAGTGTAAAGTAAATGTGATATGGGGGGGAAAGCAATGGGCTAGCAATCATGGGAGGAAGGCAAGAGATCTGGATGGCTTATTTCATCTCTTTAAGCCTCACTTTTCTTATTTTTTCAGTGCAGTAATAGTACCAATCTGTCCTCACAGAGTTGTAAGAATTAAAAGAGATGGCAGGGGAAAGAGTTGTACAAAACCATGAAAACACAAACATAAGGGGTTGTTATTATCCTGGATGTCTTCCTTTTGTAACTACTACTGGTACCCCAAATAGTCCTACTGCAATACCAGTAGGTTCAGTACCAATAGTATAGTAGTACCAGTAGTCTTAGGCTTCTAAAGGATTTGATAGAGTGTGACTGCTGGACTGAGAACAGAGGATATAAATTTTGGCAGGGCAGCAGTTAAGAAGATTGCCCTGCCACAGACCTGAGCATAGTCCAAAGTCTCCAGGTAAAGTGAAGAAACTCCAGAAGCTCGAGAATGCCACCTTCATGTACTTAAGGGACAGGTATGCACGTGTGTGCACACACACACACACACACATATACATTTTGATTTCTAGCACTGGAGGTGGGAGATGTTTCATTAAGTGTTTCTGTGGAACACCCCTTCCAAAGAGCTCATAGCATGTGTGAGCCACTATCTCAGAAACCCTGAAAACCTACTGAAATGTGCATGTGTGCTCAGTCATGTCTGACTCTTTGCAACCACATGGAGCCTGCCAGGCTCTTCTGTCCATGAAATTTTCCAGGCAAGAATACTGGAGTGGGTTGCCATTTCAGGAGATCTTCCCCACCCAAGGATTGAACCCACATCTCTTGCTTCTCATGCATTAGCTAGCATATTCTTTACCACCACACCACCTGGAAAGCCACTGAAATGTAGGGGAGTACAATTATTCCTGACCTATAAAACAGAGCAGGAAAGCTTGCCCACATCTTATGGTTCTATTTCAGCTTTGCTCTTTAAGATACTCATCTAAGGATACCACACTTGTTTTTCTCCCCAGGCCATTCTGTCATTTAGTTGCATATCCTCAGATTTATCTTTTAAAAAATGTTTGAGGATGTTTCTTATATCAAGGTTTTGGTTTCCTCTGATGAAACACAACGCCACCACCCCCCCCACACACACACACAATTTCTAATTTTAGTTCATAAAAAAGCAGCAGGTCCCAGATTTTCCACTGGTGGAAGGCTAAGAGGCATGTTAGAGCAGAGAGAAATGAGCCTCTTATGTGGGTTCAGAAGCTGGTGTTGGACTCACAAAACCTGTTTGTATTTCTGCTCAACCACTTAAGCGCCATGTGACCTTGGGCAGGTCATTTAACGAAGGTCAGTTTTCTGGTGTGTGAAATGAAGATAATGATAGTAATTGCTTTGTAGAATTGATGAGAGGATTAGATATATGAGAAGCACAGCTTCTAGGAAAAGCAAGCATTCTAAAAGTGTTGAGTTATTGTGATTATAGGCTGGTAGGAAGTGTTGTAAGTTATTTTGCTGTCCTTAATCCAACTTCTCTTTGGTTCAGTGGTTCTCAGCTAGGGGTGGTTTTGGACCCTGGGGGACATTTGGCAATGTCACAACTGGGCAATGCTACAGGCATCCAGTGGGCGAAGGCCAGGGACATTACTAAAGATCCCTACGATGCAAAGGATAGTCCTCCACAGCAAAAATGCCGACTGTGCTAAGGATGAGAAACTAGAAACTAAACAATGTGGAGTTTATAATCCATTGAAACCATATGGTAATTTTGTTACTCAGATCTGGGAAAGTCTTAGTCGCTTAGTCATGTCCTACTCTTTGCGACCCCGTGGACTATAGCCTGCCAGGATCCTCTGTCCATAGACTTCTCCATACCTACTTGAGTGACATGCCTTTTCCTTCTCCAGGGGATCTTCCCCACTCAGGTCTCCTGCATTGCAGATTCTTTACAGTCTGAAGCAGCAAGGAAGCCCTCAAGTACTTTGCACAACTACCTGGGATCTAAAAAGTGTAAAATGTCTTCCGATTGTGGAAAGAAAAGCACTAATGATTAGCCTCAACGATTTCTGATCATGATCAAGACACCCCTAGTGACTAGTAACTGTAGGTGCTCATTAGAGAATACACAGCTAAGGGACCATTCATGACAATAATTCCTTACCTGACCAAAATAGTTTCTTAAGATCCACCACACCATTGTCCCTCTGTTTGACATAGGCTGTTCTACTGAGATTTCAATTTCTTACCAATTCAGACGGCCAAAAGGTAAGTTTTCTTCAGACACCAGAGACACAACCCAGGTCTTAGAAGCTTACCTCCTTTTCCTTTTCCTGGAATCCCATCTCAAAGATGACTAAAGTCTGAGACTGTTCCTTACTGTGTCTCTGCTGAACTATTTTACAAGATTTCAAGAGAGCAGCCTCTTGGCTTTCTTTTCAATGGATCACGTTAGCCAGGTTGTATGCGTGACCAGTGCAGGAAGTCTCAGAGAATGCAAGGTGTTAAGCAGCCCTCCTCTGTATTAAAAATGTTTGCTGACACTAGTGCAGACTTCATCTTGTATTTCTTGAGTTTTTCTTTTCTTATCTTTTGCTTATAAAACAGCTTTGTGTTTGGTTTGATATGCTATTCAGAAAGTATATTATCTATAGTGAAACAGATCACCAGCCCAGGTGGGATGCATGAGACAAGTGCTCGGGCCTGGTGCACTGGGAAGACCCAGAGGAATCGGCTGGAGAGAGAGGTGGGAGTGGGGATCGGGATGGGGAATACATGTAACTCCATGGCTGATTCATGTCAATGTATGACAAAACCCACTGAAATGTTGTGAAGTAATTAGCCTCCAACTAATTAAAAAAAAAAAATCAAAGTACCAAGGTTTCAACCCTGGTTCGATTCCTGGGTCGGGAAGATCCTCTGGAGAAGGGATAGTTTACTCACTCCTGTATTCTTGGGCTTCCCTTATGGTTCAGCTGGTAAAGAATCTGCCTGCAATGTGGGAGACCTGGGTTCGATCCCTGGGTTGGGAAGATCCCCTCGAGAAGGAAAAGGCTACCCACTCCAGTATTATGGCCTGGAGAATTCCATGGACTGTATAGTCCATGTGGTTGCAAGGAGTCGGACATGACTGAGCAACTTTCACTCACCAAGGTTTCAAAAGTCCAGACTACCCTCCCAAAGAGTAAAATGTGCAAACAAGCATGATGACATGCACACAAATCCAGAAGTACGTTCTTAAAGTGTTGAGAAGTAGCTTTTCTAATCCTTAACTTCCTAAAAACTAATAAATCATTGGCCAAAGATGGTCACAAACTGTGTGTAGCATTTAAAAGCTACTATTATATTTCAAAATGTTAACACTATTAATTAGGGAAGGGATATTTCTCATCAGAGCTTGTCTGTAATAAAGTGATCTTGCTAAGCTTTGTTTTCCCTCTTGCCCTATCTGACGTACAAATCATTCTCCACGTGTGGGTCACCTGACTTCTAATGACTCATCATTCTCATTCACATTACTTGAAACAATAACAGTTCACTAACAGTTTTCCTGTGTTTCTGGTAATGTGAATAACAAGATGATGAGCTATTAGAAAAGTGTTAGTAAACTTAGAATGGCAGTTCTTAACCTAAGAATAGCAGTTCTTAATTCTAATGGCCTGGCTGCATCGGAAACTAATTAAACCAAAATCACAAGGGAGGAATCCAGTCCTTAGAATTTTTTTAACTCCCCAGTTGATTCCAGTGAGCATCCAATGTTGAGAACCAGAGGTTTATAAGAAACCTCCATCACACACACCAAAAAAAAGTAAAAGAAAGTCGCTCAGTTGTGTCCAACTCCTTGCAACCCCATGGACTATACGGTCCATGGAATTCTCTAGGCCAGAATACTGGAGTGAGTAGCCTTTCCCTTCTCCAGGGGATCTTCCCAACCTAGGGATCGAAACCTGGTCTCCCGCATTGCAGGCAGATTCTTTACCAGCTGAGCCGCAAGGGAAGCCCTCTATCACGATGAACAGAGGCAAAACACCTAAGCTGGTAACATTACTATCTCAATCTATTTTCAGGTTTTTAGGCATGGAGACCGAAGTCCTATTGAAACCTTTCCTAACGATCCCATTAAGGAATCCTCATGGCCACAGGGATTTGGCCAACTCACTCAGGTTGGTTGGATTTTCATCTAAGGGTTTCTGATGAGTCGCAAGGGAAACTGTGGAACTGTTATAATATATTGAAACTGTATAACTACTTTAGTTACTCAAATCTGAGAAAGTGTTTTGCACAGGTACCTGGAATCTAAAAGGTGTAAAATGTGTTTTGATTGTGCTCAGCAATTTCTGATCATGATCAAGTCACCCCTAGTGACTAGTAACTGTAGGAAAATTATATAGAATTTTATATAGAATTATAGAAATATATAGAATTTTGATATACATAGGATTTCCTGTTGGGTTTATTAAAGCATGAGTTGTGCATGGACAACAGAAGAATCAGTTTAGTTCAATCACTCAGTTGTGTACAACTCTTTGCAACCCCATGGACTGAAGCACATCAGGCTTCCCTGTCCCTCACCAACTCCCGGAGTTTGCTCAAATTCATGTCCATCAAATTGGTGATGCCATCCAATCATCTCATCCTCTGTCATCCTCTTCTCCTCCTGACTTCAATCTTTCCCAGCATCAGGGTCTTTTCCAATGAGTCAGGTCTTTGCATCAGGTGGCCAAAGTATTGGAGTTTCAGCTGCAGCATCAGTCCTTCCAATGAATATTCTTCAGCACTCAGCTTTCTTTATAGTCCAACTGTCGCATCCATACATGACTACTGGAAAAACCATCACTTTGACAAGATGGACCTTTGTTGGCAAAATGTCTCTGCTTTCTAATATGCTGTCTAGGTTGATCATAACTTTTCTTCCAAGGAGCAAGCGTCTTTTAATTTCATGGCTGCAGTCACCATTTGCAGTGATTTTGGAGCCCAATAAAATAAAGTCTGTCACTGATTCCATTGTTTCCCCATCTATTTGCCATGAAGTGATGGGACTGGATGCCACGATCTTAGTTTTTTTAATGTTGAGTTTTAAGCCAGCTTTTTCACTCTCCCCTTTCACTTTCATCAAGAGGCTGTTTAGTTCCTCTTTACTTTCTGCCATAAGGGTGGTGTCATCTGTGTATCTAAGGTTATTGATATTTCTCCTGGCAGTCTTGACTCCAGCTTGTGCTTCATCCAGCCTGGCACTTTGCATGATGTATTGTGCATATAACAGAAGAATACTTGAACTTAAAAGATGCTGAAGAGAGCCAAGAGTTGCTTATAAGCCAGCCAGTGAGTTTCTCAGGCTCCACCTGAGAAAGTAGAAAATAATTCTGAATCAGCAGAGTTAGGAAAACTCGATTCCTTTGGTACTAGTATTGCTAAAATTGATTTTTGTTAGATGGATGTATTGGGATTGCACCTTCCTTAAAAGTAATCAGTTAAACACAGGGAGCCCTACTTCCTAAAGAACATCTAAGAAGGTGAACTGGGAAGCAAAGACATCTGTGGTCATGCTCCAGTGCCCTGCACTGGATTAACCTTCTGTTTGGAGCCACAAGGCCACATATATTGCTTCTGTCCTGACCAAAATATTGTTTAAATATATTAAGAAAATATCATAGAATGTTTAGAGTTGAATATCTACCCTAAATTAATGGGTCTTGATCTTGGCTAAATATTGGAACTACTTGGAGAGTTGTACAAAATACTATTGTCTGCCTGGAAGTTTCTTATTTAATCCATCTAGGGTGCAACCTGGACAGTGGGATTTTTAGAAACTCCTCAATCTAGTGTGTAGCAAAGGCTGAGAATTACTGTCCTAACTGCATCATCTCAATGAGGAGAAAACGCAAAGAGGCTATTTGAGGCCAGCATCTTCTGGCTCCCATCAGAGCTCTTCCCACCATAGCCTACATAACTTCTGGCTTCCTGAAAGAGAAGGGTTATAAAAATGCAGGGCTGCTTCATGGCATCTATGGTTCTGTCAAGACTTTGGTTCCCTCGCTGTAATGTTCCACTAAAATCAAAAGCTTCTTCCAAACTGTGGAATCTGCCTGGGTTCTTCTGGCATTCTCTTGACCAGCCACCAGTTTCTCCTGGTGTTCTCAGTCTTCCAAGTGCAAGTGAATTATTTGAGGATCTTGTTAAAACGCAGATTCTAATTAATTGCGTCTGACATGGCCTGAGATTCTCCATTTCTAACATACTCCTAAGTGATGCCCATGGTGCTGGTACATGACCACTCTTGAAGTAACAAGGTTCTGGAGCTCAAATTCCTGCCCTTGACTTGTTCAGTCGCTCCATCATGTCCAACTCTTCACAAACCCATGGACTGCAGCACACCAGGCTTCTCTGTCCTTCACTATCCCTTGGAGTTTGCTCCAACTCATGTCCACTGATTCAATGATGACATCCAACCGTCTCATCCTCTGCTGCCCACTTCTCCTCCTGCCCTCAATCTTTCCCAGCATCAGGGTCTTTTCCAGTGAGTCAGCTCTTCCCATCAGGTGGCCAAAGTGTTGGAGTTTCAGCATCAGCCCTTCCAGTGAATACTCAGGGTTGACCTCCTTTAGGATGGACTGGTTGGATCTCCTTGCAATCCAAGGGACTTTCAAGAGTCTTCTCCAATACCACAGTTCAAAAGTATCCATTCTTCAGCACTTAGCCTTTCTTTATAGTCCAACTCTCACACCCATACATGATTACTGGAGAAACCATAGCTTTGACTAGACAGACCTTTGTAGGCAAAGTAATGTCTCTGCTTTTTAATATGCTGTCTAGGTTTGTCATTGCCCTTGACTAGGTACTTCCAATCTGCATAGTGACAAAGCAATGGTTCTTTTTGAGTTCAGTGGTTTTCAAAGTATGGTCCCTGGATGAGCAACATCACCATTACCTGGAAACTTGTCAGAAATGTAAATTCTCTGGCCCCCCCAACTGAACTAGAAACTCTAGGGTTGAAGTCAGGGAATCTTAGTTCTTAATGAGTTCCCCAGGTGATTTACCGTTCTATAGAAGATGACTATTTCCTTAAAAGTTAGCTTTAGGTTAGAACAACAAATTATACCAAAAGTACTTGCTTCTTCAGCTATCCAGGTCGTTCAGGAAACTCACAAACCTCAAAGTACACATTATTCTTTTCCTACTTCTTTTCCCATCTAGAAGGGTAGCCAGGAGTGTAATGGAGTGAGTGGAACAACTCCAAGTAAATGAGTGAGTGGAACCAATCCAAAGCCACACTGACCACATCTTTTCTGACTCCTCTTTTGATGAGGCTCTGAATTAAAGATAGATTTGAATGCAATATTTCCCAAAGCATAGTGTTCTGCTACACAGACCTGAATCACTTAGGGAACTTGTCAAAATACAGATTCCAGGGCTACACCCAGGATCCAATGAGCTGGAATCTCTGGCAGAAACACTGAGGAATCTGCATTTCAACAAGCACCCTAGGTAATTTTGCTTCTGATGCACAGTAATGCTTGAGGATCATCAAGCTAAGACAACACTTCTCGATGACTAACTGCCACTGGAATCTTAATGAGCTTGTTAAAAACAGATTACTGAGCTCTCCCCACAATGATTCTGGTTCAATAGGTCAAGGGTGGGGCCCAAGAATTTGGTTTCTAACATACTCCCAAGTGATGCTAATACTGCTGATCCAGAGACCACACTTTGAATCAGAGACTTTAACTTTTCATGAACCAGACATAAGTGAACTGTGTGGACAATAAATTATTTCACTCAGAGGTTGAGGTGATCTTTAGATTCATCAAGTCTAGCCTCTTATAGGATGATTGAATTTCTTCCACAAGGTAACCAGCCCTTGAAATTCTCTACCAACAAAGATGACCGACTGAATGCTCTGCCAAAAGAGATGAACCGTTTACTTAAATTCAATCAATCACCAGCTATTAACTGTGCAAGATTCTATGTTAAGTGCTGATGAGAATGAACTGAGTTTACTCAGGGAGTCATGACTAAAGATTATAGTTCTCTTTTCCTGTTTGCATTTTAAAATGTGTTGTTACTATAAAACTATTAAAATATACCATTGTTCACTCTACTTATTCAATGAGGAGTGAAAAGACTCACAGCTTCACAGAACTTACTTTCAATAATTTTTTCTTTTATTTGTTCCCATAGTTGGGCATGGCACAGCATTATGAACTTGGAGAGTATATAAGGAAACGTTATGAAAACTTTTTGAATGAATCTTATAAACATGAACAGGTAAGTTGGGAAGCGAATAGTGGGAACCTTGCCCCTTGAAATAATTTAACATAATGTATTTGTAAAAGTTTCCTATTTCCTAAGGAACTTATAAAAGTCAGATATCTTGTTTACAAATGTACTCCTCTTTATATACATATTTTGTTCCTAAAAAAAAAGTATGAATATAAGTAAGTTCAAAATGGACACCTATGGTAAATATTTTGGCTTGGCAAGTAGCCACTACTTAATTTGTCTCTTTCATCAATTCAACTGTTGACACACCAGGTTGCTTTATGTCATGGCATGCCCATAATACTGTCTTTTCCATAATAGGTATTATGATTATGATGCTACCATGTCTGCTAATATTTTGATATGAGTGTCCTGCCATTTCTCAAATATACTATTAGCTCCACAGTGGAGGGAAAACCACAGTTCCTCTCAATTGGATCTGCTTTGATTTTCCCACCCTAGGTTCATGTTCGAAGCACGGATATTGACCGGACTTTGATGAGTGCTATGACAAACCTTGCAGCCCTATTTCCCCCAGAGGGTATCAGCATTTGGAATCCCAGCCTACCCTGGCAGCCCATCCCAGTGCACACAGTCCCTGTTTCTGAAGATCAGGTCAGTTTTCTGGGAAAACAGAGATTTCATTTGTTCTGGAAGAAGGAAGGCAGGCTACTCAGGACTTGCAGATTTGGGAGTCTGGACACTTTGTGGGCTGTGCAGCCTTAATTCTTTCCTAAATAATGGTGCACAGGACATAGAAAGCCCTGGTGAGAGGGAGTAGGAACAGAATTTCTCTTTAGAGATTTATTATTCACTTTGTTTTGCTATTCTTTTAACTTCTGGCAATTTGTCCCTCTTCACCTTTACAGGCACACACACAGTTCTCAGTGTTCTGCTTCAATTTCTAGGTTTTTGGTGCCCGACAAAGAGTTCACCTCCCTCCAAAATATCCTAAGACCTCTCTGCCTAGAAAATATCCCTCCCCTGATGAAAATCCCCTTTCCTAGCTAAGGTAAAAAAAGAAAGATGTGGGTGCATAATTGGTGGCCAAAACTTTATATGTGTTATAATATTTACCTTTCATAACAGCCATGAGTGGACAATATTGTTGTGCTCCTTTTATAGCCAGAGAAAAAAGTGCTCAGAGAAGTCCAGTGAACAAAATAGGTCCAAAGTCACACAGCCAATAAACATCACTACTGGGACTAGAACCAGACAGATCTCATTCTGGAGTAGTTTCCTTTTGTGCAAACTAGTCATTCTCAAAATTAGTTGCATATTAGAATCACCTGGAAACTTTAAAAAAATATTGATGCCGAGGGCACACCCCATAGTACATCAGAATCTCTGAGGGTGGGACCCAGGCACCAATAAGTTTTTAAAATTTTCCCTGGATGATTCTAGTAGACAGCCAAGCTGAGAACCAGTACCATAACCAATTTGCCTAAATGAAGTTGTTCAAGAGAAACTCCCAAATTTGTTTACACTGATGGGACTGACCAAGAACTCTTTTATCTTTTCAGAGGAATTCCTACTCTTACAATAGTAATAGTAAATCTAACTAATCATTCAGGTCTGGAATTTAAGACTGTATGAAGGAAATAGTCTGGGACAAGGAACCCTTCCTAATTCCCCTGGAATCACATTATAACATGGCTATCTCCTCTCTTTATGACTGAGGCTTAGCATGACTACCGGATCTAGAATGTTGCCTGGTGACCTCTGGGTTAGGTAACTATCACATTTGCATTGTCAGTACTCCAAGAAATTTGACTTAATTGCTGATCCTGGTGACTTAAGAATTTTTCCCAAGTGCTTTGTAGAAACAGCTTAACCCTGTCAACCTCTCTAGGTAAATCTACTCCAGTCAAATTTTCTAGTGTTTCCTGAAAAGACAAGATGACTTATTTATGCCTCTTTCCTTCACAGAATCAGAAGTGAGTCATGATTATTAGTGTTTGGGGGTGGGGGCTTTTTCCACACAGCCTTTCTACATAAAGACTGGACAGAAGCACCAGCTTTAGCCAGTATAAACCAGGGTAGCTATTTAACACTTAGTCCTGAAAGATAATGGTTAATTTACATAGTAAAGAGATGCAGGTGCTATTAGAAGAGGAAGAAAGAAATACTGAGAGTGAAGAAGAGGGGAGAGGGAGAGAGAAATGAGCAAAATGGCCCCCTCACCTGTGGCCCCCTGAAACCTACTCACCAAGATGAAACAATTCTAATATCAACTAAGAAATTTAACAAAATCAATCAGCTAAAGTTATTCCCAGAACTCTGCTAAGTGCTATACAGAAATAGCAGGGAAATATGAGACCAGTTTTCTTCCTTAATTTACAATCCATTGATGAAAAAAGATTCACACATATGAAGTATGTAGAAGACAATACAAGGTGGTGGGCAATGATTTCAAGAACAGGCTGCACATGCTGGAGGAATTCAGAGAATAAGTCATACTTAGAACTATAAAGGGCAGTCATTCATGTCTTCATGGACAGAGTGAGAATTTGAACCAGACCTCGGAGGAGGGTAGGAAAGGACAAGAAGGCAGCCCCAAAGCTTAGCTTTGAGTCAATGTAAAGGACTTGCCCTTCTGTGTCCAGAGTTCTTGTCTAGAAAGAATGAAAGTAAGACTGAATAACTGTGTTGGGCACATGTTAGAGAATCCAAATTTAATAACCAGAAGGAATCTGAAGACAAAGGCAGCATGATATAGAAGGAGGGTTGAATTTAAAGTTGGGAAAACCTGAGTCTGAGAGCCACCCACCACTTCAGATATCTGACCTTACTTCCCTGTACTTCAGTCTCCTTTTCTATAAAGTGGGAAAACCAGTACCCACCTAACTTCTTCACAGAGATTTGTGAAAACCAAGTTGGTTAAGAAAAGGAAATGACTTTGTAAACTCCAAAATGCTGGACAGATGTTTAGGTGATCATTCTGTTTTCATCCAGACTCTTTGAATATGTGGGATGAGAAAACTAAAGTCTGGAAAAGTTAAGTAATTCATTAAAACCTAGACCTTTAAAAGAACAGTCCTGTGCTGGCAGGGAAATTTAGATGTAAAGCAGTGGATGTAGAAGAAACTGTTGTACTTATCTCAGTACTGTGCACACACATGATGAGCAGTGCTTTGGGGCACTCGTCTGACAGTGACTTGGAGGGAAAAGATACTGGGGCCTCTGAAAATAATGAAACCATGCATGAGTTAGAAAATGAAGGCCTGAAAGTAGATGGTAAGGACATTAGAGAAAGGAAAGTGAGGTATGACCAGGTGACACAGAATTAGAAATGACAGACAGGAAGCAACTTATCAAAAAATGACTTTTGAGTAGCATTTAATATGTCAGGCCCTGTTCTAGGCTTTGACAACAGTGAACAGATGACAGCAATGAACAAGATAGGCAAGATCCTGGCTGTCTTCAAGTTTGTGTTTTATAGGAAATAGATGATAAAGAAGTAAATAAATACAGTCATTTCAAACGGCAATGAGTTCCTCGAAGGAAATAAAATAAAGTAATGTGATAGTGGCTGAGCAGAATGTCTAGAAGAGCTGTAGAGGGGGAATGTCCCAGGGAACAGTCTGCAGAGACTGCCAGCCTGTGCATTCAGGGTACAGCAAGGAGGCTCCCAGTGATGCTGGAAACAAGTGAGTGAGGGGGCAGCAGTAGGAAAGCAGGACAGAAAGATCACTAGGGGCTGAGTTTGGATTTTATTCCAAGTAAAATGGAAAGGTGGTGAAAATTATAAGCTACAGAATGGCATGAGTTGATTGATGGCTTCAACATATTAGCCTTTAAAAAAATAAAATAAAAAGTATTCATGTAGTTGCTGCATGAAGGATGAATTGTGATGCAAAGTGATCCCACAGAAAGCCCTTATGATAGTTGAAACACGGATTATAGTGGTCTGGACTGCGAGGGGACAATGAAGATAAAGAACAGGGTTCTATTTTGGATAGACTCCTGAACAATGTGGGTTTGAACTACACAGGTCCACTTACATACACATTATTTCAATAAATTTGTACTACAGCACTACATGACCCACAGTAGGTAGACTGTCTCAGCTGCGAAACAGTGGATACGGATCCTGAAGCTACACCGATTTTCAACTGTGTAAGGGTTGGCAGCCCTAATCTCTGCGTTGTTCAAGAATCAACTGTGTTTTGGAAGTAGACAGGCAAAAGTGATTAGTCAGTCTATGACGCAGGAGAATAAATTTTGCTATTGATAAAGGAAGAGAGAACACAAAATGAAGAGGCTGAGTTCAAGGTTGTAGGATGAAGAGAAACATTCAAGTAATGATATCCACCAAGGGCTGGAAATACAGGACTAGCTCAGATGGAAAGTGAAGAGCAATGAAATGAGCTTGGAAGTTACCAGCCTATAGATTATAGTTAAAAATAGAAAGGACTGTCAATTTAGACTCACTTTAAAGGGGTGATCACTTTATCCTCATAATAGATTTTCAAATATATTTTCTATGTTTTTAGTATGTGCCCTTATTTTAACAGTCTGAAAATTTGCAAGAACTTACTTCAGTCAATGATTAATCAATCTCTTAAGATTCTTTCTGGCACCTCTAATTCATTTCTCTGTACTCATGTGTGTGTGTGAGAGAGAGAGAGAGCATGTACACAAATGTGTCTCTAGTGCTAGAAATGAAAGAGATTCAGAAGGAAGCAAGATAACAGTTACCATCTCACAGAGAAACCAGAAGTGAGACTATTTACCAATAACACAGTCTTATTTAGGCAAGTTTATGAAAGGGATAAAAAAGCTTTTGAGTTTTGGGTAACTACTATTTAAGATTAAGATTAAGATAAGATCATTTATCTTTTTCCTCAATTTTAGAATTCCATTCAGCTCAAAACACATTTGAATATTTTATTCAAGTCACTTTATATCTAATGGCTGCAGCTTCTTTAGTTCTTTTGACTAATAAAAGACTTATGATCTCTCTTTTTCCTCAGTTGCTATACCTACCTTTCAGGAACTGCCCTCGTTTTCAAGAACTTCAGAGTGAGACTTTGATATCAGAAGAATTCCAGAAGAGGCTACATCCTTACAAGGTTAAAAAAAAAAAATGTGTCATTTGCTGGCATACAGAAATAGAAATTCTGGGACAATTTGAATATTATCAAAATATCCTTCCAAAAGATACCAATTTAGAAAAGTATAAGAGTACCTGTTTATCCACAGTATTCCCAACAGTGCATACACAACTTTGAGGATATTTGCCAGACTGTAAGTGAAAGATGATATCACTAGAAAGATCCCTTCCAAAATCAGGACTGAGACAAGAAAGCCCAGTATCATTACTATTATAGAACATTGTGCTGTAGTATTCTTTTATGATGAGTGAGCTTTGGATACCTTCACCTAGTTAAATGCCCTTTGTATTTTTTATTCTGTTCACATCACCTGACCATTTTTCTTTTGGGTATTGGTTTTCTTCTTTTTATAAAGGAGTTTTCTCTCTCTATTTTAACAATTTTTTCTGACCCTCTTTTTGTTTGCCCATTTTGGGCTTCCCTGGTGGCTCAGCATTAAAAAATTCACCTGCCAATGCAGAAGAAACAGGTTCAATCCCTGGGCTGGGAAGATCCCCTGGAGGAGGAAATGGCAACCCACTCCAGTATTCTTTCCTGGGAAATCCCAAGGACAGAGGAGCCTGGTGGGCTTACAGGCCTTGGGGGTCACAAAAGAGTCAGACCTGACCAAGCAACTAAAACAACAACACTACTTGTTTACAGTTTTGTCACATGGCTATATTTGTATATTTATAGTCACATTTAGAAAGGCCTTCACCACTCCTAGGTCACAAGGAAATCTGCAATGCTTTCTTCTAATTCTTCTATAGCTTCATTTCTATATTTACATATTGAATCCACTTACAGTTTGTACTGGTATTAGGTGTGAGATATCTATCCTGTTGAAGTTTTTTCCCAGAAGATTACCTAATGGCTTCATCACTATTTATTGACTAGGGCATCTTTTCCCCCACTATTTTATATTAAAATTCCCATATGTCTATTTCTAGAATTTTTATTCTTATTCTTTCATTTTATCAAACAAAGTCACACTGTTGTAATTATTAAAAGTTATATATGCTTTAATATCTAAAAGGCTGGACATTCCACATTCTCTATTTTTTCTGAGTTTTCATGGCTGTGTTTTCACTTAACTTTTCAGTGTTTTAGTGAAAGTCACTCAGTCGTGTCCAACTGTTTGTGACGCTCATGGCCTATGCAGTCCATGGAATTCTCCAGGCCAGAATACTGGAGTAGGTAGCCAGTTCCCTTCACCATGGGAATCTTCCTGACCCAGGAATCGAATCCGGGTCTCCTGCATTGCAGGCAGGTTCTCTACCAGCTGAGCTACCATGGAAGCACAAGGAAAGCCCAGGGAAGTTTTTATTGAGATCATATTAAATGTACATATTAGGGAGAATTTGAAACTTTGTTGCAAATTTATATAGTCTTCCTTTCCAAGAACACAAAATATTTTCCTATCTCTTCTTATCTTCAAGATTGTTTTAAGGTTTTCTTCATACAGATTTTTCTGTTAAATTTGTCTCAGGTTTATAATATTTACAAATAATAATGGCTTACCTCTACTTTTCCAATATTTATATTTCTGACTTATTTTGCCTACTTGTATTGGCTGGTACTTACAGTCCAGTACTATGTAATAGAATTGGTAGTGGGCATCCTTGTCTTAGTCCTGATTTTAGCAGTATTTCCCTATTAAACATGCTGGCCTTTTGACCAGATAGAGATACTTTTATCAAGTTAAGGAATTGGCTATCTTTCCTTTCTTCTTGAGTGTTTTTAACAGTTCTGGTGTTTGAAAGGTCTTTTCAACATTTTTAGTATAATTAAGTTACTTTTCTCTTGGATCAATTACTAAGATTAATTATATTCATAGATTACTACTATTGAACCATCTTTACATGTCTAGATTCAAGCCTCTTTCTTTTAGTATGATATTGAATTATTTGTTAATAGTTTACTTAGACCTTTTGCATTGATATTCAAAGTAACTTCAGACTATAGTTTTCTCTTCTAGCCAGTCTTTGTCAATATCAATGCTTACACAAATTTTTTGAAAGTTTTTTTTTTTCTTTATATGCTCCAGACTAGTTAAAATAACACTAGAATAACTTACGCTTGAAAAGTTTGACA
Source organism: Cervus elaphus (assembly GCF_910594005.1). Taxonomy (NCBI): domain Eukaryota; kingdom Metazoa; phylum Chordata; class Mammalia; order Artiodactyla; family Cervidae; genus Cervus; species Cervus elaphus. The sequence goes on from NC_057833.1 coordinate 80,293,257, forward strand.
GAATTTCCCCATAAAATAATCTGGTCCTGAAGTTTTGTTTTGCTTTGTTTTGTTGGGGGAAGTTGGGGACTCTTTAATAATTCCTTCTGTTTAGTTTATGGAAATTCATCTGGGTTAATATTGACAAATTTTATTTTCCTAGAAAATATATGAATTAGACAAACAATATCTTCCAAAGGCTTCCCAGAAATTTCTGTCAATTCATTGATAGCTGGCCAATGGGTCTCATTACTATGACAATCTAAGAATAATACAGAACCTGGAGAAATGTTTGAATCCTTCCCAAATCTCACACTTCTAGCCAGAACCAGGTCCCATTTCTGTTGTGTTTTCCTGGGGTTCTTTGACCTGAGACATAGTTTCCTTTCTCACCTTCCACTCATTTACATATGAGTTATACTTCACCAATTTCCAAAATGAATTTGAGGCAGTACACCTCAGTCTGGTCCCAGGACACACCAGGAACATGTGGCTACTGCCAGCAGGTACCCACAATGTTTAATGTAAAAATGAGAAATAATTAGTCTTTGTAAAAATCTTTGGGTTGTCATTGTTATAGCCAGTATTACTGGTGCACTTGTATGTGAAGAACAGCAGTTCCCACTGAGGGCAAGTTTGCCTCACAGGGACCCTTTGTCAGTGCCTGGAGACATTTTGGGTTGTCACAACTGAGAGACTAGGGGTGATATGGCCTCTAGTGGGTAGGATGCTGAACATCCTACAGTGCACAGGGCGGCCCCACAAAAAAGAACTGGCTAGCCCAAACATCAGTAACGCTCAAGTTGAGAAACTCCGATATAAACTTTTTACCTCTGTGTGTGTCTCAGGATTTTATAGAAGTCTTGCCAAAACTTACAGGATACCATGACCAGGATCTTCTTGGAATTTGGAGTAAAGTCTACGACCCTTTATTTTGTGAGGTAAATGTAAAAATATCAAAGATTAACATGCAATCTGATGACTTATGCCTATTTTGAAACAGATGAATTCTCTTTCCTTTGCTTTTATAAGATATATTATTTAGAGTTTGACATTGAAATATAAGTCAAGACATTTATATTAAGTTAAAAATTCTGGCTCCTCTCTGTCAGTTATGTATTCAACCCTTTAGAAAATTGTAAACAAAATTGCTTTTCTGTGCATGCCAGTTATTTTTCAGTCGCTTAGAAATTCTGGGTTCCTGTCATGGACTTTAATGAAAAAAACAAGGTTGTTATACTTTATTTAAAGATTTTATAATATTTTATAAAAAGAAAAAAATTACCTGATTTCTGGATATAGAAATAAACAAGCAAATTTTGAACCAGGCTATTAAAATTGATGTATCAGGAAAGAATCTCTCTCTTGCTGTACAATGCATGTGAAATAATCTTTGTAGCTAGATAAATTACTATTTTTTTCAGGGTTTCATGGTGTTTTTCTTAATTATCATGCTCCACCATAATTCTGTTTTTCCAACCAGTTCACTGAATCGTGCGGCAAAATTCTGACCAGCCGCATGACTCCTATCCACTTCTGATTTTAAGGGCATTGTGAGTGTCTAAGGAGCAAGATACTTTCAGAATTCCAACTCGATAATAAATGGTACCTGTTGCCCTCATCCACATTAGAGGTCATTGACCCAAGCACATTCAACGTTCCCAACATTTTCAGTATATCATCAGCATCTGTTTCAAGGAAGACTTTTTAGTCTTATAAAAGTCTTCAATAAAAACAAGAGCCCATTTTTTGGTTCAAGTCTTGGGTTTTGTTTTGTTTTGTTTTTTTCCTTACTACAGTTCAGCCTGAGCTATTCTGCAATGTGGCTAAAGGTATTTTACATCTCTCTCAATTCTTCTGTAGGCTACTTCACTTTCATTTCCTCTTTCATGAAATCTCCCTCTCTCCCAAGAAAGGCTGGACACAGTACTTCTCATGGGAGAAGGGGGATAAAGAGTCAACAAAGAAGATAGTCGGAAATAAAATACACATTTTCTTCCTTTTTCTTTGATACAGGGCATTCATAATTTCACTTTACCCTCCTGGGCAACAGAGGACACCATGACTAAGTTGAAAGAAATATCAGAATTGTCCCTTCTGTCCCTCTATGGAATTCATAAGCAGAAAGAAAAATCTAGATTGCAGGGGGGTAAGTATTTTTTAAAATGAGAGAAGTGCATTAGAATTGTTGTTGAGTGATCTGGGTCTGAGTCCAGGTTTGACTATTAATCAGCTATGTGACCTTGAATTAGACACATAATCATTCCACCAGCTTCTATTCTGCAAATTGGGGATAATAATACTACTCACTTCTTAGGTATTAAGGATGAAAATGAATGTATGTATTCCAAAGGCTTAGCACAAATAGTACCTAATACACTGTCAAACATTATGTGTTATATGATTATCAAAATTATTCACTCTGGGCCTTAATTTTCCCAGCTGAAAAACAGAAACTTTGGGCTAATGCTAAATGATACTTTTCATTCTTTCCAGATCAAAAAATCATGGATTTCGTATCTGAGTTCCATGAAAGTCAATTATGCCGAGTGGCTTACTGGATGAATTTTTCAAGTGGGAGGAAAGGCAAAAGCAGCCTATTTTCTAGAAACCCTTGGTTGTAACCACTGTTAAAGTTAATACAATGTAATTTTCAGGCTAATTATTGCCCTGTTGATTAATATGTATTGCAATTGACAAGTTTATGACACTGCTCAAATTTTTTCATTGGTGTTAAAAGGTGCTGACTTTTCAGTGAGGCCTCTTCTCAGCTGGATTTGACCTGTTGTAGAACAGGTCATCCGATCATAATTCAGAAGCCTAACCCTTGTAATCAGGATAGGTGGGTAGAAGAAAGAAGCCAGGACCAGGCAGGACAGGGATAGGTGCTGAGGCTCTGAGGGCAGCTGAGTGGCAGGCCAAGACCCAAGAGGATATGGCAGGTTCAAATGCTGTTCATATAGGCATTAAAACTAAAGGTGGAGAGCAAGAGGAAGTCCACTGTGCCAGGCTGTCATAACAATGAAGAAATTTTAAGCCACAGGAGATGTTCTTAGTCATACACTCCACACAGTTGGAAGAAAACAGTATAATCAGGACTCCAACCATTGCTGGACCCTATTCACCATGAGGTTGGACAAATTCAACAGACTTCCAGGAGAAAACAGAGACAAAGTATCCTGGGGGTTGGACCAGACTAGAAGGATGTTCACTCAGGGCTGCAGAGCAAGAGAAAGAGTTTAAGTCACTAACCAGGAGAGGAGCTACAAAAGCTCATATAAAGAGTTAAGGAACCTGTAATAAGAACAGCTAATGAGGTATGAAGTCCAGATAGCTGGGAGTAATTTCATATGAGGTGAACATAGCACTTGGGGCAAGTAATTTAGGGCAGCATCATAAAGAAATGATCAAGCTACAGGCCTGCTGTTACAGAGACCTGGCTGCAAGACAAAGAGGAAGATTTGATGGAATGTACACGTCCTCACTCCAAGCTTAGGGCATGAGCAGCAAGATTCAGCCCTTCCTTGGGGATGGGAGAGCACCCAGAGGTGAGTCATAGTTGGAACTTGGTGTCTTAGGAATAATTAGCAGGTAGGACATGGACTACGTGTAGGAACAGAGCCCAGGATGCAACTCAATCCTACATACCAAACAACCAAGGACACAGAAGGTGGAAGCTGGGCCTCCGTGACCACACAACTACCAGGTCTCATTCCTGAACCAGCAGGGGCCAACAGTATGGTGGCCAAATGCTTCAGATGGTGAAAACAGGACTCTGTTTCCCCTAACCTAGTCATGATGGGCTCAGAAAATCATCCCCTCGCTACTCAAGATGAAATCCATGGACCAGCAAAGTCAGCATCACCAAGCTTCTGACAAAAAATGAGGAATTCCAGGTCACACCCCAGAACAGCTGAATCTAAATCTACATTTTAATGAAATCCCATTAAAGTTTCAGAAGCACTTCTCTAGATGTAGGAGACAGTGAAGAAAAGGCCAGGGAAAGCCAGGAAGGAGTCTATAAGAATCTATTAATAGATGCAGGGGTCTGTATCTGAATATAAGATGTGGGATTTTTTTCCCAACAGCTTGCTTGTATTTCCTTTACTTTTTCCCTTTGACTACTAGAAATTGCATTTTGGGGAAGTCATCTTCTCTCTCTGGCTCTCAGTTTCCCCATCTGGTGAGTGCATTAAACTATATTCTATCAGAGTTCCTCCCTAAAGTATTCTCTGGGTCTTAGACTCCAAAAGTTAGCACTCATATGCACACACCTGTCCTATTTTCTAGGGGAAGCTCAGTACTATTAATGAGCCAGGAAGTTGTTATCTTCATAATTCCTGCCAAGCCACATTTCAACCTATTGTTCAGATCTGGCAAAGCAAGAGAGATTTGTCAACTCTTGTTGAGTTATAAAGCCCCTGAACCTACTGCTGCAGAGAAAGCATGAACAGTTTGGTGACAGAGTCACAAGGGAACATCAGGACTTTGACCAGCATCTTCTTACCTTTGCCAGAACTTCTGTTCCATCAGTTGGTTTCAAGGGTGACACTGTTCAGTAATCTCCTCCTCCCACTGCCTTCACCACTAAAACACCCCACCCCACCCCACCCCCGGCACACACACACACAAGGAAATCTCTAGACTAATTCCTAAGACTAATTTAGGAATATATGCCTGGTCCTGTTTGTATTAGGGCTTCCCAGGTGGCTCAGTGGTAAAGAATCTGCCTGCCAATGCAGGAGAAACTGGAGATACGGATTCAGTCAATCCCGGGGTTGAGAGGATCCCCTGGAGGAGGAAATGGCAACCAACTCCAGTATTCTTGCCTGGGAAATCCCATGGACAGAGGAGCCTGACAGGCTACAATCCACGGGCATGCGAAGAGTCGAACACGACTGAGTGACATGCACATGTACCTGTTTGTTTTAATGGAAACTGCTTCTTGCTGAAGACCAGAGGTTGGCAAACTACAGCCTGCAGGCCAAATCTGGCCTGCTGCCACCTATTTTTTATTAGTAAAATGCTACTGAAGCTCAGTCACACTCATGCATTTATGCAGCATATTTAGCTGCTTTTGTGCTTCCACTTGAGAATAAATGGTTGTGATGGAACACATGGCCCACAGAGTCTAAATCATATAACTTTTTTTCTTTCTTTCTTTTTTAAAAAATTAATTTATTTTAATTGGAGGCTAATTATTTTACAATATTGTAGTGTTTTTTGCCATACATTGACATGAATCAGCCATGGGTGTACATGTGTCCACCATCCTGAACCCCCCTCCCACCCCCCTCCCCATCCCATCCCTCAGGGTCATCCCAGTGCACTGATGCACCCCTGTCTTATGCATCAAACCTGGACTGGCGATCTATTTCATATGTGGTAATACACATGTTTCAATGACGGCGAGGGTAGGATGATTTGAGAGAATAGCATAAATCATATAACTTTCACAGAACAAATTTGCCAACTCCTGCTGTAGCCCAAGAGAGAGAAGTGAAGTTTGTATCCTCAAATAATGATATTTTGTCCAGTGTGTGCAGGTTTAATAAATGATGCACCAGGGAGCTTGGGTGCTAGCTTATGCTACAGTATGGCCTAATAATTAAGAGGATAGGTTTTGAAGCTGGACCTGCTGAGTTCAGAGAAACTCAGCCCCTCTGCGTACTAGCTGTGTGATCTTGGGCAAGTTGCTGAACCTCTCTGAGCTTCAGTTCCCCTTCATATATAACTTGACTATTGGCCTGCCAGAGTCTGTAGGTGCTTATGACAATTACCCCTATTTTCTCCTGGGACAAGCTGGGAAACCACCACAGAACCAAGAGCTGATCTATTCCATCATCCACACTGAAGGTTGCTGCAAAGACACCTACTGACAAGGAACAAGTTGCTAATTGAACTAAATCCATGTCTATTGATTAACTAATTAATTGATGTTAATTAGCTAAGTGTTATAGAGAATGCATCTTGGTCAGTGTAGAATATCTCCTTTCAGATATGCTGTGCTGCGCTTAGTCACTCAGTCGTGTCTGACTCTGCGACCCTATGGACTGTAGCCCACCAGGCTCCTCTGTCCATGGGGATTCTCCAGGCAAGAATACTGCAGTGGGTTGCCATGCCCTCCTCCAGGGGATCTTCCCAACCCAAAGATGAACCCAGGCTTCCCACATTGCAGGAGGATTCTTTACCATCTGAGCCACCACAAAAGAACAGACAAGGAACAAATCGCTGATGGAAGGTGACTGCCTGTCATCACCCCCAGAAACTCAGCCACAGAGTTTACTTCTTTTTTTTTTTTTTTTTTCCCATGGATCCTAATTTTTTTTTTTTTTTCAGAACTGATTTCCTTTATTTATTGTTTTTTTCCAGTGGGTTTTGTCGTACATTGATATGAATCAGCCATAGATTTACACGTATTCCCCATCCCGATCCCCCCTCCCACCTCCCTCTCCACCCGATTCCTCTGGGTCTTCCCAGTGCACCAGGCCCGAGCACTTGTCTCATGCATCCCACCTGGGCTGGGGATCTGTTTCACCATAGATAATATACCATTACACGCCAGTCAGGATGGCTGCTATCCAAAAGTCTACAAGCAATAAATGCTGGAGAGGGTGTGGAGAAAAGGGAACCCTCTTACACAGAGTTTACTTCTATTGTGGCCTGAAGCTCAAGATACAGGTCTAAAGGGTTCCCAGAGGCCAGCCTGCCCTGAGGCAGAGGGATGCAGACCTATGGGAGGTGTAGCCTCCAGCTCCCTCCCTCCCAGTTAAAGACATCCCAGCAGCCACAGATGCCAATCATCTCCCTCCTTAATTCATTCCTCTTTGTGCTTATGGTGGTACACAGACAACGGGACAGTCTCTTCTCACTGTTTTATGAGATTTTTGAGGACAGGAGCCATGTCTAATTGACTTGTGGTAGCTGTTCAGTGTGTGTTTTGCAAAGTGGACCATAGAGTCTAGGATTATAATCAATCTGTTAACATCAATGCCCCGCTCATTACAGAAGAAAACTGGTCATCCTCAAGTGAGGAGACCACAGGCAGTGTAGAGAGATGACCAATAAGACACAAGGAGTCCTCAGGGGAGGGTGTGGAAGCCCCTGAGGCAGCACCTCCTCAGAACAACACCTGCACCACAGGTACCTTCAGCATCAGCATCTGCTGAGAGGATGGAGACTCTGCTCTCTGTCCGTCTGCCTTTTACCACCTTAGGAGCAACAGGGGCGAAGGGCAAACTGTTTCCTCTACTGACAACAGTTAGAGCCCTAGATGAACTCTGAAGGTTCTGGCTGCCTCCCAAGAGTGAAAGCTAGTGTAACCTGGAGCAATGGTCCACAGAACACAGTCCATGCCCTGTGCAGACATCCAGAGAGATGCTTTCTCCCCTGGCTTCACCCAGGTGTGGCTACCAGAGGGATGAAGACAGAGAGGTGTATGCCGCACTGTCATTTCAGACCTGCCCTGAACAGAGCACTGGTTAACAGCTATCTGGAAAAAGCCATCCGAAATTCCTTCCAAGTTCATCAACCTCCTAACTTGAGTTTTAACAAAATCGGGTAGAATCAAACTTTAATGTGCCAATCCAGCTCTCCTTCCCCAGTGAGTGAGTCACTTAATGACTCTGAGCCTCAGCTTCCTAACCTCTGAATGGGGGATGGAAGTCAGGATTCAGTAGATAATGTATGTAAATCATGCTACTAGTACATAGCAGATGCTCCACCAAAATGAGTTCTTGCCCTCCCTTCTTGAGAATCCTGGCAGAGAGAATCTCTATACGAACGAGCAAAAAGCTTATGAACTGAAATATAAGCCCACATTTGGTTCAGCTCCATTGTTGATCTATCTTCATAAAGGTGTCCTGATCAATGAAATCCTCAATCACATGAAGAGTGCAACTCAGCCATCAAACCACAGAAAACTCATTATGTATTCTGCAGTAAGTATTCTGTCTCCATTCAACATCTGTTCAAGTGTATGAGCTCTCTCAGGAGGGGCCTCAACTTCTTCATCATCATTTCTGTATCAGATGTTCAAAATTTTTTAGTTAAATATATAATTCTGGGTCTCAAGGAATTTACAACCCAATCCCTGATGGCTCAGTTGGTAAAGAATCCGCATGCAATGCAGGAGACCCCGGTTTGATTCCTGGGTCAGGAAGACCCGCTGGAGAAGGGATCGGCTACCCACTCCAGTATTCTTGGGCTTCTCTTGTGGCTCAGCCGGTAAAGAATCCACCTGCAATGCAGGAGAGCTGGGTTTAAATCCCTGGGTTGGGAAGATCCCCTGGAGAAGGGATTGGCTACCCACTCCAGTATTCTGGCCTAGAGAATTCCATGGACTGTATAGTCCATGGGGTCGCAAAGAGTTGGACACAACTGAGCAACTTTCACTTTTTTCTCTGACAAGAAAAGTAAGCATATAAACACCCTGCATAGCAGAATAGCAATGTCACACGAGCCAATGATTTGGTGACTCACTCATAGAAAGGAAACATCTTTTCTGTTCCAAACTAAAATTAGAGGGAAAATAGCAAGGGAAAAGAAGTAGAAAGGTTATAAGAAAAGCTGAGTGTATAGGACTTGGTGATGGACTGGAATGTGGGTGGAGGACAGTGGTGTGGAAGTTAAGCCATAGATGAAGGTGGTGTTTCAAGTGTTGATGACTGGAAGGAGGGTAGAACCATTAACAGATGTGGTCATGGGTCAGGTGAATATACTGATTATACAATTGGGTTTGAAATGCCGGCAACATCCAAGTAGGAATCCTCAGATGGCAGAAGGGATAGGAAAAAAAGGGGAGGGGAAGGAAAGCTCCAACTTGAGGTCAGTGTTATATTTGGGTGAAGAAAGGAAAGAGAGTGAGATCTCAGAGAAGACATCTATGTTGGAGCAGCAGCCAGGGAAAGAGAATTCCAGGGATATACCATGCACTGAAGTGGGTATCCATGGAATCTGGGATGAGCAGGGAAACAGGATATGGAGGGCTGGGTCAGGCTCCCACCCACTTCTGCAGGACAGAGGATTTCTCAGACGTGGTCTGGCTGGAGAAAGCCATGGTGTCATTCTGCAAGAAGATGAAAGAAACAATTAAAGATAAAGCAGAGTTTATCATCTGGGGTTCTAAATGGTATAGACTGGAGAAAAGTTTCATGGAGGAAACAAAGTGTAGTGCCTCTGAGAGAAAGATAGGCCCGAAATTAGTTGATAGTTTCAGGTTTTCTGGTTTCTAATATGGTTTCCAATTGTAACTTGTTGTATGACTTCTGGCAAGTCATAAATCTGTAACTCCTTTTTTTCCTCTAGTGAATTGGTTCTAACCCCTTTGGAGTATGTAAACACTGCCATATAGTTTAGGCAACCAAATGTTAGGTCCATTTTATACATATGAAAATTAAGGATTTCTTAAGATTAGATAGCTAATCAGTGGCAAAACTAGGATTGAAAACCCGTCCTCCATGCCTTCTGGCTATTCTAAAATAAACCTTTAACAATTATTTTTAAGCTACACTCTCTACTTCCTTACATTTCATTCTGTCTAAATGTTTGTAACCTCATATATTCTTCCCCAACTTTAAAATCACAGATGACATTAATCTATAGAAAACAAATATAATCTAGCATTAATGTACTCAAAGTTATTTTAAAATTTAATGAAAATCAATGAAACACACCAAAACAGAGATATGTTCTACTGGGGTAGGCATAGGACAAAATCAGAAGACTTGACTCAGATTTACTTTCTTCCATTTTGAAGATGTATGACGTAAAGTAAGCTACTTAATTCCGCCCCGGTCCCTTTTTTTTTTTTTTTTTCTTTTTGGCTGCACCACATGGCTTGTGGGATCTTAGTTCCCCAACTAGGGATTGAACTCAAGCCCTTGGCATCGAGAGTGCAGAGTCCTAACCACTGGATCACCAGGGAATTCTGCCCAAGTTACTCAATTTCTTTGGGTCTCAGTTTCTTCCTCTTTTTAAAGGAAATAATTGTATGTATGTAAATCTCATTGCCTAGCACCAAGGAGATGCACAATCAAAATTCATCCTTTCTCTCTCTATTCTGAAGTCACTGGGGTTATGGGAAATTTAGTTGGATCAGAAACCACCATAGTATTCTACAAGTGCTTGTTACACACCTATTGACTGTAAATTTGAAAGAGATAAAGATCAAAAATGTTTGTTTCAAAATCTCTGTAGCATGACACTACTGTGAGTGCCCTGCAGATGGCGCTAGATGTTTACAACGGAATCCTCCCTCCCTATGCGTCCTGCCACATGATGGAATTGTACTTCCAGGAGGGGTAAGTGTCTAAGCGGTGTTTCTCAAAATTAATACCCCTGGAAACCAGGTACTATGATCATTTGTGTTATTATTGACTTAAGGGTTGTCTTGTCTATTTGGTTGGTTAGGTTTTATATTTGGGGGGAGAATGATAACTGTATCTTTGCTTAGTCATGACTCTTTTTTTCTTTATTTTCATAAAGACTTAAATTGGGGAATCACATACAGACACAGTAGATGAAAAATTTGATAGAACCCACCCCCCATCAGCGACAGAAATTGTGTTTTTTTAAAAAAAGATTAAGGTATTCTAAGAAGGATGTGGACATTACACTGTTCTCTTGTAAAACACAGGGTGGTAGAAGATATCAAGAAGAAATTGTTTGTTGCTGGTTACAAATAATGTTCTTTCAGTTAAAGACTTCAAACATATCCATGAAACTTATGGTTATTCATATCCACCAGGTAGGATTCTTAAAGTATTCCTCTGCATAGCGTTCACAACTTTGCAATCTGGTGTGGCCCTCCCCAGCTGACCAAGTGGCTGAAGCCCACTAGAAAGGCCACGACTAGAGAGACCAAATGTCCTAGTTTACCCAGAACTGGGGGGGGGGGGGGGGGGGTCCCAGAACATAGAAGTTTCATTGTTAAAACCAGTAAAGCCCTGGGCAAACCAGGAAGAGTTGGCCACCATAGCCAAGGTCGTAGCAAAAATTTGTGTCTGCTGTGACACTGGCATTCTTGTTGGGAAGAAGAGACCTCGTGGATATTATTGATGGGATAATCACAATGCAAGGACTGAGTTAGAGCAGGGACTCCAGAGTTTTATTTCAGGGTTAGCTGGGGAGGTGCATTTTGCTCTCCCCTCAAGTCATTCACAATAGCTGCAGTCGGGACCATCTGACTGCAGTTATATAAGGCCCGTGCTCAGAAGAGCCTGTGCTTGGTTTAACGATTCAGTGTTGCCATTTTGAAATTCTTAGTAATTTTTAAACAAGGTATCCTGCATTTTTTTTTGGCAAATTTTGCAGTCCTGGCTGTAGGTTTCTGGCTACCTGAATTTGTAGAATAGGAAAGTAGCAACACAGAGGCCCGTTCTCAACCAAAATCTTCACTGCTTACAAAGAAAGTGAGTTCTGCCACTAGGGAAAAAGTATGTTCATTCTCCTTTGAACTTCTAACTGGGTGCTAAGCATAAAGAGCTAGAACTAAAATGTGGTCTTAGCAACCTTTGCTCTCAAATATCTAGAGTCAGAATGGAGAGATAATGCCCATAACATGGAGAAAATCCAAACAGGGCCAAAAATGGGAATGCAAAGACATGGGCATCAAGTGCTCTGTCAATAAAAAGCTCTGCAAAAGACCCAGTTTGAAGACTGGCTCCAGGCACAGAGTTAATAAATCCAGTGACAATTCCAGGATCAACTCTAGGAGTAGGCACTGTCACTTTGGGATGTGACAAAAGAAACTACCCACTTTTCTTGGCCTCTCCTTTCTGGTTTCTGCACCCAGTAGTCCTGAGCTTGCTTTTATTTAGGGTGCTACAGCATTTTGTCTCACTGAATAGCTTGAATAAATTCATGTTATGCATCAAGTTTGGGGCATTTTTCATCTGAGAGACACTGACCTATACAGAAAAAAGTAACCAAGGGTCACTCACAGGTAGAAGTCAAATTTGTTGTTATATTGGGATTTTTTAACACTCTAGAGGAGGATCAAAATTTAAAAGTGCTTACTTTTAAATTAAGAGCAAGGAGAATCTAAGTTACCAAATACAGGTATAAAGTATATACCTGCAAATTAGGTGATCCTGAGTGTAAGTTGATACCACTTTATCCATATTAGAAAATAAAGAGAAAAAGAAAATTTTTAGATTTTTATTTACATTAAACAGACAAGCTTTTAAGGCTGTAGATAAGGTAGCTAAATATATTCTAAAAATATTCTATTTTTTGGTTAAGTACATAAACTTAAAATCATATACTATATAAAATAATTCACTAAGTTAAAAAATAGTGCTTCTTCTCACTTTCATATTTTATGAAATGCTTATGAAAATACTTATTATGAAATAAGTATTTTATGAAATACTTATTATGAAATAAATATTTTATGAAATACTTATTCAAACTCTCTGTATGCACCTTAACTTGTATCTTACCACTCAAGCCAATTTTAAGTCCCCTAAAAATATTTTCCAAATATATTAATTATAAGGGTAATTTTGGCTGCTGCACAAATGAACCTCAAATCTCAGAGGCTTAACTCAATGGAGATTTCTTTCTCGTTCATCTAACCGTCCAGTGTAGATGTTCCTGGCCAACAGGAAGTGACTCATCCATGGTGTGATTCACACATGGTGATTTGTGAACTGGGGAGTTCCACTTTTGGACCTACAGTTTTCAAAAGTGCCCTCCTCGTCTGCAGAGAGCATGTAGGAAAGAATGAGAGGGTGAAGAAGGCAAACTGCTTATCAAGCACCTCAGCCCAGAAGGAAAATATGTCAGTTCTACTCGCTAAAATTAGTCACTTGTTCCCTCCTAAGTGCAAGGGAGTCTGGGAAGTGTATTCACTTCTCAGCTGTAACCTTATTTGATGGAAAGAGAATCATGAATTTTGATGAACTATTAGTCCTCTTTGCCATGTTACCATGAGATAAAGGGTACTGTCACTGAAAAAGTTATACAAGATATAGGTACTCATTCATACAATATTAGAGGAGTTTTTAGGAACATAGAAGTGAATATTTGTAATTACTACTTTTTATATGGCTTCTTGGGCTTCCCAGGTGGCACTAGTGGTAAAGAGCCCACCCACCAAAGCAGGAGACATGAGAGACGCAGGTTTGATCCCTGGTTTGGGAAGATCCCCTGGAGGAAGACACAGCAACCCACTCCAGTATTCTTGCCTGGAGAATCCCTATGGACAGAGAAGCCTGGCGGGCTACAGTCCATAGGGTCTCAAAATGTTGGACATGACTGAAGCAACTTAGCACACATATGGTTTCTTAAAGTGATGTTTTTAAAAATGCTTGTTTGTAACAACATCCAAAAGTTGCAGTTGTGTGATTACTATCCCAAGTCTCTTTGGCAGGTGACTTCTACAGGGATCCTGTACTAGCTTTACAAGGTTGATTTGGGACAGTGGTCCTTCCTTAAGCAATATATTGTTTTATGAAATAAAGTAGTGGGAGAGCCCTTCTCAACATCAGCAGATGTAAGGACTTGAGTATACACTCACCCTCTCTTTCAGGGGTATCATTTTTATGTCTTGCTGTATATTCAAGCACATTTGTTGTTGTTCATTCACTAAGTCGTGTCTAACTCTTTGTGACCCCATGGACTGTAGCACACCAGGCCTCCCTGTCCCTCACTATCTCCGGGAGATTGCCCAAGTTCATGTCCATTGAATTGGTGATGCCATCCAACCATCTCATCCTTTGTCACCCTCTTTTCCTTCTGCCTTCAATCTTTCCCAGCATCAGGGTCTTTTCCAATTAGTCAGTTCTTTGCATCAGGTGGCCAAAGCATTGGAGCTTCAGCTTCAGTACCAGTCCTTCCAATAAATATTCAGGGTTGATTTCCTTTAGGATTGACCTGTTTGATCTCCTTGCAGTCCAAGGAACTCTCAAGAGTCTTCTCCAGCACCACAGTTCGAAAGCATCGATTCTTTGGTGTTCTACCTTACATGACTACTGGAAAGACTATGGCTTTGACTATATGGTCCTTTGATGGCAAAGTGATGTCTTTGCTTTTTAATACACTGTCTAGGTTTGTCATAGCTTTCCTTCCAAGAAGTAATCGTCTTCTAATTTCATGGCTGCAATCACCATCCACAAGTGATTTTAGAGCCCAAGAAGAGAAAAACTTCCTCTGCCTCCACTTTTTCCCCTTCTATTTGTGATGGGAACGGATGTCATGCTGTTAGTTTTTCTTATATGTATTATTCAGTTTCATGTTTCTGGCCTGGTTAAGGACAGGGAAGATACATTCATTCAGGGGGAAGACTGGAAGAAATACTGAGAGAGAAAAAAGGACAAAAGGACAGAGCAAATCAGAAGCATGAAAGGGACAGAATAGGAGAAAGAAACCCCAACATCCCACCTGTGCCCTACTTCTTACCTAAAGGTTCACCAAATCACCCCCAAGTCCCCCAACCATTGTGTCTCAGCTCTTTCTCTAACTCAGCATCCCAGGTCCCACCTCACATGCCCCTGGTCATCTAACAAACCAACTCTCCCATTTCCACCCTCCCAATCAGGCCCACCTACCCCAATCCCCCTCTTCCCACAGCTAAACTGGCTAATAGCTACTCATTCCCATAAATTCTTCCACTAGTCCTTCATCTGACATGGTATAGAACAGGTAGAAAGAATTTCATTGGCAGGTCAACAGCACAGATCTAACAGAGTTCTTCCCTCTATTCCCTCCACCTTCCTCCACCAGAGAATACTTCGTAGAGATGTACTATCGGAATGAGACACGATATGAACCACATCCCCTCACGCTACCTGGCTGCACCCTCAGCTGCCCTTTGACGAAGTTTGTTGAGCTGGTTGCCCCCGTTATCTCCCAAGACTGGTCCATGGAGTGTGCCATAAGCAACCATAAAGGTACTGAGGACATTATCAATTAGGGTGAATGCAGAGCTCTGCAGAGAAGGCAGAACATCTTTTTTCCAGATGGATGGTGCTTTGAGACTATAAACTGGCTTCACCCCCATCTTTGAGGGAAATAGGGTTTGGGTGATAATTGTATGTTTCAGAGACCTCAACTTCAGGCAACTCCTATTTCTTCACTGGGCCCTGCCTCTACCTGCCATAAACCTTGTCAACCTACATAAACCGAGGAAGCAGTAATCAAGCAGAAAGCACTTACTTGGGATCAAAGAATTGGAATTCAGGGAACAAGTATCAGACTGATCTCAGAGAAACAGTAGTGAACAATCCTGAAGAGAAATCTTAGTTCTCTGTCCAGGAATCGAACCTGGGTAGCCTGAATGAAAACCAGGAATCCTAACCAGTAGACCAACAGGGACTAGTGGCAAGGGGCGAAATTCCCAGGCTCTTCCCCTCGTTTGAAAGCAAGAATGTTTCAAAGAGGCAAAAATTTTAAAAACAGGTACAAAGTTTATTATTAGCACAACCAATGGGAGAACACACACAGAAGTAGTTTCTATAAGTGAGAAGCTAGGCAGAAATACACACCCACAGAGAAAGGGTGTGGGAGTCCTCTCTAATGAGGAGGAGCACAGTAAAAAGGTGATTTAAATCCCTTATATAAAACAGGCCTTCTGGGTCTTTGTTTACCTTTGGCCAATTATGTTGGTTTTTCATTGTTTTTTTTCACACCTGATCAGTCCTAAGACTCTTCCCAAGATGCGTGTGCAACTTTTTGCTAAGATGGATCCCACTGCAGAAGCCTGTGAGGATATGCCCAAACTTATTATGGTGTGGTACCCTTCCTTTTTTGACCCCCAAGGAGCCTTTGTGAGCATGTGCTGACATGGAAATTTTCCTTGACCTCAGGAGTGGCCATCTTATATCTTTATGTCAGCAGAGCTCAGCTTCTGCCACTAGCTTTGTCCTTGGAGTGTTTCAGTTCAGTTCAGTTCAGTCGCTCAGTCGTGTCCGACTCTTTGCGACCCCATGAATCGCAGCATGCCGGGCCTCCCTGTCCATCACCAACTCCCGGAGTTTACTCAAACTCAAGTTCATCGAGTTGGTGATGCCATCCAGCCATCTCATCCTCTGTCATCCCCTTTTCCTCTGGAGGAGTGTTTAGATGAGACTAAAGCTTCAATTCTACTCCACCTGACATATACACCAGCTGTCCAGTCCTGGGGTCCATCTATCTCCTACCTCAAAACTGGAACAAAATTAGAAATGTAAGAATGTTCTGCATACCTCCCGGGGGCAGGGGGTAACTTATTGGAATATTGAAAGTATAGGTGTGATATTTGTTCTGAGGACAAGAGGAATATGTAAGGCTTTAATTCTGGTATCTTCAGAAAACCTGAACAAACTCTCAGGTCCTGCAGAAACCACTTACTATAAAAGAAGAAATCATATTCAAATAACACTCTTTAGAGTCCTGTAGATTTGCAACTTGCAGATGCAACACATCTAGAAAACACCATGCTACTTTACCAGCACGAATAAAGATGAAACAGGTTCTAGAGATGGTTTCAACTGGATGCCAGAGTCTAGAGTTAAAGCCATTCTCTCTCCTAGTTGGTCATGGGATGACTGACACATCAATTGATGTGTTTATTTATATTCTTTCTTTTCCAAGTAAATATTTGGCCTTGGGACCATCATTCAAATATCCTTTCTCCTTCACGCATGTAAGCCAAATGTAAAATAATGAGTAAAGTCATTTTAGGAAATTCAAAAGCATTACTTTTGAAATGGTGTCTTTAAAAAGTGTGTGTGTGTTTATTTACTTAGAATAATATTCCTGAGGAACAGATTTTAGAGGCTCTATTTTTGTTTTAGGGTTTAATTTTAATGCAATGAGAAGGAAAATATTAATATAAAGTAAAATGACTTGACTGGCTTAAATTAATGTTCTAAATTGAAAATGTATTTAGTTTGGACTTGGCTACTTCAGATAAAGCCTAAACTGATGGGTGGCTCTGCTTCATCTATTTAAGATGGAACTGGCTAAGGAAACAACCTGGGAAAATTTACAATGTAGTAGAGAAGTAAAGAAATGCTTATTACACAAAACAGCAAAGGTTATGCCTAAAGACTCCAAGAGTTGCTATGGGAACAACCCTGGATTTGGAGGGAAGGAGGCTGAAAAGAGTGCCAGGGAGGGCTCCCTACAAAGGTTGAGAGCATATGGAATCAGTTTGGATGGAGGTTTCTTCTACTGATGTGGTATAAGGGCTAAAAATACCCTTATCAAATGTACTAGTTGCTTTAAGTTGGAAAGGATAGTGGAATTACTTAGCAGAAGATTGAGGGTCTAAACAGATTGCCATAGGTTTCCTTCAAGGAGCCAATTTTAATGAGATAAAATGTCATCCCCACAAGAGCAAGGATTTTTATTTGTGGTATTTTCTCATGTATTGGTCCTCAGCAACCAGAAGTGACTGTGCCTGACATGGATTAGTGCTCAATAAATATTTGCTCATGAATATGTAAGTTAGTTACCTTTCTTCCCTGAACCTATTCTTTCTATCTTGACTGGCAGCAATACCTAATACCCTGGGAGTTACCAGGTTATCTCTCTTCATTTTCCACAACTGTCTGTCACCTCTTCTTATCAAATCTACCTACAGTATGTTTGTAGAATTCTTTTCCTTAAAACACAAACATCAGCAAACCTATATCCAGGTAGAGTGAAACACAGTTAAGCAGCAAAACATGTTAATAAAAAGAAAATGTAGGGATTGGTGTGCTGGAGTTAACTCACACAGATCTCAAGAGTGGGAAGTTATGTCTCACTTTCCCACCTTGAGTTCAGTGAATTCACTCTGGATATTTGAAATTGGTCATTGTGTCATGTGGGAGTATTTCCACCACAGAAGTCAATGTTTCAAAAAAAAAAAAAAAAAGAAGTCAATGTTTACCACAATTTGGAGTTTTGTTTTATTGTTTTGGGTTTTTTTTTTTAAATCCAGTCTAGCAGAACACCACTGGTTTTAACTCATAAAAATTTTGTATCATGAGGTGGTCTCCAACAAAGTGAATTCAATATTTGAACTGCTTTAATGAAAAAGGATTCAATTTGTTCTATATGGTCTCAAGGAGTGATGTGAGGGGCAGCAGGTGAACATTTCAGGAAGATAGTGTTCACTGTTGGGAAATCTCTGGGACTGAAAGTGTCCATTGGGGTGGGTGCCCACTTGGAAGGTTGTAGGGGTTGAATGACTCTTTACAAGGACCTTCAAATTTAGCAAATAAAAGTACAGGATACCTAGATAAATTGGATAAATAACCCTAACTACTGAATTCTTATCATTTATTTTAAAAAAAAAAAAAAAAGCTAAATTCAAAGACATTAACAGTGCCCTGATAAAGCCAGTAGAGGAAGCAGTACAAAACCATCAACGGGACATATATTGTGTATACAGAATGCCTGACAAGCCTACTCCTTAGGGTATTTCCATCTATGAAATTCTATTTATTCCTATGAGCAGTGTTTTCACCTGTGCT
Organism: Cervus elaphus; assembly: GCF_910594005.1. Taxonomy (NCBI): domain Eukaryota; kingdom Metazoa; phylum Chordata; class Mammalia; order Artiodactyla; family Cervidae; genus Cervus; species Cervus elaphus. Next base: position 80,311,682 of record NC_057833.1, read on the forward strand.
AGTAGACCCAATTAACTTCATTGTCATATCAACTAGATTAACCAGAGCCTTTTCTGGGAAACTCATAATAAGTCTAAGTTCCATACTATGTTACTTGAAAATAATAACAATTTTTTTGAAAATGCATAATTCCAAAATTTTACTAATACACTTGGACTCTCTTTACTAGCACTCTTCCAACCCCATCTCAACCTCCAACCCCAGTTATTTGATAGGAAAGAGATTTACTGGTAGGAAGTTTTCGTTTCCCCTCATAAGCTTTGTCAAGTTGAGAATCTGTAGCACATAGACACATCCCCAAGATTCAGTCATGAGTTTCTTGCAGGCAGGATCCATACCTTAATCCTCCTTGAACCTTCAGTCAGTAAGCAATGTCTAGAACCTGGTGCCTTTAATCAACATTTGCTAATTGAATAAATGTTCCACCTTCCATACCTAGCCTGATTTCCGAATGTCTGGGCCTAGATGTCAGCAGTCTGGATCTCAGTTGTTCGATAAAGGGGGGAAAGAAGCTATGAATGAGCCTCGAATGTAACTGTAATGTAAAGACCCACTCATTGCCTATATATTCATATATTTATACCACTGTGTCTGTGTCTTTAGCCTCTGTTTCCAGCACAATCGCCTTGGCATTCTCCTGTTCCTCCCCAACCCCCCCCGCCCCCGCTGCTATTTAGAGCCCCTGTTCAGTGATATGCCTTCCAGCACCCCTCCTCCCCCAGAGATGAGACTGTGTGATTACTATACCTTTTTCTCATCCTTGTCATCATCATCAGTTTCTTAGGACATGTCTCATCATTCATTAATGACATTGGGAACGTGCTTTGGTAAACCCCAGCTCACTCATCACTCCTGTCCTCAATCTAGGCAATTCTGACCATCATAATAATTGCCCTACCCATATCCTGCCCACCTCAACAATATGCATCCCTGGGTCAAACCAACCACACAGTTTCTGCATTCTGATTTGCTGAATGGAGCTGAACGAAACCAAGTGTCACCATTTCAAACTATGAACGTTGACATTCCTAGTCCAACCTCAGCTGTATCTTTCAATGCTGCATGATAAATGTATTCATCCTTACTGGACTCTTTTCCTATTTTCTACAGGAAGGTCTTATTGATTTTCCCAAACTTCTAATTCCAACTTTGCTTCTCTAATTCTCATGAGATGTCCTAATAATAACAAAACAATCCACTGAAAACTCTCTCATGTTCTCCTGCCATTGCCTCAAAATATCTCAGTAGCTTTGACCTGCCTTTCCTGCTGTTCTTCAAGAAAACATGCTCCTCCTTGAGCAACCTAACTCCTCTCCTCAGATATATGATCTCACTCCTACAGTCCCCTTGGACCTCCATGAAGCTCTCAGCTTCATTTTCTTCCTCTGCTCTGGCTCTGTCCCCTTTTCTATCAAGAGCACCACCAAGGGCCTGCTCTATATCACTCTCTTCAATCCCAGTTTTCTCACACGAGTAATTTCCACCTATAACTCTATTTCCTTCACTCCCTCCCACTCCTGAACTATTTTGTAAAATTATATTACTCTTCCTTCATTTCTTTGTTGAAACTCATTCATCCCTAATTCATGACTGTGGTTCAGATCATAAACTCCTTATTGCAAAATTCAGAGTTAAATTGAACAAAGTAGGGAAAACACTAGACATTCAGGTATGACCTAAATCAAATCCCTTATGATTATACAGAGGAAGTGACAAATGATTCAAGAAAAAGTAATGCAAACAGGCAAAATGGTTGTCTGAGGAGGCCTTACAAATAGCTGAGAAAAGGAGAGAAGCTAAAGGCAAAGGAGAAAAGGAAAGATATACCCATCTGAATGCAGAGTTCCAAAAAAACAGCAAGGAGAGATAAGAAAGCCTTCCTCCATGGTCAATGAAAAGAATTAGAGGAAAACAACAGAATGGGAAAGACTAGAGATCTCTTCAAGAAAATTAGAGATACCAAGGGAACATTTCATGTAAAGATGGGCACAATAAAGGACAGAAACCATAAGGACCTAGCAGAAGCAGAAATATTAAGAAGAGGTGGCAAGAATACACAGAAGAACTGTACAAAAAAGATCTTAATGACCCAGATAACCATGAAGGTTTTATCACTCACCTAGAGCCAGACATTCTGGAATGTGAAGTCAAGTGGGCCTTAGGAAGAATCACTACAAACAAAGCTAGTGGAGGTGATGGAATTCTGGCTGAGTTATTTCAAGTGCTAAAAGATGATGCTGTGAAAGTGTCACACTTGATATGCTAGCCAATTTGGAAAACTCAGCAGTGGCCACAGGACTGGAAAAGGTCAGTTTTCATTCCAATCCCAAACAAAGGCAATGCCAAAGAATGTTCAAACTACCACACAACTGCACTCATCTCACATGCTAGCAAAGTAATCCTCAAAATTCTCCAAGCCAGGCTTCGATAGTACATGAATCAAGAACTTCCAGATGTTCAAGCAGAAAAGAAAAGGAAGAGGAACCAGAGATCAAATTTCTAACATCTGTTGGGTCATAGAAAAAGCAAGAGAGTTCCAGAAAAATATCTACTTCTGCTTTATTGACTATGCCAAAGCCTTTGGCTGTGTGGATTACAACAAGCTGTGGAAAATTCTTCAAGACATGAGAATACCAGATCACCTGACCTTCCTCCTGAGAAATCTGTATGCAGGTCAAAAAGCAACAGTTATAACTGGACGTGGAACAACAGACTGTTTCCAAATCGGGAAAGGAGCACGTCAAGGCTGTATACTGTCACCCTGCTTATTTAACTTACAAGCAGAGTACATCATGCAAAATGCTGGGTTGGATGAAGCTCAAGATTGTCAGGAGAAATATCAATAACCTCAGATACACAGATGACACCACCCTTATGGCGAAAGCGAAGAACTAAACATCTTCTTGATGAAAGTGAAAAAGTAGGCTTAAAACTCAGCATTCAAAAAACTAAGATCATGGCATCTGGTCCCATCACTTCATGGCAAATAGACAGGGAAACAGTGAGAGACTTTATTTTCTTGAGCTCCAAAATCACTGCAGATGGTGAGTGCAGCCATGAAATTAAAAGATGCTTGCTCCTTGGAAAAAAAGTTATGACCAACCTAGACAGCATATTTAAAAGCAGAGACATTACTTTACCAACAAAGGTCCATCTAGTCAAAGCTATAGTTTTTCTAGTAGTAATGTATGGATGTGAGAGTTGGACTGTGAAGAAAGCTGAGTGCCAAAGAATTGATGCCTTTGAACTGTGGTGTTGGGGAAGACTCTTGAGAGTCCCTTGGACTGCAAGGAGATCCAACCAGTCCATCCTAAAGGAAATCAGTCCTGAATATTCATTGGAAGGACTGATGCTGAAGCTGAAACTCATATCCTTTGGCCACCTGGTGTGAAGAACTGACTCCTTGGAAAAGACCCTGATGCTGGGAAAGATTGAAAGCAGGAGGAGAAGGGGACAACAGAGAATGAGATGGTTGGATGGCATCACTGACTTGATGGACATGAGTTTGAGCCAGCTTCGGGAATTGGTGATGGACAGGGAAGCCTGGCGTGCTGCAGTCCATGGGCTTGCAAAGAGTCTGACACAACTGAGTGACTGAACTGAATGAACTCATGCCTAATTCAGTGAAACTTTGTGAAACTTTTCCTGTCAGAATCACGTATCTCCATTTTACAGGCTAGAAAATCAAACCTCAGAAAAGAATTGCCATGAGTAGTAGGGTTCAAGCCTAAAGCACTCTCCAACATCATATTTTCACTATATCTCTTCTCTTTCCTTGCACACTATCTAGTGAACTATTCTCTTTGGACAAATACACCAAAATAGCATTGATGGGTCAAAGTTTATGAACATTAAAGAAACAATAGATATTTATTCAGTACCTATTATGTACTTGATATGTGCCTAGGTAGGAGTCAGTAAGTTTGCTGAGGAAACAACAGCAAGACCAGAGAATTTTTCCCTATGTGTCTTGTAAACTTTGACATGGATGTGGGGAGGGAGGCAAGGAGGACAGAGAGAGAGGAGAATTCAACAACCTCAAACAATTAAGTATGGTGAGTATTGTAATGAAGAACACAGAGGTAACTATAAATACATATAGCAGAGGCAATTATCTGAGGTCTAAGGTATCAGAGAAATCTTTTCCAAGGGAGAGATGTTTAAACAAAAACCAGAAGGAAACAGGGAATTAACCAGGTTAGTGGAGAGGAGGAGAAAAGAAAATGTTATACATGAACTGGGAAAATGTATAAAGACCAAGAGGTTTAGGGTTAGGAGCATTTTAGGAATTGAAAAAAGTGTGTCTGATGAGAGTACAATCTCTTCAGTCCTCACATGCTGGAAAGGAAGGCATTAAGTGTCTTGTAGGTCAAGTTAACTAACTCTGGTCATTAAAGGGTTTTATCCAGAGGACAGATGATGTGACTAGCCTCTTGATTTGGACAGACCTCTTCGGTTACAGTGGGGAGAGCAGATTGAAGAAAAGTGGTTCTGAGAGCAGGAGAACAGTTGGGAGGCTGTTGAAATAATATCCCGCCCACCGCTCCCCACCCCCGCCCCCACAAAAAACAAAATACTAGTACATGTGAACAAAAAAAGCAAAAATATTCAAAGGCAGAAAAGAAGTACAGTAGACAGGACTTGGGGATTTATGGCACCAGGAAGAAGTTGATACATACTGCCAGAATAGTTTTCAATTAGTACCAATTCACACTGCCTTCAGCAGCTTTCATGTGTCCCCATGTAGTAGGACATATTGTCAGCCATTACCAGCACTAGACCTCTTTGCGGTAAGATATAAGTAACCACTCTCTTTTCTCAGATTCCAGAACATTTCTCTGTCAAACTCACAAAATCCTTTACAGTACAAGGGAATGTATACTTTAATAAATAAACATGGCGGGGGGGGGGTAAGGAAAGCGAGAGAGAGAGTCTTCTCTTTGTTCTCAGATTTTTTGTTGAGTTTCTACTGGATTGGTAACTTCCACCAACCCCCGAAATGATGGTGTCCAGGGCCCTGTCCCTGGTTTCCTCCTTCCACAGTCACCATGAGCCAGGGTTACTTAAGAGTCTATCTTCTTCTACCGTCCTTATTTTCATATCTATATATAGATTTTTAGACCTGTTTTTTTCCAGTTGCCTACTGATCATCTCTACCAGGATAATAATCCATCTCAATCCTATATTTGAAACAAATTTTATTATCTCCTTTACTCCAGATGGATCCTTTCCAATGTGCTTTCAATCTCACTTTCAGTTCAGTTCATTTCACTCGCTCAGTCCTGTCCGATTTTTTGCGACCCCAAGAATCGCAGCACGCCAGGCCTCCCTGTCCATCACCAACTCCCGGAGTTTACTCAAACTCATGTCCACTGAGTCAGTGATGCCATCCAGCCATCTCACCCTCTGTCGTCCCCTTCTCCTCCTGCCCCCAATCCCTCCCAGCATCACGGTATTTTCCAATGAGTCAACTCTTCGCATGAGGTGGCCAACTATTGGCGTTTCAGCTTCAGCATCAGTCCTTCCAATGAACACTCAGGACTGATCTCCTTTAGGATGGACTGGTTCGATCTCTTTGCAGTTCAAGGGACTCTCAAGAGTCTTCTCCAACACCACAGTTCAAAAGCATCAATTCTTTGGCGCTCAGCTTTCTTCACAGTCCAACTCTCACATCCATACATGACCACTGGAAAAACCATAGCCTTGACTAGATGAACCTTTGTTGGCAAAGTAATGTCCCTGCTTTTTAATATGCTATCTAGGTTGGTCATAACTTTCCTTCTAAGGAGTAAGTGTCTTTTAATTTCATGGCTGCAATCACCATCTGCAGTGATTTTGGAGCCCCCACAAATAAAGTCAGCCACTGTTTCCACTGTTTCCCCATCTATTTCCCATGAAGTGATGGGACCAGATGCCATGATCTTAGTTTTCTGAATGTTGAGCTTTAAGCCAACTTTTTCACTTTCCTCTTTCACTTTCATCAAGAGGCTTTTTAGTTCCTCTTCACTTTCTGCCATAAGGGTGATGTCATCCGTATATCTGAGGTTATTGATATTTCTCCCAGCAATCTTGATTCCAGCCTGTGCTTCTTCCAGCCCAGCATTTCTCATGAGGTACTCTGCATATCAGTTAAATAAGCAGGGTGCCAATATACAGCCTTGATGTACTTCTTTTCCTATGTGGAACCATTTGCAGCTTAATTATCTTATTTATCCAACCTAGAACTCATGGAGTGGCGTTGACCACAATGTCCACTTTACCAGTATATTTAGTCCATCATAAAGCCTGTCAATTCTTCTTTAGAAGTATCTCTTGAATTCCCTCATCTGCATTGTCAGGGCCACACTTCCAGTGCTGCATCCAGTGCTCAGTATCTTATCAAAGCCATTTTAATAGCTATCAGGCTGAGAATATCTCCACCGTCTTCCCTTTTTCCAGTTTTTCTTTTTTTTTTTTTTTTAAACCAGAAATTAGGCCATGTCACTTCAATGTGTAGTAATTGCTGATAATTTCCATTTGCCTCATGACAAACTAGAACTTGTAAAACCTGAGCCTCAACCTACATATCTGGTCTCAACTCACCACAACCTATATTCCAGTCACATGCAACCACTCACTATTTCCCCAAGACACTCTCATGCAGTTCATTATGTCTCATGACAAAATTCTATTTACCTCAAAGTCCAACTCAAATCTTATCATTTTCTCAGAAGACTTTCCAAATTCTATCTCTTCCAAGTAGAACACGTCATGGTAATCTCAACTTTCTCTCTGTTCAAATGGCATTATATTTTACACCTCTATTTTACTATTACATAATTTCGTGATTATCTAGTTCTCTCATTAGATATTGATCTCCTCAAGAGCAAGGATGTTGGAACCCCAGAACCCAACACATAGCTGGCCTGACATTTGGTTACTCACTGCATATCTAGGAAGGAACAAAGGAAGGGGAAAGACTAGGAAAGTATATGACAACTCGGCCAAAAAAATTGAAAATAAATTTCCAAATACAGAAATTCAGTCATGGACATTAATTTTAAAGAATTGTTAGCCTCTGCCTTCTTCCTTCATTTTCATTTAGTCCTTTCCTTTCTTCTTCAATTCTGTTTATTCTGTTTAGTTTCCTCCAACTTTAACTCCATCTGCAGTGCTAATGGCACTGGTCCACCAAGATCTAATTTGATTAATATTCACTTTCTTATGATACTAAGAGGCATTCTGACACCGGGAGAAAAAATACTGAAATAAGAGTTGAGAAGATATATGAGCTCTAGATCATTAATTTCTTTCATAAATATCTATTGATTATTTTTTATTGAAGGATAATTGCTTTACAGAATTTTGTTGTTTTCTGTCAAACCTCAACATGAGTCAGCCATAGGTATAAAAAAGTTAATTTAAAAAATGTTTATTGAGCTCCTGCTGTGTGACAGATAGTGTTCTAAGTATTTGGGATACATTCGTGAACAAAAAAGATAAAGGTTCTTGACCTTGTGATGCATACATTCTGTTAGAAGGAAATAGAGATGGATAATGAATAATAAACATAGTAAATAAGTACTTTGGAAGGGGAGGGTCACAAGTGACAATTGGGGATGGGTGTGGGGAGAAGGCATATAGGTTGCATTTTCAAACAGAAAGTCCTCATTGAGAAGATAAGATCTGAACAAGGAAAGTGATGGAGTTACCTGGTACAGGGATTTGTGAGAAAAGTGTCTTCAGTTCAGTTCAGTCGCTCAGTCATGTCGCTCTTTGCCACCCCATGAACTGCAGCACGCCAGACCTCCCTGTCCATCAGCAACTCCCGGAGTCCACCCAAACCCATGTCCATTGAGTCGGTGATGCCATCCAACCATCTTATCCTCTGTCATCCCTTTCTCCTCCTGCCCTCAATCTTTCCCAGCATCAGGGTCTTTTCAAATGAGTCAACTCTTCACATCAGGTGGCCGAAGGATTGGAGTTTCAGCTTCGACATCAGTCCTTCCAATGAACACCCAGGACTGATCTCCTTTAGGATGGACTGGTTGGATCTCCTTGCAGTCCAAGGGACTCTCAAGAGTCTTCTCCAACACCACAGTTCAAAAGCATCAATTCTTCGGCACTCAGCTTTCTTTATAGTCCAACTCTCACATCCGTACATGACCACTGGAAAAACCATAGATTTGACTAGACAGACCTTTGTTGGTAAAGTAATATCTCTGCTTTTTAATATGCTGTCTAGGTTGGTTATAACTTTCCTTCCAAGGAGTAAGCGTCTTTTAATTTCATGGCTGCAATCACCATCTGCAGTGATTTTGGAGCCCCCACAAATAAAGTCAGCCACTGTTTCCACTGTTTCCCCATCTATTTCCCATGAAGTGATGGGACCAGATGCCATAATCTTAGTTTTCTGAATGTTGAGCTTTAAGCCAACTTTTTCACTCTCCTCTTTCACTTCCATCAAAAGGCTCTTTAGTTCTTCACTTTCTGCCACAAGGGTGGTGTCATCTGCATATCTGAGGTTATTGATATTTCTCCTGGCAATCTTGATTCCAGCTTGTGCTTCATCCAGCCCAGCGTTTCTCATGATGTACTCTGCATATAAGTTAAATAAGCAGGGTGACAATATACAGCCTTGACATACTCCTTTTCCTATTTGGAACCAGTCTGTGTTCCATTTCCAGTTCTAACTGTTGCTTGCTGACCTGCATACAGGTTTCTCAAGAGACCGGTCAGGTGGTCTGGTATGCCCATCTCTTTCAGAATTTTCCACAGTGTATTGTGATCCACACAGTCAAAGGCTTTGGTGTAGTCAATAAAGCAGAAATAGATGTTTTTCTGGAACTCTCTTGCTTTTTCAATGATCCAGAAGATGTTGGCAATTTGATCTCTGGTTCCTCTGCCTTTTCTAAAACCAGCTTGAACATCTGGAAGTTCATGGTTCACGTATTGCTGAAGCCTGGCTTGGAGAATTTTGAGCATTACTTTACTAGCGTGTGAGATGAGTGCAATTGTGCAGTAGTTTGAGCATTCTTTGGCACTTTCTTTCTTTGGGATTGGAATGAAAACTGACCTTTTCCAGAGAACAGTGTCTAGGCAATGTTAAAACTATAGCAAATGAGGTAAAGGGGAGAATGCCTGGAATGTTTGAGCAACAAAAAGGAGTGCGGTGGCCAAAAGAGAATAAGTCAAAGAAGAGCGTAGGAGAGGAAATCCAAGAGGCTAATATAGAGCCTTCTAAACTATTATCATCAGGATTTTGACTTTCATTCTGAGTGAGATAAGCATTCATTGCAGACTGTAAGTAGAGGAGTGGCATGATTTGACCTGAAACCACTTGGCTTCTGTGTTAAAAAGAGACTGGGAGTGATAAAGGATAGAAGCTAGGAAGAAGTCAGAGGTACTTATCCCACAAAAAAATTGGTGGTTCAAAACAGACTGGTGGCTGAGAAAGGGAGAAATCACTGGTTTGCAGATATAGTTGTTGGTAGGACTACAGGATTTCCTGACATATTCGGCATAGGATGTGAGAGAAAGGGAGGAGTCAAGGGAGACTCCAAGATTTGGGGACTGAGACTCTAGAAGTAGGAAATTTCCATCGACTGAGGTGGGGAATGCTGTGGGAACAACACACTTAGTGAGGGAGATGCATGGGGCATAACAGGACTGGGAGGTGAGCTTTGGACTTGTTGAGACTGAAACGACTATTAGATGTCCCAGCTAATGTGCTGAATACACAGTTGGATATATAAACCTTGAATTTGGGGAAGATTAAAATTTGGAAGTCGTTAGTGAATCAGTCAGTCAGTTCACTCGCTCAGTCGTGTCTGACTCTTCGAGACCCCGTGACTGCAGCACGCCAGGCCTCCCTGTCCATCACCAGCTCCCAGAACTTGCTCAAACTCATGTCTGTCAAGTTGGTGATGCCATCCAACCATCTCATCCTCTGTTGTCCCCTTCTCTTCCTGCCTTCAATCTTTCCCAGCATCAGGGTCTTTTCAAATGAGTCAGCTCTTTGCATCAGGTGGCCAAAGTATTGGAGTTTCAGCTTCAGCATCAGTCTTTCCAATGAATATTCGGGACTGATTTCCTTTAGGATTGACTGGTTGGATCTCCTTGAAGTCCAAGGGACTCTCAAGAGTCTTCTCCAACACCATGCTTCAAAAGTATTAATTCTCTGCTGGTCCAACTCTCACATCCATACATGACTACAGGAAAAACCATAGCTTTGACTAGATGGACCTTTGTTGGCAAAATTATGTCTCTGCTTTTTAGAGAATTAGTGAATAGATGGTTTTAAACCCATAAGACTGATAAGATGCCATGTATTTCAATCCAAATGCAATTACCTCCTTACCTTAATCTCTCTGCTTCTCATTTTCTTCATCTCTGCAATAAGTTTAGGTTAAATAAGAGATTTTCAGCTATGTTCCATGGAGCACTAGGGTTCTGTGGACAGGGCTACCAGGATCAGAGAGATGTTTGCTCTCCTATTACTTAAGCCAACAAGCAATCCCATACTTTTACAGTGAAAATCAGATATACATTTAGAGATGGTGCAAGCTGATATTTATAATATATATATACTATCATGGACTAGGGTATTGTTGGGTGAGAGGATAGGTTTCCAGATGAAATAATGAATAGCATCTCATGAAAAAACAACCGCATATATCTGCTTCATGACTGGTCAACTATCAAAGGGATAGCATGTATGTGTAATAAGCATACAAAGCATGTATGTGTAATAAGCATGTATGTGTAATAGCATGTATGTGTAAATAAGCATACAAAATAGCAGTAGTATCAGTTCAGTTCAGTTCAGTCACTCAGTCTGTGTCGAAATCTTTGCAACCCTATGAACTGCAGCATGCCAGGCCTCCCTGTCCATCACCAACTCCCAGAGCCTACCCAAATTCATGTCCATTGAGTCGGTGATGCCATCCAACCATCTTACCCTCTGTCGTCTCCTTCTCCTCCCACCTTCAGTCTTTCCCAGTATCAGCATCTTTTCAAATGAGTCAGCTCTTCGCATCAGGTGGCCAAAGGATTGGAGTTACAGCTTCAATATCAGTCCTTCCAAGGAACACCCAGGACTGATCTCCTTTAGGATGGACTGGTTGGATCTTCTTGCTGTCCAAGGGACTCTCAAGAAGAGTCTTCTCCAACACCACAGTTCAAAAGCATCAATTCTTGGTGTTTAACTCTCACATCCATACATGACTACTGGAAAAACCATAGCCTTGACTAGATGGACCTTTGTTGACAAAGTAATGTCTCTGCTTTTTAATATGCTGTCTGGGTTGGTCATAACTTTCCTTCCAAGGAGTAAGCATCTTTTAATTTCATGGCTGCAATCACCATCTGCAGTGATTTAGTTATCCTAAAAATGCTTACCATACACAGTATGTGCTCAAGGTTTCCTCTTTAAAAGATATTTACTGAAAATCGAATTCAGAGAGCAAACGTTGATATTCTATTTCTTTAAGACTCAATTAATGATCACAGTTGAGTATTCAGAATGCCTTTGACCCTGACACCATGAACAGCTAATTTTAACTGTAGAAAAATGCACCAAAAAATGCATTAAGTTATTGCTGAAGGAGAACCTTAGAAATACTTCAGTCAATTACCCTCACTTTATAGTGGAAGAATATGTGTGTGCTCAGTCACTCAGTTGTGTCCGACTCTTTGTGACTCCATGGACTGTAGCCCACCGAACTGAGGCCCAAATATCAAAGGTCATGCTGGAACTGGAACATAGGTCATTTCCTGACTCTTAGTCTGGTGCTATTTTCATCTTACTATGCTATATGAAATATACTATTTCATGGCTCGCAGAGTCAGACAAAACTGCGTGAATGAACTGAACTGAACTGATGGCTGCTTTAGAAATGCCACTGACATTTTATTTTATTTTATTTTATTTTTTATTTTTTTTTAATTTAAATACTGAGATATTATGTTTTTTTTTAATTTTTATTTATTTATTATTTTTTTTGTCATACATTGATATGAATCAGCCATAGATGAAGGTAGAAACCAACACTGATGTGTAATCTTCATATTTTCCTAATACATGAATTTTATGATCTTTATGTTTTCCCAATCCTTTATTTTACACTAATGTTCTTCCTATTTTCTCACAGTTCTAAGGATCATCCTTGCCATCATCTTTTGCCTGGTGTCTGGTGTCCTAATGGTGCTGCTGTTTATCCTCATCCGCCATGGGCCCTGCTGGCAGAGAGACTCCTATGGAAACATATGAACAGATGGCTGAATAAGAGCAGACATGCCAGGCCAACCCCCTGTGATGCAGCATTCAGAGGACAGGCTTCCACACTGTGGGCATTGTGCTGCCCTTTGAATTTGCCTAGAGAAGAGTCTGAATTCACAGCAACTCAGGGACAGCCACCCGATGCATTGATGAATTAACACCCAGATTACTTAGGTCTTCTCATTGTTGAACTCATCCTGGTACAGGCTTCTCATTCAGCTAGAAGGAAATACTTCTGCAACAGATAATTGTATTCTCTGGCACCAATGTCCAGAGTAAAATAAGAAGTGAAACTCCAATCAGCATTTTGCCTCCAAAGAGCAAAAAATTACAAGGGATGACAAAGACACAGATTAAAGATTTGATAATGGGAAAAATTAGACTAGAAATAGTATTATATGGGTCTTCCCTGATAGCTCAGTTGGTTAAGAATCCACCTGTAATGCAGGAGACTGCATTTCAATTCCTGGGCTGTGAAGATCCACTGGAGAAGGGATAGGCTACCCACTCCAGTATTCTTGGGTTTCCCTGGTGGCTCAGCTGGTAAAGAATCCGCCTGCAATGTGGGAGAGCTGGGTTTGATCCCTGCATTGGGAAAATCCCCTGGAGAAGGGAAAGACTACCCACTCCAGTATTCTGGCCTGGAGAATTCTATGGACTAAATAGTCCATGGAATTGTAAAGAGTCGGACAGGAATAAGTGACTTTCACTTTCACTTTTTCAGGAGGATTCTTAAAAAAGTAGGATTCAGTGAGAAGGTATACGAATATTTCTTAACTCTTAAGCACACTCCTGGAAAGAAAACCCCACAGTTTTTGATAGCTGACAGATTTCTCTGTGTGTGTCTGCCTATTCATACACTTACACACTCATATCTACAGTGAAGATGCCTTAGGTGTTTCATTCTCAGAAACTATAATAGCAACTACTTTAGCTGTTGATAATGTAGCTCATCATTTTCCTCACAATTTGTATAATGGGAAAAAACTAGAACATTCACGTAGCCATGGTTCTTTTTTTTTTACTTCCACTATTACAGCTACATATTATTTGTAGTTTTGATGTCCTTATTTCATTTCAAAAGTAAGAGATTTTATTTTGATAAGGGCTACTCATGGTTATGATGAAATAATATGTATTTTAATTTTAATTGCTACAAATATATCTGAATTTCTCAAATGATGAGATTGAAAGGAAAATGCACAGTAGGATGATAACCCACTTTCTCAGCTCTGCACTGGTTTTAGTCCATCAACTTGGAACAAGTTCTTTTAAATATCTTAAACATTGGTTTCATAATCTAAAACTGAAGAGTCTAGACTAAATGAACATAGAAGTCACTTCTAGTTCTAATGTTCTATATATATATTTTTTTTCTCATTTTATGCTATGCATTGATCATTGCCAAAGCAAGCACTTTTATAAATGGTACCATTGTACTAAGCCTGAAATTTATTCTAATCAACTTTATTTTGTGCTGAGCCTCCTATCACAGGAAATTCAATCTCATTCACTGGTAGGGTTCTTCACTTCCTCAGGTACTACTTAAGGTCCCAGAATGTACCTAGTGGGACAGAAAACCCACTCATAACCCACCCCATCTCTTTGTCTCAGGAGTATTTCTTTCTCCTTGGATCCCACAAATTTCACCTACTAAAATTTAAGCACTTACCTCTCTCATTCCCACTTCCTACATAATTCTCACTAAGCCAAGACTATCACAAACAAAAGCCTTAGAAGGAGTTGTCATTTCTTGCCTCATATCCGCTGCTTCCTGCTGCAATGCAAAGGGCTCAAGGACAAAGAAATGCAAGATCTGGCTACATTCTCAGCTTGTGAAAGGGAAAAACATCCATAGACAACCCAAAACCTACTACTGGACACTGTGCTGCCTTTCAGAGAGATGAGATCCAGCTCCACTGACCAGAACACAGGCACAAGTTCCCCCAGCCAGGAAACCATCAGAGGACACAAACTCCTTCTCCTGTAGGAAACTGGGCTTGTGAAAATATGCAGCATTGATACTTCAACAAAACATAAGCAAGAAAATGGCAGAATATATTATGAGAGGGCACTGTGACTTACAGAAAGTCTTTTCTCAGCCCTGGCAGCTCTGAACTAAATCAGAACCCTGCTTATGGCAGCAGGAAGGTTACAAAGCAGTAAACATCTTTCTCCTCTGTATAGGCTAGCTTATAAAGAAAGTAAGGGTATCAAGCAGACAACAACATGGAACACAGTGGGAAGAGAAGAGAGTCTGGAACAGAACAGAGTTGGAACTGAAGAGCTGGGAGAAGAAAAATTATTTATTTTTAAGGATTTTGTTTATAAGCATTTACTCAGACACAAAACATGTTCTAGGTCTTAATACTTCCTAATGCCAGAAAAGGGTGGAAAAGGGAAAAAACACCTTCCCTTTTTGCAATGGAAATGTCACCAAAAGGTATTGGTTTATTTTCTTTGTTCCTTTTATCAGCAAAGCTAGAGTGTTGCTGTTATTTGCTGGCTTGACAGAAATGGAATCAAAACTTTCACTGAATAGCCAGCCTTCTATTCTTCAGCCAAATGCTGAATCAACAGGCCAGCTTTTGCAACAGCTTGGTTTAATGATCCTAGACAGTTACTGTTCATGTCATGTACTGGGTCACAAAAAGGAAAGAGGGAGAATAGAAAGCAGCATTAGGAGAGAAATGAAATTAGCACTTTGAAGGTTATTTGGGTTAGTATCAAATCAGTTCCTCCAGGAGCTAGAACTGGAATTATTAAGCTTCCTACTTCATATCTTTTGTAGTTATTTCATGTGTTGTAAAAATTAATAGTTTGTAAAATCTCTAGCCTTATTTAACAGAGTGCATTCAACTATTCTCAATAAATCATTTTATGATCTTCATAACTTCTTTGGACATTTTGATTTCTTGATACTTAAACTGTAAGTGACTCTACCTATCAAACATAACCAGGTTTTGATGCAAAATCAAGTAAGTATTAGTTGCTCAGTTGCATCTGACTCTTTGTGACCCACCAGGCTCCTCAGTCCATGGAATTCTCCAGGCAAGATCACTAGAGTGGGTAGCCATTCTTTTCTCTAGGGGATCTTCCCAACCCAGGGATCAAACCCTGGTCTCCTGAATTGCAGGCAGGTAAGCAGCCTCCAGAGACTTGTTAGGATCCAGGGGTGTTGCATGGTTCACTCTGGCCCCTCACTGGCAGAGCTGAAATTCAGCCCTCACAGTCCAAGTTGCTAGAGGCTTGAGTGATCCCCAGGGCAGCAAGTTAACAATGATGACTTTTGATAATGATTTGCATTCTGAGCTAGAGGGAATCAGACTTTCTTTGGGGACATTTAAATCACCACTCCCTGCCATCTGGTTTGTGTTATTAAATTCCCCATCTTCCAGGAAACTTGCAGTAGAAGATGTTCAAGACCACAGTCATGAAAAGACAACAGCAAGGAATGGTTGGGTGCCCTTTTCTACAAAAACTACTCTAATAATCTGAAACTGCATAATTGAAATGCCTCAAGTCAACGAGGACTCTTACAAGCAACATTTTGTTGTTGTTGTTCAGTCACTCAGTTGTGTCTGACTCTTTGAGACTCCATGGGCTGCAGCATGCCAGGCTTCCCTGCCCTTCACTATCTCCCAGAGTTTGCTCAAACTCATTTCCATTGAATCAGTGATGTCATCCAGCCATCTCACCCTCTGTCATCCCCTTCACCTCCTGCCTTCAATTTTTCCCAGCATCAGGGTCTTTTCCAATGAGCTGGCTCTTCACATCAGGTGGCCAAAGTATTGGAGCTTCAGCTTCAGCATCAGTCCTTCCAATGAATATTCAGGGTTGATTTCCTTTGGGATTGATCTCTTTGATCTCCTTGCTGTCTCTCAAGATTCTTTCCCAGCACCACAGTTCAAAAGCAAACATTCATCAGGGTGTTTTTGTGATAAATGTTGACTAGATAGTGAGCTATGTAGGAGTCCTCTTTCAGTACATTGATAACTGAGTGCCTTTTGGTCATTTTTTTACTTAAAAGTCCCTTTGAGTCAAGTTGGGGGAGTGATAAAAAGTTAAGTAAAAAGAGAAAAAATTAAAGCTGAAGAGAGAAAAAAAAGAGAGAGAGAGATCATTTAAACATGTTTAGAGATAAAACTACCTATCCTTTTAATGGGTTGTTCACCACCATTAGCTGTTCATGTGTATTCATCTGCTCACTTCTTAAAATACTAGGAGATTGTTCCCAAAGTTGAACTAGATTTTCCCCTTTCCCCAAGACATCTTTTGCCAAATGGAAAAACAGGTGAATGAGTTAAGGAATGAAATGGAGGGAGACAATGAAAGAGCCAACAGCTTTCAGGATCTGATATGTTAACCTACCTGATATCAAGTAGGCCTGGACTCTGGGTACAAGTCAATGATAATGTGATAAATTAACTCAAACACTAAAGTATAGTCATTTTACTTTAAAGAAAAAAGAAAAATATGAAAATGCTCTCTTTACTCCACTTCAGCCCTATACAGCTTAAATTCCATTGATTTTGGGTTATTTTACAGTTTCACTTCCTTTTTGTCATTTATTTGATTTCATTAGAAACAGACTACTTACTTTCCACTTCTGTTACTCCTAATTTAGGCTTCAAATGGGCTGGAACTGAGGGAAACTGCAGATGGAGGTAAATCACAATTGCTGTTGTTTGAAACTACAGACCCTTGACCCTTTTGAGGAGATATTTTATCAAATTTTAATTTTAAAATATAGTTTTATAAAATTGACATTGCTAAGACTAAAACACAAATCAAGGCCTTCTATGTTGAGGAAATGATTTAAAAAGTGTGAAAGAGTTATATTACTTGTCTTTCTTTCATTTAAAAATCCCTAATATAAATTTTTAGTAGAACTATAACCAGAAGTAACTTCTGAATGAGCAAGGAAAGAGGTGATCATGGCTAGTAGAACTTGTATGTTAAATAAAGTGTAAGTAGTTTAGAGCATGGACTTTAAAATCCAAGAGACCTTTAAAGGCTTTGTGACTGACTTTCTGGTGAAAAGACACTGGGAAAGCTAAATAACTTCTCTAAAGTCTTGGGCTCCTTGCCTATAAAATAAGGATAAAAATAGCATCTTATTTTACATGGTTGTGATGAAAATTAAATGAGATGATGCATTAAAGTCCTTAGCACAGTATGCAAAGTAACTACTCAATAAATGATAGATATGATAGGATGGTATATGACATATGAAACTTCTTTGAAAACTGGCCCAAAATTAACCAGAATTTTGAGGTAACTAGAGTATCCTTTTCTTGGTCATTTGAGAGAGTGTAGAAAATCTTAATAACAAATTAATAATTTGGGGGATAAAGTGCTAAAAATAACAATTTGCACATTTTACTTGCTCTAAGGAACCATCCTCTTTTTTGATTTCTCACTATTATTATTCATCAGGGGCATTTTTGCAAAACTTGATTGTTTTAGAACCAGTTTGGTTGCTGACAGAGATGTAAATTCAGGAAGGAAAATGATTTCGTTTTAGTATTTGTAAAAAAAAATCTCAAAGTGTTTAACATATAGAAATATAGAAAAAAGTTTTCTAATAGTTAAATAGTTTTCCAATAATTGATACTGATATGTAGTCACATAGGTTAATGAAATACACATTAGAGAAAATGTATGTCTTCTAAAATTATATATTTTTAAAAGTTAAGGATGATTTAATGATGTGGCAAATTTTCAAAGACTTCTTTAATCCAAGCTACCTATATGATTTTTGAAAAATTCTGTTAGATCATAAACTAAGCTTACAGGTGAGAAATTCCTGTTGGAAATTCCTCAGTGTCGAAATGTTAATAATCCTCAGGAAAAACTTAACTCTCAAACTTCTAAATAACTATTACTGTATACATTTTCTCTCTGGTGGAAATCAGTATTTAACATATTGTAATTCTCCTAAAACCATCTGTGACCCCCGTAAGCTTGTTTTCCTCCACCTGTTGATGGTAATGATCGTTACTACATAGTTTGTATTCCGGTCATGGCAGAAAATCTTAACTTTCCTAAGGAATACAGTGGAAGCAGCAGAAGACAATATAATTGGTCTATTCCATTGGCTCAGAGTACACCTTTTCACCTACAAACAAAAACGGCATTTATTATTCTTAGAAAATCCTGGACTTTGTTTCCAGGTGGATGTGTGTTCCAGTTCAAATTCTAACTAGCACTTACTTAACTGGGAGATTTCGGGCAGGTCCCATAAGCTCTCTGAAACTTGAAGACTTTCCCCATCTGTACAAAACAGGTAACAGTAGGTTGTAGCACAGAGGAGAGCTTATGTTAAATCCCTGACGCAGAGGAATGCCCTCCCTGTAACTCTCTTTTGATCTCTCATGCCTATCTCAACTCCTATTTTCTAAATAGTTATATTAAAAAAATATGTTGCTGTTGCTGTTTAGTCGTTAAATTGTATCTGAGTCTATTGCAGCCCTATGGACTGTAACCTGCCAGGCTCCTCTGTTCATGGAATTTCCCAGGCAAGAATACTGGAATGGGTTGCCATTTCCTTCTCCAGGGGATCTTCCCGACCCAGGGCTCGAACCCACATCTCTTTCATTGGCAGAAGGATTCTTTACAATTGAGTCACCAGGGAAGCCCCAAACAAATATGTCTGACTCGTTGTGACCCCATGGATTACAGCCCTCCAGGCTCCTCTGTCCGTGGGATTCTTCAGGCAAGAATACTAGAGAGGGTTGCCATGCACTACTTCAGGGGATCTTCCTGACCCAGGGATCAAACCCACATCTCCTGCATTGCAGGCAGATTTTTTACCTCTGAGCCACTGGAGGAACCCCATTAGAGATTAAAGGTCTTCAATTTTACACCCATGAAAGAAATCAAGAAAATTCAACAAAATTCTGATTTTCCCCATGCTTATTATTCTAATTTTTAAAAATAAAACATTGGCTAGAAAGTCTTTTCCAAGTTTCTTTCTTTCTTTCTTTTTTTTTTTTTGGTGGGGGCAGGGAGAGCCTTTCCTTTGCTGGTAATCTAATATTTGTTTAAACTTATGTAATCCAACACTGCCCCCAAATGTTACATAATTTGTTTTTAGAATTAAGGAGAGTAAATTAGAATTTTTGAATTTGATTTTGAATTCAAATTAGAATTAAGAGAGTAAAAACTATATAAGGAAGAGAGGAAGTTAACACTTTTGGAACATGAACGGTGCTTATTAAATAATGTAAGTTAGCTTCCTTTTGCCCTTCTTTCAGGGTTTTTAAATAGTATTAACTTACTCCTGTTTTGAAAGTCGAAGATTTGGCTCATTTGAACCAGCTCCCTCTCCTTTATCCCATTTTTGAGTTTATGAACTTTACTCTTCTATTATATACATTTATAACATTAACTAACATTGATTCATCATTAGAATATTTTCATTCTTAATTCTCAAAACAACTGTAGTTGATATCTATATTACTTTTATCTCATTAATAAGGAATTAAGATTCAAAGGTTAAGTAACTACTAAGTGATAGAATTGGGAATTGAACATTTACATGATAGAGCAATGATAAAAGAAAAAAAGTATGTTCCTAAGTGAGTGAATACATTGTCAGAATGTATAGGAAAAAACTGGTACCTTCCTTGCTGTAAGGAAACTATTGTTTCTTCCTAGTACAGTGTGCTGCTTTCAATTCTCAAAGGTTGTTAGACAGGCAGGTCTGCAACAGAGCCAAAGTAATTGTAACATTTTTTTGAAATTTGGTGGCTGCAGTGACTAGAACAACTAACAAAAGTAAGTTACTTTTGTATTAGTAAGACATTTTTCAAATTGTATTAATTAATAGTTGCCTTTTATTTTGCTTTACATTGATCTTTTTTTTGTTGTTGTTGCAAAATCCACAGAATGGATATGAGAACCAATAACTTAATAGGATAGCTAGCCGAGCTTGAAATACTACTTCCAATATTGGTTTTTATTTTCCTCACTTCATACTAAGTAAGTGGCTGCCACCTCATTTACTACTGCTTCCAAGAAAAATAAAAATAATAGTCATATTTTTCTTGGTAAAATTAAGTTTTACATGAAATAGCAGCATATTATCTTAATATGCTCAAAGTCAGCAAGAATTTAATTGCATAATTGTTTCATTTTCTTAAATGAACACAATGTGTTATTACCCAATATCAACAAATAGACATCCTTTCTTTCTAGTTTCAATAAACTTTTTTTGTTTCAATTTTTATTGGAGTATAGTTGATTTACCAGAGAAGGCAATGGCACGCCACTCCGGTGTTCTTGCCTGGAGAATCCCAGGGACAGGGGAGCCTGGTGGGCTGCTGTCTATGGGGTCGCACAGAGTCGGACACGAGTGAAGCGACTTAGCAGCAGTAGCAGCGGCATAGTTGATTTACAGTGCTGTGTTAGCTTCAAGGGTACAGCAAAGTGAATCAGTTATATGTTTACATACACCCACCTTTTTTTCTTTTTTAACATTCTTTCCCCATATAGGCCATTACAGAGTATTAAGTAGAGTTCCCTGTGCTATACAGCAGGTTCTTATTAGTTATCTATTTTTTATACAAAAGTGTGTATACATCAATCTCGATCTTCCAGCTTATCCATCCCCTCCATCACTGGTAACCATAAGTTTGTTTTCTACATCCATGAGTCTACTTCTGTTTCATAAATAAGTTCATTTGTACCACCTCTTTCTTTTAGATTCCACAGTATCATGGTGACACTTGCCTTTCTGGGGCTAATTTACTTCACTCAGTATGACAATCTCTAGGTCGTCCATGTTGCTGCAAATGGCATTATTTTGCTCTTTTTAATGGTTGAGTAACTACCGCACAATTGCACTCATCTCACATGCTAGTAAAGTAATGCTCAAAATTCTCCAAGCCAGGCTTCAGCAATACGTGAACCATGAACTTCCAGATGTTCAAGCTGGTTTTAGAAAAGGCAGAGGAACCAGAGATCAAATTGTCAACATTCGCTGGGTCATCAAAAAAGAAAGAGAGCTCCAGAAAAATATCTATTTCTGCTTTATTGACTACACCAAAGCCTTTGACTGTGTGGATCACAATACACTGTGGAAAATTCTGAAAGAGATGGGAATACCAGACCACCCTACCTGCCTCTTGAGAAATCTGTATGCAGATCAGGAAGCAACAGTTAGAACTGGACATGGAACAACAGACTGGTGCCAAATAGGAAAAGGAGTACATCAAGGCTGTATATTGGCACCCTGCTTACTTAACTTATATGCAGAGTACATCATGAGAAACGCTGGGCTGGAAGAAGCACAAGCTGGAATCAAGATTGCCAGGAGAAATATCAATAACCTCAGATATGCAGATGACACCACCCTTGTGGCAGAAAGTGAAGAACTAAAGAGCCTCTTGATGGAAGTGAAAGAGGAGAGTGAAAAAGTTGGCTTAAAGCTCAACATTCAGAAAACTAAGATTATGGCATCACTTCATGGGAAATAGATGGGGAAACAGTGGCTGACTTTATTTGCGGGGGCTCCAAAATCACTGCAGATGGTGATTGCAGCCATGAAATTAAAAGACGCTTACTCCTTGGAAGGAAAGTTATAACCAACCTAGACAGCATATTAAAAAGCAGAGACATTACTTTGTCTACAAAGGTCCGTCTACTCAAGGCTATGGTTTTTCCAGTGGTCATGTACGGATGTGAGAGTTGGACTATAAAGAAAGCTGAGTGCCGAAGAATTGATGCTTTTGAACTGTGGTGTTGGAGAAGACTCTTGAGAGTCCCTTGGACTGCAAGGAGATCCAACCAGTCCATCCTAAAAGAGATCAGTCCTAGGTGTTCATTGGAAGCACTGATGCTGAAGCTGAAACTCCAATCCTTTGGCCACCTGATGCGAAGAGTTGACTCATTGGAAAAGACCCTGATTCTGGGAAAGATTGAGGGCAGGAGGAGAAGGGGACGACAGAGGATGAGATGGTTGGATGGCATCACCGACTCAATGGACACGGGTTTGGGTGGACTCTGGGAGTTGGTGATGGACAGGGAGGCCTGGCGTGCTGCGATTCATGGGGTCGGAAAGAGTCGGACACGACTGAGCGACTGAACTGAATTGAATGTTCCGTTGTATATACATACCAAATCTTCTCTACCAATTCCTTTGTTGATGGACATTTAGGAAGCAACATGGTTCCTTCCATGTTCTGACTATTGTAAATAGTACTGCAATGATTATTGCAGTACATACATCTTCTCAAATTACGGTTTTCTCCAATTATATGCCTAGAGTGGGATTGCTAGGTCATATGGTCAGATATGCAGATGACACCACCCTTATGGCAGAAAGTGAAGAGGAACTAAAAAGCCTCTTGATGAAAGTGGCAGAGGAGAGTGAAAAAGTTGACTAAAAGCTCAACATTCAGAAAACTTAGATCATGGCATCTGGTCCCATCAGTTCATGGCAAATAGATGAGGAAACAGTGGAAACAGTGTCAGACTTTAGTTTTTGGGCTCCAAAATCACTGCAGATGGTGATTGCAGCCATGAAATTAAAAGACGCTTACTCCTTGGAAGGAAAGTTATGACCAATCTAGATAGCATATTAAAAAGCAGAGACATTACATTGCCAGCAAAAGCCCATCTACTCAAGGCTATGGTTTTTCCAGTGGTCATGTATGGATGTGAGAGTTGGACTATAAAGAAAGCTGAGTGCTGAAAAATTGATGCTTTTGAACTGTGGTGTTGGAGAAGACTCTTGAGAGTTCCTTGGACTGTAAGGAGATCCAACCAGTCCATCCAAAAGGAGATCAGTCCTAGGTGTTCATTGGAAGGACTGATGCTGAAGCTGAAACTCCAGTACTTTGGCCACCTGATGTGAAGAGTGGACTCATTGGAAAATACCGTGATGCTGGGAGGGATTGGGGGCAGGAGGAGAAGGGGACAACAGAGGATGAGATGGTTGGATGGCATCACCGACTTGATGGACATGAGTTTGGGTAAACTCTGGGAGTTGGTGATGGACAGGGAGGCCTGGTGTGCTGCGATTCATGGGGTCCCAAAGAGTCGGACACGACTGAGCGACTGAATTGAACTGACGATAGTTCTTTCTTAGTTCAAGGAAACTCCATATGTTCTCCATAGTGATTGTACCAGTTTACATTTCCACCAACAGTTTAGGAGGGTTCCCTTTCCTCCATACCCTCTCCAGCATCTGTAGATTTTAATTTAATGAACTATGACAAAATTAATGGAAGTAAAAGTTTCTGGTGCACCTAGTTAACTTTAGAGGATGTTTCCCCACCTGATTTACGTGTGAATGAGTCATTGGCATTCTAAGAACTTCTTTATGGTCAAATCTGGGCTCATTGTTTCTCAAATATTATGCTATAAAGACAAATACTCATACATCTAGGTAGGTTTGCATTGTTAACATTCCTGTGTATGACTTTAGCAAGTTGACTCTACGTTATTTTGTAAGAAATAAAGGAATAATGACATCTTTTGGGCATGAATTATTTTACAGTTTTTCATGCTGTAACTATATAAATATGGTTGTTAAGAATGAATGCAAGCCTCCCCCCTTTTTTGAACAATACTCTAAACGTCTGTAGGGACTTCCCTGGTGGTCCAGTGGCTAAGATTCCACCCTCCACATGCAGGGGACCTGGGTTTGATCCAAGACCTGGGTCCGACCAGAGAACTAGACACCACAGGCTGCAACTAAAGATTCCCTATGCTGCAACAAAAAGGATTCCACACCTCAACCAGTACAGCCAATAAATAAATTAATATTTTTAAAATGTCTATTTATATTGTTATGGAAACTCAAAAACAAGTATAATACATACCAGCTGGAGACTCTGAGATCACCTTACATTTGGTAAGGAAACTAAGTTATTGGGTGGTGAGTAAGCAGATGCTCCAATGTTACTTAACTCTCACTACAGTTTCCCAAGGTAAGTATCAATACCTCTAGTTTACAGATAACAGAACTGAGACTCAAAGAGGTGTTAACCTGAAAGAAATGAGCTGTCAAGTATTTCTCCAGAAAACATAGGTTTATTTGGGATCTGTTGAGAATTGCAATTCTGGGTCTGCAACCATGGTGAGCCATGTGCAATTTCCCCCACATGGCAAGGGAAGGAGAATGCTTTATACAGGAAAAAAGGAAGTTGGAAAGGCTATAGTAAACAATATGTCCATGGCTTTTCATTGGTTGAGTCCTTGCCAGGAAAAAAAAAGGAGTCTTTCTTCCTCTTGAGGTCTGCTATCATCACAGTGTGGGAGACCCATTTTGGTCTCCTAACCCTATTTAACTGAAGCTTGCATTATTAATCTTTTACAGAGGATAAGGGACTTGCGTCAGGTTTTTTTTTGTTTTTTTTTTTAACCACCTTATATTTCCTTCAAGTGCAGATGACTAAGAATATCTAAATTTAATAATTTCACAATGGGTTGGATTTCACTTCAAAATCCCCTACCAAAAAAAAAAAATGTAAGTCTTTAGATTTTTCTCATATCTGGTAATACAAGAAGAGTTTGAATTAAACTGCAAGAATACTGAATTGGAAAGTCCTCATATTGGAACTGAGTGGGACCCTAAGGGGTCTTCTTTTTCTTATTTATAGAAAAAGGCTTTTGACTCCTAGCATTCCCCTGAGTTCCAAAGAGCAGACTAAAGCAGTTACTAATTAGAGAAATGAAGGAATACAGAAATAAAAGAAAAGCAGTCAAACAAGAAAAGTAATGACAGCTTAAACAATAGTTGAGCAATAAAACAGAGTCCGAGTTCCTCCTCAAGGAATATAAATAACAATCTGATGCATATCTTTGAGTTTTTCTGTAGAAACTAAGACTACCACACAGCTGGAGGATGGTGACTACATGCTGATCACAAATACACAGAACCCAGACTTGTGTGGCAGGAAGGGGGACCCCTTCCAGGGCCTGAAACTGCGCTCTTGTCTAACAGTCAGAAATGAATTGTCTAAGGAGACACATGTTCTGAGAAAGCAACAGATTTTATTGGGAAAGGGCACCCAGGTGGAGAGCAGTAGGGTAAGGGAACCCAGGAGCACTGCTCTGCCAAGTGGCTCGCAGTCTTGGATTTTATGGTGATGGGATTAGTTTCCAGGTTGTCTCTGGCCAATCATTCTGACTCAGAGTCCTTCCTGGTGGTGCACACCTTGTTCAGCCAAGATGGATGCCAGCGAGAAGGATTCTGGGAGGTGGTCGGACATGTGGTGTCTCCTTTTGACCTTTCCTGAACTCTTCTGGTTGGTGGTTGCTTATTAGTTCCATGTTCCTTACCAGGACCTCCTGTTGTAAAACAACTCATGCAAATAGTTACTATGGTGCCTGGCCAGGGTGGGCGGTTTCAGTCAGTGTGCTTCCCTTAACAGTTGGAACCAGCAGGTCAATGACTAAGATTTCTGAAACATCACTTGTTACCTTACCACCAACCAACAGAAAGAAAGTCATTCACCCTGCACCAAATGTTGCCTTTAAAAACATTACCCTGAAAGTGATTAGAAATTTGGGTCTTTTGAGCATTACTTGCTCATTCTCCTTTTTTGACACCCTGCAATAAAGGCCATACTCTCCTTTACCACAACCTAAAGTCAGTAGATTGGCTTTGCTGCACAGCAGGTGAGTGGACCCAGGTTAAGTTTGGTAACCATATAGTGCAAAAGGAGCAGCAGGGGTTAATTTTTTTAAAAATAATTTCATTTATTTGTTTTGGCTGTGTTGGGTCTTCGTTGCTACATGGGCTTTTCTCTAGTTGTGGGGAGTGGAGTCTGAGTTGCAGCGTGTGGGCTTCTCATTGCTGTGGCTTCTCTTGTTGCGAGGCATGAGCTCTAGGGCACCCAGGCTTCAGTAGTTGTTGCACATGGGCTCAGTGGTTGCAGTTTCAAGGCTCTAGAGCACAGGCTCAATAGTTGTAGTTGCACTGGCCCTGTTGCTCCGCAGCGGGTGGGATCCTCCCAAATCAGGGGTCAAACCCATGTCTCCTGCATTAGTAGGCAGACTCTTTACCACTAAGCCACCAGAGAAGCCCTGGGGTTAATTTTAACAAAAGAAAAGGACACAGAAAGGACTTTTGCTTAATCAGTTAATATTTCATTAATGGTTTCAAATTCTTAAACCATAGAACAGGTATTTCATTTTCCCTCTTTACCCAACTCTGACAATATGGTCAGAACTAGATTATTTCCTGTAATTGATTGGAGGTGCTGGGGAGGAAGACGTTTTCCTTCATCTTTCTAGATTCTTCTGGATGGTTTAAAATTAAATAACATAAGGCAAACTAACAGGAGAAAATCAAAGTTTAATAACATGGTATATATGGGAGAGAGCTAGGAAAACTGAGTAATTTCTCAAAATGGCCAAGCTCTTATATTTTAAATACCATCTTCAGTTAAAGAAAAAAAGAAGGGTAGGGAAAGTCAGTTAAGAAAGGTTGCAGGAAAAAGCACAATAAATGAGGGTGATTTTGCTACAGACTTAAGTCATTGCTTACTCTATTGATGAGTTTCAAGAGATTTGGTAAACCTCCTCTTCCAGGGTCAGAGAGGAAGATGCTCTTACAAATGGAGATTTCCCTTGCAAATGTAATGTTTCTCACAAAAGTGCAAATATTATTGGTTTTCAGAGCACTTCTGATGTGTGCTATTTCTCAGAAAACAGCCAGCTTAAAACAATATGCCAAAGAGACATATTTCAGGGTGGCAAATTCTGCTCTGGAAACTGTACATATGAATTCTCATGTCATAATTTGCCAAATGTTGTCAATAATTTCAAGTCTACATGAAAGCAAGAAACATGTGTTTCATGTATATAGAAGCACACACACAGAAAAAAACACCACTAAATATGTGGAGATATAAACCTTGAGAAAAACTACAGGAGACAAACAACAACCAAATAAGAAATTAAAGTCAAGTCCACTAGAGATTATCATACTAAGTGAAGTAAGTCAGAAAGAGAAGACAAATACCATATGATATCACATATATGTGGAATCTAAAATATGACACAAATGAACTTATTTACAAAGCAGAAACAAACTGACAGGTACAGAGAAGAGACCTGTGGTTCTCAAGGGTGGGTGGGGGAAAAGATGGGGAGTTTGGTATCAGCAGATGAAAACTAGCATGTGTAGAATGGACAAAAAACAAGGTCCAACTGTATTTCATCAATATCCTGTAATTAATCAAATGAAAAAGAATATATATCTGAATTACTTTGCATACAGCAGAAATTAATACAGCACTGTAAATCAACTGTACTTCAATAAAATAAACTTTTAAAAAAGAACAACAAAAAAATGAAGTCCAATAGAAAACGATTCTGTAGGACTTTCAAGTTTGCCAGCTCAACTGGAAACTATTTTCTAACTGTGTCTGCACAAGACCTTATAAGCAGCATCTTCTAAGAGATGTTTAACAAAACCATATATATAATTTTACATTTTCTAGTAGCTACATTTAAAAAAAAGAAATGTGAAGTTAATTTTAATAATGTCTTCTTTTAACTGAATACGTATCTAAAATATCATTTCAACATGTAATCAATATAAAATTTTAAATGTAGTATTTTAGATTTTTTAATAGTAAATCTGGTATTTTAACTTTACCTCAAGTATTCAGCAGCTTGGGGATAGGTTACTATGTTGAAAACAGTTGAATATATTTATATAGAGTTCTTAGGGATTCATTTGGGATCTAGGCTTTGAAATAATTAGGCAGATCCATTTAACAGCAATAGGGAGCTTGATAAGCAGGTGTTTGTCTCATGTCTAAAATCTTAAACCTCCCTTGCCTTGTACAGCAATGTCAGCTCAGTTCGGTTCAGTCACTCAGTCATGTCCGACTCTTTGTGAGCCCATGAATCTCAGCATGCCAGGCCTCCCTGTCCATCACCCACTTCCAGGTTTACTCAAACTCATGTCCATCGAATCAGTGATGCCATCCAGTCATCTCATCCTCTGTCGTCCCCTTCTCATCCTGCCCCCAATCCCTCCCAGCATCAGGGTCTTTTCCAATGAGTCAACTCTTCGCATCAGGTGGCCAAAGTAATGGCGTTTCAGCTTCAGCATCAGTCCTTCCAATGAATACCCAGGACTGATCTTTAGGATGGACTGATTGGATCTCCTTGCAGCCCAAGGGACTCTCAAGAGTCTTCTCCAACACCACAGTTCAAAAGCATCAATTCTTCGGCTCTCAGCTTTCTTCACAGTCCAACTCTCACATCCATACATGACCACTGGAAAAACCACAGCCTTGAGTAGACAGACCTTTGTTGGCAAAGTAATATCTCTGCTTTTTATATGCTGTCTAGGTTGGTTATAACTTTCCTTCCAAGGAGTAAGCGTCTTTTAATTTCATGGCTGCAATCAACATCTGCAGTGATTTTGGAGCCCAAAAATTAAAGTCAGCCACTGTTCCCACTGTTTCCCCATTTATTTCCCATGAAGTGATGGAACTGGATGCTATGATCTTAGTTTTCTGAATGTTGAGCTTTAAGCCAACTTTTTCACTCTTCTCTTTCACTTTCATCAAGAGGCTTTTTAGTTCCTCTTCACTTTCTGCCACAAGGGTGGTGTCATCTGCATATCTGAGGTTATTGATATTTCTCCCAGCAATCTTGATTCCAGCTTGTGCTTCTTCCAGCCCAGCGTTTCTCATGATGTACTCTGCATATAAGTTAAATAAGCAGGGTGCCAATATACAGCCTTGATGTACTCCTTTACCCATTGGGAACCAGTCTGTTGTTCCATGTCCAGTTCTAACTGTTACTTCCTGATCTGCATATAGATTTCTCAAGAGGTGGGTCAGGTGGTCTGGTAATCCCATCTCTTTCAGAATTTTCCACAGTTTATTGTGATCCACACAGTCAAAGGCTTTGGTGTAGTCAATAAAGCAGAAATAGATATTTTTCTGGAGCTCTCTTGCTTTTTTGATGACCCAGCGAATGTTGGCAATTTGATCTCTGGTTCCTCTGCCTTTTCTAAAACCAGCCTGAACATCTGGAAGTTCACTGTTCACGTATTGCTGAAGCCTGGCTTGGAGAATTTTGAGCATTACTTTACTAGCGTGTAAGATGAGTGCAATTGTGTGATAATTTGAGCATTCTTTGGCATTGCCTTTCTTTAGGATTGGAATGAAAACTGACCTTTTCCAGTCCTGTGACCACTGGTGAGTTTTCCAAATTTGCTTATTGAGTGCAGCACTTTTCACAGAATCATGTTTTATGATTTGAAATAGCTCAACTGGAATTCCATCACCTCCACTAGCTTTGTTTGTAGTGATGTTTTCTAAAGCCCACTTGACTTCACATTCCAGGATGTCTGGCTCTAGGTGAGTGATCACACCATCGTGATTATCTGGGTCATGAAGATCTTTTTTGTACAGTTCTTCTGTGTATTCTTGCCACCTCTTCTTAATATCTTCTCTTTCTGTTAGGTCCACACCATTTCTGTCCTTTATCGAACTCATCTTTGCATGGAATGTTCCCTTGGTATCTCTAATTTTCTAGAAGAGATCTCTAGTCTTTCCCATTCTGTTTGCATTGGTCGCTGAGGAAGGCTTTCTTATCTCTCCTTGCTATTCTTTGGAACTCTGCATTCAAATGGGAATATCTTTCCTTTTCTCCTTTGCTTTTCACTTCTCATCTTTTCACAGCTATTTAAGGCCTCATCAGACAGACATTTTGCTTTTTTGCATTTCTTTTCCATGGGGATGGTCTTGATTCCCGTCTCCTGTGCAATGTCACAAACGTCCATCCATAGTTCATCAGGCACTCTGTCTATCAGATCTAGACCCTTAAATCTATTTCTCACTTCCACTGTATAATCATAAGGGATTTGATTTAGGTCATATATGAATGGTCTAATGGTTTTCCCTACTTTCTTCAATTTAAGTCTGAGTTTGGCAATAAGGAGTTCACGGTCTGAGCCACAGTCAACTTCCAGTCTTGTTTTTGCTGACTGTATAGAGCTTCTCCATCTTGGCTGCAAAGAACATAATCAATCTGATTTCGGTGTTGACCATCTGGTGATGTCCATGTGCAGAGTCTTCTCTTGTGTTGTTGGAAGAGGGTGTTTGCTATGACCAGTGTGTTCTTCGCAAAACTCTATTAGCCTTTGCCCTACTTCATTCCGTACTCCAAGGCCAAATTTGCCTGTTACTCCAGGTGTTTCTTGACTTCGTACTTTTGCAAAACAGTCCCCTATAATGAAAAGGACATCTTTTTGGGTGTTAGTTCTAAAAGGTCTTGTAAGTCTTCATAAAACCATTCAAATTCAGCTTCTTTCAGCATTACTGGTTGGGGCACAGCCTTGGATTACCATGATATTGAATTGTTTGCCTTGGAAATGAACAGAGATCATTCTGTCGTTTTTGAGATTGTATCCAAGTACTGTATTTCGGAATCTTTTGTTGACCATGATGGCCACTCCATTTCTTCTAAGGGACTTCTGCCCACAGTAGTAGATATAATGGTCATCTGAGTTAAATTCACCCATTCCAGTCCATTTTAGTTTGCTGATTCCTAGAATGTCAGCGTTCATTCTTGCTATCTCCTGTTTGACCACTTCCAATTTGCCTTGATTCATGGACCTAACATTCCAGGTTCCTATGCAATATTTCTCTTTACAGCATCGGACCTTGCTTCTATCACCAGTCACATCCACAACTGGGTATCGTTTTTGCTTTGACTCCACCCCTTCACTCTTTAACGTATGCCACTGATAAAAGCTACTGATATCAAAAAAGCTGTGAAATGCTGTAAGTATATTTCATAAAATTTGTAAACTTGATATGTGTACACTATGAAAGTATCAGAAAATCTTCTGTAAACTTATACTCTGAATAAAAAGATAAATCCTGGGATTTTGTGGGAATCCAGGGTCCAAGACTCCAAGCTCCCAGTGTAGGGGGCCTGGGTTCCATCCCTGGTCAGGGAACTAATATCTCACATGCTGCAAGTAAGACCTGGTGCAGCCAAATAAAGAAATAATTTTTTAAAAGATTAATCCAGAAAGAGAAGTTTGAAGGTCACGCTTGTATGGGTCACTCCTTTAAAAAATTCCTGGCAGTGGGACCTCATTTAACAGAAGAATAGGGAAATAAGAGGTAAGTCATCCTACCTTTCCTGCCTCTGCTCCTTAGTTCTAGAGTTTTGAGAAGGATACTGACTAACTTGTGCAGATCAGTTAAGAACAACCAGGGGAACTATGAAAACACTTGAAACCACATCCTGTAAGGAGCAGTGAATACGGCTTCTAAAGATCAGAGTTTGAGGCCAGGACAGTTAAGCAGAGTGATAATAAGCAGAGGTATATGTGTGCTTAGTCGCTCAGTTGTGTCCAACTCTTTTTGACCCTATGGACTGTAACCTGCTGGCTCCTCTGTCTATGGGGATTCTCCAGGCAAGAATAATGGAGTGGGTTGCCAGGCCCTCCTCCAGGGGATCTTCCCAACCCAAGGATCAAACCCAGGTGTCCTGCATTGCAGGTGGATTCTTTACCAACTGAGCCACCAGGGAAGCCCAGTAAGCAGAGGAGAGGGGAGCAGATAGGAGGATTTTCTTCAGTCATGAAATATTTCCTGCCATATCAGTAAACAAGGATGTCACAGTCATCAGAAATTCCTGCCCAAGGTGAGTTGGTGAACCCTAAGGGCACTCATCCTGGAGAAGGAAATGGCAACCCACTCCAGTACTCTTGCCTGGAAAATTCCATGGATAGAGGAGCCTTGTAGGCTACAGTCCATGGGGTCACAAAGAGTTGGACACGACTGAGCGACTTCACTTCACTTCACTCCAAGGGCACTCATGGGGAGAAGAATACCTGGGATCCAACAGCCATCATGCTGCAGCTATGTCCTATGGTGAGCCCCAAGAGAGCTCAGGATGTGAAAATCACTGGATACTGGCTGAGGATAGCTGAGATGCATATGAAAGGAATGATTTCAGTGAGTCTTGCATCTTCTCATACATAGAAAAGCGCAAAATTCCTTAACTTATGATATCTGGTTTTCTTTAATTAACAACAATGTTTTGATGTTCAGACTATCTGCCCTTTGTTGCAAAACTTCTATATAACCTGGATCCTTTCCTTTCTTTCTTGGAGCAGTTCTCTCAGGGTCACTTGAAGTGCTATCTCCTGGGTTTGAAGTCCCCCAAATTCCCACCAAATTAAACAAAACTCTTAAACTTTCAGTTCAGTTCAGTTCTGTCCCTCAGTCATGTCCAACTTTTTGCAACCCCATGCAGCACGCCAGGTTTCCCTGTCCACCACCAACTCCCGGAGCTTGCTCAAACTCAAATCCATTGAGTCGGTGATGCTATCCAACAATCTCATCCTCTGTCGTCCCCTTCTTCTCCTGCCTTCAATCTTTCCCAGCATCAGGGTTTATTCTAAGGAATCAGTTCTTCGCATCAGGAGACCAAAGTATTGGAACTTCAGCTTCAGCATCAGTCCTTCCAATTAATATTCAGGACTGATTTCCTTTAGGATTAACTGGTTGGATCTCCTTGCAGTACAAGGGGCCCTCAAGAGTCTTCTCCAACACCACAGTTAAAAAACATCAGTTTTCTTTATGGCCCAACTCTCACATCCATACATGACTACCAGAAAAACCATAGCCTTGACTACATGGACCTTTGTTGGCAAAGTAATGTCTCTGCTTTCTAAGATGCAGTCTAAATTTCTCATAGCTTTTCTTCCAAGGAGTAAGCGTCTGTTCATTTCACGGTTACAGTCACCATCTGCAGTGATTTTGGAGTCCAAGAAAATAAAGTCTGTAACTGTTTCCATTGTCTCCCCATCTATTTGCCACGAAGTGATGGGACTGGATACCAAGATCTTAGTTTTCTTAAAGTTGAACTTTAAAGCCAGTTTTTTCACTCACTCTCCTCTTTCACTTTAATCAAAAGGCTCTTTTGTTCTTCTTCACTTTCTGCCATAAGGGTGGTATCTGAGGTTATTGCCAGGGTTTTGTCCTGGCAATCTTGACTCCAGCTTTTGTTTCATCCACTCCAGCATTTCACATGATGCACTCTACTCTACATATAAGTTAAACAAGCAGGGTGACAATATACAGCCTGATGTACTCCTTTCCCAATTTGGAACTGGTCTGTTGTTCCATGCCCGGTTCTAACTGTTGCTTCTTGACCTGCATACTGATTTTTTTCAGGAGACAGGTAAGGTGGTCAGGTATTTCCCATCTCTTTAAGAATTTTCCACAGTTTATTGTGATCCCAAAGGCTCTAGCATAGTCAGTGAAGCAGAAGTAGATGTTCTCCTGGAATTCTCTTGCTTTTTTTTATGATTCAGCGAATGTTGGCAATTCGATCTCTGGTTCCTCTGCCTTTTCTAAATCAAGCTTGAACAGCTGGAAGTTCTTGGTTCATGTGCTGTTGAAGCCTCCCTTGGAGAACTCTGAACATTATTGTGCTAGTGTGTGAGATGAGTCTCAACTTTTAGGTTGTGACTATTTTTTAAGTTGACATGTTATACTGGCAAATACTTAAAAGGGATGTCACAGAAGAGGAATAGGCAAAAAGCAAACAAAAAAACTACTCATGAAACAGAAGGCAAGCTGGCTGAACACAAAGACAGTGGTTTCTAAAACTACAAAGAAAAAAATCTTTTGGGAGACAAGGAATTTTGATCTACAGCTGAGGGATTGGACAGGGAAAGGGAAGGGGAAAGTCACTGTCTAAGGCTCCTCCTATCTCCAAGTATGGATTTTATTTGTCCCAAATATTGAACAGAGAGATAGTGTGGAGGTATAATAGTTTACTGGCTTTGACATATTACTAGTCCTGTAACTAAATCTTGGCTCAAGCTTTAGGAGTTTGTTCACTTTGGGCAAGTTTCTTAGATTCTCCTGGCTTTTTTCCTCTATAAAATAAAAATAATACACCCAAAATCTACTTCTGGGATTATAGGAAGTCTTTGTCTTCTATAAGATGCTACAAAAACACAAGTTTCTGTTTTCGTGGGATAAGCCAAGAAAGTCCCTTAACTCAGCAGTCCTATTGCTTTTACCTTCTCCCTTCCTACTCCATTTCAGGTCCTGTTGTAACCAAACAGAGCCTATGGGGCCTTCCTGAGACAGGTTCCCTGTCCCTCATGTCCTCTAACTACCTCCTTTTTTCTTTTTTGGCCATGTCACATGGCATGTGGGATCTTAGTGCCCCCACCAGGGATCAAACTCATGCTCCCTGCAGTGTGGAAGCACAGAGTCCTACCTACTAAGCTGCCAGGGAATTTCTTTCACACCTGGGTCTTGCTTGTACAACAAACAAAAATCCCTTCAGCCTCCTAGGCTTTGCCAGAGTCTCAAGGAATAAACTTAATCAGGTCAGTAAATGCAGAAGAAAAGGAAAATGGTTAATAAGACATAGTCTAGCCATTAAGGCAAAGTCAAGGAGCATTTTTTTCCCTTGTAGCTCAGTTGTTAAAGACTGCCTGCAGGGTTCGATTCCTGTGCTGGGAAGATCCCCTGGAGAAGGAAATGGCAACCCACTCCAGTCATCTTTCCTGGAGAATCCCATGGACAGAGAAGACTGGCAGGCTACATTCCATGTGGTTGCAAGAGTCTGACAGGACTTAGCAACTAACCCCCCCAAGGGCTATAGATAATATTCTGAGCCACACCCTTTTGAGCTGTTTTGCAGCTACTGAAACTTCCACCAGGTAGAAGTAGTTAACTGTACACTGCCTACATGCATGTGGACCACAGACTGATTGCAATCAAAAGGTTGATGATGTTGACTCCTGATGACCTCACCACCAAACAAATCAGAAAAATGTCCCTGGGCAGATCACACACCCAGCAATTCTCTCCCTCACCCTGTCTCTAAAAATCTTTTCCTGAAAGCCACAGAACAGTTCAGGTCTTCTGAGTACTAGAGACCTGCACTCCTTAGTTGACACCTACAATAAACACTGCATTTTCTGTCCCCCAAACCTGACGTCAGTAGATTTGCTTTACTGCACACCGAAGCAAGCAGATCCTAGTTCCACCCTGTAACAGTCTTCCCACAACCAACTACCCATTCCTGTTACCACCTCTTCAGTTCAGTTCAGTTCAGTTGCTCAGCCGTGTCTGACTCTTTGCAACCCCAAGAACCGCAGCACGCCAGGCCTCCCTGTCCATCACCAACTCCTGGAGTTTACTCAAACTCATGTCCATCTAGCTGGTGATGCCATCCAGCCATCTCATCCTCTGTCGTCCCCTTCTCCTCCTGCCCCCAATCCCTCCCAGCATCAGGGTCTTTTCCATGGAGTCAACTCTTCGCATGAGGTGGCCAAAGTATTGGAGTTTCAGCTTCAACATCAGTCCTTCCAATGAACACTGATCTCCTTTAGGACTGATCTCCTTTAGGATGGACTGGTTGGATCTCCTTGCACCTCTTAGATGTACCTTATCTTACTGTCACAATACAGGAACATCTACTGTAAAGATAAAAGCAGTTTATTTCAACCTCGAGGTAGGGCAAAAGGTCAAAACAGTCATGAAACAAAAATCTGTAAAACCATTGCCTGCGTCTTACACCCTGCAACTGCCATCCTTGAAAATTAGTCACCCACGGAAAGGACAATACTATCTCAGGACTGCTCTGCTGAGTATCAAACCTCTTATCAGAGACCTTTAACCCTCATAAAATAATGCATCCATGCTAGCCACGTACATCAGCTAACTCAGAAGAGTTTTAAAATTTGCAGTGTTGGAAGAAAAATAACTAGACTAACTTTATTTTTGAACTGCAGTCTCTGGATCTCAGATCTGGGAGTGGAGAGTGAATTTAATCAAACCCTTACCCACTGGTAACACACTACTATTTCTTTTCTCTAACCAGATTCCTCTCTCCCAGCTTCCACATACATTAGGGAGATAGTAGAGAAGACACAAACTCTGGAGTCAGATTCCTTGAGTCCCCTACTGTGGAGAGGGACCTCAGCTTATCTGCAAAACAAGGATAATTCGTAGTCCACAGTGTTGAGGATTAACTAAGCAAACCCCTTGACACGTGATTAGCAATAAATGGGAGCTATCAGTATTATTTTTCTGGCACTCCCAGCAGCAAAAGGCCGTCAGATTTCCGAAGCTTTGGTGTCTGTGACTTCCCAAACCAACCCATATTTAAACCCTTTTCAGCCGTCTTCTGCGAGTCTCAGTAGCTAGTGAAACTGCTGGCTCTCAATCCAGCAAACCGGGTATAGATCTTCTCGCGGATACTGCACGGCATTTCAAGTCAAGACTTCGTAAATGCTTTAAAATAACACTTCACGAGATTAAGAGTGCATAACCTGTCCCGCCCAACGACCACGAGCAGGACTCAGAGGAGCCACAGGCTGAGGGTCAGGTTCCCCGCGCGGGGCGTGGACTCTTGCTTCCGCCATCTTCCTCGACATTCTGCGCATGTCCCAACTGCGTTTGGGGAGGAGGGCGTGCCTACCAGCCAGCCGGTTGAAGGCGGAATCTCATAGCAATTAGGCGAATACGACCGGGAGGGCGGAGAAATGCATGCGAGAGGGTGGAGCAGGAGGCGGAAGAACTGAAATCAGCTGACTGGGTCTCGTGACAGTCTGGGCCGGGGCGACGCAGGCGTACTGGAGCGAGGTCCTCACAGCCTGAGCGAAGATGGCGGCCTCCAGAGTGAGCCTCTGAGAGGCAGAGGGAGGAGGTGGAGGGGGCGGGGAGGCAGCGCCGCCGCGGCATCAGGAACCCGCGGCAGTGGAGCTACGGGGCCTCCGTGGGGAAAGGGGAAGTGGTGTAGGGGAGGAGGCCGGAGGGCGCCTCATCCCACTCTGGACGCGGAGCCGGCGGCAGGAGGAGCTCGGGCTGGAGCCTCTCCAGCCTCCCGCGAAGGTAAATCACCACGGGCACCGGACTCTGGAGCTTTGCTTTACCCCCTCGCCACGCCGCGAGGACTTGGGGCGCCAAGGGCAGGGAGAAGGAAGGGTGGTGCTGTCTGGGCCGCAACCTCCAGCAATTCAGGAAAGCAGATTACCCTCCCCCCAGGCTGCTGGTCAGGTTCCTGTCGTCGGACCCCGCCACCCCCACCCCGCCTGCCCCCTGCGGTTCTGAGTGACAGTCGCCCAGGGCCCTGCCATGTTCAGTCCCACCCCTCTTTTCGCCTCCTTTTCTGGGTTTCTTCCCACCATGGTCTCCCCCACTGCACTCTGCACATCCTTACCCCGCTCAGCCCTTATTCCTCAGGGTTTGCAGCCCTGTGGGCTCGCAGCCCTCTGGGCTCCGCCCTCCGGATTCCCTTTCATCCTCCTAGTCGGAGCGCTCTTCCTACTGGATGCCCGGAACTCTTGTTTCCGTGGGTCAGTGACCCTCCTTCCTCCCAAGTATTGCATAGACTTTTAACTTTATTTGCGTAGCTTTGTTTCGTTTTCTTAGGAAATGGGGAGCACCCGCGTCGTTTCTTCTTCAGCTCCTCCCTTTTCCAAAATGAAGTTTTCTCCCCTCAGCGTTTCTTTTTGCAAGAGAGCTTATTCACAGGGGCCTTTCCTCCGCTGCTGTGATTTTTGTCTCTGAATGCGGCCTTTAGATGGGTGAAGTGGGACTTAGATGTTCAGTGAAGTGGCTGTTAAAGGCGGATTTGACTCTACACTTAAAAAGTGTCCTCCCCTAAATTGTGTTGGGTGTTAAGGTAACCTCTCTTAAGACTTTGCTTTACAGGTTGCTTAGGGGAGAACATTAGAAGTCTTCCCCAAATGTGGCAGTGGTTTCCCGAAGTAAATGATTTCTCGGTTCCTCTCTCTGCTTTTCCCTTTGATCCGATCTTTGATTCCCCTTGGGCTTCTACCTGATGCTGTTGCCCACTGTGAAGGAGTTTATACACTAGAGTTATTTTGAGCTTCTTGGAGTGTAGAGACTTGGGTGAAAAGTTAAATTTCAGAATATTTTTTCAGGACCTGTCCCAAAGATTGTCTCACTGTGTTTTCTTCTTGCTTGATGACAAGATTTTTAGGTTTGAAAGTACTGTATGCAGAGCCTAAGGAAATTACAGTTGTTGTGTATATTACCAGTACTCTGTGAGTTTATGGGAAATGAAACAGGACTTGCCTTTAAAAAAAAAAAAGAGGTTTAAAAAACTCGTCAATAATTGAGTGTCCCCAAAAGACTTGATTTCACTGTTCTTTGGAAGTGCTTTATTGTTTGACTAGCATATAATGTAAGATCATGTTAACATTTTAAATGTAATGTGAAACAGTTTAAGCAGCTATATCTTAAACTTGGCTTGTGGGGTTAATATCACAATGGAATATAAGGCCATCCTCATTTAGAAATATTACATTATACTCTGAAAACAGGAAGTAGCACATATTAACGGAGGAAAAGTGGAGTCAGAGGGTTATTAAGAGATAGGAATTTTACATTCTATAGTCTAGTTCATGGAAAAATACCACAGTTTGTATTCCACTGGGAGGTAATGGATATTCCTCTTTTTTCTAAACTGGCAGTAGTAAATAGTAAAATATATGAATGTTATAAGGGAAAAAGTTCTGGAATTATGGAAAGGATGAGTTATTTTTAAGAATTAACTTTATCCACAAATAAATAGAAGCTGGTTGCTTTGGTGGAATGAAACAGTGCTGGCTTTGTTATTGAGTTTGTAGATGGGAGGGTAGTGGAGTCAGGTTCTTGGTAGATACTGAATTATGGCTGAAATTAAAAAATCTGTTTTAACTAATTTGGCTGTATTCCTAAACTTCTATTTGAATTTGAGGTTTCCATTGCTCATACCTTTCTCATTTTTCTCTGACTGCATACTTAAAATTAGTAAAATAGAGGCACATCTAAGCAGATAAATTATCAAAAATTTTGTTGCTACTAATAGTTATAGGCCTAAATGTTTACCGTAATGCTTATTAGTGGTTCGAGGGGAGTTGTCTTCAAAAAGATCCTTTAAGTCAGTTGTTTCTCAACTTTATCAAACCCAGTAAAGGCCTCCTTTTTATTTCAAGTAATTTGTAACAGCTTCTTTACTATCCTGAATTAGTTTATAAGTTAGTATAACCACCTCTGGCTTTGGCCCTGGGACAAAAAGAGCCTTTGGTTCCACTGTAGGATCAAAAAAGAACCAGACTAACTTCAAATTCATGATTTTTTTTTTTTTTTTGAAACCTATTAAGTTGCTGAGGCCACAGGGCAAACCAGTGGCCTGAAATTTAAGGAGAGAAAGAGTACATATGAACTCACGTTCACCTTCAGTAGACACATCTGGGCACTGATAAAGAGCATTCAGCTTGAGTAGCTGACAAGTTGATGAAGGCTGAGTTCACTTCTTTATCTACATTCTTTATTGGGTACTCCTAGAAAAGATTGGAATGAGATCTGGGGAGTGTCTCTTGTGGTGCTGAGCCAGAGAACAGGAGAAGAGCAACAGAGTTTTCAGGAAGGGCAAAAAACTCTCTCTCTCTCTCTCTCTCTCTCTCTCCCGTATAGAATAAAAACCTTAATCTTTAGAGAGAATGGGCATCTCTACCAGCAGGCCCTGTTGGTGAGCTGAGGGAAGACAGAAACTGGGGAGGGCAACTTTTTGGGGAAGGGACACTGAGCCCAAAATTCCAGCCTGGGGAAACAGGAAAATTACACCTCTGAGAAACAGGGACACAGCATATGTCTAGGACTAAACCTTAGGACAACAGAGACTGTAACCCCACCTCTCTGCCACTAAGTTAAGAAACTGTGAATAGCAAGTAGCTGCAAAATAGTACAAGGTGAGGAATAAGATTACGCAAAGAGGCACAGGGCAAAGAATCAAATAGACATTGCTTTAATAAACCATTCCTGACCTAGGCATAAGCTGTTCTGTAGATATTTGAAGCCGGTAATACAGTGGGGATAAAACCACAAAAGTGAAAGTATTAATTGCTCAGTCATGTCTGACTCTTTGCAGCATCATGGACCAAAGAGTATGGACCAGGCTCCTCTGTCCATGGAATTCTCCAAGGCAAGAATACTGGAGTGGGTTGCCATTCCCTTCTCCGGGGATAACCATAGCAACAGTGAATCATAAACTCAGCCCAGCTCCTAACATCCTTCACTAAAGACTCAACAAAGAAAAGATGTTCCCATTTCCCTTCACAAAAATTACTTACCTCTATCTCTGCTGTCCTATTACATGTCCCACTTTCAGCAAAAAATTACAAGACATACAAAAGACAAAAAACATTCCCAAGAGAAAGAGCAGTCCATCACCAGGATTACTCGTTGGCTAACATAGGTGCTTCTATCTGATAAGGGAATTTAAAATGACTATAATTAATGTTAAAGGTATAAACAAAAAGTGGACAGCATACAAAATCAGCTGGGTAGTTTCAGCTGACAGATAGAAACTATAAGAAAGAATCAAAAGGAAATGTCAGAAGTTTCACTACATAGTGCCTTTGGGCTCATCAGTTGATCTGAAACAACCAAAGAAAGAATCTGTGAATTTGTAGATATCAGAAATTATCCAAGTGAAATACAAAGAGTTTAAAAAGAGAACAGGAGCTTGGGGATTCTATCTAACACGTTTAAATACATGCATAATTAGAATCCCGGAAGAGGACAGAGCAGAAGAAATGTTGAAATATTTGAGGAAATAATCGAGAATTATCTGAAATTAATGCCAGACATCAAACTAGAGGTGTAAGAAACTTAGAGAACACCAAGCAGGGTAAACACCTGCCACTTAAAAAACCTGCATAAGACATCAAATTCAAACTTAGTTCTCCTAAGAGAAACTGTTGAAGTAACCAAAGAAAAGAGAAACATTCTATACAAAGAAACAAAGATAAGAGTTACAGCAGAGAAGCCATGCAAGCCAGAAGACAGCAAAGTGACAGCTTTAAAGTACTGAAAAAAAAAACAGTAAAAAATATCCATCAAAAATGCAGACAAAATACAGATACTCTGAAAAGCCATGAGAATTCAGACTTCTCATGAAGTTTTTATGATGTATGCATTACAGGAAAATTATGTGTATATTAAATGGCAAAACATACTTCATGATTTGTATTTTAATATAAAACTAAATTCTGGGATTAGCTGTAAATAGGCTTTTATCTATGTGAATGACCACTTGGATATTTGAAAGTCACTTGAGGACAGTTCATCAGTCTGTGGGACTGTCTTGCTTGTTGAGGGGTATGTAGCTCCATCCACTAAATCCTAGAAGTGTTTTCTTTTTTTTTTTTTAAGTGTTTTTAATCATAGTGTCTCAAGGCAGCAGCCCCACCCCAACTTCCACTCTTGCAACCATTACTTTAATTCAATACATTGAATTAAACTTTCTTTTCAACACATTTTTTCTGCTCCAGCTGTGTTCACAGATG
This sequence comes from Cervus elaphus, assembly GCF_910594005.1. Taxonomy (NCBI): domain Eukaryota; kingdom Metazoa; phylum Chordata; class Mammalia; order Artiodactyla; family Cervidae; genus Cervus; species Cervus elaphus. The sequence continues at coordinate 80,353,276 of NC_057833.1, forward strand.
ATTAGCACATGCCAGTCAGTAACATCTCTTATCTTATGGTATGATTCTTAGTTCTGGAAACTCCTTTAAGAATCAGTGAGTCGGGGGATATCTTTGTAGCAAGTAACTTAAGCCAACATAGTTGTGACATTTTTGCAAACTTGAGACAGTTACCTGTGCAAAGTTGTATTTAAGTATGATTCATTCAATAAAGCCAAACATATAATTTCCTAGTAGTTCTTGTCACATGTTCTTAACTTTATTTAGCAGCCTACATATTTGAGTTTTACTTGTACTTTTATGGACTGCTTAAAAGGAAAAGTCATCTCTAACATAAGTCTAAAATCAGTGGGGTTTTTAAAGTTTGAGAATTTAAGTTGCCCTTAGAAGTAGGCCACACTGTTTAAGCAGTGTTCACAGATTTAGCACATGCCGTTTGATAATATCTTTTTTGCAGTTAATAACAATTGGAGCTTTTAATGACCAGATTGATAGCAAAACCCCTAAAGTAATCTAAATTATTTTGATGTTCTGATTTTTTCAAGTAATAATTGTGAAAACATCATGGAAGGATTGATAAGGTATGAATATAGGGACTTTCTCTAGTGAGTAATAAGTTCTCTGTGTGTGTATATGCTCAATTGTGTTCTTTGCAATCTCATGGACTGTAACCCACCAGGCTCCTCTGTCCGTGGTACTTTCTAGGCAAGGATACTGGAGTGGGTTGCCATCTCCTGCTCCAGGCGCTCTTCCTGACCCAGGGATGGAACCTGTGTCTCTTGTGGTTCCTGCATTGGCAGGAGGATTCTTTTACCACTGCACCACCTGGGAGGCGCCAGTAAATTCTATAGTAATTATATTTAAGCTTCAATTCTTACACTAGTCCTGTGGGGTTTCTTGATCTCTCAAACTCATACAGAATATATTTTGGATGTTCATCAAATCTTAGAGTAGATGAGCCATTTTCCTCCCGAAACTTATAGCTACTAGGTTTAATTTTAAAAGTAGAATTTTCTCTTCTTTTCTTTTTTTACTTACTTGATAGACTTGGGAGTGTTCTGTAAACTGTGAAACTCTATGGCAGAGTTAGGAATAATAGGGGTTTTTTGGAAAGAGACAAACCAGAAATTTACATGTTGTTGCTGTTTTGTATTGGGTCAAAGAAAGGGAAATTGTAGCCACTTAAACTCTTGTCTTATACTAGTATTAAGAGAACAGTATTTGGGTATTAAGATGCTTACTGTCTTCAAGTTATATTTGCTATATGCCTAGGAAGTTTATTCCCCCATTATGTGTTTACTATAGTGTTAAGAAAAACAAGTTGAAATGTGGCAGTTAAAAATCTCTTTTACTATTAGCGTCTGTGAGAGCAAGATTATTAAGTGCCTGTGAGCTGAAGAACAGTTTATTGAATTAGTATATTTTGTTCTTGCATAAACCAATTTAGATTCAAAAATGAAATAAAAATTTGTGTCTAGAAAGCTTTAAGAATGTGTGCAAACTAGAAATACGTAAATGATCACTACTGCTGATTTCACAGAATTGCTTAAGTGAACACATTTCTTAGTTGTTTTTTTCCTCTTCCCCCGAGGTGAATATTTCAAGGCATTTTTAAATTTTGGAAAGGGGAGAGTCATAACCATGTATCTTCCCTGGCAAAAACATTATTATTATTATTTTACAACAAATAGAGATCTATTTGTGAGAAATAAGAATTATCCGTTCAGATGTAATCTAAAATATGAAGAGATAGGTATCTTTTTCAGTATTTAATTTACATTGAATGGGAAAGGCCAGCAAAATTAACTGCTATGGTGTATATGCTTACTTCTCCCCCCATTGAGATCATGTTAAGTGTTTCTTCTGATTTATGGGTTGCTTTTGAATTTCTCTTGCCCTTTTATTTCATGAATATATATTCAGTTTCTAATTAGAGAGGAATGGATTTTATAAAGAGAATGAGGGAATCTTAGATTAGTTTTCCCTACTCTATGATGGTAGAAGTATTTGAAAGTTCATTTTGGCTTTGAACTGGCTTTCTTATAATATTTATCTCTGAAGTTCTTCAGCAAGTAAAGAAAACTAAGACAGAGTGTACTAAAACCTTACTTAGTGATCTATTTTATAGCTGTTTAAAGATTCCTGTATGGTAGATGTCATTCACATTACTGATTTGTTGTTTATTTAAATGAAAAATACTTCTGTCTACACTTGAGTTATATATTAAAACATAAAGATTAAAAATTTAAAAACAGGGTTAAAGGTCATATCACTTTTCTCTCAGACACAGCACATTCTAAGACAGTCTAGTTGTAGCTTTTTAATATGGGTAAAAATTAATGTTCTGTTAACCATTTATATATTTTTTTACCTTTTATTTGAAACTGACCTAACCTAGAGATATAATTCACTTAGGTTTTGAATCCAGTTACAAATAAAACTAGGCTCTTTAAGAAGCCAGTAATAAGGGATTCTCTCTTTGGTCATTACTTGGATCAGCCTTTGCCTTAGCAATGGTTTTCCTTCTGTATTTTCAGTAGGACGTAGATGTATGGGGAAATACTATGTTCACAAATTAGTTTCTATCATGTGACTATCTACCATATTTTCAGGTGTAATTTCACAGTGTAGCAGAAAAACAGTGTTCTGTTGCAGGTCAGAAAATAAAGGCAAATGTAGTTTTCCCCCAACATAAAAGTTTTCACCGACAGCCACGTTGAAAGGAATTTACATTAGACACCCATATTTTTTTGAGGCATTTCAAGACAAACTCATATTTTTAATTCATTACTTGAGAGTGAGAGCAAAATGATGAAAGAGTTTATTCTTTCATTTTGCAAATTCAAGGTGAAAAGTTAGTATCTTGTCTGCTCTTTGGAAGTTTTCATACTTGTGTAAAAATCCTTTCCAGTTGGTCATGCAAAGTGTGTGCTTTGAAGGCAAATAGCCTTGATTAAAACCATTTCCTTCATTCATTCACTAGTGTATTATTTTTCTGAGTATACTCATTCATCCTGGCTAAGTAAGGTTTCTGTGTGAGTTTTTACTGAACACAAGCCATACACATAGACTTAATTTTGCTGTGTGTGCAAATTCTTTTGCTTATACCCTGACTGCCTGACTGTTATCTGCTTGGAGGGCTCCATGGTAAAGCATTCACCTGCAGTGCAGGAGACACAGGTTCAGTCCCTGGGTCAGAAAGATCCCCTAGAGGAGGAGATGGCAACCCATTCCGGTTATACTTGCTTTGGAAATCCCATGGACAGGGGAACCTGGCAGGCTATATATATAGTCCATGGGGTCACAAAAGAGTCAGACAGGATTTGGGACTAAATAGCAACAGTCTGCTTAAGTGTTTGTAATGCTGAGTCCCTTCATACTGCTTTTTGTTCTTAGTGTCATTTTGATGTAGGTGTCTCTCAGTGAACTCTCAAATCCTGCACTTTTGTGTCAAAATCATATTGTCCAAAAGATTGTACTTATTTTATGTGTAAATGGTTTTAAATGGATTGTCAGTTTTACTGCCAGTAATAAGACTGTGAAAACCTCAAGTGTTAATTGAAAGGACGAAGCAAGGGACTCATTGAAAAAGGTGAATCTAGCCAGAATTCCTGAAGTCTGTCTTGAATTATGCCTTGAATTTGACTTTTAACCCTTCGCACAGGTCTTTTAAAAGACAAACTGAAAAGTTGCAGAAAAGCTCTGTTAGTGGTGTATTATTAGGATATAGAATGAGAACAAGTGAAGCCAACTTGCAAAAATTAGAGATCTTTTCTAGGTGATTTAGTTACAAAGGGCTTGTATACTTGAGTTTTTATCAAAAAGATCTTTGAGAATTTGAAGTGGGGCTGTCCTGCAGGAAAGGAGGTGAAATTTAAGCAGTAATTAGTTTGAACACAAAAGCTCTTACTAATTTGAATAGCACCTCAACAACTGGCAGGATAGCAAATACTGATGATACTGATGATAGCTGCTACCAAGATCTCATCCAACAATTTTTATATTTTTTTAGCTGGACAGTTTGCTGTTATTTATGGAATGTGCCTATAAATAACTGTTATGGTCCTACACCTGAGACTAGAAATTCTGCAGAGTTTTCATCACTATTAGTGGGAATTATGGTTGCTTATTAGTTTTTACTGATAAGCAACAGTTCAAGGACCACTTTTTGAACTTATTTAAGAAATATACAGAGGAGATAATTGAATGGGGATTATTTTTATGGAGTAAAATTCTTTTTTCCAAAAGTTTCATAAGCTGTAACTTAAAAGACATCAAACATAAATTTAAAACTATTAGGTTGGTTTCATAGAATTCAGCAACACATCAAAAAGCTCATACACCATAATCAAGTTGAGTTTATTGCAGGGATGCAAGGATTCTTCAATATATGCAAATCATCATTGTGATACACCATATTAAAAAATTGAAAGATAAAAACTGTATAATAATATCAGTAGATGTAGAAAAAGCCTTAAAAATTCAGCACCCATTTATGATTAAAACTCTTCAGAAAATGGTCATAAAAGGAACCTAACTCAACATAGTAAAGGCCATATATGATAAGCCTACAGCAAACATTATTCTCAATGGTGAAAAACTGAAAGCATTCCCCCTAAGATCAGGAACAAGACAAGGGTGTCCACTTTAACCACTGTTATTAAACATAGTTCTGAAAGTCCTAGCTATAGCAATCAGAGAAGAAAAAGAAATAAAAGGAATCTAGATTGGAAAAGAAGAAATAAAGTTCTCACTGTTTGCAGATGACATGATATTGTACATAGAAGACCCTAAAGATAGTATCAGAAGATTACTAGAGCTAATCAGTGAATTTAGCAAAGTCACTGGATACAAAATCAGTACACAGAAATCATTTGTATTTCTATATACTAACAATGAAAACTCAGAAAGAGAAATTAATAATCAGTCCCATTCACCATTGCAACAAAAAGAATTAAATACCTAGGAATAAACATACCTAAGGAGACAAACTGACTCATTTGAAAAGACCCTGTTGCTGGGAAAGATTGAGGGTAGGAGAAGAAGGGGACCACAGAGAATGACACGGTTGGATGGCATCACTGACTCAATGGACTTGAGTTTGGGTAAACTCTGGGAGTTGTTGATGGACAGGGAGGCCTGGCGTGCTGCAGTTCATGGGGTTGTAAAGAGACACAACTGACTGACCTGAACTGAAGGAGACAAAAGAACTGTACACAGAAAATTATAAGACTAATAAAAGAAATCAAAGATGACATAAATAGATGGAGAGCGATTCTATATTCCTGGGTAGGAGGAATCAACATTGTGAAAATGACTATACTACCAAACACAATCTACAGATTCAGTGTGATTCCTATCAAATTACCAATGGCATTTTTCATAGAACTAGAACAAAAAAATTCACAATTCATATGGAAGCACAAAAGAGCCTGAATAGCCAAAGGATTCTTGAGAAAGAAAGATGGAGCTGGAGGAATCAACCTTCCTGACTTCAGATTATACTACAAAGCTGCAGTCATCAAGACAGTATGCTACTGGCACAAAACAGAAATATAGACCAATGGAACAAGATCGAAAGCCCAGACATAAACCCATACACCTATGGGTACTTTATTTTTGACAAAGGAGTTAAGAATATACAATGGGGCAAAGACAGCCTCTTCGATAAATGGTGCTGGGAAAATTGGACAGCTTCATGTAAAAGAATAAAATTAGAACTTTTCCTAACACCATACACTCAAAAGGGATTAAAGACCTAAATATAAGACCAGAAACTATAAAACTCAGAGGAAAACATAGCCACAACACTCGATGACGTAAATCAAAGGAAGATCCTCTATGACCCACCTCTAGAGTAATGGAAATGAAAACAAAAGTAAACAAGTGGGACTTGATTAAACTTAAAAGCTTTTGTACAGCAAAGGAAATATAAGCAAGGTGAAAAGACAGGCCTCAGAATGGGAGAAAATAATAGCAAGTGAAACAACTGGCAAAAGATTAATTTCCAAAATATACAAGCAGCTCATACAACCCAATACCAGAAACACAAACAACTCAATCAAAAAGTGGGAAAAGACCTAAACAGACAGTTCTCCAAAGAAGACATACAGATGACTAACAAACACATGAAAAGATACTCAACATTGCTCATTATTAGAGAAATGCAAATCAGAACTACAATGAGATATCACCTCACACCGGTCAGAATGGCCATCATCAAAAAGTCTACAAACAATGAATGCTGGAGAGGGTGTGGAGAAAAGGGGACACTCTTGCACTGTTGGTGGAAATGTAAATTGATACAGCCATTATGGAAGACGGTATGGAGATTCTCTAAAAAACTAGGAATGAAACCACCATATGACCCAGCAATACCACTCCTAGGCATGTACCCTGAGGAAACCAAAATTGAAAGAGACACATGTATCCCATTGCAGCACTATTTACAATAGCTAGAACATGGAAGCAACCTAGATGTCAATTGACAGAAGAATGGATAAAAAAGTCGTGGTACATATACAAAATAGAATATTACTCAGCCATCAAAAGGAACACAATCAGTTCTAATGAGGTGGATGAACCTAGAACCTATTATACAGAGTGAAGTAAGTCAGGAAGGGAAAGATAAATATCATAATCTAACACATATGTACAGAAACTAGAAAAATGGTACTGAAGAATTTATTTACAGGGCAACAGTGGAGAAGCAGACATAGAGAATAGACTTATGGATGTGGGAAGAGGGGAGGAGAGGTGAGATGTATGGAAAGAGTAACATGGAAACTTACATTGCCATATGTAAAATAGGTAGCCAATGGGAATTTGCTGTATGGCTTAGGAAACTCAAAGAGGGACTCTGTATCAACCTAGAGGGTGTGATGGGGAGGGAGGTGGGTGGAAGGGGATATATGTCTACCTATGGTTGATTCATGTTGAGATTTGACAGAAACAGCAAAATTCTGTAAAGCAGTTATCCTTCAATGAAGAAAAAAAAAAACTATTAGGTTGGTTTCAGGTAAAAATACATTTCTAATGATTGAAATTTCAAATGCCTAACTGGGAGATATTTTAAATGTAGTAAATAAAATTGATGCTTATAGTTGACTTAATTTTTTAATTAAAAAATATCTTTTAAAATCTTATCATGATTATCTTGGCTTATCTTTTATGTTCTTTTTGAAAGCATTTTAGGAAAACTGTAAGAAATAATAATAATACCCTGATGTATTCTACCTAGTTTAAGAAATATGATATATTGGTATAGTTATTTTTGAATGAGCAGGTTAAATCAGCATTGTATGTTTGGAAGTAGAAATTCTAAGTGACACATATTGGTGATATACATTGAGTAATACACAAGGACTGAAGTTAGTAGATAAAAGACTTAGAAAGGATCAAGTAACTTAATAACTTTACCTGCTATATATCTTAAAAAATGCCTGGCCTACAATTAATCTTGAAAATGAAAGCTGTAGTAATAACATTCAAAAAAACTATTATGTATCCGGGGTAATATATTTAAAGTACAGTAGTAATTATTATGATTGCTAACAAAAATACTAACTACATTTTTGAGTGCTTATTCTGAGCCAGATATCACACTAACGGCTTTATTCAGATTATCTCACTTGGTCCTCACCATGGTCCTTTGAGACAAGTACTGTCATCTCTATAGACGAACTGGGATTCTGAGAAGTGAAGAAACTTTTGTTCAAAGTCATACAGCCAATAAATGATGGTTACCACTAGTGTGTCTTTGACCGTAAGTAAAATTTTAAAAATTCACCACTTTTACCTTGGTGATAGATTATTAAAACAACTTTATTGTATATCTTACTAATAGTAGCTTCTTGGCCTAATCATTAGTTAATGTTTAGTGTGTGGGATAGCCACTCCAATATCTGTGCTACAGGGAGATTCTTCCCAGATAGAATCATCACCTACCACTGCACTTGGAGGAACCCTAGACTTGCTGTTACTCATTTTCCAATGCTTCTCTTGCGATTATTCCAACTCTCCCTTTAAGTGACGCATAGTCAAGCACAGAATATTCTTTTTTTCTTTTTTTTTTGCATTTTTCAAGTATTTGTGCATTACCATCATCCACTAGTCAGTTATTAATACCTTTTGTTGTTGTTCAATAGCTCAGTCATGTCTGACTCTTTGCCGACCCCATGGACTGCAGCATGCCATGCTTCCCCGCCTTTCACCGTCTCCCAGTGCCTGCTCAAACTCATGTCCATTGAGTCAGTGATGTCAACCAACCGTCTCATCCTCTTCTCCTCCTGCCTTCATCCTTTCCCAGCATCAGGGTCTTTTCTAAGGAATCAGTTATTTCCATCAGGAGGCCAAAGTATTGGAACTTCAGCTTCAGCATCAGTCCTTCCAATTAATATTCAGAACTGATTCCCTTTAGAATGGACTGGTTGGATCTCCTTGCAGTCCAAGGGACTTTCAAGAATCTTCTCCAGCACCACAGTTCAAAAGCATCAATTCTTTGGCACTCAGCTTTCTTTATGGTCCAACTCACATTTATATATGACTACTGGAAAACCATAGCTCTGACTAGACGGACTTTTGTTGGCAAAGTAATGTCTCTGCTTTCTAAGATGCAGTCTGAGTTTATCATAGCTTTTCTTCCAAGGAGTAAGCATCTTTTAATTTGATGGCTACAGTCACCATCTGCAGTGATTTTGGAGCCCAAGAAAATAAAGTCTCACTGTTTCCATTGTTTCCCCATCTATTTCCCATGAAGTGATGGGACCAGATGCCATGATCTTAGTTTTTTGAATGTTGAGCTTTAAGCCAGCTTTTTCATTCACTCTCCTCTTTCACTTTAATCAAGTTCTTTAGTTCCTCTTTGCTTTCTGCCATAAGGGTGGTGTCATCTGTATATCTGAGGTTATTGATATTTCTCCTGGCAATCTTGACTCCAGCTTGTGCTTACATGCTGGCTTACATTCAGTCTGGCTTACATGATCAGCTATTCTACATACAAGTTAAATAAGCAGGGTGACAGTATACAGCCTTGATGTACTCCTTTTCCAATTTGGAACCAGTCTGTTGTTCCAGTCCATGTTTGGTTCTGACTTGCTTCTTGACCTGCATAAAGATTTCTCAGGAGGCAGGTAAGGTGGTCTGGTATTCCGATCTCTTTAAGAATTTTCCACAGTTTGTTGTGGTCGCAAAAGCTTTAGTATAGTCAGTGAAACAGAGGTAGATGTTTTTCTGGAATTCTCTTGCTTTTTCTGTGATCCAGCAGATGTTGACAATTTGATCTCTTTAGCCTTTTCTAAATCGAGCTTGAACATCTGAAAGTTCTCAGTTCACATGCTGTTGAAGCCTAGCTTGGGTAATTTTGAGCATTACTTTGCTAGCATGTGAAAAGTGAAGTAGCTCAGTCGTGTCGGACTCTTTGCCATCCCATGGACTGTAGCTTACCAGGCTCCTCCCTCCATGGGATTCTCCAGGCAAGAATACCGGAGTGGGTTGCCATTTCCTCCAGGGGATCTTCCGGATCCAGGGATCGAATCCAGGTCTCCCACATTGCAGGCAGACACTTTAACCTCTGAGCCACTGTAGCTTTCCACCATTGGGTGTAGTTGTGCAGTAGTTTCAAACATTCTTTGGCACTACCTTTCTTTGGGATTGGAATGAAAACTGACCTTTTTCAGTCCTGTGGCCACTGCTAAGTTTTCCAAATTTGCTGGCATATTGAGCAAAGCACTTTAACAGCATCATCTTTTAGGATTTGAAATAGCTCAACTGGAATTCCATCACCTCCACTAGCTTTGCTCATAGTATTGCTTCCTAAGGCCCACTTGACTTCTCCCTTCAAGTGGTCTGGCTTTAGGTGAGTGATCACACCTTTGTTGTTACCTGAATCATTAAGATCTTTTTTATATAGTTCTTCTGTGCATTCTTGTCACCTTTTGTTAGTATCTTCTGCTTTTGTTAGATCCATACAGTTTCTGTCCTTTATTGTGCCCATCTTTGCATGAGATGTTCCCTTGCCATCCCTGATTTTCTTGAGGACATCTCCAGTCTTTCCCCTTCTATTGTTTTCCTGTATTTCTTTGTGTTGATTACTGAGGAAGGCTTTCTTATCTCTCCTTGCTATTCTTTGGGACATTTAGATGGGCATATCTTTCCTTTTCTCCGTTGCCTTTTGCTTCTCTTTTTTTCTCCTTGCTATTTGTAAGGCCTCCTCAGACAACCATTTTGCCTTTTTGCATTTCTTTTTCTTGGGGATTGTTTTGATCATCACTTCCTATACAATATTATGAATTTCTGTCCATAGTTCTTCAGGCACTCTGTCTATCTGGTCTAATCCCTTGAATCTATTTCTCACTTCACTGTATAATGATAAGGGATCTGATTTAGGTCATACCTGAATGGCCTAGTGGTTTTCCCTGCTTTCTTGAATATAAGTTTGACTTTGGCAATAAGGAGTTCGTGATCTGAGCCACAGTCAGCTCCTGGTGTTGTTTTTGCTGACTGTATAGATCTCTCTACATCTTCATCTGCGAATAATATAGTCAATCTGAATTAGATATTGACCATCTGGTGATGTCTGTGTGTAGAGTCGTCTCTTGTTTTCTTTTTTTTTTCTTAATTTATTTATTTTAATTGGAAACTAATTACAATATTGTAGTGGTTTTGCCATATGTTGACATGAATTAGCCATGGGTGTACATGTGTTCCCCATCCTGAGCCCTCCCCATCCCATCCCTCAGGGTCATCTCAGTGCACCATCCCTGAGCACCCTGTCTCATACATCGAACCTGGACTGGCAATCTGTTTCACATATGATAATATACATGTTTCAAAGCTATTCTCTCAAATCATCCCACCCTTTGTCTTCTCCCACAAGAGTCCAAAAGACTGTTCTTTACATCTCTATCTCTTCTGCTCTCTTGCATATAGGGTCATTACCATCTTTCTAAATTCCATATACATGCATTAGTATACTGTATTGGTGTTTTTCTTTCTGACTTACTTCACTCTGTATAATAGGCTAAAGTTTCATCCACCTCAGTAGGAGGGATTCAAATGCATTCTTTTTAATGGCTGAGTAATATTCCATTGTATATATGTACCACAGATTTCTTATCCATTCATCTGCCGATGGACATCTAGGTTGCGTCCATGTCCTAGCTGTTGTAAACAGTGCTGCGATGAACACTGGGGTACACGTGTTTCTTTCAGTTCTGGTTTCCTTGGTGTGTATGCCCAGCAGTGGGATTGCTGGGTCATATGGCAGTTCTGTTCCAGTTTTTTAAGGAATCTCCACACTGTTCTCCATAGTGGCTGTACTAGTTTGCCTACCCACCAACAGCAAAAGAGGGTTCCCTTTTCTCCGCACCCTCTCCAGCATTTATTGTTTGTAGACTTTTTGATAGCAGCCATTCCAACTGGCGTGATATGGTAACTCATTGTGGTTTTGATTTGCATTTCTCTGATAATGAGTGATGTTGAGCACCTTTTCATGTGTTTGTTAGCCATCTGTATGTCTTCTTTGGAGAAATGTCTGTTTAGTTCTTTGGCCTATTTTTTGATTGGGTCGTTTATTTTTCTGGAATTGGGCTGCATGAACTGCTTGTATATTTTTGAGATTAATTCTTTCTCAGTTGCTTTGTTTGCTATTATTTTCTCCCATTCTGACAGCTGTTTTTTTACCTTGCTTATAATTTCGTTCATTGTGCAAAAACTTTTAAGTTTAATTAGGTACCATTTGTTTATTTTTGCTTTTGTTTCCATTACTCTGGCAGGTGGGTCATAGAGGATCCTGCTGTGATTTATGTCAGAGAGTGTTTTGCCTATGTTTTCTCTAGGAGTTTTATAGTTTCTGGTCTTACATTTAGATCTTTAATCCATTTTGAGTTTATTTTTGTGTATGGTGTTAGAAAGTGATCTAGTTTCATTCTATTACAATTGGTTGACCTTGTTAAAGAGATTGTCTTTTCTCCATTGTATATTCTTGCCTCCTTTGTCAAAGATAAGGTGTCAATAGGTGCGTGGATTTATCTCTGGGCTTCCTATTTTGTTCCATTGATCTATATTTCTGTTTTTGTGCCAGGACCATACTGTCTTGAAGACTGTAGCTTTGTAGTAGAGCCTGAAGTCAGGCAGGTTGATTCTTTCTCAAGATTGCTTTGGCTATTCGAGGTTTTTTGTATTTTCATACAAATTGTGAAATTATTAGTTCTAGTTCTCTGAAAAATACCATTGGTAGCTTGATAGGGATTACATTGAATCTATAGATTGCTTTGCGTAGTATACTCATTTTCACTCTATTGATTCTTTCAATCCATGAACATGGTATATTTCTCCATGTTTGTGTCATCTTTGATTTCTTTCATCAGCGTTTTATAGTTTTCTATATATAGGTCTTTTATTTCTTTAGTTAGATTTATTCCTAAGTATTTTATTCTTTTTGTTGTGTTCTTGAAAGGGTGTTTTCTATGACCAGTGAGTCCTCTTGGAAGAACTCTGTTACCCTTTGTGTGCTTCATTTTGTACTCCAAGGCCAAACTTGCCTATTACTCCAGGTATCTCCTGACTTCCTACTTTTGCATTCCAGTCCCCTATGATGAAAGGACATCTTTTTTTGGTGTTAGTTCTAGAAGGTCTTGGAGGTTTTCATAGAACCATTCAGCATCAGGTTCTTCAGCAGTAGTGGTTGGGGCATAGACTTGGATTATCATGATATTGAATGGTTATCCTTGAAAATGAACAGAGGTCATTTTGTTGTTTTTGAGTTTGCACCCAAGTACTGCATTTTGGACTCTCTTGTTGACTATGAGGACTACTCCCATTTCTTCTGAGGAATTCTTGCCCACCGTAATAGATATAATGGTCATCTGAATTAAATTCACCCATTCTGGTCCATTTTAGTTCTCTGATTCCTAAAATGTCAAGGTTCACTCTTGCAATCTCCTGTTTGACCATTTCCAGCTTCCCTTGTGACTCATCTGGTGAAGAATCCACCTGCAATGCAGGAGACGTGGGTTCAGTCCCTGGGTTGGGAAATACCCTGGAGAAGGGAAATGCTACCATTCCAGTATTCTGGCCTGGAGAATTTCATGGACTGTATAGTCCATGGGGTCGCAAAGAGTTGGACATGATTGAGCGACTTTCACTTTCACAATTTACCTTGATTCATGGACCTAACATTCCAAGTTCTTGTTCTGTATTGTTCTTTACAGCATGGGACTTTACTTTCACCACCAGACACATCCACAGCTGGGCCTGGCTTTGGCTTTGTCTCAGCCTCTTCATTCCTTCTGGAGTTGTTTTTTCTGTTCATATTCAGTAGCATATTGGACACCTACTGACCTGGGGAGTTCATCTTTCAGTGTCATAGCTCTTTGCCTTTTCATACTGTTCATGGGGTTCTCAAAGCAAGAATACTGAAGTGTTTTGCCATTCTCTTCTCTAGTGGAGCACAGTTTGTTAGATATTAATACCTCCTCGTCTAGAAATACCTCCTTAGGGTCTGAAAGTGTTAACGTGGTTTCCACACTGGTTGTCTTCATTAGATGAAATGACTTTATCACAAATGATTGAGGTTTTTAGTATATAAAATAGATTTACTTGAAATTAGAGAGGTTAATAGCACACTGTTGGGAATTAGGTCCCAAATCAGATCTCATTAATCTGCTTGTTTTAAAAATTCATTGTTAGTTAGAATAGTATTTTTCTGTTGAATTTACAGAGATCCTGAAATCACCGATTGGTAGCATATTTCTTTTTTTTTTTAATATGTATTATTAAAGGAGAATAATGCTTTACAATATTGTGTTGGTTTCTGCCATACATTAACATGAATCAGCTATGCACATGTCCCCTCCCTCTTGAACCTCCCTCCCACCTCCCTTACCATTCCACCCGTCTAGGTTGTCACAGAGCATCAATTTGAGCTCCCTGCATCATACAACAAATTCCCACTGGCTATCTGTTTTACATATGGTAATGTATATGTTTCCATGATACTCTTTCCATTTTTCTCACCCTCTCCTTCCCCCACTATGTCCACAAGTCTGTTCTTTATGTCTGTGTCTCTATTGCTGCCCTGCAGATAGGTTCATCAGTACTATCTTTCTAGATTCCATATATTTGCATTAATACAGGATATTTGTCTTTCTCTTCCTGACTTACTTCACTCTGTGTAATAGGCTGTGGGTTCATCTACCTCATTAGAACTGACTCAAATGTATTCCTTTTTATGGCTATTACTCCTTTGTATATATATATACCACAGCTGTTTTATCCATTCATCTGCCGATGGTCCTCTAGATTGCTTCTCCATGTCCTAGCTATTGTAAATAGTGCTGCAATGAATATTGGGGTACATGTGTCTTTTTCAGTTATTGTTTTCTCAGGTGGATGCCCAATAGTTGGAGAAGGAAGTGGCAGCCCACTCCAGTATTCTTGCCTGGAGAATCCCATGGACAAAGGAACCTGGCAGGTTACAGTCCATGGGGTTGCAAAGAGTCAGACATGAGTTAGCGACTGAGCATGCTTGCATGCCCAGTAGTGGGATTGCTGGGTCATATGGTAGTTTTATTCTTAGTTTTTTAAGGAATCTCCATACTGTTTTCCATAGTGGCTGTATCTATTTACATTCCTATCAACAGTGCAAGAGAGTTCCCTTTTCTCCACACCCTTTCCAGCATTTATTGTTTGTAGACTTTTTAATGATTGCCATTCTGACTGGTGTGAGGTGATATCACATTGTAGTTTTGATTTGCATTTTTCTTAATAGTGAGTGATGTTGAGCATCTTTTCATGAGTTTATTAGCCATCTGTATGCCTTCTTTGGAGAAGTGACTGTTTAAGTCTTCTGCCCATTTTTTTTTTTTTTCTTTCTTTGCCCACTTTTTGATTGGATTGTTTGTTTTTCTGGTATTGAGCTGCATGAGCTGCTTGTTTATTTTGCAGATTAATCCTTTGTCAGTTGTTTCAATTGCTTTTATTTTCCCCCATTCTGAGGGTTGTCTTTTGACTTTGTTTATAGTTTTCCTTTGCTGTGCAAAAGCTTTTAAGTTTAATTAGGTCCTGCTTGTTTATTTTTGTTTTTAATTTCCTTTACTCTAGAGACTGAATCATAGAGGATTTTGCTGTGATTTATGTCAGATTGTTCTGCCTATGTTTTGCTTTAAGGGCTTAATAGTTTCTGGTCTCATAGAAGGTCTCTAATCCATTTTGACTTTATCTTTGTGTGCGGTGTTTAGGAAGTATTTGAATTTCATTCTTTTACATGTAGCTGTCCAGTTTTCCCATCACTACTGATTGAAGAGACTGTCTTTTCTCCATTTGGTAGCAGATTTCTGTAGTCATATATTTGTTTTGAACACTTTTTTTTTTTTTTAATTAAGCTTATCTATAGTGGATGCCTGCTCAGTTGTGTTTGACTTTTTGCGACCCAGTGGACTGTAACCTGCCAGACTTCTCTGTCCATGGAATTTTCCAGGCAAGAACTAGAGTGGGTTGCTATTTCGTGCTCAGCGGATCTTACTGACCCAGGGATTGATCCCGCATTTCCTGCCTTGGCATGCATTCTTTACCACTGTGCCACCTGGGAAAGCCCAAGTTTATCTATGGATGGAAACATTTAAAATATTTATCTTTATATGGTAGAATATTTCAATCCTGGAGACATCCTCTTTGTTGTATTTCTTTTGCCTTGTGTTGATTATGGTAATTTGTTTAACTGCTTAAAATTGTGAGTTTCAAAGTTGTTTTCAGCAGGTGCTTAATCATATATCCAAATGAAGATAATAATTGGAACTAGTTCTAAATTAATCTAGGAATGTGCTGTCATTAGGTCTGTAATTACATGGTCAGAATAAATTTATTTTTATTTTCTAAATTTAAAAGAGAATTTTGTTTGTTTTTGGCTGCATCACATGTGGGATGTTAGTTCCCCCACCAGGGAATTGACCAGAGAGTGAACCCATGCCCCCTGCAGTGCAAGCAGGAAGTCCTAACCCTGGACCACCAAGGAGTTCCCCATTGATTTTCTAAATGTGAGGGAAGGTATTACTATTATAGTTTAGTTTAAGTGTGGGGTTAAGCAGTTTGAGTTCAAAAGCTTGGCCCAGCCACTTAACTTTTGTTACATTAGTGAAGTGATTTCATTCTTCTAATTCTCAGTTTTCTTGTCAATAAAATGCAGATCATCATACCTGTACCTTAGTTGTTATGGAGACAGTGAGATATGTAAGTAGGTTGTAAATGCTATGTGTCATCATTAACACATGATGAGTACTTAGTAAAACCTGTGCTGGGTGCTCAGTCATTTCAGTCTTGTCTGACTCTTTGTGACCCTATGGACTGTGGTCTGCCAGGCTCCTCTGTCCATGGGATTCTCCAGGCAAGAATACTGGAGAGGGTTGCTATGCCCCCCTCCAGGGGATCTTCCCGACCCTGGGATCGAACCCACATCTCTAAAGTCTCCTGCATTGGCAGGTGGGTTCTTTACCACTAGGCCACCCGGGAAGCCCTAATAAAACCTAGTTGTTGCATGATTTCAGGGCATGTCATAAATTTTTTGATCAGGGGCACCTCCCCTCTCCAATTGCAGGATTTAAAATCGAAAAGCATTATCTTAATTCAGGTGTGTAGGCACTAATAAGAGCTTTGAATTAACCTGTCATTTCTGGGGCTGACTTGGCTACTTAGGTAAGTATTTCTTCCCTTCCTTATCTCTCCAGTATATCCTTATCTAAATATAACATGACTGAAGGTGAGCTTTTCAGATTGAGGAGTGGTTTTCTTCTGTAAAGCACACTTCCATTTTACTAGTCTTAGCCTTTTTTGGACTGTTGTTCAGGATTGGATGCAAAATAGCAGTATCACTTGTTGCTTCCTAAAACATGAGACATAAATTGTCAGGTGTGCTGATTTTGGCCATGGGCACTTCTCTTGCTGTCCAGAAAAGCCTTTAACTCTACATTATATTTTTTTTGTTAGGATTGTAATCTGCATCAGGAATACAGTATTTTTTCTGACAGGCCAAGGTAGTGGTTTACTTTTTGAATTTTTAAAATTTAATTTTGGGGAGATAAAAACACTTAACATAAGACCTCCCCTCTTAACAGATTTTAAGTATACAATACATTATTGTTCACTATTTAGGCACAGTGCTATACAACAGACTCTAGAACTTACTCATCTTGCATAACTGAAACTTTATACCCATTAATTAGCAACTTCCCATTTCCCCTCCAACTCAGTCACTGACAACTACCATTCTACCTTCTTCTCTGAGTTGAACTATTGTAGATAATTCATGTAAGTGGCATTAGTCCTTCTGTGACTGGCTTATTTCACTTAGCATAATGTTTTTAAGTTTCACTGATATTATTGAAGATTGTAGGATATCCTTCTTTTTTAAGACTGAATAATATTGTGTATACCACATTTTCTTAATCCATTCATCTGTTGGTGGACATTTAGGCTGTTTAGACATCTTCACTTTTATAATTAATACTGCAATGAAAATCGTTGTGCCATCTCAGTGTTGTAGCCTCACATTCCGGGAAACAAACTCACTCAGAAGGACAATGCAGATAGTGGAGTGCAGTATATTACACTGGTGGGCCCAAGGCAGAGTCTCCTCTTAGCCAAGGCCCCGGACCAGTTTTTGTGAAAACCTTATATACCCTAAGTGTGTGCCCAAACCCAACTCCCCAAATTCCCTGAAACTAGTCTGAACAAAGGGAAAAGAAAGATCCAATCAAAGTTAACCCATGATTCATATGCCTTAAGCCTAGGTAGTTAACAGTGGACAATTATCAATAGGCCTGTGGTCATACCCCAATAAGCATAATAGAATGTATGATTCTATTTGATTACACAGATAGTTAGGGTATTCTTTTAGGCAACAGAGAGCCCTAGGGCTCTTCCTTCTGGGGGCCTGGTTTTCCAGTTGGTATGTTTCCATAGATACTGGGCATATAGCTCAAAGGCCACAGTTCGGCCCAAGATGGAGTCCTGCTTTCGAGATAGAGCCTGTTCTGCTTCCTCCTTCATTAGAGGTCCAAATTTCAGTTCTTTTGGATAAATACTCAAAGTTTGATCTCTGGGTCATGTGATAATTCTGGTTTTTTTGGCCACATGCAGCTGGCAGAATCCTAGTTCCCTGATGAGGGATCAAACCTGGGCCCACAGTAGTGAAAGCCTGGCCCCTTCCAGGGCCCAAAGATTGGGCTCTTGTCTAACACTGGGAAAAGAATTGTCTGAGGAGACATGTGCTGACAAATCAAGAGACTTTATTGGAAGAGGGCGCCCCAGTGGAGAGCAGCAGAGTAAGGGAACCCTGGAGAACTGCTCTGCCACATGGCTTGCAGTCTCGGGTTTTATGTTGATGGGATTAGTTTCTGGGTTGTCTTTGGCCAATCATTTTGACTCAGAGTCCTTCCTGGTGGCGGACCACATTGCTCAGCCAAGATGGATGCTAGCGAGAGGGATTCTGGGAGGTAGATGGACACGTGGTGTCTTCTTTTGACCTTTCCTGAACTCTTCCAGTTGGTGGTGGCTTATTAGTTCTGTGTTCTTTACCAGGACCTCCTGTCGTAAAATAACTCATGCAGATGGTTACTAGAGAGCCTGGCTGGCGTGGGTGGTTTCAGTCAGTGGTTTACCCCTAACAAAAGCATCAAGTCTTAACCACTAGGCCACCATGGAATTCCCTAATAATTCTATTTTTTAATTTTTTGAGCAACTTCCATACTGTTTTCTATAACACACCATTTTACATTCTCATCAACAATGTACCAGGGTTCCAGTTTCTTTACATGCTTGCCAGAACTTGTCTTTTATTTTTTTGATAATAGCCATCCTAACAGGTGTGAGGCAGTGTCTTGTACTTTTGAGTTTGAGTTGCATCTCCTTAATAATGACATAGAACATCTTTTCATATCCCTGTGGACCATTTGTGTGTCTTCAGGTTTATATTAATTTTATATTAATGTGTTATATCTTCTCATCCTTTATCCCTCTATCTATCCTAACCTAGGAACTTTCAGGTGTCTAGTGCTTTTATCACCCCTGAATTCATAAGCCTCCAAAAAGTTGTAGCTAAGCCTTCTTAATTCCCCTCCTAAAAGATTTGTTTGAGTTACTTTTTACCCCAAATCAGTGATACTTATAAGATCATTCTTTAGGTTTATTTTTTTAATTCTTCAATTTTCTTTGTTGTTACAAGATTATTTTCCCACAGACTCCCTACAGATTTATTAGATCATGTCCTAAGTTCTTTGTGACTGTCATTTTAAAATTTTATATTTTTCTGTCACTTTCCTTTCACAGTCCCTTGATGATATCTGCCAGTCTTCACTCAAATGCATTTTCTTTCTTGTCAGTTTCTCCTAGATAGGCCAGAGTTCAGTCAGTCATTCCAATCTTAAACTGTGAACTCAGAATCCAAACTCTACTCTTCAGTGTCAGCCATTTACCTTTTCTGTCCTCCTTTTTTTTCTGCCCCCTCCCCCTGCCATCCTTCAGTTACTATATATGAGGGGAAACTACCATCTGTAGACCTATAATTTTTCACTTTTTTGACACATTTTGAGAGATCTTCTCTAAATTTCTTTCCCGCAATATCATTTACTACAGATGACTCAGAAGGCAGGGACAATGTTTGCTAGTTTAATAATTCTTGGTTGGCTGCCTGTGTCATTTCAGATACACGATCTAGAAAAAAACAGAACAGCACACCAGCTGACAGGTCTATATTTAGCTGTCTATACACACTAGTAGGAAGATGTCATTGGCTGTTAAGAGAAATTTCTGGTGACAATAAAAGGTTTCTCTAAATTTGCTATTGCTTGTGGTTCTCTTATTATTCCTCAGAGCATGAATTGATGTTTTTCCAGAAGGTTTGACAAAACCTTATTTGGGAGTACCTGTTAGCAGTGACTTAGCATGCATGCATGGAAACAGCACACATGTCCATCAACTGATGAATGGTTAAACAAAATGTGGTGTTTCTATACAATAGGAAACTGATGCATGCCACAACATGGATAAACTTTGAAAATGTTTCGCTTGTTATGCTAAGTGAAAGAAGCCAGTCACAAAGACAACGCATTTTGTAATTCTCTTTATATGGGATTCCATAATAGACAGGTCCATAGTGACAGAAAGTAGATGGTTGCCAGGTAGCGGGTGTGAGGGGGACTGGGAAGTGGCTGCCAGCAGGGTTTGTTTTTGGAATGATAAAAATAGTGTATTGGTTATAGAACTCTGTGAACATACCAAAACCTCTGAATCATACACTTCTAAAGAGGTGAATTTTAAGGTGTGTGAATTGTCTCAGAAAGCTGTTATAAAAATGGTTTTGAATGAAAAATAGTTTTATTCTATTTATGAAAAGAATACTTGTTGATTAAAAAAGTTTAGACATAAAAAGATGTGAAGAAAGCTAAGTAAGCCATAATTCTAACCATTCAGTTTGCATTATTGACACTTTATGTATTTTACAATATTTTTTAGAGTGTATTTCTAATTATTAAGGGTAGGAAGTAGTACCCAAGTGACAAAAGAAGTAAAATGATCATATTGATGTTTACCCTGTATTCAGTATGAAGCAAATGATATAATATTTTCAGAATTTATCATTAGTCTTTCATTAGTAGCCAGTTTATACAATGAGATGTGTAAAGCTAGATAAACTGAAATTTTTTCGTGAGCTAAATGGATTCTGGATTTTATACGCTTCAGGTTTACAGTCAACAAACTAATCTTGAAATCTTACATTTAGGATTGTCCCTCTTCCTATGGCTGTTAGGAAGCTCATACCATGTGTGATGTATCATACAAGTCAGCAATCCTCAACTGTTCTATATCCTGTTTAATCAGAGCGTTCACTAACCAAACTGTAACAAACATTTCTGAACACTTAATTTCTGCACTTGTCTTGATGTTTACAACTACACTTTGAGTAACATTGTTCTTTTGTGACTTAAAAATCTTTTTCTCAAGAATATTTAATTCCTTGGAAAAAGGTTAATATTCTGTGAAAACGCTAAGTGGTATAAATGACAGTCTCAATTTTGTTTAAAAAGACGTTTTTGTTTTTTTTTTTTCCTAGCTGGAAGAAGGAAAGTTAACATCTTTGGATGCTAGGATGAAAGATGAGTTACTTTATGAACATTAACAATGTTTTTACTATGTTCTTAAATTACTTTTGGGCTTCCTTGGTGGCTCAGACAGTCAAGAATCTGCCTGCAATGCAGGAGATCTGGGTTTGATCCCTGGTTTGGGAAGATCCCCTGGAGAAGGGAATGGCAACCCACTCCAATATTTTTGCCTGGAGAATTCGTGGGCAAAGGAGCCTGGTGGGCTACAGTCCATGGGGTCTGAAAGAGCTGGATATGACTGAGCGACTAACATTTTAACTTTTACTAAATTACTTTTATAATGAGAATATTGTTCAAGTTAAACCTTACTTATTTATAGTAAAAGTTCCCTTTAAAGTGACAGTGGCAGCAAGATGGCCGGCACTTAGCAGCTAGACAAAAACCTTTTAGAATTGGTTTGACACTTGAGAGTCATGTGTTAAAATATTGTTTGGCAATGTGAGATTTAAAGATTCATTTACTTTAACACTTTTTACTAGATTCTCTATTCTTGGGATGTTGATATGAGGGCAATTCTTGTCCTCAAACTCAGTGTAGTGGAAAAGAGCTGTGACAATATAGTGTGCTAAAGGCTTTTCTGATAGAGAGTTGAACAGACCATCCTTATGGTCTTGTAGAAAAAAAGGGTGTCTTAAAATCAGTACCATGTGGCAGTCTGTGAAAGTATGGTGTGGGAGATTCAGGAAAAATTCTTAAGGTTAGCACTATTACAAAATTTACCCATATTTTTATCTTTCAGGATTCAGCACAAAATGAACATTATTAAGGAGAATAAGGATTTAGCATGTTTCTACACAACAAAACATTCATGGAGGGGGAAGTAAGTATTTGTTGATTTTACTTTTCTGTGCCTCTATAAAGTATTTTCAAAATTACTTTTTCTTTTGATATGTTTGGTTTTCTCTGTTTTCGGAAGGAATTTGGATAAGAACTAAAAGGAAAATAAACTGATTATCCATAGTCTTGAATGCTATCACTTAAGGATGAGTTTTTGTAGTAGTGGAGTGTTAACTTCACAACTTTATCACCTAGAGATGAGCCTACATGTTATCAATGCATTTTCACATCCATTTGACAAAGAAAATATGCCAATAGTGCATTTTGTATTTTTTCTTTTAACCTGTAATTAAATTTAAAAATTGGTTTTGATCTTTTCCTTGGGACGGGTTGATGACATTTTTCAGTAACTTGCCTGGTCAGACTGAGGTGTAACTGGTTTCTGTTTCCTGCTGCAAAATGAATAGTAATTCCTAGCCTTCTGATTAATATAAGGATTAAATAAATTGATATGGAGTTGTGTGAAGGTTTTAAAATTATACATTAAATACATTCAGTATTCAATGAATGGCAATTTTTGATCATTACAAAAAAGTTTAGTCTGTTGTTATTTTGAGTAGTAATAAGTAAAATGAGTATGCCACACTTTGACAAATAGGTGACCACATTATTCCAAATCAGGCCTCAGACTAAGATAAAAATGTGACATGTGCACAAAGCCAGTAATTTTAATTCTTCCCTCCTACCCCCTTGGAGGATGAGGAGAGAGTGGTGTAATTCTTATTCTTAACTTTCCATTTTTTAGGTAATAGTGTTGTTACTTCTTAGAATGGTGCAACATCTGAATTCTGTAGTGTTTCTGGTTTGCATTAATGAACTGACTAATTTTGAAAGATTTGAGTTTAATTTTGTTTCCTTTTAGAAGCTCAGTTGTATGAGCTGCTTAATTGTTATCCTTGTAGAATACTTGTCTTGAAATTTTTTTCTTCAGTTAACTTCATTAAGCAAAGTTAGAATATTGGCATATCCAGAGTAGTATGACTCTCTTTAGTTCTTTCAGTAAGCCTTAAAAATGTTGTATATTTAAATGATCCTAATTTTTTTCTCAAATTTTAGATTGCTCTAATCATCATAATATAACTTTTGTTTTTAAAATGTGATTATAGCATTCTCTTGAATTCTACAAAATAACTATAATACTTTTTGCTTTGTGAGCTTGTTGTAATTGTGATCATCTGGAAAAAAATTTTTAATGTTCTTAGTGGTGACTATGACTTAAGACAGTCCTTTTTTTTTCCTTTCTTTCTTTGTAATTATTTGGAGCAAAACTATTTCTTTGCTGCAAGCACAGTTCCTTCCCTCTAATTCACACCTTGAAATTTGCTTTGTTTTTATAACAGCTTTATTGATAAAATTTATATAACATAAAACTTTTTAGAGTGTACAATTTAGTGGTTTTTAGTATATTCGTAGAGTTGTGAACCATCACAACTCTCTTTAGAACACTTTCCTCACCTCTCAAGAGTATTCCTTTAAAAATATTAGCAGTTCCTTCCCTCCCTTCTCTTATTCCCTGCATCTGGCAGCCTCTAATCTATTTTCTGTTTCTGTATTTGCTTATTTAGGACATCTCATATAAATGGACTCATCGAATATGTAATCTTTCATGACTGTCTTCTTTCACTTAACATGTTATCAGGGTTTATCCATGTTGTAGTATGTGTCATTACCTCATTTCTTTTTATTGTCAAATGTATTGTATGGGTATGCCACATTTTGTGTTGATGGACATTTATATTATTTCTACTCTTTTACTGTTATGAGTAGAATAGCGCTACTATAAATGTTCACGTAAATGTTTACTGTTATGAATAGAATAGCGCTACTATAAATGTTCACGTACACGTTTATATTTCCAGTTCTCTTGAGTATGTACCTAGGAGTGGAATTGATGGTATATGGAGTTATATAGAAGTATATGGTAACTCTGTGTTTA
Organism: Cervus elaphus; assembly: GCF_910594005.1. Lineage (NCBI taxonomy): Eukaryota > Metazoa > Chordata > Mammalia > Artiodactyla > Cervidae > Cervus > Cervus elaphus. Next base: position 80,377,180 of record NC_057833.1, read on the forward strand.
ACTTTTTGAGGAACAGGCAAACTGTTTTCCAAGTGGCTGCAGCATTTTATAATCCTGCCATCAGTGTATGAGGATTCCAATTTCTCTACATCTTTACCTACACTTGTTATTGTCTGTTTTTTTATTTTAGGCATCCTAGTGGGTATGAAGTGGTATCTCATTGTGGTTTTGATTTGCATTTCCCTGATGACTAAGATGTTGAGTATCTTTTCATGCTTATTTGCCATTTGTGTATATATCATGAAATGTCTGTTCAAATCACATACCCATTTTTTAACTGGGTTATTGGTTGAGTTGCACGAAGTCCTTATGGATTGTGAATACAAGTCTCTTACAGAGATATGATTTGCAGTTTTCTCCTGTTTGATGGTTTATCTTTTCATTTTCTTGATGGTGTGCTTTGAAGTATGAAGTTTTTAATTTTGATGAAATCGAGTTTATCTATTTCTTTCTATTGCCACTTGAGCTTTTTGTGTTGTTAGCCATTACATAATTCAAGGTCTCAAAGATTTATTCCTTTGTTTTCTTCTAAGAGTTTTATAGTTTTGATTTTGGATAACTTTTGTGTATAGTGGGTAGTAGGGATCCATCTTTATTTTTTTGTATGTGGATATCTAGGGCTTCCCAGGTGGCTCAGTGGTAAGCAGTCCAATCCTCCTGCCAGTGCAGGAGATGCAGGAGATGTGAGTTTGATCCCTGGGTCAGCAAGATCCCTTGGAGAAGGAAATGGCAACTTACTCCAGTATTCTTGCTGGGAAAATTCCATGGACAGTGGAGCCTAGTGGGCTACAGTCCATGGGGTTGCAAAGAGTTGGACATGAGTGAGTGACTACACTTTCACTTTTCTTTTCAAAGGTCCTACATTTCCTAGATAGTGATAGTTATTTCATTGTGTTATATACATTATTGTGTGGCACTGAATTTTTTATTATATTACTATTGTATGTAGCCCTTTTCTGGTGGCTCAGCCGGTAAAGAATCTGCCTAAAATTCAGATGACCCAGGTAGGGTCGGGAAGATCCCCTGGAGAACAGAATGGCAACCCACTGCAATATTCTTGCCTGGAAAATTCCATGGACAGAGGATCCTGGTGGGCTACAGTTCATAGAGTTGCAAAGAATTGGACACGACTGAGTGACTAACAACAACAGTTTTATGTAGCCAATTCTAAGTTTAAAGTATTTCTCATAGGTCTTATGAAAAAATAAATGCCCCCACATTGAAATTTTTCTGTTGTTTTGGAGTTGCTATATGCACCTTCTCTTTAGAACATATATCTGCATACAACAAATTTTGTGTGTGATATGGGGGCTTTAGGGCCTCAGTTTTAAGAGATTCCATCTCAACCCCAACATTTCAAAAAAATGTTATTGGTAGTGACAGTAAAGATGGTCAAATATTTTTTTTTCTCTTAGTATACCTAAATTAAAGATAACCTCTCCAGGTATTTCCCTTGGGGATATTCATGTCACTTATTTCATGTTACCTTTATAATAGTTTTCATATGTTTCACTTTGCAGCCACCTCTCATTTTTTAATGATTCAGGTCTGTTCACCATCATTGTAGACCCTTTGGCTGGCAAAGTAGCTTTTCTGCTATGCTTGTCATTTTCCCACTTGTACATAATTAAATTTTATCTTTGTTCTGGAAACAGTGAGAAATAGGAGAAGACTTCCGTAGTAAAAAACGCTTTCTTTCATTAAAGAGCAAAATTTCCTTTTTGACCTGGCAAGTCATTTCTGATAGAAGGAAGATTCATACATTTCAGTTAAACAGAAGTGAAGATTCTCTACGAAAAACTTCAGAGTAAGGTTGAAAATTAGGTACTTAATTTTTTCCTGAATGGAAATTACATGGAAAATCTGCCTGTGGATCACTTTAATATTTGCATACATTAATTGCAGCAAATGCTCTGAATTTAAAAGTAGGGTTTTAGTATCTGAACAGGATTTTAGCTTCAGTACATTGGGATATGTCTGTGATAAGTCATTGGCAGGTACCCACTATATTCATAGCCCCTGGAATGACTTGCTTGATACAGGAAATTCAAGGTAAGAGTTAAGAGGAAGGGAAGCTGATGAATCTCTGATTCCTTTCTTGTAAGTAGAAATAGAGTTAGACAAGGAAGAGAGACTCTTCTCTTTAGCTGCCTGTTACTTACACACCTCGCCAACTCTGGTAAGTCTAGGAATCCTGAGGTTTTTTTCCCCCTGCTTTGTTGATTTTAGCCCTTGCCCCTGCAAGCCTCTAAACCAGATATGAGTCCATCCTGAATTGTCTTTGTGTTTTCTTTGTACATCTCTTATTATCAGGCCGTCTTGATATTTGAATATCTTTAAGAAGTGCAAATAGGACCACATCTCCTTATAGGAATTTTATATTTTATGCACAATGTTCTATTAAAAGCACAGTCTTTTTATTTTTTCAATGTTTCCTCATTACTCTCTCCATACCTTCCACCCTCTCCTTCTCCCCCCGACTCCAGCTGAAAAGCACAGAATCTTAGCAGCAAATGATACTTGACACCTGGATATCCACTTGCAAAAAAATGAATCTAGGCATAGATTCTACATCCTTCACAAAATTAACTCAGATTAACTCAAATTTCAGATCACAGACCAAAATGTGAAATGCAAAATTATAAAACTCCTAGATAACATGAGAGAACATCCAGATTACCTTAGGTTTGGTGATGATGTTTTAGATACAACACCAAAGATAACAGTCATGAAAAAATGAATTGATGAGTGGACTATATTAAGTCCACTTAATATAGTCCACCACATGAGTGGACTATATAAGTTGAAAACTTATGCTTTCTGAAAGACACTATCAAGAGAATGTGAAGACAATTTGGGAGAAAATAACTGCAGTAGATAACTATTCTACTTACAAAGAACTCTTAAAACTTAACAATGAAAAAACAAACAACTTGATTAAAAAGTGAGCCAAAAATCTTAACAGAGATCTCACCAAAGAAAATATGCCAGGAATTTCTTGGTGGTCCGGTGGTTAGGGCTCTGTACTTCCACTGGTCTGGGAACTACAATCCCACATGCGGTGTGGCCATAAAAGAGAAAAATAGAAAATACACAGTTGACAAGTAATTCAGGGAAATGTAAATGGAGAAATAAATAACCAGAATTCAGAACGCTTGACAACTCCAAATGCTGGTGAGGATGTGAAGCAACAAGAACTCTCCTTTATTGCTGGTGGAAATGTGAAATGTTACCGCTTCTTGGGAAGATAGTTTGGTGGTTTCTTACAACAGTCAGCGTTCTCAGCATGCATGTGCTTGCTAAGTTGCTTCAGTCCTATCCAGCTATTTGCAACCCTGTGTACCATAGCTTACCAGGCTTTGTCAGTGGGATTCTCCAAGCAAGAATTCCATGCCCTCCTCCAGGTCTCTTACCATATGATCCAGCAGTTACACTAAATTTATCCAGAGAAGCTGAGAACTTACATCCTTACATTGCACAGAAACCTGCACACAGATGTTTGTAGCATCTTTATTCATAATTACCAAACTTTAAAGCAACCAAAATGTCTTTCAGTAGGTGAATGAGTAAATAAGCTAATATATGCAGACAATGAATATTATTCAGTGCTCAAAAGAAATGAACCATCAAGTCATGAAAAGACATAGAAGAAACCTAAATTTAACTTAAAACTTAAATACTAAGTGAAAGAAGCTAATCTGTGAAGGCTATGTGCTGTATAATTCAAACTATATAGCATTGTGTAGAAAAGGGATACTTTATAGAAAGTAAAAAGATCAGTGGCTTCCAAGGTTTGTAGCAGGGAAGAAAGGATAAATAGCCAGAGTTCAGAGGATTTTTGGAAGGTGAAACTACTCCATGATACTGTAAGAGTAGATATACTTGGATACTTTGTCCAAAGCGTAGAATGTGAGACACCAAGTGTGAACTCTAATTCAGCTGTGGACTTTGTTGGATACTGATTTATCAAAGTATGTTGATCAGATACAGATGAAACAAATTGTTGGGGGGTGGTTCTTGGTAATGGGGTAGGATGTGGAGGGTGAGGACGGAGCATGGTGGAAGTCTTTGTACCTCCTGTTTAATATTACTGTGAACCTAATTCAGTTCAGTTGCTCAGTCCTGTCCAACACTTCGCAACCCCATGCACTGCAGCACATCAGGCCTCCCTGTCCATCACCAACTCCCGGAGCTTACTCAAAGTCATGTCCATCAAGCCGGTGATGCCATCCAGCCATCTCAACCTAGGTCATCCCCTTCTCCTCCTGCCTTCAATCTTTACCAGCATCAGGGTCTTTTCCAATGAGTCAGTTCGTTGCATCAGGTGACCAAAGTATTGCAGTTTTAGCTTCAGCATCACTCCTTCCAATGATTATTCAGGACTGATTTCCTTGAGGATTGACTGGTTGGATCTCCTTGCAGTTCAAGGGGCTCTTTAAGAGTCTTATCCAACACCACAGTTCAAAAGCATCAGTTCTTTGGTGCTCAACTTTATTAATGGTCCAGCTCTCACATCCATATGACTATTGGAAAAACCATAGCTTTGATTAGATGGACCTTTGTTGGCAAAGTAATGTCTCTGCTTTTTAATATGCTATCTGGGTTGGCCATAGCTTTTCTTCCATGGAGCAAGCATCTTTTAATTTCATGGCTGCCATCACCATCGGCAGTGATTTTGGAGCCCCCAAAAATAGTCTCTCACTGTTTCCCCATTTATTTGCCATGAAGTGATGGGACTGGATGCCATCATCTTTGTTTTTTGAATGTTGAGCTGTAAGCCAACTTTTTCACTCTTCTCTTACTTTCATCAAGAGGCTCTTTAGTTGTTCTCTGCTTTCTTCCATAAGGGTGGTGTCATCTGCATATCTGAGGTTATTTATATTTTTCCCGGCAATCTTGATTCCACTTGTACTTCATCTAGCCCAGCATTTTGCATGATGTACTCTGCATATAAGTTAAATAAGCAAGGTGACAATATACAGCCATGACGTACTCCTTTCCCTATTTGGAATGAGTCTGTTGTTGCATGTCCAGTTCTAATTGTTGCTTCCTGACCTGCATACAGATTTCTCAAGAGCAGATCAGGTGGTCTGGTATTCTCATCTCTTTAAGAATTTTCCACAGTATGTTGTGATCCACACAGTCAAAGGCTTTGCCATAGTCAATAAAGAGAAGTAGATGTTTTTCTGGAACTCTGTCGCTTTTTCAGTGATCCAATGGATGTTGACAATTTGATCTCTGGTTCCTCTGCCTTTTCTAAATCCAGCTTGAACATCTGAAAGTTCTTGGTTCACATACTGTTGAATTCTGGCTTGGAGAATTTTGAACATTACTTTACTAGCGTGTGAGATGAGAATAGTTGTGCGGTAGTTTGAGCATTCTTTGGCATTGCCTTTCTTTGAGATTGGAATGAAAACTGCCCTTTTCCCGTCCTGTGGCCACTGCTGAGTTTTCCAGATTTGCCAGCACTTTCAGTGCAGCACTTTCATAGCATCATCTTTTAGCTGATAGTTCAAAATAGCTCAACTGGAATTCCATCACCTCCACTAGCTTTGTTCGTAGTGATGCTTCCTAAGGCCCATTTGACTTTGCATCCCAGGATGTCTGGCTCTAGGTGAGTGATCACATTCATCATTGTGGTTATCTGGGTCATGAAGATCTTTTTTGTATTCTCCTGTGTATTCTTGCCACCTGTTCTTAATATCTTCTGCTTTTGTTAGGTCCATATCATTTCTGTCCTTTATTGGGCCCATCTTTGCATGAAAAGTTCTCTTGATATCTCTAATTTTCTTGAAGAGATCTCTAGTCTTTCCCATTCTGTTGTTTTCCCCGATTTCTTTGCAGTGATCACTGAGGAAGGCTTTCTTATCTCTCTTTGCTATTCTTTGGAACTCTGCATTCAAATGGGTGTATCTTTCCTTTTCTGCTTTGCCTTTTCACTTCTCTTCTTTTCACAGGGATTTGTAAGGCCTCCTCAGACAACCATTTTGCCTTTTTGCATTTCTGTTTCTTTGGGATGGTCTTGATCTGTGCCTCCTGTACAGTATCATGAATCTCCATCCATAGTTCTTCAGGCACTCTGTCTATCTGATCTAATTCCTTGAATCTATTTCTCACTGTCACGGTATAATCATAGGGATTTGATTTAGCTCATACCTGAATAGTCTAGTGGTTTTCCCCACATTCTTCAATTTAAGTCTGAATTTGGCAATATGGAGTTCATGATCTGAGCCACAGTCAGCTCCCAGTCTTGTTTTTGCTGACTGTATAGAGCGTCTCCATCTTTGGCTGCAAAGAATATAATCAATCTGATTTTGGTGTCGGCCATCTGGTGATGTCCATGTGTAGAGTCTTGTGTTGTTGGAAGAGGGTATTTGCTATGACCAGTGCGTTCTCTTGGCAAAACTCTATTAGCCTTTGCCCTGCTAGGCTCATTCTGTACTCCAAGGCCATATTTGCCTGTTACTCCAGGTGTTTCTTGACTTCCTACTTTTACATTCCAGTCCCCTATAATGAAAAGGACTTTTTTGGGGGTACTAGTTCTAGAAGGTCTTGTTGGTCTCCATAGAACCATTCAACTTCAGCTTCTTCAGCATTACTGGTCGGGGCATAGACTTGGATTATGGTGATATTGAATGGTTTGTCTTGGAAATGAACAGAGATCATTCTGTCGTTTTTGCAATTGCATCCAAGTACTGCATTTTGGATTCTTTTGTTGAATTTGAGGCCTACTCTGTTTCTTTTGAGGGATTTGTGCCCATAGTAGTAGATATAATGGTCATCTGAGTTAAATTTCACCCATTCTAGTCCATTTTAGTTTGCTGATTCCTAAAATGCCGTTGTTCACTCTTGCCATCTCCTATTTGACCACGTACAGTTTGCCTTGATTCATGGACCTAACATTCCAGGTTCCTATGCGATATTGCTCTTTTTTTTTTTTTTTTTTTTTTGCGATATTGCTCTTTACAGCATTGGTCTTTACCTCCATCACCAGTCACATCCACAGCTGGGTATTGTTTTTGCTCTGGCTTCGTCTCTTCATTCTTTCTGGAGTTATTTCTCCACTGACCTCCAGTAGCATATTGGGCACCTACCGACCTGGGGAGTTGTTCTTTCAGTGTCCTATCTTTTTGCCTTTTCATACTGTTCATAGGTTTCTCAAGTCAAGAATAGTGAAGTGGTTTGCCATTCCCTCCTCCAGTGGACCACATTCTGTCAGACCTCTCCACCATGACCCCTTCGTCTTGGGTGGCCCCACACAGCATGGCTTAGTTTCATTGAGTTAGACAAGACTGTGGTCCATGTGATCAGATTGGCCAGTTTTCTGTGATTGTGGTTTCAGTCTGTCTGCCCTCTGATGCCCTCTCTCAGCACCTACCGTCTTACTTAGGTTTTTCTTACCTTGGATGTGGGATATTTCTTCATGGGTGCTCCAGCAAAGGGCAGCCTCTGCTCCTTACCTTGGACGTGGGTTAGCTCCTCTCAGCCGCCAGCCCTGAGCTTGGGCATATGGTAGCTCCTCAAGGCTGCCACCCCTGACCTCGGACGTGGAGTAGCTCCTTCCAGCCACTCCTTGGCCTTGGGATAGCTCCTCTCAGCCCTTGACCTTGAACGTGGGGTAGGTCTTCTGGGCTGCCGCCCCTACCATGGACGTGGGGTAGCTCCTCTCAGCTGCTCCTGTGCTGTCGCGCAGCTGCCTCTCCTGTGCCATCATGCAGCCGCCAGATTATCAGATACCTTTGATATTTGATTAATTAGCTAATGTGACCCAGGGACCTAGTATATCTTCTTCCTTCTTACTTCTCAGAACAGATAATTTTCTTAAGAGTTTCTGTGTCCCTGTTGGACCTGAAATGCAATCTTAGAAGCCAGCTAAAATGCTGTTCTACTGCCTCTCTGCAGATTCTGAGCAGTTTTACTGCTTGCAAAGTTTTGGTTAAAATGATTAGTTATGTGAGGAGTACAGATTTGCTAGTGTCATAGACGACGTATTGCTCAGTTAGTGAAAGTGAAAGTCGCTCAGTTGTGTCCGATTCTTTGCAACCCCATGGGCTGTACAGTCCATGGAATTCTCCAGGCCAGACTATGCAGGTATGAAGTAAATCAAATCCCTTAAGATTATACCATGGAAGTGAGAAATAGATTCAAAGGATTAGATCAGATAGACAGAGTGCTTGAAGAACTATGGATGGAGGTTTGTGACACTGTACAGGAGACAGGAATCAAGACCATCCCAAAGAACCAGAAATGCAAAAAGGCAAAATGGTTGTCTGAGGAGGCCTTACAATTAGTTGTGAAAAGAAGAGAAGTAAAAAGCAAAGGAGAAAAGGAAAGATATACCCATTTGAATGCAGAGTTCCAGAGAATAGCAAGGAGAGATAAGAAAGCCTTCCTCAGTGATCACTGGAAAGAAATAGGGGAAAACAATAGAATGGAAAAGACTAGAGATCTCTTCAAGAAAATTAGAGATACCAAGGGAACTTTTCATGCAAAGATGGGCCCAATAAAGGAGAAGCTGTATGGACCTAACAGAAGCAGAAGATATTAAGAAGAGGTGGCAAGAATACACAGAAAAACTCTACAAAAAAGATCTTCACCACCCAGATTGTCATAATAGTATGATCATTCACCTAGAGCCAGACATCCTGGAATGCGAAGTCAAATGGGCCTTAGGAAGCATCACTACGAACAAAGCTAGTGGAGGTGATGGAATTCTAGTTGAGCTATTTCAGATCCTAAAAGATGATGCTGTGAAAGTGCTGCACTCAGTATGCCTGCAAATTTGAAAAACTCAGCACTGGTTACAGGACTGGAAAAGGTCAGTTTTCATTCCAATCCCAAAGAAAGGCAATGCCAAAGAATGCTCAAACTACTGCACAATCGCATTCATCTCATGCTAGTAAAGTAATGCTTAAAATTTTCAAAGCCAGGCTTCAACGGTATGTGAATCGTGAAATTCCAGCTGTTCAAGCTGAATTTAGAAAAGGCAAAGGAACCAGAGATGAAATTGTCAACATCCGTTGAATTATTGAAAAAGTGACAGAGTTCTAGAAAAACATCTAGTTCTGCTTTTTTGACTATGCCAAAGCCTTTGACTGTGTGGATAACCACAATGTGTGGAAAATTCTGAAAGAGATGGCAATACCAGACCACCTGACCTGCCTCTTGAGAAACCTATATGCAGGTCAGGAAGCAACAGTTAGAACTGGACATGGAACAACAGACTGGTGCCAAATAGAGCAAGGAGTATGTCAAGGCTGTATATTGTCACCCTGCTTATTTAACTTATATGCAGAGTACATCATGAGAAATGCCAGGCTGGATGAAGCTCAGGCTGGATTCAAGATTGCCGGGAGAAATATCAGTAACCTCAGATATGCAGATGACAGTACCCTTATGACAGAAAGTGAAGAAAAACTAAAGAGCCTCTTGATGAAAGCAAAAGAGGAGAGTGAAAAAGTTGGCTTAAAGCCCAACATTCAGAAAACTAAGATCATGGCATCTGATCCCATCACTTCATGGCAAATAGATGGGGAAACAGTGGAAACAGTGTCAGAGTTTATTTTTGGGGGCTCCAAAATCACTGCAGATTGTGACGGCAGCCATGGAATTAAAAGACGCTTACCCCTTGCAAGAAAAGTTATGACAAACCTAGATAGCGTATTAAAAAGCAGAGACATTACTTTGTCTACAAAGGTCCGTCTAGTCAAGGCTGTGGTTTTTCCAGTAGTCATGTATGTATGTGAGAGTTGAAATATAAAGAAATCTGAGCACCAGAGAATTGATGCTTTTGAACTGTGGTGGTGGAGAAGACTCTCGAGAGCCCCTTGGACTGCAAGGAGATCCAACCAGTCCATCTTAAAGGAAATCAGTCCTAAATGTTCATTGGAAGGACTGATGCTGAAGCCGAAAGTCCAATACTTTGGCCACCTGATGTGAAGAACTGACTCATTGGAAAAGACCCTGATGATGGTAAAGATTGAAGGCAGGAGGAGAAGAGGACCACAGTGGATGAGATAGTTGGATGGCATCATTGACTCATTGGACATGAGTTTGAGTGAACTCCGGGAGTTCGTGATGGACAGGGAGGCCTGGCGTGCTGCAGTCCATGGGGTTGCAGAGAGTCGGACACGACAGCGTGACTGAACTGAACTGAAACCATGGCGGAAGTAATGAAGATAATGCTGACCTCCTTCAGAAGGTCCCATGCAGGCACTGCTACACTCAGTTCCCCCAACCCTGCAGAAGGCCACCACTGACCCAGGCCTCCTCCATGGACTCCTAGACACTCATGGGCGCGTCTGGGTCAGTCTCTTGTGGGTCACTGCTCCTTTCTGCTGGGTCCTGGTGCACACGAGGTTGTGTTTCTGCCCTCCAGGAGTCTGCTTCCCCAGTCCTGTGTAAGTTCTGGCGACTCAGTGGTGGGGTTAATGGCGACCTCCTCCAAGAGGGCTTGTGCCATAACCAAGTCTGCTGCACCCAGAACCCCTGCCCCTGTGGCAGGCCAGTTTTGACCCTTACCTCCACAGGAGACACTCAGAGTTCTGTTTCAGTCTCTGTGGGTTTTTGGATCCTGGTGCGCAGAAGGTTTGTTTGAGTCCTCTGAGCCTCTCTGGCGGGTATGAGGTCTGTTTCTAAACGCAATTTCGCCCCCCTACCATCTTGCTGGGGCTTCTCCTTTGCCCTTGGACGTGGGGTATCTCCTCAAAGTGGCTCCAGGGCTGTGCAGTCACTTCTCCAGTGCCTAGCATCTTGCTGGGGCTTCTCTACCCTTGGACGTGGGGTATCTCCTCACAGTCACTCCAGCACCATGCTAGTGAACAATTAAAAGTAGCCAAGTTTACCCAGGGTACTATTGGAGTTCAAGCTGTATATTTTGAGGACTACATGAGGTAACAAAACCTGTCTCTTTCAGCTCTGTTTAGATCTGTTTGGCTTATTTGAAACCTGTTGCGTAGACTATCCACTGAAGGGATTGAAGATGTTAACTTTAAAATAAATTCACAAAGGTTTTTATTTTCACAGGAAATTAGAGAGCCACTGTGTGTGCTCAGCAGCTCATTAATATTTGACTCTTTGTGACCTCATGTACTGTGGCCCACCAGACGCCTCTGTCCATAGAAATTTCTAGGCAAGAATACTGGAGTGGTTTGCCATTTCCTACTCCAGAGCATCTTCTCGACCCAGGGGTCGAACCTGCATCTCTTGCAGCTCTTGCATGGGCAGGCCGATTCTTTACTACTGCACCACCTGCGAACCATTATTTTATAATAAACACAAGCTTTTTCTGTACTTAACAAAAAAAGTAATGTTGAGTTTTCTCTCTTTTGAGATAAATGAATAGTACGAATTTCGGTACAGAAGTATATGACCTTGTGATGGTGCCCAGTATTTTTATAATACATTTTTGTCTTGATAATATTGTACATGTCTAATTGATACAAGTTATTTAAGAGTATTCAGGTCTGAAATAAACTTTCTTACAATGACTGACAATTGTCTTAGCTCTTACTACTTTGAAGTTTTATTTAAGATATCTAAATTGGTTAACTAAATAACAAATAAAATATCTGCCCAGAGGAAACTAGGTCTTTAAGGAACTCTTACTCACTGCCATATCATTGAACCCAGCACACCATTAGGTACTCATTTAATATTGAGGCAGTCCATGATAATATGGAGTATCTAACCTGACGTTATTAGTTTTTTCTTCCCTAAGAAAAGTTGCTGTATGGAAAAAAATCATGTTATAAAAAATTATTTCAAAAGGAAATCCTGAATGCAGGATTTCCCTGTGGTGCAGTGGGTAAGAATCTGCCTGCCATTGCAGGGGACAAAGTTTCAATCCCTGGTCCAGGAAAATTCCACATGCTGTGGAGCATCTAAGCCCATGCACAACCACCACTGAACCCATGGCTCTAGAGCCTGCAGTCTGCAGGTACTGAGCCCATGCGCTGCAACTTTTGAAGCCCATGCGCCTGTGCAAAGCAGCGAAGACCCAGTGCAGCCAAAAATAAAATATTTTAAAAAGAAGAAAGCAGGGAAAGATTGAGGGCAGAAAGAGAAGAGACAGACAGAGGATCAGATGGTTGGATGGCATTACCGACTCAATGGACATGAGTTTGAGCAAACTCCAGGAGATGGTGCCGGATAGGAAAGCCTGGCATGCTGCAGTCTGTGGGGTCACAAAGAGTCATACACGACTTAGTGACTGAACAACAAGAAAAACTATTATTACTCAGTACCATTGTATCACGATTGATTAATAGAAAAATAATGGAATTCTGTATTTCGAACAGTACCGTTAAATAGAAGAACCTGTGATCAAATCCAGATGCATATCAGAATTATCTTGGAATCTGCCTGCAATGCAGGAGACCCGGGTTCGATTTCTGGGTTGGGAAGATCCTCTGGAGGAGGAAATGGCAGTCTACTCCATTATACTTGCCAGGAGAATCCCATGGGCAGAGGAGCCTGGCAGGCTACCGTCCATGGGGTCACAAGAGTTGGACATGACTTAGTGACTAAACCATTACCACCACAGATGCCCAGGTATTTCTTTTTTTTCACCAGAGCTCCAGATACATTTCTAATGAGCAGCCATGTTTAAAAACAGCTGGACTGTATGAAGAGCTTTTACTTTTATCGAGTTTGTTTCACTTTTTCTATTTCATATTCAGTGCTCCTATTTCATTTAATGTTTTCCAATTTCTCCATTTCTTTTTTTTTTTTAATGTTCTTTCTCAAGCCTTTATCAAGTGTAGTAGAAAAACTTTTGTATACATATACATAAATAATATGTATAATATATATTTTAGAAAACTTTTGAATTTTTGCCTAACTAAAAAATTTGTGATATTTTGATTCTACTTGTTTGACTTAGTAAAAGTAGAAAGCTAGATTTGTAATTAAAAATATATATATGTATATATGCAGCAAGCAATAAAGGTCTACGCCACAGCACAGGAAACTATAGTCAATATCTTGTTATATACTATAATGGAGCATAATTTCAAAAATAATATGTGTGTGTGTGTATATATATATAACTGGATCACAAGAAAAAGAATTCTACTTTTTGAAATTTAGTAATGTTTACCTTTTTGCCAGTTTTTCTAAATGTAATATACATCTTTGTTTCATTTTAAAAAAAAATCTTAAATTGCAAGTTTCACTAACATACCATACATGTGAGCTCATTCTGATTTTAATCTAAATCTGGTATCCCAGGGGGCTTTTTAGGTTCTTGGAAGGTTTAAGGGTGCTTTAAAAAGTTTTTGTTTAAATTAATTAATTTTGGGCTGTATTGGGTCTTCATTGTTGTGTGTGGGCTTTCTCTAGTTGCGGTGAGCAGAGGCTACTCATTGTGGTAGCTTCTCTTTGTTGTGGAGCATGGCCTCTGGTCCTGGATAGTTGCAGCACGTGGCCTCAGTAGTTGTGTGAATCTTCCGGGACCAAGGATCGAACCTGTGTCCCCTGACTGGCTGGAAGGCAGATTCTTAACCTCTGGACCACAAAAGAACCTCTATAAAATGACCTAGGAGTACAATATTTGCCCTAACCTTAAAGGGAAGTGCAGCAGCTGTCCTAGAGGAGAGAGGTCTGTGGAACCCTTAAAAAAAGAGAAGAGAAAGAGAGAGGAATGGGAGGACATTTTCCTAAGAATTTTCTTACAGCTCTCTTCTTAGGAAGCTTTAGAGCTCTGAGTTTACCAGTTATGACAGTATTTTGGGCCTAGTGGACATCTCACTCCAGCATACTTTTGCTGCAGTATCTAAAATGCACTCTCTTCAATATGGTAACCACTCACCAAGCATGGCTGTTTACAGTTGCTCATTAGCCACATTTCAGGTGCTCAAAAGAGCTAACTAATTGGATAGTGTAGCTACAGAATATTTCCATCATTTTGGAAAGTTCTTTTGCACAGCACTAATCAAGATGAAAAAGTTATACAAGAAAAATGTCAGGAAGAGCTTTGTTGGGTAGAGATTAGTATAGAATTGAAAAGGATATTTTCTTGACTTAGATTCTCTTAAGATTATGAATATCACCTTATCAGTTGATTTTTGGAACATTTCAGGCATTTAATTCTTAGGATTTTGCTTCCAGAGTAAAGTAAATAAATTCTGTAGTTTTATTTCAGGATTATACAAATTGGCATGTTTGAAATGAATTCATTTATAGAACAAGAGAGTAAAAGATGTGAAAAACAAACTTATGCTTGGGGTGGATGGGAAAGGGAGGGAGGGATAAATTGGGAGATTGAGATTGACGTAGATACCACTTTACATTAATAGATATCTAACTAGTAAATATATCTATAATAGATATCTAACTAGTATAGCACAGGGAATTCTACTCAGTATTTTGTAATGACCTATATGGGAAAAGAATCTTTAAAAAGTGGATATGTTTATATGTATAACTGATTCACTTTGGCGTACAGCTGAAACTAACACAACACTGTAAATCAACTATCCTGCAGTAAAAAATTTTAAAGATAAAAATATTGGCATGTTTATCAAGATGATTCTGAAAGATAGAATTTGTGAATTCATATTTCTGCCATACATTTGATTTCATTATGCTATCTTCTGAAGCAAATACTGGTTTAATAAGATTTTTTATTTCTTTGGTTTTCTTTGTTCTCATTAATTAAGCCTCTGAAACTTTGAGACTTTTGAGCTATTCAGATAACTCCTCATCTACTTCATCTGTCCCTCAACCCTCTCCCCACTTTCAGTTCATTTCAGTTCAGTTCAGTCGCGACCGACTCTTTGCGACCCCATGAACTGCAGCATGCCAGGGTTCCCTGTCCCATCACCAACTCCCGGAGCCTACTCAAACTCATATCCATCGCGTTGGTGATGCCACTTTAGATAGCAGCAAACGAATGTTTTTATATTAGAAGGAAGTGTGCTCATTGTTTAGTTTCCCATTGCACCTTCAACATAAGAAATTAGGGGAAAAATTTGTAATACAGCAAAATGGTAAAGATTAATAAAATCTATCATTTTTCCCCAAAATGGAAGCTTTGTCATTTTTATTATATTATGTACTGATTAGAACAATAGGAAGTTAAAATGTGAAAGAGCTCTCTTGATCTTCATGAGAATACTCCTAGCGTGTGACCTTTGAGTCAGAGGGTGACTGTTGGTTTATGGTAATGTGTACCTTTTTACTGTATTAGTAGTTTAAAGCAGAAAAGCACAACCTTTTCCATTCTTGTAAAAAAGGCATCTGATTATATTTAACATCCATTTTGATCATTTAAAAATCTCTTACTAAAATACCGAAAGATATTTCAATAAATATGCTAATTAATACATAATAACACAATAAATATGCTAATCAACTGTTTTCCTAAAATGAACTGTCTTTGATCATGGTGTATTACTATTTTCATTTGATTCTTATTGATACTATTTATTTAAAAATAGATTTGTTTGTTTTGCCAGGTTTTATTATCCCTGGAAGAACTGAGAAGCTTTAGTTTGTTTCCTGGAACAATTGAAGAAGCATAGAATTTACCTGTTCCTTTAGGGTTTCATCTCCTTGTTTGATCCTAGTACTTTTGTAGGATGTAATTGTTTTTGGCTTTCTTAAATTCATGTAATAGATGTTGATTTATTCTCAATTTTCATATTTATCAGCATAGACTTACATCATTTTTTTCTTCTGTGTCTTTGGTTATAAATTATCTTATTCTTAATTTTGTTTTTGTATTTTCTTAGACTTATTTTCTGGAGAAGGAGATGGCAACCCACTCCAGTATTTTTGCCTGGGGAATCCCATGAACAGAGCAGCCTGGTGGGCTACAGTCCGTGGGGTTGCAAACAGTTAGACATGACTGAGCAACTGAGCTCACAGCACAGCCCTAGTTTATCATCTTTTTTTCTTTTTTTTTTTTTTTCAGGAAAAAAAAAGGCTTTGAAATTGTTTATTAAAAAGAATGAGCGTATACTTGCAATGACTAATAGCAAATGATACTGTAGTAAAGCTACTAGGTTGTTTTTTTGTTTTTGTTTTTTCATTTATTTTTATTAGTTGGAGGCTAATTACTTTACAGTATTGTAGTGGTTTTTGCCATACATTGACATGAATCAGCCATGGATTTACATGTGTTTCCCCATCCTGAACCCCCCTCCCACATCCCTCCCCATTCTATCCCTCTGGGTCGTCCCAGTGCACCAGCCCTGAGCACTTGTCTCGTGGATCCATCCTGGACTGGCGATCTGTTTCACACTTGATAATATACATGTTTCAATGCTGTTCTCTCAGATCATCCCACCCTTGCCTTCTCCCATAGAGTCCAAAAGTCTGTTCTATACATCTGTGTCTCTTTTTCTGTCTTGGCATATAGGGTTATAGTTACTATCTTTCTAAATTCCATATATATGCATTAGTATACTGTATTGGTGTTTATCTTTCTGGCTTACTTCACTCTGTATAATGGGCTCCAGTTTCATCCATCTCATTAGAACTGATTCAAATGTATTCTTTTTAATGGCTGAGTAATATTCCATTGTGTATATGTACCATAGTCGCACCAGTCAGAATGGCTGCTATCCAAAAGTCTACAAGCAGTGAATGCTGGAGAGGGTGTGGAGAAAAGGGAACCCTCTTACACTGTTGGTGGGAATGCCAACTAGTACAGCCACTATGGAGAACAGTGTGGAGATTCCTTAAAAAACTGGAAATAGAACTGCCATATGACCCAGCAATCATACTCCTGGGCATACACACCAAGGAAACCGGAACTGAAAGAGACATGTGTACCCCAATGTTCATCGCAGCACTGTTTATAATAGCCAGCACATGGAAGCAACCTAGATGCCCATCATCAGATGAATGGATAAGAAAGTTATGGTACATATATACAATGGAATATTACTCATCTTATTTTCAAAGAGCTAATTTGTCCGTTTTAAATACGTTTTTGTAATTCAGTTTCCACTTTTCATCATTATGAATTTCTCTGTCTTCTGAAAAATTACTGATACCCAAATAGTTATTCTCCTTCAGATATGTTGCTTTAAGTAAAGGAAGTGACTTAAGAAGGGAAAATGGCTTGTCTGTGATGTAGGCGTCCTACTTCCAAAAAATTGCAACACTTAATTGTAATATAGGTAGTTGCTTAAATAGAAATCATTAAGATTCCAGAAAAAGGACTGTGATAGACCAGTTGTAGGCTGTAGCTTTTCCTTCATTTGCATCATGATCTTGTTGAAAGGATATTTTGAAAGAATTACTAGTGTATAGTGTCTTTTTTTTTTTTAATTTTCCCATTTAGAGTATTTTGGCATCATCTGGCAGTTTTTTGTTTAACTTCAGGTATACTAACAACAAAGATTGGTTTCATAGGTTTTACTTTTCTACTTAAGGATCTTATTGTTTCACAGTAGATTGAGTGATGGGTAGATTTTTATATCAGTGGCATTTCAGAACATTAAAAATGTAAGAATATTAAACAAAGCTATATTTAATCACATTAAGTCAACTAACACTTCTATTTATTTATTGAACTGTTCCTTTTGTGTTATATGTATTTTCTTATAAAATGTTTCCTTTAAGACTGAATTTAAGTACTTGATTTCCTTTGTAGGTATAAGCGTGTCTTTTCAGTTGGAACCCATGCGATTACTACATATAATCCCAATACCTTAGAAGTAACAAATCAGGTAATAATTTTAGAAGCTATTCGGTGTATGAACTCCACTTGAATTTTTAAAAGCCAATGCTCCCTAGCCTGAAATCAGGCCAGGAAGGATAGGAATGTCAAATTTGAAAAAGATTAATATGCTTATATAATGCTCAGTAATCAAGACCAAACATAAATAAATAAAGGGAGCATATGTGTGCATATTTCTAGGCTCTAAGGGGTATAACTTTCTACTGTTACTTTGATCATAACCATCATTTTAATGTAAAATTTGTAGATTCTTTATAATTTTAAGGGCAATATTGTTACTGTAATACAGACATACATAAGTCATAAGTGCATTGGTTAGAAAATGTTTGTCATAAGGTTTCTGTTTATAAAGGCAAGACTAAACTGAATACAGGTAAATAAACACTTAAAAATATTCTAGTTTAAGTACAAATTAGGCATGTTTTACAGATTCCTCTTTTTGTTGCTGTTTTTAAAGGTTTGTAGATAATCATAAAATATTATTCCTCAGTTCTTTTCATATCTGTGTATTTTAATTGCTTTGGATTGATCAATCATTAATCAATCAGGCATTGAAATTGGAAAACAGAACTTTTTTGTCTCTGATAACTAAAAACTTTTTAGTTTGTTTTATAGAGTTACTGTAAAACAAAACGTTTTCTAGATCTCAGTACTGTTTTTTAAAATTTTTTCATTTAATCAGTGATTTGAAATTAAAATAGTAAAAATAAGTGTTGCATTTCACCACAGTGTAGCACCAGTTGAATGATTTCCTTTTTTTTTTTTTTTTTGTTAGTGGCCTTATGGAGACATTTGCAGCATCAGTCCTGTAGGAAAAGGACAAGGAACAGAGTTCAACCTCACATTTCGTAAAGGCAGTGGAAAAAAGTCAGAAACGTTAAAATTTTCTACAGAGCACAGAACAGAACTTCTTACAGAAGCATTGGTGAGAACTGTTTCATGTTAATACACTAAATTTCCCTCTTTTTTAATGAGTTAAAGTACAGATACTAATGTTCTGAGCCCTTTTCCCACTTATTGACCCTTAGTTGACACTGTGAAACTTTTACTTTTTTCTTACTAAGAGGCTGGATAGTCCTTTAGGTTTGATAGTTTTTTTAAGTCTTTTTAAATGCATTATATAGAACAAAGCAGTTGTATGTTTAATCTACCCTGTTTTTCAATAAAATTTCACACACTATTTATTGAATCTCTTTAGACTGTAACTTTAATAACCTTTTTTAATATCAGGATTACCAAGTTGGGATTTCACTTACTTTGGATAGAAAGTACTGAACTGAGAGTCTCTCTTAATAAGTCTGTTGTTATAAACTATGTTTTTTATGTCTTCTCTTTCAGAGATTTAGAACTGATTTTTCAGAAGGAAAAATCACAGGAAGGGCAAGTATTTATAACATTTATTAATATCTTTTTCGGTTTATCAGTGTTGCACTTTAGAAATCCTTGCATAAACTGTGTATTCCCTTTGTGGCAAAGCTAAAGAAAATGAAACATAATTTTAATGTCTCCTGATATCATGTGATAGATAAATGTAGTTTAACAGGAAACTCAAATATGAGAAATTAGATTTATGACTTAATGCCAAGAGTTAGAAAACAATCTTCAGGCAGAAGTAAATATTAAAAACAAGGCTTCATTCAGGGAGTCTTTATTCTGTGTTCTTAACAACAACAGAAGCTTCACACTGCTGATAATACTTTTTAGAACATACAATTGTTGTTTGTTGTACAAGATTCTTACTTCAGAAGTATTAAACTTGTAAGAAAATTTATGTATTGAAACTGTCTCATTGTATGTTCTCACCCTAAATCTGGGGGCTTCCGAGGTGGCTCAGTCACCTACCAGTGCAGGAGAGGTGGGTTCAATGGCTGAGCCAGGAAGATCCCCGGGAGGAGAAAATGGCAACCCACTGCAGTACTCTTGCCTGGAAATCCCATGGACAGAGCAGCCTACCAGGCTACAGTCCACAGGATCACAAAAAGTCCTGCATGACTGAGAGACTGATCATGCTCACACTCACTGGGTCTTGCCGATAATGAAGGTTTGCGTGGTGCAATGACAGCTTTCAGGAAGTAATTATTGCTTATTAGAGTCTTAACTTTTCCAGGCCTTCTCTAGACATGTTATAGCAGCATTTAAAGTAAATCTAAGTCTTCTGGGGAGGGGAAATGGGTGCTGATGCTTTTCTTTCGCTCCCTTAAAATATGGAATTTCTTTCCATGACAAGGTATTGCTTATATAATAGGGGTGGGGGATCCAGAGTAATGTGTAAATGCATAGCACTGTCCAGAGCTCTGGCTTCTGGCAGAAGGCAGGACCTGAATTCTAATATGCTGGCAGTACCATTCCCTTGTTTTTTAAAAGCCCTCATCCTTTCTATGGGCATTCTGTTTTGTGTTTTAGTATCTGAGAAGCCTCACTGATCTCAACTCAAGCAAATGCTTGGTTGCCAGGAGCCATTTAAAGTAGCTTAATGGTTTTTGGTGAGCTCCTTGCTACTTATACATGATAAGCCACAATCACATTTCTATAAATCATAATTTAGTACACTTATTTTAATTATGTTAGTATGTGAGTTTTCTGTATAGCTCATCTATTTGGAAAACAACTGCTTCCTAAAGCATATTTATAGATTTTGTTATAAGTTCCCTTTTATATATGTTAACTTCAGCAACTTAATATTTTTCGAACTTTTTGGTGGAAACAATATCCCTAGAAGATAGCCCGAAGGGCAGCAGTTTTATATAAGTTGAATTTGGTCTAAGGCTTCCCATTGCTCCTAGATACACTCTTAAATCAGGTTCTCTTAAGACTGTCTTGGCCACCACAATCCTGAAGGACAGTGATTTGTTTTCTTGGCAAATCTCACTGCTTTACAGTTGATTTCCTTCTGAAAGAATGGAGAATATCCTGCAGAGTGGGCTGAGACATGTAAACCAGCATAGTTGGGAAAAGCACCAACTTTTGTGACCTCCCTTCCCACCAAATTTTGTGACCCACTTCTGCTGGAAAGGTGTGGTACTGCTCCATCCTTTAGTTCAAAATCAAGGCTTTAAATATATTCTTGGGTTAATGCAGGCCCTTTGGTCTTTCTGCAGAATTCCTTTTATGAAACTGTCATGTGCATGATGCCGTAGCTCAGTAATGCTGAGGGGATTGATGGATATGATTCTGTGAACCTCATTGCTGGGTTTAATGTTGGGAGGTGGAGATACTTATTATCTAATGTCTTACTCTCTTTTCTGAACACATGCAAGAGAATTTCTCTGCCATTTTAGTATGAGAAGTAGTTGTATTTTTGAGCAGCAACCAGTTTATTTTTACCTCAAGAATCATGTAACTGACCATGCATTCCACTTCACATTGATGGGTAGAGAACTTTATGGAGTTTTTGGGTCAACAAGGGAATGTTCATTTCACATCTGACATTTTGTTATTCTGTTTTCTCTTGGCCTCATTTTGCCTTTATTTTCAGTTTTTCTGTATACATCATTTTGGTTATCAGCCTCAACTAGATGTTTTTTTCTAAGAATAAAACTGGGGAGTAATTGGATGTTCACCCTTGTAATTATTTCTGATACTAAGTTCTTTAATTTATAAAGGAATGTTATCTAAATAGAGCTTCCCAGACAGCGCTAGTGGTAAAAAAAAGTGCTTGCCAATGTAGGAGACATAGGAGATGTGGGCTAGATCCCAGGACTGGGAAGACCGCTAGAGAGGGAAATGGCAACCTACTCCAGTATTCTGGCCTTGAGAACCCCACTGACAAAGGAACCTGGCAGGCTCCAGTTGATGAGGTTGCAAAGAGTCAAGCACGACTAGCACCAGTTATCTAAATCAAATTTTACTTGCTAATGTGATCAAACTTCTAAAGATGACTTCCCAGTGGTGTGTATTTAGAAAAGCCTACAGTCAAACTGAGGCTTCAGCTTTTTTGTGTGTATAGAAAAAAAATCTACATCACTTCATGACAAATAGAAGGTGAAAAAATAGAAGTGGTGACAGATTTTATTTTCTTGGGCTCTAAAATCACTGTAGGCGATGACTGGTGCAGTGAAATTAAAAGATGTTTGTTCCTTGTAAGGAAATCTTTAACAAACCTAGAATGCATATTGTAAAGCAGAAACGTCATTTTGCCAATAAAGGTCCATATAGCCAAAGCTATGGTTTTTCCAGTAGTCATGTAGGGAGGTGAGAGTTTGACCATAGCAAAGGCTGAGCACTGAAGAACTGATGATTTTGTATTATGATGCTGGAGAAAACTCTTGAGAGTCCCTTGGACAGCAAGGAGATCAAATCAGTCAATCCTAAAGGAAATCAACCCTGAATATTGGAATATTGGAAAGACTGATGCTGAATCTCTAATACTTTGGCCACCTGATGTGAAGAGTGGACTCATTGGAAAAGACCTTGATGCTGGAAAAGATTGAAGGCAAGAGGAGAAGGGAGCAGCAGAGCCTGAGATGGTTAGATAGCATCACCAACTAAGTGGACATGAATTTGAACAAACTCCAGGAGATAATGGAGGACAGAGAAGCCTGACTTGCTGCAGTCCATGGGGTCGCAGAGTCAGACATGACTGAGCGACTGAACAACAGGAAAAATATCTACATTGATATATTGAACTAGCTTGGGTTATTTAAATTAAATACGCTGAAGTGTCACTTATCTCTTTACCGTATCTAACTTGATTAAAAGAATCCATCAACAAAAGTTGAAATATTTTCTCCAGTGGAACTCCTTCAAAGTAACTTCTATTTAAGATTTCCCTTAAGATTTGCATGCGGGTGACTTAAAACTGTTTCACAACTCAAACCTTTGTTAATTTTAAAAGGATATACTGTCTTTTCATACTGTTCATGGGGTTCTTAAGGCAAGAATACTGAAATGGTTTGTCATTCCCTTCTCCAGTGGACCACATTCTGTTAGAATGAACAGTATGAAAAGGCAAAAAGCTAGGACACTGAAAGATGAACTCCCCAGGTCTGTAGGTGCCTAATATGCTACTGGAGATCAGTGGAGAAATAACTGCAGAAAGAATGAAGGGGTGGAGTTAAAGCAACACCCAGTTGTGGATGGGACACGTGATAGAAGCAAGATCCAATGCTGTAAAGAGCAAAATTGCGTAGGAACCTGGAATGTTAGGTCCATGAATCAAGGCAAATTGGAAGTGGTCAAACAGGAGATAGCAAGAGTGAACATCAACTTTCTAGGAATCAGCGAACTGAGATGGACTGGAATGGGTGAATTTAACTCAGATGACGATTATATCTACTACTGTGGGCAGGAATCCCGTAGAAGAAATGGAGTAGCCATCATGGTCAACAAAAGAGTCCGAAATGCGGTACTTGGATGTAATCTCAAAAACGACAGAATGATCTCTGTTCATTTCCATGGCAAACCATTCAATATCATGGTAATCCAAGTCTACGCCCTGACCAGTAACACTGAAGAAGCTGAAGTAGAACAGTTTTATGAAGACCTACAAGACCTTTTAGAACTAACACCCAAAAAGGATGTCCTTTTCGTTATAGGGGACTGGAATGCAAAAGTAGGAAGTCAAGAAACACCTGGAGTAACAGGCAAATATGGCCTTGGAGTACAGAATGAAGCAGGGCAAAGACTAACTGAGTTTTGCCAAGAGAACGTACTGGTCATAGCAAACACCCTCTTCCAACAACACAAGAGAAGACTCTACACATGGACATCACCAGATGGCCAACACCGAAATCAGATTGATTATATTCTTTGCAGCCAAAGATGGAGACGCTCTATACAGTCAGCAAAAACAAGACTGGGAGCTGACTGTGGCTCAGATCATGAACTCCTTATTGCCAAATTCAGACTTAAATTGAAGAAAGTAGGGAAAACCACTAGACCATTCAGGTATGAGCTAAATCAAATCCCTTATGACTATACAGTGGAAGTGAGAAATAGATTTAAGGGACTAGATCTGATAGAGTGTCTGATGAACTATGGACAGAGGTTCATGACTTTGTACAGGAGACAGAAGACCATCCCCATGAAACAGGAATGCAAAAAGGCAAAATGGCTGTCTGAGGAGGCCTTACAAATAGCTGTGAAAAGAAGAGAAGCGAAAAGCAAAGGATATACCCATTTAAATGCAGAGTTCCAAGGAATAGCACAGAGAGATAAGAAAGACTTCCTCAGTGATCACTGCAAATAAATAGGGGAAAACAATGGAATGGGAAAGACTAGAGATCTTTTGAAGAAAATGAGAGATACCAAGGGAGCATTTCATGCAAAGATGGTCTCAATAAAGGACAGAGATGGTATAGATGGTATGGACCTAATAGAAGCTGAACATATTAAGAAGAGGTGGCAAGAATACACAGAAGAACTGTACAAAAAAGATCTTCACAACCCAGATAATCATGGTGGTGTGATCACTCACACTCACCTAGAGTCAGGCATCCTGGAGTGTGAAGTCAAGTGGGCCTTAGGAAACATCACTACGAACAAAGCTAGTGGAGGTGATGGAATTCCAGTTGAGCTATTTCAAATCCTAAAAGATGATGCTGTGAAAGTGCTGCACTCAATATACCAGCAAATTTGGAAAACCCAGCAGTAGCCGCAGGACTGGAAAAGATCAGTTTTCATTCCAATCCCAAAGAAAGGCAATGCCAAAGAATGCTCAAACTACTGCACGATTGCACTCATCTCACACGCTAGTAAAGTAATGTTTAAAATTCTCCAAGCCAGTCTTCTTCAGTACATGAACCGTGAACTTCCAGATGTTCAAGCAGGTTTTAGAAAAGGCAGGGGAACCAGAAAAAAGCAAGGGAGTTCCAGAAACACATCTATTTCTGCTTTATTGACTATGCCAAAGCCTTTGATTGTGTGGATCACAATAAACTGTGGAAAATTCTGAAAGAGATGGGAGTACCAAACCTGCTGGCCTGCCTCTTGAGAAACCTGTATGCAGGTCAGGAAGCAACAGTTAGAACTGGACATGGAACAACAGACTGGTTCCAAATAGGAAAAGGAGTACGTCAAGGCTGTATATTGTCACCCTGCTTATTTAACTTATATGCAGAGTACATCATGAGAAATGCTGGGCTGGAAGAAGCACAAGCTGGAATCAAGATTGCCGGGAGAAATATCAGTAACCTCAGATATGCAGATGACACCACCCTTATGGCAGAAAGTGAAGAAGAACTAAAGAGCCTCTTGATGAAAGTGAACGAGGAGAGTGAAAAAGTTGGCTTAAAGCTCAACATTCAGAAAACTAAGATCGTGGTATCTGGTGCCATCACTTCATGGCAAATAGATGGGAAAACCATGGAAACAGTGGCTGACTTTATTTGTGGGGGGCTCCAAGATTACTGCAGATGTTGATTGCAGCCATGAAATTAAAAGACGCTTATTCCTTGGAAGGAAAGTTATGACCAACCCAGACAGCATATTAAAAAGCAGAGACATTACTTTGTCAACCAAGGTCCATCTAGTCAAGGCTATGGTTTTTCCAGTAGTCATGTATGAATGTGAGAGTTGGACTATAAAGAAAGCTGAGCACCAAATAATTGATGCTTTTGAACTGTGGTGTTGGAGAAGACTCTTGAGAGTCCCTTGGGCTGCAAGGAGATCCAACCAGTCCATCCTAAAGGAGATCAGTCCTGGGTGTTCATTGGAGGGCCTGATGTTGAAGCTGAAACTCCAATCCTTTGGTCACCTGATAC
Source organism: Cervus elaphus (assembly GCF_910594005.1). Lineage (NCBI taxonomy): Eukaryota > Metazoa > Chordata > Mammalia > Artiodactyla > Cervidae > Cervus > Cervus elaphus. The sequence continues at coordinate 80,402,572 of NC_057833.1, forward strand.
GAAGAGCTAACTCAGTTGAGAAGACCCTGATGCTGGGAAGGGTTGAGGGCAGGAGGAGAAGGGGACAACAGAGGATGAGAAGGTTGGATGGCATCACCGACTCAATGGACATGGGTTTGGGTAGACTCCTGCAGTTGATGATGGACATGGAGGCCTGGTGTGCTGCGGTCTATGGGGTCACAAAGAGTCGGACACGACTGAACAGCTCAACTGATACTGATACTGTCTTTAGTTAGCCTAAACATATTTAATTGAGTAAACATAAACCTCCAAATGACCAAAGTAAAAATGTCTTTAGCAATTTGGATAGTAGCTCTAAATATTTATAATATTTAGATTTTTTATTTTTTGTTTTTTTTTTTTTTCTGCAGTGGGTGATACATTAAATGTAATGGTGTTTTATGGTAACCTTAAATATGAATTTTAAAGTATTATTATTTTTCTCTGTAGAGATATAACTGCTATAAGCATCACTGGAGTGATACAAGAAAACCTGTCATTTTGGAAGTAACACCAGGAGGCTTTGACCAAATTAACCCTGCAACAAACAGAGTCCTCTGTTCCTATGACTATAGAAATATTGAAGGCTTTGTAGATCTCTCTGATTATCAAGGAGGGTTTTGTATACTTTATGGAGGATTTAGTAGATTGGTAAGTAGTGTTTTTAAAAAGTTATTTTAAAAGAGACATGACTATTTGAAGGAAAGCTGAGTTTTTACACTTAATTTTGAAATTTCCTTTGAGTCCTCTGGAAGGAAGTATGGTATTTTGAGTGCAGGCTTTGGTATCAGAGAGATGTCAGCTTGAATTTCAATTTGCAGCTCTCTAAAATGTGGAGAATAATATGTGTATGTCTTAGGTTTTTGTTTTTATTTTTTTGATCAAATGAGATACTTAATGTAAAATGCTTAGCACAGTATGTAGCTTAATGTTAAATAAACTGATTACAGTTTTATTTTCATTAGTATTAACGTCTTACTTGAAAGTTTTTAAACTTTCTTTGAAAAGTTATGTTAAAATCTCTTTTTTTTATAGTTTTCTTTCCTTTGTCCAGCTATTTGTAATCTGAAATCTGAATAGGCTTTGAAACTTCCAATTTGGAGTTCATCACATGTTTTTGTCTTAAAATTCTGAGTTACATGTAAATTTGGGGGCACAGCAGAAACCCCTTAAGGTGCTGAGACCCTGTTTGTTAATTGGCAGTAGAAACAGAGCTTTAAATTATTACCTTTTTTTTTTTTTATAAGAAACATCTGCCTTTCTTGATTAAACCCCATACCTCAAAAATGAGCATTAGAGTGTCCAGATGGAAAGGCTCAGCTGAACTTACTCTCAGAGTCCTTTCTGTTGAGATTTTAAATCCTGTAGCTACCTTACTATCCTGGGAACACTACTCCCAAGATTTAGTGTTCTGTAGACAAATTTTCCATCCCTGGATAGCAGAAACAGGGCAAGTCTTTTGGATATACAAGAGGCTAAGTGTAGCAAAAAGAAAAGAGAATGATGGATGGGGTGAACGATCTGATTTACAAAACATGTTAGCTTCTTCAGAGTTATAGGCCTTGTCCCATTCTCACTCTACCCAGATGGTGGGTACCATCCTAGTGTCCCTCATCTAGGAATGTGCCTATGGACATTTTGTTATTGCTGAGTCTAGACCCAAAAGATGAATGATCCAAGAGAAAATTAGTTCCTTTTCATACCCTGAAGCAGCCTAAAACCTCCTGTCATAGTCCTGCCCAAAGGTTTGTCTCTTCCCTGGGTGGTAGAAGTTTATAATGATTAACGTCTTGGTGGAAAACATATCTAATTATAGTAATATGGGCTTCACAGATCTTAACAGAATCACATTAATTCATCAGGTCTTCCAATGCATAAGGTAAACATTAAAGATAAGAATTGTGACAGTCCTCAATTACCAACATGTTTTATTGCTTGTTGGCATCAAGCAGTTTTAATTTAATTTTTTTCACATATGCTACTTTTATTAAATGACAGGTGACATCAAACTTGGTAACCTTAATGTATAGATCCATGGGTATAACTTGGCTTCACATTGTAATCACCTAGAGAGTTTTTTTAAGCCCACTGTGCCTTTGGCTCATTTTCTGAAGATACTGATTCAATTAATATAATGGGAGGCCTAGCAATGGCAATTTTTAAAACTCCAGAATGGAGCTGAACATTCAGGCAAGTTTGGGAACACTTTTATTCATAGTATTGTATGTGGCAGCGTGCCTCAGAGTTGAAGGTGCATACAGATCAGCTGGGGCATCTTGTTCAGTCTCAGATTTTGATTCCATAGGATTGAGGTTGGAACTGAGATGCTATACATCTAACAGGCTCACAGGTGGTGCTGACTTTACTGGTCCTTGGACCACCATTTGAGTTGCAGGAGGCTGAGCATACTATCTGCCTTTTAAAAAACACTAGCTAAAATAAGTCAATTCACTACAGGTATGAGACCATGACAGATTCATTCAAGAAACTGATACCTTCTGCATCCATAGTGACTGAGATAAGCTGTTGGAAATGAAATCAGGTTTTAAAACATGATCTGATCCAATGTTTCTCAACAGGGTAGTTCATGGCATTCTGGGCAGGACAGGTCTTTCTTGTGGGATTCTCCTATCCTGCCCTTCACGGCATTTTTGGCCTCCAGGTACCACATGCAAGTAGCCATACCTTATCCTTAATACACTCTGGAGATTGGTTTGTCATATTCATAGGCCAGTGACTTGGTGAGCATTTAAGCATTTTTTAAGATAATCTTGCAAGAAAGCCCATTGTATAAAAACAGATCAAGTCAGAGCTACCTTAGTTGAAACTGGAATTCTGTCCACCATAGTACCCAGCACCTCCATTGGACTTGGCTGGGTTTCCTGGGGCCTCTTTTGGAGCCCCAGAGTGGTATTTTCCACACAGGGATGAGAACCAGACTCCGAGAATTTATGAGATAGTTTCCTTTCAGTGATTATTTTCAAGGCTTTATATTTCAGACTTTGATTTTAATTTAACAATCAGCCACAACATACTGCTTATTTACTTCTGATAAGATCTACCTTTTTTTCTCCTAGAATTTCTCTTTCAGGCACTTTCCTATGAGTTGATTCACTATGGTCATACTTTAATTATTTCAACCCTAACATTTTAAATTTCAAAATTTATGCAGCATTTATTTGCATCAGAGCAAAGAGAAGAAATTATCAAAAGTGCAATAGATCATGCTGGCAACTATATAGGTATTTCATTGCGGATCAGAAAAGAACCTTTAGAATTTGAGCAATATTTGAATCTTCGATTTGGCAAATACAGCACTGATGAATCCATCACATCTTTAGCAGAGTTTATAGTCCAGAAGATATCACCTAGACATTCGGTAAGCTCATATGTTAAAAGTGAAAATTTGTTCATCTGATTTTGACATTTTTTTCAATAATTTTTTAATATATGTCGATTTTGTTTGAAGGAACCTGTAAAAAGAATTCTAGCGCTTACAGAAACATGTTTAGTAGAACGTGATCCAGCAACCTATAATATTGCAACATTGAAGCCCTTAGGAGAAGTAAGTTTCAGTTAATAGTTTAAATGAGATTCTTTCTGTTGATATATTAGAATCATTTTCTTTCTGTTTTAATATTTTTTATGCCTAAAGAATAGGAAACAATCTATATTTAATTTTTCATTGTATTTATTGATCTTAGAACAATGAATATTGCAATATTTGTTTTTCAACTATATAATGAAAACTTTATTATTATATGAAAACTTGAATGAGACTTTTAAGCAGCTCTTAAATTCTGATATTATAAATAAGTTACGTTTTTAAACATTGACTTTTGTCAACTAAATGATGTGTAGTTTTCTAATGGAATACCATAAAATTAACATCTTTCATGGAACTTGTTTCTTGTGTTCCTTAGGTGTTTGCATTGGTTTGTGACTCAGAAAATCCACAGCTTTTTACCATTGAATTTATAAAAGGCCAAATACGGAAATACTCCTCAACAGAGAGGTATTTTTTTTTAATTCATCTGGTTTTTGAGATCTTAGTATGTGCAAGGCAAAGTGCTTCATCAAAGAGGAAAAACAAAGATAAATTTTATCTAGAACTTTAAAATTATGATGAAGAAAAAGACAACTTTATTTTGTTGCATATTTAAAATATCCTTCATTTAGTTTTCAAGTTTCTAAGAGTATAAAAATGGTTACTTGGTATTATATCAAAGGATGGAAAATAAAGTATGTTTCTGAAACTTACACTTTTTAAGTATTTAAAAATAATACCTTTCACTTTCATTCTTAAATGTTTGAATAATGGTAGCCAGTTCCTTTGATAAAAATACACTCAGTGCAGCAAACACCACATGGTAAAACAGCTGAACCTGTATACAGGTTTTGTGTGGGTGTGTTTTAAACTCCTTTAGGTGACTACAAAGGAAGATAGTCACTGGAGCATATGGTAAGAGTTTGTTGAGTTTTATAAGATGTAAGAAACTGCCAAACTGTATTCCTAAAGTGGCTCTACCATTGTGCATTCCAACCAGCAGTGAATGAGAGTTCCTGTCGCTCCACATCCTTATCAGCGTTTGGTGGTGTCAGCATTTCAGATTTGGCCATTCTAACACTAATGTTGTGGTACCTTGTTTTAGTTAGCATTTTCCTGATGTCATATGATGTAAAGCGTCATAAAGGACTTTGGATCGTTTTTTTTTTTCCACTTTAATTTTGTTTTGGGGTATAGCCAGTTAACAAAGTTGTGACAGTTTCAGGTGGACAGCAAAGGGACTCAGCCATACATATACATGTATCCATTCTCCCCCACACCCTCCTCCCACCCAGGCTGCAGGATTGTTTTTTTATTGGGTTATTCTTTTTATTGTTGAATTTTAAGAGTTCTTAGTGTATTTTGGGTAATGGTCATTTATCAGATACGTCTTTTGTAAATATTTACTCCCAACTTGTGGCTTGTCTTTTTAGTCTCTTGATGAAGTTTCTTGAATAAGTAAAACTGTAGAGAAAGAAGCAGATAAATGGTTTCCTGGGGTTAGGGAGTTTTTTGCAAATGGGCACAAGGAAACTTTTTGGGGTGATGGAAATGTATAAAAACTGGATTCTGGTAATTATTGTACAATTGTGTAAATCTATGAAACATTACCAGACTCTACATTTTAATTGAATGACTTTTGTGATTTGTAAGTTATCTCTCAGTAAAACTGTTAAAGATAATCTTAAAATTAGAAAACAAGAGGAAAATGTTAACAATTCATTCCTTTAGTAGCTTGTACATGATATCAAACAGGAAAGTGAAGGACTAGTATTGGAATGTCAGGTTCTCTCCTGCCACTTCTCTTCAGGACTTCCCTTGTACCCAGGGTGCCCCCCTGAGCAGGTTACCTTCTAAAGGGCCTATGCTACTTTCTAAATGAAAATCTCCCTAGATTATCAATCCTAAAACCTTTTTATTTTTAACTTTGCTTAGAGATTCCTTATTAGCAAGTTTGCTGGATGGAGTAAGAGCCTCTGGTAACAGAGATGTTTGTGTGAAAATGACATCAACTCATAAAGGTCAGCGATGGGGGTTACTCAGCATGCCTGTCGATGAGGAGGTAGAGAGCCTTCATCTCAGATTCTTGGCTACACCTCCAAGTAAGTATTGATTTAACTATAATTTCATTTCCATCCATCTACTTAACAATAAATAAGAAATAACAGTGCAGACCTCTAAATCGTTTTGAATCATTCATTTCCTTACAGATGGAAACTTTGCAGATGCTGTATTCAGGTTCAACGCTAACATTTCATATAGTGGAGTTCTGCATGCAGTGACGCAGGATGTAAGATAAATTGTATCATAATTTGTTCATTGTCATTAATTTTTGGTGTAGAAACTTTTTTGAAATACTCTTCCTCACCTAGGGTCTCTTCTCAGAAAACAAAGAAAAACTGATCAATAATGCCATAACGGCATTATTGTCCCAAGAAGGGGATGTTGTTGCTTCAAATGCAGAACTTGAAAGTCAGTTCCAGGCTGTGAGGAGGCTTGTGGCTTCCAAAGCTGGTTTTCTAGCTTTTACTCAGCTTCCAAAGTAAGTTGCCTTAATTTTTTTTTTTTTTTTATGAGAATTTGAAAAACTCAAAATAGCAAATAATCAACAAATTTACCTCTTTATATCTGATTAAACTTGTTACTTTTTAATATGGTAATATAATAGTTTCTATTCATGAGATATAAAAAAGCAAGATGAATGAATGGAAATGATATTGCTGACTCTTACTTATACATTCACCCATGATATTACTGACTCTTGTTTTAGTGAATTTGAATGGGAAGTTCAGATTCAAGTCTTGTAGCTTTAATCAACCTTCAACCCCCCCGCCAAAGGAAAAAAATTATGAAGACTGTTATGTTCTAGATATGGGATTCAGAATATGTAATTGCTGTAGTAATGTAGTAGAAACTTAAAATAGCTTACTATGTTATATTTTTATAATAAAATAATAGAATGATGCTCTGGTGTTGCTACTATATGCTGCTGTTTTGTTCCATGAGGTTTCGGGAGCGTCTTGGAGTGAAGGTAGTAAAAGCACTCAAGAGGAGCAACAATGGAGTAATCCATGCAGCTGTTGACATGCTCTGTGCCCTCATGTGTGTAAGTACTGGTTTTTTCTCAAGGAAACTGATTCTAAGTGACTGATGATTTAAATTTCCACAAACCTAGATTTTATTGTTTCCACTAAATTCAATGTTTCTATATTTCCTAACTTGCTCTTATAGTCATTTACTTATTCAAATAAACATTTGTTTAGCACAGCCTATAAACTAGGCACTGTGCTGATTACAAAAAGAAATACCAAGATGTTAAGACAAATTCCTTCCCTGAAATTGCTGGCAGTCTAGTAAGGTAGGCATGTGTATATAATTGTATACATAGTAGGGGCCATGGGATCCCTAAAAAGCAGCACTTGATTCTGGTTTTGTGATGAGAAGATAAAGAGTTCTAGGTTAGTCTTTATGGAATATGTTACACTTGATCTGAATCTTAAAGGGCAGGTAGATATTTTCTAGTTGTGAGAAGACTTTCCTAAGGAAGAATAATTAGCGTATGCAAAAGTTTATTTGGGGAGCGAAAAATAATTGAATATGACTGGATCATAACGTATGAATGGGGGCACACAGGTTTAGGAGTACAGCTAGAGATGTGTGCAGAGACCATCATAAAAAGCCTTTTGTATCAAGGAAGCTAGTTTTGTATGCTTTATAGTAAAGAAAACTGATTTTTTCAACAGAAGAGTGGTAACATGTCAGTTCTGGAATTTTAGAAAAGTCATGGATGGTATGTGAAGTATAGATGAGAGGTCAAGTTAGAGGCACGGAGAGCAAATTATCATGTAAGAAACGAAATGCTGAAGTAGGATGGACTAAAGAAGGCACATTTGAAAGCTGTTTGAGAGGTAAAACTCTAATTTGCCGACAGTTGTTATAGGGAGAAAGCTGTAAAACTTTGACATTTTTGGTTTATTTCAATTTTGTGTAGAGTATACATTCCTTATAGTAAGTATTTTAGGCAGACTTAGTGGTATATATTAAGCATAAGTAATCACTTGAATGTGTTAGTTGCTCTGTTGTGTCTGGCTCTCTGCGACCCCATGGACTGTAGTCCATCAGGCTCTGCTGTCCATGGGATTCTCCAGGCAAGAATACTGGGGTGGGTAGCCATTTCCTCCTTCAGGGGATCTTCCCAACCCAGAAGATGAACCCAGTCCTCCTGCATCACAGGCAGATTCTTTACTGTCTGAGCCAGCAGGGAAGCCCTTGTATAAAACCTTGTATAAAATCACTTGTATAAAACCTTGCATTTATTCCCCAAAGTGGATTTTATTACCTTTATTAAAAGTAATTCCATTACAGAATTAGTGAAGGACTTCCCTGGTGATCTAGTGGTTAAGAATTCACTTGCCAGTGCAGTGGACCCAATTCAATCCTTGGTAAGGGAAGATTCTACTTAGCTGCCACAGGGCAGCCAAGTCTGTGCTCTACAGTTACTGAACCCCACACTCTCTGGAGCCTGCAAGCCACAACTACGGAAGTCCATGCTCCCTCAAGCCAGTGCTCCACAACAAGAGAAGCCACCATGATGAGAAGCCTGTGTACCACAAGTAGAAAGTAGCCCCCCACTTGCTACAACTAGAGAAAGCCTGTGCACAACAATGAAAAGCCCAGAACAGACAAAAATGCATAAATAATTTTAAAAAGAATTAGTGGAGGTGGGAGGGGGGATCGGGATGGGGAATACATGTAAATCCATGGCTGATTCATGTCAATGTATGACAAAACCCACTACAATATTGTAAAGTAATTAGCCTCCAACTAATAAAAATAAATGAAAAAAAAAGAATTAGTGGAAAAACTAGAACAAAACATAATAGTAACATGAAATAATTTTGCATGAATTATCTTATTTGAGCTTCATAATAGTCCAATAAGATTAGTATTTTTATTCCATCTTTATAGCTGAGGAAAATGAAACTGAGAGAGTTAAAATAATGTAACTGTCTAAGGTTGGCTGTAGTCAGTAGCAGAATTAGAATTTGATCTTTACTCCTAACTGTCTTGCTGGAATCCTTTTTATGCTCTTAGTTTATTCCAATTGTCAAAAGAGAATCATCTTGAGACAAGGAAGTATTTGCTGCTAATTTTAATACTTACTTTAAAATGCTAAGTTTATCATTTCAAATTTATATTATAAAATTGGGGGAGGCAGAATGGGTGTTATTTGCTTTTTAAGAGGGAGATCTATGACTTATTCTCTCAAAAGTACCCTGTGCAGTACTGTCTACCCTTACTTGTTAGGCAGATTATCCACAGTCTCATCAGACCCAGGAGAAGTCATCACTTCTGCCGGCTCATCTTATCACAAGTTTCCTTTTTGCCTTAAATTTAAAGGATGTGGTTTTTAGCTCTTTCAGTGTTCAGTGAGTACTCTTTATAAATAACTTTTATGTGATGCAACTGCTTATGAATTTATCACTGTTTTTAATCGATAGCCCATGCATGATGACTATGATTTAAGACAAGAACAGCTAAACAAAGCTTCTCTTCTCTCTTCAAAGAAGTTTCTGGAAAACTTACTGGAGAAATTTAATTCCCATGTGGTGAGTTAAAGTTAAGTTTGTCTTAATGAGTGATACCATACAGATTGAAGATGTTCTGGAAGTACAACATGGACAGTTTTTATTCTGTTTTGTTTTAAATTGTGGCTCTCATTTCAGTATTGGTTACAGTTCAGCTTGCTCACTTACTTATTTTATTACTATAAAATAGTGTCTTAAGACTATTTAATTATTTAGGAAAGGATAAATTGCAAAGCCTTTAACTTTTTAGTTATGTCCCAGATTTTTGCTTTTCTGTTCGCTTTAAAGCGAATAAAATGTCATTATGAAATAATTTGCTTTAAAAAAGGCTAATAAAATCTTTATTCCTCAATCATTGGTTAACAGTTTTGGAGATGGGCAGTCTGTAACACCTAAAAGGAATATGAACAGATTGCCAGAGCTTTGCAGGTGTTATCCAAGATTGCCTTTTATACAAATATACATTAACATTAGTTATACATGTTTGAGGAGTCTTGGTTAGTCTCTTGAAATCTGACTGAATTTTAACTTTTCTTTTTGAGATAAGCACTGGATATACTACATTAGTAAAACAAGTACTGCTTCAAGTAGTACTTATGTTGAGAGCACTTTAAAACTCATGTTGGGAAATTAAATGTTTACCTCTAAGATAATAGGATAACAGAAAATCCCCATTATTAGCTGTGTTTTAAGTGAAGCTCTCTGTGCTAAGCCAAGGTAATATGTTGCTTTGTTTCAGGATCATGGGACTGGTGCCCTAGTTATTAGTTCACTCTTGGACTTCCTTACTTTTGCCCTGTGTGCTCCATATAGTGAGACAACAGAAGGGCAGCAGTTTGATATGCTCTTGGAGATGGTAGCATCCAATGGAAGAACACTCTTTAAACTCTTTCAGGTGAGAGCTTACACTTTCATCAGGTAACAACTAATCCGAGAGAACCACTTTTCGGTCAGTTTGTTTTTAAAATAATATATGTGTGCTTCTGTGGTAATCTAAATGAATATAGCCTAGTATGTTATCGTATTAGAATATTTCACTGATTTCTTGGTATTTCACGTAGAACTCTATTGATGGCTTTTGATCAATATTTGATTCTGTTGCCCTTCTTTTCCATCTTAAAAGTAGTGAAAAACTGATTTTTTTCCTGTGGTCAACTCAAAATTCTCTTTTCTTTATAAATTTCCAAATTTTAAGGTGAGCTTTAGCAGGGCCATTCATTGGCAATTGAAAATATTTATTTCATATAATGCCATCATGTTTATTATGTACATTTGTGTATATGATATTTATATTTATAAATGTCTATTTCTGCTATTTTAATATCATAATTATTTGATATTTATCATTCTAATAAGTAGAATATATATAATTATTCACATTAGTGCTAGCTGCTTCTACTTCTGTAAACTCTGTTTTCTGTATCTGTAAAGCTATATTGTAAGAATAGCTAAAATTTTTAAACCAAACTCTGAACTGACTAGTAGCTTTTTACTAATTTTATGGCTTAAAAGGGTGAAAGGGTTTCACTTTCAATTTTATGGCTTAATACCTTGCATAAAACTGTGTATCCCTCTTAAGAGTAACCCCTAAATATGTTGGAATAAAGCTCTTTTATCCTGTGATACTTTTTTCTCCCTGTTTTAAAGCATCCTTCCATGGCAATTATAAAGGGAGCTGGATTGGTTATGAAGGCAATAATAGAGGTGAGAAAACAATTTTGAAAGTTCAACTTACTTGAATGTTGATTGGCTATTTTAACTTGGGCTGACAAAGTTACTTTCGGTCTTTTATGGGAAATATGCAGCATTTCTGGATAAGAAAAGTAATTTTAAGTCTTTATATTACTTTTAAACTAGTTGCAACAACAATCCTTCAATAATAAACTAAGAATTTAAAGTTCTTAAGTAAGTAGATTTAGAGCAAATGAATTTTTCTGGTCCTCCATTATTTGTTTTATTTTAAAAGAAAAGTTAGCATTCTTTCTCTCTTCCTCTCTTTTGGGGATGGTAGTGGTGATGGTATTGAAACTTCATTCAGGTACTAAGTCTGTATGGAAATATGTTAATGGAGTTAGTTTATAGCCAAGTAGTATTAAATAAATATTGTAACAAAAAGTTCCTTATGCTAACCTGCATATGTATTTAAACCCCAGAGATCAGGACATGATATTGTTGGACGTGAGCTCTTGCTTCTCCAGGATAGTTGCTTTAGCTTTATATGTTTTTTCTGGGGCTCACCTGGTAGCTCAGGTGGTAAAAAGAATCCGCTTGCAATGTAGGAGACCCCAGTTTGATTCCTGGGTTGGGAAAATCCCCTGGAGAAGGGACAGGCTACCCACTCCAGTTTACTTGGGCTTCCCTGGTGGCTCAGATGGTGAAGAAGCCACCTGCCCTGTGGGTGATCTAGGCTCGATCCCTCAATTGGGAAGATCGCCTGGAGAAGGGAATGGCTACCCACTCCAGTATTCTTACCTGGAGAATTCCATGGATAGAGGAACCTGGCAGGCTGCAATCCTTGGGGTCGCAAAGAGTCAGATACAGCTGAGCAACTTTGTATAGATAGATAGATAGATATTTTTTAGAAGATGAGATTGTGGCTATGAATATGAACTTACATGCTAGATGTTTACAGTATCAGTCTAATGGCTTTTGAATTTTTATGTACTTTTGTTGTCATAATTGGATAAAATGTAAGAGTGTTCCTTTTGTCAAAAAACTCTGCCATTATAGTTCATAAATATAACAAGTAGCTAAATAATAAGCACAGTATTAGTATACTCTTAAACAGCTATTGAAAATTGTATATAGACTTAGATTGGTTGGAACATCAAAGTTTATTTGAATTTTTAGTGTATACGTGAAATAAAAGTGAATTGTCCCCTTTAGCTAATGGGTTCTATGCTTAATTTTAGCTTCCAAAGTAAGTGCCAACATCTCTCACTTACAGAGCCTGAAGTCGCCAAGGACAGTTAGGACCATGAGACCATGCCAAAGAGTCTTCCTGGATTTGATCCATTAATATATTACCATTCATTCAGAGATTTTTAATGAGTGCCAGATATAACCAAAGGCCATTTTGACTTCAGTACAAGCCACAGGTGTCAGATTCCTAGCCAGTTATTAGAGCAGTGTCTGTGTAAGGAAGGCTTTTTTAATTCACAACAAGATCCTGGCAGGTATCTTAAGTTGCTATTTTCTGATTGTGAAAGCAGTGTATGATCTTTTTAAGTTTAAAGTATTGGGTTTTTCAGAAAAAACACAAGGAACAAATAAATCACCTTCATCACCTTACACTCATGTTGGGAAATTAAATGTTTACCTCTAAGATAATAGGAGACAAGAGCTGTTAGTTTTCTGGTGAATTTCCTCTCAGACCATGTTCAAAATTATATATGTACATATACATACTATGTATATTTGTATACATAGTATGTATATTTAAATACATACTACATTTGTATCAAACGATATATGTACATATTCATACTGCATGTACATTTGTATACTTCTGAATCTTCAGTTATACTATATACTTGTACTTTTTTTCAGTAGCATTGTATTTTTACTTTTTCACACATCATAAATATCACAGTGCTTGAATTCATAGCTTTGTTTATCTTTGGTTAGTAGTCCTATCTATCCTACCCTTTTGTAAAAGTAAGTCTAAATAAGCAGAGTGAAATCAGAATAGAAAGAACTACCTCACATCGCATCATTCTTTTTTAAAAAAAATAAAGAGTTGTATTCACCATAAAAGTGAATATATCTTTACCAACAAGAGCAAGCAGGTTTGCAGATGCCTTTGGTAGGAATTGCTGATTTCTGTAAGTCACCTCTCCCCTTTATTGGCTGATATATACTCAAGGAATTAACCTAATTTTAAAGTTAAGCAATGTATAATTCATGAAGTAACTATATCTTGGAACATTAAAACCTTATTCCAAAGGCAAATAATATTTCTAAATGACTTATACTATTATTCACCTATGTTATTTTTGGATAATTGGAGTTGCATATTTAATTTTTATTGCATTGTATACTGAATAATTATTTTATCTAGAGATGTAAGATTAACAAAATTAAAATAGCTTGCTTTAGATTGTTGCTTTAGGGATCATCTTACCCTTTTTCCAAAGGAAGGTGACAAAGAAATTGCTACAAAAATGCAGGAGCTTGCCCTAAGTGAAGGTGCCTTACCTCGACACTTGCATACTGCGATGTTTACCATAAGCTCAGATCAAAGGATGCTTACAAATAGGTAGGTTAAATTTAATTTGCTATCAGTTAACTTGTTTAGAGAAGGGGTTTAGATATTACATAAAACAGAGTGTTTGGATTATACAAATGTTGCATTTTCTTTTGATTCACCTAGTTCTTGTCCTTTCCTTATGGAAAGATTGTACCCAAAGATCATTGTCCCCGTCCCTGCATAACTGGGGAGGAAAAAAATAAAGCTGCTTTTTTCCCCCCACTCTCTGCTCATCAAGCTCTACACCGCATAGTCATGGGACTGGAACATGGAAAAGAGTGCTTTGTAGCTTATGGAACTAGAACCACATGTCCCCAAGGCTTTTCTCCATATATTTCTTCCTGGCTATCTTGTATGTAGCTAACCCATCTAGTGATTTTTAAATAACTTTGGTCTGTAGGTACTCTAAGAATAAAGAAAACTTCAGTATCTAGCCAGCCTTACCTAATCAAGCCTATCCTAAATCTCTTGCAGTTAAACAATTTTCCCTTAGGCAAATCATCTTTTTTTACAAAAATCCTTCAAATAAGAGGAAACACACAAATCTGTTTACTCCCTGCCATATGAATTCCAGCTCTTTTCATTTTTCTTTATAATTCCTGATGTAATATTTTAATCATGTTCTTTTTGGCTTTTTAAAATAATAGTGTAAATTGATGACTTATGCTTACTTTATTATAGAAATATAAATTTCATTTATTTATCACCTATGTTTGGTTATTGGCTACTGTAGTATGCTGCTCTGCCAGTAGTTTTCTGTTTTTACTATTATGAGAAGCTATCTGCATCCCTTACTTGAAAATACTAGCCATAGAAGTAGTGTTCAGTGTTGCCTGTGAAAACAAAAAGATATAAAAAGAAGGTTATTTCCTTGATGTACTGCCTTATGTATTTGCTAAGATATTACATAGTAGAGACTATTTAATATCTTATTCCATTAAACCCCCATGTTAGCCCTTTCCTGTTTGTTTTCTTTTTTATTAATCAGTTTAATCAGTTGCATTCCCCACTGTGATCAGTAACAATATTGAAAAACTGTCAAATTATAATAGAAATACTATTTATCATTTGCGTTGCTTTATCTTTTATAAATTGCTGCTATAAAATGTTACCTCTTATCTCTAATTAAAATCTTTTTAGGAATCATTGATACGATACTTAGCAAATGCCAGTGAAGGAAATTATGTGTTATTACTTCAATATGTTAATAGGCTTCCAGAGAAGACATACAGTGAACAGTTTTAGTAGTGATTTTTGTTTTTTTGGTGTCAGAACAAAGCACAGTTTGGGTTTTCTTATTAAACTGCTTTCTTCTGGTAGTGTAACATAAATGCCCCTAAGTGGTTATTTGGTCATTCCCCTCACAGGATTCATCCTCATTCTTATTGCAAATGGCAGTTGAATCCCTACCAAAGCATAGAAGGGTCTGTGGTGAATAAAATGTATTCCCTGTTATGAGAAGCTTCCAGTCTGGGTAACAGATATCATCATGGGGATTAAGATTAATAAATGACTAAGTCCTAGATTCAACGTGAATCTTAGATTCACACTTTGAATCAAAATATTCTTTTAGCTCAAAAGTGCTTTTTAAGTCTTTGTTCAGACTTCAAAATTGAAAATATTTTCTATCTCTAACCTTGCCAAGAAGTATATATTAGAATATAGTTGACTTTTGCTCATGTTCAGAATTCCAAAGAATTCCAGAATAATGTGATCACTATAGCAGGACTTGTAATTCAAACTAATTA
Organism: Cervus elaphus; assembly: GCF_910594005.1. Classification (NCBI taxonomy): domain Eukaryota; kingdom Metazoa; phylum Chordata; class Mammalia; order Artiodactyla; family Cervidae; genus Cervus; species Cervus elaphus. The sequence goes on from NC_057833.1 coordinate 80,417,704, forward strand.
TATTATCAAGTCTGATTGTTCCCCTGTCTTTAAAAATATGTGGTAAGAACTTACCTCTTCATGTTCAGCTCTATTCAAAATTGGTGAGTTCATCAAGGAAGCATTTTAATTTGAAGAAAATATTAAAATGTTAGTAGTATTTGAATTACTAACTATACATCTCAAGTTAAAATATTAATTTTTAGTATTTAACATCAGAATGATTTTTTCCTTAATTTTTATTGGAGTATAGTTGATTTAGGCTGTTGTGTTAGATCCACATGTACAGCAGAATGACTCAGTTATATATATACATCCCCTCTTTTTTAGATTATTTTCCCATGTAGGTTATTACAGAGAATTGAGTAGGTACAATTTTTTTTTTAACTGTAGTCTTATTTCTTACTTGATATGTTGTTCTTAAAAATTCCTTTTTGTTCTAGCTGAGATAAAGCAGCAAACCTTTCTCAACGTCTGCTTTTTTCAGACAGCTAAGTAGACATTTAGTTGGACTCTGGACAGCTGATAATGCAACTGCAACAAACTTGTTGAAACGCATTTTGGTAAGTCAGTTGAATATATGTTCCTACCCAATAAAATTACATTGATAAGTTATTTATACGGTTAAGGGTTGGGGTGGTTTCTTTTTTTTTTTAGTTTGTCTGTTTGTTTTTAATATAAAAGATACTAATCGAAGGAGTTATCATATAATAAGTGTTATCCTCAATAGCTAAATCATCAATTCAGTTCAGTTGATAAGACGTGTCCATCTCTTTGTGACCCCATGAACTGAGACACGCCAGGATTTCCTCTCCGTCACCAACTCCCAAAGCTTGCTTAAACTCATGTCCATCCGGAAGGTGATGCCTTCCAACCATCTCATCCTCTGTCATCCCCTTCTGCTGCCTTCAAACTTTCCCAGCATCAGGGTCTTTTCCAGTGAGTCAGTTCTTCGCATCAGATGGCCGAAGTATTGGAGTTTCAGCTTTAGCATCAGTCCTTCCAATGAATATTCAGGACTGATTTCCTTTAGGATTGACTGGTTGGATCTCCTTGCAGTCCAAGGGACTCTCAAGAGTCTTCTCCAAGACCACAGTTCAAACACATCAATTCTTCGGTGCTCAGCTTTCTTTATAGTCCAACTCTCACATCCATACATGACTACTGGAAAAAATATAGCTCTGACTAGATGGACCTTTGTTGGCAAAATAATGTCTCTGCTTTTTAATGCTGTCTAGGTTGGTCATAACTTTTCTTCCAAGGAGCCGGCGTCTTAATTTCATGGCTGCAGTCATCATCCACAGTAATTTTGAAGCCCAAGGAAATAAAGTCTGTCACTGTTTTCCACTTTTTCCCCATCTATTTGCCATGAAGTGATGGGACTGGATGCCATGATCTTAGTTTTCTGAAAGTTGAGTTTTAAGCCAACTTTTTCACTTTCTTTTTTCACTTTCATCGAGAGACTCTTTAGTTCTTCTGCCCTTTCTGCCATAAGGGTGGTGTCATCTGCGTATCTGAGGTTATTGATATTTCTCCTGGCAATCTGATTCCAGCTTGTACTTCACCCAGCCTGACATGTTTTGCATGATGTACTCTGCATATAAGTTTAATAAGCAGGTGACAATATACAGCCTTGATATACTCCTTTCCCAATTTGGAACCAGTCTGTTGTTCCTGTCCGGTTCTAGCTATTGCTTCTTGACCTGCATACAGATTTCTCAGGGGGCAGATGAGGTGGTCTGGTATTCCCATCTCTTATAGAATTTTCCACAGTTTGTTGTGATCCTCACAGTCAAAAGACTTTGGCATAGTCAATAAAGCAGAAGTAGATGTTTTTCTGGAACTCCCTTATTTTTTCTGATGATCCATCAGATGTTAGCAATTTGATCTCTGGTTCCTCTGCTTTTTGTAAATCAAGCTTGAACATCTGGAAGTTCACAGTTTATGTACTGTTGAAGCCTGGCTTGGAGAATTTTGAGCATTACTTTACTAGTGTGTGAAATGAGGGCAATTGTATGGTAGTTTGAACTTTCTTTGGCATTGTCTTTCTTTGGGATTGGAATGAAAACTGACCTTTTCCAGTCCTGTGGCCACAGCTGAGTTTTCCAAATTTGCTGGCATATTGAGTGCAGCACTTTCGCAGCATCATCTTTTAGGATCTGAAATAGCTCAACTGGAATTCCATCACCTCCACTAGCTTTGTTTGTAGTAAAGCTTCCTGAGGCCCACTTGACTTCACACTCCAGGATGTCTGGCTCTAGGTGAGTGTCACACCATCATAATTATATGGGTCATGAAGACACTTTTTATATAGTTCTTTTGTATCTTCTTGCCACCTCTTTTTAGTATCTTCTTTTGCTGTTAGGTCCATACCATTTCTGTCCTTTATTGTGCCCATCTTTGCATGAAATGTTCCCTTGGTATCTCTTATTTTTTTGAAGAGCTCTCTAGTCTTACCCATTCTGTTGTTTTCCTCTATTTCTTGCATTGATCACTGAGGAAGGCTTTCTTATCTCTTCTTGCTATTCTTTGGAACTCTGCATTCAGATGGGTGTATCTTTCCTTTTCTCCTTTGCCTTTACCTTTGCTTATTTTCTCAGCTATTTGTGAGGCCTCCTCAGACAACCATTTTGCCTTTTCGCATTTCTTTTTCTTGGGGATGGTTTTGATCACTGCCGCCTGTACAGTGTCACGAACCTCCATCCATAGTTCTTCAGGCACTCTGTCAAATCTGATCCGTTGAATCTATTTGTCACTTCCACTGTATAATCATAAGAGATTTGATTTAGGTCAAATCTGAGTGGTCTAGTAGTTTTCCCTACTTCAATTTAAGTCTGAATTTTGCAATAGGGAATTCATCTGAGCCACAGTCAGCTCCTGGTCTTGTTTTGCTGACTGTATAGAGCTTCTCCATCTTGGCTGCAAAGAATATAATCAATCTGATTTTGGTATTGACCATCTGGTGATGTCCATGTGTAGAGTCGTCTCTGTATTGTTGGAAGAGGGTGTTTGCTATGACCCGTGCATTCTCTTGGCAAACTCTATAGCCTTTGCCCTGCTTGGTTTTTTTTGGTGTTAAGTCTAGAAGGTCTTGTAAGTCTTCATAGAACCGTTCAGCCTTTTCGGCATTAGTGGTTGGGGCATATACTTGGATAACTGTGGTATTGAATGGTTTGCCTTGGAAACGAACAGAGATTATTCTGTTGTTTTTGAGATTGCACCCAAGTACTGCATTTCAAACGCTTTTGTTGACTGTTAGGGCTACTCCATTGCTTCTAAGGGATTCTTGCCCACAGTAGTAGATACAATGATCGTCTGAATTAAATTCGCCCTTTCCAGCTAAATTATCGTGTTAAATTATTTGGTGTTTGAAGGCTAGATTTTGTGTGTGCAGTTGTTTTGAAAATGGATTGTATATCTTGTTTTTTCTTGTTGTTTTTAGCCCCCAGGCTTGCTGGCATATTTGGACAGCTCCGATCCAGTTCCTGAGAAGGATACTGATAGGATGCATGTTAGAGATAATGTGAAAATAGCAATGGTAAATATCCTTGTCCTAAGTGTTTTTTCAGTATGAAAAGAGTACTCTTTTGTGAAACACTCTTAAATAGTAGTGTTCCTTTAAGTAATTACCGTTCACAACTTGATTGAAGTAAAATTTACATCCCCAAAATTTTACCTATTTTTAGTGTACAGTTCTATAATCTTTAGAATTAAGCAATTATCACCAGAATCTAATTTTATGAATAGTAATAATCTTGTATTTTTTCCTCTAACTCAGCATATAGGCACATTAAATAATGGATTTTTTAAAAATTTGTTTCAAATGTATAAAGTAAAAACACATAATATATAATTGATAAATGGTGAAAGAGGCTAACACTGAAAAAATTAATCTAGGTACGGCTTTTTTCCTTTACAAAGCAGTCTTAATTATTACTGTTGGCTATCTTTGAGAAAATTACTTAACGCCTTTCAAGATATGCTGTTGTAATGATGTCATATAATAACAATTTGAATGTGTTTGTTTCCTTTCTTCACCTCATTTCTCTGTCTGCACCCATCTCCCACTTAATATCTTGCTATCCCTCTAAAAGTATTCATCTTGAAAAATAGAAAAGTTAAGCTTCCTTGGACAAAATATATAATATGTTGTGGAAATGTTCACTTTGTTTTTCCACTGTTTAGTTGGTTTGTTTGTTTTTCTGACTATTTGTTTAATCGTGTAAAATGGTGTGACTCACTCTAATTATATTTTTAAAATAAATTCACAAATATAGGACTGTAATCGAATTCAACATTATTTAATAGGATCAGTATGGAAAATTTAATAAAGTTCCAGAGTGGCAAAGACTAGCTGGAAAAGCTGCTAAAGAAGTTGAAAAATTTGCCAAAGAAAAAGTGGATCTTGTCTTAATGCACTGGAGGGATAGAATGGGCATTGCACAAAAAGAGGTAACAATGAAATCTTCTTCTGAACTTCTAAGACTTCCCTGTATCCTAGGTTACTTCAGTTGTCACTGTTCATAGAGATGGTAGTCAGATACTTTTGACGAAACACCTGAAGAAATATCACCTAGTTCTGATTATATTTTATATAAATTCTTCGTAATTAATAGTTTTATGAACAGTGGTTAGGATTTTAATTATTTAGTATAAAATTGCACTCTTGGGCTTCCCTGGTAGCTCAGAATGTAAAGAATCTGCCTGCAGTGCAGGAGACCTGGGTTCAATCCCTGGGTTGGAAAGATCCCCTGGAGAAGAGCATGGCAACCCATTTCAGTATTCTTGCTTAAAGAATTCATGGACAGAGGAGTCTGCTGGGCTTGGGTCCATGACAGTGGAGCCTGGCAGGCTCTAGTCCATGGGGTCACAAAGAGTCGAACATGACTGAGCAACTGCCACTTTCACTTTCCATTCTTAATTTTTCTTCTGTGACTTAACAGTTTCCATACTTCTAAATTCATATATATCTTTTTCCTTCCTTCTTTGAACTTGTTTTGTTTTCTATTCAAATAAAATTGCCCTTCTTGTTTAGCTTTTTTGAGACAGATATTTTGAAAATAAGGTTAACGTTGTTAAATTTACTGTGTGTACTTAAATTTCATTATTCCTCAAATCACGGTCAGATCTGAAACAGTTTGTTTCATTCTTCCGGGTGTAGTATGTGCTAGAGACCTCATCCAGTAATGTTCATCCTTCTGTCTAAGATGGAATGTACAGTGGTTGAAAATGGTTTAAGGTTTCATGTAAAAGTTGACTTGATCTCAGATTTTGTTGACCACATTTGTATTCTTTCCCGTGAACCATCTCTTTATTTATGGTAGCTGTTTTCTTATTCAAGGAAAGTAATATGTTTCTAAAAACAAATAGGTTTCTTAACGAATTTCCAGAATATCTAAACATAAGGCATCAGGTACACCAGAACAGAAATATTATTATCTTATGTGTCTATCTGAAATTGAGACCAAAATTCAGTTCTTTAGAACCTGAGCGTAATGCTGCTGCTGCTGCTGCTGCTAAGTCGCTTCAGTCATGTCTGACTCTGTGCGACCCTATAGACAGCTCCTCTGTCCCTGGGATTCTCCAGGCAAGAATACTGGAGTGGGTTGCCATTTCCTTCTCCATGAGCATAATGAGTTAATGTTAATTTGAATGAGTGACATATCACTATAAAGAATCAATAGATAGGCTTTCGAATGTCTAGGATAGTAAAAAGACTGAACTTTGAATTGGTTAACCTACATCTGAGCCTGATTCTGTCACTTACTAACCCATACGGTAAGTTAAGGGTTTTCAGAATTTTATTTTCCTCTTTCATAAAATAAGAAGAGCAGTACCTCTCATCTCTGTCCTTTGAGGTTGCTTTGATGTACAAGAAAGTTAATATTAAAAGTACGTATAATAAAAGGCAATACGTGTCATGATAATATTGCTATAGCATTTGAAAATTGAAAGGCTTTAATATGAATGATTTTCACAGTTATTAAAAATAGCAAGCTTCTGGGTTCAGGTAGTTAAACCCATTGCTGAAATAATAGCTGTTTCAAGCTGTTGGGTGTAATTATACAGAAAATAAGTTTTTGCATCAGATTTCATACATAACATTTATCCAGTATAAAATTGAACACAAAGCTATTTTAGCTAGAAATGTGGATGGCATCTATTATTTAAAGATAACAATTCAGATGGAAAAGAAATATTTTTATTTTCAGTAATGTTTTTTCAGTCAGTTGGTTTCATTTACATTAGGTATTATCTAAAGTGCTAAGCAAATAATGACACCAAATATTAATATGCTAGTCAATAAATTATTGTGGTAGTAAACTAATTATTTCTGCCAGAGTACTGTTTTCAACATTAATTTCTTTATGAAACAGTGAATAATCTTTGTGACTACTTTATTCATGGAAATATTAATATCAAAATATCTAATTAATGAGCTTCAACTGAAGTCTGGAAATTAATCGTTGTCCAGATTAACTGTTTAGTCTTAAAATAACCTGCATTTCTTATGTAATCAGATTGTTTAGGAAGTCAGTTCCATTTGTGGCTGATGTTCTGTGTTGGGTTAATAATAACCTTTGGCTAATGTATAGAATTATTTTTTTCTTGTTTATATTATGTAAATTTGTTTACAGTTTAGGGGTTTGTTTAGCCAGTTAGAGCTTTTAACCTAAGTCTCTAAATCAGTCAGCTTAGTTTATGACAAGCTGGTTGTCCTTTTTCTGCATCGTGTTTACATTTTTATAACTCTAGACTCCCAGCTTTTTCTCCTGAGGGCAGGGGAAATTGAAGGTAGTATTACTTAATTGGAGGTTTTAAGGAAAGGTTTGTCATTAAAACTAAAATTTTGAGCTATTTATATACTTTATTCAAGTCACCTAACATTAGTTTTCATGATAATGCATAGAATTAAAATTTGTAGGGAGTATTTCTTTAGTCAGTATGTTTTATATTTCAAACAGCATTTACTTTTTAAAATTTACTACATTGCCTTTATTCTTTCTGTGATATCTACTCTGTTTTGATGGTTTATTTTATACGGTTTGCCACTTCTTTAATGAAGTTCCTAACTTTCGTGTTTTAATCTATGCTACTTTCTACTTTCAGCTTTTGTCACATTGACCATTAGTATTTCATGATTGAAATATCTACACATTTTACTTGGAACAAAGATTCTTAACCTTCAGACTTCCAAGAAATCTTTGAAACCTTCCCCTCCAGTTATAAACCTTATGTTATGTGCCTTTCTGTGAAATAGGACCATAACTTTCTTTGAATTCTCAGATACATTTATGACTGCCTAAAATTTGGTTCATAGACTTTAGAGAACTAGGTGGTCCTTTAGTCTTAAAGATAATTTATAATGATGGCATCCTTGCAGAATATGTGTAATAGAGATAGTGTAGAGATACAGGCTCACTCATTTTTATTTTAAAAAAATTTCCCCCCTTTTAACTATTAAATTCAGGACAGAAACAATATGGTGAGTTTAAGTCCCTGCTACATGTGTGAAGTGCACTAAACTGCCTGGTATGTGAAGTTGTCTTTGATATTCTTTGTTTAGTAAGTTAAATTCAAGTTGTACTTCACATGTGTATGAATATAGCTACTTAGTTTTTGTCCATCAGCTATTTCAGTTTATACTTGTTCCTCTTGGCTTTGGTAGCAATTTAGTAACCTCTAATCTTTTGTGTTTATTGTTTTGCTGTGATATGATTTTTATATCAACTGCATGTAAATGTTTAAAATAAGTTACCTGTTTTTGACTGTTATTAACAAAATTTGAATTTGAAAAAATAACTTCAGGCTACATGGAAACTATTTCAGCAACACTATAGTGATATATGCTGACAAAGTATTATAAATACATTGTGATATAATCTCATATTCTATACTATATTTTATAGATTCTGTCTCTTTTTTGTCTCTGTCAAAATTTGATAATGGAAATGTTTCTCATCACTTACAAAATAATGATATTCTCACTGAGCTTATTGAATAGTTCCAGATTGAGCACTATGACATTTTTTTCTTTTCCAGAATATAAATCAAAAGCCAGTAGTTCTTCGAAAGAGAAGACAGAGAATAAAAATAGAAGCGAACTGGGATCTCTTCTATTATAGGTAAACTTTAGGCCTCTTTTCCAGTTAATTAAATGTAGCATTGTTCTTAGAAAAGTCATGACAGTTTTTGTTTGTTTGTTTTTGCCTGGATGCAGTGCTTTATGCTACCAGGGTCAAGAATTATAGCTGTTAAGATTGGTATGATTAAAAAAGAAAGGTTGGTGTGATTAGTGATGCTTTCATAAAATTAAGACTTTTTATAGAGTGTTGGTAGTCTGATGGCCCAAAAGAACTTTTAGAATTATTAAGGCTTAGAGATGGTTACTTTAAAACACTTTATTATGGCTTAGATATAACTGTAACTTCTTTAAGCCTCCTTGGAAATACAGTCTTAAAAGAGCTGGATGATAAAAATATAAGGAGACTTGTGGGAAATGGACATCCAGTGAGCTGACCTCGTATACTTTTCCAGCCTCTCTAATATGGTAGCCTCTCCTCCCCATCTACTGTTTCACCCCACCACCTCCCAGCGCCCTCCATCTTAACACCCTCACACTCACAGTTATATCACATTGAAGGACTTTGAAACATTTGACGGGAGTTTGCAAAAACTTTTTTGAGATAATTCACAGTACTCAGTCTGGAAGCTGCTATTGATTATATAGTGGAAAATAAGTGCTTTAGAATCTTCCCACAGTACTTTATGAGTGTAGTATGTTTGTAATACAGGCTTAAGAATAGTCCTTGGTTTTCTTCTGGAATTCCTCAGGTGTGTTGTCCTCCCTAGAATTCCCTTGAAATTCTGGTATCAGACTTTTTAGGAGGATTGCAGGTTAAAAATGAATGGTAGGAAGGCAACCCACCCATAGTTCAGACTTGAATTCAAATTTATTATGATAGTTAAATAATTGCAGGAATAAAAGAAATGTATTTTGAAAATACCATCAGAGGTTGGCAGTTTAGTAGTATTTTTTCTTAGATAGTTTGTAAGGTTCTAATCTGGAATGTTGCTCATCCCACACACTTCCACACTCAATTATCCGGAAATTCTTATCCCCAACCTGTAGTGTCATATCTATTTATAATTCTTTTCTTAATTTATATTAGCAATAAATATTAAAATTGTAGTATCAGTTCCTTGTTTTAAAATCCTTACAGATTTGTTTTATGGTTTGGCTTCATTTTTTCCCCTTCACCATTTTATAATAAAAACTTTCAAATGTTCAGAAACGGTAAAAGAATTTTACCTGTGTACCTGTGTCTGAAATTTTACTATTAATATTTTACTATACTAACTTTACAGAGATTTTATTTTCTTTATTTATGTTTGCTAACATTTATTAATTCTCCTGTTGCTTATTATAAGTTATTGTTAGGGATATTTGTAGATTTTTAAAATTATTGCTTTCCACTATTTTTTGATTACATGTATATCTAGGTTTGGTCAGGACCATGCCAGATCAAACTTAATTTGGAATTTCAAAACACGAGAAGAATTGAGAGATAGTCTTGAATCTGAAATGAGAGCATTTAATATTGATAGAGAGCTTGGTAGTGCTAATGTTATCTCCTGGAACCACCATGAATTTGAGGTAAATTTTAATTTTTGTAATGTATTTATTTTTTTAAAATATTAGTTTGGAGTTATGCTTTTTTTAAATTTGTAATTGGTTAATGTATATCTCTCCCTTTCACTTATAATTTTATACAGGAAATATTGGAAAACTTTCACTTTGCCTGAGACAAATGAAAAATTAATTTTGTTAAGTACCTGAGTTTTGTACCTGAAAATCATGTAGGAGTTTTAATAAATTTGATCCTATGCATTCTAGATCTGTTCTGTGCTCATTTTCTTTCCCTTTAGAGTCTTTGCTGAAACATAGTCTGTTCCTCTTATTTCTTGTACCTTGTTCAATAGACTTTTTGTGTTATTTTAATTCTGAATGTGGCCTTTTTTTTGCTGCTCTGTTAAAATAGTGATGTGAATAATGACAAAATAACAGGAAACATGGTGGAATATTGTCTTATGTGTCTAAATTTTTATTATAGCTGTAAATTTGATCATGTTCATGACTCTGCTGACTTTGCTCTTTAACCGAACTGCATTTCGTAAACTTACTGATAATTTGTTATTGCTTATTGCCTCCCCTTTGAAAAACCTTTCTTTACTTTGGTTTTGGGAATCTATGTTCTCAGGGATTTTCTCCTTCAGTGTCCATTCTGCCTCCTTTGCTCATTTTTCCTTACTGTTCAACTGCTAAATGTTGGTTGGCCCTGAAGGATCAGTTCTTGGTCTTCTTTTTCATTTATATTTATTGACTCAGTGCTCTCATCCATCCTCATGGGGCTTTTTTGTTGTTGTTACTTACTGATGGAGAAAGTAATTATTTCAGCAAAGTAATGCTCAAAATTCTCCAAACCAGGCTTCAACAGTATATGAACTGTGAAATTCCAGATGTTCAAGCTGGGCTAAGAAAAGGCAGAGGAACCAGAGATCAAATTGCCAACATCTGTTGGATCATCAAAAAAGCAAGAGAGTACCAGAAAAACATCTACTTTTGCTTTATTGACTACACCAAAGCCTTTGACTCTGTGGATCACAAAAAACTGTGGGAAATTCTTAAGAGAGATGGGAATAGCATCTTAATAAATGGAGTTGAACAAATTGAAACTCAGAATTTATGGGAAAAAATGAAATGGATATACATATATATTTTATACTGTATAGTTTATAATTTTAGAAAATAGTCATTTTAGGCTTTGGTAAAAGAATTTTGATAATCTGGTGAAGAAATTCATTTTTATAGTTGTTCGCAAATCTTTGCTTGAGACAAACCCCAGTTCCAGATCTTAGGCTAGTCCCTCACATATTAATTCCAATGTGTAACCTGGGCATATGGAGAATGAATACTATATAAAAATGAATACTATAAAAAAAGTCATAAAATATAGTTGATGTGTTGGGAGATCAAGGAAGGCCCTAAGTACCATGTATGAGTTTGGCAAACTGTGTATGGTGTGTGATCATTTACTTTTTGCTTAGTTGTAGCCAGATTGTCTCTGTATGGTATTTTGGTATTCTCTTCCCTTAAATTTTCTTAGACACTATGTAGTCCTGTGACAGCTTTTATTTGAAAGCTTTGCATTCATAAAACTAGTGTGGAATTCTGACTCGCAACATTTAACTGAACTATTAAGTCATATTAATTATAATTAATTACAGATGTTTTAAGAAATGATGATTTTTTTTTGTTAAAGACTTATCTCATCAAGAAAAAAGAAAGCTCTGAATAGGAAGAATTTTAAGAAATGATTGTGTGAAAACTGCCAAAAATGTAAACTATAATAATGTAATTTGCTTTTATTAATAAAGGTTAAATATGAGTGCTTGGCAGAGGAGATCAAAATAGGTGATTATTACCTGAGATTACTGTTGGAGGAAGATGAGAATGAAGACAGTGGATCAATTAAGCGATCGTAAGCTACTCTTCATATCTTGTTATATTTGTTTTCACTGTTAGTCTCATGGTTAATTTGATTGTGAATTTTTTTTTTAATCTAGGTATGAGTTTTTCAATGAACTTTATCACCGTTTCCTGCTCACCCCAAAAGTAAACATGAAGTGTTTATGTTTACAAGCCCTTGCTATTGTTTATGGCAGATGTCATGAAGAAATAGGACCTTTTACAGATACAAGATATATCATTGGAATGTTAGAAAGGGTAAGGATGTCATTAAAAGAAACTGCTATTTGATAATGTCATTGGAGTATATGTTAAATTTTCAGAGCTAAAGTTCTATTTGATCATGTTGCTGCCAGAACTTTCTACCTGTTTTTCTGTTGTTTACATTATACTTATTTAAATATAAGTTAGGAAAAACAGGAAAATAACTAACCGGTTACCATTTGTCCATGTCAGTTTACTTTTTTTAGTTGCTGCTTGTGAACTTTAGTGACCTATTTGCCAATCTTTAAGTATAGATGAACTGGACAGGTGTATGAAAGAAATAGTGACTTTTAGAGTTGAATATTCTTTTGAAACGGACATTTTGGAAGAATCTTAAATGATGCTAGCATACTAAGCTTCAAAGTGTGAAAATAGTAAAACTTTTAGAAAGGGAACCTTGAGTTAGCATAGTTTTGGAGTGTTTTTTTTTTTTTAATTTAATAAAGTTTGTTTAACATTTGAGCAAGGTGAGACAAGAACAAACTGACCTATTCATCCATTATACAGCTCAAATTTGAGCATTACTTACCTCTTATAGTTTATACATCTTATTCTTTCATTTGTGTTTACATTCCTTTTAACAATTTAAATTTCAGTGTTTCAGCCTTCGAATCATTTCACCAGTTTTTAAAATGGTCATCGGTGCTTGCCATAATTGCCTTAACTCTCAGCCATGCTTTGTAGGATAGAAAACTGGTTCTAGTAAGTTCAGAGAACAGACCCAGGAAATAACCAGATGAAAATTCTTTATTTTGCTGTTACACCAAATTTCACAATTGAATTCTAATTCACTTTTATTCCAGTGACCCTGAGTACTTGTGACATAGCATTTGTGTTTTAGGCAGATAAATTTTTCCTTATTGTGTTCATGATTATGTGATTTATGTGAGATATCACTAATCAATTCTTTAGAATTTTTACTTGAGAGTATCATTTGGGCCAATTTTTTCATTTACTTCAGTTTTTAATATGCATTCTTAAAGGCTATGTATTAATCTGTTTATGACTTAAAGTATCTGCCTTTCTAGAGAAATTAGACATGTTTTATAAAGTTACAAAAAATGTAAGACATTGAGGAATTGGAATTATTGACAGTCTTCTCTGATATTCTTTGTTTACAGGATGACGTTATTTCTTCTTGGCTGTTGGTTGGCTTTGTCCAGTGATGATAATGTCTTAATCTGTGTTTGTATTTATTCACTTCTGACTAAATTCTCATTTATTTCAATAGTGTACAGATAAACTTGAACGGGATAGGTTGATCCTCTTCCTTAACAAGTTGATCCTTAATAAGGTACAGAATTTTGCATAAATATGCTGCTGTTTCCAAGTTAAGTCACACATATGTAAAGAAGATAAATGATTATAGTTGGGATTAATTATCAAGACATGGTTCTTGTCTCATTTTCTCTTTTTAGATCAGGAAACTCTGTGTGCACTCAACTGTTGAAGGGAAAAGTTCTTGCCAAATGTTCGTTTGTTTTTGTTTAAACTGACACTGACTTGCTTAATTTCATTCTCATTTTTAGTAAATAATGCAGATTTTTTTTAATGAAATAAAATAAGTCCTATGAAAATTTAATTTCAATTGTAATCTCTTCCTAACTTCTAAGAAATTACCAGTTTTTATCTTGCTGACAAAAACAAACTGGAATTAAATTTTTTTAATATACCTAGATTCTACTTCTAATTATAGAATAATCTATTTATTAACAAAAAAAATACTGGAAAGATGGAGGATAACTATAGAACCAGAGTTTATTCCACCCAGTCTTTAATTTATTTTTGTTTGTTCAGAACATATTTAAGTAAAAATTCTTTATGTGAACTCTCTGTAATATTGTTTTGCCTTTTTAACTTATCTAAATTGATACTCCTTGAACACAAAATTCTGAAAATACTAAGTAATATCATTTACATGTTAGTTTTTCCAAAGAGGTTCCACATATTCCACATATATACTTGATATATTCCACATAAAAGGTTCTCTTCTTTGAGAACCTTTTAGGTAGTCATATCTGTTGGAGAGAAAGATTTTAAATTGTGTAAACATGTTTCTGTGTTTCAGAAAAATGTTAAGGACCTGATGGATTCAAATGGAATTAGAATCCTTGTAGATTTGCTTACCCTTGCACACCTCCATGTAAGCCGAGCTACAGTACCACTGCAGGTATGCATGCTTATCTAGATTTCATAAGTTTAACCTTCTTTGAATATGAATTTAGGGTCAAAAGAATCATGACCTCAGATCAAAAGTGTCTGGGACAACATTAAACCAGTACCTGCATTCACATTATAGGGGTCCCAGAAGGAGAAGAGAGAGAGAGGAAAAGGACCTGAGAAAACATTTGAAAAGATAATAGCTGAAAACTTCCCTAACCTGAGGGCTTCCCTGGTAACTCAGAGGGTAAAGAATCCACCTGCAATATGGGAGACCTGGGTTTGGTCCCTGGAGAAGGGAATGGCAAGCAACTCAAGTATTCTTGCCAGGAGAATTCCATGGACAGAGTCGCCTGGTGGGCTACAGTCCATGGGGTCACGAAGAGTCAGATATGACTGAGCAACTTAGGCTTACCCTAACGTGGGAAGAGAAATAGTTAACCAAGTCCAGGAGGCACAGAGTCCCAGGCAGGATAAACCCAAGGAGGAACATATGAGACACATAGTAACCAAACTAACAAAAATTAAAGATAAAGGTAAAATATTAAAAGAACAAGGGAAAAATGAGAACATGCAAGACAACTCCCATTAGGCTATCTGCTGATTTCTCAGCAGAAACTCTTCAAGCCAGAAGGGAATGGCATAATATATTTAAAGTGACAGAAAGGAAGAACCTGCAACCTTTTTGGGTGGAATATTCTCCCCAGCAAGACTCTCCTTCAGATCTGATGAATCAGAAGCTTTCTAGAGAAGCCAAAATTTAAGAGAATTCAGCTTTACAACAAATGCTAAAGAAACTTCTCTAGGCAGGAAACAAGAAAAGGAAAAGACCTACCTACAGAAAATAAACCCAAAACAACTAAGAAAATAATAGGATCATACATACTGATAATTACCTTCAATATAAATGGATTAAATGCACCAAGCCAAAGACATAAAGTGGCTGAGCAGATGAAAACATATGCATGTATGCACTTTTACTTACCATATCACTCTGCTTGAACCCCCCCCAAATAGTATGTAATTATTTTATATTGTTAGGTTAATCATGTTTCCATTATGGCTTGCAGTTGTAATTACCCATGATTATATAACTGTTACTCAATACCATTGTCTGATGATTAGTCATCAGAAAAATAACAGAACTCTATATCATCAAAACTACAGTTTAACTGAAAGACTTCTTCTGATACCTAACTTAGAGAAAGGATCTATACTTATCTCATTGGTGATACTTTTAGTGTTAATGTTAAATTTTTGTTTAATCTTCTTGTTTGAGGAGGTGGGTAGAATTGTGTAGAAAAGTGCTATTTCAAAATTCAGTTCAGTCGCTCAGTTGTGTCCAACTCTCTGCAACCCCATGAACCGCAGCACGCCAGGCCTCCCTGTCCATCACCAACTCCCAGAGTCTACCCAAACCCGTGTCCATTGAGTTGGTGATGCCATCCAACCATCTAATCCTCTGTCATCCCCTTCTCCTCCTGCCCTCAATCTTTCCTAGCATCAGGGTCTTTTCCAGTGAGTCAGCTCTTCCCATCAGGTGGCCAAAGGATTGGAGTTTCAGCTTCAGCATCAGTCCTTCCAATGTACACCCAGGACTGATCTCCTTTAGGATGGACTGGTTGGATCTCCTTGCAGTCCAAGGGAATCTCAAGAGTCTTCTCCAACACCACACTCTAAAAGCATCAGTTTTTCGGCGCTCAACTTTCTTAATAGTCCAACTTTCACATCCATACACGACCACTGGAAAAACCATAGCCTTGACTAGACGGACCTTTCTAGACAAAGTAATGTCTCTGCTTTTTAATATGCTGTCTAGGTTGGTCATAACTTTCTTTCCAAGGAGTAAGCGTCTTTTAATTTCATGGCTGCAGTCATCATCTGCAGTGATTTTGGAGCCCCCCCAAATAAAGTCAGCCACTGTTTCCACTGTTTCCCCATCTATTTCCCATGAGGTGATGGGACCAGGTGCCATGATCTTAGTTTTCTGAATGTTGAGCTTTAAGCCAACTTTTCACTCTCCTCTTTCCCTTTCATGAAGAGGCCCTTTAGTTCTTCTTCACTTTCTGCCATAAGGGTGGTGTCATCTGCATATCTGAGGTTATTGATATTTCTCTCGGCAATCTTGATTCCAGCTTGTGCTTCCTCCAGCCCAGCATCTCTCATGATGTGCTCTGCATGTAAGTTAAATAAGCAGG
Source organism: Cervus elaphus (assembly GCF_910594005.1). NCBI lineage: Eukaryota > Metazoa > Chordata > Mammalia > Artiodactyla > Cervidae > Cervus > Cervus elaphus. The sequence continues at coordinate 80,433,835 of NC_057833.1, forward strand.
GTGACAATATACAGCCTTGACGTACTCCTTTCCCGATTTGGAACCAGTCTGTTGTTCCATGTCCAGTTCTCACTGCTGCTTGCTGACCTGTATACAGGTTTCTCAAGAGGCAGGTCAGGTGGTCTGGTATTCCCATCTCTTTCAGAAGTTTCCACAGTTTATGTGATCCACACAGTCAAAGGCTTTGGCATAGTCAATAAAGCAAAAACAGCATTTTCTATTATTGGGTACAAGTAATAGTAATTATAACACTTGAATTTCAATGTACTAGGTACTATTCTGGTACACAAAATGTAATAACTCTCTAAATCCCATGACAGCCCTCCCATTTTACATATGAGGTAAAGGAACAACAGAGAGGCTAAGTAGGTTGTCCAAGATCACCTAATAATGGATAGAGCCAGAGTTAGAAGCCAGAGTCTGTATTCTTAACTACTTTCCTATACCTCTGTGTGAGTCTCACTGAAAGCTGATAGTAATTTAAATCATGTTTTAATAAAATATACTAAGTACATAAAAATTTTATCCTAGATTCTCATAAACAATGATGTATGAAATTGAAAGAATTATCTGTCATGAGGGTAGTAGATTGAAAGTAACTATTTAAAACAACTGAAAACCTTCCTGTTTAACTCTTTGACCTCAGGTGTTTATTGAAATTTTCAGTTGGTGTAAATTTTTCCCCTCAAAAGAACTTTAATATTTTAAGCATTGTGTTTTTGGTTAATGGCCCGTGTTTGATTACATAGCTATTTACAGTATTTGCTACTAAAATTTTAGTGTCCTGATAATTTATTACTGGGTTTCCTTGGTGGCTCAGATGGTAGAGAATCTGCCTGCAAAGCAGGAGACCCAGGTTTGATCCCTGGATCAGGAAGATCTCCTGGAGAAGGGAATGGCTACCTACTCTAGTATTCTTGTCTGGAGAATTCCATGGACAGAGGAGGCTAGTAGGCTACAACCATGGGTTCGCAAAGAGTCGGACACTAGTGAGCAACTAATACTTACTAATCAGGCATATAGTTGGTCTTTGAATTTAGCATAGATTGCCAAGTGAATTTAGGAAACTGTTTACTTCAAATGTGTAATAAAAAGTAGCATTTTAGTACTATTAGGTGTTTAATTCTCCACTCTTAAAATCAGGTAATTTAAATTTTAGATGGATTTCTAAAGATATATAAACTCAAGAAATTACTACTGTTTAACTTTTTATGATATCTGTCCCCTTAGACTTCTGCCTTGAAAAATAACTAAATGCTTTTAAAACTTAGAGCAATGTGATTGAAGCTGCTCCAGATATGAAGAGAGAGAGTGAAAAGGAATGGTATTTTGGCAATGCAGACAAAGAAAGGAGTGGGCCATATGGATTTCATGAGGTATGTGTTTCAGAGGAACTTTTCATGGAAGTCTTAGCCTTTTTAATGTCCTCCTGTTTAGCACATACAGAGATGTGTAGTATTTTAAATCTGTGATTTAATTTACTATCATCAGTTCCAATGACTTCATTTCCATTTGAAAGACTCACATATCTAGACACACAAACACACACAACCATGTCTTCAGTTCTTAGTGTTTAAAAGCTGTTGGGACTTCGATAGTGGTTCAGTGATTAGTGTTCTGTGCTTCCACTATAGGGAGCCCAGGTTTGATCCCTGGTGTGGGAACTTAAGTTCCCCTGTGCTATGGCATGATTGATCAATCAATAAATAAAAGTATTTCAAGAGGAATGCACCCTCAAAATGCATTTAAACACTTTAAAAGCTGTTGTTACGGCTTCGCTAATAATTATTAGGGAAATAGAAACAAAACTCAATGAGATACCACTTCACATTAGTCAGAATGACCATCATTAAAAACTCTACAAATAACAGATGCTGGAGAGGGTGTGGAGAAAAGGGAACCCTTCCTACATAGTTGATGGGAATGTAAACTTGTCCAGCCACTGTGAAAAACAGTGTGGAGGTTCCGCAAAAAACCAAAAATAGAGTTGCCATATGATCTGGCAATCTCACTTCTGGGCATATATCCAAACAAAACTGTAATTCAAAAGGTACGTGCACCTGTATGTTCACAGCATCACTATTCACAGTAACCAAGACATGAAAATAACCTAAATGTCCATTGACAGATGGGTGGATAAAGAACAACACATGTAACACATGGTACAGAAATACAATGGAATACTACTCAACCAGAAAAAAGAATACAATAATGCCATTTGTAGGAACATGGGTGCAACTAGAGATTATCATACTGAGTGAAACATGTCAGAAAGAGATACTGTATATCACTTACATGTGGAATCTAAATAGGACAGAAATGAACTTATATATGAAACCTAAGCAGACTCAGAGACTTGTGGTTGCCAAGGAGGGAAAAAAGTGGGGGAGGGATGGATTGGGAGTTTGGAATTAGCAGATGCAAGGTAGCATATATATAATAGAATGGACAAACATCAAGGTCCTACTGTATAGCACAGGGAACTATGTTCAAGATCCTGTGACAAACCGTAATGGAAAAGTATATATGTATAACAGAATGTACTTTGCTGTATAGCAGAAAATAACATTATAAATCAAGTATACTTCAATAAAAACTTATTAAGAAAATAAAAATTAAAGTTTTGAGGTAGTGCTCAGATTTTTAATGACTTTTATATAACAATAGCTACCTTAATAATTATGTTAAATGGTAATGCTTTTTTATGGTATGAACAGGTAAGTTTTAACATGCAGTCTTAAAGTCACTGAAAATTGCATATGCAGTCCAAGAGCAGTTTCTCTCTGAACGTCTGGTGATGTTTGGTCCTTCCCTCTCTCTTTTTTTTCTTGCTGCTGCTCTGGGTCTTTGTTTCTGTGCCAGGCTTTCTCTGTGGCAAGTGGAGGCCGCTCTCTAGGTGTGGTACATGGGCTTCTCCGTGCAGTGGCTCCTCTTGTCGGGCGTGGGCTCGCGGGTGCGTGGGCTTCAGTAATTGCTGTACTTGGGCTCAGTAGTTGTGACCTGCAGGCTTTTAGTGCACGTGGGCTTCAGTAGTTTCGGCACATGGACTTAGTTACCCTGTGGCATGTGAAACTTTCCTGGACTAGGGATCGAACCCATGTTCCCTGCATTGGCAGGAGGATTCTTTACCACTGGGCCACCTGCCCTGCAGGGAAGTCCTGCCCTCTCATTCTTGACTTCCAGGCTAAGTTGGCATTTAGTCAAAGATAGTTTTATAGAAGACCAGGTCTTCTGCTTATTTGTAATTAGGTTGTTTATACTCTGCCTATGGTTTTTATTATTTTGTATGTTTCTAATGCTCTGCAGTTTAGCCAACTAAGTGGTTATTTTCTAATATTAAACAAATTTGAGTGCCTAAAGTCCTGCCAACAAAATTTGTTGTTTCCTAATAGTGAATTTGCACATATATTTCATAGCTTTGTATTTTTTGTGAAATAGGAAACATTCAGTTCAGTTCAGTCGCTCAGTCATGTCCGACTCTTTGCCACCCCATCAATCGCAACACGCCAGGCCTCCCTGTCCATCACCAACTCCCGGAGTTTACTCAGACTCATGTCCATCAAGTTGGTGGTGCCATCCAGCCATCTCATCCTCTGTCATCCCCTTCTTCTCCTGCCCCCAGTCCCTCCCAGCATCAGGGTCTTTTCCAGTGAGTCAACTCTTTGCGTGAGGTGGCCAAAGTATTGGAGTTTCAGCTTCAGCATCAGTCCTTCCAATGAACACCCAGGACTGATCTCCTTTAGGATGGACTGGTTGGATCTCCTTACAGTCCAAGGGACTCTCGAGTCTTCTCCAACACCACACTTCAAAAGCATCAGTTCTTCCACGCTCAGCTTTCTTTGTAGCCCAACTCTCACATCCATACATGACCACTGGAAAAACCATAGCCTTGACTAGACGGACCTTTGTAGACAAAGTAATGTCTGCTTTTTAATGTGCTGTCTAGGTTTGTCATAACTTTCCTTCCAAGGAGTAAGCGTCTTTTAATTTCATGGCTGCGGTCACTATCTGCACTGATTTTGGAGCCCAAAAAAATAAAGTCTGACACTGTTTCCACTGTTTCCCCATCTATTTGCCATGAAGTGATGGGACCAGATGCCATGATCTTAGTTTTCTGAATGTTAAACTTTAAGCCAAGTTTACCACTCTCCACTTTCACTTTCATCAAGAGGCTCTTTAGTTCTTCTTCACTTTCTGCCATAAGGGTGGTGTCATCTGCATATCTGAGGTTATTGATAATTCTCCTGGCAATCTTGATTGCAGCTTGTGCTTCTTCCAGCCGAGCGTTTCTCACGATGTACTCTGCATGTAAGTTAAATAAGCAGGGTGACAATATACAGCCTTGACGTACTCCTTTTTCTCTTTGGAACATTAACAGACTTCATTTTGTTTGGTCTGCTTGTAATAATGATGCCTTTAATTCATTTAGATGCAGGAATTGTGGACCAAAGGAATGTTAAATGCAAAAACCAGATGCTGGGCTCAAGGCATGGATGGATGGCGACCACTTCAGGCAATACCCCAGCTTAAGTGGTGTCTGTTAGCCAGTGGACAGGCTGTACTAAATGAAACTGACCTTGCTACCCTGATATTGAACATGTTGATCACAATGTGTGGATATTTTCCAAGCAGGTAAAATGTAACTGAATATTTCCATGGTTAACAGGGACTCTAAAACATCTTGTTTTCCTCATTTTTATGGATGTTTTCTAAGGCATTGGATTTTTCTAGTGACTTAGAGCAAAGATTTTCCATTTGTGGCTTTTTGAGGGAATGCTCTTTTGAATTTTGGAGCTTCTTGAAACAAGATATAATGAAATAATTTGCAAATTTTATTGATAGGGTAGCTAAAAAGCAACTTCCTCTAGGAAACTTCAAATAATCTTACAAAATTGAGGTTTACTAGCCGTTCTCTATCAACAGTACAAGTTGTCATATTCATGTGATTGGGGTAGGAACATTTTGAAATAAACACACTGTAGTTAATAGTCGTGAGTGCCTAGTGCCTGCTCCTGATCTGTCAGGTTAGTCTCTCCTGGTTTAAGAACCTGAGTCTAGGCCCATGTCTTGCCCCACTTGACTAGTGAAGGTGAGACTATTTATCCAGTGATAGTCATAATTGTAACCCTTGCATAGAACTTTTCAATATTTATAAAACTTGAATATATATCATCTCGTTTTGTTACTGTAATAAAGATATTTTGTCATGGAATTTACTGATTAGTTGTTGATCTTATAGCACTTGAGGCTTTCATAATTCCAGTTCTCTAAAATATGAATTCAGGTCAGGCTTTAAGACATACAGTTAGTATTTAGAAGTAATGCAGCATAAAAATTAAGGCCTCACCTGGAAAATACTGAGAGTAGTTAAATTAACATTTAAATTTATGTGAAAAGGTTTGCTATGCCCTTTGGGGGGAATATCCACTGACAGTGTTTGGACAACATCAAGTTTAATCAGTTAAATAGTAAGTAAGAGCCTCTGGCTGTTCTAGGGTACTGTTTTTCAAGGAAATCTTATGGAAGGAAATGAAATCCTATTAAGCAGTCAAATAGATTTAAACCAAAATACCTAATCATGTTCCCAGCTGTATGAGAAGTAAGTCATCATTAACAAAAAAATAAGGTAACATGCTTCATGCCTAGTAGAATGTCACATGCTCTGAACATACAAATTTTAATAAATGTATTAAATACTGACTGTAGAAAATATTTTTCTAGGGATCAGGATAATGCCATCATTCGGCCTTTACCCAGAGTGAAAAGATTATTGTCAGACAATGCTTGCCTTCCCCATATAATTCAGGTAAGTTACTTTTATATAATAAACTAGGAGTAATATTTTAAGAATCATTTTCCCTTATTTAACTGTATTGTGACCACCAGTCTTTGTTTTATTGTAGTCTATTCCATTTTCAAAAAACATGAATTACCGTGGAAGGCTGTACATCCAAGAGCCTAGAATTGGGAAGGCTCCAGGCTCCAGAATTATTCTCAAAATGTTTTATTTATTATCCGTTCTTAAAAATCACAACAACATAATAACTGAAAGGTGATATGCTGAAGTTTATGGTGCATGACGGTGTTTTTAGGGGTACTGTTTTAGGGAAGCATACCAGCAGGCCACAGATGTAGACATGCTGGGTTTTTTGTTTTTTTTAATTTTTTCATTTATTTTTATTAGTTGGAGGCTAATTACTTTACAATATTGTAGTGGTTTTTGCCATACATTGACATGAATCAGCCATGGATTTACATGTGTTCCCCATCCTGATCCCCCCTCATGGATGCCGCAGTCTTGTCAGCGTTTTGAGTCTTCTTAGTTATATGCTTCCATGAATCTCAACTGATCCAAAGTGTTGAGTTGAAATTATGTAGGATATACTAAAGTATCTTTTATTTATTACTTATTGTTATTTTACTCTGTGGAAAGTATGCTGCCTAAACTCTGGATGAGCCCTAAGTAAGTGAGGTCCTTGAGATTTCAGGTCATGGTTTTCCCTATCTATTGATTATTCTATTGTCAGATCTTATTTTTTATATTAACCACATATTTTGTGACTTTAAAATATGTCAGTAACTTGTGCCGTTTGTGTTGTACTTCGGTGTGAGAAGGGAGAGGAGAATTACTCAGTATCATACAGATACATAGGTGCCTGTGAAAATCACTGGTAATGAAAAAAGCTTCTGAATATGACAGTGACAGGACCCTATCAACTTTTTTTTTTCTATTTATTTTTATTAGTTGGAGGCTAATTACTTTACAATATTGTAGTGGTTTTTGCCATGCATTGACATGAATCAGCCATGGATTTACACGTATTCCCCATCCCGATCCCCCCTCCCATCTCCCTCTCCACCCGATCCCTCTGGGTCTTCCCAGTGCACCAGCCCTGAGCACTTGTCTCATGCATCCAGCCTGGGCTGCTGATCTGTTTCACCCTAGATAATATACATGTTTCAATGCTATTCTCTCAAAACATCCCACCCTCGCCTTTTCCCACAGAGTCCAAAAGTCTGTTCTGTACATCTGTGTCTCTTTTTCTCTTTTGCATATACGGTTATCGTTACCATCTTTCTAAATTACATATATATGCATTAGTATACTGTATTGGTCTTTATCTTTCTGGCTTACTTCACTCTGTATAATGGGCTCCAGTTTCATCCATCTCATTAGAACTGATTCAAATGAATTCTTTTTAATGGCTGAGTAATATTTTAAAAAAATCTCCCCCAACTTCTGTTATTTAAGCATGCCGGCTTTTCAGTGTCCGTGTACTCTTCTGAAGAGCACTGCATTTATTTCTTGCAGCTACCACCACCCTAGCCTAGATGTCTCTGTAGCTGCACATATGACATGGTACAAGGAGAAGGGTTTGTTTTCCATCCTGGACTCTCTCCTCATATAGATAAAGGACTGTGCCTGAAACATCTGCCTCTGGCCAACATTTTCCAGTACTTAATAACTGAGAGGAAAGAAGTAGATGTAAACAAGATTAAATTTTGGGCCAGGAAGGATTGACTGAAAAACAAATTTTAAGAGATGTGGTCAGCATACCATGAAGTTTTGAGGGAAAGATATATTTTAATTAACCAAAAGTTCTTGGTAATATCTGAGCAAGTATCAATAGAATGACAGAAGAAATTTATTGATAAACCTAGCTGCTTTTAAGCAGTTTGTGCCTCCTGTATTTTTCTTATACTGTTAAAAAAAAAAAAAAAAAAGTTTCTTAGAAGCTGTTTTTGTTTTCACTTAATTTTCTGTATTCTGGGAGACATTATTCTTGCTAAGCATAGTTAGGCAGCCGTAGTGTTTTTCAGGAACATTATCTATCTACATTGCTCAGTACAGTTTTCTGTACATCATTTGCCCATAAGAGCAATAACCAGTTTTACCATCTAATAAAGCTTCACGATTTTTGGAATTGTCTAGGATATAGCAAATGAATATCCTAGGTTTTCTGGTATAGTCACTATTTCAGATATTCTAGGTTGTTGCCTGTTAATTTCCATATTTTTGTTAGAGTGATATCTAATCTTAACACCATTAACTCTAGGAAAAATCCTGTGTTATTGTGTCTCAGTTTTTCTTTTGTGAAATACGTCATAGTACTATTTTACTGTATATAATCTAAATACCTTGTTGAACAGATAAGACACCAAAAACAGAAAAATTTAAATTACTTGAAGACATATGGCTATGCAGTCTCATATACTGAATCTAGAACTTTGACCCTTAGTCTGAGCTAATACTTATTTTCATTATTGAAATTTTTTTACTGGTAGCATTTGACTCCAAATTGGGGATTCCTCAGAAGGAAGTGTTCATAGCAAATTGAAATGTTACTTGTGTTAAGATAAAACTTACTGAATTTATCAGGTGTTTAGTCATAGCAGTACTTGACACTTTTTTTTTACTAGTCCATGTGCATTCCAGAGTTTCCAGATAGTTCCTTCAGTATTGCTAGATCAGATTTCTGGAGATGGCATCTCTTGGTGCTGTCTGGTCATAGCAGCCCTGCTGGTGTTTGGCTGCCCTCTTACCTTGTGCTTGCACTTACACTGTTTTTTTAGTGCTGTTTCACTGAGAGCTGTGCTCTGCCCAGTTCTTTTGAGTTCTCAAGTAGTCTTCAGAGGAGGCTTCATTTCAAATCAACTGACCTGAAACTAACCCAAAATGTAGCTACTCTTTTTCCCTTTTTTTTAAAAAAAATTTATTTATTTTTATTTTTATTTTTTTTTCCATTTATTTTTATTAGTTGGAGGCTAATTACTTTACAGTATTGTAGTGGTTTTTGTCATACATTGACATGAATCAGCCATGGATTTACTTGTATTCCCCATCCTGGTCCCCCCTCCCACCTCCCTCTCCACCCGATCCCTCTGGGTCTTCCCAGTGCACCAGCCCCGAGCACTTGTCTCATGCATCCAACCTGGGCTGGTGATCTGTTTCACCCTTGATAATATACATGTTTCGATGCTATTCTCTCAAAACATCCCACCCTCGCCTTCTCCCACAGAGTCCAAAAGTCTGTTCTGTACATCTGTGTCTCTTTTTCTGTTTTGCATATAGAGTTATTGTTACCATCTTTCTAAATTCCATATATATGCGTTAGTATTCTTTTTCCTTTTGTCATTAACAGAGATGTCCATTTAGGAAGAGTCCTGCACAGAAAACAATTTTACCTCTAATCAAACAAAACAGCTTCAGGCATTGTTGGGCTTTTAATGAATAAGCTTTGATTAATTCTCTATTTTACTATCTCTGCATTAAATCTATAAAATATTTTTCAAATCTGCTTAGAAGCTGGTAGATAAACATACTGAGTCTAATTTTAATTTTACTACTTCCTGCTTGGCTTCCCTCATAGCTCAGTTGGTAAATCATCTGCCTGCAATGCAGGAGACCCGGGTTCAATTCCTGGGTCGGGAAGATCCTCTGGAGAAGGAAATGGCAACCCACTCCAGTATTCTTGCCTAGAGAATCCCATGGACAGCGGAGCCTGGCGGGCCTCAGTCCACAGATCACAAGAGTCGGACACGACTTAGTGACTAAACCACCACCACCACCACTTACTACTAAGGAGAAACTGTAACTTCAGCACATGAAATGCATAAACCTAAGATGAATGATGATGTTGCAAGTTTTAATAGCCCAGTAACAAAAATGTTTTATTTCTCTTTTTAGCTACTGTTGACCTTTGATCCTATCCTTGTTGAGAAGGTTGCTATTTTGTTATACCATATTATGCAAGATAACCCACAGTTACCTCGACTTTATCTAAGTGGAGTATTTTTCTTCATCATGATGTATACAGGCTCCAATGTGCTTCCTGTTGCTCGGTAAAGACTCTAATGATAATTTATATGAAATTATTTGAATTGTACATGGACAGATTTATTAAATTTATATTTTGTGAGCATATCATTGCCTTTATTATATTTTTCATTTTAAGAGGTGTTTATATGTCTGAAAGTTTGAAAATTAGAAGATTGGGTAAAAGTTATTCAGAATCACACCATTTTATCATATCTTACATAAAAATTTTACCATCATCTAGTATTTTAATCATACAGATTTAATATATTTTTATTTTACTTTTTTCCTAAAATTGAGTAATTTTTTTATGTTATATAATTATAATATGACCATCATTTAAAAACTTTTCTAATTTATATAAATTCTTACCTTAAATAAAAATTCAGCAGTTTGAGAATATGGATTTACAAGTTTAAGAGACTTTTATGGCTTTTATTTATAAAAAAAAATCTGGTCTTAGCAAGTTCCTACTGTATAGCACAGGGAACTATATTAAATATCCTGTGATAAACTGTAATAGAAAAGAATATAAAAAAATAATGTATGTGTATAACTGAGTCATTTCACCATACAGTATAGAGACTGGCACAAAATTATAAATCAGCTATACTTCAAAGAAAACAAAAAAAGACCCCATCTTAGAAAATTAAGGTTTAAATCTAAATCAGTTCCTGTACCTGATAAGTAGTTTTTTTTTTTCCCCTAGATTTTTGAAGTACACACATACCAAACAGGCCTTCAAGTCAGAAGAGGTAAGCCAGATTAATCCTCTGAATATGGGACTTAATACTGGGGAACCTGTCCTGGCACAAACATTTCCTAAGTTGTATATGTTTATTGGATTATAAGCACTTGAAGGCAGATACCATCTTATCCGTATTTTGCTTTCCTTGTGGTACCTTGCACAAAGAGTCTAAGCTAATGTTTTAAATGTTAAAAATAAATGTTGCCTATTAGACTTAATATTTAAATGATTATAACCTGACGTTTGCTATCTATGAGTGTAATTTGTTCCCTTTGTGTAAAATTTAGTTAGTAGTGGTAATGAATAATTCCGTATATGCCTGAGTCTCACATAGTCAGCTCAGATTCAGCAAGACTTTCACGTTCTTTCTGTTCAGCTCCCAGTATGGGAGAAGTGCTAAGTTTCTGTTTTGAGGCTACTTAGTGTTTCAGGTGCTCTCAAGTATTCTTGCCATTTTACTTGGGGAGGAATAATAGGAATATAAAAAAATGAGACTTTACCCAGGTCATTTTGACAAATGTAACTTTGTACCTACATTTTGCAGAAATGTTTACTGTAAATAAATAACTGAATCTTGTTTGAAATTTTGTTAGACTTTTCATGAAACATTGATTTTCAGATTTTATTGAGAGTGGTATAACTGAAAACTGGACCTCTGTTTAAGAGACTAACCAAGGAATGTTACACCACTTTGACAACAGACACAAGACCAAAACTGCATGTTTTATAGAGAAGCCAGTAAATCCCTAGAAAGTAATCTCTCTACAATCTAATAATATTAAAGTGATGCCCATAGAAGTATGGTTTCCATAGCTCTGTACTAGAAAATGAGAATAACAAGTTTCTTAAAAAGTTGCCTCTAATGCTACCACATTAATGCAACATAAAACACTTTTGTCATTCTTTTTTTTCTCCTTTTTTCTGTGCAGTTATGTATATGTAATTTTTTTTCAAATTTTATAGTATAAAATCATTTCACCTAACTATTTTGAATAGTTACAGCAAACCAGTATTTGTTTATAGCAGAACTCTAGATGTAGAACCAAATAATAGTGTTCTAAAGAACAGAACAGCAGTTCGTTGCCTAAAAGTTTAACAGTGAATTTATGGCTTTTATTAGTAAAAAGCCTGAAAATATTCATCATCTAATTTGTCTTTGCACTAAGTAGTAAAACCATATGTGGGCTTTTTTCACTTCTTTGTCAAATCCCAGAGGAATGAATTGTCCTCAGTTTGCCTAGAAGGAAATAAGAAAAGTATTTATAGTCCCTAGAGTTCCCCGGCCCTCCCAGTTAGGTAAAGAAATGAGTTTAAAAATTTACCATGATAAAAGTACGAACATTACCCTGACTCCATTTGGCCAACCAGAGAATATGAAGTTCTTAATACCATTAATTACAATTACTTTTAATCGAAATTCTCCATCTAAGTTTTAGCTACACTTCATGAGGATAGGCTCTTTAAGATCTTGATTTTTCTAGACTTATTTTTGAAAACAGAAGCATGTGTCGGTTGGGAACTACTGCCGACAGTGTAATAGAATAATTGATGTAAATCTTTGCAGGATGTTCCTTTTGTTGGTCACTACCATTACACACGGTCAAAGGCCAAATGCCCTAAATAATGTTGGCAGTACCTGACCCTGAGGAGAGTTACGGCTGCTGCAGGGCTGGAGGGGGTAGTTCCATCTTAGAGCTCATGCCAAGGCAGTTCATACCAGAAACCTTGAACTTCTCATTTTGCCATTTTTTTTTCATCAAATTTCCAAAGCATAAAAGCAGTATGTTCCAATTAGCTTCTTAAAATGTTCTCTAATACCAATTCATTTATTAGAAAACTGGAAGATAATTAAAGTTTTAAAGTGTTTCTAACTATGTTTTTTTTGTTTTAAAGACAAAAGGACAGGATATTTTTCAGAGAAGTATACTTGGGCACATTCTACCAGAAGCAATGGTTTGTTACTTAGAAAATTACGAGCCTGAAAAGTTTTCTGAGATCTTTCTAGGAGAATTTGATACTCCAGAAGCAATCTGGAGCAGTGAAATGAGGTAAATAGCCAGTCGACTGTATTTTATACACAGACTCTCCACCTTTTGCCATCTGATTTGACTTCTATGAGAAGATTTACTTTCACTAGTTGCATAACCTCAAGCTACAGTAGCTATTGGTGCCAAATCAAGTGACTTGTTCACAAGGCCCTCAGCTTTTTTCCTGTTCTAACGTGATGTGACAAAATTACTGTTACCTTAGTAGAGTTTTGCATAAGAGTGTGGAGCCTATTATCACTGGTACTTTCAGGCAATGAATTAATATGTATATAAGGGACATACGGGGCTTAAATTAAGACACTTCTGAGTATTTGGGAATAGAACTATGCCCACAAAAAGTAAATCAGACTAGAGATACCCAAAGTCATTTTAAGTAGGGCTTCCTAGCCAGCACACATTGACCATAATCTGGACTTTGCCAGGAGAATGCCATAGGAAAGTCCATATTCCACCAAGAAAAAGGAGAGACCCAGAAGCAAATATCAATACCCATACAGGCTGTGTCTGGTAAAGTCTTGGCAGTTCATGATTCCAGTGTCAAGTCTGCCTCTCTGAACAACTCCTCAGTCTTCTTAGCTGGATGGCAGTTGATTTTCTGAGTCAGTTACCCACTCTTCTTTGGCTGGCCCACACTCACAGTGCTACCTGCTGGTCATCATTTGGCTTCTCTAATAGTTTGACCTATCGGCCTGACATGTACCAGCCACCAATTTGAATATATTCTGTATGACTGTCATATTTTTCATTGGGAACAAATGTATAGGAATATGAATAAGTTTATTATAATCTGTGTAATATTTTTCTTCTGAGATTGGTTGGTATGAGTCCCTCATTTAAAGGATGTAGCTTTGTGAATCCTGAGCAAATCCAGTTTCTGCTTAGCTGAGGGCCAGATCCTAGGTTGTGCTAAATTAACTAAAAGCCCATAGAGTGAATTTCTTTGGGGAGAGAGCTGACTTGATTCCATGGCTGTGCCCTCATGCATGCAGATTTCATACCTTGTGATCTTCTAATGACTGAATTTTCAGTAAGAAGGGTTGGTATTCTCAGTCTTTTTCTCTTTGGTCTTCTCTATAGATAGTATTACAAACAAATTTATATCCATAGAGTGTTTTTACACAGTAAGTTTAGAATACTCTAACATTCTTAAAGCTCTTATTTTAGGTCAGTAACTGAGTTACTCTGAAGAACATCCATGTAATTATCTTGCGTGATTTCCTGTCATAAACTTTTCTTTAAAATAAAAGATAAAATGAAATAGGGACTTCCCTGTTGGTCCTGTGGTTAAGGCTCTGTGCTCCGAATGCAGAGGGCCCAGGTTCAATCCCTGATCAGGGAACTAGGTCTCACATGTCTCTGTTAAGATCTGGTACAACCAAATAAGTAAATATTTTTAAAAATAAATAATTCCATCATAATGCTTGGAGACTTTTCTAATTGTAGGCGCCTCATGATAGAGAAGATTGCTGCCCATCTTGCTGATTTCACACCTCGTCTTCAGAGTAACACAAGAGCACTTTATCAATATTGTCCCATCCCAGTTATCAACTACCCACAACTAGAAAATGAACTATTTTGTAGTATTTATTATCTCAAACAACTTTGTGATACACTCCGGTTTCCAGATTGGCCAATTAAAGACCCGGTAAGTCAGCAGATTAATTTGTGCCTTCTTAAATCATAAAAATAACCTCTAATTGCTTCTGGGTATTGCTTCTTTCTAAGAAGGATAATAGATTTCTTAAATAGTTCTTTTTAGTTCAGCACTCTATAACTCGAGTGTAGTTTGGTGTATCTGGGTAAATCCTAAACTGAAAGACAGTTTTTTCAGGGAGCATAAAAGGACTTTACAATCTTGATCTTTTCTGACAAAAACAAACTCAAATTTCATACATGTAACAGAATTTGTTGTTGTTCCATCACTCAGTTGTGTCTGACTCTATTCAATTCCATGGATTGCAGCGCGCCAGGCTTCCCTGCCCTTCACCCTCTCCTGGAGTTTGCTGAAACTCATATCCATTGAGTTGGTAACGCTGTCCAACCATCTCATCCTCTGTTGCCCCCCCTTTCTCATGCCCTGAGTTTTTCCCAGCATCTGGTTCTTTTCCATTGCATCAGCTCTTTGCATCAGGCGGCCAGAGTATTGGAGCTTCAGCTTCAGCATCAGTCCTTCCAATGAATATTCAAGGTTGATTTCCTTTAGGATTGACTGGCTTGATCTCCTTGCTCTCCAAAGGGCTCTCAAGAGTCTTCTCCATCACCACAGTTCAGAAGCATCAGTTCTTTGGTGCTCAGCCTTCTTTATGGTCCAACTCTCACATCGTACATAACTGTTGGAAAAACCATATTTTTGACTGTTTGGACCTTTGTTCGCCAAGTGATATCTCTGCTTTTAAATATGCTGTCTAGATGTGTCATAGTTTTCCTCCCAAGAAGCAAGCATCTTTTAATTTCATGCCTGTGGTCACTGTCCACAGTGATTTTGGAGCCCAGGAAAATAAAATCTGTCACTGCTTTGCCCTTCTGTTTGCCATGAAGCGATGGGTCTGGATGCCATGATCTTCGTTTTTTGAATGTTGAGTTTCAAGCTAGCTTTTTCACTCTCCCCTTTGACCCTCATCAAGAGGCTCTTTAGTTCCTCTTCACTTTCTGCCTTTAGGAGTGGTATTATCTGCATATTTGAGGTTGTTGGTACTTCTCCCAGCAGTCTTGATTGCAGCTTGTGCTCCATCCAGCCTGGCATTTTGCATGATGTACACTGCATAGAAGTCAAGTAAGCAGGATGAGGGTATATAGCCTTGACGTGCTCCTTTGCAAATTTTAAACCAGTCTGTTGTTCCATGTCCAGTTCTAACTGTTGCTTCTCTACCTGCATACAGTTTTCTCAGGAGACAAGTAAGGTGGTCTGGTAGTCCCATCTCTTAAGAATTTTCCACAGTTTGTTGTGATCCATATAGTCAGAGGCTTTAGTGTAGTCAATGAAGCAGAAGTAGGTGTTTTTCTGAAACTCCCTTGGTTTCTCCATGATCCAACAAATTCCTCTGCCTTTCCTAAACCCAGCTTGTATATTTGGAAAATCTCAGTTCACATACTGCCTGAAGTTTAGCTTGAAGAATTTTGAGCATAACCTTATTAGCAGGTAAAATGAGTGCAGTTGCATGGTAGTTTGAACATTCTTTGGCATTACCCTTCTTTGGGATTGGAATGAAAACTGACCTTTTTCCAGTCCTGTGGCCACGCTTAGTTTTCCAAATTTGCTGACATATTGAACGCAGCACTTTAACAGGATCATCTTTTAGGATTTGAAATAGCCTAGCTGGAATTCCGTCACTTCCATGAGCTTTGTTCATAGTAGTGTTTCCTAAGGCCAACTTGACTTCATGCTCCAGGATGCCTGGCTCTATATGAGTGACCACACCATCATACTTACCTGGGTCATGAAGACCTTTTTTTGCATAGTTCTGTGTATTCTTGCCACCTCTTCTTAATCTTTTAAGAGACTGTATAATTATATAATATAATTACATATTATAATAGCTTGGTAGCTTGTCTTTATAAGAGATTGATTAAACTCACAGATGCTGAAGTTAGGCAGTCTGCGGTTGAGTTTGTTCGGCCATTAATAGCTCATCAGTCTAGGATATGAGTGTCAGTTTGGGTGTGTAAGGTTCCAGTTTCTAATCCTGGACAGGCTCTTTGTGGGTCACCTATTTGTGGGCCTCCTAGGTTACTCTGGTAAAGAATCCTCCTGCAGTACAGGAGACACCGGTTTGATTCCCTGGGTCAGGAAAAACCCTTTAGAGAAGGAAATGGCAATCCGCTCCAGTATTCTTGCCTGGGAAGTCCCGTGGACAGAGGAACCTGATGGGCTACAATTCATAGGGTTGTAGAAAGTTAGACATGACTTAGCAACTAAACAACAACAACATAATATTGAGTGTATTGCTTGGCTTCTCTAAACCTCAGGTATGGTAATAGTGCTTTTACTACTAATAGCAGCTATTCATGTGGTGGTTGGTAAGATTAACTGAGAGTTCACATAAAAAACATTGCATTATTTCCTGGGACACTCTTACTTTTGCCAATCCATTACTAATTCCTACGTTTTCCATACTTTCTGTTTCTTTAACAATTAAAAGGAGAGACAAAATTTGGCAGAAAATTACAATACCACTTTAAAAAAATAATAGTCCCATAACAAATACTTTGCTACCTAACATTCAACAATACTAGAAGGAAATTTTGATTATTTGTATTTAGAAAGCTGTTTGTTGTTTAGCCTAAAATGTCAGTATAAGTAAATATAACACAACAATTCCAGAACTTACAAATTATATTCTGAAATAGTTTTACTTTAATAGACATAAATTTTGATTCTGTCTTTAAGGTCAAGCTTCTAAAAGATACCCTTGATGCTTGGAAGAAGGAAGTAGAAAAGAAGCCACCTACAATGTCAATAGATGATGCTTATGAACTGCTTAATCTCCCTCAAGGACAGGGACCGTGAGTCATTTTCAATATCATCTTTCCCCTTCTTTGTGCAGTTTGTCTTGTACCTGAGAAAGACATTTGATAGCAGTGTGTCTAGAATAGTAAATGACATATAGGAAAGAATACAGATTTATTAATTAATCTTTGAAGTTTTATAAAAGAATAGATATGATAGAAAAAAACAGTTTAGAAGTCATTGTAAGTATAGGCTGAAAGTTAAAATTTTACCAACATAGGTCCCGATAGTCAAAGCTATGGTTTTTCCAGTAATCATGTATAGATGTGAGAATTGGACCATAAAGAAAGCTAAGTGTCGAAGAATTGATGCTTTCGAACTGTGGTGCTGGAGAAGACTCTTGAGAATCCCTTGTACAGCGAGGAGATCCAACCAGTCAATCCTAAAGGAAATCAACCCTGGATATTCATTGGAAGGACTGATGCTGAAGCTCCAACACTTTGGCCACCTGATACAAAGAACTGATTCATTAGAAAAGACCCTGATGTTGGGAAAGATTAAGGCAGGAGAAGGGGACGACAGAGGATGAGATGGTTGGGTGGCATTGTGGACTCAATGGACATGAATTTGAACAAGCTCTGCGAGTTGGTGATGGACAGGGAAGCCTGGTGTGCTGCAGTCCATGGGAATGCAAAGAGTCAGATATGACTGAGTGACTGAACTGAACTGAAAATTAAAATAAGTTAGAATTATAGTTTGAAGTGACATTTTGAAAAGTTGGTTTAAAAATAATTCTTAGTTATTTGAACCCCAAATATGGTTTTGTAATTTGAAGTGAATATGGTAACCTTGTATAGGCAATTTTTTTTTAATGGTAAAGATAATACATAAGAATACTCTTTATCGATGATCCTACATATAGGGCAGCAAAGGCTACACAGATATAAAGAACAGACTTTTGGACTCAGCAGAAGAAGAGGGTGGGATGATTTGAGAGAATAACATTGAAACATGTACATTACCATATGTAAAATAGATAACCAGAGAGAGTTTGATGCATGAAGCAGGGCACCCAAAGCTGGTGCTCTTTGCAGACCTAGGGGGGATAGGGTGAGGAGGAATTGTGAGGAAAGTTCAGAATGGAGGGGACACGTGTATACCAGTAGCTGATTCATACTGATTTATGACAGAAACCATCACAATATTGTAAAGTAATTATCCTTCAATTAAAGTAGATGTATTTAAAAAAAGAATAACCTTACTTAAGTCTTACTGATTTAATTAGGTGCCTAATATATGATCATACACAGTAAAAGTGAGGGTCTTAAAATAATCATTTTAGAAGATTGTATAAATATTTTTCTTGCATGTTTTTCAATTCATGAAACAATTTTCCTATTTTTCAGGCACGATGAGAGCAAAATTAGAAAAGCTTACTTCAGACTTGCACAGAAATATCATCCTGACAAGAATCCAGAAGGGAGGGTATGTACTGCCTTTGGATTTAGGGCCGTGGGGTTGACTTGGCTTTTCTTCTACTGCTGTTTCAGGTAGAGAAAAGATATACTTATGCACCAGTGTCTGCCTCATAATATATGTCTAGTATATGTTAACTTAACTTCTGGTCCACGTGCTCATGTTTTTTGCATAAATGGTAGTCTCTCATTTTATCAAAAGGACTGCTCTTTGACTAGTGTGTGTGTGCTCAGTCGTGTCTGACTCTTTGTGATCCGTGGACTGTAGCCCACCAGGCTCCTCTGTCCGTGGAATTTTCCAGGCAAGAATAAAGAATACTCTAGCAGGTTGCCATTTCTTTCTCCAGTGGGTCTTCCTGACCTAGGGATCAAACCCACATTTCTTGGCGTCTCCTGCATTGGCAGGCGGGTTCTTTATCAGCTGAGCCACTGGGGAAGCACGACTAGTAACTTAGGGTTTTTATTCTCTTCCCTTACCCATGTTTGTTTGAAAATTAACTCTAATGGGCTGTCACATAAGTAATTGAAGACAGCTAGGAGATGGGTGAACTTAATTCATTGCCACTCAGATTGCTTTGGGTGATTTATTTCTTTCTAATGACATCCAGCTTCTTATGACTATTAATGAGAAAACAGAAAATTTGGTTCAGAGTTAAAGCCATCTGGTGCCAGCATCCCCTGGTCTTGTCTTTTGTGGCTTCCTACTCTAATGCCAGTGGGCACTCATAAAATCACGTAAGGACCACTAAAACTAGTGCTCATAATTTGTTGCTAGAAACTTCAGGTAGTTTTCCCTGATTCAAGGCTAGTGTTTTTTATTAGAGATAGTCAATATTCCTCAGTAGGAAGATAGCACTGGAAAAAACATCACTTTTATGTACTTAAGGCATTTTTAATCAAAAACCTGGGACATCTTTTGAGAAACTTAAAGCAGTTCAGATTCATCTAGGAAAGAAAACAATCAATATAGGAAGTAATTTTGAAATCAGTATTAAATTTCTACACTTAAGCTACCAGATACTAAGTACTCTGTAAAACTACAATAGTAATACAGTATTCTACTGGCACAAAGATCAACATATAGATCAAGGAACATTATAAGATAGTAATTAAGAGTGTGGATATAGGAGTCAGACATGGATGTGAGTCTTACCTCTGTCAGCAATGGGCTTGTGACCTTAGGCAAGTTATGTAACATCTTCTTAAAAATGAGGTTAGTAAGGGTACACACCTTATATAGTGTTTTGAGAATTATGTGAAATAATGTATGTAAAGCATTTAGTACAGTGCCTGCCATAGTGCTCAAAAAATAGTACCTCTCGTAATAACTATTTTTATAATAATTCAGAAACTATACCTGGTGTGTATGAACTTAATGTAACATGTACGGTATAAGGGGGGGCTTCCCTGGTGGCTCGCATAGTAAAGTGTCTGCCTGCAATGTGGGAGACCCGGGTCCAATCCCTGGGCTGGGAAGATCCCCTGGAGAAGGAAGTGGATATGGAATAAGCCAGTGAAGAAAAAATTTTCAGTAAATGGTATTGAGATCATTGAATACCTTTTTTGGGGGGAAAAAAAGTTGTTTTATCCTAAAAGTATACCACCTAAATTACAGTTGGAGTGAATTCCTTAATATAAAAAAACAACAAAATAGTAACTAAAGTTATTAGTAAAATACAAGCTATCAGTGTACTAAGTTGTGATTTTAGATGTTCTGAATTAAAGGTTGATTGTCTTTGGTTACATACAGGATATGTTTGAAAAGGTAAATAAAGCCTATGAATTTTTATGTACCAAATCAGCGAAAATTATGGATGGACCAGATCCAGAGAATATAATTTTAATTCTGAAAACTCAGAGCATTCTCTTCAACCGTCATAAAGAAGGTAAGGCATGTGTTATGATTTTTCCTTCAGCTAATTCTACCATGTTCCTTGTTTCTGCCGCTTATTCCTTTTGGGGGAGGAGGTTAATACGTTTTTTTATTATTATATTTTTAAATGTATTTTAATTGGAGAATAATTGCTTTACAATGTTGTGTTGGTTTCTGCTGTATAACACTGAATCAGCCGTAAGTATACACATGTCCCCTCCCTGTTGGACCTTCCTCCTATGGATTTCTAATTATTTATGCAGAAGACTCTTGGAATTCCATTTGAAATACAGTAAAAGAGTAGTTTTCTGTAGTTAGACCCAAAACATTTATTTTATACCTTCCAGTTCTTGCCTGTGTTTTTCAATAGTTTACATTCTCAATGAGATTTCATTGTTCCTTCTTAAAGGACATTTCTATTCTGTGGAGGTGCTTGGTTAGTTTTATCTTTAGCCATTTAATAATAAACGTTAAATGAGATCTAAAATGGACCTGGAATTTAAGCATCATGTCTTTTGTAAGACTGCACCTATCCATAAATCTCTAAAGGCTGAAAACATCAAAAGTGCTCTGTTTTTTAAAAAGCAACAGAACTTTTTTGGTGGTCCAGTGGTTAAGAATCCGCCTTCCAGTGCAAGGGACACTGGTCCGATCCTTGGTCTGGGAATGTTTCACATGGCTTGGAGCAACTAAGCCTATGTGCCACAACTGCTGAGCCCATGCTCTAGAGCCTGTAAGCTGCGACTACTGAAGTCCTTACACCTAGAGCCGTGCTTCTGAACAGGAGAAGCCACCGCAATGAGAATCCGCACACTGCTTTTGCAACTGGAGAAAGCCCGTGTGCAACAGTGAAGACCCACCACAGCCAAAAAATTAAATAAATAAATAAATCTTTAAAAAATTTGAAAAACGTGAGAGACTTTTCAAATGATCATATATATCCCCTCACACTTCATTTTCTGTGGTAGCTCTCAAAATCCTCTGATCCTGTGGAACACTTTGAAAATTTTATACATGAAATACGTGTGATTTTAGGGTACAGGTTATTGGGAATTTCCAATGTTGTTTTCAGGGTGATTTGTGGTAGCCTAACAGTAGTAGCCAGAAAGCTCGGAGCACATTGAAAATTTTTAGACTTTGTTGGGGAGGTTGGATTTAGGTTCAGTGTAACAGGTGTCCATTGGCTTCTAACTAAACTTGGCTTACGCATAAAATGGGAAACCCATTTGCTCTGTAGGATAATGGGAGAAAAGAGAGAATAATGAGAGATCTGAGATAAGCAGGAGTGTTGGGTAATTTAAGATAAATAGGACTCCAGTTTATCCGGAGGGGACATCATGGGGATTGAGCAGCTTGGACATTAGAGCAGTGATTAATTGATTCAGTGTTGCATATAAACTCAACAGAAAAGCATTTGTAAAACATTTAGTTAAATGACATTTATCACTAATAAGAATGAATTTAAAGCAGTCTTTTTCAAACGGTTGTTTTTTGGCTGATAACTATTTAAGCCACCATAGTGCAGCTGTAGCTCATTTTTATGTATTATCAAGATCAGAATTTTTTTTTCACACTGTCTTCTACTTTTCACAAAGGGAGTTTATACTCAGTAAGTTCTGGGGTAGGGGGTCCTCACCTAATAGAACTTAACATTAATTCATTCACTCTTTTTCTTATGTATGTATGTGTTAGGACTACCAGGACCAGTTCCAAGGGGCTTTTTTTTTTTTAAGCTGTCTTAAAAATGCATTAATTTAAAGTAGATTATTGGTCATTCTCAGAAGGTAAAAGTTATAAAGATCATGTGGACCATACAGAAAGTAGATACTCTACGAAGGATCAAAACCACTATACACAAAGTTTAGTTTTAATCTACCAGGAAATACTCTTTCTAGTAGAAACATTTTAGAGAAGTCAACCAAACAAGTTTGCTAGTAGAAAAGATCCAAGGGGTTTGTACTCAGTTTAATTTCTTTATATAAACTAGAATTAGGAAACATTTAAGATGTTGACTGTTTTAATCTTTTTTTTTTGACAATGTAATTAAAAATTAACTTAAAACCATGATTATTTCAGATTTACAGCCTTATAAATATGCAGGATACCCCATGCTAATTAGGACTATAACAATGGAAACTTCAGATGACCTCCTTTTCTCAAAAGAATCACCATTGTTGCCTGCTGCTGCAGAGCTGGCTTTCCATACTGTTAACTGCTCAGCCCTCAATGCTGAAGAGCTTAGACGGGAGAATGGAATTGAGGTAATATGGAATGATCTTTGTCCTTGTCTTAAAGCTAGTTTAGGCAAACCGTCTCTTAGTAATAAAGAATTCACCAAGTACGAATACAGTTGATAGAGTTTCTTTAATTTATCGCAACAGATAACCATGTTCTTTATATTCTAATGCCAAAATTAAAATAAGTGGAGCCTTATTGCATAACATGAATTGGAGAATATTGGATTCAAATTTGGTGAACTTAATATTACTTGCAAAATAGTGTAGTAGGATGCTTTTAAAAAACTGCAGGGTTCTTTGTTTACTTGTTTATTTAACAAATGTTAATTGAGCTAACACTTACTTGCCAAGTTTCTAATATTAGAAGGTTAATTAATGTTTTATTCCTAGCAGAGAAGGCTTTTCAAACTTTGAGAGTTAATGGCAGACTTCTTTCTGTGCAGGTGTTACAAGAGGCATTTAGTCGCTGTGTGGCTGTCTTGAATCGTTCTAGTAAACCAGGTGACATGTCAGTACAGGTAAGGCTTGAAACACACTATTCCAAGAAAGTTACGCTAGACTAGTAGTTCAGATGTTAGGTCTGTTTTAGAATCACTTTGAGGGCTCATTAAAACCTGGATTGCTGAGGTCTGCCTCCCAGGTCCTCTGCCCAAAGTTTCTGATTCAGAAATTCTAGGGTAGGGGCCTGAGAATATGCTTTTCTAACAAAATTCCCAGATAATACTGATGCTGTTATTCTGTGTATCACACTTTGTGTGTGTGTGTGTGTGTATCACACTTTAATAAGCACTGTGCTAAATCATATGTAATCTGTTGGCTTAATTTTTTTCCCTTAAAATACAGAGTGATATAATGAATCCCATGTCCCCTTTACCCAGTTTCAAACATCTGTAATTTTTCCATTTTTGTTTCACTTATCTTCCATCCCCTTCCTTAATTCCTTCTTTACTTCCCACTCCCATACCTAGTGCTTTCATTTTCTTCTTTTCTGTTGAATTCTTTGGTAGAAGATCTATCAGGAACATTAAGATCACTGTAAAATGCATCTTTTTGACCTTTTGTGTATGCCAGCAAAATTTAGAATATTAAACAATTCAGTATAGGCTTTTGAGTTTCATCCTTATTTTTATTAATAAGTATAGTACATTATTAGAATTCAGGGCAAAAATACTTTAATCCAGAAGTTGGCAAACTTTTTTTATAAAGGGCTAGAGGGTGATTATTTGAGACATTCAGGTTACATGTAGTCTGTTGCATTATTTTTTAAACTACTTATTTTTGGTTGGACTGGGTCTTTGTTGCAGAGCACAGGCTTTCTCCTTGCAGAGAGTAGGGGCTTCTCTTTATCATGGTGCACAGGTTTCTAATTGCAGTGACTTCTCTTGTCGCTGAGCTCCAGTGCTAGCGTGCACGGGCTTTAGTAGTTGCTGCTGGAAGGCTCTAGAGAGCAGGCTTAGTAGTTGTGGCACATGGACTTTATTGCCCCACAACATGTGGAATCTTTTGGACCAGGGATCAAGCCTGTGTTCCCTGCATTGGCAGATGGATTCTTGTCCACTACCACCAGGGAAATCCTATTGCATGTTTTTATTTGTGACTTTTACAACTCTTTCCAAATGTAAAAGATAAGGCTTCCTGGCCATACAAAAACAGATCATGGTTGACTTGGCCTGTTGGCCGTATAGTGGCCATGGTTTGCCAACCCTGCATCTATAGGGTATCTTAACCAGAAATACTGATAATTCAATAGAAATGTTCTGTTTAATTTTGGAGTGTCATATATATCATTAAACATTATTACGAATCTCTGCTCATTTGATTTCCACTGTCTTAAACAGGAATGTACATGTGACCTTTTTTTACTCTGTTGTGTTATCTGCAGGTGTGTGGACACATAAGCAGATGCTATAGTGTGGCTGCTCAGTTTGAAGAATGCCGAGAGAAAATTACAGAAATGCCTGGCATCATCAGGGATCTCTGTCGGGTGCTCTACTTCGGCAAGGTAGACGTTATGTTTACTGCTTTCTGGATCCAGTCAGCAATGAGTTTTCTTGTCAAGTAGCCAGTCCTCAATTTATAAATAAGCTGTTTTCCTAAAATTATTTTCAAGTAAATGACATGGATCTCTAAAAACATTTTTCACTGACTCCTTGCTATAAATGATGACTTTGTTCCTGGGCTGGCCCACAAAGAATAAGGTAAGAGTGACATGTCTAGATGGAAGTTGGTTCCTCTGAACATTTGAACAGATGCAGGAAAGCAAGAGAGAAGACTAAACTAAATCAGTCTAATGAAAGTAAAAGATTATGTAAACTTAAGAGTCAAGTCACTGCATGGTTAAAAGGCCATAGGGATCTGAGAGCTTGCTGTTCTTCCCAGTCCAACACTGCTTAGGGAACTTGACTGTGGGTGATGTGAAAAGTGACTGGGAAGGAAAGAGATTCTCTGGTGACAGAGTGACAGTTGTGTTGGAATAGAATAGGATTAGTTTGCTGATCCTGGGCTGAGGTACCTAGAAATAAGGAATCTGATGAAAACACATCCCCAATTATGTTTACTTGACATACTTAGATATGTCTAATAAGAATAAGTCTCCTGGTGGCTCAGAGGTTAAAGTGTCTGCCTGCAATGCGGGAGACCTGGGTTTGATCCCTGGGTCGGGAAGATCCCCTGGAGAAGGAAATGGCAACCCACTCCAGCATTCTTGCCTGGAGAATCTCATGGACGGAGGAGCCTGGTGGGCTACAGTCCACAGGGTCTCAAAGAGTCGGACACGACTGAGTGACTTAACTAACTAACTAAGAAGAATAGAAATGCTGGTATAAAGAAATAAATCTGTATACCTACAGTAAAGGCTTCATTGATACCCTTAAGATCACTGACACATGCTTTGCTACTAAAGCCTTATCACTGTTTTTAAAATTACAAGAAGTGAAACAAAACAGTATTCTCACGTCTTTAACACTAATTGGCTTCAAAGATAGTAATTCTGATACAAATTGAATCCACATTGAGGTATCACCTCACTTTGGTCAGAATGTCTAGCACCAAAAAGTCTACAAATAATAAATGCTGGAGAGGATATGGAGAAAGAGGTCCCTTGTATACTGTTGTTGGGAATGTCAGTTGGTGTAGTACAGCCATTATGGAAAACATCATGAAGGTTCCCTAAAAAAACTGAAAATAGAGCAAGAATACTGAAGTGGGTAACCATTCCACCTCCATGGGATCTTCTTGACCCAGAGATTGCACCTGGGTCTCCTGCATTGCAGGCAGATTCTTTACTGCCTGAACCACCAGGGAAGCCCCAGAGCTACCATATGATCCAGCAGTTCCACTCCTAGGTACTTATCTGGAAAACTGAACACACTAATTTGAAAAGATATGTGCACCCAGTGTTCATAGCACTATTCATAATAGCCAAGGCATGAAAACAACACAGGTGTTCATCAACAAACGGTTGGCTTAAGTTGATGTGTATACACACACACAGGGATTCCCTGGTGGCTCAGACGGTAAAACGTCTGCCCGAAATGCAAAAGACCCGGGTTTGATCCCTGGGTTGGGAAGATCCCCTGGAGAAGGAAATGGCAACCCACTCCAGTACTCTTGCCTAGAAAATTCCATGGATGTAGGAGCCTGGTGGGCTACAGTCCATGGGGTTGCAAAGAGTTGGACACGACTGAGCGACTTCCCTTCCCTTATACACACATACACACACACACTGTATATACACACACAAATAGACACACATAATGGAATGTTATTGAGCCATAAAAAAAGAATGAAATATTGCCATTTGCAGCAGTGTTAATGACCTAGAGAATATTATGCTTAGTGTAACAAGTCAAAGACAAGCACTGTATGATAACACTTATATGTGGAATCTAAAGAATAATACAAATAAACATATATACAGTTATGTATATAACTGTACATATATATATAAACATATATAGAAACAGTCTCACAGACATAAAAAACAAACTTACAGTTACCAGAAAGAAAAGGAAGAGGGAGGTGAGGAGGGACAAATTAGGAAAACGGGATTAACAAATGCAAACTGCTAACATAAAGTGGGCTTCCCTGATAGCTCAGTCAATAAAGAATCTGCCTACGGTGCAGGAGACCCTGGTTTGATTCCTAGGTCTGGAAGATCCGCTGGAGAAGGGTTAGGCTGCCCACTCCAGTATTCTTGGGCTTCTCTTATGGGTCAGCTGGTAAAGAACCCGCCTGCAATGTGAGAGACCTGGGTTCTATCCCTGGGTTGGGAAGATCCCCTGGAGAAGGGAAACGGTGCCCACTACAGTGTTCTGGGCCTGGAGAATTCCATGAACTGTATGGTCCATGGGGTCACAAAGAGTCAGACATGACTGAGTGACTTTCACTTTCATTCATAAAATAGATAGGAAGGATTTGTTATCCAATTGTATAACACAAAGACTTATATCCAATATCTTGTATTAACCTATAATGGAATATAATCTCCAAAAAAATTGAATCTCTGTGTTGTATACCTGAAACTAACACAGTATTGTAAACAACCATACTTCAGTTTTCAAATTAATTCTTTAAAAAAGTAATTCTGTGTCTTGTCACATGGTTACTTTAATTTTAGGCTTTAAAAGATACAGGATTCAGCTATAAGCCAGAATAGAAAATATTAGAGGAGGTAAACACACATACAATAAGTTAGTTAAATAGCTTGTCATAAATTCACAGTCTGTTTCTCTTGGGAGCTTTTTTAAAAATCCATTATTATTTTTTTTAATTCCATTATTTTTATTCTCAGAGTATTCCAAGAGTGGCTGCCCTTGGAGTAGAATGTGTCAGCTCTTTTGCTGTGGATTTCTGGCTACAGACACACCTATTGCAAGCTGGAATTTTGTGGCATCTGCTTGGTTATCTGTTTAATTATGACTACACCCTGGAAGAGAGTGGTATTCAGAAAAGTGAAGAAACAAACCAGCAGGTAACTTGAACGTTACTTTAACACTGAATTTGAACCCAAACTGTAGATTAATGCAAAGCCCTAGCTATCTGGAGTCCTCAAGGCATAAACCATTTTTCAGGATTATTAAGTTTATTGTTCTTTAAGCCCCAGATCTTTTTATCTTAACTACTTATCCCAGAAGGATTCAAGACAGTGGGATTTGCAATAGTATATACTGAGCATAACTTAATCTTTTCTTGATTACTCAGAATCACCTTTATGATTACGGAATTATGGTTGTATATCACAGGGAAGTGATAACAGTGCTGTTGAGGCTTGTTTGCCTAAATAATTGAGAACTGATTTTTACAGATATTTTTTCTGTCACTCCTTTCTTATTCATTATTCATATTGTGAATATGTGCCTCTAGTGATCAGATCTACTTAATCATCTTTTGTTCCCCACCCTATCCCCCAGGGTGCTTCTTCCAGTTATCTACAAGTTACTATATTAGATATAAATGACTACATAGATCCTGACTGTCTTTCATATAAATAGAAGAATAAACTGTAATGTGTGAACTTTTTTTTAATCATTTTCTTATTTTAAATTCTTTATTCTTTAATTGAAGGATAATTGCTTTATAGAATTTTGTTATTTTCAGTCAAACATCAGCATGAATCAGCCATAGGTATACATATGTCCCCTCCCTCTTGAACCTCTCTCCCATCTCCCTCCCCACCCTACCCACTAGGTTGGTACAGAGCTCTTGTTTGAGTTCCCTGTGACATACAACAAATTCCCATTGACTATCTATTTTACATATGGTAATGTAAGTTTCCATGTACTCTCCATACATCTCACCCTCTCCTGCCCTTTTTCTGTGTCCATAAGTCTGTTCTTTATGTCTGTTTCTCCACTGCTGCCTTGCAAATAAATTCTTCGGTACAATCTTTTTAGATTCCATATATATGTGTTCAGTCCAGTTCAGTTCAGTTCAGTCGCTCAGTCGTGTCCAACTCTGCGACCCCATGAATCGCAGCACTCCTCCCTGTCCATCACCAGCTCCCAGAGTTTACTCAAACTCACGCCCATAGAGTCAATGATGCCATCCAGCCATCTCATCCTCTGTCGTCCCCTTCTCCTCCTGCCCCCAATCCCTCCCAGCAACAAGGTCTTTTCCAATGAATCAACTTTTCGTGTGAAGCAGCCAAAGTATTGGAGTTTCAGCTTCAGCATCAGTCCTTCCAGTGAACACCCAGGATTGATCTCCTATAGGATGGACTGGTTGGATCTCCTTGCAGTCCAAGGGACTCTCAAGAGTCTTCTCCAACACCATACTTCAAAAGCACCAATTTTTCGGCACTCAGCTTTCTTCACAGTCCAACTCTCACATCCATACATGACCACTGGAAAAACCATAGCCTTGACTAGATGAACCTTTGTTGGCAAAGTAATGTCTCTGCTTTTTAATATGCTATCCAGGTTGGTCATAACTTTCCTTCCAAGGAGTAAGCGTCTTTTCATTTCATGGCTGCAGTCACCATCTGCAGTGATTTCGGAGCCCAAAAAAATAAAGTCTGACACTGTTTCCCCATCTATTTCCCATGAGGTGATGGGACCAGATGCCATGATCTTAGTTTTCTGAATGTTAAACTTTAAGCCAACTTTTTCACTCTGCTCTTTCACTTTCATCAAGAGGCTTTTTAGTTCCTCTTCACTTTCTGCCATAAGGGTGATGTCATCTGCATATCTGAGGTTATTGATATTTCTCCCGGCAGTCTTGATTTCCAGCTTGTGCTTCTTCCAGCCCATCATTTCTCATGATGTACTCTGCATATAAGTTACATAAGCAGGGTGACAGTATACAGCCTTGGCATACTCATTTTCCTATTTGGAACCAGTCTGTTGTTCCATGTCCAGTTCTAACTGTTGCTTCCTGACCTGCAGGAAGGTCAGTTTCTCAAGAGGCAGGTCAGGTGGTCTGGTATTCCCATCTCCTTCAGAATTTTCCACAGTTTATTGTGATCCACACAGTCAAAGGATTTGGCATAGTCAGTAAAGCAGAAATATATGTTTTTCTGGAACTCTCTTGCTTTTTCGATGATCCAGTGGATGTTGGCAGTTTGATCTCTGGTTCCTCTGCCTTTTCTAAGTATATGGTATTTATCTTTCTCTTTCTGACTTACTTCACTCTGTAAAATAGGCTGTAGGTTCATCCACCTCATTAGAACTGATTCAAATGTGTTCCTTTTTATGGCTGAGTAATATTCCATTGTGTGTATGTGCAAAACTTCTTTATCCATTCATCTGTCCATGGACATCTAGGTTGCTTCCATGCTCTAGCTATTGTAAATAGTGCTGCAGTGAACATTGGGATACATGTGTCTTTTTCAATTTTGGTTTCCTCAGGGTATATGCCTAGGAGTGGGATTGCTGAATCATGCTGGTTTTATACCTTGTGTTTTAAGGAACCTCCATACCATCTTCCATAGTGGCTGTATCAATTTACATTCCTTCCAACAGCACAAGAGCATTCCCTTTTCTCCACACCTTCTCTAGCTGATGTTGGCCTTTCTGATCAGTGTGAGGTGATATCTCCTTGTAATTTTGATTTGCACTTCTCTAATGATGAGCGATGTTGAGCATCTTTTCATGTGTTTGTTAGTCATCTGTATGTCTTCTTTGGAGAAATGTCTGTTTAGGTCTTTTCTCCCATTTTTTGATTGGGTTGTTTGTTTTTCTGACCTCGAGTTATACGAGCTGCTTGTTTATTTTGGAAATTAATCCTTTGTCCATAGTTTGATTTGCTATCATTTTCTCCCATTCTGAGGGTTGTCTTTTCATCTTGTTTATAGTTTCCTTTGCTATGCAAAAGCTTTTAAGTTTAATCAGGTCCACTTGTTTATTTTTGTTTATATTTCCATTACCCTAGGAGGCTTACAGAGGATCTTGCTTTGATTTATGTCATGAGTGTTATGGCTATGTTTTCCTCTAAGAGTTTTATAGTTTCTGGTCTTACATTTAGATCTTTAATCCATTTTGAGTTTATCTTTGTGTATGGTGTTAGGAAAGTGTTCTAATTTCATTCTTTTACATGTAGCTGTCCAGTTTTCCCAGAACCAATTATTGAAGAGGCTATCTTTCCCCATTGTATATTCTTACCTCCTTTGTCAAAAATAAGGTACCCATAGGTATGTGGGTTTATTTGTGGGCTTTCTGTCTTGTTCCATTGGTCTATATTTCTGTTTTTGTGCCAGTATCATACTGTTTTGATGACTGTAGCTTTGTAGTATAATATGAAGTCAGGAAGGTTGATTCCTCCAGCTCCATTCTTCTTTCTCAAGACTGCTTTGGCTATTCGGGGTCTTTTGTGTTTCCATATGAATTGTGAGAGTTTTTGTTCTAGTTCTATGAAAAGTGCCTTTGGTAATTTGATAGGGATTGCTTTGAATCTGTAGATTGTTTGGTAGTATAGTCATTTTCACAATATTGATTCTTCCACCCCAGTAACATGGAATGTCTCTCCATTTGTTTATGTCATCTTTGATTTCTTTCATCAGTGTCTTAGAGTTTTCTGTATGCATTTCTTTTGTCTCCTTAGGTAGTCGTATTCCTAGATATTTTATTCTTTTTGTTGCAGTGGTGAATGGGGTTGATTCCTTAATTTCTCTTTCTGATTTTTCATTGTTAGTATATAAGAACACAAGTGATTTCTGTTCATTGATTTTCTATCCTGCGACTTTGCTAAATTCACTGATTAGCTCTAGTAATTTTCTGATAGTATCTTTAGGGTTTTCTGTGTACAGTATCATGTCATCTGCAAACAGTGAGAGCTTTACGTTTCTTTTCTGATCTAGATTCCTTTTATTTCTTTTTCTTCTCTGATTTCTATAGCTAGGACTTCCAAAGCTATGTTGAATCCTAGGGGTGAGAGTGGGCACCCTTGTCTTGTGATCTTAGGGGGAATGCTTGCAGTTTTTTACCATTGCGAATAATGTTTGTTGTGGGCTTATATATGACCTTTACTATGTTGAGGTAAGTTCCTTTTGTGCCCATTTTTTTAAGTTTTAATAATAAAAGGGTGCTGAATTTTGTCAAAGGCTTTTCCCCCATCTGTTGAAATTATCATGTTTATCTTTCAATTGGTTTATATGGTGTATCACATTGATTGATTTGCCTATATTGAAGAATCCTTCCATTCCTGGAATAAACCCAACTTGATCATGGTGTATGCCCTTTTTAATGTGTTGTTGAAATCGGTTTGCTAGAATTTTGTTGAGGATTTTAACATCTGTGTTTATCAGTGATATTGGCCTGTAGCTTTCTTTTTTGTGTGTTGTCTTTGTCTGGTTTTGGTATCAGGGTGTTGGTGGCCTCATAGAATGGGTTTGGAAGAGTTCCTCACTCTGCAATTTTTTGAAGGAGTTTTAGAAGGATAGGCATTAGCTATTTACATGTTTCATAGAATTCACCTGTGAGGCTATCTGGTCCTGGGCTTTTGTTTTTTGGGAGAATTTTGATCACATTTTTTATTTCCGTGCTTGTAATTGGCTTTTTCATAGTTTCTATTTCTTCCTGGTTCAGTCTTGGAAGATTGAACTTTTCTAAGAATCTGTCCATTTCTTCCAGGTTATTGATTTTATTGACATATAGTTGTTCATAATAGTCTTATAATCCTTTATATTTCTGCACTGTCTGTTGTAACCTCTCCTTTTTCATTTCTAATTTTGTTGATATGATTCTTTTCTTTTTTCTTGATGAGTCTGGCTAAAGGTTTGTCAATTTTGTTTCTCTTCTCAAAGAACCATCTTCTGGTTTTATTAATCTTTACTATTGTTTCTTTCATTTCTTTTTCATTTATCTCTGCTCTGATCTTTATGATTTCTTTCCTTCTGCTAATTTTGGGTTTTTTATGCTTTTTCCAGTTTATTTAGGTATAAAGTTAGGTTGTCTGATTTTTTCTTGTTTCTTGAGTAGGATTGTATTGCTATAAACTTCCCTCTTAGAGCTGCTTTTGCTGCAACCCATAGATTTTGAGTTGTGTTTTCCTTGTCATTTGTTTCTAGGAATTTTTTGATTTGCCTTTTGGTTTCTTCAGTAACCAGTTTGTTATTTAGAAACATATTGTTTAATATCCATATGTTTGTGTTTTTTACATTTTTTTTCTTGTAATTGATATCTCGTCTCATAGCATTGTGGTCAGAGAAGATGCTTGATATGATTTCAGTTTTCTTAAATTTACTGAGGTTAGATTTTTGACCCAAGATGTGGTGTATCCTGGAGAATGGAATGTTCACTTTTGCACTTGAGAAGAAGGTATATTCTTCTGTATTTGGATGGAATGTCCTGAAGATATCAATGAGACCCATCTTGTCTTATGTATCATTTAAGACTTGTGTTTCCTTATTAATTTTCTGTTTTCATGACCTGTCCATTGGTGTAAGTGGGGTGTTAAGGTCTCCTCCTATTATTGTGTTACTGTCAGTTTCTCCTTTATGTCTGTTAGTGTTTGTTTTATGTGCTGAGGTGCTCCTATGTTGGGTGCATAGATATTTGCAATTGTTATGTCTTCCTCTTGGACTGATCCCTTGATCATTAGGTAGTGTCCTTCCTTATGTCTTGTGGTATTCTTTATTTTAAGGTCTACTTTGTCTGATATGAGGATTGCTATTCCAGCTTTCTTTTGGTTTCCATTCGCATGGAATATATTTTTCCATCCTCTCAGTTTCCATCATTATATGTATCTTTAGGTCTGAAGTAGGTTTCTTCTAGGCAGCATATGTATGGGTCTTGTTTTTGTATCCATTCAACTGTCTGTGTCTTGGTTGGAGCATTTAATCCATTTATTTTTGAGGTAATTATTGATATATATGATTCTATAGCCATTTTCTTAATTGTTTGGGTTTTTTGGTTTTTTTTTTTTTTTCAGATTTTTTTTTTTTTTCCTCTTGTATTTCCTAACTATATAAGTGCCTTTAACATTTGTTGTCAAGCTGGTTTGGTGGTACTGAATTCTCTTGACTTTCACTTTTCATAAACTCTTGACATTAGTATTGGGGACTTCGGTACCTTTTTTGTTTCTTTTTCTTGGCTTTCTCTTCCTTAATATCTTCCATACTGTTTTGATTCCATAAATGTACTGTTGCCTTTAAGATAAGAGATCTATTTTAATAACTTAATGTCTTAATTTTTTTGTAACAGGAAGTAGCCAACAGCCTTGCCAAACTGAGTGTCCGAGCTCTAAGTCGCCTTGGAGGTTATCTGCCTGAAGAACAAGCAACACCAGAAAATCCAACCATAAGGAAAAGTTTAGCTGGCATGCTGACCCCCTATGTTGCTAGAAAACTTGCTGTGATTAGTGCTACTGAGGTATGTGCTTCAGAGCTAGCCTGGGTTTTGACAAATATTGCAAGATCCTCTACATAGTAGAGAAACATAACAATGTTGATTGCTCTCAGAAACCTAAAAATTGAAAATGCTCATATGCTTGTCCTGTCAACTAAGAAATTTGGTTATTGTCTTTGTGCTGATGATAGCAGCTCTATACATCCAGGGATGATAACTCCCTTCTTTCCTCCTGGCACAAAGCTCAGAAAGTGTAAAGTGTAAAAACTTCTTATTAAAACACTTAGGTGATTCCCTGATGGTCCAATGGTTAGGACTTGGATTTGAGTCAAGGACCTGGATTCAGTCCCTGGTTGAGGAAATAAGATCCTGCAAGCCGTGAGACACATACCCCCACTCTCCCTCCCCACAGAAAAACATTTAAAGGAGAGTTAAATCAAGTAGAGCACTTAAAATCAAGTAGAGCAACACAAAGTGAAAGCATTCTAGATGGCTAAGCAGGCATAAGCTATGTCTGCAGAACTATTGAATTCATCCTTGAATCAGGGTTTGGCTGAGAAAATTGGAACTGAATCTCTGCCCGTAAGTTCTACTTCCCTTCCTAGGAGTATGCTTCATAAAGACTTAGATTTTGTTTTCAAGTATATGTATGTAAAGGTCATATGGTATTCTTTTTAAACTTACATTTACTGTTTATAAAATGCTTTAATAAATTATCATGTGTGATTTTCAGCAAAGCAGAGCAAATGTTAAGAATGAGATGTGAAAACAGACTCAAATTTGAATTCCAGTTTCACCACTTAAATGTTGTGAGATCTGGGACAAATAATTTGATCTTTCTCAGAGAAGTCTTGATTTTTCTCAGCTGCAGAATGGTAAACATTATATTTTCAAACTTGTTAAAATTATTCAAACCCATTGTACTTAAGGTTCCTATTACAGTGCTTGGTGTGTCATAGACAATTTTAATGAATGATAACTTCAATATTTTTCCTAAATATTATGAAACACTAATATTCTGTCTTATAGATTTTGAAGATGCTTAATAGTAACACAGAGAGCCCCTATTTGATATGGAACAATTCTACAAGAGCAGAACTACTTGAATTTCTTGAATCTCAACAGGAAAGCATGATTAAAAAAGTAAGTTAATAATTTCTTGCATCCTACCACCTTCTAGTGGAGAAGGTAGTAAGTCATGAAAAAGTCAAAAGACAGAGAGTACAATGGGAGATAAGGAGTTGGCCTGGATAATACATAACTAGATGGTTGAATCTTGATGGTTTAGAAGACATTTATGTTTGTGAGTTTGGACTTCATTAAAGGGTAACCATCACTGAGTGTCTTGGATTATGCAAAATTTGGTTTACCACTCATTTCATGATAGTCACTCAGAGCTCTTCATTGATAGAAGTTTTGAGAATTGCAGAGCTAGGAAGAACCAGTCTCAGATTTCTACATATCATCTGTTTTTTTTACCAGAAGAGAGAGAATGTCATTCTTTCTTTGTTTAGCCCTTTACAGTTTATCCCCACTTCCCTCGTAGCTCAGTTGGTAAAGAATCTGCCTGCAATACAGGAGACCCAGGTTCAATTCCTGTGTCAGGAAGATCCCCTGGAGAAGGAAATGGTGATCCACTCCAGTATTCTTCCCTGAATCCCATGGACAGAGGAGCATTCACTTTTCTTTACAATTTATTATACTATTATATATATTCAGTCCAACCTAAATTTTATGTAATTTCAACCAAAATCTTCTTAGGGTTATTTTTTTCCTATTTTCCTATCTTTTTCTTTTCACTTTCACTTTTCTTTACAATTTATTATACACTTTTACATATTATTTCAGTCCAACCTAAATTTTATGCAATTTTAACCAAAATCTTCTTGGGGCTATTTCTTTCCTATTTTTCTTTTTCTTTGTCCTTAAATGGAAATTATTCTTGATTTGTCAACTGATATATTACCTTGCTTTTTTAATTCAGAGACCCTGTTTTCCTGTACTTTATCACTTAATGTATTACTTTTTAAAACCAGTTCAGATATGTTCATCTCTTAATTCTATCACCCTATATCTGACCAGGCCAAATGTCTGCTGAGAGGAGAGCCACATGTCATACTTGCTTATAAACACTAGGTCTAAGATACTTCGTTGGCTGACCTCAGTGATCTTTTGAAATTTTAAAATGAGTTTCAAATTTGGACTAAAAAACAATATAACTCTCTGCCTATATATAACATAACTCTATTAGGGGCTTCCCTGGTGGCTTAGTGGGTAAAGAATCTGCCTGCAATACAGGAGACACAGGTTTGATCCCTGGGTTAGAATAATCCCCTGGAAGAGGAAATGGCAGCCCATTCCAGTATTTTTGCCTGAAAAATCCCGTGGACAGAAGAGCCTGGCGGGCTACACTACAAAGGGTCACAAAGAGTCAGACACGACCAAGTGACTAAGCACACGTTCACGCATTCATGACTTTTCCAGATTAGTCCATATTAGTCCATATTACTAATTACAAATGTTAAAATTATATTAAGTGCTGTGATGTGTATCCCACCACATTTTTCTCCTATGGAAAAATGAATGGATCTTTGAAGTTATTTATCTGATAAGTTATTAAACTGAATATGGATAGATTTATAAACTACACACTAGTAATTCTGATTTATATCTAACAACTTGTTTTCTCTTTTTTCAAAGGGTGACTGTGACAAAACTTATGGAGCAGAATTTGTCTACAGTGATCATGCCAAAGAACTTATTGTAGGGGAGATTTTTGTCAGGGTCTATAATGAAGTCCCTACTTTCCCACTTGAGGTAAGCTCTCTACTTTTGATTTTGTCTGTAACTTTTGATCATTTGTTATTAAAAGCTACTGGTTTATTCACACTGTATACATTGAAATAATATCTGCTTTTTGCCAAATATTTTATACTAACTTGGGTATGTGATAGGGTGACCCATTGATAACTTATGCGACTTTATTTTGAATATTGGGGAATTTAATGGATTCATGAGTAAGAATTTATTCCTTTCCCAGCTATTTCTTATATTTTATGCATAATGCTACTCCACTGTATTGTGTATATATGCCTGCAGCTCTGCTGTCTCTTGTGGAGGCCTTTTACATACTCACTCTATCATGTTAAATGTCAGACCACCAGACAGTAGTCTATCTCTGGCCAGTTTTTAAAAGAAATTAAGAAAATAGAAGGGGAGTGCAAAGAGAATTTTTAGATGAGTGGGTCACATCAGGTCATTTCTTGTGATGACCCCTAATCATTTCCAGAAGCAAATAATCTTTTCTTTCCTTAGTTCTTGGGGATCATGTAGGAAAATTCAGTTGTAGTTTTTTTTTTGGAGGGGGTGACAAAGATTTGGTGGTTGATTGGTTTGTAAGTAAGAAAGAAGTGAGACTTTGTTTTAGAGTTTGCTCTTGGAAAAAGGAATTTACGAAACTGTGATGTATGTTATTTATCACAGAATAATATATAAAAATAGCTGCTTAGCAGAATGAGTTTAGTGATTTTTGAAGTCTCTTTGAAAACTTCCTTTTGAATTTATAATCTAATATATATAATTTTTAAATGTAAAAATGCAACCAATTTATAGAAGTTATATATCATATTAACAATTCTCTCAGTAAAGTAAAGACATACTCTTACCTCAGAGTTGTTATGCTACGTTACTGATGGGAGTATAGCAGATTTCTAATGGATTTGGACCAACAGTGATAAACACTTTCTAATGCAGTTGAGTTTTATCCCTTTTCTCCTCAGTCCTCATTTAATGCATAGGTATTTTCATGTGTCTGTATAATTTAATCACTTCCGTGACTTGAGATGTTTCTTTGTTGCTTTTACTGTGGGGTTTTTGTTATAGGTTATTTCTAAGGACACAAATGTTTTTAACTATTTTTCTACTTGATTTAGGTTCCAAAAGCATTTGCTGCAAGTCTCTTGGATTATATAGGTTCCCAGGCCCAGTACCTTCACACCTTCATGGCTATCACTCATGCTGCAAAAGTGGAGTCAGAGCAACATGGAGACCGCTTGCCAAGAGTTGAAATGGCTTTGGAGGCTCTGAGAAATGTTATAAAATATAATCCAGGTATGTGATTGTACCCTTGACAAATAAGACAAATAGAAGAGCCCCAAAAATTCCAGGTCTCAGTTTTACCAGGAAAACTCAGGGAAAATTATGCTTGGTTATTGACCCCATAATATGTTTACCTCTAAATAATAGGCTGGAGAGAGAGGTCAGTCATCATGCTTAGAAGAATTCATATCTCTAAGAGCAAATGAGTTTCAATAAGTTGAAAAGGCAGAATAACTTGATGGCTTAAAACATCACATTGATGACATAAATTGACATACAAGGTGTAAGTGCTTAAGTTAGAGATACTGACGAGGTGATCTAATTTTTCTACCACTGGTCCCTACAATGCCATACTTAAAAAAAAAATGCCTGAAGTTTCTGGTGCTTGAAAATTGAAATAATAAAATGAGAATTGTCATTCTTAAAACATCTATAAGAAAGACATTTACAGGAACATTATCACTCTTGCCTGACCTCAGGGAATATGCTGGAGTGAAAATCTGAAAGCTTATTCCAATTCTAACTT
Organism: Cervus elaphus; assembly: GCF_910594005.1. Lineage (NCBI taxonomy): Eukaryota > Metazoa > Chordata > Mammalia > Artiodactyla > Cervidae > Cervus > Cervus elaphus. The sequence goes on from NC_057833.1 coordinate 80,472,386, forward strand.
TGATAACAAATATAGACTATTTATACAGAGAGGGAACACAGCCCCACCCATCAACAGAAAATTGGATTAAAGATTTACTAAGCATGGCCCCACCTATCAGAACAAGACCAAGTTTGCCCCACAGCCAGTCCCTCCCATTAGGAAGCTTGCACAGTCCTGTTACCTATCAGAGGGGAGACAGAATGAAAACTATAATCACAGAACCAAACTGATCACATAGATCACAACCTTGTCTAACTCAATGAAACTATGAGCCACGCCATGTAGGGCCACCCAAGATGGACGGGACATGGTGGAGAGTTCTGATAAAGCACGGTCCACTGGAGAAGGGAATGGCAAACCACAGTATTCCTGGCTGGAGAACCCCATGAACACTATGAAAAGGTAAAAAGATATGACACTTAAAGATGAACTCCCCAGGGTAGTAGGTGCCCAATATGCTACTGGAGAAGAGCAGAGAAGTAGCTCCAGAAAGAATGAAGAGGATGAGCCAAAGTGAAAGCAGCACCCAGTTTTGGATATGTCTGCTGATGAAAGTAAAGTCCAATGCTGTAAATAACAATATTGCATAGAAACCTGGAATGTTAGGTCCATGAATCAAGGTAAATTAGAAGTGGTCAAATAGGGATTGCCAAGAGTGAACATCAGCATTTTAAGAATCAGTGAACTAAAATGGAGCAGAATGGGTGAATATAATTTAGATGATGATTACATCTACTACTGTGGGCAAGAATCCCAGAGAAGAAATGGAGTAGCCTTCCTAGTCAACAAGAGAGTCCAAAATGCAGTACTGGAGTGCAGTCTCAAAAACAACGGAAAGATCTGTGTTCGTTCCCAAGGTAAACCATTCAGTATCATAGTAATCCAATTCTGTGCCCCAATCACTAATGCTGAAGAAGCTGAACTTGAATGGTTCTCTGAAGACCTCCAAGACCTTCTAGAACTAACACCAAAAAAAGATGTCCTTTTCATCACAGGGGAACAGAATGCAAAAGTAGTAAGTCAAGAGTTACCTAGAGTAACAGGCAAGTTTTTTTGGCCTTGGCAGAGCAAAAGGTAGCCAGGCAAAGACTAACAGAGTTTTGTGAAGAGAACACACCGTTCATAGCAAACACACTCTTCCAACAACCCAAGAGATAACTCTACTCATGGATGTCACCAGATGGTCAATACCGAAATCAGATTGATTGTATTCTTTGCAGCCAAAGATGGTTAAGCTCTATGCAGTCAGCAAAAACAAGACCAGGAGCTGACTGTAGCTCAGACCTTGAACTCTTTATTGCCAAATTTAGACTTAAATTGAAGAAAGCAGGGAAAACCACTGGGCCATTCAGGTATGACCTAAATCAAATCCCTTACAATTATATACAGTGGAGGTGACAAATACATTCATGGGATTAGATCTGGTAGACAGAGTGCTTGAAGAACTACGGACGGAGGTTTGTGACATTTTATAGGAGGCGGTGATCAAAACCATCCCCAAGAAAAAGAAAAGCAAGAAGGCAAAACGGTTGTTGAGGAGGCCTTACAAATAGCTGAGAAAAGAAGAGACACTAAAGGCAAAGGAGAAAAGGAAAGATATATCCATCTGAATGCAGAGGTCCAAAGAATAGCAAGGAGAGATAAGAAAGCCTTCCTCAGTGGTCAGTGCAAAGAAATAGAGGAAAACAATAGAATGGGAAAGACTAGAGATCTCTTCAAGAAAATTAAAGATATCAAGGGAACATTTCATGCAAAGATGGCACAGTAAGGACAGAAGCTGTGTGGACCTAACAGAAGCAGAAGATACTAAGAAGAGGTGGCAAGAATACACAGAACTATATAAAAAAAGATCTTAATGACCCAGATAACCATGATGGTGTGATCACTCAACTAGAGCCAGACATCCTGGAGTGCAAAGTCAAGTGGGCCTTAGGAAGCATCACTACAAAGCTAGTGGAGGTGATGGAATTTCAGCTATTTCAAATCCTAAATGATGATGCTGTTAAAGTGCTGCATTCACTCAGTATGTCAGCAAATTTGGAAAACTCAGCAGTGGCCACAGAACTGGAGAAGGTCAGTTTTCATTCTAGTATCAAAGAAAGGCAATGCCAAAGAATGCTCAAACTACCACACAGTTGCTCTCATCTCACAAGCTAGCAAAGTTATGCTCAAAATTCTCCAAGCAAGGCTTGACAGTATATGAACCAAAAATTTCCAGATGTTCAAGCTGGTTCTAGAAAAGGCAGAGGAACCAGAAATCAGATTGCCAACATCCTTGGATCATAGAAAAAGCAAGAGAATTCCAGAAAAACATTTACTTCTGCTTTATTGACTACGCCAAAGCCTTTGACTCTGGATCTCAACAAACTGGGAAATTCTTAAAGAGATTGGAATACCATACCTTCTTACCTGCCTCCTGAGGAACCTGTGTTCAAGTCAAGAAGCAACAGAACTGGACATGAAACAATAGACTGGTTCCAAATTGGGAAAGGAGTATGTCAGGGCTGTATATTGTCACCCTGCTTATTTAACATCAGAGCACATCATATGAAATGCCAGGCTGGATAAAGCAGAAACTGGAATCAAGATTGCAGGGAGAAATATCAATAACCTCAGATATGCAGGTGACACCACCATTATGGCAGAAAGCAAAAATGAGCTAAAGAGCCTCTTGATGAAAGAGCAGGCTTGAAGAGGAGAATGAAAAAACTGGCTTAACATTCAAAAAACAAAGATCACGGCTTGCAGTTCCATCACTTCATGGCAAACAGGTGGGGAAACAATGGAAACAATGACAGACTATTTTCTTGGGCTCCAAAATCACTGCAGATGCAGCCATGAAATTAAAAGATGCTTGCTGCTTGGAATAAAAGCTATGACCAACCTAGACAGCATATTAAAAAAGCAGAGACATTTCTTTGCCAACTAATGTCCATCTAGTCAAGGCTATGGTTTTTCTAGTAGTCATGTATGGATATGAGAGTTAGACCGAAAGAAAGCTGGTCGCCAGAGAATTGATGTTTTTGAACTGTGGTGTTGGAGAAATTCTTGACAATCCCTTGAACTGCAAGGAGATCAAACCAATCAATCCTAAAGGAGATCAGTATTGTATATTCATTGAAAGCGCTGATGGTGAAACTGAAGCTCTACTATTTTGGCCACGTGATATGAAGAACTGACTCATTAGAAAAGACCCTGATGCTGGGAAAGATTGAAGTTAGGAGGAAAAGGGGACGACAGAGGATGAGATGGTTGGATGGCATCACTGACTCAATGGACATGAGTTTGAGGAGACTCTGGGAGTTGGTGATGGACAGGGAGGCCTGGTGTGCTGCAGTCCATGGGGTCGCAAAGAGGTGGACTGAGCAATTGAACTGAATTGATAGAATATATTGATATCATACCAAACATAAAAGTTGAATATAAAATATGAAACATATTTATAAACTATAGAATATAAAATAGAATATTATGTAGAATATAAAATATAAATCTAGAATATAAAAAATACATTCAGTATTCAGTTTCTTACCTGAAGACCTCAAAACTTTTTATTAACACTTAATACTGTGTTTCTTGTTCTTCTTTGCCCTTTTCAGTATGTATTACAGTACTATTATAATTTATATCTGTATTGCCAACAAATTATTCAAATAGAATAACCAGCAATAATTAAATGTTTAAGAAAATATCATTCCCATGGAATACATGGAGATGTTTTTAAAGGTAGTATTATAAAATCTGAAGAAAACTTCATTTTTTTATTTTGGCATATTAGGTACAAAGAAATTGCTGCAAACCTGGGAATTAATTTGGAACTTGTTTGTAATGTAGTTCTCAAGTGACAGAGTTCTAACTCAGTCTTACTTAAAAGCCAAATGATGTCACACTGTCTCCAGATGTAATTAGACTGACAGGGTTAGCTCTGAGGTCGAGAGGTAAAAAGTAAAAGTACCACCATACACTTTTAATTTTTGAATTGTATTTGATAAATTTCTTGTTTTTAGCCTGTCGGTTAGTTAGGGGTTGGGATGGAAATGAAAACAAAACAAACCTGAGAAACTTTAATACTGTTTAACTTCTTAAGATTTACTACTCCTTAGTGATACTGCACTCGCTTCATGTCACAGTTGTTGAGAAAAGTTTACCACAGACTTGACAGTAAACAAAATATATCCGTTTCCCAAAGATCGATAGAACATCGCTTGGAAATAAAAGATAAGCATTTTCTTTTTCTTTCTAGGCTCTGAAAGTGAATGCATTGGTCATTTTAAGTTAATATTTTCTCTTCTTCGAGTCCATGGAGCTGGTCAAGTACAGCAGCTGGCTTTAGAGGTAAAGGAATTTTGTTCTAAAGCATGCTGTCTTTCCTGCAACATACTATACATGGTTTGAGCCTTGGTTAACCATCATCTAAAGTTGAATAGAAATTTGTATATAGTTTTTTTTTTTATTTTGCCTATTAAGGCAAGTGAATGTCTTTAAACTTGAATTAATATGCCCATTTGAAGAGCAAATATTGTACAGTGTTCAGGGTGCTTCCCTCTGTGGTCATCATCTGTCATGCATTAGAACTTGGGATGCATCTGTCTAGTGTCATATGGGATGAGTTAAGGAATGGACTTTACTCGGGTAGCTTGGAAGCCACAGATGACAAAAAAAGGGAGCAGAACTTTCCAAGATGTTGAGACCAAGGGAGTCTGCTAGCTACACACTGTGAGTTTGTGTTCCATCTCCCTCAGTTGCTGTCCTTTCTTACGGGTTTGGCACAAAAGCATCCTTTCCAGCTACCCAGAACCTGTGGGTCTTAGAGGTCCAAGAGTGGTTGGAGGCTCCTCCTTCGGGAGAATGAAATCATTGGTTCTGTAGGAAGTTGTTTGTGTGGAGCCTTTTCCTCTGGAAGAAGCAGGAAGACCTTGGTCACAGGGTTCTTCTTGTCTAGCAACCCAGAGTGAACATCCAGGATCTTTTTTCATATGATCCTGTTTATTGTAACACACACGATTTATTATAAAGAACACCAAATTCAACCTTGCAGTAACAATGAACTTGATGAATGATTAAGTGTTCTTATATTGCATTTTGGTTTAAAAAAAATGTTTAATAAAATAATAAAGGTTAAATTGGTCAACAGCTTAACAAGCATGGTCTTTTCATTGAAAAGTATGCGTCTCCACTTAATTCCTTCAAGTACCTTGTAATTTTCAAAGTAAGCATTATTGTGTCTATATTTTTCTTTGAGATGCTGACCACATGATTCAAGTTGTGGCATTAATCTTTAGATGTAGAAGTTTAGATGTATAAGTTAGACTTGAGCAGTCATCTTCTTTTGAAGAAAAACATGCCTATTTCTTTATAATAGAAAAATAGACCTAATATATTGTACTGGGCACCGGAAACATTTACTTTCTCCCTCTGAAAGAAAAAGTCCAAGTAGTGAAGATGATTATTTTGCTAATCACTTCCCACCCCAAATCTCCAATTGGAAAACACTATAGCGTACATCATCATTCTGGAGCATGAACTGCTGTAGGATTGAAGGCTTCTTATGAGCCTAAGGATTGTGAATTGGTGCTAAAATATTTGTTTAGATTGTTACATTTAATTGTTACCTTTAAGTTAATAGAAAACATATATATATATATCTCACACACTAGCATTAACATTTTTTATTCTCAAAAGAGCAAAATAATAAAGCCAATTTTTAAGAATTAAACTCTTGCCTAAAAGTTAAATATTTGTCCTCCAAGTATTTTTCTCCTTTTGGTAATAAACCTTAAGTTTATTTAGGTCTGACTAATTTGCCTTAATTTGTTTAGGTTTGACATTATTTCCAGAACTCTTAGTGTCCTATTGATTGATTTTCAGGTTGTGAATATAGTGACATCTAATCAAGATTGTGTCAACAATATTGCTGAATCAATGGTTTTGTCCAATTTATTGGCTCTTCTGCATTCTTTGCCATCAAGTATGTATATTCGCTGGAATTTTCAGAACCACAGCACAGTCAGCATAGAGGGGAACAGTTACATAGATGATGCAAAACCTCCAACATAGTGTTTTGCAATATTTTAAATGGTATTCTTTATATTAGATTTGTCTTCCTATTTTATTTTTACATAAGTTAACTATTTTGTATTTCCATATCTGAAGTTGTAAGAGATGATAGAGATCCAAGAGCAAATGAAAATAATCTGTTTTTCTCAATTTACTGAGTATAAGCTACATATGAATGATTGAGAATTAACTGATACTCTGTGTTTTATTTACAAAAACACACAATTGAACTTGTGTGATAGAAAAAAATGCGTAATATAAAAATCACCTTATGTTTTACTTAAAGTTCAGTCCTGCATTATTTATCCTTTACTGATTTGATGCTAATAGTAACTGTTAGCACCAGATGAGATCAGTTTTTAAAAATGTAGCAACCTGATTTCTTGAGTACAGCCTGCAATAATATAGACTCCTTACACACTGTAGTTATGTCTCACATATGTGTGTAGTTGTGTTAGATCAACCTTGAGATTGCTTTTCAAAGACAGTTGTGATATAACTCCAACTTTGTCACTTACCCATCAACATGCATTGCTCAGTCAGCTTTGCCAGCCTTTCAGAAGTCACATTAATCTTGACTTCACACCTGTCCACCTCCTTGAGAGCAGCAACCAGTCTCACTCATTTTCTGATTAAGTGCCTTGCACATGTTACGTATTATGTTCAGTGAATTGAGTGGAGTTCAATTATTATTGAATATTTTTGTTATCTTTTAAATGACAGCATTTAAAAGTTATTAGCAGATTATTTTTTTTGTCATTCCTACAGCCTTAGTTGGTTTTTCTTTTTTATTACTTTTTAACAGCTACAAACAATGCAAAATTAAACTGATTGAATGTTACAGAAGTCATGGTCTAAAAGTTGTTTTATATTCATACTGAATTTATATAGTGCAGTCATGGTTTTAGTCTTACTGGTAAAGTAGCTGATATTTAGATATCTCAGCCTACTCTGTTCTCATTTATATTTTAGACTAGATTATTTTTCACTATTTGCTCAGGAATGTTAAAAACAAAATAACTGACTTCTTCTGTCCCATCCAAAGTCTTTTCCTTTGAACTTATGGTTAGAACAGTGACTGGTTTTCAGTGAAATATTGTTTCCTCTCTTAAAAGAAGTCTCATTTTGAGTGTTTATTCTCCTGCTTGTTAACTTAGCTCAGTCTGGCTACCATCCTTTGTTTTCGTCTCGGCCTAACACCTGGCAGCCTTCACCCTCTTTGCCAACTCTTCACTCCTCTGGTCACCTGTCTCTTGTTGCCCCTTGACATTGGAAGAGTAAGTCCAGTTGCCCAGTCTACTTCAATGACAAGGAAGGGGTGAGAAGTGCACAGACTTTGTGCAGAAGGATGCTGCTGTGTTTTAGACTGGAGCAGTGTCTTGCAACTGCTACTTCCTACTCATTTCTCTAAGATACTAGCACCAAATAAAAATAATAGATCCCTGAAAATAGTATCCTCAGGGTGTCAGGAGGTGAAATTTTGTTTGTACAATGAGCAATGAGGTAGAAGAACAGTATGGCATAGTGGTTATGGGTGTGGATTTTGGAGTCAGACCTCTGTAAACCTCTGTATACCTCAGTGGTATAGCGAGTTATACCACTCACCAACTGTGAATTCATGGGCTACTCAGACTGGATCTCAGATTCCTCACTCATAGCAAGACCACAAAACCTGTCTAGCTGGTTGTTGTGAAGTAGAAAGTATGATGCCGTTTGTAAAGCACCCTGTTCAGTGCCTGACACTGATGCCTAGTAAATGTAAGGTAATGTGATGATTCGATTCTTTTAATGTCTTTTGTTCTGCAGGTCGTCAGCTTGTTCTGGAGACTCTTTATGCTTTGACATCAAGTACAAAAATTATCAAAGAAGCAATGGCAAGAGGTAGTGTATAGAGTGCTTTCTCATCTAGTCATGCTCCGTAATGGTAAAGCTTATTTTGAGCTACTTTATATAGTCTGATAAACTAGAAGAATGCTTTGGAAGGCTTACAATTGGGGAAAAAAAAAAAAAAAAAAAACAGACTGCATTGAGTTTAAATGAGGTTGAAAGTAAATTCTACTGACTAGAAAAGTCATATTTTTTTATTTAGCCTATAAACGCTAATGCTTTTTTTCCTTCACAGGAGCTTTGATTTATTTACTAGACATGTTCTGCAATTCAACACATCCACAGGTTCGAGCCCAGACAGCAGAACTTTTTGCTAAAATGACAGCAGATAAACTAATAGGTCCAAAGGTGAGCACAAAATGGGTTCTTAGAAAGAAATTAATTATTAAAGCTCTGTTACTTTGGTAACTAATTTCATGAGGATTACCAAAGTCTGAAATAGTAAAGAAATGACTTGATATGAAAGTTGAAAGATGGACAAACCTGAATTATTCCTATATATTACTAGGTAGAGAAAAATTATAATCAGGGAAGCCTGCGCTAGAATTGAGAAGTCTTTTTTTTTTTTTTTTTTGAGAAGTCTTAAGAGAGTGTTTGAATTATGGGATGAAACTGTTCATCTCCCTTGAAGGAGCCAAGACATATTTTTAAAAGTATATTTTAAGTTGTGACAGAAGGTAGATTAGGTTAGGTTAGATTTCACACTTTGAGGATTGGCTTGTGAAGGTGAGTATCACAGTGCCTTTGCTTCTCCTCTCTGCAGGAAGATCTCTCATTAAAAATCTGGAGAAGACAAAATATCTCTGGAACCGTGGTTCAGTTCACAGAGCAGAAACCTACTAGAATAATACTTCTAAGTAGAATTGCATCCAGACACAGTTGTAATCAAAGTTTCCTTCTTCTGTTATTGAATCAGTTTCACATGAAGTAATGCTCACTGAAACACTGTCTATGCCAGCCCAAATATGAAATACAGGATCCTGAGCACCCCCTTACAGAAAACAAGCTAGATTCAGTTGTGTTTTTTCTTATCTGTTCTCCTGATTTAGATATTGAGAATATGTCACAAGACCTGGAATAGTTTTACTTTGGGAATATGGCTAATAATCTGTCATCAGTAGGGTTAATGGATAAGGAATATTACATTTGGGTGCCTATAGCAAGGGCCCATAAAATCATGAATATTGATATTTAATACTGAGTTTTCTTAATGCTAGAGTTGGGTAGCACATAACTATAATGTCTACTGTTATATTTTAAATAATGTTTTAGATGTTTAAAATATGTACTATAATTAATTTTTGAGCTCTTTAGTAATTTTTTAACCGTTGAAATGCATGAGGGACAAATTTTACCAAAGTGAATATATTTGTACTTAAATTTTCTATATAGGAAAAAATATATGTCAGCTCCTTAATTGAATAATTTGCAACAAGTGATTCTAGAACTGGGGTCAGTAAACTTCTTTTCCATTCTTATAACTTTATTCAGATATAATTGACATGCCATACAATTCACACACATGAAGTATACAATTCAGTGTTTTGGGCAACAACAGTCAGTTTTAGAACATTTTCATCAAACCAGGAAAAAAAAAAACCCATTTCCTAATTTAGCAGTCACTTCCCTATACTTATACCACATTTTGTTTTTCCATGTATCGATTGAAAATGAACATATGGATTATTTCTAGTTTTTGGCTATTCTGTATGATGCTGCTGTGAACACATGTGTGCAAGTTTTTGTGTGGATATGTATTTTATTTCTCTGAGAGTAGAATTTCTGGGTAATATGGTAACACTATTTTTAACCTTTCAAGGAATTATCAGACTATTTTCCACAGTGGCTGAACCATTTTATATACCAGTACTGATGGTGATATCCACCTCTTCTTTAACACTTACTGTATATATCTTCACTGAGTATGGTCATCCCGGTGGGTGTGAAGTGTGCTGCATCAGGGTTTGCTTTGCATTTCCCTTGTGCCTAATGATGTTGAATATCTTTTCATGTGCTTATTGGCCATTTGTACATCTTTTTTAGAGAAATGTCTATTCTCATCCTTTGCTCACTTTTTAACTGAGTTGTCTTTTTACTATTGAGTTGTAATTGTTCTTTATGTATTTTGGATACCAGTCCCTTATCAGATATATGATTTATAAATATTTTCTCCCATTTTGTGTATGTTTTTCCACTTTCTTGTTGTTGTTGTTTTTTTTCATTTTGATGAAGTCCAGTCTGTCTTTGTTGTTATAGCTTGTGCTTTTAATATATAAAAAGCCATTATCTAATCCAGAGTTACAAAAATCTATGCCTATGTTTTTTCCTAGGTGTTTTATAGTTTTAGCTCTTGTATTTACATCTTAGATCAAGTTGAACAAGGGAAATGACATACATCCTATTTTGTGGATGCTCTCTGTCATGTAACTGCCATTGTTTCCTTTAGTTCACTGACTGCCAGGAAGTTCAGGGCTAAATTTATTATGTATTGCTTGCAATTATACAGGGCTTTTGATATTTTCTTTATATACTAATTCCTGTTATTGTCATTCATTCAAAAAAGTTTTTGAGTATCAGCTTGTGCCAGGGAATGAAAATACAGGCACTGACAAGACAGACTGGGCCAGGAAAGATTTCTAAAAGATGAGATTTAACATAGACTTGAATGACACAAAGGAGATGAAACTATGTGAAGACCTGAGGGGAAAACTTGTCTTCCCAGCCTTCATTTTCCCTTTGTCCTTATGTCTCACACTAATTTTCAGTTTGTATGTGTGTGTTGGATGTTATTTTTTTAAGTTGCTTTTTAAATCCTTTTTGGGAAAAGGCACAGTAAAATGTAAAACATGGTACTAAAAATTACTTGTATAACACAAAGCATGAGAAGAATTTGTGAGGGTGTGGGGAGTTTTGGGGAGAGGTGGAGGGACAGATCAGCTGAGGGCTTTCTGGAAAGAGGGGACAGCATGTGAAGGGCAGGATCTGGTAGGTTGGCATGCTTTGGGAACTTCACACACCAGTGGTGCTGGATTTCTTAATGTTACTTAAATTTGAGGTGGAGAGAGGAAATTAACCCAGATAGGTAAGTAGTAGTAGGTCATAGTGAGTCTTGTTAGCTTTGCATGTGTGTGCATACTTAGTTGTGTCTGACTCTTTGCTGTCCCACAAACTATAGCCCGCCAGGCTCCTTTGTCCAGGGGATTTTCCAGGCAAGAATACTGGAGTGGGTTGCCATCCCCTCCTCCGGGGAGCTGGATCTTCCCAACCCAGAGATCAAACCTGAGTCTTCTACATCTCCTGCATTGGCAGGTGAATTCTTTACTACTGAGCCACCATAAACCAAGGTTTATCTGTTTTCTCATTCAGGACTTTTGGATGATAGTTATGGCTCATATCAGCCTTAACACACATTATAGCATCATTCTTAGAGAAAGGTAAAGCAAACCAAATATTGAGATGTTTTCAATAGGTCTTTTTTCTTTCTCAAATTTCCTCATCCAGGTTCGAATTACATTGATGAAATTTCTCCCAAGCGTTTTTATGGATGCCATGAGAGACAACCCTGAAGCTGCTGTCCATATTTTTGAAGGAACTCATGAAAATCCTGAGTTAATTTGGAATGATAGTTCCAGAGATAAAGTGTCCACGACAGTTAGAGAAATGATGCTCGAGTAAGTAAAGACACACATTAACAACTTAGGACCTTCAGGTGGAGTCACTAGGCAGGCACACATTTTCCACATTGTCAGTCACCTCTCCAAGACTTATTCTATAAAGGGTAATGAACGTGTATCTTATGACTAAAGTCTGATGCCCTTTCCTTCTTTTTTTTCCCAAGGCACTTTAAAAATCAGCAAGACAACCCTGACGTAAACTGGAAGGTAAAGTATACTTTTATTCAGAGGAAGGAATTTTACATTTTACTGTAAATTTATTGTTTTAAGTTCCTGCTGAGTGAGTATAAAGCCATCCTCTACTTTGTTACTAAGACACTTAAATCTTCCCCTGGAAAACAAAGTTTTAAACATTAAAAAAAAAAGTAGGAGCATTCACTTTTGGAGTAACTTAATCAAAGGACTTTTTCTGAAAAGAGTAACTTAATCAAAGGAACTTTTATAGAAATTTATTAAGTGAAAATAAAACAAATAATTTTAACTTGATTGTATTAATGACTACTTAAAGCCTAGTTCATTGCATGAAGATTTCTTTAATAGGGTTTTTTATTTCTTTCTTGTTAATGTATTGGACTGGGCAAAAAAAGTTTGTTTGGAGCCCAGACTTTCTTGCCCAGCCCAGTACAACTAATGATTAGTAAATGACTTGACTATTCTTTCTGTATTTAAAGTTGCCTGAAGATTTTGCTGTGGTCTTTGGAGAAGCAGAAGGTGAACTTGCTGTTGGAGGAGTTTTCTTGAGAATCTTCATTGCACAGCCAGCTTGGGTTCTAAGGAAGCCTAGAGAATTTCTCACTGCACTGCTGGAAAAGCTAACCGAGCTTCTAGAAAAGAACAGTCCTCATGTAAGCTTTAGTTGTCAGCCAGACATTTCACATACTTTGCTGAATATGTTGATAGTATTTCTGTTAAAACACCATTCTCATTGACCACGCGTTAAGAGTTGGCTACCTCTTTCAATGTAGCCCCCACACTTAAATTCATATATGCTTGATCAAAAGTGAAACTTCTTAGTCTGAAGAACAATTGCAGAGGTTCTGAAAGGTTTCTGCCATCCCATTTCCAGTGATTGTATGGTTCTTAAGGAGAAACCTAGAGGTTTAGTGTAGAAATCTAAATGGAGGTGTGTCCTGCTAGGGCATATTCTTCACTCAGCTAAAGAAATTGATAGGAGAGTCTTAACTATTGATAAATGAATGAACCCTGTACCTATGCTCAAAGGCTAGCAGGAAAGCAAGAGTGAGTAAGAGAGTAGATTTGGTTTTGGTTTGGCCAGTCATAAACCCCGAAATAGAAAGTTTTGTTATTTGAATCTATATATTGAAAAGAATTGAGGTATGTGATTGTTGTTGAATTAATTAAAAAAGCTGGCTGTCGAGGTGGCTGAGAGCCTGTGTTGTTAGATGGTCCTGGGTGCCAGGTCCATCACTGATAAGCTCTGTGGCCTGGAGTAATACCTCCTGACTCTGCCTCAGTTGCCTCATGGAAAGGTCACAGCATCTGCCTCTAAGGCTGAAGTTTTCATGCGTTTTGATAAATGTGAAGCACTTAGTATAATGTCAAGTACTTAGAAACCATTAGTTGGTATCATTAGGTTTTCAAGACTTTTTAAAAAATATAAACAGTATGTCAGATATTTATATATATATATATATCTTTCTATAGTCACGACTTCTCTTTACTCTGATTTTTACAGAACTGGGGATAACATTCCACTAGTTGTTGTATTTTCCTGAATTATTGATGTTCTCCAGTACTGACAATTCTGTAACATTACCTGGAAATATCTAGTAATATCTTTTGAGAGATGATCTCTAAATAGAAATATCTGTCTGCCGTAGAAATGAGATGTGAAATAGAAATGCCCAGAGAAAATCTGTGTAGATTCAGATATCACATTCTTAGAGTCCTTTAAATTCATGCTTTTATCAAGATGGAGATGTTTGTTGTTCTTTTAGGATTTATGGATCCGTTTTCAAGCGCCAGCACTTAGAATCTATTGTGAACACCAAATAATTACAAAGGACATTTAAGACTTTATCAGTTTTTTATAGTTTGTTTGTTCATTTGTTTTATACCCTCCAGGGAGAGACTCTGGAAACTTTGACAATGGCAACAGTATGTCTCTTCAGTGCACAGCCTCAGCTGGCTGATCAGGTTCCACCATTGGGCCATCTTCCCAAAATTATCCAGGCGATGAATCATAGGAACAACGCCATTCCTAAGAGTGCCATTCGAGTTATTCACGCCCTGTCTGAAAACGAGGTATTGATGATTAATCCATTTAGTAGCTTATAGCTGTAGAATTTGTCTGTGCTCCCTCTTCCTGACTAATGTACATTGCAGAATAAATCCCTTTCCTGCCACGTACCTTCATCCGTATGAACTGCATGATATTGTAACGGTTCTTAAACTGGTTTAAATGATATGATTAATAGGAGACTGAATTTGACTGTCATTATTAAACTTGAACTGATGGGACTTCCCTGGCAGTCCAGTGGTAAAAGCTCCACGCTTCTACTGCAGGATGTGTGGGTTTGATCCCTGGTTGGGAAACTAAGATGCCACATGCCTCATAGCATGGGCAAACAAAACTTGAACTGAATATAGGTTTTTCATATATTATTGTGGTATTTACTGTGTTACATAAATTATTGCTTTCTACAAGTAACCTTCTCTTTTTGGGCACTTAGCTCTGTGTTCGGACCATGGCGTCTTTGGAGACCATTGGCCCACTGATAAATGGAATGAAAAAACGACCGGATACCATTGGTCTAGCCTGTGAAGCAATTAATAGAATGTTTCAGAAGGAGCAGAGTGAATTAGTAGCACAGGTAACTTTCTAGATTCCTATTTTAGGGAAGGCAACATACCAAACAAATAGATTTTCACTTATTTAGCACTGATTTTGGCTTCCCTGACTTGGCAGAGAGGTAACTTGTGAGCTGGTACATATACAATTTTATATTTTATACACACACATAACGGACGGAACATGTATATATACACACAGAAAAGGTGGGCCAGCTACCAAAAATCTTACCACTGTCAAAGTATTTTTGTTATGTTTGAATTTTAAATTTTGATTGTTTACTAAGCATTTATGCTTAACTAGCTTTGTAAAATTTGGTTTATCCTTTTTGAAAGATTCATTCTTGTTTATTCATTCCTTTGTTTCTTAAGTCACGTTTGAAAAGCCCGCCAAGGTTTTTATAGTCCTTTTCAAAGAAAATATAAAAGAAGACTTGGTGGATACCAATGTAAAGTAGTAGCAGACATCAAGGGAACAAAAAACATACAATCAATTTAAAAATCATGGAAAAAGTGATCCTTCTAAAATATAACTCTTAAAATATATGTCATTCTGCACTTAAAAATTTCTTCAGTGTTTTCCCATTATCTGCCAGATGACAAAGTTACATCTCACATCCTTAACCTGAATATAAGGCCCTACATCCTTATTATCTGGCTCTCCTGTTTTCCAGCCCTTTTCCCTCTCAGATCATCCCTCTCCACCCACCCCTACTCCCACCCCTGTACCTCATTCATGCAAGTTAGAAGTACTGGGTACAATTTAAGGAGATAATTGGATGCTCTGAGGTTCAGACTTATAACTGACCAAGCGGGTTGCTGTATTAGAAAGAACATGAGCTAGTTCTGCCACTTGATGGCTCTGTGACCTCAGGCATGTTACTTGGCCTTAACAGTACTCAGATTCCTCATCTGTAAAATAAAGCTGTGGCTTCTCACAAGGTTGTTCTGAGAATAATGTCTATAAAAAGAGGAATACTTACTAAATGTTAGTTGCTTTTTCACCTCTTCTTTTTGAATTTCAGAGTGGGTATTGAAAATTGTGTGGTACCAGAGTATTACTTAGCTTTTATTAGGCCAATAGAAAATGTATGGTGAATGCAAAGGTTGATGTTTTAAGAGAATATGAAAAAAATTAATATTCTCCAAATATTGTTTCACATCAGTATATGTCATTAGAAGAGGCAGACCAGTATACTGGCTATAAGTTCAGGTTCTTTTCTTTATAGGTCTAGATACAGAGTCCATTGTCACCTAGCTCTGTGACTGTCAAGGCCTTCATGTGTTGATTTTTCATCGATAATAATTGTGCCTACATCATTTGATTTGGGGAGGATTAAGTAAAATAATCAGCATATAACATTTAGAATAGTTGATGGAATAGAATAAGATCTCATTAAATAAAAATGTCACTATCATTAGATACCCACCCCTACCCCCAAATTCTGTCTCTGGAATTAAAATAAAGCAGTGTGTTCTCTTCCAGGTAGGATCCTGGGAGTGAAATTATTTCCTCAGTGGATGGCTTACATTTTTTTTAAAGTATATGTGTGTGTATATGCACACATACATACACACACATATATACTTAATATTTTCTTCTAGGCCCTGAAAGTAGATTTGGTCCCATACCTTTTAAAATTACTTGAAGGCATTGGCCTTGAAAATCTGGACAGCCCAGCAGCCACAAAGGCTCAGATTGTTAAAGCTCTCAAGGCAATGACTCGAAGCCTGCAGCATGGAGAACAGGTGAGTCTGCACAGAGGTAACTTTGATCTGCTAATTACGACAAGGCATTTTCAAAACCAGGGGTCTTGACCATTGGTGATCCATGCACCTCAGCTCAGGTTCTACTTAAAGGTATGCTTGTTGACCATAACTGGAGCAGATCCCAAGATCACAAATGGACTATCATATCTGCCTCATAAACACAAACCATATACTTAAATGGGGCTTCCCTGGTAGCTCAGTGGTAAAGAATCCTGCCAGTGCAGGAGATGTGGGTTTGATCCCTGGGTCAGGAAGATCCCCTGGAGAACAAAATGGCACCCCGCTTTGATATTCTTATCTGGGAAATCCCATGGACAGAGGATCCTGGCAGGCTGCAGTCCATGGGGTTACAAAAGAGTCTGACACAACTTAGCAACTAAACAACAACAAATAGTCACCAGGAGGATTCTTTCTCTGGATAGTGATAACATGTTGTACATTCTTAAGCATAGAAGAATGTTGAACATTTAGTGCTGGTTAAGATTAACTTTCAATTCTAGAAGTTATTGTGGTATAGTGATAAACATTCACTGACTCTACCATAATACCTTTAAAAAGATACAGAATATCATTTTAGTTTCATCTCCTTCATTAGTACTTGCAAAGTGTTGGCTATTAGCCCAACAAAGTCTCTCTTGTTGTAACTTAGGTGTCTATTAATGTGTATCAGCTGGGCTTCCCTGGTGGCTCAGACAGTGAAGAATCCACCTGCAATTCAGGAGACCCAGTTTCAGTCCCTGGGTCAGGAAGATCCCCTGGAGAAGGGGATGGCTACCCACTCCAGTATTCTTGCCTGGAGAATTCCATCAACTTATGAGCCTGGGGGACTACAGTCCATGGCATGGCAAAGAGTCCGACGTGACTGAGAGAGTAACACTCCACTCTACAGTTGTTTCAGCTGCGTGTGCACGCCCAGTTCAAACCAATCCAGTAGTTTTCTTTTCCTCATTGGTTTTATCCTTAATATTGCTTCTGAGGCGTTCCTTATTCAGTGTTATTATATAGTCCATTTAGTAATGCTTTTGTTTTTTTTTTTTCAATTGAAGTGAAATTCACATAACGTAAAATTAGCCCTTTTAAACTGAAAAATTCACTGATACTTAGTACATTAACAATGTTGTGGGGCTTCCCTGGTGGTCCAGTGGTTAAAAATCCACCTGCCAATGCAGGGGTTGCAGCTTTGATCCCTGATCCCACATGTGGAGAATCCCACATGGCTCGGGACAACTAAGGCCGTTCACCACAACTATTGAGAACCCCACACCCTAGAGCACAAGGTGAAACCTGAACACCAGAGAAGCCACTGCAGTGAGAAGCCTGCACACCACAACTAGAGAGTAGCCGCTGTTCTCAACAGCTAGAGAAAGCCCACGTGCAGCAGTGCATATGAGCACAGCCAAAAATAAATTTAAAAAAAAAAAAAAGGTTGTATAACCACCACCTACCTGGTTCCCAAAAATAGTTATTAAGTAGTTATTTCCCATTTCTTCTTTCCCTCAGCTTCTGGCAGTCACCACTCTTATTTTCTAGGAATTCTGGACATTTCACATAAGTAGAATTATAGAGTATGTGACCTGTGTCTGGCTTCTGTCTCTTAGCATGTTTTCAGGGTTCAACTGTATTACAGTGTATTTCAACACTTAAATCCTTTTTAAGGCTGAATAATGTTCCATTGTATGCATATGCCATGTTTACCCATTTATCCATTCATAGGTATTTGACCTATTTCTGTTTACTAATGTTCTTCTGTAGGTTTAAACTGACTTAAAGCTTTCCTTTAGTGAATCCACTGTGTTTGTATGTTCCAACTAAAGAAGCATTTTTTAATGCCATTTTCCCTTCTAGCAGACTTATCATTTGAGCTGTTTGGGGTGAAAATAAAGAAGAGAGATGGCATGTGCTATTATAGTCATTAACTGTCTGTTTATTAAACTTGCCTATGGGTGTTCTGAATGCCAAGCAAAGGCATTCCTGTGTACCGCGTGCCCCCCGTCATGCTCCCCTCAACTTGCCACTGGATTCCTGTTAATGAGAATTAACAGAGCAACTCTTGATAACCACCTTCCACTCACAAGGGAAGGAAAGAATTACAGTACTTTCCGAAGTAGGAGCTTGAGCACACTCACAGCAAATCACTTTGACCACTGCTTCGCTCCATGGTTGCGACAGTCTCTTGGACTCTCATGGTCCCCATGTGTACGTCTACTTTAATGCTTCCCCTTATGTTATCTGGCACCATCTGTCTCCCTGCCTGGACTGTGGGCACTTCAGGGGCAGAGAATGTCTCTCATCTTTGTGTCCACCGTGGAAGCCATGTTTTGCGTGCTCCATAAATATTTGATCTGAACCTTGACATGTGAAAGATACCCTCTACGTTGGAATTTCCTAGGTTTTGTTTTTTTCTTTACCTTTTTCCCAGAAAGAAGCATGTCTTGCCTCTTAGTCCACATTTACACACAAGTCGTTTATACTGCACATTTTATATGTGATATACTGATACTGTCTAGATAGTTCTTTGTTGTTCAGTCACTAAGTCTTGTCCGACTCTGCAGCTGGATGGACTGCAGCACACCATGTTTCTCTGTCCTGCACTATTTCCTGGCGTTTGCTCAAACTCATGTCCATTGAGTCAGTGATGCCATCCAACCATCTCATCCTTTGTTCCCACCCCTTCTCCTCCTGCCCTCAGTCTCTCCCAGCATCAGTCTTTTCCAGTGAGTCGGCTCTTCACATCAGGTGGTGAAAGCATTGGAGCTTCAGCTTCAGCATCAGTCCTTCTAATGAGTATTCAAGGTGGATTTCCTTTAAGATTGACTGGTTTGATCTCCCTGTGTCCAAGCAACTCTCTAGAATCTTCTCCACCACAGTTCAAAAGCATCAATTCTTTAGCGCTCTGCCTTCTTCATGATCCAACTCTCACATCCATACATAACTACTGGAAAAACCATAGCTTTGACTAGATGGACCTTTGTTGGCAAAGTAATGTCCCTGCTTCTTAATATGCTGTCTAGGTTTGTCATTGTTTTTCTTTCAGGGAGTAAGCATCTTTTAATTTCATATCTGTAATCACCATCTGCAGTGATTTTAGAGCCTAAATCTGTCACTGCTTCCACTTTTTCCCCTTCTGTTTGCCATGAAGTGATAGGACTGGATGCCATGATCTTTGTTTTCTGGGTGGTTAGTTTCAAGCCAGCTTTTTCACTCTCATTGAGAGGCTCTTTAGTTCCTGTTTGTTTTCTGCCGTTAGAGTGGTATCATCTGCATTTCTGAGGTTGTTGATATTTCTCCCAACAATCTTGATTCCAGCTTGTGATTCATCCAGCCTGGCATTTCACATGATGTACTTTGCATATAAGTTAAATAAGCCGGGTGACAATATACAGACTTGACATACTCCTTTCCCAATTTGGAACCAGCCAGTTGTTCCATGTCTGGTTCTAACTGTTGCTTCTTGACCCATATACAGGTTTCTCAGGAGACAGGAACAGTGATCTGGTACTCCCATCTCTTAAGAATTTTCCAGTTTGTTTGATCTATACAGTTTGATCTACATAGTCAAAAGACTTTCATGTAGTCAATGAAGCAGAAGTCGTTTTTTTTTTAATTCTCTTGCTTTTTTTGTGATCCAATGGGTGTTGGCAAATTGATCTGTGATACCTCTGCCTTTTCTAAAGCCAGCTTGTACATCTGGAAATTCTTGGTTCACATACTGCTGAATCCTAGCTTGAAGGATTTTGAGCAATACCTTGCTAGCATGTGAAATGAGCACAGTTGTACAGTAGTTTGAACATTCTTTGGCTTTGCCCTTCTTTGGGATTGGGATAAAAACTGACTTTTTCCATCCCTGTGGCCATGGCTGAGTTTTCCAAATTTGCAGACGTACTGAGTTCAGCACTTTAAAACACTTTTTAAAATAGCATTATCCTTTAGGATTTTAAATAACTCAACTGGAGTTCAGTCACCTCCATTAACTGTTCATAGTAATGCTTCCTAAGGCCCACTCGACTTCATGCTTCTGGATGTCTGGCTCTAGGTGAGTGACCACACCATCGTGCTTATACGGGTCATCAAAACCTTTTTTTGTTTGGTTCTCCTATGTATTCTTGCCACCTCTTCTTAATCTCTTCTGCTTCTGTTAGATCCTTACTGTTTCTGTCCTTTATTTTGCCCATCCTTGCATGAAATATTCCCTTGATATATCCAATTTTCTTGAAGAGATCTCTAGTCTTTCCCATTCTATTTTTTCTCCTCTATTTCTTTGCATTGTTCATTGAAGAAGGCCTTCTTATCTCTTGTTGCTATTCTCTGGAACCCTGCATTCAGTTGTACATATCTTTCCCTTCCTCCTTTGCCTTTCACTTCTCTCCTTTCCTCAGCTACTTGTGAAGCTTCATCCAACAACCATTTTGCCTTCTTGGATTTCTTTTTCTTTGGGATGGTTTTGGTCACTGCCTCCTGTACAATGTTATAAACTTCCATTCATAATTCTTCAGGCACCCTGAGTAGCTTAGTGGTTTTCCTCAATTTCAGCCTGAATTTTGCAATAAGGAGCTGATACTTTGAAGCACAGTCAGTTCTAGGTCTTGTTTTAGCTGACTGTATAGAGCATCTCCATCCTTGGTTGCAAAGAACATAATCATTCTGATTTTGGTATTGACCATCTAGTGATGTCCATGTGTAGAGTCATCTCTTGAGTTATTGGAAAAGCATGTTTGTTGTGACCAGCATGTTCTCTTGACAAAACTGTTAGCCTTTGCCCTACTTCATTTTGTACCCCAAGGCCAAACTTCCCTGTTATTCCAGGTATCTCTTGACTTCCTACTTTTGCATTCCAATCCCTTATGATGAAAAGGACATCTTTTTTTGGTGTTATTAGTAGTTCTAGGAAGTATTCTAGGTCTTCGTAGAACCACTCAGCTTCAGCTTCTTTGGCATCAGCAGTTGGAACATAGATTACTGTGATGTTAAATATTTTGCCTTGGAAACAAACCAGGATCATTCTGTTGTTGAAATTGCACCCAAGTACTGCATTTCAGACTCTTGTTGACTCTGAGGATTTCTTTTAGGGGATTCTTGCCCACAGTAGTAGATATAATGGTCATATGAATTAAATTCACCCCGTCCTGTCCATTTTAGTTCACTGATTCCTAAGATGTCAGTGTACTTCTAACAGGTCACATCCATAGTTTGAATGAGTGCTTTAAGTTTTAGCTTGAATTTTGCAATATCTTGTCCCCAAACCGCTTCCTCAGAAATACTTCATGAGCCCACACCACAGTCAGCCAGTTGTTACTGTCACATGAATATCTTACTGCCCAAATTACATACAAACCAATAAGTCCAAATAGTCGAGTCCAAGTTTAGAGGGAAGACTGATTTAGGCATTTCTTTGGGTGTGGTTTAATGAGATATGCCTGGTATAGAGTGTTTGATGAATGTGAGGTCTTGGTTCATCTTTGGACCTTTCCTGAGTTGGCCTCTTTTGATTGTCTTGGAAATTTGCTTTTTCTTTTTAATCTAATCTACCAACATCCAGTTTGTTTACGTTCAAAGAGTTTGTTTTACTTCCCTAGGTGAATGAAATCCTGTCTCGTTCTTCAGTCTGGAGTGCCTTCAAAGATCAGAAACATGATTTGTTTATTTCTGAGTCACAAACAGCAGGATACCTCACAGGTAAAGCAAAGCACACCCAATTCTCTTTCCTAAGACATATGGCAGTAGCCATATGGACCTTCCTTTTGCCCTGTCTAGACTGAAAACGGCATTTAGAGAGTTTTCCTAGATTACTATAATAACTACCCATCTTGGAGATGTCATGGACATGCAGTGGACCCCTGATTCTAGCCCAGAAAACATATGGACTGTTGTGGTATTGAATGTATGCTGACTGCAAAGCAGACTCTGCTCAGTTTTTAACCCAGTTAATCCAGGATGTCATACTTTATATTTTGGGTATGGCTGTATTAAAATGTTTATCTTGAACATGTAAATAAAGAGTGGAGAAGTATTTACTCAGAATTATCAGTATCAGAAACATGATAGCATCATTCCATTCTGTCAGATTAGTAGATTGAAGTTCCAGCTGTGCACACTCACATGTCAAATATTTTTTCTTCTAAGTTACCAGTGATTAATCTGTAATTTTATTAAATATTTAAGGTTTGTATTCTCATGGGAGGAAATATATGGGTGTCATAAAGGAAAGGATATTTTGCTGCCTTGGGGTCAGAAGAAGCTCCAGATATTTGTCCATTTGGCACACTTATTTTAACATAATAATTCTGAGATACTCATTTTCATATTGACTTCTGTTTAAAAAGAAGGTCGTAGCATTAAACTACTAAATGCTGAAAAATGAAATATAGTCTTTGGTATTAAAGTTTTTAGTTTGAAATTAACCGTAGGAATATTAAGTGGTTCTTGCCATTGCCTGAAATTATAGTGTATTTTTTAAAATGTCAGCCCTGCAACCTCCTTTACCCAGAGATGATGTAGGTAAATTAAGAAAAAAAATTACTACCCAGTATTTCTCATACCAGTGTGATTGTTTTAATAATCCTTATCGCTAGTATAGAACTTTATAAATCCTGAAGACTAGATCTTGAATAATCAAAAATAGGGACTTTGGAGAAATTTTGCATGGTTTTAATTTTAGAAATGATTGTGACATTACTGCCTTTTTCTCCACTGTAACCTCTTTAATATTAATCCACTAAAATTTATAATCAGAGCTGTTGAATTTACAAACATGTGGTGCTGTGACTGCCAGTCATGTGTATACATAAGAGTAGAGTACCACGGGTTTCCCTTCTGACTTTCCCATCACCTGCCCTATGTTGACTATGGAGAGAAGTACCTAGAATATGATCTTAGTCTCTTCCAAGTCTTTCAAGCTGTAGCTTCTAAGTAGGAGTATGTTCTCATAGACACACCAAGAACTTTACCTCTTTAAATTCTCCCCAGAAAGTTTATACAATACCACCTTTTTTGTATGTAAGAATTGTATGATTGGAAAATCTGCCTTATTTTTTTCTAGCTCAGAGTAAGATTACTTAAAATTTGACTTGAAGACTAGGGAGATGTGTAGATTATAAGCATCCCTAGGAAGGTATCATCTAATTCTTTTGTCCTTGAGTGACCTTCACATCCATTGACCTTCAGTTCAGTTCAGTTCAGTCGCTCAGTCGTGTCCGACTCTTTGCGGACCCATGAATTGCAGCATGCCAGACCTCCCTGCCCATCACCAACTCTCGGAGTATACTCAAACTCATGTCCATCATGTCAGTGATGCCATCTAGCCATCTCATCCTCTGTTGTCCCGTTCTCCTCCTGCTCCCAATCCCTCCCAGCATCAGGGTCTTTTCCAATGAATCAACTCTTCGCATGAGGTGGCCAACTATTGGCGTTTCAGCTTCAGCATCAGTCCTTCCAATGAACACCCAGGACTGATCTCCTGGGTGGAATGGTTGGATCTCCTTGCAGTCCAAGGGACTCTCAAGAGTCTTCTCCAACACCACAGTTCAAAAGCATCAATTCTTCGGCGCTCAGCTTTCTTCACAGTCCAACTCTCACATCCATACATGACCACTGGAAAAACCATAGCCTTGACTAGATGAACCTTTGCTTGCAAAGTAATGTCTCTGCTTTTTAATATGCTGTCTAGGTTGGTTATAACTTTCCTTCCAAGGAGTAAGCATCTTTTAATTTCATGGCTGCAATCACCATCTGCAGTGATTTTGGAGCCCCCAAAAATAAAATCTGACACTGTTTCCACTGTTTCCCCATCTATTTCCCATGAAGTGATGGGACCAGATGCCATGATCTCAGTTTTCTGAATGTTGAGCTTTAAGCCAGTTTTTTCACTCTCCTCTTTCACTTTCATCAAGAGGCTTTTTAGTTCCTCTTCACTTTCTGCCATAAGGGTGGTGTCATCTGCATATCTGAGATTATTGATATTTCTCCCGGCAATCTTGATTCCAGCTTGTGCTTCATCTAGCCCAGCCTTTCTCATGATGTACTCTGCATATAAGTTAAATAAGCAGGGTGATAATATACAGCCTTGACGTACTCCTTTTCCTATTTGGAACCAGTCTGTTGTGCCATGTCCAGTTCTAACTGTTGCTTCCTGACCTGCATATAGGTTTCTCAAGAGGCAGGTCAGATGGTCTGGTATGCCCATCTCTTTCAGAATTTTCCACAGTTTATTGTGATCCACACAGTCAAAGGCTTTGGTATAGTCAATAAAGCAGAAATATACGTTTTTCTGGAACTCTCTTACTTTTTCTATGATCCAGTGAATGTTGGCAGTTTGATCTCTGGTTCCTCTGCCTTTTCTAAAACCAGCTTGAACATCTGGACGTTCACGGTTCATGTATTGCTGAAGCCTGGCTTGGAGAATTTTGAGCATTACTTTACTAGCGTGTGAGATGAGTGCAATTGTGTGGTAGTTTGAGCATTCTTTGGCATTGCCTTTCTTTGGGATTGGAATGAAGACTGACCTTTTCTATTGACCTTACTGGATGGAATAAAAGACTGCAGATGGCCCTTGATGTACTAACAGTTGTGGGTCAAGTCGTCTGTGGTTAAAATACACAAGAGAGAGGGATTTATCTTTAGAGACCTAGAGTTTCTTTCGAAATCATTGGGTCCTCAGCCCCACCCGGATTTCCTAATAATATAGAAAAAATACAGGGATTAAAAAGATTTCTGTCTTGCCTTTCTTTTTACTGGGATCCTTGGGGTGGCTTCTGAATGAGTTGTGAGACGCAGCTTTGATGAGCTGTCGAGAATGAAGGTTAGCAAAGGAGAAAGTCTTGGGTTTATGAATTTTTTCACATCCTTGGTCCTGCTCAAGGCGCAGAAATTCTAGTAAAACCATCAAAGTGGAGGGTGGTATAAATCCCATCCTGGAAAGGGCCTGGGGTTACTGTGTCTATTGTGAAGGTCATTGCTGAAGCCTGCAGTCACATCAGTCAAGATAGGACAATCTGGACTAGTTCTGAACTGTGTTGGCCCCCAAGCTGTCCAGTTCCCAGTGCGTCATCAAGCTGTATGTTCTTTTGTTGTGAAAGTACTGCCGGTTGTACTGACGTGTATTTATTGCTCGGGTTGCCAATTATTTTTTGTGTTTGAACTTTTTTGTTGATGTGTTGCATGTCATTGTTTGCTAAAAGGGGCAAGTACTTCTAATAATGATAAGATCTCCTTATGTGAAACTCCATGGGGTGTATACAATGCTGTATTGAATTGGAATTTTAAATTTACTGCATCCTGCCTTCAGTCTTGAGAAGATTCAGATTGTATCAAGCCCCTCTCTAATCAGTTTGCAAATAAAATAAGGTACTGTGAGAACACAAGTCATCGCCATCCCTTTCTTCTGATATGTGGACTTTATTTAGGAGATAGAGATAAAGTTAATTACTATTTCAAAATAAGATTGGAATAACCAAAAATACATTTATGATTTTCTTCCTGGCTGCTGAGGAAATGTCACTCAATCACATGCTCAGAGTTTGGAATAAAAATTAAAATATTCTAGGCCAGATTACTCAGTGTTGATAAGTTGAGACGAGACTGACTCCCTAGCCTGGCATATTGTTATGTTTTATGATAAATGTTCATTAAAAGTGCCTCAGTGGAACTTTACCCATGGTGTGGGTAAGCTGTATCTGCTCACTGTCCGGGGCCCTGCGTTACTTAACCATCTCTTGGGTTCTAGAAGAGCTTGGTGCTGACAAGCATTTCAACAGTGAAAATCCTCAAATTTCCTCACCTAGAAAATCAGCAGAGAAAGAAAGAACAGGGAAAGGAAGAGAAACAGGCCCAGGCAAAGATGCTTTTAGGAGCTGGAATTGGAGATGAAGAACTTTGTACTGTACACTTAATTATTCTACTTAATTAGAGACAGGTAGGATAGTTAACTTGGCTTTTCCTAAGGTCATCAAAGGGAGAGCGAGTGTTTCTTGGGCCTCTCATCAGACTAGTTCATTAGATCTTTGCACAGTTGGGTTTTTTATCACGTTTTGTTTTTGTCTTTATATGTGTCCAAGACTACACAGTGGGAACCATGTTAGGAAAGATTTCCTAAGGTCACTGTCAGTTTATAGTAGGACACTGCTGCTGAGGCAGGGCTTCCTTTTTTTTTTTTTATTTTCCCCGCTGAAAATCCCATGTTCATTTTCACCAAAGCCCACGCTCCTTTCACTACTCTACTGTGGTGGCCAATTCCGCTCTGTGCGATTCTTTGTTGACTTTTATCTTTTCTCTTCTCTCTTAAGTCCAGCAGCCTTACACTGTGTGCCATGTACCCCATTTCTGGCAGGCCCTCCTCTTTCCTCCCACATGTCTCTGGAGAACACATTGCCCCATCCTAGCAGACTGTAGCTTCCTGCCCCTAGAAACCAGACATGTCTGGAAGAGGCCAGAGATGTGAGAGAGAGCATCTCAGACTCCATTTAAAGAAATATCAGGAATTGACCTGTCTTTCCTAAAGATACTAGAATTTGATCTCCCCTGGATAATCCTTCAGGGTCCATCATTCACAGTTTATATTTTAGCCCAGAGGTTCCCAGACTTTCTCAGTTCACAGTGTCTTCATAGCTTAGTGATTTTTTTTCTTTATCCCTAGACCAAAAGAAACAGTCATCAATTTTATTAAGTAGTTACATTCAAACAACTTGAGAGTAGTCGTACGGTATCCAACAGATGTCACTGTGTCTCCAGATTCAAAATATTCAGTGGTATCCCTGAATTTGCCCCAGGGTGCCTCAGCATGTAGTCTGAGAAGTACATCTTAGTCCATTTTCTATATTCAGTACTCGTGATTTGGTCTCATAATCAGTTCGTTTGATATGAACAAAATTGAGCCCACAATCAGAAGTGCTTAGGGACTACACCAATCTGGAGTGTTCAGGGGGTTATTCTTAAGGGTTTATTCCCTAACAGTCTTGCTGCTGCCTAGGGTCCAGAGTGGAAGGTTGGCAGGAAGTAATATAATGGTGTGGCACTGTAGCTCTGAACTGCCTGTCAAGGGGGTGTGTCTCCTGTCCTCCCTACTGTCTCTCCTGAGCAGTCTAGGTAAGGCCTGGTGTCCTGATTAATTGATAGATGTAAGCCCACCATGCCTTAAAAAACAGAAAATCCGTAAGTTTTCTAAGTTCAAAGTTCCAGGTGCCTGGGCATTCCAGGTGGCATGTGGCAGTTCATGCAGGCTGAGTTGTCTCTGGCTGCGTGTAACCACATGTTACAGTGTCTGCTTTCTTCATATCCTCAGTACAAATGCTCAAGAGGTTAAAAAAAAAAGAATCTATATTGTTCCCCTTTTGTCCTACTTCAGTCCCTATTACACCTTAGCCTCTCAACCTGCCCTGCTGTTTGCACTTCCTTACAGCTTCCCTCGCTGCTTATATTTCTTTTTTCCCCTCAGGTGTCTCTCCTTCCCTTCTCACTGGCAGCAGCCCCCTTCACCTCAGGAGCGGACTCTAGATCCGCTCTGCCAGGCAGCTTGCTAACTTCTGTGTAGCTCTCTGAAGCAGGTAGAGAACCATTTTGCTAAATGCATGCCACTTCCTCTGCCTTTCTAGTCCTAACCCTTCAGTGTTCCCTAGCTGTTTGCTTTGTTTCCTATGATTTCAGCTAAAAATGTTGCTCAATATGTAGTATTATGCTATAGTACAGTGTGTTTTACAAATACTTTGTACAGTTATGCAATGATTCTGAGGTATAATTAAATGTCCCTGCATTGTTTTAAGTTAAACTAGAAGGCTAAAGCCATTATATGCTCATAGGACACATCTTGATAAATGCTGGGATAATGGCATTTTTGTGCACTAGAGACTTAAGAGTCAAGACATATAAAACTAAAATACTGATACCTTTTCCACAGCATTCATGTTTTGACCTATGACTAGGTGTCCAGAGTTTGCCTTATCTTTCCTCAGAGACCCTTGTTCATTTGGTGTTATTTGTTACAGTAGCATTTTTTTGCACCAAATGAAAATAGGTTTAACAAATATAAATGGATGTGTTTTTGTTGTGAATTTCATCAAGTATGACTTTTGAATGGGCTAACTCAAGTACAGAGTTTCTTTCCCATTTTTTTTTCTCATTTGACATTAGCTATATCCTTCAGTGCCCAGGATTTTTTTTTAAATCGAACTTCCCAGATGTGAGAAGGGAAAATTTTTCCATGTTTCCTCACCAGTGTTACTGTCTAGCATAAATTTTGAAACGATTTTTAACTTTGTCATATAGTAACGGCAAACCATGAAAATGGTGTTGCAGGTGTTTGTTAAGATTTTGTTGTATGCTTAGATAATCCTAATAGATTGCATCAGGTCCTTGTGATGGAATGCTTGACCTGGTTCTCACATTTTCATAAAGGTCCATGTTCTCACATGACTGCTCTTTAGAAGGTTTCCATTTTTTCTCTTGCAGGACCTGGAGTTGCTGGCTACCTTACTGCAGGGACATCCTCATCAGTCATGTCCAACTTGCCGCCTCCTGTAGACCATGAGGCAGGCGATCTTGGCTATCAGACGTGAAACTTTCATGAGAGACAATAAACGCTGAAAGGCCAGTGCCCTGTCCACATTCCTCCAGCTGATCCATTGAAGAAAACTTAACTGCCTTTCTCCTGGTTTCATGACAGTGTTATTCCTTTTTCTATAAATATATTTTTATTTAGGAAAAAATTCAGTGATTCTAATTGTATCACGTTACAAGAAAGCACTCTGTGGATCAACCTAAGTGGGTACACAAGAATTTTTTTTCTTGATGTATGTAAGCACATTTTGTTCCTTTATATCTGTTTACAAGACTGTGAATCAAAAAGACAAAGCTTTCTTCCTAGTTTTTATAATGTTTTTTCGAATTAGTGTGACTGTGGGGTTGAACTACAGTCTACAGAGATTGGGAAATCAAAGTCACTCAGCCCCCAGAAGGGCATTTCCCTCTCCTGCCTCAAGTCTGCCTGGCTGTTCTCCCATTGTTGAACACTTTTGGGTTTTGTCCTTGCACCTGTTCACTGGTATCCTCTCCTCAATCATTTAACCTCCTGAGAGCTCACAGTATACGTTGATATATATAACTGGCTTTACCAAATTGAATGAAAAAGAAGCTTGTGCAAAAAAATTTAAAAACAGATGTCAAGATGTTATGTAAGAGATTAGTGTAATTGTGAAATGTTCTATACATTATCAAATATATAAAGCTTTCTATATTGAATGTACATTATACAGATCATTCATATGTGTACATAAAATTTTAAAAATAAAGGGAATTGACTGCTTTGTTAATGATATCTATTCTAGTTTAATTTTTCGCTTTAAAGACCTTATATTTTTATTTCTAAGATAGATTTAGTAGTGGTAGTAAACACAGAATTTGCCTCACATTTCCAGTATCTCATACAGACAGCTACATTGACGTACCTGATCATTCCTAAATCCCTTCATTAATATTTCAGCACATCTATATTTCCAGACACAGCATCTCATTTATTTTTCATACAGTATTCAAGGAGGAGTCAAGCTGTTAATAAATAGTTTAATGTGTGTTACACATTAATTAAGCCTTTGACTGTGTGGATCACAATAAACTGTGGAGAATTCTGAAAGAGCTGGGAATACCAGACCACCTGACCTGCCTCTTGAGAAACCTGTATGCAGGTCAGGAAGCAACAGTTAGAACTGGACATGGCACAACAGACTGGTTCCAAATAGGAAAAGGAGTACGTCAAGGCTGTATATTGTCACTCTACTTATTTAACTTAGACGCAGAGTACATCATGAGAAACGCTAGGCCGGAAGAAGCACAAGCTGGAATCAAGATTGCCAGGAGAAATATCAATAACCTCAGATGTGCAGATGACACCACCCTTACGGCAGAAAGTGAAGAAGAACTAAAGGGCCTCTTGATGAAAGTGAAAGAGGAGAGTGAAAAAGTTGGCTTAAAGCTCAACATTCAGAAAACTAAGATCATGGCATCTGGTCCCATCACTTCATGGGAAATAGATGGGGAAACAGTGGAAACAGTGACTGACTTTTTTCGGGGGGGGGGCTCCAAAATCTCTGCATATGGTGACTGCAGCCATGAAATTAAAAGACGCTTACTCCTTGGAAGGAAAGTTATGACCAACCTAGATACCATGTTATAAAGCAGAGACATTACTTTGCCAACAAAGGTCCATCTAGTCAAGGCTATGGTTTTTCCAGTGGTCATGTATGGATGTGAGAGTTGGACTGTGAAGAAAGCTGAGTGCCGAAGAATTGATGCTTTTGAACTGTGGTGTTCGAGAAGACTCTTGAGAGTCCCTTGGGCTGCAAGGAGATCCAACCAGTCCATCCTCAAGGCGATCAGTCCTGGGTGTTCATTGGAAGGACTGATGCTGAAGCTTTAACGCCAATACTTCGGCCACCTCATGCGAAGAGTTGACTCACTGAGAAAAGACCCTGATGCTAGGAGGGATTGGGGGCAGGAGGAGAAGGGAACGACAGAGGATGAGATGTCTGGATGGCATCACTGACATGATGGACATGAGTTCAAGTAAATTCCGGGAGTTGGTGATGGACAGGGAGGCCTGGTGTGCTGCAATTCATGGGGCCACAAAGAGTTGGACACAACTGAGCAACTGAACTGAACTACACATTAATTACAATATATTTAAGAGGAGATGTAAAGAGGGAGAGGAGGTTTCAAATAACAAAGATTTCATCATTAAAGTCTTTGTATGTGATCACAAACTACAAAGAAATAAAAACATGTAAAATATATATAAGAACCAAGTTTATTACAGAGTTGATGTGTAAGAAGAGCAGGACTAGACACTTAATTCCTATCATAACTTGCTGATTGAAAATTTTACATCAGATTTATTATTTCTTAAAGATTATACAGTAATGCACCCATGTGAATATTTTAACATATAATTAGGATTTGTTTCTAAAAGGCAATAGTTTGTCATAAAAATATGTTCACTGAGAGAGATTCTAACAGCTGGTTTATGAGTAGTTTTAGGAGAGAGCATAACTCAACACAGCAATATATTTCCTTTAAATACTAAAGGAACATTGATATTGTGGATAATTATAATATTTAAAGGTCAGTTTAAATATGTAGTTGTTGATGTTTGAATATCAATAATGGCTCATCTTTATTAAACATTATGCCAAACATTTTAAATGTTGTACATGCATAACTTCATTTAATCCTCAGAGCAAATCTCATTTGACATTAGCTGTATTGCTGATATGATTCCCATCTTCCAGGTGAAGAACAGGAAGCTCAGAGAGGCAACACTGGTCAGAGGCAAACTTACTGAAAGTCACATTATTAGTAAGTAACAGAGGAGGAAATCAAAACTTACTTTTACTTGACACTATTCTGAGCCACTATCTGGAGGTAACCATAATATCAAATAGGTATATGTGACTAGGAAGAGTAAGTTGCTTCTTTTTCATTTTTAAACTGGTTTTTTATTGGCCGTACTGTGAGATAAGTGGGATCTTAGTTCTCCATCCAGGGATCAAACCTGGGCCCCTTATTTTGGGAGTGTGAAAACCACCAGGGAAGTCCCCGTTTTAAAACATTTTTATTGTAAACTTAAGTAGGTACAGAAAATCTACTGAACAAATTAGTTTAATGAATTATTATAAGGCAAATCACCTTTGACCTTCCAGCCAGGTGAACAACTTCACCAGCCTTTCCAGTAGCCCCATCATGTTCCCCCATCAGAATCATCTCTCCTCGCTCCAAAAGTGACCACTTGTCTGACACTTCCTTGCATTTATTAGTTCATCACCTGATGTGTACATCCCTGGACACCAGAGTGGTCTTGCTATTTTTCTTTTTTAAATTTCTTTGAGTCTGTTAATCTGGCAACCCTTCCATCCCTTTTCCCCATCGCTTGTCTTTTGAAGTCCCCAGGACCATCTAGCTTGTTGATTTTCCCACAGTTGGAAATTGCTGATCAGACACTTCTGATGCAGTTCAGCCTTGTGCTCTATTCTCTTTGGGGGTGGAGGTTTTATCTGACGTTTATGCATGGGGAGATTTGCCCTGAGAGGAAAAAGTAAGACAGCATGAGCCAGGTAACAGGAAAATCAGTATGGAACATCTGGAGGAGTAGGGTATTATGGTGTGGGTGGCATGTAGGGATCCAAAGAGAGAACCTAACCTGAGATTCAGGGAGGAGCCACTTTGACCGTGTCCTGAGTTGCCAAGCTGAGGCCATAGAGTCACAGCAGGCCTCAATGTGATTCACAAATGAGAGCTATGGTTTTATTTTATTTTATTTTTTCATTTATCTTTTATTAGTTGGAAGCTAATTACTTTACAATATTGTAGTGGGTTTTGTCATACATTGACATGAATCAGCCATGGATTTACATGTGTTCCCCATCCCGATCCCCCCTCCCACCTCCCTCCCCGCCCCATCCCTCTGGGTCTTCCCAGTGCACCAGGCCCGAGCACTTGTCTCATGCATCCCACCTGGGCTGGTGATCTGTTTCACCCTAGATAATATACATGTTTCGATGCTGTTCTCTCGAAACATCCCACCCTCACCTTCTCCCACAGAGTCCAAAAGTCTGTTCTGTACATCTGTGTCTCTTTTTCTGTTTTGCATATAGGGTTATTGTTACCATCTTTCTAAATTCCGTATATATGTGTTAGTATACTGTAATGGTCTTTATCTTTCTGGCTACTTCACTCTGTATAATGGGCTCCAGTTTCATCCATCTCATTAGAACTGATTCAAATGAATTCTTTTTAATGGCTGAGTAATATTCCATGATGTATATGTACCACAGCTTCCTTATCCATTCGTCTGCTGATGGGCATCTAGGTTGCTTCCATGTCCTGGCTATTATAAACAGTGCTGCGATGAACATTGGGGAGCACGTGTCTCTTTCAGATCTGGTTTCTTCGGTGTATATGCCCAGAAGTGGTATTGCTGGGTTGTATGGCAGTTCTATTTCCAGTTTTTTAAGGAATCTCCACACTGTTCTCCATAGCGGCTGCACTAGTTTGCATTCCCACCAACAGTGTAAGAGGGTTCCCTTTTCTCCACACCCTCTCCAGCATTTATTACTTGTAGACTTTTGGATAGCAGCCATCCTGACTGGCGTGTAATGGTACCTCATTGTGGTTTTGATTTGCATTTCTCTGATAATGAGAGAGCTGTGGTTTTAAATACAATGGGCTGTGGTCAATTTGGTGTGTGTGTTGAGGGGGAGAGTGGTGAGAGGTGGCCAAAAATGGAGGACACTAATAATACACAGCCCATCTCAGGAGCAATGCAGGGGATGAACACTGAAATGGGCAGAAGACCACTCCTGGATGTCATCTGTAAGCCCAAGTGAGGATTGTCACTAGATAGTCAGCTCAAGAATCCTTTTCAGCTGGGAAATTCTACAGTCCCTTTACTGATGCATAAGTTGTCCACTATGTGATGAAATGTGTCTAAATGCCTAAACTTTCTTAGAATTTGGGGAAGAGCAATTTGCAGAAAATATTACAGATAACCTGAGTCTTTCTGGCATCCCATTGACGAGGAGTTTAATTGCCTGCTTGAGTGTTTAGGAATGCATGTGTGTTAAGTTGCTTCAGTCATGTCTGACTTTGGTGACCCCTGGACTGCAGCCCACCAGTCTCCCCTGTCCGTTGGATTTCCCAGGCAAGAATACTAAAGTGGGTTGCCATGCCCTCCTCCAGGTTATCTTCCTGACCCAGGGATTGAACCCGTGTCTGTTACATCTGCTGCACTGGCAGGCAGATTCTTTACCACTAGCAAGCGCCACCTCGGAAGCCCCCTCCTATGTCGTATAAAAGTTCCTTTTAGTAGCCAGGGGGCTGTGAGCAATGAATGCAAAGACTCCCTTGGGCTTATTCCCTTATCTATAAAATAATGCTGATCATCCTTAACCCATCCTTCCCAGGACTGTTGTGAGGATTAAATACTGCTGTGAGAAAAGGTTGGTAAATGTGAGGCCTGACCCAAGTGATAATGTTGAGCTGCTGTTTCAGTAGCAGTTCTTCTCATTGTCTTCATTCTTGGGATCAGGAAGAGGGTAAAACAAATTTCAAGGACCTTTAGATCAACCTAAAGGGATTTGTGATTTTTTTAAAGTAGTTATGTTGCTATATAATTGCCAATTAAAAAGTCATTATCTTGGCTGAAGGATCAGAGATGCCATAATCTTTGTTCAGCAAGACCATCTGTTTCCTACACACTGAAACATCTTTTCCCTTGACCTGCTGTCTGTTTACCAGTAGATAAGGTCCAAGAGGCAAGAATGACTTAAATTCACTTCCAAATTGAGAAGCATGCCTGACAACCAAGTTGAAGGAAGAGTTCTGTCCTAAAACTAAAACATAGACTGTTTACACAGTCAAATGAGTCTCATTGTAAATGAAATGTAGAATTCAGTTTGGAGTCCGTAGATTAGAAAAAGCTAGAGAATCCTGAATTCCTTGGGAAACTGACAATCTAGCAGGCAGGGCTGCCTGGACAACAGCAAACCAGCCTCTCGTTTGCATTTCTATATGAAAAGACCAGAAAAACCTTGGCCTGCAAAGGTCCAGTGGGTGGGTACAGAGGGATGGCAGTCATGCTGATCAGAGAGCAGCCTCTGCTCGGCTCCACTGGGCCCACCTGAGGGCAGAGCAGTCCCAGGGTGCTGAATCAAATCCAGATTTCAGTGTGAAGTTGGACTTCAAAATCTGGGCAACCCATTCAAAGTTTTTAAAACCAAATGGGACATACAAAGAGTACCCGCAGATTAGATTTGACACAAAGAGTTTCAGTTCCCTTAAAATGAGATCAAAAATAGTGGTTACAAGGAGTTGGCTGAGTGTGCTTTCTGTCTAATGACTTAATTGTTAAATCCTTTGTGTTTTTAAGTGACTGAACTCCTGTTGGAGTGTGGTGTAGTCTTACCATCAGGTATACTCATGCTCTTTTATGAAGAGAGGGAAGAAGTCTTCCTAGAAGCCATTGTTATGAACTGAATGTTTGTTCCTCACCCGTACAAACTCATGTTGAATCCCAACCCCAATGTATTTGGAAGTAGTCTTTAGCAAGTGATTAGGGTTAGATGCGGTCATGAGGGTGTAGCCCCTATGATGGGATTAGTGCCCCCCTATAAGAAGAGACACCAGAGAGCTTGCTGTCTCTCCCTGTGTGCAAACAAAATAGTCATGTGCGCATACAGCGAGATGGTGGCTGCTTATAAGCCAAGAAGAGGCCTCAGATGAAACCTA
Source organism: Cervus elaphus (assembly GCF_910594005.1). Classification (NCBI taxonomy): domain Eukaryota; kingdom Metazoa; phylum Chordata; class Mammalia; order Artiodactyla; family Cervidae; genus Cervus; species Cervus elaphus. The sequence continues at coordinate 80,507,827 of NC_057833.1, forward strand.
CCTTGCCAGAACCTTGATCTCAGACTTCCCAGCCTCCAGAATTGTGAGAAATAAATGTCTGTTGTTTTAGCCGCCCAGCATGGTATTTTGCTATGGCAGCCTGAGCCGACATGCACTGGTGCTGGCTGGAGGAGCAGTAGCAGCAAGGAGAGGAAAGCTTGCTCATAGATGAGCAGGACGAGAGCTTATCAGAATAGAGCCACCTCAGCATTGATTGCACTTGGTACAGACTCAGGTTAAGTTCCTTTGTAAAGAACTGACAGCCTGTCATGAAGCTGGGAAGGCAAACTGCTAAGGCTGGTCTGCAGCACACACTGGAATTTGGAATGGACATTGGGTTATAAGGAGGTAAGTGGTGGCTCCTGGGACCAAGTGTGTGTTTCCTGTTTTGTTGGTTTTTTAAGGTATGTGTTAAAATGTGAGTATCCAGGTTATATCAGAATCACCACTGCATGCCCTAGGGCCTAGGTGTTGAATTCTGTGTCACTGTGGTTTTATGTCACCCAATCTGTTTAATTGAGAGCAAGAGAGAGGCAGCAAGTTATCTTGGAATCAGCATAGGCCCTGGAGTTGGGGCCATCCAGGCTGTGATTCTAGCCCTCAACTAGTGACTGCTCATCTTTAAATGGAGATCAGTAACGCCTCTTTCTGTTCTGTAGATCAGAGATAATAGATGTAAACACCTAACACCTCCTTGATGGTGCCAGCCTCCTCGACAGTGAGATGGTGTGAGAAGAGAAAACACTGGCTTACCAGGAAGAATCTGATGTCAGTCATCGATTTTTTCTCTAAAATGCCTAGATTGGTCTGGCCAGCTAGTATTTCATTTAATATTTCATTTAATAAGTTAATTTAAGTTCATTTAATTCAGTTAATAAGTATCTCATAAAAGATAATATAGAGCTTCCCAGATGGCGCTAGTGGTAAAGAATCCACGTGCCAGTTCAGGAGACACAAGGGACATGGGTTCGATCCCTGGGTTGGGAAGATCCCCTGGATGAAGAAATGGCAACCCACTCCAGTATTCTCGACTGTAAAATCCCATGGACAGAGGAGCTTGGTGGGCTACAGTCCATGGAGTCGCCAAGAGTCAGATGCAACTGAGCACCCAAAAGATAATATAAGCCGTCTATGTAAAGATGTATGAAGGTACATATTTTGAAATATACCAGAGAAGTCAGTCCCTCCCTACCCCCAGTGCTACATCACTTCTAAGAATTCTGGTCCTGTTTCTAACAAATAACTGGGCTTTATTTCATGAATCAGACTCTCTCCTCCACTAGGAACGTCCAGGTCTCTCCTCCTCACCAGCGCTTTCCTCTTGCTAATGTTTACTGTTGTCTAATATGTCATCTAGCATTTAGAGGAAAGAACTTCATGTCTAGACTCTCTAATTTTCAAATTTAGGGAGTAAACAGTGGGACCAGGTTACTGTGGGCTCCAGGGCTCCACACACTCAGAAAGTAGGATGACCAGTTTAAAAAGTTTGTTTTTCCATCTGGCTTACAAAAGATGTCTACATTTCCACCATTTTTACAAAGCCCCAACTTAGGGAAATGACATAAGAGCAGATAGAGGCCCAAAACTGTTAATAGAAAGTTTCAGTTACATATATAAAGAAGAATTCATGTTTATGCCTCTATTTTTTAACATTGCAAAAGTGTATGGCTTTTATAACATGATTATCTGGTTACTGTGTGTAACTTTTTGACACTTTTCAGTTACTTTTCAGCGATTATATACATAAATCCTATGCCTGTGAGGAATATTCGCCTCGTTCCCTGGCACCATCAAATGTGGCAGTGTCTGTGAGCAGAAAAGGAAATCCCTGTTCTCAACCTCTATTTCAGGGAAAAGTTTATGAAGCTTGAGTCAGTGAAGAAATGAGTCATTTGTCTTAAAATAAAGGTCATATGGAAGTAATTCTACAAATATTTGGTTGTGCATAAATTTAGAAATTTAAACTCAGGCCCTCCCTCACACTAATATTTTACAGGACTCCAAACAGCCCCTAGTATACACTTACCTAGTGTCCCAGCATTCCAAGACAGGAAATAGATAATATTCTCTGACTTTAAATGCAAGAGGCGGGCAGACTATCTCATTAGCCCTAAAATAAGCAAGGTGAGTTCAGGGTATTTCTGGATCTCTTGAGTTTAGTGCAGAAAACTATCATTTGCTACAGAGCTGGATGATACCACACTCTTCATGTGACAGAGTGTCCTAGAGTAACTTGGTGTGGTGGAAAACCTTTGAAGTCAGACCTCATTACATTGAATATTGACACATGTACACCTCCAGGCAGGAGAGTAGAAGCATGGAAGAGGCCAAAACTGGAAAGAAAAAAGGCAATTTGGACAAAATGGACAAAGAAGGAAGAAGAAAACATTGGAGAAGAAAGCGATTGTTGGTTAATAACCGCAGAGATAAACATTGCATCCACAGAACAACAGGATGCCACTTCAAAAAAAATACTTTTTCAAAGAATTAAAACCAGGTGTTACAAATTAAAAAAAAATTAAAATAGCAGAAATGAAAAACAATGGAAGACACTGAGAAATAAAGTTGAGGAAATTTCCTTAAGAAGCAGAGCAAAAAGATGAAGATGGAAAAACAGGAGATGAACATTAAACAAGAAGCCCAGTCTAGGAGGCTCAATATCCAAAAATTCTAGATCCTGAAAGAGATACTACTTTTTTAAGGGAGATATTATGGACTGAATTTGTGCACCCCAACCTGATTCATATGTTGAAATTCTAAGCTTCAAATTGATGGAATTAGAATGGAGTTCTCATGAATGAGATTAGCACCCTATTAAAGGGACCCTAGAGACCTCTTCTGAGACTTTTCTGCCACACAGAACATAGCAAGAAAGCAGCGTTTGAAAACCAGAAACAGCCCTCAACAGATGCTCAATTTGCTCATGCCTTGATTTTGGACTTCCACCTTCCCCAACTGTGAGAAATAAAGTATGTTTAAGTCACCCAGTATATGTTGTTTTGTTATAGCAACATGAGCCAAGATGAGCAGAAAACAATCAGAAAGTCAAATTTCCCAGTGCCCAGCCCAACGGATGAAAATAAACCCTGACACGTTTATGTCATTGTGAAATCTTACAACATGGAAACAGGAAGTTTCTATAAGCTTTCAGGGTGTGGCAGGAGAAGGGGAGAACATGTCTCAGAAAGGAACACTGGATTTCTCAGTATCACTGAATGTTAGAAGATAAGGAGGTGATGCCTTCAAAAGGTAGGGGAAGATGATGTCCCGGCTGAGGATTCTAGATCCAGCCACACTACCAGTTAAATGTGTGTGTGTGTGGGGGGGGGGGGGGGGGGAGGAGTGTAAATTAAGACATTTCCAAATAAACAAGGTCTCAGAATTACCTCCCATGAATGTTTTGTAAGAAGCTCTTGAAGGATGTTTTCCACCAAAGTAGGGTAACCAAGAAAGGAAGCAGGAATTCTCCAAAATGGTGGTGAAAAGAGATCCCAAAGTAAGGCAACAGTTTGTAGCTGACTTGAGCATGACCAGACTGGACCAAGCCAAAGCAGGTCAGAGGCTTGGGGAACAAATTCTTCAGGAAGATGAAACTGATAGACAACCTGTGTGCTTGAACATAGAAAGAAGAAGGAGGCTGATGTATCTGAGGAATTTAGGAGAGTCGGACAGAAAAATAACCATTGTACATATGACCCATAAGATTCTGAGTGGTACTTAATGCCAATATGATTATATTGGGAGAATGGGAAAACAGGAAGGATATATGTGAGGGAATGTAAGTTTGGTTGGGGAGAAGATGAATGACCACTCAGTTATAGCTAAAACTAGAAAAAAAAATCAAGGAGTAGCAATATAAGTGGATTCTCAGGTGGCTCAGTGGTAAAGAATCCACTTGCCAATGCAGGAGACACAGGTTTGATCCCTGTGTTGGGAAGATGCCCTGGAGGAGGAAATGACCTACTCCGGTATTCTTGCATGGAAAATCCCATGAACAAGAGGTTGGTGGGCTACAGTCCATAGGCTTGCAAAGAGCTGGACACGACTGAGCAACTGAGCATGCATTTGAATAGTAATATTTTCCAGGTCAAATTCCCCAAGTATGGTCATTGTATTAGGGATGACATGATGTCTGCAACTAATTGTCAAATACCACAGAGAGAGAGAGAGAGAGAGAGAGAGAGAGAAGGGGACAGAGAGAGAAAGAAACGTGAATCTAGATGAGAATATTCGGGTGTTAATTTTATTCTCCCTGAAATTTTTCTGAAGGTTTGAAATCTTTTCAAAGCAAAACCTAGGAGATGAGTAGCAGCATTCTTGCATACTTAGAAGTAGGTAGTCACACTTACCAATTAGCTTATAAGTTTCACATGCTTGCCTGTGGGAATGGGAAGTTGGCAAGTTGAAAACGTGGGAGGATGAACCACTGGTGTTTTTTATAACTAGCTTTGAAGCATTGAATTCAGACATGTACATTTTTTATTTAAAAAAAGCTAAATTTAAAGTCAATACATACTAAGGAGAAACTAAAAATCAGTAAAACAAAAACTTTTAAAAAGAAACTTTTTTTATGGAAAGCATAGAAAGATATCTCATGCTCTTACATTGGAAGAATTAATATTGCTAAAATTAATTGTTACCCAAAGCAATCTACAGATTTAATGTGATCCCTATCAAATTACCTAGGAGGTTTTTCAAAGAACTACAGCAAATAATCCCCAAATTTATATGGAACCACAAATGACCCAGAATTGACAAAACAATCCTGAAGAAAAAGAGCAAAACTGAAGGTAATATTCCCAGACTTCAGATAATATTACAAAGCTGCAGTAATCAAAACAATGCGGTGTTGGCACCAAAATAGACATATGGATCAATGGAACAGACTAGAGAGTCCAGTCAATTAATCTTTGACACAGGAGGCAAGAATATACAATGGAGAAAAATGACAACCTCTTTGGCAAGTGGTATTGAGAAAGTGGAACAGTGTCATGTAAATTAGTGAAGTTTGAATGGAGTTTCACATCATACCAAAAAATGAATTCAAAATATCTTAAAGAATTAAATATAAGACATGACACCATATAACTCCTAGGAGAGAACACAGGCAAAACATTCTCTAACATCACTAGGCCAGTCTCCTAAGACAATAGAAATAAAAGCAAAAATAAACAAATGAAACAAAGTTACAAGCTGTTGCATGGCAAAGGAAACCATAAGCAAAACAAAAAGACAACTTACAGACTGGGAGAAAATATTTGCAAATGATGCAGCCGACAAGGAATTAATCTGCAAAATACACAAACAGTCATACAACTCAATATCAAAGAAACAACAGCATCAAAAAAATGGCAGAAAGCCTAAATAGATACTTCTCCAAAGAAGGCATCCTGATGACAAATAGACACTTCAAAAGATGCTCCACATTTCTAATTACCAGAGAAATGCAAATCAAAACCACAGTGAGGTACCATGTCACACTGTTAATCAAAAAGTCTCTAAACAATAAATGCAGGAGAATGTGTAGAGAAAAGAGAACCCTCCTACACTGTTGGTGGGAATGTAAATTGGTGCATCTACTATGGAGAACAGTATGAAGATTCTTTAAAAAAAAAAAAAAATGGAACTACTATATGATCCAGTAATCCCACTCCTGGGCATATATCCAGAGAAAACTAGTTTGGAAAGATACATGCACACCAATGTTCATAGCAGCACTGTTTAAAATAGTCAAGACATAAATATCCTAAATATTCATCAACAGAGAAATGGATAAAGAAGATGTGGTATGTATATACAGTGGAATATTATGCAGCCATTAAAAATAAAACAATGCCATTTGCAGCAACATAGATGGATACAGAGATTGTCATACTGAGTGAAATAAGTCAGACAGAAAAAGACAAATATATCACTTACATGTGGAATCTTTAAAAAGGGTACAAACATCCATCAACAGATGAATAGATAAAGAAGAAGCGGTACATGTATAAAATGGAATACTACTCAGCCACATAAAAGAATGAAATGATAACATTTGCAGCAACATGGTTGGACCTAGAGGTGATCACACTAAGTGAAGTAAGTCAGAGAAAGACAAATATCATTTGATATCACGTATACAGGGAATCTAAAATATGATGTAAATAAACTTATTTACAAAACAGAAACAGACTCACAGACACAGGAAACAAACATATGCTTACTGAAGGGGAGAGGGCCTGGGAGGAATGGATTAGGAATTTTGGATTCACATACACATACTGCTGTCTGTAAAACAGATAATCCACAAGGACCTACTGTATAATACAGGGAACTATATTCAGTGTCTTATAATGAACTATATTGGAAAAGAATATGAAAAAAATATATATGTATAACTGAATAAATCTGCTCTACAGCAGAAACTAATGCAACATTATAAATCAACTATACTTCATTTTTTTTAAAAAAGGTAAAACAGATTTTGTGCATACAAACTATATGGGAAATACAATAGACAAACTATTATCCACAACAAAAGGAAGAAAACATTTAGGAATAACTTTAATATGGAATGTGCAAGTTTTCTATGACGACTAGCCCTCTCCTGGGCAACATAGATGAATTCTTGAATGGACAGCCATGTCTTATTCCTGGGTAGGATGATTCAATATTGTAGAGATATAAGTTGTCCTAAAAGTAAACTTAACACAATCTCAATCAAAACCCCAACAAAATGACTTTATGGCTCATTTGTAAGAATATTACAGAAATATTAGAAAGAAACTGGAAAATGAATTACTCAACCAATTTTTTAAATTTACTTCTTTTATTGAAAGAAAACTGCTTTACGGAAGTTTGCTGTTTTCTGTCAAACCTCAGCATGAATCAGCCATAAAGTGAGTGAAGTCGCTCAGTCGTGTCCGACCCTTTGCAACCCCATGGACTGTAGGCCACCAGGCTCCTCTGGCCATGGGATTTCCCAGGCAAGAATACTGGAGTGGGTTGCCATTTCCTTCTCCAGGGGATCTTCCCGACCCAAGGATCAAACCCGGGTCTCCCGCATTGCAGGCAGACGCTTTAACCTCTGAGCCACCAGGTATACATATATTTCCTCCCTTTTGAACCTCCCTCTCATCTCCATCTCCATCCTACCCCTCTAGATTGATACAGAGCTCCTGATTGACTTTCCTGAGACATAAAGCAAATTCCCGTTGGCTATCTACTTTACATATGGTAATATAAGTTTCCACGTTACTCTTTCCATTCATCTCACTCTCTCCTCCCCTCTTCCCATGTCCATAAGTCTATTCTCTATGTCTGTTTCTCCATTGCTACCCTGTAAATAAATTCTTCAGTACCATTTTTCTAGATTCCGTATACATGCGTTAGAATACGATATTTATCTTTCTCCTTCTGATTCACTTCACTCTATATAATAGGTTCTAGTTTCATCCACCTCATTAGAACTAACTCAAATGTGTTCCTTTTTATGGCTGAGTAATATTCTGTGGTGTATATGTACCACAACTTTATCCATTCATCTGTCGATGGATATCTAGGTTGCTTCCATGTTCTAGCTATTGTAAATAGTGCTGCAGTGAACAATGGGATGCAGGTGTCTTTTTCAATTTTGGTTTCCTCAGGATATATACCTAGGAGTGGAATTGCTGGGACATGTGCTGGTTTTATTCCTAGTTTTTTTAAGGAATCTCCTTACTGTCTTCCATAGTGGCTGTATCAATTTACATTCCCACCAACAGTGCAAGAGTGTTCCCTTTTCTCCACACTCTCTCCAGTATTTACTGTTTGTGGACTTTTTGATGATGGCCATTCTGACTGGTGTGTGGTAATATGTCATTGCAGTTTTTATTTGCATATCTCTAATAATAATGCCAAAAAATTGATGCTTTTGAACTGTGGTGTTGGAGAAGACTCTGAGAGTCCCTTGGACTGCAAGGAGATCCAACCAGTCCATCCTAAAGGAGATCAGTCCTGGGTGTTCATTGGAAGGACTGATGTTGAAGCTGAAACTCCAATACTTTGGCCACCTTATGCAAAGAGTTGACTTATTGGAAAAGACCCTGATGCTGGGAGGGATTCGGGGCAGGAGGAGAAGGCGACGACAGAAGATGAGGTGGCTGGATGGCATCACCGACTCGATGGACTTGGGTCTGAGTAAACTCCGGGAGTTGGTGATGGACAGGGAGGCCTGGCGTGCTGCGATTCATGGGGGTCACAAAGAGTTGGACACGACTGAGCAACTGAACTGAACTGAACTAATAATGAGCGATGTTGAGCATTTTTTCATGTGTTTGTTAGCCATCTGTATGTCTTCTTTGGAGAAATGTCTGTTTAGGTCTTTTCCCCACTTTTTGATTGGGTTGTTTGTTTTTCTGGTATTGACTTGTATGATCTGCTTGTATATTTTGGAAATTAATCCTTTGTCCGTTGTTTCATTTGCTGTTATTTTCTCCCATTCTGAGGGTTGTCTTTTCACCTTGCTTATAGTTTCCTTTGCTGTGCGAAAGCTTTTAAATTTAATCAGGTCCCACTTGTTTACCTTTGTTTTTATTTCTGTTACTCTAGGAGGTGGGTCACAGAGGATCTTGCTTTGATTTATGTCAACACGTGTTCTGCCTATGTTTTCCTCTAAGAGTTTTATAGTTTCTGGTCTTGCATTTAGGTCTTTAATCTATTTTGAGTTTATCTTTGTGTTCAACCAATTTTTAAAATACATTAAAAAGCTACAGAAAATTGAAACTTGACATACGCACTGTAAACATAAAAGGTCAACAGAAGCAAACAGTCAAACTATCAGTGCAATTACATGACAAATAGCATGTAATAAAGATGCCCTTTCCCCTAGGCATGTGTTTGTATGTGGGTGAGAGAGGAGAAATGGATTAATGAGGCAACTGGCTACCTTCATATAGATCCCACCCTGTATAAGAAAGGGTCCATAGAGTGGCCCCACCTTATTTACTTACATGCATGTATATCTCAGCCACATCAAAGGTTTAAAGTGAAAACTAAAATAAAATCCATTAAATAAAAGAGTTAACCTTCTATTCCTGGCCAGTTGCCATGCCATTCCATGAGCATCATCCTTGATTTCAGCCTCTCTTACAACATCACTTTTAATTAACTACATTTTATTTCTTCTACACCTTAAATATCTCCAGCATCCATCTCCAGTCTGTCTCCCCACTGCAAAACCTTCCAACATGTTGCCTTAGTTCAGTGCAGTAGGATCCTCCTTGGTGTCTGACTTCTAACATGATCAGAGTCTAATCCATATTTCATGGAGCAATAGTTCTCAAATCAGGTATGACCTTTTTAATCCACGTTCACTTCCTTGACTCCTCACTGCTCTCGGGACCAGGTCCAGTGGCTTGTCTTTGGCCCCAGGGCCCTTCATGTTCCAGCCCCTTCTTTCTCTGGCATCATCTCTCCTGCTATCTCTGTATCATCCCCCAAATAGTGAACTGCTCAGTTTCTAGAATTTGCCAACCTTTTCCTCCAAACCCTCTTATAGCACTGTTCTTCTCATAGCAGTGTTCTTCAGGTCTGAGAGCCTCCCATGACCCCCCTGATATCGTCGACTCTGTTAATGAAAGCCTTGTATTGACCTGACCATCTCCCCACAGGAAGTAAGTTCTGTGGGTTCAGGGATCATGTCTGTCTTATCCATCTTAGATCCCCCCAAAATTTAGTATTATACTTAGAACATAGTAGAAATTCACTAGGTATTTGGTCAATGAATTGAACTGTGCTTGTATAAATCAGTTTTTCTCAATAAAAAACAAAAAAATAAATTAACAATATACAATTGATAGTTAATGGCAAAGTTTTACCAGTTGGCATTAATAGAATCCTGGGCTGTGTCTGAGCTAGAGCTGCTCAGTGCTGAAAATGGTATGGGCTGTTCACAAAATTACAGATTGCTGTTCCAGGACAGTCTCCTCTGACTTCTAGGTATTTTCAACAATGCCAGCTGCTCAGAATTTGACCCCCTGATGTTTAGAGTTGGGGCTGGAGGTCCAAAGTGAGGAGAAATCCCATCTCTGATCCTCTTTTGCTTCCTGCTTTTAGATTCTTCAGCTGAAGTTGCTTCTGACTCATTTTGTTCACCATGCTCAACTTTCTGCAGTGGAAATGGGATCTTAGAAATTTGGAAAATATCTTCCACGTAAGTACCAGTTTATTTTCTCAAGGTCATGTGATTGATGAAAACCTGGCACTTCCTAGTATAAATGGGTGGGGGTTTTAGGTTAAGGGAGTCGTCAACTGGCTGAAAGACCTCCTGAGGGCCAGGAGAACCCAGGTCTGTGGGCAAGTGTGTCCCCCGTGGGCACTCAGATGGACTGGGTGAACTGCTTGGGAATGAGGTTTTTTCCCTCCTGAGCTCTAAAGTTAATCTGGTGTTCTGTCAATTCTAGTTGGTCTAGGGTCATGTTGCTTCATCTCGATATAAATACAAAGTCTTTATGATCTAATACTTTAAAGAATCATGAGGCGGCAACACTGAATAGGAAGAAACTATTTTAAGTCCCTCAGCACTCGTGCGCCACTTGGAGAAAAATGGTAAAGCTTCTGTAACTGGTGGCCTCTGCCTCTCTTCTTCTGGATGGCTTTTCAAACTTTGTCTGCAAAACAAAGTTTGTTGCTGCTGTTCAGTCACTCAGCCCTGTCTGACTCTTTGTGACCCCATGAACTGCAGCACATCAGGCCTCCCTGTCCTTCACAATCTCCTGGAGTTTGCTCAAACTCATGTGCATTGAGTCAGTGATACCATCTAACCTTCTCATCCTCTGTCACCCACTTCTCTTGCCCTCAATCTTTCCCAGCATCGGGGTCTTTTCCAATGAGTTGGCTCTTCCCATCAGGTTGCCAAAGTATTGGAGCTTCAGCATCAGTCCTTCCAATGTATATTCAGCGTTGATTTCCTTTAAGATTGATTGGTTTGATTTCCTTGCTGTCCAAGGGACTCTCAGGAGTCTTCTCCAGCACCACATCCAACAGTCAATATCCATTGGCCAGTGAAGGTTTACACACTCAACAAGGTGTGTTGAATGGGATAACCAGCAGTGGGATAATGAGGGTGCTGAGCATGTCATCCAGCTATGTGGAGCTACTGAAGGGCAGGTCCCTGCTAGGCAGGGCCTGACAAATGTGGTCCACTGGAGAAGGGAATGGCAAACTAGTATTCTTAGTATTCTTTAGTATTCTTGCCTTGAGGACCCCATGGACAATATGAAAAGGCAAAAAGACATGACACTGAAAGATGAGCCCCCAGGTTGGTAGGTGTCTAACATGCTACTGGGGAAGAGCGGAGAAATAGCTCCAGGAAGAATGAAGAGGCAGAGCCAAAGTGGAAATTATATGCCCAGTTGTGGATGCGTCTGGTGGTGAAAGAAAAGTCCCATGCTGTAAAGAACAATACTACATAGGAACCAGGAATGTTAGGTCCATGAGTCAAGGTAAAGTGGATGTGGTCAAACAGGAGATGGCAAGAGTGAACATCGATTGACATTTTGGGAATCAGTGAACTAAAATGGATGGCAATGGGTGAAGTTTAATTCAGATGGCCATTATACTGTGGGCAAGAATCCCTTAGAAGGAAAGTAGTAGACCTCATAGTCAATGAAAGAGTCTGACATGCAGCACTTGGGTGCAGTCTCAAAAACAACAGAATGATGTCCATTCATTTCCAAAGCAAACCTTTCAGTATCACAGTAATCTGAGTCTATGCCCCAACCATAACACTGAAGAAGCTGAAGTTGAACGATTCTATGAAGACCTACAAGACCTCCTAGAACTAAGACCAGAAAAAGATGTCCTTTTCATCATAGGGGACTGGAATGCAAAAGTAGGCAGTCAAGAGATACCTGGAGTAATGGGCAAGTTTGGCTTTGGAGTAGAAAATGAAACAGGGCAAAGACTAACAGAGTTTTGCCAAGAGAACTCACTGATCACAGCAAACACCCTCTTCCAACAAAACACAAGAGATGACTCTACACATGGACATCACCAGATGGTCAATACCAAAATCAGATTGATTGTATTCTTTGCAGCTGAAGATGGAGAAGCTCTATACAGTCAGCAAAAATAAGACCAGGTGCTGACTGTGGTTCAGATCATCAGCTCCTTATTGCAAAATTCAAGCTCAAATTGAAGAAAGTAGGGAAAACCACTGGGCCACTCAGGTATGACCTAAATCAAATCCCTTATGATTATACAGTGAGGTGATGTATATGATTATACAGAGGTGATGAATAGGTTCAAGGGACTAGATCTGGTAGACAGAGGGCATGAAGAACTATAGATGGAGGTTCGTAACATTGTACAGGAGGCGGTGACTAAAACCATCCCCAAGAAAAAGAAATGCAAAAAAGCAAAGTGGTTGTCTGAGGAGGGCTTACAAATAGCTGAGAAAAGAAGAGAAAGGAAAGGCAAAAAGAAAGAGAAAGATACACCCAACTGAATGCCGAGTTCCAGAGAAAAACAAGGAGAGATAAGAAAGCCTTCTTAAGTGAACAATGCAAAGAAATAGAGGAAAACAATAGAATGGGAAAGACTAGAGATCTCTTCAAGAAAATTAGAGATACCAAGGGAAGATTTCATGCAAAGAGGGGTACAATAAAGGACAGAAATGGCAAGGACCTACCAGAAGCAGAGGAGATTAAGAAGAAATGGCAAGAATACACAAACGAACTGTGCAAGAATACACAAAAGAACTGTACAAAAAAGTTCTTAATGACCCGTGTAACCACAGTGGTATGGTCACTCAGCTAGGACCAGACATCCTGGAATGTGAAGACAAGTGGACCTTAGGAAGCACTACTACAAACAGAGCTAGTGGAGGTGATGGAATTCCAGCTGAGAGATTTCTAACCCTAAAAGAAAGGTTAAGAACAAAAAAATTCCCATTAACTTAGTATGTGAGGATTGCAACATATTATGGGTTTGCCTATTAAATTATTTACTCCTTTGGGATTTAGTCTAGCTGTCTTGATGGGTTGGCAGGAGACTTCTTGCAAAAAGGTTTCAAATGGATTTAGAATTTAAATCTAACTTTGAGCAAAGGGGACAGAGGTCCACAGGTCTGGGTGGGTCTGCCATGTGATCACCTGTGAGAGCTGGCTGAGGATGCAGACTCACGTGCAGTCAGCGCTTTGAGAAGGAAGCACCGAACACCTGCACCTGATGTGAGGGTCATCCCTCCAGCCTCATTCCTGGCTTAGTGTCTTGCAAACAGTTATAGGAGTTGTAATGGACTAAAGGGAATGAAATGCAGCAAGTAGATCATCTGAGGTCATCTCCCATGAAGCCAAACAATTTGAACAATTTGAACAAACATCATGAACAATTTGTAGAGGATTGGTTGGGAGAGAATAACTGATGATCACAGTTTTGAATTTTATTAAAAGTGTTGTCTCCATTTCCGTGACAAGATTATTATTAATTCCCATGAAGCGGGGAGAACTCTGTCTCATGAATCAAATATGTGATCTCAAGAGACTGAGTTTACACCCTTCTGTTACTATGTATTAGAGCCAAGCTTTTTTCCTACTTGGAAACCTTAACTGCCTTGAACAGATACCAATTTTCCCCTCGCATGATCTTTAGGAATGGCTTACCACAGAACCCTTGGTAGAAATACTTAGCAGTTCCTTTTCATTATGAGTTTGTTTTCTTTTCTTTTCTAAATAAAGGAAATGCCCTGGAGTTAACCTTCCTTCACCAGACAAAAACATAGAAGATATAAAAATACTACCTTCCCTCAGTCACAGTGGTAAATAGCTGCTTTTGGCTGCTTAGCATCTGTTCTCCATATCTGATGCCCCAAGGCCTTTCCTGCGTTTAGTGAGGCTGGCCAGTCAGTGTCTCATGGTCATACTGGCCAGCACAAAAGCCACTGGCCTTTTGTAACTACTGAGCACTTGAAATGTATCTGATAAACTAATTTTTAAATTTTATTTTAATTAACTTTTTTTACATTTAAAAACTGATGCTTTTAAAAACTCTTAATGTGTATGAAACAATTCAAGTATATGAATCTATTTTTTCAACTGTAAGTTTTATGAAAACTACAATTAACTTTTTACAGTTCAAGTATTTGCATTGAAAAATTATCTTCCAAACTGACATGTGTTGTAAATGTAAAATATACTTTTTTGGGGGGAAAAAGTGAAAAATATCTTACTGGTAATTGCTGTTATTGATTACATGTTGGAATGATAATATATGGATGTGTGTGTGTGTGTGTGTCTGTGTGTGTGCTCAATCACTTCAGTCATGTCTGACTCTGAGACCCCATGAACTATAGCCCACTAGGCTCTTCTGTCCATGGGATTCTCCAGGCAAGAATACTGGAGTGGGTTGCCATGCCCTCCTCCAGGGAATCTTCCTGACCCAGGGACTGAACCCATGTCTCTGGCATCTCCTGCATTGCAGGCAGATTCTTTACCACTGAGCCACCAGGGAAGCCCCAATATTTGGATATATTAGGTTAAATAAAATATATAGTTAAAATTAATTTTTAATGTTTCTTTAAATGTAGACATGTATGGATGTGAGAGTTGGACTATAAAGAAAGCTAAGCACAAAGGATTGATGCTTTTGAACTGTGGTGTTGGAGAAGACCCTTGAGAGTCCCTTGGACTGCAAGGAGATCCAACCAGTCCATCCTAAAGGAGATCAGTCCTGGGTGTTCATTGGAAGGACTGATGTTGAAGCTGAAACTCCAATACTTTGGCCACCTCATGCGAAGGACTAACTCATTTGATAAGACCCTGATGCTGGGAGGGATTCAGGGCAGGAGGAGAAGGGGACGACAGAGGATGAGATGGTGGGATGGCATCACCGATCAATGGACATGAGTTTGGGTAAACTCTGGGAGTTGGTGATGGGCAGGGAGGCCTGGCATGCTGCTGTTCATGGGGTCGCAAGAAGTCAGACACAACTGAACTGAACTGAAATGTGGCACTAGACAATTTAAAACCAATTCTAATGAGATGGATGAAACTGGAGCCCATTATACAGAGTGAAGTAAGCCAGAAAGATAAAGACCAACACAGTATACTAATGCATATATATGGAATTTAGAAAGATGGTAATGATAACCCTATATGAAAAACAGAAAAAGAGACACAGATGTGCAGAACAGACTTTTGGACTCTGTGGGAGAAGGCGAGGGTGGGATGTTTCGAGAGATCAGCATCGAAACATGTATATTATCTAGGGTGAAACAGATCACCAGCCCAGGTTGGATACATGAGACAAGTGCTCGGGCCTGGTGCCCTGGGAAGACCCAGAGGGATGGGGTGGGGAGGGAGGTGGGAGGGGGGATTGGGATGGGGAATACATGTAAATCCACGGCTGATTCATGTCAATGTATGGCAAAAACCACTACAATATTGTAAAGTAATTAGCCTCCAACTAATAAAAATAAATGGAAAAAATAAGAAACAATGATCAAGTTTTAAATGTTTAAAAAGTAAGTTGTGAAATATTGTTATAATAGGATCCCATTTGTGGAATAATATAGATGTGTGTGTACATATTTGTATACACACATATAAGTTTATATTTATCCATATGTATTTGTATATGCATGAAAAATCTGAAAAGTAAGCAACTACCAGAGGGGCTTCAATGTTTACCTTACACTCTTCTGAATATATGAATTATTTACAATAAGAATATGGCAGTTTTATAATTAAAGTTTTCTTTTACAATTAAAAGAAATACTTTGTACTAGGTTAAAAAAAGTTATTACAAAATAATGTCTACAATTCTCTGTCCTGTAAATATATCCTTGTTACTTTGCTTATGCTGTGCTCAGTCATGTCTGACTCTTTGAGACCCCATGGACTGTAGCCCGCCAGGCTCCTCTGTCCATGGGATTCTCCAGGCAATAATACTAGAGTGGGTTGCCATACTCTGCTTCAGGAGATCGTCCCTATCCAGGGACTGAACCCATGTCTCCTGTGTTGTAGGCGTATTCTTTACTGCTGAGCCACTGGGGAAACCCATTGCTTTGCCTGTTTTCCTAAAAAGTTAAACATATACTTTTGACCCAGAAACCCCATTCCTACATCTTTTCTCAAGAGAAATAAAAATATATGTCTACAAAAAGAAAAAAAAAAATAAAACCATACATGTGGCAGATGCTGTTTCTCTTTTCTCTCTCTGTTGCAGAACAGGCCCTGGTGATCTCTGCAGTTTAGTTTGGCCAGCCAGGGCTCGTCGGAACCTGAGTGGCGGGGTGGGGCAGAGGTGCAGCTGAGGAGTGTGGGGCCCAGGGAGGTCAGCTCTGCTGGTCAGTTGCTCTCCCTCCCTTGTGGCCTTTTCTGGCAAGAGCCTCCAGTCTTTCTTGGTCTTCTGTTTCCACACTCGCCTAGCAGATTTCCTTTAGCACACATTAGCCAGTCTCTTTCTGGGGTTTTCAGCCAGACACTCTAAAACAGACCTGATCGGGATTTGCAGGGAGTGGCCCTCGTTTCTCCAGAATCCCTTCAAGTCACTCCTGAAGTCACCATCACCATCACTGGATTCGGGTTGGGCTGGGGCACTTGAGTCTTCGTTAAACTGGGATTCTGATGTTCAACCAGAATTGAGAAACAGGGCTTTAGTTCTTTTAGGCATCTGCATGGCCAGTGAGTGGAGGTCATGGCAACCCACTCCAGTATTCTTGCCTAGAGAATTCCATGAATGGAGGAGCCTGGCGTGCTACAGTCCGGGGGTTGCAGAGAGTCAGACACGACTGAGTGACTAACACACACATGGCCAGTGGGTAAACATGAGTCAGTGCTGCACACTCCTGATGGAGAGGAAAGCAAACTTCCTGGGATCCCTGCGCTCCAGTAGCTGGAGGAATTCCATTGACACTTTCAACAAATGTTTAGTGAGGATCTAATATGCACCGGCTGGGCATTGCTTTAGACACTAAGTGTGTAGCATTGAGGCAAACACACAAATCCCCTCTCTGCTAAAGCACACTTCTTAATGGGAAATGGGGGGATAATAAGCCAAATGAAACAGAAAGATACATAGTATGTTACAAGCTGGACTTTCTCAGGAGAAAGCCAAACCAGAGGAAGGGGTAAGGAGTGTATGTGTGTATATATTAGAAGGGCAGAGACATTTGGATGGGGTGATCACAGAGAAAACACCTAAAATGTTACATTTACAGGAAGGGAGTAAGCCTTGAGAATACAGGACTGGGGAAGAATTTTCTAAGTGAGAGAATCCCTCTGTCCTTGGAATTCTCTAGACAAGAACACTGGAGTGGGTTGACATTCCCTACTCCAGGGGATCTTCCCGACCCAGGGATCAAACCGGTACAGAACCTGTACTGCAGGCAGATTTTTTACTATCTGAGCTACCAGGGAAGAAATAATTATGTATTAACACATATATACGAAATCTAGAAAAACAGTATGGATGAACCTCTTTGCAGGGCAAGAATAGAGACACAGACATAGAGAACAGACTTGTGGACACAGTGGGGGAAGGGAGGGTGGGATGAATTGAGAGAGTATCATGGAAACATACACATGACCATATGTTAAGTAGACAGCTAGTGGTAGAGGCTGCTGTCCAGTGCCCCCTCCCAGCGGCACGCCAATGCTGACCCATGCCTCTGCAGGAGACCCTCAAACACTCCCAGAGGAGTCAAAGAACACACAGTTGTTCTATTTTCTTGCTGGATTTCGACTTGTTCCTTTCTTACAACTCTGTCATCTTCCAAGTCACATTCATTACCAACCAGAATCTTTGGAACATCATCAGTGTCTTTAACTTGCTGAATTGTTCTCTCAGATCATATGTATCATTAAATGTGGACTGTGCTGTGTTGGAATAAAGCAAAGCCTTGTCCATGTTTCATGTACAAATCCCTCACCACTATAAATGGTCTGCTTCTATAGTATCCAAGATTTCACACAGATACTTTTGTGCATCTACTTTAACTTACTTTCTATAAGAATCTTATATTGTAGGATTATATTATTCAACAAAGATTCCTTGAATAAAGTGTATAATGAGAATAAAAAAAATAGATAGCTACTGGGAAGCTGCTGTATAATACAGGGAACTCAACCTGGTGCTCTGTGATGACCTAGAGGGATGTAGTAGGAGAGAGATTCAAGAAGGAGGGGATATATGTATACTTAAGGCTGAGTCACATACGGCAGAAACCAACACAACATTGTAAAGGAATTATCCTCCAATTAAAAATAATTTTTTTAAAGAAACTCTTGTTTCACAAAGCTATTGCAACCACACTCTTACACTAGAATGTTTGTGGATTTTCTTCATGATAATCACAAAATTATGAGAAAGAGATACCTGAAGAAATAATAATAAAAATATTATGGCAGGATCATAAACCCTGAATGCTTTTTGCCCTGAATTAAGTGAGGACTCTTCCCTGAATCCTAATTTGGAAAATTAGAAAATTCTAACAATCACTGAATGTGGTTTTGTTTTTCTTAGTTATCCTGTCTTCCCTCTGTACCTTGAGCTGATCACAGCACTCTGGCTGATTAGGTTGGACTCCACATCAAGAAAATTTTTAAAAAATAAATATGCCCCACCTCTTAGAATAATGGAAATGAAAACAAAAATAAATAAGTGGGACCTAACTAGCTTAAAAGATTTTGCACAGCAAAGGAAGCTATAAACAAGGTGAAAAGACAACCCTCAGAATGGGAGAAAATAATAGCAAATGAAACAACAGACAAAGGATTAATTTCCAAAATATACAAGCAGATCATACAACTCAATACCAGAAAATAAAAACAAAACCTCAAATAGTGCGAAAAAGACCTAAACAGACAGTTCTCCAAAGAAGACATACAGATAGCTAACAAACACAAGAAAAAATGCTCAACATCACTCATTCTTACAGAAACGGAAATCAAAACCACACTGAGATATCACGTCACACCAGTCAGGATGACCATCATCAAAAAAATCCACAAACGACCAGTGCTGGAGTGGGTGCAGAGAAAAGGGAACCCTCTTGCTGGTGTGAATGTAAATTGATATAGCCACAATGGAAGACAGTATGGAGTTTTTTTTTTTTTTAAAAACTAGCAATAAAACCAGCATATGACCTAGCAATACCACTTATAGGCATATACTGTGAGGAAACCAAAACTGAAAAAGACATATGTACCCCAATGTTCCTTGCAGCACTATTTACAATAGCTAGGACATGGAAGCAACCTAGATGCCCATCAACAGATGAAAGGATAAAAAAATTATGGTACATATATATGATGGAATACTACTTGGCCATGAAAAGGAACACATTTTAGTCAGTTCTAATGAGGTGGATGAACCCAGAGCCTATTATACAGAGTGAAGTAAGTCAGAAAGAGAAAAGCAAATATCATATATTAACACATATACATAGAATCTAGAAAGATGGTACTGATGAACCTATTTGCATGGCAGCAATGGAGACACAGACATAGAGAAGAGACTTATGGCCAAGGGTACAAGGCAGGAAGTAGAGGGTGAGATAAATGGAGAGGGCAGTTTGGACGCATACACACTACCATATATAAAACAGATAGCCAGTGGAAATTTGTTGTGTTCCTCAGGGAACTCAAACTGGGGCTCTGTAACAATCTAGAGGGATGGGAAAAGGTGGGAGGTGGAAGGGAGGTTCAAGAAAGAAGGGACATATATACACCTATGGCTAATTCATGTTGATGGATGGCAAAAATCAAACCAATATTGTAATGCAATTTTCCTTCAATTAAAAAGAACTGAAATTTTTAAAAAAGTAAAGAAAGAAAAAAAGTAAATGTGCATTCTCTGAATTGTTAAATACTCATTAAAGTATTAATGTATACTTTTTTAAAGTACTAATGTAATACTCATTAAAGTATTTCATCAGTTGATCAGCCCAAACTGATGTGTGCCCCCACTACTGGGGCTCTGATATCCTTTCTCAGTCCCAGTGAAGACTTTCATGTTCACTTTCGGTCTGGGTCTGTTGTCCAGCCTCTGTATTCTTGGGCTAGTGCTCAGGCTTCCATTGTTTTTGTTTGCAGACTTACAAGTAAATGCTTTGCCTTCTCAACAACTGCAAATCAGGGATCAGGAAAGCAATCATGCACATGAATTCATTCATTCATACTTTTTTTGAGTGCATACTAGCCATGCATGGTTCCAATACACCAAAAAAGTGGACTCTAGTGAGCAGACAGACCATAAATAAGTAGATATGTCAAGTGATCAGTGCTGTGAGAAGAATGGTAGGTAAAGGGGCTGGAGAGCAGGTGATGCTAGTTCAGAACAAGTGGTCAAGAAAGGATCTTTGAGACAGACTTTATTTTCTTGGACTCCAAAATCACTGGGGATGGTGACTGCAGCCATGAAATTAAAAGACACTTGCTCCTTCGAAGAAAAGCTATGACAAACCTAGACAGTGTGTTAAAAAGCAGAGATGTTACTTTGCCAGCAAAGGTCTGTATAATCAAATCTATGGTTTTTCTGGTATGGATGTGAGTTGGACAATAAAGAAGTCTGAGCACTGAAGAACTGATGCTTTCGAACTGTGATGCTGGAGAAGACTCTTGAGAGTTCCTTGGACGGCAAGGTCAAACCAGTCAATCCTAAACGAAATCAACCCTGAATATTCATGGGAAGGACTGATGCTGAAGCTGAAACTCCAATATTTGGCCACCTGATGGGAAAGCCGTCTCACTGGAAAGGCTTTCCCTGGCGCTGGGAAAGATTGAAGGCAGGAGGAGAAGGGAAAGGCAGAGGATGAAATGGTTGGTTGGCGTCACTGACTCAGTGGACATGAGTTCAAGCAAACTCTGGAGATAGTGAAGGACAGGGAAGCCTAGTGTGCTGCAGTCCATGAGGTTGCATAGAGTCGTACATGACTGAGCAACTGAACAACACAGGCCTATGAAAGGCAAGTAGACCAGAGTTGTGGGCAGAGCTGGGGAGACATGGACCTGGGGGAAGCCTTGTAAACAGGCTTATGAGAAATTCAGCTCCTCCATGATCAACCTAACTTTCTCTTGTGTGTTCTCAAAGGTTAAACCATCAACTCCTGGAGGTCCTTACCTGGCTACTCCCTGGACAAGCCATGCCTTTTGTGGCCACTTTTGTGTAAAGCCTTATGGTGGCTTCCAGTTGGGCAGCCACTGCCCCTCCTTCCCTGCTGCTGCCCACTAACAGGTGAGCGCTCCCTTTCTTCCTACCTTCCTGTGTGAGGTTACCTGAAGGGCGACTTCTGACTTTAAACCTGTGAGGGTTCAAAGGACTGGCAAACCGGGCTGACTGTCCTGGGTGGACTGCTCAGAGCGACTTGCAGTGACAGCCTGAGGAGACCCTGGAAAGGGACCTGCCACTGCGTGTTTGCAGTCAGCCATGCACTCACTGTGATTAAGGGAAAGGGCCCTTGGTCTTACTTTATTCTTTGTTGACTGGAATTTTTCCTTTCAACAATCTTTACTACGGTTTTTTAATATGATTTTATCTGAATAAATTAAAGGTAGGTGAGAGAGGTGAATATGGATCACATGGGGAGAGGACAGCTGCGTATATGACAGACAGATAAAAACAGATCAATTGAAATAAGTCAACCACCAATTCAGCCAGTTTTTCTCAAGGAGGAAAAAATTATCACAAAATTACAATTACCAGATACAACTTTTAATTCTAATTGGTCAGACACAATCTTGATTTCTTCTAAGTTGCAATTTTTAAAACTAGTAATAAGACTGAATAGCTTGGGTTATAAGATTTTATCCACCTAAAAAAGGATGCCTTATAGAAGGCTTTATTGTTGTTCACAAGTACCAAAGTATTTTTATACAGCTTCAGTGATTATCACACAAGCCCTCAGTAGATAAGGGTCCTCTAAGTTTGAAAGTTAATCCCAACATACAGAAGGAAATACAAGATACCACAAGGTTAAGGCTCAAAGGCAAATGTTTACAAAGCCCACATGACACACAAGACTCAGAACCCAGGTCTTTGTCAAATGCCGGGTACCCACCCTCACTCCAAGAAAACATTTAAATAATGATTGAAATAATTTAGGCACATCAGTAAATTCATGTACAGTTTTAAAGCTTTTTGAATTCAAAATACTTTCATTTGAAAATTTAAAAAATTTGTCAGAAACTATTCTAATGGCATCCATAGAAGCTAAAAATGCAACAAGAAACAGGTAAAATTAATTTAAAATATATATTTTATTTAATTCAATATATCTAAAATATTAACATTTCATCATGTAATCAATATTTAAAATGTATTAATGAAACATTTATTTTTTTTATACCAAGTCTTCAAAATCTGGTTTATATTTTTTACTTTCTTAATTTGGGTGCTAAATTTTCATTCAAAATACTTGCATTTAGACTTCAAAAAATTTACATTTGCCAAAGACAATTCACATACCCAAGTTATTCTGAGCATACTTAAAAGTTTTCCAGTAACTGAGTTGAGAATCTAAATTAATTAACATTTTTAGAAATCGGAAATTCAGTTCCTAAGTTATGCTGACCACATAATTCAGGTGTTCAAGATTCACAAGTGGTCCAGGGCTGTAGTCCTGGCAGGACTGATTTAACACGCCACAAGGATGTTGGCTTAGGGTATTGTTTTTAACAAAATGGTGTTCAGAGCATATTGTTTTTAATCTCCTCTCAAAACTATATAATTTTCTTGTAGGTTAAAACATTCATTGTTCACATCAACATTTTATACATAATTGAAATTTTTCTTAATTTTATTTTTTCTATAAGATGCCATGTCTTCTAGTAAACTTTAAACCATAATCAGATTTTATGGATAAATGCTTCCTGCTGAATTATGAAGAGACTTATAACAATATAAACTCTAAAATGACCCAATCAGTCATGCCTCCTTCAATGCAAACAATACCACACAGTGTTAAACCAACCCCTAAAACCAATAACCAAAAGGAGATCCCACTATATTTTTACAAAGTAGTGATTAAATATTTCTTTAATATTTATTTAAATGGAACAATTCCTGAAAGTAAAAAAGTAAAAATATTTTTATGCTTATGATTTAGTTCTCCAACCTACTTCATGATTTCTTTACAAGTAGTGTGTTTAAAAACTAAATGCTATATACGTTTAGGTGTTAGACTGAATGACAACAGCTATGAAATTTCCTTTTTCACTTAAACCCTTGAGATTATAAAATTTCAGCTGTGATCCTTGAAATGACAAAGGCCTTTGATTAAAACAGATGCTCAAATTTTTACCAAAGCGAGTGAGTAATCCTGTGCTCAAGCTGCTGCGAAAGTGGAAAAATATTCAAATGCTGGCACTGATGAAGTGTGTATCAAGGTGAGGTGGTGTCACCTCCTATATCTTGGCCCTCAGGCTTTCGGCTTGGTCCCTCAGCTCCATTTTTGCAACTGCTGAGAGGTGGACTTCGTCAGGCCCATCTGCTATGCGCAAAGTCCGCACTAGGGCATACCTGCAAAAACATAAAGAGCAGAGTGGCAGGACTTATCACAGAGAAACCTGATGCTTCAACAGTCACTCTGATTCTAAGCTAAGATTATTAGTGTTTGAAATCTCACCAAGGCAGTGATAAGAAAAATTGCACAGGGAAAAACAAGAAAAGTACGCCCAAGGGCTTGTGAAATGTCATTTTAAAGTCCTCAATTTGGGAGTGGAAACTTAAATGGCATGGTGCAGTGGGCTTAATCTCATTCTTGGTTTGCTGTAGGTACTAGAAGTTGCTAGGAGACATCTTAGGTAAGACACAGGCCATGAAGAATATATAACTTTTATATAATATAAATATATAGTACTATATATCCAGTTCTTATTAAAAATTGATGGGGGAAAAACTGATGGGGCACCAGATTCTTATCTCCAGTGTGACAGAGAAGGTGGTATCATGTCCGGTGGTGAGTGTACCTTCTTGATCTCAGCACTCACCATGCGGACATGATGTGTTGGCTGGCAGGAATGGCCGCAGTCTGGCCACAGCTATGGGTGTGGGTGGTAAAGCGTCCTAAGTGCCTACCTAAGCCTGGCTCTGGGCCCCTCTTTGATCAGCTCTGCGCCTGTCCTCCTTCCTGTTCCAGGGTGAACCCTCATGAGTTATTTACAGTCCAGGAACCCTCAGTGCACCCTCTCAGGGTAAAAGTGAACATAATTGAGTGAAATGACAATTGTAATCATAATACTATTTATTGGTACAGAGGTCTATTGTAAAGTACCTATATTACCTCAGTTAGCTTTCAATTATGCTTTAAAGTAAGTTAGTTATTTTTATTTTCTTTGTAAATGATATCAAAGCATCTGCAGATATTTAACCCCAACCCCATTAAATGTAGATGGTGATTAGATGACATGTTAGCTAATGGTAAAGAAACTACCTGCCAATACAGCAGACATAAGACACGTGGGTTGGATCCCTGGGTTGGGAAGATCCCCTGAAGGAGGGCATGGCAACCCACTCTGGTACTCTTGCCTGGAGAATCTCATGGACAGAGGAGCCTAGTGGGCTACCATCCATAGGGTTGCAAAGAGTCGGACACGACTGAAACTGCTTAGCACACAGCACTCACATGTTAGCCAGAGGGTAATCCTGGGAAATACCCGCACCTCCACACACTTGGATGGCCCGGTCAATAATTTTGCAGACAGCACGGGGGGCAGCCACTTTAATCATTGCAATCTACATAAACAAGATGTAAGAAGAATGTTCTTAGACAATATGTGTGACAGAATTTTATCTAATCTGTATTTTCTTTGTGAAAAGAAACAAGAGAACTTTTCCACAAACACTCACCACTAAAACAGGATCTTTGATGAAAGCCAACAAAGATCCGCTAATGCAGCCATATTTCAGTCAACATAGACCTTCTGGAAAGAAATAACTCATCCAAATTACTTCTATTAACTTATTTATAACTTGCCTTGCCTTGTTTGCAGAAGGATTTCAGGCAGGTGATAAATGATACTCATGTTAGGGGTCATAAAGAGGTAAAGAGTCTTCGCTAATCATTTTCCCTTAGCAGTATCATTGATTTTTTTTTAATTAATTTATTTTTTATTGAAGGATAATTGCTTTACAGAATTTTGCTGTTTTCTGTCAAACCTCAACATGAATCGGCCATACGTATACATATATCCCCTCCCTTTTGAAACTCCCTCCCATCTCCCTCCCCAACCCACCCTTCTAGGTTGATACAGAGCCCCTGTGTGAGTTTCCTGAGACACAGCAAATTCCCATTGGCTATCTATTTTACACATGGTAATGTAAGTTTCCATGTTACTCTTTCCATACATCTCACCCTCTCCTCCCCTCTCCCCATGTCCATAAGTCTATTCTGTATGTCTGTTTCTCCATTGTTGCCCTGTAAATAAATTCTTCAGTACCATTTTTCTAGATTCCATATATATGTATTAGAATATGGTATTTATCTTTGTCCTTCTGATACACTCCACTCTGTTTAATAGGTTCTAGGTTCATCTACCTCATTAGAACTGACTTAAATGTGTTCCTTTTTATGGCTGAGTAATATTCCACTGTGTATATGTACCACAACTTCTTTATCCATTCATCTATCGATGGACATCTAGGTTGTTTCCATGTTCTAGCTATTGTAAATAGTGCTGTTTTTATTGTAAATAGTGCCATACACAAAGATAAATTCAAAATGGATTAAGACCTAAATGTAAGACCAGAAACTATAAAACTCTTAGGGGAAAACATAGCTATAACACTCGATGACATAAATCAAAGCAAGATCCTCTATGACTCACCTCCTAGAGTAACGGAAATAAAAACAAAAGTCTACAAGCAATAAATGCTGGAGAGGGTGTGGAGAAAAGGGAACCCTCTTACACTGTTGGTGGGAATGCAAACTAGTATAGCCACTATGGAGAACAGTGTGGAGATTCCTTAAAAAACTGGAAATAGAATTGCCATATGACCCAGCAATCCCACTCCTGGGCATACACACCGAGGAAACCAGATCTGAAAGAGACACGTGTACCCCAATGTTCATCGCAGCACTGTTTATAATAGCCAGGACATGGAAGCAGTCTACATGCCCATCAGCAGACGAATGGATAAGAAAGCTGTGGTACATATACACAATGGAATATTACTCAGTCATTAAAAAGAATTCATTTGAATCAGTTCTAATGAGATGGATGAAACTGGAGCCCATTATACAGAGTGAAGTAAGCCAGAAAGATAAACACCAATACAGTATACTAATGCATATATATGGAATTTAGAAAGATGGTAATGATAACCCTATATGCAAGACAGAAAAAGAGACACAGATGCATAGAACAGACTTTTGGACTCTATGGGAGAAGGCGAGGGTGGAATGATCTGAGAGAACAGCATCGAAACATGTATATTATCAAGTGTGAAATAGATCGCCAGTCCAGGTTGTATGCATGAGACAAGTGATCAGGGCTGGTGCACTGGGACGACCCAGAGGGATGGGATGGGGAGGGAGGTGGGAGGGGGTTCAGGATGGGTAACACATGTAAATCCATGGCTGATTCATGTCAGTGTATGGCAAAAACCACTACAATATTGTAAAGTAATTAGCCTCCAACTAATAAAAATAAATGGAAAAAAAATAAATAAAATGACTCTGTAAAACAAAACAAACAAACAAAAGTAAACAAGTGGGACCTGATTAAACTTAAAAGCTTTTGCACAGTAAAGGAAACTATAAGCAAGGTGAAAAGACAACCCTCAGAATAGAAGAAAACAATAGCAAATGAAACAATGGACAAGGGATTAATTTCCAAAATATACAAGCAGATCATACAACTCAATACCAGAAAAACAAACAACCCAATCAAAAAGTGGGAAAAAGATCTAAACAGATATTTCTCCAAAGAAGACATACAGATGACTAACAAACACATGAAAAGATGCTCAATATTGCTCATTATTAGAATAATGCAAATCAAAATTACAATGAGATATCACCTCACACTGGTCAGAATGGCCCTCATCAAAAAGTCTACAAACAATAAATGCTGAAGAGAGTGTGGAGAAAAGGGAACACTCTTGCACTGTTGGTGAGAATGTAAATTGATATCGCCACTATGGAAGATGGTATGGAGATTCTTTAAAAAATCTAGGGATAAAACCAGCATATGACCCAGCAATCCCACTCCTAGGCATATACCCTGAGGAAACCAAAACTGAAAGAGATACATGAATCCCACTGTTCATTGCAGCACTATTTACAATAGCTAGAACATGGAAGTGTCATTGATTTTATAGTTATTAAATAATTATGTTCTTATTCCAAATAAGCCAGAAACATAATGCGGCAGAGGACAAAAGGGACTTTCTATGAATCATTTCTATGTGGCAGCATAGTGCTCTGCATTCTACATCAACTTGGTTATTCTGCATTGGAACTCTAGGTCATAGGCAGATTAGTTAGATACTTTGCTCAAGGTCAAGAGGTTGGCAGAAGGTGACATACCGGGTATAATTCCAAGTCTGCATAAAGTCTAGTATTTTCCTATCTTCTGTTGCTGCATCTTGAGAAAGCTGAAGATATTCTTCATCCTGAAAATCATCCCCTAAAGCAGCCCAGTGAAAGGAAAACTGGCAAATGACATACATTTATAATCTTTAAACCAAAATCAAATGGAAGCTTCCAATATTCTGAAGCTTCCAAAATTCCAGTTACCATGAAACCTGGAATGCCCAAAGTGTGGGAGAAACGTATGACTTGGCAGATGGTGGTCCAAAGGTTCTCACCTCTTTCTTAGCACCAGCGCTGCCCAGAGTATCAATGCTGTGGGCAGTTTTCAAGGTCAACAAGCGGATCTCCTCAATGGCAATTCGGCTTTCAGCAATCCAGTGAGCTATCACCTCCTGGAGGGGAACAAAGGGCAGCAGAAGAGGGAGGAGATAAGCTGGTGTCTGAGGTCCACATATAGCACATGAAAACATCCTATTCTATATATTAATATTTTTAAATGGAAGACTTAGTTTGATATAACCATCCAGCCATATACATAGTATATAGTATGGCTGCAGGTAACATTGAAGATTTTAGAAAAAAAAATTTATTTGCTCATAAAAATAATTTATTTTGGATATTCTGGTGTCTAAAGTGAAGACAGCCAAACTGAGCAATTGTCTTGTTGCCAAGATTCTCCATACTGGCTATTTTGAATGCTAACTGCATAGTCCCA
The DNA here is from genome assembly GCF_910594005.1 of Cervus elaphus. NCBI lineage: Eukaryota > Metazoa > Chordata > Mammalia > Artiodactyla > Cervidae > Cervus > Cervus elaphus. The sequence goes on from NC_057833.1 coordinate 80,536,038, forward strand.
CTGAAACTTGTTAAGTGTAAGGTGGTGGATCTGCTTATAGACAGTCTACATAATTCCCAAGACAATTTCAGTGTAAGAATGGTCCAGCAGTCCTTCGTTGTATTGTTACTATTATTTATTTAGTAAACATGAACTTTTTCTTTGGTAAACAGTTCTATGAATTGTAACACATTCATAGGCTGGTATAACCACAATCAAGATATAAAACAGTTTCTTCCTCTCAAAACTCCCTCATGCTGCCCTTTAATAGCCCTACCTCTAACCTGTAGAAACCACTGAATGGTTTTCAGTTATTATGTTGTTGTTGTTGAGTTGTGTCCAACTCTTTGCGATCCCATGGAATGTAGCATGCAGTCCATTGAGTTCTCATGTCCATTGAACTAATGATGCCATCCAAAAATCTCATCCTCTGTCACCCCCTTCTCCTCCTGCCCTCAATCTTTCCCAGCATCAGGGTCTTTTCTAATGAGTCAGCTCTTTACATCAGGTGGCCAAAGTATTGGAGCTTCAGCTTCAGCGTCAGTCCTTCCAATGAATTTTCAGGGTTGACTTCCTTTAGGATTGACTGGTTTGATTTTGCTGTCCAAGGGACTCAAGAGTTTTCTCCAACACCACAGTTCAAAAGCATCAATTCTTCAGCTCTCAGCCTTCTTTATGGTCCAACTCTCACATCCGTACATGACTACAGGAAAAACCATAGCTTTTGATTATATTGACCTTTGTCGGCAAAGTGATGTCTCTGCTTTTTAATATGCTGTCTAGGTTTGTCAGTTATTATACTATTGCCTTTTTCCGAAGGTCATATAAATGGGATTCTTTGACATGTGTTCTTTAGAGGCCAGCTTCCTTCCTTCACTCAGCATAATTCATTTGAATTTCATCCAAATTGTTCTGTTTATCAATTGTCCATTCCTTTTTTATCAGTGAGTGGTATTCCACTGTAGGGATGTACCACAGTTTGTTTATCCATTCGACTGTTGAAGTACATTTGGGCTGTTTTCAATTTTTGGTGATTATTAAAGAGCATCTGTAAATATATGTATATAAGTTTTTGTGTGAACATACCTTTTCATTTTTAAAAGCAAATACCAGGAGTGGAGTTGTTAGGTCATGTGGTAAATACTTATAAACTGTCAACATTTTCCAGAGTGACTATGCCACTTTACATTCCCACCAGCAGAATATGAGAGTTCCAGTTATCAGCACTAGGTATAGTGAGTATTTTTAAGATTTAGCCATTTTCACAATGTGCAGAGACATCTCATGGTGGTTTTAATTTGTATTTCCCCAGTTGCTGATGCGTTTGTTTGCCATCTATACATTCCATATTTCTCTGTATTTATTTAGGCTTCTTTCATTACTTTTATAATTTTTAGCATATAGATAGCATACATATTTTGTTATATGTGTACCTATTTCCTTTCTTAGTCTATTGTAAAATGGTGTTTAAAAAATTTCAGCTTCCAAATGTTCACTGCTAGCTAGTGGTAAAGAACCCACCTGCCAATGCAGGAGCTACAGGAGATGTGGATTCAATCCCTGGGTCGGGAAGATCTCCTGGAGGAGGGCAATGGCAATCCACTCCAGTATTCTTAACTATGGACAGAGGAGTCTGGTGGGTTACAGTCTATAGTGTCATAAAGAGTTAGACATGACTGAAGAGACTTAGCATGCAGTAAGTAGAAATAAAATTAATTTTACATGTTGATATAATTCTGAGACTTTGCTAAACTCACTTATTTTTAGTTCTAGGAGGTATTGTTGTTTTGTTTGGTAGATGCCTAAGGATATACACAATCATGTTGTCTGCAAAGAGGCACAGTTTTATTTCGTTTCCCCCCCAACTAGGCACTGTCTTTTTCTTGTCTCACTGCAGTGGCTAAGGCTTCCTCTATGACGATGAAGAGCAATGGTGAGGGCAAACCTCCCTTGTTCTCAGTTTGGGAAGGAAACACTCAGCCTTTCATCATTAAGTACGATGTTAGCTATAGAATCTTTAGATGGTCTGAATCAGGTTAAATAAACTCCTTTCTGTCTCTAGTATATCATGAATAGATGCTGATATTTTGTCAATTGCCTTTTTGCATCAGTTGATATGATCATATGGTTTTTCTTTTTAGGCAGTTAAATGGTAGATTACAATGAATAATTTTCTTAATGACTGACATATGAATATGAATCAGCCTTGTATTCCTGGGATAAACATCACTTGGTTGTTCTTTTTACATACTGCTGGATTACTCTAGATTTTTGCATCTATAGTGGTCTGTAGCTTGTTGTTTGGTAATTTTGGTCTCATAAATGAGCTGGAATGTGTTTCCTCTTCTTCATTTTCCCGGAAGAGATTTTTTTGTGCAGAATTGGTGTTATTTCTTCTTTAGTTGTTCATCAGAATTCACCACTGACACCATTTGGGCCTGAAGATTTCTTTTTTCAAGATATATTAAACTGTTAATTCAACTTCTTTAATAGAAGCATTTAGGGTTATCTATTTCATATTCTTTCAACAACACAAGAGATGACTCTACATGTGGACATCACCAGATGGTCAATACCGAAGTCAGATTGATTATATTCTTTACAGTTGAAGAAGGAGAAGCTCTAAACAGTGAGCAAAAACAAGACCGGGTGCTGACTGTGGCTCATCATGAACTCCTTATTGTACAATTCAGACTTAAACTGAAGAAAGTAGGGAAAACCACTAGGCCATTCAGCTATGACCTAAATCAAATCCCTTATGATTATACACTGGAAGTGACAAACAGATTCAAGGGATTAGAACTGATAGACAGAGTGCCTGAAAAACTATGGACAGAAGTTCATAACACTGTATAGGAGGCAATGTTCAAAACCACCCCCAAGAAAAAGAAATGCAAAAAACAAAACGGTTGTCTGAAGAGGCCTTACAAATAGCTGAGAAAAGAAGAGCTATGAAAGGCAAAGGAGAAAAGGAAAGATATATCCATCTGAATGCAGAGTTCCAAAAGATAAGAAAGCCTTCCTAAGTGAACAATGCAAAGAAATAGAGGAAAACAATAGAATAGGAAAGATTAGAGATCTCTTCATGAAAATTAGAGATACCAAGGGAACATTTCATGCAAAGATGGGCACAATAAAGGACAGAAACAGTATGGACCTAAGAGAAGCAGAAGATATAAAGAAGAGGTGGCAAGAATACACAGAACTATATAAGAAGATCTTCATGACCCAGATAACCATGATGGTGTGATCTATCACCTAGAGCTAGACATCTTGGAGTGTGAAGTTGAGTGGGCCTTAGGAAGCATCACTATGAACAAAGCTAGTGGAGGTGATGGAATTCCAGTTGAGCTATTTCAAATCCTAAAAGATGATGCTGTGAAAGTGCTGTACTCAATATGCCAGCAAATTTGGAAAACTCAGCAGTGGTCACAGGACGGAAAAAGGTCAGTTTTCATTCCAATCCCAAAGAAAGGCAATGCCAAAGAATGTTCAAACTGCTGCACAATTGCACTCATTTCACATGCTAGCCAAGTAATGCTCAAAATTCTCCAAGCTATTCTTCAACAGTACATGAACCAAGAACTTCTAAATATTCAAGGTGGATTTAGAAAAGGCAGAGGAACCAGAGATCTAATTGCCAACATCTAACTGCCAACAGAATAGGTAAGACAATTCAAGAAAAACATCTACTTCTGCTTTAGGAACTAAAGAGCCCCTTGAGGTGAAACAGACCACCAGCCCAGGTTGGATGCATGAGACAAGTGCTCAGGGCTGGTGCACTGGGAAGACCCAGAGGGATGGGATGGGGAGGGAGGTGGGAGGGGGGGATTGGGATGGGGAACACATGTAAATCCACGGCTGATTCATGTCAATGTATGGCAAAAACCACTACAATATTGTAAAGTAATTAGCCTCCAACTAATAAAAATAAATGAAAAAAAAAATAAAGAGCCCCTTGATAAAGGTGAAAGAGGAGACTGAAAAACCAGCTTAAAACTCAACATTCAAAAAACTAAGATCATGGCATCTGGTCTCATCAATTCATAGCAAATAGAAGGGGAAAAAGTGGAAACAGTGACAGATTTTATTTTCCTGGGCTTCAAAATAACTGTGGATGGTGACTGCAGTCATGAAATAAAAAGACGCTAGGTCTCTGGAAGAAAAGCTATGACAAATCTAGACAGCATATTAAAAAGCAGAGATGTCACTTGGCTGACAAATATCCATACAGTCAAAGCTATGGTTTTTCCAGAAGTCATATAAAGATGTGAGAGTTGGACCATAAAGAAGGCTGAACGCTAAAGAATTCATGCCTTCAAATTGTACTGGAGAAGATTCCTGAGAGTCCCTTGGGCAGCAAGGAGATCAAACCAGTCAATCCTAAAGGTAATCAATCCTGAATATTCATTGGAAGGACTGATGCTGAAGCTCCAATACTTTGGCCACCTGATGGGAAGAGTCAACACATTGGAAAAGACCTTGATGCTGAGAAATACTGAGGGCAGGAGGAGATGGGGGTGACATGGGATGTAACAGTTAGATGGCATCACCGAGTCAGTGGACATGAGTTTGAGGAAACGCCAGGAGATAGTGAAGAAAGGGAAGCCTGGCATGATGCAGTGCACGGTGTCGCAAAGAATCGGACATGACTTAGCAACTGAACAACAACAACATGTTTGCTCCAGTACATTGCTTCATTGGTGGATATTTTGATCAGTTTCCCTATCACAGGAACATGGTAGCCAATAATCACATGCAATGTGAAATATGTTTAGTCTGAAACAAGATGTATTATACATGTGTGAAATATACATCTAATTTAGAAGAATCGGTTTTTAAAAGAATGTAAAATACCCACTAGTAATATTTTTATATTGATTTCATGTCGAAATGATAACATTTCAGATATACTGGATTAAATAAAATGTATTATTAAAATCAATCTCATCTATTTCTTTTTACTTTTTAAAAATGTAGCTACTAGAATATTTTAAATTACATTTCTGGCTTATAATACATATATTTCTGTTGGATGGCACTGTCCTAGAGGTTGAAACCAAGCTCTGAATTAACAATGTCAAATAAAACTCCAGCAGTCAGTGTCTTTTTTTAATGGCTATCAAACTAGGTAATAACAGACTGGTTCCAAAATGAGAAAGGAATACATCAAGGCTGTATATTGTCACCCTACTTATTTAACTTGTATGCAGAGTACATCATGCAAAATGCCAGAATTGATGATGCTTTTGAAAAGAATTGATGCTTTTGAACTGTGGTGTTGGAGAAGACTCTTGAGAGCCCCTTGGACTGCAAGGAGATCCAACCAGTCAATCCTCAAGGAAATCAATCCTGAATATTCATTGGAAGGAATCATGCAGAAGCTGAAACTCCAATACTTTGGCCACCTGATGTGAAGAACTGACTCATTGGAAAAGACCCTGATGCTGGGAAAGACTGAAGGCAGGAAGAGAAGGGGATGACAGAGGTTGAGATGGTTGGATGGCATCATCAACTGGATGGGCATGAGTTTGAGCAAGCTTTGGGAGTTGGTGATGGACAGGGAAGCCTGGTGTGCTACAGTCCATGGGGTTACAAAGAGTCGGACATGACTGAGTGACTGAACTGAACTGAACTGAACTGATCAAACTAGGTGATTATAACTTCATGAACAAACCACCATATGCATTTACTTCATAGCTTTACAATAAAGGAAAGTGGTCTTAGGTGGGTCTCTACAGACCCTAGATTTTCTAAAAAGAATTAAGTGGGTGCTCTAAGAAGGTGCCAGACTTATTTACTAGAAGAGAACTTTGATAAAGAACTTTTCACTTTAGTGCCTGGAATAAAGTAGAAGGCAGCTGGAAAGGATCTCCAAATTCAGGGAAGTGGAATGTTACTTTCACAAATTAAAAAAGGAAAGAAAAAGCTAGCCCAGATTTTTATTTGACCTGTTCACACATCTCTCTAGCTCTTGCCAGATCATTTCCTTTATGCCAAATGCAAGAGGTTTTCATAGAAGGGAGGCCTATTTTTGAAAAGCCCAGGCTTGTTATGCTTGCTACATTAAGTTTAAAAAGTGGAAAAGAAATTTCTCTTTAGCACAGTATTAAAACATCTGTCATGAAAGCAGCACTTAAGGAGAGTGCTTTTGTGTGTTCAAGATGCCTGTAGGTTAACCTTTCTGTTCTTCCTTGCACCCTGCTTGGGGTTTGGGTGGCAATTTTGAGAAGAGAAATGTGCATGAAGTGACATTTGGTGCCATGAACAACTCTTCAGCTCTTACTCCAGCAGCAATGTGGAGTTGTATTTATAGCCTCAAACTTCTGCATCATTTTACCTTCTACAGTGCCCATCCAACAGTTGAACACTTGCCCTCACTGTTTATTAAAAGGGTTCTTCTACAAATTATTCCCAGGTATATGCCATAAAGCAGGCTATATTTTTCCATAAGAACAATGTTATAACTAAGTCATAGATTTGCTAAATACTATTTCACAAAAAAGAAAGCATGGCCTATAAGAATTCAGGGTAAAAAATATACTGTAAAATTTTTATAAGGTTGTCACAAATGAACTTTATAACTCCTTGTTAAAGTACAGTTGAGACAATCTTATAAAATGTACTAAAATATACATGTCCAGCAAACATGGATACAATTTACCACTACAAGTTTGACTTAACAGTATGTGTTAGCAATCTTAAGTATTAAATATTTAATAATAATTTTTCTCACCTTCTTAGAAGGGCTTTTAGGGGGATGATTTAGCTATCTCATTGCTCTTAAGAATTTTTCCATTTCAGCTCCTTTGAATATTTCTTGTAAGCAAGGAAGTCTGATATGGTAGTATCTTTTCCCTCTTGATAAATATTTTCAAATTTGGATTATAGTGCCTGGATGTAAGTATTGTTTTTTGTAAACAATAGGCTCAGTAGTACTTAACTTAGAGATGAAAATTCAAAATATCATGAACACCCCAGCTAATGCTGGTCCCATTTCTACTTGCATTTCTCCAGTGACAGGGAGCTCACTTCTTTATAAAGCAGTCCTTTCCATTTTTGGATCTCTTTTCTTTCACTGACTTTTGGGCTATTTTTCTATATCTCTCCACTTATCTGTCTTAATTCCTCCACAGAGCCAAAGAAAGTCTTCCTTCTTCCTTAAAACAGCACTCTCATGTCCACAGAGAGGGCTACTGTATGAAGTTCTCTAGAGAGCGAGAACCTGAGAAAGTTGAACAAATTATTGAGACTTTGTGTGCTGAGGTGTTGAAGCACTTAAGGAATTATTAAATCTTGCACAAAGATAACTACCTCTCGTCAGCCTATATATATATACAGCTATATATATACATACATATACTATATATATATAGTGTACATATATATATACACACTCATATAGCTGGAATCTTAGGATTTTCCATTAATTTTTACTGGAATATACTTGCTTTACAATGTTGTGTTAGTTTCTCTTGTACCAAAGTGAATCAGCTGTATGTGTACATGTAACCCCTCTTTTTTGGATTTCCTTTCTATTTAGGTCACCACAGAGGACTGAGTCCCTTGTGCTACACAGAAGGTTCAATTAGTTATCTGTTTTATACACAGTAGTGTATATATGTCAATCCCAACCCTCCTATTCATCCTGCCCTGTTTCCCCTTGGTATCCATGTTTGTTCTCTACCTCTGTGTCTCTATTTCTGCTTTGCAAATAAGTTCACCTGTATCATTTTCTAATTTTACATATAAGTGGAATCATATGTGGAATATTATATGATATTTGTTTTTCTCTTTCTGACTTAACACTGTATGACAGTCTCTAGGTCCATCCACATCATCAGACTATATTTAAATACAGACTACAAATAAATATATTTTGTGGAAAAGAATCACTTTGTTTATGCAGAGGAAATCTCTTTCTGACCAAATAATGTTATTTTGGTTCAAGGTTAGTATAGTGCATTGGGCTACAATAAATTCAAGTAAGTAAATATTCTTACATGTGAATAAAGTTTCTTCTTAAAGGCCACCCTTTGGTTTGCTCGTTCACACATGATCTGTAAAGCACGTTCAGCCAAACCTATTGTTCTCATACAGTGGTGGATTCTGCCAGGTCCAAGCCGGCCTTGGGCAATTTCAAATCCCCTGCCTTCACCTGTGAGAAAGAAAGGAGAACATGACCACAGCCTATTTCTTTTGTTATTTACACAGATCCTGAGAAAATAATGAACTATCCTCAATAAAAATGGCATTCCAGTAGGAAAAAAGTAAGTTCTGTAATAAGGTTCACTATACATTTATGGAACTTTGATTTCTAATACATAGAAATGTAAACCACCATCATTAAAAACTTGGATCAGATTCAAGAACTGTCTCTTGAGTACCTACTCTGCATAAGTTATTTTGTTAGTGCTGCAATGGTTACCAAGGTAGATAAGACACAGTCCTGAGTTTAGAAATTAGAAGAGGGGCAAGGATGCTAGGGATAAAGGATATGGAGAAGGACAAAAAAAGCATAGGAGGGAAAGGTGTCTGTTCATCATGGTAACCTGAGGGCCTGGCAGGATCAGGGGCTTATTGAATTGATGAAATGAGGAATACAAGAACCTTCTCGAAAGAGGTGGCATCAGAGATGTTCCCTGAAGGTTGGGTAGGATTCCAACAAGCAAGAGGATGGAGTCATTCGAGGAATACAGTGTTCAGAAACTACTGAGGTTTTATTAAAACAAGTAGAGGCTTGACAATCATGTTTTAGGAAAAAGTATGTTGCTCCGAATTGTATAATTTTTGTATTTAGCTATGTTTTCAATTGATGTGACACCACATCAAATACTTAAATAAAACCTTATTAATGTTATTATTACCAAAGGAAATAATTTTCCCTTATAAATGGAGTAAACAAGAAGGAAAGTATCTAAATTATGGTAGATTTCACATCTTTTTCAGATTTAGACCTGAAAATATTTTTAAAAAATTACTAGAGAATCATTTGTTCAATTTATCTCACCTAATATTAAATTGGTGGCAGGAACTCGCACTTGATTAAAATGGATCTCAAAATGTCCTCCATGGAAATTATCTGTAAAATAGAGAATAAGATTTTAGAAAACAAAATGAGGTGACAAAAATAGAGTCAGAGATAATTAATCTACTGAAACATAATTCTCAAAGACAGTGGAATTTAAGGCCTCATATGTCAGACATTTCTAGGTAGACCTGAGTCCTGAACCCCCAGTAATGTACAGCCCAAAAACTTATCACTGCATAAGAAACTTTAGGAGATTTTAGATATCATTTCACCCAGAGGTTTCTGAATGGATTTTATGAGGTTGTAGAGCTGTGAAAAAGAAGATGGCGCCATAGCTCAAATCAGATCATCTGATTATTGTTTTATTACTGCTTCTTTAAATTTTTTTTAAAATTTTCCGTTTTTTATTTATTTTTTTCCCATTTATTTTTATTTGTTGGAGGCTTCTTTGCTTCTTTAAAATTTTTAATATACAGGCTTCCGAAGAAAATTTTGCTTGAGGGAAAAAAAAGGTTCCAATGGTTGAAAATTTTCAAGTGAATTATGTAAGTCTTATTTTATCACTGTGGAAACCAATGCCTGAAGGTGTGAAGAACCTGCTTGAAGGGACAGGGCAGGTTTAGCATTACAGACAAAGCCAAGGCTGGACCTGAAAGTGTATTTGCTTCCAGTCTAGGCTTGTTTGCCTCTTGAAAATGCTGGCGTGTGACAGAGACTGGGAACACATCCACACTTTGTCTTTACATCATCCTTCCTCCTCGCCAAGTTCTGGAGATAATCTCCAGTTAACTCCACACCCTTTTCCTGTCAGAACAGACATTAATAATCAACTCTGTCCACAGTATTTCTTTTGGCCTTGGCGCAGGGAGTTGGAGAGATGTTGGTGAGATTGTCATACTGAAATCTGAAACATAGGCTCTACAATGGTGGGTATTAATAGCCAAGCAACATTATAAACCCATTTTCATGGTCTTTTAGGCTGTTCTACAACCCAACCACTTAACCTGTGGGTGCATTTTCTAGTTGCAGCCTACAAAAAGTCATCCACCTCTTGAATATTTTCATTAGCCACATTTAACAATAAAGAAAAAGCCAGGGTCACCACAAAACCTAAAGTTCAGTTTTTTATAACATTTATCATTTGCTTTCAGCTACCTAGCTTATTTACATGTCTATATTTATCCTCTGTCTCTGTCCCCTAGCAAGTAAGCTCCACAAGGGCAGAGATCTTAGTTTACTGTGTTCACTACTGTATTCTAATCACCTGTAACAGTGCTTGTGTGTGCGTGCATGTTAAGTCATTTCAGTCATATCTGACTCTTTGTGACCATATGGACTGTAGCCTGCCAGGCTCCTTTGTCCATGGGATTCTCCAGGTATGAATACTGGAGTGGGTTGAGCGCTCAACAAACACTTGCAGAGTGAGAAACCTGAGCAGCAAGGAAACAGTGAACATGAGACTGAGCAAAATATCCTTGCTTCTTAGAAATTCCACCCAAGGACAGAAGGAAGGAAAAGTTCTGCATTCAAATCAGTCAAAACCCTTTGCTTATTAATAACTTTTATAGGTTGATTAAGAAAGTTAAAAATGAATATTACTATGAGTTACTTAATTTTTCACATCTATTTCATTAACCCTTCCTCCTGGATGATGAAAAGAAGACTGGCAGACAGAGTTGCTCTGCCTTAAATACCAGTTTGCCCTTTCCCCAAAGCAGACAAAACGTGGTAGAACGCTGCACCACCTTTCTCTTCATTTGTTCCATTCTGAACTCCACTGGTAATTTATGCTAAGGGTCAAAGGATTTCTAAGAATTCATCTCATGCACTAAAATGTTATGTGCAAATACACAGTGCAAATACACAGACAAGCTGATTGAATATTTACCCAGGTAGCCAAAAACTGTCAAGGGCCTTATTATTTCTACTCCAGGTGTGTTGATGGGAACAAGAATCATGCTGTGTTGTTTGTGTCTGGTCAAAAGAAAAGTAGATGTTAGGAAGTTTGCTAAGTGGAAAAATAAAACATGTTAGGTGGAGACTCAACTGTCATCTTTTCATTGTTGCTATCATGTAATCATGTAAGTAACAATGTCTGGAATAGGAATTGTGTAAAAATCATTACATTAAGTACATTCAGATGCAGGCTGTAATCTGGAAAAACAATGATTTGAAATATATGTGAAAGTTATTTAATTGAGGCTTCTCCTTGCTCAGAATGGTAACTGGGAACTGACATTTAATATATTAAACATTTCAAGATTATTGCCTTGGATCTAAATATCTAATCACTTAATTACTTACAGACAGTTTTGAAAAATTTTATATATCTTATAATTGGATCCAAACAGCTTTGAGAATTCAGCACCACTTTTTAAAACAGGAAATTTCACAGTGAAGAATGTATACCAACACTTCCTAAAATGTTTTCTAAATATTTCTTTAGCAAAATAATTGTGAAACAACAGATATATGACATTTAATATCATAATATACTTTATATTATTATAATTTATGAGCCTAAATAGTGAATTTTAAGTAAATTAAGTGAGTACAAAAAAAGACTGACTCTTATTCCTCGTAGATTTCTCAATCACTATTGTTTTATTACCTGAGTTCAGACTTATTGTTAATTCTTCCCATAACAATTGCAATTTTGCACTTTGGATTCCCAGCTCCTAAAACCAGAGAGACAATGAAGAGAATACATCATAAAAAGAAATTTTTAGTTTGACATTTCACACTAAAAGTTCTAATCCTTCTAAGTTTACCTCTGGCAAAACAAACACACACACAGGAAGAAAGCCCTTGATCATTAAAAAAAGAAATGCTTATGTACAAAACTGTATATCACTCAAGAAAATTGACTAACTAAGGCCAAGAATGGACTTCTTCAATGAGAACTGCTGCATGAAAATAACCAGAAGTCAAAGAAGCCATGAAAGAACTGCAGCCCTTAAGACAAAATGATGGCTCTCCCATTCATACCATTTCAAACACCAGCATGCTAGAAAGATTATGAACTTCTTCTAGCAAAATATGCTAGCTTAGATCTCATTTTCTCTGACCTATGGACAAGAGTACCAAAACTCACGATATTTACTCCTCAACCAGTGACTGAGAAAGACTTAATTTCCCCAGCCATGGAGTAGGATCAGGGTGAGTCTGTTTCAATTAAACAAACTGAAAAGCATTAATCCATCTACAAACAATTAGAAATTTGAATACTTACTGGATATGTAACAATATTAAGTAATTTTAGGTGTGCTAATGACATTGTGGTTACATTTTAAAAAGAGCTCTTATTGAGATGCACACTGAAATATTCGTGAGAGACATAATGTGATATCTGGGACTTATTTCAAAATAATATGGGGAGAGGAGGAAATGGGAATAGGGATGAAGCAAGGTTGGTGCCCTGAAAGTGAATCATGTTTTCCTGCTTCTTCATTTAATGAATAATTTTCCATTGTATTCTGGACATAATGATTCCTTTGTTTTGAAGACTCTGGATTCTGTTCTCTCTCTCTGAAGACCGTTAATGTTATTGTTTTAAGAGGCAATTAACTTAGGTAGAGTCAAACTGCAGAGTCTGTCTCAGTTAAGGTGAATGAGAGGCCACATTTCACTTTAGCTCTTTCATTTAGCTGCAAGGTGCTTTGAGTCTGCCTTGTGAATCACTTTGATTCATGAGTAAGCCAGAGGCTTGGACAAAGCTTACACAGGAAACAGAGCTCTCTTTCTCCAGTTTTCCCTTTCCTGGAGTCTCACCCTATTCTATCATTTTTCTGGGAGCAATGGCTGCCTTACTATTCTCTAGTTCCTTAGGACACAAAGACCTACGTTATCTAAAGAAGCGTCAGCATTCTCACACCATTGAGTCCTTAGGCCAAATTCTTAAAATGAGGCCTCGGGCCCATCTCATCTTCTAAAGTCTGACTCTGCTACAAAATCAGCTGTCTTTTGTCACTCTACAGACTCTTCAGGTAGTTATTTTTTTGTAGTTTTATAGCTGTTATCTGTGAGAAGGTCAATCTTAGGTGGTTAATCCACCACACCAGAAATGGAACTCCCCTAGGGTTTTTAAAACTTTGCCAAAACCAGGTTTTCACTTATCTCATGTGATGGTTTCTTAAATCAGGTACCTATCATTAATGTCAGTTGAAGTTTTAGAAATGCAATGATCACCCCAAAATTTGATCACATAAGAAGCAGAATCAGGAATCTTAGAAGCTTAAAAATTTTTAAATCAATAAAATCAAGAGCTTACCATTCTATTCCCCTCAATTATCCTATATTGTGAATTATACATGTAAAGTAAAATATGGTTAAGGTTAAAAGACAATTGTCTTAAAACCAAAGCTCTAATTTGGGTTTCTTTAAATTTAATGGAAACTATTTTTTTTTCAATCAGTTCTGAAAAGACTCTTTATAAGAAGGATGTATCAGCTGCTACATCTTCCAGATTTTAGTGAAAAAAGATTTCCCCACTCACATATCTCAAAATTAAGTTTTAAAAATCTCAGATGTTATACTCTTGATGTTGAGTCCACTTGACTATCCTCATTTATTGAACCATGTTTCACTTTCCAAATTGTGTTTAGTTATTTTTACAAAAGCGTGTCCTTCTGATTTTTACAGGTGCTAATACAAAGAAAATGAATTCCACGATTCTGAGGATCAACCCAAAAAACATTAGGATGATTCAAAGAGTAGATGATAAAACTTAAATTTCAATGTGGATATTAATGGAAATTCCTTATCTGAAAACGCTGAGCAGAGGGAATTTTTTTTACCCTTGATTGACTCTGGTTCTGCAATGATATGCAATCATGCTTTGATTTTTAGCTAGAAATTATAGAGAAAAGAATCCTTTCCAGAAAGGCTTATTTTTAATTTTTCAACTGGATATTTTTCCACTTGCAATTTTTTAGGTTTTACTTGTAGGAAGACTTGAGGCTCTAAGAATGAAGAGTCAGGCCACTTGCCCCATATAACACATTGTCTCCTTGGTGGGTGTACGTCTAAAAATCAGATTAGGACATAATGGTGTGACTTGGGGTTCATTTCATTAGAGATCTTTTCTTTGTCCACTTTATCCTGGTAATCAAAACCATTTTGGGTGCATCTTTTAAGGATTCATGTATCTTAATCCTTCAAAAGTAAAATCTTCTCTATAATTCCCTTAAAACCTAACTGAAAGCATGCCTTTTCTAATTCCATAATTTTTCTCTACTATTTCCCAATAGCATTTCTTGTCCTGCTCTTTTTATCATGAAAAACTGTTGCCACAACTTTATTTAAGTACCCAACAGATTTCAGATATCATGTAAATTTTGATGAAACTCAAGAAACTAGGAAAATACTTCTTCAATTCTGCTTTGCCCAATCTAATATGGAAAACAACTCAGATTCTAAAAAAGTGAAACTTCTAAATTGGCTCTCCTTTTTGGGGTCATTAAATAGAGGAAGTAAGGATGAATACATAAGCTATAAATTTTGAAATATTTTGATTTAACCTTGATGTTTCAGAAAATGGGAAAACCCTCTCACAAATATATCATCTCATCTTAGCTACAAGCATAATTTGGCAGATGCAGCTGCTGAAATGTCCTTCTTCTAGAGTTTTTGTTCTCATGTTATTTTACTTAATGGACAGGATGCCAAATGTCACAAATTAAATATATTAAAGGAAATCTGAATAGATCAGAAAGCATTTAAATATTTATCTGCTATGTCACAGGCCTTCATGAGTGAAAACAGATGGCACAGATAAAATAATTTTGTTTTTAATCCAGACTCTGTGGTATTTCAAGACTGTTGAAATGCCAGGATTAAGTCAGGCTGAAAGGGACATTTTGCTGATATTTGCTGATGAGTTTTAATTTTACACGTTCTTACAACCACATGACTATCAAACAAAATCATTCTATAACACAAGGAAATATGACAGGTGGAGAAAAACATAACTGTTGAGTATGGATATGGCCTGCAACCATAAGGAAAGTGATATAAACAATAATATAATATGAAGTACAATTAGTCATTTACAAAGCATCAAGGTTATTTCTACCAATATTGAACTTCTGATGTGAAATATATAAACTTCATTTGGTCTTAGCATTAATACTAATGAAAAGTGAAAGAGTGAGTCACTCAGTCGTATTTGACTCTTTGTGCACCCGTGGATCATACATTGCCCACCAGGCTCCTCTGTCCATGGAATTCTCCAGGGAAGAATACTGGAGTGGGTAGCCATTCCCTTCTTCAGGGTCTCCCACATTGCAGGCAGATTTTAAAAACAATTATGTGTTAACTAACATTTTACAATGAAATTTCCACTTGTTAAAAAAAAATGTTTATCATACAGTTAAGGAAAAAAAAGAAAATCTCATGTGTTCCCTTGGGTTATATGTGCTATTGTTAATAGGAGAAACAACCTTTGAAATTCACTTATTCTTCCTCTAGGAAGGTTTACATCTAAAAAGTATTCTATAAATGTTACATGCTGTGACTACTACAAAATATAGTTGAATCAAAATCAGGTCCAAATAGATCAGAATTGAAATTTAAAAAAAGATTAAATAATCAAGACATAAAAAAAAAAAACTAGAAGAAAAAACAATTTAGTATCTATGAAATTTCTGAATGGAAAAGAAATTTTAAACCTCAAAAATAATAAACGTGGGAATTCCCTTGGGCTTCAGTGGCTAGGAATCCAACGGCCCAGGTTCAATCCTTGTGTGTGGCCAAAAAGAAAAAATAAATTAAAAGAGGAAGACTGATTGGCTGATCTGTATTAAACTATTGTACAGTAAGAAACAAAATTGGGCTTCCCTGGTGGCTCAGCAGTAAAGAATCTTCCTGCCAATGCAGAAGACGCAAGTTTGATCCCTGGGTCAGGAAGATCACCTGGAGGAGGAAATGGCAACCCACTCCATGGACAGAAGAGTCTGGTGGACTACAGTTCATGGGGCCACAAATAGTCAGACACGATTTAGCAACTAAACAATAACAACAAAGAAACAAAACAAGAGCAAACAAACAAAAAACCCAACAATTTAGGGAAAATATCTCACATATAGCTGGCAAGGGAAGGGGAATGGTACTGAACTGGTACTGAATTACAAGTTTTTTAAGACAGCAAAATGGTAGTGGAACAAGACATTCAACTGGCAATGTTCTAGGGAAATAGATATTTTCATACATTATTGGTGAGAGTACAAAGTGATACCATCCCTATGAAGTATAATTTGGCAACATCCATCAAAATTACAGATTCACTTAGTCTTTAATCCACCTATTCAACTTTTGAGATTTATCCTACAGATACAGCTGCTCCTGAAATTCCTAGGTGTTGCTAGTGGTAAAAAACACGCCTGCCAATGCAGGAGATATAAGAGATGGAGGTTCGATCCCTGGGTCGGGAAGATCCCATGGAGAAGAGCATGGCAGCCCATTCCAGTATTCTTGCCTGGAGAGTTGCATGGACAGAGGAGCCTGGTGGGCTACAGTTCATAGGGTCACAAAGAGTCAGACATGACTGCAGTGACTTAGCATGCATGAATGAACTGAGAGAGGAAAGAATTGGGCATAAATCAATATCATCAACAGAAGACAATTATATGGATGTGTCCATATAATGGAACCCTTAAAAGAATAAGAAAACATTCTAAGCAATTATCTGAAAGAACTCTAAGATTATTCTATAGAATGCTATCTTTAGTGTAACAAGAAAAGTGATAGTTAGACATGGTTAGTCCCATTCTTCAAAATCCCTCAGTAAGATAAGATTAAGTACAATTTCCTACTACATCTACAAAGATGCTCTCTATAACATTATTTGTAATACCAAAACACTAGAAAAATCTTATAACAGTTGAATAGTAAGGCAAATTATGATAATCTATACAACAAAATATTATTTATCTACTAAAAATGTCATTTATAGGGAGTTTGGAGTAACATGAAAGTGCTTAAGCAAAAATGCTAAGTAAAAAACTCATATACAAAAAAAAAAAAAAAAACCTCATATACAGGACTTCTCTGGTGATCCAGTGGTTAAGACTCCACACTTCCAGTGTAGCAGTCATGGGTTTGATCCATGGTGAGGGAACCAAGATCCCACAAGCCATACAGTATGGTCAATGCCTCCCCACTAAAAAAAAAAAAAAAACAAAAAACAAAACCCAAACCTCCCCCAAATCATATAAAACATTAATTCAATATGTAGTATGGATATTAAAGAGTTGGATGTGACCGAGCATGCAAACACACACCCACCTGTGGTAACCACATATCTGATCTCTTTTTTTTTGTGGTTGCTTGTTTTCAGAGTAAAATTGACCTATGACTTATATTAGTTCCCATTATATGACATAGTGATTGAATATTTCTATACATTTTAAAGTGACCACTATGATAAATCTGGTTATGATATGTCACCATATAAAAATTACTTAGTTACTGACTATACACCTCACACTGTACATTTCATCCCCATGATTCATTTATTTTGCAACTGGAAGTTTGTAATTCCTTTTTAAGAGTTTGTAATCTCTTAATCTCCCTCACCTATTTCTTTTCCCCATCTTCCTCCTCCCATCTGGCAAACATCTGTTTTTTGTTTGTATCTATAACTGTTTCTGTTTTGTTTAATGTTTGTTCATTTGTTTTGTGATGGTATTTTAAATAGAATAGTCAGAGGTTGCCTCAATGAGGAGGTGGTGATTGGACAAACATTTGAAAGACATGAGGGAGTGAACCTTGTGTATATTAAAAGAAAGCACATTCCAGGCAGATAGAAGAGCCAGTACCAAAGCCCTAGGAAGGAATGTGCCTGGTCCATTTCAAAACAGCATGGAGGCTGGTGCGGCAGAATAAGTAAGCAAAGAGGTGAGTAAAAGGAAATAAGTCAGAGAGGTACTGAGGGATGGAGGCAGCCCTTGTGGGAACTTGTAGATCATTCTAAGAATTTAGTGGAAGGTCGCTTGTTTGCTTCCTCCTGGCCACAAAATACATAAGAAAAAAAAGTATAAAAGCTAAGAGAAAGCGAAAGATCAGAGAGTCTAGAGAGGGTGTGCATGTATGCTCAGTTGCTCCGACTCTTTGTGACTCCCTCGACTCCTGCCAGGCTCCTCTGCTCATGGGATTTCCCAGACAAGAATTCTGGAGTGGGTTGCCATTTCCTACCCCAGGGGATCTTCCCTGCTCAGGGATTGAACCTGCGTTTCCTGCATCTCCTTCATTGGGAGGTCGATTCTTTACCACTGAGCCACCTAGGGAGCCCCTAGAGAGGGCAGGGATAATATTAAGAGCAGTATCCTTCATAAGAGATCAGAGTAATGATCAGCTATGGTAAGGAGAAGAGATGCCTCCTTTGGAAGAATTGTGCTAGAGCCTCCTAAGAAAGGCTGAAAATACTCATCTCTTAGCAAATTTGCCCTCAGTGAATTCACATTGGTAGCTGAAACTGGCCATGGTGGGAGTATTTACACCAGGAAGAATGGCAAACACTGCAAATCTAGGTACTTTTTTCTTGGTGAGGTGGTTTAGCTGCAATGCAAATAACTCTTCCTCAAAGACTGGTAGATAACAAGGAGGAGAACCTGTCTGTACCCTCAGACACACACTGTCAGAAGGTGAAGACCTCAGTGACCTACAGCCTCTTTTCTGTGAACCAACAGGAATGTTAGATCAACTGCTTAGAGTAAAAAAGGTATGGGTCTGAAATAACTTCTGAAGGTAGAGACTAAGCCTAGTCTCCTCTGAGAAAGTAAATAAGGGAACTATTATGCAAATGTGAGGAGAGTTCAGGTCAAACAGCCTACCAGTGTTGAATCTGCATACATTTCTTTCTCTAACTTTCATTTGTTTGGAAGTGGGGGGAGGGGGAGACAGTTGAGATAGGCTTCCCAGGCAGAAGGATGTGAAAAGTTTGTGGCTGGTCACTGAAGATTACAAGAAGGCACAAGAATTTAAAGTCATGGGGAAAGGCATACTCTGGGGTCAAGGACAGAGGAGGAGTTCAGTGAAGCCAAGGAGAGTCTCACAGTGTTAAGTGTTAATAAAATATAAAATGATCTGGTATAAAACTTTAAACTCTACTGTAAATGCTTAATGATTACTCAGACTTTATTTTTGATAATTTAGTCTTCAAAAAGATAATTTTCTGAGTGAACAATCATTTTTGTTTTCTTTCTTAGATAAAATAATTTTAGACAGTATTTGTCTAGATATTACCTACAAGTCCTTATTAGCTGCCTTGAGGTGCTCTGGTGAATTCTCTTGGTTTGGCAGTCAGTACCTCAGCTGCAGGAACGTTCCCACTCCCTTCAGTTAAGTGGAAACTTGGAAAAGTCTGTAGCTTTTGAAACAAGATTGAATTCCTTCAAGTTTATAACCAAGGATACTTAAGAACTTGGATCTGGCTTCACAGGATGGTTATACATAAATAAAAGATCAAGTGCTCACAAGATTACGTCTCCGGAAAGCACTCTTGGATGTAAGACAAAGGCGGGGTGTAAAAACGAAAACAAAAGTAGTCTGAGTTAGAGAGTGTCATTTGATTTTACTCTCTGCATTCAAGACTGCTCCTGTCTGCCTACTGAAACAGGTTGGTTTTTTCTTTCTTTTTCATTCAGAGTTGGATATGACTTTTTTTTAAAGTCCAAAGATTTTGTATATTTACCTATGCAGAGGGAATCGAGGCATAAAAGTTTACATGTGCAAAAAATAGCTATTTGAAAAGTTATACACTTCAACCTTAAAAATATGAATATAGCAAGAAGAAAATATTATTTTAATACCATTAGTTGCCTATAAAGCTTTGTTAGTAACAGGGTTTGCTATACCATTTTTTTCTTGCTTTGTTTTATAAACACCAATTTTTTTAATTCTTGTAATAATTATAAAGGCATTTAAATGTGTTTGTATTTATCTGCCAGAAGGATCACTTCTGCAAATAATTTCCAGTCCTATATTTATTTACTCATATTTTTAGTATGATTAATTCTTTTAAAATATCTTTCCTTAATATCTTATACTGTTTGGCCATATTATACCTTATCACCAGGTTCAAGATTTCTGTGATAAAAGGGAAGGAAAGAACAAAGTTCATATTGTGTTAATAATTAACATATAAGAAAATGAACACTAGAGTGGTCTTCTAGATTGGAACTTTTCAAATAACTATAAGGATAAAACAGTCATTTTAAATTGTGAGCATCTGGTTTTTATGAAAGCAGTTCTATGTGATGTTTTTCCTCTATGTGGCCTTCTTCATTTTGCTTTACTCATTTACAAAAGGTTAGCAAGTATAAGAATATTCTTTTGAAAATGTAGCATAAGCTGGTGTACTGTTTTGAAAATAATATCTTTATTAATGATTCTATAAGAACATTTGCGATTCTTCCAAGGACAAAAAATAACCCAAGGAAGACAGAAGGGCTAAGGAAAAAGCATAACAAAGCTTACCACTATAATAAAAATGCTAAAAGTTATTATTATATATATTTTAAAATGTGAATTTTGTGCAAGCTTATCTTAATACTACAGGGTATTAATTGACAACATAGTAGAATGATGAGACATGAGATTCCTGGAATATCATCTTTCCATTCCTAGAATAACAGCTTTATACCTATTAGTAAATGTTATAGTTTGATAAATATTTGCTGGCCACCTAGAGTGTACCAGGCACTCTCTTCAGTTATTAATTACAAACAGAAATCCAATAGGTCACAGTCTTAGGGAACTCAGACCACAGAGGGAAAAGGTAGTCTGGGAAACTCCACAGGACCAGGCCAGTTCTCTGATATGTAGATACAATTGATACGTAGATACAGTTATTGGATTGGGAAAGTCTTCTAGAAAGGTGAAGTCTGAGTTAACTGAATAGGAAATGGCCTTTCTAGGGACGGGAAGGAAACAGTATATCAGATAAAAGAACAGAATGAGTAATGATGTAGATGCATACTACGGCATGGTGTGTGCCAAAAAACCACTGGCCAGTCAGTACTGTCACCATCTACAGTGTGAGGTGCACAGTTCAGGGTGTACAGGAACCGTGGGTAGGACTACATCATGGAGCCTTGGGTGTCATGGTAACGAGCTTAGATTGTATCTTTCAGAGAGATGTGTCTTTTAGGTGGGGAGTTAAGCAGGAGAGTGACAAGACTGACATCTTAGAGCACTCTGATGGCAGTAAGAGAAATGTTGGAACAAGGAAGTGGTAAGAAGGAATGAGAACAGTAGGATACCAGTTGGGAAGACATTGTAATAGGCCAGGTGATAATGTGGTTGAATTATGTGAAAAGGAAGAGACAGATTTGAGACCTATTTGGAAGGTAAAATCAGAATTTAGGGGCAGACTGAAAATCTGGGATGAAGGGATGAAGATAAGAGAGGAATCAAGGACGGTGCAGGCTTAAGGCTTAGGTGACTAGTGGGACAACAGTTCTACCAAACAGTAGTTTACAATCATCATGCAGTGGCAAGTTTTGGAGGGAAGCTAACTAGAGGAGACTTTGTTTTATAAAAGCCAACAACTAAAATTAAGTACAATTCTGAGATAATTTATTTAACTTAATTTAAAATAAATTCATGAATAAATATAAGTAAAACATTTATTTTAAATAATTTATTTTAATTTAAAATTTTAATTTATTGTTGACATACTGCATAAGAATCACAAAGTTGTGTATGTAAAAATTATAGGGCTTAATGATTAAGAACATTTCCCAGGGTATTATTTTTTATCTTCCTTCTGTAAATCCCAGTTCCTGTACAGACTTGTAAAAACAAGCGATGAAAAACTATTCTTGAGGGTATACTCCAATGTGACTTCCATTAAAGAGTTTCAAAGAGTGGCAGACTCAGGGTCACATATGTTACAGCAACAAACTATTCTCTAATAAAAGCATAAAACATATGCTAGAGCAAAAGTGTTTCCACTTAAGCAATATTAAAATAAATACACTGTATTCTTTTTGCCATTTAGATTGGAACCATGGCTTTGGAATACAACCAGTCAACAGATTACTATTATGAGGAAAATGAAATGAATGACACTCATGACTATAGTCAGTATGAAGTGATCTGTATAAAAGAAGAGGTCAGAAAATTTGCAAAAGTTTTCCTACCTGCCTTCTTCACAATAGCTTTCATCATTGGACTTGCAGGCAATTCCACTGTAGTGGCGATTTATGCCTATTACAAAAAGCGGAGAACCAAAACAGACGTGTACATCTTGAATTTGGCAGTGGCAGATTTACTACTTCTATTCACTTTGCCTTTTTGGGCAGTTAATGCAGTTCATGGGTGGGTTTTAGGGAAAATCATGTGCAAAGTCACTTCAGCCTTGTACACAGTCAATTTTGTCTCTGGAATGCAGTTTCTGGCTTGTATCAGCACAGACAGATACTGGGCAGTAACTAAAGCTCCCAGTCAATCGGGAGTGGGAAAACAATGCTGGGTCATCTGTTTCTGTGTCTGGGTGGCTGCCATCTTGCTGAGTATCCCTCAGTTGGTTTTTTATACAGTAAATCATAAAGCTAGGTGCATTCCCATCTTTCCATACCACCTAGGAACATCAATGAAAGCATCAATTCAAATACTGGAAATCTGCATTGGATTTGTAATACCCTTTCTTATCATGGCAGTGTGCTACTTCATCACGGCAAAGACACTCATCAAGATGCCTAACATTAAAAAATCTCGGCCCCTCAAAGTTCTGCTCACAGTGGTCATAGTTTTCATCGTCACTCAATTACCTTATAACATTGTCAAGTTCTGCCAAGCCATAGACATCATCTACTCCCTGATCACTGACTGTGACATGAGCAAACGCATGGATGTTGCCATCCAAATCACAGAGAGTATTGCACTCTTTCACAGCTGCCTCAACCCAGTCCTGTACGTTTTCATGGGAACCTCTTTTAAAAACTACATCATGAAAGTTGCCAAGAAATACGGATCCTGGAGAAGACAAAGACAAAATGTGGAGGAGATTCCTTTCGAATCTGAAGAAGCTACAGAGCCAACCAGTACTTTCAGCATTTAAATATAAGACCTATCTGTCTCTTGCTTCAATACACATGAATGATGCTTCCCGCTGAGATCAAACATCTGCATTTTTCTGAAATTCAAATTTCAAACACTGTGGTGGCAACTTGTAGCAAAGAAGAGGTTGGGGTAGGAAAGGGGAGTGGGGTAGAAGCCAAGAAAAAGAGGAAACAAATAATAAATTCATAAAACATAGAAATTAAAACTAACAACATAAGAAAATAGTATTAACAGTCATACATAAGAAAAACACTACAAGTTAGGTCATCTAAAACAGATTGTTAAAGAGATTTAGTTTAAGGGTCATTTACAGTTATTTTAAATTATCTAAATTTTAATATAACAATTTTCCTGCATAATTTTAATACTTGAATAATCATGCAGCAACATTTAATGTCTTTTTCTTTTTCCTGTTCCTAATTTGTAAGTGATTTAATAAAACTCCAGAAAGAATAAAAACTAGCAATGAGAAAAAAAAAAGCTTTTCTGGCTATTTTAATGTATTACTAGTAAGTTTCTTAACATATAATTTACTTTGATGTCAACTTTCTTTAGTAATAAGCTGGTTATCCTATTAGACTTATCATATATACTCTAGAAGCAATTTTCAGACAATCACAGGTTTTAATTTTTATAATTGCCTAAAGGAATTATCCACTTATGTGATTCTATTACCGAGGGTTGACTAAATATTTTCCTATATATAAAGACTTATTTTTCACTTAAACACTTGTATTTTTAAACAATGAAAATATGTACCACAAATTACTTTTAATAACATGTACTGCTTATCTCTTTAAAAATTATGTATAAATTATTATAGTCCAGGTAATATGCCCCTCCTAAAATTTAATTTTGGTAGAAATGACAATGGCTAAACATGGTGTGCACTAATATGAATTTTTACCTGACAAACTGTAAAAAAAATAGATGTTTTCTGCTCTTAAAATAAACATTGCCTAATCAAGACATTATTTTAAGATTACTTTCTTTTATCAACTATTTCTAAATTTGAAAATGCTTTCAAAGATACAATTTAAAGAACTGTGGTCATGAAATGAATAACTATGTATCTTATTATTCTAGCACAGCATCTGGCATGAAGGATCATTATGAATACTCACCACTGCTCCACCATTTCCTGCCATTAATTATATAGCTGTCTCCATCTCGCTGGATGCTACATTCAATATTTGTGGCATCACTTGAAGCTACATCGGGCTCTACAAATAAGCAAAGGCTGAATTTACAGGCAGGCAGATACCACTGGTTTATAAAAGACACTTAAAGAAATGAGAACTCTTTGATGACAGAGGCATCTTTGTCTTTTTCATCTTTGTACCATTACACATAGTAGGTATTCAATAAACGTGCACTGAGAGAATAAATGAAATATTTAGAACAATTCAGATAGATCAGCTATCCAAATTGTGTTTTTGGCTTACTCAGTGACACATGACTTGGGTTACAACTCACTTAATCCTCTTTCTAATCATCAAACATACATTAAAAATATCATTGTTTACTTCCCACAATGGAAATCTGTACTACATATTTGCAAGCCAGATTTCCCCACCAACAGTTCAGTTCAGTTCAGTCACTCAGTCGTGTCCAACTCTTTGCAACCCCATGGACTGCAGCATGCCAAGCTTCCCTGTCCAACACCAATTCCCGGAGCTTCCTCAAACTCATGTCCATTGAGTCAGTGATGCCATCCAACCATCTCATCCTCTGTCATACCCTTCTCCTCCTGCCTTCAATCTTTCCTAGCATCAGGGTTCGCATCAGATGGCCAAAGTATCAGTCCTTCCAATGAATATTCAGGACTGATTTCCTTTAGGATGGACTGGTTGGATCTCCTTGCAGTCCAAGGGACTCTCAAAGAGTCTTCTCCAACACCACAGTTCAAAAGCATCAATTCTTTGGTGCTCAGGTTTCTTTATAGTCCAACTCTCACATCCATACATGACTACTGGAAAAACCATAGCTCTGACTAGATGGACCTTCATTGGCAAAGTAACGTCTCTGCTTTTTAATATGTTGTCTAGGTTGGTCATAACTTTTCTTCCAACGAGCAGGCGTCTACTAATTTCATGGCTGCAGTCACCATCTGCAGTGATTTTGAAGCCCAAGAAAATAAAGTCTGTCACTGTTTCCATTATTTCCCCATCTATTTGCCATGAAGTGATGGGACTGGATGCTATGATTTTAGTTTTCTGAAAGTTGAGTTTTAAGCCAACTTTTTCACTTTCCTTTTTCATTTTCATCGAAAGACTCTTTAGTTCTTCCCTTTCTGCCATAAGGGTGGTGTCATCTGCATATCTGAGGTTATTGATATTTCTCCTGGTAATCTTGATTCCAGCTTGTGCTTCATCCAGCCTGACATATTTTTTTTATATACTCTGCATATAAGTTTAATAAGCAGGGTGACAATATACAGCCTTGACGTACTCCTTTCTTAATTTTGAACCAGTCTGTTGTTCCATGTCCAGTTCTAACTGTTGCTTCCTGACCTGCATACAGATTTCTCAGAAGGCAGGTCAGGTGGTTGGGTATTCCCATCTCTTGAAGAATTTTCCACGGTTTGTTGTGATTCACACAGTCAAAGCCTTTGGCATAGTCAATAAAGCAGAAGTAGGTGTTTTTCTGGAACTCGCTCTTTTTTTGATGATCCAACAGATGTTGGCAATTTGATCTCTGGTTACTCTGTCTTTTCCAAATCCAGCTTGAACATCGGGAATTTCACAGGTCATGTACTGTTGAAGCCTGGCTTGGAGAATTTTGAGCATCTCTTTGCTAGCGTGTGAGATGAGTGCAATTGTGTGGTAGTTTGAGCTTTCTTTGGCATTGCCTTTCTTTGGAACTGGAATGAAAACTGACCTTTTCCAGTCCTGTGGCCACTGCTGAGTTTTCCATATTTGCTGGCATATTGAGTGCAGCACTTTCACAGCATCACTTTTAGGATCTGAAATAGCTCAAATGGAATTCCATCATCTCCACTAGCTTTGTTCGTAGTGATGCTTCCTAAGGCCCACTTGACTTTTGCATTCCAGGATGTCTGGCTCTAGGTGAGAGATCACACCATCATGATTATCTGGGTCGTGAAGATCTTTTTTGTATATTTCTTCTGTGTATTCTTGCCACCTCTTCTTAATAGCTTCTGCTTCTGTTAGGTCCATACCATTTCTGTCCTTTATTGTGCTCATCTTTGCATGCAATGTTCCCTTGGTATCTCTCATTTTCTTCAAGAGATCTCTAGTCTTTCCTGTTCTATTGTTTTCCCCTATTTCTTTGCAGTGATCACTGAGGAAGGCTTTCTTTTCTTTCCTTGCTATTCTTTAGAACTCTGCATTCAAATGGGTATATCTTTCCTATTCTCCTTTGCCTTTTGCTTCTCTTCTTTTCACAGCTATTTGTAAGGCCTTCTTAGACAACCATTTTGCCTTTTTGCCTTTCTTTTTCTCGGGGATGGTCCTGATCACCATAGGTTTAGTATATTAACCAACTTTTTTTTAAATTAATTTTTTTGGGAGTATATTTGATTTACAATGTTGTGTTAGTTTCTGCTGTACAGAAAAGTGAATCATAATATCCACTCTTTCATAGATTCTTTTCCCATACAGGTCACTAGTTCCCTGTGCTGTACAGTAGGCTATATACAAGCTATCTATTATATACGTGTGTGTGTGTGTGTGTGTGTATAGTATGTATATTCAGTCCCAATATCTCAATTTATCCCTTCCTGCCGCTTGCTCCCTTGGTAACCATAGCTTGTTTTCTACATCTCTGACACTATTTCTGTAGTATCTTAAACAACTTCTAACTGTGCCTTTCAAATTCCATCAGTAATGCTGTCATCGATCTATTTTGCATTCTATAAAACTGGCTCAACATTTAATGTCTTCAGAAAGCTTTCCATAGGACACCTTTACAAGACTGCTTTACAGCACTGCATTTTAGAACTTAACAGGCTAGTTCTAAATCATAGTAATCTGCATTTGTTAATATGCTGCTCTTTTGAATGTATCCTTCAAATAGTTTATGTGTTCCCTTCCTAAAACTAGAGGCACTCTTTCTTTAGAAAAGGAGCTGTCTACTTGTTTTTTTTTAAATTTATATTTATGGTTGTGCTGGGTCTTTGTTTTTGGGCACTGGCCTTCTCTGGTTGTGGAGGACGCGGGCTGCTCTCTAGCTGCAGTGCATGAGCGTCTCGCTGCGGTGGCCTCCCCTGTTGCGGAGCACAGGCTCTAGGTGCATGGGCTTCAGTAGTTGGGGTGCACAAGTTCAGCTGCTCTGCAGCATGGGGAATCTTCCCAGATCAGGGATCATACCATGTCCCCTGCATTGGCAGGTAGATTCTTATCCACTGTACCACCAGGGAGGTCCCAGTTTTACTGTTATAAATACATGCAGTGTTATAGAAGGATAATAAATTCTGACAAATTTACGGCTAGATGAAACAGTTTAATTCTAACTCAATTATAAAGCAATGACTTTGTTCTTTGAGTAAGAGTTCTTAATAACTGTTTCCTATGTACAAATATACCAAGACCCACTTTTATTAACATGCTCCTACTTTCATCAGCCCACATGGTTATCATTTATAATTTGAGCTATATGACCAACATGGGTTAAAAGTTCTATTTTTTTTGATTTATGGCAGAGTGGAATACTTTTTAAGTGTCAGTATAAAATTATCACAAAGATGAATATTTCATACACGAAAGTAAAAAAGATCTTAAATGTCCTTAGAAGGCAATTTTAAATGCAAGTCAAAAGATTATGAAACTAGGTTTACTCTGTTGCTAAAGCAGGCTGCCAGAAAACATCTGGTATCCTCCTAAAGTGGAATGATTTTATTCTGCACATTTTAAAACGCCAAAATATTAAAACTGGGCTCACAACAAACACATTCATATTTCTGGTCACAGGAAAATTTGCCTCAACACAGAGCCACATTCCACATTTCTTTAGTTCCTCCATAATAACCTGGCAAGAGTGTGCAATGGGAGAACGTGACTGATTTGCTCTTACCTGTCATGCAGAAGCAGGAGGCAATACTCCCTTGAAGAAGAGGCTCTAGCCACTCCTGCTTCTGTTTCTCACTTCCATACAGGTGGAGTACCTCCATGTTCCCCGTGTCTACATGTAATAAAGAAAAGCATTTATTTTGCATTTAAAAATGTACTAATATAAAAAAAATGTACTAATATGAAATCCAAACATTATATAGATAAAAGACATGAATCTTTTTAGAGAAAATATTTACTAACAAAAATGTTTTGAAACATAATAGATGAGATCAGGTATGTTCAGGGTGGCATGGCCATAGACTAAACATAATAGTAAATATAATTTACAATGAAGGTATGCCATAAGTAGTTATAACTACGTGGCATTTGGTGCCTATTATTCAGGTTGATCTGAATCACAGACACTTGTCTACTTCATCCCAATGAAGCATGGTTCTAGTGCGTTTTGACTCAGTCAGGACTGAGGAAAATAATTTACTGGCTAACTTTTGCCTGCTATCTTGCAAATATACTCTGCTAGGAATGATACTGCAGTGCTCCTGGAGAAAAATTAACATTACTCATATACTGAGGGGGTTTCCTGGTGGCTCAGTGGTAAAGAATGTGCCTGCCAAGCAAGAGATGCAGGTGTGATTCTTCCTTCAGGAAGACCCCCTGAAGTAGGGAATGGCAACCCACTCCAATATTCTTGCCTGGAAAATCCCATGGACAGAGGAGCCTGGTGGGTTGCAGTCCATGGGGTTGTAAAAGCATTGGATATGACTTAGCGACTAAACAACAACATTCTACTGAGATTACAGCCCTGAGACTCCTGTCCCTCAAACACACCCTATGCTTTCTAACTTCCACATGCTTACTTGGGCCAGGACTTCTTTCAGGTGAAATTCTACCTGTCACTCCTAAGAAAATTTGTGTTTCTTCGCCAACTCCATTGAGAAGACTCCTCAACCACCTAATCAGAAATATCTCCTTCCTTTGACCACGAATAGTAATTATTGTCTCTTTACCACTAACACTGCCCTTGCTTTTGTGACTCTATTCTTTGAATGTGCTCAGCCACTCAGTCATGTCCAACCCTCTGTGACCGTATAGACTGCAGTCTGCCAGGCTCCTCTGTCCCTGGGATTTCCCAGGCAAGGAACGGCTTCCTACTTCCTTTGCCAGGGGGTCTTCCCGACCCAGGGATAGAGCTCACAGCTCCTGCATCTCCTGCGCTGCAGGCAGATTCTTTTATTGCAGGCAGATTTTCCTACCACTGAGCCATTGGGGAAGCCTTTTGTGACTCCATACCATATAGAAAATTACTAGGTAGTATCTCAAGGATGCTAAACATGGAACTCTGCCCTGGATAGAAAGTGACAGTAGATGACGTAACAGACTCTCTTTAGCCTCAGGGGGCGTTGCACAGTACATGATACACTGCAGTGTCACCCTCAGGTGAAAAAGGACGCCTCACGTCTGCTGTGGAGCGAAACGTGCTAGATGCCTTTCTCTGCTTTTCATTTCCATCAGCTTTCTAAAAATATCCTCTAAAACCTTTCCCTTGAACACTGCTTACTTATCAGATTTTGAGGAAGAATTTTTCAATATCATCTCTTAAAATGATATTAAGGACAGTTATTGAAATGCCTATAGTCTAAGCTAAGTCTCTCAAAACATGTTTGTACTCTGTTCAGGCACTCCTAACAGGGCCCTAATTATATTGAAATGCACACAATTCCTAGTAGAATAACACAAGCTTAAAATTCTTTTCGACTGAAGGAGAAAATAAGTCTTGAATTATAATGAATGAAATTCATTGTTTTCACTTGTTTTATTTATTTATTTATTTTTTTGGGTTGTATTTATTTTTTTTTATTTATTTTTTTTAAAATTTTTTATTAGTTGGAGGCTAATTACTTCACAACATTTCAGTGGGTTTTGTCATACATTGATATGAATCAGCCATAGATTTACACGTATTCCCCATCCCGATCCCCCCTCCCACCTCCCTCTCCACCCGATTCCTCTGGGTCTTCTCAGTGCACCAGGCCCGAGCACTTGTCTCATGCATCCCACCTGGGCTGGGGATCTGTTTCACCATAGATAGTATACATGCTGTTCTTTTGAAATATCCCACCCTCACATTCTCCCACAGAGTTCAATAGTCTGTTCTGTATTTCTGTGTCTCTTTTTCTGTTTTGCATATAGGGTTATCATTACCATCTTTCTAAATTCCATATATATGCGTTAGTATGCTGTAATGTTCTTTATCTTTCTGGCTTACTTCACTCTGTATAAGGGGCTCCAGTTTCATCCATCTCATTAGGACTGGTTCAAATGAATTCTTTTTAACGGCTGAGTAATATTCCATGGTGTATATGTACCACAGCTTCCTTATCCATTCATCTTTCACTTGTTTTAAACTCAAGTGTTTTTTGTTACAGTTCAAATGATGTAAATATTGAATAAAAACTTTCCAAAAATTAGTTTATTTTGAGAACTGACAAATCAAACCTATCATTTATAGGTAGGTAAAAAGAAAAAAAAAAAAGCCTAGATAAATTACTCATACAAAAAGAAAAAATTCCCCCCAATTAGCCTGAAGGCCTTCAAATTTTCTAATGGCTTTAGTACTAAAATGACTATTTTCAACATTCCAATATCCAGTACTGTATGACTTACTACATAAGCAGAAAAACAAAAGACAAATTGGAAGTCTACATATGTATCCCATAATCTTTTATAACTATTTGGGAAATAGTTTGGGTATCCTAAATGTATCCTGAGTAGAAATTCATCTCATATATACTTAAGCAACCTCTGAAGTATGTAACTGACATTATTTACATTCTGTTTTTCATCTGCTTTGGATAAAGAAAACACAATGCTCTAAAACACAATGGCCCAAGGCCTTCATGAAAATATTTCCACTACAAAGAAAAATGCCTAATTTTCTACCTATGGTTTAACACGTCTTTTTGCTGAGGATAGTTGCTTATCATACTTTGGTCATAGAATATGTATTTACCTTGCCAAATTTAAAATTTAAGCAGTCTGGTGATATCATTTAGATAAGACTCATAAAATCTTGTACTAAAAAGAAGTCCATAAACATCTTGTGAAAAGTTAATAGGTCAAATGGAGAAAGAGTGGCAGAGCAATGGATGTCTCTTCCATAGCATTATTTTTCATATTATGACCCATTCAGTTCAGTTCAGTCACTTGGGGCGTTCGACACTTTGCAACCCCACTGACTGCAGCACACCAGGCTTCCCTGTCAATCACCAACTCCCGAAGCTTGCTCAAACTCATGTCCATCCAGTTGATGATGCCATCCAACCATCTCATTCTCTGTTGTCCCCTTCTCTTACTGCCTTCAATCTTACCCAGCATCAGGGTTCTTTTCAAATGAGTCAGTTCTTCACATTAGGTGGCCAAAGTACCAGAGTTTCAGCTTCAGCATCTGTCTTTCCAATGAATATTCAGGATTGATTTCCTTGAGGATTGACTGGTTCAATCTCCTTGCAGTTCAAGGGACTCTCACTTGTCTTCTACAATACCACAGTTAAAAAGCATCAATTCTTCAGCGCTCAGCTTTCTTCACAGTCCAACTCTCACATCCATACATGACTACTGGAAAAACCATAACTTTTGGACTAGATGGACTTTTATTGGTAAAGTAATGTCTCTGCTTTTTAATATGCTGTCTAGGTTGGTCACAGCTTTTCTTCCAAGGAGCAAGTGTCTTTTAATTTCATGGCTGCAGTCACCATTTGCAGTGATTCTGGAGCCCCAAAAAATAAAGTCTGTCACTGCTTCCATTGTTTCCCCATCTATTTGCCATGAAGTGATGGGACTGGATGACATGATCTTAGTTTTCTGAATGAGCTTTAAGCCAACTTTTTTCACTCTCCTCTTTCACTTTCATCAAGGCTCTTTAGGTCTTCGCTTTCTGCCATAAGGTTGGTATCATCTGCATATCTGAGGTTATTGATATTTCTCCTGGCAATCTTGATTCCAGCTTGTAATTCCTCCAGCCCAGCATTTCGCATGATGTACTATGCATATAGGTTAAATAAGCAGGGTGACAATATATAGACAATATACTCCTTTCCCGATTTGGAACCAGTCTGTTGTTCCACGTCCAGTTCTAACTGTTGTTTCTTGACCTGTGTACAGATTTCTCAGGAGGCAGGTCAGGTGGTCTGGTATTCCCATCTCTTGAACAATCTTCCACGGTTTGTTGTGATCCACACAGTCAAAGGCTTTGGCATAGTCAATAAAGCAGAAATGGATGTTTTTCTGGAAATCTCCCGCTTTTTCAATGATCCAAATGGATGTTGGCAATTTTATCTCTGCTTACTCTGTTTTTTCTAAATCCAGCTTGAACATCTGGAAGTTCATGGGTCATGTACTGTTGAAGCCTGGCTTGGAGAATTTTGAGCATCACTTTGCTAGCATGTGAGATGAGTACAATTGTGCAGTAGTTTGAACAATCTTTGAGATTGCCTTTCTTTAGGATTGGAATGAAAACTGACCTTTTCCAGTCCTGTGGCCACTGCTGTTTTCCAAATTTGCTGGCATATTGGCAAATTTGCTGGCACTTTCACAGCATCATCTTTTAGGATTTGAAATAGCTCAAATGGAATTCCATCACCTCCACTAGCTTTGTTCGTAGTGATGCTTCCTAAGGCCCACTTGACTTTGCATTCCAGAATGTCTGGCTCTAGGTGAGTGTACACACCATTGTGGCTATCTGGGTCGTGAATATATATATATATATATATATATATATATATATATATATATATATATATTTTCCATTTATTTTTATTAATTGGAGGCTAATTACTTTACAATATTGTAGTGGTTTTTGCCATACATTGACATGAATCAGCCATGGATTTACATGTATTCCCCATCCCGATCCCCCCTCCCACCTCCCTCTCTACCCGATCCCTCTGGGTCTTCCCAGTGCACCAGGCCCAAGCAATTGTCTCATGCATCCAACCTGGGCTGGTGATCTGTTTCACCCTAGATAATATACATGTTTTGATGCTGTTCTCTCAAAACATCCCACCCTCGCCTTCTCCCACAGAGTCCAAAAGTCTGTTCTGTACATCTGTGTCTCTTTTTCTGTTTTGCATATACGGTTATCATTACCATCTTTCTAAATTCCATATATATGTGTTAGTATACTGTAATGGTCTTTATCTTTCTGGCTTACTTCGTGAATATATTTTTTGTATAGTTCTTCTGTGTATTCTTGCCACCTCTTCTTAATATCTTCTGCTTCTGTTAGGTCCATACCATTTATGACCCATTAGTGTGTTTCATAAACTAATTCAATGGAATATGGCTAGCATTTTCCAAGAAATGAAAATAGATCAAAATAGAATACATTAGAATAGAATCAATTAAAAATATATGAATTCATGTAGTAAAGGAAACTATTTGTTTCTTGAGGCCTTTTTTCAATAATATATGTCTCTCCCCTCCTCATTGCCATAAATCCATCTATCCATGGACACACTAATACAACTACATATGCTACATACTAGGTCACACTATAAAACATAGTTTTCACAATGAGTGGCAATAAAAGAAGTTTTAAACAAAAGACTACCAGTTTTATTTCCACAAAATTAAGCTACCTATGTAGCATGATGCAATAGCCATACATAAAGGGAAAAAATCTTTAGAAATTCTGTTGTGAATAGATTTATTTACTTTTATAATTGTCTTAACTGTTGGAATAAAATGTAGTAAATCGATAAATCAGTGTTTTGAAGAGAGAAAACCATATCTGGGACAAGTTCAGCCATTACCAGAGGTTTATGGACCATGTTAATAATTCCCAAGAAATGAGAGCAAAGTCTAGTGTGGAAATACTTTGAGAGGCAACTAGGGTGTATTTTCTCTGACATCCAATATACCTGTTTTTGCACTTTCCTGCTTCATTAACTCTTTTTGTGAGAGCTTTTGTACCAGGGTCATAGAATAAGTACAAAAGGCAAACTGAGGCCTAACTTGTACAGGACACTATGGGATATTATACAGTCTTTCTTGTACTACAAATCAAATGCCAGGGCTTGATTGGAAGCATCAAAACTAACCATAGTAACCTGGGGGGGGGGGGGGAAGACAAAGACATTCTGAGGGTCTACCCCAGATCAACTGGAAACAGAATCTCCAGGAATGAAGTCCATGAATCTGGATTCTTTATAAGCTTCTTTGGGGGTTTCTTTGGCAAACTGGGTTTGAAAACACCTTCTAAAGAGTACATATCTAGTTTATTCTTCCCATATTGCCTTTTTAAAGAAAGGCCTCCTGCCCTCCTGCCTTCATCCTTCCAATTTTTCATGCTAAAGTCCTTGAAAGTATCCTTGATTCTTCCATTAATACCCCAAAACCAACCAGGAAATCCTCTTGGCTCTGCCTTCAAATACAGTTAGAATCTTTCACTGCTCACTCTTTCCACTGCTACTTCCCTGAACAAATACCTATCATCGCTCAGGACCATCACAGCAAGACTCCCTGCTTATGTCCTTCTCCTTTTGTTAATTCTCAACATGGTAGCCAAAGGGATCCTTTAAAAACTGAAGAGACATCTTGTCATTCCTCTGCTCAAATGTCCATTTCATTAAACTACAAGCTGTCATCAGCCTGTTAAGTCCCAACACATAAGACCCTTTCCCTCTGATATCTTCTACTTCTCTTTCCCTGCCACAATAACCTCCTTGGTTATTCCTAAAATACACCAATCACATTCATGCTTTAAGGCCTTTGTATTTTATGTTCTCTATGCTATGAAAACTCTTCCCCGAGATCTCAGCATGGCTGACTGTCTCACCCTCTTTAAGTCTTTACCGAATGTC
This sequence comes from Cervus elaphus, assembly GCF_910594005.1. Lineage (NCBI taxonomy): Eukaryota > Metazoa > Chordata > Mammalia > Artiodactyla > Cervidae > Cervus > Cervus elaphus. The sequence continues at coordinate 80,571,005 of NC_057833.1, forward strand.
AGTTTTTCAATAAGGCCTATCTTGTGCCTTTCATCTTAATAATAAATTGTAATACATATTCCCCATCTCTCAGCATTCCAGCACTTCCCTACCTTGCTGGGTTTTTTTTCTTCCAAAGAACCTTTCATCCTCAAACTTACTGTAAAATTACTTATTTAATCTATCTGGTGTTTATTTTTGTTTGTTTCTATTAGAATGTCAGCTCCGTGAGGGCAAAAAACTTTGTGTATTTTATTTCATGATTTATCCCGAGTTCCTAAAATGGTACTTAGCATATAGTAGGCAACTGATAAAGAATGGGCAAGTAAATGGAGAGAGAGTGAGGCTAACCAAAAGATTTAAAAACTCTATTCATTCTAACTAACCATAGATATATTTAATACTGAGTCAGAAAACTGGAAACCTTATAATGCCAATCCCTTTGATGGTAACTTCTATTCAATAATACTCAATGTAATGATGTTTAATAAAGTAATAATACAATGAGAACATTAGATCCATTTTTTTTAACATTTAAATGAAAGTAACTAAAATGTAAAATTACAAATGTATAAATTAATAACTTTGTGTAGAAAAATTTCCTTGTAAAAAAATAGAGAAATTTTAAACACTGCTTAAAATATCTGAAAAAAGTTATGTTTTAAAATAATGTCGTAAATAAAATAAAATAAAATAAAATAATGTCATAACCTGGTGCTTGACAGTTAAAGATATCTGGAGCAAAAAAGCATTTTCCAGTTTCTTCAGCAATCAAGGCATAGTCCACCTGGGTGAGACCGCTTACAGCTGGCAAAAACAAGTTCCACAGGCCTTCTGCTTTGGCCATTTCCTGTCAAAAGATGATGAATATGCCAGAGTGACCATAATTTATCACAACCTAAAACAGTTTACTTTTAAAAGATATTGGTATTTATGCCTTTCAAACTTATGAAATTATTTCATTGTATCCTACAATGTGCAGAGTCATTAATTCATTATAAATCAACATTTTCTCAATGGTTAAATAAATGACTTTTCCACAAAGCTTCCTCATATTTGGCTAAAAAACTAAATTTACTTACTTGAGTGCTTCTTATTGAATCATGGCTATTATAAAATCTCTTCCATTTGAGTATAATTATGCCAAATACACTATTTTGTGCACTTCAATTTCTAACATGTGTTAACATTTGAAAACATGAAATTTGGATTAAGCCTATGTGGGACAAATGCTCTGCCTCAACTTCAGTCTCAAGTGAGAGTGCTGATTGTATTTTTAATTTGAATAGCTATAAGAGGCTGTCTTCATTACATATCACACACAACACACTATGTAAACTAATTTGTATATTACAGATTCTATTTTTAAATTTTTTAAAAAGTATACTTGAATAACTATCCTCTACATATATAACAAAAGTTATAACTGATATAATTATCCTCTACATATATAACAAGAGAAGAGAAACAAACTAAGTTCTCAAAAAAAACCTGCATATAAATTCTCCAATTTTAAGGTTCTCTTATTTTTCTTACCTTGAGTTTATCAATTACTAAAGGTTTTTTCCACTTGTCTGCTGAATTTTCATTTTGAACACAGAACTCAATTACCTCCTAAAAGTATAAAAGGAAAAAGAAGTTCATTAGTTAGAGTTAAGAAAAGTAATGCCATAAGCTGCTAATATCCAAAGTAAATAAACATATTTAAGTGGAAAGCTCTTTCAACTGCTATTGAATCAGGAAAATTTCTTTCTAAAATCAGACACAGAATTATAACAAATTTTATAGTTTTTTTTTTGCATATCAGGCATCCTAGCTTTGGTAGAGGGAACTGGTGATCTCTGATCCCTCCTCTTGCCCTATTTGTGACATTTGGTTTTGCTTCCTGACTCCTGACTATGTGGCCCATTGGAAACTAGGGCCCAGGCTAATACATATAATTATATGTGTAATATATAATCATATATAATATATAGTTATAATAAATAATACAATAGTTTATTCCTCACAAAATTATGCTGCCTTGCTATTAGAGAATTAACTTTGAAAATCCTACACCAAGATTCGAGTGTTCCATTTTCAGTAAGATGGCATACTAGATGGTCATAGAATCCTCTCCCAGGGTAATACAACTAAAAATACTGGGTAAAATATTAAAAATAAGTTAAAAAATACAAGTAATAATACATAGCTGTACTGAAAGAAAAATAAGGAAACTTCTCAGAGGCCAGGAATAAAATGCCCGACTTTAGGTGTGAGTGAGCACTGGAACCAAGTTGTCTGGAGGGTGTAGGCTGATCCATATTAGCCTAGATCCTAGTTTCCAATGGGCCACATAGGCAGGCAAAACCAAATGTCAGAAACAGGGCAAGAGGAGGGATCAGAGACCACCATTTCCCTGCATCAAAGCCAGGATGCCTGATCTGCAAAACCTAAGTGGAAAAAAGTAGAAAATAAAAACAAAAAGCTGAATAAAGGCCATTCACAGGATGGAATAGAAAAAAGAAACATTTCTAACCTGAAGCCTGTCTTCAATCAAGTTTGAGATCTGAATTCACATACCTATGTGGCCCTAAAGATTCAAGTCAAAAATTAAGTTTACAGTGTTCCTGGTGATAGTGCCTGAAAGTACTGCAGAAGTAAAAGCAAATTCACTCTGGAGGAAAAGTTCTTTTTTTAAAAAGTCTTGACTAATCCCTGCAGATAAAAGTCCATTCCAAAGAACATGAGTCCAGAATGAAAAAAACTAAACACTCAAGGTAACAAACCACCATTAGCAAGAATTAGCAAAAACAAAATTTCAACAAAATAGAATCATACCCCCAAAGGCCACAGATAGAATAATGATTAAATACAGAATAAAAAGTATGGGTGTCCAATAGATTCCAAGAATAAAAGAAGGAATTAAGAGTTCGACAAAGGACTATCAAACTTGGGCAGACAAACCTGAAAAAGACTGAATACAACTTGAGGCAAAGAAAAACCATAGTAATTAAATTTAAAAACCCAATGGCAGTGATTCTCAAATTTTGGTGGGCATCAGAACCCCCTGATAAAACACAAGGGTCCAGGCTGTATCCTTCCTCGATGAGTCTACTTATGTATTCCTATTTTTGTAATCTTAACTATCTCTCTAGGCAATTCTGACACAACCCAAATAATGAGATATACCCCTCTAAGCAAGGTTGAAAGATGGACTAGTTACATTCAAATAATAATAAATTGAAAGAAGGATCTGAAGAAATTACTCCTTTCTTGAATGAAGCACAGAAATTCAATGGAAGGAAAATATGAGTGGTTAAAAGATATGATGGGTACAGAGAGAATCATTACTTCCCTTTTCAGATCTGAAAAAAAAAACAAAAAAAGAAAGAAAAATAAGCATTTACTAGCAGATTCTCATTAAAGGATTTTGATCCAAGAAGGAACATCTACATTGTAAGAAGGAATAGTAAATAAATAAAGTGATAAATAAAAGGGTAAGTTGAAATTTAACAACTAGCTACATAAAAACAATAACAGTAATCTCTAATCTGTGAACTAAAATATTGCACTATAAGGACATTTCCCAATATTTTGCTCTTAAAACAACTCTGAACTTATTTTCTACATACAGGCTAATAGAATTATTGAAGTAAGGCTATGAACATTGGTCAAAACTCTGTATTACAAAATTGTTTTCTAAAATTGTTCCACCAAATTACAGTCATATAAGTAAATATGCTAAAATGTTCCTTTTATTGAAGCATGGCTAGTCTAAAACTTCAAGAAGACAAAGGATGGCTCTTTCACAGGCACCACAATGAACAGTACTTGTCATTTCTGTTGGGAAATAAGTTAAATTGGAAGAGTTCCTGTTTATGGTTGTTAATTATTAACATTTCCATTCCTCATGTTGCCATGGAAATAGTAATGCAATTGTGTTTGATAAGAAATGTGTTATGTAATACACGTATAAATTCCCATCTGTGACTACCTCTGTTTGACTCTATAGTTGTGAGAAATTACACTATGCCATTTGTCAGTTCAGTTCAGCCACTCAGTCATGTCTGACTCTTTGTGACCCCATGGACTGCAAGACATCAGGCTTCCCTGTCCATCAACAACTCCTAGAGTTTGCTCAATCTCAAGTCCATAAAGTCCGGGTTACCATCCAACCATCTCATCCTCTGTTGTCCCCTTCTTCTCCTGCCTTCAGTCTTTCCCAGCATCAAGTGAAAGTTAAAGTTGCTCGTCATGTCCACTCTTTCTGACACCATGGACTGAGGTCCATGGAATTCTTCAGGCCAGAATCCTGGAGTAGGTAGCCGTTCACTTCTGCAGGGGATCTTCCCAACGCAGGGATCGAACGCAGGTCTCCTGCATTGCAGGCAGATTCTTTACCAGTTGAGACACCAGGGAAGCCCTCCATCAGAGTCTTTTCTAATGAGTCAGTTCTTCGCAACAGGTGGCCAAAGTACTGGAGCTTCGGCTTCAGCATCAGTCCTTCCAATAAACATTCAGGACTGATTTCCTTTAGGATGGACTGGTTGGATCTCCTTGCAGTCCAAGGGACTCTCACTTGTCTTCTCCAACACCATAGTTCAAAAGCATCAACTCTTTGGTGCTCAGTTTTCTTTATGCCATTTATATAATTATTTAAAAATTTGTATTATTTAATAGTGAAAAGTGAAAGTGGAAGTCGCTCAGTCGTGTCTGACTCTTTGCGACCCCATGGACTGTATATTCCATGGAATTCTCCAGGCCAGAATACTGGAGTGGGTAGCCTTCCCCTTCTCCAGGAGATCTTCCCAACCCAGGGATCGAACCCAGGTCTCCCTCATTGCAGGCAGATTCTTTACCAGCTGAGCCACAAGGGAAGCCCAAGAATACTGGAGTGGGTAGCCTATCCCTTCTCCAGGGGATCTTCCCGACCCAGGAATTGAACCGGGGTCTCCTGCATTGCAGACGGATTCTTTACCAACTGAGCTCTGAGGGAAGTATTATTTAATACTTCTGTTTAAAGTCTATTGATTAAAAAAAAAGTCTATTGACTTGGAATTTTGCAAAATCTATATGTTGCAAAGAGTCGGACAAGATTTAGCGACTGAACAACACAACATGTGGTATGGTAGAAGTCAGAATTAAAATAATACAATTTATCTTTCTTTAAAGAATCTTTCTTTAATTCTTAAAGTATGAAAAAATAGTTTATTGATGGAAAAGGAAAACAGAAAATATGCTTGGTGCCTGATCAATTCTCCCCAGATATCACCTTTAATATTTAACTTTCTCATTCACTGACAGAGACACTGTTTTGGAGTATGTTAGTTCATAGTCTTAAATCTGAACCTATAAGTAATTTTGCAATATAATACATTTTTCACTTTAAACTTAAGTCTGTTAGAAAAAAAGAAGCAAGAATTCTTCCCTAATATATTATTAGATTCAGTAAAAAATATGACTAATGTTACCATTATATTAAAAGTGTGTTCTCAAGTATGTCATGTTGCTAGTTTCTGTTTTACATGCTATTTTAAGGCTCCTTATTCATTTTAAATAAGAAGAATTGCCTTTATTTCATTTCCTTTTTTCTTCCAGTTTTATTGAGATATAATTGACTTATAGCACTTTATATATTTAAGATATACAGCATAATAACTTGACTAACATACATCATGAAATGATTATCACAATGTTTAGTGAATATACACATCTCATATAGATATAAAATTAAAGAAATAGAAAACATTTTTTCTTTCACACATAACTGTAAGTTGTATTTATCATGCTGTGTATTACATTCCTAGTTATCTATCTTATAACTGGAAGTTTATACCTTTTGATTACCACCAATTCCCTCTCCCTCCCCTCCAGGAAGAATCACCTTTTAACATGTTAATGGATAATCGGTTCTTATATTCTTACTTTATGATATCCAGACAATTTTAAAAGGTCATTAGAAGGGCATAAATTGAACCTTATTTTTTTCCTGTTATAAGTTGGGAATATATATAAAGTATTAAGAGAAAATCATCAGGAGTCTTACTACTAAAGATATGTAATATTAAGATGTTAGTGTATTATATGATAACAATCTTATTTTCTAGATATGACTGTTCTAGTTTTTATAAATATAGTTATAATCATAGTGGACAGAATTTTATAGGCTTTCTCTCCTTCTATATTGAAAAAGCTAATTACTTTTCTCCAAGCATCATTTCAAATGCATGTGTTCACAGATAGGGATGAGTACTGTTCAGAATCATTCTACAGGATAAAACATTTACAGAGGTTAGTACAAGTTTTTAAAGGAAGGAAAACTCTCATTAGATATATTCTAAATTTGAAAAATCTGCAAACAGAAAATGGTTATGGCCTTCCTTGCCACACAAAATGTTGACAATCTTTCCTTTAAAACTACAGATTGCTTTTTCTAAATTTATCACAAAGCATTTTATTGAAAATTCTTTGTAAATATTTTAGTAGCTGCATGAGATGAGGTTCAGCAGATGTATTATGATCCAACTAGTAACACCTCTTCTGTGCATCCCTTGATTGCTCATTTACATTTAGGAATGAAAGAACAAGGCTACTTGGTTTCCTCTGCCAGTTGACTCTCCTTTGAATAAATCAGGTAGGCTGATAGGCAAGTTGGGGTCTACACCAAATCCCACATTGGGGAAAAAAAAGTGGAGAACTCTTCTCTGGAGCACTAACCATCATTTGAAGCCCTGGTTTTTTGGAAACAGATCATCTGCTTTCTTAGAGTACTCTGGCAGCCTTTTGTATGGAGCAATCACTGTTGCTACCCAGGAGTGTTAGAAACCAGGCCAAGCAGCCCACATATTACAGGTTTGTTCTTCAATCAAATATCTTGATGTCTCTGCCTCTTCTCATTCTTGCTCTTCATAACAGGCAATCATAGAGGGTCCATTGTAAAAAGAAAAAATTGGTTACCATCTGCATTAAAGACCTCTCTCACTTTGAAATTCTCTTGAAATGTGGCTGTTAAGGTTTACTCTTTGGTATGATCCATTCTGCTTTCCAAATCCAATTTCCATTCTTTTTTCAAAACCTTTAGTCCTTTAATGTGTACTTCTCCTATTTTTGTGCTTTTAAAAATACAGTTAAAAAAATTATTGTTAATTCAAGGGGATTTTATTCATCCAAGATTTCAGTCTGCCATCTTCAACTCAAAGTGTTGTATTTTCTTTTAATACCTCAAAGTTCAGAATTTTATTTTTAAAAATTTTAATTTTACAGGGAGTATAGTTGATTTACAATGTTGTGTTAGTTTCAGGCTTACAGCAAAATGATTCAGTTATACATATATATATTCTTCTTCAGTCCCATATTGGTTATTAAAGAGCATTGAGTAGAGTTCCCTGTGTTATACAGTAGGTCCTTGTTGATGATATGTTTTATAGATAGTAATATATATGTGTTAATCCCAAACTCCTAATTTATCTCTCTCCTTCACCTTTCCCCTTAGTTAAACTTGTTTGTTTTCTAAGTCTGTGAATCTGTTTCTGTTTTATAAATAAGTTCATAAGTTCATTTGCATCATATTTTCAGATTCAACATATTAGTGATATCATATGACATTTGTCTTTCTCTGTCTGACTTATTTCACTTAGTATGATAATCTCTGGGTCCATTCAGGTTGTCGCAAATGGCATTATTTCATTTTTTCATGACTTAGTAATATTCCATTGTATATATGTACCACATCTTCTTTATCCATTCATCTGTTGATGGACATTTAGGTTGCTTCCATGTCTTAGCTATTGTAAATAGTGTTGCTATGAACATTGGGGAGTATCTATCTTTCAGAATTAGAGTTTCTCTGAATATATGCCCAGGAGTGGGACTGCTACATCATAGGGTGGCTCCACTGTTAGTTCTTCACGGAACCTCCATACTGTTCTTCATAGTGGCTGCACCAATTTACATTCTCACCAACAGTGTAGGAAGTTCCTGCTTTCTCCATACCCTCTTCACAATTTACTGTTTGTAGATTCTGACTGCTATTCTTACTGGTGTGAGGTGATACTTCACTGTAGTTTTGATTTGCATTTCTCTAATAAAAGTAGTGATATTTTTTTATATGCTTTTCAGTCATGTTTTCTTTGGAGAAATGTCTACTTAGATCTGGCTTTTTTTTGATTGCGTTGTTTGTTTCTTTGATATTGAGCTGCACGAACTGTTTGTATATTTTGGAGGTTAATCCCTTGTTGGTTGCATCATTTGCAAATATTTTCTTCCATTCTGTGAGCTGTCTTTTCGTTTTATGGTTTTTTCCTTTGCTGTGCGAAAGCTTTTAAGTTTAATTAGGTTCCAATTGTTTTTGTTTTTATTTTCATCCTCTAGGAGGTGGATCCAAAATGATATTGCTGCAATTCATGTCAGACAGTGTTCTGCCTATGTTTTCCTCTATAAGATTTACAGTACCGTCTTACATTCTGGTCATCAAAAGTTCAGAATTTTAAACCTCAAAATTGTATATATACTAACTAGAGCAGAAAGTCTGCAAAGTAATACCTTAACCACTGACCACATATAAGGAGTGACTATTTTGGAAAGCAATTCTTCATATTAAGTTATATTCCACACTGTGAGCCAAGCTCATCTCACTCCACATCTTCACTAAAAATACTATAATTATTCATATAATTCAATCAACAATAGTAACTGCTCTATAAACACATATCAACACTGAAAATTTTTGTTGAAAGAATTTGTCTTTTTCAGTTTTCTATTTAATTTTTCTCACCTAGCTCTGGAGCTCTCAGAATCACAGAAGATTTAAATGGGAATTTATTATGTATATAGTCATACCTATTCATACTGTAGATAAAGAAATTGGGCCTCTGAGAGATAAAGTTATTTGTCCAAGACAACCTAATTTGAGGCAAGAATGCCTTATATAGTCACAATAGTTTTTATCTTTTCTTCACAGCATTTATCATCTCTTATGCCTTTCTTTCATGGTAAAGTATAAACTCTGTAGGAGTACCAAGTCCTGTCTCCTTGTTCTTCCTTTTACCTTCAATGGTTTGCTAGGTGCCTAACCCATTACTTGGTACCCAATTATTATTTGTTAACTGAATGAATGAGTGTGTCACATTACTTGTCTACTCTCAGTGGATTTACTGAAACAACACCTTAGAACAGGAGCTTGTGAGGGGAACAGTGGTAGTATCCATGTACAGTTTCAAATGATATACAAAATTTTCTGGGTATGCCCTTTTTGTTTAAGATAAAGTCCTTTTAATTTTTAAAGGGGCTCATACAGAAAAAAAGGCTGAAAGTGACTGCCTTGGGAAAAGACTCTCAAAGTAATGTTTTACTCTATTCAAAGATCTTAACTTTACAAACAGCTAATTCCCTTTGACTTAGTTTTAATTCCACAGATTTATGTGGCATTCCTTTGGCATATTTTAGAAGCTTGGCATTTTTCAGGATTAGGCTCTGTAGCAGTTCAGTGCTAAGGTGAGAAGGGGCATCTGGGTAAGTTGACTGCAAAGAAATGATACCAGGGCACTCCTAGAAGAAGAGGTAACAGAAGTAATTCACCAATAGTCTTGAAGCACAAATACATTCTGTTGATTTATAGAATACTTACCTTTTCCACTGGGAGGATATGTTGTTTCATGAACTGCTTCACCCTAATAAGAACTTCCTGACCTGTCCGAGTCTGTACAAACAACTGACGGGTAATATCAGTCTGTGGAAGTGCAGTGCTGAAAGATCTTTATTAAAAAAAAATTACAAAGAAAGAAAAAAGTTACAAAGATGTCCAAAGTCATTATTACAGATTTCTGTATAGAATGTGAAGTCTTCCCCCAATTCCCCAAAAACATCTCTCAGAAAGAGCTTCCGTATTTTGGAGCTTTTTTTTTTTTTTTTTTAAATCTTTCATGGTTATGGGAGGAATGCAGAATCACTTTATTTTGAACATTAAACTTTAGTGCTTAAAGCACTTTTTGGAGAAAAGATAGCCTGGCATGACCTCAATCAATGGGAGTTTAAAATCTTCATTGGATTCACCCATCAAAATCTCTAAACAAGAAGGCAAAGAAATTGGACACAAATAGAATTAGACACTCCTAGTATATGCCTCACAAATACAACTGCAGGATGTCATTATAAGTAAGATCTTTAAGGATCATTATGAAGAGAAGCACTGTCATTTATTATGTTATAGAGATCACAAATATTCATGTATAAGATGAAGTGTAAAATACAATGGTGCTAAGGTGATGTCAGGCTTCCCTGGTGGCTCAGACAGTAAAGAATCTGCCTATAATGCAGGAGCTCTGGGTTCAGTCCCTGGGTCGGGAAGTTCTCCTGGAGAAGGAGATGGCAACCCACTCTAGTATTCTTGTGTGGAGAATTCCATGGACAGAGGAGCCTGGAGGGCTACAGGTCACGGTGTCGTAAAGAGTCAGACACAACAGAGCAACTAACACTCACTTTTAAGGTGATGTCATGGAAACTTGTGGCTTGGGCAAAATTTCCAGGGGCAACATCATTCATGCATTCAGTAAGTGCTATGTATTACACTGTTGTTTTTTTTTTTTTTTCTAACTTTTATTTTACATTGGAGAGTAGTTGGTTTACAATGTGTTAGTTTCAGGTATACCAAAGTGATTCAATTATACATATACATACAGTTATTCTTTTTCAGATTTTTTTCCCCATAAAGCTTATGGCAATATTGAGTAGAGTTCCTTCCATTATACAGCAGGTCCTTGTTGATTATCTATTTTATATATTGTAGTGTGTATATGTTAATCTCAATCCCCTAATTTACCCTCCCCCTGCATCACACCTGTTAGATGGAGGTATGGTTTGAAAAAGTATATTAGATACCTCAGAAGTGCCCCACTAATGGACATCATATGAATTAAAAGATGCTTAAATGTCTGAATACAGTTTCATGCAATTTGATGGTGGAAGAGAGCAACATTTTTAAACTTAATAAATCATCTTATATAATACATAATTTTAAATAGGTATATGTAAGTAACAAACATTAGAAGGGAACATTTCAGAATTTTATCAATATCCTTAAAAGTTTATAATTCAACTTGGCAAAAGAGAAAAACCTTTTAATATTAAATTGATATTTCTTTATATGTGAAGTCAACTTATTTTCAAGCATAAAAGAGATTTACCAAAAAAAAAAAAAAAAGAATAACCATGGTTGGCAGCAGTAATCCTTGTGTTGTAAGCAATAAAAACAATCCCTATCTTTCTAAAGCTTATGACCCTCACATACCTAATAAAGACTTTATTTGAGTTAACCACAGAATCTATATTTTGCTTACCTTTTTGAGAGCCGCAATCCAGTTTCTGCCAGAGGTTGTGCAACATCGGCATATTGAAAGCTATTTTCAGATGCATTATTTCCCAGAAGATATCTATTATAAATTCCCTATAAGTAAATTAACATAAAGTGATTAAAATTCAATGGAAACTATTCTTCAGCTATCCAGTCTTTCCAGTTTTCCAGCTATGTGAATCACAAAACTTACAAAGTACTAAGATATAAATCTGACTATCAATTCTATTAATTTACATGCAGGAAAAATTATGCCAGTCCAAATGAAAGTATGACATGCTTATCATCTGGTTAACACACTCTCATCATAACAGAATTATAGCTGGAAATCAAACCAAACTTCAAAATTACTTTAGCAGTTACCAAAGATACCAAATTGGCAAGTTATATCATCTCTAAAGATCACTGTTCTACCTTCATAGTTGAGAAAAAAAAATCTAAAGAATTCAAAATAAAATTAAAAATTATAAAACCAAAAAAAAGACAGTGAAATGACTTCTAAGAATATTTTATTTCATTTTTTGGACCTTTAATTTAGGTGAAACTATTCTCCTTTGAACAGTGTTAGTGGAATGCTCAACTTTTTTTTCTTACCTCTCCATGTTCTGTGCTTCCAACATAATATATTCTCTGGTTCCCTGCCCCAAACAATATCAACTGAATTTCACTAGTTTACTTCTTTATGTAATTCTCTGTACAATATTAACACTGTAACAGTCTTTCCATCATTTCCAATTTCACATTTCTAGTTAGAATGGAATGTTTATGATCATCTCTAAAGTTACTACTATATAGTTTATGACATATAGTAGTTTATGACATATTAATTTCAATCATAAACCATGTCAAGTTTTCATTTGAAATGAAAATCCATTTTAAATTGACAGCCTATTTGTTATCTTTTTTGTGGAAAGTGACATACAGAAACACACCATAAACCTTATTATGAGAAATCCAAGCAAGCAACAAGCTTAACTAATATGAGTAATATGATTCTAAACTACAGGATGAGATGTAACACAACAACTTCTTAGAAGATATTTCAGGTATTGGAGGACAGCATGGACTCTGAGGACAGGGAAAAATAACCATAATTTTCCTTAATCTTTCTTTTCCCATTCCTTTTGTTTCTAAAATCTCTTATTTACTTCTTCTTCCTATAAATCCTAACCCCTTGTTAGTGATGAAGCATCTTAATTTCTTAAATAAACAAAGATTCAAAGTTAGGTTAATGAAGAATTAGTTTAATGAGGTAGTATAATGAAGAATGCATTTGTTTAAACTGTAAATTAAAAAAAAAACTGTACTTATGTTCAATTTTCTCTCAAAATTTATCATATTATTAGGAAAATAGACAATTTTGCTTATCTTCACTCAAAAACATAATTAAGAGGCTTCTGTATGCTAGGTACTGTGCTAGGCTTTGGGAAATATAATGATAATTCTTTCCTCACCATCAGCCCTGATTAATAAATGGCTTTACAATCTGAATCAGATATCACATTAGGAGTTTAGCTCTTTCTTATATTGATATTCAGGAAATAACCAATTCTCACATGCTTTTCTTATTTTTGTCATTATGTCTTTTTCTCTCCCTTCCTCCATCTTTTTGGTCAATTATACCACATTTGTTACTCAACTTTTTCCCTTGCCAAATTCCTATTCTGTAAACTCTGAATTTATATTTTATCCATGTTTGGTATTTGTCATTGTGGAAAATAAATTGATCTAAAGATATTAATATAAGCGAATTCTCTGGTCCAGTGGTTAAGATTCTGTACTTCCACTGCCAGGGGCCTGGGTTCAATCTCTGGTTAGGGAATTAAGATTCCACGAGCCAAGTGACTACGTGGCCAAAAAAAAAAAGAATGTAAAACCCCTCAAAACCAAAACTATTTTCAAGAGTACATCAGTAGGTAATAGTGAAACGCACGTTAAAAAATTAATTACCTGTGCTATTCCAGCCATTTTGAAATATGAAAGGGCAAGAAAGAAATTCCAGTTAGGAAGATCAGAATTAATTCCCCTGCAGCGGCAATATATTGAAATCAGTTCTTCCATTGATGGTATCCCTATAAAAACAGTACATACAATAAACTTTAATAAAAATGTCAGGGTGAATAATTTTAAATGTCATATTACATATAAAATTGAATATAAAACCATTTTTTCTACAAAGCAAAACATGCTCCAAATATTTATTTCCAAAAGAATAGTATATAGAAATGATTATATTTTGTCACAAATTACTAGAAGTGGAATGGCACACTTCAAAAAAAATTGGTAAAGAAGATTTAAGAACATTTCAAGAAACAAATAAAAGCTGTTTATCTAAGATTATAAAATTATCTTTTGTTAATTATGGAGATAAATAAAGACAATTTTACCTTAATAGAAATTTAGGCAACATTATGTTTTCATACCTATGTTTTCTTGCAAATGACGGCTTTGATTTACCAATGAAGCAGTCCTTGGCCAAAAGTAGAACATGGAGAGATGAGCCAAGTCTGACAAAGGATGACCAATGGTTGAAAGCTCCCAATCCAGCACAGCTATAACTCGAGCCTGTAATTAAAAATAAAAAGATTTTAATATATTAAATCCAAAACAACTAAAATAAGGATATAAATGAAATAGAATATATTGAAAATCATATTTTCCATCAAAAGCAAATGTGAAGCTGTAGTTTGCAGTCTTTACCCACAGTGGCACAATTCACTTATCAAATAACTAATTTTAATAGCATTGAATGAGTAAAGCCAAGTCCCCTGCTTCCATGATTGGCCCTCAGTTCTTCATTTTACTTTACATAGCCTTAACATGTCTACTAAAGAGCGGAGGCAAGAGCAGTTGAAAATATTCAACTGGAAGTTAACTATGGTAAAAGAAGAAATTCTAACAATTATTCATAATTTAAGAATCTATGCTCTAATGATGAATCTAGCAACATGACAAATATTACACTCCTATGGCAACAGTGGGCTTCCCTTGTAGCTCAGTCGGTAAAGGATCTGCCTGCAGTGCAGGAGACCCGGGTTCGATTCCTGGGTTGGGAAGATCCCCTGGAGAAGAAAATGGCAACCCGCTCCAGTATCCTTGTCTGGAAAATCTCATGGACAGAGAAGCCTGGTGGGTTGCAGTCCACGGGGTTGCAAAGAGTTGGACACGACTGAGTCACTAACACACACACACACACACACACACACACACACACACGGCAACAGTAATTTTTTAAAGTAAGTTATTTCATGCTACAGATACAAAAAGGTAATTGTTATAAAAGATGCTGCTTGTTTTATGAATGCAAAATCAATCATCATATAGCAACATGATAAAAGAGTTGTGTAATTTGGAATCAATAACATAGCTTTCCTCATTCTACTTTGTAACAATATATATCAAGAGAATATAGATTTTTATGTTAGGAACATAGGGCATTCAACTGAAAATACAAGCAATCTGCAGAATAATATGTGTACTATGTTTCTATTTATATAAAAAGGTTGCAAATGAATACTCAGAATTGAAAGAATACAAACCAAGCTGATAACAATGACTATGGTTACTTCTAGAGACTGAGGTAGGAGGGATGGGATATGGGAGGAGGCACTCCATTGGAGGGTCTGTACAGGAAGAGTAACTAAATAGGATTTGTATTTTAAGGTCACTCTAGCTGCTATGTTTTGAATAAATTGTAGGGGGGCAAAGAGGAGACTGCAGCAACAATTTAGCCAAGATTATCTACTCCAGATAAAACAGCACAGTTCATTTAGGCAATGCAAATTATTGCATTTCATGCCTTTATATATCTGTGTATGTGTTTGCACTCCCTTACTTCAGTCACATACTGGAACACATTATTGTAGCTTTAAGGAAAAAATGTGGTCTGTGGAATCACACAGACCTGAATTCAAATCCTAGCTCTACAATTTAGTGAAAGAAAGTGAAACTTGTTCAGTCATTTCTGACTCTTTGTGACCCTATGGACTATACATTCCATGGAACTCTCCAGGCCAGAATACTGGAGTGAGTAGTTGTTCCCTTCGCCAGGAGATCTTCCCAACCCAGGGATTGAACCCAGGTCTCCTGCACTGGTGGCGGATTCTTTACCAGCTGAGTCATGAGGGAAGCCCTCCATTATTTATTGGCTGTGTAATTCTGGACAGTTAACTCTGCAATTCCGGACTAGTTAACATTTCTGATTTTCAATTTAAGTAACCGTAACATATCTTGTGTAGAGTTAGTGTGAATATGAAATAAAGGTAGGTAATATGTCCATTTTGTTTATCAGAGTCTATTTAAGTACCTAGCACACAGTAGGTGACTAAAATGTATTTATTCAATGAATAAGTACAGAGATTGGCATGTAACAGGCAATAAAATTTTTTTCTATTATGACTATGGAAAAATTTATCATTACTTCCTCCATGATTTGACTTCATAAGACTTTTTATGGTTGTGATTATACTGAATTATCAGTTAAATCTACTTTAAAAAAAGGACTGGATGCATTTTTGTCTATACCATTCTGTTTCTTTGCTCCTAATATCCAAAGAAAATTAGCACTTGCTCAGCACAACTGGTCTATGGGCTTCCCTGGTGGCTCAGTTGGTAAAGAGATGCTTGCAATACAGGAGACCCAGGTTCGATCCCTGGTTTGGGAAGATGTGCTGGAGAAGGAAACAACAAACCACTCCAGTATTCTTGCCTTGGAGAATCCCATGGACAGAGGAGCCTATAGTCCATAGGGTCACAAGAGTCAGACATGACTGAGCGACTAAACCTAATCCAGCACAACAGAAGCTTCATTTTGTTGATAATCAGTCACAATGTTTATAGTGCATGTAGATTAAAAACAAACTAGCCACAACTGGGTTGATTCCAAGTATACATCAACAGATGACTGGTTTAAAAAGACATGGTATATACCCAAGGGAATATTACTCAACCATAAAAAAGAATACAATATTGTCATCTGTAGCAACAGGGAGAGATTTAAGGAATATTTGCTCAGTAAAGTAAGTCAGACAGAGAAAGACAAATACTGTACGAAATAATCTACATGTGGAATCTAAAAAGTAACACAAATGAATGCATATATAAAACATAAACAGACACAGATACAGAAAACAAACTTGTGGTTAGCAAAGGGGAAAGGGGAGGGGGAGGGACAGATTAGGGATGTGGGATTAACAGATACAAATAGTAATTTATATATAAAACAGATAAGCAACAAGAATATATTGTATAGCACAGAGAATTATACCCATTATCTTATAATAACCTATCAGGGATGAGTTCACCTCCTCTCATGAGCACATCAAAATAACAATGATAAGCAGAACAACCACTGATGAAAAAGACCAGAACCTACCAGAAAAGATCCTCTACAATTAAAGACAAAAGAAGGAACCACATCAGGATGAGTAGGACAGGTGGATTTGCAATATAGTCAAGTCCCATACCCCTAGGTGGATATCCACAAACTGGAGAATTATTCCACAGCAGAGGTTCTCCCACAAGAGTATGAGGTCTGAGCCCATGTCAGGCTCCCCATTCTAGGGGTCCTATACCAGGAAGATGAACCCTCAGAGCATTTATTTGGCTTTGAAGGTCAGTGGGGCTTAATTTTGGAAGGTACCAGAGCACTAGGGAAAATACAGACTTCACTTGTAAAGGTGCACACAAAATCTCACATGTTCCAGGATCTCAAAATTAGTCATAATTTGATAGGGACCTGGGTCAGATCTAACTGCTAGTTTTGGAGAGTCTCCCAGAGAGGTAGGAGGCAACTGCAGCTCATCCTGGGGACACAGACACCAGTGGCAACCATTCTAGGGAGCTCCTTCTACCATGTGGACATTGGTGTTGGCAGGTGTCATTGTGGAATCCTCCCTCTAGTTAGCCCTGGGACCCAGCCATGCCCCCAGAAACTATAAGACACCTCAGGCCATGTAACTAACTGGGCCACTCATCAGCAGACAGGCTGCCTGAAGACCCCATGAGTCTGTAGCTGCCTCAGGACACAACCCTTACCACCAGAGGGCCCAGGACCTTCCTTCACCCAACATGGGCAGGCACCAGATGCAAGAAAGCCACAATCCTGCAGTCTGCAGACCCAGATCATTGACCAAAAGGCCAGACCCTGTCCTGGGACAAACTTAGCCCTGGCTCTGCCCACTAGCAGGCCAATTCAAGCTTCTGGATACCCCAGGCTCTGTGTCAGAAACCCACCTACCACTAGCAGTAATCTGACACCAGCTCTAGAATGCCTGGATCCTGCAACTAGACTCCAAGACCTGCTCTGCCTTCCAGTAGTCCGGAAATAACCCCAGGACCATCCATGCACAAAGCTAGCAGGAAGGTTAAAAGACAAAAGTAATAAAACCACTGATATCCATAATAAGCAGGTAAAGAATACAGAAACCATTTAGATGTAAAATATGATATAAATAACAGTATCATGAGAGGAGCAGAGTCCAAATGCAGGGTGGTTAAAATGCATTTGACATTGTGGTATCAGCAACCTAAAACAATACACATATACATATACCTATTTACCTCATGGTAACCACAAACCAAAAATCTATAATAGATATACACACAAAAAGAAAAAGGAATCCAAATATAACTCTAAAGACAGTCATCACATCACAAGATAAGAGAACAAAAGAAGAAGAAAGGAAAAAATAAAGGTCCACAAAACAACTCCAAAATAATTAACAAAATGGCAATAAAAACATATATATAATAATTCCCTTAAATGTAAATGTACTGAATGCTCCAATCAAAAGACACAGAGCAGCTGAATGGATATAAAAACAAGACCCAAACAGATGCTGCCTACAAGAGACTCACTTCAGATCTAAAGATATACACAGACTGAAAGTGAGCGGGTGGAAATAAAAAAAAAATAAAGGTGAGGTAGCAAAAGTTATATCAGACAAAATAGACTTTAAAATAAAGACTGTTACAAGAAACAAAGAAGGACAGTACATAATGGTCAAGGGATCAATCCAAGAAAAAGATATAATTGTAAACATATGTAACAACATATGCGCCCAATATAGGAACATTTAAATACATAAAGCAAATATTAACAGACATAAAGGGAGAGATCAACAGTAACACAATACTAGTGGGGGAAATTTAGCATCCTACTTACATCAATGAACCAATCACCCAGACAGAAAATCAATAAGCCTTAAATGACACATTAGAAATGATGGACTTAACTGATATATACAAAAAATATTCATCTGAATATTGTGCAGAAGAATACACATTTTTTACAAGTGCACATGGAAAATTCTCCAGGATAGATCACATGCTGGTCGCAAAACATTCCTCAGTAAATTTAAGAAAACTGAAGTCATAAGAAGCATCTTTTCTGACCACAATGTTGACACTAGAACTCAACTACAAAAAAAGAAAAACTGCAAAAAAACACAAACACATAGAGGCTAAACAATAGAGTACTAAACAATGCAGTACTGAAGAAGTCAAACAGGAAATAGAAACATACCTAAAGACAAATGAAAACACGATGATTTGAAATTTATGAGATTTAGCAAAACCTGTTCTAAGAGGGAAATTTACTCTTATAAAAGCTAAATCAGAAAAAAACAAATCTCAAACAACCTAATTTTACACCTAAAGGAGCTAGAAAAAAGAAGCATAAACAAAACCCAGAGTTAGCAGGAGAAAAGAAACCATAAAGATCAGAGAAGAAATAAATTAAAATAGTGACTAAAAATCAATAGAAAAGAATAATGAAACCAAAAGCTGGCTCTCTGAAAAGATAAGCAAAATTGATAAATCTTTAGCCAGATATATTAAGAAAAAAAAGGAGAAAAATCAAATCCATAAAATCAGAAAAGAAGTTAAAACTGACATCACAGAAATATAAAGATTCATGAGAGACCACTATTAAACTATATGCCAATAAAATGAACAACCTCTAAAAAAAAAAAATAATAAAATAAAATGAACAACCTCAAAGAAATGGACACATTTTTTAAAAGGTACAATCTCCCAGGACTGAACCAGGAAGAAAGAGAAAATATGAACAGATCAATTACCAGTAAGCAAACTAAACCAGTAATTTCAAAACTCCTAAGAAACAAAATCTAGGATCAGATGGCTTCATGAATGAATTCTACCAAAGTTTACAGAAGAGTTAATGCTTAACCATTTTAAACTATTCCAAAAAACTGCAGAGAAAGGAACATTTCTGAACTTATCCTTTGCAGCCAAATCACCTTGATACCAAAACCAAACAAAGATACTACAAAAAAGAAAATTATAGGCCATTATCACTGATGAACATAGATGCAAAAACCCTCAACCAAATACTGGTAAATAAAATAACTGCAGACTAAATACAACAATACAATAAAAGGATCATGCACCATGATCAAGTGGGATTTACCCTAGGGATGCAGAGATTTTGTAATATCTGAAAACCAATATGATACAGCACATTAACAAATTGAAGATTAAAAACATGATCAACTCAATACATGTAGAAAAGGCTTTTGAAAAATTCAAAATCCATTTAATTCAGATACCCATTATATCTACTACTGTGGGTAAGAATCCCTTATAAGGAATGGAGCAGCCCTTACAATCAACGGGAGAGTCCCAAATGCAGTACACGGGTACAATCTCAAAAATGACAAAATGACCTTGGTTTGTTCCAAGGGAAACCATTCAACACCACCATAATCAAAGTCTATGTCCCAACCAATAAAGTCAAAGAAGCTGAACTTGAATGGTTCTATGAAGACCTCCAACACCTTCTAGAGCTAATATCAAAACAAGATGTCCTTTTCATCATAGGGGACTAGAATGCAAAGGTAGGAAGTCAAGAGATACCTGGAGTAACAGGCAAGTTTGACCTAGGATTACAAAATTAAGCAAGGTAAAGAAAGGCAAACAGAATATGATCAAGACCCCCTTCCAACAACACAAGAAAGGACTCTACACATGGACATCACCAGATGCTCAATATCAAAATCAGATTGATTATATTTTTTCACCTGAAGATGGAGAAGCTCTATACAGTCAGCAAAAACAAGACCTGGAGCTGACTGTGGCTCAGATCATGAACTCTTTGCTGCAAAATTCAAACTTAATATTCAAGAAAGTAGGGAAAATCACTAGGCCATTCAGGTATGACCTAAATCAAATCCCTTATGATTTTACAGTGGAAGTGATGAAAAGATTCAAGATATAGATCTGATAGAGTGCCTGAAGAACAATTTGTAAATTGTACAGGAGGCGGTGACCAAAACCATCCCTAAGAAAAAGAAATGCAAAAATGGGAAACAGTTGTCTGAGGAGGACTTATAAACATCTGAGAAGAGAAGAGAAGTGAAAGTCAAAGGAGAAAGACAAAGATATACTCAACTGAATGCAGAGTTCCAGAGAAATCAAGGAGAGATAAGAAAGCCTTCTTAAGTGAATAGTGCAAAGAAATAGAGGAAAGGAATAGAATGGGAAAGACTAGAGGAGGTCTTTTCAAAAAAAAAATTGGAGATACCAAGGGAACATTTCATGCAAAGATGGGCACAATAAAGGACAGAAACAGCAAGAACCTAATAGAAGGAGAAGAGATTAAGAAGAGGTGGCCAATCATACCCCATGATCAAGTCGGGTTTATCCAGGGAAGCAAGGATTCTTCAATACACTCAAATCAATCCATGTGATACACCATATAAACCAATTGAAAGATAAAAACCATATGATAATCTCAACAGATGCAGAACAAACCTTTGACAATATTCAGTACCCATTTATGATTAAAAACTCTTCAAAAAATGGGCATAGAAGGAACCTATCTCAATATGGTAAAGGCCTTATATGATAAACCCACAGCAAACATTATTCTCAATGGTGAAAAACTGAAAGCATTCCCCCTAAGATCAGGAATGAGATAAGGGTACCAACTCTCACCACTATTATTCAACATATTTTGGAAGTCCTAGCTATGGCAAGCAAAGAAGAAAAATAAACAAAAGGAATCCAGATTGGAAAAGAAGAAGTAAAACTCTCCCTGTTTGCAGATGACACGCTACTGTACATGGAAAACTCTAAAGATACTATCAGAAAATTACTAGAGTTAATCAGTGAATTTAGCAAAGTCATAGGATACAAAATCAATACACAGAAATCACTTGCATTTCTATATACTAACTGAAAAAATCAGAAAGAGAAATTAAGGAATCAACTTCACTCACCATTGCAACAAAAAGAATAAAATATCTAGGAATAAACCTACGTAAGGAGACAAAAGAACTGTATACAGAAAATTGTAAGACACTGATGAAAGAAATCAAAGAGGACATAGACAGATAGAGAGATATTCCATGTTCCTGGGTAGGAAGAATCAATATTGTGAAAATGACTATACTACCAAACACAATCTAAAGATTCAATGCGATCCCTATCAAATTACCAATGGCATTTTTTCACAGAACTAGAACAAAAAAAATTCACAATTCATATGGAAATACAAAAGACCCTGAATAGCCAAATCAATCTTGGGAAAGAAGAATGCAGCTGGAGGAATCAACCTTCCTGACTTCAGACTATACTACTATACTACAAAGCTACAGTCATAAAGTCAGTATGGTACTGGCACAAACACAGAAATATAACCAATGGAACAAGATAGAAAGCCCAGAGATAAATCCACTCACCTATGGGTACCTTATTTTTGACAAAGGAGACAAGAATATACAATGGGGCAAAGATAGCCTCTTCAATAAGTGGTACTGGGAAAACTGGACAGCTACATGTAAAAAAGCAAAATTAGAACACTTCCTAACACCATCCACAAATATAAACTCAAAATGGATGAAAGACCTAAATGAAGACCAGAAACTATAAAACTCTTAGAGGAAAACATAGGCAAAACACTCTATGACAAAAATCACAACAAGGTCCTCCCTGACCCACTTTTTACAATAATGGAAATAAAAATAAATATATGGAAATAAAATAAAATAATGGAAATAAAAACAAAAATAAACATATTTTTAAGTTTATGCTCAAAAATCCCATATGATTATGGGACCTAATAAAGCACTTTTGCACAGCAAAGGAAACTATAAACAAGGTGAAAAGACAACCCTCAGAATGGGTGAAAATAATAGCAAATGAAACAACTGAAAAAGAATTAATATCCAAAATAATACAAGCAGCTCATACAACTCAATACCAGAAAAACAAACAACCCAAACAAAAAGTAGGAAGAAGACATTTCTCCAAAGAAGACATACAGATGACTAACAAACACAAGAAAAGATGCTCAACATCACTCATTATTAGGAAATGCAAATCAAAACTACAAAGAGATATCACCTCAGACCAGTCAGAATGGCCATCACCAAAGAGTCTACACACAACAAATGCTGAAGACAGTGTGGAGAAAAGAGAACCCTCTTTCACTGCTGGTGGGAATGTAAATTGATACAGCCACTATGGAAGATGGTATGGAGATTCCTTAGGATAAAACCATCATACAATCCAGCCATATCACCACTAGGCATATATCGTGAGGAAACCAAAACTGAAAAAGACACATGTACCCCAAAGCTCACTGCAGCACTATTTACAACAGCTAGGACATGGAAGCAACCTAGATGTCCATCAACAGATGAATGGATAAAGAAGTTGTGGTTTAGTTCAGTTCAGTTGCTTAGTCGTGTCCAACTCTTTGCGACCCCATGAACCATAGCACGCCAGGCCTCCCTGTCCATCACCAACTCCCGGAGTCCACCCAAACCCACCTCCATCAAGTCGGTGATGCCATCCAACCATCTCATCCTCTGTCGTCCCCTTTTCCTCCCGCCCTCAATCTTTCCCAGCATCAGGGTCTTTTCCAATGAGTCAGCTCTTCGCATCAGGTGGCCAAAGTATTGGAGTTTCAGCTTCAACATCAGTCCTTCCAATGAACACCCAGGACTGATCTCCTTTAGGATGGACTTGTTGGATCTCCTTGCAGTCCAAGGGACTCCCAAGAGTCTTCTCCAACACCACAGTTCAAAAGCATCAATTCTTCGGTGCTCAGCTTTACTCAGCCATAAAAACGAACATATTTGAGTCAGTTCTAATGAGGTGGATGAATATAGAGCCTATTATACGGAGTGAAGTAAGTCAGAAAGAGAAAAACAAATACCTTACATTAAGGCATATATATGGAATCTAGAAAGATGGTACTGATGAAATTATTTGCAGGGCAGCAATCAAGACACAGACACAAAAAACCGACTTTTGGACATGGGGGTGGCAGGAAGAAGAAGGTGGGATATATGGAGATAGTAACATGGAAAGTTACACTACCATATGTAAAACACATAGCCAATGGGAATTTGCTATGTGACTCAGAGAACTCAAACCAGGACTCTGTAATCACTAGAGTTGTGGGACGGGGAGGAAGATGGGACGGAGGATAAATAGGGAAGGGACATATGTATACTTATGGTTGATTCATGTTGATGTTTGGTATAAACCAGCACAATTCTGTAAAGCAAGTATCCTTCAAGCAGAATATAAATAAATTTAAAATTAAAAAAAAGGGGGGGGGAGACAAGAATACACAGAAGAACTATACAAAAAGGTCTTAATAACCTGCATAACCATGATGGTATAGTTACTTACCTAGAGCCAGACATACTGGAATGTGAAGTCGAGTGGGCTTTAGGAAGCATTACTATATACTAGTGGAGGTGACGGAATTCCAGATGAGCTATTTCAAATCCTAAAAGATGATGCTGTTAAAGTGCTGCACTCAATATGTCAGCAAATTTGGAAAACTCAGCAGTGGCCACAAGATGGGAAAAGGTCAGTTTTCATTCCAATTTCAAAGAAGGGCAGTGCCAAACTATATTCAGACTACCATACAATTGAGCTCATTTTACATCATAGCAAGGCAAAGCTCAAAATCCTTCAAGCTAGGCTTCAACAGTATGTGAACCAAGAACTTCCAGATGTACAAGCTGGATTTAGAAAAGGCAGAGGAACTACAGATCAAATTGCAACATTCGCTGGAAACAGAGAAAGCAAGGGGATTCCAGAAAAGCATCTACTTCTGTTTCATTGACTACACTAAAGCCTTTCTCTGTGGGAAATTCTTAAGAGAAAGACCACCTTACCTTTCTCCTGAGAAAACTGTATGCAGGTCAAGAAGCATCAGTTTAAAAAAAAAAAAGAAGCATCAGTTAGAACCTTAATGGAATAATGGGCTGGTTCCAAATTGGGAAAGAAGTATGTCAAGGCTGTATATTGTCACCCTGCTTATTTAACTTCTCTGCAGAATACATCATGCAAAATGCTGGGCTAGAGTCACAGGCTAGAATCAAGATTTCCAGAAGAAATATTAACATTTTCAGATATGTAGATGATACTATGCTAATGGCAGAAAGGGAAAAGGAATTAAAGAGCCTCTTGATGAAGGGAAAAGAAGAGAGTGAAAAAACTGGCTTAAAAACTGGCTTGAAAGTTTTCAACATTCAAAAAACTAAGATCATGGCATCTGGTCCCATCACTTCATGGCTAATAGATGGGGAAAAAGTGGAAATGCTGGCAGATTTTTTTTTTCTTGGGCTCAAAAATCACTGTTGACAGTGATTGCAGCCATTAAACTAAAAGAAGAAAAGCTATGACAAATCTAGACAGTGTATTAAAAAGTAGACTTCACATTGCTGACAAAGGTCCAAATAATCAAAGCTATGGTTTTTCCAGTAGTTATGTACAAATGTGAGAGTTGGACCGAAAAGAGGGCTGAGCTCCAAAGAATTGATGCTTTTGAACTGTGGCACTGTAGAATACTCTTTGAGAGTCCTTTGGACAGCAAGGACATCAAGCCAGTGAATCCTAAGGAAAATCAACCCTGAAATATTCATTGGAAAGGCTGATGATGAAGCTGAAGTTCCAAAACTTTGGCCACCTGATGCAAAGAGCCAACTCATTGGAAAAGACTCTGATGCTGGGAAAGTTTGAGGGCAGGAGGAAAAGGGAGTGACAGGCAATGACATGGCTGGATAGCATCACCTAATCGAAGGACACGAGTCTGAGCAAATTCTGGGAGATAGTGAAGGACAGGAAAGCCTGGCATGCTGTAGTCCACGGGATTGCAAAGAATTGGACAGGACTTAGCAACTGAACAACAACAACATTCATTTATGACATTTTTCACAAGTAAGCTGGCACAGAGGGAACATATCTCCACATAATGGCAGTCATTAATGACAACCTACAGTTAACATCATACTAAAACAGTGAAAAGCTGAAAGCATTTCCTCTATGATTAGGAACAAGACAACGATGACAATTCTTATTATTTTTATTTAATATAGTATTGAAAGTCCTAGTCATAGAATTCAGACAAAATAAACAAAAGGAATTTAAATTCAAAAGGAAGAAGACTATCACTCTTTGCAGATGACAAACACTATACATACAAAATCCTAAAGATGCCACCAGAAAACTACTAGACCTCACCAGTGAATTTGGTAAAGCTTGGTAAAGCTACAGACATAAAATCAATACACAGAAATCTGTTGTTTTTCTATACACTAACAATGAACTATCAGAAAAAGAAATCCCTGGTGGCTCAGTGGTAAAGAATCTGCCTGCCAATGCAGGAGACATGAGTTTAATCCCCAATCAAGGAGGATCCAACACGCCGCAGAGCAGCTGAGCCTGTGGCCACAACTATTGAGCCTGTGCTCTAGAGCTTGAGAGCTGCAAATACTGAGCCCACGTGCCACAACTACTGAAACTTGCATGCCCTAGAGCCTGTGCTCTGCAACAAGAGAAGCCACTGCGATGAGAAGCCCATGCCCTGCAACTAGAAAGCAGCCTCTGCTCCCAGCAACTAGAAACAAGCGACTGCAGTAAAGAAGATTCAGCATAGCCAACAAATAAATAAATAAAATTAAAATCAATGTACTTAAAAAAAAAGAAGGAAGAATCCCATTTATTATTGCATCAAAAAGAACAAAATACCTAGGAATAAACCTATCTAAGGAGGTAAAAGACCTGTAGTTGGAAAACTATAAGTCACTGATGAAAAAAATGAAGATAACACAAACAGATGAAAAGATGTACCATGTTCTTGGACTGGAAGAATTAATATTGTTAAAATGACCATTTTAACTCATTTAACTATGAGGGTTTCCCTCATAGCTCAGTTGTTAAAGAATCTGCCTGCAATGCAGGAGACCTAAGTTTGATTCCTGGGTTGGGAAGATCTGCTGGAGAAGGGATAGGCTACCTACTCCAGTATTCTTGGGCTTCCCTTGTGGCTCAGCTGGTAAAGAAGCCACCTGCAATGCAGGAGACCTGGGTATGATCCCTGGGTTGAGAAGATCTCCTGGAGAAGGGAAAGGCTACCCACTCCAGTACTCTGGCCTGCAGAATTCCATGGACTGTATAGTTTGGCCTGAAGAATTCCATGGACTGTCTCATGGGGTCACAAAGAGTCAGACATGACTGAGTGACTATCACTTTCACTCTAGGCAAGGTACAGATTCAATGCGATACTTATCAATATACCAATGGTAGTTTTCACAGTAATAGAACAAATAATTTTAAAATTTGTATGGAGGGAATTCCCTGGTGGTCTAGGGGTTAGGACTCCATGCTTTCACCACTGAAGGCCTGAATTCAATCCCTGGTTGAATTGAATTATGATACCACAAGCTGTGCAGTGTGGCCAAAATAAAATAAAATTTTTATGGAAACACGAAAGATCTGGAACAGCCAAAGCAATCTGAGAAAGAAGAAAAGAGGTAGAGGACTCATGCTCCCTGTCTTCAGACAATACTACAAAGCTATAGTGTCATATCATCAAAACAGTATGGTATTGACACACAAAATACACACATAGATCAATGGAACAGAATTGATAATGCAGAAATAAATCCATGCCCAATTAATCTATGAGAAAGGAGGCAAGAATATACAATGGAGAAAAGACAGTCTCTTCAACAACTGGTGCTGAGAAAACTGAACAGCTACATGTAAAATAATGAAATAAGAATATTTTCTCATACAAAAACAAAAATAAATTCAGAATGTATTAAAGACCTAAATATAAGCCTGGAAACAAAACTCCTAGAGGAAAATACATAGAACACTCTGTGATATAAACTATAGCAATATTTTTTCAGATCTGTCTCCTAAGACAAAGAAAGTAAAAGCAAAACCAAACAAATGGTACCTAATTAAACTTAAAAGCTTTTGCACAGCAAAGGAAGCCATCAAAGAAATAAGAAGACAACCTGTTAAATGGGAGAAAAATATTTGCACATGATATGACCAAAAAGGGGTTAATACCCAAAATATATAAACAACCCATACAACTCAATATTTTTTTTAAAAGTTGATTAGGGACTTCCCTGGTGGTCCAGTGGCTAAGATTCCACAATCCTAATGTAGGGGGCTCAGGTTCAAGTCCTGGTCAAGGAATTAGATCTCACATGGCACAACTAAGAATTTGCATACTGCAAGGACTGAAGATTCCACGTGCTGCAACTAAGACCCAGAACAGCCAAAGATAAATATTTAAATCTTTTTTAAAAATATGATTTAAATTGGGCACAAAACCTGAATATACCTTTTTCTAAAGAGGACATGCAAATGGCCAACAGGCACGCAATGTTCAACTTCGCTAATCATCAGGAAAATGCAAATCAAAACCACAATGAGATATCACTTCACATCTGTCACATGGCTATCAGAAAAGAGAACAGAAATGGCAAATGCTGGTGAGAATGTAGAGAAAATGAACCCCTCATATAATGGTGGGAATGTAAATTCCTAGTATTATTGAAAACAGTACGGAGGTTTCTCACAAAACTAAAAACAGTACTATCATGTGTGCTGTACTGTGCTGAGTTGCTCAGCTGTGTCCGACTCTTCGTGACCCCATGGACTATAGCACGCCAGGCTCCTCTGTCCATGGGGATTCTCCAGGCGAGAATACTGGAGTGGGTTGCCATGCCCTCCACCAGGGGATCTTCCCAATCCAGGGATCAAACCAGGGTCTCCTGCATGGCAGGCAGATTCCTTACCAACTGAGCTACCAGGGAAGCCCTAGTACTATCATATGACTCAGCAATTCCACTCCTGGGTACCTATCTGAAACAAAACAAAAACACGGATTTGAAAATATACATGCATCCACTGTTCACACCAGCACTATTTATAATTATAATGGTCAAGATATGGAAGCAACCTAAGTGTCCACCAACAGATGAATGCATATAGAGGACGTGATATACATATACAATGGAATGCTACTCAGTCATTAAAAAGAAGGAAAGTTTGCCATTTGCAACAACATACGTGGACTTGGAGTATATTATGCTTAGTAAAAGAAGTCAGACAGATAAAGACAAAGGCTGCTTGACATCACTTATATGTGGAATCTAGAAAATAAAACAAACTAATGAATATAACAAAAAAGAAACAGATTCATAGACTCAGAGAAGAAACTACTGGTTACCCATGGGGAGAAGGAAAGGGGAGGGGCAATACATTGGTAGGGAATTAAGAGGTACAAACTATTATGTATAAATAAGCTATAAGGACACATACACAGGGAATATAGCCAGTATTTTATAATAACTATAAATTGAATATAACCTTTAAATACCATGAATCACTATACTGTATATCTATAATACTGTACATCAACTATACTTTAATTTTTAGAAAGTAATAATTTTTCTTGGTAATGGCTTAGGAAAAATGTCACCCAGCAGTCTGCATAAAGGAGAGGACTGAAATATCTCCAGCAATATCAAGGGAACTTCCAGGGGTATGTAATCCATATAAAGCAGCTTGTGCTGAAAAGTGACTAAAAAGACAAAAATGAATCAAGTCTAAATGCTGAGAGGAAGAGTCTAGATGTAAAAAGCAACTTGACAGTTCAAGAATAGAAAAGATTTGAAAAGGGGATTAAAATTTTTTCACAGATTTTATAGAGAGAAGTTAGAGCCTAGATGAAATTATGCAGCAAAAATATGTCCCAAACCCTATTAATCTAACATTATGACTTTATTCTGCAGCAAAAATATGATGAATCAAGATCAGGGTTGGAGATTATATATACAGTCAAGAGTTGAGAAGATTCTGGAATAACATGAAAGCTAAGGTCAGGAAACTTTCTAACTCTTACATTATTTTCACACACATTCATTGTCAAAAAATTATTAACTCATTGATAATAAATAAGGTAGTTTTTTAAATGACTGATCATGCCAAAATAGGCCAGGCAGGGTGAGAAGTCAGATGTAGTCATAAGGGGTTCAGGAATTCTAAAGTAAGAGCAATCAAATTTGTAGCATCTCAGGTGAGGTATAAATAAGAGAACTGGAAGGTAGTGAAAAGAAAAGTGAAAGTGTTAGTCACTCAATTGTGTCCAGCTCTTTGTGATCCCACAAACTGTAACCTGCCAGGCTCCTCTGTCCATGGAATTCTCTAGGCAAAAATATTGGAGTGGGTTGCCATTCCCTTCTTCAGAGGATCTTCCTGACCTGGGGATAGAACCCAGGTCTCCCACATAGCAGGCAGATTCTTTACCATCTGAGCCATCGGGGAAGCCCAGAAGGTAGTAAGGATGTGGTCAAAGACAGGGTTTAAGTTTCTAGATTACCAAAATTGACTAGTTCCAGAGGAGATGAGAAGCAGGACAGCATGGAATGAAGTCAGTAGGCCTGTGTTCAAAACCTGATTTTATGACCAAAGAGCATATTAAGGGTATCTAAAAATATTTGTAAAATAAAAAGATTGGAAAAAACACATCCCCATATCTTTTATAGCGATAAAATTCAATTTTATAAGTAAACTTTTTCCCAACTACACTGGCATCTTAGAAATGATGGGGGAATTAAAAGGAAAAAAAAATCCATTAAAAATACATGTTGCTTTGCATATCAAATCTTTTTTTCATAAGAAAACATATAAAATGCTGCAAGGCAGATGACTTCCGAAGAACCAGTGTACTTATATTTATCTAAAATACATCTGACTACTAATTACTGAAGGCAGATGAAATACCTATGGGTTTATCTGTTCCTAATTAAGCATATTTATCTTTGAAGCTTAAATGGCAATATGTATACTAAACTCCAAAATCTTAAACATTTCTCTGCCAGATGGCTGATTTATATTTGGAAAGTTAACAATCTTTTCCAGCAAAACTGGAGTTCTTTTTAAACATTTCATTGAGCATGTTGTTACTGAAACACTTGTTCAAATATCCTTCAAATACTTTATGTATCAGTAACTAGAAAATAACTTGGGATTGTGAAACTGAGTAACATGGTTCAGTTTTTTTTATTCCCTTTAGTAATTTTCTACTGGCTTACCAGACACATTCCTGGATGGTTTATCATTCAAAATTGCTTTTGTTTTCTTCCTTAATTACTGAGTTTTCTGATGACAAAACTAAAATGAACTATTGCTTGGGGAAAAAAAATAAAACATCAAACCTTAAACATCACAGGAATGTAAATCCTAAGCCTCCTATAATCCCATTCCCTATACCACTGTTTAGGTTTTAGTACATATGTACTAAAGAGTAAAGATTTTACTTTGTTATAATTTTTTTTAAAATAATAGAACTTGATAGGATATCTTAGAAAACTAGAATATAAAAACAGAGGGGAAAAGAAGAAAAGAATTAAAATAAGGTCAGCATCAGCTCCATATCAATTACCTCATTTTAGCTTCTTGGGAACCCTGATTTTGTTTTTTCCCCCCAATTCAAAATGCAGGGGAGATCGGGATGGGGAATACGTGTAACTCTATGGCTGATTCATATCAATGTATGACAAAACTCCCCCCCAAAAAAAAAAAATAAAAAGAGAGATCAGAGGGACAAAAAAAAAACAAAAACAAAATGCACACAATATCAATTTCCTGGCTTTGATAATAATTCACTATAGTTGTGTGAGATCTCTTTGGGGAATGTGGATGATGGATACACAGCTCCCTCTATACTATTTGTATAACTTCTTGTGAGTCTTTAAAGATTTTCAAAATTAAAAGTTACAATAAAAATGGAGGCACAGAGGTGGTGACAGCCATACTCCTGGAGAACAGAAATTAAGCATAAATAAATGAGATAGAAACAGTTACTTAGTGATTAATTATAATCAGTTCTTTTAGCATAGATTCATTCAGAAACATGCAACTGCTGTGTAAATGAGTAAGATGCATTTACTGCTTTCTAGGAGGTTTAGCTGACTCATTGGAAAAGACCCTGATGCTGGGAGGGATTGGGGGCAGGAGAAGGGGATGACAGAGGATGAGATAGCTGGATGGCATCACCGACTCGATGGACATGAGTTTGGGTGAACTCTGGGAGTTGGTGATGGACAGGGAGGCCTGGTGTGCTGCGATTCATGGGGTCACAAAGAGTTGGACACAACTGAGCGACTAAACTGAGGAGGTTTTATTCTAGAAGGTCCCCATTTACTCAGCAGTTACCATACAGGCTTTAGAAAAAAAAGTAAGAAAAAATTAAAGATACAATCCTTACCCTCAAAGGAAAAATAAAAAGCTTTCAATCATTTTCTTAGGAATATGTATAGCTGAGCACAAACATACACATACTAAACTTGTTATAATCCTGGGACTGATATTTGTTTGTGAAGTACCTTCATGAAAAAGAAAAATAGTCTAATTTCCTACTTATTTATGAAATTTTAAACTATTAGTCAATATTTTATTGAATAATTATAGTAAATTATTGACTAGAATTAATTTGTAATGTTTCATATCTTTTAATGTCAGTCCACAGTGGATATCTTTTCCCTCTTTGACTAGTCTTAGTTTTATTGTATGATATACTTTAGCACTTGAGTATGATTTGTTCTCTGCTGTTACCACAGTTGTCTTTTCTCTCCATCTGTATTTTGAGCTCATTAAGAGCTGTTTTTCCTTCTAACTCTATGTTTCAGGGCACACAGTTGGTAATAAATAAATGCTAGTTGATTGGTACTTTGCCAACTGTGTGTTACTTCTATAAAAAATTAGCTACCCATATTTATATGAGACAGAAATTGATTAAATTTTATATCACTAATAATTATGGGATTACTGGGTATAAAGTAGAAGACATTTTACTAGCCATTATATAACCCTAAAACATAAAAGACATATATATTTAAAACAGAAAAGTTATATGTTACAAATTAGCATTGCCTCCACAGAACTTAAGAAAGATGATCCTTGTATGGTAACTTGAATTTTATAAGAAATGGTTTTCTAACATGAGATTAAATACAAAAAGGAAATAACTATTTTGAACTTACTGCAGTCTGTTATCACTTTCAGCATACTTAGTATTTAATTTCAGCATATTTAAACATCTTGGTAGAAAACACATAACAAGTAGATTTAGGTCTGAAATTTTCCTTTCTTGATTAAGTAATGAAAGAAAAGTACTACAATTACAGAAAACATAAAGAACAGTGACCTATTCAAAGATAGGCTCCAAAAATATTAATGAATCAAATGATACAGATAAAATACAGACAAGATCCTGTCTTAAGGCATAAGTTTTTACAAGTTTTCCATGTTACAAATTAGTGATCTTTCAGTTTACTATTCTATATTTAACAAAGTTAGAATTCAGAATCCATCCATGCCATTAACAAAAAGTTACATGCACACATATACATATAATTACATATACAGAAATTAAATATCCAAACTGACTTTTCTATGAAAAATTTTCGGTTTTGATGGTAAATATGTGTTTATATTTGAACTTTCAATAGATATAGTACTACTTTGAATTATGACAACAATAAAATTTATAATGCTATTTTCCCCCATCCTCTTCCTACAGGAAAAGAACATGAAACCTAGAAGCGCAGCACGTGAATTTAGAACAGCTCCTCTTGCCCTACAACATCTCAGCATTCTGAGAAAACTAATGAACCCAGAAAATTCTGCCCTAAGGAGGAGGATTCAGGGAACTGTAAATCTTTCACATCAGTGTTAGAATACTAAGGGCCAAATGTCTTGCCCAAAGTCATGTAGGTAAAGAGAGAACTGAAGTACTTTCTTTAGTCCCACCACACTCTTTCAATTCTAGGCCTCACTATGCTCAGTGGAGGAGGATTATAGTTTTGATTTGTTTGTACTCTTTTTGAAAATTACACTCTGTACATTTATACAGAGCAAGGTTCCATTAACTTCATACATGTTCTTTTGAAGCCTCAAAGGAATCTTTTAGAATTGTGTCCTCTCTGAGCTAATAATAATCAAATTAAAAATTCTTCATCAGATAGGGGAAAGTAATGAAAATGAACCAGAAGTAAGAGCAAGAATATGGATAAGCTAAATGTATTTAGTAGTTGAAAAACATCTTTGAAGAAAATAGCAACATGTATGTAAATTCCCAAATTCTTTTAAAGTAGTTTACTACTTTATGAGTAGAGGCCAGTATGAGACTTAGCCTTAAAGATAAGATGCCTATGCCAGAAAATCTACAGGACTCATTTCCAAAATTGTGAGCAGTGAAGACAGTCTTGAATGTAGAGGAAGAATGGGGATGGTTTGGGCTTTTTCAGCACTCTAGGGGAACATCTACTTAGTACTTGTATCCCAAGTCAGACATACTCAATTTATTGTAAACAGGGCTTCCAATACCTCTTTAGGGTGGAAAACTATGTTATCTAGTTTGAAATCTCCATGAATCAAATTTTCTTCATTGTCATTATCTGGCAAGTTTTTCATTAGCCAGTCAGATAGCTGGTTCATGGCAGGGATGTCCTGATGAGCTGCAGCTTGATATTGCTTTGTCCAGGTTGATACCTAAAGATAAATAAATTTTAAAAATGACAGAGCTGAAAGTAGGAAATAAGATTCAGCAATTTTAAAATTAAAACAAAATTCAATATATCAAATTTGGGTTCAGTCTTAAATACTCAGGAAAAATGCCTACGATACTTACCTTAGTCTCAAACACTCACATAGGCCTAAAAACTTCAACACTTAAGTTTTTCTTCCATCTAATTCCATTCTACTAACCTAGACTTTTATCAGGGGAAAAAAAACACTGGCATATGAATCAAGAGGTGGAAGAAACATGAACAACTTCAGATATGCAGATGATACCACTGTAATGGCAGAAATTGATGAGGAACTAAAGAGCCTCTTGATAAGGGTGAAGGCGGAGAGTGAAAGAGCTGCTTAAAACTAAATAAGGGGAAAAGGTGGAATTAGTGAAAGATTTGCTCTTCGTGGACTCTAAAATCACTGTGGATAGTGATTGCAGCCATGAAACCAGAAGACGATTGCTTCTTGGCAGGGAAACTATGACAAACCTAAACAGTGTGTTGAAAAGCAGAGACATTACTCTGCTGACAAAGGTCTGTATAATCAAGGCTAGGTTCTTCCCAGTGGTCATGTATGGTTTTGAGAGCAGGACCGTAAAAAAAAGCAGAATGCCAAAGAATTGATGCCTTCGAACTGTGGTGCTGGATAACACTTCTGAAAGTCCCTTGGACAGCAGGGAGATCAAACCAGTCAATCTTAAGAGAAATCAACCCTGAACACTTGTTGGAAGGACTGATGCTGAAGCTGAAGCTCTAGTATTTTGGTCATCTAGTACGAACAGCCGA
This sequence comes from Cervus elaphus, assembly GCF_910594005.1. NCBI lineage: Eukaryota > Metazoa > Chordata > Mammalia > Artiodactyla > Cervidae > Cervus > Cervus elaphus. The sequence continues at coordinate 80,605,967 of NC_057833.1, forward strand.
CTCATTGGAAAAGTCCCTGATGCTGGGAAAGAGTGGGGGCAGAAGAAGAGGGTGTCAGAGAATGAGATGGCTGGATGGCATCATCAATGCAATGGATGTGAACTTGGGCAAACTTCAGGTGATGGTGAGGGACAGGGAGGCCTGGTGTGCTGCAGTCCATGGGGTCGCAAAGAGACGGATACTACTCACGACTGAACAACAACAGGAATCAAGAGATGTAGGTACTAGCCTTTATATGGCAATTATTCTGTAGAAGGAAAAAAAATAAAGAACAAACACATATACCTACAGATGAAAAAAAATAGAAAATTTCTGAAAGGGTCACAAGAAACAAGTAGTCTCTGAAAAATGTAATATGGGGATTAGAAAAAGAAGGGAGATTTTTATTTCTCATTTTAATCCCCCTTTTTTTATTACCCATAGAATCTTCTAAAGAATCTTTGAAATATATTACAGACATGAAAATGCAAAGTTTTTTTTCATATTTTTCTTAGAATTGAATGCAATTAAGTCAACCTATTCTCAAAGTCCTCCACCAATTGAAATAATATTTACCTACTTATCTCCCTCTCTACTTTCTAAGGCATCTCTGTTCAATTTAGTACAGTAAAGACCTTCATCTTTGGAGTCACAGAGAGCTGGGTTTAAATTATGTTTAAGCCACTTATTTGTACGTTACTTAATACCTGCAAGCCTCAGTTGCCTCATCTGCAAAATGAGGGTATTAATATCTATGTAATAGGATTGTTACAAAGATTAAAAAACATTGGGTCTATAATTCATCTAGCATGGGAACTGGTATATAGTGAGTATTCTTTCAACCTTAGTTCCTGTCTCTCTTCCTTCTGCCCCCTGAAAAAGACATATGTACAAATGGAAACAGCCTCATACTTATCTGGTCTTGCTGTTCCTTTGATGTGAAATGCTCATCATCTTTTCCCTATCACTCTAGATTTTATTCTTTCTTAAATATATAGTACAAGACATACCTTTCATAGGAAGCTTTCCCCAACTTGAGCAAGGGCATTCTTGTATCTACCCTCTGAATGGAACAGCTCTCATGATAAGTAACAAGACAATTTATTACCAGATTACATACTTTTCTATACCATTTTCAAGTTTCATGTAAATGAGTTTCATGTAGAGGTGTCTCAAAAATGTTAAGTTCCTTTAAGGGAAGAATTGATTTCAATTTTCTTGAAGTTTAACACAGTACTTAGCATGTATTAAACATACTTATATGCTTAACAAATATTTGTTAAACTAATTTAAAAAGGGAAAATTGTATAGAAAATGTATTGGTAAAATAAAAGAGATAGAAATAGCTTTAAATTTGCATTTATATACATGCTGTCAGTTACAGAAGCTTTTGCTGATCTAAAAAATATAAAATTATTTTATGCTTAAAATAAGTCAATCTGAAGGTTCAAAGTTATAGCCAGATTTCAGAAAAGGATAATAGGTCTTTATTTTAATTAAAAATGTATATTTTGTTTCCAAGAACTTGAGAAGAGAAACTCTTTGTGTGGATGCCTTACCTGTCTTTTGCAATACCCAACACCTCTACCATATCCTTCCAGCTGCAATGACTGTATATTCAAAGAATGTAACTGAGCCAAGGTTTCTATCATGGCCACATAGATGGCTGAACGTTCTGCTGGGCTAACTCCAGGAATTGTGAAATCATAAAAAATTCGGCCCTATGGAAGCAATTACAACAGTTAATTTAAAACAAAATAAATCTTTTCATACCAATTATTTGCTGTGTCATCATACTCTGTTTTCTACAAAAAGATTAGGTACAGTTTTACAACCAAAACCAATTCTTTGTAGAATGTGCCAGGGCTTCCCTGGTGGCTCAGATGTTAAAGAATCTGCCTGCAATGCAGGAGACCCAGGTTTGATCCCTGAGTCAGGAAGATCCCCTGGAGAAGGAAATGGCAATTCACTCCAGTATTCTTGTCTGGAGAATCCCAAGTACAGAGGAGCCTGGTGGGCTACACAATCCATGAAGTTGCAGAGTCAGATACAACTAAGCAACTAACACATATATGCCACAGGGGAGATAGGAGGATACACCAAGATTAACTTACAGGACAAAAACTACTCTCAAGTAACATTTTACCAAATAAAAAATCTTAAAACAATTTGGATTTATTGTTATTAATGGATTGGTTTTTTATTTGGAGTAGTTTCTTTCCCTCTACTATCTGGATAGTTTAGTTATTGCCATTACATATCTCTTTACTGACACCTACAGGAAGAATAGACCAATATGCTGTAATTAGTAAACCTGTTCCTGGTTTACCTCTGGTTTATCACTCAAATTGTGTTCTCAAATTAGAATGAAAGTTTAATACAAGATAGGGAATACAGCCAGTATTTTAAAATAACTCTAAGTGGAGATTGTGAATAACTATTTAATACATCTGTAACATATAATATTATACATTAACTATATCTCAATAAAAAATAATTTAAAAAGCAAAACAAAAATCAAAACTTCCATAAAGAACCAATCCTGCTGATACCTTGGTTTCAAACTTCTAGCCTCTGGAAATGAGAGGATACATTTCTGTTGCTTTAATAAAAAGAAAAAGTTTAAGCCCTTGCAAAGCAAACTACCTAAAATACTGACTGATAAACTATCATTTATTAACATGTAATTTCACAACTAAAAATAAAAGCAACAAGGTGCAATTAAGTGTTAATTTACCTGTACATGTTCCATCACATAAAATTCTGTTCCAATGACAGACGGATCACTGCAGTATAATAAAGGTTTGGGAACGGGGAATCCAATTGAAAACAAGGCTTTCTGGACTTTAAATTCTCTATCAATCTAAATAAGATGATAGATAATTAAAAATCAGAAATATAGATATTTAATAATTAATTGTGAGCTAACATTAAGGCTAGAAATTAATTTTAAAACACTATCAACAAATATAACAAACAATATAACCCAGAGGATAATAGTTTCCTTAGTATTGTCCATAAAAGTAGTCTTCATGCTATTATTACAATTATAAATTAGGATGGCACTTGCAAAAGAGTCAGACGGAACTTAGCAACTAAAACAAAAACAACAACAAAAATTGCTAATTAGGCTAAAAGGACAGGCGGACATGGAACAATAGACTGGTTCCAAATAGGAAAAGGAGTATGTCAAGGCTGTATATTGTCACCCTGCTTATTTAACTGATATGCAGAGTACATCCTGAGAAACCCTGGGCTGGAAGAAGCACAAGCTGGAATCAAGACTGCCGGGAGAAATATCAATAACCTCAGATATTTAGACGACACCACTCTTATGGCAGAAAGTGAAGAGGAACTAAAAAGCCTATTGATGAAAGTGAAGGAGGAGAGTGAAAAAGTTGGTTTAAAGCTCAACATTCAGAAAACTAAGATCATGGCATCTGGCCCCATCACTTCATGGCAAATAGATGGGGAAACAGTGCAAACAGTGTCAGACTTTATTTTTTTGGGCTCCAAAATCACTGCAGATGGTGATTGCAGCCATGAAATTAAAAGACGCTTACTCCTTGGAAGGAAAGTTATGACCAACCTGGATAGCACATTAAAAAGCAGAGACATTCTCTGAAACAAACTGCCAAAATCCAGTCTGGACCACAGCTAACCCTAGTCACACCAGAGACTGTGGAGGATAAACCACCAACAGTAATGGAATCTGCAGAAGAAACTAATAGAAAACATAGCGTGTTGAGTTCCAGCCTTCAGGACAGAAATTTTAACCAAGTCAGTTCTGTTTTACTAAATTCTGCCTGTTCAGAAAAGTTGCCAATACCAGAACAAGTCCATGATTTGGAAGTTGTGAATCCTTTAAAAACATCAACTGTTGAGGTAACTCAGGCACCATTAAATGACACCCAGTTTTCATCAGGAAATTTTGCCAGCATTGCACAAAATGTGCCAACAAATTCTGAAATAAATTTTCTTCCTCATTCTACATCATCTGAGGAATATATTTCAAAATACCCAAATAAAAATAGGCTAATTCTCAGTTTACTTACTTCTGGAGATAAAACTCAGAAGAAATTATTAAAAGATACTAGTGAACGTATTCATGATTCTAAACAGCATAATTTTGAAATGAATCCAAATACTGAAAACACTGGTAACCAACTGAAAACCATGGAAATTGTAAATCCTCCAGGGACTTGTAATACAAATGCCAAAATTGCAGACACTTCTTGCTTTGAGTGTAAATCCTTTAATGGGGTGTCTTCTAACAGTGACTCTAACTTTTCCATGGAGTTGCTAGCAACATGTCTGTCTTTGTGGAAAAAGCAACCTTCAGAACCTAACAAAGAAAAACAGGGTAATGAGTCAAAAACAAACACAACAGCCATTGCAGTTTCAAAGCCCGCGCCCATATGTGAGAGTAGTCCATTTTCACCTGTGGGAAATTCTCAGAATAAGATAATAAACAGCTCACAAGAAACTGTTTCATCAGTAGTAGCACAAAATTATGAGTCTTCAGGAACAACTACTACAAAAGGGATTGCTGTAGTATCACCCTTAATTCTTTCAGATGTCAATACACTGTCTGTCAAAGATACAGCATCTGAAGCTTTACCTGAAACAGCATATCCAGTTATTAAAGAAGGCAGTGTTTGTAGCTTACAAAATAAATTGACGGAAAATACTGCTGCTTTGAAGATTAATGTTAATGAACCAGTAACAAGTACTACAGGCATCACGATTTTCCCACTAATTGAGGACAAGCAAAGTGAGTCAACTAATACTAGTTCAGAAGGCATACCTAATACCAATCAAGGAAAGCACAATGAATCAGAACCAGATATCCAGTGTTCTGTGAGTGATCAGCAAGCCTCATATATATCAAAGGACAGTAGTAGTGTGGGCAGTGATGTATTACAGATTGGCAGTATTTGTTCTCTTGTTGAAGGTGATACCTCTTATGATTCCCAAATAGCAGAAATATTCAACTTGCTCCCTTTGCAAAAAGTTGAGCCACAGAAACCTCTACCCAATCACCAAATGATGAATAGTGGACAACAAAATGAACGTTTAGACAGCATCACTGAAAATAAAGACTTTGACTTTAAAAAAGATGAATTTGTGCAGTGCACAGATGTTTCAAATAAAATAACAGATCAGTCGGAATCACTGCAACCTCCAGCACTGTCACATTTGAAGTGTGTTGAAGTAAAGAGTGGAATTCTAGAGGAGAGCAGTTTAGAGCATATCACTGAAAATGAAAGCATGGCAAATGATACGTGTTCATCAGCTGCTATTCAGCAGGATAGTTACCCTCAGGAAGCTGATTTGTCCTGCAGTTACACTGAACAGGATCCTACAACAGATGAAAGTCTCCGTGATAAGACATCTATCTTATACCTACATGATCAGCTGTCAGAACTTTTAAAAGAGTTTCCCTATGGTATCGAACCTGTGAACATGCATGAAAGTTCTGTGGTACAGCAGATGGCAGACCAAATCTCAGAAGCTCAAACTTGTGGTAAAACTGATTGTAACTCCAGAGGTTCAACAGACCAGATACAGATTACAATATTAAACACAGATCAGATGAAAGAATTGTTTCCTGAACAGGACGATCAACCCAATGAGGTAGACAAATTGACAGAACCTCAGGAAGAAAAGCCTGTAACAAAGGAAGAGAACCAGTGTGACCCACAGGCACGCAGAATTGAAGAACATTGTGATTCTGTACCATTGGATTCGGAAAAAGATGATGTCCGTTGCTGTGCGTTGGGGTGGCTGTCTATGGTCTATGAAGGAGTACCTCAATGCCAGTGTAATTCCATTAAGAAGTCAACTTCAAAAGAAAAAAAACAGACAAATCCATGTTCTCCTTCAGAGGCCAAGAGTTATAAACAAGGAGAGAGAACCTCTGATAGAGATGTTCCTGTTGCATTTAACAGTCCTCCAAATAATCCTCCAAAGATTCCTCTGACTTGTCCAGTTGAGAAAAAACATTTTCCTGAAACAGAGCAAAGCAGCAATATAAAAGATAAATCCAAAACGGAATGTAACAGTTCACTAAGGACAGAGCAAGAATTATCCGGTCAACCTTTATCTAAAGGTGATAAAAAAATGGATTCTTTGCAGAGTCACAAAAGAAAGAGAAAGCTGCAATTTCATGAGGTAGCTTTTCATTCTGCTAATAAAATTGCAAAATTTTCTCAGGAGAGCCTGCAGAGGAAGTTTATGGCACAAAACGTACGGCCACTAAAACCAAAGATGAGTGTTTTGACAAGCAAAACTAAAGATTTGAATATGAAGAATGGTTCTTTGGTACACTCAGTATCACCAGAAAAGAGACAATTGAAATCAGGTGGCTCTAAACAAAAGTCTTTGGAAGAAAGGAAGTTAGATGAACGGATCGTACTTGATTCAGAGATAAAGAGTAAGAAACATGATAAACAAGAGCAGAATAAAAATGTGGCAGGTGGTGCATTTAAATTCTGTAGTTTTTCAACTCCAAGTGAAAGAGCTTGGATTAAAGAAAAGACAGTATCAAATGTTAAATCCTCGGGCTCTAAGGATAGCTCATCTAAAATTAACAGAGTTCTATCACCAAAGGAGTATTTATCAAGGCAGAAGCATAAGGAAGCATTAAAGAAAAACTATCTGAAAAGCAGTGATTCTCAGCATATGAGGCCCAGTAAACTTTCTGTGCAGGTGGAAAGTTGTGGGAAATCAAGTGAGAGACCCCATGGCAGTGTACAGACCTGTAAGGAATCATTAAATATTGGTTCAGGCCATGGTAAAAGCATCAAAACCCATCATTCCAAAGAGTCTAAAACATATATTTCAAGGAATATTAAAGGAACAGTTGGTGGAAAGCAGTCTGATAAAATGTGGATTGATAGAACCAAGCTAGACAAAAATTTAAATAATATAAATAATGAAGGTGAATTAAGCCAAATGTCTTCCCAAACAAAGGATCAAAGGAAGCTGTATCTGAACAGAGTTGCATTTAAATGCACTGAACGTGAGCGCATTTGTCTCACAAAATTAGACAATTCACCCAGGAAGCTTAAAGAAAAGAGACCAGAAAGTAAATCTAAGAACCTATTACCTGTGAAAGATACCACAGAAAAACTAAGCATGCTGGAGTTTAAATTATGTCCAGATGGAGTGTTTAAGAATACAAACACTGTTGAAGACCAGAAGGATCTGCAACACATATCCAGGAAGGAGCAAGCCCCTCTGCAAGTTTCAGGAATAAAAAGTACAAAAGAAGACTGGTTAAAACGTGTGACTGAGGAGAAAAGGATGCCGGAAGCCAACCAAGAAATAGATGATAATATTTTGGCTAATTCAAGGCTCTCCAAGAGAAACTGCAGTGCAGATGGATTTGAGATACTACAAAACCCAGTAAAAGATTCAAAAGCAATGTTTCAAACCTACAAAAAGCTGTACATGGAGAAGCGAAGCAGAAGTCTGGGTAGCAGTCCTGTAGAATAATTTTGAGACTTTAATTCTTCTGGTGGTTCTAATTACCACCAGAAAGTTTCTGTTAAATATTTTTCTGGAGAGGCTCAAGATTGCCATGATAAAATTTCTGAGTCTGGTTACCCCTAAGGTTATACATATCATTGAAATTAATTAAATTGGCTTGAGAACCTTATTTTGTGGGTAGCAGACATAAGAAATAGGGTATTTGTCAAGGAAACCATAAGCTGTTGAATTCTGACATTATTGAACCAAGTGTACCATTATTTTAAAAGAAATTTTTATACAGATCTTGTTTTGAAATGCTAACTATCCATCATAAGGGAGATTTGTTCCATATTTAAGGACTAGTTTATTTCCTCTGGGACTGTATTTTTGTTTCTAAAACTTTTTAGCAAAACTTATTTTTTCAGAAATGCTCACTGTGAATGTCGAAGTATATTCTTTAGTGTTTTATACTGAATTGTTAACTTTTTGTCAGAAGTCTTGTTTTATACATGTTAAACAGAGTACAGTTTTTGGAATAATGTTTAAACATTACTTTTCATACTTGAAATAAACATTTATTTTTTAAAAACTAAAAAAAAAAAAAAAAATTATAAAAAGCAGAGACATTACTTTGCCAACAAAGGTCCATCTAGTCAAGGCTATGGTTTTTCCAGTGGTCGTGTATGGATGTGAGAGTTGGATGGTGAAGAAAGCTGAGCACCGAACAATCGATGCTTTTGAACTATGGTGTTGGAGAAGACTCTTGAGAGTCCCTTGGAATGCAAGGAGATCCAACCAGTCCATCCTAAAGGAGATCAGTCCTGGGTATTCATTGGAAGGACTGATGCTGAAGCTGAAACTCCAATACTTTGGCCACCTCATGTGACGAGTTGACTTACTGGAAAAGATCCTAATGCTGGGAAGGATTGGGGGCAGCAGGAGACGACAGAGGATGAGACGGCTGAATGGCATCACCGACTCAATGGACATGGGTTTGGGTGGACTCTGGGAGTTGGTGATGGACAAGGAGGCCTGGCGTGCTGCAATTCATGGCGTCGCAAAGAGTCGGACATGACTGAGCAACTGAACTGAACTGATGCATGGGGCTTAATCTGATAATATGAAGGTGACAGTTTCTGACCATAATATTTTGCAGATATCATTAAAAAAAAACACCCTTTTTTTAAAATCAGTCCCTGCTTGCTGACTCGCTCTTGCTCCCCATCACCAATCCCTCTCCAGTCCACCATGGGGCTCAGGCAAGTCTCTATTTCAATGCTCTGGGCACAGTCAACTACAGGGTACTGGGGGAGGCCTGTGGGTGCTGGTAGAAAGGAAATGTACCCACTCCGTCTGGAGATCAATGGAGGTACTTGTTTTCAAGGCAGTGGTGCAAGGATTCTTCCTGGTACCCAGGGCTGCTGTGGAGCTCAAGATAACTACTGGGTAAGAAGACAGTGAGAAACAACTTGGTACTGACACAGAAGCTCAGCTAAGATAGGAGAAGAAAAGGCCTTCCTCAACCAGGACAGATGTACACATTTATCACTCAGAACCCAGGGACACAGCTTATAGCAGAACACTGATGCCAACTAATCTGCCTGTAAAGTCCCCTTCTCCAGACTCAGGCAGTGGTGGCTGATCACTTCTAAGGAGAAGAAACCATGCAATTCACTTTGACCAGAGGGATAAAGCAGCCACTGCTGCAATAACTAGAGCAGGGAAATGACTAAACCCACAACCAAAGTGAGAGCAGTCAGAGATGCCAATAGCTATAGAAAGAAGCTTTCTGGTGCTGTGAAATAGGGGTGGCAAGGGGTGATGGAGGCTGGTCATAAAGTAGATGTCAGTGTGGGAACACTGCTTTTTTCCAATGCAGATCTGGGAAAATGAAAGGAGCTGAAACAAAAGTACTTTAGATGGTTGGGCTGAAAGCATATGTTATGTTCTGATGTCTTCTAGATATCAAGGGTATTACCATGAAGAGAGACAAATCCAGCTGTTTACTGGGGCATAAATCTCTCCCTGCAGGTGGGGATTCTCTTTCACCCATGCCTTGTTGAGGCTTAATAAAAGTTACTGAACTTTTTCGATCTTAAGCATCCAGGTTACTTCATTTTCTGGGAATATCATAGTCAGAATCTGCATTTTCCATTACTGTGATATTAAACCCACCTTTCAGTGGCCCATCTCCAGTCAGTTGGGGTTGGGAATCATGTATAATCTGTTATACATGATTATAATAATATCCAAAATATGCATCATGATTTTAATGTTCTTTTCTCTAAAAATCCATAGATATTATGTTTTCTGAAAAGAGTCAGTTTTGACAAAAATCTTTTATAATTCTCACTGTCTAAGATTTACAGCATATTATGATTATTCAAATATTTATTTTTATCACCAAAAGATCAAAGGATTACTACATCAAATATATTAAAGTATTCAGTGAGTAGATATTGTTATAAGATATAATAATGTGCCTTTTAAAACATACTTTAATCAAGGTTCAAAACATCTATAGATGAGCAGCTCTGAAAATATTCACCAGATGACTACACTTCTAGCTGACTATACAAAGGAATCAAATCCACAAGAGGACTGGATAGTGCTCAAGATTACCAGCTTAAACACAGCCTTAGATTTCAAACTCAAATCCATGATAAAAACAAAAAGGGGTGGGGGGGAATACAATTCAAGTGAAATTTTCATCTAAGAAATAAAATGCATTCTCTATATTTAACAATTGTGAGAGTACTTTTAAAAGCAATTTAAATTGTTTCGTGTGTATAAAATGCATTTATTAGTCAACAAGGAATTTAACACTGCATTTGCATACCATACCTTATGTGCTTTAGGAAGAAGTAAACCAGGTGGTTTTTTTCTGAGTATGTATTCTTGAAAGCCTTTCTGGAGATGAAAGGTTGGATTGGACTGTCCTGATCTAGATAAGAATAGAGAAAAGGTCAATAAAAAGATATATTTTTCTTTTTCCCCACATTCTGCTGAAATTTCAGAAGAAAACACAAAATGAAAATTAATCCACTTCAACTCTAGAAAGCCAAGAGGGGTGCTACCAGCAGCTGAGAACATCCATTTTTGGATTGTATATAGCATATGGTAACACAGTGGCAGCTGGAAAAGCTATAATCTACACAGGTAGAAGAGAAGATCTTGCTTCCTGCCTGCAAATCATGAGTTTTATCAGAAGTATCCCTAGAGAAACGTCTAGATCTAAGTAGAGAAAGGCTTGGAGAAGAGATTTTAGGGGATCTGTCAGAAAATTAATTAAAGGATGCTGGAACAGCTGTTCCCTCATCTGCGATTGGAGAAAGAACCCCAAGTAGAGCTCTCTGAAATGGGAATTCTGATAAGCAAGGTCCTAGAGGGGATATCTGGGCCAGGGGAAGTGCAATAGTGCCCCAGGTGACTCACAGACACACTGACTTTCTTGCTCTGTGGACAGAAATTCTCACATGGGCTAAGAAAATACACTCCAGCTGCCAAAATTATTTCATCTATACCTTCACTTACCCAACTTTTAAAGAATTCAAGAGCATGAAAGAGAGGCCATGAACTAAAAAAGCAGAAGGATTAATCCCTGAGGTACAGGTAATAAGAGAAAGTTAAAAAACATTTTTCTCTGAAGTTTTGCCCTAAGCTTCCAGCCTCCATCTGCAAAGAACAAAAGCAGATTGAATACAGCAGCATCTCCACTTTCCACATCTTACTCAGATAAGCAAGACCCATCCTCTCTAGCAATCATACTAAAAAGCACCATCTAATCCTGGGTGAGCGCCTTTAAGCATAGGAAAGTGAAGATCATTGCAGTAGTGTCAGCAAACGGGACCACATCAAGCTGAATTGTTAATCTTTTTAAAATATAAATTCATTTATTTTTGGCTGTGCTGGGATTTCATTACTGTGGGAGCTTTTCTCTAGCTGTGGAGAGTGGGGACTACCCTCTAGTTGTGGGCATGTGCTTCTCATTGAGGTGGCTTCTCTCGTCGCAGAGCACAGGCTCTAGGCTCACAGTCTTCAGTAGTTGCAGTGCAAGGGCTTGGCAGTTGAGGTTCCCAGGCTCTAGAGACCAGACTCCCGGGCTTAGTTACTCTGTGGCATGTGGGATCCTCCTAGATCAGGGATCAAACACGTATCTCCTGCGTTGGCAGGTGGATTCTTTACCACTGAGCCACCAGGGAAGCCCCCGTGTTGTGTATCTTGACATGGAACAATTTATCTGTGATGCTCCAAAGAGTCAAGTTGCAATGAACCTTACAAAGACAATTCTTAATGCCAAATGTCTGCTTGGATGCATTTCTGATAACGCAGTCATATAGGAAGCACTGGCGTTTTGTGATGGTAAATGACCAAGGCAAAATATAAGAGGAAAACTAAAAGCTATTTATTAAATATATAATTACCATATGACCCAGCAATTTCACTCCGACATATATATCCAAGAGAACTGAAAACACATTCAAACAAAAAAGTGTACATGAATATTCATGGCAGCTCTATTCTCAACAACCAAAAAGTAGAAACAATCCAAATGTCCACCAACAGATGAATGGATAAACAAAATATGATATATTCATATAATGGAATATTCCTCAGCCATAAAAGGAATGGAGTTCGAATACATGCTAAAATGGATTGGCTCTGAAAATATTATGCTAAGTGAAAAAAAAAATAGTCACCAAAGGTCAGATATTATATGATTCCATTTCTGTGAAATGTTCAGAATATGTAAATCCATAGTGATAGAAAGTAGATTATTGGTTTCTAGGGGATGGGCAGAAGGGGGAACTGTGAGATAAGGGTTTCTCAGGGTGATGGAAATTTCCTGGAATTAGATAGTGGTGATGACTGCAGAATATTGTGAATTAATAAAAACCACTAAATTATACACTTAAAATAGTTAAAATTTTAAGTTTAACATAGCATGAAATTTATCTAAACAGATAAACACACAAACAAACAAAACTCTACCAAACTAAAAGCATCTCCTTCGAGCAAGTATCTACTGTCCATGGTTCTAACAAAGACAAAAAGAAAAAAAACACAGAATCCCTGCAGGGGAAGACCATCACCAACACTGTGTACTGTGAACAAAGTACTGGCTACATTTAACCACTCTAACCATCAGGCCATCATGAACCTGATGGTATCAATATGGTAAGAATCATCAATGAGCCAAAGGTCATAACTGTTCTTTAGGACTTGAACAAGACATTTAATACTAAAAGAAATGGGTTGATTTATAACCAAACGTGAAACTTGATTTGGCGAACCTTAATTACAAAGATGGAATCTTTGCATTTAAGTGTTCAGTTAGGAACACTCGTTCGGTAGACTCATTTGACTAGACAAGAAATCTCAAAGACTCTTAGCGTTGGTTTTACTTAGAAGCACAGGAAGACAGGCGATCCAGTATTCCAGCAGGGTAGCATCAGATGAGTTTCTTCAGTAAGGTCCTTACAGTAGGTCTATGCAGCAGTCTAGGATCTACCTTATAACGCCTGTGTCCGCCTGTGCCCCTCTGGGGATAGCTCAGGTTTGAAGGAATGAGATCACAGTGGATGGGTGTGGGTGTCACCCTGGCTTAGAAGCCTCACGCTCTACACCATGATGGCTCCATCATCTCCAGAAGCAGTCCTCTAGCAAGAGACATGACCAATTTTAAGAACTGACTAAACGTAGAAAAGCCCCAAGTTAAGCCTAAAATATCTGACTAGATACTTACGTTAAGCATAAAATATCTGACCAGATACATTTATAAGCCTTCCAGTTCAGATGCAATTTATCAAATAGATGTTATTTTCACCATAAGTGCTCTTGCTTGGAAACACAGCTGACACTCCACCTTACTAAGTTTCCAGAGTAACAGAGCTAGAAAGTTAATTTGTCTGTAGAACAGAAGAAAAGTTTTTTTTTTTTTTTTTTTAACATTTTTCTCACAACATGCTAGCCTCAGATCCATGATGTAATCCTAGTAGGTGGCTCTATCTGCTTCTCCAAGCTTCCAAAACTTAGATATTCTTGCAAGATTTTTTTCAATACCAAGAAATTTTTAAAAAGCATCAATCCTGTTAAAGGTCACATATGTTTGCAGCTATGTAGGCAGCCTAAAGGAAATCAGTTCTGAGTGTTCTTTGGAAAGACTGATATTGAAGCTGAAACTCTGATACTTTGGCCACCTGATGTGAAGAGCTGACTCATTGGAGAAGACCCTGATGCTGGGAAAGATTGAGGGCAAGAGGAGAAGGGGATGACAGAGGATGAGATGGTTGGATGGCATCACTGACTCAATGGAGATGAGTCTGAGTAAACTCCAGGAGTTGTTGATGGACAGGGAGGCCTGGCGTGCTGTGGTCCATGGGGTTGCAAAGAGTTGGACACAACTGAGTGACTGAACTGAACTGCAGGTAGCCATCTTGTCCCTTGCTGGAGATAAATTTGAAGTTATTCAGAATTTACTGTTCTTTGATATCACTCCTTTTTCTTTAATTTTGAAACCACTTGTGGAGTCATGACTATTCTGACCAAGTGTACCATAGCAAGCAGTTAATACCAAGTGGACTTAGACCTTCACATCTACTCTTATAATCAGCTTGGTATGTTCACTGAAGTATATGGAATTGAGTGAGCAATGACGCAGGATAACAATCAGCTTGGCAACTGAACTCACAGGCACTGCTACAGCATTCTTTGAAGTAGTAACTTTTGATATTGATGCCGATAGCTCCTCAAATGTATTTGCTGTGGATTAGAGATCGAGAAAAGAGAAGACTAAAAGACTAATATCATGGTGTTTAAGCATAGAAAATATTGAGTATATAGTTCAAAAGACTTAAAAATACAAAGCTAGAGATAAGAAGAGGCAAAATATCCCCCAAAAACTTGCTCCAAACTAGGATTCAGAGCCATGGTAGAAGAGGAGATGTGAAGGCAGAGTCAAAGGAAGTCAGAAGATTCTTGACAATTGCAATGGAAGCAACAAATAGCTGGCCAAGAATCAGATTACTGAGAAGGAAGAATTTAACATCAGCAGAAAGAGCTGGAGAGGGTCCAAAACTCCACCACAGTGTACCAGAGAACAGGCATCATGACAGGTGCTTTGCTGGGCATTTCTTGGAAGTGGTGGCTCATCTCTCCAGAGGTACCTTTTCTGGATCCATGACTGCAAAAATCAACCAATTTGAACAAAACACAATACAGCACATTCCACAGAGTCATGAAGTTTGAAGGACTCTGATTTCTAGGAAGTTGGTTCAGTGACAGTTTCAAAAATCATTATTTGAGCTGCTTAATATATGATTTATAATTAATATATTAATTAAATTATAACTATTTAGCATATTAAAATTATAGACATTTGTCCTTTTCATCATAGGGGACTGGAGTGCAAAACTAGCAAGTCAAGAGATACCTGGGGTAACAAGCAAGTTTGGCCTTGGAGTACAAAATGAAGAAGGGCAAAGGCTAACAGAATTTTGCCAAGAGAATGCACTGGTCATAGCAAATACCCTCTTCCAACAACACAAGAGATGACTCTACAAATGAATGTCACCAGATGGTCAATATCAAAATCAGATTGACTAAATTCTTTGCAGTCAAAATGGAGAAGTTCTACACAGTCAGCAAAAACAAGACCTTGAGCTGACTGTGGCTCAGATCATGAACCCTTTGTGGTAAAATTCAGACTTATATTGAAGAAAGTAGGGAAAACCACTATGCCATTCAGGTATGACCTAAATCAAATGCCTTATGATTATACAGTGGAGGTGATAAATAGATTCAAGGGCCTAGATCTGGTAGACAGAGTGCCTAAAGAAATATGGATGGAGGTTCATAACATTGTACAGAAGGTGGTGACCAAAATCATCCTCAAGAAAAAGAAATGCTAGGAGGCAAAGTGTTTGTCTAAGGAGGCGTTACAAATACCTGAGAAAAGAAGAGAAGCGAAAGGCAAAGGAGAAAGGGAAAGACATACCCAACTGAATGCAGAGTTCCAGAGAATAGCAAGGAGAGATAAGAAAGCATTCTTAAGTGAACAATGCAAAGAAATAGAGGAAAACAATAAAATGGGTAAGACTAGAGATCTCTTTAAGAAAACTGGAGATACCAAGGGAACATTTCATGCAAAGATGGGCACAATAAAGGACAAAAATGGCAAGGACCTAACAAAGGCAGAAGAGATTAAGAAAATGTGGCAAGGATACACAGAACTGTATTAAAAATGCTCTTAATGACCCAGATAACCATGATGGTGTGGTCATTCACCTAGAGCCAGACACCCTGGAGTGTGAAGTCAAGTGGGCCATGGGAAGCATTACTACAAACAAAGCTAGTGGAGGTGATGGAATTTCAGCTGAGCTATTTCTAATCCTAAAAGATGATGCTGTTAAAGTGCTTCACTTAATATGCCAGCAAACTTGGAAAACTCAGCAGTGGCCACAGGACTGGAAAAGGTCAGTTTTCATTCCGATCCCAAAGAAAGGCAACACCAAAGAATGTTCAAATTATCATATAATTGCACTCATTTCACATTAGCAAGATTATGCTCAAAATTCTTCAAGCTAGGTTTCAACAGTATGTGAACCGAGAACTTCCGTATGTACAAACTGGATTTAGAAAAGGCAGAGGAGCCAGGGATCAAGTTGCCAACATACGCTGGATCATAGAAAAAGCAAAGAAATTCCAAAAAACATCTACTTCTGCTTCGTTGACTACACTAAATCCTTTGACTGTGTGGATCACAACAAACTGTAGAATATTCTTAAAAAGGTGGGAATACCAAACAACATTACGTGTCTCCTGAGAAACCTGTATGCAGAAGAAGCAGCAACAGTTAGAACTGGATGTGGAACAATGAACTGGTTTGATATTGGGAAAGGAGTACATCAAGGCTGTATATTGTCACTCTGCTTATTTAACTTATATGCAGGGTACATCATGTGAAATGCCAGGCTGGATAAGGCTCAAGCTGCAATCAAAATTGCTGGGAGAAATACAAACAACCTCATATAAGCAGATGATACCACTCTAATGGCAGAAAGCAAAGAGGAACTAAAGAGCCTTGATGAAGGTGAAGGAGGAGTGAAAAAGTTGGCTTAAACATTCAAAAAGGAAGATCATGGCATCCAACCCTATCACTTCTTGGCAAATAGATATAGAAATAATGGAAACAGGGTCAGATTTCATTTTCTTGGGCTCCAAAAGCAATGCAGATGGTGACTGCAGCCACGAAATTAAAAGATGCTTGCTCCTTCAAAGAATAGTTATGACAAACCTAGACAGTGTACTAAAAAGCAGAGACATCACTTTGCCGACAAAGGTCCATATAGCCAAAGCTATGGTTTTTCCATACAGCTCTTACATGTATGGATATAAAAGCTGGACTATAAAGAAGGCTGAGTGCTGAAGAGCTTTTTTTTGTGTTCAAACTGTGTTGCGGGAGAAGACTCTTGACAGTCCTTTGGACAGCAAGTAGTTCCAACCAGTCAGTCTTAAAGGAAATCAACCCTGAATATTCATTGGAAGGACTGGTCGTGAAGCTGAAGCTCCAATACTTTGGCTACCTGATACGAAGAGCTGACTCATTGAAAAAGACTCTGATGCTGGGAAAGATTGAAGGCAAGAGGAGGAGGGGTGACAGAGGATGAGATGGTTGGATGGCATCATTGACTCAGAGGATAGGAGTTTGAGTAAACTCAGGGCTATAGTGAAGGACAGGAAAGCCTGGAGTGCTCCAGTTCATGGGGTCACAAAGAGTCAGACATGACTTAGCAACTGAACAAAAACAACAAATAGACATCTGTATACTTAAATACACACAGAGAAAGAGAATAATACAGGTTCATTTTATCCACATAATAAATAAGTAGAAAGTCTATTCATGTCAAAACACAAAGCTCTTTTTTATATTGGCATCAGTTGTGGGGAAAAAAAAAAGTTAACTCGGAGTACTTAGAATAAGACCGCTTATCCCCACTGCCAAACACCTATCTCTTCCTACTTCCCATCACTCATGGCACTGCTGTCTGAAAACCACCAGGACTGGTCTCATTATGCTCTTTATCTCTGTTTATGTTATCAAAAAAACAGACCTACATGCTCATGTCACCACTTATCCACTGCATTCTAATTCCCATAAGGCTTTATACAGTCCTTATTTAGTCTTCTTCTCTCACTCCGACCCTCCTGCCCCCAACTCCCAACACCTTTACATTGTGCACCCTGGAACTCACTGTCTTTCAGCACCACAATCACATACAGCTCCAATCTCTTCTCCGAAAGGACCCCTCACCTTCTTGCTCTAACTAAAACCTGAATGTTCTATGAGGATCCTGTTTCCCTTGTCTCTTATGTGGTAGATTTTGCCCCCCATCACTCATCCAGTGACCTGGAAATGGAGTCTGTGTCCTTCTTGATCCTCACTGCCAGTTCCAGGCTCTCTGCCCTTCATCCTGTTTAAACACCTCTCCCCCAGCTTTGAATTTCCTGTCATAGAGACTCTGCCACCCTCTACCCATTCTTGTTACAGTCACCCACTAATTCATAGATCGTTCTCCCTCAGTGCCTAAGGATTTTCACTCTTTGTTGTTCAGTCGCACAGGCATGACTGACTCTTTGTGAACCCATGGACTGCAGCACGCCAGGCTTCCCCGTCTTTCAACACCTTCCAGAGCTTGCTCAAACTCATGGCCATTAAGTTGGTGATGCTATCCAACCATCTCATTCTCTGTCGTCCTCCTCTCCTCCTGACTTCAGTCTTTCCCAGCATCAGGTCTTCTAATAAGCTGGCTCTTTGTATCAGGTGGCCAAAACTCTACCCCCATCCTAATTATTAATGGCATCAAAATCCATAAAGATATTCGTTCTTAGGCCTATCAGCTCCTTGAATTCTCACCTCCAGTGATTATACTACCTGTTACTCATTCTATGGGACACACCGTCGTGGTGGTGGTAAGTCGCTTCAGTCATGTCTGACTCTTTGTGACCCTATAGACTGTAGACCCCCAGGCTCCTCGGTCCATGGGACTCTCCAGGCAAAAATACTGGAGTGGGTTGCCATGCCCTCCTCCAGGGTATCTTCTTGAGCCAGGGATTGAACCAGCATCTCTTCTGTCTCCTGCATGGGCAGGTGGGTTCTTTACCACTAGCACCACCTGGAAAGCCCTGGGACACACCTTATATCTTATCAATATCAACAACTCAAGCATGGCATTATCCTATTTTTTAAGCATTTCTAACTCTGATCAAAATCTCTTTTCACTCACACACCTAGTACCTCAATTTCAACAATTCTTTGATCCCTGGACCTACCTACCAACCATTAATCATACTACCTTTCCATGGCCTTCGGTTCCTCCCTTTCCCCATGATATCCATCCTTAACTAGCTTAAATTCGATGATCAGTTACATAACTATTCCCCTGAATACATCTTTAATAAACTTGCCCTCTCTTACCTCATGTTATTTGCTTGGAGTCCCCCGTCCTGGTTAAATCTGCATTCATATAACTGAATATAGTTGGAGAAAGAAACACACAGCCATAATTATTGTTTAGGTTAGGTCCACTAGAAGCAGATCCTGAGAGATTTGTGCGCGAGTGACTTAGTAAGGAAATGCTTAGGAAACCAATAAGGAATTGAGAGAAGCAGGTCAAGGAAGGGGAGAATGCTAAGCAAAATTATGATCTGAGACAAAGTTCCTTAGAAGGTAACTTCAGCTTGATTTAATGATAAAAAGGGGACTCTACAGGGTAAGGTACACCTGAGAGCTGTCTTATCTCTAAAACAAAATAGTGGGAATTTCACACTCCTGAACCCACAAGTCACTGGTTAAGAGCCATCTTGGGCACTACAACATTCAGGGCAAAAGAGGCTCCAGAAGGCAAGGACAGTCTGTAAAAGAGCCATATGTGCTGGCTACTTGTGGCAGAAGCCACCAAACCAGGGTATACATGGTAACAGTAAAATCCAAGAGAATCTGGGCAAAGGATCAATAATACCTACTAAAATAACTACTCTTACTTCAAATTCATGACTATGAAACTCAAAGTGAACCATGC
This sequence comes from Cervus elaphus, assembly GCF_910594005.1. Taxonomy (NCBI): domain Eukaryota; kingdom Metazoa; phylum Chordata; class Mammalia; order Artiodactyla; family Cervidae; genus Cervus; species Cervus elaphus. Next base: position 80,625,502 of record NC_057833.1, read on the forward strand.
TGCAATCAAAATATATTTCCTTAGTCCTTTCATTCATTTCCCATGCTCTTAGATGACTATTTCACAATTCCTCCTCTCCCTTCAAACCTCCAATATTTTCTTCCACCATCTTCACTCAGCTGATTTACCTAGCTTCATATTTCACAGAGAAAATGTGAACAATCAGGTGAGAACTTCCACAAGGTTACACTACCATTTCTATGGCATAGAAGCATCTATATCCATATACTCTCTCTTCCCTGCAGAGTCTGTAGGAGAATGTCTACATTTCTTTTGAAGGACAATTCCTCTCTTGTGAATTAGATCCCATTCTACTCTTGTCTACTCAAGGACCTCATTCTAGCCTTCTCTCTTCCCCACATTTTTCGTTCTGTTTTGGATCACTTGCATCAGCATACAAACACGCTGCCTTTTTCTTTTTTTAAAGACTTCTCTTGACCCCACTTCCCCTTCTACATAAAACACTTGGTCGCTCAGTCATGTCCGACTCTTCACAACCCCATGAATCGCAGCACGCCAGGCCTCCCTGTCCATCACCAAGCGTCCATGCCATCCAGCCATCTCATCCTCTGTCGTCCCCTTCTCCTCCTGCCTCCAATCCCTCCCAGCATCAGGGTCTTTTCCAATGAGTCAATTCTTCACATGAGGTGGCCAAAGTATTGGAGTTTCAGCTTCAACATCAGTCCTTAAAATGAACACCCAGGACTGATCTCCTTTAGGATGGACTGGTTGGATCTCCTTGCAGTCCAAGGGACTCTCAAGAGTCTTCTCCAACTCCACAGTTCAAAAGCATCAGTTCTTTGGTGCTCAGCCTTCTTCACAGTCCAACTCTCACATCCATACATGACCACTGGAAAAACCATAGCCTTCACTACATGGACCTTTGTTGGCAAAGTAATGTCTCTGCTTTTTAATATGCTATCTAGGTTGGTCATAACTTTCCTTCCAAGGAGTAAGCATCTTTTAATTTCATGGCTGCAATCACCATCTGCAGTGATTTTGGAGCCCCAAAAAACATAAAACATTTATGTATACCCCTTTTAGAGCAAGGAGTATAAACTCAAAATGTTTACACTGTTTGCTCCAAATCCTCCTCTCCTATTTTCTCATGAACCCATTTCAATCAAGTTTTCATTCCTATCTTTCCAGTGAAGTGACTTTTTTCAAAGTCATTAGTACTGCTATGGTATCAGATCATGGTTCCCCCTCTTGGGCCACCCCTTTTGAGACTCTGTTGTATGTTCCTCCTTAATTCTTCAATTCTTAATACTGGGATTCCTGGGAATAAGTTCATAGACCTTCTTTTTATGTAGACTCATCTTCTAGGTAAGCTTTATGATCTCATGGCTTTAAATACCTTCTCTATCTCAGTGACTTCCAAATGTATGTGACTAGTTTAGGTCTCTGCTCTGACCTCTTGATTTGTATATATGCCTGCTTACTATTACATATCCACTCCCATGTCTAAAACGCATCTTTGAAACTCAACATTCCAAAACCAAGTTCCTGATATTTCCTTTCCAATCTAATTGTCTACAGTCATCTCTACTTAATTGCATTATCATGCAATGATATCCAAATCCATCCTTCCAGTTGCCAAGACAAAAATGGAATACTGTTGGTTTCCTCTTCTTTTTCTTTCATATCCCATATCTGATCCCTCTTAAATCCTCCAAAATAAATCCAGAATATGACCCCTTTGCCCTTATCCTACACTACCACCCTGGTCCATACCACTAATTCCTCTCTACTGGGTCATCACAATACACTCCAAACTGGTCTCCTTTTATCTGCCTCCTTCAGTCAAACATAATAGGCAAACAGATTCTGTTTAAATAGGCAAAGAGATTCTATTTAAAAAAAACAAATCACTTCTTTCCTCTGCCCCAAATCCCTGATCTCTCACCATCTCAGCTAAGTGTGTGCTTAGTCACTCAGTCATGTCTGACTCCTTGTGACCCTTTGGACTGTAGCCCACTAAGCTACTCTGTCCATGGGATTTTCCAGGCAAGAATACTGAAGTGTGTTGCCATTTCCTTTTCCAGGGGATCTCCCTGACCCAGGGATAGAACCTGCATCTCTCACATCTCCTGCGTTGGCAGGTAGGTTCTTTACCATTAGCACCACCTGGGAAGAGTGTCAACTAGAGGAAAGGCCAAAGCCCTTATAAAAGCCAACAAAATTTCTCTTGCCCTTGTTACGCAACTCCAGGCACATTGGCTTGTATTCTCTCCACCCACTGGGCACACTCCCTGTTCAGAGTCCCTGCTCTTTCCTCTGTCTGGAATAGTCTTTCCCCAGATAGCTACAAGGCTTACATCCCTCTCTCTCCTTGCTGAATGCCACCTTCTCCCTGAGGCCTTTCTGCTTCCCCCTCCTAAACACTTCCTATTCTCCTTTGTTTCTCTCCATAATACACATCACTTTCTCATACACTATAATATTTAGAAAGTGATTTTATTTATTGTCTGTCTTCTCCAGATAGAATGCAGGTTCCAAAAAGGCAGGATCTTTTTTTTTGTTATTAAATTCCCAGTGATTGAAGCAGTGCCAGGCACATAATATACACATACCTGGAAATCTCAGGGTTTGTTGTATCAAATTATACAACATCTTCATTATTAAGTCAAAATATTTTTATTTCTAATATGATTTAAATTTTGCATAGGTAAAAAATAATATTTAAAAGAACAGTAACACAACAAATACCAGTGTTCTCACTACACAATTTAAGAAAGAAAAAAATACCATCTCTAACGCCCTCCGTGTATCCTTCCCTTCATTTTTTATTTTTGCTTTTTGTCTGCACCACATGGCTTACAAGATCTTAGTTCCCCAACCTGGGATCAAACCTGGGCCACCTCAGTGACAGCACTGAGTCCTAACCACTGGACCACCAAAGAATTCCATCTCTCTTCAGAGTAACTTCCATCTTGCTTTTTACATTTATCTTTCCCTTGAAGTTTATCCCCTTAAACAATATACTGTTTATTTGTCCAGTTTTTATTTCTGTGTTGTTGCATATAGCTGCAGTTGAATAATTTTCATTGCTGTATGGTGTTTCTTCATGTGAATATACTACAATTTATTAATCCATTCTTTAATTGATGAATGTTGTTTTATTACTGCATTTTTACTATTACAAAAAGTGCAAAGATTTTTGTAGATTATCTCCTGATACCCTAGTACAAGAATTCCTCAGGAGTATACAACTAGGAATAGAAATGCTTTGTCACGCAGCATGTATATCTTTCATCTTTACAAGATTGTGCCAAATTGTTTTCCAAGGTTGTTGTGTTGCTGTTCAGTCACTAAATCATATCTCTTTGTGACCCTATATGTACTGCAGCTTGCCAGGCTTCACTGTCCTTCACTATTTCCCCAAGTTTGCCCAAACTCATGTTCACTGAGTCAGTGATGCCATCCAATCATCTCATCCTCTGTCGACCCCTTCTCCCCCTGCACTCAATCTTTCCCAGCATCAGGGTGCCACCCTCACCAATAGTGGATGAGTCCCTGTTATCTCATATTCTGCATGATATTATCAGATTTTTTTTAAGTCAAAAATTATGCTGTGAGATGGTATCTTGTCATTTTAATTTGCATTTCCCCCAATTATTACAGTGTAAAAAGGAGTACATCAAGGCTGCATATTGTCACCCTGCTTATTTAACTTATATGCAGAGTACATTATGAGATACGCTGGGCTGGAAGAAGCACAAGCTGGAATCAAGATTGCTGGGAGAAATATCAATAACCTCAGGTATGAAGATGACACCACCCTTATGGCAGAAAGTGAAGAAGAACTAAAAAGCCTCTAGATGAAAGTGAAAGAGGAGAGTGAAAAAGTTGGCTTAAAGCTTAACATTCAGAAAACTAAGATCATGGCATCCAGTCCCATCACTTCATGGGAAATAGATGGGGAAACAGTGGAAACAGTGTCAGACTATATTTTGGGGGGCTCCAAAATCACTGCAGATGGTGATTGCAGCCATGAAATTTAAAAGACACTTACTCCTTGGAAGGAAAGTTATGACCAACCTAGATAGCATATTAAAAATCAGAGACACTACTTTGTCTACAAAGGTCCGTCTAGTCAAGGCTATGGTTTCTCCAGTGGTCATGTATGGATGTGAGAGTTGGACTGTGAAGAAGGCTGAGCACCGAAGAATTGATGCTTTTGAACTGTGGTGTTGGAGAAGACTCTTGAGAGTCCCTTGGACTGCAAGGAGATCCAACCAGTCCATCTATAGGAGATCAGTCCTGGGTGTTCATTGGAAGGACTGATGCTGAAGCTGAAACTCCAATACTTTGGCCACCTGATGCGAAGAGTTGACTCATTGGAAAAGACCCTGATGCTAGGAGGAATTGGGGGCAGGAGGAGAAGGGGCCGACAGAGGATGAGATGGCTGGATGGCATCACCAACTCGACGGACATGGGTTTGAGTAAACTCCAGGAGTTGGTGATGGACAGCGAGGCCTGGCGTGCTGTGATTCATGGGGTCACAAACAGTGACACAACTGAGCGACTGAACTGAACTGAACTGAATTGAATGAGGCTGAGTGTCTTCAAGTCTTTTGCTCATTTTTCTGTTGAGCTATTGCAGTTCTTCAGATGTTCTGGAGGTTAACTTTTATCCACTGTATACATTAAAAATATTTTCATCTATAATTTCATTTTAAGGATTCTTCCAATCATTTCCTTCACAAAAGTTTGCGCTTTTGTCTTTTTAAAGACTATATTCTCCACTCCACAGTCTAAAGAGCTTGTATATGTCTTCCAAATGTTTACAGTTTAAGAGATTATTTTTTTATTATTTATTTTTTAACTGTGGTGGGTCTTTGCTGCCACACATGGGCTTTTTCTAGTTGTGGCTCCTGGGGGGCTGCTCTTTGTTGTAGGCTCAGGAGTTGTGGCACCTGGGTGCTGGAGCACAGGCTCAGTAGTTGTGGTACTCCGGCTCTGTTGCTCTGAGACATGTGGGAACTTCCTGCACCAGGGATTGAACCAGTGTCCCTTGTACTGCAACATGGATTCTTAACCACTGGACCACCAGGGAAGTCCGCAAATGTTTATAGTTTTTCCTTTACCATTCATCTGTAATTGACCTGGAACTGTGTGAGGAAGAGTAAGGAAAGGGTCTAATTTCAATTTTTTTCACATACATAATAATTATCCTTGTATAATTTACTGAAAAATCTCTTCTCCCTCCAACTCTCCAAAGACTGATTCTTAGTGCCAGCACTGTCATATGTCAAAGTTCTATACATATGTGGGTCTTTTTGTGGATTCTCTCTTCTGTTTTATTGATCTGTCTATCTCTGTGAAAAAATAAGCCATCTTAATTCATATCTCCCACTTTGTTCTTCCTCATGAGTGTTTTCCTTTATTTTTAGCCCTTCGCTCTTGCACATAAAATTTAGGAGTAATTTTTCAAATTAGGGGAAAAAATTAAGACTGTGTCATTGCACTGAATCTATACATCAATTGGAAAAAAAAAGAGAAACATACAATTCCGAATTCTCTTATTCATGAACATGGCATCTTTCATTGTATTTAGTTCTAAGGTTCTAATAGTTTTATAATTTCCTCTACAAAGGTCTTGCAAATACTTTATTAATGTTTGAGAAAATTATATTTCTGATGCTCTTATTAATTTCATCTTTCTTAAATTTATATCTTTACATTTTTGTTGCTAACGTTGACAAATTTGATTGATTTTTGCATACTGAACTTTGATAAACTCCATTATTTTCTGTAGATTATTGGCTGTTTAATCTTCATATCAACTAGTTTCTAAAATGTGTTCATTAGCTATCCTGTTGATTTTTAAACTTTTGGCATTTATATTCTGAATTTTTTTTTTTTAAGTATAATGTTTTTGAATTTTTGAAACTTCTTTTGTGGCTTAACATGTCTTCAATTTTTATAAACTTTTCAATGTGTCCTGGAAATAAATGTGTATTCTCTGTGGGGATGGTTCTATACTATCTATAGTTCTGTACTATCTATCTATCTATCTAACTAGTCCTATACTAGTTTTTCCATTTATCAAGCACAATTCTGATTTACCATTCAACTTAATTCAGAATTAACTCTCAGATAATTCTCAAATAACCCTAGGAGATAAATATTATCTCCACTTTGCCAAAGAAGGATTCAATGCTCAAAAGAGTTAAATAACTTGTCCAGATTGCCATAGCCAATTTGAACTTTGATCTATTAGTTTGTTTACAACACAAGGCTTCAGGCTAGAAACCTCTGCCATTTTTTATTCCACCTGCTGCTTCATCCTATAATATCTATGTGACACACTGCCTTTTATTTTTTGGTTGTTGTTTAATTTGGCCACTGCATGGCCCCAGCAGTGAAAGCACTGAGTCTTAGCCACTGGACAGCTAGGGAATTCCACATAGTGCTTTTTCATTTTACACCATCAAACCCTTTCTGATCCATCACCTTTCCAGTATTTTTAATTTCTCTGAAATCAGTAGTCAAGGAATAAACCCCTGTGATAAGGCCACTGGTAAACAGTGCTGTTACAACATTAAGCCCTTTCATCTATATTACTTCATTCATCAGGATTATACAGAGCAGGCAAGTATTTATTACAGGTTATGAAACTAGTCATCAAAGAGTTTATGTACCACGGTACTTAAATTCCCAGTCAGTAAGTGACACACCTAATTCTTCTGGAAGCCAGGATTGCTTGTATAGTTCTGTGTTTATCAAGATGCCATTTTTAGAGCAAAGTCTATTTGTAAATTACCTTCTATTATACAACAACATCAGACTAGAGGCAGATCACTGTGGAGAACAGACAGTACTCTCAGGACCGTCATCTAGTTCCATTCCCCTATTTCAAAAAGAACTAAAGCCCAAAGTGGTGCTGTGATTTGCTAAATGGAATAGCTAGGATAAGAATTCGGATCCCTCAACTGGTACCATTAACTAAGCCTCTAAGAATATGGCCAGTGTGAAGGGAATTACATCCGCCTCTCTGGGAAAACAAGGTTCTAGAACAAAGGTTGAGTGAACGGCCTCTTTATATCTCACAGAGCTTCCAATCTTAACTGCCTCAGTGAATTCTCAAAGTAGATAGCTGTTAACAAAGATTCCTTCTCATAGCTGGAATCGTGAATGTTACAGTGCTTCCATTACCGCCCTGGAATTGGAAATACTCAGTATATAATGGCAGGAGCCAGTGACAGCAGCTCCCGCCGACAGAGTGTGTCACTGCGGAAAAAGAAACAGGGTGGAGGAAACTGGAAAACCACCCAGGGCCAGAGGAAGAAAAGCACAAGGTACAGATTTGTTTCTGCTGGAGAAGGCTGGGGTCGATACCTGTATTGGGCAACCGTCAGCCTGGCCTCGGGCTCGGTCCCAAAGCCGGGCAAGTGCTGGTGTAGGTAGGCGTCCAGCAACCTGTAGTCGAACTTGTGCTGGGGCAGCACTTCGGTCGTGTTGGACTCGCGGGAGGCACCGCTTTCCATGATCTACGCTGCCGCTTCAGACCACAGAGTCACAGAACCCACTACTCCTGGGATCCGGTATGTCTAGGAGAACGTCACTCCACAGCAGGGGCAAGGCCGAGACGCCCGGTGGAGGCGGGCCCGCGGCTCCAGCCAATTACACATCGCCAGGTGCCGCTGGCCGGCAACACTGGCCAGCTGCTCCTGGACTTGGGCTCTACTCAGGAAATGCTAGAAGGGCCTTGTGTGTTCGAATTTAAAGTTTTCAGTCAGCCTCAGAGTTGGAGACCTCAATTCTAAAGAAAGCAAAGTCACGTTCGTCACCAAGAGCATTAGAACGCTAAGGCCTGGTCCGTCTTCAAATTGAAAGCACTGGCAGGCGGAAGACCTACTGGGTCCGGTGCAGAAAAGGGCCCGTCAAAACCTCGAGCCTAGGAATAAAAGATTCTGGCTTTTTTCCTGGCCGCCAGGTTGGAAAGGCAACATCGCAGGCCGCTGGCTCTGGACACTTATGACCCGGGACCTATGGCTGCCTGGACTCTTAGGCCCGGGCGAAGAGGGGAAGTAGGGGGCTTTATTTTTCCCTTTTTTTCCCCTGAGGCGGAGCGTTGACTGCAACACACCGGAAGTGGCCCTCTGGGAGGCCCGCTGGAGCGGGCTGGGAAAGCCTCAGCAAAGTGACTCGCCACATATCCCTCTCGGGCCCAGCAGGCCACCAGCGTGGGGCGGCGACGACGGCGACGGCCGGGGCTGGGAGCGCTGGCGGCCGGGGTCCCAGCCATGGCCGAGTCCGTGGAACGGCTGCAGCAGCGGGTCGAAGAGCTGGAGCGGGAACTGGCCCAGGAGAGAAGTCGCCGCGCCCTGGGGGGCGGCGACGGAGGAGGCGGTCGGGCCCGCATTGCAAATATGAGCTCCGAGGTGGTGGATTCCAACCCCTACAGGTGAGCTGCGTGACGGGTCGGGGACGGAAGAGGGGCGAGGTCACGGTCTCTAGGTGGTCAGAAGTGAGGCGTTTCTCGCTGCTGCCCAGCTGACAGGTCACACCACCCTTTTCTTCTTCTAGGGTCTTATTTCCAAACGAGCAAGGCCAAGTGTTAGTCCTGGTCAAAAAGTGTTCTTTCTCCTTTTAAAAAAACTCAACTGAATCAGCCATATGGTGCTGCTCCTGTGCTTGCTGAGGACACGGATCTGTTTTCCTGCAGCCCCTGCCTCTTTTAGTCTTCCTCGCTCAGTATGAAACTGATAGTAGAAACTTTCAAACTAGGACACCAAATGTAAAACCTGCTAAGCTAAACTTGGGAGCTTCATAAAGTCTTCTGTGTTTCTTAAATTGGCGTGGTGGAAACAGCTAGATTAGCTCTAAAACGGTTGGACTTCACCAGTCCTGTCCGCCTCTTCATTTCCTCTCCTTTATTCATTTCCCAAGATTTTGTTAATTCATCAGGTTGAATATAGGGTAGTGGTTGAATGTAGGGTAGTGACTGACGGTAAGGACCGTATGCCCAGACTGGAGTCAAATCTTAGCAACTGAGTAACTTGGTGAGAGTTCTGTACCTTCACTTTCTTGCTTGTAGTATCTCTTTCTGTGGAGTTGTGAAGATTGAAAATACAAGTATATATAAAGTTCTTAGAGCTTTCGATGCTAGGCATTATAGTAACAGTTACTGAACTTTTCACCAGTCGCTAAACACCTTGCTCGCGTTGTCACTTTTCCTCTTCACCCCAACCCTAGGAGATTGCTACTGTCATTTTACCCCCATTTTGTAGGCGAAATAAATTAGGCTTAGAGAGGTGCTGTGACCTGCCTCAGGCCATAGAGCTAACAGTAGCTAAAAAGGCTTGGACTGCCATTAGGTTTGTTTTGCTCCGAAGTTCCCATGGAGCTGTCTCCCCAGTAAAAATAAATAAGCCATTAAGTAGTGTGGCTAAAAACTGGGCAGTTTTAGAGTAGGTGAAACAGGAAAGGTATTATTGGTGCTTTCTCCCTTCAAAGAGCAGGAATTTGGATTTTAAGGAAAGGTTTTATTTATGACATAAAGCCTCAGTGAAAGTCTTAGGATGCATATATATGCATACATATATGTACATACATATGTATATATATGACTTCCCTGGTGGCTCAGATGGTAAAGCATCTGCCTACAATGCGGAAGACCCGGGTTCAGTCCCTGGGTTGGGAAGATCTCCTGGAGAAGGACATGGCAACCCACTCCAGTATTCTTGCCTGGAAAATTCCATGGACGGAGGAGCCTGTAGGCTACAGTCCATGGGATTGCAAAGAGTAGGACATGACTGAGCGACTTCACTTCATATGTATTGCAACATAAAATGCAGACCCAGTATTTAGGCACAAAGCTGTTAATTACAATATTATTTGTTATAGAAAACCTGACCAAAATTATAATTGTTGTATAATTACAGAAGAGTTTATTTTGACCTACATTAAATTAAATCATGCCAGATTCTTGCTTTTCTCTCATTTATCTTACTACATTAAAAAAAATTGTTTTCTTTCAGTTTTGAGATATAATTGATGATGGTGCATGTATTTTACTTGACACATGTGAAAGCTTTACCATCTCATTAATCAGAATAAGTAGAAGCTATTCTATTTGGCTTCTCTCCTGGCTCAGACGGTAAAGAATCTGCCTGCAATGCAGGAGACCCGGGTTTGATCCCTGTGTTGGGGGGAAGATCCCCTGCAGAAGGGAATGGTTACCCACTCCAGTATTCTTGCTTGCAGAATTCTATGGACAGAAGAGCCTGGTGGGGTACAGTCCACGAGGTGACAGAGTCAGACATGACTGAGCATTAGTCACTTTCATTCCTTTTGGCATGCTTAAACATTTTTCAGTTTTAAAAATGAAAATTTTGAAATGCTCCCTCTGAGAAAAGCAAAAGAATGTGAATCATATGTTTAGAATCATCTTTCAGACATCATTTTAATGTGAGACAATTCCTTGACATTATAATAACCACAAATCTTTCAGTACTGAAATTTAAACATTTAGTATTTTCTGTCTTATTTGTACCATTTTGTCTTTATTAAAACTGCTACTTTGGAGATGGCAGTTGACACCCAAAGCTCTGTACTAGTACATGGAAATTTGATAAGGTCATCCTTATTTTTCGAATTGTTGTACATTCAGCACATATTTAGTGAGCACCTTTTCATTTCCAGCCCTCCTGAATGTTATTTACTATTTATTATTTGCACAGACACTGGGAATACAAAGACATGGTCATTTCCCTCCAGTGGTTCCCAGATAAGTGTGAAATACAAAGGTAAACTTGGGATTACAGTATAAGTGGTAAGAATTATGATAAAGCACAGCACATGATTATCAGAAAAATATAGAGGGATTTCTAGGTGTTCTACATTATTTTAATTGCATCGAGTGCCATTTTGAAATACAAAGTTCCTGACCCTCAAAGACCTTTTGTTTTAATTTGGGAGATTCAATGGTTATAGAATAATGATGAACGCAAGTAACTGTAAAATTGTGTGGTAAGGAATATAATTAGAAGCATGTTAACTAAATGAAAAGGTGAGCAGTCTTTAAAATTAGAAAACCTGGTTTTAAATACTAGCTCCAAAACCCAGCCCTAAATAATTGTTTGCCATTTAACTGATCTTGGGCAAGTTAATTAGCCTGAATCTCCCCTCCCTCCCCCGACCCGACCCCATTTATAAAAGGAGGTTGTGATGCATTCTTTTTTTTTTTTTTAAGGAAAGGAAACTTTATTTTACAATTTCATTTTAAATTTGCAGAGAATAAGACTGTAAGTATAAAGCTAGACAAATATTTCTATGGACTAGGATAGAAAGTCTGGTAAAAGATCCATACAAATATGGTCAATTGATTTTTAACTAAGTTACCAAAGCAATTTATGAAGAGGATTGTTTTTGCAACAAGTGTTGCTGGACCAATTGGATGCTGCTGCTGTTGTTTAGTTGCTTCGTCCTGTCCAGCTCTTTTGTGACCCAAGGGACTGTGGCCTGCCATGTTCCTCTTGTCCATGGGCTTTCCCAGGCAAGAATGCTCGAGTGGGTTGCCATTTTCTTCTCCAGCAATGCATTCTTCTCAGGGTTATTTATAAGGATTAGACAGCATCAAGGTAAAGAGGCAGATTGATCACAGACATATATCACTGTCTACCCAGTCTCACTGAAATGAAAGTAAAGGAATAATTTTTAAAAAGGAATAAATCGCCACTGGGAAAAAAAATATCGAGTTTCTGTTAATAATTGGGGGATGGGTGAGTCTCTGTACTTACATGATTATAGTAAAACAGTTTTAGGAACTAGAAAGGGACAGATGACTGATAGATGATCCTGATTTAAAGGATCCAAGAAATTGGATCCTAAAGCCTGCAACCCAACTCATACAATAGAATTCTCTCAAAGCTCCAGAACAAGCATAGGTCTTTCAAGAAGGGCTTAAGGTAGGACTAAACGAGATGGCTGAAAATCTGTTGAAGAAGCAACCCAAGTTCATTGTTTCACTTTTGAGTAGCGAGGCAAATGCTTCTTCTCTGTCTGGAGAGACTACTAGAGATTTAGTCATTGGAGAGTAAAATAGAGTATTTCTATGAATAATAAAAGCAAGTCTTCATGCCTGAAGGAAGGGAATTAACTAAATGTTTACATACTGAATTCTAGGACTCCCAGCCTTGCTTCTCCATTTAACACCCCAAAACTGATCAGCTTAAAGACTTTTCAGGCTGGAAATTGAAAGATTCTTCTCTAGGGAATCTGAGAGTGCCAAGAAGAAAGACTGAAAGACATTGACATTGTGGGTTTCTCAACTAAACAGCCCAGCCAGATTACACTATGCTGCTGCTGCTGCTAAGTCGCTTCAGTCATGTCTGACTCTGTGTGACCCCACAGATGGCAGCCCACCAGGCTCCGCTGTCCCTGGGATTCTCCAGGCAAGAACACTGGAGTGGGTTGCCATTTCCTTCTCCAGTGCATGAAAGTGAAAAGTGAAAGTGAAGTTGCTTACTCATGTCCGACTCTTCGTGACCCCATGGACTGTAGCCTACCAGGCTCCTCTGTCCATGGGATTTTACAGGCGACAGTACTGGAGTGGGTTGCCATTGCCTTCTCCGAGATCACGCTATAGTGAAACCCAAAGTCAAATAAGCAGTGCCCACATCCGTGCCTTTATTAGTGTCTGACTTTTAAATATGAGCAAAAAGGATGAGAGAAGCTCCTAATGTGAAAGATAGAAAACAAAATTAATAGACTATATAAGGGGAATGCAACCCCAACCTTATCATTAATATCTTCAGAAAGATATATGTATAAATGGAATAGGACAGTACTACAAAAAGAATCATTCTTGCAAATGGAGAATGATAACAAAAGTGAAAATCTCAATAAAAGAAAGTAACATTGAAAGAAATCCAGAGAACAGCAGAAAACTAAAATGACGGAAAATAGAGGAGAGACATTACAAGTAGAGGACTAGTCCAAGTGGTCCAACTTCCAAATAATAGGAGCTCCAGAAAGTTCAGGAAAAACCAACCAACCAACCAAAGAAGTCCTCACACTGTTCAAGGAAATTTTCCAGAACTTAAATATGTTTCTGATTGGAAAGAGTCCAGTAAGTACTCAGCACAGTTGATGAGAATAGATTCACTGTAAGGCACATTTTGAAGTTTCAGAAACTAGAAATCATGTTAGAAATTTTGAAGGAAAATTGTTTCTAATGTAAAATTATATATCTAGTTAAACTGTCAACTAAGAGTGTGTTTGTGTCTGTGTGTATAGGTATAGCTTTCAACAATTATATACCCTCCAGTTTGTCATTTTACAATATATTTCTAAGAATAAAATTTTGATAAAATGTTTTTAAGAAGTTTGGTAGAGAATATTTCAGACATACAAGGTCTCAAAACTTACCTTCCAAAATTTACCCTTTACAAAGCTTTGGGAAGATGTTCTTCCAACCATAACAAGAGAATAAATTAAGTAATCTACAGTAAAGGCTCTCAAACTTTAGTGTGTATTACAGTCACTTGGGGAGCTTATTAAAACACAGATTGTTAGGCCTCACATCCAAAGTTTGATTGGCTTGGTGACCGAAGAAGGTAACAGACTAGCGGTAACTAGGTATCTAAAGTACCTCTTAGAGTCCTTGGAATAAAGGCATTTACTAAAAGACTTACCATTGTGGGCAGAGGCAACAAGTGAATAGAATTCCAGTCATGAGGTTATTCTGATGTTAAATATTAAATCTGAATCAAACATTAAATATTTACATAAACTAATAAGCATGGGAAAATGCTGAAATTTCACTTTGACCCATTCTCATCTGGAAACTTAACATTTGAGTCAGTAGGTCTCAATCATGACTGCACATTAGAATGTATGAGGAACTTTTAAAAAAATCTTATTGCACAGGCTCTGTCTTGGAGGATATTCGGGCATCCGTGCTTTTTAAAATTGCTGAGGTGATTTAGTTTCATCTGAAACTAACTGAAAGATTAGTTAACTGAAAGATTTCTCCTCCCACCTCCACTCCCCTCACTGTTTCTTCTCTTACAGTTTATTTTCTATGATGATGTATGTTTACCTATGTCACTATTAATTAAAATACTGTAAACTTTAAAACATCTTTTTTTTAATCCCTGCTCCCCTCACTGTTTCTTCTCTTATAGTTTATTTTCTGTGATGATGTATGTTTACCTATGTCATTATTAATTAAAAGACTGTAAACTTTAAAACTTTTTTTTTCTTTTTTTTTTAAGCCGCCTGATGGCTTTGAAACGAATGGGAATTGTGAGTGACTATGAGGTATGATAAACTCTTCCAAATTTTTGAAGATGATTTCAGTAAATGAAAATAATTTTCAATGACATTTTCAGTGAAGAATTATTAACCAACACATATATAATTTTGCATTTTACAGAAAATACGTACCTTTACTGTAGCAATAGTAGGTGTTGGTGGAGTTGGCAGTGTGACTGCTGAAATGCTGACACGATGTGGCATTGGTAAGGTAAAAGCATTTCTCATTTTCTGTTGTATTTGGAACCCATTCACTTGTGGAGTAAATAAGGTACAAATTAAGATTTTTTTTCTCCTTACTAATGGCATATTGATTTGTGGTGTATTCATTCAGATTGTTTTTTCTACCCCAGTTAAGACATAAACCCACCCAAGAGGAAACTAATATTGCTGCTGATTAAATAAGGACTATCTGATTGTGTTTAGGAACATCTTTGTTTGGGATAATGTATAAACAATTTGGATTTCAGTGTTTTAATTAGAGAAGTTCAGGAAAGAAGGCTGTTAAATTGAAAGTGTAGTGAAACACTGAAACATCCCCAAAATTTTTTAAAAAACTTGTTTTATACAAGACAAACTGGAAAGCATGTGCCTTTCTTACTCTCTAAATTGAACTGCTGAATGCTCCAGATTTTTTTTAACCCAGGCATTTTTTTTTTTTCCTAAATTTTCTTGGTCATGCCCTGTGAGGCTTGTGAGATCTTAGTTCCCTTACCATGGATTGAACTCTGAGGCCATGGCAGTGAAAGCACCAAGTCCTAACCACTGGAGCACCAGGAAGTTCCATACTTTTTTCTAAAATTGATTTAGATTGTGATTGTGAGGAGGAAGGAGAAGTTGACTTTATACCAGAAATCAGTGTACCAATCTTATATTTATAAAGCTAAAGTCCATGATGTTAGATAGATAGTGGTTGAATATAAAAGTTCTCCACAATTGTATATCATTTTGATAAACTTTGTGGGAAAATGCTTGCTTTATCAGTGCTCTTTAATATATTGGTCCATTTCATGCCCCAGATTCTTAAAGTGGTTTCAAAATTGGCACTTATTTATCAATATAGAAAAGATAACACCAAACTACTAAAAAATGTTTATTAACATTTTAATATCTTTCAAGAAGTTTATAAATGCCTGTCAACAATTGCTTATAGCTGACATGCCCTGGTTGATTGACCAAGGGTGGTAGAGATCATGAAGATTTGTGGGTCTCTGGTTTGAGTGTGCCCTGGAGTCACTTTGAAGGCCTATTAAAACATAGATTGCTGAACTCTAACCCAGTGGTTTTGATTCTGTAGGTTTCAGATGGACCTAAGAATTTCTAACAAGTTCCCACGTGGTTCTGATGATATTCCAGGGACTCTGCTTTAAGAACTACTTATTCAGTCTGGTCCCAGCATCACATGGGAGCTTGTTAGAAACGAAGATTCCCAGGTCCCATTCAAGACATGCTGAATCAGAATCTGTATTTTAACACAAACTCCAGATGATATTGCTGTAGTTAGAATCACCTGGGATGTTAAAAAAAAAAATTCTTATGTCCAGACTGCACCCCATAATAGGTAATCAGAACCTCTGGGAATAAGACCCATACATCTGTATTTTTAAATACAGTGATTCCAAGTGTAC
The DNA here is from genome assembly GCF_910594005.1 of Cervus elaphus. Lineage (NCBI taxonomy): Eukaryota > Metazoa > Chordata > Mammalia > Artiodactyla > Cervidae > Cervus > Cervus elaphus. Next base: position 80,641,399 of record NC_057833.1, read on the forward strand.
TCAAGTTTGTAAGCTAAGACTCTGCGTAGGTAAGTTTCAGAACTCTTTTTTCAATGTATAAAACAGAGAAATAAGAAGCTATTTCATGTGGTTAAGTAGGGAAATGGAGGATTGGAGATCCAGAGCCCACTTCTTATCCCTGAAAATTTCCTGAGTTCCTGGGGTACCCTGGATCACTAGATCTAGATCAACTGCCTTATTTTACAGATGGGGATACAGTCCTAAACAGTTAAAGTGACTTACCCAGAATCAGAGCTAATTATTGACAGAGTTACAACTCACACCTCCTGTCCTTAAATTTAGGATTTCCTACAACTTATTCATATAGCTATGAGGCTGAAACTCAGACATAATACTTGGCCTGACCTAATAAATATTGTTTGAATGAGCTTAAATAAACTGAATTTTGGAGAGACTAAGTAGGGTTAGAAAGTTATAGAGAATATAAGTGATATCTTTTCTAGCAAGATATTAAGGGCTGGGTTAACTTTCTTTAGTTTCTGTATTGAGAAGAAGAACATCCCATTTTTGTTTTTATTGTTAGATTTGGAACACTGAGAATTGTATCACAAAGTCACAGAATTTTAGATAAAGAAGTGACTTTGGCAGCTATAGTGAAGTATATCACTTTTACACTGCTTTGAATTATTCCATAGGTCTAGAGGCTCAATTCTTTTTTTTTTTGGTTCTTTTTTTCTTCACTCTGGATAAATTGCACTGCTGCGCTTTCAAGTTCATTGATCCTCTTTTTCCCCTTCCATGTCTAGTCTACTCTGAGTCTCATCCAATAAAAATTTAATTTTAGATAATCTAAAAAAAAAAAAAAAAGAAAGTACTTTGGATATCTTTGAGTTCAACCTGCTCTTACTGATGGGAAATGGACCTTTTGGCCATTTTAAAGTTGTGTGAACAGGTTTGACAAATGCTGTCATGCCTAAATATATAGCAGGAAATATCAATTAACTGGTTAATCATTCTGTTTGGAATAATGTTTGAGCCATGGCATGAGTATATTTAGTGCCATATTCACGAAAGGCATTGTATTATTATACCATGGTTTTAAGTTACAGCATTTGTTTTTATCTTATTTAAAATTTTCATTTATCTAATGGGTTGTTGGCTTTTGGCCAATAATTGGAATGAAGTAAGATTTTGGCACAGTTTGTGAAAATTGCCATGAAATGGAATGAATATTAATTTTTGAGCTAATCATTTAGAGGGGTAGCGCAGCATTGTAGTTAGGGTCCAGAGGCTGGATTGAGAATGCCTCGATTTGAATCCCATGTTCACTACATATTAGCTGAGTGGCTTTTGGGCAAGTACCCTAGTTGTCTTATTTCTAAAATGAGGAGAGTACTGCATGTGATCCTTAAATGAGTTAATATATGACATCTAGTTTTTCAAAGTTAGTTAATATTATTACTGTTAAAAAGTTAAACCCATCAAATTTTAATTAGCCAACTAGTTTGTCATTTTTATTTTCTTTTTTGGTACCCTTTTCATCAGATTACCACTATTTTCATTTTAGTTGCTACTCTTTGACTATGACAAGGTGGAACTGGCCAATATGAATAGACTTTTCTTCCAACCTCATCAAGCAGGATTAAGTAAAGTTCAAGCAGCAGAACATACTTTGAGGTAAATGGAATAGCAGTTGAAGGCAGTGAAATTGGTGAAATCTTCCTGTATGTATTCAGTCACTTAACTTATAAATGGAACTGAATTTTCCTCTATAAAAATGCAGGTTTCACTTATTCATAAAGATGTGGATTGGCAGCCTTTTTCTCTATAAGGCTAGATAGTAAATATTTTAGGCTTTGAGGGCCACATGGTCTTTGTCAAAACTGCTCAGCTATACAGTTGTAGTAGCTGTAGGCAATATAAAAGTGAATGAGCAAAACTGTGCGCCAATAAAACTTTATTTATGGAATCTAAAATTTAAATTTCTTATAATTTTCACATCATGAAATATTGTTCTTCTTTTGATTTTTTTCTTTGCTTGCAGCCATTTAAAAATATAAAAACTACTTTTAGTTTGCAGACCGAACAAAAAAAGGTAGCGAGGTGGTAGTCAGATTTGGCCCAAGGGACCTAGTTTGGCAGCTCTTACTCTTGGATGTTTCTTTATGTTCCTAAACGTTCTTGCACTGAATTGAATAAGAAGCAAAGAAGCTCTTTTGTTAGACTGAACTGTGTAGTTAACAGAGGTGATAAAGGCCTAATTCCCAGCACATAGACTGTGGGAATATTTTTGTAATCCTTCTGATACTCTACATGTTTTGAACTTGGTCCTTGCAGTGGGATGAAAGAGGTAGAAGAGGATTTTGGATTTTCTTTAAATTGCTTGAATTCCATTTCTCTAATATCTGTTAAATGATCTTTAGCTCTTTTTAGTGCTTTTTCTTGCTTTCTTTTACTGTTCTACTTGTAGATTTTATAATCATTCTCTTTTTCCCTCTAGGAACATTAATCCTGATGTTCTTTTTGAAGCACACAATTACAATATAACCACAGTAGAAAACTTTGAACATTTCATGAATAGAATAAGGTAAAATTTTATTTATGAGTATTTTGCACAATGTCCAGCTCACTTTCAGTATTATTAGAAAATCTATCAATTTATTCAATGAGAAGGTTGATATATATTTTATTTTTAAAATAGTTAATATTCTGTGTAATTTTTATATAGTGGGAGCTCAGTAAATAGTATGTATGGTCCATAAAACAATAGTAACAACAAAATAAAATATAAGCCTCACAATGTCTGTTATAATGATATAGCAAGGGGTCCTCCATTATAAGTTCTGTGTTATAGGTTATATTTCTATCTGAATATGGTTTTCTGCAGACATAAACTGTTGAAATTGTATTCAATTAACTTTTATTACATTTACATTTGTAGTGAAACATGAATAAGTGTATAAAAGCTGACAGAGAAATGGTAATTTTTGTGAACACAGTTTATATTTCTTATACCCCTGTACATCTTTACAGTATAAGAAATACTGTAATATGATTGATATCATATTTGTAACAGTGAATACTTAATATATACTGGGTCTTTAATATTAAATTTTATGTTACAATTATACTAAAATATTTACTGAAAGACTAAATGTGTTGATTGAACAAATAAAGTCTAATTAGATTGTGTTTTGTGTCTTGATTTTTTCCCAATAAAATTTATTTTCTTTGTCTAGTAATGGTGGATTAGAAGAAGGAAAACCTGTTGACCTAGTTCTTAGCTGTGTGGATAATTTTGAAGCTCGAATGACAATAAATACAGTGAGTATCTTTTGTGTTCTACTCATGGGTTTAGCTATTTTCTTGTATATTCTGTTAGTATATATTCCACATTCTGAAAGTAGTTCTTCATTTAAGCCCTTTGATATTGTGTTTTATTTATTCTTAATGTGATCTCATCCTATTTTTGAAATTTATTCTAAGGGGACCTGTCTAGCCTTGCTGGTAAGGCATATGTTTCAGTATCCTACTCTGTCTTAGGCCACTAGAGGAAACTATTAGACAGCAGATACTTCTGATGTACAATTTTTTAAATAAATGAATATCTTATAATACTGTCTTATTCTTGGTCAGCCTTGGTTTTAACTTTTGTTACTTTTATAAGTAAATGTATAAATATATATTAATAGCTTACACACATGATTTCTCAAAAATAAAACTGAATTCTTTTTCTTTTGAATTATTGTGTTTTCAACTTTGCAAATAACATTTTGCAGTTTCTTGTTGCTAAAAATTATTTTAGAAAAGTGTTTTACATTAATCTAATAAGAAATCCAGTACACTCTGGTTCAGTTTAATTAGGTATTTATTGACTGCTTACCTGAATGCTATCAGTTACGTTTCTAAGGAGAGTGCCAATTGCTAAGGAATTTCATTATTTACAGTTTTCTTGTTTCTTAAAATTTATTTTTAAAAACTCTTTGTAATTCATTTAGTTAAACTCCAGTTTTTCATGAAAAAACCTTATGGTAAATTACTTTTTTTTTCTAATGTTCTTTCTTATTTTTCACTTATTTCTGTTAAGGCTTGTAATGAGCTTGGACAAACATGGATGGAGTCTGGGGTCAGTGAAAATGCAGTTTCAGGGCATATACAGCTCATAATTCCCGGAGAATCTGCTTGTTTTGCGGTATGCATGATTCATTTTGAGTTATTATTTTTCATTGTTAAGTACTAGCGTTTCTATGGGAAAATATTTATAGTTCAAAGGAAAACCAAACTTTGAATGTGGTGGAATACTACTTGGAACATTGAATACTTCTTTCCCTTTCTTTTGAAATACACATTTTTTTATTCTTTCTCATGTAGTGTGCTCCACCACTTGTAGTTGCTGCAAATATTGATGAGAAGACTCTGAAACGAGAAGGTGTTTGTGCAGCCAGTCTTCCTACTACTATGGGAGTGGTTGCTGGGATCTTGGTACAAAATGTGTTAAAGTGAGTGAAGAATAATTTTTCTGTTTACTTTTGACAAACATTTCAAAATTGGAGTTACCAGCTAAGTATTTGCTTTTTTAAATTTAAAGTACAGATATTTTTAAATTTTATATATGTATAATATATGTATACTTTTAATTTATATATGGTAGTGGTTTAATTCATATATGGTGGTGATGGTTTAGTCACTAAGTCATGTCCAACTCTAGCCCACCAGGCTCCTCTGTCCATGGGATTTCTCAGGCAAGAATACTGAAGCAGGTTGCCATTTCCTTCTCCAGGGGATCTTCCCAACCTAGGGATTGAATCTGGGTCTCCTGCATTGCAGGCAGTCTTCTTTACCGAGTGAACCACCAGGGTAGCCCTTAAATTATAAATAAATAAATCTAATATATTTAATTTAAATACATATTAATTTACACACATCAGCACACACATAATTGTGTGACTTCCTCATTTGGAATAGCTGTTGTTAAATGCTACAGTGGTACTGGTATATTTATTTATGAAGCCTTAACCAACTGAGCACCGAAGAATTGATGCTTTTGAACTGTGGTGTTGGAGAAGACTCTTGAGAGTCCCTTGGGCTGCAAGGAGATCCAACTAGTCCATCTATAGGAGATCAGTCCTGGGTGTTCATTGGAAGGACTGATGCTGAAGCTGAAACTCCAATACTTTGGCCACCTCATGTGAAGAGCTGACTCATTGGAAAAGACCCTGATGCTGGGAGGGATTGGGGGCAGGAGGAGAAGGGGCCGACAGAGGATGAGATGGCTGGTTGGCATCACTGACTCGATGGACATGAGTCTGAGTAAACACCAGGAGTTGGTGATGGACAGGGAGGGCTGGTGTGCTGCGATTCATGGGGCCGCAAAGAGTCGGACACGACTGAGTGACTGAACTGAACTGAACTGAACCGAATGATTTAAATTTGTAGATTTGGCCAAAGGGTGAAGACCTAGACACAGACACACTCGCTTGATTTGATGCTTATTCAGTTCAGTTTGGTCGCTCAGTCGTATCCGACTCTTTGCAGTCCCATGGACTACAGCATGCCAGGCTTTCCTGTCCATCACTAACTCCTGGAGTTTACTCAGACTCTTGTCCATCGCATCGGTGATGCCATCCAACTATCTGATCCTCTGTCATCCCCTTTTCTTCCTGCCTTCAGTCTTTCCCAGCATCAGGGTTTTCCCCATTGAGTTGGTTCTTTGCATCAGGTGGCCAAAGTATTAGAGTTTCAGCTTCAGCATCAGTCCTTCCAAAGAATATTCAGGACTGATTTCCTTGAGGATTGACTGGTTTGATCTTCTTGCAGTCCAAGGGACTCTCAAGAGCTCTCAAGACTCTCAGAGCTCCTGACACCACAGTTCAAAAGCATCAATTCTTTGGCGCTCAGTAGTCCAACTCTCACATCCATAAATGACCACTGGAAAAATCATAGGTTTGACTAGATGGACCTTTCTTGGCAAAGTAACATCTCTGCTTTTTAATATGCTATTTAGGTTGGTCATAGCTTTTCTTCCAAGGAGCAAGCATCTTTTAATTTCATGGCTGCAATCACCATCTGCAGTGATTTTGGAGCCCCCAAAAATAAAGTCTCTCACTGTTTCCATTGTTTCCCCATCTATTTCCCATGAAGTGATGGGACTGGATGCCATGATTGTAGTTTTCTGAATGTTGATTTTTAAGCCAACTTTTTCACTTTCCTCTTTCACTTTCATCAAGAGGCTCTTTAGTTCTTCTTCACTTTCTGCCATTGATGCTTATTATTTATTAATAAAAATAATGTGTGAATATCTACTATCCATAAATAGGTAGATATCCCAGCAACCACACCATCTAAACTATAGCTAAGGACAAAATTTTCTTTCTTCTTTTTTTTTTTTAAGGACAAAGGTTTCTTTGCAGCTAAAATTAATGTCAGAATTTTTGAACAAACTCATACTTCATGAAAAGCAGAACTACTTTAGTTGTTCCTTAACTCAGGCCATTTTTTTTCCTCACTTTTCAGTGTTAATAAGCTTAATTATGTTTCTTCAGCATCCAATATAATAAGAAAAAATTGCTACATGATACAGAGAGGCACTCTAATCTTAGTATCACCTACCAGCAAAGAAATACCAGCATACATAAGAACTCTCAAGGCAACTCGCTGTGACTGTTTCATACAAGACAAATGGTCTGTCAGACTTCAGCAGGTCCTATCTAAACACGACATTTTATTGTATGTTATGAAGAAGGGAGAAAATAATCATTTCTATAAAGTATCTCTTTGTATGTCTGTATCTCTAGATATATCATATCTAGCCAGCTCTCTGTTGATGGACATTTAGGCTACTTACAGGTTTTATTTTTTTGCTATTATTAACAACACTGCAAAAAACATCTTGCCTTATATCTTTGTATACTAGATTTTTGTAGTGTGAATTTTTAGAAGTGTAATTTCTAAGTTTATGCAATACTTATTTTGACAAATATTACTAAATTTCTCCTTCAAAAGGTTTGTACATTTCCATGACAGTGTTGGGAGTTCCTGGTTTGTCCACACCTTTGGTAACATTAGGTATCGTCAAAATTTTATTTTTGAAGTTTACAGCAAGTCATGTATATTCTTTTTCAGCTTATTTTCCTTTATAAGTTATTACAAGATATTGAGTGTAATTCCCTGTGCTATATATTAGGTCCTTGTTTTCCTATTTTGTATATTTAGTGTGTATGTGTTAATCCCATACTCCTAATTTATCTTCCTCCCTTGCTGCTGACCTCCCGTCCCCTTTGATAACCATAAATTTGTTTTCTATGTGTATCTGTTTCTGTTTTATAAATGTTTATTTGTATCAAGTTTTTTAGATTCCACATATAAGTGATACCAGATGATATTGGTCTTTGTCTGGTTTACTTCACTTAGTATGATCATCTCTAGGTCCATCTGTGTTACTGCAAATGGCATTATTTCATTCTTATTTTAATGGCTAAGGAGTATTTCTTTGTATATATACACCACATCTTTATCCATTCGTCTGTCAGTGGACTTTCAGGTTGCTTCCATGTCTTGGCTGTTGTGAATAGTGTGGCTGTGAACATTGGGATCCATGTATCTTTTCAAATGAGTTTTCTGTGGATATATGCCACGAAGTGGGATTCCTGGATCATATGAGAACTCTATTCATAATTTTTTAAAGAACTTCCATACTCTTCTCCTAGTGGCTGCACCAATATACATCACAACCAACAGTGTAGGAAGGTTCCTTTTTCTCCAAATCCTCTTCAGTATTTATTATTTGCAGACCTTTTGATGAAGGCCATTCTGACCAGTGTGAGGTGATACCTAATTGTAGTTTTAATTTGCATTTTTCTAACGATTGACTATATTGAGCATCTTTTTATGTGCCTGTTGGCCATCTGTATGTCTTTTTTGGAGAAAAGTCTGTTAAGGTCTTCTGCCCATTTTTTGATTGAATTGTTTTTTGATATTAAGCTATATGAGCTGTTTGTATATTTTGGAAATTAATCTCTTATTGGTAGCATAGTTTGCGAATATTTTCTCCCAGTTCATAGTTTGCCTCTGTTTTGTTTATGGTTTCCATCCCTGTGCAAAAGTTTAATTAGGTCCAATTTGTTTATTTTTCTTTTCATTTCCATTACTGTAGGAGATGGATCCAAAAAAATGTTGCTACAATTTATGTCAGTGAGTGTTCTGCTTATGTTTCCCTCTAGGAAATATGTAGGTTTTAGATTTAGATCGTTACTCCATTTTGATTTTATTTTTGTATATGATGTCAGTCATCAAACTCTTATCTTTGTCAATTTGATATGTGAAAAAAGGGTATCTCATTTTAATTTCCAGTTGTGCAAAGGCTTGAGCACTTATATTTTTCTGTGAATTGTCTTCTTATATCCTCTGCTCAGTTTTTTTTAAATTAATTTTTTAATTAAAGGATAATTGCTTTATAGAATTTTGTTGTTTTCTGTCAAACCTCAATATGAATCAGCCATAGGTATACATATATTCCCTCCGTTTTGAACCTCCCTCCCATCTCCCTCCCCATCCTACCCCTCTAGGTTGATACAGAGCCCCTGTTTGAATTTCCTGAGACATACAGCAAATTCCCATTGGCTATCTATTTTACATATGGTAATGTAAGTTTCCATGTTACTCTTTCCATACATCTCACCCTCTCCTCCCCTCTCCGCATGTCCGTAAGTCTGTTCTCTATGTCTGTTTCGCCATTGCTGCCCTGCAAATAAATTCTTCAGTACCGTTTTTCTAGATTCCATATATATGCATTAGTATACAGTATTTATCTTTCTCTTTCTGATTTACTTCACTCTGTATATAGGCTGTAGGTTCAACCACCTCGTTAGAATTGACTCAAATGTGTTCCTTTTTATGGCTGAGTAATATTCCATTGCATATATGTACCACAGATTCTTTATCCATTTGTCTGTTGATGGACATCTAGGTTGCTTCCATGTTCTAGCTATTTTAAATAGTGCTGCAGTGATCAATGGGATACATATGTCTTTTTCAGTTTTGGTTTCCTCAGGGTATATGCTTAGGAGTGAGATTGCTGGGCATATGGTGGCTTTATTCCTAGTTTTTTAGGGAATCTCCATACCGTCTTCCATGGTGGCTATGTCAATTTACATTCTCACCTACAATGCAAGAGCATTCCCTTTTCTCCACACCTTCTCCAGCATTTATTGTTTGTAGACTTTTTGATGATGGCCATTCTGACTGGTGTGAGGTGATAGCTTATTGTAGTTCTGATTTGCATTTCTCTAAAAATGAGTGACATTGAGCATCTTTTCATGTGTTTGTTAGCCATCTCTATGTCTTCTTGCGAGAAATGTCTGTTTACGTCTTTTCCCACTTTTTGATTGGGCTGTTTTTTGGTACTGAGTTGTATGAGCTGCTTGTATATTTGGAAATTAATCCTTTGTCCGTTGTTTCATTTGCTACTTTCACCCATTCTGAGGGTTGTCTTTTCACCTTGCTTATAGTTTCCTTTGCTATGCAAAAGCTTTTAAGTTTAATCAGGTCTCACTTGTTTACTTTTGTTTTTATTTCCATTACTCTAGGAGATGGGTCATAGAGGATCTTGCTTTGATTTATGTCATCGAATGTTGTGGCTATGTTTTCCTCTAGAGTTTTATTTTCTGGTCTTACATTTAGGTCTTTAATCCATTTTGAGTTTATCTTTGTATATGGTGTTAGGAAGTGTTCTAATTTCAGTCTTTTACATGTAGCTGTCCAGTTTTCCCAGCACCATTTATTGAAGAGTCTGTCTTTGCCCCATTGTATATTCTTGCCTCCTTTGTCAAAAATAAGGTACCCATAGGTTCATGGGTTTATTTCTGGGCTTTCTATCTTGTTCCATAGGTCTATATTTCTGTTTTTGTGCCAGTATCTTACTGTCTTGATGACTGTAGCTTTGTAGTATAATCTGAGGTCATGAAGGTTGATTCCTCCAGGTCCATTCTTCTTTCTCTAGAATCTTTTGGCTATTCAGGGTCTTTTGTGTTTCAATATGAATTGTGAAATTTTTTGTTCTAGTTCTGTGAAAAATTTTATTGGTAAATTCATATGGATCACATTAAATCTGTAGATTATGTTTGGTAGTATAGTCATTTTCACAATATTGATTCTTCCTACCCAGGAACATGGAAGACTCCCCATCTACTTATGTCATCTTTGATTTCTTACATCAGCATCTTATAATTTTAGGTGTACATCTCTTTTGTTTGGTAAGTTTATTCCTAGATATTTTCTTCTTTTTGTTGCAGTGATAAATGGGATTGATTCCTTAATTGGCTTTTCTAATTTTTTCATTATTAGTATATAGAGATGCAAGTGATTTCTGTGTATTGATTTTGTATCCTGTGACTTTGCTAAATTCACTAATTAGCTCTACTAATTTTCTGATACTACCTTTAGGGTTTTCCATGTATAGTAGCATGTCATCTGCAAACTGAGAGCTTTACTTCTTTTCCGATCCGGATTCCTTTTATTTCTTTTTCTTCTCTGATTGCTATAGCTAGGACTTCTGAAATGATGTTGAATAATAGTGGTGAAAGTGGACACCCTTGTCTTGTTCCTGATCTTAGAGGGAATGCTTTAAGCTTTTCACTATTAAGAATAATGTTTGCTATAGGCGTATCATACATGGCTTTGACTGTGTTGAGGTAGGTTTCTTCTATGCCCATTGTTTGAAGAGTTTTAATCATAAATGGGTGCTGAATTTTGTCAAAGGCATTTTCTGCATCTAAGATTATCATATGGTTTTTATCTTTCAATTGGCTTATGTGGTATATCACATTGATTGATTTGCATATATTGAAGAATCCTTGTATCCCTAGAATAAACCCAACATGACCATGGTGTATGAGCTTTTTAACATGTTGCTGAATTCTGTTTGCTAAAATTTTGTTGAGGATTTTTGCATCTATGTTCATCAGTGATATTGGCCTGTAGTTTTCTTTTTCTTGTGTTGTTTTGTCTATTTTTGGTATCAGGGTGATGGTGGCCTTGTAGAATGAATTTGGAAGTGTTCCTTCCTCTGCAATTTTTTGTAGGAGTTTTAGAAGGATAGGCATTAGCTCTTTTCTGAATGTTTGATAGACTTCTCCTGTGAAACCATCTGGTCCCGGGCTTTTGTTTCTTGGGGGATTCTTGTTCACAGCTTCAGTTTCAGTGCTTGTAATTTGGTTGTTCATAATTTCTATTTTCTTCCTGAATCAGTCTCAGAAGATTGAACTTTTCTAAGAATCTGTCCATTTCTTCCAGGTTATCCATTTTATTGCCATGTTTTTGTTCATAATAGTCTCTTATGATCCTTTGTATTTCTGCATTGTCTGTTGTAACCTCTCCTTTTTCATTTCTAATTTTGTTGATTTGATTCTTCTCTCTTGTTCTTGATAGGTCTGGCTAAAGGCATGTCAATTATGTTTATCTTCTGAAAGAAACATCTTTTAGTTTTATTAATCTTTACTATTGCTTCTTTCATTTCTTTTACATTTATTTCTGCTTGGATCTTTATGACTTCTTTCCTTCTGCTAATTTTCGGGGGGTTCTGTTCTTTTTCCAGTTCTTTCAGATGTAAAGCTAGGCTTTCTATTTGCTGTGTTTCTTGTTTCTCGAGGTAGGAGTGTATTGCTATAAACTTCTCTCTGCACTGCTTTTGCTGCTTCCCATAGTTTTTGAGTTGTCGTGTTTTCACTGTCATTGGTTTCTAGAAATTTTTTGATTTCCCTTTTGATTTCTTCAGTAACCTGTTGGTTGTTAAGAAATGTATTGTTTAATCTCTATGTCTTTGTGTTCTTTTACAGCTTTTTCTTGTATTGATATCTAGTCTCATAGCATTGTGGTCGGAAAAGATGCTTGATACAGTTTCAGTTTTCTTAAATTTACTGAGGTTTGATTTGTGATCCAGGAGGTGGTCTGTCATGGAGAATGTTCCATGTGCAGTTGAGAAGAACATGTATTCTTCTGCATTTGGGTGGAATGCTCTGAAGATATCAGTGAGATCCATCCATCTAATGTATCATTTAAGACTTGTGTTTCCTTATTACTTTTCTGTTTTGATGATCTGTCCATTGGTGTGAGTGGGGTGTTGAACTCTCCTACTATTATTGTGTTACTGTCCACTTCTCCTTTTATGTCTGTAAGTGTTTGTCTTATGTACTGAGGTGCTCCTATGTTGGGTGCATAGATATTTACAATTGTTGTGTCTTCCTCTTGGATTGATCCCTTGATCATTACGTAGTGTCCTTCTTATCTCTTGTAATATTCTTCACTTGAAGGCCTATTTTGTCTGATATGAGGATTGCTACTCCAGCTTTCTTTTGCTTTCTACTTGCATGGAATATATTTTTCTACCTTCTCAGTTTCATTCTATATGTGTTTTTAAGTCCAAAGTGGGTTTCTTGTAGACAGCATATATATGGGTCTTATTTTTGTATCCATTCAGCCAATTTGTGTCTTTCGGTTGGAGCATTTAATCCATTTACATTTAAAGTAATTATTGATTTATATGTTTCTATTGCCATTTTCTTAATTGCTTGGAGTTTGATTTTGTAGATCTTTTTCTCCTCTTGTATTTCTTGACTATGTAAGTCCCTTTAACATTTGTCATAAAGCTGGTTTGGTGGTACTGATTCTCTTAACTTTTGCTTGTCTGAAAAGCTTTTGATTTTTCCATCAATTTTGAATGAGATCCTTGCCGGGTAGAGTAAACTTGGTTGTAGATTTTTCCCTTTCAGTACTTTAAATATAATCCTTCCATTCCCTTCTGGCCTGCAGAGTTTCTGATGAAAGATCAGCTGTTAAAAATATGGGGTTTCCCTTGTATGTAACTTGTTGCTTTTCCCTTGCTGCTTTTAATATTCTTTCTTTGTATTTAATCTTTGTTACTTTGATTAGTGTGTGTCTTGGCGTGTTTCTCCTTGGGTTTATCCTGTATGGAACTCTTTGCCACTTTTGGACTTGATTGACAACTTTGTTTTCCATGTTGGGGGAATTTTCAACTATAATCTCTTCAAAAATCTTCTTAAACCGTTTCCTTTTCTCTTCTTCTTCTGGGACCCCTATAGTTCAGTGTTGGTATGTTTGATATTTTCCCTGAGGTCTCTGAGACTTTTCTCAGTTCTTTGCATTCTTTTTACTTTATTCTTCTCTTCAGAAGTTATTTCCACCATTTTATCTTCCAGCTCAGTGATTTGTTCTTCTGCTTTATTCTGATATTGATTCCTTCTAGAGTATTTTTAATTTCAGTAATTGTGTTATTTGTCTCTGTATGTTTGTTCTTTAATTCTTCTAGGTCTTTGTTAATTGATTCTTAGATTTTCTCCATTCTGTTTTCAAGGTTTTTGATCATCTTTACTATCATTATTCTGAATTCTTTTTCAGGTAATTTGCCTATTTCCTCTTCATTTATTTGGACTTATGTGTTTCTAGCTTCAGCAAAGCGCAGCCGCTGCTCCTTACCTTGGACGAAGGGTATCTTCTCACAGCTGCCCCTCCTGACCTTGAACATGGAGTAGCTCCTCTCAGCCCTCCTGCACCCCACAGCAGCCGCTCCTTGGAGGTGGGGTTGCTCCTCTCCGCCACTGCCCCTGACCTAAGGCCTGTGGTAGGTCTTCTAGGCCGCCGCCCCTGACCTCTGGCGTGGTAGCTCCTCTCGACCACTGCCTTGACCTCGGAGGTGGGGAAGCTCCTCTGGGCCGCCGCTCCTGACCTTGGGTGAGGGGTAGCTCCTCACGGCCACGCTTCTGCGTGGTCCGTCGCAGCCGGCGCGCTTCTGTGCCATCTGTCGCAGCCAGCGCGCTTCTCACTGCAGATGGTGACTGCAGCCATGAAATTAAAAGATGTTTACTCCTTGGAAGGAAAGTTATGACCAACCTAGATAGCATATTAAAAAGCAGAGACATTACTTTGCCAACAAAGGTCCGTCTGGTCAAGGCTATGGTTTTTCCAGTGGTCATGTATAGATGTGAGAGTTGGACTGTGAAGAAAGCTGAGTGCCGAAGAATTGATGCTTTTGAACTGTGGTGTTGGAGAAGACTCTTGAGAGTCCCTTAGACTGCAAGGAGATCCAACCGGTCCATCCTAAGGGAGATCAGTCCTGGGTGTTCATTGGAAGGACTGATGCTGAAGCTGAAACACCAATACTTTGGCCACCTCATGTGAAGGGTTGACTCATTGGAAAAGACCCTGATGCTGGGAGGGATTGGGGGCAGGAGGAGAATGAGACGACAGAGGATGAGATGGCTGGATGGCATCACTGACTCGATGGGCATGAGTCTGAGTAAACTCCAGGAGCTGGTGATGGATAGGGAGGCCTGGCGTGCTGCGATTCATGGGGTCGCAAAGAGTCAGACACGACTGAGCGACTGAACTGAACTGAACTGTTTCTAGCTTGTTCCCTCTTTTGTGCAGTATTTCTCTACCTTTACATTATTATTTAGTTTTAATTTACTGTGTTTGAGGTCTCCTTTTCCCAGGCTTGAAGATTCAATTCTTTCTTCTGTTTGGTTTCTGCCCTTGGTCCAGTGGTTTGTGTAGGCTTCATATGGGGTGAGACTTGTGCTGATTTTTGTGGGTGTGTTTCTTCTGATCAGCAAGGTTGAGTAGGTGGTAATCCTGTCTGCTGACAGTTGGGTTTGTATTTTTGTTTTGTTTGTTGCTTGAATGAGGCATCCTGCACAGGGTGCTACTGGTGGTTAGGTGATACCTGGTCTTATATTCAAGTGGTTTCCTTTGTGTGAGTTCTCACTATTTGATACTCACTAATTTGATACTTAGTTCTCTGGTAGTCTAGGGTCTTGGAGTCAGTGCTCCCACTCCAAAGGCTCAGGGCTTGATCTCTGGTCAGGAACAAAGGTTCCACAAGTGGTTTGTTATGGCAGTATGTGTGAGATTGCAATAAATAGCCAAAAATGAGCAACCAAAGATGAACCCCAGACAAATGGCAGTCACAAAATCAGGCAAATAATAATGAAAACAATGTAATATACACATATGCATATACATCCATAAGCAAAATCAAAACAGTCAAACAGAAATAAAGTACAGTAGATTGACATGGTGAACAGAGCAATCCAAAAGTTATATCTACCAGTTAAGAACAAAACTAACTAAAACACAAACTGGAAAACAAAACTAAAGTAAGGTGCCTAGTGAGGAATAAAGCAATGAAAACAAAACTAGCAAATATGTTCCGAGGAAAGGAAAAAAAGAAACGAAAAAATGAATAGATATGAAAAGTTAAATAGAGCTTTAGAAAGAAGATTTATATACACTAAAGATTAACTGTAAGAGGAATAGAACAGTAGGAAAAGCAAAGAAAGGAATAAATGTAGAAAAAATAATATGTTTTCAAAAGTTAAAAATTAAAATTAGAAAAGAAAAAACGGTAGAGGAAAGGAAGAAAAAAGGAAAACTCCACAGAACTGCAAAAGCCCAATATAGAGGCAGAGGTTTATAACAACAAAAAGTGTGACTGAAAAAAAAAAAAGTCAAAAGCTTAATTAGATTTCATAGTGCCATTAAAATCAACAAGTGCAGCAGAGGTGGGAAGAAAAAAAGAAAAATCCAAAAGAAACTACAGAAGAAGTCAAAACATAAGAATAATAAATGTTTTTCTTGAATCACTTCTGTCAGGGTCCTTTCCCTCACTGGGAGTCACAGTCCACCTCACCCCCCTAGGGTACCTTCCGACGCTGCTGGTCTCTGGACCTGCTGTTGGGGCAGCTCAGATTCTAATCTGGTCTTCTGTGTATTCTTGCCTCCTTTGTCCACAGCTATCAGAATTAGTATGTTTTCTTTTGTGGGAGCTCTCAATGTCCTTTTATATATTCCATAGACACAAAGTCTGCCTAGTTGATCGTGTGGATTTAATCTGCAGTTTGTACAGCTGGTGGGAAGGTTTTGGGTCTTCTTCCTTAGCCATACTGCCCCTGGGTTTCATCTGTGGTTTTACTTCCACCTCTGCATGTGGGTCATCCAGTGGGGTTTGCTTCTGAGCCTGGAGGACTTGGGTCTGCCTCAGTGAGGGCCAGTTGTGGAGGTGGTGCAGCTGCTTGGGTCACAGGGTTTCTGGCAGCACTAGGTACTCAGAGGGGTTGGCGGCTGGGGCAGCAGGGAATATAGTGCTTTAGAAGGGTATGGACACCAGTAATGGCCAGTACACTCCAGTATTCTTGCCTGGGGAATGCCCCCCTGACAGAGAAGTCTGGCAGGCCACAGTCCACAAGGTCACAACGAATTGGACACAATGGGAAGCAACCCCACGTGCATAGATGGGAAGACTTTTTTTTTTTTTTATGTGGCAGCTCTCCCTCAATGAAGGTTGAGCGTGAAGGTGGCACAGCTGCTTGGGTCGCTGGGTCCCTGGCAGTGCCAAGTCTGCAGGGACACGGACTACCTCGGCCGCAGGAGTTATGGCCCTATCAGAGTCTTTTTTTGAGCCTCTGGTAGCTGGCAATTAGAAGCCTCTTTGGCTAGTCTTTCTCCATAGCTCCACCTGTTCAGACCCTTAGAAGGCTCCCTTTTGAGGTTTTTCTTTATTGTTCAGCATGTCAGGCACATAGAAGGCCCCCCCCTGGCTGGGGTCCTACTCTGTAGATTAGCTTGTCAGGCAGTTAAACAGGCACCCTGGGTGGGGTCCTACTCTGTAGTTCCACGCATCAGGCACTTGAAGGAGTGCCCTGGGTGGGGTCCTGGTCTGTAGTTGGGTGTGTCAGGTGCTTGATAGGCCATTCTCTCTGTTGTTCAGCTGCTCATGTTGGCATGTGTGGAGAGAGAGTCTGTGGTGATGGCTACACCCACTTGTTTGACTTAGCAGTATTGACTTGCTTCCATGGCTGCCTGGCTTTCCTCCACCATCATTTCCCACCACAGTCTCCTCCCTCACATCCCCTTGGTCCATCTCTCTGCAGTGAACAACAGCCCTCACCTGGGGATTGCTCCACAATCCCTAAGCTCCAGCTCCCAGCTGCTGCACCTTCTAGGGGACCTGCTTCCCTGTCTGGGGTACATATGGCTGTGGCAAGGACTTCTGATTCTCATTGCATTTAGGTTGCCACAGATCAGCTGTTTCACTCTGAGCCTTAAATATTTCTCCTCTGACTCAGAAAATTGCCCTGATGTGGAGATCAGAACCCTGCTTCAGTTCCCCCACCCTCCGAGGGCAGGTCCAGTCCTAGTACCACTCCTGTTTTCCCCCCTATTTCCTTCATCCTGCCAAGTTTTGCATGGTTCTGTATATTCTTTTCTGCTGGTCTGGTACTCCTGTCTGCTCTCAGCTGGTGTGCACGCACTTGTGTGTCTGAAAATATATTCCTGATGCATCCTTGGAGAGAGATGTAGTCCATGTCCACCTTCTGCTCTGACATCTTATTCTCTGTTTGGTTTTTTTGTCTGTCTTTGTTGTATGTTGAGACTATGCATTTTTTCAATTTTTTTCCTTTTGTTGTTTATGTTTGTACATGATTTTTCCTCAACTTAGAAGCTTCTAAAAGGAATCAGGGACTTCCCCAGTGGTCCAGTGGTTAAGAATACCCTTGCTAATGCAGGGGACACAGGTTCAATTCCTGCTCTGGGAAGCCAAGAGGCAACTGAGCCCATGTGCCAAAACTACTTAGCCTGCACTCTAGGCCCCACATGCCTCAACTACTGGGCTTACATGCCCCAACTACTGAAGTCTGAGTGCTCTAGGGCCCATGTACCGCAACAAGAGAAGCCACTGCAATAAGAAGCCTGCACACTGAACTGGAGAAAAGCCGGTGTGCAGCAACGAAGACCCAGGGTAGCCAAAAATAAATGAATAAATAAAAACTTTAAAAAAAGAAGGAATCAGATTTAAATGTAAGGGAGCAAGGGCACTTTGTGGCATATTGGAAATGCACTATACAGCTGGTCCTTATTTCCTTGGGTTCTGCATCTGCAGAATCAACCAGTTGTGGATCCAAAAAAAATCCATAAAGTTCCAAACAGCAAAATGTGAATTGCCACAAGCTGTTAACTGTTTATATAGTATTTGCATTATATTTAGAACTATTTAAATGGCAACCCACTCCAGTATTCTTGCCTGGAAAATCCCATGGACGGAGGAACCTGGTAGGTTACAGTCCATGGGGTCACAAAGAGTCAGACATGACTGTGTGACTTCACTTTCACTTTCTTTTTACATAGCGTTTACATTATATTAGGTATTGTAAGTAATCTAAGTGAAAGTGCTCAGTGCTTAGTTGCTCAGTCATGTCAGCCTCTTTGTGACTCTATGGACTATAGCCTGCTTCTGTCCATGGATTTCTCCAGGCAAGAGTACTGAAGTGGGTAGCCATTCCCTTCTCCAGAAAATCTTCCTGACCAAGGAGTTGAACCCTGGTGTCCTGCATTGTAGGCAGATTCTTTACTGTGTGAGCCATCAGGATGATTTAAAGTTATGGGAGGATGTGCACAGGTTATCTGCAAATATTATGCAGGACTTAATTTTGGTACCCTGGGGTGGGGGTGTTATGGAATCAATCCCCCATAGGTATGGACGGCCAACTGCATTTTGATCTGGTAGTGATTATTACATGAGTGAATACTTCTGTAAAATTTTATTGAGATTTAATACAAATTTAAGATAGCAAACTTTGCAGTGTCATATATAAAAAGCTTTTAAAAATGAGATTTAGAACCATATCTCATCAAGATGGTTTTAAGATATCTTTGATATCTCACATTTGAACTTCTGTGAAATTAATATGCTTCTTAATGGTGTTGACATGTCATTGTTTAATTGGCAGCATTTTATCTTTATTACAGGTTCAAAAAATAATAGTGCATTCTGTTGTTTAATTCAAGAAAATCTACTATAAGCCAGGCCCTATAAACAAGATAAAAAAATTGTTTTCTGGGTTCTTGTTACAAAAATCATTACCTTCAAAATAATTTTTTTTAAAGTATCAGTTTTTTCTGATATTTTTATTGTTTTGTTTCTTTATTTAAGTCTGCTTTGTTTTTCTAGGTTTCTGTTAAATTTTGGTACTGTTAGTTTTTACCTTGGATACAATGCAATGCAGGATTTTTTCCCTACTATGTCCATGAAGCCAAATCCTCAGTGTGATGACAGAAACTGTAGGAAGCAGCAGAAGGAATACAAGGTATATGTCAATGTGTCACAATGCATGAGAGATCATATTGCATAGGACAAAAACTTAAAAAAAAGAAATAATTATTTAGATTTGGAATACAAGGTAAATGGATTCTGGATTTTTAAAGTTCTAATTTATTCACCATGCTTTAAAAATGAAAATTTTGTTCAAAGTCCTTTCTTGTTTTTTGTAAGATAAAAAGCCTGTCTGAATTCTGTTTTTAAATTTTAATTTTTTAAGCTAAAATATGGTTGACATACAGTATTATGCTAGTTTCAGGTGTACCATGTAATGATTTGACATTTGCATACATTGTCAAATGATCACCATGCTAAGTCTAGTTATTATCTCTTCCTATACAAAGTTATTAAAATATTATTGACTACATTCCCTGTACTGTAAATTGTATTTCTGTGACTTATTATATAATTATAGCTTTAGACCTTTTTGTTCACTTCACTTATTTTGCACCCCCACCTCTCCGATGGCAACATTATTTGTTCTCTGTATCTGTGAGTGTTTTCCTTTTGTTTTTAGATCCTTTATTTAAGTGAGATTATATGGTATTTATCTTTGGTTGTCTGACTTATTTCATTTAGCATAATGCCTTGTAGTTCCATCCATGTTGCAATAGTAAATTTTTTTATGGCTGAGTCATATTCCATTGTATATAGATACCACACCTTCTTTATCCAGTTATCTGTTGATAGACACTTAGGTTGCTTTCATGTTTTGGCTGCTATAAATAATGCTGCAATGAACATTGGATTATTAATATCTTTTGATATTATATCTTTTGAGTGTTTTTGTTTTCATAAAAAAAAATAAAAACCCAGAAGTGAAATTGCTAGATTACATGGTAGTTGTGTTTTTAATTTTTTGAGACACCTCCAGACTGTTTTCCAGTGATTGCACCAGTTTATAATCATGCTAACGGTGCACAGGGTTTCCCTTTTTTCCACATCCCTGCTCACATTTGTTATTTGTTTTCTTTTTGATGGTAGTCATTCTCACAAGTGTTATCTCATTGTGGTTTTCATTCACATTTCCCTGATGATTAGTGGTACATATCTGCAGGGTCTTTTTATGTATTCCGTAAGGTCTCTGTATGTAGACCTTAGAAAAAGTCTGTCTGAATTCTTGATTCTGATCAATTCTGTATGATGCTTCAGAGAACTGAGAATGAGTAGAAACACTGAAACTGTTTGATTTCTACAGAAAAAGGTAGCAGCACTGCCCAAACAGGAGGTTATTCAAGAAGAAGGAGAGATAATACATGAAGACAATGAGTGGGGTAGGAATTGTTTTATAAATTGAAATGGCAGCAAAAAACCTTCTTTTATGGGAGGGAATCTAATTATAATTAAGATTATACAAGTTTTGAATGATTATTGCTCATTAAGTTCCTTGAAAGTGGTTTTAAGATTAAGTTTAACTTTACAGGTATTGAGTTGGTATCTGAGATTTCAGAAGAGGAACTGAAAAATTCTTCAGGTCCAATCCCTAACTTACCTAAAGGAATTACAGTGGCATATACAGTTCCTCAAAAGGTACATCTAAAATCTGATTTACCATAAGAAGACATAAGAGAAAATGTCTATTTATATTCTTCCATCTTCAACCTATTTTATAATGCCAGTGTTTCTTATTTTAGATATTTTACCTTCTAGGCATTAAGATTTGTGAGAGAGAGAGGTATTCGGTGTTAACATGTAAATATGCACAGCACATTTTAAACTATTTGAAAATATAGATATAAAATAGTTTTGTTCATTCACTGATGGATTGGTGAAATAGATTTTGATTAAATGACTACTTTTTCTGTATATTGATAGTTTAGCCATGATACCATTTAAAAATATCAGTTCAGTAGAGAGCTCAAGAACACTGAAATTACTGCCTTGTAAGTCAAATGACTGATGGAGAAAATAAAGGACTTTATCTCTCCTAAAAATTAGAAGGCATATTTATTAAAGAAGGTTTACTTTGTAAGTTTTTTTTAACATGACTATAGCATACTGATATGTTCCTAAGCATCAAGAACTTTGATTATTTTTTCACCATGTTTCCCTCATTTATTGACAGCAAGAAGATTCTGTACCTGAAGTAACAGTAGAAGATTCTGGTGAAAGCTTGGAAGACCTTATGGCCAAGATGAAGAACATGTAAATAATGGACTGGCCTATATTTTATTTCCTGTGTTTAAACCTGTTCCCTTGCAATTAAAAAAATCATCTAAAAACTGAGAAAACTTAGGGGAACATCAGTTGATGTGTAATCTTCACTGAATTGTTATTAACTCTTTGGAAATTCTGTGACTGTTGCTTGTTGCTCCCATCCTTCCACTAAATCAGAAGCTCTCTTAAAACTCATGTTTCATTCTAGTAAGAAAACTTCAAAGGATTATTGTAGGTGAGCCATTGAACTGTTTTGACCTTTTGGGAGGGGTGAGAAGAAAGGACTAATTTGCTGGTATATTTCTTTTCTTTCCAGTACTCCTTTGTAGTCTGTTGCCTGAGGCCATGGACAATAGATAGAATAGTGTGTGATCAAATATAGGGAAAGAACAAGAGGTACAGCATGTTGATTATTATAGCCAGCGGGCACATACTCATTGTGTTTGGAATTGCTCTCTACAAGCCCACTATTACTAACTTGAGCAACAGTGAATTTCCAGTTGTAAACCTATAAAGTAAAAACATCCTCTCAAATGTTTCCTGATGAAATACAAGCTGAAATGTAGGCACTGGAAAAGTTTGTAAACTTGTGATATATATAATCTAAGCAAGACAGAGGCAAATAAAAAGAAACTTTCTTTATGGATAGATAAATAAAGATATTTTCAGGATATACAAATTGTATTTCTGCACTAGGAAAAAGCATATCATCTGTCTGAGTCACTGTGCTTTACTGAGGAGCAAAAGATAAATTTAGGCTTAAGATCACCTAATTTATGCCCATTATATGGGCTACCTTCTAATACTTTATTTTATTCAGATTTGATTCCCCAGGTAATTAGGTACTGGCAAAGGCTTGTCCTGGGTAGCAGATAATAAATGAAGCCTAAATTACCTCTGCAATGACTGACATGTATTTCTTCACAGGGAAGAGTATCATTTTCCCTAATCAAAATAATTTGATAAACTGCTTTTCTCTGGAGTTTGCATACAAATAATGAAGGCTTAGAGAGCTTTGGTTGAAGTAAATTCGTGATGGTCTGGAGACTAATGAACGTGGGTGTGTAACCGTTATCTGTCGGCTGTTACTGTGCTCGTCTCCTATTTTGATGATTTCTTTGCTTTGTAGAGAGAATGTCTAAATTCTATCTCTAGGGGAAAATCTAATTAAAAAATTACAAGTACCTTTCCTACTTATGAAATAAGATTCTACAAACTAATTTCAGAAAGTTGCAAATATCACATATGTTTAATATATTGGTTTTGAGATTTTAGGGTACTGTGATTCTTATGTTTATGGTAATGTCAGGATGTATGGGGATAGCTTTCTAGTCTTGAAACATATTTATGTTGCGTTGGTAAGTCATTGCAGTTATTTAAAAGTTTAGTATGTTCATCTGTAAAATGACTTTTCTAGTTCATAGAGATGCTTTGAATTTCAGAAAAGAAATGCAGTCTTTCTAAATAACATTCCTTTGGTACATTAATTTGGTAAGGCTATACTTACAAGTTTAAGTTTATATAGTTTGATAAATAGCTAGAACCTACTGTCATTTT
This sequence comes from Cervus elaphus, assembly GCF_910594005.1. Lineage (NCBI taxonomy): Eukaryota > Metazoa > Chordata > Mammalia > Artiodactyla > Cervidae > Cervus > Cervus elaphus. Next base: position 80,664,239 of record NC_057833.1, read on the forward strand.
AAAGAAGTTTTTATTGATGTATAGTTGATTGACAGTGTTGTGTTTATGTTCAGGTGTGCAGCAAAGTGAATCAGTTATACATACACATGTTAGAACCTACTATCTTCTAAAGATTTTTTTTTCTGTTCTTAATTTGTAGCCTGCTGGTATCTTATATTTTATAAAATCTTATCTAATTTTTTTCTTATATCTTCCATTAAAGTTTTTATTTTAGCAGAAAAAAATCTGGTAACAAATATTTTTTGTAATCTAGAGTGCTCTCTTGACAGTCTGTATATCATGAAAATTTGTATACGTAGACAGCTGACTATGAGAAATTAATCATCATTGAATTTTACATTACTAAATAAACCCAGTGTTTGACCAGATTTATAACACTATTGCTTCAAGTGTGAAAGATAGAAACACACTCCCAAAATTGCCTTAGCACAAATGCTCTAAATTAGAGTAAAACAAACAATATGTTTAACTTTAATCCCTTTTTAATTTAACGGGAGGTTAATTTGTGGTACTATTCAAATGTTTTATGTAGTAAAAAAAAAAGTAAGTATTATGAGTTTCTTTATGTAAAAATATTACTTCCTGAATACCTATAAACACACTGACCAACCCAAAAATGTAATAAATATTTGAGAATATTAATGAAGCTTTAACTTCCCCCGTCGCATGTTTTTTTTTTAGTATTTCTTTTTGTAAAGTATTAATGAATGAAAATTAATTATAACTACCACACTTTAGAGCCTTCCAATTCAGATTTATAATTATTTGAAACCTATGCTTTTCATGTTAAAGGTGTATATTAAAGTGCACATAATATTCCTTTTGAGAACCTCTTTTTTTTGGCCGTGCAGCATGGCATGTGGGATCATAGTGCTCCCTGTAGTGGAAGTATGGAGTCCCAACCACTAGACCTCAGGGAAGTCCCTATTTTTTTAATCTTTTTAAGTAGGCATTCTACATGAAAACATTTGAGTTGGTAGTATAATTAGTAAGATCAAAATGTAGTCTTAAAAACTATATTTAAACTTAAACCTTTTGAAATAATCACTCCTCAAGTATAATTAATAACTTACATAAAGTCACTTTGAATAATGTAAGTTTTCACTTTTTGTTTTTTTTTTCAAGTCCAAATTTTGAAGGAACAAAGAAAAATGCATATTATCCTTTTGCTAGTTTTTCCTTTTTTTCAGGCTTCTTCTAGGATATTAATCTCAGGTTATTTTCTAAAGTTTAAGGCATTTAAATTTAATATTTATGATGTGTTAAATTACTTATACCACTAAATAATCAAATTTTAAACTCTAAAAGGTTAATTCTAAAATCAGTCAGTGTCTGATATATTTGTGAATTCAATTGCTTTGTGCCTTTCATAGCTGGCAAACCCAGAAATATGTGTTATGGTTGTAGTTTATCTTCTTTTTTCCCTCTTGTACTTCTGCCAGAAGGGAGAAGAAGGATGCTCATTTCATAAGATTCTGCCTCATTTACTTTAAGTCACCACTCTCAGTTCAGTTCAGTTCAGTCGCTCTGTTGTGTCCGACTCTTTGCGACCCCATGAATCGCAGCACGCCAGGCCTCCCTGTCCATCGCCAACTCCCGGAGTTTACTCAAACTCATGTCCATCGAGTCAGTGATGCCATCTAGCCATCTCATCCTCTGTTGTCCCCTTCTCCTCCTGCCCCCAATCCCTCCCAGCATCAGGGTCTTTTCCAATGAGTCAACCCTTCACATGAGGTGGCCAAAGTATTGGAGTTTCAGCTTCAACATCAGTCCTTCCAATGAACACCACTCTAGTGCCTTAAAATTAGACCACTGTTTCCCAAACTTATGTGCATATTAATCACCTGAGAATCTAGCTACATTGAAGACTCTGATTCAGTAGGTCTGGGGAGAGCCTGTCTGAATTTTTACTAAGCTCCCAGGGTAATACTGATGATTCTGGTCCACAGACCACCTTGAGTAGCCAAGCCTTAGAGAACGTTAACCAAAATTCTAAGGAGTCACTGAAGCTCAAGTTGAGCAAACTACTCAAGTGAATGAGCAAACTACTCAGTGAATTAGCAAACTACAGTGCTAATTCTTTTTTTTGTAGTGTTCAACATTTTTCTTAATTATGTAAATACAATCCTTTGGTATAAACTGGAGTGGAAAAAAGAACTTGAAATTTCACCTTTATTTCAAAATAGTGAAATATGGTTATCACATCTTTCACCTTTACAATTAATACATGCTGGAATTTTACAAGTATTAAAATTGAAAATTTTATTATATATAAATACATAAATGGTATGAAACAATACCCCAGATTGGCAATATTTATAAAATCTATAAAAATATTTAATTTTCAGTATAAAATGGCCAGCTAATTTGAGTTCTAGGTAAATGAAGAGGTAGATTTAGGCCATTTAAGGAAGAAGGTCGTGTCCGTATTTTGGGAAAAGTTAAGAGTGCCAAAGAGTTTGATTTGTTACTGCAATATGGACTTCAGTTCAGTTCAGTCGCTCAGTCATGTCCGACTCTTTGCGACCCCATGAACTGCAGCACGCCAGGCCTCCCTGTCCATCACCAACTCCCGGAGTCCACTCAAACCCATGTCCATTGAGTCGGTGATGCCATTCAGCCGTCTCATCCTCTGTCGTCCCCTTCTCCTCCTGCCCTCAATCTTTCCCAGCATCAAGGTCTTTTCCAATGAGTCAACTCTTCGCATCAGGTGGCCAAAGTATTGGAGTTTTAGCTTCAAAATCAGTCCTTCCAATGAACACCCAGGACTGATCTCCTTTAGGATGGACTGGTTAGATCTTCTTACAGTCCAAGGGACTCTCAAGAGTCTTCTCCAACACCACAGTTCAAAAGCATCAATTCTTCGGTGCTCAGCTTTCTTTACAGTCCAACTCTCACATCCATACATGACCACTGGAAAAACCATAGCCTTGACTAGACGGACCTTTGTTGACAAAGTAATGATTGTGCAAGTACATTCTACACAGTAAAAACAATATACAATGTAGAAAGCACAGGAAACAGTGGGCTTAGCCATATCTGCTCAAGGAAAAGTTAGAATAAAAGAAATGTAGCAGATAGAGATTCCCAACACTAGTTCATTTTACAGACAGTTCATAGTTCCATAAACATTATCCCTTTATTCTGAAACTTTTCTTTGAGGTAGACAACTGGGCCAGACTGCTACTGAATAGCAAGATGAGGAATGGTGAGGCTAAAGTAGATTTTGAGAGATAAGAATCATGGAATTCTTGAACTCCTTGTCTTAACTGCTAATAAAGAGTTGTAACTGCTCTTACAGAACAGAGACCAGTCTACTCTCCATGATCAACTCTTCATGTCATCTTAGGATTCCAAGGTGTCTATATTGGTTCCCACACAATAGGAAAGCTAATTCTTTCAAACAACTAAAGTTGAAATAATCATGACTCAAACTTCAGTGTAGTCCAATGCACACAAATAAATCAGTTAAATCACACAAAGTAAAATTAAATTTTCTTAACAGTTTTTATAAATTTTAAATTCTGAAGTTCCAAATATTTCTTAAATATTTCATCCTGAGGTGCATTTCCAATGAACTGTAGTTGCTGCTATCACCTTTGTCCTTGATGAAGGAAAAGATTAGGAGAATGGGTTGTTTTTAAGCTAAATGTATCTCCACTTGATGAGTGTTGGGAAGGAGCTTTTCCACCCAAAAGTGACGTTTCTGCTTCTTTTATTTCCATTGCCCTTTTGTATAGTTCAGCAGCTTTTTCAAAATCCCCTTCTTCATAGCTTTGGGAGAGAAAAATTCTCAAAATGAGAATATAACCTTTTAACAATTCTAAATGATCTTACAGGATACAGAAAAACAAGAAAAAGAAATTAAAAAAAAATGTTCTTTTTTCCAAGCTGAAGATTGAAAAACTGGAGGTTTTTAATTATTAGTTTTTTATATAGAAAAAGTTATATTTGTTGAATAGTTTCAGAATTTTCTAAAATGCCAACGATCACAGAATTTCCAAGATTATTTCAGCCAATTGCTAGTCATTTAACCATATGACAAAATATAAATAAGTGGAAAAAAAAATCCACCTGAAATCTACCCAAAAGTGTGGAGACTTACTAAACATCATTGTGCTCTCCACCTCACCTTGTGTAAAACCCTACAGCCAGGTTTTCTGTCCATTGTGAAATGGTGAATGTTCCCACAGTGACATACAAGAGGCAGCTTGACCCATTACCTGGAAAGAGTCTGTGGATCATTTCTAGGCTTAGTGTTTTGCCTAAGAAATGATCTTACTTTATATTTTAACTTCAGTTTGTAAATTTTACTCTGCAAGAAAAGTCCATTTTCAGGCAGACCAATAAAACAGAATACCCAAATTCTTCTCCTGTTTGTCTGCTGCCAAGTGTCTTATAGGGGCACCATTAAGACTCCATTGTAATGGGTACAGTGAAACTGCTTAAGGAAGTTAGCATCCTGAGGTAAATATAATGCAAAAGTCAACATGATAAATTCACTTTGAGGATAGCAAATTGCCCAGATTTCCACCAGAGCCAGTTAGCTGCATATGTAATCCATCCTCTTATTTACCATGATACTCTCCTCTACAAACTAGGTTGTGCTACCTTCAGTTTCACTTTTGGATATTATTTCAATGTCTCTTGAACTAGATCAGCCAAAAATAACCCCTCTGTTCCAATAAAAAGCATATCAGCAATAAATATTTTGTGGGGTTCTATGATGAATCAAAGATGTCATAAAAGGGATTTTGGCTGTATGAGGAAAGTGAAAAATTCTTACCTAAGCACAGCTAAATTTTTTAGTGTTTCTCCAACTCGAGGATGCATCCGACCCAGGCTGTCCTCGTAAATCTTTAATGCTCGTTCATATAACGGCAAGGCCTCACTGTGTTTTTTCTTATAAAAAAAGAAACAATGCTCATTTGAACACATTGGGTTTCTGAAATTACTTTTGAGGTATTCTACTGAGCTGACCTACTTGGCTAAGTGCTTTAAAAGAGTTAATATCCTCCTACGAGATGTAGATAAACTGATTAATTTAGGAGTAATCATAATTAAAGAAGTAGTATAATAAGATTTAGAAAATTAAGTGTTAGACCTGCCTTGGTAACAACTAACATTAATCCAATTATATAAGGACAAACTTCTTTGTGGTACCCCAGGGTACCATATCTCTTACTCATCATAAGCAAATGATACATCTTAGGAACAATATTAGATAAATAGATGTAGGGAGTCTCCAGAAATAAATAAGCCTATGCAATGAACTAAACACAGTATTTCACACTAAGAAGAAGCGACTGTCTTACAATTGTAACTAATAATTTCTCAAGTATTAAAGGGAACATTAGATAACCTTAAATGTCCCTTAATTATTTTTACTGTTTCATATCTAACATATATCTAGTACATGTTTACCTATATTTCATATGTTAAAACTATTCATTTATAAAGCATTACATTATGGGAACTTACCATTTGGCTATAAAGAACAGCTAAGTTCACCAAGGCAGTAGCTACACTTGGGTGCTTCGGGCCAAAGGATTTCTGCCGGATTTCAACAGCCAGCTCATACAAAGGTACAGCTTTGTCAAGTTTACCCTAAAACACAAAAGTGATATCTAACAAAAATATTATAGCAATAAATACTTTATGATCAGAGCTTGTTCCATAAATACAGTTTTGTGGTAAAAAGTAATTTTGAGGAACAAAGTTCAGAAATATTTCCTCCCAGTTTAATGGACAAGTTTATGGATATCTGAAATCTAATAAAATATGTAAGTAAAACTGTATAGAATATAAGAACATTTTCTCTGATAACTCAGAAAGTTCTTTAGGATCACCCATTATAACTTTCTGGTGTCGTAAACACATGCCAGTTATAGTATGTTTGCTACTATACATAGTTCAGAGATAGCATCAAAGTTTTCATTTTAAAACTCATTTTCCACCAAATCCTTTCCAGATTTTTCTGATTATTTCTTTTTTACTTGAAATTTAGGTAGAAATAGCAACAATGGATCCTTTATACTGAAACATCAACTTCAGTAGTAGGAGGGTTAGCAACAGTCCCACAAAGTCTGTACAACTCTGTAACCGCACTAAATGAGAACAGGTTTTTTTCCTGATTTTCGTTTGTTTTAAAGACAGCTATAAAAACTCCAAATATTGCTTAGGTTAGAACTCTGTGGTAAAGAATGGTTACATTTAATTGCAAGCAAAGAAAAGAAAAAGTGAAATTAAAATGGTCATTTCATTAGCTATGCAGACTTCTTCAGTCCTGACAACTGGGTGATTTGTTATGTCTGTGGTAGCCTACACTGCAAACTTAATACTGGTTGAATTTTAGGAACTTCTGCTGTCTACAAGAGACCCACCTCAAAACAAGGGACACATACAGACTGAAAGTGAAGGGCTGGAAAAAAATATTTCACGCAAACAGAGACCAAAAGAAAGCAGGAGTCGCAATACTCATATCAGATAAAATAGACTTTCAAATGAAGGCTGTGAAAAGAGACAAAGAAGGACACTACATAATGACCAAAGGATCAATCCAAGAAGAAGATATAACAATTATAAATATATATGCACCCATCATAGGAGCACCACAATATGTAAGGCAAATGCTAATGAGTATGAAAGGGGAAATGAACAATTAACACAATAATAGTGGGAGACTTTAATACCCCACTCACACCTATGGATAGATCAACTAAACAGAAAATTAACAAGGAAACACAAACTTTAAATGACACAATGAACCAGCTAGACCTAATTGATATCTATAGGACATTTCACCCCAAAACAATCAATTTCACGTTTTTCTCAAGTGCACACGGAACCTTCTCCAGAATAGATCACATCCTGGGCCATATATCTAGCCTTGGGAAATTCAAAAAAATTGAAATCATTCCAGTCATCTTTTCTGACCACAATGCAGTAAGACTAGATCTCAATTGCAGGAAAAAAAACTATTAAAAATTCAAACATATGGAGGCTAAATAACACGCTTCTGAATAACCAACAAATCATAGAAGAAATAAGAAATCAAAATATACATAGAAACAAATGAAAATGAAAACACAACAACCCAAAACCTATGGGACACTGTAAAAGCAGTGCTAAGGGGAAGGTTCATAGCATTACAGGCTTACCTCAAGAAACAAGAAAAAAAAAAAAAAAAACCTAGCTCTACACCTAAAGCAACTAGAGAAGGAAGAAATGAAGAACCCCAGGGTTAGCAGAAGGAAAGAAATCTTAAAAATTAGGGCAGAAATAAATGCAAAGGTAACAAAAGAGACCATAGCAAAAATCAACAAAGCTAAAAGCTGGTTTTTTGAAAAGATAAACAAAAGTGACAAACCGTTAGCCAGACTCATCAAGAAACAAAGGGAGAAGAACCAAATCAACAAAATTAGAAATGAAAATGGAGAGATCATAACAGACAACACTGAAATACAAAGGATAAGAGATTACTCCCAGCAGCTGTATGCCAATAAAATGGACAACTTGGAAAAAATGGACAAATTCCTAGAAAAATATAACTTTCCAAAACTGAACCAGGAAGAAATAGAAGATCTTAACAGACCCATCACAAGCAAGGAAATCAAAACTGTAATCAGAAATCTTCCAGCAAACAAAAGCTCAGGACCAGATGGCTTCACAGCTGAATTCTACCAAAAATTTAGAGAAGAGTTAACACCTATCTTACTCAAATGCTTCCAGAAAATTGCAGAAGGAGGTAAACTTCCAAACTCATTCTATGAGGCCACCATCACCCTAATTCCAAAACCAGACAAAGATGCCACAAAAAAAGAAAACTATAGGCCAATATCACTGATGAACATAGATGCAAAAATTCTTAACAAAATTCTGGCAAACAGAATCCAACAACATATTAAAAAGATCATACATCATGACCAAGTGGACTTTATCCCAGGAATGCAAGGATTCTTTAATATCCACAAATCAATCAATGTAACACACCACATTAACAAATTGAAAGATAAAAACCATATGATTATCTTGATAGATTCAGAAAAAGCCTTTGACAAAATTCAACATCCATTTATGATAAAAACTCTCCAGAAAGCAGGCATAGAAGGAACATACCTCAACATAATAAAAGCTATATATGACAAACCCATAGCAAACATCATCCTCAATGGTGAAAAATTGAAAGCATTTCCCCTAAAATCAGGAACAAGACAAGGGTGCCCACTCTCACCACTACTATTCAACATAGTTTTGGAAGTTTTGGCCACAGCAATCTGAGCAGAAAAAGAAAGAAAAGGAAGCCAGATAGAAAAAGAAGAAGTGAAACTCTCACTGTTTGCAGATGACATGATCCTCTACATAGAAAACCCTAAAGACTCTTCCAGAAAATTACTAGAGCTAATCAATGAATACAGTAAAGTTGCAGGATATAAAATTAACACACAGAAATCCCTTGCATTCCTATACACTAACAATGAGAAAACAGAAAGAGAAATTAAAGAAACAATACCATTCACCATTGCAACAATGGTAGGAGTATATCTGCCTAAAGAAATGAAAGACCTATACATAGAAAACTATAAAACACTGATGAAAGAAATCAAAGAGGACACAAATAGATGGAGAAATATACTGTGTTCATGGATTGGAAGAATCAATATTGTGAAAATGACTATACTACCCAAAGCAATCTATAGATTCAACACAATCCCTATCAAGCTGCCAAAGGTATTTTTCACAGAACTAGAACAAATAATTTCACAATTTTTATGGAAATACAAAAAACCTCGAGTTGCCAAAGTAATCTTGAGAAGGAAGAATGGAACTGGAGGAATCAACCTGCCTGACTTCAGACTCTACTACAAAGCCACAGTCATCAAGACAGTATGGTACTGGCACAAAGACAGAAATATAGATCAATGGAACAGAATAGAAAGCCCAGAGATAAATCCATGTAACTACGGACACCTTATCTTCAACAAAGGAGGCAAGAATATACAATGGAAAAAAGACAGCCTCTTTAACAAGTGGTGCTTGGAAAACTGGTCAACCCCTTGTAAAAGAAGGAAACTAGAACACTTTCTAACACCATACACAAAAATAAACTCAAAATGGATTAAAGGTTAAATGTAAGACCAGAAACTATAAAACTCCTAGAGGAGAACATAGGCAAAACACTCTCCGACATAAATCATAGCAGATCCTCTATGACCCACCTCCCAGAATATTGGAAATAAAAGCAAAACTAAACAAATGGGACCTAATGAAACTTAAAAGCTTTTGCACAACAAAGGAAACTATAAGCAAGATGAAAAGACAGCCTTCAGAATGGGAGAAAATAATAGCAAATGAAGAAACAGATAAAGGATTAATCTCAAAAATATACAAGCAACTCCTGCAGCTCAATTCCAGAAAAACAAATGACCCAATCAAAAAAAAAATGGGCCAAAGAACTAAACAGACATGTCTCCAAAGAAGACATACAGATGGCTAACAAACACATGAAAAGATGCTCAACATCACTCATTATCAGAGAAATGCAAATCAAAACCTCAATGAGGTACCATTACATGCCAGTCAGGATGGCTGCTATCCAAAAGTCTACAAGCAATAAATGCTGGAGAGGGTGTGGAGAAAAGGGAACCCTCTTACACTGTTGGTGGGAATGCAAACTAGTACAGCCACTATGGAAAACAGTGTGGAGATTTCTGAAAAAACTGGAAATAGAACTGCCATATGACCCAGCAATCCCACTCCTGGGCATACACACCGAGGAAACCAGATCTGAAAGAGACACGTGTACCCCAATGTTCATCGCAGCAATAGCCAGGACATGGAAGCAACCTAGATACCCATCAGTAGACGAATGGATAAGAAAGCTGTGGTACATATACACTATGGAATTTTATTCAGCCATTAAAAAGAATTCATTCGAATCAGTTCAAATGAGATGGATAAAACTGGAGCCCATTATACACAGTGAAGCAAGTCAGAAAGATAAAGACCAATACAGTACACTAATGCATATATATGGAATTTAAAAAGATGGTAATGATATCCCTATATGCGAAACAGAAAATGAGACACATATGTACAGAACAGACTTTTAGACTCTGTGGGAGAAGGCGAGGGTGGGATGTTCAGAGAGAACAGCATTGAAACAAGTGTACTATCAAGGGTGAAACAGATCACCAGCCCAGGTTGGATGCATGAGACAAGTGCTCAGGGCTGGTGCACTGGGAAGACCCAGAGGGATGGGATGGAGAGGGAGGCGGGAGGGGGGATCGGGATGGGGAACACATGTAAATCCATGGCTGATTCATGTCAATGTATGGCAAAAACCACTACAATATTGTAAAGTAATGAGCCTCCAATGAATAAAAATAAATGGAAAAAAAAAAAAGAACTCTGAAATGTAAAAGAATAAGTTCTAGTTAGAGTGCTGACAAACGCATTTGTATTTAGAATGTATTTTTAAAAACTAGTACCTTAATTAAGTCTGAAATTAAATCATTCTGAGTTAAAAGCTCATAGAAAATAACCTATCCATCGGAAGATAAATTATTTTGCTTACAGCAATTATGGCTTAACTGGTATATTATAAAACACATGTAGGCATGCTCTGGATTACTTACCATTTTCTTGTATAAGATCGCAAGATGCTTTACCGTATAAGCCAAAGAAGGGTGATCAGGAGCTAATGCTCGTCTCCGAATGTCTAAGGCTCTTTCATAAAGTTCTTCTGCTTTGTCATACTGTTTCTTTTCATTGCATAGAGCCGCCAGATTATTCAAAGACTGGGCACAGTCAGGGTGATCTGGTCCTAGAACTCTCTCCCTCATCTCCAAGGAACGCTTCAGAAACTGCTCAGCTGTTCTATGAACAAAAGACCCAGATGGTTTAAACTACTGTCTAGAAGTCAGAACCCTAGTCCTCCTAGTTAGGAAGAGAACTGAAGTACTTTTATTCTTAAATCCAAGATAGTTAAAATGAAGGATTCAGCTCAAAATCCTCTTTCCCACCTCTCATCTCTTTCTGCCCTTTTCCAAAAATTAAATATGGCTTCCTGGTAGTGTGAGAACCAAAAGTATCTGGATGATTGTCTCAATTCTCCACTTCACTCTCCTAAAAGACGTACTCATAAATAGTTTCCAAAACAAACTTTTTATACCTTAAAAATTACTAAGCCAAACTCAAAAGATTTTGGTATTCTTTCCTTCTCCCTCCCTTTGGAGTTAGTAGTAAATCTGGTTGGGGTTTTTTTTTTTTTTTTTTTTGGTATTTTGGCTGCATTGTGCCATGCAAGATGGTTCCCTGACCGGGGTAGAACCCAGGCCTCCACAGTGAAAGAGCCAAATCCTAACCAGCAGGCCGCAAGGGAGCTCCCTAGTACTAAATAATTTTTAATGAAAGAACCCTTTGTGCGACTTCCCTGATAGGGCGGTGGATAAGAATCTGCCAGCCAGTACAGGGGACACGTGTTCAATTCCTGGTCTGGGAAGATTACATATGCCCGTGGGCCGAAACTACTGAGCCCATAATGTAGAGCCTGGGAGCTGCAACTGCTGAGCCTGTGTGCTACAACTATTGAAGCCCATGTGCCCTAGAGCCCATGCTCTGCAACAAGAGGAGCCACCACTATGAGAAGCCTGAGCACCACAGCAAACAGCAGACCTTGCTCCTTTGTGAAGCAGGCTAAATATTTGTATTTTTCTGATATCTAGCATGTCAAGTCTATTGTATTTTGCTGACATACAAAGAAGTCCCAAAGCACCCATTTTTCATAAAAGACTCTTTTTGAGTCTATGCCCAAAATAAACTGAAGAATAAAATTAGCAGCCATCTACATTCTTTTCTTCATTTTCCCTCAGTCCCAAGTTTGTTCTTATGTGAGATCTTTTGTACAATATCTACACAAACTCACTTGTTATAAACATATAAAATACTAAGGAAACTATAGAATATCCTTTTAGTTACTAAAGAAACAATGTGAAAGGAAACAGTGGAGAAATTGTCATGGTTTTTGTTAAATGTGGCCATGTTCATAACATACCATACATGAAACTTTGCATGGTTACTGTCAATTTTTTCTAGCTTGTCTTGATAGAAATGTAAAACAGCTTTGCATCTAAGAGATGAAATGAACACCTGTTTTCAATATTAACAGTATGGTACTCACTCCAGGTTGTTCTGAAGATAGTAGAGCACACCCAGTTCATTGAGGGTCCGAGCATTGTCAGGTGTATCCTTACCTAACGTGAGCTCTTCTAATTGTAGGGCCCGTCTACGTAAAAGGGAAAATCCATACTGGAGAAACAGAAATTCACAAGAATCATCAAGTAAGTGCAATCTGATTCTGAAGCAATATACTAGGGTTCTGAAAAAATCCTTTCTCCTTTTGTTTCCTTTAAAGTAGATTACAATTACTTTAAGTATACTGAATTAATCTAATGATTATTTAAAAATATGCATACTTCCCAGTGACACCACGTTCTTAAATTCATTGAAAGCTATTTTGTGAAAATGACTGAGATATCTTAGCAAAATGAACAGAATCCCTAAATGCATCGAAAAGATTAGGAAACAGAATTAATGTGCATATATTTATTAACCCTATTACTAAACATTTAATACCAGGTACTTAAAATTGCACATAGCACTTGCAACTAATAGACAAGTAAGTCCTGGAAATCAAATGTATAGCATAGGGAATAATGGTAACAATACTGTATTATAATCATCAAACTTGCTAAGAGACTAGGTCTTAATTATTCTGACCACAAAAAAGAAATAATTTTGTGATGTGATGTTATGGTGTAATCATATTTTAATATATAAATGCATCAAATAAATATGTTGTACATCTTATATTTACACAATGTTAGATGTCAAATACATTATAATAAAAAAACTGACTATAGCATTTTAAGTTAAAATAAACAAATATGCTATATTTATTTTATCAGCAGCTTAGAAAAATGAAAAATTTTTTGCACTTGAGGATAATAATTTCTTGGCATTTGAATGTAACATTAAATGTTTACTAAATTTCTTTTATTCTCTTTTCCAGTCCTTTAAAAAATTGAAACAGCTTTTAAGTTCATCTTCTAAAATCTAACCTTTATCATTTTTATTTTTATTGGAGTATAATTGCTTCACATTAAAATCTAATCTTTGAATTATATAGTTCTACTTTTTAAAAATTAAAAAAAAATTTCCCCAGCTTTGTTGAGATATAATTGACATATAACACTGTGTAAATTTAAAGTGTACAACATGATGATATGACATATGTATATAGTGTAAAATGATTACCAAAATACATAGTTACACTTTTTAAACACATACTAATTTGTACTTCTCAGTGATACTAATATTTAAACATGCATTTTAAATCAGAAAATATTAATCAGTACTTCCCTAGAAATTAATTTAAAATCAAAAGTTCTTAAATATGTGAGGTTTATGCATCTACATTATGATACAGAGATGTTCTTTTCCTTTTTGTTCAAATCATAACACAAAAGAAATCTCTCATTACCAAGTTGCCTTTTCTCCTTGCAGCTTTCTGACGAATTTTAAACGATTTTTTCCTAAAATGTTCAGCTTGTTCATATCTTAAAAAAAAAAAAAGGAAGTCAAAGGAAAGCAACATGTCCAAAATGTCATACTTCAGTGAAATGAAAGCACAACGTAAAGCCTTTTTTTGCTAATTAAATACAACATTATTTCCAGAAGTGATAGTCATATGGAATGAAAAATCTTAAACAAAAACTTTCATAGAACAAAATCTAATAAATCTAGTCCTCCAAGTGGTCTTCCATTGGACTCAGTGGTAAAGAATCTGCCTGCCTATGCATGAGATGCAGGTTCAATCCCTGAGTCAGGAGAAGGAAAATGGATCCCTAGAGAAGAAAATGGCAACGCACTCCAGTATTCTTGTCTGGAAAAATCCCATGCACAGAGGAGTCTGGCGAGATATAGTCCATGGGGTCACAAAAGACTCAGACATGACTTAGCAACTAAAAGAACAAGTCTTCCAACTAGCTGACATTTAACTATTTTTCAGCTGATTAAACTCATTTTGAGTTTAAAAGGTAATCTCTAAAAAGCAGTCTAATTAAATGAAAATTCAAAACTTTAGTTTGCTGTATCAGCTAATATTTGGTCACATAGAAATGTGAAAGTCACAAAATCTGTGTGAAACAATATTTTTAGAAGTTAAAAGAAAAAATGCCAATATGTGTCACTTATGATTGAGCAAAAATGATTTCAGATAGAGAAGAGATACCTTTCAGAGAACGTATTATACTAGGGATCAAACTTCTCTAAACTGCTAGCCAGTAAACATTTTTGCCTTTGTGGGTTATGTGATCTCTGTTGAAACTAAAAAGCTACTGCTGAAGCGTGAAAGCAGCCACAGACAATATGTAAATGAAAAAAACTATGGCTGTGTTCCACTTCAACCTTAGGTCCAAAACAGGGGACCTTCTGGACTCGGCATGTGGGTGATGGTTTGCCGCCCCCTGTATTAGTAGTACTCAATATTACAAAGCCAGTCAGCAAAGGAGCTCATTTTCATATCCAGCTCTATGACTCCAAAGTCCATGCTCTGTCCTCCACACGTCTTGAAACAGAGATGAACCTTGCACTTCTAATTTTCTGTTTACCCCATGAAGACCCAGACCAAGAATAATATTTACATATAGTGGATTCAAAAGAATATAGGATAAGGAAAGTACAGGATAAAGAAAAGTACACAGCCACAAAACAATGCCTCCCACATAAGTACATTAAGAACTGTAATTCCCTGTCAAAAAAACAGAAAATTACTAATTGAAATCTTACTTATCTTGTTTCTGGTACAAAGTTGCAAGTGCCTCAAGTTCGCGAGCAATATGTGGATGGTCTGAACCATAGGCATTTTCTGAGATTTCCAATGCCTGTTTATACAGTTGTTCTGCATTGCCAAACTTCTTCCACTGCACATACACACTTGCGAGCTGGTGGAGAGACTGAGCTACTTGTGGGTGATCTGGATCTAAAGCTGTTTCTCGAATCTCCAGAGACCTCTGCAAAGGCACAACAGCCTGGGGAAGAATATGGTTAAAGACCAATTAATATGAGTGAAATCCTATAAGATTTGCCATCTGATTAGCACAACAAATGAAAGCTACATCAATTCCTAGCAAGGAGAAAAGAGTAAACATGAAAACCCATGCAGTCTCTAACTCCCTGCTGAAGTTACCTGACTGAGAAGGCCTAGATCCTTGAGAAATCGCCCCAGGGTTTCATAAAGGTCAGCTAAGCAAACCATGCTCTCTTCACCTTCACAGGTTTTCTCATACTGCTTCAATGAATCAAAGTATTCTGCTGCCATCGCGCTTTTGTCTTTGCCAACAAACTGCCAATAACTCAGCAACTCAGCAAAGTGTCCTCTGTTTCAACAAATAACAGTAATATAATGAAAAAGAAACGTTAAACCCCACTACTGAGTGAAGATGCCACAAATTCCTATCAAGCTACTGACAGTGTATTAGGAGGCCAGTCCAGTGTCGTGAGGTAAAGGTGTAAACTGGGCCTGCCATCTGAGTCCACCGCACTCTGGCTGTGTTCTCTCTCACTTCATCATTCTCGACTGCAGAAGGAGCACCCCGACATCACCTGCCTCAAGTGTTGCTTTGAGGAGATTATGGCTTGTAGCAAGTACTCCATAGTGTTGGCTGTTACCATTAATGCCATTATGGTTATTCACCAATGGAACCCTATCAGAACCCTGTTGAGACTTCTTATGATATGCAGTCAACTGCTGAGTTCACCCCAAGATTATTTTAAATGATGGAAATGAGAAAAGAAGAAACCAAGTACAGGCAAGCTGTCAGAATACCTGCTTTGTATTCTCATCAAGGAACGGGATGATAGAAGTGAGCTTATTCATCGGTAGATGGTATTAAGCAGGACGAGAGCTGTTAAACTGAAGGATGAATCATAGCTCTCCATCCTGCTTAACACCATCTACCGATGAATGATTTGAATCATGAAACACTGGAGGGAGATCAGAAATAATTTATGAGCTGCAACAAAGAAATTTGAGAGAGATCATTAAGGAACGAAACAAATTATGCAGCTAAGTTATGAGAAGTGTCTAAATTTCTAGGCGAGACAGACGTGGGGCTTAGAGGTCAGAAGGTTGGCTCATAAAAAGGTGATCCTGCAAGAGGCAAATTCAGACACACCAGGAGATAACAATGAGACATGAAGGATTCCCCTGGTGGGCCAGTGGTTAAGGCTTGGCGCTTCCACTGCACGGGGTGAGGGTTTGACCTCTGGTAAGAGAAATAAGATCCCACATGCCATGTGGTACAGCCAAAAAGATAGAATAAAAACTTAAAAAAGATTATTATAAAAAAAAAGGGTAATTCTTTCTTTAAATTCTGACACCAGTCAGATCCTATGAAGAGCCCAAAGTCTGGTTTGAAGGCTATACTTTAAAATACTTGGATGCCCTAAGAGGTAGACATCATGAACCACCTCTCTGGGTGGTCTGGATTTAAACCTACTTCAGTGAAAGATTAAGATACAAAGCTATCTCAAAAGCATTCCAGTTCTGATTTTATAAAAACAATACTCTTATCTTTTTTGTTTGGGCTTCCTTGGTGGCACAGAAGTAAAGAATCTACCTACAATGTGGGAGACTTTGGTTTGATCCCTGGGTTGGGAAGATCCCCTGGAGGAAGGCATGGCAACCCACTTCAGTATTCTTGCCTGGGCATCCCCATGGACAGAGGAGCCTGGTGGGCTACAGTCCATGAGGTTGCAAAGAGTCAGACACGACTGAGTGACTAAGCACAGCACAGCATCTTTTTTGTTTACCTCTTGGAAAAAGTAGACATGGCAATTTGCAAACTGTTTAAAATTTCTCCCACATTGTTTTGTATTTTGGTTACCACTGAAAGTGGACTAATTTTTAAATGAAGAATGCCATTTCCCCCTGTTAAACCGGACAACTGTTTGAATCTGTTTTTCTGGGGAAAGATGTCCTACAAATAAGTTTTTTACCTTTTATAGAGGTTTTGAGACACAAAGAGGTTAAGAAGACAATCATGCAGCTTCTGTTTACTTCCCTGCTGCTGGAAAAGCCAAGGCAGTTCATCTGCACTCCTCCAAGTCACTCGGTCCTGACTATTAGAAGAGAAGGGACAACATTCAGTAGTACTGTCCCACATGAGATTGCTTCAAAAGACTACTGGCAAATGTTAAAGGAGGAGATATATATTTGATATATATCCTATCCTTGACTCTATGAATAATACTGAGAAAATTAGGTAAAAATCAGAAACTTTATGAACCTAACTATGGAAATAAAGTGACATTCAGGACCACTGATCAAACTCTATAGGTATTTTCCTATATCTATAGAGTAGGTATTGAACTATTAAAAAAAACCATCAATGGACACAAATTGAATTATCAAAAAGAAAAAAAAATCCCATCAATGGACACAACTGTACACACCCAGGTATTTACAGACACACACATATTTTTAAACTACTTAAACTATTTAACTAGAATAAAATAAAAATGATAAAATGATCCTGCATTGATTTCACTTAAACTTAAATCTTTAGCATAATATTAAAAGACTGACTTGCATAATTATATTTTATTCTTTTGGGCTTAACAGGCGAGGACTTAACCTTTAAAATAATAAGTAAATTTTTATATATTAAGTTATTCTAAGAAAGAAAAAAATAAGGACACAGAGGTACAGTGTGTTGCAGAAGCTAAGAACAACAAAATGGATGTTTGTAATACCTTAGCTGCATGGTAAAATAATTAGTTAGCTTTTGTCTATATGCAGCAATAATGGTGGGACCTTCCATGTATTCTAGTCTCACTGTTTCCCAAGCCTATGGAGAAAAAGAAAAAAATATTACAGTCTATTTTCTGTAAATCACTGTACATCTAACAATGAATTTTTAAAATGAAATTTATAATTATTTCAATTTATAGTTGTATAGTAGAAATAGCATTAGAATATTTAAAAATTCAGTATATATTTATGTGACAACTGACATGAGAATTCCTGTTAGAACTCAAAATATAATACAATCCAAACTTTTAGTGAATACATTAAAAATCTGAAATGTGGACTGCAAAAGTACTAAAAACAGCAAACTATATTTAAGTGATATATTAATACTACAAAGGAGAAAGATAAGCCTGTGAAATTACAAATATTCCACACCTACATGTAACACAGCATACTCAAATGAAAGAATTTATTTACATTAGTTTACATATATAAATTAACCATGGCATTGAAGGGCTTCCCAGGTGGCATTAGTGGTAAAGAACCTGCCTGCTAATGCAAGAGACTTAAGAGATGTGGGTTCAAGGGAAGATACTCTGGAGAAGGGGATGGCAACTCACTCCTGTATTCTTGCCTGGAAAATTCCATGGACAGAGGGGTCTGGTGGGCTACAGTCCAGGGGGTTGTAAAGAACTGGACAGGACTGAACACACACACACACATGCTCAATCCTAGAGAACGTTCCATGAGCACTTGAACAGAATGTGTATTCTGCTATTTTGGATGTAATGTCTTGAAAATATCAACTAAGTCTAACTATTATTTTGTATCATTTTGGCTGGCTGTTGCTTTACTGATTTTCTATCTCAAAGATCTGTCCATTGATGTGAGTCAAGTGCTAAAGTCTCCTATTATTATTGTATTCCCATCAATTTATCCCTTTAGGTCTGTTAGTATTTGTTTTATGTATTTAGTTGCTCCTATATTGACTGAATATATGTTGATGAGTGTAATATCATCTCCTTGTACCGATCCTTTTATCATAATATAGTATCCTTCTTTATCTCTCTTTATAGCCTTTGACTTAAAGTCTATTTTGTCTGATATGAATATTGTAACCCCTGCTTTCTTGTCATTTCCATTTGCTTGAAGTGGTTTTCTCCATCCTCTCACTTTCAATCTATGTGTATCATTTGCCCTAAAATGAGTCTCTTGTAGGCAGCATATTCTAGACTCTTTTTTTTTTAATCCTTTCTGCTACTAAGTCTTTTGATTTGAGCATCTAGTCCATTGGCATTTAAAGTAATTACTAATAGAAATGTATTTATTGCTATTTTAAATCATGTTTTCCCATGATTTTATATTTCTTCTTTGTTCCTTTCTTTTTCTTTTTCCTTTTGGGGTTTGATGATTTTCTTTTGCATTATGCTTATGTCATCTTCTTTTCGGTTTTTGTAAATCTATCATATGTTTTTGATTTGTGGTTACCCTATGTTTCATGTATGCTAACCCCCTTCCTATATCTGCTTGCCTCAGACTGGTAGATATACGGCTCGAACACATTCTAGGGGAAAAAAAATCTACATTTTCGTATGCTCGTCCCCCACATTTTATGATCTTGATGTCCTCTTTTATATCTTCATGTTTGTCCTTCAGCTGTTTATTGTGGTTATCATCACTTTCACAGAAATTTTTAAGTATTTGTGTACCCGGTGGTTCAGTGGTAAATTTGCCTGCCAATGAATGAGATGCAGGTTCAATCCCTGGGTTGGGAAGATCCCCTAGAGAAGGAAATGGCAACCCACTCCAGTATTCTTGCCTGGGAAATCCATGAACAGAGGAGCCTGGAGGGCTACAGTCAATGAGATCGCAGAAGAGTCGGACATGACTTTGCGACTAAATAACAACCAGCTTATTTAAATGATTTACTTTCCAATTGTGGTTTTATCTTTCTGTTGATTCTTACTTCTCTCCTATTTAGATAAGACCTTTTAATATAGGCTGGGTTTAGTGTTTGTTGCTGTTTTCTTTTAGTTTTCGCTAGTCTGAAAAATTCTAAATGATAATCTTGGAGGGTAGAGTATCCTGGGTTACAGATTTTTCTGTTTTAGGACTTTGTCATTCTATTCTGGCCTATAATGTTTCTGTAGAGAAATCAGCTGATAGCCTTATGGGGATTCCCTTATAATTAACTCTTTGTTTTTCTCTTGCTTCCTTTAGTATCTTCTCTTTATATTTTGTTGTTATTCAGTTGCTAAGTCATGTCTGACTCTGCAACCACATGAACTGCAGCATGCCAGGCTTCCCCATCCTTCACTATTTCCCAGAGTTTGTTCAAACTCATGTCCATTGAGTCAGTGATGCTATCCAACCATCTCATCCTCTATCACCCCCTTATTCTCTTGCCCTCTTTATATTTAACTTTTGCCATTTGTTATTATAGTATGTATTGATATAGGTCTGTTTGGGTTTATCTTGTTTGGGACCTTCTGTGCCTCCTGTACACAGGAGGATATGTTTCTTTCTTTAGGTTTGGGACATTTTCAGGCATAATTTCTTCAAATATATTTTCAATCCCCTTTCTCTCTTTCTTCTCCTTCTGGGATCCCTATTATGTATAGACTGACATGCTTTTATAATATCCCATAGGTCTCTTATATTGCTTTCTTTTTTTTTTTTTTTATTCATTTGGTTTTCTGTCTGCTGTTCTGATAGGGTGATTTCCATTATTCTGTCTTCCAGATGACTTATTCATTCTTCTGCATTATTTATTCTTCAATTCATTGCCTTTAGCTCAGCTTTCATTTCAGCAAGTGAATTTTCTACTTTTTCTTGGCTCCTCCTTCTAGTTTCTAGTCTCTTTTTACAGTAACCTATATTACTATGAATAGTCCTTTTTAATTCCTTCAGTATTTTCATTATCTTGTTTCAGTGTCTATTAGACTGAAGAAGTCTGTCTCATTGTTTGTTCTTTCAGGGGAATTCTCTTGATCTTTTATTTGGGAGTGGTTCCTCTGCTTCATTTTACTTATATTTCTCTTACTCTGTGGATTTCGGAGAAACAGCTATCTACTGTGGTCTTGGAGGACCATTTTTATGTGGGAGCATCCCTGTGTAGCCTGTGTGGACTTAATATTTTTTGGTATGAGGGCCATAAGAGAATAATAGGAACAATTACAGGTCAACAAATTCAACAACTTAGAAGAAATGGACAACTTTCTAGAAACATACAACCCAGCAAAACTGAATCAAGAAGAAATAAATAACTTGAACAGACCAATAACTGGAAGTAAAATAGAATCTGTAATTTATAAACTCCTTACAAACAAAAGTCCAAGGCCAGATGGCTTCACAAGTGAACTCTACCCAACATACAAGGAAGAACTTATACCAATCTTTCCTAAACTCTTCTAAAAGACTGAAGAGAAAGGTACATTCCCAAAGAAACTCTATGAAGCCACCATCATCTTGATACCACACCAGGCACTTCTGAAAAAGAAAATTATAGGCCATCTTTGATGAACATAGTTGCAAAAATTCTTAACAACATATTAACAAACCCAATTCAACAACACATAAAGATCATACACCACCACAACCAAAGTGGATTCATCCCAGAGTCATAAGGATGATTTAATATATGCAAATTAATTAATGTGATATACCACATCAACAAAAGAAAAGACAACACATGATTATCTCAATAAAGGCAGAAAAACTATTTGAGAATATTCAACATTCATCTATGATAAAAACTCTTACCAAAGTAGATCCAAAGGGAACATATCTCAGCATAATAAAAGCTATTTATGACAGGCTCACAGCCAGTATAATACTCAATGGTGAAAAGATGAAGGCCTTTTCACTAAAATCTGGAAGAAGACAAAGATGCCCACTCTCCCCACTTCTCTTCAGCATAGTATTTGAAGTCCTAGACACAGTAATCAGGCAAAAAAAAAAAAGTAAAAGGTATTCAAGTTGGCAGGGAAGAATCAAAATTGTCATTATATGCAGATGACATGATGCTGCATATAGAAAACTTTAAAGACTCCACATATAAACTACTAGAACAGATAAATGAATTCAGGAAGATAGTAGGATATAAAATTAACATAAAGAAATCAGTTGTATTTCTTTACACTAACAATGAAATATTAGAGAATGTAAAAAAATATTCCTTTTAAAGTCATAGTAAAAAATAAAATACTTAGGTGTAAATCTTACCAAGGAGGTGAAAGACTTATATGCTGAGAGCTATAAAACATTAATAAATGAAACTGAATATGATTCAAAAAAATAGAAGATATCCCATGCTCTTGGATTGGAAGAATTAATATTGTTAAAATGGACATACTACCCAAAGCAAACTACAGATTTAATGTGATCCCTACCAAATTACCCATGACATTTTTCATAGAACTAGAACAAATGATTCTAAAATTTATATGGAACCATAAAAAGACACAGAACTGCCAAAGCAATCCTTAGGAAAAAGAACAAAGCAGGAGGCATAACCCCCCAAGACTTCAGACAATACTACAAAGCTATAGCAATCCAAACACCATGGTATTGGCACAAAAACAGACCTATGGATCAATGGACCGAAATAGCCAAGAAAAACCCACACACCCGCTGTCAATTAATTTTCGACAAAGGAAGCAAGAATATACAATGGAGAAAAGACAATCTCTTCAGCAAGTGGTGTTAAGAAAGTTGTACAGCTGCATGTAAATCAGTGAAGTTAGAACACATCCTCTCACCATACACAAAAACAAACTCAAAATGACTTAAAGACTTAAATATAAGACATGACACCATAAAACTCATAGAAGAGAACATAGGCAAAACATTCTCTGACATAAATTGTACCAATGCTTTCTGGTCAGTCTCCTAAGGCAATAGAAATAAAAGCAAAACTAAACCAACAGGGCTTAATCAAATTTATAAGCTTCTGTACAGCAAAGGAAATCATAAACAAACAAACAAAAAAAAAACAGGGAGAATATATTTGCAAATGATGTGACCAACAGTGGTTTAGTTTCCAAAATATACCAACAGCTCATACAACTCAATAACAAAAAACCAAACAACCCAATCAAGAAATGGGCAGAAGACCTAAGTAGATATATCTCTAAAGAAGACACAGATGGTGAACAGGCATATGACAAGATACATCATTGCTAATTTTTAGAGAAATGTAAATCGAAACTACAGTGAGGTACCATCTCACACCAGTCAGAATGGCCATCATTAAAGTCTACAAATAACAAATGTTGCAGAGGGTGTAGAGAAAAGGGAACCCTCCTATAGTGCTGGTAGGGATGTAAGCTGGTACAGCACTATGGAAAACAGCATGGAGGTTTCTTAAAAAACTAAAAATAGAGTAATCATAAGATCTGGCAATTCCACTCTTGGCATATGTCCAGAAAAAACTATAATTTACATGCACTTCTGTATTCATGGTAGTTCTCTTTACAATAGCCAAGACATGGAAAAAACCTAAATGTCCATCAATAGGAGAATGGATAAAAAATACATGGTACATATATACAATGGAATATTTACTCAGCCATAAACAAAATAATTGAAATGCAGCATGGATGGACCTAGTGATTATCATACTAAGCGAAGTCAGAAAGAAACAAACTGTATGATTACCACTTACATGTGGGTTCTGAAATATGACACAAATGAACATATCTATGAAACAGAATCACAGACATAGAAAAGAGATTTGTGTTTTCCAAGGGGAAGGGGTAGTTGTGGAGGGAAGGATTGGGAATTTGGGATTAACAGATGCAAATTATATGGTAAAAAAAAAAAAGAGTTATATTAGTCATTATTTACTATGTGCTAGAAATCATGTTTAGGACTTCACCAGGACCAATTAATTATTCACAACTTCAATTAATTATCTTCACAACCCCTGAGGTAAGCTGAAAACATCAGCCCAAGACTCAGAGAACATGCCCAGGGTTACATGAAGCTGTAAAGAGCTGGGCTGTGATCTGAGGCAGAGTGACAGAGCCCGCGCTCTCAAAACATGTATAATATACCAATAATACAATGAAACATAAAATTGAAAAGACATTTTTCTCTTTCAGAAAAAACTACCTTTTAAAGTAATAGCCATTTCACAAAGGTATTTACTTCATAAGAATATTAGCCAAATTTTGTATCTAACCTAAAATTACTGGAAAAATATCTGTAATGTCAAATTTGAGATTTCAATTTTGTCTTATAATTGAAATATTTGAAATAATATGGTATTATATAGCATGATACATATGCAATGATATGTGGACATTTCAATAAGTGAAAAAACCTTACTAAGAAAACATTTACCTGTAGATGTTGAAACTTGAGCAAACCACAACCATAAGTCAACAAACACATTTTGTGTAAACTGTAAATAAGGGAGGTCAAGACAGTCCAGGACATCTCAGGATAGAGTTCCATCAATTCTGACTCATTCACACCATTGTGACTAATATTTACAAGGCAGAGAATCTAGGTAGATAAAATAAATTGACAGTGATTATACAGTACCTCTATTGTTAACTAAATCATTAAAATGTCCATAATTCTTTTAAAATGTCATAATTCTTATTAACTTGTTCAAATTTATCATTCAAGTGATTTAATAAACCAAGAAACAGATTTCTCAAAATAAAACACACTTTCCAAAAGACACTAATCAAGAATAAGACACTGTACATATAAAATCTAGCATGCCAAAGATAACATACACATAGAAAAAGTTTAGTGAAATTAAAACTGCAAGAAATGTATTAATAAAACTAATGATAGAGTTCCAATTCTGGGAAGATGGTGGAAGAAAACACCCCTCTTAGTACAAATGCCTCTTAATATCAGATAACAACAAGTAAAAAAACATTTCTAAAATCATAATTGAACCTTCAGAAAAGAAAGGGAAATCCCCCAAGTATCCCAAACAAGTAGGAAACTGAAAATTTATATAGATAAATAGCAGAACAAGAAGACAAGGAAGCTTGTGGGCTTGGAGGTAGAATGAAAAGTCCAACCTACAGGAACCCCCCAAGCTGAGAAATAAACATAAAAATGGATCCAGGTTAAACTATAAGGGTCAGCAAGGTTGTTAGTAAATTTCCAAAAACTAAGTTGAATAGCCAGCAACAAAAAAGTTTTACAGGTTATTTTAACTACTACAGAGTCATTAGAAGCAAATTTTAACAAAAGATGTTCAAAACTTTTTTTTTTTTTTTAACATAATCAAGGATTTATTTCCTCATTCACATCCCTGTCTTGTAGTTGTTGCTGCTGCTTGAGTGTTAGTGGGTTCACAAGGAGTATCAGAGGGTTTGTTTAATCCCTAAGTCGTGTCTGACTCTGCAAACCCATGGACTGTAGCCCACCAGGCTCCTCTGTCCATGGGATTTCCCAGGCAAGAATACTGGAGTGGGTTGCCATTTCCTTCTCCAAAAGATGTTCAAAACTTTTATGGGAAAGAAGATAAAATGTTATTTGAAAATCATTCAAGAAGATGACTAAATAAATGGAGAACTATCTAGCTTTTCATGAAGGAGAAGATATAAGATAATTTTCTCCAAATTAGCCTCTAAATTCAGTGCAATTCCAATTAAAATTGCATATTGAATTTCCATGGCACTTGCTGAGCCAATTCTAAAAATACGCATGGGAAATGAGCCAAGAAAACTATGAAAAATATTAAGAGGGGGTTTACCCAATGAAATATCAAAGCTTACTTTCAAGTTCTAATAGTTAAGACAGTGGTATTGATAAGGAATGTAAATTGGAACAGAAGAGCCTAGAAACAGACTCATGTTTATATATGAGCTTGATACCTGAGAGGTGGCATTTCAAATCAGTAGAAGAGATATATAAAGTAAAATGAACAATTAACTAGCTATATTTTAAAAGATTAAGAATTAGGCTCCTGGGAATTCCCTGCAGTATCCCAGGTTCAACTCCTGGTCATGGAACTAAGATCCTTCAAGCTGTGCAGCGTGGCAAAAAAAAAAAAAAAACAATTAGATTCCTTCCTCGCACAATAGATAAAAATATGTAATATGCATTAAGGACTTAAACATGCAGAACAAAATCATAAAATATTTTGAAGGGAAAAATATGAAATCACTTTTATGACAGCAAAGGATTTTAAAAAAATAAGATAAACAGGCATAAACCATAAAAGAAACTGTGGCTAAATCTGACTTTATTAAAACAAAACATTGTATAATGATGTTATAAGGTTAAAACACAAGAACAGGGAAGATAATGATTTGTAAACTCTATAACAAAGAATTTGTATTCAATATCCAGAACCTTTAAAAACTAACAGATCAACAAGAAAAAGTCAACTCAGTTAAAAAATGGGTAAAGGACCTGACCCAGCAATTCACAGAAGATGAAACAAGAATAGCCAAGAAGCGTGAAAAGATGAAAAATCTCCTTGATAATCAGGAAAATGAAGATTCCCTGAGATATCACTTCTGGTCATAAGCATGCTATGGCAGTGGGTATAGTATATGCTTGAAACATATTTAACATTACATGGATTTACCATTTACTTCAATTCACACACAGATGCAAACATGGCAAAATAATCTTCCCTTTATAAGTTTATTACATTTTACCTGTTTCATTAGTTCTTTATCTGTATCATTTGCCATGGACTCCTGGATAGATCGCAGAACAAGCCTATATAATGAAACAGTATCTTGACACTGGAAACACTGAAGAAGGATTTTATCTAAATTGCCTGCTCTCCCAGCACTGTTGGAATTGAGAACAAATTTAATTTCTTACAGTCTGCCAACAACTGAATAATTGGGGTAAATAAAAACAATGCTCTACTTTATCTTTTTTTATACTGTTCAACTGGTAACAACAGGAATTCAATAAAACATGGCCCAGGAAAACGTTCGTTTTATGGGGCTGCTAGAATCGTCAGAGTTGTTTCAGTATACCATTTAATTCAATGCAATAAACATATGCTGGGACTTAACTATGTATCAAGTAGTTACTGCACACTATGGAACATAAAAAGAAGACATGGTACATCTAGATGCACACCACCTACATACAGGAAGCAAGAAAATAATTACAAATAAGTATTATTAGTTAGCCATGCAAACTAAATTTAAACAAATAGAACCAGAATTTGGAAAACATCAGCTTAAAGAAAACAGTAGATAGGGTTTGTTTTAAAACATTACATAATATTTACCAGTAGTTTCTTTCTTTAATA
The DNA here is from genome assembly GCF_910594005.1 of Cervus elaphus. Classification (NCBI taxonomy): domain Eukaryota; kingdom Metazoa; phylum Chordata; class Mammalia; order Artiodactyla; family Cervidae; genus Cervus; species Cervus elaphus. The sequence continues at coordinate 80,691,307 of NC_057833.1, forward strand.
TGTAAAGAATGGTGAAAAAACAAAAAATGGTCCATACTCCCTCTTAAAAGAGATAACAAAAAATACAAAATGCATGACTTAACACTTTTGAATTGTACTCATGCAAGCCACTGATATTCTCAGATTCACTGCCACAACTCTGGGGACAGTGGGAGGGGTCAGTGAAAATATAGGCAATTCAAAGTTTTGAAAGATTTTTTTCATTTCACATTTGGTGCTTCAGGTGAGAATGTGGAATTGAGAGACAACAGTACTAGATTAAGTTTCCACAAAATGAATTGTGCTAGGATTATAACCTACTCTGATGAATACCAAAACAAGCATTAGTCTTTTTTTTTTTTTACCTCTGGTTGCAAACAGACAAGGTGAGGCTGTCCTGAAGAAGTAAAAGTAGTAAAACTCTACTGCGTATATAAAGGCACATTACAGAGAATGTCTAAAACAGAAGTCTCTGCTGTAAGACGAAATGTTTATCAGGATGTGGGAACAGAGACACTTAAAAATTCCTACCAATATACCTATCTACCAATACTGAAAGATGCCTGAAGTAACATTTTTTATGCCTCATTTACCTCCTCACTTTCCCAAAACTAGGGGCCTCAAGGTGACAATTTAGAACAAAGGTGGCCTTCTTTTGCAGCCTCAAGTTGAAAAAAGGTTAGTGTGATGAAAACCAGACAAATATATCCAACAAGTTCTAATATTCAAGGGCTAGCAATTTTCAGTCAAGTCACAGTATCACAGTCAAGTTACAGTATCACAGTTAGAACCCCAGAATCTTAGTGGCCTGAGAGATTGCCATAATGATCAGTTCTGTTTCACACAGTGAGGAAGCATTCTGCAGCAAACACAAAATTGCTGAAGATGACATAAAATAACTACCACTTACCGTGCAATCATTTTGCCGAAAAGAGTGACGTAAAGAGCATTGCAGGTTGTAGCAGAACGACAGTGTCGTTCTAGCTTCTTCTCCTGTACCAGTTAACCAAAAAAACAAAACAAAACAAAACAAAAATACAAAACCACCCTGGAGTTAAGTGGCCTTTACAACTGAGCCATCAGCAAACGTCCCTGCAGAAATAACAAAGTTCCTGCCACCTCATCAATGGCATCACTGCCGTGTTGTGGTAAACCACAAGTGCTGTCAACATACAAATGCTTTTTCACTTTTAAAATACTGCTTAATATAATATAGTAAAGTAAGCCTTAAGACCAAAGTCTTTTTTATTGCTTGTTCTATATCTGTTATTAGTTTAAGGGTAAATGCATTTAACAAACTAATAACTAGTCCAATTTTCTTGGAACCATACAGCGTTCCTATATTGAATTTTAAGTCTCATATAAGGTATTTTTTTTTAATAAAGAAAGCTATAGAGAGTAAAAGAGAGCAGCAAAATTAAAAATACTTACCTGCTCTTTACTCAATTTAATGTCTACAGAGTGGCATTCTGCAATTATAATAGATTTTGCATCTTTTGGATTTAAAGGGTCAAGATGAAGTGTAGGCCACAGCCTTTTATTTAAAGAAAAAGAAAAATTAAATTCTTTTCTAATAAAACAACAAAGCTGTAATCTTCCCATAATACAAATCAAAGTCCATTATAAGAATTTTTTATACTACCTTCATAAAATTAATCTGTTAAACATATTAAGTAACATTATTTCCTTTATACATGTTATAACATGCATGTCATTACTTTTAGCAACTAATCACAACAAACACTGTTATAAGATAAAAGCTTATATATTGACAGTAAACTGGTAAAACATTTCTAGTTCTATGTTCTATATGATTAGTAAAATAACATTTGTATTGGTACCTATGAGGAACAGTGCCAGACACAGTCTTTGACCAAACATTACTTGTAATTCAGTCAAATTTAATCACCCTATAACATCCATCCTCAATGAAGTGCTGAAATTCTTTGTTGGAGAAGGGGAATCTTATGCTTTTTATAAACCACAAATCTGTGCTTTTTACATAAAAAGCGTAAGACTTCCCCTCCCCATCAAGCTAGTGAAGGTGATGGAATTCCAGCTTAGCTATTTCAAATCCTAAAGGATGGTGCTGTGAAAGTGCTGCACTCACTATGCCAGCGAATTTGGAAAACTCAGCAGTGGCCACAAGACTGAAAAATGTCCATTTTCACTCCAATCCCAAAGAAAGGCAATGCCAAAGAATGTTCAAACTATTGTACAATTACACTCATTTCACATGCTAGCAAGATTATGCTCAAAATCCTTCAAGCTAGGCTTCAACAGTACATGACCAAGAACTTCCAGATGTACAAGCTGGATTTAGAAAGGGCAGAGGAATCAGAGATCAAATTGCCAGCATCCGTTGGCTCATAGAAAAAGCAAGAGAGTTCCGGAATAACATCTATTTCTGTTTCATTGACTAGGCTAAAGCCATTGACTGTGTGGATCACAACAAACTGTGGAAAATGCTTAAAGAAATGGGAATACCAGACCACCTTATCTGTCTCCTGAGAAACCTGTATGCAAGTCAAGAAGCAACAGTTAGAACTGGACATGGAACAACAGATTGGTTAAAAATTGGGAAAGGAGTTCATCAAGTCTGTATATTGTCACCCAGCTTATTTAACTTATATGCAGAGTACATCATGCAAAATGCCAGGCTGCATGACTCACAAGCTGGAATCAAGATTGCTGGGAGAAATATCAATAACCTCAGATATGCAGATGACACCACCCTAATGCAGAAAGCAAAGAGGAACTAAAGAATATCTTGAGGAAGGTGAAAGAGTGATAAAGCTGGCTTAAAACTCTACATTCAAAAAATGAAGATCATAGCATCTGGGCCCTTCACTTCATGGCAAACAGCTGGGGAAAAAGTGGAAACAGTGACAGTTTTTATTTTCTTGGGCTTCAAAATCACTGTGGACAGTGACTGCAGCCACAAAATTACACTTGCTCCTTGGAAGAAAAACTATGACAAACCTAGACCACATATTAAAAAGCAGAAACATCACTTTGCCGGCAAAGGTCCATATAGTCAAAGCTATGCTTTTTCCAATAGTCATGTATGGATATGAGTCATGTTTCTCACAGCTGGTGAGAAATATTTCTATCTCTGCATTTTAAACCAAAATTATCACCAAAAGGACCCAATTGCACTGAGCATACTTTTAATCTTTGCAAGAAAACTGAGTGCTGAAGAATTGATGCTTTCGAATTGTGGTGCCAGAGAAGACTCTTGAGAGTCCCTTGGACAGCAAGGAGATCAAACCAGTCAATCCTAAAGGAAATCAACCCTGAATATTCATTGGAAGGACTGATGCTGAAGCTGAAGCTCCAATACTTTGGCCACCTGATGGAAAGTGCTAACTTACTGGAAAAGACCCTAATGCTGGAAAAGATTGAAGGCAAGAGGAGAAGGGGGAGACAGAGGATTAGATGGTTCGATGGTATCACCGACTCAATGGGTATGAGTTTGAACAAACTCTGGGAGATAGTGAAGGACAAGAAAACCTGGCGTGTTGCAGTCCATGGGGTTGCAAAGAGTTGGACATGACTTAGCAACTGAACAACAAATACACATGTATCTGTTTACATTCATGAATTTATATATGGTATATGTGTGATACTAAAATTTCTTGGTAGGGAGGTGATTAGGAAGAAAATTACTAAAAAGGCTCCTGGGGTAGGGAGACAAAAATAGATTGAAAAACACCACTTCATAGAACTCAACCACTGCATCCCTTTTTAAGTATTGGACTTGCATTTCAGGATCACGGGTGTCTAGTCTTATTTTTCCTGGCCCAGCTCTTCCCTTGTTTTCCTCACCCATAAATTTAACTGCCTACCAGAAATCACCAATTGGAGCTATAATTGACAACTCAAACAAACCATGTCTGAAAACAAAACTCATGACTTTTCCTCCACAAACCTGCCTGTCCTTTGTGTTTCCCATCTTAGTTTATGGAACCACAGTTTACTTAATTTCTCAAGCCAGAAACCTGGAGGCCATCCTAGTCTTCTCCCTCACATCTCAGATCTAACTTCCCACAAAATGCTATAGATTGCATCCTTTTCCTGAATTTGTCCACTTCTCCCTATCCTCACTCCCACTTATATGAAAAATATGAGGAATAATCACGTATCAAAAACCTTTCTTTCTACTTCAAATATTTCATGTAACCAGAAATAACTAATGTTAGCAGCTTACCTCCATGCTGGAGGGCATGTTTCTACATTCACAGAAACAATTACTCTTACATTCACAGGCAGTGGATCTATCAGCCATTTCATGTGTTTTTCAACTTGCTTAAAAATATAAGAACAAAATTCCATCTATTAATTCAAAATATTTCAGAAGCTTTCCAATTAAAATAAAATTCTCATTATATTTCTCATTATTATTAAGGGTAAAATCTTATTTGGGGATTATTTATCTCAGAATTAGAAGAACAAGTGGCAAAACACTACCATCACTGATCCAAATTCTGGGCACGTAAGGAAATGTCAAAGCCCTAAAACTATGTCAAAATGAACAATATTTGCTAATTGTGAAAATATAGTTTGTCATTCCCAACAAGATACTAGTGTCTACTGGCATATATATGTGTGTGTGTGTGTGTGTGTGTGTGTGTGTGTGTGTGTGTGTGTATTATCCACATGCTTCCTCTCTATAAATTAAGCAGAAATAAAAGAAATAAAATCAACATTTTTTTCTCACAAACATGATTTCAACATCTGTCATTACTGATATTTTTTGTCTCTTTCTGAGTGTATCAACAGGTTACAAAGTGCAAACATACCTGAATTTGATCTATAGAATCAATAATGATGATGATGCTGCCTTGATGACGGGCAGAGAGTTTTTCCAGCCAACGTGGAAATTCTTCCAAAAGCTTGGCAGGATCCAATGTCAGAGCAGATACTGACCAAGAATGCTGCATCAACTACAAAATGAGAACACATACAAATTAAAGTAGCTACACTTTATCACAGCTGGTGAGAAATATGTCTATCTCTGCATTTTAAACCGAAATTGTCACCAGAAGGACCCAATAACATTGAATATACTTTTAACCTTATGCAAAACCAAAACAAATGGGTAATACTGAAAATTAGTTTATCATCAGGTCCTCAGGCCAGACAACTTCTGAATCTAAATAAAAGTTGTAGTAACTCCAAAATTGGTATATTCTACCTTTAGAGTCAGTCGTTTAATAATCAAGGAAGCCTCTGAGCTGGTTGACATGGGTCTCCCCACAAAATGAGAAAGAATTAGTGTGTTAGGGGAATTCTTCTGTTGTAATTGGATCCTGAAAGAAAAAGACCTTTTGTAAGACTGATAAACCTCCTTTACTGTCAACAAAAAAGAATTCACAATGCATTAAGCATCAACTGCTACCTGTTAGTAACTACACAGTCAGTTAATTTTGAATTAATATGGGAAATTTCCACTTTTAGATTTTTTTAAATAAACCTTTAAAAATTATAGCTTCATTTTACTTACAAATTGATGTGACTAATGTAAATCAAAACACTATAAATTTGAGGTTAAAGTATTAGTAAAATGAACATTAACCTAGGAAAAAAGAAGTTTCTACAGTAAGTACAAAAATAATATTTTGAAATATAACTTTTAATAAAAGGGCAATAAAAAGGAAATAACATAGGGTAATTCCTCAATGTAAATAATAACTATGAATGAAAGAAAATGGTCTTACCTCTTGTTTTTAAATAACATGATGAACTAAAATAAGAGTTTATTAGCTTAAATGAACCTTAGTCCATAATTTAAAGAACTAGTTTTACATTCATAGTAAAGATTATCCTTTATTTTGATATTCTTTATGATTTATTTCACCCTAAATAGTCTTTGTCTTATTTCAAATATTTAAAATCCCAATGAATCATTAAAGATGAGCCCAGTAACTGAAAATAAAGGTACACGCCTCTATGATTCACCTGATTCCCTGTCACACTGACCACCCCCTTCAGTTCAGTTCAACTGCTCAGTTCAACTCTGTGACCCCACGGACTGCAGCACGCCAGGCTTCCCTTCAATCACCAACTCCCAGAGCTTGCTCAAGCTCATGTCCTTTGAGTTGTTCATACCATCCATCTTATCTTTTGTCATCCCCTTCTCCTCCTGCCTTCAAACTTTCCCAGCATCAGGGTCTTTTCTAATGAGTCAGTTCTTATCAGGTGGCCAAAGTATTGGAGCTTCAGCTTCAGCATCAGTCCTCGCAATGAATATTCATGATTGATTTCCTTTAGGATGGACTGGTTTGATTTCCTTGCTGTCCAAGGGACTCTCAAGAGTCTTCTCCAACACCACAGTTCAAAAGCATCAATTTTTCGGTGCTCAGCTTTCTTTATGGTCCAAATCTCAAATCCATACATGACTACTGGAAAAACCATGGCTTTGACTAGATGGACTTTTGTCGGCAAAGTAATGTCTCTGCTTTTTAATATGCTGTCTAGGTTGGTCATAGCTTTTCTTCCAAGGAGCAAGCGTCTTTTAATTTCGTGGCTGCAGTCATCATCTGCAGTGATTTTGGAGGCCAAGAAAATAAAGTCTGTCACTGTTTCCATTGTTTCCCCATCTATTTGCCATGAAGTGATGGGACCAGATGCCATGATCTTAGTTTTCTGAATGCTGAGTTTTAAGCCAGATTTTTCACTCCCTCTTTCAATTTCATCAAGAGGCTCTTTAGTTCCTCTTCACATTCTTCCATAAGGGTGGTGTGATCTGCATATCTGAGGTTGTTGATATTGATATTGACCACTCCCTTAGCTCTGACCTATACAATTTATATGGGCTTCCCTGGTGGCTCAGTGGTAAAGAACCAGCCAGCCAGTGCAGGGGACTCAAGAGATGCAAGTTCAATCCCTGAGTTGGGAAGATCCCCTGGAGAAGGAAATGACAACCCACTCCACTATTCTTGCCTGGGAAATCCCATGGACAGCGGAGCCTGACAGGCTACAATCCATGAGGTCACAAAAGAGTCAGACTTAACGACTAAACAACAACATAATTTATGTACACAATCACAAATGCTATTTCTTTCTCATTTTGTATCTTCTAACATTCAAGTTGTATATTTCTCAGGGCATGAGTCTGTTATTTTACTACTTTTGCTTTTTTAATATTCAATACAGGCCCTGCAGGAAGGTAGACATGCAATAATTCACTTTGTTGAATGAGTTCAGTAGTTCAAATGCTGACAACAATAACTGTTTAATTGCACCGCATCATACCACTTTGATAAAAGAAGGGACTTTCCAGAGCCTGGTCCTCCAGATACAAGAAGGGGTGGAATTGGTGCTGGTGCTGCCACAAGATCATTAAGGCGCTGGTAGTACTAGAAATAAAAATGAATTTAAATTGTAAATTGTGAGGAAGAACATGCCTCTTCAAATGCTAAATAGAGTCAATTTCCAATTATCCTCTGAAATCAGTGGAGAAAAGCTGCAAGAAAAAATGAAATCTACTTTTAATCAATAGTACCCTCATAATTGCTTGTTTTTATGTTTGGTTAAATATGTCCAAAGGAGTAAACTAAGAATGGGCCCCAATTTCTTCTGCTACAGTATTAACATAAATTAATGGATGAGGGGCAGCCTTTCAGATCACTGTGGGGCTTTGCACCGTTCAGATGTTCTGCAGAATGTTGCAGGGAGGCTACTATATTACCCTGAGCTCCTGAACTATGGTAAGAACCACAGAAGACCTTGAGGGAATCATCAGCAGGCATCACATATCTCCTAGTCAGAAGAACACCTGTTCTGAAGACCATCTCAGTTTCCAGGGATTCCTAAGAAACAATGAGAAGGTCTTATCTGAGGCCTTGGAGTCACCGAACTGGCTACAGAGAATCAAGTTAGGACAGGCCACCTAGGATCTTTTTGAAATTGAGTGAATTCTATGCAAAGCCCAAGAACTCTTATTTCTGAGGCCTTCCCCAGATAGGAAAACCTGGTTCAGAGCTGAAAAGGAACTTGCTCAGAAAACTGCAATATCTCAGTTGTTATAAACGAGTTTCCAAAGTCATTTTGGGGGTTAGGATGTTTAAGTGTATCAGTGGTGTAAATGTGATAACTGATCAAAAGAATGTGTAATAAGGAGTTTTGTGTGAGCTTTAGGGTAGCAGAGATTTCTAGCAATTACAATAAATAATTACTTAGTATAGTTTTTCAATCAGTTTTTTCTATTTGTCATATCATATTTCCCAGGAATTCAAATATTTGTGATAGAAATGATGCTTCTCAAGAAACAAAGGGCTTATTTGATTTATGACCTCATAAACCTCGTAAATTGTTAGGTTGTATGACCTAACAATTTGGTTCATGGCCCCACCTAAAGTCCAGGTGGCTTAAAGTGGTAAAGAATCTGCCTGCCAATGCAGGAGACTCAGGAGACCTGGGTTCAATCTGTGGATCAGGAAGATCCCTTTGGAGGAGGAAATGGCAACCCACTCCAGTATTCTTGCCTGGAGAATCCCATGGACAGAGGAGCCTGGCAGGCTACAGTCGATAGGGTAGCAAAGAGTCAGATACTACTGAGCATGTACACAAAGTCTTTTTATAGACCTGTGTTTCCCACATTAAGACTCCTTGCCACAGAAGAAAGCATAGGATTTCTAGCCAGAAGACCTAGGTTAAAATCTTACATCTGCAATCTACACTCTGTAGGCTCATAGGCAAACTATAAACTGAACCTTAGGTTCTTCAATTACAAAATAGTGACATCTTGCCTTCCTTATGAAATAACAATTTAACATTACCATGGGATGGGTACCGTGTCAATTGCTTTATGTGCAAAATCTGGTTTAGTCCCCCCAACAACCATGTGAGGTAGGTTCTATTAGTTATCCTCATTTTATACACAAGAAAGTCAAATCTTAGAGCTAAGTAGCTTGATCAAAAGCCATAGTGAGGAAATAGTGGAACCAAGACATAAAACTGACAGTCTAAATTATAAAAGCCATTAAAAGTTCTATAAAAACATAGCTTTTAGTGACAATTACTGTAATATTCTTTAAGATATTCTTTTATTAATTTTTAAATATTAAGTGATTTTTAAACTTAAAGATAGATTCTTTGTACACTTCTAGTCTTGTTTATTCGCTTATATATTTAAAGATGCTGAAGGACAGATCTGCCTATTGCATTAACTACTCTACTTTGTTTTCCGGATGTTTGATATTTTGATTCCTCTAGGAACTAGAAGAATAGATAGCCTTACTATTTTTATCAGGTTTGCTAGGTATATTATCTTAGAGAATTGCAGATGGTAGCATAATAAACATGTAGTTGATAAATCTAATCTGTAACTAGGGCTTCCCAGGTGGCACTAGTGGTAAAGAACCCATCTGCCAATGCAGGAGACATAAGAGACATGGGTTCAATCCCTGGGTTGGGAAGATCCCCTGGAGGAAGGCATGGCAACCCACTTCAGTATTCTTGCCTAAAGAATCGCATGGACAGAGGAGCCTGGTGGGCTACGGCAAATAGGGTCACAAACAGTCAGACATGACTGAAGTGACTTTGCACACAAGCACAATCTGTAACTAAACATGTTTGATGTTCATAAGTATATTTGAATCTCACTTTTTTTCACATGACACAAACCTAAGCACATGTCTCAACATGGATAATTAAGCCATGAGGAAGTTATTAACACAATCCTTAACCTTGACTATACTTAGATTAAACCACAATTATACAGCTTTTAAGCGCAACTGATTTTTGTTGGAGCTGTAAACCAAATGCTTACTTTCTCGAATCCCAACTCATGGGCTGAATTTGAAGCTTGCTGAAAAGCTTCCATTTGCTCTTGTTCATCATGTATGTCCCATAGAACATCACCAAAATCATCTTCTTCTGGAATAGAATCTTCACTGCCCAAATCCTTGGTGTCCAGGTCTGTGTTTTCAAAGCCCAGGATGTCCTGAACACCAAGAGCAAGCACACAAAAGTGAATGAAGGAAGTGAAGACCTTGTCACAGTATAGTCAGCACACAGGCCTAAGGTGGCCCTCATCTACCTTTGACGGCAAGTTCAAACCTATAGCCTTTTGTGGTACCTCCAGGGATCGATTTATAACTAAAAAATTAAGTAATAATTTAAAAATAAAGGTAAAGAAATATTAGGGCTTCCCTGGTGGCTCAGACAGTAAAGAATCGGCCTGCAATGCAGGAGACCCAGGTTCAATCCCTGGATCAGGAAGATCTCCTGAAGAAGGGAATGGCAACCCACCCCAGTATCCTTGCCTGGAGAAATCCATCAACAGAGGAAGCTGGTGGGTTACAGTACATGGGATCACAAAGAGTTGGACACGACTGAGTGACAAACAGAACAACACAAAGAAATATTAAAATAATAAAAACAAAGACCTCTCTCTTTCACTAAAATTAGAGGGGATCTGGTTTCTGAAAAATGTTACACAATAGGGTTGTATCTGGCTAGTGAACAATTTTAAAGACTGTGCTAATATCTAAGATATATGCTGCTTTATATTTTTATAAGAATTTAATTACTAAGATAGAGTTTTTGATATTAAATATCTCTGCTGTGATATCTACTTTTTATATTAATCACTGAAAATATATTGTCCTACAAGTGGTAAAGTTGGTGAGTATGTCCATTTTCATTTATTACCATTTATTCTGCTTAATTCATCTTATTTCAGGGCTCACTCTTTTTCTCTAATAACAAATCTCCATACTTTAACACAAGTTAATTTTAAAAAAGTAATCTAAACCCTTACTTCTCAAATAGGGTTCCCAGTACCCTGAGGGAGAGGTCAGCAGGTAGGGATAAACACAGGCTAAACATCTTCTTGTGCCCATTTTACTTGAAGAGAGGGAATACTTCTTCTTTTTATTATCATTATTAGCATTTTTGCTGATACATAATTTTAAATGATTTTTAATATTAAAAATAAAGACAGGTAAATATCAAGCAAAATATTTAACTCATATGAAGTTTCAAGATAATACTGAGATATCATAGAAACTTTTAGTTTGAGATGTCTCTGTGATCCATGACCTCAGACACATAGGTATGTTTTCACTCCTCTCTATGGTTAGGAGGATAGTAAAATCAATCCATCCTGAATTTTTCTATTTACAAAAACTCAAGGTGCACAAAGAATCTGAGGAGACTCTCTACTGAACAGGATGAACATTATCCCTCAAATACTTGGTTTTTACCTACCACTTTTGTAATCCATTTTATACCTGATGGGTATTAAAGAATCAAATTGTTTGTGAGCTGAGAGATACAGATACACGGTACTGGGAATGTCACAATAATACTACAGGATGGACTCTTGCCAGAAACAAGGGCACACAACCCAGGTGTTGTTTTCAAAAAAGCAAACAAGTGATTTTCTCTGGAAAACTCAATTTTATTGAAATCAGTCAAGATATTTGAGATGAAATCTTATAGGGAATGCATATTTACCTGTTTAATAATCTTTTCCACATAAATATAGGTTTTATAGACTCCTTCTGCAGGATCTCCCAAGTGATCAATGATCTGGGGGGGAAGAAAAGAAGTTTAACAACAAGAGAAAGCAACACTAACGGAGGAGGAGGTGGTGCTGAGCATTTCTACAGGCTTATGCGTCAGGAACTGTTCTAAGTGCTCCACGTGTATAGCTCACTTGGCCTCACAGCCCTATAAGGGAGACACTGTTATTCTCTCCATTTTCTAGAAGAGGAAACTGAGGCAAGTTAAATAACCTAAGGTCACGCAAGGGATTTTGTGTGAACAATGTTGCAAATAAAACAAAAAGTATGCCTTTTTTTTGGTTTATGTGTCCATCTGGAAAAGTGACTGGTATTGGTGATGCCAAAACTCTGTCCGGGACCTGGCATCACCACTGAAAGTCCACTTTGTCTGACTGATGCACACAGCTGACCACTGTGACACAGGAGAGCAGGAGCCTGCTAAGGAACTGGATAGGTGGGATGGTATGTGCTCGGGCCCTGGTGCAGCATATAGACCCTGGGTGTGCTGCGAGGCCGTGGAGCCTCCATCTCTGCCTGCAAACAGAAGCAGATTTTATCATGTGGAGCAGAGTGTGTGGAAAGTATTCCTAAGTTTGGCTTGATTCTTTTTATCTCACAGCCTCAGGGGAAATAATTTTTGTTTCTTTCTTGTCCTGCAACCTCGACAGGTAGGCTCATATGAAAGCCCTCTCTGAATATTGCTTGCTTTCTGCCTGTTTGTTTTGGAAGGGTAATCAGGTAACCCGAGGAAACGTGGAAGGGTTGGGGTCCCTGGTTGTGGTCAGGGGGAACCAGCCTTTCTTTAGTGGGAGTTAATGGGGCTCCCTCTGCTTTTCTCTGTGGACCTGGGGCCTAGGTGCTCAGCAAATTTGTGGGATATTTATAGAATGACCCAGAGGAGTGGTGGGGGGAGGGGGCCATGAGCCAAGGCTGAGGGGGCCTTCATTTGGGGAGCAGGTGGGGGTGCAGAGGATAAGGTACCCCCACAACTGCCACTCTCAGTTTGGCTGGGGGGGCTTGGCCCCAGGTGAAAGGAATAGTCTTTTTTTCAGGAAAACTCCAATGGCTGAATTTTCATACTTTTGTTTCAGGTAAAAACTTGTAGATACCTTGCTAATCACTTCACCTTTTGGGTTATGAACCCAAAGCTAGGCAAAGCCAAATACCAGCCTTTATTGTTTTAATCACTCTGCTGAATGTCCCTTCTCTTGATGACTTGAATAAAGGGCATGTTTTTTGTTTTTTTTTTCTTAAACATACAGTCACACACACATGAATTAAACAGCTAATTTCATCTTATGTATTTCTGTACCATTCAATATACATAACATTCAAAATCCATCTTTATGCCAGTAAAGCTACAATTCTACAAAACAAAGCAAAGAAGTTTAGCCTACATTTAAATTTATAATCATAGTAGAGAGATTGTGACTCCTATATAAAAAAATTCAACCTGGGGTGTACTAATTTTTAAAAGCAGTATCTATAGAATAAGTAACTTCCCTTGTAGCATCTAGTAATGTAGGCTGGTACTAAAATAATTAAAATAGGATGAAATGGCTCTGGAGATTAACTATAATGAAAATGTACTCTTTTTTTCTTAGACTCTTCACTGTGTTATGCTGACCTCAAGAAAAATGCTTGTATTCACATCTGATCTTATTTTCTGGCTGGACATACAGAAACCGAAACTTTGTGAAAACCCTAGAGCTGTTTAATTATATTCTTATCATTAACTATAAACATTTACCAAGTTATCTCAGCATGCAGTAATGCAAAGCCCGTAATCTCTATTCTAAAATACATTCTGCTTTGCATCTAGGGATGATCAAATCCTTCTCCTACTCATCATCAGTTTTTGGCTTCTCCCAATGCCCTCAGAAAGGGTTACCAGGAAAAGGCTCTTCCTTACACTGATCCTTGGCCAATAATAGATAGAAGGACTCTGTGCTTGAGAAAAAAGCACAGTAATGATTCTGATTTGTCCACTTACATATCATACACTTTTTAGGTATATATCACTATTCATGTCTCGTTCTCTCATAGTCCACAACTAATCTGTTAGGAAATCTATTGACTCTGTCAAAATTTATCCAGAATCCTACCACTTCTCATCACATCCTCTGGTCTGAGCCACCAGCAAGTCTCCTCTGGATAACGGCAGGAGCTCTCCAGCTCTGTCCCCCTCCACTATCCTCCCTTCAAACCACAGTCAATTCTCAACACAGCGGCCCAGACAGCCTTGTCACAACAGCATCTCTTCCTCTTTGGTTTAAGTCCTTCAGTGGCTCCCCACCTCGCTCTAAGTGAGAAAAACCAAGGTTTCTCAGGATTGGCCCCCTGTGACCTCCCCTACTCCCGTCCCCTCACTCACTCTGCTCCAGCCACACAAGCTTCCTTCCTTTCCTCAAACATGCCAGGTCACTCCCACCTCATGGCTTTTTTCCCAGCACACTGCTCTCCCAAGCAAGTTGTTAAAAACAACATATGAATTTTACCTTGGCTTTGCTGGTCTTGTTCAGGTTAGAAACTTGATCAATCAGTTGCTGGACAGAGTCAGAACTGACTTTCCCATCCTCCAAACGATGATAAATTAATCGTGGTTTGCCTTCGGGGTTTTTCAGAAAAGCTTCTTCACAGTCTTCCAATAAAAGGCTAGATTGGAAATCAGTATTTCTTGTGCTACACTGCACTGTGGCGGCACACAGTTAGTCAATTAACCTAAGTGCCGAGAAGGGGATTCCCTATAATGACAAGTGGCCATGAAAGGCCCTGCTACAGAACAAGTGAAACTTTCCAAAAATGGATGTTTTTTTATAGCTTTGTTCTAGCTTATATTAAAGTACAGTATATTCACTAGCAGACAGAATAGACAATAGCAGACAATAAATTATGCAATAAATTAAATTTAAAATCATACATAACTTTATTTAAATCTAATTTTTAAAAAAAACTTCTCAAAAATACTGTTAAACATTGCTCAGAATAATGGACAAGACTCATGAGACTTTGCAAATAAATGGAAAACCTAATTGCATTTACAATTATATAATTCTCAAGTTAAAACACAAATATCATCAGCCTCAAGGTTTCAAGATTTTCTCTTCTCTAGTCCTTTAGCCTTTACTCATCCAATAAATGATCTGAATCTTTATACCCCAGATACACTGTAAGAAAGATCCAGAGGCAAATGAGAAAGGCTAGGCAGCTAGTAAAAATCTTGACCGAGGTAAAGGTTAAAAAGAAATTCTGTTACAATGTACTATAACTATACTTTGTACTATTCCTATTTAGATTCTAGAAATCTTATAGACTATTAGCATTTTCTATATCACAAGGAAAACTATAAACAATTTCCCTTTCTAAAAGGCATTAAATCAAAGTTTGTCCAGGGAGGCAAATAAGTGTGTATATACAAGGGAAAGCCATTATATGATTCAGAATTTTCATAAAAAAACTAAAATACCAGTCCTAATACAAAACAGAAGAAAAAACAAAGAGGAAAACTGGAAAAAAAAAAAAAAAAACATGGTTGCAAAGATTAAAGAATCAACAAGAAAAACAACAAATGACATATACTACCACCGAGATAAAATATTACCCAGATATTAAATATAAGACAGGATATATTCTTAATAAATATAAAAACAAAACAAGAAAGGAAAACAGGGAGGGGCTAAAGAACTCCAACTAGAGGAAATCAAGTTGAAGGAATCCTTAAACTTGTTTTGGGAAAAGGTTCCTTGACCAGGTGGTTCCCGGGCCACCTGGCGTCTGGCTGTCCAGACTATACTCTATAGTCTTAAGGATCGAGGATGGGTTATACTGCAGAGTCTCTTGTAAAGCCTAGGGCTCCAAACACTTCCATACACAGTTAAAGTCAGAGTTGGTCCTCAATAAAAAGAGAAAAAACACTTTGGAAGGATTAAATCCAATCAGGTAGAAAGTATAGAAAGAAAAATTAACCCCTTATTTAACCTTCTATCTATCCTATTCTGTCTTCTATCTATATATCTAACTGATAAAAAAAAAAACAAAAAAACTTTGTTTGCAGATTAGATTCACTGGTGTAATTATATTCACATTATAAGAAAACCACTCACTTTACTGGATTTAAGTAGTTACCTCCTCAGCGAATTAAAAGTATGATCTAACACTTATACAAGTGTTCAAGTGCCTCTCAATCTGTATCTGAACAAAGAAAATAATGAAGGTTAACGCTAATTACTGAAATCAGGGGTCACCACCTTTTTCTGTGAAGAGCCAGCTAGCCAACATTTTAGGCTTTGCAGGACACACTGTCTCTGCTGAAATAATCAACACTGGTGGTACACTGTGGAAGCAGCTGTAGACAACACACAAATAAAGGAACGTATCTGTGTTCCAATAAAATGTTATTTATAAAAACAGGTGACTGACTGGATTTGACTTGAGGGCCATGGTTTGCTGACCCCTGATTAAAATGATCTTGCATTAATGATGTTAATCTTATAGCCTATCAAAAATAAGCCTAACAGTGTGAAACTTTTTATTAATATTTAAGTATGAAAATTCATAGAATTTTTTGAATTTCAAGGATTGCCTTTGATTATAAGAATGCAATTAGGAAGAGAGAACAAGATAGCGGAGGAGTAGGTGGATGTGGAGTACATGTCCCTCCATGGGTACACCAGGAATACACCTTCAGAAACAGAAGTGTGTGCAGAACACCAGCTGAGAGCAGACAGGAGTACCAGACCACCAGAAAAGAATGCACAGAACCACACAAAAAGTCGGTAGGATGAAGGAACTCGGTGGGAAAACAGGAGTGTTAGCAGGACTGGACCTGCCCGCAGCGGGTGGGGGAACTGAAGCAGGGGTCCAATCCACACATTGGGGCAACTGTCTGAAACAAAGGAGAAATATTTATGAGGGTGAAACAGCTGATCTGTGGCAGCCTGAGTGCAATGAGAATCAGACAGTCCTTGCCGCAGCCATATGCATCCGGACAAGGACGCAGGTCCCCTAGAAGGTGCAAAGGCTGGGAGCTGGAACTTAGGGATTGTGGAGCAATCCCAGGGCAAGGGCTGCTGTTGACTGCGGACAGATGGACTGAGGGGATGTGAGGGAGGAGATCGTGGTGGGAAACGCCTGTGAAGGAAAGCCAGGCAGCCAGGCAGCCATGGAAGCAAGGTAATACTACTGAGTCATGTGTAGGGGGTAGAGCCATCATCATAGCCTCTCTCTCCCTACAGCCATCATGAGCAGATGAACAACAGAGAGATGAACATCAAGCGCCTGACGCACCGGAACTAGATAGAGTAGGACGCCACCCAGGGTGACTGTTTAAGTGCCTGGACTCACCGATCTACAGAGTAGGACACCAGCCTCTATGTGCCTGATGCACTGAACTATAGAGAAGGACCCCAGGCAAGGGAGCCCTCTAAGTGTCTGAATGGGTGGCGCTACAGAGAAAGACTAGCCAAAGAGGCCTTCTGATCGCCAGCTACCAGAGGCTCGAAAAAAGACTCCGACAGGGCCATAACTCCTGCAGCGGAGGCCGTCTGTGAACCTGAGCACGTGGCACCGCTACGGGCCCTGCACCAAGCAGCTGCACCACCTTCATGCTAAACCCTCACTTGGGCAGAGCTGCCACAAGCAGAAAAAGTCCTGCCGCTATGCACACGGGGTCGCTTTGGTTGTGTCCAACTCTTTGCGACCCTGTGCACTGTGGCCTGCCAGGCTTCTCTATCAGGGGGACTCTTCAGGCAAGAATACTGGAGTATTTTGGCCACTACTGGTTGCCATACCCTTCTAGAGCACTATATTTCCTGCTGCCCCAGCTGCCAACTCCCCTGAGTACTTGGTGCTGCCAGAACCCCTGTGACCCAAGCAGCTGCACCGCCTCTGCAACTAGCCCTCTCTGGGACAGACCCAAGCCCTCCAGGATAGCCTCAGAAGCAAACCCCAGTGGGTGACCCACAGGTGGGTACAGAGGTGGAAATAAAACCACAATTGAAACCCAGGGGCAGGGTGGCTAAGGAAGAAGACCCAGAACATTCCCACCAGCTGTACAAGCTGCAGATTAAATCCACATGATCAACTAGGCAGACTCTGTGTCTATGGAATATATAAAAGGACGTTGAGAGTTCCCACAAAAGAAAACACACTAGCTCTGATAGCTGTGGACATTGGAGGCAAAAACATACAGGAATAAAACTGGATTAGAATCTGAGCTGCCCCCACAGCAGGTCCAGAGATCAGCACAGTGTTGGAGGGCATCCTAGGGAGGTGAGGTGGACTGTGACTCCCAGTGAGGGAAAGGATCTTGACAGCAGTGACTCCAAAAACATTTATTATTCTTATGTTATAACTTGTTTGGCACTTTCTTTTGGATTTTTTTTCTTTTTCCTTTTTCCCTTTTTCTTTCCTTTCCCCCCAACCCATCCTGTTGTAGTTGTTGATTTTATTGGCATCATGAAATCTAATTAAGCTTTTTTTTTTTTCAATCACGATTTTACTTGTTATAAACCTCTGCTTCTACATTGGGCTTTTGCAGTTCTGTGGAGTTTTCCCTTTTTTCCCTCTCTTCTTTTTTTTTCTCCCCCCTTTCCTCTTCCCTTTTTTTTTTCTCCTTTTTTAATATTAGTTTTTTAAATCTATTATTACTTTCCTACATTTATTCTTTGCTTTTCCTACTGTTCTTTTCACCTTGAAGTTAAGCTTTAATATATATAGATCTCCTTTATCTACCTCTATTTAAGTTTGCATATCTATTCTTTCTTTCTTTCCTTTCCTTTCAACATATTTGTTAGTTTTATTTTCTTTGCTTTATTCCCCACTTGGCATCTTGCTTTAGTTTTGTTTTCCAGTTTGTGCTTTAGTTAGCTTAGCTCTTAACCATTAGATATAATTTTTGTTTTCCTTTGTTTGCTGGGTCAATCTATTGACCTTTATTTTTCTTGGACTGTTTTGATTTTGCTTATGGGTGTATATATATGTGTGTATATTCCATTATTTTAATTATTATTTGCCTGATTTTGTAACTGTCATTTATCTGGGGTTCATCTTTGGTTTCTTGTTTTTGGGTATTTGTTTTAATCTCACTTAATACCATAACAAGCCACTTGTGAAACCTTTGATCCTGACCAGAGATCACGTCCTGAGCCTTTGGAGTGGGAGAACTGATTCCAAGCCCCTAAATAATCAGAGAACTAACCCTCTGGAGTATCAAATAGTGAGAACTCCCACAAAGGAAACCACTTGAATACAAGACCTGGCATCACCCAACCATCAGTAGTTCCCTGTGCTGGATGCCTCATCCAAACAACAAACAAAACAAAAATACAAACCCAGTCATCAGCAGACAGGATTACCACCTCACTCAGCCTTGCCCATGAGCAGAAAAACAAACAAACAAAAAACCTTAGCACAAACCTCACACTATATGAAGCTTACACAAACCACTGGACCAACCTTAGAAGGGCAGAAACCAAAAGGAAGAAAAGAATTCAAGCCTGGGAAAAGGAGACCTCAAAAACAATAATTAAAAAAAAAAAAAAATGAAAAGGCATAAAAATACTGAACAAATGAAGGAACAAACCAGAAACACAGTCCAAATAAGTGAAGAGGAAACAGGTAAACTAGCTGAAAAACAATTAAGAATAATGATAGTAAAGATGATCAAAAACTTTGAAAACAGAATGGAGAAAATGAAAGAATCAATTAACAAAGACCCAGAAGAATTAAAGAATAAATATACAGAGACAAACAACACAATTACTGAAATTAAAGATGCTCTGGAAGGAATCAATAGCAGAATATCTGAAGCAGAAAAAGGAATCAGTGAGCTGGAAAATAAAATGGTGAAATAACTTTTGAAGAGCAGAATAAAGTAAAAAGAATGAAAAGAACTGAGGAAAGTCTGAGACCTCAGGGACAATATCAAACTCACCAACATTTGAATTATAGGGGTCCCAGGAGAAGGAGAGAAAAAGAAAGAGTATGAGAAAATTTTTGAAGAGATTAGAGTTGAAAATTTCCCCAACATGGAAAAGGGTTTGTCAGTCAAGTCCAAGACTGCAAAGAGTCCCATACAGGATAAATCCATGGAGAAACACGCCAAGACACACACTAATCAAAGTAATAAAGATTAAACACAAAGAAAGAATATTAAAATCAGCAAGGGAAAAGCAACAAGTAACATACAAGGGAAACCCCATACGTTTAACAGTTGATCTTTCAGCAGAAACTCTACAGGCCATAAGGGAATGGCAGGATATATTAAAAGTACTGAAAAAGGAAAAATCTACAACAAAGATTACTCTACCCAGCAAGGATCTCATTCAAAACTGATGGAGAAATCCAAAGCTTTTCAGACAAGCAAAAGTTAAGAGAATTCAGTACCACCAAACCAGCTTTACAACAAATGTTAAAGGGAGTCAAGAAATACAAGAGAAGAAAAAGATCTACAAAATAAAACCACAAAAAATTAAGAAAATGGCAATAGGAACATATATATCAATAATTACTTTAGTGTAAATGAATTAAGTGTTCCAATTCATTCAGACTGGCTGAATGGATACAAAAACAAGACCCATTTATATGCTGTTTACAAGAAACCCATTTCAGACCTAAAGACACATATACACTGAAACTGAGAGGATGGAAACTGATGAGTTGGAGTAACATCCTCATATCAGACAAAATAGAATTTAAAATAAAGAATATTACAAGAGATAAGGAAGGATACTACATAATGATCAAGGGATCAATCCAAGAGGAAGACATAACAGTTGTAAATATCTATGCACCCAACATAGGAGCACCTCAATATGTAAGACAAACACTAACACATAAAAGGAGAAACTGACAATAACACAATAATACAACTACTATTGTAGGAGACTTTAACACCCCACTCACAAGAGTGGACAGATCATCAAAACAGAAAATTAATAAGGAAACATGTCTTAAATGATACATTAGATGAGATGGATCTCACTGATATCTTTAGGACATTCCATCCAAATGCAGAATAATATACCTTCTTCTCAACTGCACATGGAACATTCTCCATGATAGACCACATACTGGGTCACAAATCAAACCTCAGTAAATTTAAGAAAACTGAAGTCATATCAAGTCCTGACCACAATGCTATGAGACTAGATATTAATTACAAGAAAAAAATGCAAAACACACAAATACATGAAGATTAAACAATATGTTTCTAAATAACCAATGGTTTACTGAAGAAATCAAAAGGGAAATAAAAAAATGTCTAGATACAAATGACAATGAAAACATGACAACTCAAAACCTATGGGATGCAGCAAAAGCAGTGCTAAGAGGGAATTTTATAGCAATACAATCCTGCCTCAAGAAACAAGAAAAACATTGAATAGGCAACCTAACTTTACACCTAAAACAACTGGAAAAAGGACAACAACAACAACAAAAAAAAAAAACCCCAAACATAGCAGAAGGAAAGAAATCATAAAGATCAGAGCAGAAATAAATGAGAAAGGAATGAAAGAAACAATAGTAAAGATTAATAAAACTAAAAGCTGGTTCTTTGAGAAGATAAACACAATTGACAAACCTTTAGCCAGACTCATCAAGAACAACAGAGGGAAGAATCAAATCAACAAAATTAGAAATGAAAAAGGAGAGGTTACAACAGACAATGCAGAAATACAAAGAATTATAGAGAATATTATGAACAACTATATGGCAATAAAATGGATAACCTGGAAGAAATAGACAGATTCTTAGAATAGAAACAGAAATTATGAACACACCAATTACAAGCACTGAAATTGAAACTGTGATAAAAAATCTCCCAAAACAAAAGCCCAGGACCAGATGATTTCACAGGAGAATTCTATCAAACATTCAGAGAAGCACTAATGCTTATCCTTCTAAAACCCTTTCAAAAAATTGCAGAGGAAGACTTCCAAACTCCTTCTAACAAGGTCAACATCACCCTGATACGAAAACCAGGCAAAGACAACCCCCCAAAAAAGAAAACTACAGGCCAATATCACTGATTAACATAGATGCAAAAATTCTCAACAAAATTTAGGAAACAGAATTCGGCAACACATTAAAAAGCTCATACACCATGATCAAGGTGGGTTTATTCCAGGGATGTAAGGAATCTTCAATATACACAAATCAATCAATGTGATACACCATATTAACCAACTGAAACATAAAAACCATATGATAATCTCAATAAATGCAGAAAAAGCCTTTGACAAAATTCAGTACCCATTTATGATTAAAACTCTTCAAACAATAGGCATAGAAGGAGCCTACCTCAACATAGTAAAATCCATATATGATAAGCCTACAGCAAACATTCTCAATGGTAAAAAAACTGAAAGCATTCCCCCTAAAATCAGGAACAAGACAAGGGTGTCCACTTTCACCACTGTTATTCAACATAGTTTGGGAAGTCCTAGCTACAGCAATCAGAGAAGAAAAAGAAATAAAAAGAATCCAGATTGGAAAAGAAGAAGTAAAGCTCTCACTGTTTGCAGATGACATGATACTGTACATAAAAAACCCTAAAGATACTATCAGAAAATTACCAGAGCTAATCAGTGAATTTAGAAATGTCACAGGGTACAAAATCAATACACAGAAATCACTTGCATTTCTATATACTAACAATGAAAAATCAGAAAGAAAAATTAAGGAATCAATCTTATTCACCATTTCAACAAAATAATAAAATATCTAGGAATAAACTTACCTAAAGAGACAAAAGAAGTGTACACAAACAATTATAAGACACTGATGAAAGAAATCAAAGATGACATAAACAGATGGAGAGATATTCCATGTTCCTGGGTAGGAAGAATCAATATTATGAAAATGACTATACTACCAAACACAATCCACAGATTCAATGTGATCCCTATCAAATTGCCAATGGCATCTTTCACAGAACTAGAACAAAAAACTTCACAATTCATATGGAAATACAAAAGATCCTGAATAGCCAAAGCAGTCTTGAGAAAGAAGAATGGAGATGGAGGAGTCAACCTTCCTGACTTCAGGTTATACTACAAAGCTATAGTCATCAAGACAGTATGGTACTGGCACAAAAACAGAAATATAGACCTATGGAACAAGATAGAAAGCCCAGAAATAAGCCCACACACGTATTTTTTGACAAAGGAGACAAGAATATACAATGGGGCAAAGACAGCCTCTTCAATAAATGGTGCTGGGAAAACTGGACAGCTACATGTAAAAGACTGAAGTTAGAACACTTCCTAGAACACTTCCTAGAACACTTAGAACCATACACAAAGATAAACTCAAAATGGATTAAAGACCTAAATGTAAGATCAGAAACTATAAATCTCTTAGAGGAAAACACAGCCACAACACTCAATGACATAAATCAAAGCAAGATCCTCTATGACCCACCTCCTAGAGTAATGGAAATAAAAACAAAAATAAACAAGTGGGGCCTGATTAAGCTTAAAAGCTTTTGCACAACAAAGGAAACTATAAGCAAGGTGAAAAGACAACCCTCAGAATGGGAGAAAATAATAGCAAATGAAACAACTGAAAAAGGATTAATTTCCAAAATATACAAGCAGCTCATACAACTCAATACCAGAAAAACAAACAACCCAATCAAAAAGTATGAAAAAGACCTAAAGAGACATTTCTCCAAAGAAGACATACAGATGGCTAACAAACACATGAAAAGAGGCTCAACATCGCTCATTATTAGAGAAAAGCAAATCAAAACTACAATGAGATATCTCCTCACACTGGTCAAATGGCCATCATCAGAAAGTCTACAAACAATAAATGCTAGAGAGGGTGTGGAGAAGAGGAAATGCTCTTGCACTGTTGGTGGGAATGTAAATTGATACAACCACTATGGAAGACAGTATGGCGATTCCTTAAAAGACTAGGAATAAAGCCACCATATGACCCAGCAATCCCACTCCTACCCATAAACCCTAAGGAAACCAAAACTGAAAAGGACACATGTACCCCAGTGTTCATCGCAGCACTATTTACAATAGCTAGAACATGGAAGCAACTTAGATGTCCATTGATAGATGAATGGATAAAGAAGTATCCATTACTTCTTATACATATAACACAATGCAATATTACTCAGCCATAAAAAGGAACACAT
Source organism: Cervus elaphus (assembly GCF_910594005.1). NCBI lineage: Eukaryota > Metazoa > Chordata > Mammalia > Artiodactyla > Cervidae > Cervus > Cervus elaphus. The sequence goes on from NC_057833.1 coordinate 80,714,956, forward strand.
TTGAGTCAGTTCTAATGAGGTGGATGAACTGAACCTATAGCCTATTATACAGAGTGAAGTAAGTCAGAAAGAGAAAGATAAATATTGTATTCTAGCGCATATATACAGAATCTAGAAAAATGGTACTGAAGAATTTATTTGCAGGGCAGCAGTGGAGAAACAGACATAAAGAATAGACTTGTGGACAAGGGGAGAGGGGAGGAGAGGGTGAGATGTATGGAGAGAGTAACATGGAAACTTACATTACCATATGTAAAACAGATAGCCAACAGCGATTTGCTGTATGTTTCAGGAAACTCACCCAGGCTCTGTATCAACCTAGAGGGGTGGGGTGGGGAGGGAGATGGGAGGGAGGTTCAAAAGGGAGGGGTATATGTACACCTATGGCTGATTCATTTGAGGTTTGACAGAAAACAACAAAATTCTGTAAAGCAGTTATCCTTCAATTAAAAAATAAGTAAGTTAAAAAAAAAGAATGCAATTAGAACTTATGTTTCAAGTTCATTTGGCAAATTTAATTCTGTTTACAAGTTTAACCCCTATAATAAATTACAGAATTTTCAGCTTACCTTGGTAAGGTTAAATGAATGAATAAGATAACTAATGAACTTTTCTCAATTTCCCATTTTCTTACAGCGAGGTATTGATTTTCAATATCTATTGGAAAATACACAGCATGGAAAAAATATCCCATTGTCTCACACATTCTCTTAAGTTTAGGTGAGTAATCCTAAAAACAAATTGAAACATAAGATAGCACAGCTTATTTAACTAAAGATCTAGTCAGCTTCATACTAAAAATCGAAAAACATGCTTTATCATAGGTTATGTTGGATATTCTCTGATTTAAAACTAAAAAAATCATAATCACATTTTAAAAAAATCTTTCAGAGGAAAGGCAAATTTCTTTATAAAATGAAAATAGTAATAGCTTAGCAGTTTGACTGTTTCCTAGTTCAGAAAATGATTTATATTCATAATAAAACTTAAAACAACAGGAGTACAGTATTAAGTTATTTTGCTGTGATATATATTTTTATTATTATTCTTACAAATAACTTCTATTTATTGTTACAGGGTGACAAACATAAATCCATAGATTTATATAGTAAAAAGTGTCTGCCATGAACACTAAAGGAAACAGATATAAAATAAAAATATGCTGGTCTATTACAAATTATCAAAGAGCTGACTCATTTGAAAAGACTCTGATGCTGGGAAAGACTGAAGGCAAGAGAAGGGGACAACAGAGGATGAGATGGCTGGATGTCATCACCGACTCAGTGGACATGAGTTTGAGTAAACTCTGGGAGTTGGTGATGGACAGGGAGGCCTGGCATGCTGCAGTCCATGGGGTCGCAAAGAGTCGGACACGACTGAGCGACTGAACTGATAACAAATTAACTTACTTAGTAATGTTGATTATTACTATGCAATAAATTAGTCATTCCTTTAACATGTATTTGGGAATAATGTATACTCAGTTAGTGAGTAGAAGCTTTGGTTTTCAAAATATTTTGTCTGTTTACCAAAATTGAGTAATATCAAAAAGGAAAGTTAAATGGACTTATTAATCAACAATCTGGAGGATGTTAATATTGAAGGTATTGCATGTGCCACACATATTTATTGAAAATTCAGTTAGAAAGGTAGTTGGTGAACTTTTCTGTGAAGAGCCAGGTGGCAAATTAATAATAGTTTAAGAACCTGCCTGTTTGGGCAGAGGTTTTTTGTTGCATTTAGGTGCCATTATAATTTTATTCTGCTATTAATGTGAAGCAACCGGACACAATATGTTGTGTGTTGCTATGTTCTAATAAAAATTTATAGACAACAAAATTTGAATTTCATATGATTTTCACATCAAAATATTCTTCTTCTGATTTCTTTTTCAATCATTTAAAAATGCAGAAACCAATCTTAGCTCTAGGTTACACAGTAACAGACTTCAGGCCAGATTTGGCCAACAGGCTTTTGTTTTCTGACCCCTGCCTTAGAATAACCCCAGTAGCTGCTGTGAAAAATTGAAGATCATGACAAGGATTAAATTTTGCTATAACCTGAAACAGATTCAAGAATAGGGCTGGCAGGGATTAACTAAAGCAGGCACCGCTAAACACTGTGGAGAATGTATAATGAAGCATTCAAAAGCATAAAGTTCCAAGGACTTAATTTGAATATATTGAAAATACTAAGACATTTTCTTAAGAAAAGCCCAAGATGCTTCCTACTCTTTAAGATGTAATCGTGTATGTAATAAACTATCTGGTTCAGATGCAGTAGTATCATACCCAGAACACAATATTAACTTGCATTTTAAATCAGTGAATACAAAATTTATAAATGTCCTCACCTTAAGGAAAAGATCCATTTCAGGCTGGGTTTCATCTGTATGAATGAGGTAACATCTGACAGTGTTACTCCATAGAGAATGTGAAAACAAGGGGGTAACTTGTAATAAACTAGCCACAGCAATATCCCAGTCATCTGAAAATAAAATTTCTCATAAGTTCCCCAAAAGAATTATTAGAAGACCATATGATAAGATGCCTGAAAGTCTGAAAAAACACAACAGACATCATAGAATGATATTTTATCTCACTTGTAATACTGACATAACTTCTGGAATAACATATTGGAAGGCAATCAGTTCTCTAATCCCAAATTCTATCCTGGGGTTTAAAGCAATCAAAGTCACCAGTGGTCTCTGCTGAGGTACCCATGGCTCCAGTCAAATGTCAGGGAACTACGCCACACGGGCTGTTCAATTAGTTTGTAACTTGAGGAAGGCCTATGTTCCCAGACTGGTTTTACTTGTTTATTATTCTTGAAATATACTGAGTCGAAAAGAAAGTTCAAGAATGGTATAAAATGAAAAGTAACCTAAAGACAGTGAGAATAAATATTTTAAGACATACTTGACTAATTGAAAATGCATTATTTAAAAAATAATTTTCATTTTGCTAATAGATAAATAATTTAATAGTTTTAAGAAAATAATCTGCTGCTTATAACAGCTTAGGTCTGTTGTGGTACTGAAATTCTGAACAGATCTTAAGAGCTGTTTTGAATACCAAATTATACAAAGATAATGAATAAAACTGGGCTTCCCAGGTGGCGCTATTGGTAAAGAACCCGCCTGCCAGTGCAGGAGACATAAGAGACTCTATCCCTGGATCAGGAAGATTCCCTGGAGGAGGGCAAGGCAACCCACTACAGTCCAGTATTCTTGCTTGGAGAATCCCATGGACAGAGGAGCCTGGCAAGCTGCAGTCCATAGGGTGCACATGTGACTGAAGTGACTTAGCACACATAACTTTTCAACACCATCAAAGATGCAAAAGAAAAGACTGAAAACTACTGTTTTTCAGCTGATCTACATTAAACTCTCACTACTCAACTAAAATACCTGAGAATCCAGACCAAAATTTCAGTTATTAGAACTTATTGGTCAGTCAGGCTGGGGACACCATCTGATCCTGATGTGAATTATGTAACTTCATCCTTCCTGGTTAGTGACAAGTATCAGAACATAATGGCCTGACAGAGGAAGACACCCAGAAAACAAGTCTCATGCTCTGCTGATGGCAGTTCTCCCAGCACAAGACTGTAGTACACAAACAGTCATTACCATTAACTAAGCTAATTAGCAAATGGCATGTGTTACCTCTGTTGACATTAGCAAAGGGTCCTTCCACGTCTATAGAACTGTGGGCGAACTCAGGGCCCCGGAAGGATTGCTGAAGCTGGATCATGCTCCCTATAGAAGGCTCACTTCCCAAGGCTCCACCAGTCCAATATTCACACTGGGTTCCAGCAGCTGTAAAGCAGATTTCATCTGATGAAAACCAAATAATATTGAAACTTCAAAACCTTATCAAATATACTCAACAGAATTTCTAATCCAAAAAAGCACTATAAGATTATAAATACAACAAATATTCAAACTTTGATTTTGAAATCAAAAGAATAATTCTGAAAGTACTTTGCCACCAACTTCTGGCATGTTCTAAGGTGGTAGTTAACACAGTTTTGCTTATCTCAATCTTAAAAAGGGGATTAAAGAGAGAAAGATGAAAAGAAATTAGGAATACAATAACCAAAGAAATTATTATAACAGAGAAGAATTAAAAACACTCCCCAACAAAAATTTCTAAAAAACTTTTTTTTCTAACCATATGATTTAGGTAACAGTGTAAAATTTGAAGGGAAGAATTTCAAAGGAAGACTGTTACTGGCACACCAGTAATTAATATTGGTAATTCATTAGGATATAAGCTAAAGATGTAAAGAGTACATTCTCTTTAACCTCCCAGAGGAACAAAATTAATGTCTGAATTAATGAGTACTTACTAACACACATTTTAAAAATAAGTAATATTTGCTATCACATGGAGTCCTTGACTAAACTTAAGTAAACTGGTATTTGGGTGAAAATCTCTGGCAAAACTGATTATTATTTGTAGGTGACAAATAATGAGCAATATTGCCTCAAACATTCCTTCTTCATGTTTATATCAAAATAGGAAGAAAGACCTAGGAGGAAATATTAATTTGTTTTTATTAACTTGCCAAGAGAATTAGAATATAATAGTTTTGAAACACTGTATATTTTAACATATGTCAGCACTGAAATAATCACTAAGACTAATGTCTTAGTCATAATAAGCCATTAAGAACCTGTTCACCTTTTTTCCCTCAAAAGTTAGTAATAAAAGTCTCAGAATGCTGGTCGGATTTCAATGGTATTAAAATGCAAATTAAGAGGGGATTATCAATTGCCGTATTTCACTCCAACATACATTAATTTGGAAGAATACAATTATAGTTTTTTTTATAAATGGGAGAGTGACTGCATTTTCCCACTACACTTAAAATATTGTTCAATGTCAATCACACTTCATTATTTCCTATTAACATAGTGGACATTTTCATTCTATGATTCTGAGTTTTTCTTTATTTCTAGAAAAACATTTAATATACTTAATTATAAAACAAAAACTTTAAAATATTTCAAAAAACTGTATTGGAAACCACTTGATGAAGCATTATGTAGATATTCTGGCAGCTGCAAGAATACATCCATTATGTGGAAAAATGTGACAGAGACGACTAACTGTTCTCCAACATCCATTCTCCCCTTCTTTCTTTAATGACACAACCCCAAACTTTATGTGCATACATGGCTCTCTTACTAGTAATTACATTTTCCCATCTTTCTAGGTATAGGAAGGTATAGACCTGCATGGGGTTTGAGGAAAGTATAGGCCAATGGGGTTTGAGTAGGAGTAATGTGTATATCTTTCAAATTGTGCTTTCAAGGAAAGTAATGTACTCCCCCACTCCCTCTAGCTAAATTGTAGATATGAGGGAACTTGGAGGGGCTATCTTAGACCAGAGAGAGAAAAGCTATGGGTTAAGGTTGGCAGAGCAACAAGATAGAAGGAACCTCAGCTTCTACACCATGGACTTCATAGAAAAGACCTGTTATGAGAAAGAGAAAAAGCAACTCTATTTGTAACAGCAATTACTTACCAGTACAAGGGTTCAAAGTTGGCTCTACAATCATTACACCTATTAATATATTGATATCTCAAAACATTATAAATAGGAAATAAACTTACCAGTAACATCTGTACAGTTGTCATCTGAATCAGACTCTCCAGGATCAAATACATGGATCCCCTGAGCCTGTAGCCTCTGAAGTTTGCTCTCCAACTCTCTCTTGGCCCTCAATAAATCCTGAATTTCATTTTCTTTGGTCTCCCTAAAAATCTTTAAAAGATGTATTTTAATTTTGAAATCCTTTTCCATAAGCAAAAAGTGATGTCATCAACTTTTAAGGGAAAATTCTTTCATTCATAAAATCAATATTCATTTGGTCTTTGTAAGGACCAAAAGGTCTCCTCTTTTTTAAGGTGAATACCTCTATGTCACTGTTTTGTAACTGGAACCCAATGGAATTCCAGGAGGATATATCTAAGGTGTAGGGCTGCTGTGTGTGCTGCCTGATGTTTAGCAAATTTGTCCCCCTCCCACTTATTGCCCTCCTGGAGGAGGGCATGGTTACCTACTCCAGGATTCTTGCCTGGAGAATCCCATGGAGCGAGGAGTCTGTGGACTACAGTCCATAGGGTCACAAAGAGTCGGACACAACTGGAGCGACTTAGCATGCACACTTATTGCCAGTAATGCTCCCCCAAATATTTCTAAATGCTCTACCCTAATACAAACACTTTCCTTCTCCTCCCCCCACCCATTAAAATGTTCACTTTTATACCTTTTCTTTGAGACTGTCTCAAGTTTACCTGGTCCAACTCAAATACTTCAAAAGTAAAAAGTATTTACTTTTTATAAGAGTTTAGTTCTTACACCTTTCATGACTTCTACATCATTTACTTCTATTTACTCATCACAGTGTTATATGAACTTTTAAAATATATTGCTTTATTCCCTGTCACTTTGGGGATAAAGATGTATGAAATTTACCTTAAATTGCCTCTTAACTTTATCTCTGTCATGTTCAAATGTAGCTGCTCTCTCCATTGCTTGGTATTTTGCTTCTAAAGCACTTTCCTTTTCCCGAAGTATCTTCTGGTAAGTTTTTTGAAGTGCCTGGAATAATTTACCTTGTTATTTCTAACAAAAATAGCATGCCTCCCAAATTTTACATTATGTTATATGCATATTGGGCTTCCCTGGTGGCTCAGAAGGTAAAAAATCTACCGGCGATGTGGGAAGACCTGGGTCTGATCCCTGGGTCCGGACGATCCCCTGGAGAAGGAAATGGCAACCCACTCCAGTATTCCTGCCTGGAGAATTTCATGGACAGAGGAGCCTGGCAGGCTATAGTCCATGGGGGGTAGTCAGTCATGACTGAGCAACCAACACTCTCATATACATATTACATATCTCAGAATATGAACAGTCTACTTAGTTTTTCACCAGTTATCAAGAACTGCATACTGCCATTCTATTCAAACATATAATGGGGAAAAAATCCTGCAAATATGCTTGAATTATAAATGAAGATATTCAACATTAAACTTTCAACGGAAATTAATACTTTTTCTTTGAAATACTGCACCAGTTCTGAATCTTCACTACAACTCAGTTTTCCCACCTTTAAGAGAACAAAATCACAATTTATAAGGTTTAACCTGAAGGATAATTATTTCTATGAGACTGTGCACTCTTTGGCTCCATGTCTCACTCCTCTTGCTAGCTCCAAGGCTGATACATTGCAGGTCTTCAGTAAATGTCTGATTGAATGGATTAAATAAATATAGGGTGTGTGTGTGTGTGTGTGTTTTAAATGCCTAGGTATATGAAAAAGGAATAAAAAAAGGTTGCATAAGGAATCAGGATTGGTAACAGAAATAACCTGGGACTCGAACATTTGTCACCCCTTAATGCACTCTGCCCTGTTGCAATTGCATTTGGGGGGTGGGGTTTTAAATGCCTAGGAAGGGTTTGATCAGCTGCCTCAACAGATGTCACCAAAGTCTTTTGCACATCTGTGTGGTCCTGGCAGACCTACTTCCCTGGAGATTAGCATTTGGTACTGCTCTGTGCTTAGTCGCTGAGTCGTGTCCGACTCTTTGAGACCCCATGAACTATAGCCCGCCAGGCTCCTTTGTACATGGGGCTTCCCCAGGTCAGAATACTGGAGTGGGTTGCCATACCCTCCTCCAGTGGATCTTCCCGACCTAGGGATCCAACCAGGGGTTCCTGCATTGCAGGCGGATTCTTTACCAGGGCTTCTCTGATAGCTCAGTTGGTAAAGAATCCGCCTGCAGTGCAGGAGACCCCAGTTCGATTCCTGGGTCAGAAAGATGGACAAGGGATAGGCTACCCACTCGAGTATTCTTGGGTTTCCCTTGTGGCTCAGCTGGTAAAATATCCGCTCGCAATGCAGGAGACCTGGGTTTGACCCCTGAGTTGGGAAAATCCCCTGGAGAAGGGATAAGGCTACCTACTCCAGTATTCTGGCCTTGAGAATTCCATTAAGAGTCGGACACGAGTGAGAGACTTTCGCTTTCACTTTTCTTTACCATCTGAGCTACCAGGGAAGGCCCGAGCATTTGCTGCTCCGGGTTAAAAGCTTCAAGGTGTCTGAATGAATGGCCCAAAGACAGAAAAGTGGGGGGAGGCGGTGGTTGTTAAAGAATCAGTTTAGACCGCAAGGCAGTATGTTCTCTCAAAGTAAAATGCAGAGCAGTTTCTGCTTAACTTTCAAAACTTCTTGGTTTGGAGATGAGACAGGACGGACAAGGGACGAAGTCAGGCGTTCAGGGTCCAGTTGGCAGTGCCGCCGTGCGGCTGCGGGGCGGCGGGCAGACGGCCCCGGGCCTCAGTTCCCACGTGTCGCGGTCATCTCCGGCGAGTGCCCGGGCACAGCATTACCTGCAGCTCGGCCCGCAGCCGCTTGTTCTCCGTGTCCAGCTTGGCCTCCCGGCGGCCCATGGATAACAACTCCTGGTTCTTGCTGACCCGGAAGATCTCGTACTCCTTCTTCAGCCGCTCGTACTCAGCAGCCGCGTATTCCAGCTCGGGCACCGACGAACCAGTAGACTTGAAGCTGGCCCCTAGCAGCCCGCCGCCGCCCGCTCCACGGGGCAGCGAACCCGGCCCGGCTCCCGCAGCCGCCACACCCGCGGCCCGGCGGAACGAGCTGCGCAGCAAGCGGGCCTTGGGCTTCACCTCCACCGGGATCTCACAGGCCTCGCCGCCGCCCGCCCCGTACGTGTCCTCGATCACCTCCCCGCCCGCGGGGCTCACGAGCGACGAAGCAGTACCCATGGCGCCGGCTGGCGCTGCTAATTGCCAGCAGGGTACCAGGAGGGGGCGGGACACGACCGGAGGGATGAGGCGGGGCAGCAGGAAGGGGCGGGGCGATCCTATCAAGGAGGGGCGGGCCAGTGGGCGGGGCAAGAGGGACAGGGCGGGGCCAGAGGAGCAGAACGGATGGGGCGGGGCAGAAGGGCTGGGCTGGGCTAGGTAGCGGAGCTCGCCAGCGGGATGCTGGGCGAGGAGTCCGCGTGGCGCAGCGAGCAGCCGGGATGTGGCTCTGGCCCGCCACTGCACTTTTGTCAGTGCCTACGGGAGGGCGCAAGTAGGCTTCTCACAGTTCCCTCTACCTGGCCAAGACTTCCCTACGGGCGCGTGCCTCACACTGAGCTCTGGCCTGGGGCCCCTTGTTGCTCCACTTCTGTTGCTGCAGCTTCTGTGCTGCGGCCTTTCCAGACGCTGCTCTCCTCCCCCGAAGGCAGTTTGCAGGCGTGTGTGCTCAGTCGGGTCCCACTCTTTAGAATCCCATGGACTGTAGCCTGCCAGGCTCCTTTGCCCATGGGATTATCCCTGCAAGAATACTGGAGTGGGTTTGCCTTTTCCTCTTCTAGGGGATCTTCCCGACCCAAGGATCGAACCCAAAGGCAGTCAGGAAATCAGAAATTTATTGAGAGACTGCTATATGCCTCTCATTATGCATCTCTCAGAATGCCTGCAGTTGGAATGACCAGAGAGACATAGTACCAGCCAAGACAATACTTCTAGGCTTTACAGCCTGAGACCACCAGTTTCACCTTAGACGAGGTGAAAGTTCGACTTTTTGCAACATGGGACATTGGAGACCTGCACTTCAGAGGAATATGGTACATTTCACCCATTAAATGAAAGGATCCACTATGAGCCATATCATAAAACATGAAGAGATGGGGAAACTATTTTAAACTTTTAAGTCAGGAAAAGAGTGGGGTTGTCATCTTCTTGCTTATGCTGTCTTGTGCTCTTGCCCCTCCGCCAAGTTTCTAACCTCTCCAGATTTGGAACCCAGGGTAGGGGGACAGGTGATAGTTGCTCAGTAGTGTCCAACTCTCTGCGACTCCATGGGCTGCAGCACACCAGGCTTCCTGTCCTTCATCTCCTGGATCATGCTCAAACTCTTGTCCATTGTCCTCTGTCGTCCCCTTCTCTTCCTGACCTTTATTATTCCCAGATTACAGTGTTTTCCAATGAGTCGGCTCTTCCCATCAGGTGGCCAAGGTAGTGAAGCTTTGCTTCAGCCTCAGTCCTTCCAGTGAATATTCAGGGTTTATTTCCTTTAGAATTGACTGGTTTGATCTCCTTGCTGCCGGGCGGACTCTCATGAATCTTCTCCAGCACCACAGTACACACAGTACAAAAGCATCAACTCTTTGATGCTCAGCCTTCTTTATGGTTCAAATCTTACATGACCACTGGAAAAACCATAATTTTGACTATAAGGACCTTTGTTGGCAAAGTGATGTATTTCCCTTTTATAGCTTTTATTCCAAGGAGCAAGTGTCTACGTTTGTTATAGCTTTTATTCCAAGGAGCAAGTGTCTTTTAATTTCATGGCTGCAGTCACCAATGCAGTCTGCATTGATTTTGGAGCCCAAGTAAATAAATATGTTACTGTTTCCATTTTCCCCCCATCTCTTTGCTGTGAAGTGATGGGACCAGATGCCATGTTCTTAGTTTTTTGAATGTTGAGTTTTAAGCCAGCTTTTTCTCTGCTTTTTCACCTTCATCAAGAGGCTCTTTAGTTCCTCTTCGCTTTCTGCCATTACGGTGGTGTCATCTGCATATATGAGATTATTGATAGTTCTCCCAGAAATCTTGATTCTGGTTTGTGCATCATTCAGCCTGGCATTTCACATGATGTACTCTGCATATAAGTTAAATAAGCAAGGTGACAACACACTGCCGTGATGTACTCCTTTCCCGATTTGGAACCAGTCATTTGTTCCATGTCTGGTTCTGACTGCTGCCTATTGACCTGCATACAGGTTTCTCAGAAGGCAGGTAAGGCAATCTGGTATTCCCATCTCTTGAAGAGTTTTCCATAGTTTGTTGTGATCTGCGTATTCAAAGGCTTTAACATAGTCAGTGAAGCAGAAGTAGATGTTTTTTTCTGTAATTCCTTTGCTATTTCTATAATTCAGCAGATATTGGCAATTTTATCTCTGGTTCCTCTGCCTTTTCTAAATCCAGCTTGTACATCTGGAAGTTCTCAGTTCACACAATGTTGAAGCCTAGCCTGAAGGATTTTGGGCCTTACCTTGCTAGCATGTGAAATGAATGAGGTTGTGTGATAGTTTGAACATTCTTTGACATTGCTCTTCTTTGGGATTGGAATGAAGATTGACCTTTTCTGATGTTGTGGCCTCTGCTGAGTTTTCCTAATTTGCTGACATATTGAGTGCAGCACTTTAACTGCACCATCTTTTAGGATTTGAAATAGCTCAGCTGGAATTCAGTCATCTTCACTAACTTTGTTCATAGTAATGCTTGCTAAGACTCAGTTGACTTCACACTCCAGGATGTCTGGCTCTAGGTGAAGGACTACAACATCGTGGTTATCTGGGTCATTAAGGCCTTTTTTGTACAGTTCTTCTGTATAGTCTTGCCACCTCTTCTGCTTCTGTTAGGTCAGTACTGTTTCTGCCCTTTATTGTGCCCATTTTTGCATGAAATGTTCCCTTGGGTGTCTCTAATTTTCTTGAAGAGATCTGTAGACTTTCTCATTCTATTGTTTTCCTCTATTTCTTTGCATTGTTTACTTAAGAAGCCTTTCTACTCTTTGGTACTCTGCATTCAGATAGGTATATCTTTCCTTCACTGCTCTGCTTTTCGCATCTTTTCTTTTCTCAGCTATTTGTAAGGCCTCCTCAGACAACCATTTTGCCTTCTTACATCCCCCTCTCCTTGGGGAAGTTTTTATTCACCACCTTCTGTACAATGGTATGAATATCTGTCTGTAGATCTTCAGTCACTCTGTCTACTAGATCCTAGTCCCTTGAATCTATCCATCACCTCCACTGTATAATCATAAAGAATTTGATTTAGGTCATACCTGATTGGCCTAGTGGTTTTCCCTAATTTCTTAAATTTGAGCCTGAATTTTCCAATAAGGAGCCTGCAGTCAGCTCCAGGTCTTGTTTTTGCTAACTGTATAGAACTTTTCTCTCTTCAACTGCAAAGCATATAATCAGTCCGATTTTGGTATTGACCATCTGGTGATGTCCATGTGTAGAGTCATCTCTTGTGCTGTTGGAAGAGGGTGTTTGCTATGACCAGTGTGTGCTCTTGGCAAAACTCTGTTAGCCTTTGCCCTGCTTCATTTTGTACTCCAAGGCAAAACTTGCCTGTTACAGATATCTCTTGACTTCCTACTTTTGCATTCCAGTCTCCTATGATGAAAAGGACATATTTTTTTTTAGTGTTAGTTCTAGGAGGTCTTGTAGGTCTTCATAGAGTTGTTCAAATTCATCTTCTTTATACTAGTGATTGGGGCATAGACTTGGATTACTGTAATATTAAATGGTTTTGCCTTGGAAATGAGCCTGAGATCAATCTGCCATTTTTGAGATTGCACCCAAGTTCTGCATTTCAGATTCTTTCTTTGACTTTGAGGGCTACTTCATTTCTCTAAGGGATTAGATATCATGGTCATCAATTAAATTCACTTCTTCTCATCCATTTAGCTCAGTGAATTATAAAATGTTGATTTCACTCTTGCTTTTGCTCCTGTTTGACCACTTCCAATTTATCTTGATTTGTGGACTTCCCATTCCATGTTCCTATGCAATATCGTTCTTTATGGCATGGGACTTTACTTCCCCACCAGACACATCTACAACTGGGCATTGCTTCTGCTTTGGCTCAGCCTCTACATTCCTCCTGGAGCTATTTTTCTGCTCTTCTCCAGTAGCATATTGGATATCTATTGACCTGGGGGCTTCATCTTTCAGTGTTATCCTCATCCATCAGAGGGCAGAATGAAAACCACAGTCACAGAAAACTAACCAAAATGATCATGTGGATCACAGCTTTGTGTAACTCAATGAAACTATCAGCCATGCTGTGTAGGCTCACACAAGATAAACGGGTCATGGTGGAGAGTTCTGATAAAATGTGGTCCACTGGAGAAGGGAATGGCAAACCACTTCAGCATTCTTGCCTTGAGAACCCCATTAACAGTATGAAAAGGCAAAAAAATATAACACTGCTAGATGAACCCCTAGGTCAGTAGGTGTCCAACATGCTCCTGGAGAAGAGTGGAGAAAAAGAAAGGAAGGAAAAGAAGCTAAATTAATTAGCAGGAGAGGTTGAGCTTTGCTACAATCTCAACAGAGGCCTTAGCCAGTCTACAGGAAGTTTTGAAGCTGGCCCTGAATTTTTCTAATTTTTCTAAACTGGTACTTTATACCCCTATACCAGCTACTGCTGCTAAGTCGCTTCAGTCGTGTCTGACTCTGTGCGACCCCATAGACGGCAGCCCACCAGGCTCCCCCATCCCTGGGATTCTCCAGGCAAGAACACTGAGTGGGTTGTCATTTCCTTCTCCAATGCATGAAAGTGAAAAGTGAAAGTGAAGTCGCTCAGTCATGCCCGATTCTTAGCGACCCCATGGACTGCAGCCTACCAGGCTCCTCCGTCCATGGGATATTCCAGGCAAGAGTACTGAAGTGGGTTGCCATTACCTTCTCCGCCTATACCAGCTAGTTATCATCTTTCTTCAGCCAAAGCAATCCCCAGGAGACTGATGGTGGCGGACTGTCTGTTGGCATCACTTCCAGTGGTTGGAGAAACAAGTCTTTCAGGCATCATATCTACACAACAGAAGACACAATCTTTGCCTCCAAGAACTCTGGAAATGCAGGCCAATTATCACTCCTTCCATCAAAGTAGCTAGTCATATTTTCTTTGACCCTTTAGATTTTCTTCAGGTGAGAGTGCAGACATCAGACCCTTATGTTCTTCAAACTCCAAGAGATACATATTAACTCCTTCAAATAATCTCCTGAGATAAGGAATGTGCATCAGCTGAAGACTTCCATTATTATGCTTGAATAATAGAGTAAAAGGCCGTCACTCATTTCCTCCAAACCAATAGCAAATTTCCCATAGCTTGTGGAGTAAATTCAGATTCTGCAGCCTTAGAACAGTGCCCTGGAGCAATGGCTCTCCTCTCCTCACCTTTAATTTGTCTTGTAACATTCCTCTACCCGTGTTCCTCCACACTAACAGGGCTGATTTTCTTCTGGTCCTTATACCAACATAGCTTCTATTTTTTCTCAGTACTCTGCCAACCCTCATTTCTTTCAAAGTCTAACTTCTTTGCCCAAGAAACTTTCACTGGACAGTCATACCTTTCGAGAGTTTATCATATCAATAGTTTCAATTCAATAATCTTCATCTTTGTGCAAAGATCTGTACTTAACTTTTTCTGAACTTGTTCTCCATTAATTATGTCTCCATTCCATCTATCTTGGTTTTTGGTAGTTGTTACTGTTTTGAGACCATTTATTGCTTAGATTCATCACCAGCAACCTTACTGGACTCCTGCTGAGAATATAATGTAGCACAAATGACTGATGACCCAAAGAAATGTCAAATATGGCTGGGGTTCTCCAAAAGCATAGGAGTTGTCACTGCCTTCTCTAATAACCTTTACATAGTTTTGCCTCCAAAACAAATCCAGGTTTGCTGAGACTATGGAGACTTCTTTCTATATAGTGATTACTGGCTACCTTCTCATCAAGGACAATATACTCATCACGGACAATATATTTCTCATCAAGGACAATATATGTCAGCACAGATACTGACCTTGGATACCTGTTGGTTAATGCCTAAGTGACCTAACTGAGTGGGCCCAGAGGTGACCAGTTAAAAGCTGTTAGCAGATACTCAGTGTGGTTGGTTTCCAACATATTTTTTAATCCTAAACTTACCATAGCATCTGTTCCAATTTTCAACCTCATAATTTGTTTCCCTTCTTTATACTGAATTTACATCACAAACCTCAGTCTGCATTTTGAAGGATAATTTTGAATATAGAATGATGGTAAGGATTAAAGAAGCTTATGGCCAATTAAAGATGGCTAAAAAATGATAAATACTCTATCCATTGTAAAGTGAGGTTTATGATGAAGACAGGCTACATAATTTGTGGGTGGCAGTGCAAAATGAAAATCTAGTGACCTTTGTTCAAAAATTATAAAGAATTTTAAGATAGCAATAAACAAAGCATGGAGTCCTTTTGAGTTCATGTCCCTATGCAATTGCCCTTGAGTTTTTCCAGAGGGCTGTGTGCTTGTTACTCTACCCTGATCATGAACTCCTCTCCTTGAATTTGGTTGGGCTCTGTAACTGCTTTAACCAGTAGACTATGGCAGAAATGACTGTGCCAGTTTCTGAGTCTGGATCTTGAGAGAATGTCAACTTCCACTTCCTGTGTCCTGAAACACCTTTAAAACTTTGAGCTGCCATGTAAGGAGATCTATTACCTCAGCCAAAACTACCAGACTGGAGAGCTTGTGTGTAGGCATTCATGGCAATTGCCCAGCCTTCCAGCCAAGGCATGTGAAGTGAAGTCCTCTGGGACTCTCCAGGTCAACCTATTTCCTAGTTGGATACTACTAAGTGACTTGAGTTGGCACCACAAGGAGAGGAGAAAAATCACACAGTCAACCTCTGCCCAAGTCCTGATCTACAAAATCATGAAATACATACAATTGTTGGTTTAAACCAATGAATTTGAGGATAATTTCTTCTTATACCTAGAGCAAGAGAAAAACTCCCCCACATTTGGCTAGGGTAGCTTGTAAAATTAATAAATAATGCTGCCATCTTTTGAACAATGTGATTTGTAGAGTAAATATCAGTTGTGTAGGTTAGTGTAGGTTTGGTCCCCAGACTATGAATCTCAAAATCACTTGGGATGTTTATTAAGAATTGAGATCCACTGAGGTTTAATTTCTGAGATGGGAGCTTGCAAATCTGCATGTTTAGTTATCTCCCAAGTGACACATACTTTAAGATCTCATAACCACCGAGTTTGCATAAAAATTGTGTCCAGAGGAATCGGGTGGAGAGGGAGATGGGAGGGGGGATCGGGATGGGGAATAAGTGTAAATCTATGGCTGATTCATATCAATGTATGACAAAACCCACTGAAATGTTGTGAAGTAATTAGCCTCCAACTAATAAAAAAATTAAAAAAAAAAAATGTGTCTAGCGGCCAACAGTGATCTAATTCGTCCCTACACAGAGTGTGGTCCAGTAGCAGCGTCACCTTAAAGCAGCAATCCCCAACCTTTTTGGCACCAGGGACTCATTTCATGGAAGACAATTTTTCCACGGACCGGGAGTGGGGAGGATGGTTTGGGGATGATTCAAGTGAATGACATTTATTGTGCACTTTATTTCTAGTCTAATGCTGGCACTGATCTGACAGGAGGTACCAGACTGCAGCCTGGAGGTTGGGAACCCCCTGCTTTAAAGCTTCTTAGGAATCATTCTCAGATTTCATCACAGACCCACGGAATCAATGTGCACATCCAAACGATCCCCAGGTGATTTTAATATACCTTAAAATTTGAGAAACTGCCGTAGAACAGTAATTCTTAACCTTAGTTGCCCAGAAAATCACTTGCAGGACTTAAAAAAAAAAAAAAAAAAAAGCACTGCTGCCTGTTAGGTCATAATATGTAGGGGGTGGGGGGGAAGGGAGGGGTGGAGGGCCAGGGAGGATTTGGCCATCATGTTTTAAAATCTTGGAGGCTTTTGGTCAATAGTCAAAGGGGAAAATCAACGGTTTTATCCTCTGCTAACTCATTATTGCCAAGATGTGTGCAGTCCCCGTTGGAAACCACTATGGCATGTTCGTATGCATCCAGATTCCTGTTTAAGCTTCCCTTCCTTTCATCACATAGCGAGTACACATGTAATTTTGACCATATTGATAGCGTTGTTCTTCAGTTTTGGTGATGACATAGCATCACAAATGGCCAAAATGTCCCCAAGAAAATGTACCACCTTGGGATAAATGACTGTCTAATTGCACATACAGAGAGTTAATAGTCTTTGAAGAGAAAAGAATTTCACGAAGGGAAGACATTCTAATTCTTATTAAAATTGCCAGCCTTCTCCGTGGCCATTTAGTTCTACTCAGTTCTACCACGTGAACTGATTCCTCAAGTCCCTGTTACCAAATTTAGAGACTGATTTCAGGAATTGATTAACAATTGAGAACATCTAATCTGATTAAACACCTGTGATTTAACATTTCTACCATCAGGGGGCAGTGTAATTCAGGAAAACTGGCTTGTTACTTGTATATATTAAAAATAATCATTTTTCTCATGTGAAGATAAAGACTGTATTATAGTAATAATACAGGTATAATTGTTTTCAATAGTGATAAACTACATTGCCATACTTAGTTTTCACCACAAGTAATAACATGACTTCTGGAAATTAGTCATGAAATAGACAAGAGGCAAGGGTCTGTGAACTTTTTCTGTACAGGAACAGATAACAAATATTTTACTTTTTTGGGGCTATTCGGTTTCTATCTCAGCTTTGCCATTACAGCGTAAAAAACATCCATACACAATACATAAGTGAATGGGCATGTCCACATTCTAATTAAACTTTATTTACAAAAACAGATGGCAAGGTTAACTTTGGCTTGAGGTCTATAGTTTGCTGATGCCTGAATTAGAGGGGTAGTTTTCAAACCTGGATAACTTTCAGAAGTACCTGGGGAGCTTGTTAAAAATTTAGAGTCCTGGATTGTACATCAAATCCATCGAATCAAAGTATTTGAGAATGGGGCGTAAAATTTAAAGTATCTGAATTTTTTTTGTCCCTACATGATTCTGAAGCAAGTCCTAATTTAGCAACCATTAGGCCCAAATAGGAGCTTCCCTGGTGGTTCAGTTGGTAAGAATCTGCCTGCAATGCAGGAGACCTGGGTTCAATCCCTGGGTTGGGAATATCCTCTGGAGAAGAGAATGGCTACCCCTCCAGTGTTCTTGCCTGGAGAGTTTCATGGACAGAGGAGCCTGGCTGGCTACAGGGGTTGCAAATAGTCAGACATGACTGACCGACTAACACACACACACACACACACAGGCCAAAATAAAGTTCTCCTTTTAGGGAACTATAAGGTCCTCCTTGGCATATTGTAATTATTTTCTATATGCATGGTATAAAAGATACATATGTAGAGCTTAACGTTCAAATTATCTCTGTGGGCACCTTCAAAGCATATCAGTAAAGGTCTCGTTCCCATATAAATGTTTGTTTTAAGCGACTGGTTTGAGGACTTTTTGTACTATAGCACATCCCAGCCTGTCCTGATTGACAGAGGACCATACTGAATTAATTTGAACAGGGAAGAGGAAGAGATTGAAGAAATGGAAAAAAGGGAAGGAAGAATGTAGAGAGATGATGGAATGTGCAGTGTTTTCCTAGATGTCCCAAATCTTCGATAAATTTCTGCTTTCACAAAAATCTTACTGTGACTGGATTTTTAATTTTTTAATTATTTTTTCTTTTTCTTTTTTTTTTTTTTTTGAGGTGGGGACAGAAATTGGTGAAGGGGAGGGGTTTAATGCTTAAGTGAGTACAAGAGTGAAACAAGGGCAGGGGAGAACAAGATGGTGGAGGAGTAGGTGGACGTGGAATACATCTTTCTCCACCGATACATCAGGAATACACCTTCAGACACAGAAGCGAATGCAGAATACCAGCTGAGAGTGGACAGGAGTACCTGACCAGTGGAAAAGAATATACAGACCCACGCAAAACTCAGTGGGACAAAGGAACTAGGAGGAAAAACAGGAATGTTAGTAGGACTGAACCTGTCCAAGGTGGGTGGGGGGAACTGAAGCAGGGGTCCGATTCCCATATCGTGGCAATTGTCTGAGTCAGAGGAGAATCATTTAAGACTGAGAGTGAAACCGCTGATCTGTGGCAACCTAAATGCAATGAGAATCAGACAGTCCTTGCGCAGCTATACATACCCCAGACAGGGATGCAGGTCCCCTAGAAGGTGCAGCAGCTGGGAGCTGGAGTTTAGGGATTGTGGAGCAATCCCTGGGTGATAGCTTCTGATGACTGCAGAAAGACGGATCGAGGGGATGTGAGGGAGGAGACTGTGGTGGGAGATACCTGTGGAGGAAAGTTGAGAAGCCATGGAAGCAAGGCAATATTGCTGAGTCACGTGTAGGGGGTGGAGCCACTATTATAGCCTCTCTCCCCCCACAGGCCAACATTGGCAGCTGAACAATATAGAGAGGCTGGCCCATCAAACGCCTGATGCACTGAACTACAGAGTAGGACCCCACCCAGGGTGCCCCTTTAAGTGCCTGACTCACCGATCTACAGAGTAGAACCCCAGCAAGGGGTACCCTCTATGTGCCTGACATGCGGAACAACCAAGAGGGACCCCAGGCAAGGGAGCCCTCTAAGTGGAGGCCTTCTGTTCACCAGCTACAAGAGACTGGAAAAAAAGACTCCGATAGGGCCATAACTCCTGTGGTGGAGGCAGTCCGTGTCCCTGCACATTTGGAGCCACCAGGGTCCCCGCAAGCCAAGCAGCTGCGCCACCTTCATGCTCAGCACTCACTGGGGCAGAGCTGCCACAGGCAAAAAAAAGGCTTGCATCTATGTGTGCAGGTCCCTTTGGTAGTGTCTGACTCTTTGCAACCCTGTAGACTGTGGCCTGCCAGGCTTCTCTGTCAGGGAGGGATAGGTTATCTCCAGGCAAGGATACTGGAGCATGTTGACCCATACTGGTTGCCATACCCTTCTAGAGCACTTTATTTCCTGCTGCCCCAGCCACCAACCCCCCTGAGTACCTGGTGCTGCCAGAACCCCTGTGACCCAAGCAGCTGCACCACCTCCACACCTGGCCCTCACAGAGGCAGACTCAAGTCCTCCAGGGCAGCCTCAGGAGCAAACCCCAGTGGACAACCCACATGCAGAGGTGGAAATAAAACCACAATTGAAGCCCAGGGGCAGGGTGGCTAAGGAAGAAGACCCAAAACCTTCCCACCAACTGTACAAGCTGCAAATTAAATCCACATAATCAACCAGGCAGACTCTGTGTCTATGGAATATATAGAAGGGCATTGAGAGCTCCCACAAAGAAAACGCACTAGTTCTGATAGCTGTGGACCTTGGAGGCAAGAACAAGAGGAGTAGGACCAGATCAGAATCTGATTCTTTTGGATTTTTTTCTCCTTCCCCGCCCTCCTACCCCACATTGTAGCTGTCGATTTTATTGGCAGTATGAAATCTAATTAAACTTTTGAGCTTTTTATTTTCTTTTTTTCCTCAGTGACATTTTTTATTGTTTTTATAAATCCCTGTCTCTACGTTGGGCTTTTGCAGTTCTGGGGCGTTTTCCTTTTTTTCTTTTCTCTTGTTTTAATTTTTTAAACCGATTATTATTTTTTCTACATTTATTCCTTTATTTGCTTTTCCTACTGTTCTTTTCACCTTGAAGTTAATCTTTAATGTATATAGATCTTCTTTATCTACCTCTATTTAACTTTGCATATCTATTCTTTCTTTCCTTTCCTCTCAAACATATTTGTTAGTTTTATTTTCATTGCTTTATTCCTGAATTGGCACCTTGCATTAGTTTTGTTTTCCAGTTTATGCTTTAGATAGTTTTGTTCTGGTATACACAATTTTTGTTTTCCTTTGTTTGCTGGGTCAGTCTATTGTACTTTATTTCTGTTGGACTGTTTTTATTTTGCTTATGGGTATGTATGCATCAGTGTATATTAAATCACACTTTTTATTGTTGTTATAAACATCTGCCTCTACGTTGGGCTTTTACAGTTCTGGGGCATTTTCCTTTTTTCTTTCTTCTTCCATTTTTTTCTTTCTTTTCTCTTTTTTTATAATTTTAGCTTTTAATTTTTTTAGCCTATTATATTTTTCTACATTTATTCTTTTGTTTGCCTTTCTTGATGTCCTTTTCTCCTTGCAGTTAATCTTTAGTGTATATGAATCTTCTTCATTTACCTCTAGTTAAATTTGCATATCTATTCTTTCTTTCCTTTCCTCTCAACAAATATGTTAGTTTTGTTTTCATTGTTTTATTTCCCCATCTAGCACCTTGCTTTAGTTTTGTTTTCCACTTTGTGCTTTAGTTAATTTTGTTCTTAACTGGTAAATATAATTTTTGATTTCTTTTGTTCTCCAGGTCTATCTATCATGCTTTATTTTTGTTGGACTGTTTTGACTTGTGGGTGTATATGTATATGGGTATATTCCATTATTTTAATTGTTATTTACCTGATTTTGTAACTGCTATTTGTCTGGCATTCATTTTTTGTTTCTTGTTTTTGGATATTTGTTTTAATCTCACTTAATCTCAAATAGTGAGAACTCATACAAAGCAAACCAGTAGCACCCTGTGAAGCCTCATCTAAACAACAAGCAAAGCAAAAATACAAACCTAATCATCAGCAGACAGGATTACCCCCTCACTCAGCCTTGCCCATCAGAGGAAAAACAAACAAACAAACAAACTTGGCACAAATCTCACCCTATATGAAGCTTACACATACCACTGGACCAATCATAGGCGGGCATAAACCAAAAGGAAGAAAGAATTCAGCCTTGAAGCCTGGAGAAAGGAGACCTCAAACACAATAAGTTAAAAAAAAATAATGCAAAAGCAGAGGAATACTATACAAATGAAGGAACAAATTAGAAACACAGAAGTCCAAATAAATGAAGATGAAATAGACAAACTACCTGAAAAAGAATTCAGAATAATGATAGTAAAGATGATAAAAAACCTTGAGAACAGAACGGAGAAAATGCAAGAATCAATTAACAAAGACCTAGAAGAATTAAAGAATAAACATGCAGAAACAAACAACACAATTACTGAAATTAAAGATGCACTGGAAGGAATCAATAGCAGAATATCTGAAGCAGAAAAAGGAATCAATGAGCTGGAAAATAAAATGGTGGAAATAACTTCTGAAGAGCAGAATAAAGTAAAAAGAATGAAAAGAACTGAGGAAAGTCTCAGAGACCTCAGGGACAATATCAAACACACCAACATTTGAATTATAGGGGTCCCAGAAGAAGGAGAGAAAAAGAAAGGGTATGAGAAAATTTTTGAAGAGATTAGAGTTGAAAATTTCTCCAACATGGAAAACGAAAAAGTAAATCAAGCTCAAGAGGCCCAAAGAGTCCCACACATGATAAACCCAAGGAGAAACATCCCAAGACAATACAAATCAAACCAACAAAGATTAAACAGAAAAAAAGAGTATTAAAAGCAGCAAGGGAGAAGCAACAAGTAACATACAGGGGAAACCCCATACATTTATTTGTTTATTTATTTTTCTTTTTTCTTTTTTTTTATTAGTTGGAGGCTAATTACTTCACAACATTTCAGTGGGTTTTGTCATACATTGACATGAATCAGCCATGGAGTTACATGTATTCCCCATCCCGATCCCCCGTCCCACCTCCCTTACCCCATACATTTAACAGCTGATCTTTCAGCAGAAACTCTGCAGGTCAGAAGGGAATGGAAGGATTATATTTAAAGTACTAAAAGGGAAAAATCTACAACCAAGATTACTGTACCTGGCAAGGATCTCCTTCAAAATTGATGGAGAAATCAAAAGCTTTTCAGACAAGCAGTTAAGAGAATTCAGTACCACCAAACCAACTTTACAAAAATCGTTAAAGGGACTTATATAGTTAGGAAATACAAGAGAGGAAAAAGATCTACAAAATCAACCCCAAACAATTAAGAAAATGGAAATAGGAACATATACATCAATAATTACTTTAAATGTAAATGGATTAAATGCTCCAATCAAAAGACACATACTGGCTGAATGGATACAAAAACAAGACCCATATATATGCTGTCTAAAAGAAACCCACTTTGGATCTAAAGACACATATAGACTGAAACTGAGAGGATGGAAAAATATATTCCATGCAAATGGGAAGCAAAGAAAGCTGGAGTAACACCCTCATATCAGACAAAATAGAATTTAAAATAAAGAATATTTATATATAATATATATATGTATACATATAATATAAAATAAAGAATATTTATATATACAATATTTATATTATATATATATAAAATACTTATATATAAAATAAAGAATACCTCTCCTTACAAGAGATAAGGAAGGACACTGCATAATGATCAAGGGATCAATCCAAGAGGAAGACACAGCAATTGTAAATATCTATGTATCCAGCATAGGAGCACTTCAATACAAAAGTAAACAAGGGACCTGATTAAACTTAAAAGCTTTTGCACAACAAAGGAAGCTATAAGCAAGGTGAAAAGACAACCCTCAGAATGGGAGAAAATAATAGCAAAGGAAACAACTGACAAAGGATTAATTTCCAAAATATACAAGCAGCTCTTACAACTCAACACCAGAAAAACAAACAACCCAATCAAAAAGTGGGAAAAAGACCTAAAGAGACACCAAAGACCTAAAGAGACACTTCTCCAAAGAAGACATAGATGGCTATCAAATATATGAAAAGATGCTCAACATCCTTATCATCAGAGAAGTGCAAATCAAAACTACAATGAGATATCACCTCCCATGGGTGAGAATGGCCATCATCAAAGTCTACAAAAAATAAATGCTGGAGTGGGCATGGAGAAAACGGAGCGCTCTTTCACTGTTGGTGGGAAGGTACAGCCACTATGGAAGATGGTATGGAGACTACTTTAAAAACTAGGAATAAAACCATCATATGACCCAGCAATCCCACTCCTACGCATTAATCCTGAGGAAACCAAAACTAAAAAAGACACAGGAATCCCTGTGTTCATTGCAGCCCTATTTACAATACCTAGAATATGGAAGCAACCTAGATGTCCATCGATAGATGAATGGATAAAGAAGTTGTGGTACATATATGCAATGCAATATTACTCAACCATAAAAAGGAATGCATTTGAATCAGTTCTGTTGAGGTGGATGAACCTAGAACCTATTATACAGAGTGAAGTAAGTCAGAAAGGGAAATATAAATATTCTAATGCACACACACGGAATCTAGAAAAATTGTACTGAAGAATTTATTTACAGGGCAGCAATGGAGAAACAGACATAGAGAATAGACTTATGGACATGGGGAGAGGGGAGGAGAGGGTGAGATGTATGGAAAGAATAGCATGGCAACTTACATTACCATGTGTAAAATAGATAGCCAATGGGAATTTGCTGTATGTCTCAGGAAACTCACAGAGGGGCCCTATATCAACCTAGAGGGGTGGGATGGGGAGGGAGATAAGTGAGGAGACATACGTATACCTGTGGCTGATTCATGTTGAGTTTTGACAGAAAACAACAAAATTCTGTAAAGCAATTATCCTTCAATAAAAAAATAAAAAGAAAAAATAATTAATTAAAAAAATTGTGAAACAAAGGCAACACACACAGATGTAGTAAAAGGGTAATTAGTAAGAGCATTTTAAATATGGAGTGTCTGTTCCTTATGAAATGTGTTCTCTAAAGGTTGGCTCACCCTGGACCCTTTTGCATTGGACTAAGGAAATGTATGGACATATAGATGGCCATGCTTTAAAAAGAGCTGCAGAGAATTTTCTGGCAGTCCAGTGGTTAGAACTATACGCTTTCTCTGCTGAGGGCCCAGGTTCAGTCACTGGTCGGGGAGCTGATTCCCACAAGCTGCATGGTGTGGTCAAAACAAAAAAATAAAAAGAGCTGCAGTGAGTCTTGTTAAGAATATTCTATCAAGTAGCCATTATACTCACCATTAATAAAAATCAATGGGGTCTTCCCTGGTGGTCCAATGGTAAAGAACACACCTTTCAATGTAGGGGACATGGGTTTGATCATTGGTCGAGAGCTAAGGTCCCACATTCCTCTGGGCGGCTAAGCCGATGTACTGCAATGAAGAGCTATAGCACAGCCCCTCCTCTACCCAGAAAAAAAAAAATTAAAAAAAAAAATAAAGTCAGGGAACATTAGACTGTCATTTCCATGTATCAGTAATTCACTTAAGGGAAACTTCACCTGTGAGAAATTCCACTCAAAACCCATAAGTGGAAAAGGAGAAAAGTGATGTCTGTAAAAGTCTTTGCACTTTGCATGGCCAACATTCAATAACTCCGAGGAGAGAATCTGAGGTCTCCATGAAGATCCTATGCACTATTATTTTAGATACTGGCTCCCAAATTTACAGCAGATTACAGGGTGGGAACATTGCAGTAGTGAAAACAGCAGCTATGGCCTGAAGTCAAGGAAGAAGCAGGGAAACTAGAAATTAGGAGATTTTTTTTTTTTTTTAAGTAGGTAGTCTAGAATTTTTAAAAAAGAAGTTTACCATTCCTGATGTCCCTTTGCACATTGTAAGATAATATAATATTCAATGTCAATAATAATCATTCCTTCAGTTCAATTCAGTTGCTCAGTCATGTCTGACACTTTGCGACTCCATGGACTGCAGCATGCCATGCTTCCCTGTCCATCACCAACTCCCAGAGCTTGCTCAAACTCATGTCCATTGAGTCGGTGATGCCATCCAATAATCGAATCCTTTGTTATCCCCTTCTCCTCCTGCCTTCAATCTTTCCCAGCATCAGGGTCTTTTCCAAGGAGTTAGCTCTTAGCATCAGGTGGCCAAAGTACTGGAGCTTCAGCTTCAGCATCAGTCCTTCCAATGAATATTCAGGACGGATTTCCTTTGGGATTGACTGATTGGATCTCCTTGCAGTCCTAGGGACTCTCAAGAGTCTTCTCCAGCACCACAGTTCAAAAGCATCAATTCTTCGGTGCTCAACTTTCTTTATAGTCCAACTCTCACATCCATACATAACTACTGGAAAAACCATAGCTTTGACTAGATGGACCTTTGTTGGCAAAGTAATGTCTCTGCTTTTTCATATGCTGTCTAGGTTGGTCATAGTTTTTCTTCCAAGGAGCAACAATCTTTTAATTTCATGGCTTCATTCACCATCTGCAGTTATTTTGGAACCCAAGAAAATAAAGTCTGTCACTGTTTCCATTGTTTCCCCATCTATTTCCCATGAAGTGATCGGACCAGATGCCATGATCTTAGTTTTTTGAATGTTGAGTTTTAAGCCAACTTTGTCACTCTTCTCTTTCACTTTCATCAAGGGACTCTAGTTTCTCTTTGCTTTCTGCCATAAGGGTGGTGTCATCTGCTTATCTGAGGTTATTGATATTTCTCCCAGCAATCTTGATTCCAGCTTGTCATTCATCCAGCCTGGCATTTCACAGGATGTACTCTGCATAGAAGTTAAATAAGCAGAGTGACAACATACAGCCTTGACATACTCCTTTACCAACTTTGAACCAGTCTGCTCTTCCATGTCCAGTTCTAACTGTTGCTTCTTGACCTGCATACAGGTTTCTCAGGAAACAGGTAAGGTGGTCTGGTGTTTTCATCTCTCGAAAGTTTTCTATAGTTTGTTGTGATCCACACAGTCAAAAGCTTTAGCTTAGTCAATGAAGCAAAAGTAGTTTTGTTTTGTTTTTCAAATTCTCTTGCTTTCTCTATAATCCAACGAATGTTGGCAATTTGATCTCTGGCTCCTTTTCCTTTTCTGAATCTAGCTTGTACACCTGGAAGTTCTTGGTTGATGTATTGCTGAAGCCGTTTGAAGGATTTTGAGCATTATCTTCTTAGCATGTGAATAGAACTCAATTGCACGGTAGTTTGAACATTCTTTGCAATTGCCTTTCTTTGGGATTGGAATGAAAACTGGCCTTTTCCAGTCCTGTGGCTGCTGCTGAATTTTCCAAATTTGCTGGCATATTCAATGCAGCACTTTCACAGCATCGTATTTTGGGATTTGAAATAGTTCAACTGGAATTCCATCGCCTTCATTAGCTTTGTTCATAGTAATGCTTCCTGACACCCATGACATCACACTCCAGGATGTCTGGCTCTAGGTGAGTGATCCCCCCATTGTGGTATTTCAGGTTATAAAAACCTGTTTTGAACCGTTCTTCTGTGTATTATTGTCACTTCTTCTTATTCTCTTCTGCTTCTGATCACATGGATCAGAGCCTTGTGTAATCCAATGAAGCCCAATAACTAAATGAAGCTATGAGCCATGCCATGCAGTGTGACCAAGGATTGGAGAGTTCTGACAAAACGTGGTCCACTGGAGAAGAGGATGGCAAACCACTTCTGTATTCTTGCCTCGGGAACCCCATGAATAGGATGAAATGGCCAAAAGATATGATACCTGAAGATGAACCCCCAGGTTGGAAGGTGTCCAATATGCTACTGGAGAAGAGCAGAGAAATAGCTCCAGAAAGAATGAAGAGGCTGCAACAAAATGAAAATGATGCTTAGTTGTAGATGTGTCTGGTTTGTGGCTTCAATGAAGGGTGTCGGATTTGTGGCCTCTGGAGGAGAAAATTCCAATCTGGGGCCAGAGAGGAGGCTTGATCACTCAGAGCTTTTGCGTAGCAGAGTTTTCAGTTCAGTCGTTCAGTCATGTCCAACTCTTTGCGACCCCATGAACCACAGCACGCCAGGTCTCCCTGTCCATCACCAACTCCCAGAGTCCACCCAAACCCACGTCCATCGAGTCAGTGATGCCATCCAACCATCTCATCCTCTGTCATCCCCTTCTCCTCCTGCCCTCAATCTTTCCCATCATCAGCGTCTTTTCCAATGAGTCAGCTCTTCGCATCAGGTGGCCAAAGTATTGGAGTTTCAGCTTCAACATCAGTCCTTCCAATGAACACCCAGGACTGATCTTCTTTAGGATGGACTGGTTGGATCTCCTTGCAGTCCAAGGGACTCTGAGGAGTCTTCTCCAACACCACAGTTCAAAAGCATCAATTCTTTGGCGCTCAGCTTTCTTTATAGCAGAGTTTTATTACAGTGAAAAAGGGAGAGAAAAAGCTTCTGACATACACCTCAGAAGGGGGAAGAGAGTGCCCCACTGGCTAGTCTTACCAAGGCCTTATATACTTTTTCAATTGGTTACTAACGATAGAAAGGTCTTACCAGACCCACTCCCAAAACATACATCTTAAGATAGCAGGATTAGTCAGAAGGTTCCTTTGAAGAAGGAGAAACATGTCCTCAAGCAAGATACATTGTTATTTTATAATCATCAGTACAGAGCTTAAGGAAAAACACATTCTTGAGAAAGATGAGTTGTTCTGTTGTATAATCAATAGCTCTAGGTTTAAAGAAAATTAATCTTAGGCAAAATAGATTATTGCTGTAACAACTCAGAGCTTAAGATAAAAACATATTATGTTACTGAGACAGAGGAATGTAAAAAAAAATGTTTATCTTTTTCTGTTCCTCCAGGGCCCCAGACTCTGTTTCAACCTACCTAAGAAATAACTCTCTCATGGTGGTCAAAGTAAGATCTGATGCTATATAGAACAATATTGCATAGGAACCTGAACTATTAGGTCCATGAATCAAGGTAAATTAGATGTGGTCAAGCAGGAGATGGCAAGAGTGAATATCAAAATTAGGACTCAGTGAACTAAAATGGATGGGAATGTGTAAATTTAATTCAGATGACAATTATAGCTACAACTGTGGTAAGAAATGGAGTAGACCTCATTGTAACAAGACTGTCTGAAATGCAGTACTTGTATGCAATCTCAAAAATGACAGAATGACCTCAGTTTGTTTCCAAGGCAAATCATTCAACATTTTAGTAATTCAACTCTGTGCTCCAATCACTAATGTTGAAGAAGCTGAAGCTGAAAGGTTCTATGAAGACCTATAAGACCTCCTAGAACAAACACCAAAAACATGTCTTTTTCATCACAGGGGATTGAAATGCAAAAGTAGGATGTCAAGACAGACTTAGAATAACAGGCAGTTTGGTGTTGGAATACAAAATGAAGCAGGGCAAAGGCTAACAGTTTTGTCAAGAGAACACACTGGTCATAACAAACACCCTTTTCCAACAACACTAGAGATGACTCTGCACATGGAAATCACTAGAAGGTCAATACCAAAATCAGATTGATTTTATACTTTGTATCCAAAGAGGGGGAAGCTCTATACAGTCAGCAAAAACAAGACTGGAGGTAACCGTGGCTCAGATAATCAGCTCCTTATTGCAAAATTCAAGCTCAAAGTGAAGAAAATAGGAAAAACCTCTAGGCCATTCAGGTATGATATAAATCAAATACCTTATGACAAATAGATTCAAGGGACTAGATCTGATTATCAGAGTGCCTGAGGAGCTAAGGATGGAGGTTTGTAACATTGAACATGAGGTAGTGACCAAAATCACCCCCAAGAAAGAGAAATCCAAGAAGTCAAAATGGTTATCTGAGGAGGCCTTACAAATAGCTGAGAAAAGAAGAGAAAGGAAAGGCAAAGGAGAAAGGGAAAGCTATACCAAACTGAATGCAGAGTTCCAGGCAATAGCAAGGAGAGAAAGCAAGCCTTCTTAAGTGAACAATGCACAGAAATAGAGGAAAGCATTAGAATGGGAAAGGCTAGAGATCTCTTTAAGAAAACTGGAGATACCAAGGGAACATTTCATGCAGATAGTTGCTTGTAGTAGCTTCTTATGATCCTTTGTATTTCTGTGGTGTCAGTTGTTACTTCTCCTTTTTAATTTCTAATTTTATTGACTCATATCCTCTTCCCTTTTTTCTACATGAGTCTGGCTAAAGGTTTATCAACTTTGTTTATCTTCTCAAAGAATCACCTTTTATTTTTATTGATTGTTGCTGCAATTTTTTCATTTCTCTTTCATTTATTTCTGCTCTGATTTCTGTAATTTCTTTTCTTCTGTTATCCTTTTTTATTCTTATTTGTCTAGTTGCCTTAGGCATAAGGTTAGGTTGTTTATATGAATTTTTTTTTGTTTTTGTTTTTTGATGTAAGATTGTATTCTAAAGCTCCCTCTTAGAACTGCTTTTGCTGCATTCTATATATTTTGGGTCATAGTGTTTTCATTGTCATTTGTTTCTAGCTGCTTTTGATTACTTCTTTGGTTTCTTCAGTGATCTTTTGGTTATTTCCTCAGCTATCAATGCAAAGAAATAGAGGAAAACAATAGAATGGGAAAGACTAGAGAACTCTTCAAGAAAACTAGAGATATCAAGGGAACATTTCATGCAAAGATGGGCTCAATAAAGGACAGAAATGGTATGGACCTAACAGAAGCAGAAGATATTAAGAAGAGGTGGCAAGAATACACAGAAAAACTGTACAAAAAAGATCTTCACGACCCAGATAATCACGGTGGTGTGATCACTCACCTAGAGCCAGCCATCCTGGAATGTGAAGTCAAGTGGGCCTTAGGAAACATCACTACAAACAAAGCTAGTGGAGGTGATGGAATTCCAGTTGAGCTATTTCAAATCCTGAAAGATGATGCTGTGAAAGTGCTGCACTCAATATGCCAGCAAATTTGGAAAACTCAGCAGTGGCCACAGGGCTGGAAAAGGTCAGTTTTCATTCCAATCCCAAAGAAAGGCAATGCCAAAGAAAGCTCAAACTACTGCATAATTGCACTCATCTCACACACTAGTAAAGTGATGCTTAAAATTCTCCAAGCCAGGCTTCAGCAATACGTGAACCGTGAACTTCCAGATGTTCAAGCTGGTTTTAGAAAAGGCAGAGGAACCAGAGATCAAATTGTCAACATCCGCTGTATCATCAAAAAAGCAAGAAGAGTTCCAGAAAAACATCTATTTCTGCTTTATTGACTATGCCAAGCCTTTGACAGTGTGGATCACAACAAATTGTGGAAAATTCTGAAAGATGTGGGCATACCAGACCACCTGATCTGCCTCTTGAGAAGCCTGTATTCAGGTCAGGAAGCAACAGTTAGAACTGGACATGGAACAACACACTGGTTCCAAATAGGAAAAGGAGTATGTCAAGGCTGTATATTGTCACCCTGCTTATTTAACTTATATGCAGAGTACATCATGAGAAATGCTGGGCTGGAGGAAGCATAAGCTGGAATCAAGATTGCTGGGAGAAATATCAATAACCTCAGATATGCAGATGACACCACCCTTATGGCAGAAAGCGAAGAAGAACTAAAGAATCTCTTGATGAAAGTGAAAGAGGAGAGTGAAAAAGTTGGCTTAAAGCTCAGCATTCAGAAAACTAAGATCATGGCATCTGGTCCCATCACTTCATGGCAAGTAGGTGGGGAAACAGTGGAAACAATGGCTGACTTAATTTTTCTGGGCTCCAAAATCACTGCAGATGGTGACTGCAGCCATGAAATGAAAAGACTCTTACTCCTTGGAAGGAAAGTTAGACCAACCTAGACAGCATATTAAAAAACAGAGACATTACTTTGCCAACAAAGGTCCATGTAGTTAAGGCTATGGTTTTTGCAGTGGTCATGTATGGATGTGAGAGTTGAACTATAAAGAAAGCTGAATGCCAAAGAATTGATGCTTTTGAATTGTGGTGTTGGAGAAGACTCTTGAGAGTCCCTTGGGCTGCAAGGAGATCCAACCAGTCCATCCTAAAGAAGATCAGTCCTGGGTGTTCATTGGAAGGACTGATGCTGAAGCTGAAACTCCAATACTTTGGCCACCTGATGCGAAGAGCTGACTCATTGGAAAAGACGCTGATGCTGGAAAAGATTGAGGGCAGGAGGAGAAGGGGATGACAGAGGATGAGATGGTTGGATGGCATCACCGACTCGATGGACATGGATCTGGATCGACTCTGGGAGTTGGTGATGGACAGGGAGACCTGGCGTGCTGCGGTACATGGGGTCGCAAAGAGTTGGACACGACTGAGTGACTGAACTGAACTGCAAAGCATATTGTTTATCTTTCATGTGTTTGTGTTTTTTACATTTTTTCCTGTAATAATTATATTTTTTTAAGATTTATTTATTTATTGATGTGGACCATTTTTATATTATTTATTAAACTTGTTAGAATATTGCTTCTGTTTTGTATTTCAGTGTTTTGGCCTCAAGGTCTATGTGATCTTAGCTCCCATACCAGGGACTGAACCCATACTCCCTGCATTGAAAGTCAAAGTCTTAACCATTGGACCACCAGGGAAGCCCCCAGTAATTGATTTCTAATCTCACAGCTTTGTGGTTAGAGAAGATACTTGATAAAATTTCAATTTTCTTTAATTTACTAAGGCTTGATTTGTGACCCAAGATATAATATCCCAGAGAATGTTCTGTGTGCACTTGAGAAGAATGTGTATTCTGCTGCTTTCAGATGGAACGTCCAGTTTTTGTTGTTTAGTTGCTAAGTCAAGTCTGACTCTTTGTGACCCCATGGACTGCAGCACGCCAGGCTTCCCTGTCCTTCACTATCTCCCAGAGCTTGCTCAAACTCATGTTCAACAAGTCAGTGATGCTATACAACCATCTCATCCTCTGTCACCCCCTTCTCCTCCTGCCTTCAATCTTTTCCAGCATCATGGCCTTTTCCAGTGAGTCAGCTCTTCATATCAGATGGTCAAGTATTACAGCCTCAGGTTCAGCATCAATTCTTCTAATGAATATTCAGAGTTGATTTCCTCTGTGACTGACTGGTTTGGTCTCCATGCAGTCCATTGACTGTTCTATAAATACCTATTAAGTCTATCTGGTCTAATGTGTCATGTAAGAATTGTGTTTCCTTATTAATTTTCTGTCTGGATGATCTATTCACTGGTGTAGCTGGAGTGCTGAGGCCCCCAGTATTATTGTGTGACTGTCAATTTCATCTTTTATGTCTATTAACCTTTGCCTTATGTGGTGCTTCTCTGTTGATATATAAATATTTACAATTTTTAAATTTTCTTCAAGGATCGATTCCTTATCTTTATATAGGGTCCTTTATTGTATCTTGTAATTGTTTTTATTTTAAAGTTTATTTTTTATGGTATGAGTATTGCTATTCCAGTCTTCTTTTGTTTGCCATTTGCAGGTTATATCTTTTCCCATCCCCTCCCTTTCAGTCTCTATGTAGGTCTGAAGTGAGTCTCTAGAAGATAGCATATCATGGGTCTTTTTAAAAAATCCATTCAGTCAGTCTGGGTCTTTTGGTTGGAGCACTTAATCACTTTCATTTAATATAATTATAGATAAGCATGTTCCCATCACCATTTTCATAATTGTTTTGTTTTTGTAGGTCTTTTTACTTCTCTTATGTTCCCCACCTAGAGAAATTCCTTTAGCATTTGTTGTAAAGCTGGTTTGGTGATGCTGAATTCTTTTAGCTTTTGCTTGCTCTGTAAAACTTCATTTCTCCATTGAATCTGAATGGTATCTTTGCTGGGTAGAGTAACCTTGGTTGTAGGTTTTTCCTTCCCTTCACTTTAAATATGTCACACCACTCCATTCTGGCCTTCAGAATGTAATGTAAATGTAATGAAAAAATGTAATGTAATTACATTCAATGTAATGAAAAAACAGCTGATAACCGCATGAGGATTTCCCAATATGTTATCTGTTGTTTTTCCATTGATGTTAATATTTTTTCTTTGTATTAAATTTTGGCTGGCTTAATCAATATGTGTCTTGGCATATTTCTCCTTAGGTTTACCCTGTATTGGACTTATTGCATTTCCCAGACTTCGGTGACTATTTCCTTTCCCAGGTTAGGGAAGTTTCCTCCTATAATTTCTCCAACTATTTTCTCAGGCACTTTCTCTTTTTCTTCTTCTTCTGAGACCCAAATAATTTGAGTATGGATGTGTTTAATGTTGTCCCAGAGGTCTCTGAAACTCTCCTCATTTCTTTTCATTCTTTATTCTGTATTCTGCTCTGCAGTAGTTATTTCCACTCTTCTATCTTCTAGCTCACTTATCCATTCTTCAGGCTCAGTTATTCTACTACTGATTCCTTCCAGCATATTTTCCATTTCAGTTATTGTGTTGTTAATTACACACAATGAACATATTCATTTTTTTTTTGTTCTTCAGCTCCCTGGGTCCTTGTTAAACATTTATTGTATCTGCTTGACCTGTGCCTCTCTTCTGTTTCTGACAGCTTGGGTCATCTTTACTATCATTACTCCGAATTCTTTTTCAGGTAGAGTTCCTTTTTCCTCTTTATTTATTTGATCTTATGGGTCTTTACCTTGCTCCTTCACCTGTAGCCTATTTCACTGTTGTCTCATTTTGTCCAACTTACTGTGTTTGTGGTCTCCTTTCTTCAGGCTGCAGGGTTGTGGTTTCTCTTTCTCTTCTCTTCTCATGGTGGATTAGGCTGGTCCAGCAGCTTGAGCAGAGTTTCTGGTGGGAGAGACTGATGCCTGCACTCTGGTGCGTGGAGCTGAATCTTCTCTCTTATGGCAGGGCCGTGTCATGTGTTGTGTTTTGGGGTGTCTGTGAACTTAATATCACTTTAGGCAGCTTGTCTGCTGTTGGGTGGAGCTGTGTTCCTGTGTTGCTGGTTGTTTGGCTAGAGGTATCTTGCACTGGAGCCTGAAGGCAGTTGGTAGAACCAGGTTTTATTGTTGTGATGGAAACCCTAAAGAAAGTGTATACTGATTACTAGCCCCTGGGCCCGGGAATTCTCTGGTGGTCTAACATCCTGGACTCGGTGCTCCCATAGAAGGCCCAGGCCCAACCCCTGGCCAGGGAATGAAGAGCCCACAAGCTATTCAGTGTGGCCGGAGAAAAAAGAAAAAAAGAAAAAGAAAAAAAAAAAAAAAAACCACAAACACACACACACACACACAAATAAATATAACTGAGGACAAATAGCAAAAACAAAAACAAGTACCAACAACAACAGCAACCCACAAAAAAGAAAACAGACAAACCAAACCCCAGACAAATGATAAAAACAAAACCATTCTATTTATAAATAGAAACAAAGAAACACGATTAAAAAAAAAACCCAAGGTAACAAAAATAAGAGAACAAACAAAAGAACTCAAAAATGAAAACAATCAGTAAAGAGTAAACTAACAAAAGCAAAAACAAAAACAAAATCCAGAAACCAAACTTAAAAAAGCTAACATAAACAAAAATGATGAAAAGACAAAACAGAACACAACAAAATACAAAAGCAAGAAAAAAAACCACGAAATGACAAAAAGTAGAAGTAGAAATATAAAAAAATTAAAGCATAAAACAACAACTTAATGAAATGAAACAAGCAAATAAAAATAATGGTAATAAGAATACTTTCCTGGGGCCTCCTCTATCAGTGCCCTTGCTCCCACAGTGAGCCAAAAGCAACCCCCACCTTCCCAGGAGGCCCTCCAATACCTTTAGGTAGGATTCTGAGCCTACTGTGTGGGCAGCTCAGACTCTGACCTGTCCCAATTCCTGTGTGTGCTTGCTCTCAAAATCCGTTGCTAAAGATAGGTCTCAGCTGTGAAAGATTTCTTATCTCTTCAGATATTTCACAAATTTACCAAGCTGATCTTGGGGATTTAATCTATAGTTTGTGCAACTGAATGGGGAGATTTCCGCTCCTTTTCCTTGGTTTCATTCTAGGGGTTCAGCTTTGGTTTTGGCCCCATCTCTGTGGTACAACAACCTCAGACATCTGTTCCCTGCCTAGGTGAGAGGGAGTGAAAGCAGAAGCTAATTGGGGCTTCTCAAGCTGGGGAAGGGTATAGTGGCCATATCTGAGGTGTGTGTGAAGTGCTTGTGGTAGCGCTGACTGGCAGCAGCTGCAACAGACAGGGTCGTGCTTGCTCTGGTGGGAGACTCTCCAGCTCATGGAGGCAGGAGCTTCTGTGTGGGTGCAGTGGCAGCCCTGCCCCCATGTGCCTAACAATGGCACCTCATTTCCCAGGCAGACTATGTTACCTCTATGGGCATTCCTGGCTGCAGAGCCTCTTACTCCTGTCCTCTCTGATGTATAGGTTTTTTACTATGTGCCCATTTCAGAGGTGAATAAGCTTGACTCTGAACAGAGAGTACCCATGATGAGTTCCTTAGAAGGACAAAAAGGTGTCAGAGCACTGTGCATCTAGAATTCAATTTCTGGCACCTGGTCAATTTCTGGCTCCCTCAATGACCGAATGCTAAGAATGAGTTCCATCTGTAGAAACACTAGCAAAATTAATACTGGGTGTTTTCATTTTGTCACATATTTCTTAATGAAAATGGAAAGAGAGATGTAGTTAAATAAATTTAACAAACAGTTCTTTTTCAGGAGTTAATTCAGTAGGTCAAGAGAGAAATATTCCAGTAGCACTCAGCAGATTTTTGAAGTATGTATCACAACTCCCAAAAGAGAATTATAAAATAAGAAATATGATTGCTTAAATGATAATTAGAGTGAAGAAATGAACTCTATCCTAAAATTTTAGTACATTGTCAATGTGGCTTTGACATTAAGTTGATATGTGACTCAGTTCAGTAGAGTAGATGCCACAGGATTATTTTTTAGCAATATACTTTTAGATGCTTAAAGAAAGATAATGTTGACTGCATCAAGAGCACCATCAAAGGCCTTTGGGGCACAGATCAGTAGAGTGGAATGAAGACACATATGTACTACAGGGATAAAGATGGTCGGTGACAAATGTTGAAATAATGTGACCTCTCCATGGTAATTACTTTGCAAATTTTGCCCTTGAATGGGGCTTCTTGTTAAATTAAGAAAGACAAAATTTTCAAGCATGAGATTGTTTAAGATTTTAACTAAAACTCCTGTGAGAAATAGAAATGCAAACAGGATGACAACAATCATTCAGGTTGGTGACTATCTCCTGATTTCTTGATGATTATGTCCATTTATGCTGAAATTTTCACTTGCAGTCTTTGAAATTTAGCAACTAGGAAAGACTAGCCATTGGAACCAAATCTATTTCCAGAGCATTAATCAGAGACCAAGTCGACATTTATTCACAGCAAAGCATTGACTGGTATTTTCTACAGGGTGTTTATTTAACTTCTGAATTATGTGAGTAAGATAAATGAAATCTATATTTGAGATGCAAATGATGATGTATTAATCATCATCTTGTTTGTTCTGTAGTAATTTCCTTCTTTCAGCCTTTGATATTTTAATAGGTTATGCTGATGTGTGTATGGGAAAACCAGACCCTCAGCAACTCTACCAAAAATTGGTTAACAATCAACAATTTAGCTTGTTTATGTATTAATTGCTCCATTTCAGACTAATGTTTTATTTAACCAAGGTTATTACTACTAATGGATATGACTTTGAGCAATTTGCTTAACCATTAGTATAAATTTTAATATTTTAATCAGTTTTTAAAATGATAAAACAGGAACAGAAACACAGCTTGCTCCACAAAATTGTAGTGGAGGGGGATAATATCTGCAAATTTCTCAACCCAACCCTGGCACATAGTAAGCACTCAGTAAATGAGTTATGTTAGTATTACTAATGATTGATGATACATTGAAACTGTTATGTTGTGTATATCTATCTGTGTGGCTGTGTATATGTAAATATGTGTTTTGCCTATAAAAGTATGTTTATTTTTCAGCAGCCTTGGTGCTTCAAAACAAAAATGTTCGGAATTTCTAAGAACACTTAAGAGTAGACTTTTCATTCAACAGAAAAATATGGATGTTAGAAATATAGTAGTATGGAAGCATATTATGCATATTTATTGTGTATTATTTCAGAATGTTGGGTTGGTATGCTTCTCTCCCTCTTGCTTCCTGTAACAAAGATTTGGAACAAAGGACCACTTGTAGCTCAAACAGGCAGGATTTTACTAGGCAGATAGCAGGCAGGATTAACAACAACAAAGGAGTTACAGCTCATCTGGGAAGTGAGAAGCAGGCAGGTAGTGGAAAACAGGCAGGAAATGGGAAGCAGATAGTATGCAGCAGGCAACAGATGCCTAAGACATACTTGAGGTCTCACCCTGGGAGCAATCCTGAGGCCCCTTGGCTTCCCTTTTTAAACTTTTTTCTCCTCTGCCTGGAGCCTGATTGGCTACACTCTATGCAAAATAGGTGATGGTACTAGCATGTACCTGGTTGGTTACACCCAGGACCAATTAACGAAGAGGCTGTGTGTTTTCCCAGGTTCAGTTCAGTTCAGTTAAGTCGATCAGTCGTGTCCGACTCTCTGCGACCCCATGAATTGCAGCACACTAGGTCTCCCTGTCCATCACCAACTCCCGGAGTTTACCCAAACTCATGTCCATTGAGTCGGTGATACCATCCAGCCATCTCATCCTCTGTTGTCCCCTTCTCCTCCTGCCCCCAATCCCTCCCAGCATCAGGGTCTTTTCCAATGAGTCAACCCTTCACATGAGGTGGCCAAAGTATTGGAGTTTCAGCTTCAGCATCAGTCCTTCCAATGAACACCCAGGACTGATCTCCTTTAGGATGGACTGGTTGGATCTCCTTGCAGCCCAAGGGACTCTTAAGAGTCGTCTCCCAGGTTAGGCCCCATGCAAATAGGGGATGGTACCAGCGTTCACCTGATTGGTTACACCCAGGACTAGAGGTTCTCACTCAGGTCCTCAACTTCCTCTTTTACTGGCTTTTTTCTCCCTCTGTACTGTTCTGTCATCTGGGACTCTGTCTTTTTTTAATTTATTTTTTCTAATTACCTGACAAGAACTCTACATTCAAATAGGTATATGTTTCCTTTTCTTATTTGCCTTTCACTTCTCTTCTTTTCTCAGCTATTTGTAAAGCCTCCTCAGACAACCATTTTGTCTTTCTGCATTTCTTTTTCTTGGGGATGGTTCTGATCACCGCCTCCTGTACAATATCATGAACCTCCATCCATAGTTCTTCAGGCACTCTGTCTAGCAGATCTAAGCCCTTGAATCCATTTATTACTTCCACTGTATAATCATAAGAGATTTGATTTAGGTCATACCTGAATTACTTCCTACTTTCTTCAATTTAAGTCTGAATTTTGCAATATGAAGTTCATGATCTGAGCCAGAGTCAGCTCCTGGTCTATTTTTTGTTGACTATATAGAGCTTCTCCATCTTTGGCTACAAAGAATATTATCAGTCTGATTTTCATATTGACCATCTGATGACGTCCATGTGTAGAGTCATCTCTTGTTTTGTTGGAAGAGGGTGTTTGCTATGACTAGTATGTTCTCTTGACAAAACTCTGTTATCCTTTGCCCTGCTTCATTTTGTACTCCAAGGCCAAACTGCCTATTTTTCCAGGTATCTCTTGACTTCCTTCTTTTGCATTCCAGTCCCTATGATGAAAAGGAAATCTTTTTTTTTTGGTGTTAGTTCTAGAAGGTCTTGTAGGCCTTAATAGAACCATTCAGCTTCTTCAGCATTAGTGGTTGGGGCATAGACTTGGATTACAGTGATACTGAGTGGTTTGTCTTGGAAATGAACTAAGATTGTTCTGTGATTTTTGGGATTTGGGAGTCTTTTGTTGACTATGAGGGATACTCCATTTCTTCTAAGCAATTTTTGCCCACATAGTGGATATAACGGTCCTCTGAATTAAATTCACCCCTTCCGGTCCATTTTAGTCCACCGATTCTTAAAATGTCGATGTTCTCTCTTGCCATCTCCATTTGACAACTTCCAATTTACCTTGATTCATGGACCTAACATTTCAGGTTCCTGTGTAATATTGTTCTTTACAGCATCGGACTTTACTTTCACCCCCAGACACATCCACAACTGGGTGTTGTTTCTGCTTTGGCTCAACCTCTTCATTCTTTCTGTTGCTATTTCTATGCTCTTCTCCAGTAGCATACTGTACACCTCCTGACCTGGGGAATTCATCTTTCAGTGTCATATCTTTTTGCCTTTTCACACACTTCATGGCATTCTCAAGGCAAGAATACTAAGGTGGTTTGCCATTCTCTTCTCCAGTGGACAATGTTTTGTCAGAACTCTCCACCTTCATCCATCCAAGGTGGCCCTACATGGCGTGACTCATTATTTCATTGAGTTAGGCAAGGTTCTGATTCACGTGATCAGTTTGGTTAGTTTTCTGTGATTGTGGCTTTCATTTGGCCTGCCCTCTGACAGATGAGGATAAAAGCCTTGTGAAGAAGCTTCCTGATGGGAGGGGCTTGCTGTGGGGAAAATTGGGTCTTGTTCTGGTCGACAAAGCCATGCTCAGTTAGTCTTTAATCCAGTTTTCTGCTGATGGGTGGAGCTGTGTTCTCTCCCTATAGTTTTTCCTGAGGCCAAACTATGGTAGGGTAATGGCAGTAATGACAACCTCCTTCAAAAGGACTTATGCCGCACGCTGCACCTCCCAGGACTGTTGTACTTAGTGACCCTCATCCTGTGGCAGGCCACTGTTGACCCACTCCTCCATCAGAGACTCCCAAATACACACAGATAAGTCTGGCTCAGCCTCTTGTGCGGTCACTGCGCCTTTCTCCTGGATCTTGCTGTGTGCAGGGTTTTATTTGTGCCCTCCAAGTGTTTCTGTTTCCCCAACCCTATGTAAGTTCTATAATCAAATCCTGCTGACCTTCAAAATCAGATTTCCTGGGACTACTCAGTCCCTTTGCAGTTTCCCAAGGTTGAGAAGTCTGTTGTTGGGCCCAGAACCTTTGCAACAGTGCGAAAACTTCGGTATAATTGCTCTCCAGTTTTGTGGGTCACCTGCTTGGCAGCTCTATAGTGGGGCTAACGACAACCTCCTTCAAGAGGACTTATGCCACACGCTGTGCCTCCCAGGACTGCTGCTGCCAGAGCATGTGTCCCTGCAGCAGGCCACTGCTGACCCATGCCTCAACAGGAGACCCTCAAACACACAAAGGCAGGTCTATCTCAGTATTTTGTGGGGATCACAGCTTCTTTCCCTCAGTCCTGGTGACACAAGGTTTTGTTTGCACTCTCTGAGTGTCTCTGGTGGGTAAGATGTTTGATTTTAAATGCAATTGCACCTTTCCTACTGTCTTGCTGTGGTTTCTCCTTTGACCTTGGATATGGGGTGTCTCTTTTTGGTAGGTTTCAACATTCTCCTGTTGATGGTTGTTCAGCAGCTAGTTGTAATTTTGATGTTCTCACAGGAGAAGATGAGCGTACATGCTTCTACTCTGCCATCTTGAAAATATATCACTTTCCTTGAGTGCTCTGACAGCTATCAGTTAAGTGTTTGGATATTGGCCCATCCAGGTGTTCCCCGAATTTGGACTACCACTGCACCTGACTTCTTGGGAGGACAGTTTAATTTCTTTAACAAAGTTTTAGTAGGAACTTACCTTGAATTTAGATTCTGGAGTTTCATTCTCTGGCCCCAACCTACACTTAATTTCCTCCCTAAAGTTCCACTGGCCCCTTTGTTACAACAAGGCTCTCTATTCTTCCCCACACAGAGTTGCCTTGAGCTTCAGCTCACTGGTGGAGCATTATCTCCCTTACTCTCCCTTGAGCTAGAGGTAGAGATGACTTCTGGAAGTCCTATACTCACCTCTGATCCATTTCTTTCTAACCTATCCAACCTGTCTGAGCCATATTCATTAGCAGGTGATGAGGTGTATTCTATGTATTTCTCTACCTTTGGGTGGAGGCCTAATTGTTTGAGAAGATTTTTATGGAAACCCCTTATTTTGAGGGACCTTTCAGTTTTCTATTGCTTCTCAGGTAATTCCAGCACAGACTTCTTGTTTCACTCTTTTTCATCTAGAGTTACTTAGTAAACCTCATGGCAAATTCCCGTTTCATGTCAGGAAGTTCTCAGTTCTTTTATTGGTAGAACTGGGAATATTGATAGGTTTTGAGCTTGCCTATAATCCTAAGTTCTGTTTCAGGTTGTGTCCCTCGAGTAATTACTTAAAAGTCAATTTCTAGAATCCTGTAACTTCAATTTTATTTCTGTTAGTTAAATAACTTAAAATGTATAACTGACTCAACAGTATTATATTAGTTTCAGATGTACAGCATAATGATCCATATTTTCATACACTAAAAAATAACCACCGTGGTAAGTCTAATTGCTATGCAAAGTCTGTCACCATGCAAAAGTATTACAATATTATTGACTACATTCTGCCTGATATCCATGTTCATCCCCGTGACATTTCTCTTACAACTCTAAGTTTGTGCTTTTAATCTCCCTCACGTATTTTATTCATCTCCTTCAACTATTTTATTCGTCTCATTCCCCAGCAACCACCAGTGTGTTCTCTGAATCTATGACTCTGTTTCTGTGTATTATGATTTCTTATTTGTTTCATTTTTTTAGATTCCACCTTTAAATGAAGTCATGCAGTATTTGTCTTTCTCCAGCTGGCTTATGTTTCTTCACAAATGGCAAGATTTCATTCTTTTTTCAAACACATTGTTTGTTATATTTTTGATAATGACCATTCTGACAGGTGTGAGGTGATTATCTCATTGTGGTTTTGACTTGCATTTCCCTGACTTTAGTGATGGGTGATGTTGAGTATATTTTCTTGTGCCTTTTGGCCATGTGTATGTCTTCTTCAGAAAAATGTCTATTCAGATTCTCTGGCAATATTTTAATCAGGTAACTTGCTTCTTTTTGATGTTGAACTATATAGTTCCTTGTATATTTTGGATATTAACCAAGTATCAAATTGATAATTTGCAAATATGTTCTCCCATTCAGTTGGAATTTCCAATTTTGTTGATAGTTTCCTTTACTGTGAAAAAGTTTTTTAAATGTGGTATAATCCTACTTGTTCATTTTTGCTTTTGTTTCCCTTGCCTGAGGAAAGAGATCCAAAAAAACTGTTGCTAAGAGTGATGTCAAAGAGCAGATTTCTTATGTTTTCTTCTAGGAGTTTTATGCTTTCAGGTTTGCATTTAAGTCTTTAATCCATTTTAAGTTTATTTTTCTATATGGCATGAGAAAGTAGTCCAGTTTGATTTTTTTTGCATATGGCTGTCAAGTTTTCCTAAAGCCATTTATTGAAGAGTTTCTCTTTTCTTTGTTGTATATTCTTACCTCCTTTTTGTAGATTAATTGACCATATGAATGTGGGTTTATTTCTAGATTCTGTTATGTTCTGTTGATTTATGTGTCTGTTTTTGTGCCAGTACTATATTGTTTGGGTTACTGTAACTCTGAAGCATAGTTTGAAAATAAGAAGCACGATACCTCCAACTTTGTTTTTTCTCAAAATATTTCTGACTGTTCAGAGTCTTTTGTATTTCAATACAAATTTTAGAATTCTATTTTCTAGTTCTAGTTCCATTGGTATTTTGATAGGGATTGCATTGAATCAGTAGATTGCCTTGGGTAGTATCGTCATATTTTAGTAATATTAATTCTTCCAATCCATGAACACAACATGTCTTTCCATTTGTTTGCATCATCATTCTTTTTGATGCATTTGTAAATGGGATTGTTTTCTTCATTTGTCTTTCTAATAGCTTGTTGATAGTATATAGAAACACCACAGATTTCTGTATATTAATTTTGTACCCTGAAATTCATTTATTTGTTCTAATAGTTTTTTTGTGGTGTATTTAGGATGTTCTCAGCTCAACATTCGGAAAACTAAGATCATGGCATCTGGTCCCATCACTTCATGGGAAATAGATGGGGAAACAATGGAAACAGTGTCAGACTTTATTTTTTTTGGACTCCAAGATCACTGCAGATGGTGATTGCAGCCATGAAATTAAAAGACTCTTACTCCTTGGAAGGAAAGTTATGACCAACCTGGATAGCATATTTAAAAGCAGAGACATTACTTTGCTAACAAAGATCCATCTAGTCAAGGCTATGGTTTTTCCAGTAGTCATGTATGGATGTGAGAGTTGGATGGTGAAGAAAGCTGAGTGCTGAAGAATTGATGCTTTTGAACTGTGGTGTTGGGGAAGACTTTTGAGAGTCCCTTGAACTGCAAGCAGATCAAACCAGTCCATCCTAAAGTAGATCAGTCCTGGGTGTTCATTGGAAGGACTGACGTTGAAGCTGAAACTCCAATACTTTGGCTACCTCATGTGAAGGGTTGACTCATTGGAAAAGACCCTAATGCTGGGAAGGATTGGGGGCTGGAGGAGAAGGGGACAACAGATGCTGAGATGGCTGGATGGTATCATCGACTCGATGGACGTAGGTTTGGGTGGACTCCGGGAGTTGGTGATGGACAGGGAGGCCTGGTGTGCTGCGATTCATGGGGTCATGAAGAGTCGGACACGACTGAGGGACTGAACTGAACTGAACTAGGATGTTCTATATATAGGATTGTGTAGTCTGCAAATAGTGACAGTTTTGCTTCTTTCTTTCCA
Source organism: Cervus elaphus (assembly GCF_910594005.1). Taxonomy (NCBI): domain Eukaryota; kingdom Metazoa; phylum Chordata; class Mammalia; order Artiodactyla; family Cervidae; genus Cervus; species Cervus elaphus. The sequence goes on from NC_057833.1 coordinate 80,758,882, forward strand.
ACTTGGATGTTTAAATTTTAATTTTCTTGTCTGATTGCTTTGACTAGAATTTCCAATACTATGTTGAATTAAAGTAATATGAGTGGGCATCTTAATCTTGTTTCTTAGAAGAAATCCTTTAAGCTTTTCACCACTAAATATAGTGTTGGCTGTAGCCTTGTCATATATGGCCTTTATTTTGCTGAGATATGTTTCCTTTATCCTCATTTTATTCTTTATCATGAATGGATGTTCAATTTTGTCAAGAGCTTTTTCTACATCTTGAGATGATCATATAATCTTTGTTTCTCAGTTTGTTAATGTGTTATATCATAATGATTGATTTGTACATATTAATTAATTCTTGCATCTCTAGGATAAATGCTACTTGATCATGGTGTATGATACTTTTAATATATTGTTGAATCCATTTTGTTAATATACTGTTGAAGATTCTTACATTTATGTTCATCAGGGATTGGTGGTGTTGTAGTTCAGTCTCTAAGTTGTGTCTGACTCTTTGTTGACCCTATGATTGCACCAGGCCTTTTTGTCCCTCACCATCTCCTGGAGTTCACCCAAGTTCATGTCCATTGAATCAGTGATGCCACCCAACCATCTCATCGTCTGTCATCCCTTTTTCTTCCTGCTTTCAATCTTTCCCAGCATATCAGAGTATTTACCAATGAGTTGGCTCTTCCCATCAAAGGAAGTCAAAGTATTGGAGCTTCAGCTTCAGCTTCAGTCTGTCCAATGAATATTCAGGGTTGATTTCTTGGAACTGACTGGTTTGATCTCCTTGCTGTCCAAGAGACTCTCAAGAGTCTTCTCCAACACCACAGTTCGAAAGATCAATTCTTTGGTGTTCAGCCTTCTTTATGGTCCAGCTCTCACATCTGTACATGACTATTGGAAAAACCATACTTTTGACTACACAGACCTTTGTCAGTAGAGTGATGTCTTTGCTTTTTACTACACTGTCTGGTTTTGCTATAGCCTTTCTTCCAAGAAGCAAGCATCTTTTAATTTCATGGCTGCAGTCATCACCTGCAGTGATTTTGGAGCTCAAGAAGAGAAAATCTGTCACTGCTTCAACTTTCCCCCCTTCTATTTGCCATTAAGTGATGGGATTGGATGGAATGATCTTAGTTTTTTGAATGTTGAGTTTTTCTTTTTCTTTTTTAAAAATGTTTGTTCATTTGGCTGCACCCAATCTTAGTTGTGGTATGTAGGATCTAGTTCCCTGACCGGGGATCAAGCCTGGGCACCTTGCATTGGGAGCACAGAGTCTTTAGCCACTGGACCAACAGGAAAGTCCCTGAATGTTGAGTTTTAAGCCAGCTTTTTCACTCTCCTCTTTTGCCCTCAACAAAAGGCTCTTTAGTTCCTCTTTGCTGTCTACTATTAGAGTGGTATAATCTGCATATTTTCTGAGGTTGTTGATATTTCTCCCAGCAATCTTGATCCCAGCTTGTGAGTCATCCAGCCTGGCATTTCACATAATGGTGGCAATATACAGCCTTGTCGTACTCCTTTCCCAGTTTTGAAGCAGTCAGTTGTTCCATGTAAGGTTCTACCTTTGTTTCTTGAACCTCATGCAGGTTTCTCAGGAGACAGGTAGGATGGTCTGGTATTCCCATCTCTTTAAGAATTTTCCACAGTTTGTTGTGATCCACACAGTCAAAGGCTTTAGCATAGTCAATAAAGCAGAAGTAGATGTTTTCTGGAATTCTCTTGCTTTTTCTTTGATCCAACAGATGTTCTGTTGTTTTTGAGATTGCACACAAGTACTGAATTTCTGACTCTTTGGTTGATTATGAAGGCTACTCCATTTCTTGTGGGATTCTTGCTCACAGTGGTAGATACAATGGTCATCTGAATTAAATTCACCCATTCCCATCCATTTTAGTTCACTAATTTCTAATATGTCAATGTTCCCTCTTGCCATTTCCTGCTTGACCACATCCAATTTACCTTGATTCAATATCACTATCATCAGGGATATTGGCCTGTAATGTTCTTTGTGTATGTGTGTTGTTTTGGGCTGGTTTTTGTATCAAAGTGATGCTGATCTCATAGAATAAGTTTGGAAATATTCTTTCCTCTTTGATTTTTTGGAATAGTCTGAAACATATAGGCATTAACTTTCCTTTAAATGTTTGGTATAATTCACTTGTGATGGCATTTGGTCTTGGATTTTTGTTTGTTGGTTGATTTTTAAAAAATCATTAATTCAATTTTTTTACTAACAATCCATCTGTTTAGATTTTCTATTTATTCCTGATTCAGTCTTGGAAGATTGTACATTGTTAGGAATTTATTCATGTCTTCTAGGTTGTCCATTTTATTGGCATATAGTTCATAGTAATCTCTTGTGAGCCTTTGGGTTTCTGTGATGTTGATTGTAACTTTGCCTTCATTTTTAGATTTGTTCATTCAGGCCCTCTTTGTTTTTTTCTTGATGAGTTTAGATAAAATTTTATCAATTGTATTTTTCTCTTCAAAGTACCAGATCTTAGTTTCATTATTCTTTTCTATTTTTTGAGGGACCTGTTTTTCATTTATTTCTGCTTTGATATTTGTGATTTTTTTTCCTTCTACTAACTTTGGGTTTTGTTTGTTCTTTTCTTAGTTCCATTAAGTGTAAAGTTAAATTGTTTCTTTATTTTTTTTTATTTCCTGAGGTAGGTTTAAATTGCTGTGAACTTCTCTCTTAGAACTGCTTTTACTGTGTCCCAGAGATTTTAGATTTCCAGGTTTCCATTTTCATTTGTCTTCAGGTATTTTGTTTTTTCTTCAGTGACTCACTTTTTAGTAGAACTATGTTTAGCCTCCACATTTTTGTGTCTTTGCAGTTTTTTCCTTGTAATTTCCAGTCTCATGCCACTGTGATTGGAAAAGATGCTTGATATGATTTCAATCTTAAATTTATGGAGACCTGTTTCTTGGACTAGTATGTAATCTGTCCTGCAGAATGTTCCACATGCATTTGAATTTGTATTTTGCTGCCTTTGTATACATCTATTAAGTTCATTTGGTTTAATATGTCATTTAAGGCCAGTGTTTCCTTAATGATTTTCTGTCTTGTTGATCGATCTGCCCATTGATGTAAGTGGAGTGCTAAATCCCCCTTACTATTATTGTGTTACTGTCAGTTTCTCCCTTTATGTCTATTAATATTTACTTTATGTTTTTTAGGTGCTTTTATGTTAGTGCATATATATTTACAATTGTCATATCTTATTCTTGAATTGATCCCTTTACATTTTGTAATTTCCTTCTTTGTCTCTTGTTAGTCTTGGTTTTAAAGTATGTTTTGTCTGATATAAGTTTTGGTACACCAGCTTTCCTTTCGTTTTCGTTTGCATGGGATATATTTTTCTATCCTCTCACTTTCAATTTATCTGTCTTTAGATTTGAAGTGATTCCTGTAGGCAGCATATATATGGGTCTTGCTTTTGTGTTCCTTCAGACACTCTTTGTCTTTTGACTGAAATATTAAGTCCGTTTGCATTTAAAGTAATTATTGCTAAGTATATATTTAGTGCCATTTTGTTTTCTGGTTATTTTTTAGTTCTTTATTTCTGTTCCTTTATTCTTTTGTTCTCTTCCTTTGTGACTTCATGACTATCTTCAGTGCTATGTTTGGATCCCTTTCTCTATTTTGTCTATGTGTATGTATTAATATTATAGATTTTTGGTTTGTGGTTACCATGAGTTTCATATATAACAACCTATATGTATTACATGTAATATATATCTATATCTCTGTATATTATATCTGTAAGGTTTGCCAGGTAAAGTAATTTTGGTTGTAGATTTTCCTCTTCATCATTTTGAAAATATCATGCCACCTGCTTCTGGCCTGCAGTTTTTGCTTAACAGTCAGTTGATAGTCCTATAGGAGTTCATTTATATGTAACTAGTTACTTTTCTCTTGCTGCTTTTAAGATTGTCTCTTTATTTTTTGCCATTTTAATTACAATGTGTCTTGGTGTGGATCTGTTTGTGTCCATCTTATCTGGGACTCTGTTTCCCGCACCTGGATGTATTTTTCCTTTCCCTGGCTAGGAAAGTTTTCATCAATTATCTCTTCAAATAGGCCCTCTGCTTCTCTTTTCCTTCTGAGATCCTTTTTAATGCAAGGCTAGCATGTTTGATGTTGTCCAAAATGTATCTTAAACTGTCCTCATTTTTAAACCTTTTTTTGGTTCAGCTTGGGTGATTTCCACTTCTCTGTCTTGCAATCTGCTGATTCATTCCTCTGTATTGTCTAATCTATTAATTCATTCTAGTGTATTTTTATTTCAGATATGTACCCATTAGTTATTAAAGGTTTTTTATATTTTCTAACGCTTTGTTAAACTTCTCATTGTGTATATCCATTCTTCTCCTGAGTTTGTACCTTAAACTCTTTATTAGATATTACTTAACAACACTTCATATGGTTCTTCTTTTGAGGTTTTGTCTTGTTCCTTCATTTGGGACATGTTCCTCTCTGTCCTCATTGTGCTTAATTCTCTGTGCTTATTTCTGTGTATTAGGTAGGTCATTTCCTTGATCTTAGAGAAATGGCTTTAGGTAGGATACAACCTACGGGACCCAGTAGCTACTCACACTTGGGCTTTCCCTGTGGCTCAGTGGTAAAGAATTCGCCTGCAGTGCAGGAGACAAAGAGTCATGGATTTGATCCTTGGGTTGGGAAGACCCCCTGGAGGAGGAAATGGCAACCCACTCCAGTATTCTTGCCTGGAAAATCCCATAGACAGTGGGCTACAGTCCATGGCATTGTAAAGAGTTGAACATGACTGAGCGTATACACACACACACACACACACACACACACACACACACACACACACACAGAGCTACTCACCCTTGTCACTAGAGCTACGTGCTCTAGGAGCATTTCTTTTGTAAGTTATGTGGGCCCCTGTTGTGGTGAGGCTGACTTGTGGATGAGTTGATAGGCAGAACCAACTTGGCCTCATTGGCTGCCAGTCTTGCCTTCTGCAGTGGCTATCATCTGCTGGTAAGATCCCTGTGTAGCTTGAGGGGGACGGTACCAGGTCTGGTGCTGGACTTCTGGTGGGCAGGTTAGCCTTTGGGCATTATTAGGCTAGTGAGAGCACTCCAAATGGTGCCTGCCAGTGTGAGTGTCTTCCTGGCAGACAAGATCCCTGAAATGGCTTCTGCCAGCATCTATGTCCCCAGGGGGAGTTTTCACTGCCTCCTGCTTCTCCAAGAGGCTCTCCAAGATCAGTAAATGGGTATGACCCAGGCTCCTTTCAAATTGCTGACTTTGCCATGGGTCTTGAAGCATGTGAGATTTTGCATGCATTCTTTCACAGTGGAATCTCTTTTCTACAGCCCTCTGGCTCTGATGTATACACGCCCCACTGGCCTTCAAAGTCAGCCAATCAGGGGGCTCATCTATGTGTAGGAGCCTTGAGTTGAGGAGCCACTTCCTTGGGAAAACTCAGACAATTGTGATTATCCTTCTGTTTGTGAGTTACCTCCTGTGAGTGTGGATTTTGACTATACTGCATCTCCACTGCTTCTACCAATCTTGTGGTAGTTCCTTCTTTATATCTTTAATTGTGAAAAATCTTTTCTTCTAGTCTTCAGGTCATTCTTATAGATATTTGCTCTTTAAGTAGTTATATTTTTGGTGTGCTTGTGTGAGGAGATGAACTCAGGGTCTTCCTAATTCTGCCATCTTGGCCATACCTCCTGTAATTTTAATTTTAGAAGACAAAAATATTTGATCTACTAGTTATAGATCACTTCTTCAAAAGAGAAGGATCATGTTCAGCATATAAATGTCTGTTTTTTTCTTTTCATTAAAAATGATTAATTAATTTTGATTGGAGCTTAATTACCATATTGCAATGATTTTTGCCATACATCAACATGAATCATTCACTTACTGATTTATTTATATGACAAATATTTCCTGGGCCACTTCTCATAGGTAGAATAGCATGGAAGAGTTCCTCCTATATCTGTCGCTTAGGAATTGACCAAGGAAATCTCTGTTGTCCAATTAACATAGGGAAAAAATTGTTCAGATGCTCCTAGAAGCAATGGAGTTAATTAATTTTGGCCTGATTTAAAAAAAAAAAGCAAACCTTAATTCTCAGGAAAAAAAGCCCTTATTTCCTTGCTTGCAAGGAAGTAAGAAGCACTTTACTGATTTATTTCTCAACATCCCACTCCAGGTACATTAAAAATGCTGACTGAAATGTTTAAAAACCTGTAAACTTCATTCACAATTCTGTGTGAATCTACCTTGTCATGAGATTTTTATTTTTATCTGTCTTAAGTTTAGGCTGCAGAGATAAGTTGACTCACTGGGCTATCTCTTAATTATCATAGATGTAAGTGTCTATGACATATAATTTAAATTTATCTACATTTTATCTAAAAAATGGGGCATTTCTCAGTTTTCCAACTGTCACCTTGAGATTTATATGAGACAATGAGCATGCTTTTCAGTTTCATGAATGAAGAAACTGAGTCACAGAGCAATGAAATGTCTATCAAAGGTCAACAATGACCTGTGGTTACAGAAACTAATAAATTGTCTGGTAGGAAATAAAATGGCACAGATGGATACAGGTATCTCCAATTAACTTCTCTAAACACTTCCCTGGTGATTTTATAAAAATTTCTCCTCACTTTGAGTTTCCTTCACACATTAAGAATTATGGTCATTCTTATATTGTTTATTTTTGTTCTAGTGCAGTTTATAAATCTTTTAAGTTATTTTTCATGTATGTGTTGTTTTGACTTTAGACTGTGTTTGTTGGAGAGCAAGGACCACAAATTTTATTTATTTTTTTAAATCTCCTTAGTGTATGGAGTGTAGAGATAACCACATATTCGGGGAGGGGAGGGTAGCAGTGGATGTTTAGTCAAATGTAACTCTGTATATTCTATCTTGGGGCTTCCCTGGTGGTTCAGCGCTAACGAATCTGCCTGCCAAAGCAGGAAATGTGGGTTCAATCCTTGGGTTGGGAAAATCCCCTGGAGAAGAAAATAGAAATCCACTCTAGTACTCTTGCCTGGGAAAATCCATGGACAGAGGAGCTTGGCGGGCTATAATCCATGGGATCACAAAAAGTCAGGCACGACCTAGCAACCAAACAACAACAACAACAACAACAATTTTCTGTCTTATATTGCTTTGAGTGAAAATTTCCTAACAAAACTCTGCTTATTGGTGGTCAGTGAAATAACCCAAGATCAAAGAGATCTCCTGTTTGAGTCTTATCACCCTGCCATATCTGTGAGTAGATAATGCAAACAGAAGAAAAAAATACTTTAAACTTGCTGTGTAAAGGTTTAGCCAGCATAGTAGAACTCAATGCTGGTCTTCTGACTTCAAATTCTATACTTTGCCCATCTGTTTCTTAGTCCTTAAAAAGCACAAAGTAGACAGTTTAGGTTCTGTGTCAAATTCTTTGTAATTATGGGAATGTATATTTCATATAGAAATATTTCCTAACATTCAAATCAAGAAATAGGAAAGCAAATAATTATTACCCTATTAAAGCACTTTTACGTTAGTCCAGAAACTTAAAAAGACAATTAATGTTGAGATATTCCAACAGTGAAACTGAAAACAACAGTTCAAAACATTGATTTAAAAAGTTCTTGCTGTTGTGGAAATTTTTTATGTTGTTATTTCTGCATGTAAGTATTTCAGTGTATGTTCCAGTTTGTGAGCAGCCAGTTGCTGAAATACTAGTCCCAAGTCAAGGTCAAACATCTCATTAAAGAATAGAATTTCTCTAACATGTAATGTTTTGTGCACCTGGAGTATATATTTCGTGAGCAGAACAAACTTGATCTGATTTTATTGTATTCACAAAGCTCAGGCTTATTTTGCAGTGGTAGAGATGATGTTCTATAACAAGTATGGAGATACACTTCTTTAGACATAATCTCATTTGGCCCTATTAGTTAGGCAGAAGAGTCATCATTATTATTAAGATGCCCACTAGAAGCTGAAAATCTCAAACCATGGTCAAACAAGTTTTGCTACAAGGCACAAGCTGATATGTAACGAGAAAGTGAAAGTGTTAGTGGTTCAGTTGTGCCTGACTCTTTGGGACCCCATCGACTGTAGCCCACCAGACGACTCTACTCATGGAATTCTCCAAGCAAGAACACTGGAGTGGGTAGCCATTCCTTTCTCCAAGGGCTCTTCCTGACCCAGGGATTGAATACAAGCCTTCTGCATTGCAGGAAGATTCTTAACCATCTGAGCTACCCTGGAAACCCAATATGTAGTGGAGGGGACATTTAATTAAGTGCTTATCATGTATTAGAATGATCAGTGGGTATTAGATTTTTAGGTTAGGTTATATGAGCTGAAGTTTGTTGATTAAGAACATGGGTTCTGTGTTCAAATCCCAATTTTATCACTTACTAATTCCATGACTTTAAGCAAATATAAACTTTCTCAGTATCACCGTCTGTAAAATGGAGAAAATAATATCACCCACTACCTAGAAAATTAAATGAGTTAAGGAATACAAAACTCTTGGCACAGCATTTGGTGCATATTAAGCACTCAATAAATAAAGTTCTTAGTATTACTCCAACAAACCTCACACACACACACACACACATTACCAGCATCAACAATCCTATGAGTGGAGCAATATTTTTATATTTCTTTAAAATCACTCCTTGAATGATCTTTAGTTTTAGGACTCTGAATACTACTTATTCATTGGTAACTTCCAAACATGTATCTCTAATCTGCACTGCTTCCCTGAACTTGTATATCCAACTGTCTACTTGACATCTACTTGGGGATCTAAAGCATAATGTATCCAAAAGTGAATTCCTGATATTTCTTCCCTTCTGGCACCTCCTGCAGCTTTCCCCACCCTAGGTAACAGCAGCTCCATTCTTCCAGTTGTTCCCTACTTATCCCATTACATTACAGTGTAATGTACTATACATTATGCTATTTCATCCTGTTTATTGTCTGCTTGTTGTTGTTCAGTCGCTAAGTCACTCTTTGCGACCCCATAAGCTGCAGCACGCTAGGCTTCCCTGTCCTTCACTATCTCTCTGAGTGTGCTCAAACTCATATTCATTGAATCAGTGATGCCACCAACCATCTCATCCTCTGTCACTCCTCCTCTTGCCCTCAATCTTTCCCAGCATCGGAGTCTTTTCCAATGAGTTAGTTCTTCTCAACAAGTGGCCAAAGCATTGGAGTTTCAGCTTCAGCATCAGTGCTTCCAGAGAATATTCAGGGTTGATTTCCTTGAGGATTGACTGGTTTGACCTTCTTATTGTCTGCTTACCCTGTTAGAAGGCAAACTTCACGGGAGTAAATAATTTTTATTGGATAGTAATAGTCTCTCACATATAACAGGCACTCAATAAATATCTGTTAATGAATGAATAAATAAATGATTATTTAATAGACAAGGAAACCGAGATTCACAGAAGTTCATGAATTTGCCCAAAGATAGGAGTGGGTAAGTAAAGACACCTAGGTTTATATGACTTCAAATTCCATATTTATAATTACTACACATTTTGTCAGGGTTAATTTCTGGATATTGGTCAAAATCTAGATGTGGCTTCAGATACACATTAATGTAATGATGTCTCAGCACATCCTTGGGAAATGAAGATTTCTTAAAACAAATTCAGCCAATGTTTTAAAAAGTGCTTTTCAAAGGAAAATGCTTACTGGCCTGAGCACAGAGAGGGAAGGGAGGGTTGAGAAGAGTGGGGAAGGGACTCCTGATCTTGTTTCTGTTGCCTTGACTCTAGGCCTGCCCACGTGGTGGGTCCCTGCTTGGCCAGAATGCTGTGATTCCTGAGACAGAGGCAACTTTGCTCAGGCTGGGAAGACATCCCTTCCCTCCTCACCCTCTTTCTTCTCTCTGCTTCTCTCCATCTTGTCTTTTCACATCTCCACATCTTCCCTCACACCTTCCCGTCTCTCCCTAGCTCTGTCTCCATCCTCTTGTCCCAGCCCTTCACCCCTCAAGTATGATATCAGGGCAGTTTGCTAGGGTGTAACACCTAAGATTCATAAAAGCTAAGGTTTATACATTAGACTTTATTAAACAAGAAGCTCTGTTCATCAAAGCACACCGAAGAGAATGAAAATGTAAGCCAGAGACTAGGATATATGTGTTTGTTGTGTATATATCTAACAAAGAATTCATATTCAGAGTATGTAAATAGCTCTCATCAGTTCAGTTCAGTTCAGTCGCTCAGTTGTGTCTGGCTCTTTGCGACCCCATGAACTGCAGCAGGCCAGTCTTCCCTGTCCATCACTAACTACTAAAGCTTGCTCAAACTCATGTCCATTGAGTCAGTGATGCCATCCAACCATCTTATCCTCTGTTGTCCCCTTCTCCTGCCTTCAATCTTTCCCAGCATCAGAGTCTTTTCCAAGGAGTCAGCTCTTTGCATCAGGTGGCCAAACTATTGGAGTTTCAGCTTCAGCATCAGTCCTTCCAATGAATATTCAGGGTTGATTTCCTTTAGGATTGACTAGTTGGATCTCCTTGCAGTCCAAGGGACTCTCAAGAGTCTTCTCCAACACAACATTTCAAAAGTATCAATACTTTGGTGATCAGCTTTCTTTATGGCCCAACTGTTACATCCAAACATGATTACTGGAAAAACCACAGCTTTGACTAGATGAACCTTTGTCAGCAATGTCTCTGCTTTTTAATATGTTGTCTAGATTGGTCATAGCTTTTCTTCCAAGGAGAAAACATTTTTCAATTTCATGGCTGCAGTCACCATCTGCAGTGAGGCCAAGAAAATAAAGTCTCTCACTATTTCCATTGTTTCCCCATCTGTTTGCTATGAAGTGATGGAACCAGATGCCATGATCTTAGTTTTTTGAATGCTGAGTTTTAAGCCAAGTTTTTCACTCTCCTCTTTCACTTTCATCAAGAGGCTCTTCAGTTCCTGTTTGCTTTCTTTCTGCCATAAGGGTGGTGTCACCTGCATATCTGAGGTTACTGGTATTTCTCCCAGCAATCTTGATTCTAGCTTGTTCTCCATCTAGTCTGGCATTTCACTTGATGTACTACTCTACATATAAGTTAAATAAGCAGGGTGACAATATACTGGCTTGATGTACTCCTTTCCCAATTTGGAACCAGTTTGTTGTTCCATGTCCAGTTCTAACTGTTGTTTCTTGACCTGAATACAGATTTCTCAGGAGGCAGGTAAGGTTGTCTGGTATTCCCATTTTTTTAAAAAGAATTTTCCACAGTTTATTGTGATCCACACAGTCAAAGCCTTTGGTGCAGTCAGTAAAGCAGAAGTAGATGTTTTTCTGGAACCCTCTTGCTTTTTTGATGATCCAATGAATATTGGCAATTTGATCTCTGGTTCCTCTGCCTTTTCTAAATCCAGCTTGAACATCTGGAAGTTCATAGTTTACTTACTGTTGAAGCCTGGCTTAGAGAATTTTGAGCATTACTTTACTAGCATGTGAGATGAGTGCATTTATGCAGCAGTTTGAACATTCTTTGGGATTGCCTTTCTTTGGAATTGGAATGAAAACTGATCTTTTCCAGTCTTGTGGCCACTGCTGAGTTTTCCAAATTTGTTGACATATTGAGTGCAGCATAATATTTTAGGATTTGAAAGAGCGCAACTGGAATTCCGCCACCCCCACAAGCTTTGTTTGTAGTGATGCTTCCTAAGGCCCACTTAACTCCACAGTCCAGGATGTCTGGCTCTAGGTGCATGATCACACCATCGTGATTATCTGGATCATGAAGATCTTTTCTGTATAGTTCTCGTGTGTATTCTTGCCTTGCCACCTCTTCTTAATATCTTCTGCTTCTGTTAGGTCCATACCATTTCTGTCTTTTTTTGTGCCCATCTGTGCCTGAAATGTCCCCTTGGTATTTCTAATTTTCTTGAAGAGATCTCTAGTCTTTCCATTCTGTTGTTTTCCTCTATTTCTTTGCACTGATCACTGAGGAAGGCTTTCTTATCTCTCCTTGTTTTTCTTTGGAACTCTGCACTCAGATGGAAATATCTTCCCTTTTCTCCTTTGCCTTTTGCTTCTCTTCCTTTCTCAGCTATTTGTAAGACTTGCTGAGACAACCATTTTGCCTTTCTGCATTTTCTTTTTCTTGGGGATGGTCTTGATCACTGCCTCCTGTACAGTGTCACGAACCTCCATCCATAGTTCTTCAGGTACTCTATCAGATTGAATCCCTTGAATCTATTTGTCAATTCCACTGTAAAATCATAAGGGATTTGGTTTAGGTCATACCTGAATGGTCTAGTAGTTTTCCCTACTTTCTTCAATTTAAATCTGAATTTGGCATGAAGTTCATTGGAAGAGGTTAGAATTATTAAAACTTGAAAACCCAGACAATGGTCCTGGAGGCTGCAACCAAACCTCTGAGGAAGTGGTCAGGCCCCCTGGTGCAGGTGTTTCAGAGGCTAGTCTTAAAAGTGTCAAAGAAACTGCAAACTATATTGATCTGTTGCCACAGGAAGAATCTGCTAATGTTGGGGTGAGGGGCTTTTCTGGGGTGACAGAGCAGTGAGAAGCAAGCACAAGAAAATATGTTCTTCTTAGCATCCCCAATTGGCATTACCTCATAGTGAGCAGCTGGAAAAACCAAAATGTTGATTTGCAGAGTCAAAGCTCCAGTCTCAAAAGTCATAGTGAATAAGGGGTGAGGGGGACAGTGAAGTTGAGATTGGGCCTCCAGCAATTTTGTATTTAAATCCCAGTTTTGCCCCTCACTTGTTGTGTGACTTTGGGCAAGTTACTTCACCTGTTTGAAGCTCAGCTCCACATGAGTAAAATTAAGGTAATATTCCCTTATGAGCTCATGATAGTGAGCCTTCAATAAATGGACTCCAGTATTTAACTTCTTTGTTTATGTAGCACTAGCTCCCCCCGCCGGAGAAGGCAATGGCACCCCACTCCAGTACTCTTGCCTGGAAAAGCCCATGGACGGAGGAGCCTTGTAGGCTGCAGTCCATGGGGTGGTGAAGAGTCAGACATGACTGATTGACTTCACTTTCACTTTTCACTTTCACACATTGGAGCAGGAAATGGCAGCCCACTCCAGTGTTCTTGCCTGGAGAATCCCAGGGATGGGGGAGCCTGGTGTGTTGCCATCTATGGGGTCGCACAGAGTCAGATACGACTGAAGTGACTTAGCAGCAGCAGCAGCTCCCCCCGCACTGACTCTTCTAAATCATTCCTAGTGTCACAGCCCAGTCACTTAGTCCTGGAGATGGCTCTGCTCAGTGGTGCTCTGTGCACTCCAGTTCCCTCATGAAAGACTCCCTTATGATTCAAGATTCCTAGAACTAAGTTGTGGCAGTGTTGGAATGCAGTCTGTTGTATCACTTGGCTCTCTGTCCTGGGGGGAAGAAGTGAAGCAGCTGGCCTATCAGCCTTTCTCTCCTGTAACCATGAGGAGATTCCTGGAAGACAAAAAAAGGCAAGTGACCCATGTAATCTCTTCATAAACATGCTGATAATTGGCCTCTTGGTAAATAGACTAATGAGACTTACTAGCAGGAGACACTCTGTCTACGGAATGCTTTTAGCAGAACTGCCCCTGGATTGGGATTGCTTATGGAAAACTAATTTAGAGTCTGTGGAGTTATGAATCATGGCTCCCTAGAGGAATCCATTTAAGTCACATAATGATCTGGGTATAAAGTGGGGGTTGTTCATAACCTAAAGTCTCCCTGTTGTGTAAGGTAACCCACACATTTGTAGACACCCCCCACCCCCCCATTGCCCTGAGCTGCAGAGTGCATGTCTGATGCAGGAAGAAAGGACCTGAGGAGCCACACTCCAGATCCTGGACTCCTCCCTGCTTCACCTTTCCCTCTTAATTGGTAGCTCAGCTGGTAAAGAATCTGCCTGCAATGCAGGAGTCCCCGGTTCAATTCCTGGTCAGGAAGATCTGCTGGAGAAGGGACAAGCTACCCACTCCAGTATTCTTGGGCTTCCCTGCTGGCTCAGCTGGTAGAGAACCCACCTGCAATGCAGGAGACCTGGGTCCCATCTCTGGGTTAGGAAGATCCCCTGAAGATGCGAATGGCTACCCACTCCAGTATTCCGGCCTGGAGAATTCCATGGACTCTATAGTCCATGGGGTTGCAAAGAGTTGGACACCACTGAGTGACTTTCACTTTCACTATTAGTGAAGCTTGATACTGAGTAACAGAGAAACTCACAGAGAGTTGATGGTGTGATGCAGCCACACTTTTCAGTGAGCAAAGTATTGTTTAAAAACAAGGAGCTAGAGGCTCTTAGCAACATGTGTCAGGTTCACTGGATTTTTAATTCACTAAATAATATCCATGTTCTAGAGTCTAACTCAGATGTTTCTCTGGCTGTTATAACTTTCTTCTCTCTAAAAGTGTAGAGGTAAAATGAATGGTAAACTTCCCTAGAAAATAAGTGTTCTGGCCCTAGCTCTGCCGCAAATGGACTGTGTGACCTGGGGTAGAAACCTCAGCCTTTCTGAACCTCAGTTTTATCATTGAGTATCAGGGAGGGTGATGCCCTTCACTGTGCAGTGTACAATGGGGAGGGTGATCATACTACCTCCCCCAGACAGTTGCCTTGAGAATCAAATGAAAGATGTAGGAAAATTCTAAATAAACTGTATGAAATATGGCCATATTTCTAGAGCAATAATTTTTAAAGAAGCAACACTTTTCATCTCTTCCAGTGCTTTTACTAATACTAGCCTAAATATGTAGTAAAAAAAAAGAATCTGAATTCTCTTACTTACATTGACACTAACAGATTCACAATTCATCTCTGCTTCTAAAAAATATTTTGTTAAAGTATACTTTACATGAATTAAAGCACAGGGATCTTAAGTATACAGTTCAATCAAATTTGACAAATGCATACAACTATGTAACCTACACTTCCATTATATCCGTATAATGTACATAATATTTCCAACACCCATAAAGATTCCATATGCCTTCTTCTAGCCTATCACATCCTTCAGAAACAACCATTGTTATGATTTCTATTGTGTGTAGTTTTTCCTGTGCTAGAAATTCATACTTTCTTATGCTTGGCTTTTTTTTATTCAGGATAATGTTTTTGAAGTTTAGCCACATTGTTGTGGATGTAAGTGGCACATTCTTTTACTGTTTTTCTGTATAGAATTCCATTGTATGAAAATGCCATAATTTGTCTATGCTTCTGTCAAAGGCCTTTGGGTTGTTTCTAGTTTTTAGCTATTAAAAATGAGCTAAGAGGACATTCCTCATGGACTAGTGGCTAAGACTCCACATTCCCAGTGTAGGGGGCCCAGGTTTGATCCCTGGTCAGGGAACTAGATCCCTCATGCCACAACCAAGACCAGGCATTGTCAAGTAAATAAATAAATATTCTTTTTTCTTCATTTTATTTATTTATTTATTTTTTATTAGTTGGAGGCTAATTACTTCACAACATTTCAGTGGGTTTTGTCATACATTGACATGAATCAGCCATGGAGTTACATATATTCCCCATCCTGATCCCCCCTCCCACCTCCCTCTCCACCCGATTCCTCTGGGTCTTCCCAGTGCACCAGGCCTGAGAGCACTTGTCTCATGCATCCAACCTGGGCTGGTGATCTGTTTCACTATAGATAATATACATGCTGTTCTTTCGAAACATCCCACCCTCACCTTCTCCCACAGAGTTCAAAAGTCTGTTCTGTACTTCTGTGTCTCTTTTTCTGTTTTGCATATAGGGTTATCATTACCATCTTTCTAAATTCCATATATATGTGTTAGTATGCAGTAATGTTCTTTATCTTTCTGGCTTACTTCACTCTGTATAATGGGCTCCAGTTTCATCCATCTCATTAGAACTGATTCAAATGTATTCTTTTTAATTGCTGAGTAATATTCCATGGTGTATATGTACCACAGCTTCCTTATCCATTCATCTGCTGATGGGCATCTAGGTTGCTTCCATGTCCTGGCTATTATAAACAGTGCTGCGATGAACATTGGGGTGCACGTGTCTCTTTCAGATCTGGTTTCCTCAGTGTGTATGCCCAGAAGTGGGATTGCTGGGTCATATGGCAGTTCTATTTCCAGTTTTTTAAGAAATCTCCACACTGTTCTCCATAGCGGCTGTACTAGTTTGCATTCCCACCAACAGTGTAAGAGGGT
The DNA here is from genome assembly GCF_910594005.1 of Cervus elaphus. Classification (NCBI taxonomy): domain Eukaryota; kingdom Metazoa; phylum Chordata; class Mammalia; order Artiodactyla; family Cervidae; genus Cervus; species Cervus elaphus. The sequence goes on from NC_057833.1 coordinate 80,775,049, forward strand.
TCCCTTTTCTCCACACCCTCTCCAGCATTTATTGCTTGGAGACTTTTGGATAGCAGCCATCCTGACTGGCGTGTAATGGTACCTCATTGTGGTTTTGATTTGCATTTCTCTGATAATGAGTGATGTTGAACATCTTTTCATGTGTTTGTTAGCCATCTGTATGTATTCTTTGGAGAAATGTCTGTTTAGTTCTTTGGCCCATTTTTTGATTGGGTCATTTATTTTTCTGGAATTGAGCTGCAGGAGTTGCTTGTATATTTTTGAGATTAATCCTTTGTCTGTTTCTTCATTTACTATTATTTTCTCCCATATGAGGGTTGTCTTTTCATCTTACTTATAGTTTCCTTTGTAGTGAAAAAGCTTTTAAGTTTCATTAGGTCCCATTTGTTTAGTTTTGCTTTTATTTCCAATATTCTGGGAGGTGGATCATAGAGGATCTTGCTGTGATTTATGTCGGAGAGTGTTTTGCCTATGTTCTCCTCTAGGAGTTTTATAGTTTCTGGTCTTACATTTAGATCTTTAATCCATTTTGAGTTTATTTTTGTGTATGGTGTTAGAAAGTGTTCTAGTTTCATTCTTTTACAAGTGGTTGACCAGTTTTCCCAGCACCACTTGTTAAAGAGGTTGTCTTTTTTCCATTGTATATCCTTTCCTCCTTTGTCGAAGATAAGGTGTCCATAGGTTTGTGGATTTATCTCTGGGCTTTCTATTCTGTTCCATTGATCTATATTTCTGTCTTTGTGCCAGTACCATACTGTCTTGATGACTGTGGCTTTGTAGTAGAGTCTGAAGTCAGGCAGGTTGATTCCTCCAGTTCCATTCTTCTTTCTCAAGATTGCTTTGGCTATTCGAGGTTTTTTGTATTTCCATAAAAATTGTGAAATTATTTGTTCTAGTTCTGTGAAAAATACCATTGGTAGCTTGATAGGGATTGCATTGAATCTATAGATTGCTTTGGGTAGAATAGCCATTTTGACAATATTGATTCTTCCAATCCATGAACATGGTATGTTTCTCCATCTGTTTGTGTCCTCTTTGATTTCTTTCATCAGTGTTTTATAGTTTTCTATGTATAGGTCTTTTGTTTCTTTAGGTAGATATACTCCTAAGTATTTTATTCTTTTTGTTGCAATGGTGAATGGTATTGTTTCCTTAATTTCTCTTTCTGTTTTTTCATTGTTAGTATATAGGAATGCAAGGGGTTTCTGTGTGTTAATTTTATATCCTGCAACTTTACTATATTCATTGATTAGCTCTAGTAATTTTCTGGAAGAGTCTTTAGGGTTTTCTATGTAGAGGATCATGTCATCTGCAAACAGCAAGAGTTTCACTTCTTCTTTTCCTATCCAGATTCCTTTTACTTATTTTTCTGCTCTGATTGCTGTGGCCAAAACTTCCAACACTATGTTGAATAGTAGTGGTGAGAGTGGGCACCCTTGTCTTGCTCCTGATTTCAGGAGAAATGCTTTCAATTTTTCACCATTGAGGGTGATACTTGCTGTGGGTTTGTCATATATAGCTTTTATTATGTTGAGGTATGTTCCTTCTATTCCTGCTTTCTGGAGAGTTTTAATCATAAATGAGTGTTGAATTTTGTCAAAGGCTTTCTCTGCACCTATTGAGATAATCATATGGTTTTTATCTTTCAATTTGTTAATGTGGTGTATTACATTGATTGATTTGCAGATATTAAAGAATCCTTGCATTCCTGGGATAAAGCCCCCTTGGTCATGGTGTATGATTTTTTTTAATATGTTGTTGGATTCTGTTTGCTAGAATTTTGTTAAGGATTTTTGCATCTATGTTCATCAGTGATATTGGCCTGTAGTTTTCTTTTTTTGTGGCATCCTTGTCTGGTTTTGGAATTAGGGTGATGGTGGCCTCATAGAATGAGTTTGGAAGTTTACCTCCCTCTGCAATTTTCTGGAAGAGTTTGAGTAAGGTAGGTGTTAGCTCTTCTCTAAATTTTTGGTAGAATTCAGCTGTGAAGCCATCTGGTCCTGGGCTTTTGTTTGCTGGTAGATTTTTGAATATAGTTTTGATTTCCTTGCTTGTGATGGGCCTGTTAAGATCTTCTATTTCTTCCTGGTTCAGTTTTGGAAGGTTATACTTTTCTAAGAATTTGTCCATTTCATCCAAGTTGTCCATTTTATTGGCATAGAGCTGCTGGTAGTAGTCTCTTACGATCCTTTGTATTTCAGTGTTGTCTGTTGTGATCTCTCCATTTTCATTTCTAATTTTGTTAATTTGGTTCTTCTCTCTTTGCTTCTTAATGAGTCTTGCTAATGGTTTGTCAACTTTGTTTATTTTTTCAAAAAACCAGCTTTTAGCTTTGTTGATTTTTGCTATGGTCTCTTTAGTTTCTTTTGCATTTATTTCTGCCCTAATTTTTAGGATTTCTTTCCTTCTGCTAACCCTGGGGTTCTTCATTTCTTCCTTCTCTAATTGCTTTAGGTGTAGAGTTAGGTTATTTATCTGGCTTTTTTCTTGTTTCTTGATGTGAGCCTGTAATGCTATGAGCCTTCCCCTTAGCATTGCTTTTACAGTATCCCATAGGTTTTGGGTTGTTGTGTTTTCATTTTCATTCATTTCTATGCATATTTTGATTTCTTTTTTGATTTCTTCTATGATTTGTTGGTTATTCAGAAGCGTGTTATTCAGCCTCCATATGTTTACATTTTTAACAATTTTTTTCCTGTAATTGAGATGTAATCTTACTGCACTGTGGTCAGAAAAGATGACTGGAATGATTTCAATTTTTTTGAATTTTCCAAGACCAGATTTATGGCCCAGGATGTGATCTATTCTGGAGAAGGTTCCGTGTGCACTTGAGAAAAAGGTGAAGTTGATTGTTTTGGGGTGAAATGTCCTATAGATATCAATCAGGTCTAGCTGGTCCATTGTGTCATTCAAGGTTTGTGTTTCCTTGTTAATTTTCTGTTTAGTTGATCTATCCATAGTTGTGAGTGGGGTATTAAAGTCTCCCACTATTATTGTGTTACTATTAATTTCCTCTTTCATACTCGTTAGTGTTTGCCGTACATATTGCGGTGCTCCTATGTTGGGTGCATATATATTTATAATTGTTATATCTTCTTCTTGCATTAATCCTTTGATCATTATGTAGTGTCCTTCTTTGTCTCTTTTCACAGCCTTCATTTGAAAGTCTATTTTATCTGATATGAGTATTGCGACTCCTGCTTTCTTTTGGTCTCCGTTTGCATGAAATATTTTTTTCCAGCCCTTCACTTTTAGTCTGTATGTGTCTCTTGCTTTGAGGTGGGTCTCTTGTAGACAGCATATATAGGGGTCTTGTTTTTGTATCCATTCAGCCAATCTTTGTCTTTTGGTTGGGGCATTCAACCCATTTACATTTAAGGTAATTATTGATAGGTGTGGTCCCGTTGCCATTTACTTTGTTGTTTTGGGTTCACGTTTATACAACCTTTCTGCATTTCCTATCTAGAGAAGATCCTTTAGCATTTGTTAAAGAGCTGGTTTGGTGGTGCTGAATTCTCTCAGCCTTTGCTTGTCTGTAAAGCTTTTGAATTCTCCTTCATATCTGAATGAGATCCTTGCTGGGTACAGTAATCTAGGCTGTAGGTTATTCTCTTTCATTACTTTCAGGACGTCCTGCCATTCCCTTCTGGCCTGGAGGGTTTCTATTGATAGATCAGCTGTTATCCTTATGGGAATCCCTTTGTGTGTTATTTGTTGTTTCTCCCTTGCTGCTTTTAATGTTTATTCTTTGTGTTTGATCTTTGTTAATTTGATTAATATGTGTCTTGGGGTGTTTCGCCTTGGGTTTATCCTGTTTGGGACTCTCTGGGTTTCTTGGACTTGGGTGGCTATTTCCTTCCCCATTTTAGGGAAGTTTTCAGTTATTATCTCCTCGAGTATTTTCTCATGGCCTTTCTTTTTGTCTTCTTCTTCTGGGACTTCTATGATTTGAATGTTGGGGCGTTTCACATTGTCCCAGAGGTCCCTGAGGTTGTCCTTATTTCTTTTGATTCTTTTTTCCTCTCTGCTTCATTTATTTCCACCATTTTATCTTCTACCTCACTTATCCTATCTTCTGTCTCTGTTATTCTACTCTTGGTTCCCTCCAGAGTGTTTTTGATCTCATTTATTGCATTATTCATTTTTAATTGACTCTTTTTTTATTTCTTCTAAGTCCTTATTAAACGTTTCTGGCATTTTTTCAATCTTTGTCTCCAGGCTATTTATCTGTAACTCCATTTTGTTTTCAAGATTTTGGATCATTTTTATTATCATTATTCTAAATTCTTTTTCAGGTAGATTCCCTATCTCCTCCTCTTTTGTTTGACTTGGTGGGCATTTTTCATGTTCCTTTACCTGTTGGGTATTTCTCTGCCTTTTCATCTTGTTTAGATTGCTGTGTCTGGAGTGGGCTTTCTGTATTCTGGAGGTCTGTGGTTCCTTTTTATTGTGGTGGTTTAACCAGTGGGTGGGGTTGTAAATAAATAAATATTATTTTAAAAAGAATGGACTAAGGACAGTCTCATATAAGATGTTGTACAGATATACATTTTCATTTCTTTTGGGTAAATACCTAAGGGTAGAATTGCTGAAACACAGTATAGTTGCATGGTTAACTTTTAAAGAAACCACCAAATGGCTTCCCAAAATATGCAAGAATTCCAGTTTTTTTTTTTTTTTCCATTTCCTTACGAATATTTGGTGTTGTCAAAGGTTTTTTTGTTTTGTTTTATTTTGTTTTCCACTATAGCCATGTGTGTGTCATGGTATCTCTGGTTCTTTTTTCATGTTTTCATGGATTCTTAAACTTTTATTTTCAGAACCCTCTTGGGGTATTTTCATGAAGTTATATGCAAACATGTATGCCTGCCTACATTTTCATGAGGATAGAAAATATATAAATTTCACCTTCTTAAACACAGTCCCTCATTTGCTAAAATGTTAATGATTACACAAACAGCAGTCTCTGAAGATGTGATTTTTGATCAGTCTGATAGACTAGGTCGTAATTAACTATCTGCAGTCAACTATTTATGTTCTTACAGCTCAAATATTTTGTTTTACTATAATGTGAATTTAAACATAATACAAATTCTTATTAGCTCTTAAAGTCTTAAAATACCATTTGACCCAGATTTCTAAAATGTCCTCATATATCCAAAGCCCTTTCTATAGTGAAAATCATGTCCTCTGACTCTGTGCTGTTTATTAGGAAAGGAAATTTGCATTCCTGATTTGATTAAGGGAAAATTAGTCATGGAGACATTCACAAGGAATGTCTTTTGGTCTACCTGAAACTTAAGCAAATAAAACAGGTAGGGATAATTGCCACAGACATTTGGTATGCTCTGAAAGTCCAATTTGTTTTGTGATTAGCCTCATCAATGTAGTCTTTTAGGAATTTGCTTTCTAGATTGTTGTTTATTTTCATGTGCATAATTTAGCAAAAGTTTTCAAAACACGATATTTGTGTGTGTAACTAAAAAGGCAATGAGCTTCAGAAGACATAAAATTTCATGTTTGCTTTTCTCCCACATTCACCTTTAGAATTCACACTGAATGAATTCAAGGATTTAAAGAGCTGAGAAATATTTGCGCATTTTGTAGATGTCCTGTTTATGCCCAGTTCAAAGTGTGCCAGTAATTTGCAAATAGTCACTTCCAATATAATAATAAAAAAGCAGCTTCTAGCATTTATCTTTGTAAATGCCTTTTCTTAGGAGTTTAATCACTACAATATTGTAATTAGCCTCCAACTAATAAAAATAAATGGAAAAAAGAGGAGTTTAGATTTGAATAAAAGTAATAAAATTATCAAGAGGTGGCCAGTCCACACTGCATCCAGTACTATTTCTTGAGTATTGAAATAATGAATTAAATAACAGTAGGATGGTACTTCTTTCCATGCTATTATACTCACAAAGGAATTAGTTTAGTCCCACTGATGGTCATTTGATATGACAAGGGGAGAAATGAAGCAGGAGACTATGTTCTGATATGCTTTTATTTTTTGGTAACAGCTTTATTGAGACATAATTCACCTACCATATGGCTCACCCATTTAAAGAGTTCAATTCAATGGTTTTCTGTATATTCACAGGGCTGTGCAAACAGTATTACAATTTACAAACATTTTTTTCATTAACAGTCACCTCCTTCTCCCATTTCCCCTCAGCCTTTCCAGCTCTAGGTAGTCACAAACCTACTTTTTGTATCTATGGATTTTTATGGATTTGCCTGTTCTGGACATGTCATATGCATGAAATCATATAATATATAGTCTTTTATGACTGTCTTCTTCTGATAAATATGATATTTTTGAGGTTCATCTATACTGTTACACGTATCATTACTTCATTCCTTCTTATTGTTGGAGGATATTCCATTATACAGATTCTACACATTTTATTTATCCATTCACTGATGGGTGCTTGTATTGTTTCTACTTTTGGCTATTCAGAATAATGCTGCTATAAACATTTGTGTACAACTTTTTGCATAGACGTATGTTTTCAATTCTCTTGGTATATACCAAAGAGTAGAATGGCTGGGTCATGTGAGAAGTCTATGTTCACCTTTTGAGAAATTTCTAAGCTGTTGCCAAAGCTGCTACACCATTTTACATTCCCACCAGTCATGTGTGAAGTGGTATCTCATTGTTATTGTGAGTTGCATTTCCCTGATGGCTAATAATATCAAGTATCTTTTCATGTGCTTATTGGCTATTTGTATATCTTCTTTGGAGTAATATCTATTCAGATTCTTTGTTCACTTTTTAACTGGGTTGCATTCTTATTATAAGTTCTAAGAGTTTTGATATGCTTTTGAGTAACAGCATGAAGTGGAAAAATATGGGTATCTCTGAAAATGATAATAATAGACATATTGATTGAGACGCTTGGAATTACATAAGAGCTGGAGGGCACTGTAAAGATGCCCAAGGTCAAGCCCTCCTTTTATAGATAAGGAAACAAACTATTATAAAAATTAAATGATTTCCTGAGAAGCACAGCCAGAAGATTAAAGAATGGAGATTCAAACCCAAGTGTTTATACAGAACTTGCCACTCTAGCTGATTCATTTCATTGCTTGGAAATGCAAAATGATGCTCTGTGACGGCAAGAATTCTTAGATCTTTCTTTGCCTCTTGTTCTTTAATGATCAGTACACTACTTATATTTATTTCTGTGGATCATACCAGGTTTCTGTTTACTAGGGCAGGACTAATGGAGAATGAGTTAGAGCAGTGTTAGAGAATGAGTTAGAGCTCAAGTTAGACTTCAGCATGCGTCAGAATTGCTTGGAGAGCTTGTGAAAACACAATTGTGCCCAACATACATAATATACAGTAGTATGTAAACATATATGTTTAAAATAATGGCATGTAATGCACAAGTACCAGTGACAAAGATTGAATAATGTATAGCACTTATTACATGAACTCCAAATAAACATTTATTAAGTGGGAACTGAAAACCATAGTTTAATGTGTCATCTTACAACCATGGTTCTGAAATGAGCATGTACCAGAATCACCTGGAGGGCTTATTAACACACGTATTGCTGGACCCTACCTACCAAGTTTCAGATTTAGAAGAGCTGTGGAGGGACCAATAATTTGCATTTCTGACAAGTTCCCAGGTAATGCTGATGCTTGTAGATCCAGGGACCTCACTCTGAGAACCACTTCACTAGAGGGAAGGAAACATTTCAGTTTTGGGGGCAGAGATACTGTGATGGAGGGCAGGACCAAATTATAATACAATGCCATATACAAGTGAACAATTTTTCCAGATGTTCTTAATTTTAATCTTTTTTCAGTATATACTTTGAAATACATGGTTTGCCTTTTCTTACACTAGCTTGAAAGGGAGCAAAAATGCCAGTTCTTTTGATTTCTGTAGTCACAAATGGCAGAACTTTGTACCATCAAACATTATATATAATTCATATATATATATATATATATAATGTATACAAAACATTATATATAATTATGTGTACATGAAAACATTTGACAAGGCTATTTGGCTTCACTTGTAACATAGAATGTTTGTCCTAAAACAAGACAGCAAGAGGATATCATTATGATACAGCCAGAAAGCTGATCACATTTCTCTGAAGAGGTCAGTCATGGCCAGAGTGCTTAGATTACTTAACACTGATACTTGTATAGCATCGGTGCTCTGTAAACAAAGAACCTATGTTGTTGAATGGATGGATGGTTTCTCTGCCACGAGTTTTACTTTGGTTCAGACATGATAAATTTCAAGTTGAAGAACATGGCTGATTAGTTTTCAGACTTCCGTATCAAGGTGAAAAGCATAGGCATTTTATTATCTTTCTGAATCCTTGTATATCATCTTCTGTTGGGAGTTCTGAACTATGTCTGAACTTAACCTTTAGGCTTTAGGTAATCAACTATATGGTTGGCCCAAAAAGTCATTAGGGTTTTCCTATAACACTTCTAAGAGAATTTTAACATGAAACATTTGGAAGCTACAAATGAATTAGCCTAGACTGAGTGTCTTTGAATTATTTATTTACTTTTTAAAATTTTACTTAAAAGTTTTAAAATTTATTTTTGGTTGTGCTGGGTCTTTGTTGCAGCACGGGCTTTTCTCTAGTTGCTGTGAGCAGGGGCTACTCTGCAGTTGCAGAGTATGGGCTTCTCATTGAGGTGACTTCACTTGTTGCAGAGCACCAGCTCTAGGGTGTGCAGGCATTGGTAGTTGCAGCTTCCAGACTCTAGAACATAGGCTTGATAGTTGTGGCATACAGGCTTAGTTGCTTTGCAGCACGTGGGATCTTCCTGGACCAGGGATTGAACTTGCATCTCCCACACTGGCAGATGGATTCTTCAGCACTGCCACCAAGGAAGCCCTGTCTGAAGTCTTTAGCATACTTATTGTTTTGGTTGAATCTAGTTTAAGAAGTAAGGAAATTTTTGTGTATAACCTTTGTAAAGATATTAATCATTCAAAATAGTGTATCTAAGGGTGAATAAAACTTGGAAAATTCTCATGATGTAAGACACCAAGTGGACTTCCCAGGTGGCTCAGTAGTGAATCTGTCTGCCAGTGCAGGAGATACGGGTTTAATCCCTGGGTCAAGAAGATCCCCTGGAGGAGGAAATGACAACCCACTCCAGTATTCTTGTCTGGGATATCCCATGAACAGAGGAGTCTGGTGAGCTACAGTCCATGGAGTTGCAGAGTTGGACACGACTGAGCAGCAGCAGCAGCATCCCCCAATATTTATACTATCCTTCTTTTTAATAACAAATCACTTCCCCACAATTTTAACTGGGCATGTGTCCAACAAGATAGAGACCACATTTCCCAGCCTCCCTAGGTGGGAGGCTATGGAAGTGGCCATGTGACTACATTCTGGTCAGTGGGATATAAACAACAGTGATGTGTGGTCTCTGGGTCACACCTTAAAAAGAAGTTCTTTGCCAACCATTATCTCTCTCCTCCTCACTGCTAGCTGGGATATGACCCTTCCACAAATGAAAGCTGTATATTGAGAATGTAGAGACACCTATCAGCCACTAACTCCAGAATAAGAAATAGATTTGTCTTATTTAATACCTGATATTTTAGGTTCTTCTTAGCTTATACCCTAATACAGCTATTATCTCATTTAATCCTTATAATTAACATGTCAGGTATTTGTTGGTACCCCTACTTATAGATGAAGAAAGGAGAGATTAATTTGCCCAAGCAAATGGGAAAACTGAAATTGAAGTCCAGACAACCTGTATTCAAGTCTAGTTCTTATTTCCAAATGGATAGTTTTCAGGAGAAAAAGAAAAACATTTTCTAGTCCAGAAAGTAAAATGTCAAGGGGACATGACTGAAAGTTCATAAAATTAAGTAAGTATAGTTTGAACAGGTCTTGTTTATCAACTCTTATCCATTAGAGCTGGGGGGTGCCTTTGAAGATTGAAACCAGAGAGTTAATAGAAAAGAAGAACTATTTTGCATAGAAAGTCAACTAAGAGAAGTTACTACCCTAAGAAGAAGGAAAGACAATAGAGTCATGTTAGGAAATTTTGTGGGTGTTTGGATGTATCCTTAACTTGTAGTTTTAAGTTTTCAGAAGGAACTCTGCCTTCCCCACAAAGGGGCCTCTCTCTGCCAGAAATCTCAGATGGACTGGCTAAAACAGCGTGGTGTTCCTTAAATTCTCACGCTGGTGCTAGCACAGCACACCAAGCTGTGAGCAGCTATGCTGCCAACAACTCAATGAGCAAGAAGCAGACCATATGCTAAGACATGACCTCTATAAATGTCTAACTTCACAGTGATGAAAAAGCAGGTGCTTAATAACCATATTTCAAAATTGTGTCACAGTTTGGATTTTGGAAGAACATTAACTCATCCTGTATCCACAACCAAAAGACTGCAAATTATCTTTGAGATGGTTGCTCTTGGAAGTTTTCTTATGTGAGGACCTTCAGAACGAAAGTGACACAAGTTGTTCTTTGTCTTTGAGAAGGCCATGTTCTCCTACATGTGGTCTCAAGTTATCGGCCTCCTTTCCTTTTCTTCTAACAAGTGTGCTTTTGTCCAGGTTACCCTACTTGGGAAGATCCCCCGCAGGAGGAAATGGCAACCCACTCCAGTATTCTTGCCAGGATAATCCCATGGACAGAGGAGCCTGGCAAGTCCATCGGGTCCCAAAGAATTGGACTCAACTGAAGTGACTGAGCTCCCCACTCAAGCCCTACCCTCCCTTTTCCTCCTACCCTGCTTCTTTCTATTTATGCTATAGAAAGGAATACCCCTCCTTTCTAAGTCCAGACCCCTTGACTTCTTCTTTTGCTAGGATATTGCTCCATCAATAGTTCCTCTTAATTGACTTTCTAACCTTTCCGTCTGGTGATCCCTGTCCCTTCTTAACACACAAACAACTTCCTTGTGATGGTTTTGTAATGTGTTAACTTGACTAACACACACACACCAGCCCCCTGTGGTGATTTTGTAATGTGTTAACTTGAACTGCATTTCCACGATTTCTCCTCCTTGTGTATTTCTAGTTATTTGGGTCAGAGTGAGATTCTTGTGGGAGACTGGGAGAGCGGAAGTGAAGCAGCAGCCATTTTGTAGTTTGTACACGTTGTCACTTATCGGCTGGCTCAGTTGGTTGCTGTGAGGCAGCAGCCAAGTATGCAACTGTGCTACCTTCCCCTGGACCCTCCTTTCATGCTCCCTTTCTAGGCCAGGTGTATGAACTTAGCTCCATGAGGAAGTCTCCAGATTTCACAGCACTCACCACACTATGCAGAGGCAGCGAGAACTGACAAGGGTCTTGGTTCATCCCTGTGGGGCTCCAGCTCATGTTTGTGGATTCTGGACTGCTCTTGATCTCCTCCATTTTACAGCCATCTTCCCTTATGTTTACCCTCTGGACATCATGCTCCAGCTCCAGACCAAAGACAGCCTCACAGAGACCCTTGACCAGCTCCCATAATTCCATAAGATCAAATTCTTATGTCAAATCCCTGTGTGTGTGTGTGGGGGTGGGGGGAGTGTGTGCATACACACATCTCCTAGTGACTGGCTGTTACTGATATACACCTCTTGACATCTTTGCCTAACACCCTCAAATTATATACTACTTACATTCTTCCTTTTTTTATCTCAACATTCTCTAGAATGTAGTTTATAGTCAATACCTTACTGCAGCATATTCAAGTGTTTCTCAAAGTCAGAACACTTGTTAAAAATGCAGATTCTGAGGCCCCCCACCTCCACACTAACTGAACCAGAAACCCTTGTGATGGACCTTGGAATATGCATCTGGGTAAGGTCTACCCAGAATGTGATGCACAGTAAAGTTCAAGCACAATATAGTGCTTGACTCCCTGTAAACTGAACTTTCTTCCCTCACTGTCTTCTGTGCCATCTGTTGCTGTTCAGTCACTCAGTTTTGTCCAACTCTTTGTGACCCCATGGATGGCAGCATGCTAGGCTTCCCTGTCCTTCACCATCTCCCAGAGTTTGCTCAAACTCATGTCCATTGTGTCAATGATGCCATCCAAACATCTCATCCTCTGTTGTCCCCTTCTCCTCCGGCCTTCAATCTTTCCCAGCAGCAGGGACTTTTTGAATGAGTTGGCTCTTCCCATCAGGTGGCCAAAGTATTGGAACTTCAGCCTCAGCGTCAGTCCTAATGAATATCCAGGACTGAATTCCTTTAGGATTGACTGATTTGATCTCCTTGCAGTCTAAGGGACTGTCAAGAATCTTCTCCAACACCACAGCTCAAAAGCATCAATTCTTCAGTGTTCAGTCTTATTTATGGTCCAACTTTCACATCCTTACATGACTCCTGGAAAAAACATAGCTTTGGCTATATGGACTCTTCCACTTGAAGCTGTTCTCTTGAACAGCATGGATGGCTTTCTTTGTCTTTTCCCTGGTTTTGATCTTCAGGAGCAGTTGACATTATTGAAAAATCCTTTCTTTTTATTCTTTATGTCCTTACAACTGTATGTCTGGATGGGTGTGCCCTAAAATTTTCTAATCTGCTCCAGATACTTGGCCCTTAGGAATCTACCCTAACTCTCCTTATTACTACTCCTCCTTTTTGTTTTCTTAGCTAGCATTTCCCAATGTAGTATCTCAATTCAACTAAGGAATGTATTGAACAATTACTGTGTGCCCTGGGCTGTGCTGGCCCCTGGGAATAATCCTTACACTCTATGAGCTCACAGTCCAATCATTCAAGAGATGATTATAATTAAATAATCAATTGTAATTCTGGGTAATAAGTGCTTCCAGAGAGAGTAGTGAGTGCTAAGATGGAAGAGGCCAGGGCAATATGCCTAGAAAAAATGAAAGTGTTAGTTGCCCAGTCATGTCCGACTCTTTGCAATGCCATGGACTATAGCCCACCAGACTCCTCTGTCCATGGAATTCTCCATTCCTTTCTCTAGGGGATCTTTCCTACCCAAGGATCAAAACTGGTCTCCTGCATTGGCAGGCAGATTCTTTACCATCTGAGCCTCTGGGGAAGTCCAATATGCCTAGAGGAAGACTTAGAGAATTGTCACTCCAGCCAGGTACAGAATTGAATGAGGATGTTCCAGCAAAGAGCCTGTCCAAAAGGTTGGAGGGGTGAGGGATCAAGGTACATTCTAGGACCTGTAAATAATTTGTCTTGTCATGTGAGGGAATGGCTAACACGAAGTTGACCAGGTAAATTAAGGGTGGTCACAAAGAACCTTAACCACCTTGTTAAGACATTGGTCTTTATTCTAAGATGGCATTAGGGAGTTTTAAGTAGTAGAGAAAAAAGGTGACAGATTCATGCTTTGGAAATACTCTACTAGTAGTGGTGATAAAGGTGGCACTCCCAAAGCCAGGGGAGCCAGTTAGGAGGCTCTTGTAAAAGCTCAGGGTGAGAAATTGTATGTCCCTGAGAAATTGTGTGGTAGAAGATGAAGAGAGATATCTTGGAGATGGGTTTGACAGAACTCCGTGGCTGATTTGATCTGGGGTGGCTGGGGTGTAGGGTGGGATTTGGGAGTGAAAGAGAAAGAGGAGCCTAGGATATGGTGTAGATTTCTGGGCTGAGTGAGTACGTTATACACCTTTGTCTTAGGGACTCAAGGAGGAAAAACAGGTTGGGATGAGGACAGAGACCAGGAATGAAGCGTTTGTTTATGTGCCTGTTCAGGTGACATCCAGTAGACAGGTGAACATAAGGATAAGCAGGCATGCTCAGGGGGGCTGGGCCTTGCTGACCAGTATTGACTGTTTTTTTGGGCACCCCAAGTCATGCCTGCTTATCTCAGCTTTTATAAGGAGAAATGACTACCCAACACATTGAAACAATCTAAGAGAATTAATTTATTAGTTCTCTCCTTTTATAAACTCTGTAACTTTATACTTCTTACTCCCTCCATCTTTCCTGTTCTCTGAGCAGCACTGAAGGGGAAGCTGTGGAAGGCTGAATAATGGTCCTTCAAAGATGTCCATGTCCTAATTCCAGGGACACCTGAATATGCCACCTTCATGGCAAAAGGGTTTTTGCAAATGTCATTAAATTAAACATCTTTTGAGATGGGGAAACTAACCTGGATAATGTGAGTGGCCCAGTGTAAGTACAGGCATCCTTATAAGAAGGTGGTGGGAAGGATGGACTTAGAGGAGATATGATGAGGGAAGTAGTGGTCAAGGTGATACAGGGCCATTAGGCAAAGAATGCAAGTGGCCTCTTGAAGCTGGAAAATGTAAAGAAATGGAATTTCCCCCAGCCTCCAGAAGGAAGTAGATCTGTCTACACTTTGACTTCAGGCCAATGAGACTGAATTTGTACTTCTACTCTCCAGAACTGAAAGATAATACATTTTGTTTTATGTTACTAGATTTGTTGTAATCTGTTACATCAGCAGTAGGAGACGAAGACAGAAATTATCAAGAATCAAAGCTGGAGAGATACATGATGGCGTTAGATGTTGGCATGACTGAAATCTCAAATTCTGCCTCATAAGGGCTGGGTTGTGTGTGTGCATGCTAAGTCACTTCAGTCATGTTTGACTCTGTGTGACTCTCTGGACCATAGCCTGTCAGACTCCACTGTCCATGGGATTATCTAGGCAAGAATACTGGAGTGGGTTGCCATGCCCTCCTCCAGGAGATCTTCCTGACACAGGGATCAAACCCATGTCTCTTATATCTCTGGCATTGACAGGTGGGTTCTTTACCACTAGCACCACCAAGGTCTGGGTTGTTGTTGTTCAGTCACTAAGTTATGTCTGACTCTTTGTGACCCCATGGACTGCAACACGCCAGGCTTCCTTGTCCTTCACCATCTCCTGGAATTTGCTCAAACCCATATCCACTGAGTCAGTGATGCCATCCAACCATCTCATTCTCTGTCTCCCCCTTCTCCTCCTGCATTCAATCTTTCCCAGCATCAGGGTCTTTTCCAATGAGTTAGTTCTTTGCATCAAGTGGCCAAAGTATTGGAGCTTCACCTTCAGCATCTGTCCTTCCAAACAATATTCAGGGTTGATTTCCTTTAGGATTGACTGATTTGATCTTCTTGCAGTCCCTTGGACTCTCAAGAGTCTTCTCCAGCACCATAGTTTGAAGGCATCAATTCTCCAGCCCTCAGTCTTCTTTATGGTCCAAATCTCACATCAGTACATGGCTACTGGAAAAACATAGCTTTCCCTATATGGATCTTTGTCAGCAAATTGATATCTCTGATTTTTAATACACTGTATTAGAAATTACATTAAAGATTACATCACTCCAAAAAACCCCAGTGCCAACATTCATTATTTCTTGGTTGGATACTAGTAACCCATCCAAGCAATTATAGTGTATTGTCATCTCTTTTGCCAGATCAGTCATTTCCAGACATTAGACTGCATCAGAATCACTTGGAGAGTGATTTCTAGTCACCGCCCCTCTCCCCCTCCAGCCAGAAGGTTTCATGTAGGGCATGAGAATTTGCATTTCTAACAAGCTTCTCACTGATGCTATTTATCTGGGGATCACAACTTTGAGAACTACTCTAATATGTATACTCATCTCTTTGTACTCACTCTAAGAGGTGCTGTATAGATCTCTCCCTTCTTTATTACACTGTCAATTCTCTTGGGTCTCATTCTTCTGTTTATCCTCAGAGTTAGCAACATGCCTGACCAAGTAGACATTTCATGGATATCTGCTAATCCCCTGGGTAGCCTTTACATTCTCTAAAAGCTAGGGACCCAGCTTCTTTCAGCAAAACATTCTTTTGCACAAGGCCTTCTTTAAGATACAATTGTTTACAATTCCAGAAAATTTCATTGAGATATGAGCAATTGGACACTATCTCCAGTAGGTTGAGCACAGTCCACTCTCTGGCACTTTTATATGTCTGCAAAACCAAACTAATTATCTTTTGACTTTGGCAAATTCTCAATAAGAGATCTGTCAAGTGTAATACTATCACAAGGTATTTGGTGACATAAAGAAGAAGGAAATTAGAAGAGTAAATATTTCCCTCCACTGGGGGCAGGAGAGGTGGTGAAGAGAAGAAAACCACATTAGTAGTTTAAAATGCTCTTTTCTTGTGAGAGCATTGAGGAACAACAATGTTAGTTTTTATCAGTAAACACTGGGTTCCCAGAGACGATGCAGTTCTGTTTCAGCACAGCCTTTCCCTGACAGCTCAAAGCTTGGCTTTGCCCCAGAACCGTTTTTTTAGCCTGATGTGACTTCCCAGTTGAGTTCTAAAGAGAAGAGGCTCTCCAAGTAGGTTTTTAATCTTTCATAATGTTTTTAGAATTCTTGTGTTAAGGTGTCTAGAGGCCATTGTATACCAGATTCTTCAAATAATATTCTTTCTAGTTAGTTGGCCTGAAAAACATAATCAACCATTAGAATATGAATATGATATTTTATAAGATTATAAAGTATAATTACAATTTTCTTTTGTTATTCTAAGTTGGATGCAATCCATATTGATTTATCTTTTAGAATAAGGCAGTATGGTTACAGTAAGACAGCTAGGGGAGAGGGATTTAATCCTAGCATTTACTTTTATTCAAACAGGATTGATATATTTTGGAGGCATGTAGTACTGCTACAGAGGTGGCACATATATGACTGACCAGACTGCATCCACCCGACTTTGCCCTCTTGAACACAAATATATCTTCAAAATCCTTCTCAACATGTTGATGATATGGTTAGAAGCCTAGCTCTGGAGTCAAGACAGAGCTGGGTTGGAATATATGCTGCTATAATTACTGAAGATGTGGCCTTGGACAAGGTACTAATCCTAGGCACTAGTTTTAGTTAGTAAACAGTGGTAATGATAGTAGGGATCTTACAAAGCTCTAGTGAGCTTAAATGAGAGAACTTAACACATTCTTAGGAACAGGGCCCGGTACAAAGAGCTCCATAATGTTAACTATCCTTCCTCTTATTATTATTATTATTATTAGCTAGTAAGAAGGTGGCACAGTTGGTAAAAAATCTGCTTACCAATGCAGGAGACTCAAGACATGTGAGTTCAACCCCTGGGTCAGGAAGAACCCCTGGAGGAGGAAATGGCAACCCATTCCAGTATTCTTGCTTGGAAAATTCCAGGGACAGAGAGGCCTGGGGGTCTGCAGTCTATGGAGTCACAAAGAGTCGAACATGACTGAGGTCATGCATAGACACACCAGAATGGGCAAAGGGTGAAATTATTTGAATGACACTCACCTCCATAGTGCTTAGATCATGTCTGGGCAGAGACTTTATTTGTTAGGCTTCCAAGTTGCTTACTTTATCAGGCTCTATCTATCCAGCATGATGTCACACCTAAGTGAGTACACCTACCTGGGCTACAACCTTCTGATTCCAAGCCCAGCTTTCCCTGCAGCCTCAGTCTCCTCCAAACCAACCTGCTCAAATTATGGTGCTTCAGTCAGGAGAGGCTATTGCTACTGTCATTTGCCACATCCTTTCAACCTTTACAGGGCCCAGCTGAGAACTGAATTTTGTACCACTTAATGCTGCTCTCACTAGAATTTAAAGATATTGAATGCAAGAGCTGCACTCCATTCAGCCTCCCAAGCATAGACTAAACTCATCTGATTCTCTCCACACACACACTGACACCCCTCTAATTCAGTACACCATCATCTCCTGTCTGGAATGCTAAAATAGCCTCCTACATTGGCTCTTTTCTTTTCTTTTCCCTCCCTCCCAACGAGTTTCCATCTTGGCCAGCGATATTTTAAAAATGCAATCCTGACCATGATCCTTGCTTAACATTTTCCAGCACCTTCCCAGGCTCTTGTAATAAAATTCAAAATCAAGAGCCAGGTTCCTGTGGAGCAGTATGAATTTGCCTCTGCCTACTTCTCCTTTCCTGTGTCATATTCTTCTCCTCTTCTGTATGTCACAGTTATATTTCAGATCCTCAAATAAACCAACCTCTTTCCTTTCTCAGGGCCTTTTTACATTCTATTCCTTTTGCCTGGAATGCTATTCCCCTGGCTCTTAACTTGCTTGGCTCTGACTCCCTCTTAGGTTCAACTGTTTCTTCTTCAGAGAAGTCTTCACTCATTCCCACTCCCTAATATAAATTATACCCACACTTATTATTTGCTCCAGACTATTTGTATTTTTCTTTCATAGAGCTCAGCACATAACTCTTCACTTGCTTGTTGCATATTTCTCTCCCTGTCTACACTGTGTTGCTCATGTGCTTAATCACTCTCCTAGCTCAGGGAAAATCTTAAGTAGATTTTGTTTAATTTCACAAATATAAGAGCAGGACTTTTTCCTTTCTCACCATTACACCACATGGTAGATTGTGAGGGACCCAACTTCACTGAGGGGAGATTGCTTACTGTGTCCTGGTATTTTGCAGTAAAGAGCCTGTCTTCATGTACTAGTGGGTAAGGAGTGAGCTAAATCCAAAGCTAGGGGCTTGCTTGGAATATTTGTTGAGTAAGCTAAAATTTCTGTAACAAACTTCAACATTTTAGTGGCTTAACAAGAAAAATTAAATTCTGTTCGCCCAATGCAGATGCCCGTGAATTTTGGTCTGCGTGGGACCGGAAACCCAGGGGCTCTTCCAAGCCGGGCTGTGGGAACCCAGGCTTCTTCTTTCTTTTGGTTCTGCCATCTTCTCTTGCCTTGAAAAGTGTCATTTATATCTGACAGAACAGGAAGGAGGGAGCATCAGGACTACATTGGAAGCGTTTATGGACAGGATAGAAAATGGTGTGTATCACTTCCTCCCATACTCCTTTGGCCAGAACTCTCTGGTTTATGATGCAACTTTATCTAGTTGCAAGGGAGGCTGGGAAATAGAGCCTAACTGTGTGCCCAGGAAGAAGAGGCAAGGATGGAGTTTGAACACCTGGTAGATATATACCCAGTGCTCCCTATGTGTTGGTAAATGCAGCCTGTTTGCCATCTGGCTCCTGGATGATCACAACTTCTCCTCACGCTGGCCCTGGGCTGAGATACAGCTTGTGCTCAGCCATAGCCCTTTTTGATCTGGAGTGTTCCTTCCAGCTCTCTCGCTGGCCTCTGTGGTGACTCTCTTGCCCTCCATCTCTCTTCCCCCTTTCAGTGAAGATGAATCTTTGCCATTTCGTGCAGTGTCTGTGTAGGTTGAGGTCATATTCATTCCCTTGTGACTCAGACGGTAAAGCCTCTGCCTACAATGCGGGAGACCCGGGTTCGATCCATGGGTCAGGAAGATCCTCTGGAGAAGGAAATGGCAACCCGCTCCAGTACTCTTGCCTGGAAAATCCCATGGACGGAGGAGCCTGGCTAGCTACAGGCCATGGGGTCACAAAGAGTCGAACATGACTTAGTGCACAGCACAATGTCATTTCTATCCTTCTAAAGTACAAGATGTCTTCGTTTTTCTCTGCTTTGTTCTTACTCCATCTTTCCCCTGAGGCAATGAGCATAGCTTAGCTACTTGGTTGGGAACAGAGAAATAAAAAATAAACTACTGGGAAAAATAACATTGATTTATATTTCAAAATCATTGTCCTACAACAAGTATACGCTCAATGAAGGCAGAGACCTTGTCTGTGTGTTCACCACAATATCTCCAGAATCTAGCAAATGGACTCAGTAAATGTTCGGTGAGTAAATAAATGGGTGACTAAGCACGTGAGTGTTGTAAGAAATATCATTGCTCACAGGTTTTCTCTTGCACCTTGATTCTTTCACCCCTTCCCAGGCTTTCCTTCTCAGGGGTGTGGGTGGTGCTCTGATGGCCCTGACAGTGCCCTGCATTCTGCAGGTTTGATATATTGTCTCACACTTTTTCAAGTATCCTCACAGACATTTGGAGAGAGAAATAATCCAAGAAAACAGGACAGGGAACAGTAATAAAAGGAAGAAGAATAAAAAAACACCCAGCGCCTGACACACAGAAGCCCTATAGCTGTTTACTGAATGAGAGAAAAGAAGAAATACCCAGTTTTCCCCATTCAGGGCCTGAAATAGGTGATACATGAACATGCATTGAATTCCAACATTCTTTTGATGAAAGTTTATTAAAGAGAGCTATGCTGTAGCCTGGTCCTAATGTTACGCTAGTCCTCCAGCAATAGACTAGATTTGTTTTTCTAGTTTGTGTCTCTGACTCTCAAGGCCAGAGAGAGTGCTGTAGAATGCTGGGGGAGAGGCAGGATCAGGAGGCACGAAGGTGGTCCTCAAGCAACATTGAGAAGGAAAGTGATGTGGCTTCATTTGGATTCTAAATCACTGGTCTCTTTGGTATATTTTAGGGAGTGAAGAGTTCGATGAAAAAAATTAAAAAAAAAAAACCCCCTCTTCAATTCTTGGAGGCCAGCGTCACAGATTAATACTTCGGCTCTCATATCAAACACCTTCTTTCTGGTCTATGTATATTTTATAGGCTTAAGGACAAAAACATTCCACACCCACTCCCTCTTGAAGCCAAAAATGGCATTTGATACAATTTTGGACAAGGAAATATGGTTTCTATTTTTCTGCTGTGAATGAACAAATGACAGTAGGTGTAGCTAGTATCTTGTGACCATGAGGGTCAAGAGACCCAGAGTGTCGGCCCTGACCTTGATGAACTGCTGAATCAATGGTAGCAGCCACCAATCTTCAGACTTCTGTTATATGAAGGGAGAGTAAACACCCTCTTTGTTTAAGGCACTGAAATGAAAGATTCAGTTTTAGCCTAAAGTATGCTTTACTGACAGTGCTCCTTTTCTTTATTTTCTTTTTTCAGATAAAAATAAAGCAGCTGTATTTAATAAATACAGAAACATTTTCACAAAATATTAAAATAAGATTTAAAAATATGAAATTGCATAATAGGTGAAACAATCATGCAAAAGAACAAGGTTGGAGAGAGAACTCACATTGTCTGACTTTAAGACTTATTCTATAACTAAGTTTTTGTAAAGTCTTTATAAATCAAACAGTGTATATTAGCCAAATGGATCGTTGGAACACGATACACAGTCCAGAAAAGATCAAATTGCAAAATAGTCATCATTGTGGAGCATTACCATACAGAGGAAAAATCTAACAACCTAAATTACCTCTTCTGTCTAGAGCTTCAGGTCAGCTTGATCCACAGTGACTAAGCCTGAGATAAATTGTGATTATAATGAATATCAATTTAGTTCAGTTCAGTTGCTCAGTCGTGTCTGACTCTTTGCGACCCCATGGATTGCAGGACGCCAGTCTTCCCTGTCCATCAACTCCTGGAGCTTGCTCAAACTCATGTCCTTCAAGTTGGTGATGCCATCCAACCATCTTATCCTCTGTCGTCCGCTTCTCCTCCTGCCTTCAATACTTCCCAGCATAATGAATACGATTACAAGTAAATTCTGCACTAGCCTTTTCTTGGCTAGGCTATGCATCTCCAATCTATGGTTGTCTTGCTATCCCACTCTGATATCCCCGGAGGTTTAGAAAAACTCCTTAGACCCTCAGGTAAGCCGGTCCTGGCACTGTCCTTTTCCAGTATCAGCTATGCCACCTCTAGTCTGGAGCAGGTGCTGGGATGGTTCTTTCCCGTGCTCCTATTCCCCCTTTCCTGCCTTTACTAATTTTCTCCTTCAGACACATCAGCAGTGACAGATTTTATTTTCCTGGGCTCCAAAATCACTACAGACGGTGACTGCAGCCATGAAATTAAAAGATGCTTTTTCCTTGGAAAGAAAGTTATGACAAACCTAGACTGCATATCAAAAAGCAGAGACATCACTTTGCCGACAACGATCCATATAGGCAAAGCCATGGTTTTCCAGTAGTCATATATGGATGTGAGAGTTGGTCCATAAAGAAGGCTGAGTGCTGAAGAATTGACACTTTCAAACTGTGGTGTTGAAGAAGACTCTTGAGGGTTCCTTAGACTGCTGCTGCTGCTGCTAAGTTGCTTCAGTCGTGTCCGACTCTGTGAGACCCCATAGACAGCAGCCCAACAGGCTCCCCCTTCCCTGGGATTCTCCAGGCAAAAACACTGGAGTGGGTTGCCATTTCCTTCTCCAATGCAGGAAAGTGAAAACTGAGAATAAAGTCACTCAGTCATGTCCGACTCTTAGCGACCCCATGGACTGCAGCCTACCAGGCTCCTCCATCCATGGGATTTTCCAGGCAAGAGCACTGTGCCATTGCCTTCTCCACCTTGGACTGCAGGGAAGTCAAACCAGTCAACCTTAAAGAAAATCAACCCTGACTATTCATTGAAAGGACTGATGCTGAAGCTGAAGCTCCAATTCTTTGGCTACCTGATGTGAAGAGCTGACTCTTGGAAAAGACCCTGATGTTGGGAAAGATTCAGGGCAAAAGGAGAAGGGGGCAACAGAAGGTGAGATAGTTGGATGGCATCACCAACTCAATGGACATGAATGTGAGCAAACTCTGGGAGACAGAGGAGATCAGAGGGGCCTGGAGTGCTACAGTCTTTGGGGTTGAAAAGAACCAACATGACTTAGTGGCTGAAAAACAATAGCAGACACATCATTCATCCCCTTCCATCAGTTGTCTTTGTCTCCAATTCCTTCTTTCTCATTCCTTCCCCTAGATGCTGAATTATATCATATCAGACCCTTGATTTACCCTCTAATGTATTCCCCTTTCATGGGGTGCATTCTTTCAACACAACAGATGCCTTGGGGTCATTGTTCACCTGTTTGCCCACATCTTGGCATGCCCAATCCTATCTGGACAGTAAATCTCCAGCCATACATTTTTTTCCTGACCATTTTTCCTCCCCACCCTGCACTGATTGCTTCATCCATTAAAATTTTTTTCTTCAAAGCTTTATTCATCTCTGATTATCTTTTTCATTATTTTGTTTTCTTTATTTTTTCCATCTCCCGTCACCTAAATCTCCATAAAAGCAAGGACTTTATCTGCTAAAAGATGACATTTGTCTTTCATTTATAAGAAAATGAATTAACCTCCAGGGAAAGGTCCAGGTAGGTTGTCCCTCTTTTCTCAAGACAGTCCAGGTTATTTCTATTCTCAAGAATGTGCCCATGGCATGCTGAGAATATTTTTCTCTGGGTCTCTTGTCTTTGGGGCTGAGCACTAAAAATTGTCTTTTTTAAAAAAAATCGAAGTATAGTTGTTTTACAATGTTGTGTTAGTTTTAGATAGACAGCAAAGTGATAGTTTCATATATATATATATATATATATATTCTTTCCTCTTATAGGTTATTAGAAAATATTCACTATAGTTCCCTGTACTGTACAGTAGGTCCTTGTTGGTTATTTATTTTATATATAATAGTGTGTTTATGTTAATCCCAAATTCCTAATTTACTCCTCTCCCCTCCTTCTCCTTTAGTAACCATAAGCTTATTGTATTTGTGGGTCTACTTCTGTTTAGTATAAGTTTATTCGTATCTTTTTTTTTTGGATTCTACATGTGATAATCACATGATATTTGTCTTTGTCTGGCTTGCTTCACTTAGTATGATAATCTCTAGGTCCATTCATGTTGCTGCAAATGGCATTAGTTAGTTCTTTTTGACAGCTGAGTAATATTCCATTGTAATAAATATACCACATCTTTTTCATCCATTCATCAGTCAGTGGACATTTAGGCTGCTTCCATGTCTTGGCTATTATAAATAGTGCTGCTATGAACATTGGGGTACATGTATCTTTTCGGATATATGCCCAGCAGTGGGATTGCTGGATCATATGGTAACTCTGTTTTTAGTTTTTTTAAGGGACCTCCTTACTTTTCTCCACTGTAGCTGTACTAATTTACATTCCCATCAACAGTGTAAGAGGTTTCCCTTTTTACCACACCCTCTCCAGCATTTATTGTTTGTAGACTTTTTGATAATGGCCATTCTGACCTGTGTGAGGAATTATCATTTTGTGGTCAGTGCTCTTTGTAACCAAGCCTCCCTGACACAAAAAATCCTCAGCCTCAAGTAGATTTGATTTGAAGCAGA
Source organism: Cervus elaphus (assembly GCF_910594005.1). Classification (NCBI taxonomy): domain Eukaryota; kingdom Metazoa; phylum Chordata; class Mammalia; order Artiodactyla; family Cervidae; genus Cervus; species Cervus elaphus. The sequence goes on from NC_057833.1 coordinate 80,798,983, forward strand.
GAATGGATGTGGGGTAAATATACAAACTGTAAATGTCAGCTCATTCAGTTAACATAAAATTTTTTCTTAGTATAAAAGTACATTTGACTATTTTTAGTAATTACAGAGTATCCTTGTATATGGATGACTGATAATTTATCTAACTAATCTCTTATTAATGAACATTTCAATTCTTTTCAACTTTTTTCCTTGTTAACAATATTGTGACAATGAACATTCTTATATATTTTTGCATATATGTGAAAAATTTCATCAGGTAAAATTTCTACATGTGAAATTTCTGAGTCAAGCAGTATGCATGTTAACAAAGCTGATGGTTATTGTCTAAGGCCATTTGAAATAGGAAATTAATACAATGGTTACCTTCCAATAAAGCAAGCATGTGTTTCTGTTTCCATTTGGAGATAATACATATATATTTTACATATACATACAAACCTGCTCTCCATAAGGAAGATGCTTTAGATATTCAAACTATATAATTATCTTTCACATTCCCAGCTTTCACTTTAATGATCTTTAATGAATGCACATGGAGTGAATTCATGGATCTTTAGAAGTGATATGCCTTCTGTGTTAATTTTAGGCTATGCAATGGTCACAGATGGATTCCTAATTTACACATATCTCTTTTTTTTTTTCAGACAAGAGTTCCAGAGTCTACAAACTTAAGGAGATAGTTATATGCCAAACTCTGTCTTTGGATTTCATTTTGAATTGTACACTAAAACCACATCATATTAGAGCTGTAAGTGATCTTATGGATCTGTGACTAGAGTGTCTCAGTTCATAGCTTGGGATGCAAATAAGGCACCACTCAGGTGGGGTCCCAAAGTTGAATGTGGGAGCCCTTGCCTGCCTCGTGAATGGGAAATACAGTGGCTTTTTCTGGGAGCCCCTTCTTCTGACAGGCCAGGACTGGAATCCCAACTCAGGCTAGGGGACTTTGCAGTTCCACAGAGGCTGGTGGCTCCAGGAGAAGCTGTTAGTGTAGACCCTTTTTGGATCACTGTTCTTATTTAAGGGGCCAGAGAGAAGGCCCCAGAACTCAGGAGTAAGTTCAGCCAGAGGTGGGCTTTGGGCAAGTCTGGCTTGGACTCCCATCATTATGGTTCCTTACTTATGTGTCCGCTCCTCCAGGACTCAAGCCTGCTCCATGCTCCTGGGTTTGGTCCCAGTGTGCACTATACTTTGGAACTCCTATGTCATTGCAGAAGCTGGGCAGATAGTCCTATCTTTTCTCCTTGGTGGTGCATTTACCTAGGCTTCTCACGGCCCTTCTCTGTCTCCGGGACTACTTCAGGGCAATCCCCAGTCCACTCTGACCAGTTTAAGGTCTTAAGACAAAGTGTGAGGGTCTTGATCCCCTTCCATCCTCACCCACTAGGAGTGTCTTGGGCTCCAAATGTAAATTTGGTTTCTCCCTAACATTTGTCTTCATATTTCACTTATCAGTATTTTTTTTCTCTTTGTCTCGCTCTCACAGATATTAAATTACATTTTACCTACCTGTTCTATTGGAGATCATTTAAGTCTAGTCCCCTCATTTTAAAAGTGAGGAAACTGAGGCACAGAGAAGTTACCCATGTCACAATAGACCAGAGACAAAAATTCTTGCCTTCTAAATCATAATTCAGGGCTCTGTTATTTCCGCTAAGATGTTTCCTTTTTGTGTTTTGTTTTTTTTTCTGAGTTTTGAAATCCTAGTCATTTTCTTTCTACATTCTTGGTCACATTCCAAGAAGCTCAGCTGAAGTATACCTAGACATGCTGGGTACCTTTTTATTTACCATTTTATTCCCTTTCCACAGCTCCTCTCAACTCTCTTTTGGGTCAAATCTTTTCAAGGAGTTTCTGATTCTGTTTCTTTCTAAACTTTTATCACAAGATGGACAAAGGAGGGAGTCAACTAGAAAGCAGTTAGAGAGGCAAGAATTCTATGTAAAGAGCAACCTCAATCCACTGAGTTTTGCTTGTTGACCCCAAGAGCTGGACTCCTATCCTGTGGTCTGGAGTGCTGGGTGTTCATCCATTCCTCAGGCTGACATGCAGACAGGTCATGGGTGGAGGTCCTTCTCCTGAGGAATTCGATTTCACAAAACCCACAGTTGTGCTGGTTATTGGCAGAATACGAGGAGTTGACCTGTCTAATATTGGATCAGGCTGCCAGGCAGCATTTGTCAGAATACCATTCTACAAAGACAGCCTCAAGAACTTTCTGAAAAACACCTTTGAAAGAATCATGTTTCCATCTTGATTTATCTTTATGCTTTAACATGCAGTGAAGATGTCTTAGGTTTGCATCCATAAATTTTACTAAAATGTCACAATTCCACTCTGTCATCCCCATTGGCTCATATCTCTAGGAGAGAAGCTCTCAGCCTTGTAACACACTGAATCAGCTGGGGGGTTTTTCAAAATTTCCAGTAACCTAGCCACTACTCAGATCAGTTAAACCAGACCCTCTGAGGGTGGGACCTAGCTATCAGTACTTTAAAAAACTTTCTGGTGATTCTGTTGTGTAGTTTGGGTTAAGAACCACTGCCTAAAAACTGCTCCCTACAGGCAATAATTTGCCTAAAGTTCAAACTCTTAGCTTTGTGAGGGCAGAAACCGGTCTGTTTACTCTCACTGATCCTGATACTTCTAATAACTCCTGGCCCATAGTTGGTACTTAATAAATATTTGCTGGCTGAGTGAATGCATGCTTATTTTGAACTTCATAATGATGTATATAAAGAAATGCTTTTCCTTTTGCCCAGGGATAATGTTATACATCTGTAGTCATGGAACTAGATCAAGGTTAGAGGCATGTAGTTACCCTGAATTCTTAAATTACCAGATCCTGGAAGTTTTATGGCCCTCAGGGAAAGCCCTGGCTGGCTAGAGCTGTGGGGACTCCTAGGGAGATCAGCACAGTGGCTATTTACCAGCTTGAATGGAAGTATTTTGCTATTTTAACCATAGGTCCTTCTGTACACATGTATAAGCAGACCACGGTGATTTGGGCTTTCCCTTCACCTATTGTCAGGGATTTCTAGTCTCAGAGGCTGCCTGTGAACTGGTGTTGTCCTTTCTCTGACTTCACCTTCCATCATTCCCTAGTTCTTCTCCCTGAAATCCCACCACATTGGCCTTCCCTGTGTTTCTTCAGTTCAGTTCAGTTGCTCAGTCATGTCTGACTCTCTGTGAGAGAGATGGACAGCAGCACACCAGGTTTCCCTGTCCATCACCAACTCCTGGAGCTTGCACAAACTCAAGTCCATTGAGCCAGTGATGCCATCCAACCATCTCATCCTCTGTCGTCCCCTTCTCCTCCCGCCTTCAATCTTTCCCAGCATCAGGGGCTTTTCCAAGGAGTTAGCTTTTCACATCAGGTGGCCAGACTATTGGAGTTTCAGCTTCAGCATCAGTCCTTCCAATGAATATTCAGGACTTATTTCCTTTAGGATCGACTGGTTGGACCTCCTTGCAGTCCAAGGGGCTCTCAAGAGTCGTCTCCAATACCATAGTTCAAAAGCATCATCAATTCTTTGGTGCTCAGCTTTCTTTATAGTCCAACTCTCACATTCATACATGACTACTGGAAAAACCATAGCTTTGACTAGCTGGACCTTTGTCTGCAAAGTATCATCTCTGCTTTTTACTATGCTGTCTAGGTTGATCATAGCTTTTCTTCCAAGAAGCAAGAATCTTTTAATTTCATGGTTGCAGTCACCATCTGCAGTGATTTAGGAACCCAAGAGAATAAAGTCTCTCACTGTTTCCATTTTTTCCCCATCTATTTGCCATGAAGTGATGGGACCAGATGCCATGATCTTAGTTTTCTGAATGTTGAATTTTAAGCTAACTTTTTCACTCTCCTCTTTCACATTCATCAAGAGACTTTTAGTTCCTTTTTGCTTTCTTCCATAAGGGTGGTGTCATCTGCATATCTGAGGTTATTGATATTTCTCCAAGCAATCTTGATTCCATCTTGTGCTTCATCCAGGCTGGCATTTTGCATGATATATTCTGCATATAAATTAAATAAACAGGGTGACAATATATAGCCTTGACATATCCTTTCCCGATTTGGAACCAGTATGTTTTTCCATGTCCGGTTCTAACTGTTGCTTCTTGACCTGCATACAGATTTCTCAGGAGGCAGGTCAGGTGGTCTAGTATTCCCATCTCTTTAAGAATTTTCCACAGTTTTTTGTGGTCCACACAGTCAAAGACTTTGGCGTTGTCAAAAAACAGAAGTAGATGTTTTTCTGGAACTCTCTTGCTTTCTTGATGATCCAATGGATGTTGGCAATTTGATCTCTGGTTCCTCTGCCTTTTCTAAAACCAGCTTGAACATCTGGAAGTTCATGGTTCACATATTGTTGAAGCCTGGCTTGGAGAATTTTGAGCATTACTTTGCTAGCGTGTGTGATGAGTGCAATTGTGTGGTAGTTTGAACGTTCTTTGGCATTGCTTTTCTTTGGGGTTGGAATGAAAACTGACTTTTCCAGTCTTGTGGCCGGTGCTGAGTTTTCCAAATTTGCTGGCATATTGAGTGCAGCACTTTCACAGCATCATCTTTCAGGATTTGAAATAGCTCATCTGGAATTCCATCACCTCCACTAGCATTGTTCCTAGTGTTGCTCCCTAAGGCCCACTTGACTTCTCAGTCCAGGATGTCTGATTCTAGATGAGTGGTCACACCATTGTGGTTATTTGGAAGATCTTTATTTTGTATATTCCTTCTATGTATTTTTGCCACCTCTTCTTAATATGTTCTGATTCCATTAGATCCATACCATTTTTGTCCTTTATTGTGCCCATCTTTTCATGAAATGTTCCCTTGGTATCTCTAATTTTTTTTTTAAAGAGATCTCTAGTCTTTACTATGGAGAAGGCAATGGCACCCCACTCCAGTACTCTTGCCTGGAAAATCCCATGGACGGAGGAGCCATGGACTGTGTCCATGGGATCACAAAGAGTCGGACAGGACTGAGCGACTTCACTTTCACTTTTCACTTTCATGCATTGGAGAAGGAAATGGCAACCCACTCCAGTATTGTTGCCTGGAGAATCCCAGGGACAGAGGAGCCTGGTGTGTTGCTGTCTGTGGGATCGCACAGAGTCAGACATGACTGGAGAGACTTAGCAGCAGCAGCAGCAGCAGTCTTTACCTTTCTCTTGTTTTCCTCTATTTCTTTGCACTGATCACTGAAGAAGGCTTTCTTATCTCTCCTTGCTATTCCTTGGAACTCTGCATTCAGATGGGTGTATCGTTCCTTTTCTCCTTTGCCTTTTGCTTCTCCTCTTTCCCCAACTATTTGTAAGCTCTCCTGAGATAACTGTTTTGCCTTTTTGTGTTTTTTTTGGGGGGGGTGGGGGCATGGTCTTGATCCCTGCCTCCTGTACAATGTCACAAACCTCCGCCTATTGTTCTTCAGGTGCTTCGTCTATCAGATCTAACCCCTTGAATCTATTTCTCACTTCCACTGTATAATCATAAGGGATTTGATTTAGATCATACCTGAATGGTCTAGTGGTTTTCCCTACTTTCTTCAATTGAAGTTGCAATTTTGCAGTAAAGAGTTCATGATCTGAGCTACAGTTAGCTCCTGGTCTTGTTTTTGATGAATGTATAGAGTTTCTTCATCTTCAGCTGCAAAGAATATAATTAATCTGATTTTGGTATTGACCATCTGGTGATGTCCATGTGTAGAATCATCTCTTATGTTGGAAGAGGGTTTCTGCTATGACCAGTGCATTCTCTTGGCAAAACTCTATTAGCCTTTGCCCTTCTTCATTTTGTACTCCAAGGCCAAATTTGCCTGTTATTCCAGGTATCTCATGACTTTCTGCTTTTGCATTCCAGTTCCCTATAATGAAAAGGACATCTTTTGTGGGTATTAGGTCTAGAAGGTCTTGTAGGTCTTCATAGAACTGTTCAACTTCAGCTTCTTCAGCATTACTGGTTGGGACATAGACTCAGATTACTGTTATATTGAATGATTTGCCTTGGAAACAAACAAAGATTATTCTGTCGTTTTTGAGATTGCACGTAAGCACTGCATTTCAGACTCTTTTGCTGAATATGAGGGCTACTCTATTTCTTCTAAGGGATTCTTGTCCACAGTAGTAGATATCATTGTCATCTGAGTTAAATTCACCCATTCCAATCCATTTTAGTTCACCGATTCCTAAAATGTCAATGTTCACTCTTGCCATCTCCTATTTGACCACTTCCAATTTACCTTGATTCATGGAGCTAACATTGTAGGTTCCTATGCAATATTGCTTTTTATAGCATTAGACTTTACTTCCATCACCAGTCACATCCACAACTGGGCGTTGTTTTTGCTTTGGCTCTATCTCTTCATTCTTTCTGAAGTTATTTCTCCACTCTTCTCCAGTAACATATTGGGCATCTAACAACCTGGGGAGTTCATCTTTTTGCCTTTTCTTAATGTTCATGGGGTTTTCATAGCAAGAATACTGAAGTGGTTTGCTATTCCCTTCTCCAGTGGAACACGTTTTGTCAGAACTCTCCACCATGACCTGTCTATCTTGGGTGGCCCTACATGGCATGGTTCATAGTTTCATTGAGTTAGATGAGGCTGTGGTCCATGGGGCCAGTTTGATTAGTTTTCTGTGATTGTGGTTCTCATTTTGTCTGCCCTCTGATGGATAAGGATAAGAGGCTTATGGAAGCTTCCTGATGGGAGAGACTGACTGTGGGGGAAACTGGGTTTTGTTCCGATGGGTGGGTATTATATGATTATAATAAGCCCTCTCAGTTAATTTTAGAATTTTTTGAAGGGCATATTACAAATAAATTAATAAAATGACTGCTACATTTGACATCTTGTTTTACCTATCCCTCCTGCTCATGACAGTCAAACTTGTCTTCTTAAAATACAGCTCTGACCTCAAAGTTTTTTGATGGCTACTTGTCACTACAAAACAAGTTCCATAGCATGGCACCCAATGCCTTTTTTTTTCTTGTACATACAGGTACACTATTTTACTGCACTTTACTTTTTTATTTTGATTTTTTCCATTTGTTTTTATTAGTTGGAGGCTAATTACTTTACAATATTATAGTGTTTTTTTGCCATACATTGACATGAATCAGCCATGGATTTACAGGTGTTCCCCATCCTGATGCCCCCTCCCACCTCCCTCTCCATCCCATCCCTCTGGGTCTTCCCAGTGCACCAGCCCTGAGCACTTGACTCATGCATCCGACCTGGGCTGGTGATCTGTTTCACCCTTGATAGTATACTTGTTTCAGTGCTGTTCTCCAACGCCTTTTTGTATTTGACTCCACGTCTTTTTGGTAGCATCTTTCAATGCACCTCTTTCTGCCTTTGTCACACATTTGCCCTTCCTATGACAGGCTGTGCATCCCTGTGTCTGTTATTGCCACTAATGCTTCCACATTATTACTCCACAGATCATGCATCTTTCAAAATCTAGCTCAAATGCCACCTCTTCCATGATGCCAGTTGCAATATTTCCCGTTGACATTGATCTCTATTATCTTTTTGCTTCAGTCATATCTATGATGCACTCTTCTAGGATATTTAGTGACAAATGTATCTAGACAATGTTTCCCTCAACTGTGTATCCTTACATTTGGTCACATAGGGGTGGCCGATAGGAGCTCAGAAATCAAAGTCTCCATTATGGAAAATATTACTAAACAATCACAGCATGATTTTCCACTAAATGCACTTCAAGTCACCTCAGGACATTATTTCTTTATTAAGTTATTAATAATAACTGCTCCAGGCAGTTATTAGCAGTTGATTAAATGAAATCTGCATTCCATCTTTAGCTAAATTTATTACCTTCTTCATAACAAAAGCTTAATCCTTTGGTTAATTGAAGGGAATTTCACCACACAGACTCCACAGGTGGTTTCCACCAAGGACTAAATTCATTTGGGATAGAATAGAAAGTCAGAGGATTATAGTGGATTATAATGTTACAGCATTATAGCATGTGGAGGAGCTGGTCACATGGAAGAAATCTATTAGCAACAGCAATACGCTCTTACTGAAGAGAAACTAGGCTGTCAGACCAATTTTATTTTCTTCTCAAGAAGCCCACCAGGAGACTGTTATTTTCTTGGCTTAGAATCCAAGATCAGATAAAAGACTACATCAGTTCTGTGTAAGGCCATGCTCTGGGATTCTCATGGGCCAGGGTTAGGTGTGAGAGTGTTTCCAAATGTCACAATCCATTTCATTGCTGTGAGGCAAACCTTCATCAGACATGGCTATACATTTCACCCCTGGGAACAGCAGGTATCTGCAACACATTGAACCCTTTAAGCCATACAGACTGACTAATGTTCACAAGTCAGTTTGGGAAATTACAGAGCCATCAGGGGTTTGTTTGAAGACAAGATCAGTCTCACAGGCTTGTCTATTTCTTTGAAACCATTCTAAGGCTATACTGTCCAATACAATGGCCGCTAGCCACACTTGGTTATTTAAATTTAAATTAATTAAAATTAAAACTTCAGTTCCTCAGTCACACTAGCCATGTTTTAAGTGCTCGACTAGTCTAGTGTGACTGCTACACTGGACAGAGCAGAGAGCATTTCCATCACAACAGAAAATTCTAGTTGACAGCACTGTGTTAACACCTCCTGAAACAGAACTGAACTCCTCTGCACTATACTTAGTTTTTGCAAAAGTTTTTGCTTGTGTGCACCAGTTACATTCTTTAGTATTGTCATTATTTATATTATGTAACTATTTTATTTATGTTTCTTTCACCAAAATAAATGCTTTTCTCTTCCGAGGCCTTTCTGTTTAATGTCTTATTTGAAAAAATATCAAGGAAGTTTTATCCCCTGTAATTAGAGGCCTGTGCAGTAAGCAAGATTCTATTATTTATCTTCTGTTGTTTTCTTTATGGTGGTTAATATCGTCCCTGCTTCCTCTGAATTCTTTTTTGTGACTTGCTAAGTTGGCTATGTCCTACATGGTGTTTGAATTTAAATTACCTACCATTTTGCCTTTCTAAGGAAAGTGTAGTGAATTCAGTCATTAAAGGAAGGGACTTTTGGGAAATAATGTGCCATAAGGCTCCTATCTATTCTGTGACATTTTTATTCTTGCTTCTTCTCCCATGTTAAATCAAAGCTATTGTATATAAGGAGGTGTGTTAAAAATAGGCCACACAATACAATGTGGCTAAACCTTCCACATTAGTTTTAAATGGGATTCATTTGAAATAACTTTAATCTTGGTTATGGTGGCTATTCAATATAATGCTTATTCTTTGTTACAATTCAAAGTCATATGCTTATTTTATTCATATGATGATAAGATTAATTTTTTTTAATTTTAAGTAAGGTGAAATATGAATAAACAGAAATAAAATGTATTGTATGAGACAAAATCAAACCATTCCTATCCCTATGGCTCACAAATTATTTTCCTTGCAATTTCCTACTGAGACACCTTTTTGAATAAGGTCTGGACTGGCTACTTAGTATTCATATATTCTCTTTATCCACATGATGCTGAGGCTAAAGACTTGGTATTTATGTGGGGAAAATGAACCCAAGCTTCCCTTTTCCAGCTTCATTGTTGTCATGACAAGTCATCTTAAGAGACAGCTTTAGTGGGGGGTTAATTACATCCCACCAGGGTTTGAATCCTAGCTCTACCCCTCCTGACTGTGTGGATCACGAAAATTACTCTATATTGTTTACTTAAGCTTCTTCATCTTGGAGATGAGTTTGATTTCTGAACCGACATCACTGGATTTTCCCAAGGTTTAATAAAAGTCCTTAAAAGGGTGCCTTTATTTTCCACTCAGATTCCAAGCCTAAAAAACCCCCTAATTTTCTATGATAAAAACTTTAAAAATTGCTATGGTTTGAATGATTTTGTACTCTTCCTCAAATACATAGAGCCTTTATAAATGAGATTAATGCCATTATAAAAGAGACTCTAGAGAGAGCGCCTTTGCCCCTTCTACTACTTGAAGACATAGCCAGAAATCTGGTGCCCATAAGGGGACCTTCACCAGAATCCTACTGTGCTAGCACTGTTGCCTTCCACCTCCAGAACTGTGATAAATAAATTCCAGTAGTTTATAAGATGGACTTCCCAGGTAATGCTAGTGGTAAAGAACCCACCTGCCAGTGCAAGGGACATGAGACATAGGTTTGATCCCTGGGTTGGGAATATCCCCTGAAGAAGGAAATGGCTACCCACTCCAGTATTCTTGACTGGAGAATTCCATGAACAGAGGAGCCTGGCAGGGTGCAGTCCATGGGGTCACAAAAAGTTGGACGCAACTAATGCTTTTACTTTTTTCTTTTATAAGCTACCAGCCTTAAAGCAGCTGGTACAGACTAAGACAACAATTTATGTCCAATGAAATGCACAGATCTTAAGTATACAGTTTGATGAGTTTTGACAAATGTATTTACCATATATCTCATTATCGAGGTGTAAGAGATTTCTATCTCCTTGTTATGTTCCCATAGTGGAAGTAAAAGTCGCTCAGTCATGTCCAACTCTTTGTGTCCGCATGAACTATATAGCCCATGGAAGTCTCCAGGCCCAGAATACTGGAGTGGGTAGCCTTTCCCTTCTCCAGGGGCTCTTTCCAACTCAGGGATTGAACCCAGGTCTCCTGCATTGCAGACAGATTCTTTACCAGCTGAGCCACAAGGGAAGCCCATAGCCCCTTTTCAATTAATCCGTGCCCCCTGCCCCAACACACACAAGGTAATCACTATTTTGAATTTATCACTATAGCTTATTTTTGTCTGCTCTAGAATTTCATCTTAATGGAATCACAGAGTATGTATTCTTTTGTATCAGGTTTTTTCTCATTTTCTATGAATTTTAATTAGATGTTTCATCTTCTTCTGTTATATCCTTTTCATCCACATTTTATGTGGGCCACCTGTCTTTAATACATTTAAGAATCACTGGTGGAGAAGTTTAATTTTTAAAGTCCAAGAGTATGACTTGGTGTTTTGGAAATGGTTTTGTAATTTCTAGCTACCTGACTGGGGTAGTTTTGGTAAGTTACTTAAACTTTCTGAACCTCACTTATCACTTTAATGTGATTTCTGTAATATTAATACTTCCCTTCCCTGAATTTTTATTAGGATAAAATGAAATAGTGTATGTAGATTACCCACCACTTGTGGGTATTAAAAAGTTGCCCAGTTCCCTCCCCTTTTAGACCAGTAAGTCTCACATAAGTAACCAACCAGTCATTTTGGCCTTTTCTGTGACTAATCATGTACCCATCAATTACACTGAATATGTGACTCTGCTTTAATTACTAAGTAGGCTCAAATCTAAGAACCCTGTATGGAACAACTGATTGGTTCAGGATTGAGAAAGGAGGATGGCAAGGCTGTCTATTGTCACTGTTTATTTAACTTATATGCAGAGCACATCATGAGAAATGCCAGGTTGGATGAGTGACAAGCTGGTATCAAGATGGCTGGGAGAAACATCAACAACCTCAGATAATATGAATGATCCTACCCTTACAGCAGAAAGCAAAGAAGAACTAAAGAATCTTCTGATGAGGGTGAAGGAGGAGAGTGAAAAAGCCAGTTTAGAACTAAATATTAAAAAAAACTAAGATCATGTCATCTGGCCCCCACTGCTTCATGGCAAATAGAAGGAGACAATGTGGAAGAAGTGGAAGATTTCCTCTTTACAGGCTCTAACTGCAGATGGTGACTGCAGTCTTGAAATTAGATGATTGCTTCTTGGTTGGAAAGCTATAACAAACCTAAATGATGTGTTAAAAAGCAAAGACATCACTTTGCCGACAAAGGTCCATATAGTCAAGGTCCATATAGTCATATGATCTTTCCAGTAATCACCTATGGTTGTGAGAGCTGGACCATAAAGAAGTCAGAGCACCAAAGAACTGGTGCTTTCAAAGTCTGGTGCTCGAGAAGACTCTTGAGAGTCCCTTGGACAGTGAGAAGATCAAATAAGTCAGTCTTAAAGGAAATCAGCCCTGAATTCTCTTTGGAAGGACTGATGCTGATTTGGTCACATGACATGAACAGTGGACTCATTGGAAAAGACCTTGATCCTGGGAAAAATTGAAGGCAAAAGAAGAGGGTAACAGGATGAGATGGCCGGATAGCATCACCAGTGCAATGGACACGGACCTGGGCAAACTCCAGGAGACAGTGAGGGACAGGGAGGCCTGCCATGCTGCAGTCCATGGGGTTGTGAAGAGTCAGACCCAACTTAGTGACTCAACGAGAGCAACAGGCTCAAATCAAGGTTGTTTTCTTACATAATTACAGCTTTTATTTTTATTTGCCCATTTATAATTTACAGATTGGGCTTCCCTGGTGGCTCAGACAGTAAAGGATCTGTCTACAATGCAGGAGATCTGGGCTCAATCCCTGGGTCAGGGAGATCTCCTGGAGAAGGGAATGGTTACCCACTCCAGTGTTCTTGCCTGGAGAATTCCATGGACAGAGAAGTCTAACAGGCTACAGTCCACAGGGTCACAAAGAGTTGGACATGACTGAGTGACTAACACAACCACACAGCAACAATCATTGTTTCCGTGTATCAACTCATTTAATCTTTATTACACCAGTTATGAAAAATAACTGCTATTGTTTTTATTTTACAGATGAGGAACCCAAGACTCAATGTGGTTAAGTAACTTGTCCAGAATCATCCAAACACTTCATGGATTTTAATACCAGACCCCTGGGTAATAAAGCTTCCACTTTTCATAGAGCAAAGCTGTGTCCCCTGGGGTGAAGACAAGAGTGACCCAAGACCCTCACATCTTGCTGCCATCACATTGCACTCAGGAGAATTTTCAGAGCACCCTAGGGACCCAGGAAGTGTCCAGGCAGATATGAGCATTATTCAGAGCTCTCCATGTGCCTTCTGCCTTCAGCACAGGTGGTGCTTGGCTGTGAATTGACTATGGTCCAGTTGTTCCTTTGTTTGTTCATTCATCAACAGGTGTACATTATTCTTGCCATGTATGTGACTATTATATGCCAGAAACTATTCTGGGCACTGGAAATTCAGCCATATGCAAAATAGACTAAAAAATCTTTGCTCTAATGGAGCTTACATTCTAAATGGGGAAGATAGGCAGTAAGTGAATGAACTAACATATCTGTTTATTTAATTACTTTGATGTTGGGGTGTAATAAGTTCTTTGAAGAAAAAAAAATAGGGAAGAGGAACCTGGAAGACATGATATTTGTTTCTTTAAATAGGGTGGTGAGGGAAGGCCTTGCTGATAAGGTGAATGAGGTGGGGAATGAGCCACACAGATGTAGGGTGGGGTTGAGGTTTGAGGTGTTCCTGGCAAAGAGCAAACCCAAAAGCACCAAGGTAGGAGAGTGTGTAGTGTCTTCTAGGCACAATCAGGAGCCTGGTGAGCCTGGAGCAGACTGAGTCAGAGGGATAGGGCAAGAGAGGAGTAATAGGGGACCAATCATGATGGGCCTTATTTGACATTTTAAGGATTTGAGCTTTTATTCTGAATGAGACGCAAAGCCATTAGAGGAGTCCAAGCTGAGGAAGCATATGATCTGACTTACATTCTTAGAGGATCATTCTGGTTCCTGAGGTGAGAACACAGCATAGGAAGGAAAGGATGAAGGCAGGGAGACCAGTTAGGAGGTGATGGCCACAATTTTCTAGATGAGAGTTGACATTGAAGGTCATGAGATTGGTTAGATTCTGGATATGATCTGAGGCTAAAGCCATCAGAATTTGCTGATAGGAGGGCTATTGTTTGTGAAAGTGAGGTTAAAGTGATACCATGGTTTTTGTCCTAAGCCATTGGAAGGGCAGAATTTCTATCACTTAAGAGAGAGGAACAGGTTTGGGGAGGGACATCAGGAGTCTGTGGAGAAGTTGAACTAGAGATGAATGTTAGATATCAGGGGAGATGCTGGGAAGCAGAAGGTTGTGTGAGTCTTGAGTGTAAGAACAAGGTCTGGGCTGGGTATACAAATTTTTGGCTTGTGAGAAAAGATGAAAGATTCAAAGTTAGAGGCTAGATGAATACCTGAATGGTGTGGGAGTGTAGACAGAAAAAAGAAGTTCAATTTGAGTTTCCTTGTTACTGACAAAAAAGTTAGTTAAAATGAAAACTGTCTCTCAATTACAGAAAGGTTATTGGAAAGGTTTTATCCCTTATTCAGTTCAATTGCACAGTCGTGTCTGACTCTTTGTGACCCCATGAAGCGCAGCATGCCAGACCTCCCTGTCCGTCACAAACTCCCGGAGTCCACCCAAACCCATGTCCATCAAGTCGGTGATGCCATCCATCCATCTCATCCTCTGTCGTCCTGTTCTCCTCCTGCCCTCAATCTTTCCCAGCATCAGGGTGTTTTCCAATGAGTCAGCTCTTCGCATCAGGTGGCCAAAGTTTCAGCTTCAGCATCAGTCCTTCCAATGAACACCAAGGACTGAAGACGGATCACCGTTAGGATGGACTGGTTGGATCTCCTTGCGGTCCAAGGGACTCTCAAGAGTCTTCTCCAACACCACAGTTCAAAAGCATCAATTCTTCGGCACTCACCTTTCTTTATAGTCCAACTCTCACATCCATACATGACCACTGGAAAAACCATAGTCTTGACTACACAGACCTTTGTTGGCAAAGTAGTCTCTGCTTTCTAATATGCTGTCTAGGTTGGTCATAACTTTTCTTCCAAGGAGTAAGCGTCTTTTAATTTCATGGCTGCAATCACCATCTTCAGTGATTTTGGAGCCCAGAAAAATAAAGTCAGCTACTGTTTCCACTGTTTCCCCATCTATTTGCCATGAAGTGATGGTACTGGATGCCATGATCTTAGTTTTCTGAATGTTAAACTTTAAGCCAACTTTTTCACTCTCCTCTTTCACTTTCATCAAGAGGCTCTTTAGCTCTTTTTCACTTTCTGCCATAAGGGTGGTGGCATCTGCATATCTGAGGTTATTGATATTTCTCCTGGCAATCTTGATTCCAGCTTGTGCTTCATCCAGCCCAGCGTTTCTCATGATATACTCTGCATATAAGTTAAATAAGCAGGGTGACAATATACAGCCTTGATGTACTCCTTTTCCTATTTGGAACCAGCATGTTGTTCTATGTCCAGTTCTAACTGTTGCTTCCTGACCTGCATACAGGTTTCTCAAGAGGCAGGTCAGGTGGTCTGGTATGCCCATCTCTTTCAGAATTTTCCACAGTTCATTATGATCCACACTGTCAAAGGCTTTGGCATAGTCAATAAAGCAGAAATAGATGTTTTTCTGGAACTCTTTTGCTTTTTCCATGATCCAACAGATGATGGCAATTTGATCTCTGGTTCCTCTGCCTTTTCTAAAACCAGCATGAACCATCTGGAAGTTCATGGTTCAGGTATTGCTGAAACCTGGCTTGGAGAATTTTAAGCATTACTTTACTAGTGTGTGAGATGAGAGTAATTGTATCCCTTATTACTCTTTAATATTTCCATGACATTTCTCACTTATTTCTCATCCACTCTTTTTCCTTACTAATGAGGTTCTTACTAATTTTATCATTATAACCAGCCCTGCAGGCCACTTGCTCTGGCTCCCTCTTAGATTAATGGGCACTGAAGTTACCACTGGTCTCTTTTTGAAACTGCTGTCCTCTCTTTTTGACTTTAGAAACTGAAGGAAGCCAAGGAGACACGAAAATGAATACTATATATTCTATGGACTCAAGGGCCTTATCAATATGAAGAACAGAGTTTTAGTTTGAAAAACATTCCCTCTTCCAATGAGAAATAAAGATAAGAAACACTCCAACTGTTTTGTTTTAATTCCTGACCTTGAAAATTGCCTTCATTTTATAAATGGAGAAACAAAATCCTATTTTATTGAAATGTGGATGGGTAGAAACAATCCTTTCACTACTCTAGATGTTATCATGTAATTTTTATATTGTTTGTGAAAGTCACTCTGAGAGTAAAGATGAAATGAGATAAAATATAAGGAAAGATTTTGTTCCAGTTACTATGGCTGCATAACAATTACCCAAAATTGAGTGGAATAAAATAGACATTTATTATGCTCTCAAATTCTGTGGGTACCAAATCTGGGCAGGACACAGCAGGGCTGGCTTCTTACTCCATGTTGCCTGGGGCATATCAGGTACAAGACATGAAGCTGGGAGCAGGAATCATCGAAGGTTCATGCACTCAACTAGCAGTTGGTACTAGCTGCCTCTCCATTTGCATTTCTCCATGTGGTCTCTCTGCATGAACTAATTTGGCCTTATTTGCAGCATGGTGGCTGGGTTCTAAGGGTGAGTGTCTTGAAATAGAGATACAGGTGGATGCTATTTCTTTTGTCTGGCTTAAACTCAGAAACTTCTTTTGGTCTGTTGGCAGGGGCAGTCTCTAGCTTGCCCAGTTTCAGTGGAAGGAATAGAGGTCCTGCCCTCAGTAGGGGGAGTGTCAATCACATTGTAAGAGGAGAATGTGGAATGGGATATATAAATTGTTGCATCCATCTTTGGGAAAATAGAATCTGCCAAAGATTTAGTGACTATCAGGAACATAAGCTATTAGATTCAAAGAATTATTGAGGAAGGAATTAGAGATAAATGCCTTTAAGAACAGATTAGAGGTTAACCTAAGAACTTTGACATAAAAAAAAAAAAAAAAAAAAAAAAGAACTTTGACATAAGGGATTAGAGGTTGACATAAATTCCATCAGTAATTTTAGGAATGTTTCATTCCTTTTTTTCCTTTCTGTTTTGCAGGCTGAAAAATGTTGCTTCAGGAGAATGTCTGTCTACATCTGTATCTCAGGTTTACAGTCTCACTAGGATAGTGTTGGTACAGTTTGCTGGATGACAAGCTTCTCAGTAGGGCACAGGGAAGTGACATAATGGTAAGATGCAAACAATTACTGAAGGCCCTCAGGAGTTTGCAGGCAGCACCCATATGAGAAATGAGAGAAGCTTTCCTATGAGGCTGCTCCACTCCCTGACAAAAGATCAGTGAATTCCCTGACCACTCTGTTCCTAACTTCCACCAATTTCTCTGCAGACATACACAAAAAGAATCAGGCTAAATGATACCCTTTACCTTTGTAGTTTTAGATCTGGGAGAAGTCAGCACCATGAACCAATTTTTAGTAGAAATTGTTGTCTTGGTCCAGGTTAGAGGATAGATTGGAAAGGTTTATAACCTCTAGATAAAGACGGAGAGGGAAATGACATAAATAATTGGTGTTGTGGAAGCTCATGGTAAAGAAAATGCAAATGCGTGGGCAAATTTGGGGAGTTACTTGGAATGATTTCAGAGTTTCAAGCAGCGCATATGCTAGGGGGACAAACATCAGGGTGATGTTTTCTGACTTTGCCCATATACTATCGAATCAGAGGAAGTTCTAGGTTTCACATTAGCCCTCATGCATAAGGTGACACAAAGCCAAAAGAAAGCTTTTTAAAAACTAAAAAACACCTAGGTCATAAAATACTAGAAATAATCTCAAATCTTAATGCAGTTTAAATGGACCAGATTTTTGCAATTTTCAAAGTACCAGACAGCTGAGACTGAACTTTATTGATTAGTTCTATTTTAATGAGCCCTTGACTGTTGGAACCTTGGGATGCTGAACTATCAAAGTCCTACAAATGTTGGGGTTTAGCTGCATGGGTGCTGCAGAAGCAGAGGCATCCATGGGAAGAGTGGGTGCTGTGAGAGGATTGCAGGGTCCAAGTGGACTTGGTAAAGGCCAGGAAATGTTTGGGTATCAAGGGAAAATGAGGGAACAAAGAAAAGAGTTTCCCTAGGAATGGGTAATTTCAGGCAGGCCCTGTGGAAAGGATTTGGAAGGAAAATAGCAGCGGGAGAGTGGGTTAAGGGTGAAGAAGCCCAGGCCAGTTCTGAGATAAATTTGAGAAAGAAAAGATGACCTGGGTGGATGGGGTACTTACATTTTTAATTCTGGGTGGTAACATGAAATTTGGGTAATTTAATCTTTTTAAAAAGTAATTTATGTATTAGGGTAAGACTCTATGTGGTAGAGACTTCATTAGCATTAGCCCACCTTCTCCTGTTCACTTCTCTTCTTGGCCCATGGAGATTACTCTTATCCATCTGTCTTCTATCTGGATGGGGCCATGTAACTAGTCTGACCTGTGGGCTGTGGGCAAAAGTAACATGTGAACCAAAGTATCTAATTACTGTTATAAGATGCTCCACTTCTCTCTTCTTCTGCCAGAAGAACCTGAAATATTCCAAATGATGGAAGTGTCACTCTTTTGGATTCTGGAGTGAGGATGACATGGAATAGAGACTCCCCAACCATAGCCCCATTGTTGCAAATGGACATGCTCCATGAGCAAGAAATAATCGTGTTAAACTACTGGAGCTTGGGGGTTATTACCTCAGCATAGTCTAGTCTATCATTAATGACACATCAGATGTGCAAATACTGTAGTATTATTCTCTATAATTTTCTTCATTTTTCTGTCAAGTCTACATCTTATTGGAGGTTGACAAGGGGATTTAAGTGTGTCAATTAATTATAATAGTCTCATTTTTAGAAAAAAAAATATATTACTGAATTGGCCAAAAGGTTCATTTGATTTTTTTCTTTAAGATGTCTCTGTAGCTCTTAGCTTTCTTTAATGTCATTCAAAGCAATTTTGTTAGATTGTATTGTGACAGCTGTCATATCAGCATACATTAAAATTTTTTTAATCAAATTGAATTTTTGTGTAGCCATTTTAATATTGAACATTGAATAAAAAGGCAACATTTTGGCATGCTAGCCTTATTAGTTCAAGAAAGGTAAAACAACAATTGAAACACACAAAAAAGATTTGTGCAGTGTATGGAGAAGGTGGGGTAACTGACCAAATGACACAGAAGTGGTTTGTGAAGTTTTGTGCTAGAGATTTCTCACTGGAAGATGCTCCTTGGTTGGTTAGACCAGTTGAAATTGATAGGGATCAAATCCAGATATAAATTGAGAACAATCAATGTTATACCACACAGGAGATAGCTGACATATTCAAAGTAGCCAAATCAAGCATTGAAAATCATTTACACCAGCTTGGTTTTGTTAATCACTTTGATGTTTGAGTTCCACATAACTTAAGCAAAAAACAAAACAAAACAAAACAAAAAACCTTACCGATTGTGTTTTCACCTGTAATTTTCTACTTAAACATAATGAAGATGTTCTTCTTTTAGAACAAATTGTGATAGGTGATGAAGTAATTAGCCTCCAACTAATAATAAAAAAAAAAAAAAGAAAAGTGGGTACTGTACAATAATGTGGAAGGGAAGAAATCATAGGGTAAGTGAAATGAACCAACAACAACCATACCAAAGGCTGGTCTTCATCCAAAGAAGGTGGTGTTGTACGTGATGGGATTGAAAGGGAGTCCTCTATCATGATCTCCTTCCAGAAAACCAAATTATTAATTCCAACAAGTACTGTTCCAAATTAAACAAACTGAAAGGACCACTTGAATGAAAAGCATCTGGAATTAGTCAACAGAAAATCCACAATCCTCCATCAAGATAACACAAATTGCGTATTTCTTTGATGACCAGACAAAAGCAGTCATAGTTTGGTTGAGAAGTTCTGAGTCATCTGCCATATTCATCAGACATTGCACCTATAAATGTCCATTTATTTGTTTTTACAAAACCCTCTTAATGGAAAAATTTCCATTCCTTGAACAAGTATAAAAGGTACATGGAACAGTTCTTTCCTCAAGAAGATAAAAAGTTGGGGGAAGATGAAATTATGAAGTTGCTTGAAAAATGGCAGAAGATAGTGAAACAAGATGGTGAATACATTGTTTAATAAAGATCTTAGTGAAAATGAAAAAAAAAATGTCTTTTTACTTAAAATACCAAAGGCCAACATTATATATTCCACCAAACTCCAGTTTATAAAGTAGTCTTCCCCAACCAACATAGTATCTAGATATAGAAGTTAGCTCATTCGTCTTTTTTTTTTTCTCATTTTTTTTTTATTAGTTGGAGGCCAATCACTTTACAATATTGTAGTGGGTCTTGTCATACATTGACATGAATCAGCCATGGAGTTGCTCATTCGTCTTTATGGCAGAGGGGAAGAAAGAGTTTTATGCTTTTTCTGGTTACTGTTGATTTCACTGCAGAAGTTATTGTCTAAGACTCCAGCTGACTCGGTTTTTCCCAGGTTTTCCTAGGTTCTCAGATCCTCAGGTCTTGACTAAGTCCCACCCAGTAGCCCGGCCAAGGATATCCACCCCCAACCCAGTCTCTACTGTGGAGTTATGGCCTTTGCATGGAAGGGTCATGCAGACTTGCAAGTCTTTACCCTCAGCTACATTTTGGGTTCCCATGTTTGCCTACTGAGAAATCTGTTTGCAGGTCAAGAAACAATAGTTAGAATTGGACATGGAACAACAGACTGGTTCCAAATCAGGAAAGGAGTATGTTGAGGCTGTATATTGTCACTGTGCTTATATATGCAGAGTACATCATGTGATCATGGTATCTCCCCTGCCAGGTAAATATCAGAGTACATCATATGAAATGCCAGGGTAGATGAAGCACAAGCTGGAATCAAGATTGCTGGGAGATAGCCAGCAATCAATAACCTCAGATATACAGATAACACTACCTTATGGCAGAAAGCAAAAAAGAACTAAAAAGCCTCCTGATGAAGATGAGAGATGAGAGTGAAAAAGCTGGCTCAAAACTCAACATTCAGAAAACTAAGATCATGGCATCTGGTCCCATCACTTCATGGCAAATAGATGGGGGAACAATGGAAACAGTGACAGACTTTATTTTGGGGGGTTCCAAAGTCACTGCAGATGGTTACTGCAGCCACGAAATTAAGAGATGCTTGCTCCTTGGAAGAAAAGCTATGACGAACCTAGACAGCATATTAAAAAGCAGAGACATTACTTTGCTGACAAAGTTCCATCTAGTCAAAGCTATGGTTTGAGTCGTGTATGGATGTGAGAGTTGGGCCATAAAGAAAGCTGAGCATTGAAGAACTGATGCTTTTGAACTGTGGTGTTGTAGAAGACTCTTGAGAGTCCCTTGGGCTGTAAGGAGATCCAGTCAATCCTCAAGGAAATCGGTCCTAAATATTCATTGGAAGGACTGATGCTGAAGCTGAAACTCCAATACTTTGGCCACCTGATGGGGAAAACTGACTAATTGGAAAAGACCCTGATGCTGGGAGAGATTGCAGATGGGAGGAGAAGGAGATGACAGAGGATGAGATGGTTGCATGTCATCACCGACTCAATGGACATGAGTTTGAGTGGGCTCTGGGAGTTGGTGATGGACAGAGAGGCCTGGCGTGCTGCAGTACATGGGGTCGCAAAGAGTTGGACAAGACTGAGTGACTGAAGTGAACTGATTGGCCTACAGGCACATCTGAATCACTTTAAAAAGATTAATTTGACTGAGTGAATAATCACAATAATTACCTATCTCTTGGATTATTTTCTCAATTTTCTATTTATATTTACATCTGGAAACTGAGCCCACATATAGCATAATCTCACAAAGCAGCTAAAGAGATACACAGAATTATCAGAAATTTGGTTAATACTTGAATTAACATTACTACAGTATCAATTTGAAAATAGTCTGTGAGGCACCTATTTTTTTTGCAGGAAAAAACAAGAAATATAAGCCTCCAGCTATTAAGTTACTCCAGCTATGCTTTGTTGAAGCTTCTTGAATATTAACAATTATGTCTTTAATTTATATGTAAATCTATGTTTCTACAAACATGTTTTCTTAAATTCAATCTAGATTTTTTTATTCTAATAAATACAAGTTGAATTGACTCAGTAATTACTAAGACATGTCATCAGATAAGTTGGACCTATTAAAATTGTAATTTTTCTTATTTCTCTCTTCTATAAATAATAATTTAGCCAAAAAGAAAAAAAAATAAAAAGATTAATTTATTTAATTGGAGGCTAATTACTTTGCAATATTGTAGTGGTTTCCGCACACATTGTCACAAATCAGCCATGGTTGTACATGTGTCCCCCCGTCTCAAACCCCCCTCCCACCTTCCTTCCCATCACATTCCTTCAGGTGTCCCAGTGCACTGGCTCTGAGTGCCCTGTTTCATGGGTTGAACTTGGACTGGTTATCTTGCCTCCTCTTTGTCTTAGATTTCTATCCTTTCCTGTCTATTCACACTGCCTGAGCTAAAGATCAGAGAGACAGGAATGCTTGGGCCCTTGTAGGACCAGACAAATTCTTCCTCCTGCACATTCCCCTTTCCCCAGTCTTTTTTTTCCCCTCCAGACGGGATATGACTTGCCCTTTCTGTCTGATGGGGACTTCCTCCAAGTCACTTCCTTCTTATCTGTAGGTATCTTTGTTCTGAGTGGCCTGCCTCCTTCATTAAGGCATTAAGCCTTGTGACTTGGCCTTAATGGTGAACATGATTTATAGGGAGAACAACAACAAAAAAAAGTTTAGGCTTATATTCAAGATAATTACATTAGCATTTATAAAGTACTTCTTCCTTGGAAATTCTGCCTACTCTCCTGACATTATTGACATTTGCTGGCTCACTTGGAGGAGAATCCAGCTGCCTTCAGTGTGTGGTAAGAGATGTGGACAGCCTTGGTGTCAGCTCTCTTGGTTCAGGTTGGTGGACTGACCCAGGGAGCTCCTTCCTCTCTGTGGAACACTATATATAAAATTTTTGCCTGCTGCAAAAAATAAACTGGATTTAACCTCCAATACCCATAGAAACCCTAAGAGAAAGACAGTTTTTTCTGGTCTGCCAGTTATCTTGTTTTCCTAAGCACATAGCCTAATTTTCTTTAAGGTCTTACTCATCATGGCTTATTTTAAGACCAGCAAGGTTTGAATGAATAAATACAGACTTTATTTATTTTTTTATTTACCTTTTGTCATATCTTTTGTCTGTGCATGGAGGTTTTGAGTGCATTTTGCCTTATTAAGAGAAATTTTTATTTTTTTTCTAATTGTGTACCTCTCTTATGGGATGACCACAAAAATATGATGCCCATAGATCATTTTAAGCTGAGTCTTAGGGAGTCTTGTTGCTTTTGAGCCTCAAGAATGGTTTGTCTTGGAGACTCAGTTATTCTCCATGAAAAATAATTATTAATCATGAGTTTTCACATTCTTTTTTTAGATTGCTGCTGAATATTTTTAGCCATGCATGATCTTGTATTTGTTGAATTCATGATACTTGTCTTTTCTCTCTCCACCAAACAATCAAATCATGCTTCAGGAGTATGCCATATGTCTTCCTTGCTGAAAATTTGTGCTAGAGGGAATTGCTACATTTCTCTCTGGCGGCAGGGACAATACAGAGGAAATTCTCTTTCTCTCTTTAGTTGATGTAAGATGTTGGGAGCATGTTCATGAGCAGATGTATAGCATTTGGATAAGTGATGCATTCCTGAAAGTTGCCTCTTGGTTTCAAATCCTGTGACCTTATTTATTTGTGGTGGACAGCTTTGTGCATTACTTAAAATTTTGTCAGGTCTG
Source organism: Cervus elaphus (assembly GCF_910594005.1). Taxonomy (NCBI): domain Eukaryota; kingdom Metazoa; phylum Chordata; class Mammalia; order Artiodactyla; family Cervidae; genus Cervus; species Cervus elaphus. Next base: position 80,822,501 of record NC_057833.1, read on the forward strand.
CTTCTTACTTGAGCTACTTCTATGACAGCTAGTTCCTGTAGACTTTAATCTGTTTCATGCAGAGGAAATTAGACTGAGACTTTCTCTGTGTTCACGCCGTGATCATACACCTTTATTTTCTTACCCTGTGATTTCTCTGATATCACATCATTGGATACTGCTCTGCACTTAAAACCCCAAAATTCAGAGGAATAAATTTGCAGAAGAGAAAGAAGAGAAGAGCAGATATACTCACCTGCGTCCCCAGAATGGAAACTTCTGAGATAAGGCTCCTTGGAAGGTCCTAGTAGATCAAGCACTGACTGCTCATATTAAAGACCAACCTAGTAACACAGCCTTGTGTTGGCCTGTCTTCTTCCTGTTTGGCTTTTCCTGTCCTGCTTTCTTACTTTATAGGAAATGTATTCCAAAATAACCTATCTACAAGGAAGTTTTTACCTTGGGTTCTGCTTTTGGAGGGGAGAAGCAAGGCTAAGATAGTATTCTTCTTTATAAAATAGGAGTTAGTGTTTTCTCATTAAAGCATACCAATAGAGTTAAACATATAGAGAAGAAGCATATGAGAGTTTGGTGAATGTGTGTGTGTGTGTGTGTGTGTGTGTGTGTGTATGTGTGTGTGTGTGTTGTTCTTCTTCTTCAGTCTCAGTCATGTCTGACTCTTTGTGACCCCATAGACTGAAGCACGCCAGACATTCCAGTCCTTCACTGTCTCCCAAAGTTTACTCAAACTCATGTCCATTGAATCAGTAATGCCATCCAACCATCTCATCCTCTGTCATCCCCTTCTCCTCCTGCCTTCAATCTTTCCCAGCATCAGGGTCTTTTTCAATGAGTCGGCTCTTCAAATCAGGTGGCCAAGGTATTGGAACTTCACCTTCAGCATCAGTCCTTCCAGTGTATATTCAAGGTTTGATTTCCTTTAGTATTGACTGGTTTGATTTCCTTGCAGTCCAAAGGATTCTCAAGACTCTTCTCCAGCACCACAATTCGAAAGCATCAATTCTTTGGTGCTCAGCCTTCTTTATGGTCCAACTCTCACATCTGTATATGACTACTGGAAAAACCATAGCTTTGACTAGATGGACCTTTGTCTGCAAAGTAATGTCTCTGCTTTTTAATATGCTGTCTAGGTTCGTCATAGCTTTTCTTCCAAGGAAAGACGCGAGCAAGCGTCTTTTAATTTCATGGCTGCAGTCACCATCTGCAGTGATTTTGGAGCCCAAGAAAATAAAATCTGTCACTGTTTCCATTGTTTCCCCATCTATTTGCCATGAAGTGGTGGGACTGGATGCCATGATCTTAGTTTTTTGAATGTTGAGTTTTAAGCCAGCTTTTTCACTCTCCTCTTTCATCCTCATCAAGAGGCTCTTTAGTTGCTCTTTGCTTTCTGCCATTAGAGTGGTATCATTTGCCTATCTGAGGTTGTTGATATTTCTCCTGGCAATCTTGATTCTAGCTTGAGATTCATCCAACCTGGCATTTCACATTATGAACTCTGTATATATGTTAAATAAGCGGGGGGACAATATACAGCCTTGACATACTCCTTTCCCAAATTTGAACCAGTCTGTTTTTCAATGTATGATTCTAACTGTTGCTTCTTGACTTGCTTACAGGTTTCTCAGGAAACAGGTAAGGTGGTCTGATATTCTCATCTGTTTTAGAGTTTTCCACATTTTGTTTTGATCCACACAGTAAAAGGTTTTATCATAGTCAATGAAGCAGAAGTAGGTATTTTTTCTGAAATTTCTATGCTTTTTCTATAATCCAACAGATGTTGGCAATTTGATCACTGGTTCCTGTACCTTTTCTAAATACAGCTTATATATCTGAAAGTTCCTGGTTCACATACTGCCAAAGCCTAGCTTGAAGGATTTTGAGCATTTGCTAGCATGCGAAATGAGTGCAATTGTTTAATTTGCAACTCCTGATGGATACATTGTCAACATAATTAACAGATGGATGTTAAGGGTATTAAAAGGAAAGGGAGTTAGAGAAACACCTTCTTAAGTAAAGCTAAGCCTATTCCAAATCTGGAGCCTCATGACTGTGGAGGGGAATCCTGGTAACTATTTATATAATCAATGTCTTGAGAAGGAAACTGTTCCTCTGCTATGATATTGTGATTTATAATAAATATATATTTGGTCTCCATCCCATTCCTAGCATGCAGCTAGGAAAACCCTTCAAATTTATTAAGTGAAGATAGAGAAAGTTATGTTAATGGTGTGATGTTTGCAGCCTACTCCAGTACTCTTGCCTGGAAAATCCCATGGACGGAGGAGCCTGGTGGGCTACAGCCCACAGGGTCACAAAGAGTTGGACACGACTGAGCAACTCCACTTTCCACAAGCAACCTAAGGATGGCAGTCAGTTGCCAGGGGAATCATCTTGCGATTAGAAGGTTGGAACTTTCAGTCCCCACTACCCACCCTCAAACCCTCACCTCTGGAGAGCAGAGAGGGACTAGATATTGAACTCAGGTCACCAATGGCCAGTGATTTAAACAACCATGCCTATGGGATGAAGTCCCCATAAAAATCTGAAAGGATGGGGTTTAGAGAGCTTCTTGACTGTTAAACATGTAGAAGAGCTGTAATAGTGGTGCCCCCAAGAAAGAGCTAGGAAGCCCTGAAACCCTTTGTGAGTACCTTGCCCTATGTGCTTCTTCATCTGACTGCTCATTTCTATCCTTTACATTATTCTTTATCATTAACTAGTAAAGTAAGTAAATCTCTCTGAGTCGTATGAACTGATTAACCAAAATACCTGAATGCAAAGAGTGGGTTATGGGAATCTCTAATCTAGTGGGCCAGAAACCCAGGTGACAGCCTGGACTTGCAATTGGTATCTGAGGTGAGGGGAGGGAGGTGCAGTCTTATAGGAGTGAGCCCTTAACTTGTGAGATCTGACACTATGCTCAGGCAGACAGTGTCAAAATTGAGTTACATTGTAGGACACCCAGTCTCAGTGTTTGCTGAGGACTGTTTGATGTTGTTGGAAAGAACACACAATGGACTGGCCCAATAGAATAGGAAAATAGAATTCCATCAAAATCACAAAGGAATAGGCATGTTATAAGAGAGCTTTGGAGGAGGGGATCCCTAAAAATTTGCTGCCTACTAGGATTGTTGAGATTGGGGTGCTAATCACTTGATTGTAGTTGTTCAGTCGCTTAGTCATGTTCAACTCTTTGTGACCCCATGGACTATAGCACACCAGGCTTCCCTGTCTTTCACCATCTCATCGAGTGTTGGCCCTTTAATGGACCGGAATCTGGTGGTCCAGAGTCGATGATGAGAGAGTGAAAGAAGTAAACAGGCTAATATTCCCTGGGTTACACAGCCAGCTTCCACGCTCCAGGGAATCAGCCAGAAATAGAGAGATGAAGCGAAAGAGAGGAAGAGAGAGAAAGAAAGAAAGAAAGAAAGAGAGGGAGGGAGGGAGGGAGGGAGGAAGGAAGGAAGGAAGGAAGGAAGGAAGGGAGGGAGGGAGGGAGGGAGGGAGGGAGGAAGGGGGGAAGGGAGGAAGGAAGGAAGGAAGGAAGGAAGGAAGGGAGGGAGGGAGGGAGGGAGGGAGGGAGGAAGGGGGGAAGGGAGGAAGGAAGGAAGGGAAGAAGGAAGGAAGGAAGGAAGAAAGAAAGAAACGGGGACCAAAGCTCTGATGGAGCAAAGGTGTTTTAATCAACATGGCTTAGGCATATATACTGTAGTTGTTCTCAGCAAAGATAAAGATTAAAATTCCAGACTTACAAAACACAAAGCGATCCCTATTAAAGAGAGAAGAGGGTACTTATCACCATAATGAGAAACTAACAAAGGAAATGCCTGGATTCCTCAGCCCCCGGGAAAGGCTGGAAGGGAAAGGCATGCCTCTCCTCTTAATTCCTGAATATTCAGGAATTAATAAGGGCCAAAGGTTTCCTGACAGATCCATAACAGCACACGGGAAGCCTCCTGTTAAATGCTTCCTGACAATGGAGCATGTTCAAATCCATGTCCACTGAGTCAGTGATGCCATCCAAGCATCCTGTCCCCTGGTGTCCCCTTGTCCTCTCACCTTCAATCTTTTCCAGCATCAAGGTCTTTTCCAATGAGTCAACTCTTCACAATAGGTGGCTAAACTACTGGAATTTCTCTTCAGCATCAGTTATTTCAATGAATATTCAGGATTGATTTTGAATGTTGAGTTTTAAGACAGGTTTTTTACTCTCCTCTTTCACTTTTATCAAGAGGTTCTTAAGTTCCTCTTCATTTTCTGCCATAAGGGTGGGGTCATCTGCATATCTGAGGTTATTGCTATTTCTCTCAGCAGTCTTGATTTCAGCTTGACCTTCATCCAGCTCGACATTTCACATGATGTACTCTTCATACAAGTTAAATAAGCAGGGTGACAACATACAGCCTTGATATACTCTTTTCCCAATTTTGAACCAGTCCATTGTTCCATGTCTGGTTCTAACTGTTGCATACAGTTGAACTGCATACAGGTTTCTCAGGAGGCAGGTAAGGTGGTCTGGTATTCACATCTCTTTCAGAATATTCCACAGTTTGTTGTGGTCCACACAGTCAAAGGCTTTAGCGTGGTCAATGAAGAAGAAGTGGATGTTTTTCTGGAATTTGCATTTTCTATGATCCAACAGATGTTGGTAATTTAATCTCTGGTTCCTCTACCTTTTCTAAATCCAGTTTATACATCTGGAAGTACTATTGAAGCCTAACTTGGAGGTTTTTGAGCATTAACTTGCTAGCATGTGAAATAAGTACAATTGTGTGCTAATTTGAACATTCTTTGTTTGGCATTGCCTTTCTTTGGGATTGGAATGAAAACTGACCTTTTCCAGTCCTGTGGCCACTGCTGAGTTTTTCAAATTTGCTGGCACATTGAATGTAACACTTTAACAGCATCATCTTATAAGATTTGAAATAGTTCAGCTGGAATTCCATCACCTTCACCTATCTTTGTTTGTAGTGATGCTTCCTAGGGCCCACTTGACTTCACAGTCCAGGATGTCTGACCATGGGTGAGTGATCATACCATCATAGTTATTTGGTTCACTAAGATCTTTTTTTGTCTAATTCTTCTGTGTATTCTTGCTGCTGCTGCTGCTGCTAAGTCACTTCATATGATCTGCTTCTGTTAGGTCCATACCGTTTCTATCTTTTATTGTGCACATTTTTGCATGAAATTTTCCCTTGGTATTTCTAATTTTCTTGAAGAGATCTCTAGTCTTTCCCATTCTATTGTTTTCCTCTATTTGCATTGTTCACTTAGGACAATTAGGCTTTCTTATCTCTCTTTGCTATTCTTTGATAGTAAGTCACTTGCTAGTCACTGGACAGTATGCTGCAAAGGACTTTTGTCTTATTATTGCTCATTTCTGAGTAACTGGTAGGTATTATGTGGTTCTGGTTTATCATTTTCCTAAGACAGGCAAAAGTAAGAGAAAACCTGGACTTGCCCCTTTTCTTGTGGTTGCTTTATGTGGTTAACTAGTCATTTCCTAAAATCTTTAGTTTTCTGTTCAATTTTGATAATTCTATTTGCTTTGGTGAATCTTAAGCAACCATGATTACTCACATGTTCCCTTTTGAGATCTTTCAACAATATACCAGTTGAATAAAGAATTTCAGAAGTTGATCATAGTAATTAGGACTATTTTGGCTACAAATGACGGAAAGTCTAGTGACTTTGTTGAAACAAGGGTATTGTAGTGTTCACAGATCTCAAGGGCAGGTTTCTCTCTTCATCTTTTGCCTGTTAATGTCTTTATTTTTCTACCATATTTCTGTCTTCCTCAGTCCTTCAGCTGGGTTGTGGTGCTTGCATGGGAAGAAAAACTGGTGGTTGGGAGCACCTACCTAACCTTTTCATTTGGAGTTTCAGTCACCTGGGGTGAGACGGACTCTTTCATTTCAGTTAAGAAATCCCTGGCAAGGGACTTGGAGTGGCCCAGCTTGAATCAAACACTCACTCTGGAACCAATCTGCTGTCTAGGACAGGTTTTGTTAGGTAATTGGCTCAGATGTCTTCTCCTGGGCCAGCTAACTGTGGCCAGAGTACATTTTATATAAGATGACTGGTCCAGAGATTACCATATTGATAAAACAGAGAAGAAGAGGGAGAAGAGGCTATTCCCAGTAGAAAGCAGGTATTTCCTGAGAAATAGAAACAGAAAGAGGTGGTTCCATGTATTCCATGCAATAGTTGTTCATTACACTAACCCATTAGAGTCAATTTGAGGTAAATTTCACATAAATAGGGCTTTCCTGGTGGCTCAGACCATAAAAAATCTGCCTGTAATGCAGGAGACCTGGGTTTGATCCCTGGCTTGGGAAGATCCCCTGGAGAATGGCTACCCACTCCAGTATTCTTGCCTGGAGAATTAATTCCATGACAGGAGACTGGCAGGCCCATGGGTTTGCAAAGAGTCAGACACAAATGAGTGACTAACACTTTTACTTTTCTCACATAAAATACCAAATATTTTTGTGCTGGGCATATTAAACAGTTCCTTTAGAAAAACAGAGATGTTTTTAAAATAGATAGTTCTTACCTACGACATGGATAAAGATACTATAACAATTCAGTCATAATATCTAGCTTATTAAAACATAAATATTGGACCTTGAGAACTTGTTTGGAGGTTCTAACAGGGGAGTGCAGTTACTCATGTACCCTTGACTGAAGACCCTTTCTCCTCTTTCGGGGATGGTTGTCCTCTTTGACTGAGTGCCCAGCTTTGGGAGGGATGCACGTTGAGCAGTGAGGGAGGAAAGGGACACCCGCCTAGCCAACCAGATCAGCCAAATCAACAATATTGGAACAATATTAGAATGTTGATGGAGTATTGGAATGCAATGAAAATGAAATGTCAAATCACAATAACATGGCTTAATTCCCCCAGCTACTGAAATTCTCCTTCAGTTGAATATGTATTTAGCTTTATTTGTTGTTATTTGTTAATTGTGTAAATAATAAGTGATGAAGCAGTCTAGCTCTGGGAGTATTTTGCTTGTTTTGCACTTACTAACTGCATGGCCTTGGAAAAATTACTTAATTTCCCTATGCCTCAGAACATTCACCTGTAAAGTGGGAATAATGATTGTGGCCTTTTCACAGGTTTCTATGAGTATAAAATTAGTTAATATGTACTATGTGCCTGGCATGTAGTCAGCATTCAGTTAACATTCACTATTATTATGAGAATACTCTAAGAATTATTACTTTCTTCAAGACTATAAGTGATTGACACAAAAGGACTGTCTTTCATACTTTAAAAAATTTCATTGAAATGATCACTTAAAATGGGCTCTTTGCAGAAATTTTGTTGAGTTCTATCTTTTGGAAAAATACAAAGTAGGGGTCACTGGTCATGCTTTGAATACTTGAGACATATTCTACACAAATGTTTCATTTCTTAGATACTCTGGCACCCTCTCCTTCTGAGTACAAAGTAGGATTTTATTTTCCACTTACTTGAAGTTAAGTGACCTGACCCAGCAATGATTTCTCGGTGAACAAGCTCTGAATCAGGGAGCATGTTGCCTTATTCTTTCCTTCTACCATGACAGCCGGCAACTTCTAAGATGAGGGCTTCTCCATTAGCCTGAATCCCTGATTGATAACTCACAATGGACATACGATATGAACAACAAAGGAACTTTTGTTGCTTTAAACAACTGAAATTTTGCTATTCGGATTTCAATGCAACTCAAGGCTTCCAAATAAGGCCTCTGAAAAGGATGTTATCTTCAGGCATTAGATCTGACCGGGCTGGTTCTTCTTTGGCTATATTTCATCCAGGAATGAACATCTGCATAATTAGGATATAAATTTCAAATAATATCGTATTGCAAAGAGTGAATGTTTTAGTGCAGTATAAAAAACACACTTTTTTTTTGCAACGATGCTATTATTATTTAAAACTCTGGCATCAACTGAAAATTTATATTAAAGCAATAAATTTCTAACCCAACCTCTCAAAAGCAGAGCTCATTTTTAAGGCTGCCATCTCTGTTTGCTTGCGAAAGCCCATACACTCATTGTTCCAACAATTCCAAATACTACTATTGATCAACCACCTTCCATTGGTTTTTGTAGTTTCAACTATCTGTTTCATCTGTCTCTTTCTTTTACTGTTCTAATTTATGAGAGACCTGATTTTTTTCTATCCAGAAATTCTTTCAAATTAAGTCACTTTGTGTTTTGTTATCCATTTTGAATCTTAGGAAGCACAGTTTATTTGGCCCTTTAAAATAGCATCTCCTGTTATTTCTGGGCTAGAAATGAGTGTACAGTTGGTTTAAGAACCAGATTCAACTTGTGGAGATTTTGTTTTATTGAGGCCTGAGTTTTCCTGTACATTTCCTCTACATTCAACTGGCCAACAAAATCTTTTTTAATGTTTTCCCTCAGAAACATCTCTTAAATCTGCTCACCCTTTTGCACACTGTAGGCGATATCATTGTTCAGCTTTTTCTCATCACTTTTTTCAAGTGATGAAATTTCAAACTTCCTAACTGGTCTTCCTGGCACTGTTCTCACTTACCATCAGAATTACTAATCTAGAAACCAAATCCTCATTGTCTGCCCAGGGGACAAAGTGGATGCTTAAGAGATAAAATGAATGCTTTTCCACCTTCTCTTTTCCTTACCTCCTATACTCCAGTACTCATAATTCTTCAAAACAAATTTCCACTATTTACCAGTGTCAAAGCTTTTCATGCCCTGAGGCTCTATGTTGATTTCCCTGATCTAAAATAACATTCTCATCTACCATGTATTTATTTTCTATGGTTACTATAACAGAATACCACAGACTGGGGGCTTAAAAAACAATAATTTATTTTCTAATAATTGTGGAGGCTGGAAGTCCAAGATCAAGGTCTAGGAAGGATGATTTCCTCTGAGGCCTCTCTCCTTGTCTTGCAGACAGCCACCTTCTCATTGCTTTGTCTTTCCGTGGTTTTCCCTCCTGCTGCTGTCTGTGTCCAAATCTCCTCTTCTTATTAGGAAACCAGTCTGTTTGGATTAGGGCCCTAATGGTCCCATTTTAACTGAATTTGCTCTTTCATAACACTATCTCCAAATACAGTCACATTTTGTGGTATTGGAAGGGAGTAGAGTTTCAACATATGAATTTTGGGGATGATATGTGGTGTGTGTGTGTGTGTGTGTGTGTGTTCAGTCATGGCTGACTCTTTGAGACTCAGTGGACTGTAGCCCACCAGGCTCCTCTGTCCATGGACTCTTTCTAGGCAAGAATACTGAAGCAGATTGCCATTTCCCACTCCAGGGATCTTCCTGTCCCAGGGATTGAACCCTTTCTCTTGCATCTCCTGCATTGGCAGGTGGATTCTTTACCTAGCAAGCCCTTGGGGGTGGGGAGACACAATTTCATCCATAACATACCATATTTTCCAACTACTTATCCTTCAAGATTCAATTTTCTGGGAAAGCTTTCCCTGGACGCTCCAGTTAACAACTCCCTGATGCTCCCATAATACTTTACTTAGCTCAATTTTCACACTAACTGTGCTGTAATAATTGATGGAATAGCTTGGCACACTTTTTCTTAAAGGGCCATGTGTAAATATTTTAGGCTTTGCAGGCCAGACAGTCACAATTTCTCAACTCTGCCATCATAGTAAACAGAATTCAGAGCTGCCCAGGTGGCAGTCTATGGTGACATCATAAGTGCTCCGTATGAGAATTTTTCTTTCAATTTTACTGAGTGTAAGAATGGTGAACTACAAGAAAACATCTTCTTTTGCCTTATATTCATTTATTTCTCATAAAAATCTAGTGCAGCTTGCAGAGCAAAAGCACAAATACATTTTACCACCCAGTTGCCATTTGGCCTTTTATGCATGGTCTAGGTAACATCTCTAGCTGTGGAATCCAGAGCAGGTCACTTAATATTTTTGAAAGCAGATTTCTAATTTTTAAAACAAACAGTTGGACTGAAAGTATTTTCAATGGGGAGCAATTGGCATTCAGGCAGTTCAACTCTTCCATGTGTGAGACTCTGGTGCACACTGCAAGATGTTTAAAACCTCTGGCCTCTGACTAGGAGTACTTCCTAGTCATTATGAAAGCCCCAAATATCCCCAGATATTTCCAAACAATCTGAGTTTTAAACACTTTGCATAACCTCTAACATCTCTTTTAATTAGAATTCTATGGCTTTTATGTTTTTTTGGCAGTTAAATATGATAATGTCTCTATCTGACATCTAAGCTAGTCAGAAAGCTCAGGCAACAAGTTTTGTTTAGTGTGTGTTGGGGAGTGAATATTTTGTGTTCTGACTTTATTTTTGTTTTGAAAAGGCAAATGACAAATACCTCATGTTGAATTAATTCTGAAATGTTGCATGTACGTCATTGGGTTGCTTCATATTTAACTTAATCTCCGTTCCTTTTGCAACTCCCAAAATGATAGCCACTAACCACATGTGGCTATTTAAGTTTAAATACAAATCAATTTAAATTTTAAAGATTAAAAGTTCAATGTCTCAGTTCTAGTAGCCACATTTTGCTATGCATGTGGCTGCACTTGTGGCTAAAGGTTACCATAATAGCACAGATAAAGGATGCCTCCTTCAACAGCGAAAGTCCTAACAAAGTTCTAATGATCCTAGCATGAGTTATAGCTGATTCAGTTTATTTTATATAACATTTTATATTATTCAGCTCATTTTTCATACTGAGAATGCTGTTATATTTGATTTATTTGATAATCCAGACACAAAAACCTTTCCCTTACCCATTCAGGAAGCTTGAAAGCTTACTGTAATAAGTAAAACACACATTGATCAACTAATTTTAAATTTTCATGTGGAAGATTAGGATCTAGAAGAACTGGCAGAGGAGATTTTTATATATGGAGCCTTAGTGAGACCTGCTTCTCTGTTTCCAAGACCCTTGTGAATATAAGGCTTTCCATAGGCCCCTCTTCCTTGTTTTACAAATTTGGGGTCATTAAAGAAAAAAAAAATCACTCTGATTTGGCATAAGTATTTTGATTGTGTGAGTTCCCTTGCTGAAGGAGTTTCTCTTGTTGCCTGATGTCAGAATGAAAGGGTTTTTGTCTGGAGGAGAGTCACTTGTTTTTCCCTCCTGGAAACTTACATGCCCATATCCTATCCCAGAAGGCAGGACAAGGGCTTGAAATCTCAGAGTAGGTAATGCAAGTGTAAGATCACAGGTAGGCTGATGAGTCTCTCATGACTGCTTGTGCTATGTTTTAATTAGCAAAGCTTTTCTTATCTCCATGCCTGTATTTTAATTGTCCATGGGGCAGCCTCACTTCCTAGATGAAGGTTCGGAGTCCCTTGAAGGCCCAAGAATGATTTGTTGCTGCTTATCCAAAGGTTCCAGATGGCGTTCTGTTACTACAGCTTAACTCAAATCACAGTTGTAGGAAAGAGACCTACAGTGAGAAGCCAATCTGATTGTCAGGCCCTTTACCAACATCTAACTGTGAGAATCCTTTCCTCCTCAGACAGCCCTTTAGATGGGTAAATACTTTCTGTATGTGGGCAGTAATCATAGCTGGCACTGATGAAACGAGCTCATTGCACAAGGCAGTGGGCTCAGATCTTTCCTCCCAACTAGATGAGGAGGGTTCTACTAAGCTCTGGTCTCAGAGATGTTAAGTAACCTATTGACGGTCACACCGTCAGAAAGATGTAGGGTTGAGATTTGACTCCAGGCAGTCTGATTCCAGAGTATACATGTGTGTGTGTGCACTATTCTATTAAATCCTTGGTGGACAGTTCTATTCCATTTTCTTCACAATCCTTCAAGGTATTAAAGGGACCAAAATAAAGCCAAAAAAATGAAGATTCCAATACCAGAAAAAAAGGCCGATCTAGTCAAATGTATGGTTTTTCCAGTAGTCACATATGGATGTGAGAGTTGGACTATAAAGAAAGCTGAGTGCTGAAGAATTGACGCTTTGGAACTGTGGTGTTGCAGAAGACTCTTGAGAGTCCCTTGGACTGCAAGGAGATCAAACCAGTCATTCCTCAAGGAAAGTCCTGAATATTCATTGAAAGGACTGATGCTGAAGCTGAAACGTCAATATTTTGGCCACCTGATGTGAAGAACTGACTCCTTGGAAAAGACCTTGATGCTGGGAAAGATTGAAGGCAGGAGGAGAAGTGGGAGACAGAGAATGGGATGGTTGGATGGCATCACCGACTCAATGGATATGAGTTTGAGCAAATTCCAGGAGATGGTGAAGGACAAGGAAGCCTGGCGTGTTGCAGTCCATGGGGTCGTAAAGAGTCAGACATAACTTCAGAATTTCTCTCCCCACAGATTTTTTTTTTTTTTTTAATGATACTGCAGTGGAGTTTTTGTTTCAAAGAAAGCATTTCTGGTTCATTTATATCATCCTTAGATTTCCCATGTCTGAACCCATTTACAGGTTCTAAGGCAGTTATCTGTAAATGTAGACACTGCTGCCTTCCTCTTCCACTTTTTCACAAAGTCTTTTTCCATTGTCATTTCTCTTTTTTCTTGAGAATCCAGGAAGATAAAAAACACTTTCAAAATGATTGCAACCATTATTCAAAATATTAATGTAGAATACAACTCTAGGTATTTCTCAAGACACATATGACTCCGGTTTCAGTTTTTTTCAAGATTCCAGCATAACAACATTATGCCAACAAAATATGAGCATTTTGGTATTTAAAGACAAAATACACGGATTCAAAACTACCACAGACAGGTTTTGCAATTAGTACTCTGATAACAATTCCTTGAAGAATTTCCTTTTCTTCCTATTCCAACTAAATTCAGTCTCTATGTTATAATCAAGAGGTCTGTAAACTATGGCCCTTGGGCCAAACTCAGTCTACCTCCTGTTTTTATAAATAAAGTTTTATTGGAACACAGACACATCCATTCATTTTCATATTGTTTATGAAATATTCCAATATGAAAACATATTCCATATTGTTTTCAATACAGTGGCAGTGTTCGGTAGTTGTAACCCAAGACTGCAAGGCCCTCAAGCCTAAAATGTTTACTCCTTGATCCTTTACAGAAAAAGTTTGCCAGTTATTAGCTGTCTATACACTTCCTCAAAACTCTGATGACATTTGTAATGATACATTATTACAAATTTTTATTCTATTTTATTAGTGTTAGTCTCTCACAATATTTAAACTCCATGAGGGCAAAAATCATGTTTATTATCCTCACTATTATGTTTCTTGAACCTTGACTAATGTTGGCACATAGTTGCTCCATAAAAGCTTGTTAATTAAATAATTAGATTATTTAATTTTTTTTTTTTACTGGAGCATAATTGAATTACAATGGTGTGTTAGTTTTAGGTGTACAGCAAAATGAATCAGTTATATATATACATATATTCACTCTTTTTCAGATTCTTTTCCCATGTAGGTTATTACAGAAAATTGAGTAGAATTCTCTGTGCTATAGAGTAGGTTCTTATTCGTTATCTATTTTATGTATATTAGTGTGTATACATTAATCTCAGTTTCCTAACATCACTTTCCCCCACATTTCCCCTTTGGTAACCATAAGTTTGATTTTGAGATCTGTGTCTGTTTCCATTTTGTAAATTAGTTCATTTGTATATTTTAATTAGGTTCTACATATAAGTGATATCACATGATATTTGTCTTTCCTTGTCTGACTTACTTCACTTAGTATGATAATCTCCAGGCCCATCCATGTTGCCGCAAATGGCATTATTTTGTTCCTTCTCATGGCGGAGTAATATTCCAATGTAAAAAAATAATTAGATTATTGAAGATGATATTATGGGAGCAAATACTGCCTCTGGGATAAATCTCTATTTCTGTTTAAATTTGTGAGATATAATGGTGAAGGATAAATGGGATAATACACAAAGTACTCAGCATCTTGTCTAGAACTTGGAATGTGCTGAATGAATGGCAGTTCTTCTTATGTAAAATCCTCCAAAGTTCCTTTAAAAAAATCACATGAAGGCACTGTCAACAGGAAATAGTCTTATAAAGGCACAAAAATATTAAGAAGTACATGCATTTTAGGGACTTGTTTATTAAGTAGCTACTTGACCAGGGTTCAATCCCTGGTTTGGGAAGATCCCCTGGAGAAGGCAATGGCAAGCCACCAGTATTTTTTCCTGGAGAATTCCATGGACAGAGGAGCCTGGTGGACTACACAGTCCATTAGGTCAAAAAGAGTCAGACATGACTGATTGTCTAACACTACATATGGAGATCACTTTTCTTGTGCCATGGCATCTAAGTTTTAACCATTCTGTGATTTTTTAAGTAAGCATTTGCCAGTGATGTGTTTTCTAGAAAAGAGGATAGTGGGAAAGTCAGCAGCCTTACTAAAGAACACATCAATTCTTCATTTCTTTGCTTATTGACCAGAGTTGTGCACTGGAAATGCCCAGGAAGTGCACTGAAAATATTGATGTCTGGCCTCTATCTCCAGAGGTTCTGGTTTCAGAGGTCCAGGTTGGTGCTAAATCTTCCCAGGTGATTCTAATATGCAGCCAGGACTAAGACTATCAGTTAAGAGGCATTCTATACTTGTTCTGAAAGACTGAATATACAAACAGATAGTGGCCAGATCATATATAACAAAAGAATTCTGACCCACAGCCTCTGCAGTAACTGACATAGAAGGATCAGGACTTAATAACTTTAAGCTTCCCAATTCTTGCCCTCCCCATCCAACTCCCTGCCCCCAGCTCAGGACCAACCAGAGAAAATCAAATATACTCCCCAAGCAAATTAGATAGGATGCACTGCTTCTAGTTGGCCCTCCTCTAACATTCCCTTGCTAACAACCTCCAAACAGGACAAAACTGATGTCTCCTCTTTTCTTCACTGTAAAGCTTTCCTGTTCCTCTGCTTGTGTTTGAATTTCTGACAAAATGCAAGTGATAGTGGCTGACTCCCTTGCTATATAAAACTGTGAATAAATAGTCTCTTTGTCCTCATTTAAGTGGTCATCATTTATATTCACAATGCTGTTGTTTGTTACTATAACTAGATCTCCAGGGGATCTTCCTGACCCAGGAATCAAACAAAGGTCTCCTACATTGCAGGCAGATTCTTTACTGAGGAAGCCCTACTCTAACTAGTATTGCATACAAAAATAGCATATTTTGGCATCCCTTACAAACAAGTGACTCAAATAAAAGATTCCCACTGGGATTAGCCTAGGTAAAAACTGGAATGATTATAAGGATTCAACAGTATCTCAGAGAATCCCAGAGCAGGGGTGAGTTGGGTCTCAGGAACCCAGGAATGAAGGCTGTTGGGAATCAGGAAACTTGTCTCTCTGTCCCTTATTCCCATTTCTCTGTGCATCTGCTTCTTTCTCCTTGGTTCCAAATTGGGAAAGGAGTACATAAAAGCTGTAATTGTCACCTTGCTTATTTAACTTACATGCAGAGTACATCATGCAAAATGCCAGGCTGGAAGAAGCGCAAGCTGGAATCAAGATTGCTGGGAGAAATATCAATAACATCACAAATACAGATGACACCACCCTTATGGCAGAAAGCAAAGAGGAACTAAAGAGCCTGTTGATGAAAGTGGAAGAGGAGAGTGACAAAGTTGGCTTAAAACCCAACATTCAAAAAACTGAGATCATGGCATGCAGTCCCATCACTTCATGGCAAACAGATGGGAAACAATGGAAATAGAGAGAGACTGTATTTTCTTGGGCTCCAAAATCACTGCAGATGGTGACTGCAGCCATGAAATTAAAAGACACTTGCTCCTTGGGAAGAAAAGCTATGACAAACCTAGACAGTATATTAAAAAGCACAGACATTGCAGACAAAGGTCCATCTAGTCAAAGATATGGTTTTTCCAGTAGTCATGTATGGATGTGAGAGTTCGACCATAAAGAAAGCTGAGTGCTGAACTGATGCTTTTGAACTGTGGTGTTGGAGAAGACTCTTGAGAATCCCTTGGACTGCAAGAAGATCAAACCAGTCAATCCTAAAGGAGATCAATCCTGAATATTCATTGGAAGGACCTGACCACCTGATGGGAAGAACTGAGTAATTGGAAAAGACCCTGATGCTGGGAAAGATTGAAGGCAGGAGGAGAAGGGGACACAACTTCCCACTCCATCTATCTCTACTAATCCAAAATGAAATTCGTCTCCCTCACTTACCCCTTACTTCACAAACCCACAGAGATGCAGAGTCAGCAGAAAGGTACTAGGAATAGAGCTAGAGAGAATTTCTTGACATGAAATGACATCAGAGCCATCCAGTCCTAATCAATTCACATTCTAAATTCTGGGCAACACAAGGAGGCAATTAAGCATAAGTGTGTGCCATTTGCTTTGTATGTGAGTATAAATTGCAGAGACTAGACCTTTTGAGACTGTGCTCAAGCCAAAACTAGGGATACTGTGCGTGCGTGCATGCTAAGTTGCTTTAGTCATGTCTGACTCTGTGAGACCCTATGGACTGTAGCCCACCAGGTTCCTCTGTCCATGGGATTCTCCAGGCGAGAATACTGGAGTATTCTCCAAGGGATCTTCCTGACCCAGGGATGGAACTTACATTTCTTATATCTTTTGCATTGCAGGTGGATACTTTATTGCTGAGCTACTAGGGAAGCCCTGGGATACTGCGCTTCTTCCATCAAATCACATAGTATAAGTACAGAGGAGCCTATAGGATAAAGTCCAGAATCGATACATTCAAAGGAAGCTTGGAGAGAAGTGCTACTTCAAATGTTCCAGCCACCATAACCACAGAGTTCTGCCCTGAGTCTTGATATCAAAGATTGATTGAAAATCGGACACATTTGTCATTATGCAAATAACATATTTTTACTTTTTTCAACTGAAGTTCAATTAAGATTTTATTATGTGAAGTCAAACGGTCGCCTATTTCTTAAACTTCTAGCTTTAAACAAGCAGCAATACTGTCAGTCAGCTTTGATGTCTTTTAAACTCTAAATTGAGAAACAGGAACAAAGACATCTAAGTTTTGCATTGACTGTGTAATTGCAGGGTTCATAGTCTCTCTGCCCTTTTCAAGGTCTTGAGGACTATCTGATTTGACATATCCCAAGCTAGATATTTGAGGACACCTTGTGAGAGGTTCCCTGGTAGCTCTGCTGGTAAAGAATCTGCCTGAAATGAGGGAGACCTGGGTTTGATGCTTGGATTTGGAAGATCCCCTGGAAAAGGGAATGGCTACTCACTCTAGTATTCTGGCCTGGAGAATTCCATGGACTGTATAGTTGATGGGGTTGTGAAGAGTCAGACATGACTGAGCAACTTTTTCTTTCACACTTTCACTTGTAAGAGATTGTCTCTCCCTTTTATTTCCCACTCACATCCTGCAGTGTTTTATGTGAGTTTGCAGAGTATCTGACCCTTCACTGTGAAGGAGCCACTAGGCCCTCAGAGCCAGAGGCCACTGAGACCCAGTTGAGAGGGACTGAGTTTCCATTCCTCTACTTACTCATATAGGCTGAGCAAGACACAGGTGTTTTTAGCCTCAATTTCTTCTTCAGTCAAATAGGAATAAGGGGGAAAACAGAGTATGTTCTGCCCACCTCATATGGAATTAAATGATAATCAAGATAGATCCCAGTGTGGGAGTCCTACAACCATTCATTGAGCACCTACTGTGAGCCATGTATTAATACTCTACCAGAGCCTGGGCATACAATGATGGTGCAAGTACAGACATCATTTCTTCCCAGACAAGTTTACTTGAGTCAACTGGGGACATTAGGTTTTAAATTTTGAGTCACACAGGCAAATGTAAACTTTAACTGTTTTTAATTTTCCAATATAGAAGTAAATGGTGCTGTGAGAGGCTGTATGAGGGAGATCTGATCTAAGTTGGAGGTCAGAGAAGCCTTCCCTGCTGTTGTGATAATGGAGCTATATCATGAAGGGGAAATAAGGAGTAACAAGAGGCAGAGATGGGGAGAGCATTCCAGGCAGTGGGAACAGCAAGTACAAAGGCCTATAAAAAGAAGATACAGAGTGTACACCAGGGTCTGAAAGGTCATATAAAAGGACCCCTGGCATCTTGCTCTGACATCATTATAGTTAAGGGAACACACTGCATACATGGTCAGAGGGGGAAATAAAGGCATCTCTGTATCGTGAGATGACCACAAAATCAGAAACATCCGATCGAACCCTAGTACTTAAAATGAATAAAGACTTGAGCCCCTTTCTGCAAGTTGAATGAAACTTCATCTCTGACTCTTACAACTTTCATGTCTACTGAAATCTAACGATCCTTGCAGATATGATGATCACGTGAGGAACGTCCTTTTTGAGCAATGAAAATAATAATAGGACTGAGTATAACTTCATGGTCAGTCAGTTCAGTCACTCAGTCATGTCCGACTCTTTGCAACCTCGTGGACTGAAGCACACCAGGCCTCCCTGTCCATCACCAACTCCCGGAGCCCACTCAAGCTCCTGTCCATCGAGTTGGCGATGCCATCTGACCACCTCATCTTCTGTCATCCCCTGCTCCTTCTGTCTTCAATCTTTCCCAGCATCAGGGTCTTTTCCAAGGAGTCAGTTCTTCACATCAGGTGGCTAAAGTGTTGGACCTTCAACTTCAGCATCAATCCTTTCAAAGAATATTCAGGACTGATTTCTTTTAGGATTGACTGGTCTGATCTCCTTGTAGTCCAAGGGACTCTCTAGAGTCGTCTCCAACACCGCAGTTCAAAATCATCAATTTTTCTGTGCTCAGCTTTTTTTATGGTTGAACTCTCACATCCATACATAACTACTGGAAAAACCATAGCTTTGACTTGATGGACCTTTCTCTGCAATGTCTCTGCTTTTTAATATGCTGTCTAGGTTTGTCATAGCTTTTCTTCCAAGGAGCAAGTGTCTTTTAATTTCATGGCTGCAATTACCATCTGCAGTGATTTTGGAACCCAAGAAAATAGTATCTCTCTGTCTCCATTGTTTCCCATCTATTTGCCATGAAGTGATGGGACTGCATGCCATGATCTTAGTTTTCTGAATGTTGAGTTTAAAGCCAACTTTATCACTCTCCTCTTTCACTTTCATCAAGATGAAGAGCCTTCAGTTTCTGCCATAGGGTGGTGTCTTCTGTATATGTGAGATTATTGATATTTCTCCCAGCAATCTTGATTCCAGCTTGTGTTTCATCCAGCCTGGCATTTTGCATGATGTACTCTGCATGTAAGTTAAATAAGCAGGGTGACAATATACAGCCTTGACGTACTCCTTTCCCGATTAGGAACCAGTCCCTTGTTCCATGTTCAGTTCTAACTGTTGCTTCTTGATCTACATACAGATTTCTTTTCATAGCATTTTTCTTTAAATACACACTTAATCCTTTATTCAGGTTGTCACATTCTCTTGACAGTTGGATCCTCTTGATTCAAGACTTGAAACCAAGGGGAAAGCTATGCTGGAAGTAGGGGCATTATATTGCCTGCAGAGTGATGAGTGCATTAGATAGACAGAGTAAGTGCAGAGGGTCAAATTTGGAGGCCCCTGTAGTAACCAAGTTAAGAGAAGATAGAGACTGGTCATAGGGTGGTGACAGGGGTGGTGAGATGGAGATAAGAGAATGGAATTGGAAGATATTTAGGTGATAAAATAAAGAGGACTTGATTCTGGCCTTTGAAATAGTATGATGGTGAAGTCATGTCCTGAACAGGGCAGTGCTCAGAGAGGGACAAGCTTCAGTCTTGCAAAGTTCCATATGAAGTGTGCTTCATTCCACATCACACAGTGCCTTCCCAGCATCCCTGAATTTCAGCATGTAGTCCATTAAACCCTCTGATGAAATGAGCAGAATTCATCCCTTGGTTAAAGCCACTATTACATCTCTTTGGAGAATTCATCTAAATACATCTAACCCTCGGGGCTAGGAGAGATGAGGCATTAAGCCACAATCCTTCTCTATTAAAAACCCTTATGTTTACATGACATTAAAATATTCACGTGGTGTTTTATCATAGAGCTGCTCAAAGTGTGGTCTCCAGAAGGCAGCATCAGCATTACGTTGGAGCTTGATGGAAGTCCTCATACTGAAACCTTCTGAATCAGAAACTTGGTGTGTATGTCTTGGGGGAGGGGAGTTAGCAATCTGTGGTTTGACAAGCTCTCCAGGTGATTCTGATCCACACTCACTCAAGTTTGAAAAGCACTGCATATCATAGAGGGTTTCCTAGGTGGCTTGGTGGTAAAGCATGCTAATACAAGAGACATAGGTTTGATCCCTGGGTTAGGAAGATCCCCTGGAGGAGGAAATGGCAACTGACTCCAGTAATCTTGCCTGGGAAATCCGATGGACAGAGGAACCTGGTGGGCTACAGTCCATGGGGTTGCAAAAGAGTCAGACACAACTGAACACACACACACACACACACACACACACACATCATACAAATTATCTTCCTTGCTTAGCAGTAATTGTGAAAGATGGATATTATTACCATCTCTGTTTTACTAAGGAAGAACTGAAGCTCTGAGAGGTTAGGTGTTAAATATGCAGTTGAGGTTAAAGCGTCTGCCTCCAATGCAGGAGACCCGGGTTCTATCCCTGGGTCTGGAAAATCCCCTGGAGAAGGAAATGGCAACCCACTCCAGTATTTCTGCCTGGAGAATCCCATGGATGGAGGAGCCTGGTGGGCTACAATCCATGGGGTCGCAAAGAGTCGGACACGACTGGGCGACTTCACTTCACTTCACTTCAGTTCAATATGCAGTAAGCAAGCAAGTAAGTAAGTAAGTAAGTGAAGTTGCTTAGTCGTCTCCGACTCTTTCCAATCCCATGGACTGTAGCCCACCAGGCTTCTCCATCCATGGGATTCTCCAGGCAAGAATACTGGAGTGGGTTGCCATTTCCTTCTCCAGCAATATTCAGTAGGTGGTGGCAAATGTAGAAAGCCGGTCCACAGACCTTCTAAATCTACATTTAGTGCCTATCACAGGTTTTTTACTTGGAATGAATGCAAGGACCTTGAGGGAACAGATGTGTAAGTTTTGATGGGGATTGAGAATGGGAAAATGGGTTTGGAAAGAGGGAATGATTTCTTTGTTGTTGTTTAGTCACTAAGCTATGTCTGACTCTTTTGTGATCCCATAAACAGAACTTGCCAGACTCCCCTGTCCCAGACAAGAATATAAATAATAAGCCACTAGATTATATTCTGCTTAGGGAGTGTCTCGCAAGTGGGAACAGGGGTCTGCTGGAGCCAGCTGATACTAGCTCATGAGAGCCAATAATGCACATCTCTTCTAATCTCTGCATTCAGTGACAACTGAACTAATAGTTATGACGCTGTGAAAGTGCTGCACTCAAATATGCCAGCAAATACGGAAAACTCAGCAGTGGCCACAGGACTAGAAAAGGTCAGTTTTCATTCCAATCCCAAAGAAAGGCAATGCCAAAGAATGCTCAAACTACTGCACAATTGCACTCATCTCACACGCTAGTAAAGTAATGCTCAAAATTCTCCAAGCTAGGCTTCAGCAATATGTGAACCATGAACTTCCAGATGTTCAAGTTGGCTTTAGAAAAGGCAGAGGAACCAGAGATCGAATTGCCAACATCCACTGGATCATCAAAAAGGCAAGAGAGTTCCAGAAAAACATCTATTTCTGCTTTATTGACTATGCCAAAGCCTTTGACTGTGTGGATCACAATAAAGTGTGGAAAATTCTGAAAGAGATGGGAATACCAGACCACCTAACCTGCCTCTTGAGAAACCTGTATGCAGGTCAGGAAGCAACAGTTTGAACTGGACATGGAACAACATACTGGTTCCAAATAGGAAAAGGAGTACATCAAGGCTGTATATTGTCACCCTGCTTATTTAACTTATATGCAGAGTACATCACGAGAAACGCTGGGCTGGAGGAAGCACGGGCAGGAGTCAAGATTGCCAGGAGAAATATCAATAACCTCAGGTATGCAGATGACACCACCCTTATGGCAGAAAGTGAGGAAGAACTAAAGAGCCTCTTGATGAAAGTGAAAGAAGAGAGTGGGAAAGTTGGCTAAAAGCTCAACATTCAGAAAACTAAGATCATGGCATCTGGTCCCATCACTTCATCGGAAATAGATGGGGAAACAGTGGAAACAGTGGCTGACTTTATTTGTCTGGGCTCCAAAATCACTGCAGATGGTAATTGCAGCCATGAAATTAAAAGACGCTTACTCCTTGGAAGGAAAGTTATGACCAACATAGACAGCATATTAAAAAGCAGAGACCTTACTTTGCCAACAAAGGTCCATGTAGTCAAGGCTATGGTTTTTCCAGTGGTCATGTATGGATGTGAGAGTTGGACTATAAAGAAGGCTGAGCACCGAAGAATTGATGCTTTTGAACTGTGGTGTTGGAGAAGACTCTTGAGAGTCCCTTGAGCTGCAAGGAGATCCAACCGGTCCATCCTAAGGGAGATCAGTCCTGGGTGTTCATTGGAAACACTGATGTTGAAGCTGAAACTCCAATACTTTGGCCACCTGATGCAAAGAGCTGACTCATTGGAAAAGACTCTGCTGCTGGAAAGATTGAGGGCAGAAGGAGAAGGGGATGACGGAGGATGAGACTGCTGGATGGCATCATTGACTCGATGGACGTGGGTTTGGGTGGACTCCGGGAGTTTGTGATGGACAGGGAGGCCTGGCCTGCTGCGGTTCATGGGGTCAGGAAAAGTCTGACACGACTGAGCGACTGAGCTGAACTGAACTGAATAAACTAGGATGGGAGTATTTATACCACAGAAAATGGCACAGACTACAAATCAGGGCTCCTTATCCCCCCTCTCAAGAACTGGTTATTTACCAGCATACCACTGGGTGAGAGTCAGAAGATCCCTGAGACAAAGCATCATAAAAGAGGGAAGGGATTGATAGAGAGGTGGCGCATGTCACTCTGATGCAGGTAGTGTTGCTTATGGTAATTATAAACTGTGTAGATTAAGTTAATTGGCACCAAATAAGCAAATCTTAAATCACATGCTTCTAGCTGAGTTAACCAAAAAAAGATAGGAAAATACTTAATCAGTGCACTTATATTTAAGGCAAAACAATAAACATCTTTAAGATAGGAGTCTCTACTTTTCACTAAATACAAAAAGCAATATGAACCAGATTTTGATAGCAGAGAACACTTAGTCCTTTTCCCCAGCATGGGCTTGAAGTCAATCTTAAGAGTTTTTTAATGAAATGGTAATGGGGTGCTAGAGGTAAAGAACTCACCTGCCAATGCAAGAGGAGACATAAGACACGTGGTTTGATCACTGGATTGTGAAGATCCGCTGAGGAGGGCATGACAACCCACTCCAATATTCTTGCCTGGAGAATCCCCATAGAGGAGCCTGGCAAGCTACAGTCCATAGCGTCGCAAAGAGTCAGACATGACTGAAGCAACTTAGTATGCATGCATGGACACCATCAGCAAGACCTGCCAAACCTGGAAAGAAATGAGGTTTTGTCAAGATCAGGTTTCTGTTATATTTCAGAACTCAACTTGAACAAAATTGTATGAAGTTTTCTAAAAACCTCAGTGAGAGTAAGTGCAATTATATTGAAAAATATATTCATTCTGGAGTGTTTGTTTAAAATGGAACCTATCTTACCTAAAATTTGAATATATTTTGGTTTAGAAACAAAAACTTATAATGTTTGAGTATTTAACTCATAATATTATAAAACTTGGCTACTGAAGCCAATTTTAAGAATCACCTAGAAGCCCGGTTAGTTCCATGAATGTTAACCTGGGTTACACATTAGAATCACTGGGCAGCTTTAAGAAATACCAATTATTCTTTAATAATAATAATAAAAAATAATAAAAACCTTTCTGGAAACAAAAGTCTAGAACCAGATGGCTTCACTGGTGAATTCTACCAAAGATACAAAGAAAAACTTATACTGATCCTTCTCAAATTCTTCCAAAAGGCTGAAGAAGAGGGAACACTCCCAAAGTTGCTCTATGAAGCCACCATCCTGATACCAAAATCAAAGACACTACCATTGACTTAAAAAAAATGCACAGGTTGCAACTTAAGTTTTATTTGAAGCAAAATGAGGACTGTAGCCTGGGAGAAAGCACCTCAGATACCTCTGAAAAACTGCTCTGAAGAGGCAGGGGGAAAGGCTATATATGTGATTTTGGTGAAGGAAAAATATGCAATTAAGCATATTTTTTTCAGAAGGTTTTTGCTAGTTATGAGGAGCAGTCATCACCATGAGGGATTTTAGTGCTTTCTAGATGTGAGGAGATATAAGAATTGGGCTTATAACATCAGCTTCTGAAAATACCTATCTGAAGACCTGTACAGCCATTTCCCCAACCTGCCCCTGAGCACAGAGTACCTCATTTCTGCTCTCCACCCTGAACTCCTTTCAGGGGGTGTTGAAAATCAGCAACTGGAGCAGCTCATGATTTAATCTTTCTAGAGGTATATGGTAATTGCCAATGGCAAGTGTCAATTTGTAGTTGACACAACCAAAAAAGAAAATTGCAGGCCAGATTCTTCAATAAATATAAAAGCAAAAACCCTCAACAAAATATTAGCAAACTGAATCCAAAAACATAGTAAAAGGATCACATGCTACAATCAAGTTGATTCATCCTAAAGTCACAAGGATGGTTCAACATACACAAATCAATGTGATACACTACCACATCAACAAAAAACAAAAATTGCATGAGCATCTCTATGGATGCAGAAAAGCATTCAATAAAATTCAATATACACACAAAAGTGAATACAGAGGAAAATATCTCAATGTAATAAAAGCTACTTATGACAAACCCACAGCCAACATAATACTCAATGATAAAAAGCTGAAAAACTTTTTGTTAAATTCTGGAACAAGACAAGGATATCCACTCTCATCTGTTCTCTTCAACATAATATTGGAAGTCCTAACAACAGCAATAAGAATAGAAAAAGAAATAAAATGTTTCCAAATTGGAACAGAAGAGGTAAAATTTTTGGTATATGCAGATGACATAATACTTTATATAGAAAATCCTAAAATATCCACACAAAACTATTAGAACTAATATGTGAATTCAGCAGTGTAGCAGGATACAATATTAACATATAGAAATCTATTGCATTTATTTACATTAACAATAAAATATCAGAAAGAGGAAAGTAAAAAGCAATATTTTTTAAATCACATTAAAAAATACTTAGGCATAAAGCTGACCAAGGAGGTGAAAGACTTATGTACCAAGAACTATAAAACATTGATAAAGGAAACTGAAGACTATTCAAAGAAATGGAAATATATCTCATGCTCTTGGACTGGAGAATTATTACCATTAAATTGACCATACTTCTGAAAGCAATCTACAGATTTCATGTGATCCCTATCAAATTAGCCAGGACACTGTTCATAAGAAAATAACAAATAATCCTAAAATTTATATGGAACCACAAAGGATCCAGAATTGCCAAAGCAATCCTGAAGAAAAAGAGCAAAATAATCCTGAGGAAAAAGAACAAAGTAATCCTGAGAAAAAAGAACAAAGCTGAGTCAGGGAGGATTCAGACTATAAAACAAGCTACAGTAATCAAAGCAGTGTGGTGTTACCACAAAAACTGACTAATGGATCAATGGAACAGAATAGAGAACCCAGAAATAAACTCACACTTATGGTTGATTAATCTTCAACAAATGAGGTAAGAATACCCAATGGAGAAAAGATGATCTCTTAAGCAAGTGGTATGGGAAAAGCTGAATAGTCACATGTATCAATGAAGTTATGAAATTCCCTCACATGATACACAAAAATAAAGTCAAAAAGCTTAAATACTTAAGTATAAGTCATGACATCATAAAGTATAAGTAGGACATCATAAAAAGAGAACACAGGCAAAACATTCTCTGCATAAGAAAGAGAACTACTGAAATTGAAGTTGTGATCAAAAATCTCCCAAAAAACAAAAGCCCAGGACCAGATAGCTTCACAGGAGAATTCTATCAAACATTTAGAGAACCTCTAATGGCTATCCTTCTAAAACTCTTTCAAAAAAG
Source organism: Cervus elaphus (assembly GCF_910594005.1). Classification (NCBI taxonomy): domain Eukaryota; kingdom Metazoa; phylum Chordata; class Mammalia; order Artiodactyla; family Cervidae; genus Cervus; species Cervus elaphus. Next base: position 80,848,538 of record NC_057833.1, read on the forward strand.
TGCAGAGGAAGGAACACTTGCAAACTCATCCTACGAGGCCACCATCACCCTGATACCAAAACCAGACAGACAACACAAAAGAAGAAAACTACAGGTTAATATCACTGATGAATATAGATGCAAAAATCCTCAACAAAATTTTAGCAAACAGAATTCAGCAACACATCAAAAAGCTCATACACCATGATCAAGTTGTGTTTATTTCAGGGATGCAAGGATTCTTCAATATATGCAAATCAATCAATGTGATACTCCATATTAACAAACAGAAACAAAAAAAAAACTATATGATAATCTCATAGATGAAGAAAAAACCTTTTTTTTTTTTTTAAGAAAAAAGCTTTGACAAAATTCAGCACCCATTTATGATTAAAACTCTTCAAAAATGGGCATAGAAGGAACCTACTTCAACATAGTAAAGGCCATATATGATAAGCCTACAGCAAACATTATTCTCAATGGTGAAAACTGAAATAATTCCCCTTAGCATCAGGAACAAGACAAGGGTGTCCACTTTCACTATTATTATTCAAAATAGTTCTGGAAGTCCTAGCTACAGCAATCAGAGAAGAAAAATAAATAAAAAGAATCCAGATCAGAAAAGAAGAAGTAAAGCTCTCACTGTTTGCAGATGACATGATACTGTATATAGAAAACCCTAAAGATACTATCAGAAAATTATTAAAGCTAATCAGTGAATTTAGCAAAGTCACAGGATACAAAATCAATACACAGAAATCACTTACATCTCTATATACTAACAATGAAAAATCAGAAAGAGAAATTAAGGACTCAATCCCATTCACTGTTGCAACAAAAAGAATAAATATCTAGGAATAAACATACCTAAGGAGACAAAAGAATTGTACACAGAAAATGATAAAACACTGATGAAAGAAATCAAAGGTGACAATAACAGACGGAGAGATATTCCATGTTCCTGGGTAGCAAGAATCAATATTGTGAAAATGACTCTACTACCAAATGCAATCTACAGATTCAATGCAATCCCTTTCAAATTACCAGTGACATTTTTCACAGAACTAGAACAAAAAATTTCACAATTCATATGAAAACACAAAAGACCCTGCTCAAAATGGATTAAAGATCTAAATGTAAGACCAGAAACTATAAAACTCCTAGAGGAGAACATAGGCAAAACACTCTCCGACATAAATCACAGCAAGATCCTCTATGACCCACCTCCCAGAATATTGGAAATAAAAGCAAAACTAAACAAATGGGATCTAATGAAACTTAAAAGCTTTTGCACTAGAAAGGAAACTATAAGTAAGGTGAAAAGACAGCCCTCAGATTGGGAGAAAATAATAGCAAATGAAGAAACAGACAAAGGATTAATCTCAAAAATATACAAGCAACTCCTGCAGCTCAATTCCAGAAAAATAAATGACCCAATCAAAAAATGGGCCAGAGAACTAAACAGACATTTCTCCAAAGAAGACATACAGATGGCTAACAAACACATGAAAAGGTGCTCAACATCACTCATTATTAGAGAAATGCAAATCAAAACCACAATGAGGTACCATTACACACCAGTCAGGATGGCTGCTATCCAAAAGTCTACAAGCAATAAATGCTGGAGAGGCTGTGGAGAAAAGGGAACCCTCTTACACTGTTGGTGGGAATGCAAACTAGTACAGCCACTATGGAAAACAGTGTGGAGATTCCTTAAAAAACTGGAAATAGAACTGCCATATGACCCAGCAATACCACTTCTGGGCATACACACTGAGGAAACCAGATCTGAAAGAGACACATGCACCCCAATGTTCATCGCAGCACTGTTTATAATAGCCAGGACATGGAAGCAACCTAGATGCCCATCAGCAGATGAATGGATAAGGAAGCTGTGGTACATATACACCATGGAATTTTACTCAGCCGTCAAAAAGAATTCATTTGAACCAGTCCTAATGAGATGGATGAAACTGGAGCCCCTTATACAGAGTGAAGTAAGCCAGAAAGATAAAGAACATTACAGCATACTAACACATATATATGGAATTTAGAAAGGTGATAACGATAACCCTATATGCAAAACAGAAAAAGAGACACAGAAATACAGAACAGACTTTTGAACTCTGTGGGAGAAGGTGAGGGTGGGATGTTTCAAAAGAACAGCATGTATACTATCTATGGTGAAACAGATCACCAGCCCAGGTGGGATGCATGAGACAAGTGCTCCGGCCTGGTGCACTGGGAAGACCCAGAGGAATCGGGTGGAGAGGGAGATGGGAGGGGGGATCGGGATGGGGAATAAGTGTAAATCTATGGCTGATTCATATCAATGTATGACAAAACCCACTGAAATGTTGTGAAGTAATTAGCCTCCAACTAATAAAAAAATTTAAAAAAAAAAAAAAAAAAAAAAAACCACAAAAGACCCTGAATAGCCAAAGCAGTCTTGAGAAAGAAGAATGGTGCTGGAGGAATCAACCTTCCTGACTTCAGGTTATACTACAAAGCTACAGTCATCAAGACAGTATGGTACTGGCACAAAAACAGAAATATAGACCAATGGAACAAGATAGACAGCCCCAAAATAAACCCACACACCTATGGGTACCTTATTTTTGACAAAGGAGGCAAGAATATACAATGGGGCAAAGACAGCCTCTTCAATAAATGGTGCTGGGAAAATTGGGCAGCTACATGTGAAAGAATGAAATTTGAACACTTCCTAACACCATACACAAAGATAAACTCAAAATGGATTAGAAACCTAAATGTAAGATGAGAAACCATAAAAGTCTTAGAGGAAAACATAGCCACAACACTCGAGGACATAAATCAAAGCAAGATCCTCTATGACTCACCTCCTAGAGTAATGGAAATAAAAACAAAGTAAACAAGTGCGACATGATTAAACTTAAATCTTTCACATCAAAAAGGAAACTATAAGCAGTGAAAAGACAACCCTCAAATGGGAGAAAATAATAGCAAAGGAAAAAACTGACAAAGGATTAATTTCCAAAATATACAAGCAACTCATACAACTCAATACCAGAAAAACAGACAACCCAATCAAAAAGTGGGGAAAAGACCTAAACAGACACTTCTCCAAAGAAGACATAAAGATGGCTAACAAAAACATGAAAAGATGCTCAACATCTCTCATTTTTAGAGAAACGCAAATCAAAACTACAGTGAGCTATCACCTCACATCAGTCAGAATGGCCATCATTAAAAAGTCTACAAACAATAAGTGCTGGAGAAGGTGTAGGGAAAAGGGAATGCTCTTGCATTGTTGGTGGGAATATAAATTGATACAGCCACTATGGAAGACGGTACGGAGGTTCTTTTAAAAACTAGGAATAAGATCACCATATGATCCAGCAACCCCACTCCTAGGCATATACCCTGAGGAAACCAAAATTGAAAAAGAGACACATGTATCCCCTTTGTTCACTGAAGTACTATTTACAATAGCTAGAATATGGAAGTGACCTAGATGTCTGTCGAGAGATGAATGAATAAAGAATTTGTGGTACATATACACAATGGAATATTACTCAGCCATTAAAAGGAACACTTTTGAGTCAGTTCTAATGAGGTGGATGAACCTAGAGCCTATTATACAGAGTAAGTAAAAAAGAGAAAGATAAATATTGTATTCTAACGCATATATATGTAATCTAGAAAAATGGTACTGAAGTATTTACCTAAGGGCAGCAATGAAGAAAGACACAGAGAATAGACTTATGGACATGGGGAGGGGGTAGAGAGGGTGAGATGTATGGAAAGAGTAACATGGAAACTTACACTGCGTATACAATATAGATAGCCAATGGGAGTTTGCTGTATGTCTCAGGAAACTCAAACAGGGGCTCTGTATCAACTTAGAGGGGTGGGATGGGGAGGAAGGTTCAAAAGTGAGGGGATATATGTATACCTATGGCTGACTCATGTTAAAGTTTGACAGAAAACACCAAAATTCTGTAAAGCAATCATCCTTCAATTAAAAAAATAAATAAATTTAAAAAGACAAAAAGAGAGAGAGAGAGAGAGAAAACATAGGCAAAACATTCTCTGAAATAAATCATAGCAATACTTATATCAGTCTACTAAGGCAAAAGAAATAAAAGTAAAAGTAGACAAATGGGAGATAATTAAACTTACAAGCTTTTGATCAGCAAAGGAAATGAGAAACAAAATGAAAAGACCACTTAGGTATGGGAGAATATATTAGCAAATGATGCAGCTGACAAGGAACTAATTTCCAAAATATGCAAACAAATTCATGTTCTGTTGTTGTATTAGTCTCTAAGTCGTGTCTGACTCTTTGCAACACCTCGCACTGCAGCATGCCAGGCTTCCCTGCCCTTCACTGTCTCCCAGAGTTTGCCCAAACTCATGTGGATTGTGTTAATGATATCATCCAACCATTTCATCCTTTGTCACCCCTTCTCTTCCTGCCGTCAATCTTTTCCAGCCTCAGGCTGTATTCCACAGAAGATATACAGATAGCCAACAAGCAGATGAAAAGATGCTCAACATCACTCACTAATTATTAGAGAAATGCATATCAAAACTACAGTGAAATATCACCTCACATTAGTCAGAACGGCCACCCCCCAAAAAGATCTACAAATAATAAATGGTGAAGAGGGTGTGGAGATAAAGAAACCTTCCTACACTGTTAGTGGGAGTGTAAATTGGTTTTGCTACTATGGAAAACAGTATGGAAGTTCCTTAGGAAACTAAAAATAGAGTTGCCAGATGACCCAGCAATCCTACTCTTGAGCATATATCTGGAGAAAACTCTAGCTCAAAAAGATAGATGTATCCCAGTGTTCATAGTAGCACTATTTACAATAGCCAAAATATGGAAGTACCTAAATGTCTATTGACATATGAATGGAAGAAGAAGCTGTGATATATATACAATGGAATATTACTCAGTCATAAAAAAGAATTAAACACTGCCATTTGCAGCAACTTGGATGGACCCAGAGATTGTCAAACTAAGTCAAGTAAGTCAGAGAAAGACAAACATATATATCACTCATATGTGGAATCTAAAAAATTGATACAAATAAACATATTTACAAAACAGAAAGAAAAAAAAAACAAACAGAAAGAGACTCATAGATTTAGGAAACTAATTTATGACTACCAAAGGAGAAAGGGGGAAGGATAAATCAGGAATTTGAGTTTAACATATACACACTACTACATATAAAATAGATAATCAACAAGGACCTACTGTATAACACAAGGAACTATATTTAATATCCTCTAATGGACCATAAGCAGAATCCTTGGAGGCTCAGTAATAAAGAATCTGCCTGCCAATGTAGAAGATGTGGGTTTGATTCCTAGGTCAGAAGGATCCCCCTGGAGGAGGAAATGGCAGCCTGTTCCAGTATTCTTGCCTTAATAATCCCGTGGAGTGAGACGCCTAGTGGGCTACAGTCCATAGGGTCAAAAAGAGTGGGACACAACTGAAGCAATTTAGCACACACATCTGTAATGGACCATAAAGAAGGCTGAGTGCCAAAGAATTGATGCTTTTGAACTGTGGTGTTGGAGAAGACTCTTGAGAGTCCCTTGGACAGCAAGGAGATCCAAGCAGTCAATCCTAAAGAAAATCAACCCTGAATATTGATTGGAAGGACTGATACTGAAGCTGAAGCTCTAATACTTTGGCCACCTGATGCAAAGAACTAACTCATTGGAAAAGACCCTGATGCTGGGAAAGATGGAAGGCTAAAGGAGATGGGGATGACAGAAGATGAGATGGTTAGACAGCATCACTTATTCAACAGACATGAATTTGAGCAAACTCTGGGAGGTAGTGAAAGACAGGGAAGCCAGGCATGCTGCAGTCCATGGGGCAGCAAAGAGTTGCACATGACTTAGTGACTGAACAGCAACAACAGTGAGCTACAATGGAGAAGAATCTGAATAAGGATACATATGCAAAAGTGAATCACTTTGCTATACACCTGAAACTGACCTAACACTAAATCAAGTGTTTGCTGTTGTTCTTGTTGTTTGGTCACTAAACTGTGTCTGACTCTTCTGTGACCCCATGACTATAGCCTGCCAGGCTCTTCTGTCCATGGGATTTCCCAGACAAGAACACTGGAGTGGGTTACCATTCCCTTCTCCAGGGGGTCTTTCCCACGCAGGCATTGAATCCGTATCTCTTGCTTTGCAGGCAGATTCTTTACCATTGAGCTACCTGGGAAGTCCCCCCTAATCAATCATACCTCAATAAAAAGTACTGATTCTCAGTACACACCCTGCTGCTGCTGCTGCTAAGTCACTTCAGTCGTGTCCAACTCTGTGCGACCCCATAGACGGCAGCCCACCAGGCTCCCCTGTCCCTGGGATTCTCCAGGTAAGAACACTGGAGTGGGTTGCCATTTCCTTCTCCAATGCATGAAAGTAAAAAGTGAAAGTGAAGTCGCTCAGTTGTGTCTGACTCTTAGTGACCCCATGGACTGCAGCCTACCAGGCTCCTCCATCCATGGGATTTTCCAGGCAAGAGTACTGGAGTGGGGTGCCATTGTCTTCTCCGAGTACACACCCTAGAACAGTTAAATTAGAGTCTTTACAAGTGGGACCCAAATAGTCCCAGTGTACAAGCAGGGTCAACATCCCCAGTCCTAGAACAATAATCGACATCACTCCCATGTTTAACAGATAACAGACTCAAAGCTTGAATTTCTTCACTAACTGTCCCAGAGGCAATCAGCCAGTGGTTAGCTGGTTTACTATTCATTGGTTAGCATTGTAAAACACTTCTTGTTTGCTCAGTAATGTGATAGATGCTACAGACTTTAGAAGAAAGACCAGAGCAATGGACCATGAAGCTCCATGCCCATGACTCCCACAAGCATTTTCATCCCAGAGAAATCATTTAAAGTCAACAGTGATTTCAGGTCTCCATTTAACAACACAGCCTGCTCCCACTCCTAGAGTTTTCCAGTCCTCTAGTTGTTGTTCAGTTCTTCAGTCATGTCCAACCCTTTGCAACACCATGGACTGCAACACGCCAGGATTTCTTGTCCTTAATTATCTCCCAGAGTTTGCTCAAAGTCATGTCCATCGAGGATATGATGCCATCCAACCATCTCACCCTCTGTCACCCCCTTCTTCTCCTGCCCTTAATATTTCCCAGCATCAGGATCTTTTCCAATGAGTCAGCTCTTTGCATTAGGTGGCCAAAGTACTGGAGCTTCAGCTTCAGCATCAATCCTTCCAATGAAGATTCAGGGTTGATTTCCTTTAGGATTGACTGGTTTGACCTCTCAAGAGTCTTCTCCAACACCACAGTTCAAAAGCATCAGTTCTTCGGCACTCAGCCTTCTTTATGGTCCAAATCTCACATCGGTACTGGAAAAAACATAGCTTTGACTATGAGGACATCGTCAGTAAAGTAATGTCTCTGCTTTATAATATGCTGTCTAGATTTGTCATAGCTTTTCTTCCAAGGATCAAGCATCTTTCAATTTCATGGCTGCAGTCACCATCTGCAGTGATTTTGGAGCCCAAGAAAATAAAGTCTGTCTCTGTTTCCATTTTTCCCTCTTCTATTTGCCATGGAGTGATGGGACTAGATGCCAAGATCTTAGCTTTTTGAGTGCTGAGCATCAAGCCAGCTTTTTCAGTCTCCTCTTTCACCCTTATCAAGTGGTCTTTAGTTCCTCTTTGTTTTCTTCCATTAGGGTGGTGTCATCTGCATATCTGAAGTTATTGGTATTTCTCTCAGCAATCTGGACTCCAGCTTGAGCTTCATCCAGTTCAGCATTTCACATGTTGTATTCTGCATATAAATTTAACTAAGCAGGATGACTTAAATGAGAAAGGCTTCCCTTGTGGCTCAGCTGGTATAGAATCTGCCTGCAATGCCAGAGACCTATGTTTGATCCCTGGGTTGGGAAGAACTCCTGGAAAAGGCAAAGGCTACCCACTCCAGTATTCTGGCCTGGAGAATTCCATGAACTGTATGGTCCATGGGGTCACAAAAAGTTGGACACAACTGAGTGACTTTCACTTTCACTTTCAAGCAGGATGACAATATACAGCCTTGATGTACTCCTTTCCCAATTTGGAACCAGTCCATCATTCCATGTCTGGTTCTAACTGTTGCTTCTTGACATGCATATAGGTTTCTCAGGAGACCGGTAAGGTAGTCTGATGTTACCGTCTTTAAGAATTTTCCACAGTTATGATCCAAACCATCAAAGGCTTTAACATAGTTAATGAAAAAGAAGTAGATGTTTTTCTTGAATTCCCTTGCTTTTTCTATGACCCAGTGAACGTTGGCAATTTTATCTCTGGTTCCTCTGCCTTTTCTAAATCCAACCTGAACATCTGGAACTTCTTGGTTCACATACTGTTGAAGCCTAGCTTGAAGGATTTTGCGAATTACCTTGCTAGCATGTGAAATGAGTGTAATTGTGCAGTAGTTTGAACTTTCTTTGGCACTGCCCTTCTTTGGGATGAAAACTGACCTTTTCCGGTCCTGTAGCCACTGCTGAGGTTTTCAAATTTTCTGGCATATTGAGTGCAGCACTTTAACAGGATTATCTTTTAGGATTTGAAAGAGCTCAACTGGAATTCCATCACCTCCACTAGCTTTGTTTGTAGTGATGTTTCCTAAAACTGTCTTAACTTTACACTCCAGAACATCTGGCTCTAGGTGAGTGATCACACCATCATGGTTATCTGGGTCATTAAGACCTTTCTATTAATTATTAGGTTTTATTAGGTTATTAGTACCACCCTAATAACACTACAATTGTTTTCATAGCATGCATCATTTTCAATTATACACACATTTAAGAGATCATTATGTTAATGTAGTCTATAAGCTCCACCAGTCTGTAAGTTCCATGATGGAAAGATTGTGTCTGAGTTTTGCTCACTATTTGTTCATTTATTCAACAAATATTTACTGAGTACCTACTCTGGGTCAGGCTCTGTTGTAAAAACAAGCATGTTGCCTGGAACAGGGCAGGGACTCAATAATTTTTTCTGTCAGTTTCAAAAAGGCAGGGGAGAAGAAGTACATGAAAGCACATATAACAGGCAGCCTGTTGTCTTAAAAATGTGGTTCTCAGAGTGGTCCCCAGACAAACAACATCAGCATCATCTGGGAACTTGTCAGAAATGCAAATTCTTGGGTCTGACTTCAGAACTACTGAATCAGAAATTCTAGGGGTGGGGCATAGAAATCCATTTTTAACAAGCACCCAAGAGATTCTGATAAATGCAAAGGTTCACAAATCAGTGCAGTAGAGAAGTTGGAGGAACTGGGAGCTGATGATATGCTTCGGATCTGGTTTTGGCATCAGTTAACGAATGCCAACTTTGGTCCTCCCAGAGCAGTGGATGGGAGGGAGCTTCAAGAGAGAGGGGACAGATGTACACTTATGGCTGATTTGCATTGTTGTATGGCAGAAATTAACACAACATTGTAAAGCAATTATCCTCCAAAAAAGAAAAAAAAAAAAAAAAAGAACTGTTAACAATGAATGTCACAAAGGACTGAGCTGGGAGAGGGGGAAAGATGAATATGAGATTTATTTTTAAATATATTTTCTGAATCCTTGTACTTTGATTTTTAACAATAAACATGTGCTACTTTCTAAATAAAAATACTTTTTTAAAAGCTTTGATTTTAGCCCTTTGAGACCCATTTCAGACTTCTGATCTCCAGAGCTGTAAGATAAGTGTGCATGTTTCCAGCCACTATCTGCAGCATTTGCTATAGTAGTAATAGGGAATTAATGCATTTTTGAGGAACGTTAATTGTTTCCAGTTTGGGTGATTATGACTAGAAGTGCTATAAACATTTATGTACAGGTTTTCACATGATCATAAGATTTCAGTTCTATACAGAAAATACTCAAGAGTAGGATTGCTAGGACATATGGTAAATTTATACTTAACTTTATTAGAAACTGAAAAATTGCTTTCTAGACATTTTAGAGTTCTGATTTCTTCACATTCTCATCAAGTAACAACAAGGTTATTTATTTTATCCATCCTATAGTTGAGTAGTAGTTTTAATTTGCATTTCCCCAATGGCTAATGATAAACTTTTAAGATGTGCTTATCTGCCAAATTTTTATCCTCTTTAGTGACGTACCTAAGTCTTTTGTTCATAAAAAATTGAGTAATTTTCTTGTTGTTGAGTCTTGAGAGTTCTTTATATATATTCTGTATACAAGGCCTTTGCTGGAGATGGCCTATTTGTGTGTGTCTGTTTCTGAACTCATTATTGATTCTACTGATCTTTTTGTCTATGCCTTGGTCAGTACTACACTGTGTTGATTAATTTTCTAGGACATTTTAATGCTGGATAATGTAATTCCTCTGACTTTGCTCTCTTATCTGTCCTATCTATCTATCATCTATTCATCAGTAGCTATTCTACTCCCTTCGCCTTTGTATATAAAATTTAAAATCTGTTTGTATATATTTACAAAAATTCCTGCATGGAACTTTGATTGGTATTGATTAAATCTATAGGTCATTTGAGGGAAATTGACATCTTTACTATCTTTCTCCATTTTCTTTAAATTGTTTTATCAAATAAATAAATAAATTGTTTTATCAGTATTTTTTAGTTTTCAGCTTACAGATCTTGGGCATGTTCTATTTATAGTTCTTGAGTTATTGTAAATGGTATTGCTTTTAAATTTCAGTTTCTAACTGTACATTGTAAGTATATAGGAATAAAATTGGGTTTTTGCATGTGTTGACTTTGTATACTGCAACCTTTCTAGACTCACTATTAATCTAAGAATTTTGTAGATTTCTTGAAATATTCTATACAGATAATAATGTCTGCAAATAGAGAGATTTTTAGTTCTTCCTTTATAATCTCTATGCTTTTTATTTCTTGTTTCATTGTTTTTTTTTTTTTTTTCTTCCTTTTTGCCCTTGCTGAGATTTCCTGTAAAATGTTGAGTAGAAGTGGTAAGAGTCAAGGGTTACCTTGATTCCAATTTAGGGGAAAAGCATTCTGTCTTCTACCATCATAAGTACAATGTTAGTTATAGATGCCCTTTATCAGGTTCATTAAATACCCTTCTATTCTTGTGCTGGGTGCTTAGATGCTCAGTCAGGTCCGACTTCAATTTCTAGTTTGTTGAAGCTTCTTACATGAATAAGTGCTATTTTTTTGTCAAATGTTTTTCTGCATCTGTTGATAGCATCATGTAATTAAAATATATACTTCATATTTTATAATTTATAACTGATTAATTTTCAAGCTCTCTCAAAATAAACTCCACTTGTTCTTGATGTAATAGTATTCTTTTTATGTACTACTGGATTCTATTTGTGAATATTTTGAGGATTTTTATTCCTATGTTCAAAGGAGATACTGGCCTGCCATCCTCTCTCTTTTTCTCTCTCTTGTAGTGCCTTTCTCTAATTTTGTTTTCAGGGTAATGCAACCCTCAAAGAACAGTTGGGAGGTATTTCCTCCTATTCTATTCTCTGGATGAGGTTATGTAGAATTGCTATCATGCTTTTGTCAAATATTTGGAGAGAATTGACTGGTGAAACTATCTGGGTCTAGAGTTTTTTTGAAGGTTTAAATAAATAAACAAATAAATATATATATTTTAAAAAATTATCATATAGTAATATTGATTCATTTTCTTTTGATATAAAATTCTATGAATTTTTTGTTGAAGTATCAGTCAGTCAGTTCAGCCACTCAGTTGTGTCTGACTCCTTGCGACCCCATGAATCGCAGCACACCAGGTCTCCCCGTCCATCACAAAATCCCGGAGTTTACTCCAACTCATGCCCATCGAGTCGATGATGCCATCCAGCCATCTCATCCTCTGTCATCCCCTTCTCCTCCTGCCCCCAATCCCTCCCAGTATCAGGGTCTTTCCAATGAGTCAACTCTTCCCATGAGGTGGCCAAAGTATTGGAGTTTCAGCTTCAGCATCAGTCCTTCCAATGAACACTGAGGACTTATCTCCTTCAGGATGGACTGGTTGGATCTCCTTGCAGTCCAAGGGACTCTCAAGAGTCTTCTCCAATACCACAGTTCAAAAGCATCAGTTTTTCGGTGCTCAGCTTTCTTCACCGTCCAACTCTCACATCCATACATGACCCCTGGAAAAACCATAGCCTTGACCAGACGGACCTTTGTTGGCAAAGTAATGTCTCTGCTTTATAATATGCTGTCTAGGTTGGTCATAACTTTCCTTCCAAGGAGTAAGCATCTTTTAATTTCATGTCTGCAGTCACCATCTGCAGTGATTTTGGAGCCCCCAAAAATAAAGTCTGACACTGTTTCCACTGTCTCCCCATCTATTTCCCATGAGGTGATGGGACCAGATGCTATGATCTTAGTTTTCTGAATGTTGAGCTTGAAGCCAACTTTTTCACTCTCCTCTTTCACTTTCATCAAGAGGCTTTTTAGCTCCTCTTCACTTTCTGCCATAAGAGTGGTGTCGTCTGCATACCTGAGGTTATTGACATTTCTCCCGGCAATCTTGATTCCAGCTTGTGCTTCTTCCAGCCCAGCGTTTCTCATGATGTACTCTGTATATAAGTTAAATAAGCAGGGTGACAATATACAGCCTTGATGTACTCCTTTTCCTATTTGGAACCAGTCTGTTGTTCCATGTCCAGTTCTACCTGTTGCTTTCTGACCTGCATACAGGGTTCTCAAGAGGCAGGTCAGGTGGTCTGGTATTCCCATTTCTTTCAGAATTTTCCACAGTTTATTGTGATCCACACAGTCGAAAGCTTTCACGTAGTCAATAAAGCAGAAATAGATGTTTTTCTGGAACTCTCTTGCCTTTTTGATGATCCAGTGGATGTTGGCAATTTGATCTCTGGTTCCTCTGCCTTTTCTAAAACCAGCTTGAACATCTGGAAGTTCACGGTTCACGTATTGCTGAAGCCTGGCTTGGAGAATTTTGAGCATTACTTTACTAGCATGTGAGATGAGTGCAATCGTGTGGTAGTTTGAGCATTCTTTGGGATTGCCTTTCTTAGGGATTGGAATGTAACTGAGCTTCTCCAGTCCTGTGGCCACTGTTGAATTTTCCAAATTTGCTGGCATATTGAGTGCAGTACTTTCACAGCATCATCTTTCAGGATTTGAAATAGCTCAACTGGAATTCCATCACATCCACTAGCTTTGTAGTGATGCTTTCTAAGGCCCACTTGACTTCACATTCCAGGGTTTCTGGCTCTAGGTTAGTGATCACACCATTGTGATTATAGGGGTCATGAAGATCTTTTTTGTACAGTTCTTCTGTGTATTCTTGCCACCTCTTCTTAATATCTTCTGCTTCTGTTAGGTCCATACCATTTCTGTCCTTTATTGAGCCCATCTTTGCATGAAATGTTCCCTTGGTATCTCTAATTTTCTTGAAGAGATCTCTAGTCTTTCCCATTCTGTTGTTTTCCTCTATTTCTTTGCATTGGTCGCTGAGGAAGGCTTTCTTATGTCTCCTCTCTATTCTTTGGAACTCTGCATTCAAATGGGAATATCTTTCCTTTTCTCGTTTGCTTTTCACTTCTCTTCTTTTCACAGCTATTTGTAAGGCCTCCTCGGACAACCATTTTGCCTTTTTGCATTTCTTTTCCATGAAGATAGTCTTGATCCCTGTCTCCTGTACAATGTCACGAACCTCTGTCCCTCATTCATCAGGCACTCTGTCTATCAGATCTAGTCCCTTAAATCTATTTCTCACTTCCACTGTATAGTCATAAGGGATTTGATTTAGGTCATACCTGAATGGTCTAGTGGTTATCCCTACTCTCTTCAGTTTAAGTCTGAATTTGGCAATAAGGAGTTCATGATCTGAGCCAGAGTCAGCTCCTGGTCTTGTTTTTGCTGACTGTATAGAGCTTCTCCATCTTTGGCTGCAAAGAATATAATCAATCTGATTTCGGTGTTGACCATCCAGTGATGTCCATGTGTAGAGTCTTCTCTTGTGTTGTTGGAAGAGGGTGTTTGCTATGACCAGTGCGTTCTCTTGGCAAAACTCTATTAGCCTTTGTCCTGTTTCATTCTGTACTCCAAGGCTAAATTTGCCTGTTACTCCAGGTGTTTGATTTATAATGTTATATTAGTTTCAGGTGTACAACATAGTGATTTAATATTTTTATAGATTATACTTGATTTAAATTTATTACAAAAATGGATCTGCTTCCCTTTGCTATAGAATATGTCCTTGTTGCTTATTTATTTTATACATAGTAGTTTGTATCACTTAATTCCCTACCCCTATCTTGCCCCTCCCTACTGGTAACTTCTCCTCTCCCTATTGTTAATTATTAGCTCATTCTTTATAACTGTGAGTCTGTTCTTTTTTTTTTTTTTCTCTCTCTTTTTTTTTTAAAATTTATTTATTTATTTATTTTTTTCAGTGGGTTTTGTTATACATTGACACGAACCAGCAATAGATTTACACGTATTCCCATCCCGATCCCCCCTCCCACCCCCCTCTCCACCCGACTCCTCTAGGTCTTCCCAGTGCACCAGGCCCGAGCACTTGTTTCATGCATCCCACCTGGGCTGGTGACCTGTTTCACCATAGATAATATGCATGCTGTTCTTTCGCAACATCCCACCCTCATCTTCTCCCACAGAGCTCAAAAGTCTGTTCTGTACTTCTGTGTCTCTTTTTCTGTTTTGCATATAGGGTTGTCGTTACCAGCTTTCTAAATTCCATATATATGGGTTAGTATGCTGTAATGTTCTTTATCTTTCTGGCTTACTTCACTCTGTATAATGGGCTCCAGTTTCATCCATCTCATTAGAACTGGTTCAAATGAATTCTTTTTGACGGCTGAGTAATATTCCATGGTGTATATGTACCACAGCTTCCTTATCCATTCGTCTGCTGATGGGCATCTAGGTTGCTTCCATGTCCTGGCTATTATAAACAGTGCTGCGATGAACATTTGGGTGCAAGTGTCTCTTTCTGGTTTCCTCAGTGTGTATGCCCAGAAGTGGGATTGCTGGGTCATATGGCAGTTCTATTTCCAGTTTTTTAAGAAATCTCCACACTGTTCTCCATAGCGGCTGTACTAGTTTGCATTCCCACCAACAGTGTAAGAGGGTTCCCTTTTCTCCACACCCTCTCCAGCATTTATTGCTTGTAGACTTTTGGATAGCAGCCATCCTGACTGGCGTGTAATGGTACCTCATTGTGGTTTTGATTTGCATTTCTCTGATAATGAGTGATGTTGAGCATCTTTTCATGTGTTTGTTAGCCATCTGTATGTCTTCTTTGGAGAAATGTCTGTTTAGTTCTTTGGCCCATTTTTTGATTGGGTCATTTATTTTTCTGGAATTGAGCTTTAAGAGTTGCTTGTATATTTTTGAGATTAATCCTTTGTCTGTTTCTTCATTTGCTATTATTTTCTCCCAATCTGAGGGCTGTCTTTTCACCTTACTTATAGTTTCCTTTCTAGTGCAAAAGCTTTTAAGTTTCATTAGGTCCCATTTGTTTAGTTTTGCTTTTATTTCCAATATTCTGGGAGGTGGGTCATAGAGGATCTTGCTGTGGTTTATGTCAGAGAGTGTTTTGCCTATGTTCTCCTCTAGGAGTTTTATAGTTTCTGGTCTTACATTTAGATCTTTAATCCATTTTGAGTTTATTTTTGTGTATGGTGTTAGAAAGTGTTCTAGTTTCATTCTTTTACAAGTGGTTGACCAGCTTTCCCAGCACCACTTGTTAAAGAGGTTGTCTTTTTTCCATTGTATATCCTTGCCTCCTTTGTCAAAGATAAGGTGTCCATAGGTTCGTGGATTTATCTCTGGGCTTTCTATTCTGTTCCATTGATCTATATTTCTGTCTTTGTGCCAGTACCATACTGTCTTGATGACTGTGGCTTTGTAGTAGAGTCTGAAGTCAGGCAGGTTGATTCCTCCAGTTCCATTCTTCTTTCTCAAGATTACTTTGGCTATTCAAGGTTTTTTGTATTTCCATACAAATTGTGAAATTATTTGTTCTAGTTCTGTGAAGAATACCGTTGGTAGCTTGATAGGGATTGCATTGAATCTATAGATTGCTTTGGGTAGAATAGCCATTTTGACAATATTGATTCTTCCAATCCATGAGCATGGTATGTTTCTCCATCTGTTTGTGTCCTCTTTGATTTCTTTCATCAGTGTTTTATAGTTTTCTATGTATAGGTCTTTTGTTTCTTTAGGTAGATATACTCCTAAGTATTTTATTCTTTTTGTTGCAATGGTGAATGGTATTGTTTCCTTAATTTCTCTTTCTGTTTTTTCATTGTTAGTATATAGGAATGCAAGGGGTTTCTGTGTGTTAATTTTATATCCTGCAACTTTACTATATTCATTGATTAGCTCTAGTAATTTTCTGGAAGAGTCTTTAGGGTTTTCTATGTAGAGGATCATGTCATCTGCAAACAGCAAGAGTTTCACTTCTTCTTTTCCTATCTGGATTCCTTTTACTTCTTTTTCTGCTCTGATTGCTGTGGCCAAAACTTCCAACACTATGTTGAATAGTAGTGGTGAGAGTGGGCACCCTTGCCTTGTTCCTGATTTCAGGGGAAATGTTTTCAATTTTTCACCATTGAGGGTGATACTTGCTGTGGGTTTGTCATATATAGCTTTTATTATGTTGAGGTATGTTCCTTCTGTTCCTGCTTTCTGGAGAGTTTTAATCATGAATGGGTGTTGAATTTTGTCAAAGGCTTTCTTTGCATCTATTGAGATAATCATATGGTTTTTATCTTTCAATTTGTTAATGTGGTGTATTACATTGATTGATTTGCGGATATTAATGAATCCTTGCATTCCTGGGATAAAGCCCACTTGGTCGTGGTGTATGATTTTTTTTAATATGTTGTTGGATTCTGTTTGCTAGAATTTTGTTAAGGATTTTTGCATCTGTGTTCATCAGTGATATTGGCCTGTAGTTTTCTTTTTTTGTGGCATCCTTGTCTGGTTTTGGAATTAGGGTGATGGTGGCCTCATAGAATGAGTTTGGAAGTTTACCTTCTTCTGCAATTTTCTGGAAGAGTTTGAGTAAGATAGGTGTTAGCTCTTCTCTATATTTTTGGTAGAATTCAGCTGTGAAGCCATCTGGTCCTGGGCTTTTGTTTGCTGGAAGATTTCTGATTACAGTTTCGATTTCCTTGCTTGTGATGGGTCTGTTAAGATCTTCTATTTCTTCCTGGTTCAGTTTTGGAAGGTTATACTTTTCTAAGAATTTGTCCATTTCATCCAAGTTGTCCATTTTATTGGCCTAGAGCTGCTGGTAGTAGTCTCTTATGATCCTTTGTATTTCAGTGTTGTCTGTTGTGATCTCTCCATTTTCATTTCTAATTTTGTTAATTTGGTTCTTCTCTCTTTGTTTCTTAATGAGTCTTGCTAATGGTTTGTCAATTTTGTTTATTTTTTCAAAAAACCAGCTTTTAGCTTTGTTGATTTTTGCTATGGTCTCTTTAGTTTCTTTTACATTTATTTCTGCCCTGATTTTAAAGATTTCTTTCCTTCTGCTAACCCTGGGGTTCTTCATTTCTTCCTTCTCTAATTGCTTTAGGTGTAGAGTTAGGTTATTTATTTGGCTTTTTTCTTGTTTCTTGATGTAAGCCTGTAATGCTATGAACCTTCCCCTTAGCACTGCTTTTACAGTATCCCATAGGTTTTGGGTTGTTGTGTTTTCATTTTCATTCATTTCTATGCATATTTTGATTTCTTTTTTGATTTCTTCTATGATTTGTTGGTTATTCAGAAGCATGTTATTTAGCCTCCATATGTTTGAAGTTTTAACAATTTTTTTCCTGTAATTGATATCTAATCTTACTGCACTGTGGTCAGAAAAGATGACTGGAATGATTTCAATTTTTTTGAATTTTCCAAGGCCAGATTTATGGCCCAGGATGTGATCTATTCTGGAGAAGGTTCCGTGTGCACTTGAGAAAAAGGTGAAGTTGATTGTTTTGGGGTGAAATGTCCTATAGATATCAATTAGGTCTAGCTGGTCCATTGTATCATTTAAGGTTTGTGTTTCCTTGTTAATTTTCTGTTTAGTTGATCTATCCATAGTTGTGAGTGGGGTATTAAAGTCTCCCACTATTATTGTGTTAGTATTAATTTCCTCTTTCATACTCGTTAGCGTTTGCCGTACATATTGCGGTGCTCCTATGTTGGGTGCATATATATTTATAATTGTTATATCTTCTTCTTGGATTGATCCTTTGATCATTATGTAGTGTCCTTCTTTGTCTCTTTTCACATCCTTTATTTGAAAGTCTATTTTATCTGATATGAGTATTGCGACTCCTGCTTTCTTTTGGTGTCCGTTTGCATGAAATATTTTTTTCCAGCCCTTCACTTTTAGTCTGTATGTGTCTCTTGTTTTGAGGTGGGTCTCTTGTAGACAGCATATATAGGGGTCTTGTTTTTGTATCCATTCAGCCAATCTTTGTCTTTTGGTTGGGGCATTCAACCCATTTACATTTAGGGTAATTATTGATAGGTGTGGTCCCGTTGCCATTTACTTTGTTGTTTTGGGTTCACGTTTATACAACCTTTCTCTATTTCCTGTCTAGAGAAGATCCTTTAGCATTTGTTGAAGAGCTGGTTTGGTGGTGCTGAATTCTCTCAGCTTTTGCTTATCTGTAAAGCTTTTGAATTCTCCTTCATATCTGAATGAGATCCTTGCTGGATACAGTAATCTAGGTTGTAGGTTATTCTCTTTCATTACTTTCAGTATGTCCTGCCATTCCCTTCTGGCCTGGAGGGTTTCTATTGATAGATCAGCTCTTATCCTTACGGGAATCCCTTTGTGTGTTATTTGTTGTTTTTCCCTTGCTGCTTTTAATATTTGTTCTTTGTGTTTGATCTTTGTTAATTTGATTAATATGTGTCTTGGGGTGTTTCGCCTTGGGTTTATCCTGTTTGGGACTCTCTGGGTTTCTTGGACTTGAGTGGCTATTTCCTTCCCCATTTTAGGGAAGTTTTCAGCTATTATCTCCTCGAGTATTTTCTCATGGCCTTTCTTTTTGTCTTCTTCTTCTGGGACTCCTATGATTCGAATGTTGGGGCGTTTCACAGTGTCCCAGAGGTCCCTGAGGTTGTCCTCATTTCTTTTGATCCTTTTTTCTTTTTTCCTCTCTGCTTCATTTATTTCCACCATTTTATCTCCTACCTCACTTATCCTATCTTCTGCCTCCGTTATTCTACTCTTGGTTCCCTCCAGAGTGTTTTTGATCTCATTCATTGCATTATTCATTTTTAATTGACTCTTTTTTATTTCTTCTAGGTCTTTATTAAACAATTCTTGAATCTTTTCAATCTTTGTTTCCAGGCTATTTATCTGTAACTCCATTTTGTTTTCAAGATTTTGGATCATTTTTATTATCATTATTCTAAATTCTTTTTCAGGTAGATTCCCTATCTCCTCCTCTTTTGTTTGACTTGGTGGGCATTTTTCATGTTCCTTTACCTGTTGGGTATTTCTTTGCCTTTTCATCTTGTTTAGATTGCTGTATCTGGAGTGGGCTTTCTGTATTCTGGAGGTCTGTGGTTCCTTTTTATTGTGGAGGATTAACCCAGTGGGTGGGGTTAGACGATTGGCTTGTCAAGATTTCCTGGTTAGGGGAGCTTGCGTCAGTGTTCTGGTGCGTGGAACTTGATTTCTTCTCTTTGGAGAGCAATGGAGTGCCCAGTAATGAGTTTTGAGATGGGTCTATGTGTTAGGTGTGTCCTTGGGCAGCCTGTATGTTGATGTTCAGGGCTATGTTCCTGCGTTGCTGGAGAATTTGCGTGGTATGTCTTGCTCTAAAACTTATTGGCTCTTGGGTGGTGGTTGGTTTCAGTGTAGGTATGGAGGCTTTTGGATGGTCACTTATTACTTAAAGTTCCATGTAGTCAGGAGTTTTCTGGTGTTCTCAGGTTTTGGGCTTAAGTCTCCTGCCTCTGGATTTCAGTTTTATTCTTCCTGTAGTCTCAGGACTTCTCCAATTATACAGCCCTGATAAGAAAACTTCTAGGTTAATGGCTAAAAGATTCTCCCCCGTTAGGGACACCCAGAGAGGTTCACAGAGTTACATGAAGAAGAGGAGAGGGAGGAGGGAGATAGAGATGAACAGGAGGAGAAAAAGGGGGACTCAAGAGGAGAGAGACAGATCTACGCAGCTGTCTGTTCCCAGAGTGTTCTCCGTAGCCCAGTCACCTACAAGGATTCACAGAATTGGATTGGGAAGAGAAGGGGAAAGGAGGAAATAGAGGTGTTCTGAGGTAGAAAACAGAGAGTCAAGATTGGGAGAGAATAATCTTCGGTTTAAAAATAGGGCTTCTCTTCTTTTTTTTTTTTTTTTGGTAAGGTTATAGTGTATTGAAAATGAAAATTAAGGAGTAGTAGAGGAGTACTAGAGGACTTTAAAAGAAATAAGAGAAAAAGAAAAATAGAAAATAGAAGAGAAATAGGAAAGAAAGAAAAAAAAAAAAAAAAAAAGAAAGAAAAAGAAAAAAAAAAAAGAAAAAAAAAATTTTTTTTCCCCCTAATTAAAAAATCGTAAAAGTCTGTGGAAATGAAAGTTAAGGAGTAATGGGGGAGTAATAGGGGATTTTAAAGGAAAATAAAAGAGAAGAAAGAAAAAAGAAAAAAATAAAATAAAATAAATTAAAAAAAAAAAGAGAAAAAAGTAAAATTATATCTAGGAGTTTCTCTGGAGCTGTTGCGGTCAGTGTGGGTTTGGCTCAGTTTCAGGTAGCTCCTCGTTTCAGATAGCTCCTCGTTCCAGCTTATGCTTCTCGATATCTACAGGCCCCTCCGGTGTAGTCAGTGTTTCCTAGAGGGATTTTAATCTGTTGCACCAGTCCCTTCTGAAGCGGTTCCCTTTGTTTATTTGGCTTTTGTTTGCCGGTCTCTTCAGAGCCTCATTTCCGCCCTGACACAGGCGGGCGGAGGTGGACTCTTATTCAGGTAGCTAGTTCCGTCGCTCTGCGGGGCAGGGAGGGGCTTGCGCCGTGGGGATGGGCTGGGGCTGCCGGGAGGGGCTGACGCTGCTTTCTCCGTCTGTGCTGCTCAGGCTCCCGGCTGTTCTATATGGAGCGCGCCCCGCGCTGCGCGAGGTTCCAGCCCTCGGGTGTTCCACAAAAGCGCAGAACGAAAAGCTGTGCCCGCTCTATGTGCCTTCCCCGTCAGAGCGGTCCAGGCAGCCAGGGGCTTGGTGGGCGCACTCTCCCCAGGTGTGGCGCGCCCCCTCCCTTCCGCGGACCCAGTCTCAGTTTCTGCTGGCGCCAGTCGGGTGCCTGCGCCTTCTGCCCTCCGCGTCCCCAGCCCCAGTCCCCGCCCGCGCCGGTCGGGTGCCTGCGCCCTGTGTCTTGCCGCGACCTTCCCCTCCCCCCTGCCTCCTGCCTCCGGCGGGGCTGGGCCGGTCGCAGCCTGAGAGCTCCTCTCTGGACCCTCTCGGTCTCTTTGTTCTGCGAACTGCCGGCAGTGTGTTCGGGCCGGTTAATTTACTCTCTCTCTTTTGGTCTCCCACAGTTCAAGTTGGCAACTCACAGAAGTTCCCTCCGATTGTCCTCAGGGCACTCAGGCCCGGACCCTACCCCAAGCAATGCCGCCTAAGAGCTCCCGGGACGGATCTCCGTCCTTAGCTCTTTTGTCTCACTTTTTATCTTTTATATTTTGTCCTACCTCCTTTTGAAGACAATGGGCTGCTTTTCTGGGCACCTGATGACCTCAGCTAGCGATCCGAAGTTGTTTTGCGAAGTTTGCTCTGCATTCGGTTATTCTTTTGATGAATTTGTAGGAGAGAAAGTGGTCTCCCCGTCCTACTCCTCCGCCATCTTCCACAGTTTCTTATTTAAACATTTTTTAAAATAATATCTTGATGTAAGCATTGTCCAATAATTCCAACCTCTGTGGCATCTTATCACTGGTGTCTTTTCCCATGTATGTTGAAGTTGTCAAGGTTCTTTGTATGTTAAGTAATTTTGAACTATATCCTGGGAAATTTCAATGTTATAAGATGCTAGGTTTTGTTTAAGTCCTATGCATCTTATTGAGACTTTTGTCTTAGACTTTTGTCTTGACCTCTTTAGATTCAGGCTGCAAATTCCAATCCACCTTCTGTGGGCTGTGGTTGCAATATTGTCTTAGTTTTTAAAGACTTTACAGTGTTACAGGGGTCTGTCTTATGAGTGTGCCACTCAGTTTGGAATCTAGATGAGAGCCTCTCTAAGGCCAGATCCAGAATTTTCAGGTCAGGGTTAGCCCAGGAGTTCATCAACAGTTGTATGGAATTGCTTTCTGAGGTCTTCTCCCTCCACTATCTCTGAGAGACTTACTGGTCCCTAGGGCTCCCCGTTTTAGTCCTCTGGCCAGAAATTGCTATTTATCCCATTATGTTGGAAGGGCAGAGAGAAAGGGAAAAAAAATCACTGAGGCTTGGATGGGCCTGCTCTCTTGGACTTGTAGTTTCACTGATTTTAAAGGACGATTCCTCTCCCTTAGAATGTGATCTCCTATAGTTTTCCTTTATTGCCATGCACATGCCACTGGATTGCCTGGGATATGAGGTAAGAGAGGGCAAAGGTAAGGAATAGTTGAAGAATTTACCTAGCTATCTCTGAGCTTTAAGAATATATCTTTTGTATTCCTTGCCCCCAAGTCATAAAGAGTTTCATGGCGTTCTCTCTCTGTTTGTATCACAATGCTCACATTTGTGTTTCCACTGCATTTCCTTTTGGGTTACAATCTCCTTCCCACTTTCAGCCCAAATGCTTCCAGAGAAGTTGGTCTCACTTATGACTCAGGAAACAGAAAGTAGTTCAGGCCTAAAACAGTTCACTCAACACATTTTCCTGGCTAGAACTAATTGATTCATAATTGGACATAAGACCCAAGCAGAGCCAAGGAGATGGGACAAGATTTCTGCTAGAATTTATAGAAACAGCACTAGGTCTTCCCCATCTCTAGATTTAAGCCTTCAGCCCTTGTGTGGGGACCATAGGAGAAGGAGTTCCTAGGAATGTCACCAACACCAAGGATGCAAAGCAGAGGAAAGGAGAGGGAGACAGCAAGAGAAACAAGCCACATCCTGGAATCACTTACACTTTGGATAAATTATCTGAAACCAGTTAGATCTCCCCATGAACTATCTAGTAATTGGAGTCAGCACATGTCTTTTTATTTTTAATTGCATTATGAGTTGGTCTTTCTGACACTTGCAATGGTAATGTTTCTCACTTTATCAGTACTATCATTCTGTATTTCCTCACATATTGAAAAGCCCTAATTAGTTATAACCTGTATTTTCTCTTACAGTATTTGCCTTTACCTTTTCCTTATGGACCTGGGCAATCTTGTTATCTGTCTGTCAGTTTAAGTGATGAGATGTCAGTAAACTCTCCTATGATTGTGAACAGGTGTTAGATATTATCAAATACCAAGAGTTCATAAAAAGATATTTCATCTGCTGGCTTCTTCACCATTCCTGATGTAATGTGTGTTGTTATGGGTAGGGAGAGGTTGAAACAGAGATGAGTGCTTACAATTGCAATAAAATACTACAAACTTTGGTTAAACTGTACCTGTTTGAGGTAGCCCAGAGACATTTTTAACTTTTCTTGCATGGAGGAGTAAGCCTAATGCTAAGAATAAAATTTCCCAAGATGCTGCAAAACCCAACTCTTAGCTCTCATCTACATGCTATCCTGGGCTTATCCTGGTGGCTCAGTGGTAAAGAATTTGCAGGAGATGCAGGTTTGATCCCTGGGTCAGGAAGATTCCCTGGAGGAGGAAATGGCAACCCACTCCATTATTCTTGCCTTAGAAATTCCACAAACAGAGGAGCCTGGTAGGCTATAGTCCATGGGATCACAAAAGAGTCAGACATGGCTTAGTGACTAAATAACAAGAATGTAATAGCCTGAAGTCCATGGAACTTGGACCCTCTTGGGGAGGGGGTAGCCTGGATTGGTAACAAAGTATGCAACAAATCAATGGAATTACTGGGATTTGAACCTGTCTACTCCAGTGCCCTTTATTCACCCTCAAGGCTACATGATCACTCAGAACATCTTCATTTAGAGGCACCCATCTAAGCAAGATTTCATGTTTACCAGCTGGGAAATAACCATGTTGTCAGTTATCGTCTCCTCCTATGCTATAGATTATTGCATCAACATCATGGAGATCATTGTCTACTTCATGTTGGTCACAGAGACAATAGTAGATTAAATATGCCTACGCCAATATTCTAGCTATTTCTTCTACTAAGAGGCAGACAGGCTGACCTCAGCTACTTGCTTAACCAAAAAATACAACAGAAGTGATCTTTTGGGACTTTGGGGACTAGGTCAGAAAAAGTCTTGCAGCTTTTGAAACAGACTCTTTGGCAGAAGACTCTCTTAGTGCTCTGAGCTGTCATGTAAAAAGATCGTCTACACTGAGACTGCCATGCTGGAGGGGCCCATGTATATAGGTGTTCCAGTTGACAATTCCAATTGGACCCAGCCACCCAGGCACCAGATGTGAGTGAAGTCATCTCTTGGCTGTTTCTTGCTCTTCTGTGAGATGTCCCAACACAGGAATCTTCTCACAGATCGAAGTATCTGTTGTGCCCAAGTGTCCTGGACCCTAGAACAA
This sequence comes from Cervus elaphus, assembly GCF_910594005.1. Classification (NCBI taxonomy): domain Eukaryota; kingdom Metazoa; phylum Chordata; class Mammalia; order Artiodactyla; family Cervidae; genus Cervus; species Cervus elaphus. Next base: position 80,873,146 of record NC_057833.1, read on the forward strand.
TACCTCAGTATGAGATATTGGGTTTGTCTACCATTTCAGAAATCCCCTAAGCTTTCAGGAAGCTCCTTATGGTGGTTCTGCCACCCTTCCTTACATTTTGCCCAATTCACAGCACCAGATTCTGTCTATTCCCCTCTGGGATAACCCGGCTTCATTCTCTTTAGTAAGACGTGTTTGCTTTCTTTCACAGTAGAGGTGCAGGTGGTGGTCCTGTGGTAAAATGCAGACTTCTTGGAAATACAGTGGTTTGGTGAGAGGAGGGGCTGGGTCAGAGGGCTGCTTTCTTCTCCCCTGATGAATCCACAGGAAGAACACAAAGCAAAACAAAATGAACACAAGCCACAAGATCGGTTTTTCTCTGATCTCTCAGTTCTCGACATGCGCACCTCAATGTTGCCTCAAAGTCCTTGGAATATTCAGAATTGAATTACATGTTAAAGAAAATGTCACAAAAGCTCTCAGAAAACTGTTAGTCATGTTGGAGAAATGGGTCTCATACACAAAGCAGAATATTTCATCAGGGGAAGAATTTTTCATTCAAATGAGGCATGGTTAGATCCATGATTAAGGTGCAGTCCAAAATCCCAAAGAACTTATAATTGTATTTTGGCTATAAGACATGCACTCAAGAAAATAAAAATGTAGTACAGGCCATTGGGTAGGTGATTCAATGTTAAAATGTTGTGGGAGAGACAGTTATGTCTGTCCTGGACTTGTAGAAAAGCTATTCTGAAAACCACCTCACAAAGGGAATGTACTTTCTACAGCTGTTCTCAAATCGCCACTTTGCCCAAATGACCTCTTTATGGTCTAGAGACAATCTGAGAATTTGAACGTAAAGTTTTCACTGAGTAACATGACAGACACACCTGTGGTGTGAGACGACAGACCAGCGACTGACAAGGGGGAGAGTAATCAAGGTGTAATTCTTGGCTTTGTCTGGCTTTGTCTATTAATCATGTGATCTTGTTTAACCCCAGCAAGTCCTCTGAAGTGCCTACAAGCTATAAGATGAAAAAGTCCTGGGAGCCCTTCAGGTGGAGAAAGCTTTGTCCATTTGATAGGGTGTATAATGAATGGTTGAATATGTAAGCTCTTGCTCAGGCAGCTTGAGTTTGAATTTCTGTTCCTCCTTTTATTAGCGATGTGATTTTAGGCAAGTTAATTAATATCTCCATATCTCTTCTTCAAAAAAAGTGCATAAACATTCTTCTATCATAGGATTTCTTGAGGGGTAATTAATATAAAGGTACTTAGAATAGCACGTAGCACACAGTAATTGCTCAATGACTTATTCTGGCTGTTTCCTCTTCAAGGATATCTCTAAAGAACAAGCAATCTGTGATAGGTTTGCAGGCAAGCCTCTAATAAATAACTAATGAAGAGATGAGGTGACCTTTAGAAACTTAAAAAAGTAGTATTGATATGTTGAAAAAAAAGTATTGGCTTACCTGGCAAGTATGAAACTTATGGAATTCACTCTCCTAGGAGGTTGTATAAGTCAGAAATAGAAAGATTCAGGGAGGGACGAAATAAAGCTCTAAGTGGTAAAGACCTAGATTTAGGATATACTGAATTTCTGAGAGCACAGAAAGCAAATGCTGTTTACCCAGCATCCCTGTTGGTGCCACCATTGGAGAGAGTGGACTGAAAGAAACATAGGCTGGCCTTGTGGAAAAGGTGTTTACATAGACCTTAAAGAAGTAAGTGGTCTGATGGCTAAGTTCACAGTTGGAGGTCCCACATTTGCTTGCTCAGAGAAGATGCTTAGTAAGACTTTTTTGAGTAAAAGAGATCTTCCAACTTTGGGACCAATCCTGGCCCCAAGGCAGTAAAAGAAACTTTTCCATTTTCAGGAGTTTGGGTGGTGGTAGCAGTATTTTGGATTTTATACCCCACAGTTATCCCCCCTTCCTTTTTGCTGACAAGGCCCTGAATTTGTTCACATTTTGAGGCATAGTATATCAAGCCCCACAGCTTGTATCTTGATTGCTCTAGACAATTGTGATCACCCCATTTCTCCTCCCAGTGACTGGTTTAGTTGTAGTCAGCTGATCTAGTTCTGGCCAAGGTGATACAAGAGGAATTCAACTAAGAAGTTTTGGAAGGGATTTTTCTTTCAAATAAAAGAAGGCATACAAGTTACTTTATTCTTTCTTACTTTCAATATTATTATGTGAGGGTGTGATTTGTGGGCCTACTGCAGCCTCCTTGTAGCCATGAGGTAAACTAAAGAGAAGTTCATCATGAGTCCAGATATTGGTAAGTGACTTAGGAAAGTTTAGGGCAGCCTACTTCAAGACTTGGTATGCGAGATTACCAGTTATCCCCTATTGTTTAAGTCACTTTTATTCAGCTGTTCTCTTCAGTTCAGCCACTCAGTCATGTCTGACTCTTTGCGACCCCATGAATCGCAGCACGCCAGGCCTCCCCGTCCATCACAAACTCCCGGAGTTTACTCAAACTCATGTCCATCGAGTCGGTGATGCCATCCAGCCATCTCATCCTCTGTCGTCCCCTTCTCCTCCTGCCCCCAATCCCTCCCAGCATCAGGGTCTTTTCCAATGAGTCAACTCTTCGCATGAGGTGGCCAAAGTATTGGAGTTTCAGCTTCAACATCAGTGTTTCCAATGAACATCCAGGACTGACCTCCTTTAGGATGGACTGACTGGATCTCCTTGCAGTCCAAGGGACTTTCAAGAGTCTTCTCTAACACCACAGTTCAAAAGCATCAATTTTTCAGCGCTGAGCTTTCTTCACAGTCCAACTCTCACATCGATACATGAACACTGAAAAAACCATAGCCTTGACTAGACAGACATTTGTTGGCAAAGTAATGTCTCTGCTTTTTTTTTACATTTGTTTGTTTTTTTCTTTTTTTATCCCATTCATTTTTATTAGTTGGAGGCTAATTACTTTACAATATTGTAGTGGTTTTTGCCATACATTGACATGAATCAGCCATGGATTTACATGTATTCCCCATCCCGATCCCCCCTCCCACCTCCCTCTCTACCCGATCCCTCTGGGTCTTCCCAGTGCACCAGCCCTGAGCACTTGTCTCATGCATCCCACCTGGGCTGGTGATCTCTTTCACCCTTGATAATATACATGTTTTGATGCTGTTCTCTCGAAACATCCCACCCTCGCCTTCTCCCACAGAGTCCAAAAATCTGTTCTGTACATCTGTGTCTCTTTTTCTGCTTTGCATATAAGGTTATCATTACCATCTTTCTAAATTCCATATATATGTGTTAGTATACTGTATTGGTCTTCATCTTTCTGACTTACTTCACTCTGTATAATGGGCTCCAGTTTCATCCATTTCATTAGAACTGGTTCAAATGAATTCTTTTTAGTGGCTGAGTAATATTCCATGGTGTATATGTACCACAGCTTCCTTATCCATTCGTCTGCTGATGGACATCTAGGTTGCTTCCATGTCCTGGCTATTATAAATAGTGCTGCGATGAACATTGGGGTGCATGTGTCTCTTTCAGATCTGGTTTCCTCAGTGTGTATGCCCAGAAGTGGGACTGCTGGGTCATATGGCAGTTTTATTTCCAGTTTTTTAAGGAATCTCCACACTTTTCTCCATAGTGGCTGTACTAGTTTGCATTCCCACCAACAGTGTAAGAGGGTTCCCTTTTCTCCACACCCTCTCCAGCATTTATTGCTTGTAGACTTTTGGATAGCAGCCATCCTGACTAGCATGTAATGGTACCTCATTGTGGTTTTAATCTGCATTTCTCTAATAATGAGTGATGTTGAGCATCTTTTCATGTGTTTGTGAGCCATCTGTATGTCTTCTTTGGAGAAATGTCTGTTTAGTTCTTTGTGTCTCTGCTTTTTAATATGCTGTCTAGGTTGGTCATAACTTTCCTTCCAAGGAGTAAGTGTCTTTTAATTTCATGGCTGCAATCACCATCTGCAGAGATTTTGGAGCCCCCCAAAATAAAGTCTGACACTGCATCCACTATTTCCCATGAGGTGATGGGACCAGATGCCACGATCTTAGTTTTCTGAATGTTGAGCTTTAAGCCAACATTTTCACTCTCCTCTTTCACTTTCATCAAGAGGCTTTTTAGTTCCTCTTCACTTTCTGCCATAAGAGTGGTGTCATCTGCATCTCCCAGCAATCTTGATTCCAGCTTGTGCTTCTTCCAGCCCAGCGTTTCTCATGATGTACTCTGCATAGAAGTTAAATAAGCAGGCTGACAATATACAGCCTGACGTACTCTTTTTCCTCTTTGGAACCAGTGTGCTGTTCCATGTCCAGTTCTAACTGTTGCTTCCTGACCTGCATATAGGTTTCTCAAGAGGTCGGTCAGGTGGTCTGGTATTCCCATTTCTTTCAGAATTTTCCACAGTTTATTGTGATCCACACAGTCGAAAGCTTTCACGTAGTCAATAAAGCAGAAATAGATGTTTTTCTGGAACTCTCTTGCCTTTTTGATGATCCAGTGGATGTTGGCAATTTGATCTCTGGTTCCTCTGCCTTTTCTAAAACCAGCTTGAACATCTGGAAGTTCATGGTTCATGTATTGCTGAAGCCTGGCTTGGAGAATTTTGAGCATTACTTTACTAGCATGTGAGATGAGTGCAATCGTGTGGTAGTTTGAGCATTCTTTGGGATTGCCTTTCTTAGGGATTGGAATGAAAACGGAACTTTTCCAGTTCTGTGGCCACTGTTGAATTTTCCAAATTTGCTGGCATATTGAGTGCAGCACTTTCACAGCATCATCTTTCAGGATTTGAAATAGCTCAACTGGAATTCCATCACATCCACTAGCTTTGTTCGTAGTGATGCTTTCTAAGGCCCACTTGACTTCACATTCCAGGATATCTGGCTCTAGGTTAGTGATCACACCATCGTGATTATCTGGGTCATGAAGATCTTTTTTGTACAGTTCTTCTGTGTATTCTTGCCACCTCTTCTTAATATCTTCTGCTTCTGTTAGGTCCATACCATTTCTGTCCTTTATTGAGCCCATCTTTGCATGAAATGTTCCCTTGGTATCTCTAATTTTCTTGAAGAGATCTCTAGTCTTTCCCATTCTGTTGTTTTCCTCTATTTCTTTGCATTGGTTGCTGAGGAAGGCTTTCTTATGTCTCCTTGCTATTCTTTGGAACTCTGCATTCAAATGGGAATATCTTTCCTTTTCTCGTTTGCTTTTCACTTCTCTTCTTTTCACAGCTATTTGTAAGGCCTCCTCAGACAACCATTTTGCCTTTTTGCATTTCTTTTCCATGGAGATGGTCTTGATCCCTGTCTCCTGTACAATGTCATGAACCTCTGTCCATAGTTCATCAGGCACCCTGTCTATCAGATCTAGTCCCTTAAATCTATCTCTCACTTCCACTGTATAGTCATAAGGATTTGATTTAGGTCATACCTGAATGATCTAGTGGTTTTCCCTACTTTCTTCAATTTAAGTCTGAATTTGGCAATAAGGAGTTCATGATCTGAGCCAGAGTCAGCTCCCGGTGTTGTTTTTGCTTACTGTATAGAGCTTCTCCATCTTTAGCTGCAAAGAATATAATCAATCTGATTTCGGTGTTGACCATCTGGGATGTCCATGTGTAGAGTCTTCTCTTGTGTTGTTGGAAGAGGGTGTTTGCTATGACCAGTGCGTTCTCTTGGCAAAGCTCTATTAGCCTTTGCCTTGCTTCATTCTGTACTCCAAGGCCAAATTTGCCTGTTACTCCAGATGTCTCTTGACTTCCTACTTTTGCATTCCAGTCCCCTATAATGAGAAGGACATCTTTTTTGGGTGTTAATTCTAAAAGGTCTTGAAGGTCTTTATAGAACTGTTCAACTTCAGCTTCTTCAGCATTATTGGTTGGGGCATAGGCTTGGATTACCGTGATATTGAATGGCTTGCCTTGGAAATGAACAGAGGTCATTCTGTCATTTTTGAGATTGCATCCAAATACTGCATTTCAGACTCTTTTGTTGATCATGATGGCTACTCCATTTCTTCTAATGGAGTCTTGCCCACAGTAGTAGATATAATGGCCATCTGAGTTAAATTCACCCATTCCAGTCCATTTTAGTTCACTGATTCCTAGAAAGTCGACATTCACTCTTACCATTTCCTGTTTGACCACTTCCAATTTGCCTTGATTCATGGACCTAACATTCCAGGTTCCTATACAATATTGCCCTTTATAGCATCGGACCTTGCTTCTATCACCAGTCCCATCCACAACTGGGTATTGTTTTTTCTTTGGCTCCATCCCTTCATTCTTTCTGGAGTTATTTCTCCACTGATCTCCAGTAACATATTGGGCACCTACCAACCTGGGGAGTTCCTCTTTCAGTATCCTATCATTTTGCCTTTTGATACTGTTCATGGGGTCTCAAGGCAAGAATACTGAAGTGGTTTGCCATCCCCTTCTCCAGTGGACCACATTCTGTCAGACCTCTCCACCATGACCTGTCCATCTTGGGTGGCCCCACAGGCATGGCTTAGTTTCATTGAGTTAGACAAGGCTGTGGTCCTGTGATCAGATTGGCTAGTTTTCTGTGATTATGGTTTCAGTGTGTCTGCCCTCTGATGCCCTCTAGCAACACCTACCGTCTTACTTGGGTTTCTCTTACCTTGGATGTGGGGTATCTCTTTACAGCTCCTCCAGCAAAGCGCAGCCGCTGCTCCTTACCTTGGACCAGGGGTACCTCCTCACGGGCCGCCCCTCCTGACCTTGAATATGGAGTAGCTCCCCTCGGCCCTCCTGCACCCGCGCAGCCGCAGCTCCTTGGACGTAGGGTTGCTCCTCTCCGCCCTTGCCCCTGACCTCCGGCGTGGGGTAGCTCTTCTCGGCCGCTCCTGCGCCGTCGCAGCCTGGCGCTCTTGGTTGCCCCGCGGCCGCGCCACCCGACCTTGGGTGAGGGGTAGCTCCTCAGGGCCACGCTTCTGCACGGTCCTTCGTAGCCGGGTGTTCTGTTACTTGCAGACAAAAGCATCCTGATGTGATCACCATGTATGCGTTGTTTACCACCATCAGTTAGCGCAGTGCTTGGCGCATTGAGCCAGGACCCCGTGATACTGGGTTGGCCAAAAATTTTATTTGAGTTTTCTATAACATCTTATGGACCCTGTTACAAGAAACTTGAATGAATTTTTGGCCAAACGGCTCATTGAATTAGTAATGAAAGCACTTTTCAATCTTACTGCTGATTCTACTCTGTCCTATTTCTGGTGGTAAGGTCCCAGGAGGCTACCTGAGCCCTTGCTTAGGTAACCTGCCTGGAGCTATAGTCACTTGTCCATTGAGCCTTTTTTTATTTTTGCTTTTCTCAGTTCCTCCAGTGGAGTTATGTCCACAGTCACTAGTGCCTCTCGGATCTTCTTGAGCTCAACCTCTGCCCAGATTGTGAAAGGATGGCCTGCTTTCACATCTTCTGTTGCTGAGCTCCTTCTGAAGAGGAACTGTGTGTTACCTTCTACTGAACTGCCCAGCCATAGAACACTTGCCTGGATTGCCGAAGTTTGTCTATTTTTTCTTTTGTCTCTGGAGACTGTTTGCCTGGAGCACTCTCCTACTCCTACCCCAACTACCATCACCATCCCTTGTATCTTGTCTAGAACTCTAAGCTTCCTGTGGCTCTTGGCAGGTGTGACTTGTTCCCATTAGCCAGCAACCCCTGGGTGGGTATGGTTTGTTCTATCAACAAACTTCCTGAAGCCTGAAAAGCTTTCCTCCTGATGTACTCAGAAGCCATTTCTTTCTTTTAATGGAGTTTGGTCAGATGTTAATGATCAATGACAATTGCTTCTTCTGTAGGCTAGAAATCCTCACCTGTGATTGTGAAATATCAAGTAGAAGCTGAGCTAGAAGAAGAAGAAGAAAATTCTCCTCTATTCACTGTTCACCTCTAGGACTGAAGAAAGAGTCCAGGGGCATTTTAACTTACATGAAATCAAAACAGTAAATATTTTAAATCTTACTAAAATTATTGAGTATTAGGAATGGTGGATATTTTTAGTAAATTATAAAATTACATGAGCAGCCAAAAATGTAACCTGCCTAAATGCCCATAGAATGGTAATTTAAATGTGGTATATTTATAAACAGAACACTAAACCAATGAGAATGAATGATCTACTATTCAACCATGTGTATGAATTTCAAAAGACAACACCAGGTTAAAGAATTCACATGTATATATATTGCATGATTCTATTTTGTTTAAAGTTAAAAAACAGGCAAACTTAACATATTGTATTAAAAGTGAGGATAGTGGTTACCCCAGTGATGATCTCACCAGGGTAACCACTATCCTGACTTATATGGAGACAGTGACCAGAATGGAACATGTGGTGGGATGTTCTTCTTTTTGATGTGGGAGCTGGTTATATAAATGTATTCAGTTTACAAAATTCACTGAGCTGTTTACTTATGATATGTATGTACACTTTTTTATACATGTTACACTTCAATAGCAAGTTCAAAATGATTTCATGGCCACAGAAACAAGGCCTGGATCAAAAAACAAAAATTCACAGAGTCCTAGTGCTAAAAATGAAGTTCCTCATTTTACAGAGGAGTGGACTGAGCACTCAGAAAGTCTAGTGAAAAATCAGTAAGCCAATGGTCAAGTTAGACATACTCATATCTGATTCCAGCCTGAGGCTCTTTCATTGAATGGGCACAAGGGAACTTAGATTGTAGCCAATAGCCTAGTGATATTTCCTTCTGTGCATCTTCATTTCTTTTTATTGGATTTACTTGAGAATCAGAGTTGGGGGACATGTTCAGGCATATTTATTGCTAACAGATGCTTTGTTGTTTAACTGAGCTATATAGTAAACAGCACAGATGACTAAGGTTGGCAGTTGCAAGAGTCCCCCATTCAGAAGAGTCCCATTCTTTGTGTAATGATCTACTATTGCCATCTTGAAATTCTGGCTAATTTTTAAATAAAAGCCCAGTATTTTCATTTTAATTGGTTCCCACAGGTTATGTAGCCAGTCTTGCAGATAACTGTTGATTTGTATAATAAGGTGGCATACAGGTCAAGAATTTGTAGTCAGGATTCATCAGTCCCTAATATTCATTGGGAGGACTGATGCTGAAACTGAAGTTCCAATACTCTGGTCACCTGATGCGAAGAACTGACTCATTTGAAAAGACCCTGATGCTGGGAAAGATTAAAGGTGGGAGGAGAAGGGGACGACAGAGGATGAGATGGTTGGATGGCATCACTGACTCAATGGACATGAGTTTGAGTAACCTCCAGGAGTTGGTGATGGACAGGGAAACCTGGAGTGCTCCAGTCCATGGGGGTCACAAAGAATCAGACATGACTGAATGACTGAACTGAACTGAACTGAGGGAAATTTAATATTTAAAGTTAAATCTTACACAACAACAAATTAGTTTTATATGGAGAATAATCCCCTAATTTACGTATATTACTGTTAAATCTCTGTACCATCAGTTGACTTAAAACAAGAGATCAAATGGAACATGAAACAATAAACAAGATTCTTGGAATAGTCTAATTTAAGAACTGGAAAGAAATATTTAAACTCATCTAATCCATTCCTCTTATTTTGCAGATGGAGAAAATGAGGTCTAAAGGATGGAGTGATTTGCAAAGGAATTGAGTCAACTATGTATGTATAAGTCAATGAAAATTGATCAGCATAGGGCAATATTTGAAGATTGAGTGATATTTGGGAATTTTTGGCAAGGTTTCTGGAGCACTTCTTTTTCCATCTGAGAAAAAGCCTCTTAGCCAAGCCAAAACATTAAAGTTTGCTTTATGCAGAATCATTTGCTGGAGAGAAAGCACACAGGGAAATTGATTACATTTTGTGTAAAATAATTACCTTAATGTAGCATCTGCTGCATGCAATGTGCACTGGGAAACAGAAATGGCTGTCAGAATGGCTCTCTGTCAAACAATTTGTTAGCATCAACTTGACCCAACTCTGTATCTACCATAAGTAGATACTAGTGTCCAACAAAGACTCTGGCATCTGTCTGGGGCCCTGGCTTGCATCTCAGCCCACCGCTGCTTTGCTTCACTGAACAGATTTAGGTGGCTGGGTAATGAATGTGTTCTGTTTTAGATCAAAGACATTTCTAGGTCCAGAGAAATAATAAATTAGTTAAATTTTTTGGTAAAGGATCCACCTGCAATGAGGGAGACCTGGGTTCGATCCCTGGGTTGGGAAGGTCCCCTGGAGGTGGGCATGGCAAATCACTCCAGTATTCTTGCCTGGAGAATCCCATGGACAGAGGAGCCTGGCAGGCTACAGTCCATGGGGTCACAAAGAGTTGGACATGACTGAGAAACACAAGTAGCTAATATGGGCGAGGAGTTCTGTTAGGTGACAGGATAAAATATGCCTCTGTTCTCAGGGAGTCGTCAGCCTTGTTATGGAGGCAGGCACAGTTACAATCAAGGCAGTGAGTCCTGCAGCACACACAAAGGGAATGAAATAGTGTGGCTAGAGCCTGGCAGAAGAGTGGGGAGCAAAGATGTGCTTCCAGTGTCTAAAAGGATGAGTAGAAGTTATCCTGGTGATGGTCCAGGAGGGACAAGACATGGCAGGTGGGCAAAGATCTCCAAAAGAGTGTGAGCAAATCCAGAGAATGGTTTTGAACAAGGAAGTGATTGATGCTTCAGAAAGATTGTTTCTGTTTTTTTTTTTTTTTTTTTTTTAATCTGTAAATCTGTTTCTGTTTTGTAAATAAGTTCACTTACCAATGGGGAAACATGTGGTGGGAGCTTGGGAGAGACACACACACACACACTACTATAGAAAATAGATAAGCAACAAGGACTTACTGTTTTAGCACAGGGAGCTCTACTTAATATTCCTTGGTAACCTATATGAGAAAAGAATCTTAAAAAGAATGAATATATGCATATATATATATATATATATATAACTGAATCACTTTGATGTGCACCTGAAACTAACACACCATTGCAAATAAACTATTCTCAAATAAAATTAAAATTAGAAAAAGGAAAGAGTTTCTACATCAGGGACAATGGTTTAGTGGATGATGGAGGGCTAGATGGCAGGCAGTGGTCCAGGGAAGCAAAGTGCTCTAACCTGTGAGCATTCCTTACTCCTTCTCAGGTGCCCCCAAACACTGGGGAGGTTAATTTATCAGGACCTGGTCACCTATGAGTCTGGAGGGTAAGAGACAAGACAAAAGTCTCCATGTTGTAGCCAAGGTGGTACTGGCACAGTGGAGCCATCAGCTGACATAGGTGTTGTAGAAGAAGGAGGGAAGAATGATACATTCTTTGGGACGCTGAGGTGGAGGTGCTGTGAAACATCTAGATCGACAACTTTACATTTTAAAAAGAAACACTTGAACCTCTTAAAAGTTGTCTGAATATGTGTTTGTGATCATTGGATAAATGAACTCATATCTCATGTGTCCACACAGTATGCAATATCATGCATCTTCATTTCAAGTGAACATATCATTAGGTAATCATTTTTAAACCATGTCTAAATAGCAGAGAGTAGGGAAATTATCCTACAATTTTATTGCTAAAAGGAGCCATAGTGACTACATTCCACACGAACCAACTGGAGCTCAGTGAGACCACCATCTCTCAGCTTATGCAATGCACCTATCTGAAGTGGGCCACACCACCCTCCCATTTTATTTATTTATTTATTTTCATTTATTTTTATTAGTTGGAGGCTAATTACTTTACAATATTGTAGTGGTTTTTGCCATACATTGACATGAATCAGCCATGGATTTACATGTGTTCCCCATCCTGGACCCCCCTCCCACCTCCCTCCCCATCCCATCCCTCTGGGTCATCCCAGTGCACCAGCCCCGAGCACTTGTCTCATGCATCCATCCTGGACTGGTGATCTTTTTCACACTTTATAATATACATGTTTCAATGCTATTCTCTCAGATCATCCCACCCTCGCCTTCTCCCATAGAGTTCAAAAGTCTGTTCTATGCATCTGAGTCTCTTTTTCTGTCTTGCATATAGGGTTATCGTTACCATCTTTCTAAATTCCATATATATGCTTTAGTATACTGTATTGGTTTTTATCTTTCTGGCTTACTTCACTTTGTATAATGGGCTCCAGTTTTATCCATCTCATTTGAACTGATTCAAATGTACTTTTTTAATGGCTGAGTAATATTCCATTGTGTATATGTACCAAAGATTTCTTATCCATTCGTCTGCTGATGGGCGTCTAGGTTGATTCCATGTCCTGGCTATTATAAACAGTGCTGCGATGAACACTGGGGTACACGTGTCTCTTTCAGATCTGGTTTCCTCAGTGTGTATGCCTAGGAGTGGGATTGCTGGGTCATATGGCAGTTCTATTTCCAGTTTTTAAAGGAATCTCCACACTGTTCTCCATAGTGCCTGTACTAGTTTGTGTTCCTACCAACCGTATAAGAGGGTTCCCTTTTCTCCACACCCTCTCCAGCATTTATTGCTTGTAGACTTTTGGATAGCAGCCATCCTGACTGGTGTGTAATGGTACCTCATTGAGGTTTTGATTTGCATTTCTCTGATAATGAGTGATGTTGAGCATCTTTTCATGTGTTTGTGAGCCGTCTGTATGTCTTCTTTGGAGAAATGTCTGTTTAGATCTTTGGCCCATTTTTTGATTGGGTCATTTATTTTTCTGGAATTGAGCTGCAGGAGTTGCTTGTATATTTTTGAGATTAATCCTTTGTCTGTTGCTTCGTTTGCTATTATTTTCTCCCATTCTGAAGGCTGTCTTTTCACCTTGCTTATAGTTTCCTTTGTTGTGCAAACACTTTTAAGTTTCATAAGGTCCCATTGCTTATTTTTGCTTTTATTTCCAATATTCTGGGAGGTGGATCATAGAGGATCTTGCTGTGATTTATGTCGGAGAGTGTTTTCCCTATGTTCTCCTCTAGGAGTTTCTTTGAAACCCTTTATTCTTCCAGCCTCTACATCTGCCTGCCACCTAATTATGGTTTTAATTTTTCCTTCCATCTCAGGTCCCAACTTTATCTCTGGCTTCTCTCCCCTGTTTGCTTTAAAGCTTCTTTGAGGAGAGCTTTGGAGAAGCACTTTGGACATGCTAGTTGATTCCACAGTCTCCTGTGAAGTGGGAAGCCCACGATGCCCTTGGTTGTGGTGGTCTGATTGACTTCACTTGCCCTAGGCGTGATCAGGGTCTTGAATAGTTAGAGGCACAGCAGAATGCAAAGCAGGGAGCTTTGGATCAACTTTTCCTTATAATGGTTCTTTTCAGTAAGAGAAACAGTATTATAAGATTCTAAGTCAAGCAGGTGTTAGCATCCCTGAGGAGGACTTTTCAACTAATTTTAAGCAATAGTTTTTGAATAATTCTGCCTGGGTCTTTCTAATCACACTCCATTCTAAATTTTAAGAAGGCAAATTATTATGTGTCATTGCCAAAGCTTCATTTTGCACCAAATTTATGCTTACTGCTCCCCCCCCGCCCCATACCATCAATGTGTACAGCAGAGTTGTATCCTAATTATAGAAGTCAGCCCAGGCTCTTTCTAAAATTGTGACAGTTTGATAGTAGAATATCTTCATGGGGCATCACTTTCTCTGTCAAGACTTTCTTCTGGTGGAGAGGGGAACTTTAAGTATAATACAGAATCAAAGTTAGGCTGTGAGAAGTCATCAATATTGGCAATATGTGTCTGTATCCTTCTGCTCCACTCTAAACAATTAAAGACTTGACAATGAGATTTGTCAGCATAGCAACAATGGAGATTGAAGTAGGTGCCCTGGGCCAGGAGCAGTGGAAAAGGAAAAGGGTAAGAAAGCAAAACTTCTCATGTGAGCAGACATTAGAACAAAAAGGGGGTTGTGAAAAAACATTTCAACACCTTGGCTCCCCGTGTTCCAGATTTGTGTTGAGCAAGATGGGACTCCTAGTGAAGGCACTTCTGGTGCCTGCACACTTCACCATGCAACACAGCAGGGTTCTAGTGGCCTTTGTGCTGGTAAGGGCCATGATATTTGGAGATGCTGAGTCCTTGGTCAGGAACGTGTAATAATAATGAAAATTAGACACTGTCATTTATTGACCATCTGCTCTGTGCTGAACACTAGAGTAGGTATGTAGCTTGAGCAAAGTGTCATATCATTGGTGTGATGTGCAGACCAGAACAAAGGTTGTAGGCCTGCCTTTTTAAAAAAATGTATTTATTTTTTAATTGAAGGATAATTGCTTTATAAAATATTGGTGTTTTCTGTCAAACCTCAATATGAATCAGCCACAGGTATACATATATCCCCTCATTTTTGAACCTTCCTCCCATTTCCCTTCCCATCCCACTCCTCTAGATTGATACAGAGCTCCTGTTTGAGTTTCCTGAGACATACAGCAAATTCCCATTGGCTATCCATTTTACATATGGTAATGTAAGTTTCCGTTTTACTCTCTCCATACATCTCACCCTCTCCTCCCCTCTCCCCATGTCCATAAGTCTATTCTTTATATCTGTTTCTCCATTCCTGCCCTGCAAATAAATTCTTCACTACCATTTTTCTAGATTCTGTATATATGCATTCAGTTCAGTTCAGGTCAGTCGCTCAGTCGTGTCCGACTCTTTGTGACCCCATGAATCTCAGCACACCAGGCCTCCCTGTCCATCACCAACTCCCGGAGTTTACTCAAACTCATGCCCATCGAGCCGGTGATGCCATCCAGCCATCTCATCCTCTGTCATCCCCTTCTCCTCCTGCCCCCAATCCCTCCCAGCATTAGGGTCTTTTCCAATGAGTCAACTCTTCGCATCAGGTGGCCAAAGTATTGGAGTTTCAGCTTCAACATCAGTCCTTCCGATGAACACCCAGGACTAACCTCATTTAGGATGGACTGCTTGGATCTCCTTGCAGTCCAAGGGACTCTCAAGAGTCTTCTCCAAAACCACAGTTCAAAAGCATCAATTCTTTGGCGCTCAGCTTTCTTCACCGTCCAACTCTCACATCCATACATGACCCCTGGAAAAACCATAGCCTTGACCAGACGGACCTTTGTTGGCAAAGTAATGTCTCTGCTTTATAATATGCTGTCTAGGTTGGTCATAACTTTCCTTCCAAGGATAAGTGTCTTTTAACTTCATGGCTGCAATCACCATCTGCAGAGATTTTGGAGCCCCCCAAAATAAAGTCTGACACTGCTTCCACTGTTTCCCCATCTATTTCCCATGAAGTGATGGGACCAGATGCCATGATCTTAGTTTTCTGAATGTTGAGCTCTAAGCCAACATTTTCACTCTCCTCTTTCACTTTCATCAAGAGGCCTTTTAGTTCCTCTTCACTTTCTGCCATAAGCGTGGTGTCATCTGCATATCTTTATTTATTTTTTTTTTTAATTTTTTTATTAGTTGGAGGCTAATTACTTCACAACATTTCAGTGGGTTTTGTCATACATTGATATGAATCAGCCATAGATTTACACTTATTCCCCATCCCGATCCCCCCTCCCACCTCCCTCTCCACCCGATTCCTCTGGGTCTTCCCAGTGCACCAGGCCCGAGCACTTGTCTCATGCATCCCACCTGGGCTGGTGATCTGTTTCACCATAGATAGTATACATGCTGTTCTTTTGAAACATCCCACCCTCACATTCTCCCACAGAGTTCAAAAGTCTGTTCTGTATTTCTGTGTCTCTTTTTCTGTTTTGCATATAGGGTTATCATTACCATCTTTCTAAATTCCATATATATGTGTTAGTATGCTGTAATGTTCTTTATCTTTCTGGCTTACTTCACTCTGTATAATGGGCTCCAGTTTCATCCATCTCATTAGGACTGATTCAAATGAATTCTTTTTGACAGCTGAGTAATATTCCATGGTGTATATGTACCACAGCTTCCTTATCCATTCATCTGCTGATGGGCATCTAGGTTGCTTCCATGTCCTGGCTATTATAAACAGTGCTGCAATGAACATTGGGGTGCACGTGTCTCTTTCAGATCTGGTTTCCTCAGTGTGTATGCCCAGAAGTGGGATTGCTGGGTCATATGGCAGTTCTATTTCCAGTTTTTTAAGGAATCTACACACTGTTTTCCATAGTGGCTGTACTAGTTTGCATTCCCACCAACAGTGTAAGAGGGTTCCCTTTTCTCCACACCCTCTCCAGCATTTATTGCTTGTAGTCTTTTGGATAGCAGCCATCCTGACTGGCGTGTAATGGTACCTCATTGTGGTTTTGATTTGCATTTCTCTAATAATGAGTGATGTTGAGCACCTTTTCATGTGTTTGTTAGCCATCTGTATGTCTTCTTTGGAGAAATGTCTGTTTAGTTCTTTGGCCCATTTTTTGATTGGGTCATTTATTTTTCTGGAATTGAGCTTCAGGAGTTGCTTGTATATTTTTGAGATTAATCCTTTGTCTGTTTCTTCATTTGCTATTATTTTCTCCCAATCTGACGGCTGTCTTTTCACCTTACTTATAGTTTCCTTTGTAGTGCAAAAGCTTTTAAGTTTCATTAGATCCCATTTGTTTAGTTTTGCTTTTATTTCCAATATTCTGGGAGGTGGGTCATAGAGGAACTTGCTGTGATTTATGTCAGAGAGTGTTTTGCCTATGTTCTCCTCTAGGAGTTTTATAGTTTCTGGTCTTACATTTAGATCTTTAATCCATTTTGAGTTTATTTTTGTGTATGGTGTTAGAAAGTGTTCTAGTTTCATTCTTTTACAAGTGGTTGACCAGTTTTCCCAGCACCACTTGTTAAAGAGGTTGTCTTTTTTCCATTGTATATCCTTGCCTCCTTTGTCAAAGATAAGGTGTCCATAGGTTCGTGGATTTATCTCTGGGCTTTCTATTCTGTTCCATTGATCTATATTTCTGTCTTTGTGCCAGTACCATACTGTCTTGATGACTGTGGCTTTGTAGTAGAGTCTGAAGTCAGGCAGGTTGATTCCTCCAGTTCCATTCTTCTTTCTCAAGATTACTTTGGCTATTCGAGGTTTTTTGTATTTCCATACAAATTGTGAAATTCTTTGGTCTAGTTCTGTGAAAAATACCGTTGGTAGCTTGATAGGGATTGCATTGAATCTATAGATTGCTTTGGGTAGAATAGCCATTTTGACAATATTGATTCTTCCAATCCATGAACACGGTATGTTTCTCCATCTGTTTGTGTCCTCTTTGATTTCTTTCATCAGTGTTTTATAGTTTTCTATGTATAGGTCTTTTGTTTCTTTAGGTAGATATACTCCTAAGTATTTTATTCTTTTTGTTGCAATGGTGAATGGTATTGTTTCCTTAATTTCTCTTTCTGTTTTTTCATTGTTAGTATATAGGAATGCAAGGGATTTCTGTGTGTTAATTTTATATCCTGCAACTTTACTATATTCATTGATTAGTTCTAGTAATTTTCTGGTAGAGTCTTTAGGGTTTTCTATGTAGAGGATCATGTCATCTGCAAACAGTGAGAGTTTCACTTCTTCTTTTCCTATCTGGATTCCTTTTACTTCTTTTTCTGCTCTGATTGCTGTGGCCAAAACTTCCAACACTATGTTGAACAGTAGTGGTGACAGTGGGCACCCTTGTCTTGTTCCTGATTTCAGGGGGAATGCTTTCAATTTTTCACCATTGAGGGTGATGCTTGCTGTGGGTTTGTCATATATGGCTTTTATAATGTTGAGGTATGTTCCTTCTATTCCTGCTTTTTGGAGAGTTTTAATCATAAATGAGTGTTGAATTTTGTCAAAGGCTTTCTCTGCATCTATTGAGATAATCATATGGTTTTTATCTTTCAATTTGTTAATGTGGTGTATTACGTTGATTGATTTGCGGATATTGAAGAATCCTTGCATTCCTGGGATAAAGCCCACTTGGTCGTGGTGTATGATTTTTTTAATATGTTGTTGGATTCTGTTTGCTAGAATTTTGTTAAGGATTTTTGCATCTATGTTCATCAGTGATATTGGCCTGTAGTTTTCTTTTTTTGTGGCATCTTTGTCTGGTTTTGGAATTAGGGTGATGGTGGCCTCATAGAATGAGTTTGGAAGTTTACCTTCTTCTGCAATTTTCTGGAAGAGTTTGAGTAAGGTAGGTGTTAGCTCTTCTCTAAATTTTTGGTAGAATTCAGCTGTGAAGCCATCTGGTCCTGGGCTTTTGTTTGCTGGAAGATTTTTGATTACACTTTCGATTTCCTTGCCTGTGATGGGTCTGTTAAGATCTTCTATTTCTTCCTGGTTCAGTTTTGGAAAGTTATACTTTTCTAAGAATTTGTCCATTTCATCCAAGTTGTCCATTTTATTGGCATAGAGCTGCTGGTAGTAGTCTCTTATGATCCTTTGTATTTCAGTGTTGTCTGTTGTGATCTCTCCATTTTCATTTCTAATTTTGTTAATTTGGTTCTTCTCTCTTTGCTTCTTAATGAGTCTTGCTAATGGTTTGTCAATTTTGTTTATTTTTTCAAAAAACCAGCTTTTAGCTTTGTTGATTTTTGCTATGGTCTCTTTAGTTTCTTTTGCATTTATTTCTGCCCTGATTTTTAAGATTTCTTTCCTTCTGCTAACCCTGGGGTTCTTCATTTCTTCCTTCTCTAATTGCTTTAGGTGTAGAGTTAGGTTATTTATTTGGCTTTTTTCTTGTTTCTTGATGTAAGCCTGTAATGCTATGAACTTTCCCCTTAGCACTGCTTTTACAGTGTCCCATAGGTTTTGGGTTGTTGTGTTTTCATTTTCATTCATTTCTATACATATTTTGATTTCTTTTTTGATTTCTTCTATGATTTGTTGGTTATTCAGAAGTGTGTTATTTAGCCTCCATGTGTTTGAATTTTTAACAATTTTTTTCCTGTAATTGAGATCTAATCTTACTGCACTGTGGTCAGAAAAGATGACTGGAATGATTTCAATTTTTTTGAATTTTCCAAGACCAGATTTATGGCCCAGGATGTGATCTATTCTGGAGAAGGTTCCGTGTGCACTTGAGAAAAAGGTGAAGTTGATTGTTTTGGGGTGAAATGTCCTATAGATATCAATTAGGTCTAGCTGGTCCATTGTGTCATTTAAAGTTTGTGTTTCCTTGTTAATTTTCTGTGTAGTTGATCTATCCATAGTTGTGAGTGGGGTATTAAAGTCTCCCACTATTATTGTGTTAGTATTAATTTCCTCTTTCATACTCGTTAGTGTTTGCCGTACATATTGCGGTGCTCCTATGTTGGGTGCATATATATTTATAATTGTTATATCTTCTTCTTGGATTGATCCTTTGATCATTATGTAGTGTCCTTCTTTGTCTCTTTTCACAGCTTTTATTTGAAAGTCTATTTTATCTGATATGAGTATTGCGACTCCTGCTTTCTTTTGGTCTCCGTTTGCATGAAATATTTTTTTCCAGCCCTTCACTTTCAGTCTGTATGTGTCTCTTGTTTTGAGGTGGGTCTCTTGTAGACAGCATATATAGGGGTCTTGTTTTTGTATCCATTCAGCCAATCTTTGTCTTTTGGTTGGGGCATTCAACCCATTTACATTTAAGGTAATTATTGATAGGTGTGGTCCCGTTGCCATTTACTTTGTTGTTTTGGGTTCACGTTTATACAACCTTTCTGCATTTCCTGTCTAGAGAAGATCCTTTAGCATTTGTTGAAGAGCTGGTTTGGTAGTGCTGAATTCTCTCATCTTTTGCTTATCTGTAAAGCTTTTGAGTTCTCCTTCATATCTGAATGAGATCCTTGCTGGATACAGTAATCTAGGTTGTAGGTTATTCTCTTTCATTACTTTCAGGACGTCCTGCCATTCCCTTCTGGCCTGGAGGGTTTCTATTGATAGATCAGCTGTTATCCTTATGGGAATCCCTTTGTGTGTTATTTGTTGTTTTTCCCTTGCTGCTTTTAATATTTGTTCTTTGTGTTTGATCTTTGTTAGTTTGATTAATATGTGTCTTGGGGTGTTTCGCCTTGGGTTTATCCTGTTTGGAACTCTCTGGGTTTCTTGGACTTGGGTGGCTATTTCCTTCCCCATTTTAGGGAAGTTTTCAGCTATTATCTCCTCGAGTATTTTCTCATGGCCTTTCTTTTTGACTTCTTCTTCTGGAACTCCTATGATTTGAATGTTGGGGCGTTTCACATTGTCCCAGACGTCCCTGAGGTTGTCCTCATTTCTTTTGATCCTTTTTTCTTTTTTCCTCTCTGCTTCATTTATTTCCACCATTTTATCTTCTATCTCACTTATCCTATCTTCTGCCTCCGTTATTCTACTCTTGGTTCCCTCCAAAGTGTTTTTGATCTCATTCATTGCATTATTCATTTTTAATTGACTCTTTTTTATTTCTTCTAGGTCTTTATTAAACAATTCTTGTATCTTTTCAATCTTTGTTTCCAAGCTATTTATCTGTAACTCCATTTTGTTTTCAAGATTTTGGATCATTTTTATTATCATTATTCTAAATTCTTTTTCAGGTAGATTCCCTATCTCCTCCTCTTTTGTTTGACTTGGTGGGCATTTTTCATGTTCCTTTACCTGTTGGGTATTTCTTTGCCTTTTCATCTTGTTTAGATTGCTGTGTCTGGAGTGGACTTTCTGTATTCTGGAGGTCTGTGGTTCCTTTTTATTGTGGAGGATTTACCCAGTGGGTGGGGTTGGACGTTTGGCTTGTCAAGGTTTCCTGGTTAGGGAAGCTTGCGTCAGTGTACTGGTGCGTGGAACTTGATTTCTTCTCTTTGGAGAGCAATGGAGTGCCCAGTAATGAGTTTTGAGTTGGGTCTATGTGTTAGGTGTGACCTTGGGTAGCCTGTATGTTGACATTCAGGGCTATGTTCCTGTGTTGCTGGAGAATTTGCGTGGTATGTCTTGCTCTAAAACTTATTGGCTCTTGGGTGGTGGTTGGTTTCAGTGTAGGTATGGAGGCTTTTGGACGGTCACTTATCACTTAAAGTTCCATGTAGTCAGGAGTTTTCTGGTGTTCTCAGGTTTTGGGCTTATGTTTCCTGCCTCTGGATTTCAGTTTTATTCTTCCTGTAGTCTCAGGACTTCTCCAACTATACAGCTCTGATAATTAAACTTCTAGGTTAATGGCGAAAAGATTCTCCCCCGTTAGGGACACCCAGAGAGGTTCACAGAGTTACATGAACAGGAGAAAAGGGAGGAGGGAGATAGAGATGAGTAGGAGGAGAAAAAGGGGGACTCAAGAGGAGAGAGACAGATCTACGCAGCTGTCTGTTCCCAGAGTGTTCTCGTATCTCAGACACCTACAAGGATTCACAGAATTGGATGGGGAAGAGAAGGGGAAAAGAGGAAATAGAGGTGTTCTGAGGTAGAAAACAGAGAGTCAAGATTGGGAGGGAATAATCTTCGGTTTTAAGATAGGGCTTCTCTTTTTTTTTTTTTTTGTAAGGTTATAGTGTAGTGAAGATGAAAATGAAGAGTAGTAGAGGAGTACTAGAGGACTTTAAAAGAAATAAGAGAAAAAGAAAAATAGAAAATAGAAGAGAAAAAGGAAAGAAAAAAAAAAAAAGAAGAAAAAGGAGAAGAAAAAAAAGAAAAAGAAAAAAAAAAAAAAGAAAGAAAAAAAAAATTTTTTTTTTCCCCTAATTAAAAAAATCATAAAAATCTATGAAAATGAAAGTTAAGGAGTAATGGGGGAGTAATAGGGAATTTTAAAGGAAAATAAAAGAGAAAAAATAAAAAAGAAAAATATAAAAAGAAAAAAAAATTTTTTTTTTCCTTACTTAGAAAAAACAGAAAAATAAAAAAAAAAGTAAAAATATGTCTAGGAATTTCTCTGGAGCTGTTGCGGTCAGTGTGGGTTCGGCTCAGTTTCAGATAGCTCCTTGTTCCAGCTTGCACTTCTCGATATCTACAGGGCCCTTCCGGTGAAGTCGGTGTTTTCTTCAGGGATTTTAATCTGTTGCACCAGTCCCTTCTGAAGCGGTTCCCTTTGTTTATTTGGCTTCTGTTTGCCGGTCTCTTCAGAGGCTCATTTCCGCCCTGACACAGGCGGCCGGAGGCGGACTCTTATTCAGGTAGCTAGTTCCGTTGCGCTGCTGGGAGGGGCTGACGCTGCGGGGCGGGGCTGGCGCTGCGGGGCGGGGCTGACGCTGCGGGGAGGGGCTGGCCCTGCGGGGGCGGGGCTGACGCTGCGGGGAGGGGCTGGCCCTGCGGGGGCCGGCTGGCGCTGCCGGAAGGGGCTGACGCTGCTTTCTCCGTCTGCGCTGCTCAGGCTCCCGGCTGTTCTATATGGAGCGCGCCCCGCGATGCGCGAGGTTCCAGCCCTCGGGTGTTACACAAAAGCGCGGAAGGAAAAGCTGCGCCTGCTCTCTGTGCCTTCCCCGTCAGAGCGGTCCAGGCAGCCAGGGGCTTGGTGGGCGCGCTATCCCCAGGTGTGGCGCACCCACTCCCTTCCGCGGACCCAGTCTCAGTTTCCGCTGGCGCCAGGCGGGTGCGCGCGCCTTCCGCCCTCCGCGTCCCCAGCCCCAGTCCCCGCCCCGCGCCGGTCGGGTGCCTGCGCCCTGTGTCTCGCCGCGACCTTCCTCTCCCCCCTGCCTCCTGCCTCCGGCGGGGCTGGGCCGGTCCGCAGCCTGCGAGCTCTTCTCGGGACTTTCCCCGTCGCTTTGTTCTGCGAACAGCCGGCAGTGTGTTCCGGCCGGTCAATTTTCTCTCTCTCCTTTGGTCTCCCACAGTTCAAGTTGGCACCTCACAGAAGCTCCCCCCTATTGTCCTCAGGGCACTCAGGCCCGGACCCTAGCCCAAGCAAGGCCGCCTAAGACTCCCTTCCCGGGACGGGTCTCCGTCCTTAGCTCTTTTGTCTCACTTTTTATCTTTTATATTTTGTCCTACCTCCTTTCGAAGACAATGGTCTGCTTTTCTGGGCGCCTGATGACCTCAGCTAGCGATCAGAAGTTGTTTTGTGAAGTTTGCTCTGCATTCGGTTATTCTTTTGATGAATTTGTAGGAGAGAAAGTGGTCTCCCGGTCCTACTCCTCCGCCATCTTGGCTCCTCCCCCCATCTGCATATCTTTAGAATATGATATTTATCTTTCTCTTTCTGACTTACTCTGTATAATAGGCTCTAGGTTCATCCACCTCATTAGAACTGACTCAAAGGTGTTCCTTTTAATGGCTGAGTAATATTCCATTATATATATGTACCACACTTCTTTAACCATTCATCTGTAGATGAACATCTAGGTTGCTTCCATATTCTAGCTATTGTAAATAGTGCTTCAGTGAACAATGGGATACATGTGTCTCTTTCAATTTTGGTTTCCTCAGGGTATTTGCCTAGGAGTGGAATTGCTGGGTCATATGGTGATCTTATTCCTAGTTTTTAAAAGAATCTCCATACCATCTTCCATAGTGGCTGTATCAATGTACATTCCCACCAACAGTACAAGAGCATTTCCTTTTCTCCACACCCCCTCCAGCATTTATTGTTTGTAGACTTTTTGATGATGGCCATTCTGACTGGTGTGAGGTGATAGCTCACTGCAGTTTTGATTTGCATTTCTCTAAAAATGAGTGATGTGGAGTATCTTTTCATGTGTTTGTTAGCCATCTGTATGGTTTCTTTGGAGAAATGTCAGTTTAGGTCTCCCCCCCACCCCTTTTTGATTGGGTGGTTTGTTTTTCTGGTATTGAGTTGTATGAGCTGCTTATATATTTTTGAAGTTAATCCTTTGTCTGTTGTTTCCTTTGCTATTATTTTCTCCCATTCTGAGGGTTGTATTTTCATGTTCCTTATAGTTTCCTTTGTTGTGCAAAAGCTTTTAAGTTTAATCAGGTCCCACTTGTTTACTTTGGTTTTTATTTCCATTACTCTAGGAGGTGGGTCATAGAGGACCTTGCTTTGATTTGTGTCATCGAGTGTTCTCTAAGAATGTTATAGTTTCTGGTCTTACACTTAGGTCTCTAATCCATTTTGAGTTTATTCTTGTGTATGGTGTTAGGAAGTGTTCTAATTTCAGTCTTTCACATGTAGCTGCCAGTTTTCCCAGCATCATTTATTGAAGAGGCTGTCTTTGCCCTATTATATATTCTTACCTCCTTTGTCAAAAATAAGGTAGCCATAGGTTTATGGGTTTATTTCTGGTCTTTCTATCTTGTTCCATTGGTCTATATTTCTGTTTTTGTCCAGTATCATACTGTCTCGATGATTGTAGCTTTGTAGCATAATCTGAATTCAGGAAGCTTCGTTTCTCTAGCTCCATTCTTCTTTTCAAGACTGCTTTGGCTATTCAGGGTCTTTTGTGTTTCCATAAGAATTGTGAAATTTTTTGTTCTAGTTCTGAGAAAAAATGCCATTGATGATTTGATAGGGATTGCACTGAATCTGTAGATTGCAGTTGGTAGTATAGTCATTTTCACAATATTGATTCTTCCTACCCAGGGACATGGAATATCTCTCCATCTGTTTATGTCATCTCTGATTTCTTTCATCAGTGTCTTATAATTTTCTATGTACAGTTCTTTTGTCTCCTTATGTATGCTTATTCCTAGATATTTAATTCTTTTTGTTGCAACAGTGAATGGGATTGATTCCTTAATTTCTCTTTCTGGTTTTTCATTGTTAGTATACAGAGATGCAAGTGATTTCTGTGTATTGACTTTGTATCCTGTGACTTTGCTAAATTCACTGATTAGCTCTAGTAATTTTCTGATAGTATCTTTAGGGTTTTCTATGTACAGTATTATGTCATCTTCAAACAGTGAGATCTTTACTTCTTTTTTGATCTGGATTCCTTTTGTTTGTTTTTATTTTCTTTGATTGATGTAGCTAGGACATCCAGAAGTATTTTGAATAATAGTGGTGAAAGTGGACACCCTTGTCTGTTCCTGATCTTGGGAATGTTTTCAGTTTTTCACCATTGAGAATAATGTTTGCTGTAGGCTTATCATATATGGCCTTTACTATGTTGAAGTAGATTCCCTCTATGCCCATATTTTAAAGAGTTTCCATCATAAGTGAGTGCTGAATTTTGTCAAAGGCTTTTTCTGCATCTATGGAGATGATCATATGATTTTTATCTTTCAATTTGTTAATATAGTGTATCATATTGATTGATTTGAGTATATTGAAGAATCCTTGCATTTCTGAAATAAAGCCAACTTGATCATGCTGTATGAGCTTTTTGATGTGTTGCTGAATTCTGTTTGCTAAAATTTGTTGAGGATTTCCGCATCTATGTTCATAAGTGATATTGGCCTGTGGTTTTCTTTTTTGTGTTGTCTTTGTCTGGTTTTGGTATCATGGTGATGGTGGCCTCATAGAATGAGTTTGGAAGTGTTCCTTCCTCTGCGATTTTTTGAAATAATTTTAGAATTATAGGTATTAGTTCTTCTCTAATTGTTTGATAGAATTCTACTGTGATGCCATCTGGTCCTGGGCTTTCGTTTTTGGGAAATTTTTTTATCACAGCTTCAATTTCAGTGCTTGTAATTGGGTTGTTCATAATTTCTATTTCTTCCTGGTTCAGTCTTGGAAGATTGAGCTTTGCTAAGAATCTGTCCATTTCTTCCAGGTTTTCCATTTTATTGCCATATAATTGTTCATAATAGTCTCTTATACTGGAGGTCTCGCTCAGTTGTGTCCGACTCTTTGCAACCCTGTGGAAGGTAGCCTACCAGGTTCCGCCATCCATGGGATTTTCCAGGCAAGAATACTGGAGTGGGCTGCCATTTCCTTCTCCAGGGGATCTTCCCAACACAGGGATCGAACTTGGGTCTCCCGCATTGCAGACAGACGCTTTACCATCTGAGCCACCAGGGAAGCCCTTATAGTCTCTTATAATCCTTTGTATTTCTGCATTGTCTGCTATAACCTCTCCTTTTTCATTTCTAATTTTGCTGATTTGATTCTTCTCCTTTTTCTTGATGAGTCTGGCTAAAGGTTTGTCAATTTGGT
Organism: Cervus elaphus; assembly: GCF_910594005.1. Classification (NCBI taxonomy): domain Eukaryota; kingdom Metazoa; phylum Chordata; class Mammalia; order Artiodactyla; family Cervidae; genus Cervus; species Cervus elaphus. The sequence goes on from NC_057833.1 coordinate 80,898,981, forward strand.
TTATCTTCTCAAAGAACCAGCTTTTAGTTTTATTAATCTTTACTATTGTTTCTTTCATTTCTTTTTCTTTTATATCTGCTCAGATCTTTATGATTTCTTTCCTTCTACTAATTGTTTTTGTTGTTGCTGTTGTCGTCGTTCTTCTTTTTCCAGTTGTTTTAGGTGTATAGGTAGGCTCCCTATTCAATGTTTTTCTTGTTTCTTGAGGTAGGACTGTATTGCTATAAATTTCCCTTAGCACTGCTTTTGCTGCATCCCATAGATTTTGAGTTGTCGTGTTTTTATTGTCACTGGTTTCTAGAAATGTTTTGATTTCCCTTTTTATTTCTTCAGTAATCTGTTTGTTATTTAGAAACATGTTGTTTAATCTCCATGTGCTTGTGTTTCTTATAGTTTTTTTTCTTTTAATTGATATCTAGTCTCATAGTGTTGTGGTTGGAGAAGATGCTTGATGTGATTTTAATTTTCTTAAATTTGCTGAGGTTTGATTTGTGGCCCAAGATGTGGTCTATCCTGGAGAATGTTCCGTGTGCACTTGAGAAGAAGGTGTGTATTCGCCTACGTGTGGATGGAATGTCCTGAATATATCAAGAGATCCATCTCATCTAATGTATCATGTAAGACTTGTGTTTCTTTATTAATTTTCTGTTTTGATGATCTGTCCATTGGTGTTAGTGGGGTGTTAAAATCTCCTATTATTATTGTGTTACTGTCAATTTCTCTTTTTATGTCTGTTAGTGTTTGTCGTATGTATTGAGGTTCTCCTATGTTGGATGCATAAATATTTACAATTGTTATGTCTTCCTCTTGGATTGATCCCTTGATCATTATGTAGTGTCCTTCCTTATCTCTTGTAATCTTCCTTATTTTAAGGTCTTTTTTTGTCTGTTATGAGGATTGCTACTGTAGCTTTCTTTTGTTTTCCATTTGCTTGGAATATATTTTTCCATCCTCTCAGTTTCAGTCTATATGTGTCTTTAGGTCTGAAGTGGGTTTCTTGTAGACAGCATATATATGTATCCATTCAGCCAGTCTGTGTCTTTTGGTTGGAGCATTTAATCCATTTACATTTAAAGTAATTATTGATATATATGTTTCTATTGCCATTTTCTTAATTGTTTGATGCTGATTTTGTAGATCTTTTTTCTTCTCTTATATTTCTTGGCTATATAAATCTGTTTAACATTTATTGTAAAACTGGTTTGGTGGTACTGAATTCTCTTAACTTTTGCTTGTCTGAAAAGCTTTTTATTTCTCCATCAATGTTGAATAAAGTCCTTGCTGGGTACAGTAATCTTGGTTGTAGATTTTTCCCTTTCAGTACTTCAAATATATCCTGCCATTCCCTTCTGGCCTGCAGAGTTTCTGCTGAAAGATTACCTTTTAAATGTATGGGATGTCCCTTGTATTTTACTTGTTTTTTCTCCCTTGCTGCTTTTAATAATCTTGTTTTGTGATTAGTCTTTGCTAGTTTGATTAATATGTGTTTTGGTGTGTTTCTCCTTGGGTTTATCATGTATGGCACTCTTTGTGTCTCTTGGACTTGATTGTATATTTTCTTTTTATACTGGGGAAGTTTTCAACTATAATCTCTTCAAAAATTTTCTGATACTCTTTCTTTTTCTCTTCTTCTTCTGGGACACCTATAATTCGAATGTTGGTGCATTTGATATCATCCCTGAAGTCGCTGTGACTCTCCTCAGTTCTTTCCATTATTTTTACTTTATTCTGCTCTTCAGAAGTTATTTCCACCATTTAATCTTCCAGCTCATGGATTCTTTCTTCTGCTTCAGATATTCTGCTATTCATTCCTTCTAGAGTATTTTTAATTTCAGTAATTGTGTTGTTTGTCTTTGTATATTCATTCTTTAATTCTTCTTGGTCTTTGTTAATTGATTCTTACATTTTCTACATTCTTTTTTTTTTTTTTTTTTCATTTTCTACATTCTTTTTTCAAGGTTTTTGATCATCTTTGCTATCATTATTCTGAATTCATTTTCAGGTAGTTTGCCTATTTCCTCTTCATTTATTTGGACTTCTGTGTCTCTAGTTTGTTCCTTCATTTGTGCATTATTTCTCTTCCTTTTCATTATTTTTATTTAAATTTACTGTTTTTGAGGTCTCCTTTCTCAAGGCTTCAAGGTTGAATTATTTCTTCCTTTTGGTTTCTGCCCCACTATGGTTGGTGCAGTGGTTTGTATAAGCTTTATATAGGGTGAGATTTGTGCCAATTTTGTTTGTTTGTTTATTTGCTTTTCCTCTGATGGGTGAGGCTGAGTGAGGTGGTAATCCTGCCTGCTGATGACTGGGTTTGTATTTTTGTTTTTGTTTGTTGTTTGGATGAGGTGTCCTTCATAGGGTACTACTGGTGGTTGGGTGATGCTGGGTCTTGTATTCAAGTGGCTTCCTTTGCAGGAGTTCTCACTATCTGATACTCCAGAGGGTTAGTTCTCTGGTAGTCTAGGGTCTTGGAGTCAGTGCTCCCACTCCAAAGGCTCAGGGTTTGATCTCTTGTCAGAAATGAAGATTCTACAAGTGGTTTGTTATGGCATTAGGTGAGATTAAAACAAATACCCAAAATGAGCAATGAAAGATGAATGCCAGACAAATGGCAGTTACAAAATAAGCAAATAATGATCAAAATAATGGAATATACATTTACATCCATAAAAAAAATCAAAACAGTCCAACATAAATAAAGTGCAATAGATTGACCTGGCGAACAAAGGAGATCAAAAATTATATCTACCAGTTAAGGACAAAACTAACTAAAGCACAGACTGGAAAGCAAAACTAAAGCAAGGTGCCAAGTGGGGAATAAAGCAATGAAAACAAAACTAACAAATATGTTGAGAGGAAAGGAAAGAAAGAATAGACATGCAAAGTTAAATAGAGGTAGATAAAGAAGATTTATATACAGTAAGGGTTAACTGCAAGGGGAAAAAAAACAGTAGGAAAGGCAAACAAAGGAATAAATGTAGAAAAAATATTAATAGGTTTAAAAAATTAAAAATTAAAATTAAAAAAAGATTAAAGAAAAAAATAGGAAGAGGAAATAATTTAAAAAAAGAAAAGAAAGAAAGAAAACTCCTCAGAACTGTAAAAGACCAATGTAGAGGCAGAGGTTTATAACAACATTGAAAATTGTGATTGAAAAAAAACAAAACAAAACAAAACTCAAAAGCTTAATTAGATTTCATGGTACCAATAAAACCAACAACTAAACGGGGTGGTGGGGGGGAGAGAAAAAGAAAAAAAAGGAAAATAATCCAAAAGAAGCTACAGAACAAGTCAAAACATAAAAATAATAAATGCTTTACTTGAGTCACTGCTGTCAGGGTCTGTTCCCTTGCTGGGAGTCACAGTCCAGCTCTCCTACCTAGGATGCCCTCCAACACTGTGCCCTCCAACACTCTGGACCTGCTGTAGGGGCAGTTCAGATTCTAATCTGGTCCTATTCCTGTGTGTTTTTGGCTTCAACGTCCACAGCTATCAGAAATAAGAGTGTTTTCTTTTGTGGGAGCTCTCAAAGCCTTTTTATGTATTCTGTAAACACAGAGTTTGCCTAATTGATCATGTGGATTTAATCTGCAGATTCTATAGCTGGTGGGAAGGGTTTGGGTCTTCTTCCTTAGCCACACTGCCCCTAGGTTTCAATTGTGGTTTTATTTGCATGTCTGCCTGTGGGTCATCCACTGGGGTTTGCTCCTGAGGCTGCCCTGGAGGACTTGAGTCTGCCCCCAGAGAGGGCCAAGTGCAGAGGTAGTGCAGCTGCTTGAGTTGCAGGGGTTCTGGCAGCACCAGGTACTCAGGGGTGTTGGCGGCAAAGACAGCAGGAAATATAGTGCTCTAGAAAGATATGTCAACCAGAATTGGCCAACACACTCCAGTATTCTTGCCTGGAGAACCCCCTGACAGAAGCCTGGCAGGCCACAGTCCACAGGGTCACAAAGAGTTGGACACGACCAAAGCAACTCCGTGTGCATAGATGCAAGACTTTTTATTTGCCTGTGGCAGCTCTGCCCCAGTGAGTGTTGAGCGTGAAGCTGGCACAGCTGCTTGGGTTGTGGGGACTCTGGTGGCACCAAGTGTGCCGAGACATGGGCTGCCTCAGCCGCAAGATTTATGGACATATCAGTCTTTTTTTGAGCCTCTGGTAGCTGGTAATCAGAAGGCCTCTTTGGCTAGTCTTTCTCCATAGCTCCGCCCTTTCAGGCACTTAGAGGGCTCCCTTTTCTGGGGTCCTTCTCTGCGTTTTGGTGCATCAGGCACCTAGAGGGGCCCCCCTGGTTGGGGTACTACTCTATAGATACCTGCATCAGGCACTTAAAGGTGCATCCCTGGAATGTCCTAGTCTAGTATGGAGCTGTGTGTGCACATAGAGATGGAGAAGCTATTAAGACTTTTACGAATGAATCTCAGGTGTGAAATTTCAGGCATGCGATAAGAGTGCAACTTTGACTAGCTTTCTGAAACTAGATAAATGGCTGCTGTAGAATGTGGTTGTTGGGAAGGTTCAAGATAACAAGTGGTAAAGAGCCTGGCACATGGTGATGATTAATAAAATATATACACTCTAGAGGGTTTCTCACACTAGGAGAACCTTTTCTCACACTAGGAGAGCCCTTCTTTGAAACCCTCCTACTGCCTTATCCCTGAGAGCCATTAAACAGTGTACTTACTGCTTTTAATAGACTTCTCAGAGCTCACCTTCCTTGGGAATCCTGGAGCCTGGTTTGAGATCCATGGGGTGGAATTATGGCTGGCCCAAATCTGCTCAACCCACAGAATATACCAGGTAGGTCCTGGACAACCTTTCTTGGTCTCAAGGTCCTATCTTTCCCTAGTGGTGTTCCCACCGAAACCAGGGGCAGGAAGCTTGCTACCAGATGCAACTTTTCAATCCCAGACCACAGATGGGGCAGGGTTTTATGAACCCTGGCATTGTGCAGGGAATTGTTCTGGCTGCCTATCTCTGACCCTGCATCCTGATCACTTCAGTTCAGTTGCTCAGTTGTGTCTGACATTTTGAAACCCCATGGGCTATAGCACGCCAGGATTCTTCTTCCATCACCAACTCCCAGAGCTTGCTCAAACTCATGTCCATTGAGTCAGTGATACCATCCAACCATCTCATCCTCTGTCATCCCCTTCTCCTCCTGCCTTCAATATTTCCCAGCATCAGGGTCTTTTCTAATGAGTCAACTCCTTGCTTCAGGTGACCAAAGTATTGGAGTTTCAACTTCAGCTTCAGCCTCAGTCCTTCCAATGAATATTCAGGACTGGTTTCCTTTAGGATTGACTTGTTCGATCTTGCAATCCAAAGGACTCTCAAGAATCTTCTCCAATGCTACAGTTCATAAGCATCAATTCTTTGGCACTCAGCCATTCTTATGGTCCAACTCTCACATCCATACTTGATTACTGGAAAAACCATAGCTTTGACTATACAGACCTTTGTTTGCAAAGCGATGTTTCTGCTTTTTAATATGCTGTCTAGGTTGGTCATAGTTTTTCTTGCAAGTGTCTTTTAATTTCATGGCTGCAGTCACCATTTGCAGTGATTTTGGAACCCCCCAAAATGAAGTCTGTCACTATTTCCATTATTTCCCCCAATTATTTGCCATGAAGTGATGGGACCAGATGCCATGATCTTAGTTTTTTGACTGTTGAGTTTTAAACCAGCTTTCCCCCTCCCTTCTTTCACTTTCATCAAGAGAGTTTTTGGTTCCTCTTCACTTCCTGCCATAAAGGTGGTGTCATCTGCATATCTGAGGTTATTGATATTTCTCTCAGCAATACTCATTCCAGCTTGTGCTTTACCCAGCCCAATATTTTGCAAGATGTGCTCTGCATATAAGTTAAATAAGCATGGTGACAACACACAGCCTTGATGTACTTCTTTCCCAATTTGGAACCAGTCTATTGTTCCATGTTTGGGTATAACTTGCTTCTTGACCTGCATACAGATTTCTCAGGAGGTAGGTAAGGTGGTCTGGTATACCCATCTCTTTAAGAATTTTCTACAGTATTTTTGTGATCCACCCAGCCAAAGGTTTTAGCATAGTCAATGAAGCAGAAGTAGATGTTTTGCTGGAACTCTCTTGCCTTTTCTATGATCCAATGGATATTGGTAATTTAATCTCTGGCCCCTCCACCTTTTCTATATCCATCTGGAACATCTGGATGTTCTCAGTTCATGTACTGTTGAAGCCTGGATTGGAGAATTTTGAGCAATTTTTCGCTAGCTATGAGATGAGCAAAATTGTGTGATAGTGTGAACATTGTTTGGCATTGCCTTTCTTTGGGGTTGGAATGAAAACTGACCTTTTCCAGTCCTGTGGCCACTGCTGAGTTTCCCAAATTTCCTGGCATATTGAGTGAAGCACTTTATCAGCGTCACTTTTTAGGATTTGAAATAGTTCAGCTGGTATTCCATCAGCTTCACTGGCTTTGTTCGTAGTGATGCTTCCTAAGGTCCATTTGACTTTGCACTCCAGGATGTCTGGCTCTAGGTGAGTGATCACACCATCGTGGTTATCTGGGTCATTAAGATCTTTTTTTATATACTTCTTCTGTGTTTTCTTGCCACCTCTTCTTGATATCTTTTGCTTCCATTAGGTCCATACCACTTCTGTCCTTTATTGTGCCCATCTTTCCATGAAATGTTCCCTTGATATCTCTAATTTTCTTGAAAAGATCTCTAGTCTTCCCCATTCTATTGTTTTCCTCTATTTCTTTGCATTGACCACTGAGGAAGGCTTTTTTGTCTCTCCTTGCTATTCTTTGGAACTCTGCATTCAGATAGGTATATCTTTCCTTTTCTCCTTTGCCATTCACTTCTCTTCTTTACTCAGCTATTTGTAAGGCCTCCTCAGACAACCATTTTGCCTTTTTGCATTTCTTTTTCTGGGGGATGGTTTTGATCAAGGCCTTCTGTACAATGTTACCAACCTCTGTCCATAGTTCTTCAGGCACTCTATCAGATTTAATCTTTTGAAACTATTTGTCACTTCCACTGTATGCTCATAAGAAATTTGATTTAGGTCATACCTGAATGGTCTAGTGGTTTTCCCTACTTTCTTCAATTTAAGTCTGAATTTTGCAATAAAGAGTTCATGATCTGAGCCACAGTCAGCTCCAGGTCTTATTTTTGCTGACTGTATAAAGCTTCTCCGTGTATAGTACAGGGTCGTGCTAAGTAAATCTTTAATTCAATTTTCTGTTGAAGATTGGGGCTGTGTTCTCTCTCTATAGTTTGGCCTCAGGCCAAACTATGGTAGGGATAGTGGTAACATCCTTCAAAAGGACTTAGGGCAGCATACCCCAGCATGCCCCAGGACTCCCAGGACTGTTGTATTTGGTGCCCCTACCGTCGACCTTCACCTCCGCCCAAAACTTCTAGACACTCACAGGCAAGTCTGGCTTAGTCTCTTGTGGGGTCACTGCTCCTTTCTCCTGGGTCCTGGTGTACACCAAGTTACTTCCTGATCAGGCATTAAAACCCTCTCCCTTCAAGTGTATTTAAGGCTCACATCCTGTGGGCTACATAGCTTCAACTTTCACTTACTTCACTATCTAAAGTCTCCTTCTTTTCTTCTGACTCCTGGCAATTACTCTTTCTTATTTGTATGTGTGTTAAAGAGAAACTTTGATGAGAATTCTCAGCTTAAGCCTTCCACGGAATGACTCCAAACCCATGGGAAATTTAGGCAATTAATCCCAAACTTGTTTGAAACCAGACTTCCCTGTATCAGAGACACAAAAAGAAAGAATTTACATTCTGCCTTTTGGCCAAATTCTTTTTGTTATGTAAGTTCTCTCAATTTCTGCTTAGAGAAACCTGCTGATCTTACTTACACCTGAGTGCAATAGTGTGACTCTCCCTTCCAGGCAAGTAGTAAGTCTAGCTTTCTTTCAGATCATCTTTCTTGGTCTTTTTTTCCTCACTGCCCAGCACATATCTATTTTTAATTTTAAAATATATGTAGGATCCAGTCTTTGTGCATATTTGGAGCAGAATTTGGGGGTGGAGTTGGTCTACACACTTGTTAAGCTTTCCACCAGGTCTAGAAGTCTGGGTAACTTCTGAAATGTTGAGTCACATTGTGATAACGCCACACAAAGGCCCTCAAAGTCAGGGGAATGTAGACACAAGTAACTGAACAAGGAGGGAGCGCCAGAAGCAATTTTTCCTGGGATATAGAAAGGCTCTCAGCTGCTCTGGCCAAGGACAAACCTTGCCCTTCAACCCAGAGTCTCAGATGCAGGAGGCCACTTTCTGTGTAGTCAGGAATTTGGGTTCTCACCATCAGCAGCCATATGGTTTTGGAAACATTCGTCAGCTACAGAACTTGCTGATCTGGAAAAACAGACCTTTCATCAGACAGCCCAAAATATTTATGTGGGAAAATGAAAGACTTTCTTTGTGTGCAAGCTGCTGACAAGCATTTATGTTTGAAGCTCCAGGCAGGGGCTTCCCTGGGGACTCAGTGGTAAAGAATCTGCCTGCCAATGCAGAAGACACAGGTTTGATCCCCGGCCCAGGAAGATCCCACATGCCATGGAGCAACTAAACTTGTGTGTCACAACTACTGAGCCTGTGCCCTAGAGCCTGCAAGCCACAACTACTGAAGCCTGCACACTCTAGAGCCTGTACTCTGCAACAAGAGAAGCCACCACAATAAGGAGTGTGAGCACTGCAACTAGAGAGCAGCCCTCACTTGCCACAGCTAGAGAAAAGCCTGCTCAGAAGTGAAGGACCACCAGCACAGCCAAAAATAAATAAATAAAATGTATGAAAAAAATACCAGGTGGAAAAATAGAATGTTTCAAGGTATATCTCAGTGGATGAAGGTTGGCTGTTCCAAGTGTCACTTGAAAGAAAAGTCACCCGCAGTGACTGAGAGATGGGTGCTGAAGCCCAGGAAGAGGCCAGCAGCAGTGACTCCTGCATGACTCTATTCCAAAGCCTATTCCATGCAGTCTTTTCTTTCCTTTTTTTTTCAGGTAACTCAGCAGATTCCTTAGACCATCATGCAGTTGATATCTCCAATTGACTCTTAGTCTTGAAACAGGCTCTATGAAATATGCACTGAGGCAGAGCAAATTTCTCTACCCAGTTTGTGCCACTACACTGGGCCTGATGTCTAGCACCCTTCTTTTTGGAATCCAGTGTTTTCATTACAGTGATAATGCAACATAGCACACACATATATTTTCCTATTCCTCAGACTAAGAAACTATGTAAACTAAAGTCTTATGCATCTCCAACATTTGTGGGTTCCTATGCTGTACTGTGCTTAGTCACTCAGTCATGTCTGACTCTTTGCGACCCCGTGGACTGTAGCCTGCCAGGCTCCTCTGTCCATGGAATTCTCCAGGCAAGAATACTGGAGTGGGTAGCCTTTCCCTTCTCCAGGGGATCTTCCCAACCCAGGGATCAAACCCAGGTCTCCTACATTGCAGGCAGATTATTTACCATCTGAGCTACCAGGGAAACCCAAGAATACTGGAGTCGGTAGCCTATCCCTTCTCCAGGGACTCTTCCCGACTCAGGAGTTGCACCAAGTCTCCTGCATTACAGGTGGATTCTTTACCAGCTGAGGTACCAGAGAAGCCCCATGGGTTCCTATAAAGGAGCACAAATGGAGGCATACTATATACTGTATATCAAAATATTTAGAAGGTATGAATCAAGTGAACAAACTGTTAAATAAATTGTATCTCTACATTGCCATGTATGTCTTTATAACATCTTGGGAGGCCAATTTTGAGTTTTATTTTTTTAGTTTCTTGAAGTTCCATGCTGAAGTGAGATGGTGGTAGAGAGTAAGCCACCAACCTGTGTCTCCCCTTCCCTCTTCCTCCCATCCCTTGTTCTAGACTGTTCTGTGAGGGACCTTGTGCACAAGTGTGTGAATCTACTTAGGCTGCCATAAAAAAAATACCACAGACTGGGTGGATTCAGTAACAGAAATTAATTTTCTCACAGTTCTGGTGGTTGGAAGTCCAGAATCAAGGTGCCAGCTAATTTGGTTCTTGGTGAGTTTCCTTCTTGTCTTGCAGGTTCTACCATCTTGTTGCATCCTCATGTGGCCTTTTCCCTGTGGCATGTGGAGAGAGGGAGCTCTCTCATCTCTTCCTCTTCTAAGGACATCAGCCCTGCTGGATTAAGGTCCTACCCTTATGGCCTCACTTAATGTGTACTACCTCCTTCGGCCCTTCTTCAAATGCAGTCACATCAGGGGTTAGGGTTTTAACATATGATTCTGAGGGGACACAACTCAGGACATAACAGCAAGCTTGCTGATATTGCAGCCTGGACATTTAAGCTCTGTCTACAAAGCTTGCCAACCATCATTTTGGATCACCCATCCAGGCCTTGAACTGCTAATATCTAAATATGATCTACATGGATTTTTGAGGTCTCTGAACTTGACCTAGATCAGCGCTGTCCAAGACAGTGATGGAAATATTCTCTATTTGGGCTGTCCAGTATGGTAGCCGCTAGCCATTTGTGGCTATTTAGTACTCAAAATGTGGTTAGTGAGGCTGAGGAAATGGACTCTAAATTTCATTTAATTTTAATTGTTTTAAATAGAAAAAAAAACACATTTAGATAGTGGCTAACATATTCATTGCAGGCTTAGAAGTTGGGGAGCAGGTTTTATGCAAGCATGTCTCCTAGCCCCACAGACTCCAGAGGGTAGGGAATTGATGGTATTTTTCAAAAATGACCAAACCCACATATTTACCCCATCTAGGATGCTCTTCTTACGTTGTTATTGGCACATCTCTCTACCGAGAGGGGTGACCTATGTTCCCCCTGGGTGAGGGACTGTGACTACCTGCACCAAGGTAGTACGGTGGAAGTGATCATTGGTGACTTCCAAAGCTGGGTCATGAAAAGGACACAGCTTCTGGCCACTTCATGCTCTCTCTGTCTCATACACACATACACAAAGACACAAACTTTCAGAATTTCTGAAATTGTGTAAATAAGCAAAAACTACCCACATGAGAACAAGAAAAAGCTATTTAATTCAGAGTTTGTGTAGTAAGGGAGTCAGCCACTATCACGTCTTTTTGCAGAGATCCAAAAGCAGCAGACTAGGGGCCTGGCTCTAGGTAACAGGAAACCCTCCAGTGTGCTTAATTAGAAGTGTGTGGCCTGGGGAAGCTGCAGGCTGGCCGAAAGGAAGTAGGACATTTTGTGTGATTGGTTGGGGGGCAGATTTTGCTTTCTTTGGTTAGTTTTAAGTTGGAAATGGAAGCAAAAATTGGAGAAGTTATCAGTTATAGATCAAGTCCTGGCCATTTGGGGCTTATTGACATGAAAGTTGTTGTTGGCTTCACTGATGGGGCACATTGTGGTTCAGGGTTCTATTTTCATGTATGATCTAGCCATTGTCCATTTGTATGTTTGGCCTCAGAACCTAGCCACCGTCTTGTGAGGAAGCTTCCCATGTGGAGAGGACCCAAAGTCATCTGACAGCAGCCAAAATCAATCTTCCAGTTGTGTAAGTGAACATCTTGAAAGCATTAATATATCCTCCAAACTCAAGCCTTCAAATGACTACAGGCCCAGCTGACTTCTGACTACAATCTCCCATGAGAGACCCTGAACCAGAGTCACCTAGCTAAGAGTGCCTGGGCTTAGTTGCTCAGTAGGGTCCGATTCTTTGCAACCTCATGGACTGTAACCTGCCAGGCTCCTCTGTCCATGGGGATTCTTCAGGCAAGAATACTGGAGTGGGTTGTCATGCCCTCCTCCAGGGAATTTTCCCAACCCAGGGATTGAACCCAGGTCTCCTGCACTGCAGGCTGATTCTTTATCATCTGAGCCACCAGAGAAGCCCCTTTCCTAGCTAAGCTACTTTTCAATTCACAATCTGCAGAAACCACGACAGATGTAAATGATGATTGTCATTTTAACTCACTAAGTTTTGTGATTTTTTATGCAACCTTAGATAACTAATAAAGGACAGCAGTGCAGCAGGAAAGAGGCCATCTCAGAACCCTCAAAGCTGTGGGGCCTAGGAGAGGGGTGTCTTTCATCTGGATATAAGGACAGTACTGGTGAAAGGATATGGATTTAATTTGTTTCAGTCAGTATCTGAGTGTTTCTGAGGAATGGATGGCTTTATTTATATAAAAGGGGAACTTGAAGGACTGGAAAAGTTTTTACAAGAGCCTTTCATCTGGAGTACAAAAATACATGAAAATGTAATGGTACCGTTTATTTGCTTGATGTGTAAACACAAAAAATGTACACATTTTGGAATAGTCACAGTGGAAGGAGAGCTGCTTATACTGATGACGCTGTCTATCACTTTTCAAAAATGCCTGTGAAATCTCTTTTGGGATTGCTACAAAGCTTGATTATGAGCTTCCCAAGAAACCAGACTCATCACTCAAACTGAGACTTGGTTTGTGACCCCAGACAGCAGTTCCCAGCTTGATCACCCAACCAACTCTGTAGATGTAGCTCTGAATGGTTTAGAACTGCTTCTAAATCTCACATCCCCACCTCTGAGGACATTTACTGTCAGACTTATCTTTCTAAAACACATCTTGGATCATGTGCTTCAGTGGCTCTTGGTTGTATAGAGAATCAAGCCTCAGCTTTTCAGCCAGATTTTCAAAACTTTCTACAATATGCACTCCCCACCCAGCTTTTCAGTTCTGTTATTCAAGAACACAGAATGCCCTCTTTCCTTACTGGTGATGGGTACTGTTTACTGAGCCCTTATCATGTGCCTAACACTGGGGTAATAGCCTTAGAGAACACCTGCATTTTATCTTTATATGATTTTATAAGGTAAATGTTATCTTTATAGTATAGATAATAATAAAACAGTGACCACTAATGTTGTGTACAATGCTAAATGTGTACTGAGCCACTGTACAATGGAAATAGAATGTAATCCATCCATATATGTAACTTACATTTCTAATTGCCACATCAAAAAATAAAAAATGGTGAGATTTATCTTAATAAATTTTTTTATTATGAGTGTATAATCAGTACAAAAACTTACTAATATACTTCATATTTTTTTGGTATTGTCTTGGAAATCCACCATGCATTTTATACCTACAACACATCTCTATTTGGACCTAACTTTTCACTGCAAATATTTGACCAGTATTTAGATTTCATAAAAAATAAGCTGGAAAATTAGAGTCACAAACTCAAGTTGATCCAAATTTACTTAAAAGGAGTTTAATACTTGAATTAGTATCAAAAATTATTTCTTTTTCTATTCTAATTCATTTTGACAAACTACTTCAATTTAAACATTTTAATTTCAACCAATTTAAATGAAATAAAATTTAAAACTTATTTTTTTCATTTGCACTAGCCACATACCAAGTGCTCAGTGGTCACATGTGGCCAGTGACTGCCATATTAGGCTGTACAAGTCAAGCAATTTACTTTCAACATGAATGTATGGGATAGGTGCTGTTATTATCCTCATTTTACAGGTAAAGAAACAGGCACAGAGGCAGGAAGTTGCACTAGTACACAGCTAACAAGCTGAAGCTCAGAACGGTATTTAGCTAATAAAAATTGGAGCCAGGATTTGAACTCAGGGTTAGGTCCAAAGCCTAAGTTTTCATCCATGCACTAGTTTCCTCATACCCATCTGAAAGCAGAGTTCCAGAGAATAGCAAGAAGAGATAAGAAAGTCTTCTTAAGTGAGCAATGCAAAGAAATAGAGGAAAACAATAGAATGGAAAAAGACTAGAGATCTATTCAAGAAAATTAGAGATATCAAGGGAACATTTCATGGAAAGATGGGCACAATAAAGAACAGAAGTGGTATGGACCTAGTGGAAGCAAAGGATATTAAGACGAGGTGGCAAGAAAACACAGAAGAAATATACAAAAAAGATCGTAATGACCCAGATAACCACGATGGTGTGATCACTCACCTAGAGCCAGACATCTTGGAGTGCAAAGACAAATGGACCTTAGGAAGCATCACTATGAACAAAGCCAGTGGAGGTGATAGAATACCAGCTGAACTATTTCAAATCCTAAAAGATGATGCTGTTAAAGTGCTTCACTCAATATGCCAGCAAATTTAGGAAACAGCAGTGGCCACAGGACTGGAAAATGTCAGTTTTCATTACCCTTCCCAAAGAAGGGCAATGCCAAAGAATGTTCAAACTACCACACAATTGCACTCATTTCACATGCTACCAAGTTCAGTTAAGTCGCTCAGTCATGTCTGACTCTTTGCGACCCCATGAATCACAGCACACCAGGCCTCCCTGTCCATCACCAACTCCTGGAGTTTACTCAAACTCATGCCCATCGAGTCGGTGATGCCATCCAGCCATCTCATCCTCTGTCGTCCCCTTTTCCTCTTGCCCCCAATCCCTCCCAGCATCAGGGTCTTTTCCAATGAGTCAAGCCTTCTCATGAGGTGGCCAAAGTATTGGAGTTTCAGCTTCAGCATCAGTCCTTCCAATGAACACCGAGGACTTACCTCCTTCAGGATGGACTAGTTGGATCTCCTTGCAGTCCAAGGGACTCTCAAGAGTCTTCTCCAATACCACAGTTCAAAAGCATCAATTTTTCGGTGCTCAGCTTTCTTTACAGTCCAACTCTCACATCCATACATGACCACTGGAAAAACCATAGCCTTGACCAGATGGACCCTTGTTGGCAAAGTAATGTCTCTGCTTTTTAATATGCTGTCTAGGTTGGTCATAACTTTCCTTTCAAGGAGTAAACGTCTTTTAATTTCATGGCTGCAGTCACCATCTGCAGTGATTTTGGAGCCCCAAAAATAAAGTCTGACACTGTTTCCCCTGTCTCCCCATCTATTTCCCATGAGGTGATTGGACCAGATGCCATGATCTTAGTTTTCTGAATGTTGAGCTTTAAGCCAACTTTTTCACTCTCCTCTTTCACTTTCATCAAGAGGCTTTTTATGCTCAAAATCCTTCAAGCTAGGCTTCAATAGTATATGAACAAAGAACTTCCAGATATACAAACTGGGTTTAAGAAAGGCAATGGAACCATAGATCAAATTGCAAGCATCCATTGCATCATAGAAAAAGCAAGAGAATTCCAGAAAAACATCTACTTCTGCTTCCCTGACTATGCTAAAGCCTTTGACTGTGTGGATCACAAGAAACTGCGGAAAATTCTTAAAGATATGGGAAAACCAGACCACCTTGCCTATCTCCTGAGAAACCTGTGTACAGGTCAAATAGTGACAGTTAGAACTGGACATGGAACAATGGACTGGTTCAAAATTGGGATAGGAGTGTGTCAAGGTTGTATATTGTCACCCTACTTATTTAACTTATATGAAGAGCACATCATGCAGAATGCTGGGTTGGATGACTCACAAGCTGGAATCAAGATTCCTGGGAGAAATATCAACAACCTCAGATGTGCAGATTATATCAGTCTAATGGCAGAAAATGAAGAGGAACTAAAGAGCATATTGATGAAGGTGAAAGAGAAGAGTGAAAAAACTGGCTTAAAACTCAACATTTAAAATGCTAAGATCATGGCATCCTGTCCCATTACTTCATGGCAAATAGATGGGGAAACAATGGAAACAGTGATAGAATTTTCTTGGGCTCCAAAATCACTGTGGATGGTGACTGCAGCCATGAAATTAAAAGACACTTGATCCTTAGGGCTTCCCTGGTGACTCAGATAGTAAGGAATCCATCTGTCAGTTCAGGAGACCCAGGTTCAATACCTGGGTTGAGAAAATTCCCTGGAGAAGGGAATGGTTACTCACTCCAGTATTCTTGACTGGAAAATTCCATGGACAGAGGAGCCTGGTGGGCTATAGTCGATGGGATCACAAAGAGTCAGACACTGCTGAGTGACTAACACACTTCAGTGCTCCTTGGAAGAAAACCTTTGACAAACTTAGACAGCATATTAAAAAGCAAAGACATCAAAGATCTTTGCCAACAAAGGTGCTCATAGCCAAGGCTATGGTTTTTCCAGTAGTCATGTACAAACGTGAGGGTTGGACCATAAAGAAGGCCAAGCACCAAGAATTGATGGTTTCAAACTGGGGTGCTGGAGAAGACTCTTGAGAGTCCCTTGGACTGCAGAGATCATACCAGTCAATCATAAATGAAATCAACCCTGATTATTCATTGGAAGGACTGATGCTGAAGTTGAAGCTCCAATAATTTGGTCACCTGATGTGAAGTGCAAACTCATTGGAAAGGATCCTGCTGCTGGGAAAGACTTAGGGCAGGAAGAGAAGTGGGTGACAGAGGATGAGATGGTTGGATGGCATCATCAACTGAATGAACATGAGTTTGAGTAAACTCTTGGAGATAGTGAAGGACAGGGAAATCTGGCATGCTTCTGTTCATTGGGTTGCAAAGGGTTGGACACAACTGAGCAATTGAACAATATCAACATTCTCCTAAAATTCTTCCTGTTTTATTTTTTTATTTTTTATTTTTTTAAACATCAGATTCTTTCCTCTGTCTGCAATATATTGCAAGTGTCATTCATTCACTGAGACAGTCATTTAGTCAATCACATTTTCAACAAATACTGGCAGTTATTTTTCAAAAGTCTCTGATGTAGAGCAGAGCAGTGCTCAAGAGAGACGTGGCATTGCTTTCTCAAAGCTTGGAGTTTAAAACAGCAGTTCTCCAGCTTTGATCTCAGGACCCTGTAACACTCTAAAAGTTGAAGACTGCAAAAGGCTTTTGATTATGTGGGTTACAGGTGTTGGTATCTAGTATATTAAAGATTAAAACTAAGAAACTTTAAAAGTATCAATTCATTTGAAAAATAGCACAATGAGCCCATTATATGTAAGCATAAATGATACACACCTATGAAAAGATAACTACATTTTTCCAAAACAAAAAATTTAATGAGTTGCATTTGTTTATAATTTTGTTAGCCTCTTTAATTTGTAATATTTTATAATCTGGATTTTCACCTCTGCTTCTTTCTTTAATTTGATGTGATATATTATTTTGGTTGAGGTATGTACAGAATATCTGGCATCACCCAGATAAGTAATTGGAATTGAGAGAAGTATCTTAAAAGTGTTTTCAGATAATTGTGTAAATTATTCTTTGCTTTAATACTATACCAAAAGTCAATAAGTGGTAATTTCTTAAAGATTACTACAATATTGAATCTGAAATCACACCAATGATAAATATATGAAATAAACTTTGCATATTAAAATTCATTAGTTTAGTTTGTACTTTCAATTGATCTTATTATGATTTTGTAACAACATGCATTGTTTAAGAAACATTGATTCACTGAGTTATACCATTCTTTCAAATGTTGACATATTTCATTACACAATATATATAAAAATCACATTTATTAATAGCAGCACTGAACACATCAGAACAGTCATTAAGTGTTGGAAATCTGTTGAGCTTGTGGTGACAAATACAATTTTTCCAAAATTCTAACTTGTATGTGAATGCTTGAATTTTATCATTGGCCATACATAATATGAGTTGTTTTTCTTTAAGTGACAGACTTTGTTCATTTTTGAGAGAATGTCTGCCAAATACACAGGTCTGAATAAGCATAGTTTAACTGCCTGTTGTTCTTTCAAGTAAAAATGGTGTTCCATAGAAAATAGAATGTAGTTCAGCTTACAATCCAGTCACACAAATGTTTTTCCTTGGGATGGCCATTGTACTTCATCATATTTCAGCAGAAGGGTTTCCATACTTCCCATTTTGTCATGGAGAATATAAGACAGATATGTACTCAAGGGATATGATTTAATAAAATTAATCATTTTTATTGCTTAATCAAGAACATTCTTAAGTAAAACTAGCATTTTTTTTCTTCTGTGAATGAATGGAGGAAGAATAGAACAGCTAATGCTATAGGTTGTTGTCCCAACCATGATTCATCTTAAGGCACCAGTAGTTTTACCTCCATTTCTTTCATACCATCAATGCAAATGTCAATACAGTAAAAAAGATAAATAACAGTTTTACCATGAAACTAGTTTTGATCTTGTGAACCCCAAGGGTCTGAGGACCACACTTTGAAGACCAACGGTCTAGAAAGAAAAATAATTACTCAAGTACACAGGTAAACTGACCCACCCCAAAGGGTCAAGAATGGCCTCATGAATATTTAAAGGTAGACCAGAAATGCACATGCCAGTGACCCAGACAAACCAAGGGCAGGGTAGGGGAAGTGAGTGCCAGGTATAAGCAGTAGGGTATGTGAAAGCTGGAAAAGACAGGCAGGCTGGAGGAACAAGTGTGTTTGGGTGATACTCAAAGAATCACAGAGAGAGTAGTAGGTGATGAGATCATATATGTGGGCAAGTCCAGCCTGTGAACAGACCTACAAATGTGTCGAGGGCATCAGATCACCTCTGTTTGCTCCTGAAAATGTTTAACCTGAATCTAATCATAAGCAGACAACCAGAAAAATCCAATTTAAGATTCATTCTGCCAAACAATCTTCCTGGAATCTTAAAAAAAAATATCAAGGGGTTGAAAGACAGAAAACTGTGAAGGAAATATTCTAAATCAAAGGGGATTAGAGACATGACACCTAAAAGCATTACATAAGGACTGATGTTGAAGCTGAAACTCTAATACTTTGGCCACCTGATGCGAAGAGCTGACTCATTTGAAAAGACCCTGATGCTGGGAAAGATTGAAGGCAGGAGGAGAAGGGGACAACAGAGGATGAAATGGTTGGATGGCATCACTGACTCAATGCACATGAGTTTGAGTAAACTCTGGGAGTTGGTGATGGACAGGGAGGCCTGGCATGCTGCAGTCCGTGGGGTCGCAAAGAGTTGGACACGAATGAGTGACTGAACTGACGACTGACTGACTGAATCCTTAACTGGATCTTGATTTTTAAAAAAACCACCACCAACAGCAATAACTATAAATGACATTATTGAGATAATTAGGATAATTTGAATTCAGATTCTATGCTGTATCAAGGCTAAATTTTCTTAATGTGACAATTGTATCATGGTTATATAAGAAAATGCCTTTAAAGGTATTTAGGGGTGAAATATTAAGATGTCTGACTAATTCAGTTCTCAAATGATTCATCCAAAATTATATGTATATAGAAAGAGAAAGAGATAAAACCAATGTAGCAGAATGTTAACAATTGATGAATTTAGGTTGCAGCATGTTTTATTATTCTGACAAATTTTCGCTTGGTTTGGAAACTTTTCAAAATAAAATGTAGTATAACAAGTTTGGGCTTTATCCTAAAATCAGTGGAAGCCATGGAAAGATGTTAACCAAGGGAATCGCGTAACTAGGACTCTTAGGTCACAAGGGATCAAAACCTAATTAAAACCAGAAACTTACTGACTCACATGATCAAATATGATGGGTGGTGCTGGTCTCTGGATTTCAGAATCTGCATCTCCTCAGGTCCTACCACTCCACTCCCAAACCTTTCACTCCTTCCTGTTACTCTATAATATTGACCTCATTCTTTGCAACTGTAGAGACAATTTCCTCTGCCAGGAACCGTGGCCTCAGGGGAATGTGAGTTTATTGCCTTACTTCCTGGGAATCCTCTGCTTCCACCTGTTTGAGATTGACTAATCCCCAGCAAAACATTCTTAATGGTCGTATGCGGGCCAATCAAAGGTTCACCCCTTTGACCAATCACTGAGGCCACAGATGATAATCAGAACCCCTAGATTCTGTCCTTGCCTCAGTTCCTTCTCTTAGAAGCAGATGCCAAGATCAGATTAGATTTCCAAGAGATTTATTGGGGGAGATGCCCATAAAAGATAAACTGAAAGGTAGCAGAAGTGGTTGGGGAGACCCTTCAGGCTGTAACACAGGCCTAATGTCTGTGAAAGAAGAGAGGGAAGGATGGACAATTAGCAAGAGCCTCAGGCCACTGCATAGTTGTGAGAGTCTTCACCAAGCAAATAGAGAATTCCCAAGAAGACTGTCATTGGAAAAGTCCTACATCCAGGCAGGACTGTCCCAGCTCTAGATCCCCATCATACTCAGTCATTGGCTGCAAACAGCCTGGAGGAAGCACGGTCTTGGTATAAACACAATGGTGGATCCCAAAGTGCAGCCGCTGGAGCCTGTCAGTCAACTATGTGGGCTTTTTATTTATTTATTCATTTATTTTTTTTTAATGTGGGCTTTTTAGACAGTCTGAACTATACACCTTATGGTTGCCACATCCTGATGATGAGAAGGGAAATAGGGGGATTGAGGAAGAGATGCTGTGCAGAAAAAGGATAAAGCAATAGTTGTTAAGCTAGATTTCTCACAAAGGAAAGAATCTTATGTTTTCTCTAAGTCCTCAGTTCTTTGAATCTGTTTGTCTTTATTCAGTAATTGGTGTTTAGTAATTAAATTTAGATTTTGGGAATGATTACAAAAGAAGAGGAATGAAACAGATATTATGAAATAACAGTATGATCTTACTCAGCCGAAATGATTCCTTTGAGGCTAAAAAATGTGTGTTTGATGTGCAAAATCTGGTGTATTCAAATTTGCTTATTTTATCACTCTAACTTCCTGTGATTTCTAATTAAACTCAGGACACCTGTGAGGGTTCTTGTTTCTTGTTTAATAGTTGTGTGAATTAGTGGCAGTAGAAATAGAACTAGGTTTCATCCACATTCAAACTTTGTTCCCTACCATGGTCTCATCACATAGATAACCAGTGCTGGAACACACAAAGCCTGCATTGTCACCAAAAGGTGGATAAGACATTGAGATGAAGGACCTGATTTTGATTTGGACTAGAAAACTGTTCAAATGAAATGAGATGGTAAAAGATGGAAAATGAGTGAGAGAATTAATTCTCATGTAGGTTGATAAGGAGTCCGGGACCCTCTAGGAGGAGAAAGTGGTCTGGGGCCCTCGAGGAGGAGAAAGGAGCAACTTTTTTTTCCCTACATTCCTTTGTCTTAGTCACATAAGACATATTATCTTAAGCTCTAAGCTGTTATGGCAACAATAAATCCTAAGACTAACTTTCTTTAACTCCAGAGCTAATGATTACACAACAAAGCAACTCATGTTGCTCAAGGATATGTTTTCCTTTAAGCTCTGTACTAATGATTACTTAACAAAGATGTATCTTGCTCAAGGACAAGGTTCTCCTTCTTAACAAGAACCTTCTGACTAATACTATTATCTTAAGATGTATGTGGGAGTGAGTCTGGTGAGACCTTTCTATTGTCAGTAACCAACTGAAAAAGTGGGGCTTTAGCGCCACCCAAACTAGTGAGTGGGGCACTCTCTGCCCCCTTCTGATGTCTAGGTCAGAAGCTTTCTCTATCTGTTTCTCACTGTAATAAAACTTTTACCACATGGAGCGCTGAGTGCTGAAGCCTCATTTCTGGTCCTGAAGCTAAATTCTTTTCTTTAGAGATCACAAATCTAACACCGTTCACTGTAAGCTATCAAGAGTATTGTGGTTCCTCAAAAAATTAAACATAGAGTTACTTTATGATCTGGCAGATCCATTTCTATACTTCAGAGAATTGAAAGCAGGAACTTAAACAGGTATCTGTACATCCATGTTCATAGCAGCATCATTCATAATAGCCAAAATGTGAAAGTGTCCATTGATTGATGAATGGATAAAGAATATGTAGTATATACATTTAATAGAACCTTCAGTTCAGTTCAGTCCCTCAGTCGTGTCCGACTTTGCGACCGCATGAATCGCAGCACTCCAGGCCTCCCTGTCCATCACCAACTCCCGGAATTTACTCAGACCCATGTCCATGGAGTAGGTGATGCCATCCAGCCATCTCATCCTCTGTCGTCCCCTTTTCCTCCTGCCCCCAATCCCTCCCAGCATCAGGGTCTTTTCCGGTGAGTCAACTCTTCTCATGAGGTGGCCAAAGTACTGGAATTTCAACTTCAGCATCAGTCCTTCCAATGAACACCCAGGACTGATCTCCTTTAGGATGGACTGGTTGGATCTCCTTGCAGTCCAAGGGACTCTCAAGAGTCTTCTCCAACACCATAGTTCAAAAGCATCAATTTTTCAGCGCTCAGCTTTCTTCACAGTCCAACTCTCACATCCATACATGACTACTGGAAAAACCATAGCCTTGACCAGATGGACCCTTGTTGGCAAAGTAATGTCTCTGCTTTTTAATATGCTGTCTAGGTTGGTCATAACTTACCTTTCAAGGAGTAAACGTCTTTTAATTTCATGGCTGCAATCACTATCTGCAGTGATTTTAGAGCCCAAGAAATAAAGTCTGACACTGTTTCCACTGTCTCCCCATCTATTTCCCATGAAGTGATGGGACCAGATGCCATGATCTTAGTTTTCTGAATGTTAAGCTTTAAGCCAACTTTTTCACTCTCCTCTTTCACTTTCATCAAGAGGCTTTTTAGTTCCTCTTCACTTTCTGCCATAGGGTGATGTCATCTGCATATCTGAGGTTATTGATATTTCTCCCTGCAATCTTGATTCCAGTTTGTGCTTATCTTATTCAGCCTTAAAAAGGAAAGAAATTCTATTTTTCTAAAATAGAAGTATAGATGATTTACAATATTTTATTAGTTTCAGGTTTACAATATAGTAATTCAATATTTTTATAGATTATACTCCATTTAAAGTTATTATAAAATAATAGCTTGTTTGTATCTCTCAATTGCCTATCCCTTATTTTGCTCCTCCCCACTTCCTTCTCCCTACTGGTAATCACTAGATTTCTCTCTGTATTGGTGAATCTGTTTCTGTTTTGTTATATTCGTTGTTTTATTTTTGTTCTTGTTCTTCAGTCACTAAGTCATGTTCAACTATTTGTGACCCCATGGACTGCAGCATGCCAGGCTTCCCTGTTCTTCACCATCTCCCAGAGTTTATTCAAACTCATGTCCATTGAGTCAGTGATGTCATCTAACCATCTCATTCTCTGTTCCCTTCTCCTCCTGCCTTCAGTCTCTCCCAGCATCAGGGTCTTTTCCAATGAGTCTGCTCTTTGCGTCAGTATTGGAGCTTCAGTTTCAGCACCAGTCCTTCCAATGAATATTCAGGGATTCCACATATAAGTGATAACAGAGTATTTGTCTTTCTTATCTGACTTGTTTCACTGAACTTAATACCCTCTAGGTCCATCCATATTGTTGCAAATGGCAGAATTTCTTTTTTTAATGGTTAAGTAATATTCTGTTCTCTCTCTATATATATAACAGCATCTCTATCCATTCATAAGTTGATGGGCAATTGGGTTTCTTCCATATCTTGGCTATTGTAAATAAAGCTACTGCGAACACTGGGGTATGTGTATCCTTCTGAATTACTGTTTGTTTGTTTTTTCCATATATATACTTATGAGTGGAATTGCTGGATCATATGGTAGTTCTATTTTAGTTTCTTGAAAAGTTTCCACACTGTTTCTCATACTGGTTTCACCAATCTACAATCTCATCAACAAGGTACTAGGGTTCTTTTTTCCATATGCCCCCCAACATTTGTTATTTGTAGACATTTTTGATGATAGCCATTCTGACAGATGTAAAGTGTTATCTCATTATGGTTTTGATTTGCACTCCTCTGTGGATTAGTGCTAGGGAGCATTTTTTCTTGTGATTGTATATCTTCTTTGGGAAGACGTCTATTCAGGTCTTCTGCCCATTTTTAATTGAGTTGTTTATTTTTGATGTTGAGTTGTATGAGATGTTTATATATTTTGGCTATTAACCCCTTATAGCTCAGTTACTCAGTCCTGTCTAACACTTTGCAACCCCATGAACTGTAGCTCGAAAGATTTCTCTGTTCATGGATTTTTCCAGGCAAGAATACTGGAGTGGGTTGCCATTTCCTTTTCCAAGGGATCTTCCCATGCAGGGATTGAACCCACATATCTTGTATCTTTTGCATTGGCAGGTGGATTCTTTACCAATGAGCCACCAGGGAAGCCTTGTAGGTCATATCATTTGCAAATGTTTTCTCCCATTCAATAGAGCTATTTAAAAATTTTGTCAATGGTTTCCTTTGTTGTGCAAAAGCTTCTAAACTTAATTTGGTGTTGTTTATTTTTGCTTCTGTTTCTTTTGCCTTAGGAGACAAATACAAAAAAACAAAACAAAACAAAAAAAAACAAAAAACCCCAAAATACTGCTATGATTTACAAAGAGTGAACTGCTTATATTCTCTTCTAGGATTTTTATGGTTTCAGGTCTAACATTTAGGCTTTGATCCATTTTGAGTTTATTTTTACATGTGATGTGAAGAAACTTTCTAATTTCATTCTTTTACATGTAACTGTCTAGTTTTCCCAGCATGACCTGTTGAAGAGACTCTTCTCCATTGTATATTCTTGCCTCCTTAAAAAGGAAGGAATTTCTGACATATATCACTACATCGACGAATCCTGAGGACATTCTGCTAAGTGAAATAAGCCAGTCACTAAAAGGCAAATGCTATATGATTCCACTTATATGAGTTACCTAAAGTAGCCAAATTCATAGAAACAGGAAGTAAAATGCTAATGTTAGGGGTCATGCGGAGGGGATAATAAAAAATGAAATGGGACCACTTTGGAAAGCCATGAGAGTGGATCAACTAAAGATGAGTTTAAGTATATTCTAGAACCCAGCAATCACAATCATTGGTATATGCCCATGATAACTGAATGAATTTGTTCATCAAAAGACAGGTGCAAGGATGTTTATGCCAACACTATTCACCTGGTCAGAAACAGTCAGATGTCCACCTGTGGGAGGATATATAATTATTCATATAGTGGAATGCCATATAGCAATGGAAATGAGCATACTACTGCTACACGTAACTTGAATGAGTCTCAGAAACATGAAGTTGGGCAAAAGTGATTCCATTATAAAGAAGAGAAACTAATCTCTGGTGTCAAATATTAGAATAATGCTTACTTCTGGGGAGGAAGTGGAGGGTCGACTTGGAGGGAGCATGAGGGTGATGCCTGGATACTGATAGTGACCTATTTTCTGATCTGGATGGTGGTCACATGGGTGTGTCCACCTTGTGAAATTTAATTGAACTCTACATGTATCATACTTTTCTGCATCTTTACCTTCACTTTTGAAAGTTCGTTAAAATAGTGGATCAGGAGTAATTAGGCTTCTAAAGTCACTGTAGAGTTTGAAATTAGTCTTTACGTAATTAGCAATCAGAATTTATATAGTGGAGAGTTTTGGACCCAACTGTGGGAAGACAGAGAGCTTTTCTGCATAAAGAACATATCAACTGTGTGACTATGTAGTAGTTAGCATTTTAAAAATATGCTTCATGTTAAACAAAAACCTTTTATGCACATTCACTCTTCATAATAAATCTGAGTAGCAATTGTTACAATTGCTACCTTCCAGGTGAGAAGTCTAGCACTCAGAAAACTCAGTGACCTACAAAAATGTCTCAACCAGTAGGCAGTAGATTCAGAATTAAGCCTAGGTAAGCTGGACCCCCAGCTTATACTGGCTAATCCTCTCCACTCTGCCTCCAAGTATCTTTTAGTATCTTTTAGTATTTAGGGCAGTGTCCTCTCATCCATGTGATATTGTGCTTGGGGAGTGTGGTTCTGCCTTTATTATCTATATATTTCTATTGTAGAGAAAAAATTCTATGATTTTCCTTGGTGCCTACTCTGTTTACCAATTAGATTTAAATTTTTATTGTTTTAATTTTTAATTGAGTGCCTTATTAGAATTTCAATACAATAGTTATTTTTATTTAGACTTTTATATTATAAAAATGTGTAATGATTTGGAAAGGAAATTGAGAAACTAAGAAGTCAGCCATAATCCTGTCATCCCATTTTAATGGTAGCATTCCTTCTTAGATCTGCTTTTGTGTGTTTATTTTTCCCACTTTTTCCAGTCAGCAATACATATCTTAGAGTCTATAAAACTACATTTATAGAAATAACTTTTTGTGTTGAGAGTAAAATTATTAAAAATTACAAACTGCAAAAACATGAAGAAAAATGAAAATTAATTTAATTGTACAACTGAGCAAGAACCAATACTAACAACTTTCCTATGAATACATAATATTCATTTAGAAATTGGAATTGTACTCTACATACAAAATTGTATCCTGCTTTTTGTCTTGCTTACTTTCTCCCAGGCCACCAAATATTCTTTGAAACCACAAATTAAAAAATATCATTGGAATACAGTTGATTTACAAAGATATGTCAATTTCAGGTGTACAGCAAAGTGAATTAGTTATACATATACATATATCCACTTTTTTAAGATTCTTTTCCCACATAGGTTATTAGATACTGTTGAATAAGTTTCCCTGTGCTATATAGTAGGTCCTTATTAGTTATCTATTTTTTTTTTTTTTAATTTTTTTATTAGTTGGAGGCTAATTACTTCACAACATTTCAGTGGGTTTTGTCATACATTGATATGAATCAGCCATAGATTTACACTTATTCCCCATCCCGATCCCCCCTCCCACCTCCCTCTTCACCCGACTCCTCTGGGTCTTCCCAGTGCACCAGGCCCGAGCACTTGTCTCATGCATCCCACCTGGGCTGGTGATCTGTTTCACCATAGATAGTATACATGCTGTTCTTTTGAAACATCCCACCCTCACATTCTCCCACAGAGTTCAAAAGTCTGTTCTGTATTTCTGTGTCTCTTTTTCTGTTTTGCATATAGGGTTATCATTACCATCTTTCTAAATTCCATATATATGTGTTAGTATGCTGTAATGTTCTTTATCTTTCTGGCTTACTTCACTCTGTATAATGGGCTCCAGTTTCATCCATCTCATTAGGACTGATTCAAATGAATTCTTTTTGACAGCTGAGTAATATTCCATGGTGTATATGTACCACAGCTTCCTTATCCATTCATCTGCTGATGGGCATCTAGGTTGCTTCCATGTCCTGGCTATTATAAACAGTGCTGCAATGAACATTGGGGTGCACGTGTCTCTTTCAGATCTGGTTTCCTCAGTGTGTATGCCCAAAAGTGGGATTGCTGGGTCATATGGCAGTTCTATTTCCAGTTTTTTAAGGAATCTCCACACTGTTTTCCATAGTGGCTGTACTAGTTTGCATTCCCACCAACAGTGTAAGAGGGTTCCCTTTTCTCCACACCCTCTCCAGCATTTATTGCTTGTAGTCTTTTGGATAGCAGCCATCCTGACTGGCATGTAATGGTACCTCATTGTGGTTTTGATTTGCATTTCTCTAATAATGAGTGATGTTGAGCACCTTTTCATGTGTTTGTTAGCCATCTGTATGTCTTCTTTGGAGAAATGTCTGTTTAGTTCTTTGGCCCATTTTTTTGATTGGGTCATTTATTTTTCTGGAATTGAGCTTCAGGAGTTGCTTGTATATTTTTGAGATTAATCCTTTGTCTGTTTCTTCATTTGCTATTATTTTCTCCCAATCTGACGGCTGTCTTTTCACCTTACTTATAGTTTCCTTTGTAGTGCAAAAGCTTTTAAGTTTCATTAGATCCCATTTGTTTAGTTTTGCTTTTATTTCCAATATTCTGGGAGGTGGGTCATAGAGGATCTTGCTGTGATTTATGTCAGAGAGTGTTTTGCCTATGTTCTCCTCTAGGAGTTTTATAGTTTCTGGTCTTACATTTAGATCTTTAATCCATTTTGAGTTTATTTTTGTGTATGGTGTTAGAAAGTGTTCTAGTTTCATTCTTTTACAAGTGGTTGACCAGTTTTCCCAGCACCACTTGTTAAAGAGGTTGTCTTTTTTCCATTGTATATCCTTGCCTCCTTTGTCGAAGATAAGGTGTCCATAGGTTCGTGGATTTATCTCTGGGCTTTCTATTCTGTTCCATTGATCTATATTTCTGTCTTTGTGCCAGTACCATACTGTCTTGATGACTGTGGCTTTGTAGTAGAGTCTGAAGTCAGGCAGGTTGATTCCTCCAGTTCCATTCTTCTTTCTCAAGATTACTTTGGCTATTCGAGGTTTTTTGTATTTCCACACAAATTGTGAAATTCTTTGGTCTAGTTCTGTGAAAAATACCGTTGGTAGCTTGATAGGGATTGCATTGAATCTATAGATTGCTTTGGGTAGAATAGCCATTTTGACAATATTGATTCTTCCAATCCATGAACACGGTATGTTTCTCCATCTGTTTGTGTCCTCTTTGATTTCTTTCATCAGTGTTTTATAGTTTTCTATGTATAGGTCTTTTGTTTCTTTAGGTAGATATACTCCTAAGTATTTTATTCTTTTTGTTGCAATGGTGAATGGTATTGTTTCCTTAATTTCTCTTTCTGTTTTTTCATTGTTAGTATATAGGAATGCAAGGGATTTCTGTGTGTTAATTTTATATCCTGCAACTTTACTATATTCATTGATTAGTTCTAGTAATTTTCTGGTAGAGTCTTTAGGGTTTTCTATGTAGAGGATCATGTCATCTGCAAACAGTGAGAGTTTCACTTCTTCTTTTCCTATCTGGATTCCTTTTACTTCTTTTT
The DNA here is from genome assembly GCF_910594005.1 of Cervus elaphus. NCBI lineage: Eukaryota > Metazoa > Chordata > Mammalia > Artiodactyla > Cervidae > Cervus > Cervus elaphus. The sequence continues at coordinate 80,927,416 of NC_057833.1, forward strand.
CTGCTCTGATTGCTGTGGCCAAAACTTCCAACACTATGTTGAACAGTAGTGGTGACAGTGGGCACCCTTGTCTTGTTCCTGATTTCAGGGGGAATGCTTTCAATTTTTCACCATTGAGGGTGATGCTTGCTGTGGGTTTGTCATATATGGCTTTTATAATGTTGAGGTATGTTCCTTCTATTCCTGCTTTTTGGAGAGTTTTAATCATAAATGAGTGTTGAATTTTGTCAAAGGCTTTCTCTGCATCTATTGAGATAATCACATGGTTTTTATCTTTCAATTTGTTAATGTGGTGTATTACGTTGATTGATTTGCGGATATTGAAGAATCCTTGCATTCCTGGGATAAAGCCCACTTGGTCGTGGTGTATGATTTTTTTAATATGTTGTTGGATTCTGTTTGCTAGAATTTTGTTAAGGATTTTTGCATCTATGTTCATCAGTGATATTGGCCTGTAGTTTTCTTTTTTTGTGGCATCTTTGTCTGGTTTTGGAATTAGGGTGATGGTGGCCTCATAGAATGAGTTTGGAAGTTTACCTTCTTCTGCAATTTTCTGGAAGAGTTTGAGTAAGGTAGGTGTTAGCTCTTCTCTAAATTTTTGGTAGAATTCAGCTGTGAAGCCATCTGGTCCTGGGCTTTTGTTTGCTGGAAGATTTTTGATTACACTTTCGATTTCCTTGCCTGTGATGGGTCTGTTAAGATCTTCTATTTCTTCCTGGTTCAGTTTTGGAAACCCAAGGCGAAACACCCCAAGACACATATTAATCAAACTAACAAAGATCAAACACAAAGAACAAATATTAAAAGCAGCAAGGGAAAAACAACAAATAACACACAAAGGGATTCCCATAAGGATAACAGCTGATCTATCAATAGAAACCCTCCAGGCCAGAAGGGAATGGCAGGACGTCCTGAAAGTAATGAAAGAGAATAACCTACAACCTAGATTACTGTATCCAGCAAGGATCTCATTCAGATATGAAGGAGAACTCAAAAGCTTTACAGATAAGCAAAAGCTGAGAGAATTCAGCACTACCAAACCAGCTCTTCAACAAATGCTAAAGGATCTTCTCTAGACAGGAAATGCAGAAAGGTTGTATAAACATGAACCCAAAACAACAAAGTAAATGGCAACGGGACCACACCTATCAATAATTACCTTAAATGTAAATGGGTTGAATGCCCCAACCAAAAGACAAAGATTGGCTGAATGGATACAAAAACAAGACCCCTATATATGCTGTCTACAAGAGACCCACCTCAAAACAAGAGACACATACAGACTGAAAGTGAAGGGCTGGAAAAAAAATATTTCATGCAAACGGAGACCAAAAGAAAGCAGGAGTCGCAATACTCATATCAGATAAAATAGACTTTCAAATAAAAGCTGTGAAAAGAGACAAAGAAGGACACTACATAATGATCAAAGGATCAATCCAAGAAGAAGATATAACAATTATAAATATATATGCACCCAACATAGGAGCACCGCAATATGTACGGCAAACACTAACGAGTATGAAAGAGGAAATTAATAGTAACACAATAATAGTGGGAGACTTTAATACCCCACTCACAACTATGGATAGATCAACTACACAGAAAATTAACAAGGAAACACAAACTTTAAATGACACAATGGACCAGCTAGACCTAATTGATATCTATAGGACATTTCACCCCAAAACAATCAACTTCACCTTTTTCTCAAGTGCACATGGAACCTTCTCCAGAATAGATCACATCCTGGGCCATAAATCTGGTCTTGGAAAATTCAAAAAAATTGAAATCATTCCAGTCATCTTTTCTGACCACAGTGCAGTAAGATTAGATCTCAATTACAGGAAAAAAATTGTTAAAAATTCAAACACATGGAGGCTAAATAACACACTTCTGAATAACCAACAAATCATAGAAGAAATCAAAAAAGAAATCAAAATATGTATAGAAATGAATGAAAATGAAAACACAACAACCCAAAACCTATGGGACACTGTAAAAGCAGTGCTAAGGGGAAAGTTCATAGCATTACAGGCTTACATCAAGAAACAAGAAAAAAGCCAAATAAATAACCTAACTCTACACCTAAAGCAATTAGAGAAGGAAGAAATGAAGAACCCCAGGGTTAGCAGAAGGAAAGAAATCTTAAAAATCAGGGCAGAAATAAATGCAAAAGAAACTAAAGAGACCATAGCAAAAATCAACAAAGCTAAAAGCTGGTTTTTTGAAAAAATAAACAAAGTTGACAAACCATTAGCAAGACTCATTAAGAAGCAAAGAGAGAAGAACCAAATTAACAAAATTAGAAATGAAAATGGAGAGATCACAACAGACAACACTGAAATACAAAGGATCATAAGAGACTACTACCAGCAGCTCTATGCCAATAAAATGGACAACTTGGATGAAATGGACAAATTCTTAGAAAAGTTATCTATTTTATATAATAGTGTGTATATGTTAATTCCAATCTCCCAGTTTATCACTCCTTTCCCCTTGGTAGCCATAGGTTTGTTTTCTATATCTATGACTCTATTTTTGGTTTGTAAATAAGTTCATTTGTATCATTTTTTAAAAATTCCACCTGTAAGTATTATCATATTTGTCTTTGTCTGACTTACTTCACTTAGTATGGCAGTCTCTAGGTCTATCCATATTGCTGCAAATGGCATTATTTTTATTCTCTTTTAATGACTGAGCAATGTTTCATGATATATATATATATACCATATACATATACATCTTCTTTATCTTTGAAGTGAAGTGAAGTTGTTGTCATGTCCAACTCTTTGCAACTCCATGGACTGTAGCCTACCAGGATTCTCCATCCATGGGATTTTCCAGGCAAGAGTACTGGAGTGGGTTGCCATTTCCTTCTCCTATGGACATTTAGGTTGCTTCCATGTCTTGGCTATTATAAATAATGCTGCAATGAACATTGGGGTGCATGTATTTTTTCAAATTATAGTTTTCTCTGGGATATGCCCAGAGCAGGATTGCTGAATCATGTGGTATTTCTAGATGTAGGTTTTTAAAGAAGCCTTCACACTGTTCTCCATAATGGTTATATCAGCTTACATTCCCAAAATGGTGGAGGAGGATTCCTTGTTCTCTATAGTCTCTCTAGTATTTATTTTTTGTAGATTTTTTAACATTTGCCATTTTGATCAGTGTGACATGATACCTCATTATAGTTTTGATTTGCATTTCTCTAATAATTAGTGATGTTTAACATCTTTTCATATGCTTTCTGGCCATCTGTCTTCTTTTAGATGTTCTGCCCATTTTCTGATGGGTTTTCTGCTTTTTTGATATTGATCTGTATGAGTTTGTGTATCACTTGTCAATTGCTTCATTTGCAAATGTTTTCTCCCATTCAGCGGCTGTCTTTTTGTTTTGTCTATGGTTTCTTTTGCTATACAAAGTTTTAAAATTTAATTAGGTCCCATTTGTCTATTTTTGTTTTTATTTTCATTAAGGATGTAGATCAAAAAAGATATTGCTGCAATTCATGTCAAAGAATATTCTTCCTATGTTTTCCTCTAAGAATTTATAGTATATGGCCTTAAATTTAGGTCTTTTGAGTTTATTTTTTCTATGGTATTAGAGAATGTCTTAATTTCATTCTTTTAACATGTAGCTGTCCAACTTTCCCAGCACCAGTTATTGAAGAGGCTGTCTTTTTTGCAATGTATATTCTTGCCTCTTTTGTAATAGTTCAGTTGACCATAGGTGTATGGGTTTATCTTTGGACTTTTTATCCTGTTCCACTGATGTATATTTCTGTTTTTGTGCCAGTACTAAGTTGCTTTGATTACTGTAGCTTTATAGTATATTCTGAAATCAGGGAGCCTGATTCCTCCAATAAAGTTTTCTTTCTCAAGAAATTGCTTTGGCTATTCAGGGTCTTTTCTGTGAAAACACAGTTTTAATGGACTATCACAGCTATTGTATACAAATATTTTAAAGGAATTTGCCTGCATAAGCTTTTCATTCTTAATGTTCTCTTCTAGTCTATTACATATATAAATGCAGTGTAGTTTTTATAGAATTTCAAAGATTACAAGGTTACTAAGGGTAGAAACCACTTGAAATAAAGTATAGAATCTAGCCTGAACCAAAATGACGCTGCACCAAAGGTGTTCATCAAAGTGGGGAACAATCCAGTGAGAATTTTGGATTGTGGTTATCTATTAGTTCTGGGTTAAAGAATCTATGGAAACTGATATATATATATATATATATATATATATATATATATATATATACTTATAAAGATAAAAGAATCTCTGCATATCAAATAGTCTTTGGCTATGTCCCAATTATTTTCAGATTTACTTATGTACCCACTGGCCTACTTTGCCAGAAATTTGCCCACAACCAAGTTTCTTTGTGGCATCCCCTGGTGGGTGTGGGTCCTAGTGCTGGCACAATTGCTGGGCTGCCACAAGCTTACAGAACTCTCCAGCTCCTGGCTCACCCTGTTCCACTGAAACTGCTTTAAGTTTCCTGAAGGCTCTGAGTCAAAACCAGACAGAAGAGGAATTCCCACTCTTTCCCATTCCAAGAAAAGTCAAATTTCTTCCTTCTCACTTTCCTTTTAGTAAAAATCTTTACCCCTCTTGCTAGGGAGAGGCTTTGTTTTCTTGGCCTCAAGAAAACTCCATCTAATCTTGGTCTGCCTCCCATAGTCTGATTCATTCTTTCTTATCTAGGATTTTCATCTAGAGTGACAGATGCCCCATAGTGTAAATAGGTCAAATTTATCTCACCTAAAATTAAAAAACAAAAGTGTGTGGGAACAATGAGCCACAACTTGTGTTCTAATCAGTTTCAGGCTGCTCACTTGGGAATACTGAGGAACAGAGGGAGATAAAAATTGTAAAACCAGGCCAACACTTGAAGTCCAAATAACAATCTCCTTGCCAGTCTCTACTCCTCTAAATTCATCATAATGAGGAATACCCTCCAACTTGAAAGCAAAGATTTAGTTAAAATAGCTGGCTATCCAAACAAGTTACTTTCAGCAAGAGGAGCAGTGTTCGGCTTCATTGCTATTTATTTTAGGCTTAAAATGATACAGACAAGTGTTCAGAAACATAAAGACTCTAGAGGGTATTGTGTATTCAGATCCACATTTAACAAATTATGGGTGTTCTGTATGTTGTGAATTTAGCAGGTAAAGGAAGTTTAGCAGTCTCCCTAAACTGTGACTTTAGCAGTCTCAACATAAAACTGCATCTTGTTGGCAACACCAATGGAAATAAACAAATACACAGCTGCTTCATTAAACTTAAATATTATTTATGACTCTGTAAATATAAATAAGATTTTGCTAGAATTGTGTGCCCCTGTGGTTGTAGCTTTCTATAAAAATGACCCAGAACATCATACCTTCTAAGATTATCTTGCATTTGCCATGTTTGCCTGAAAATGAAAAAAGGAAATTTTAATTATGGCAATGAGCTCTATTGTGAATGGCAAGAACGCCATACTTGCCTTCAACTACCCACAGTATCCTTTATTTCTTCCCCAGCCCTCCCCCCTGCTCTGAACTCTTTCACTCCCAAGGCCCTGAATCCATTATTTCCTTGGTATACACTAGAATTACTAGAATTAAGTGCCCTGTGAATATCTGTACAATAGGGGAGGAAAGAACTGGAGAAAAAAACACAAGGGATGTTAAAAAAACAATTTGGAGGAAGTAAAATAAAAGTGTTCCACAGAAATCAATATGGTAATACAAAGGAGAAGCCTGTTCAATAGTGTTTTAAAAATCATAGAGCCTGAGATGTATGGAGAGAGTAACATGGAAACTTACACTACCATATGTAAAATAGATAACCAACGGGAATTTGCTGTATGTCTCAGGAAACCCAAACAGGGGCTCAATGTAGAGGGGTGGGGTGGGGAGGGGAATGGGAGGGAGGTTCAAAAGGGAGGGGATATATGTATACCTATGGCTGATTCATGCTGAGGTTTGACAGAAAACAACAAAATTCTGTAAAGCAATTATCCTTCAATTAAAAAAGAAATAAAATTAAAGTAAAAAATCATATAGCCTAATTTAATTTAAAAGAGATTCGATCCTTGCCAAAATGGCCACATGATTATAATGTGTGTATCCTCAAATGAAAAATAACCAATGTTTTCGCTTTTTGAGTCAAATGTAATTTCTGATTAGACCCCTCCTGAACTCGCTAACAAATTATGATCAGAGAAGAAGCCCAATAAAAGTTTGGAGTTTGGTTGAGTTTAAAATCTGATTTTATGATTCATTTATACTTAGAGATGTTGTTATTTCTCTCCTCTGATTTCAAATGGAACAGCAACCAGGGACTGAAACTAATGTTATAAGTAACAGTTAAGTTATAACAGTGAAGTTTCCCTGTTAAGAAACAAGAAGATCCCTCAATCTTTGAATAGAATATAAATCATGTCAGAATAATAGAGTGAATAATGTCTCTTCTCAATAGCTAAATCAATTGCCAAAATCTTGAAAGTTTTCCTGACATAAAGAATTAAACTTTTGAAATATCTGTCCTAGTTATTATCTCTTAGGTTAGAAGTCCAGTCACCCATCCCTACTTTGGAGAAATGCACCCCCCTCGCCCATGATCTAATGGCACAGCTGCAGTTGATTAGCTGGGGGCAGCTGGGAGACCTGATCAAACAGGAATTTGGAATTAAGACTGAGAGCAAGCAGGATTAAGGACGGTGAAACTAGTAAGGTGTTGACTCAGAAGTTATTAATAGTAGCTGTTAAACCATGAGGACTACAAAATAGAAAAAGCTGGGAAACAGAATAGGAGAGAATTTGGGGGCTTCACCAGAGCATTCTGGAGTAATCTCAGGTTCCAGTGTATTCCTGAAATCCAGCTAGAGTTTTTTGTTTTTTTGTTCCATTACATAGGTTTTTTTTGTTGTTGTTGTTCCATTATGACCACTGTCATCTATATAATAAACTCTCTTTTCAACTAAAATTAAATCCAAGGGGCTCCTCTTACTTTCAACCAAGAAAGGTCCCAGACAACTTTTGGAAATAAACTTTTATAATTATTTATTTAAAGCTAAGACCATTCCTGTTTTAAACACAGACAGGCTTGATATGAGCATTAATATTAATTTTGATATTTTAAAATGATGGCAGATAATTAAAAACATTATGTTCCTCTACAAAACAATAAAATAACAAGCTTATTGAAAACAGGGAAGGAAACTTTATGTCTTCCCTTAAAAACTAATCAATAATTAAAAAAAAAATTCATATTCATCAGTCTTTCCTAATGTCTTCGAAAAGACATTAGGGAACAAGTCTTCCCTACTTGTGTAGCAAAATGTATTGCTATGACTCTATCACGAACATATCATAATACATAGTAAACAGTTATCATTCCACACAGTCTATTTCATCTCTACTCTGGACTCTGACATTGGGGATATGAGGTTGGAGAGACTACAAATGCAGTCCTTAAGGGAAGACAAACATAATGTGTCACACGGGACTCTCCTTATTGCTTCAATGAGCCTACCTATTAGAGAGAGGGCCAGGGCTGCCTCCACAGGAATTGCTGAGAGACAGCAAAGTCAACCCTGTGACTCCTAGTCTTTCATCTAAATTCAACATGAATAAGAGAAACCTGGATTGATTATTTTATTGAAAAAGAATTTCTTTGATATTAATTTATAGGAGTAGTGAGCTTTATGGTTATTCCCTTCCATTCCTACTGCTTCCCTTTAAGAAAAGTTGGAGCTGTGAGGACTAGGAGGGCAAGAAATATGGCATATTCTCTATGTGAACACACATAGTGAATATTCTAAGTCTCATTTGGAGGCTGGTGGAGGTAACAGCACTGTTCTTCAAAATGAGAGATGGTTGTAATTTGAATGTCCCACAATTCCAGAGTTTGCTAGGGCAAGAGTACAAAAGTGTACTGCTGGGCAAAGCAGCCTCTGCAGAAGGGCAGCTAAGCCAGAGTCATCCTGCAAGGATCCAGTGTCAGAGGGCTGGTCCCACAGCATGAGGGAACCTGAGCTATTTTGCTGGAACACAGAAGTTGAAGAGTGAAGGGTTCACAGAATAGTGAATGTTTGGATGATGAGGTCATGTCCACAAAGATTACTGAAGAATCTACCAATGTGGTTATGAAAGAGCCAGCATTTGAAGGTGGGCATTCAATAGTCAAATGAAAGCTACAAATAGGACCAGTTAGACAAATAGAACTTTTCCTCTTTTCTTCACACCCTCCCTGAGCCCAATCTTGGAGATGCTATAAGTGGAAACAGAATTGGATTAAAGATGGAAATGCTGACATTGAACGTGACTACTGTTGGGCTATCCAACCATCTCATCCTCTGTCATCCCCTTCTCTTGACTTCAAGCTTTCCAGCATCAGGATCTTTTCTAATGAGTCAGTTCTTGAAATGGTTGGATGGCATCACTGACTCAATGGGCATAAGTTTGAGCAAACTCTGGGAGTTGGTGATGGACAGGGAAGCCTGGTGTGCTGCAGTCCCTGGGGTCACAAAGAGTTGGACACAACTGAGTGACTGAGCTGAAATGTTGGGCTGCACCTTGCAGATCTGCAAGATTTGTCGTTGCTAGCCTTGAAACTGAAGAAAGAGCACAGAGACAGCAACAGAGACATAAAATGTTTATTGGATAGGGAACCTTACAAAAGGGAATCAGCAAAAGTTCCTGGAGTGACACCCCACCATGTATGGCCAATGGCAAGCAGCATATGGTAGCAACCTTCTACTCTGGGCAGAGGGAGGATACTGCTTATAGGGGGGATTGATATCAGGTTGGTTCACATTTACCAGGCAAACCAGCAACTCGGGTAGGGGTCAGGAAGCTACTGATTAAGCCTTATAATTAAGAGGATTGGCTAGTCATGTGAGTGAAGCAGGGCCTGGTCAAGCAGGGGATGTATAGAGATCAAGGGAACAGCCATCTTGAATGACCAGACCTTTTAACTGCATTTCTTAATGTCTGAAAGCAAGACTGTTCTTTAATACCTGAAGATGTTAAAAGCATATGCCTTAGATGTTACAGGGAAGAAGTGAGATCTACCAGTGTTTAAAAGCATTGGTGGGAGAAAAAGTAAAATTCAGCTAATTCAATAGACCAGTCAAACAAGTATAGAGATAATTATGAGAACTGTCTAAGTGTTGCTATCCAGGTGAATATGGGCTGTCATAGAGAAAACTTGGGGGCAACTGAGTGAGTTTCAGTGGAACAAGAAATTCTTCCCAGAATTAGTGAGTTGAAATAACAAATGGGAGTTTTCCAGTAAAAAAAAGAAAGAAAGATTGGAGGGGAAGGGCAGCTGGGCAAAAGCAGAGGCAGGTACAAATTTCTAAAAGCAAGAGAAACAATAGGCCTTTTGAGAAATTACAATTAATTATGTTTTGAATATAGACTCTGATCAGGGAGAAGTGCAAGGTGATGAATCATATACTATAGTAAGGAGCTTGCATGTAATCCTGGAGTCTGTGGGAATCCATAAAGTAGCATTTTTAAGCAGGGAAGGAGTATTGTGAAAGATCATTCTAGCTGCTGTGTTCTGAGACACCTGGAGCTGCATCCAACGTGTTAAGGAGCTCTGACTATAATCAGGATGAAGGATGCTGATAGTTTAAACTAGAACTAAGGGAATGGCAATGAGAATGGAGAGAAGGTACCAGATATCAGAGCTCTTCAGGGAATAAAGTTTGAAAGGCTTGGGGGTGGACTGAATGAAGGAGTAAGTAGAAGGAAGTGTTAAGGATGCATGTTTCCAGCATGGACAACCAGAGTTATTCAATTGTTGGGGTACAGACATTGTAGTAACTGGCAAGGTAACTGGATTGTATGGGAAATTGAAAGAGTGAGTGTAGACAGCTCTTTTTAAATAATTTGAAGGTTGTGAGGGGATAACAAAAGAGAGTAGTTAGAGAGAGAAGGAAGCTGGGAGCATAAAGAATGCTGAGCACCAAAGAATTAATACTTTTGAACTGTGGTGTTGGAGAAGATTCTTGAGAGTCCCTTGGACTGCAAGGAAATCAAAACAGTCAATCCCCAAGGAAATCAGTCCTGGATATTAATTGAAAGGACTGAGGCTAAAGCTGAAACTCCAATACTTTGGCCACCTGATGTGAAGAACAGACTCACTGGGAAAAACACTGATGCTGGGGAAGGAGAAGGCAGAAGGAGAAGGGAGTGACAGAGGATGAGATGGTGGGATGGCATCACTGATTCAATGGCCATGAGTTTGAGCGTGCTCTAAGAGTTGGTGATGAGCAGGGAGGCCTGGTGTGCTGCAGTCCATGGAGTCACAGAGAGTCAGACATGACTGAGTGACTGAAGTGAACTGATGCTTTGACCTAATAATACTACTTCTAAAATTTTAGTTACCCTATATGCAAAACAGAAAAAGAGACACAGATGTACAGAACAGACTTTTGGGCTCTGTGGCAGAAGGCGAGGGTGAGATGTTTCAAGAGAACAGCATCGAAACATGTATATTATCTAGGGTGAAACAGATCACCAGCTCAGGTTGGATGCATGAGACAAGTGCTCGGGCCTGGTGCACTGGGAAGACCCAGGGGGGTCTGGTAGAGAGGGAGGTGGGAGGGGGGATTGGGATGGGGAATACATGTAAATCCATGGCTAATTCATGTCAATGTATGAAAAAAAACACTACAATATTGTGAAGTAATTAGCCTCCAACTAATAAAAATAAATGAAAAAAAAAAAAAAAACACTTCCTAAGAAAAATAAATAAATAAATAAAATTTTATTTAAGGAACTGATTGAATAAAAGCATACAGGCATACATGCAAAGATATTCATGGGAGCATTATTTTTATTAATGAAAAGTAGAAAATAGATGAAATGTCTAATGATGAGTACTGATAGTTATCATATATCCATGCAATTATTAAAAATAATGATAAAGAGCTATAGTGATTGACAGGGAAAGATGACCATGGTATACTAAGTGGAAAAGCTGGTTAAAATAAAATAATTTATTTTCCCAGAGTTGAAATATATATGCCTAGAAAAATACTGAAATTAATTATTTCTTGGAGAAAATGTTTTCAATGGCTTTTATTTTCTTCTCTAATTTTTTGGTATTGATGCATTTGTTTTACAGTTACTTTTTTTTTTTTTACTGTTAACTGTTCATGAAACAATAAAACTGATGCCATTTTTGATCTACAAAATTAAAAAAAATTACCACTTAGGGAAACTTTTCAGTTGCACTACTGCTTTGGGTTGAATCATGAAATAACAGTTTAATGTGCATCTTCTGGCTCTCTCTCCTATGTGCTATGTGCATGTGGTTGCTAACCTACTGACAGATAAGATGGGGCTTTGGCTAGATGAATAATGAAGGCTTTCATCATTGTAGTATCTGGGTTAGACTGCAGTTTCAAGGAAGGCAAAGCCAAACTAAACCAGAGAAATTGTCAAGCCCAACCAAAACCCATGTAAAAACTGCCTGGTGGTGTGTGGAAAGGTCCATGATAGTTGATCTGCTGCTGATGTGACTTCTCTTTCCACCAAACGTAGATGTGCCAACTACGGTTTCTAAGCTGGACTTGCCTCAGCAATGCAAGAGATTTCATTTGGAGTTGGGAAGTCACTGACATAGATTACGGCTCTTGCCACCTCATTTTAAAAACCCAGCTTGCTGCCAACTAAGTCTGCATCAATAATCACAGTTTCCAGTCTCAGGCATTTCTCTTACTTTTGGTGTTATAATTTTATAAAGCAAATAACTGATATACTTTAATAATGTGGTATCTTGGTTGAGCATGAGATTTTGGGGGCTTTTCTGAAAGTTCTATTAGGTCATCAACATTCACACTTTTAGCAACTTCATTTTGAATCAACATAATTCAAAGTGACGTCAATAACTTGACAAATACAAGACTGCAAACAATTTTTGCATGATTTAGCAACTTAGAAACTAAGTGACTCCCTAATCTGCTTTATTGCAATGTCCATTTTGGATGCCTATTAGTTTAACTTAAAAAACACAAGTTCAAAGATCAAATTATTAAGAAGTTCATGATGACAGCAGAACATTAAGCCAAGTATGTGGTCTTTTCAAAGACCTGTGTCCTCCGCAACTGGCCCTGTTCACAATGAAGACCCATGCAGCCCAACAGAGAGGCAATACCAAGGGATAAGGACCTTGCTATAGACTAATTTTATCTGAATTTCATGTGAATGGAATCAATCTGTAATTTCAGAGTCATTTTTTAAATGTAAGCTAACCTTATTGAGGTATAATTTATATACAAGGAAAACCCATCCACTTAACAAAGGCACAGAATTAGATAACTGACATCCCTACAGTCAAGATATAGAACAATTCTGTTACAACCCCTTCCCTGACCCCTGCAAAGTCTCTCATAGAGATCAGAGTGATAGAATAGAGATCTACTGTTTGGGAAAGATGAATTCAGATTAATGCAAGAATCCTCAGCATGATATGGAAATTGATTCCAGAGTTTAATAAAAAAGATGGACAAACTAGTGAGATGTTTGTTAATGGTAAGAGGAAATTTGTAAGTAATTGGTCAAATATTTTTAAAAAATCTAAAGACATTGTATTTTGAATATTCTGACTATATAAGGAGCTAGAGTTTTCTGAAATATTAGAGTTGTTTTTTATTCAGATTCAAATTAGGACTACTGAATTTACTTCTAACTGTTACCTCTGAAATTACTTCCTTTTGTGTAATTGAAACAAAATAGCATAAAGGGAGGGATGTGTGGACAGAACACATGAACACAGACACACACAAACAGCTAGCATGTACCATTTATGTGCCGCAGCCTGAGGCAGGTGGGGATAACTTATCATAGAGGAATTTTGTCATGGGTGCCCTTTTTGCTTCAAACTGGTGGAAGTCCTCCAGGTGTAACAAATTGATTTTTTGTCTTGATTAGTTGAAATGCTCACAAGTGCATAGATTGGGTATTTGAAGGCATCACATAGTTTATTAATAACTGAAGAAGAAGAGAGAACAAGCATAATTCTACAATATAAAAAAGTCAATGTAGGGAACATATTTGGAGCACCAGCTTCAACACTTGATTGCCTGAAAAAGCCGGTTGGAAAAATAAGTCATAAATGTCCAGACCAATTTTTTTTTCTATTACTCTTACCATGTAGGCCAACTGAATGGGGCCCACATTTTACACAGCTGAACCTGAAAACTCTGGCTGCCCAGGCTGCATAATTGGAGCAGGCCAAAACATTCCACATCAGTTCTCTGCAAATTCCCAGAACTGAATATACCCATGAAAAAGTTTTGTGTCTATGTGTGCAGAAACCAACACTCCTGATCTGTTATTAAAATAGGCATGCTGTAGATTTTTATAGTGTTTGTGAGGTCATGTGTGAATAAAAACTAAATATGCATGTGTTTCTGTTATATGGACCAAAAGCTTGATTTAATGATCAAGGCTTTGCTTACTGAACCATCATATTGTCCATCTATTTTTCTTCTCTGTGATGCTTAGATATTGGCTTGCTGAATGGCGAGAGGCAATTTCAATGTAGAGAATGTTTGCTTCTAGATACACTGGGATTACCATGAGGAGCATAACTATGGAATAAAAAGACCCTGGGATTTGAGGGTTGGGAAGGCAGGAAAAGAATGCAACTAGAAGCAGAGAGTGCTGGATAAGTGTTCATGAGTGATGGCAAGTACAGACAAATAATCACATCAGAAACATTTCTTAGACATTACCTTATAAAAGACTGAGTTGAGGTAGGATATATAACATGTTAATTTGATATTCAACTTCAAATGTGCTTTATTTTTCTTTTAGGGCATACATAAATATATGCAATATAGCTTCTAATTTGATTTCTGAAAATAACTGAGACACAGCCTCCCAACCCTGCTTTCCCTTTGTAATTCATTAGTACATGACCTGTGAATAATGCCTGGGGGCTCTTAAAATGACTTCATCAAGTAATGATGTGTCAACCTTAACTTGTTTTTATGGCAGATTTTATAAAGAAGGAAAAAAAAAAAACCCTGTATTTATTAAACTGACAGTGACTAGAATTATCATTGACTGAGTTTCTTGAAATGAAAGCACTATTACCACTCTAACACATGTGCCTTTTGTGTAGGATTCTTTTGTCATGATATGATAAGGGTTATATGTTTTTGTAAGTTATTTGGGTTAAATCCAGAGGGTGTGATGCAGCATTCAGCCTGGGTATGATCTCAGTCTAGGGACACTAAACACCAGGCCAAAGCAGGACTTATTGTAGGGTCTAGTCTTTTCTTGAATGTTCTGGTAAACTCTGCTATTTAAGAAGAGTGGGAAGAAAATAGAAAAAGAGGGAAAGAAGAAATCCATATATAATGAATACCTATCATGTTTGGTCAGTTGTCCTCAGAGTCAAGGCGGTCAATCCAACACTGAATAGATTGTCATGAGTGACAGTAAAACAAGAGCATATCCCTGTGTGTCTAGGAGGCTTGGAAACACCCAAAAGAGCAATCACAGTTATCCAACAGTCATCTCAAAGTGATAAAGGTACAATGTAATTGGATATTTTTGAGCAGAAATTACTTACATTGTATACCCTCTATTAGAGAGAGATGGGAGTGAACAGAAAGGAACGTTTTTAAGAGGAAAGCAAGAGGCAAACATTGTTAGGACACATGTAAGCACCATAGAAGAAGTAGAACCTTGAAGATCACAAAGGCTTTCTTTGAAAAGAGGAAAGTTCTTGGCTAAGTGGCTGTGAACTGTACTGCTTCCAGGGCAAGCGTTGCCCACAATGAATCTGGTACACATGAAGATGTGACATTCAGCTTCTTCAGGTCTACCTCCATGGCAGAGAGTAGCCAGTACATGGTCTTGGCCTTCTTGGGCAGGCCATGCTCAGAGATGTGTGAGGCAGGAATCAAAAGCCTGCTATCTTGACCCAGTGGTGACAGTGCAGATGGGTAGGAGTTGCTCCAAACTCCTTGTTCAATGGGCTAGGGTTTTGCTAGGTCTACTTCATAGTTTACCTTCTCCATTTAGTTTTCCTGCTTCCTTTCACAGGTTTGATCTCTAACAAATGCAGAGCATCCCAAATTGCTTCAACATAACTTCCTGAGAACCCAACCTGCAACAGTCCGATTACGTAATAGTATCTCAGATTACTTTAGTGGAGAGACACAGCTTAGAATGTCTAAATAGTTAAGATACATGTTACTTGAAACACTTCTCAGAGAATACCTTCATGGTCAAAATTAATTTTTTACTATCATGTTCAGTTCAGTCACTTAGTCGTGTCCAACTCTTTGTGACCCCATGAACTGCAGCACGCCAGGCTTCCCTGTCCATCACCAACTCCTGGAGTTCATCCAAACCCATGTCCATTGAGTCAGTGATGCCATCCAACCATCTCGTCCTCTGTCGTCCCCTTCTCCTCCTGCCCTCAATTTTCCCCAGCATCAGGGTCTTTTCCAATGAGTCAGCTGTTCGCATCAGTTGGCCAAAGTAATGGAGTTTCAGCTTCAGCATCAGTGTTTCCAATGAACACCCAGGACTGATCTCCTTTAGGATGAATTGGTTGGATCTCCTTGCAGTCCAAGGGACTCTCAAGAGTCTTCTCCAACACCACAGTTCAAAAGCATCAATTCTTCAGTGCTCAGCTTTCTTTATAGTCCAACTCTCACATCCATACATGACTACTGGAAAAACCATAGCCTTGACTAGACAGACCTTTGTTGACAAAGTAATGTCTCTGCTTTTTAATATGCTGTCTTAGGTTGGTCATAACTTTCCTTCCAAGGAGTAAGCATCTTTTAATTTCATGTGGATTCCCTAAAAGGAAAGAATTTACTAGTCAGGCCATTTTAAGCATCTAGTTTACTTGGCAGTTATATTTTTTATTATAAATGGGTATATTAGCTTTCTGTTAAGCTCAATCTCTGAGAACATTATTAATATGAGTCTGTTCCTGGGACATGGTCTCAGTCTCAAAGCAGCCACAAAATCAGTGTCCTAAGCATATAGAATTCAAGACCAAAATCTGAGCATGGCAAGTCAGCTTTATGGTAGTGGATATCAGTTATTTTATCTCTCCAGAATCCTATCCTCTGAGGAACACTTCTGCCTTCCATTTTTTTAGATTCCTTTGACTCTCTCAAACATCACCACTACCTACACCCCACCACCACCTGTGCTGCCACCACAACCATCACAGGGGTTCAGTTCAGTTGAGTCGCTCAGTTGTGTCTGACTCTTTGTGACCTCATGGGCTGCAGCACAGCAAGCCTCCCTGTCCATCACCAACTCCCAGAGATTGCTCAACTCATGTCTGTCAAGTTGGTGATGTCATACAATCATCTCATCCTCTGCCATCCCCTTATCCTCCTGCCTTCAATCTTTTCCAGCATCAGGGTCTTTTCCAATGAGTCAGTTCTTCACATCAGGTGGCCAAAGTATTGGAGCTTCAGCTTCAATATCAGTCCTTTCAATGAATATTCAGGACTGATTTCCTTTAGAATTGACTGGTTTGAGTTTCTTGTTGTCCAAGGGATTGTCAAGAGTCTTCTCTAACATCACAGTGCAAAAACATCAATTCTTTGGTGCTAAGCCTTCTTTATGGCCCAATTCTCACATCCATAAATGACTACTGGAAAAACCACAGCTTTGACTAGACAGACCTTGGTCAGCAAAGTAATGTCTCTGCTTTTTAATATGCTGTCTAGATTGGTCATAGCTTTTCTTCCAAAAAGCAGGAGTCTTTTAATTTCAAGGCTGCATTCACCATCTGCAGTGATTTTGGAGCCCAAGAAAATAAAGTTTGTCACTATTTCCATTGTTTCCCCATCTACTTGCCATGAAGTGATGGGGTCAGATGCCATGATCTTTGTTTTTTGAATGTTGAATTTAAGTCAACTTTTTCACTCTTCTCTTTCACTTTCATTAAGAGGTTCTTTAGTTCCTTTTTGCTTTCTGCCATAAGGGTGGTGTCATCTGCATATCTGAGGTTATTGATATTTCTTCCTACAATATTGATTCCAGTTTGTGCTTCATCCAGTCTGGAATTTCACAAGATGTACTCTGCATATAAGTCAAATAAGAAGGATGACAATATACAGCCTTGACGTACTCTTTTCCCAATTTAGAACCAATCCATTGTCCCATGTCTGGTTCTAACTGTTGCTTCTTGACCTGCATACAGATTTCTTGGGAGGCAAGTAAGGTGGTCTGGTATATCTTGATGGAGAGGTGGTCTCCATCTCTTGAAGAATTTTCCAGTTTGTTGTGATCTACACAGTCAAAAGCTTTAGTATAGTCAATGAAGCAGAAGTATATGTTTCTCTGGAATTCTCTTGCTTTTTCTATGATCCAATGGATGTTGGCAATTTGATCTCTGGTTCCTCTCCCTTTTCTAACTCCAACTTGAACATCGAGAAGCTCTCAGTTCATGTATTGTTGAAGCTTAGCTTGGAGAATTTTGAGAATTACTTTGCTAGCATGTGAGATGAGTGAGAATGTGCAATAGTTGGAGCATTCTTTGACATTGCCTTTCTTTGAGGTTGGAATGAAAACTGGCCTTTTCCAGTCCTGTGGCCACTGCTGAGTTTTCTAAGTTTGTTGGCATATTGAGTGCAGCACTTTAACAGCATCATCTTTTAGGATTTGAAATAGCTCAGCTGAAATTTTATCACTTTCCCTAGCTTTATTTGTGCAATACTTCCTAAGGCCCACTTGACTTCCCCTCCCAGATGTCTGGATCTAGGTGAGTGATCACACCATTGTGGTTATCTGGATTATTAAGATTTTTTTTGGATAGTTCTTCTGTGTATTCTTGCCATCTGTTCTTAATATCTTCTGCTTCTGTTAGGTCCATACCATTTCTGTCTATTGTGCCCACCTTTGCATGAAATGTTCCCTTGTTATCTTTAATTTTCTTGAAGAGATCTCTAGTCTTTCCCATTCCATTGTTTTCTTCTATTTCTTTGCATTGTTCTTAGGAAGGCTTTCTTATATCTCCTTACTATTCTTTGGAACTCTGCATTCACATGGATATGTTTTTCCTTTTCTCCTTTGCCTTTCACTTCTCTTCTTTTCTCAGCTGCTTGTAAGGCCTCTTCAGAAAACCGTCTTGCCTTTTTGCATTTCTTCTTCTTGTGGATGGTTTTGGTCACTGCCTCCTGTACAGAGGTGGACCTGCACTTCTAGCTTGACTGATGAAGTTCCTTCTCCTGGAAATTTGAATCTCCAGGGGAGGTGTGCACCCGTGCACAAGTGCAGAAGATACTTGGAGCTGAGTCATATGATGGTAATGCTCAAGAGATTGTCCTTGAATTTTTAGTGCTATATTTCCTAAAACTGTCCTAGTTTGTATACTCCCAAGCTTTCTTTGTTTGGTTCTCCATTCCATTTGTAAATGACTCCAACAAACCTCTATCAAATGCTTTTTACTATATCATGCTAGTCAATGTACTAGCCACATCTAAGAAAACAGAAACTACTTAAGTGTTCTGGAATCAGATGCTTGTGGTCATTCAATCGCTAAGCCATGTCTGATTCTTTGTGACCCATGGACTGTCACAGTAGGATCCTCTGTCTTTCACTATCGCTCGGAGTTTGCTCAAATTCATGTCCGTTGAGTCAGTGTGCTATCTAATCATCTCATCCTCTGCCACCTCCTTCTCCTTTTGCCTTCAATCTTCCCTAGTACGAGGGTCTTTTCCAGAGTTGGCTCTTTTCATCAGGTGGCGAAAGTATTTGAGCTTCACCTTCAGCATCAGTCCATCCAATGAATATTCAGGGTTGATTTCCTTTAGGATTGACTGGTTTGATCTCCTTGCTGTCAAGGTACTCTCAAGAGTTCCCCAGCACCACAATTAGAAAACATTAATTCTTCAGCACTCAGCCTTTTTATGGGCTAACACTCACATACATACATGACTACTGGAAAGACCATAGCTTTGACTATATGGACCTTTGTTGGCAAAATGATTTCTTGGCTTTTAAATATGCTCTCAAGATTTGTCATAGTTTTCCTTCCAAGGAGTAAGTATCTTTTAATTTCATGGCTGCAGTCACCATCCACAGTGATTTTGGAACCCAAGAAAATAAAATCTGTCACTGTTTCCACTTTTCCCCCTTCTATTTGCAATGAAGTAGTGGGACCAGATGCCATGATCTTAGTTTTTTAAATGTTGAGTTTTAAGCCAGCTTTTTCACTCTCCTCTTTCACCTTCTTCAGGAGGCTCTTTAGTTCCCCTTCACTTTCTGCCATTAGAGTGGTATCATCTGCATATCTGAGGTTGTTGATATTTCTCCTGCAGTCTTGATTCGAGCTTGTGCTTCATCCAGTCTGGCATTTCAGATGATGTATTCTGCATATAAGTTAAGTAAGCAGGGTGACAATATATAGCCTTGTTGTTAGATTCAGGGGTTAGATGCACTTGTTAAAAAGTGAGCGATTGAAAAAATAAATAAATAAATAAAAAATAAAAAAAAGTGAGCGATTGGTGAAGACAACCCTAAACTAGGAAACAGCCCTGCTGCTGCTGCTGCTAAGTCTCGTCAGTCGTGTCCAACTCTGTGAGACCCCATAGACGACAGCCCAACAGGCTCCTCCGTCCATGGGATTCTCCAGGCAAGAGTCCTGGAGTGGGTTGCCATTACCTTCTCCGAGGAAACAGCCAAGAGATTAACTATCAGTTCAGTTCAGTTCAGTCGCTCAGTCGTGTCCGACTCTTTGCGACTCCATGCATTGCAGCATACCAGGTTTCCCTGCCCATCACCAGCTGCCGGAGTTTACTCCAACTCATGTCCATCGAGTCGGTGACGCAATCCAGCCATCTCATCCTCTGTCGTCCCCTTCTCCTCCTGCCCTCAATCCCTCCCAGCATCAGGGTCTTTTCCAATGAGTCAACTCTTCCCATGAGGTGGCCAAAGTATGGAGTTTCAGCTTCAGCATCAGTCCTTCCAATGAACACCTAGGACTGATCTCCCTTAGGATGGACTGGTTGGATCTCCTTGCAGTCTCAAGAGTCCTCTCCAACACTAGGGTTCAAAAGCACCAATTTTTCGGCACTCAGCTGTTTTCACAGTCCAACTCTCACATCCACACATGACCACTGGAAAAACCATAGCCTTGACTACACGGACCTTTGTTGACAAAGCAGTGTCTCTGCTTTTTAATATGCTGTCTAGATTGGTCATAACTTTCCTTCCAAGGAGTGTCTTTTAATTTCATGGCTGCAATCACTATCTGCAGTGATCTTGGAGCCCCAAAAAATAAAGTTTGACACTGTTTCCACTGTTTCCCCATCTATTTCCCATGAAGTGATGGAACCAGATGCCATGATCTTAGTTTTCTGAATGTTGAGCTTTAAGCCAACTTTTTCACTCTCCTCTTTCACTTTCATCAAGAGGCTTTTTAGTTCTTCTTCATTTTCTGCTATAAGGGTGCTGTCATCTGCATATCTGAGGTTATTGATATTCCTCCCAGAAATCTTGATTCCAGCTTGTGCTTCATCCAGCCCAGCATTTCTCATGATGTACTCTGCATATAAGTTGAACAAGCAGGGTGACAATATACAGCCTTGACGGACTCCTTTTCCTGTTTGGAACCAATCTGTTGTTCCATGTGTAGTTCTAACTGCTGCTTCCTGACCTGCATACAGGTTTCTCAAGAGGTCAGTCAGGTGGTCTGGTATTCCCATTTCTTTCAGAATTTTCCACAGTTTATTGTGATCTACACAGCCAAAGGCTTTGGCATAGTCAATAAAGCAGAAATAGATGTTTTTCTGGAATTCTTCTTGCTTTTTCGATGATCCAGAGGAGGTTGGCAATTTGACCTCTGGTTCCTCTGCCTTTTCTAAAACCAGCTTGAACATCTGGAAATTCACTGTTCACATATTGCTGAAGCCTGGCTTGGAGAATTTTGAGCATCACTTTACTAGTGCGTGAGATGAGTGCAATTGTGCAGTAGTTTGAGCATTCTTTGGGATTGCCTTTCTTTGGGATTGGAATGAAAACTGACTTTTTCCAGTCCTGTGGCCCCTGCTGAGTTTTCCAAATTTGCTGGCATATTGAGTGCAGCACTTTCACAGCATCATCTTTCAGGATTTGAAATAGCTTAACTGGAATTCCATCACCTCCACTAGCTTTGTTCGTAGTGATGCTTCCTAAGGCCCACTTGACTTCATATTCCAGGATGTCTGGCTCTAGGTGAGTGATCACACCATCGTGATTATCTGGGTCGTGAAGATCTTTTTTTGTTTGATTCTTCTGAGTATTCTTGCCACTTCTTCTTAATATCTTCTGCTTCTGTTAGGTCCATACCATTTCTGTCCTTTATCGAACTCATCTTTGCATGAAAGTTTCCCTTGGTATCTCTAATTTTCTTGAAGAGATCTCTAGTCTTTCCTATTCATTTGTTTTCCTCTATTTCTTTGCATTGATCGCTGAGGAATCCTTTCTTTTCTCTCCTTGCTATTCTTTGGAACTCTGCATTCAAATGGAAAATCTTTCCCTTTCTCCTTTGTTTTTTGCTTGTCTTCTTTTCACAGCTATTTGTAAGGCCTCCTCAGACAACCATTTTGCATTTTTGCATTTCTTTTCCATGGGGATGGTCTTGATCCATGTCTCCTGTGCAATGTCACAAACCTCCGTCCATAGTTCATCAGGCACTCTATCAGATCTAGTCCCTTAAATCTATTTCTCACTTCCACTGTATAGTCATACAGGTACATACATAAATCATTAGGTCATACCTGAATGGTCTAGTGGTTTTCCCTACTTTCTTCAATTTAAGTCTGAATTTGGCAATAAGGAGTTCATGATCTGAGCTACAGTCTGCTCCTGGTCTTGTTTTTGCTGACTGTATAGAGCTTCTCCATCTTTGGCTGCAACGAATATAATCAATCTGCTTTTGGTGTTGACCATCTGGTGATGTCCATGTATAGAGTCTTCACCTTAGCCTGGAGGGACCACAGTTCTTATCAGTGCCCAGGGCCCTGAATTACCTGGAAGAAACTGATACCATAGTAGATCTGTTTAACATGAACTACAGCAGTGAAGTATACCCAGCTGCACTAGGAGAAGCTATTGGATACAGAGAGGAAGGGGAGAAATATCCTGGCTTTTTGCTTCCTGCTGCCCTCCTAACTCCTACCAGTACTTTCCATTAGCCAAAGCCAGCTGACTTCGAGCCTAGGAGTTGAAGCCTAGGAGGCTATCCCAACCATGATACTGAGCCCAGGGCCATTGCTGTCAGGATACCCTTTAGTCACGTCCATGAGAAACCTCCAGCTGATACAGCCATTTGGTGAACCTTCAAGAGAAGACAAGCTCTATTCCTTAGATGGCCATTTAGACATGAATTATGCACCTTATTGGAATGCTAATTATATAAACCAAGCACTGTTTACATTCTTTATTATAAAGCATTTCTGAATATCCAATATAAACCCACTTAGCTCCAGGGAATTGGCATTAAGCGGGATTGATTTTAAATCACATCAATTTAAGACTTTTCATATACCACCCAATAAAAGTGAATTTAATAAAGGTGAATTTATTCTGTTAACAATTTCAAACTGAACATACATGTTCCATATGAAAAAGGAATATAAGACCTTGTTAATTGAGTTTCAGAAATGGAGAATGAAGAACCAACTGTCAAAACCTCAAGGAGTACATTTGTTTGTGATGTTTTGTAGGGGGAAAAATAAAGCTGGAAAGTTACGGAATAAACATTCATTTTTCTAATAGTATGTTTGAAAAATGTCAATTACTCTGCATAGATCCCTCCAGAAATTGGAATGAATTAGATTTCTGCTTTCATTGTTGTTGTTTTACCTCTAATGCATGCTTACTTTGTGTTTCATGAAAAGAGACTGTCTCACTATAGGGCATGTGTTCACTTATTTTTATAAATATCCAGCAGAGAAATTATACTTTTTATGGCAAAAATATTTTTAGCAGGTGTTCCAAAGCAAACTGCTTGTGATGTTTTTTCCCTGGTATGTTGGCATAATAACTATACAACTTTTTAAAATTGCTGAGGCTAATAGATTTCCAATTTCATTTTTGCCTATGGAAAGTTATGAAAGACAATGGATACTTTTAAAAGAAAAGCAAAGTCTAACCCCTAGGTTTGATTTGTGGAAAAAACAATTAGAATAAATCTTTTAACAGTAACAGGGACTTAAAATATGCTATAAAGGAAATTTGGCTCAAAGGCCAACTTTGATTCAAGGCTATCTCTTAAAGAGTAAATGATTTAAGGATACTATGGCATAACACCACACTCCACTGAGAACTAAATAAACATGATTTTCTACTAAAAATGTATAAAAAGTGATAAGATTTAGCTTGGATACAATGATCAAAATTACCTAATGGTAAACCCAACCAAAATAGTGGTGATTTAATTTAGTCCACCTAAGACATCCAAATAGTCAATTACTTCCATGTACCTCTGGTTTCCAGCATCACCAAAAGAAAATCTGAGAAGAATTTCAAGTTTCAGAGATTTATAACTGTTCCAGTTTCCAAATATAGGATTATTGGAAAGGAAACAAAGGTTTTCATAAGATTAGGACTTTTCTTGAAGGTTGTGGAGATACTTATACTGCAAATAAAAGTTAGAAAAGTTGTGAATTTGAAAAAAAAATCTCTTATGACTAAATTAAGACCTCAAAGTATCCTAGTAGTTTATCAAGTCAGTCACAATGGTCCATTTTCCAAAGTAATGGACTGCAAGAGATGAGTTTCAAAAAAGTAAAGATGCTGAGATATATCCCAAACCGTCTCTCGTCTCTTACAACTTTGCTGTTATTCATTTCACTTATCCATATCTTAAAATCACTCAGTACATTTTTTCCCTAATATTACTTCAAATAATTACCTATTAGATCAGCTAAGAATAGGAAAAATAAATCATGCTATTTTACCTTCATTTATTCCTTCTCCAATGTTCTTTCTTTCTTTAGTAAATCCAAGTTTTTGACTCATACCATATTCAACTTTCTGAAGAATTTCTTTTAATATTTCTTGCAGTGTAGGTGATCTGGAAATAAATTCTTAAATAACTTTGTCTGAGAAAGTATTTATTTCTCTTTTGCTTTTGAAGGATAATTTTACTGGATGTGGACTTTTTCATGGTTTTTTTTTTCTTTCATCATTTTAAATATTCTATTTCACTCTTTTTTTGCTTGCATGGTTTCTGAGAAAAAGTCCCCTGTAATTCTTATACTTGTTCCTCCGTAGGTAAGGTGTTTTCCTCCTTTGGTTTCTTTAAAGATTTTTAATTTTCTGAAGTTTAAATATGATATGCATAGGAGGAGTTTTTAAAATTTGTTGACAGTAAAATTTTAATGAATTCCTTATGGAATTTTGCTTTTAAACTCTTGAAAACCTTTCACTTACATTATTTGTTCCTAACACTCAAAACCTGGCAGGTATTATGATTATCCTCAGGTGTAGATAAGCATTTTAGAAAATCATTAACTTATTTTAGGTTATTTCATTATATTATCATATGCTGAGTATGGAGAAAAAGTATCAGTAGTTTGTTCTATTAAATCTTGGCAATTATTTTTTTGTTATTAAAATTTTTATTTTATACTGGGGTATAGTTGGTTTACAATGTTGTATTAGCCTCAGGTGTACAACAAAGTGATTCAATTATACATACACATATATCCATTATTTTTCAGATTCTTTTTCCATATAGGTTATTGCAGAATACTGAGTAGAGATCCCTATGCCATACAAAAGGTCTTTATTGATTATCTACTTTACATGTGGTAGTGTGTATATGTTAGTCCCAAGCTCCTTATTTCCCCCTGCCTTTCACCTTTGATAACCATAAGCTTGTTTTCAAAGTCAGTGTACCTGTTTCTATTTTGCAAGTAAGTTCATTTGTATCATTTTTTTTTTAGATTCCTTATATAAATTATACCATATACTATTTGTCTTTTTCTTTTTACTTATTTATTTTAATTGGAGGCTAATTACTTTACAGTTGGGCTTCCCTGGTGGCTCAGAGGTTAAAGCGTCTGCCTCCAATGTGGGAGACCCGGGTTCAATCCCTGGGTAGGGAAAGATCCCCTGGAGAAGGAAATGGTAACCCACTCCAGTATTCTTGCCCAGAGAATCCCATGGACGGAGGAGCCTGGTAGGCTACAGCCCACGGGGTCACAAAGAGTTGGACACGACTGAGCGACTTCACTTTCCTTTTCACTTTCATTGTAGTGGTTTTTGCCTTACATTGGCATGCATCAGCCATGGGTGTACATGTGTTCCTCATCCTGATCCCCCCTCCCACCTCCCACCTCCCTCCGCATCCCATCCCTCAGGGTCATCCCAGTGCACCAGCCCCGAGCACCCTGTCTCATGCATTGAACCTGGACTGGAGATCTATTCCACATATGATAATATACATGTTTCAATGCTATTCTCTCAAATCATCCCACCCTCACCTTCTCCTAGAGTCCAAAAGTCTGTTCTTTACATCTGTGTCTCTTTTGCTGTCTCACATATAGGGTCATCTTTAACATCTTTCTAAATTCCATACATATGCATTAATATACTGTGCTGGTGTTTTTCTTTCTGACATACTTCACTCTGTATAATAGGCTCCAGTTTCATCCACCTCATTAGAAATGATTCGAATGCATTCTTTTTAATGGCTGAGTAATATTTCATTGTGTATATGTACCACAGCTTTCTTTTCCATTCGTCTGCCAATGGACATCTAGGTTGCTTCCATGTCTTGGCTATTGTAAACAGTGCTGTGATGAACATTGGGATACATGTGTCTCTTTCAATTCTGGTTTCCTCGGTGTGTATGCCCAGCAGTGAGATTGCTGGGTCATATGACAGTTCTGTTTCCAGTTTTTAAAGGAATCTCCACACTGTTCTCCATATTGGCTGTACTAGTTTGCATTCCCACCAACAGTGTAAGAGGGTTCCTGTATCTCCACACCCTCTCTAGCATTTATTGTTTGTAGACTTTTTGATAGAAGCCCTTCTGACTGGAGTGAGATGGTACCTCATTGTGGTTTTGATTTGCATTTCTCTGATAATGAGTGATGTTGAGCATCTTTTCATGTTTGTTAACCATCTGTATGTTTTCTTTGGAGAAATGTCTGTTTAGTTCTTTGGCCCATTTTTTTTCATTGGGTCATTTATTTTTCTGGAATTGAGCTGCAGGAGCTGCTTGTATATTTTTGAGATTAATTCATTGTCAGTTGCTTTGATTGCTATTATTTTCTCCCATTCTGAAGGCTGTCTTTTCACCTTACTTATAGTTTCCTTTGTAGTGCAAAACTTTTAAGTTTCATTAGGTCCCATTTGTTTATTTTTGCTTTTATTTCCAATATTCTGGGAGGCAGGTCATAGAGGATCCTGCTGTGATTTGTGTAAGAGAGTGTTTTGCCTACATTTTCCTTTAGGAGTTTTATAGTTTCTGGTCTTACATTTGGATTTTTAATCCATTTTGAGATTATTTTTTGTATGGTGTTAGAAAGTGTTCTAGTTTCATCCTTTTACAAGTGGTTGACCAATTTTCCCAGCACCACTTGTTAAAGAGGTTGTCTTTTCTCCATTGTATATTCTTGCCTCCCTTGTCAAAGATAAGATGTCCGTAGATGTGTGGATTTATCTCTGGGCTTTCTATTTTGTTCCATTGATCTATATTTCTGTCTTTGTGCCAGTACCATACTGTCTTGATGCCTGTAGCTTTGTAGTATAGTCTGAAGTCAGGCAGGTTGATTCTTCCAGTTCCATTCTTCTTTCTCAAGATTGCTTTGGCTATTCGAGGTTTTTTATATTTCCATACAAATTGTGAAATTGTTTGTTCTAGTTCTGTGAAGAATACCGTTGGTAGCTTGATAGAGACTGCATTGAATCTATAGATTACTTTGGGTAGTGTACTCATTTTCACTATATTGATTCTTCTGATCCACGAACATGGTATTTTTCTCCATCTATTTGTGTCATCGTTGATTTCTTTCATCAGTATTTCATAGTTTTCTATATATAGGTCTTTTGTTTCCTTAGGTAGATTTATTCCTAAGTATTTTATTCTTTTCCTTTCAATGGTGAATGGAACTGTTTCCTTAGTTTCTCTTTCTGATATTTCATTGTTAGTGTATAAGAATGCAAGGGGTTTCTGTGTGTTAGTTTTATATCATGAAACTTTACTATATTCATCAATTAGCTCTAGTAATTTTCTGGTGGAGTCTTTAGGGTTTTCTATGTAGAGGATCATGTCATCTGCAAACAGTGAGAGTTTTACTTCTTCTTTTCCAATCTGGATTACTTTTATTTCTTTTTTGTCTCTGATTGCTGTGGCTACAACTTCCAAAACTATGTTGAATAGTCGTGGTGAGAGTGGGCACCCTTGTCTTGTTCCTGATTTTAGGGGAAATGCTTTCAATTTTTCACCATTGAGGATAATGTTTGTTGTGGTTTTATCATATATGGTTTTTATTATGTTGAGGTATGTTCCTTCTGTGCCTGCTTTCTGGAGGTTTTTTATTATAAATGGATGCTGAATTTTGTCAAAGTCTTTCTCTGCATCTATTGAAATAATCGTATGGTTTTTATCTTTCAATTTGTTAATGTGGTGTATCACATTGATTGGTTTGCAAATATTGAAGAATCCTTGCATCCCTGGGATAAAGCCACTTGTCATGATGTATGATCTTCTTAATATGTTGTTGGATTCTGTTTGCTACGTGTTTGTTAAGGATTTTTGCATCTGTGTTCATCAGTGATATTGGCCTGTAGTTTTCTTTTTTCGTGGCATCTTTGGTTTTGATATTAGGGTGATAGTGGTCTCATGAATGAATTTACCTGCCTCTCCAATTTTCTGGAAGAGTTTGAGTAGGATAGGTGTTAGCTCTTTTCTAAATTTTTGGTAGAATTCAGCTGTAAAGCCATCTGGTCCTGGGCTTTTGTTTGTTGGAAAATTTCTGATCATGGTTTCAATTTCTGTGCTTGTGATGGGTCTGTTAAGATTTTCTATTGCTTTCTGGTTCAATTTTGAAAAGTTTTAGTTTTCTAAGAATTTGTCCACTTCTTTCAAGTTGTCCATTTTATTGGCATATGGTTGCTAATAGTAGTCTCTTATGATCCTTTGTATTTCTGTGTTGTCTGTTGTGATTTCTCCATTTTCATTTCTAATTTTGTTGATTTGATTCTTCTCCCTTTTTTTCTTGATGAGTCTGGCTAATGGTTTGTCTATTTTATTTATCTTCTCAAACAACCAGTTTTTAGCTTTGTTGATTTTTTTATGGTCTCCTTTGTTTCTTTTTCCCTTATTTCTGCCTTAATTATTATAATTTCTTTCCTTCTACTAACCCTGGGGTTCTTCATTTTTTCTTTTTCTAGTTGCTTTAGGTGTAGAGTTAGGTTATTTATTTGATTTTTCTCTTGTTTCTTGAGGTAAGCTTGTATTGCTATGAACCTTCCCCTTAGCACTGCTTTTACTGAATCCCATAGGCTTTGGGTTGTTGTGTTTTAATTTTCATTCGTTTCTAGCATATTTTGATTTCTTTTTTTAATTTCTTCTGTGATTTGTTGGTTATTCAGCAACATGCTGTTCAGCCTCCATATGTTGGAATTTTTAATAGTTTTTCTCCTGTAATTAACATCTAATCTTACTGCATTGTGATCAGAAAAGATGCTTGGAATGATTTCAATTTTTTTTTTCAGTGGGTTTTGTCATACATTGACATGAATCAGCAATAGATTTACACGTATTCCCCATCCCGATCCCCTCTCCCACCTCCCTCTCCACCCGATTCCTCTGCGTCTTCCCAGTGCACCAGGCCCGAGCACTTGTCTCATGCATCCCACCTGGGCTGGTGACCTGTTTCACCATAGATAATATACATGCTGTTCTTTCGAAACATCCCACCCTCACCTTCTCCCACAGAGTTCAAAAGTCTGTTCTGTACTTCTGTGTCTTTTTTTCTGTTTTGCATAAAGGGTTGTCGTTATCATCTTTCTAAATTCCATATATATGTGTTAGTATGCTGTAATGTTCTTTATCTTTCTGGCTTACTTCACTCTGTATAAGGGGCTCCAGTTTCATTCATCTCACTAGAACTGGTTCAAATGAATTCTTTTTAATGGCTGAGTAGTATTCCATGGTGTATATGTACCACAGCTTCCTTATCCATTCATCTGCTGATGGGCATCTAGGTTGCTTCCATGTCCTGGCTATTATAAATAGTGCTGCGATGAACATTGGGGTGCACGTGTCTCTTTCAGATCTGGTTTCCTCAGTGTGTATGCCCAAAAGTGGGATTGCTGGGTCATATGGCAGTTCTATTTCCAGTTTTTTAAGGAATCTCCACACTGTTTTCCATAGTGGCTGTACTAGTTTGCATTCCCACCAACAGTGTAAGAGGGTTCCCTTTTCTCCACACCCTCTCCAGCATTTATTGCTTGTAGTCTTTTGGATAGCAGCCATCCTGACTGGCGTGTAATGGTACCTCATTGTGGTTTTGATTTGCATTTCTCTGATAATGAGTGATGTTGAGCACCTTTTCATGTGTTTGTTAGCCATCTGTATGTCTTCTTTGGAGAAATGTCTGTTTAGTTCTTTGGCCCATTTTTTGATTGGGTCATTTATTTCTCTGGAATTGAGCTTCAAGAGTTGCTTGTATATTTTTGAGATTAATCCTTTGTCTGTTTCTTCATTTGCTATTATTTTCTCCCAATCTGAGGGCTGTCTTTTCACCTTACTTATAGTTTCCTTTGTAGTGCAAAGGCTTTTAAGTTTCATTAGGTCCCATTTGTTTAGTTTTGCTTTTATTTCCAATATTCTGGGAGGTGGGTCATAGAGGATCTTGCTGTGATTTATGTCGGAGAGTGTTTTGCCTATGTTCTCCTCTAGGAGTTTTATAGTTTCTGGTCTTACATTTAGATCTTTAATCCATTTTGAGTTTATTTTTGTGTATGGTGTTAGAAAGTGTTCTAGTTTTGTTCTTTTACAAGTGGTTGACCAGCTTTCCCAGCACCACTTGTTAAAGAGGTTGTCTTTTTTCCATTGTATATCCTTGCCTCCTTTGTCAAAGATAAGGTGTCCATAAGTTCGTGGATTTATCTCTGGGCTTTCTATTCTGTTCCATTGATCTATACTTCTGACTTTGTGCCAGTACCATACTGTCTTGATGACTGTGGCTTTGTAGTAGAGTCTGAAGTCAGGCAGGTTGATTCCTCCAGTTCCATTCTTCTTTCTCAAGATTACTTTGGCTACTCAAGGTTTTTTGTATTTCCATACAAATTGTGAAATTATTTGTTCTAGTTCTGTGAAAAATACCGTTGGTAGCTTGATAGGGATTGCGTTGAATCTATCGATTGCTTTGGGTAGAATAGCCATTTTGACAATATTGATTCTTCCAATCCGTGAGCATGGTATGTTTCTCCATCTGTTTGTGTCCTCTTTGATTTCTTTCATCAGTGTTTTATAGCTTTCTATGTATAGGTCTTTTGTTTCTTTAGGTAGATATACTCCTAAGTATTTTATTCTTTTTGTTGCAATGGTGAATGGTATTGTTTTCTTAATTTCTCTTTCTGTTTTTTCATTGTTAGTATATAGGAATGCAAGGGATTTCTGTGTGTTAATTTTATATCCTGCAACTTTACTATATTCATTGATTAGCTCTAGTAATTTTCTGGAAGAGTCTTTAGGGTTTTCTATGTAGAGGATCATGTCATCTGTAAACAGTGAGAGTTTCACTTCTTCTTTTCCTATCTAGATTCCTTTTACTTCTTTTTCTGCCCTGATTGCTGTGGCCAAAACTTCCAAAACTATGTTGAATAGCAGTGGTGAGGGTGGGCACCCTTGTCTTATTCCTGATTTTAGGGGAGATGCTTTCAATTTACCAAGGCTAGATTTATGGTCCAGGATGTGATCTATCCTGGAGAAGGTTCCGTGTGCACTTGAGAAAAAGGTGGAATTCATTGTTTTGGGGTGAAATGTCCTATAGATATCAATTAGGTCTAGCTGGTCTATTGTATCATTTAAAGTTTGTGTTTCCTTGTTAATATTCTGTGTAGTTGATCTATCCACAGGTGTGAGTGAGGTATTAAGGTCTCCCACTATTAATGTGTTATTGTTAATTTCCCCTTTCATACTTGTTAGCATTTGCCTTACATATTGTGGTGCTCCTATGTTGGGTGCGTATATATTTATAATAGTTATATCTTCTTCTTGGATTGATCCTTTGATCATTATGTAGTGTCCTTCTTTGTCTCTTTTCACAGCCTTTATTTTAAAGTCTATTTTATCTGATATGAGTATCGCTATTCCTGCTTTCTTTGGTCTCTATTTGCCTGGAATATCTTTTTCCAGTCCTTCACTTTCAGTCTGCACGTGTCCCTTGTTTCAGGGTGGGTCTCTTGTAGACAACATATATAGGGATCTTGGTTTTGTATCCATTCAGCCAGTCTTTGTCTTTTGGTTGGGGCATTCAACCCATTTACATTTAAGTTAATTATTGATAAGTATGATCCTGTTGCCATTTACTTTGTTGTTTCATGTTCAAGTTTATACATCCTTTCTGTGTTTCCTATCTAGAGAAGATCCTTTAGCATTTGTTGGAGAGCTGGTTTTGTGGTGCCGAATTCTCTCAGCTTTTGCTTGTCTGTAAAGCTTTTGATTTCTCCTTCATCTTTGAATGAAATCTTTTCTGGGTACAGTAATCTGGGTTGTAGGTTTTGCTCTTTCATCACTTTAAGTATATCCTGCCATTCCCTTCTGGCCTGAAGAGTTTCTATTGAAAAATCAGCTGTTATCCGTATGGGAATCCCCTTGTGTGTTTGTTGTTTTTCCCTTGCTGCTTTTAATATTTTTTCTTTGTGTTTGATCTTTGTTAATTTGATTAAAGTGTCTTGGGATATTTCACCTTGGGTTTATCCTGTTTGGGACTCTCTGGGTTTCTTGGACTTGGGTGGATATTTCCTTCCCCATTTTAGGGAAATTTTCAACTATTTTCTCCTCAAGTATTTTATCATGGCCTTTCTGTTTGTCTTCTTCTTCTGGGACTCCTATGATTCGAATGTTGGGGC
Source organism: Cervus elaphus (assembly GCF_910594005.1). Taxonomy (NCBI): domain Eukaryota; kingdom Metazoa; phylum Chordata; class Mammalia; order Artiodactyla; family Cervidae; genus Cervus; species Cervus elaphus. Next base: position 80,959,502 of record NC_057833.1, read on the forward strand.
ATTTAACATTGTCCCAGAGGTCTCTGAGGTTGTCCTCGTTTCTTTTAATTCTTTTTTCTTTTTTCCTCTCTGCTTCATTTATTTCCACCATTCTATCTTCTACCTCACTTATCCTATCTTCTGTCTCCGTAATTCTACTGTTGACTCCCTCTAGAGTGCTTTTGATCACAGTTATTACATTATTCATTATTGATTGATTTTTTTTTTAATTTCTTCTACGTCCTTGTTAAACATTTCTTGCATCTTCTCAATCCTTGTCTCCAGACTATTTATCTGTAACTTCATTTTGTTCTCAAGATTTTGGATCATTTTTACTATCATTATTTTGAATTCCTTTTCAGCTAGATTCCCTATCTCCTCCTCTTTTGTTTGGTTTGGTGGGCATTTATCATGTTCTTTTACCTGCTGAATATTTCTCTGCCTTTTCATCTTGTTTAGATTTCTGTGTTTGGGGTGGCCTTTCTGTATGCTGGAAGTTTGTGGTTCCTCTTTGTTGTGGAGGTTCCTCTCTGTAGGTGGGGTTGGACGATTGGCTTGTCAAGGTTTTCTGGTTAGGGAAGCTTGTGTCGGTGTTCTGGTGCGTGGAGCTAGATCTCTTCTATCCAGAGTGTAATGAAGTGTCCAGTAGTGAGTTTTGAGGTGTCTATGGGTTTGGTGTGACTTTTGATCACCTGTATTTTAATGCTCAGGGTTATGTTCCTGCATTGTTGGAGAATTAGCTTGGTATGTCTTGCTCTGAAACTTGTTGGCTCTTGGGTGGAGTTTGGTTTCAGAGTAGGAATGGAGTGTTTTGGATTAGCTCTTGTAGATCAATATTCCCTGGAGTCAGGAGTTTTCTGGTGTTCTCAAGTTTTGGATTTAAGCCTTCTGCCTTTGGCTTTTAGTCTTATTCTTACAGTAGCCTCAAGACTTCTCCATCCATACAGCACCAATGATAAAACATCTAGGTTAATGGTGACAAGATTCTCCACAGTGAGGGACACCCAGAAAGGTTCACAGAGGTACATGGAGAAGAGAAGAGGAAGGAAGGAGGTAGAGGTAACCAGGAGGGAAGAGGGGGAATCAAAAGGGGAGAGAGAAATCTAGCCAGTAATCAATTCCCTATGTGCTCCACAGCCTGGACACCCAAAGAGATTCACAGAGTTAGGCAGAGAAGAGGAGATAACGGTGACCTGGGGGAGAAATGGGAGAGCCAAAAGGAGAGAGAGCAATCAAGCCAGTAATTTCACTCCTAAGTAAAAATGGGTACTGAATGTTGGATTCTTAATGGTATAAAATTGATAACAAACACCAAAAAGCAAAGAAATAAAATCTAGAGTAGAGGTTAGACTCTCAAAACTACAATATTAAAAAAACAAACAAAATCACAAAAATTATAAAAAGTATATATATGAAATTTGCTTTAAAAATATAGTCCTTTTTTGGCAAGGTAATAGTAGGTTATAAAAATGAAAATTAAAGGAACAATAAAGAACTTAAAAATAAAATTTTTAATTAAAAAATGATAATAGTACAATATATCTAAGAATTTCTCTGGAGCTGTTGAGGGCAGTGTGGGGTCAGTTCAGTTTCAGATAGTTCCTTGTTCCAGCTTATACTTCTTCTCAAGGTCTATAGGCACCTTCCAATGTAGTCAATGCTAAATACTAAGTTTTAATCTGTTACACCTGTCACTTCACAGCTGTTCCCTCTTTATTTGGGTTTTCTCTGTTTCCAAGTCTCTTCAGTGTCTAATTTCCACCCTGACACAAGGGGGTGAAGTGGTCACTTATTTAGACTAACTTGTTTAGTTGTGTTTTGGTGGGGGAGGAGCACTGCAAACAAGTATCACTGGCATGTGTGGGGAGTGCTCGCAGTGTCTGGGCCACACTGGGTTTGCCTCTGCTCACGGCATGTGTGCTGTCCCAGTCTACACCGCTCAGGCTCCAGGTTACTCTGCAGGGGAACTGTCTAAAGTGGGCCCTGGGTTGTGTTCACTTCCCAGGTCTAAGCCACTCAGGTTCAAGTTCTAGGGTACTCCTCAAAGGCACAGACTTGGTTGGGTCTGCGTTTTGTGCCCTTCCCAGGTCCAAGCAGCTCAGGCAACCAGATGCTTGGCGAGTGCACTCTCCCAGGTGGGCAGTGCATCTTGTCACCTCCCTGGTCCCGGCCGCTCAGTTTCCTGGGTGTGCAGTGACAGCGTCGTCTCAGGTGTGCCATGTGTCTCCTCTGGGGAGCTGATCTCTGACTGCAACCCTCCTGGTAGATGTCAAATGTCCAGGATGCCAGGAAGACTTGGTTAGCAATTGGGAGCCTGCTCACAGTTTGGTAAATGATGCTGTCTCTGGGGCCGAGATTGCCCCTCACCTTCCCTCTCTGGCTGTTGCCCGCCTGCCTCTCTGCTTCTGGCATGGGAAGGGGCCCATCCGCAGCCAGCTAGCTCTCCCCTGGTATTTGCTCAGTCCTTTGTTCTGTGAGTAGGCCTGGCAGTGCCTTTGGTTAGAGCTTTTCACAGGAAAGTTCTCTCTCTCTTTTTTCCTCTCTCTGGCTATCCCACAGTTTGGGTTGCTATCTCATGTTAGCTCCCTCAGATTGTCCTCAGGGCATTCAGGCCCAGTGCTAACCTTAAGTGTGCAGCCGGCATGCCTCCCTGTTCAGCCCCCACTCACTGCTGGTGGACATGAGCTACTTCTCTGCTGGGAGTTGTGGTTAGGTGCATATTCTGTGGGTTTTTTTCTTTTTCTTCCCATTTAAGTTGTCCTTTGAGATGCCAAAACTCCCCACAGACCTGCTGGTGAGAGGGTTTCCTGGTGTTTGGAAACTTTTCCTCCTTCATGACTCCCTCCCCAAGACGGGTCTCCATCCCTTATTCTTTTGCCTCTCTTTTTATCTTTTATATTCTGTCCTTCCTCCTTTTGAAGAGAATGGGCTGCCTTGGGCCCCTAGTGTCCACTGCCAGCATTCAGAAGCTGTTTTGTGAAATTTGCTCAATTTGTGAAATTTGAGCAAAATTGAGCAAATTGAGCAAGTTTGTGAAATTTGCTCAGCGTTCAATTGATCTTTTGATGAATTTGTGGGGAAGAAAGTGATCTCCCCACCCTATTCCTCTGCCATCTTAGGATCGCCACCAATATTTGTCTTTTTCTGACTGACTTACTTCGCTTAGTATAATAATCTCCAGGTTCATCCATGTTGCTGCAAATGGCATTATTTTGTACTTTTTTAAGGCAAAATAATATTCCATTGTATATATTTACCACATCTCTATCTACACATTTGTTGGTGGACATCTAGGTTGCTTTCAGGTGTTGGCTACTGTAAATAGTGTACATGAATGTTAGGGTGCATGCATCTTTTTAAATTATGGTTTCCTTCAGATTGCCTGGCCCAGGAATGATATTGCTGGATCATATGGTAGTTCTATTTAAGTTTTCTAAGGAACCTAATACTGTTCTCCAGAATGGTTGTATCAATTTTCATTTTTACCAATAGTGGAAGAGAGTTCTCTGTCCTCTACATACTCTCCAGCATTTACTGCTTAGAGACATCTTCATCGTGGCCAATCTGACCAGTGTGAGGTGATACGTCACTGTAGTTTTGGTTTGTATTTCTCTAACAATTAATATGTTAAGCATCTTTTCATGTGTTTTTTAACCATCAGTCTGTCTTTTTGGGAGGGATATCTATTAAGATCTTCTACCCTTTTTTAATTAATTAATTAATTAATTTTTATTAGTTGGAGGCTAATTACTTCACAACATTTCAGTGGGTTTTGTCATACATTGATATGAATCAGCCATAGATTTACACATATTCTCCATCCCAATCCCCCCTCCCACCTCCCTCTCCACCCGATTCCTCTGGGTCTTCCCAGTGCACCAGGCCCGAGCACTTGTCTCATGCATCCCACCTGGGCTGGTGATCTGTTTCACCATAGATAGTATACATGCTGTTCTTTTGAAATATCCCACCCTCACATTCTCCCACAGAGTTCAAAAGTCTGTTCTGTATTTCTGTGTCTCTTTTTCTGTTTTGCATATAGGGTTATCGTTACCAGCTTTCTAAATTCCGTATATATGTGTTAGTATGCTGTAATGTTCTTTATCTTTCTGGCTTACTTCACTCTGTATAATGGGCTCCAGTTTCATCCATCTCATTAGGACTGGTTCAAATGAATTCTTTTTAATGGCTGAGTAATATTCCATGGTGTATATGTACCACAGCTTCCTTATCCATTCATCTGCTGATGGGCATCTAGGTTGCTTCCATGTCCTGGCTATTATAAACAGTGCTGCGATGAACATTGGGGTGCACGTGTCTCTTTCAGATCTGGTTTCCTCAGTGTGTATGCCCAGAAGTGGGATTGCTGGGTCATATGGCAGTTCTATTTCCAGTTTTTTAAGAAATCTCCACACTGTTTTCCATAGTGGCTGTACTAGTTTGCATTCCCACCAACAGTGTAAGAGGGTTCCCTTTTCTCCACACCCTCTCCAGCATTTATTGCTTGTAGACTTTTGGATAGCAGCCATCCTGACTGGTGTGTAATGGTACCTCATTGTGGTTTTGATTTGCATTTCTCTGATAAACTCATTCTATGAGGCCACCATCACCCTAATTCCAAAATCAGACAAAGATGCCACAAAAAAAGAAAACTACAGGCCAATATCACTGATGAACATAGATGCAAAAATCCTTAACAAAATTCTAGCAAACAGAATCCAACAACATATTAAAAAAATCATACACCATGACCAAGTGGGCCTTATCCCAGGAATGCAAGGATTCTTTAATATCCGCAAATCAATCAATGTAATACACCACATTAACAAATTGAAAGATAAAAACCACATGATTATCTCAATAGATGCAGAGAAAGCCTTTGACAAAATTCAACACTCATTTATGATTAAAACTCTCAAAAAAGCAGGAATAGAAGGAACATACCTCAACATAATAAAAGCTATATATGACAAACCCACAGCAAGCATCACCCTCAATGGTGAAAAATTGAAAGCATTTCCCCTGAAATCAGGAACAAGACAAGGGTGCCCACTCTCACCACTGCTATTCAACATAGTGTTGGAAGTTTTGGCCACAGCAGTCAGAGCAGAAAAAGAAGTAAAAGGAATCCAGATAGGAAAAGAAGAAGTGAAACTCTCGCTGTTTGCAGATGACATGATCCTCTACATAGAAAACCCTAAAGACTCTTCCAGAAAATTACTAGAGCTAATCAATGAATATAGTAAAGTTGCAGGATATAAAATTAACACACAGAAATCCCTTGCATTCCTATATACTAACAATGAAAAAACAGAAAGAGAAATTAAGGAAACAATACCATTCACCATTGCAACAAAAAGAATAAAATACTCAGGAGTATATCTACCTAAAGAAACAAAAGACCTATACATAGAAAACTATAAAACACTGATGAAAGAAATCAAAGAGGACACAAACAGATGGAGAAACATACCATGCTCATGGATTGGAAGAATCAATATTGTCAAAATGGCTATTCTACCCAAAGCAATCGATAGATTCAACGCAATCCCTATCAAGCTACCAACGGTGTTTTTCACAGAACTAGAACAAATAATTTCACAATTTGTATGGAAATACAAAAAACCTTGAGTAGCCAAAGTAATCTTGAGAAAGAAGAATGGAACTGGAGGAATCAACCTGCCCGACTTCAGACTCTACTACAAAGCCACAATCATCAAGACAGTATGGTACTGGCACAAAGACAGAACTATAGATCAATGGAACAGAATAGAAAGCCCAGAGATAAATCCATGAACCTATGGACGCTTATCTTTGACAAAGGAGGCAAGGATATACAATGGAAAAAAGACAACCTCTTTAACAAGTGGTGCTGGGAAAACTGGTCAACCACTTGTAAAAGAACAAAACTAGAACACTTTCTAACACCATACACAAAAATAAACTCAAAATGGATTAAAGATCTAAATGTAAGACCAGAAACTATAAAACTCCTAGAGGAGAACATAGGCAAAACACTCTCCGACATAAATCACAGCAAGATCCTCTATGACCCACCTCCCAGAATATTGGAAATAAAAGCAAAACTAAACAAATGGGACCTAATGAAACTTAAAAGCTTTTGCACTACAAAGGAAACTATAAGCAAGGTGAAAAGACAGCCCTCAGATTGGGAGAAATTAATAGCAAATGAAGAAACAGACAAAGGATTAATCTCAAAAATATACAAGCAACTCCTGCAGCTCAATTCCAGAAAAATAAATGACCCAATCAAAAAATGGGCCAAAGATCTAAACAGACATTTCTCCAAGGAAGACATACAGATGGCTAACAAACACATGAAAAGATGCTCAACATTATCCATTTTTTTTTATTGAGTTTGGTTTTTTCTAACATTGAGCTGCATGAGTTTTTGTGTATTTTGGAGATTAGTCCCTCGTCAGTCACCTCATTTGCAAATATTTTCTCCCATTCTGTGAGTCGTCTTTCTGTTTCATTTATGGTTTCCTATGCCATGCAAAAGCTTTTAAGTTTAATCAGGTCCTATATGCTTAATTTTGTTTTTATTTTCATTACTCTAGGAGGTGGATCAAAGAAGATTATTGCTATGATTTATGTCAAAGCATGTTCTGCCTATATTTTCCTCTAAGAATTTTATAGGATCTTGTCTTACATTTAGGTCTTTAATCCATTTTGAATTTATTTTGTGTATGGTATTTGAGAAGGTTCTAATTTATTTCTTTTACATGTAGCTGTCCAGTTTTCCCAGCACCACTTATTGAAGAAAGTGTCTTTTTGCCATTGTATACTCTTGCCTCCTTTGTCATAGATTAATTGACCATAGGTGCATGGGATTATTTTTGGACTTTATAGCTTGTTCCATTGATCTGTAGTTCTGTTTTCATGCCAGTGCCATATTATTTTGATAACTGGAGCTTTGTGGTATAGTCTGAAGTCAGGGAACCTGATTCCTCCAGCTCAGTTTTTCTTTCTCAAGACTGCTTTGGCTATTCAAGGTCTTTTGTGTTTCCATACACATTTTAAAAAAATTTGTGTTCTTATTTTGTTAAAAAGTACCATTAGTTATTTGATAGAGATTGCACTTAATTTGCAGTTTACCTTGGGTAGTATAGTCATTTTGACAATATTGATTCTTCCAGTGCAAGAATGTGGTGTATCTTTCCATCTATTTGTGTCATCTTTGATTTCTTTCATCAGTTTCTTACAGTTTTCAGAGTAGAGATCTTTTGCTTCCCTAGGTACGTTTTTTCCTAGGAATTTTATCCTTTTGATGCAATAGGAAATGAGATTGTTTCCTTAATTTCTCTTTCTGAGCTTATATTGTTAGTGTATAGAAATGCAAGAGAGTTATGTGTATTAATTTTGTATCCTGCAACCACACTGAATTCATTAATACAGCCAAGTAATTTGCTGGTGGCATCTTTAGGATTTTCTATGCATAGTATCATATCATCTGCAAACAGTGACAGTTTTACTTCTTTTCCAATTTGGATTCTTTTTATTTCTTTTTCTCCTCTGATTGCTGTGGCTAGGACTCCCAAAACTATATTTAATAAAAGTGGCAAGAGTAGACATCCTTGTCTTGTTCATGATATTAGAAGAAATGCTTTCAGTTTTTCACAGTTGAAAATTATGTTTGCTGTGGGATTGTCAGATATGGCCTTTATTACATTGAGGTAGGTTCAGCTTAATATCTTTGACTTAAATTCAAATAGCATATTAGTATATGTGTTCCTACACTTCCTTCCCATCAGCCCTTGCAATGTGATTGAACATATATGTAAAATGATTATTCCCTAATTGAACTTAATTTTTGCATGTTCATGGTAGTGTTTTGTTAAAATTTTACAAGGAATCTGAGTTTTTGCAGATGTTAACTCCTTATCTGCAGACTTATTTTATAGTGTTAACTAACACTTATGTAACACTGCAAGAGTCAGTCACTGCTCTAAGTATTTTACGAACATTAGGATATTTAATCCTTACAGCATACCTTGAGGATACTCTTATCCCCATTTACAAATGAGAAAACTGAAGAGCTAGAGATTAATTTACATAACAAAAATTCAAGTATTTCAGATGTCAATGTTATTGCAGATTTGGTTCCCCAGACAGTAGATCTAGAGATGAAGTTTAGCATGAAGAAAGTTTAATAAGAAGTACTCTCAGGAAAACATCAGTGGAAGGCAAGAGAAGAAAGGAACATTGGGCAGAAAGAGAATTTGGACCAAATGCAATCTTAGCAACAGTTTCTGTCAACACGGGGGAACTTTGAAAGTGTGGTGGCCTTCAGAGTAGTTCCAAGTAGGGTCAAGAGCAAAGACCTCCACAATGACCAGTCATTGGATGAAGGCTGCCTTTGGAAAAGGGGTAATGACCCTGGTGAAGCAATTCTCACCATCAATAGCAATTTTCAGATAAGGACAGCCTCCTCAGTCACTGGGAGAGTAAGCATCTCAGTCCTAAAGAGGGAACTGGGAAGTTCATCCAGCAGCCGCTATATAATCTGCCTATTCAAGTATCTTAAAATGCAGATTCTGGGCCAGGGCTGAGAGTCTGCATTTCTAACAAGGTCCCAGGTGATGGCAGTGATGCTGGTTTGTGATTACAAGATCCTGGTTATGCAGCTCCAATGCTTTAAAGTTAGGAATAGAACCTAGGCTCTTTGGTTATGAGTCTGTGATCTTACCACTTTGTGGCACTGCTGCTTAGAGAAATTTTATCAACCAAAATTTGAATTCTAAAGAATTAACTTGATATACCATGCCAGATGGCTATCTTTAAAGCTTTATAAGTCTCCTGCCTTACAGGAGACATGTATGTGTCTCTAGAGAACATGTTATCCCCTGCATGTATTAATTACTGCAGTTTATCATTGCTGGCTTTCCTAGTGACATTGCATCACTAGGAAGAGAAGGAAATTCTCTTCAACTAGCCTGACAGTTTTTCAGGACCGACCTTTAAGCAAGTGTATCAAATATGAGAATGACCTTAGCTACTTGGTATTCATAATTTGTGACATATATTGGCTGTTATTATTTTTTATCAGAAAATTACCATTTTCTATTTAAATGGTTTATTATAGTCTTAGGTATGCATTTATTATGTGTTAGAGCCATTTTTTTCCCCAAAAGAGCCTACCTTTAATTCTCATTATAATGAGAACTAGTAAGAGAATTGAATTTGACATCAGGTTCGTCTATACTCAATTTTTTAGAACCACGTTTATTATATAATGTTGAACATACACTAAGAATTTCCTAGGTTACAATATCCTGTTAATTATATGATGATATTTTTCTCACCATGTACTCCCCACAAGCACAAAGGGAAGAAGATAAAATGTTATGCAATTTTATAATGTCCACACAAAGGACAAATGCGAGAATCAGTAACATATGTGTGTCAGCATTTACCTTGTTTTAAATTCTTGTATAAACCATGATTTAATTATTTTACTTTTTATCTTTTAAAAAGAAGTATGTGATAAGAAATATACATACAATCCTGTATAGAAATTGAGTAGTGGAGACCTGGATAAGAGAAGAGATCTACTTAAAGGTATCTATTGGCTTCTAGGAAATAACATCTTGAACTGGGGAACACTTTGGTTGAGAAACCTCTTCCAGCTCAATCTGTTCCCTAGGCAACAAAAATCTGTGTTAAAAAAGAAACAGCAAAAAAAAAAAAAAAAGGATAGCACTTAGAGTAGTAAAGGTTTCAGAGTTCTTCATTCAGAAAATTCACAATGGAAAATCATTTGAACACTGTAGTTAAAAATGGTGACTCTAAGAATTTGGGTCATCATTCTAGAATGATGGTTCTCAAAATGTAGTCCCTGGACCAGCATCATGGACATCACCTAGGAACTTGTTGGAAATATAATTTCTCTTTCCCCATCCTAGATCTGCTAAATCAGAAACTGGGGGAGGGGAAGGAGGTGGGGAGCAATCTGTTTCACAAGTCCTTCATATGGTTCTCAAGCCACAAAAGTTTGAGAAACACTATGATGCTTCAAATCTGTTTAGAACTAATTCCGTTCCAGAACGTTTTTCTACACACATAGAAGCACACATGTCACAGACACAAAACCTTTAAAACATTAGTTTGAAGGAACTCTTACTAAAACAGTTGCATCAGAAGCAAATTCCTTACTCGAAAGGATTAGAAGAGTCTCTAAAGTTCCTTTTAGTGCCTTTTTCTATGCCTAAACTATAGAAGTTGTAAGTTCCATGGGCAATTTCAACAGTAAATATGCCTCCCATTGAATTTAATTTCAAGCAACATCTGGAAGAGCAGTCAGCAGCAGGAAGCATCTTTCAGGAGGAAAAATATGTCTTTGTTCTTTAAATAAAGTAGTCAATGACTTCCATCGTGTTTGCGGAAAGCAGCCTTCCTGTTGAGGAGGAGCTTCACTTTGCAGTCCTCAGTCCTACCTACCTGCTGTGGGGAAAGAAGGTCAGGGAAGATGGGAGCAGTGAACAGCAGAGGAAATATTGTATTTTGTTCCTGGCTTTCTTCCTTTTGCTGTTGATATTGAAAAGATAGCTGTAAGATCAGTAACCACTTGTTGAGAAGAAAAGACTCATTTTCAGAACTATAGAAGAGATAATCTAGAGTATTCACAGTCAAAAACTACGAAAAGAGTTGAATTCTGATAGCATACTTATCCCAAATCTTATAGTTATCTATCTTAGCCCTAGAAACAATTGAGTACAAATGAGTCAGTTAAAAAAAAAAAAAAGATATCTAATATGATTTGGAGACAAGAAGAAAGTTGGATTAAGCTTTAATTTATATATATTAAGACAATGTAGCAAGAGTTATATGGGCCTTTAAAATTTTGCTAACATTTACTGAGTGTCTATTAAGCACTGAAATACAAACTCCATATTTAAAATTTTAGACATTTTTAAACTTTTATTTGCATTTATTATTATTATTGTTTGCTTCTTTTATTCCCGAGCCATAAGTTTTTGTTTCTTCAGTTTCTTCTGAGATATCTTTTCCTTCTGTGCAATCTCCTCTTCTGGTTTAGGAACAATCATCTTTTTCAGTAAGGATCATCTCAATGTGGTGAAGAGAGCTCATGTATGGGTTGATTTGATCATGAGCTCTGTAAGTTCTGCATCACATCTTGGAGGCTTTATTCACGTGGCTCTGTTCAATGACCAGAGACTCTACATTTACATCTACTTTAAGTTCAGCTTTGCATGCTAAGTCACTTCAGTTGGGTCTAACTCTTTGTGACCCTATGGACTACAGCCTTCCAGGCTTCTCTGTCCATGAGATTCTCCAGGCAAGAATACTGGAGTAGGTCGCCATTTCCTCCTCCAGGGGATCTTCCTGCCACAGGGATCAAACTTGTGTCTCTTATGTCTCCTGCACTGTCAGGCAGGTTCTTTACCACTAGCACCACCAAGTTCAGTGTTACTCTCTGCACTTTTGAGCATCTGCAGTAATAATTCAGTACTATTTTAGTGCCACCGACCCTGGGTCCAGCCCCACTGCTTGGCCTGTGTACACCTACCAACTTCACCATTGTAACAACGGAATGGCACACATTGCTTCTGTAGAGGGCCATCCGTCAGATACGTGGTGGCTTTTTAGACATGTATACCCTTGATGGCCTGGATGGTTTCATGAGTGTTCTAAAAGTGAACACGAAGATTCAAAGCTCTTGATTTGCATGATTTGGTGGGGTTTTCTGGGTCAAGTGAATAGTGAACCATTTCTAGAGGTCACCTCAGGCTGTTTACCAGGGGGAAAAAAAAAACCCTCTAAAACATATTTTTACTAAATGGGGAAATTACTGATATATCACTCAGTAATGGTTCATAGCTACCATTTATATGTGTTGCAAAACATGATCTCATTTAATTCTGACAATCCTTTGAGGTTTGCTTAATCTTCATTTTGTATGTGAACAAACTGTCACCTAGAAATTTAGTCAATTTTACTCATCAAGTAAATGGAAGTGGAGGCAAGATTTGATCCTTAGTCTATCTGACTCCAAACCCTGCTCTTAATCCCTGCACTCGTTGACCTCAATCAATTAGTCATGATCAACTGCCAGTCAGCATGCACGTTATTCTCTTGTGGTCTCATAAGTCTAGTTCTTTGACAGAATAAATATATCTTCCTAAAGTTCACTCTATATGTGTCACATATTTAGAAATCAAGATCGGTTCAAAAAAAGTAGAATAAAAATACAGCAAATTTTGAATTTATTCTTTTGAAAAATAAATTTATTTTTGTAACCAATTGAAGCAAATTTTATATAGTATATAAACTGCCTATTTTAAGTATATTTCAATGACTTTTAGAGTAAATTTACCAAGTGGTGCAACCGTCATCATAAATCAGTTTTAAAACATTTCTTTTACCCCGATAAAATCCCTTATGCCTATTTACTGTTAATTCTCCTTACCACCCATCCACCTAGGCAACAAATAACTTTTTAGTCTTTATAGATTTGCCTTTTCTAGAAATTCCATTTAAGTAGAGCCATGTAATATGTGGTCTAATATTAAGTAGTTTCTTTCACTTAATGATTTTTAGGCTTAATCCATGTCATAGCGTTTATCAGTAGTCCATTTCTTTTAAATGTTGAAGTAAGTCAGAAAGAGAAAGATAAATACCATATTCTAACACATATATACAGAATCTAGAAAAAAATTATATTGAAGAATTTATTTACAGGGCAACAATGGAGAAAGAGACATAGAGAATGGACTTATGGACATGGGGAGAGGGGAGGAGAGGGTGAGATGTATGGAAAGAATAACATGGAAACTTACATTACCATATGTAAAATAGACAGCCAACAGGAATTTGCTGTATGTCTCAGGAAACTCAAACAGGGGCTCTGTATCAACCTAGAGGGATGGGATGGGGAGGGAGATGGAAGGGAGTTTCAAAAGGGAGGGAATATACGTGTACCTGTGGCTGATTCATCTTGAGGTTTGACTGAAAACATCAAAATTCTGTAAAGCAATTATTCTTAAATTAAAAAAAAAATTTAAAAAAATTTGAATAGTATTTCATTATATGACAGTATCACCTTTTATTTATCCACTCACTAGTTGATGGATATTTATGTTGCTCTCAATATTTAGCTATTTTTCAATAATTTTACTAAGAAAAATCACATCCAAATCTCTGTGTTTTTGTTTCACTTGGGAAGATACTTAAGAATCTACTAAAAATGGAATATGGTAAATTCATAGTTAACTTTTTAAGATACCACCAAGCTGTTTTCCAAAGCAGCTGCATCATTTTACATTCCCGCTAGCAATGCATAAAGGCTAGGTTTCCCCATGTCCTCACCAACATTTGTTACTGTCTGTCTTTATTATTACAGCCATTCTAGAGGGTGTGAGGTAAAAGGTTGATTTCTCTAATGACTAATGATGACTATCTTTTTGTGTGCTATAACCATCAGTATATCTCCTTTGATGAGGTGTCTATTTATATCTATTTTATTAGGTTATTTGTGTTCTTTTTATTGAAGTATTTGAGTTCTTTGTACATTATAAGCCAACATAAATCATGTTAGTCCCAATCTCATGTATCAATAAATTTTGGCAAGACTATACTACCCCAACCTCTGTACACTTCAAGAATACTGAAATCACACCATGTCATTTCTATAGTGATGAACAGATTCAGTAGATTGAAGTGTAAGATATCTGCAAACACCCTATTTTCTCTTTTTTTGTGAGGTCTTATTCCTCCCAGCTGTAATCAGTGAATACAGCCTGCTTTTGAAAAGAAGCCCATTATTAGCTCATTGTGATGATTTTAAAGCATGGCATCAAATTCTTTGACATTCCTCCCATAAAGAGATGTGTTCTATCTCTCCTCCCCTGTATTCTGTGCTGGCTTGTAAGTGCTTTGATGAACAGGGTGCCAGGGAAGTAGTGTGACTTCCAACCCTAGGTTGTAAAAAGTTGTACATATTCTGCCTAACTTGTTGGAATACTTGCTCTTGAAGCCCTATCACATAAAATGTATGTCTATTCTGAGGCTGCTATGTTGTGAGGCGGCCCAAGTCATACGGAGAGGTTGTGTGTAGGCGTTTCAATTGACAGTCTCAACTAAGGCAATACATTATGTGAGTGAAGAAGCTTCCAGATCTTTCCAAGCCTCTAGCCTTTCAGATATTCACAGCTGAGGTCCAATACTTCAAGGAGCATGAAAAAGAGACAGGTCATTCCTGCTGAGCCAAATCCTAATTCCTCACCCACAGAATCTATGGTATAGCAACACGGTGGTTGTTCTGTGTCACTACTTACTCATTCAGTCGTGTTCAACTCTGCAGCTCCATGGACTGTAGCCTGCCAGGGTCTTCTGTCCATGGGATTTCCCAGGTAAGAACACTAGAATAGGTTGTTATTTCCTCCTCCAGGGGATCTTCCTGACCCAGGGGTGAAACCCATGTCTCTTGCATCTCCTGCGTTGGCAGCTGATTCTTTACAACCAGTACCACCTGGGAAGCCTGTGCCACTCCTTGGAATCTTATTATTCATTCACAGCTCCAGTGACTACAAGAGACTGAAGCTCCTCACAAGTACTCAAATAAAATGAAGTTTATAATATTTAAAAATCTTCTCATGAACTTGAAAGACAGTAGAATAACCATTAGAAACTGCAGTCACATTCCACCTCTCAAGAAGATCTCCCTGCTCTCCTCTGCACACCTGCCTCTCTCCACTCTCATGGGAGATAGGATTCCTTGCTCTACTTGTGAGTCATTTATGACCCCATGGATTTTTCACCTTGGCCGCATCTATGTCACCACTCTGCCGCTTTATGTCCCACTGCAAGTCGATGGTCAATTTGATGTCTCAGTCCGGATTCTCAAGTAAGAGGATCTAGAATAGTCTAACTTATTTATTTGAACTAGACCACTGAAGTTATGAGTGAGCCTGTATTGGCTGCTTTGGGTTGAGGTCTGCACTCCTGGTAAGTGGGCATCTCTACTTATAGAGATCTCTACTTGTAGAGAGATGCTCTTTTAGGAACTGTGGGTAAGGAAGAAACTGCAAAATTTGTATATTTCACCAATAACCATATAATATGATGAAGACTATGGGGAAAATATATACAACACTATAAAATGACAAAAGGAGAATGATTAGTTCTGCTGGAGAGGTCAGATAAGCCATCCCAGAGTTGCTGGAATTTGAACTTGGTCTTAAAGGGCAAGTAAGATTTATTAATTTTTTAGGCAAAGGCAATAACTCAGGGCACAGAAGCTGGCATAATGAGGAAATGGCAAGTACTCTCATGAGATTAAGTTGACAGAGAGCTTGGAGATATGAGGTCAGAAAGTTAATATGACATACCTGGAATGTCCCTTTTCATTGTAATCCTACTCAGAGGAGGAGTAATCAGTGTGACAAGTTATACAAGATTTAGATTTATATCTATAACTCTGAAACTAAAGTTTGTATCAGCATAACCTAGAGGCTTTTTAAAAAAGTTTGACAGACCCCTTGCTGAATTTCTAATTTGGTAAGTCCGAGGCAGACTCTGAGAATTTATATTTGTAACAGTTTCCCAGGTGATGCTGGTGCTGTTCCAGGGGCGATGCTTTGACAAACCACTGTTCACTTCAGATGTCCTTTAGGGCTCATGCTAATTTAAGACCAAAATTTAGAACCCACAAATTTCTGTCTGGCTCTGATGTAGACTCACGTTTCTGAAAGACTGAAATTTCCCTCTACTTCCCTCTACATCTACTAGTTGATGAATGGCCAGGATCTGTAAATGTTTTACAACAGAAGGTAAATAGTTGCTATAGTGACTATGTCTTATTGTAGAGATATATTTGTGCAGAACTTAGGACTAGGGTTGAAATGAAATCAATCACTTGATAACTAAAATGAGTAATCACAATGGTCTCTGCCAATCTGGCTGCATTGATGAGGGCATATGAGCGAGAGAGCATGGTTAGTACTGAGAATGTAGAAATGTCACTCCCTGTTTTTCTCCATCAAAGAAACATGTTTGTTCCTTCTTGGTACTCATTATACTCGGTAATTATTTATTTATTTTTGTTTGTTTATTTCTTGGGTACTTGATTATAAGCTCCACCAAGATTGAGATCAAGTGTGCCTCGTTTATAAATTTGTCTCCAACCTCACTGTGATTGAATAAATGAATGTGTGATGTCATATGGCCTTGCTTTCATAGTCTGGTAGATACATGGTTACATTACAACTGATATACAGCTTAATAGCTGAATATTGAATGAGCTGTAGGATACAGTAGAGGGAGAAAGTAATTTTGCCCCAGGGGAGTCAGGGGAGTCAGAGAAGATGTTACTGACAAGAGGATACTTTAGATGGAGGCTGCAGGATAACTAGGAGTTTAGAAAGTAGACAGGAGTATTGTGGGCTGACATTCAAGGCAGAGAAAATTTTGTATGAGAAAGCATGGCTGTATGATAGAATGTGGCATGCAGGAGTAATTGGGGCACAAGTGATGGGAGAAAGGTGACTTCAGATGAGACTGGAAAAGTGTTCTGGGACCAAAGTGTGAAGGTCCTGAGATACCATGCCATGGGTTTGAACCTTGCCCACATTGATAGGAGAGCCAATAGAGGCATGAGAGTGGTGTCATAAGATTGTAAGAATATGATCCTGGTAGTCAGTAGGAGGGTGGAAGGATGTCTAATTGATCTGGATTACAGTCATCCAGGCAAGAAGTGATGAAGTCTCAGGCAAAACTAGAACCCTGGGAGTCAGAAGAAGGGGACAGATTTGGAAGATATTTAGAAACCAAAATCACTGTGGCTCAGACAGTAAAGAATATGCCTGCCAATGCAGGAGACATAAAAGACATGGGTTCAATCCCTGGGTCAAGAAGATCCTCTGGAGAAGGAAATGGCTACTCACTCCAGTATGAATGAGGAGCCTAGTGGGCTACAGTCCATAGAGTCAGACATGACTGAATGACTAACACTAGAGCAGCAAACTATAAAATAAACAACAAAAAAACAGACAAAACCAGAACCCTGGGAATCAAAAGAAAGGGATAGATTTGGAAGATATTTAGAAAGCAAAATCAATAAGATTTGGTAACTGATAGACAATGATGAATTTCTGTGAGGGCAGAGTAAGGATTTATTTTATACAACAGTTATTATGTGCCATGTAAATATTTGTTGAATACTGTTCTAACTACTTTATAGACAATAATGCATTTAGTCTTAGAAACCTTGTGAGGCAGACACTATTGAATATCATTAGCCCAATTTTACAGGGTTTCTCTGGTGGCTCAGTGGTAAAGAATCCACCTGCAATGCAGGAGACTGCCTGCAATGCAAGAGACACAGGTTCAATCCCTGGGTTGGGAAGATGCCCTGGAGAAGAAAATGGCAACCCAGTCCAGTATTCTTGCCCAGAAAATCCTATGGATGAAGGAGTTTGGTGGTCTACAGTCCATGGTGCCACAAGAGTCGAACAAACTTAGCAACTAAATTACCACCAGCCCAGTTTTACAGTTGGGGAAACCTAGGTACAAAGATGTTAGATTAACTTGTGCACCATCACACAATTATGAAGTGTTAGAGAGAGGATTTGAACTTAGTAGCCCTGGCTCCAGGTCCATGCCACTAAACTCTAAATGAACAACCTCACAGCTGCTGTGGCTCCAAGGACTTCAGGGTACTGGGAGCAGTGCAAAGCATACAAAAGGAGTAAATTCAATTCCTGAAATCTTTGAATGATTTTGTTCTTCTTTTGTCTTCCAAACACTAACAATACCCTCTTCTCTTCCCAATATTAATGATTTCAGTGATTTTCTGAATGAAGTCAATAGAGGTGAAAGGAGGAACCATCGGTTCTGAACACATGCCAAAGGGCAGAACAAGAGCCTGATTTCCAGAGCTTCACAATGAATGGGTTCCAGAGAAGTGTTTCTGCATCTGAGGGAAGACCCAGTCATGCTTGTGATGATGGGACTTCTGATAGTGACCAGAGCCTCCAAAGACCATCTTCTCTGCCTGCCAGAAACCTACTAAGCATGTAACAGTGGATTGTTGTTTTCCTGTAATAATAATAATACCAACTTTTCTTTTTTTTTCCTTTTTAATAATAACTTTTCTTAGGACAAGCTTCTTATATGAATTGCAGTGCTGTTGCTCAGTCACACAGTTGTGTCCAACTATTCACAACCCTGTGGACTACAGAACTTCAGGATCCTCTGTCCCTCACCATCACCCAGAGTTTGCCCAAGTTCATGTCCAATGAATCAGTGATGCCATTCAACCATCTCATCCTCTGTCACCCTCTTCTTCTGCCTTCAATCTTTCCCAGCATCAGGGTCTTTTCCAATGAGTAAGCTGTTCACATAGGTGGCCAAAGTATTGGAGCTTCAGCTTCAGCAGCAATCCTTCCAAAGAGTATTCAGGGTTGATTTCCTTTAAGATTAACCAGTTTGATCTCTTTGCTTTCCAACAGACTCTCAAGAGTCCTCCAGCACCACAGTGAGAAAACAACAATTCTTTAGTGGTCTAGCCTCTTTATTGTCCAGTTGTCACATCTGTACATGGCCACTAGAAAGACAAGAGCCTTGACTACACTGACTTTTGTCAGCAAATAGGTGTCTTTGCTTTTTAACACACTGTCTAGGTTTGTCATAGCTTTCCTACCAAGAAGCAATCATCTTCTAATTTCACGGCTGCAGTCACCATCCACAGTGATCTTAGAGCCCAAGAAGAGGAAATCTGTCACTACTTCCACCTTTTCCTCTACTATTTGCCATGAACTGATGGGACCAGATGCCATGATCTTAGTTTTTTTAACATTGGGTTTTAAGCCATTGTTTTCACTCTGCTCCTTCACCCTCATCAAGAAGCTCTTTAGTTCCTCTTCACTTTCTGCCATTTGAGTGGTATCATCTGCATATCTGAACTTGTTGATATTTCTCCCGGCAATCTTGATTCCAGCTTGTAAATCATCCAACTCAGCATTCCACATGATGTGCTCTGTGTGTAAATTAAATAAACATAGTGACAATAAACAGCCTTGTCATACTCCTTTCTCAATCCTGAATCAGTCAGTTATTCCATACAGGGTTCTAACTGTTGCTTCTTGAGATGCATATATATTTCTCAGGAGACAGGTAAGATGGTCTGGTATTCCCATCACTTTAAGAGTTTTCCGCAGTTTGTTATGATCCACACTGTCAAAGGCTATAATGTAGTCAATGAAACAGAGGTAGATGTTTTTCTGGAATCCCTTTGCTTTCTCTATGATCCAGTGAATGCTGGCAATTTGATCTCTGGATCCTCTGCCCTTTTCTAAACCCAGCTTGAACATCAGGAACTTCTCAGTTCATGTAATACTGAGGCCCAGCTTGGAGGATTTTGAGCATAACCTTACTAGCATGAGAGATGAGTGCAACAGTCTTTAGTATTGCCCTTCTTGGGAACTGGGATGAGGATTGACCTTTCCCAGTCCTGTGGGTACTGCTGGGTTTTCCAAATTTGCTGATATATTAACTGCAGCACTTTAATCGCATCATCTTTCAGGATTTTAAATAACTCTGCTGGAATTCCATCGCCTCCACCAGCTTCACTGGCAGCAGTGCTTCCTAAGGTCCACTTGACTTCACACTCCAGGTTGTCTAGCTCTGAATGAGCTAGACTACACCATTGTGGTTATCTGAATCATTAAGATCTTTTTAGTCCTGTTCTTCCATGTATTCTTTCCATCTCTTCTTAATCTCTTCTGCTTCTATTATGTCTTTACTATTTCTGTCCTTTGTTGTGACCATCTTTGGATGAAATGTTCCTTTGATACTTTCAGTTTTCTTGAAGAAATCTCTAGTCTTACCCTGTTTGTTGTTTTCCTCTATTTCTTCACACTGTTCATTGAAGAAGGCCTTGTCTCTCCTTGCTACTCTCTGGAACTCTATTTAGTTGCATGTACCTTTCACTTTGTCTCTTGTTTTTCACTTCTCTTCTTTCCTCAACTATTTGTAAAGCCTTTTTAGACAACCACTCTGCATTCTTGCATTTCTTTTTCTTGGGGATGGTTTGGTATTCTGCCTCCTATACAATAATTATGGACCTCTGCCCATATTCTTCAGACACTCTGTTTACTAGATCAAATCCCTTGAATCTATTCATCACCTCCACTGTATATTTATAAGGCTTTTGATTTAAGTCATACCTGACTTGCCTAGAGGTTTTCCACGCTTCCTCTAGCTTAAGCCTGAATTTTGCTGTGAGGATCTGATGACCTAAGCCATAGTCAGCGTCAGGTCTTGTTTTTCCTAACTGTATACAGCTTCTCTGGTCTCAGCAGCAAAGAATATAATCAATCTGATTTCAATACTGGCCATTTGGTAGTGTCCATGTGTAAAGCCATCTCTTGTGTTCTTGAAAAAGAGTGTTTGATGATAAGTATGTTCTCTTGGCAGAATTCTTTTAGCCCTTGCACTGCTTTCTTTTGTACTCCAAAGCCAAACTTGCCTGTTACTCCAGGTATCTCTTGACTTCCTACTTTGGCATTTCAATCCCCTATGATGAATAAGACATCGTTTTTGGAGTTAGTTCTAGAAGGCCTTCTAGGTCTTTATAGAACTGATCAACTTCAGCTTCTTTGGCATTGATGGTTGGGTCATAGACTTGGATTACTGTAATGTTGAATGGTTTGCCTTGAAAATGAACCGAGATCATTCTGTCATTTTTAAGGTTGTATCCAAGTACTACATTTCAGACTTTTTGTTGATTATGAGGGCTACTCCATTTGTTCTATGAGATTCTTGCCCACAGTAGCAGATATAATGGTCATCTGAATTAAATTCACCCATATTCATCCATTTTAGTTGAGTGAGTCCTAAGATGTCAATGTTTACACTTGCCATCTGCTGCTTAACCACTTCCAATTTACCTTGATTCATGGATCTAAGATTCCAGGATCCTACACAATACTGTTCTGTGTAGCATCAGATTTTACTTTCATCACCAGACACATCCACAACAGAGGGTCATTTCTCTTTTGGCCCAGCTGCTTCATTCTTTCTGGAGCTATTAGTAGTTGTCCTCCACTCTTCCCCAATAGCATATTCGACACCTTTAGACCTGAGGGGCTCATCTTTCAGTGTCAAATCTTTTTGCCTTTTTATACAGTTCATGGGGTTCTCACAGCTAGTATACTGGAGTGATTTGCCATGCCCTCCACCAGTAGATCACATTTTGTCAGAAATTTCCACTATGACCTGTCCATCTTGGGTGGCCCTACATGGCATGGCCCATAGCTTCATTGAGTTACACAAGCCCCTTTGCCTTGACAAGGCAGTGATCCATGAGGGAAAAATGCAGTGTGGCTCTTCAATAAATCTAGAAGCTAAACCAAATGGATGTGAAGTCAGCTTTCAAATCCACACACTATTGGGATGGAAAAGACAACTTTTTAAGGAATAATCTAAAAAATGACTTTTCCAGTCTTTCATCCATATAATTTCCTTAAAATCTGGCCTAATTTTTCTAAACAAGGAGGAGGGGATGTGGCCCTGACCCAGTGAGTTTGAAGCAGTGCCACCAGGAAGTACAAGAGTTAAGGAAAATAGTTTTGAGATGTACTTGAGTAGCAGTAAGTAGGTGATTATTGGAGAAATGTTTGAGCCCTCACTGTGTGCCTTCAGTGTACTATTCCACTGATGGAATCTGAATCTTAGTGCAGTCTCTGTTCTGTGATATGGGCAAACTTTTGTAGTAAGTCTGTGAATAGAAGTTATTTACTAGCACTTCCAAGGACTACTAAGAGGATCACTGCTTGTGTTGGGTGATTGTAAATGGAAATCCCTAGTTGTCTTATATTAACACAAATATGAATGCATTAGCTAAAAATTACAATTTGTTAACAAGAGTACAACATTTGGCAAGTGTGGTTGATGTACATGTGAGGAGTTGAGCAGCAGCTACAATGTCCTTTCTGTAGCCTGGAGTCATTATAATCTCTGTTCTATTGTAGAGGGCTGACAACTTGTAAAACCTAAATTTACTGATATCATTGCACAACTAAGTGCACACACACATATTGCCAGGGGATGATAAATATTTCACTCATATTTTAAAAATACCTGCTAATTTTCATGCTCAACATAATTGAGAAATGACATTTTTCTGTGTAAAATTTGTTTTGTGATGGAGGGCTATTGCCTTAGTGTCAATTTTTTTCTTATGTGAATGTCAGAGGCAATACCTGAAGTTAAGAAAGGAAAAATAAATATTAATTTTTAAAATTGTAATGTGATATAAAGAATGTAAAATTTATCATTTAAACCATTTTAAATATACATCTTGGCAATATTGAGCATGCTGACATTGCCGTGCCACCATGATGACCATCCATCTCCAGAACTTTAATTTTCTAACATATAAACAGCAATAACCATATCATATGTATTATTCATTATATTCAAAGGGCCCTCAGGATAGACTGCACTCCCCAGGCTCCTTGTGCTGTAGGAGGCCTCACCATCCTGGAATTCTGTTATAGAGTTAGGCAGGTTGTAAATTTGAATGAATGAAGACATGAATAAATTCTTATCAAACTCTCCATCCCGTCTCTTCTGGGAAAATGTGAATGATGCCTATTGTTCAATTCTATTTGGTCCCAATGAACAGCTTCTTAGTATTTGAACTCTTTAGTGCTGTGATATAAACTTCAGTTGTAGTGCTGGAGTATGTAGGACTCAGTTACCTACCAAGGACCTTCAACTTAGAGTCTCAGAGTAACGATGCATGTTTGTTTACATACTCCCCTTTGTCTGTGGTCCATATGAATAGAAATGTCAAAAATATGAAGAGACTGTATTTCTTCTCTGTCTGTCCTGGAGGTTTTGCTATTTTTATTAGACTTGGCCCAGCCTCATTTCTTAGTAACTCAGGGTTTTTAAATTGGTCATCTGCATTCCTGTTAGAAGTAGTTCAGCTTACCCACTTCCAGATGAGTAAGGACATAAGAATTCAATGAGAATAATAATCATCATATCATATTATGAACACTTACCATGTGTCAGACTCTGTGACATGTGTCTTGGATGTGCTATTTCAAATAATCTCCCAAATCACCCTCTAAGACAAGGGTAAGGTTTCCATGTACAACTTCTGAGCTTCCGTCTATACATACATGCCTTCTCATTTAATCCTTAAAGTCATTTTGTAATATACTTCATTTCACTAATGAAGAAACTGAGGTTCAAAGAGGTTAGAAATCCTTGCCAGTTACTTAACTCTAAGCGATAAAGCTGGAATTCAAATTCAGGCCTGTCTGACTTCTAAGTCTATTATTTCTCTCAACCCTCTTTAGATTTCCTCTTCAAGTCATCTGATTTTGATTCCTGCTTGTACAGCTGATCTTTTGCAAGCTAGTTTTTGTTGTTGTTGTCTTTACACATCTTGGCACTTTCTTGCTATCCATTAATCATGAAGATGGTGAATCAGATATTCAGAGTTGAATCTTTCGGGAGAAACCAAAGAGATAATTTGCTTCTGGGAGAAACAGTCTTATCAAGGCTTATGGATAGTTTAACCCTGTAATTACAAAAGGTTTTACATCAGGACCAGGGACTGGCCAAATGGACTCAAACATATAAATTGATCTTCATTAACAAGGCTATGGTTTTTCCAGTTGTCATGTATGGATGTGAGAGTTGGACTGTGAAGAAAGCTGAGCGCTGAAAATTTGATGCTTTTGAACTATGGTGTTGGAGAAGACTCTTGAGAGTCCCTTGGACTGCAAGGAGATCCAACCAGTCCATCCTGAAGGAGATAAGTCCTCGGTGTTCATTGGAAGGACTGATGCTGGAGCCGAAACTCCAATACTTTGGCCACTTCATGCAAAGAGTTGACTCATTGGAAAAGACCCTGATGCTGGGAGGGATTGGGGACAGGAGGAGAAGGGGACGACAGAGGATGAGATGGCTGGATGGCATCACAGACTCAATGGACATGAGTTTGAATAAACTCCGGGAGTTGGTGATGGACAGGGAGGCCTGGCGTGCTACGATTCATGGGGTTGCAAACAGTCGGACACGACTGAGCGACTGAACTGAACTGAACACCATTTGAGAAGAGATGGGGGATGCTGACAGTGAGGAAGAACACCTCAAGTTCTCCCTGAAGTATTCTTTCATCTTAAATGAACAGAAGGAGATCAGATATGGCATAGCTGCAGTTGTTTTATCACGTTAAGAAATCAATATTAACTTTTAGCAACTAGTTTTTGCAATGGTTTATATTTTGGGTTTTAAGAGACTTTACCAAAATAATTCCATAGTCCTGTCCTTTTCTTGCCCGCCCCCCCCCCCGCCCCATTTTCATTGTTGAAAAATTGTAAAAACATAGAAGAGCAAAAGAAGAAATGAAAAATGACCCTTGGTTGGCCTCTTTGCTTGATGTCACAGGAGAAAAGACCTTTAACTTGGCATTCCGCTATAAAATGTTCTGCAGGTTAAACTTCTCCCTCTGGTTTAAGTGTAGCATATAGATTTCCAAAAATTCAATCCAAGAATGAACTCATGTTGTATAAAAGAATTAATGTACCTGTTAATAGACCTCTTATAGCTTGCAACTAGGTCTATTCTGTTTTTCTATATCTTAAGGATAACTGATCACAGAAAAATTAGTAAGCCTCTTGTTGAAATTTTATTTGTATTTGCAAAACACACATTTACCTCCTTGATAGAACAGAGAGACCTCTATGGCATGTTTTCAATTATTTACAGGGCTGAAAAAAGTGCATCTTAGAGAGAATGAGATAGCATTCATAAAGCGCCCAACACAGAGTCTTGTATCTAGAAGGTTCTCAGTGCATATCAAATGCTGATAATATGTACATCTCATTTAAATGTTGCTTATGCTGCTCGTGAATTTTCTCTTCTGTTGTTGTGACTAAAAAGACTGAAGTAGGAATCACAGCTCATCCCTCCCTCTATTCATTGCATGTTCTTTGTGCTGCCTTGCAGGGCTCCTGAGGGCAGAAAGCACATGCATTTTTAACAGTAGATTAAGAGGGAGTGCTTTAATAAGGGGACAACTGTTAAACTGTAAGGATCATTCAAGAAGTAAATTTACAAAAGTAATTTAAAGTGTATTGCTCATGTGGTTCTGTCTGCCTGAAGGCCATTTGTGAATATTTCAGGTGACTCTGACCAGATATTCCATTGCACTGTAATCTGGACAGGTAAAAATAAAAATTATTTTTGTTCATTTCTCTGTTCCCAGAGCATAAAACAGGGCTTGGCATGGTGTGCACACAATAATTTATTCTACCCCTCTTTCCATTTTCTTACTTTATGAATGGACTCAACACCACAGTCATCTTTGATTTCATTTTTTCCTTCACACCTGTCTTAGTCCATGTGCGGTTAGCTTATAAGCAGTGGAAGTTTATGTCTGACAGTTCTGGAGGCTGGGAATACCAGTATTAAAGCACTGGCAGATTTGATGTTTAGTGAGAGCCTGATTCCTGGTTCAAGACAATCATCATTTCACTGGTGGTAGAAAGGTCAAGGGAGTTCTCTGAGGTCCTTTTTCAAAGGGCACTGATCCTATTCATGAGTGTTCTAGCCTCTTGACCTAATCACTTCCCGAATTTCCCACTTCTAAGTACCATCACATTGGGGATTAAGTTTCCACATATGAATTTTGGGGGACATAAATAATCTATATCAACCCTATACCCAGTTTGCTATTATGTCTATCAGTTCTGCCAGTTCTGTGCTTGGATAGTCATTCCCTCATTTCTAGTATCACTGGCTGAGAATAAATATACTCATCTGGTTGATAATGTGGAATTCCTTTTCAGGGTTGGGGGTATGGGGATATCCAGGGAAAGAGTGGGAGAGATATAAGACAGCAAGTCCTTTGGAGCCAGCTCTTACTCATTGGTATCTCTTGCACAAAGGAAAGGAGCCCATGGCTCTCAGAAATTTTTGTGAAATCATAGGCAAGATTATGACATACTATCTTGATCCCCAAAGTAAGTATCACGGAACTCCAGTTCTGTGAGGTACAGTAGGTATTTTTTGAAGAGCAGGAGTCAAAAATAAGTTTGGGAAGTTTGGGTTTAGATGATGTTAAACCAAAGATTTCTTATTGTTTTTAATTTGCTTACATTGGATTGTGAAACAGTAAAGGGGAGTGATGGAGCACATACTTTCCAGAATTATTTGACAATACAGCCCTCTCTCCCCAGACTTGGTTGGGAAAACCTGGCAGGAAGACAGCATGGAGTTTTCAAGGCATCAAAATACAGGAGAACAAGATGGAGGAGGAGTAGGTGGATGTGGAGTACATCGCTCTCTGCAGACACATCAGGAATACACCTCAGACCCAGAATTACTTACATAACACCAGTTGAGAGCAGGCAGGAGTACCTGACCACTGGGAAAGAATATATAGAACCATCCAAAACTTGGTAGGATGAAGGAAGTAGGGGGAAAAGAGTTAGTAGCACTGGACCTGCCCTCAGTGGGTAGGAGAACTGAAGCAGGGGTCCAATCCCCACATCAGGGCAATTGTTTAGAACAGAGGAGAAGCATTTGAGGCTGAGAGTGAAGCAGCTGATTTGTGACAGCCTAAATGGAATGAGAATCACACAGACAATCCTTGTCACAGCCCTATGTATCCCAGACAGGGACACAGGTTCCCTAGAATGCACAGCGGCTGGGAACTGGAGCATAGGGATTGTGGAGCAATCCCAGGGCGAGGTCTGCTCTTGACTATGGGGGCACAGCCCAAGGGAAAGTAAGAAGGGATATCATGGTGGGAAATATCTGTGGAGGAAAATCAGGCAGCATGGAGGCAAGGCAATATCGCTGAATCATGCGTAGGGGGTGGAGCCATCACCATAGCCTCTCTCTCTCCACACGCTAGCACCAGCAGCTGAACAATAGAGAGGCTGGCCCTTCAAGTACCTGACATGCCTGAACAGCAGAGTAGGACCCCAGCCAAGGGGCCCCTTTAAGTGCCTGATGCGCCAAACAAGAGAAGGACCCCAGCCAGTGGAGCCCTTTTAGTGCCTGATGCTCTCAACATCAGAGCAGGACCCCAGCGGGGTGGCGGTGGTGGGTGGCGCCTTTATGTGCCTGATGTGCTGAACAATACAGAAGGACCCCAGACAGGGGAGTCTTCTAAATGCCTGAATGGGTGGAGCAATGGAGAGGACCAGTCAAAGAGGCCTTCTGATTGCCAGTTGCCTGAAGCTAGAAAAAGATTGACAGGGCCATAGCTCCCGTGGCTGAGGCAGTCTGTGTCGCTGGACACTTGGTGCCTCCAGAGTACCCCCCCACCCCCCACCCCAAACAGCTGCATCACTTTCGTGCTCAATTCTCACTGGGGCAGAGCTGCCACAGGCTACAAAAAGCCTTAATAGTACCACATCTCCTGTGATAAGAGCCGCCGGCGCTCCTGTGTTAGTAGGCCTTGCCAGGGTCCCTGTGGGCAATTGCGCCAACTCCATGCGTGATCCCCACTGGAACAGAGCTTCCAGAGGCTAGAAAAAGTCTTTTGTATGTGCACACGGGGTCGTTTCAGACACGTCCAACTCTTTGTGATCCTGTGGACTGTGGCCTGCCAGGCTTCTCTGTCTGGGGGATTCTTCAGGCAAGAATACTAGAGTAGGTTGTCATACCCTTCTAGAGCACCATATTTCCTGCTGCCCTAGCCACAGGCTCCCCTAAGTACCCTGTGCTGCCAGGGAGCTTTTGACCTGGGCAGTGTGGCTAAGGAAGAGGACCCAAAACCTTCCCACCAGCTGTATAAGCTGCAGATTAAATCTGCACAATCAACTAGGCAGACTCTGTGTCTGTGGAATATATAAAAAGACAATGAGAATTCTCACAAAAGAAAATGCACTAATTCTGACACTTTAGACCTTGTAGGCAAGAACACACAGGAATAGGACCAGATTAGAGTCTAAGCTGCCCCCAGAGCAGGTCCAGAGACCAGCCCAGTGTTGGAGGGCATTGTAGGGAGAAGAGGTGGACTGCGACTCCCAACGAGGGAAAGAATGCTAACAGCAGAGACTCAAGAAAAACATTTATTTTTCTTATATTTTGACTTGTTCTGTAGTTGCTTCTGGATTTTTTCTTTCTTTTTTCCCCACCTTTTCCCCCTTCCTTCCCCCGTTGTTGTAGTTGTCAATTTTATTAGTACTATTACATCTATTTAAGACTTTGGGAATATTTTTTTCAATCACAGTTTTTATTTCTACTATATACTTCTGACTCTACATTGACCTTTTGCTGTTCTGTGGGGTTTTTTTCCTTTTCTTTCTTTTTTATTTCTTTCTCTTTTTTTTAAATTTTAATTTCTAAAACATTATTTTTTCTATATTTATTTCTTTGTTTATTTTTCTGACTGTTCTTTTTCTATTGCAGTTAACGTTTAATATATATAAATCTTCGCCTACTTCTATTTAACTTTGATTTTCTATTCTTTATTTTTCTCACCATATTTGTTAGTTTTGTTTTTGTTGCTTTATTCCCCAGTTGGCATCGTCTTTAGTTTTGTTTTCCAGTTTGTGCTTTAGGTAGTTTTTCTCTTAACTGGTGGATATCATTTTTGGTTTCCTTTGTTTTCCAGGTTAATCCATTGTATTTCATTTTTTATTTTTTTGGACTGTTTTGGTTTTGCTTATGGGTGTATATGTGTCTGTGTATATTGAATTATTTTAGTTATTATTTGCCTGATTTTGTAATTGCCATTTGTCTGCGGTGCATCTTCTGTTTCTCATTTTTGTGTATTTGTTTCAGTCTCATTTGATGCCATAATAAACCACTTGTGGAATCTCCATTCCCAGCCAAAGATCAAGCCCTGAGCTTTTGGAGTGGGAGTGCTGACTCCAAGACCCTAGACTACCAGAGAACTCCTAATCCTAGGGAGTGTCAAATAGAACTCCCACAAAGGCAACCACTTGCAAACAAGATCCAGCATCACCCAACTGCCAGTAGCATCCTGTGCGGGACACCTCATCCAAACAAAACAAAAATACAAACCCAATCATCTGCAGGAGGATTACCACCTGACTCAGCCCTGACAGTCAGAGGAAGAAAAAAATTCATCTCTTCCTACCAGAACACAAGCACAAGGCACACCCTATATGAAGCTTACACAAACCACTGGACCAAACTTATGAGGACAGAAACCAAAATGAAGAAATAATTCAACCTCAAAGCCTGGGAAAAGGGGACCTCAAATATAATAAGCTAGAAGAAAACAATAAAAAGGCAGAGGAATACTGTGCAAGTGAAGGAACAACCTAGACACACACAAGTCCAAGTAAATGAAGAGGAAATAGGCAAGATACCAGAAAAAGAAATCGGAATAATGATAGTAAAGTTGGCCCAAAATCTTGAAAATAGAATGGAGAAAATGCAATAATCAATTCACAAAGACCTAGAAGAAATAAAGAATAAACATACAGAGACAAACAACAAAATTGCTGAAATTAAAAATACTCTAGAGAGAATCAGTAACAGAATATCTGAGGCAGAAGAATGGATAAGTGAGATGGATGATGAAATGGTGGAAATAACTTCTGAAAAGCTGAATAAAAAGAATGGAAAGAACTAAGAATAACCTCAAACACCTCTATGATAATAGTAAATGCACCAGCATTCGAATTATAGGGGTCCCAGAAGAAGAAGAGAAAAATAAAGGGCATGAGAAAATTATTGAAGAGATTATAGTTGAAATTTTTCCCAATATGGGAAAGGAAAGAGTCAATCAAGTCCGAGAAGTGCAAAGAGTCTCACACAGGATAAACCCAAGGAGAAATACACCAAGACACATACTAACAAATACTAAACATAAAAAAAAAGAATATTAAAAGCAGCAAGGAAAGGCAACAAGTAACATACAAGAGAAACCCCATACATTTAATGGCTAATCTCTCAGCAGAAACTCTGCAGACCAGAAGAGAATGGCACGATATATTTAAAGTACTGAAAGGGAAAAATCTAAGACCAAGATTACTCTACCTGACAAGCATCTCATTCAAAATTGATGGAGAAATCAAAAGCTTTACAGACAAGCAAAAGTTAAGAGAATTTACTACCACTAAACCAGCTTTACAACAAATGTTAAATGGGCTTATATAGTCAAGAAATGCAAGAGAAAAAAAAAAGATCTACAAAATCAAACCCCAAACAACTAAGAAAATGGCAGTAGGAACATATATATCAATAATTACTTTAAATGTAAAGGGATTAAATGTGCCAGCCAAAAAACACAGACTGGCTGAATGGATTAAAAAAAAACAAGACCCATATATATGCTGTCTACAAGAAAACCACTTCAGACCTAAAGATACATATAGACTGAAACTGAGAGGATGGAAGAATATATTCCATGCAAATGGAAAGCAAAAGAAAGCTGGAGTAACAGTCCTCATATCAGACAAAATAGACCTTAAAGTAAAGACTATTACAAGAAATAAGGAAGGACACACATAATGATCAAAGGATCAGTCCAAGAGGAAGATATAGCAATTGTAAACATCTATGCACCCAACATAGGAGCATCTCAGTACATAAGATAGACACAGACATAAAAGGAGAAATTAACAGTAACACGATAATAGTAGGAGACTTTAACACCCCACTCATACCAATGGACAGATCATCAAAACAGAAAATTAATAAGGAAACACAAGTTTTAAATGATGCATTAGATGAGATGGATCTCCTTGATATCTTCAGGACATTCCATTCAAATGCAGAAGAATACACCTTCTTCTCAAGTGCACATGGAACATTCTCTAGGATAGATCACATCTTGTGTCACAAATCAAACATCAGTAAATTTAAGAAAATTGAAATCATGTCAAGCATCTTCTCTGAGCAGAGTAATCGTTTTAGAGTATAAATATTTATGTTTAGAATAAATATATTACTACCCAAAAATATTTTCCTTATGGTTTTTTCTAATGTGAGACTCTGTGTACTCCATTTAAGAATATAAATTAAGAGACTTTATTTATTCTTTAAAATTTTTATTGGAATATAGTTGATTTACAACATAGTGTTAGTTTCAAATATACAGCAAAATTAAACATTTATGCATATCTCCACTCTATTTTAGATTCTTTTCCCATATAGGCCACTACAGAGTATTGAGTAATTTCCAGGAGGTTCCTGTTAGTTATCTATTTTATGTATAGTAGTGGGCATACATCAGTCCCAATCTCCCAGTTTATCCCTCCACTCTTTACACCTGGTAACCATAAATTAGTTTTCCACATCTGTAACTCAATTCCTGTTTCGTTAAATAAGCTCATTTGTACCCTTTTTTATTTTACATTCTACATACAAATGCTATAATATGATATTTATCTTGCTCTGTCTGACTTACTTCACTCAGTGATGATTTCTAAGTCTATCCATGATGCTGTCAATAACATTAAATCATTCCTTTTTATGCCTAAGTAATATTCCATTGTATATACATACCCCATCTTCTTATCCATTCCTCTGTTGATACACATTTGGTTACTTCCAAGTTCAGGCTATTGTAAATAGTACTGCAATGAACATCTGGATACATGTATCTTTTTGAATTATGATTTTCTCTGGATATATGACTAGGAGTGGGATTTCTGAATTATATGTTCAGTTCAGTTCAGTTCAGTCACTCAGTCGTGTCCAACTCTTTGCATCCCCATGAACCAGGCCTCCCTGTCCATCACCAACTCCTAGAGTCCACCCAAACCTATGTCCATTGAGTCAGTGATGCCATCCAACCATGTCATCCTCTGTCGTCCCCTTCCCCTCCTGCCCTCAATCTTTCCCAGCATCAGGGTCTTTTCAAATGAGTCAGCTCTCGGCATCAGGTAGCCAAAGTATTGGAATTTCAGCTTCAACATCAGTCCTACCAATGAATACCCAGGACTGATCTTCAGGATGGACTGGTTGGGTCTCCTTGCAGTCCAAAGGGCTCTCAAGAGTCTTCTCCAACACCACAGTTCAAAAGCATCAATTCTTCGGTGCTCAGCTTTTCTTTATAGTTCAACTCTCACATCCATACATGACCATTGGAAAAACCATAGCCTTGACTAGATGTACCTTTGTTGGCAAAGTAATGTCTCTGCTTTTTATTATGCTATCTAGTTTGGTCATAACTTTCCTTCCAAGGAGTAAGCGTCTTTTAATTTCATGGCTGCAGTCACCATCTGCAGCGATTTTGGAGCCCAGAAAAATAAAGTCTGACACTGTTCCCACTGTTTCCCCATCTATTTGCCATGAAGTGATGGGACCAGATGCCACGATCTTAGTTTTTTGAATGTTGAGCTTTAAGCCAACTTTTTCACTCTCCTCTTTCACTTTCATCAAGAGGCTTTTTAGTTCCTCTTCACTTTCTGCCATAAGGTTGGTGTCATCTGCATATCTGAGGTTACTAATATTTCTCCTGGCAATCTTGATTCCAGCTTGTGCTTCCTCCAACCCAGCGTTTCTCATTATGTACTCTGAATTTAACTTAAATAAGCAGGGTGACAATATACAGCTTTGACATACTCCTTTTCCTATTTGGAACCAGTCTGTTATTCCATGTCCAGTTCTAACTGTTGCTTCCTGACCTGCATACAGGTTTCTCAAGAGGCAGGTCAGGTGGCCTGGGATTCCCATCTCTTTCAGAATTTTCCACAGTTTATTGTGATCCACACAGTCAAAGGCTTTGGCATAGTCAATAAAGCAGAAATAGATGTTTTTCTGGAACTCTCTTGCTTTTTCAATGATCCAGCGGATGTTGTCAGTTTTATCTCTTGTTCCTCTGCCATTTCTAAAACCAGCTTGAACATCTGAGTGAAGTTCACGGTTCACGTATTGCTGAAGGCTGGCTTGGAGAATTTTGAGCATCACTTTACTAGTGTGTGAGCTGAGTGCAATTGTGCAGTAGTTTGAGCATTTTTTCTCATTGCCTTTCTTTAGTATTGGAATGAAAACTGACCTTTTCCAGTCCTGTGACTACTGCTGAGTTTTCCAAATTTGTTGGCATATTGAGTGTAGCACTTTCACAGCATCATCTTCCAGGATTTGAAATAGCTCAACTGGAATTCCATCACCTCCACTAGCTTTGTTCGTAGTGACGCTTCCTAAGGGCGACTTGACTTCACATTCCAGGATGTCTGGCTCTAGCTGAATGATCACACCATCGTGATTATCTGGGTTGTGAAGATCTTTTTTGTGCAGTTCTGTGTATTCTTGCCACCTCTTCTTAAAATCTTCTGCTTCTGTTAGGTCCATACCATTTCTGTCCTTATTGAGCCCATCTTTGCATGAAATGTTCTCTTGGTATCTTGGTTCCCTCTTCCAACAATACAAGAGAAGACTCTACACATGGACATCACCAGATGGTCAGCACCAAAATCAGATTGATTATATTCTTTGCAGCCAAAGATGGAGAAGTTCTATACAGTCAGCAAAAACAAGACTGGGAGCTGACTGTGGCTCATATCATGAATGCCTTATTGCCAAATTCAGACTGAAACTGAAAAAAGTGTAGAAAACCACTACATCATTCAGGTATGACCTAAATCAAATCCTTTATGACTATACAGTGGGAGTGAGAAATAGATTTAAGGGACTAGATCTGATAGACAGAGTGCCTGATGAACTATGGATGGAGGTTCATGACATTGTACAGGAGATAGGAATCAAGACTATCCCCAAGAAAAAGAAAGGCAAAAAAGCAAAAATGGCTTTCTGAGAAGGCCTTACAAATATCTGTGAAAAGAAGGGAAGTGAAAAGCAAATGAGAAAAGGAAAGATAGACCCATTCGAATGCAGAGTTCCAAAGAATATCAAGGAGAGATAAGAAAGCCTTCCTCAGTGATCAATGCAAAGAAATAGAGGAAAACAATAGAATGGAAAAGACTAGAGATCTCTTCAAGATAATTAGAGAGTCATATATTAGCTCTATTTTTTTTTTTTTTAAGGAAACTCCATACTGTTTTCCACAGTGGCTATACCAATTTATATTCCCACCAACAGTGTAGGAGGGCCTCCTTTTCTTCATGCCCTCTCCAGTATTTATTGTTTGTAGCTTTTCTGATGATGCCATTCTGACCTGTTTGAGGTGATACCCCATTGTTGATTTGCATTTCTCTAATAATTAGTGCATGCATGAGTGCTAAGTCACTTTAGTTGTTTCTGACTCTTCGCAACCTCTGGACTCTAGCCCACCAGGCTCCTCTGTCCATGGGATTAACCAAGCAATAATATTAGAGTAGTTTGTCATTTCCTTTTCCAGGAGATCTTCCCAACCCAAGGATCGAACATGCATCTTTTACATGACCTGAATTGGCAGACATGTTCTTTAACACTAGTGCCACCTGGGAAGTCCTAGTAATTAGTGACCTAAATCAAATATCTTACAGTTATACAGTGGAAGTGATAAATAGATTCAAGGGATTAGATCTGATAGAGAGTGCCTGAAGATCTATGGACAGAGGTTTATAACATTGCACAGCAGGCGGTGATCAAAACCATTCCAAAGAAAAAGAAAAGCAAAAAAGCAAAATGGTTGTCTGAGAAGGCCTTACAAATAGCTGAGAAAACAAGAGAAGTGAAAGGCAAAGGAAAAAAGAAAAGATATACCCATCTGAATGCAGAGTTCTAAAGAATAGCAAGGAGAGATAAGAAAGCCTTCCTAAGTGAACAATGCAAAGAAATACATGAAAACAATAGAATGGGAAAGACTAGAGATCTCTTCAAGAAAATTAGAGATACCAAGGGAACATTTCATGAAAAAGGTAGGCACAATAAAAGACAGAAACAATAGGGACCTAACAGAAGCAGAAGATATTAAGAAGAGGTGGCAAAAATACACAGAAGAACTATAGGAAGAAAGATCTTGGGGGCCTGAACAGCATGGTGATTGGCTCCTGGAGGGCGGAGCTGTGGTCCAGTGGCTCAGCACAGTCGGTTTGAGAGCTCTCCACAGCCAGGTTTCCTCAGCCCTGTTGTCTTCCGCTGCTGGCACTGGTCTGTGCCGCTGGAGCCCGGACGCACCTCCACACTCCTCGCTGCTCCACCCCCGTGGCCGCCGCTCCCCTTGCCAATGGCACACACACCATGACGAAGGAAGACAAGAAGTTCTTCAACCAGAGCCTGGCCGAGTGGAAGCTTTTCATCTACAACCGGATCACCAAGAGCTGGGGTTTGATCTTGCTCTTCCAACTAGTTTGTTATGGGTTCCTGGCTGCATTCTTTTCCTTCACAATGTGGACCATGCTTCAGACTCTGGACGATGAGGTTCTAAAATACCATGACCAGATTCCTAGTCCAGGACTTACGGTTTTTCCAAAACCAGTGTTGGCATTGAATTTTTCATTCAGCCTTTCTGATTCAGAATCCTGTCAAGGGTACATTGATGACCTTAAGAAACTTCTAAAGCCATATGGCTTAGAAGAACAGAAGAATCTCACAGATTGGAACCTTTTTTGAGCAGAAGGTTCCAGAATACACAGCATGTCAGTTTCCTCTTGACTTATTTGAAGCATGCAGTGGTGTGGATGATCCCACGTTTGGGTGCTGCTGCTGCTGCTACTAAGTCGTTTCAGTCGTGTCCAACTCTGTGCGACCCCATAGAGCCCACCAGGCTCCCCCGTCCCTGGGATTCTACAGGCAAGAACACTGGAGTTGGTTGCCATTTCCTTCTCCATTCCGTGAAAGTGAAAAGTGAAAGTGAAGTCGCTCAATCGTGTCTGACTCTTAGCGACCCCGTGGACTGCAGCCTACCAGGCTCCTCCATCCATGGGATTTTCTAGCAAGAGTACTGGAGTGGCGTGCCATTGCTTTCTCTCCCCACGTTTGGCTACCAAGCAGGAAACGCTTGTGTTCTTATGAAAATTAACAGAACAATTGGGTTAAAGCTTCAAGGAGAACCAAGGATAGAATGTATTGCAAAGAGTGCAAGCACAGCAGTTCTATCAACTTATCCTCCCAATGGAAAGATAGATTTAAAATATTTTCCATATTATGGAAAAAAACTGCATGGGAGCTACCTGCAGCCACTAGTTGCCATTCAGCTCAGCTTTGGTAGTGATGCTGACATAAAAGAAGCAATGGTTGAGTGCAAGATTGATGGATCACCCAACCTAAAAACCCAGAATGACCATGACAAGTTTTTAGGACGAGTTACATTCAAGATCACCATGCATGCATAGTAGCAGTTAGTATGTCTCCACGGAGTAAACGTTGTGTTGTCTGTCTTCATTTTGTATCAGCCAAACCTGCCATTCCAGAATTACGAGACCACCTTGGAGAAATGTGAAGTGGGACATGACATTGGGGTAACATAATGTGCTTCCAGATGATAGTGGTTCATGGCCTTCCAAGTAACTGTGTGTTGCCTCTGTTGCCTTTTGAACCATGTACTGTCACCAGATAGCAAATGCGAACACCTGATTCTGGACATGTAGGTTGGGAATCTTATCCAATTTTTATGTGGTTTAGTTGCAAAGTGTCTAAAGCTTAATGTACTGTGCTATGTAAATATTTTATAGATTTAACACTGGTTAACCATCATATTTGATGCTAGCAAAGTTTTAGTGGATAAAATGGTATCTGATCAACATCAAATGAGTTTATACCTGCAAGAAAATCAGCGTGTGGAAGAGTTCTGTATGTGAGGAGGAAAAAGGAAAATAAAAGTAGATTTGAAAGGTTAAACAAAAAAAATCCTTATGACCCAGATAATCACAATTACTCACCTAGAGTCAGACCTCCTGGAGAGTGAAGTAAAGTGGGCCTTTACTATCACTATGAACAAAGTTAGTAGAGGTGATAGAATTCCAGCTAGCTATTTCAAATCCTAAAAGATGATGCTGTTAAAGTGCTGGACTCAATACGTCAGCAAATTTGGAAAATTTAGCAACTGCCACAGAACTGGAAAAGGTCGTTTTCATTCCAAACCCAAAGAAGGTCAATGCCAAAGAATGTTCAAACTATGGCACAATTACACTCATTTCACATGCTAGCAAAGTAATGCTCAAAATCCTCCAAGCTAGGCTTCAACAGCACATGAAACTGAGAACTTTCAGGTGTACAAGCTGAATTTAGAAAATGCAGAGCAATCAGAGATCAAATTGCCAACATCAGCTAGATCATAGAAAAAGCAACAGAATTTCAGAAAAACATGTACTTCTGCTTCACTGACTATGCTAAAGCCTTTGACTGTGTGGATCTCAACAAACTGTGGAATATTCTTAAAGAGTTGGGAATCCCAGGCCACCTTACCTGCCTCCTGAGAAACCTCTATGCAGATCAAGAAGAAACAGTTAGAACTGGACATGGAACAATGGACTGGTTGAAAATTGGGAAAGGAGTATGTCAAGGCTGTATATTGTCACCCTGCTTATTTAACTTCTCTGCAGAGTACTTAATGTGAAATGCCAGGCTGGATGAAGAAGCACAAGCTGGAATCAAGATTTCCAGGGGAAATATCAATAACCTCAGATATGCAGATGACACCACTCTTATGGCAAAGAGGAATTAAAGAGCCTCTTGATGAAAGTGAACGAGGAGAGTGAAAAATCTGGCTTAAAACTCAACATTCAAAAAACTAAGATCATGGCATCCGGTCCCATCATTTCATGGTAAATAGATGGGGAAACAATGGAAACTTTATTTTCTTGGGCTCCAAAATCGCTGCAGATGGTGATTACAGTCATGAAATTAAAAGATGCTTGCTTCTTGGAAGAAGAGTTGTGACCAACCTAGACAGCATATTAAAAAGCAGAGACATCACTTTGCAGACAAAGGTCCATCTAGTCAAAGCTACTGTTTTTCCAGTAATTAAGTATGGATGTTACAGTTGGACCATAAGGAAGGCTGAGTGCTGAAAAATTAATGCTTTTGAACTGTGGTGTTGGAGAAGATTCTTGAGAGTCCCTTGCACAGCAAGGAGATCCAACTAGTCAATCCTAAAGAAAGTTAACCCCGAATATTCATTGGAAGGACTGATGCTGAAGCTGAAGCTCCAATACTTTGGCCATCTGATGTGAAGAGCCAACTCATTAGAAAAAAGCCTGAATTTGGGAAAGACTGAGGGTGAGAAGAGGATGGGACAACAGAGAATGAGATGGTTGGATGACATCACCAGCTCAATGGACATGAGTTTGAGTAGGCTTTGAGAGATGGTGAAAGACAGGGAAACTTGAAATTCTGAAGTCCATGGGGTCACAAAGAGTCAATCATGACTGAATGACTTAAGAACAACAACAAATATTTAGTGAGCATCTCTTCATCTACTTTTTAGACATCTGTCTTTCATTTTGGAGAAATGTCTATTTAGATCTTCCACCCATTTTTCAATTGGGTTGTTTCTTTCTCTGTTATCGAGCCACATGAGTTGTTTGTATAGGGTGAAGATCAACCCTTCTTTTCTCTTCTTTTCCCAGCTATTTATAAGTCCTCCTCAGACAATCTCTTTGCCTTTTTGCTTTTCTTTTCTTCCTAACACCATACACAAAAATAAGCTCAAAATGAATTAAAGACTTAAATGTAAGGTCAGAAAGTATAAAGCTCTTCAGGGAACACATAGGCAGAACATTCCTTGACATGAACACAGCAAGATCCTCTTTGACACACCTCCTGGAGTAATGGAAATAAAAAATAAAAATAAATGAATGGGACCTAATCAAACTTAAAAGCTTTTACACAGCAAAGAAGAAACGGAGTAGCCCTCATATAGTCAACAAGAGTCTGAAATGTAGTACTTGGATGCATCTCAAAAATGACAGAATGATCTCTGTTCGTTTCCAATGCAAATCATTCAATATCACAGTAATCCAAGTATGCCCCAACCACTAATGCCAAAGAAGTTGAAGTTGAATGGTTCTCTGAAAACATACAAGACCTAGAACTAACACCAAAAAAAAAAAAAAAGAAAGAAATAAAGATGTCCTTTTCATCATAGGGGACTGGAATGCAAAAGTAGGAAATCAAGACATACCCAGAGTAACATGCACGTTTGGCTTTGGAGTACACAATGAAGCAGAGCAAAGGGTAACAGAATTTTGCCAAGAAAACACACCGGTCATAGCAAACACCCACTTCCACCAACACAAAAGATGACTCTACACATGAACAACACCGGGTGGTCAATAGCAAAATCAGATTGATTATATTCTTTGCAGGCAAAGATGGAGAAGTGCTATACAGTCATCAAAAACAAGACCAGGAGATTACTGTGGCTTAGAAATTGAGGACAGTAGGGAAAACCACTAGGCCAACAGGTATGACCTAAATCAACACCCTTAAAATTTATAGTGGAAGTGACAAATAGATTCAAGGGATTAGATTTGATAGACAGAGAGCCTGAAGACCTGTGGGTGGAGATTTGTAACACTGTACAGGAGACAGTGATCAAAATCATCCACAAGAAAAAGAAATTTAAACAGACAAAATAGTTGTCTGAGGAAGCCTTAAAAAGAGCTGGGAAAAAAAGAGAAGCAAAAGGCAAGGAGTAAAGGAAAGATATACCCATCTGAATGCAGAGTTCCAAGAATAGCAAGGAGAAATAAGAAAGCCTTCCTAAGTAAACAATGCAAAGAAATAGAGGAAAAGAGTAGACTGGGAAAGACTAGAGATCTCTTCAAGAAAATTAGAGATACCAAGGGACTATTTCATGCAAATATGGGCACAATAAAGGGCAGAAACAATATGGACCAAAAAGAAGCAGAAGACGTTAAGAAAAGGTGGCAAGAATACATAGGACTATACAAAAAAGATCTTAATGACCCAGATAATCACGATGGTGTGATCACTCACCCAGAGCCAAATATCTTTGAATGCAAAGTCAAAGGGGCCTTAGGAAGCATCACTACAAACAAAGCTAATGAATGGAATTCATTAGTGATGGAATTCCAGCTGAGTTGTGTAAATTCCTGAAAGATGATGCTGTGAAAGTGCTGTACTCAATATGTCAGCAAATTTGGAAAATGCAGCAGTGGCCACAAGACTGGAAAAGGTCAGTTTTCATTCCAATCTCAAAGAAGTACCATGCAAAAAATGTTCAGTGGCACAATTGCACTTGTTTCACACTCTAGCAAAAAAAAAAATGCTCAAAATTCTCAAGCTAGGCTTCAACAATACATGAACAGAGAACTTTCAGATGTTTAAGCTGGATTTAGAAAAGGCAGAACTCAGAGATCAAATTGGCAACATCCGCTGGATCATCAAAAAAGCAAGAGAATTCCAGAAAAACTTCTACTTATGTTTCATTGACTATGCTAAAACCTCTGCCTGTGTAGATCTCAACAAACTGGAAAATTCTTAAAGAGATGTGAATACCAGACCACCTTACTTGCCTCCTGGGAAATCTGTATGCAGGTCTGGAAGCAAAGTTAGAACTGGACATGGAACAATGGACTGTTTCAAAATTGGGAAAGAAATATGTCAAGGCTGTATATTGTCACCATGCTTATTTAACTTATGTGCAGAGTACATCATGCAAAATGCCAGGCCTGATGAAGAAGCACAGCACAAGCAAAAGAAGAAGACTGCCGGCAGAAATACCAATAACCTCAGATATGCCAAGGACATCACCCTTATAGCAGAAAGCAAAGAGGAACTAAAGAGTCTCTTGTTGAAAGTGAAAGAGGAGAGCAAAAAGGAGCTG
The DNA here is from genome assembly GCF_910594005.1 of Cervus elaphus. Taxonomy (NCBI): domain Eukaryota; kingdom Metazoa; phylum Chordata; class Mammalia; order Artiodactyla; family Cervidae; genus Cervus; species Cervus elaphus. The sequence continues at coordinate 81,000,153 of NC_057833.1, forward strand.
ATTTAAAATTCAACATTCAATAAAGTAAGATCATGGCATCCAGTCCAATCTCTCCTTGGCAAATAAATGGGGAAACAATGAAAACAGTGATAGACTTTACTTTTTGGGGCTCCAAAATCACTGCAGATGGTGACTGCAGCCATGAAATTAAAAGATGCCTGCTCCTTGGAAGAAAAGCTGTGACAAACCTAGACAGCATATTAAAAGGCAGAGACATTACTTTGCCAACAAAGGTCTGCATAGTCATAGCTATGGTTTTTCCAGTAGTCATGACTGGATTTGAGAGTTGGGCTATAAAGAAACATCTTCAGTTCAGTTCAGTTAAGCCACTCAGTCATGTCCGACCCTTTGTGACCCTATGGCCTGCAGCACGCCAGGCTTCCCTGTCAATTACCAACTCCCAGAGCCTATTCAAACTCATGTCATTGAGTTGGTGATGCCATCCAACCATCTCATCTTTTGTTGTCCCCTTCTCCTCCAACCTTCAATCTTTTCCAGCATTAGGGTCTTTTCTAAGGAGTCAGTTCTTAGCATCAGGTGGCCAAAGTATTGGAGTTTCAGCTTCAGCATCAGTCCTTCTAATAAGTATTCAGCACTGATTTCCTTTGGGATGGACTGATTAGATCTCCTTGCAGTCCAAGGGACTCTGAAAAATTTTCTCCAACACCCCAGTTCTAAAGCTTCAATTCTTTGTTGCTCAGCTTTCTTTACAGTCCAACTCTCACATCTATACATGACTATTGGAAAAACCATATCTTTGATTAGACAGATCTTTGTTGGCAAAGTAATGTCTCTGCTTTTTAATATGCTGTCTAAGTTGGTCATAACTTTTCTTCCAAGGAGAAAGTGTCTTTAATTTCATGGCTGCAGTCACCATCTGCAGTGATTTTAGAGTCCCTCAAAAACTGTTTCCATTGTTTTCCCATCTATTTGCCATGAGGTGATGGGACCGGATGCCATGATCTTAGTTTTCTGAATGTTAGTTTTAAGCCAAATTTTTCACTCTCCTCTTTCACTTTCATCAAGAGGCTCTTTAGTTCTTCTTCACTTTCTGTCATAAGTGTGGTATCAACTGCATATCTGAGGTTATTGATATTTCTCCCAGCAATCTAGATTCCAGCTTGTGCTTTATCCAGTCCAGCATTTCTCATGAGGTACTCTGCATATAAGTTAAACAACAGAGTGACAATATAGAGCCTTGACATACTCCTTTCCCTATTTGGAACCAGTCTGTAGAAGAGGTGGCAAGAATACCCAGAAGAACTATACAAAAAAGGTAATCACGATGGTGTGATCATTCAGCTAGAGCCAGACATCCTGGAATGCAAAGTCAAGTGGGCCTTAGGAAGCATCACTACAAACAAAGCTAGTGGAAGTTATAGAATTTCAGTTGAGGTATTTCAAATCCCAAAAGATGATGCTGTGAAAGTGCTGCACTCAATATGTCAGCAAATTTGGAAAACTCAGCAGTGGCCACAGGACTGGAAAAGGTCAGTTACATTCCAATCACAAAGAAAGGCAATGCCAAAGAATGCTCAAACTACTGCACAATTGCACTCATCTCACAAGTTAGTAAAGTAATGCTCAAAATTCTCTAAGCCAGGCTCTAACAATATGTAAACTGTGAACTTCCAGATGGTCAAGCTGGATTTAGAAAAGGCAGAGGAACGAGAGGTCAAATTGCCAACATCTGTCGGATCATCGAAAAAGCAAGAGTTCCAGAAAAACATCTATTTCTGTGTTTTTGACTATGCCAAAGCCTTTGACTGTGTGGATCACAACAAATTGTGGGAAACTCTTCATGAGATGGGAATACCAGACCACCTGACCTGCCTCCTGCTAAACCTGTATGCAGGTCAAGAAACATCAGTTATAACTGGACATGGAAAAACAGGCTGGTTCCAAATCAGGAAAGGAGTACATCAAGGCTGTTTATTGTCACCCTACTTATTTAACTTATATGCAGAGTACCTCATGTGAAATGCTGGACTAGATGAAGCACAAGCTGGAATCAAAATTTCTGGGAGAAATATCAATAACCTCAGATATGCAGATGACACCACCCTTGTGGCAGAAAGGGAAGAAGAACTAAAGAGCCTCTTGACGAAAGTGAAAGAAGAGAGTGAAAAAGTTGGCTTAAAACTAACATTCAGAAAACTAAGATCATGGCATCTGGTCCCATCACCTCATGGCAAATAGATGGGGAAACAGTGGAAACAGTGAGAGACTATTTTCCTTGGCTCCAAAATCCCTGCAGATGGTGACTGCAGCCATTAATTTAAAAGACACTTGATCCTTGAAAGAAAAGTTATGACCAACCTAGACAGCATATTAAAAAGCAGAGACATTACTTTGCAGACAATGGTCCATCTAGTCAAAGCTATGGTTTTTCCAGTAATTGAGTATGATGTGAGAGCTGAACTATAAAGAAAGCTGAGCCCTGAAGAATTGATGCTTTTGAACTGTGGTATTGGAAAAGACTCTTGAGAGTCCCTTAGACTGCAAGGAGATCCAAGCAGTCCATCCTAAAAGAAATCAGTCCTGAATAGTCATTGGAAGGACTGATGCTGAAGTTGAAACTTCAATACTTTGGCCACCTGATGCAAAGAGCTGACACATTAGAAAAGACCCTGATGCTGGGAAAGGGTGAAGGCTGGAGGAGAAAGGGACAACAGAGGACAAGATGATTGCATGGCATCACCACTTAATGAACATTAGTTTGAGCATCTCCAGGAGACGGTGAAGGACAGGGAAACCTAGAGTGCTGCAGTTCATGGGGTCCCAAAGACTTGGGCACAACTCGGTTACTGAACAACAACAATAAAGGAAACAATAAGCAAGATGAAAAGTAACCCTCTGAATGGAAGAAAATAATTGCAAATGAAATAACTCACAAAGGATTAATCTTCAGAATATATAACAGATCATATAGCTCAATATCAGGAAAACAAAAAGTTCAGTTAGAAAATGAGTGGAAGACGTGAACAGACATTTCTCCAGAATCATACAGATGGCCAATAAAAACAAGAAATGATGCTCCTATTGCTTATAGTTGGAGAAATGCAAATCAAAATTATAGTAAGGTGTCACTTCACAACAGTATGAATACCCATCATTAAAAAATCTACAAACAATAAATGTTGGAGAGGATATGGAGGAAAGGGAACACTCCTACACTGCTGGTGGGAATGTAAACTGATACAGCCATTACAGAGAACAGTATGGAGTTTCCTTACAAAACTAAGAATAAATCTGCCATATGGCCTAGCAACCTCACTACTGGACATTCATCTTGAGAAAACCACAATTCTAAAAGACACATGTACCCCAGTGTTCATTGTAGCACTATTTACAATAGCCAGGACATAGAAGCAACCTAGATATGCACTGACAGAGGAATGGGTAAAGAATCTGTGGTACAAATATACAATAGAACATTAACAGCCATAAAAATAATGAATTTGAGTCAGTTCTAGTGAGGTGGATGAAACTAGAGCCTATACAGAGTGAAGTCAGAAAGAGAAAAACAAATATCTTATATTAACACATATACATAGAATCTAGAAAAATGGTATAGATGAACCTGTTTGAAGGGAACGAAAGGAGACACAGATGTAGAGAATGGATATGTGGACACAGTGGGGGATGGAGAGAGTGGGACAAATCGAGAATGTAGCATCAACATATATGCACTACTCTGTGTAGAATGGGTAGCTGGTGAGAAGTTGCTGTCTAACACAGGTGATCTGTGGTCACCTAGGGAAGTAGGATGGGAAGGGATAGAAGTTCAAGAGGGAGGGAATATATGCATAATTATGGCCGATTCACGTTGTTGTATGAAAGAGACCAATACAGCACTGTAAAAATTAAAAAAAATTTAAAAAAAACTAAAAGATTTTATTATAGACTTCATTATGTATTTCCAAGACAGAATTGTGCAGGAGGAAAACATCATCTGGGATATAACAAACCTTTGAACAAACTGCTGGCTGCAGTTTGAGGGTGATTTTTCAGTGCCTGTGTAAAGAATACAGTGAGAGATTCTCTCAGAACATAGACAGCATCAGTGACCAGGAATGCATTTAACATCTCCACATACTTAAAATGACTTCAGTCTTGATAAACCTGTTTCAAAAATTACTCGTAAGTATAGATTTAATATTTTGATTCTCAGAGTTTTCTAGACTTGTTTATAAGGTCCATGAAGTCAGGGACTGTTTAAATTCACCCACTTGGTAGTGATGCAGGGCCTGTTAGCAAAAGGCAGAGTGGGAGAAGATGTTCTGCATCTAGGCCATGTAGATGTGTGACAAATTGAAGTCTCCAATCACACAATCCCCCACAGTTCCTTGCAGTGGTTTTGTACTGTGTCAATTTAACTAAGCTAGAATTTATTTTCCCAAATGCCTTTCTCGTATGACTCTGGGTTAGGATTGGCCACAAGAAAAATTTGAATAAGATTTGGAAGGTGGACGTGCAGTAGCAAGGTCAGGGTAGGTCACCATGAACCATTTGGCATATGGTCCTTAATCTGCTGCTTACCTTGTTGTTGTGGGTTCACAGCCAGTTCGGCAGCTCCTCCAGCTCCACCACATCTCCTCCTTCAGTTCCTCTGTGTCCCAAGCCAGGTGCATGTGCAGCAAAGTAGCAAAAAGCACCAGCATTTTCTGCAGATCACTGTTTCTTCATCTTTGGAGATGGTGAGAGACAGATATGGATTCCAATTTGTCTTCCTCTCTGGCTTCACATCACAGTTTTCTTCCCCATCATCAGCCCAGCTAACTGGCACATGCTTCAGGCCCACCACCAGGTGCAGAGACAACAAACCTTCCATAGACTTCTTACCAGATCCCACCACTGCATAAGCCCAAATTGCCACAACGAATTCTTTCTTCCCATCATTAAGAGTGGTTCTACTTCCCTGACTGGATCCTGACTGACACATTTCCTATACAACATTGTACCTAGGAACTTTTAAAGAATTCATTTTATTGCATGATCCTGCCCAAGGGTAAATTGCCAGTTCTTTGATCTCCAGGAGATCAGTTCCAGAGGTGAGGTCAAATTTACAGCAGTATAGAACAGTTGTAGTTAACAGACACAGCTTCAAATGTCAAGAAGGTCCAAGTTTAAATCCAAGCTCAGCTACTTCCTGGGCACATATGGCCTGTTCCTTAAAGTCAGGGAGGCTTAGTTCTCTCATTCGTAAAATAGACACAGTAGCATGTATCTCCCAAGGTGGTTGTAAGATTTAAAGAATCCAAGGTACATTAACCCTGGTGACTCAGATGGTAAAGAATCTGCCTGCAATGTAGGAGACCTGGTTTGATCCCTGGGTTGGGAAGATCCCCTGGAAAGGGAATGACAATCCGTTCTGTATCCCTGTATGCAGAATCCTGTGGACAGAGGATCCTGTTGGGCTACAATCAATGAACTCTCCAAAGAGTTGGATACAACTGAGCAACTAACATTTTCACTTTTTCAAGGTACATTAAGCACTTACTTAGCATTGTAAGGGGCACAAAGTAAATAAATAAATTCTAACTGTTAAACCAGAAACACATCAATGTGATCACCTTCCATCTAGAAAGAAAGAGATATCTTTTGTGGGGTCGTGAAATAGAAATATTAGCCAAGTCTTCCACCAGTAAATCTCTTTAAAGAAATCTTTTTATCCTTAGAATAATGTAAGGATCAAGTAACTTTCTCAGCATTCATTATGATTTAAAAACACCTCTATGAAGAACACTGTGGGGGGGGGGGGCTGCTGAGGAGAGTGTGCAAAGCAGAGGAGGTAAAGGTAAAGATTTTCAACTGCCATCAGCATGGTTGATGAAATTGACCCAGACTAATAGGAATGTTGTCACCCACACAATTTCTTATCCAGTTATGTGACAGATGAAGCTGGGAACCCCCCTTCATGAAAGATAAATGCCTCTGATTTATTTGATTTGTTGAGCTCCATGGAGAAAAATTTCCACATGCTTGCATAGTTTTCACTTGTTGTTTCCTTCTTGTTTTGTAGAATTCTGTCTGCCCTTATCCAAGCTATAGATTGCTTATTAAAGGCATAAGGTAGAGCAGATCACTCTATGTGAGACATACCAACCTAACCCTCAGCACCAGGAGAAAGATGCTGCACAGCAATGCATTGCCCTGACATTTGGTTGAAGGACATTTGTGGTTCTCCACAACACCCAAGGGTACTATTGTGCTGTACAGAGCTGAGGCTGAGTGGTTTTCTTCAGACAAAGAGAGAAGAGGAGATTTCAGGCCAAGTTTAGACTTTGGTACAAACTAATTAAAAAATTACCATAAGAAAGAGAGGGTGGAATCCTAATCAATATGGCTATAAGGGAATTCATTCACTTCTTAAAATTGTGTTCCAATGTGACTAGTTCTCTAGAAGAAATCATATTTCATAATTTAAACATGAAATTTTATGAAATACTCATGTGCATTTTGGGAGTGAAAAAAGTCATTTTGATAGTATATTTTAATGATGGAATTAAATAATGGCTCTGACTCCAAAATTCAATCGCTTTAGGTTATCATAAGGAAGATGATAATTTTCTTTGTAATTAGTCTGATTTAGAGGTAAAATTGGAGAAGGAAATGGCAACCTACTTCAGTATTCTTGCCTAGAGAATCCTGTGGACAGAGGAGCTTGGTGGGCTGCTGTCCATATGGTCACACAGAGTCAGACGCAACTGAAGCGACTTAGCAGCAGCAGCAGCAGAGGTAAAATGAAAAAAAAAAAAAAAAAAAAAAAAAGGTCTGTAGCTTTGAGATGGTTTGAGAAGGATGCCTTCAACAAAAGTGAAAAATGCATTTTGTTGAATAAAGACCACAAGGTAATGAAACATGGCTACTTCACTAACTTGGTGTCCAAGTTTCAGTTTGTCTGCAAGCAAAAATTGCCAATTAGGGCTCACACTGTTTAATAACTATCCTATGTTTATTTTAGTTTTCACACAGCCAGCAGTTCAAAGCCAGAAATTAAATTGCTATCTGATTCCACCGATTATTTCCAAAAATGTAGATGGTTATTTCAAACTCGGAGAGGACATGGGGAGTTGAGTGGAGATTCAAGATAAGGAAGAAACCAAAAGATTTAAATTTTTTGGATTTAAATATTTACAGGTTGGTTTAAAATGAATTTCCAGGATACTAAACATATCCAAGCCCAAGTATGATTTTTAAGGGATGATTTCTTGGTACCATGTCTCTAAAGGGCAAATTGGTGATATGTATCAACAGCCTTAATAATGTTTATAGATTTTGATGTAGCCATTCCAATTTCAATTGGAATATTGAAATATTCAGGAAATATTCAGAGATGTAGACAAAGATCTATGTCCAAGGAAGCACTGACAGTATTATTTATGAAAACAAGAATTTAGAAACAACTTAGGTGTTTAGGGGGAAAAAAGCAATGGGTAATTAAGTTAATTGCATCCATGCAGTGAATTATTTGCAACTATCAAAATTTATGTTTTACAAACAAACAAACTCATAGAAAAAGAGACCAGATTTGCAGTTACCAGAGGCATGAACTGGGGCGTGGCGGGGGAGGTGGTTGGGGAGGGAGAAACTGGATGAAGGCAAAAAAAAGAAAACTGAGAGAGGAAAAAAATTGAGATGCAAAAAATGAAACTGTGCAATCTCTGTTTATAGACATAGTAATATCTCTTGCTATTATTATCTTTTGATTTAATTTTTTAACTGGAGGAAAATTGCTTTACAATGTTGTGATGGTTTCTGCCATACAACAGTGTGAACCAACCATAATTATACATATGTCCCCTTCCTCTTGAGCCTTTCTTCCCTCCCCACATCCCACCTCTCTAGATCATCACAGAGCCCCTGGTTGGGCTCCCTGTGATATAAAACACATATATATATGGAATCTAGAAAATTGGTATTGATGAACCTATTTGCAAGGCAGGAATGGAGACACAGCTATAGAGAACAGACTTGTGGACACAGTAGGGGAAGGAGAGCGTGGGATGAATGGAGAAAGTAACATAGACATATATACACTACCATGTGTAAAATAGATAGCTGGTGAGAAGTTGCTATTATTTTTGAAAAATAATTGAAAACACTATTGAAAAAAATAAAGCTTTATGTTTTAATAAGAATATTTAATGGCAAGGGCAACTATTTAATATCTAAGTTAAGTCTGATTAAAATGGATAAAAATTATTTACATTATCTACACTATAGTGTACTGCAGCTCATGGGGTCACAAAGAATCGGACACGACTGAGCAACTGAACTGAACTGAAACTATAGAATTAAAAATTGATGGGAGTGTCTTAAAAGCTGTACACATGTAAATGGTGAGAATGAAGATTATTTAAATTTTTCTTCTATTTCTGTATCCAAATATTTTTACAGGTAGTTGGTTTATTTCATTAACTGAATAAACTATATTCATTGTACACTTGTTATGTGCAAGGTACTATGCTATGTATATATCTAAGTAGTGTTAGCACTACCATAAAAAATAAAACAAATTAAGCCTGCATATTTCACCTAAGACAGTCATCAGACGTCTGAAATTTCTCTTGTACTGATTCCTGTATATGTTTTACTTAATCATTATGATGTAACCTCTTGTAGGGTAGAAGATTCCATTTAACCTATATTTATTGGGTATTATTTGTGTTCAGCACGTTCTAGGCACTGAACTAATTTAACACTTTTTAAAATTCTCAGCACTACTCAAAATACTGTACATTGCTTTGTAAATTCCTGTTGAATTATATACTAATGCCAAAGAGAAATACATTTGGACTTTGGTATCAACTGAATGACATGGATCCTAGCTCTTCCTCTTAATAACTTTGAGATAATGATAAAAAGGAGCTAGTATTACCTACCTCAAAGTGCTGATGGGGAAATTAAATATTGCACATAAAATGTCCACCATAGTATCAAGCACATAGGTGGCCTTAATAAGAGGTTTTTTCCCATTCCTTATCTACAGGTTGAACCATATATACTTAGTGCTATTCAACCTTTTTCTTTTTTTGGAGTATACCTGCTTTACAATGTTGTGTTAGTTTCTGCTATACAATGAAGTGAATTGGCTATATGAATATATATGTCCGCTCCCTCTTGAACCTTCCTCCCATCCCCAGCCCATCCCATCCTTCTAGGTCATTACAGAGCACCGAGCTGAGCTCCCTGTGTTATCCAGAAGCTTCCCACTAGCTCTCTATTTTACACAAAATAGTGTACATATGACTCAGACATATGTCAAGAACAGATAATGACATGGGGGGAGAGGGAGGGTGAGACAAATTGGGAGAGTAAGATTGACATGGGCTTCCCTGGTGGCTCAGATGGTAAAAAAAATCCTCCCATAATGCAGGAGATGAAGGTTCTATCCCTGGGTCAGGAAGATCCCCTGGAGAAGGGAATGGCAATCCACTCCAGAATCCCAAGGACGGAGGAGCCTGGTGGGCTACAGTCCATAGGATCACAAAGAGTTGGACACAGCTAAGCAACAAACACAAGCTCAAGATTGACATATATACACTCAATCATCCTTAATCTACAAAAATGGCAATTTCATATGGTTCAATCTAATAATTACTGATAGCTATATGGTAGGCTTCCCTGTGGCTCAACAGTAAAGAATCTGCCTTCAGTGCAGGAAACCCGGGTTCAATCCCTGGGTTGGAAAGATCCCCTGGAGTAGGAAATGGCAACCCCCTCCTGTATTCTTGCCTGGAGAAGCCCATGAACAGAGCCTGGAGGGCTATAGTCCATGGGGTCACAAAGAGTCAGACAAGACTAAGTGATTAACAAATGCTATATGGTAGGGTCTTTGATGAATTATATAGAAAAGCTATAACTGTAGATAAGAACAGAGAGAAAGGTCTTAATATAATTATGAAATAGTTCAATGAAGTTCTGAGAACTTAAGATGTAGCTTAACTTTAGTCTGGAGATAACATCATAACAGCCACATTTTAAAGAGAGAAAGATCAGTAGTATCTAGGAAACCATATGCATTACTGAGGGGTAGGGGAGGTCTTAACTCAGACTGGAAACCCATAAGTGCTGTAAGAAAAGTCAGACCTATTTGACCACATAAAACTTTAAAAGGTCATATTTAAAATACCATGAATAACATTAATTTATTTATTGCTTGCATTTCATCCCTAGAATGTAGGGTTCTAGAGGGAAGAGATTTTTGTCTATTTTGTTCACTGTTAAATCCTCAGCACATAGAATAATGTGTGGTGCATAGTAGGTATCATTACCAAAAAAATACTATAAGCCAAATCAACAATTTCTTCCACATCTAAATAAGATATGTGGAAGAAATATTTGCCATAAGAGAGCAGACAGAGGGTTACTGTTTCAAATGTAAAAGAATCCTGAAAAAGTAACAAGATGAGGTCATAAAACTCATAGGAAAATAAGAGGTTCCAATATTTAAGGACTATATGAAAGTATTCTCAAACTAATACATAGTATTACTACTTCAGAATGGCAAAAGTTAAAAACACTGACAACCTATATTGTTGATAGGAATGTGAGGCAAGTGTACTACCACACAGAGCTAGTGAGAAAATAATGAATTCTGTTAAAATTTAAAATGCATACACATTCTGAGCCATAAATGCCTCTTTCTGGTCATCTGTTCCATTGAAATGAAAGCAAAAGTATCATTATAGTATATATGCAGAGATGTTTACTGCAGCATTATTTTAGAGGCACAAAAGAAAAAACTGAAACAAAGTGATGGTCTGTCAATAACAGAATGTTTGGACAAATTACAAAACATTGAAATATAAAATTTTAGGCAGCCATTAGAAAGAAAGTATTGTTCACAAAATGCAAGATTCAAAAATATGTGTTTCAGTTTTTGCAAACTGAATGCAAATGTCATTTGCAAAATGACAAAACCTCTCTTTGTGTATTTCTCTATATTATGAATATGTATATACATTATGTGTAGTTATTTATGAATACATGAACATAAGGAAAAATATGAAAGCATATACAGTAGGTTGTTACCATGGGTAGCTTTGTGTCTATGAGGAGATAATTTAGACTGAGAGGGGGATATATGGAAAGGAAGAGCTAAACCAAAACAAGAACTACCTTCAACAAACAGGGTGTATTATATGATCACATATCTTGAGTTTATATAAAATTATATGTGACTCCATATACAAATATTAAAAAGAAAAAAGTAGCAGAACAATGGAAATGAGTTTCACGGAGTCTCTGGCCATTTCAGTGCAGCCTACGTGTTTTGGTGCCACCGTAAAGAGCACTGTAAGTTGACATTGACATGGCAAATAACACAAGGCAACACTGCCAAGTCCACTGTGAAAACAACCAAAAAGAAGATAATAAAGACCACTACCATAAAGCACATTTGTTAGAGGCCGGATGCCATACTCTAGTTAAACTTTGTAACAAGAGAGAAGCCCTGAAAAGCAGTGGAAGACTTGAACTATGTCTTCCGCTGGTTGATTCCTAACGTACATTCAAGCTTGGCAAGTCTGTGACTGCAGAACTGTAATGAGACTGCTCTAACACTTAAGATGCATACATAGAATTTAGATCTGGATGGGCTTTGAAGGATTGTCTAGTAGTAGGTTCTAAAGGTTCTTTAATTAAAAAACAAATTTTATTGTGGTAAAGTATATGTGACATTAAATTAGCATTTTTGTCATTTTTAAGTGTATGGCTGAATGGTGTTAAGTACATTCACATTGTTGTGCCAAATGTCTCATTTCAGTGGGCCTGTTAGGGGACACTGGGTGAGTGGACAAGACCTTTCTTGTTATCTGTGCAACTTCCCATACATTTATAATTATTTCAAGATTTTAAATATTTTTTAAATGGGGTGCTTGTGTCTTCTCTGGGAGCTTCCTTGTAGGTGTGGGAGAGGCAGCACAAGGAAGACCCCAGGTATGGTCTCTACATCCCACCTTCTCTCAGTGTGACACCACTCCATCTCCTTCATGTGGTGTGATTCTACAGGAGATTTCTTAAATTTCAAGTTAAAAAGCATTTCAATGATAAAAAAAATTAGTTTTGGATACTACTGACATAATTTTACAAATAAAGAGAGATTGACTTAGTTTTCCAATGTTTCTAAGCTAATATATGATGGCTAGGACATCATTTCAGATCTGCTGACTGCTGTCTGTTCCTCCCTACACTGCGCTATCATCTCCACTGAAAAATAAAGATTTCTGATTCCCTTCCAAGCTCTGTCAACATTTATAAGAAGCTGAAATTAACATCTTCAGATAGCAACACAGGCAATATGTGTATTATTGACCTGGAGGAAACTATGTTGCTATTGTTGTTTAGTTGCTCAGTCATGTCTGACTCTTTGCAACCCCACGGACTGTAGCCCATGAGGCTCCTCTGTTCCCAGGCAAGAATACTGGAGTGGGTTGCCATTTTCTTCTCCAGGGGATCTTCCCAACCCAGAGATAAAACCCACGTCTCCTGCACTGGCAGGTGGATTCTCTACGGCTGAGCCACCAGGGAAGCCTGGAGGAAACTATGGTTGAGAACAAATCTAGAGACTCATAAACTTAGGATATCAAATATCAACATCTCCAAGTTTGTAACCATCATCAGGTGGGTGTGTACACACATGTCCGTAGTCTCTTGAAAGTTTATGCAATGAAAGGTAACATATCTGACAAGAGTCTCAGAGAAATTTAAGAGCAAAAGAAATGAATGCCCACTTTTCAATTCATTTAGCAACTTTTTAATAAATGTCTACTAAGTGCCAGGAACTGTAACAGACACTTGGGATGTGATGGTGACAAAACAAGACAGGGCCTTTGCTCTCATGAACTCGCTGCCTGAAAGGGTGGAATACAGTTATTAATCCAGTAATCAAACTAATGAATGGATGCTTCAACCGAGTTTGAGGAAAGAAAGGGATGAAATGTAGTACAATGAACATGTATAAATAGAAAATGACCTGAAAACAGTCAGAGGAAGCTTCCCTGAATAGTTTGAACTGAATCCACAAGTAAGAGTTAACTGGATGTGTTTGTGAAAAAGCTATTTGGAAATAAAATAACTTGATTTTTCATTGTTGTTCAGTTGCTATGTCCAACTTTTCTGATGCCACAGACTGTAGCCTGCCAGGTTCTTCTGTCCATGGGATTTCTTAGGAAAGAATACTGGAATGGGTTGCTATTTCCTTTCTCCAGGGGATCTTTCCTGACCCAGGGATTGAACCCACATATCCTGCATTGGTAGGCAGGTTCTTTAGCACTGAGCCACCAGGGAAGCCCATTTGCTATCTTATGTATATTGAAAAAATATCTCTGGCCTCACGTTTGAAAGTTCTGAGTTGTAGCTGCATAGCTTCAACTAATGATATAAGGGGACCAGCCAACTTGCAGACCATTCACCTCAGTTTCTGTGGGGGTTAACTATATGATCAAATTATCTGGCTAAGGGATGCCCAGATAGCTGGTAAAATATTATGTTTATATGTCTGTGATGGTGTCTCCAGAAAAGCTTAGTATTTGAATTGGTGAGTTGGCATCATTCAATCCACCTAAAGCCTGAGTGAAACAAAAAGGCTGGAAAAAGAATGAACTTTCTCTATCTGCTTGAGCTGTGACACACATCTCCTGCCCTCAAACATCATCGCTTCTGGCTCTTGCACTCAGATTGGGACTTAGACCATCAATCCCCCAGTTCTCAGATGTTTGGACCTTGAATTCAGTTATATCACCTGCAATTGATGATCTAATTAATTAATTGTTTTGATTCTCCAGCTTGCAGATAACAGATTGTGGGACTTCTTGGTCTCCATAACCATGTGAACCAATTTCTATAATGAATACAGATTTCTTACTGGTTATATTTCTTTGAAAAACCCTTACTAATGCAGTCCCCAGAGAAAAAAATACTCCTTCCCCATCTTATAAACTGCATGAAAGAGTCTACAGGGTGAACTCTCCTACAGTTCCAACCCTCAATTTATGAGTGGGAGAGTTAGCTTAGAAAATGTGTCCTTGGGCAATACCATTTGTGAATTTACTTGGAGAATTACAAAAGTATTTTGCTGAGACTTGTAAAACTAAAGCCAAGAAGACTGACAGTATCAAAGGCACTAAATTTCCAGCCAGAAGATCTGATATTAAAAGTTTGCAGAGATGTTGACTGCACATAACTTAAAATTTGTGGGCACTACCACCTCTTCAATGTAGTCAATAAAGCGGAAGTAGATGTTTTTCTGGAACTCTCTTGCTTTTTTGATGATCCATTGGATGCTGGCAATTTGATCTCTGGTTCCTCTGTCTTTTCTAAATTCAGATTGAACATCTGGAAGTTCATGGTTCATGTACTGTTTATAAGTGGGAGGGTTAGCTCAGATTTTGTTGGATTATCAAAAAAGCAAGAGAGCTCCAGAAAAACATCTACTTCAGCTTTATTGACTACACCAACGCCTTTGACTGTGTGAATCACAACAAGCTGTGGAAAATTCTTAAAAGTGATGGGAATACCAGACTACCTTACCTGCCTCCTGAGAAATATGTATGTAGGTCAAGAAGCAACAGTTAGAACTGGTCATGAAACAACAGACTGGTTCCAGATTGGGAAAGGGGAACATCAAGGCTGTATATTGTCACCCTGCTTATTTAACTTATATGCAGAGTACATCATGCAATATGCTGGGCTGGATGAAGCACAAGCTGGAATCAAGATTGCTGGGAGAAATATCAATAACCTCAGATACACAGATGCCATCACCCTTGAGGCAGAAAGTGAAGAAGAACTAAACAGCCTCTTGATGAAAGTGAAAGAGGAGAGTTTAAAAGCTGGCTTAAAACTCAACAGTCACAAAACTAAGATCATGGCATCCAGTCCCATCACTTCATGACAAATAGATGGGGAAACAATGGAAACAGTGACAGTCTTTATTTTGGGGGGCTCCAAAATCACTGCAGATGGTGACTGCAGCCATGAAATTAAAAGACACTTGCTCCTTGAAAGAAAAGCTATGACCAACTTAGATAGCATATTAAAAAGCAGAGACATCACTTTGCTGACAAAAGTTTGTCTAGTCAAAGCCATGGCTTTTCCAGTAGTCATGAATGGATGTGATAGTTGGGTTATAGAGAAAGCTGATCGCTGAAGAATTGATGCTTTTGAACCGTGGTGTTGAAGACTCTTGAGAGTCCCTTGAATAGCAAGGAGATCCAACCAGTCCATCCTAAAGGAAATCAGTCTTGAATATTCATTGGAAGGAGCGATGCTGAAGTTGAAACTCAAATACTTTGGCCACCTGATACGAAGAACAGACTCTTTAGAAAAGACCGTGATGCTGGGAAAGATTGAAGGCAGGAGGAGAAGGGGAAGACAGAGGATGAGATGGTTGGATGGCATCACCAACTCGATGGACATGAGTTTCAGCAAGCTTCAGGAGTTAGTGGTGGATGGGAAAGCCTGGCATGCTGCAGTCCATGGGGTTGCAAAGAGTCAGATACAACTGAGCGACTGAACTCACCACTTCTCCAGGTCACAGCACAGTAGCAATGTTCTCAAAAATGGCAAAGAACTGATTATACCTCAAACTCTGGTTGATTTGAAGTATGGCTGCTTTCAAGAACTTTTGTTTATTTCAACTTTTTGAAAATGGATATTAACTCCAAGTTTGCCATTTTTCTCCTAATCCCTACTATCCACAAGAATGTGTGTTTGCCAACTTAAGTTTTGCCAATCATAATACTCCAGTGGCTGGCAAATGATTATTAGATTTCAAAAAACAAAAAAAATTTTTTTTTTAATTTTTATTAAACACATATTAATTCCTCCAGTTCCATTCTTCTTTCTCAAGATTGCTTTGGCTATTCGAGGTTTTTTGTATTTCCATACAAATTGTGAAATTATTTGGTCTAGTTCTGTGAAGAATACCGTTGGTAGCTTGATAGGGATTGTGTTGAATCTATAGATTGCTTTGGGTAGTATACTCATTTTCACAATATTGATTCTTCCAATTCATGAACACGGTATATTTCTCCATCTATTTGTGTCCTCTTTGATTTCTTTCATCAGTGTTTTATAGTTTTCTATGTATAGATCTTTTGTTTCTTTAGGTAGATATACTCCTAAGTATTTTATTCTTTTTCTTGCAATGGTGAATGGTATTGTTTCCTTAATTTCTGTTTTCTCATCGTTAATGTATAGGAATGCAAGGGATTTCTGTGTGTTAATTTTATATCCTGCAACTTTACTATATTCATTGATTAGCTCTAATAATTTTCTGGTAGAGTCTTTAGGGTTTTCTATGTAGAGGATCATGTCATCTGTAAACAGTGAGAGTTTCACTTCTTCTTTTCCTATCTAGATTCCTTTTACTTCTTTTTCTGCTGATTGCTGTGGCCAAAACTTTCAAAACTATGTTGAATAGTAGTGGTGAGAGTGGGCACCCTAGTCTTATTCCTGATTTTAGGGGGAGATGGTTTCAATTTTTCACCATTGAGGATAAAGCTTGCTGTGGGTTTGTCCTATATAGCTTTTATTATGTTGAGGTATGTTCCTCCTATTCCTGCTTTCTGGAGAGTTTTTATCATAAATGGATGTTGAATTTTGTCAAAGGCTTTTTCTGCATCTATTGAGGTAATCATATGGTTTTTATCTTTCAATTTGTTAATGTGATGTATTACATTGATTTATTTGCAGATATTGAAGAATCCTTGCATTCCTGGGATAAAGCTCACTTGGTCATGATGTATAATCTTTTTAATCTGTTGTTGGATTCTGTTTGCCAGAATTTTGTTAAAGATTTGTGCATCTATGTTCATCAGTGGTATTGGCCTGTAGTTTTCTTTTTTTGTGGCATCTTTGTCTGGTTTTGGAATTATGGTGATGGTAGCCTCATAGAATGAGTTTGGAAGCTTACCTTCATCTGCAATTTTCTGGAAGAGTTTGAGTAAGAGATGTGACTTCAGGCTCTACTACAAAGCCACAGTCATCAAGACAGTATGGTACTGGCACAAAGACAGAAATATAGATCAATGGAACAAAATAGAAAGCCAAGAGATAAATCCATGTACCTACAGACACCTTATCTTCGACAAAGGAGGCAAGAATATACAATGGAGAAAAGACAATCTCTTTAACAAGTGGTGCTGGGAAAACTGGTCAACCACTTGTAAAAGAACAAAACTAGAACACTTTCTAACACCATACACAAAAATAAACTCAAAATGGATTAAAGATCTAAATGTAAGACCAGAAACTATAAAACTCCTAGAGGAGAACATAGGCAAAACACTCTCTGACATAAATCACAGCAGGATCCTCTATGACCCACCTCCTAGAATATTGGAAATAAAAGCAAAACTAAACAAATGGGACCTAATGAAACTTAAAAGCTTTTGCACAACAAAGGAAACTATAAGCAAGGTGAAAAGACAGCCTTCAGAGTGGGAGAAAATAATAGCAAATGAAGAAACAGACAAAGGATTAATCTCAAAAATATACAAGCAACTCCTGCACCTCAATTCCAGAAAAATAAATGACCCAATCAAAAAATGGGCCAAAGAACTAAATAGACATGTCTCCAAAGAAGACATACAGGTGGCTAACAAACACATGAAACACAACATCACTCATTACCAGAGAAATGCAAATCAAAACCTCAATGAGGTACCATTACACGCCAGTCAGAATGGCTGCTCTCCAAAAGTCTACAAGCAATAAATGCTGGAGAGGGTGTGGAGAAAAGGGAACCCTCTTACACTGTTGGTGGGAATGCAAACTAGTACAGTCACTATGGAGAAGAGTGTGGAGATTTCTTAAAAAACTGGAAATAGAACTGTCATATGACCCAGCAATCCCACTCCTGGGCATACACACCAAGGAAACCAGATCTGAAAGAGACGCGTGCACCCCAATGTTCATCACAGCACTGTTTATAATAGCCAGGACATGGAAGCAACCTAGATGCCCATCAGCAGATGAATGGATAAGGAAGCTGTGGTACATATACACTATGGAATAGTACTCAGCCATTAAAAACAATTCATTTGAATCAGTTCTAATGAGATGGATGAAACTGGAGCCCATTATACAGAGTGAAGTAAGCCAGAAAGATAAAGACCATTACAGTATACTAACACATATATATGGAATTTAGAAAGATGGTAACGATAACCCTATATGCAAAACAGAAAAAGAGACATATATGTACAGAACAGACTTTTAGACTCTGTGGGAGAAGGCGAGGGTGGGATGTTCAGAGAGAACAGCATTGAAACAAGTATACTATCAAGGGTGAAACAGATCACCAGCCCAGGTTGGATGCATGAGACGGGTGCTCAGGGCTGGTGCACTGGGAAGACCCAGAGGGATGGGATGGAGAAGGAGGAGGGAGGTGGGATCAGGATGGGGAACACATGTAAATCCATGGCTGATTCATGTCAATGTATGGCAAAAACCAGTACAATATTGTAAAGTAATTAACCTCCAATGAATAAAAATAAATGGAAAAAAATAAACACATGTTAATATCTTTAACACTAGCTTTGTATCATTGGAAAATATGCTTTGCACATCCCATGCTCTCTTTAAAGCCACCCTAGTACACTGTCACCTTAATACCTTTGTTACCATCAGCATACCCCCAGTAAGATGGTCCGTGGGCTCCAAAGTGAACCTGTCTTCAGTTGGTCTAGTTGAAGAGACAGACGCGTGATTCAGGATGAAATTTTGTGCTTTTCACTTCTATAATCTTATGATAGATAATTGGAATTATGCTAATAATAATGTCATTAGCATTTGATTATATACCTTACCCAGTTACACATTCTTTGACTGCAGTTTTTCAAATCAGTGCCAAATTATATGAGAGTACAGAGGGGATTTCAATTTAATAAGTGTAAAGGATGCTAATCTTAATTTCACTATGTAAATGTGTTGGCAACTGAGTCAAAATGACACAAGGAACTCTGGATTTTGGCACAATTTCACTTACTCCAAAGAAAAATGAAGGCTGTATCTTCTGTTTACCTTTTGCTCTTCTTATGTTTCTGTCCTCCCATAAGCTCTCAGTTTGAGAGGTGTAGAGGGGTGAAAAGACAAAAGTTAGATAGTAGTGTTCATCAGCTTTTGGATGTAAATATATTAATAGTATTGCTTTAGGTGCATACATCACAAGCGCCAATGCACAGAGGCAGAGCCGAACTACTCTTGTGGCCTACACATTTGGGAAATTATATTTGCATATGTGTGTTTGTGTGTGGTGAGTATATGTAAGTGTGTGTGTGTGGTGGCTATGTGTATGTGTGGTTGGTATGTATATGTATGAGAGTGTGTGTGTGGTGGGTATGTGTGAGTGTGTTGTATGAGGGTGTGTGTGTGGTACGTGTGTGGTGGGTATGTGTGTATATGGTGGGTATATGTTTAAGGGTGTATGTGGTGAGTATGTGTGAATGTATGTATATGTGTGTGGTGGGTATGTGTATGTGTGCATGTGTGGTGAGTATGTGTGAATGCATGTATGTGTGTGTGTGCTGCTCTTAATCTGATCACTTCTGCTTGCTGATCCATCTGTCCTATTCCCTGCTTTGCTGTCACTAGGCAACAGAAGTATAGGGAAGAGTTGTTTCTTCTCTTCTGTCCATTGCTGCTCCCATTAGCTCACGACTGATCAAACCTTCAGTTCAGTTCAGTTCAGTTCAGTCGCTCAGTCATGTCTGACTCTTTGCAATCCCATGAATCACAGCACGCCAGGCCTCCCTGTCCATCACCAACTCCTGGAGTTTACTCAAACTCATGCCCATCGAGTCGGTGATGCCATCCAGCCATCTCATCCTCTGTTGTCCCCTTCTCCTGCCCCCAGTCCCTCCCAGCATCAGGGTCTTTTCCAATGAGTCAGCTCTTCGCATGAGGTGGCCAAAGTATTGGAGTTTCAGCTTTAGCATCAGTCCTTCCAATGAACACCTAGGACTGCTCTTTAGAATGGACTGGTTAGATCTCCTTGCAGCCCAAGGGACTCTCAAGAGTCTTCTTCAACACCACAGTTCAAAAGCATCAATTCTTCAGTGTTCAGCTTTCTTCACAGTCCAACTCTCACATCCATACATGACCACTGGAAAAACCATAGCTTTGACTAGACGATCAAACCTTAGGGATGCGAAAACATGTACTCCTAGGGCATTCTCAGCTTCCTATGGTAAAGTGTTGCAATGAGAAACTCATCAATTGAAACCTCAGACAGCTCTGCACCTGTGAGAGGCAACCCTCCAAACTCCCCAGGATGTCTTTTTTTAATAGATTCTTCCACTTCCCTTCCGTTTCACGTTTGGAATGTATAAAGATCCCTGGGAAGGAAAGGCCGTGGTGATAGCATCCTAGCTCTACAGTAAGTTATTCTGCCCCCTGTTGGGAGTATCTGGTATCTCTGTGAGAGCTTCTTTGGGTGATTGGTAGGATTTACATTTTTGAAAATCAGTGGTTTTATAAAGCACATCTTTAAGAAAGAGACAAAGTAGTTTTAGCTTTTGAGTACTCTAGAAAACACATTTTTATGGTGTTTTAACAACATCCTGTTTTCAGGTCTATTTTTAATGCCAGCTGTGTGACTTGGGGATGCTCTCTGTTCCTCAGATTCAACTATAAAATGAAGGACTTTAACCACATCAGTAGTTTTCACTCAAGGGCCACCTTGGAGGTCAGAGAAAGATTCTTGTACTTCACCATCCACCTGAGCAGCTCAGCTTCTACTTGGATTATGCTTTGAGATTCCTCATAAGATTTAAATCGAGAGAGAGAGAGAGAAAAGAAGGAGGAGGAGGTGGAAGGGCAAGAAGGAGAAGTGGAAGAGGAAGGAGAGAAAGAGAAGAAAATGAAGAAAGTGGAAGAAGATAAAGGAAGAGAAAAATGAGAGAAAAGGAGAAGAAGAAAAGGGGGTGAGAGAGGAAGAAGAAAAAGCTTTCTGTGGCTTAAGGTTGTTTGAGAAAGCAACTGAATCACTTCTAAAAGGTGTCTGTCATAACTTGAGAGAAATTGGTAGGAGATATGAAGAGTACTGTTCCTCAATTACTAAAATTCTGTCTTCTAGTGCTTTCTCTGTATCCTTTGACCTTGTGATTGCCTTCTTCTCTGTTGTTTTCTTGACCTTCACCCAAAGATTTCAAAGGAAATATGAAGGAACTCCAGCCACACGGGGTCCCACTAAGCAGGCAGAGACACAAGGATGAAGACCAAAACGGTATTCTCCCATGGCCTGGTAGGCAGACTCCAAGAGGTGGGTTAGCTGAGAATTATTTGAAAGGGCAGAATCTCTCAAGAGTCCCTCCTCTAAGCCTCTCTCCCAAAGTCTCCATGTAGTCTGGCAAGGTCCTTTGGATTCTCCATACCCCACCATGAAGCAATTGTCAAGCATGGCACTCCAGCTCTTACCCCTAGTCACTGAATATATCCTAAAATTTTCAAAGAAATCTAGATCTAATCCGTGTGACTAAAAATAAGAAAATTATTAAAAAGTATATTGTGTTAAGCAAGATAGTTAACTTGCAGTTAACTTCCAAATAACTGTCATTTTATTGCATATAATTTTTTTTCAGCTATTAAAAATTTCAGAAATTGGGTGGGATAATAAAACAAAGGACTCCCCTGGTGGCTCAGTAGTAAAGAATCGGCCTGCCAATGCAGGAGATGCAAAAGTCATGGGTTTGATCCCTGGGTTGGAAAGATCCCCAGGAGGAGGGCATGATAACCCACTTCAGTATTCTTGCCAGAAAAATCCCATGGATAGAGGAGATTGGCAGACTATAGTCCATGGAGTGGCAAAGAGTTGGACATGACTGAAGTGACTGAGCATGCACACAATAAAACAAAATGGGCAAAATATTGATAATTATTGACAGCAGGTGGCATGTATATGAGAATTCACTAAACTATTTTCTCTGCTTTGGGATATAGTTGAAGTTTTCTATAAGATGAAGTTTTTTGAAAGTGTTATGGAGCCTGCTGGAAGGCACATTGGGCCAGGAGTAGATCTCATTAGCTGGAGAAGTGCTGGGCTTGTCAGAGGAGGAGCTGGGTGAAAGCAGGGTGGATGAAAGTCTTTGGAATTAATAGAGGAAAACAATAGAATGGGAAAGACTAGAAATCTCTTCAAGAAAATTAGAGATATCAAGGGAAAATTTCAGGAAAAGATGGGTTTGATAAGGGACAGAAATGGTATGGACCTAACAGAAGCAGAAGATATTAAAAAGAGGTGGCAAGAATACACAGAAGAACTGTACAAAAAAGATCTTCATGACCCAGATAATCACAATGGTGTGATCACTCACCTAGAGCCAGAAACCCTGGAATGTGAAGTCAAGTGGGCCTTAGAAAGCATCACTATGAACAAAGCTAGTGGAGGTGATGGAATTCCAGTTGAGCCATTTCAAATCCTGAAAGATGATGCTGTGAAAGTGCTGCACTCAATATGCCAGCAAATTTGGAAAACTCAGCAGTGGTCACAGGACTGGAAAAGGTCATTTTTCATTCCATTCCCTAAGAAAGGCAATCCCAAAGAATGCTCCAACTACCGCACAATGCACCCATCTCACACGCTAGTAAAATAATGCTCAAAATTCTCCAAGCCAGGCTTCAGCAATACGTGAACCGTGAACTTCCAGATGTTCAAGCTGGTTTTAGAAAAGGCAGAGGGACCAGAGATCAAATTGCCAATATCCGCTGGATCATCGAAAAAGCAAGAGAGTTCCAGAAAAACATCTATTTCTCCTTTATTGACTACGCCAAAGCCTTTGACTGTGTGGATCACAGTAAACTGTGGAAAATTCTTCAAGAGATGGGAATGCCAGACCACCTGACCTGCCTCTTGAGAAACCTATATGCAGGTCAGGAAGCAACAGTTAGAACTGGACATGGACCAACAGACTGGTTCCAAATAGGAAAAGGAATACGTCAAGGCTCCAACTGGTCATAACTTTCCTTCCAAGGAGTAAGCATCTTTTAATTTCATGGCTGCAGTCATCATCTGCAGTGACTTTGGAGCCCAAAAAATAAAGTCTGACAGTGCTCAGGGCTGGTGCACTGGGAAGACCTGGAGGGATGGGATGGAGAGGGAGGAGGGAGCGGGGATCGGGATGGGGAACACATGTAAATCCATGGCTGATTCATGTCAGTGTATGGCAAAAACCAGTACAATATTGTAAAGTAATTAGCCTCCAACTAATAAAAATAAATGGGGGAAAAAAAAGCAGAGACATTACTTTGCCAATAAAGGTCCGTCTGGTCAAGGCTACGGTTTTTCCAGTGGATGTGAGAGTTGGACTGCGAAGAAAGCTGAGCGCCAAAAAATTGATGCTTTTGAACTGTAATGTTGGAGGAGACTCTTGAGAGCCCTTTGGACTGCAAGGAGATCCAACCAGTCCATCCTAAAGCAGATCAGTCCTAGGTGTTCATTGGAAGGACTGATGCTGAAGCTGAAACTCCAATACTTTGGCCACCTCATGTGAAGACTTGACTCATTGGAAAAGACCCTGATGCTGGGAGGGACTGGGGGCAGGAGGAGAAGGGGACAACAGAGGATGAGATGGCTGGATGGCATCACCGACTCGATGGGCATGAGTTTGAGTAAATTCCAGGAGCTGGTGATGGACAGGGAGGCCTGGCGTGCTGCGATACATGGGGTCTCAAAGACTTGAACACGACTGAGCGACTGAACTGACTGACTATGGTGGGGGAATTGGGAACCAGGAGGTAAACTTCCAAGGCTGGAGGCCCCCAAAGAGAGCCCTGGAAGGCTGAGTGGACAGATGTGTGAACCTCTGAGACCAGGCTGCCAAGGGTGGGGAGTACAGAGAGGAGTGGGAGAAGGGGTCAAACTCTTTCTGATGTTTCTTCTCCTCATATCCCTTTTCTCCCCTCCTCCTCCCTAGAACCTCTTCCCAACCTGAGATCCCATTTCTATGCCCAGCTCCTGGCTTGTCCTCATCTTCTTTACACCCACTTCCCCTTCCTCATCTCTGATTCTCGTGGTCTCCTTTTGCAGATCTGGGTGGCCAGGTCTGGGTGTACACCAGACAGATACAAGACTGTTGAATGTTGCCTGGTTACACAGGATAAATAGTTTGAGATTTCACAAAAGAGGGTAGTTGCTTTATAAAATTTAAATAAGAGAAAACTAAGTCTATAAACTAATATGAAAAAAACTTGTTAGCATGCTGATTTATAAAAATCTCTCTATTCTAGCAATCAAAAATAATGTGTTTAAAACTGCATGTCACCACACCATTAGTACTTTATTAAATCAATTGGTAAGTCCAACCAGCAATTTTGTTATTTTGTTTTGTCGCTAAGTTATGTCTGACTCTTTGAAACCACATAAACTGCAGTACACCAGGCTTCCCTGTCCTTCACTATCTCTCAGAATTTGCTCAAATTCATGTCCATTGAGTGGGTGATGCCATCCATCCATCTCATCCTCAGTCACCTCCTTTCTCCTCCTGCATTCAGTCTTTCCCAGTATCAGAGTCTTTTCCAATAAGTTCACCTCTCTTTCCCACATTCAGGGTTTTTTCCAATGAGTTGGCTCTTTGCATCAGGTGACCAAAGTATTGGAGCTTCAGCTTCAGCATCAGTCCTTCCAGTGAATTCAGGGTTGATTTCTTTTAGGATTGACTGGCTTGATCTCCTTGCTGTCCGAGGAACTCTCAAGAGTTTTTCTCCAGCACCACAATTCAAAAGCATCATTTCTTTGATGTTCAGCCTTCTTTATGATCCAACTCTTACATCTGTACATGACTACTGGAAAAAACCATAGCTTTGTCTATGTGGACCTTTGTTGATAAAGTGATGTCTCAGCTTTTTAATACACTGTCTAGGCTTGTCATAGCTTTTCTTCCAAGGAATAGGCATCTTTTAATTTCATGGCTGCAGTCACTGTCTGCAGTGATTTTGGGGCCCAAGAAAATAAAATCTGTCATTGTTTCCACTTTTTCTCCTTTTATTTGACATGAAGTGATGGGACTAGATACCATGATCTTAATTTTTTTAAATGCTGAGTTTTAAGTCAGGTTTTTCACTCTCCTCTTTTACCCTCATCAAGAGGTTCTTTAGTTCCTCCTCATTTTCTGCCATTATAGTGATATCATTTGCATATCTGAAGTTGTTAATATGTCTCCCAGCAATCTTGACTCCAGCTTGTGAGTCATCCATCCTGGCATTTTGCATGATGTAGCCTACATATAAGTTAAATAAGCAGGGTGACAAATCTTCACGAAATCAATTAATAAGTCCAACCAGCAATTTTATTATACAATGTAATTAAATAGGATCAAACAAAAAATACCAGGTGTATCACATATAGTAAGAAAAATATTATTATATGAAAAATTTGATTCACTTAAATGTATACAAAGGTATGAGTGTTTAGACAAGGATGCAAAGTATCCTACCAAGGCCAGGATGTATTTTAAGTGCTTAGCAACTATGAGTTGTTGGTATTTTTATTCCTTTTTATTACTTTCATCACCCCTGACAAGGTCTACTTCAGATGTATAGTTTTCATCATGAGAGGGAATTATGATCATGGATGGTTTAGTACAAAATCTCTCCCATTTAAGAACTAAATATCTCAGTCTGTGTTTTCTACTATTGGGTTATCAATGCCATTATTTAAAAATTGTATTACATCATAAAGAAGAAGTTATGTTGTAAATGGGGCATAGATAGTTAAGCCTTCCCATGTCCACCTCTGCCCCCCAAATCCTGGGTAACTTGGATTCTTTGAGGAACATTCAGTAAATTTACTGTTTCATAGCATAGGCATTTCAGCATCTTCCCCTAGAGCCAAATTTTCTCACAGTCTTTTCGTCAAGCATTCCAGCAAT
Source organism: Cervus elaphus (assembly GCF_910594005.1). NCBI lineage: Eukaryota > Metazoa > Chordata > Mammalia > Artiodactyla > Cervidae > Cervus > Cervus elaphus. The sequence continues at coordinate 81,026,030 of NC_057833.1, forward strand.
AATCTTTTTTATTTCTCTCCTTCCCACATTCTAAGACTTCTTGAAAGAAAGATTTCTACAGTCACAAGGTCTAGTTCCTCACCTCCTGTGTTAGTTAGGGCACAGGCTAAGTAAGCTTTTGTGACAAAGATGTCAAAAAATACAGTGGCTTATGTAATTTAGAACTCCTTTCTGGTCATGTAACATTCTGGCAGTAGGTGGTCCAACCTGTAAGACAGCTCTAGTCCATTCAGGAACAGAGGTTCCTTTTATCCTGTGGCTCCACCATGCTCTGGAGCTTTGTCTTCATTTGAGTGATGAGAACAAGGATGATGTCAGGGATTTGACCTGCCATCAACAGAGACTGGTGTTGCCATTAGCTGAAATGGAAGGTGATTTAGGGGACAGACATGAGGACCTCACTTAGGCTTGTTAAGTTGTGCATCCAAGTGAAAATATAAGTAGACAGTTGGATAAACTGAGTGAGAATTGAAAGAAGAGGTCTAGGCTGTAGACATGACTTGAAGAGTCACCCATCATGGACCTTGATGAAATCAACAAGGGAATGAGTATGTATAAAGAAGAAAAAGGGATTAAATACTAAACCAAGCGTCACAAAAGTGTGGAGGTTAAAAGCATGAAGAATCAGCCTGTGAATGAAAAGGAGAAAATGGTCAGAGAGGGAAACCAGGAGAGTACAGTGTCCTCAAAGCTAAGAGAGCAACATGTGTCAAGGAGGAGGGGACAATCTCCTGTCAAACGCTGCTTATGAGTCAAGTAACGTGAGGACAGTAATATGACAATTTGATTTAGCTTCAAGTGGCAAGAAACACATCTGCAGAGCAGAGGAAATGGAAGAAGGGCTCCTGTTTTATTGAGTCATTTTTTTAATTCATTAATCCAAGAAAAATTGAATACATAAAATACTCCTACATTCATGACATGTTCCTTTAGCTGGATATTCAAAAAGGACTGTTCATAAATTATGCCACATGTCTTAGATTCAAATCTCCAAGTACTACTTTTTCTTTCCAAAGTTCCCCTCTCCTCCTCCTCCACAATCAGCTGCCTCAGTGACCAACCTGTGACAAAAATGGTCACTCTGCAAGAGGAAGACCCGAAAGATAAACCATAAAATACAACAATCAGAGAAGACATAGACCACTACAGGAATCTGGCTGACTGTTGAAAGGGAAAATGTGCAAAACTCTGGGAGCACCTGGGCTGCAGCTGAAGTCCTCTCCAGTGTCATGGGTCAGAGACTGCTAAGAGGATGTCATCACAATGAATGCACACGAGTGCTCACTCCTGGAATGCTTTAATGAAGTGGAACAATGGCTTAAATGAGCCAAATCAGCTTTGAAATCATGACATGTGCTTATGTTTGTATTAAAACGAGCTCATTTATTTGAAAACATATCCCCATGGAGGGTGGACATATAGTCAGGAGGGTGTCAGGGAGATGATAACAATGCAGAACATGAAAATCCACCAGAGAAAATCCACAGGGCAAAAGATAAAGAAGCGGGTATAATCATCTAGCTAGTATTAGGAAGGCTGCTCTAGAGTAAACAGGCACACTGATTGAGGGGACAGAAGCCTCTGGCTCAGAAAAAAACCACCACTATTTCTGGAGCTTCCTCAGTAAAATGAAGGAGATAGACAAGATGATCTTTGAGATCTCTTCCACCTCTTACATTTTGAAACCAAAGTTTCCCAAATGTGTGAAAAGATTCACTTTACTGATAATTAGGAAGTGATATTCTAGTTCCACTGTGAGTTTTGACCCAGATACATGCATTACTAGAAGTGTTAGTGATTTTATCATTGTAAGAAGCCACATATGTACACAACTTTACAGACTCAGAGCCCTGACGGTGTGACGGGGGTGGGAGGGGGCATTTGCTGCCTCTAGCCTACATGCTCAGAATTTGTCTCTTATGTAAAGGGCCAGAGAAAGACAATGGACTGGCTGTTGCTGAGAAGTGAAACATTGTTACTCAAAACACACAAAAAGATGACAGCAGATGTTCAAAATCAGCCCTGTGGCAGAGATCTGACAAGATGACACTCCTACCGTGTGCAGGCAAACAACTTCCTTTTTCCCCCTGTGATTTCTTGCATAACCTTCCAAACTCATTCTTGGCATGCCGTGTGGATGAATGTGTTGTTCTGTGCTGGGCTCCATGTACACTGCCTGATTTATATACAGCAGAGTGGAATTGTTCTTTGTTAATCAAGTTTATCACACAAAGCTCTTCTATCACATCTTTCTATTGTGGAAACTAAATGAGCCTAGGGAAGATACAGTCTTGAATATTAAATAAGGAGATATATATTTATATATCTTTCCTAAATGACAGTCACAGCCTGTTAGTTTATCTCATGTCCAAGTGGGGTGGAGAAGTGATCATATGATGACATGGATCTCGGACCCTTTGCAGGGGATTGTCCCCCAAATTCTCAAAAATAGACATTGCTCCCCCAAATTCACACATTCACAAGTGGTAAAATTTGAATTTGAGACCTGCTTTATTAACTTTGACTCTTTCACACATCCCAAAGCACAATTATAAAACACAATGGCCCAATTCTTATAGGTAGCTAGCATTGACATCATTTGAACTTTGTATGTAACTAGGCTCAAGGTGAGCTCAACCTTTGGGTTCCCCCGTTAAATGAGCTGATAAATTGCCTTTTTTGCTCCAGCTACTTGACATTGGTTTCTGTCACTTGTCAATAGATTTTCATTATGATTTACGAGCTTTCCTGTTCTGGAAACAAGTCTGTATGCTTGTTTAGGACTGATGACTTCATGTGCTGTTGGTAACCCACATGTTCAATGCTGTGCTGAAAGTTTTGCATGTGTATTCATTTACCCTCAAAACAGATAGATATTTTTAATTTTCTAGATAAAGAAACTGAGGCACAAAGAGGTTAGATATATTTCCTAGGACCATGTGTCTAGTAAGATTCAGAATCAAGATTTAAACCCTGGTAGTCAGATGCCATCGTCCCCACTCAAAACTGTGTTGCCATACAACCCCTGTGTGTGTGTATGTATGTGTTTTAATTGTGGTGTTAACCTCTGTGTGTGTGTCTACACATGTGTCTTTACTGTGGTGTGAAGAGGTAGGCTACTGGGGAAGAAGTAAAGCTTCTAGCTTGCTAGTCATTTTCTACAGAGCAGATTCTGACTTCAGGATGCCTGGCCACACAGAACACTTAGAACTCCTTCTGGGGAGAAGTCAGCAAGTTGAGATGAAGTCACTGGACCGTGGATCACAGCAAGGACATGTGGGGGCTTTAGCAAAATGGGGGCTCATAGCATGTGGAAGGAACAGGAAGTTGAACACGAAGTTTGAGTAAAGTGAAAGGACTTCTGGAAGCAGAATCCAGCCCAAAGAAGGCAAAAGGATTAAACTGACAGAAGGGTTAGTCAAGTCCCCTTGTCCACACACCACCCTCCATATGCACCTAAAACTTAAGCAATATTTAATTTTACACCTTTTCAGTACTTATCAACCCTTTTAATCTTTGAAAATGTGACAAAAAACATATTACTATCTGATGTTAAATTGTTTTTTTCCCCTCTGAGATTGTTCTCATGGTTGGGAATTGGGCCACTAGCCATTTAAAATTTTTCCTTTTGTGACTTGTTCATCAACAAATATATTAAGCTATACTATTAGGTTGGTGCTGGGGTTTCCCCTGTGGCTCTGCCAGTAAAGAACACACGTGCAATGCAGGAGGGTGGTAGGAGCCATGGGTTTGATTCCTGGATCAGGAAGATCCCCTGGAGAAGGAAATGGCAATGGCAACCCACTCCGGTGTTCTTGCCTGGGAAATCCCATAGACAGAGGAGCCCGGCGGGATACTGTCCATGGATTGCAAAAGTCAGACGCGACTTAGTGACTAAACAACATTAGGTTAGTGCAAAAGTAATTGCAGTTTTACATTGCTGAAGTTTGTCATTTGATATTGGAATGTATTCTTAAATAAATGTGGTTATGTTAGATATCATAAAAATGCTCATTTCTTGCTTTATGTTTTTTGCTAATGAATTATTACTTGCTATTTATTTTGCATGTATTTTAGACTATGGAAATAATGTTAGACAAAAAGCATATCGAGCGATTTTCTTATTTGAGCTCAAAAATGGGTTGTAAAGCAGCAGGGGCAACTTGCAACATCAACGATGCATTTGACCCAGGAACTGCTAATGAAGTTACAATGCAGTGGTGGTTCAAGAAGTATTGCAAAGGAGACGAGAGCCTTGAAAATGAGGAACACAGTGGCTGGCCATCAGAAGTTGACAACGACAACTGTGAACATCATCGAAGCTGATCCTCTTACAACTACATAAGAAGTTGCCCAAGAACTCAATGTTGATCATTCTGCAGTCAGTTGGAATTTGAAGCAAATTAAAAAATGAAAAAGCTCAATAAGTCAGTGCCTTATGCTGCTGCTGCTGCTGCTAAGTCGCTTCAGTCATATCCGACTCTGTGCAACCCCATAGACGGCAGCCCACCAGGCTCCTCCATCCCTAGGGTTTTCCAGGAAAGAACACTGGAGTGGGTTGCCATTTCCTTCTCCAATGCATGAAAGTGAAAAGTGAAAGTGAAGTTGCTCAGTCGTATCAGACTGTTAGGGACCCCATGGACTCATGAGGCTTACCAGTGCCTCATGAGCTAACTGAAAATAAAAAAATTGTCATTTTGAAGTGTCATTTTCTCTCTTTTTTTTTTAATTAATTAATTTATTTTTTCAGTGGGTTTTGTCATACATTGACACGAACCAGCAATAGATTTACACGTATTCCCCATCCCGATCCCCTCTCCCACCTCCCTCTCCACCCGATTCCTCTGGGTCTTCCCAGTGCACCAGGTTCGAGCACTTGTCTCATGCATCCCACCTGGGCTGGTGACCTGTTTCACCATAGATAATATACACACTGTTCTTTCACTACATCCCACCCTCACCTTCTCCCACAGAGTTCAAAAGTCTGTTCTGTACTTCTGTGTCTCTTTTTCTGTTTTGCATATAGGGTTATCGTTATCACCTTTCTAAATTCCATATATATGTGTTAGTATGCTGTAATGTTCTTTATCTTTCTGGCTTACTTCACTCTGTATAAGGGGCTCCAGTTTCATCCATCTCATTAGGACTGATTCAAATGAATTGTTTTTAATGGCTGAGTAATATTCCATGGTGTATATGTACCACAGCTTCTTTATCCATTCGTCTGCTGATGGGCATCTAGGTTGCTTCCATGTCCTGGCTATTATAAACAGTGCTGTGATGAACATTGGGGTGCACGTGTCTCTTTCAGATCTGGTTTCCTCAGTGTGTATGCCCAGGAGTGGGATTGCTGGGTCATATGGCAGTTCTACTTCCAGTTTTTTAAGAAATCTCCACTGTTTTCCATATTGGCTGTACTAGTTTGCATTCCCACCAACAGTGTAAGAGGGTTCCCTTTTCTCCACACCCTCTCCAGCATTTATTGCTTGGAGACTTTTGGATAGCAGCCATCCTGACTGGCGTGTAACGGTACCTCATTGTGGTTTTGATTTGCATTTCTCTAATAATGAGTGATGTTGAGCATCTTTTCATGTGTTTGTTAGCCATCTGTATGTCTTCTTTGGAGAAATGTCTGTTTAGTTCTTTGGCTCATTTTTTGATTGGGTCATTTATTTTTCTGGAATTGAGGTGCAGGAGTTGCTTGTATATTTTTGAGATTAATCCTTTGTCTGTTTCTTCATTTGCTATTATTTTCTCCCAATCTGAGGGCTGTCTTTTCACCTTGCTTATAGTTTCCTTTGTAGTGCAAAAGCTTTTAAGTTTCATTAGGTCCCATTTGTTTAGTTTTGCTTTTATTTCCAATATTCTGGGAGGTGGGTCATAGAGGATCTTGCTGTGATTTATGTCAGAGAGTGTTTTGCCTATGTTCTCCTCTAGGAGTTTTATAGTTTCTGGTCTTACATTTAGATCTTTAATCCATTTTGAGTTTATTTTTGTGTATGGTGTTAGAAAGTGTTCTAGTTTCATTCTTTTACAAGTGGTTGACCAGCTTTCCCAGCACCACTTGTTAAAGAGGTTGTCTTTTTTCCATTGTGTATCCTTGCTTCCTTTGTCAAAGATAAGGTGTCCATAAGTTCGTGGATTTATCTCTGGGCTTTCTATTCTGTTCCATTGATCTATAGTTCTGTCTTTGTGCCAGTACCATACTGTCTTGATGACTGTGGCTTTGTAGTAGAGTCTGAAGTCAGGCAGGTTGATTCCTCCAGTTCCATTCTTCATTCTCAAGATTACTTTGGCTATTCGAGGTTTTTTGTATTCTACTCAACAACAACAAACTATTTATGTCCTGGATTGTGATGTGAAACACACAGTGGATGGGGAAACATTCAGGCATCAGTGTTTCCCCATCTGGAAAATGGATTTTATATGACGATAAGTGATGGCCAGCTCAGTGATTGGACTGAGAAGAAGCTCTAAGCACTTCCCAAAGCCAAATTTGCACCAAAAACAGAGCCATGGTCACTGATTGGTGATCTGATGCCAATCTGATCGATTATAGCTTTATGAATCCTGATGAAACCATTACATCTTAGAAGTATGCTCAGCAAATCAATGAGATGCACTGAAAACTGCAAAACCTGCAGCCAACATTTATCATCAGAAAGGGTCCAATTCTTCTTCACGACAATGCCGGACCATATGTAGCACAACCAATGCTTCAAAACTTGAATGAATTTGTCCATTTCTTCCAAGTTGTCCATTTTATTGGCATAGAGCTGCTGGTAGTAGTCTCTTTTTTTTTTTTTAATTTATTTTTTTTTCCAGTGGGTTTTGTCATACATTGATATGAATCAGCCATGGATTTACATGTATTCCCAATCCCGATCCCCCCTCCCACCTCCCTCTCCACCCGATTCCTCTGGGTCTTCCCAGTGCACCAGGCCCGAGCACTTGTCTCATGCATCCCACCTGGGCTGGGGATCTGTTTCACCATAGATAGTATACATGCTGTTCTTTTGAAATATCCCACCCTCACATTCTCCCACAAAGTTCAAAAGTCTGTTCTGTATTTCTGTGTCTCTTTTTCTGTTTTGCATATAGGGTTATCGTTATCACCTTTCTAAATTCCATATATATGTGTTAGTATGCTGTAATGTTCTTTATCTTTCTGGCTTACTTCACTCTGTATAATGGGCTCCAGCTTCATCCATCTCATTAGGACTGGTTCAAATGAATTCTTTTTAATGGCTGAGTAATATTCCATGGTGTATATGTACCACAGCTTCCTTATCCATTCATCTGCTGATGGGCATCTAGGTTGCTTCCATGTCCTGGTTATTATAAACAGTGCTGCGACGAACATTGGGGTGCACGTGTCTCTTTCAGATCTGGTTTCCTCAGTGTGTATGCCCAGAAGTGGGATTGCTGGGTCATATGGCAGTTCTATTTCCAGTTTTTTAAGAAATCTCCACACTGTTTTCCATAGCGGCTGTACTAGTTTGCATTCCCACCAACAGTGTAAGAGGGTTCCCTTTTCTCCACACCCTCTCCAGCATTTATTGCTTGGAGACTTTTGGATAGCAGCCATCCTGACTGGCGTGTAACGGTACCTCATTGTGGTTTTGATTTGCATTTCTCTAATAATGAGTGATGTTGAGCATCTTTTCATGTGTTTGTTAGCCATCTGTATGTCTTCTTTGGAGAAATGTCTGTTTAGTTCTTTGGCTCATTTTTTGATTGGGTCATTTATTTTTCTGGAATTGAGGTGCAGGAGTTGCTTGTATATTTTTGAGATTAATCCTTTGTCTGTTTCTTCATTTGCTATTATTTTCTCCCAATCTGAGGGCTGTCTTTTCACCTTGCTTATAGTTTCCTTTGTAGTGCAAAAGCTTTTAAGTTTCATTAGGTCCCATTTGTTTAGTTTTGCTTTTATTTCCAATATTCTGGGAGGTGGGTCATAGAGGATCTTGCTGTGATTTATGTCAGAGAGTGTTTTGCCTATGTTCTCCTCTAGGAGTTTTATAGTTTCTGGTCTTACATTTAGATCTTTAATCCATTTTGAGTTTATTTTTGTGTATGGTGTTAGAAAGTATTCTAGTTTCATTCTTTTACAAGTGGTTGACCAGCTTTCCCAGCACCACTTGTTAAAGAGGTTGTCTTTTTTCCATTGTGTATCCTTGCCTCCTTTGTCAAAGATAAGGTGTCCATAGGTTCGTGGATTTATCTCTGGGCTTTCTATTCTGTTCCATTGATCTATATTTCTGTCTTTGTGCCAGTACCATACTGTCTTGATGACTGTGGCTTTGTAGTAGAGTCTGAAGTCAGGCAGGTTGATTCCTCCAGTTCCATTCTTCTTTCTCAAGATTATTTTGGCTATTCGAGGTTTTTTGTATTTCCATACAAATTGTGAAATTCTTTGGTCTAGTTCTGTGAAAAATACCGTTGGTAGCTTGATAGGGATTGCATTGAATCTATAGACTGCTTTGGGTAGAATAGCCATTTTGACAATATTGATTCTTCCAATCCATGAACACGGTATGTTTCTCCATCTGTTTGTGTCCTCTTTGATTTCTTTCATCAGTGTTTTATAGTTTTCTATGTATAGCTCCTTTGTTTCTTTAGGTAGATATACTCCTAAGTATTTTATTCTTTTTGTTGCAATGGTGAATGGTATTGTTTCCTTAATTTCTCTTTCTGTTTTTTCATTGTTAGTATATAGGAATGCAAGGGATTTCTGTGTGTTAATTTTATATCCTGCAACTTTACTATATTCATTGATTAGCTCTAGTAATTTTCTGGTAAAGTCTTTAGGGTTTTCTATATAGAGGATCATGTCATCTGCAAACAGTGAGAGTTTTGCTTCTTCTTTTCCTATCTGGCTGGTTTTTTGAAAAAAATCAGGGCAGAAATAAATGCAAAAGAAACTAAAGAGACCATAGCAAAAATCAACAAAGCTAAAAGCTGGTTTTTTGAAAAAATAAACAAAATTGACAAACCATTAGCATGACTCATTAAGAAACAAAGAGAGAAAAACCAAATTAACAAAATTAGAAATGAAAATGGAGAGATCACAACAGACAACACTGAAATACAAAGGATCATAAGAGACTACTACCAGCAGCTCTATGCCAATAAAATGGACAACTTGGATGAAATGGACAAATTCTTAGAAAAGTTTAACTTTCCAAAACTGAACCAGGAAGAAATAGACGATCTTAACAGACCCATCACAAGCAAGGAAATCGAAACTGTCATCAAAAATCTTCCAGCAAACAAAAGCCCAGGACCAGATGGCTTCACAGCTGAATTCTACCAAAAATTTAGAGAAGAGCTAACACCTATCTTACTCAAACTCTTCCAGAAAATTGCAGATGAAGGTAAGCTTCCAAACTCATTCTATGAGGCCACCATCACCCTAATTCCAAAACCAGACAAAGATGCCACAAAAAAAGAAAACTACAGGCCAATATCACTAATGAACATAGATGCAAAAATCCTTAACAAAATTCTAGCAAACAGAATCCAACAACACATTAAAAAAATCATACACCATGACCAAGTGGGCTTTATCCCAGGAATGCAAGGATTCTTTAATATCCACAAATCAATCAATGTAATACACCACATTAACAAATTGAAAGATAAAAATCATATGATTATCTCAATAGATGCAGAGAAAGCCTTTGACAAAATTCAACACTCATTTATGATTAAAACTCTCCAGAAAGCAGGAATAGAAGGAACATACCTCAACATAATAAAAGCTATATATGACAAACCCACAGCAAGCATCACCCTCAATGGTGAAAAATTGAAGGCATTTCCCCTGAAATCAGGAACAAGACAAGGGTGCCCACTCTCACCACTACTATTCAACATAGTGTTGGAAGTTCTGGTAGTAGTCTCTTATGATCCTTTGTATTTCAGTGTTGTCTGTTGTGATCTCTCCATTTTCATTTCTAATTTTGTTAATTTGGTTCTTCTCTCTTTGTTTCTTAATGAGTCTTTCTAATGGTTTGTCAATTTTGTTTATTTTTTCAAAAAACCAACTTTTAGCTTTGTTGATTTTTGCTATGGTCTCTTTAGTTTCTTTTGCATTTATTTCTGCCCTAATTTTTAAGATTTCTTTCCTTCTACTAACCCTGGAGTTGGATGCATGAGACGAGTGCTCAGGCCTGGTGCACTGGGAAGACCCAGAGGGAGCAGGTCGAGAGGGAGGTGGGAGGGGGTATCGGGATGGGGGATACATGTAGAGCCATGGCTGATTCATGTCAATGTGTGACAAGACCCACTACAATATTGTAAAGTGGTTAGCCTCTAACTAATAAAAATAAATGAAAAAAAAAAAAAAAACTTGAATGAATTGGGTAATGAAGTTTTGCCTCTTCTGCTATATTCACCTGACTTTTCAACTGACTACCACTTCTTCAAGCATCTTGACAACGTTTTGAAGGAAAAATACGTCCACAACCAGCAGGATACAGAAAATGCTTTCTAAGAGTTTGTTGAATCTAGATTCAACAAAGCAAGGATTTTTATGCTACAGGAATAAATAAACTTATTCCTCATTGGCAGAAATGTGTTGATTGTAATGGTTCTTATTTTGATTAATAAAGGTGTGTTTGAGCTAGTTATTGTTATTTAAAATTCAGGGTATGAAACCACTATTACTTTTGCACCAATCTAATATTTGATGGCAAATTACAGAAACATAACAAACTTGAGGAGTTATTAGATTTTAGAACTGGGAAACAGAGATGCAGCTACTTTTATGCAAGTCTAGATCCAAGACCTCAAACCACATAATCATGAAATCACCTCTCTCTCTCCCCCTCTCTCTTCTACTGTCCCTCTCTGAAAGTTTGTCTTCATAGAAGGGTGAGGTAGTTTGATTGGCCACATATCAGTTCTTGAGGTGGGGAAGGTGAAAACATGCTCTTGACAGTTTTAGGAGATAGTAAAGGGCATTTTCCCAAAGCAAAATTGTGCAAAGTAGAAGGAAAGACTATAGGCTGGCAAAACAAAGGATCACTAAAATACTCTTTTCTATTTAAAAATGAGGTATTTAAGTTTTATTGATTTGAAAGAGCTTTTTATACATTAAGAATGTTAACATTTGATTTTTACTATATAAACTGTATGTTTTTTCACAGTTTGTCACTTGTCTTTTCACTTTGTTTATGGTGTACTTTTTTCTTTTTATAGTGATGAAAGATTTTTACATAAGCCCCCACAGCTCAGTGAGTTTCCTCAGAGCTGCCACTTGAAGAGATACTCATCCATGTCTCAGGACCACTCACCACCTTACCCTACAGCCTTGAACAGTTAGTATGCTAAAGTGCTAGCTCGCTACCTTCTTCAAAGAGATTTTCAGGCATCAGTGTTTTCCCATCTGTAAAATGGGAAACAATACTACCAGCAGAATATACAGTTATGCAGCAGAATGTCTTTATTTTTTGGAATTGCATGCCAAAGTGTCCAGATGTCAATGGTTTATTTTGAAGTGATTCACTTACAAAAATAAAGAATGAGAGAGAGAGAGGTAGCAAATAGTATAAACTGTTAACAGTGTTGTATCTAGGTGGTGGCTAAATGGATGTTCACTGTATAATATTTATACTTTTCTTTATTTGAATTTTTTTCTAATTAAAAAGTTACAAAGGAGGGTGAGAATAGGGAGTTGTGGAGCATATGTGTTCTTTATTATAAACATCCTCAGCTCCACTGATGGTGTATCCCAGTGGCAAAGTGTGGGTTCCAACTGCAACTCTATGCAGTTTACACTCTAATACAGCCTTTGTTGTTAAGGTAGATTTGGGTGGGGGAATACTGGTGCCACAGAGGGGCTGTGAACCTCTAAGAAACCCTACTCCCAGCTAATCTTTGGAAATCTGTGCAAGGCAGTGGCCTTGCTGACTGATGACTTTGTCTAGATTTTGAATTGTACAGCTTCTTGTGAGAGCTAGACTCACATTTTTTTTTTTTACAAGTCCTGTATTTTATTCCTAATAACAGGCCCTATAATTTGACCCAAAGAACCTACAGTCTTTTCAAATACAGTCCTTTCAAAATATACACTATTACCTGGTAGGTAATAACCTACCAGGCCCCTCTGTTCATGGAATTCTCCAGGCAAGAATACTGGAGTGGGTAGCCATTCCCTTCTCCAGGGGATCTTCCCAACCCAGGGATCGAACTCAGGTCTCCTGCATTGCAGGCAGATTCTTTACAGTCTGAGCCATCAGGGAAGCCTGAGTTTATTAGGCAGAATCCCCAGGTGGCACAGTTGTAAAGAACCTACCTGCCAATGGAGAAGACACAAGAGATGAAAGTTTGATAACTGGGTTGGGAAGATCTTCTGGAGTAGGAAATGGCAACCTACTCCAATATTCTTGCCTGGAAAATTCCATGGATAGAGGAGCCCGGCAGGCTACAGTCCATGAGATTTCAGAGTCAGACACAATTGAGCATGCAGCACATATTTTGTTCAGAATATTTAGGTCAAACAAAAGCTGGCTTTTTATTTAAAAGAAAAAACTTGCCCCAGAGCATGCTAGCATTGATCCAGAAAATACGTGAACTTCTTGATGGCTTAGCTCTGTTCAAAAGGAATATGAAAAGCTGGAGTCATTTTTGAAGACTACTAGCCTAGAGAAAGAGTCATCAGAAATCTAGAGCCTGGAGGAAACTGAAAGTTTAAGAATGAAGTAATTTCCTGAAAATAAGACTTGAATGAAGAAAGCCCTACATGCACAGAACAAGAGAAGTTGGTGGCTGAACTTATAACCCTGGTCCATTCAATAGAAAATGAATTGAATAATCACACCACAACCAGTTTTCCAACAGAATATGAGGCCAAGAGCCAATCCCCACGTAATCCCGCACCAGCAGCTGGAGTTTTCTGTTGAAATCAGAGCTTTCCTCTCTCCACCACTAGCATCTCATGTTTGCTATTAGACTATGTCCATCTATCCAAATTCATTATTGCCAAGAGGATATATATTAATCCACGGGGACAATTTCTGCAAGAAGGACCTTTTCACCTTCTTCCCTTTCTCTGTTTCCTCCTCCATTTCACCTCGCCCCTCTACCATCCTCATATCCTGAAAATAAAAGAGGATTCATTCTAGATTAATTCAACTTTCAAACAAACCAAATATTTCAGAACTGTGCTGATAACTTCCAGACCATACTGAAAAACTTGGGGCCCCCACTTTTGTCTCTTTTAAAAGAAATAGTTTGGGATTATTTATCTTTTGCCATTAGTTTAAAAAACTGCCATTACTTAAGAGACAAAATTTTTGCTTGAATTAAATTTTGATGGGATCTGGTTCTTGATGTTTTGAAGATAATATTACCAACTTGTGGGGCTTCCCTGATAGCTCAGCTGGTAAAGAATCCTCCTGCAATGCAGGAGACCCCAGTTTGATTCCTGGGTCAGGAAGATTCCCTGGAGAAGGGCATGGCAACCCACTCCAGGGTTCTTGCTTGGAGAATCCCCATGGACAAAGGTGCCTAGCAGGCTACAGACCATGCCGTCACAAAGAGTCAGACACAACTGAGTGGCCAAGCACAGCACACCAATTTATGAGTAATATCTCTATTTATTTTACCTTTTGCATGCATGTGCATGCACGTGTCTGACTCTGCAATCTTATGGACTATAACCTACCAGGTTTCTCTCCATGCAATTTTCTGGGCAAGAATACTGGAGTGGGTTGCCATTTTCTCCTCCAGGGAATCTTCCCACCTCAGGGATCATATCTGCATCTCCTGCCTTGCTGGTGGATTCTTTACTGCTGAGCCACCTAGTTAGTAAATAAACTGGTACTTTAGTTTTTAATTACCATCATTATAACCTCAACAGCAACAGGAGCAATGTATGTGTAGCTCTGATACAGGAGTTGTTTTAAACTGCAAATACAGTTTTTGTTTGCTCAGAGGTGTGTTGACTATAGTTATAAATCAAATGTAAAAGTTTATTTTTACATTAACCACTAAATAAATAGTGGTTAGTTATCAGTTTTGAAGAGATAACTGCACTCCCATGTTCACTGCTTCATTATTCACAACAGCCAAGATATGGAAACTACCTAAATGTCCATCAGTCAATGAAAGGGTAAATCAAACATGGAATATAGAATATACAGAATGAATAAACAAAATGTGGTATAGTTATTATAAAATATAATGTAAATAATATATATGTATAATGTGCATAACATAATCTTATTCAGCCTTAAAAAAGAAGGAAACCCTGATGTATGTGATGAAAAGGATGAACCTAGAGAGCATTATGCTAAGTGAAATAAGCCAGTCATAGAAGAATAAATACTGCAGGATTCCACTTCTATGAGGCAATAAAAATAATCAGACTCATAGAAACAGAGTGGAAAGTCAGCTGCTAGGGGCTGGGGAGAGGGAGAAATAGAAAACCGCTGCTCCGTGGGTATAAAATTTCAGTTATGAAAGATGAGTAAATTCTAGAGCTCTGCTGTATAACATTGTGCCTATAGGTAACAACACTGTTTTGTACACTTAAAAATTTATTAAGGGGGTAGATCTCATCATAAATGTACTTACCACAATTAAATAAATAGTCATTGGTAAAAGAATTCTGCGTGATGAAATCTATTAAACATTAATGTATGTTTTTTTCTCTTCTTCCATGCTTAGAAACTTCTTTTCCATCTCTACATCATAAAATCTCTCTTGTAAATTGTGTTCTAGAGCATTTATAATTTTATATTTTAATCCATGATGTTGCCATTTTTGTTAGTTAAGGTGACACTAACCACAGTAACAATAACCTTCTAAATCTCAGTGGCTCAACACACTAAGTTTTTTTTTCCACAGAATAGTCCAAATCAGGTGTTAGCTATGCAGCCTTCTGTATGGACATGCAAGGACCCAGACTTCTTGCGTATTGAGTCTGGCTCCCAGTTAGGTCAGTACAGTACTGGCCAATGATCTATAAGGAAGAACATGGCAGAATGTTATATTTATGATTATGTGGGCCAATCCTGGAAGTAGCATACATCATTTCTGCCTACATTCCACTGGTTAGGATTCAGTCCATGGACACAGCAAACTGCAAAAGAATCTGTGTAACAGGAGGGACTCATCTTTTGGTGTCATATCTTTTCGTCTTTTTATACAGTTCATGAGGTTCTCATAGCAAGTATACTGGGGTGGTTTGCTATTCTATTTTCCAGTGGATCACGTTTTGTCAGAACTCTCCACTATGACCTCTCCACCCTACATGGAATGGCTCATAGCTTCAATGAGTTATACAAGCCCCTTTGCCATGACAAGGCAGTGATCCATGAAGGGGGTGCGAGCTGGACAGTAAAGAATGAAGAGCATCAGAGAACTAATGTCTTCAAACTGTGTTGCTGGAGAAGAGTCCTGAGAGTCTCTTAGATGGCAAGGAGATCAAACCAGTCAATCTTAAGGGAAATCAACCCTGAAAACTCATTGGAAGTACTGATGCTGAAGCTGAAGTGCCAGCATTTTGGCCACCTGATGCCTACAGTCAACTCATTGGGAAAGTCCCTGATGCTAGGAAAGGTTGAGGGCAGAAGGGGAAGAGGGCATCAGAGGATGAGATGGCTAGATGGCATCACTAATGCAATGGACATGAACTTGGGCAAACTCTGGGAGTTGGTGAAGGACAGGGATGCCTGTCATGCTGCAGTCCATGGAGTCTTAAAGAGTCGGACACTACTGGGCAACTGAACAACAGCAGGAGGGGAAGGAAAGAGGCTTTGAGGAACACATAGAAGTCTCTGCTGCAATTTTGCATGATTTTGTTGAAAGATTAGAAATAGAGACCCTTATCATTTGAAAATTTGGGGTCATGTTGGATCATGACCAATGTCCACTTCTATTGTCCACCATTGTCCACTTCCTCCATTATCTCCATCTTCAATTTGCTTTAGCTGTACAGTTTTACCTTTCACACTAGATCTTTGTTTTTTAATTTTTGTATATCTTTGTTTTCTTTGTTCTTGTAGTGTGAAGTACAAATCCAACTTTACTTTACTCCATTTGATGAACCCAGTTTTTCCAGCACCATCTATCTACATAAAATACGTTACAGTTTTAAAAACTTATTTAGAAACTGATATGCCAACACATATCAAGTTCCCACATGTACAAGCCCTCTCTGTGCTCCTCCAGTGGCCTATCTGTCTGGGTTTCTGTTCAGAAACACGCTGTTTTTATTGCAATAACTCTTGTTATTATAATAACATGTCCTACAGGTCTAGGTCTGGGGAAAGCTACTAGCAGCCTAGGTTACTCCATCATTGTTTCTGGATTGAAAAATCTCTAAATTTGGTATTAAATTATGACATCATTCCATTATTAGAGGAAGATGAAGGTAGGTGAGAGCTAACCATAAGGTTTGTAAGCTATTTTGTGAGTATATGTCCTCTAAGGCATAAGGCAGGTATCTTTGTTAAGTTAAGACCATGACAGCCAGGATAAGGATGTGCTTATGCCAATAGTATGGAATAACATCTCTCTTGCCAATTAATAGAATCCGGAATTCTCAGTAAACTTTCCTTTGCCATCTATCTCCAACCAATCATTCTACTCTCACTGACAGAGATAACATTGTGCTTATTTTGTCCAGTGCCTTATTTTAGATTTGTGAAAGCCAAAACATTGTATTTTTTTATTGTTTAAATGTATTTTTAATTGGATGATGATTGCTTTACATGTGTTGGTTTCTGCTGTACAACGTGTACATATATCCTCCTCCTTTTGAGGCTCCTTCCCACCACCCCCATTCCCCATCTAGGTCATCAGAGAGTGCTGAGCTGAGCTCCCTGTGTTATGCAGCTTTTTCCTGCTAGCTAGCTATCTTACACACGGTAGTGTAAATATGTCAATGGTACTCTCTCAATTTGTCCCACACTCTCCTGCTCCCACTGCATCCATAAGTCTGTTCTCTATGTTTGAGTGTCTATTCCTGTCCTGCAAATGGGTTCATCAGTACCATTTTTCTAGATTTCATATATATGTGTTAATGTACGATATTTGTTTTTATCTTTCTGACTTACTCAGTGTAACAGGCTCTAGGTTCATCCACCTCACTGTAAGTGTCTCACATTCACTTCTTTCTATGGCTGAGTAACATCCCATTGTATATATGTACCACAACTTCTTTATCCATTCATCTGTCAGTGGATATCTAAGTTGTTTCCATGTTCTGGCTATTGTAAACAGTTCTGCAAAGACAGATAAGTATATATGTCTTTTTCAATTGTGATAGTCTTAGGGTATATGCCCAAGAGTGGGATTGCTGGGTCATACGGTAGTTTTATTCCTAGTTTTTAAAGGAATCTCCATACTGTTTAAGGAACCTACCTCAACATAGTAAAGGCCATATACAACAAACTCACACAAACTTTATTCTCAATGGTGAAAAACTGAAAGCATTTCCTCTAAGATCAGGAACAAGGGTGCCCATTCCTGCCACTATTATTCAATATAGTTCTGGAAGTCCTAGACACAGCAATCAGAGAAGAAAAAGAAATAAGATTCAAAAAGAAGTAAAATTCTCAGTTTGCAGATGACATGATACTATATGTGCTGCTGCTGCTGCTAAGTCGCTTCAATCGTGTCTGACTCTGTGCGACCTCATAGACAGCAGCCCACCAGGCTCTGCTGTCCCTGGGATTCTCCAGGCAAGAACACTGGAGTGGGTTGCCATTTCCTTCTCCAATGCATGAAAGTGAGAAATGAAAGTGAAGTCGCTCAGTCGTGTCTGACTCTTTGCGACCCCGTGGACTGCAGCCTACCAGGCTCCTCCGTCCATGGGATTTTCCAGGCAAGAGTACTGGAGTGGGTTGCCATTGCCTTCTCCGGATACTATATGTAGAAAACCCTTCTAAAGATGCCACCAGAAAATTACTATAGCTAATCAATGAATTAAGTAAAGTTATTAAATACAAAATTAATACAGAGAAATCTCTTGCATTCCTACACACTAACAATGAGAAATCAGAAAGAGAAATTAAGGAAAAAATCACATTCACCATCACAACAAAAAGAACACAATACCTAGGAATAAATCTACCCAAGGACAAAAAAAGGCTTTTCTCTGGTGGCTTAGCTGGTAAAGAACCTGCCTGCAATGCGGGAGACCTGGGTTAGATCCCTGGTTTGGGAAGATTCCCTGGAGAAGGGAATGGCTACCCACTCCAGTATTCTGTCCTGGAGAATTCCAGGGACTGTATAGTCCATGCAGTTGCAAAGAGTTGGACATGACTGAGCAAATTTCACTAAGGACACAAAAGACCTATATGCAGAAAACTATAAAACACTGATGAAAGAAATCAAAGATGAAATAAGCAAATGGAGAAATATACCATGTTCCTAGATTGGAAGAACCAATATTGTGAGAATGACCGTACCACCCAAAGCAATCTACTGATTCAGTGCAATCCCTACCAAATTACCAATGGCATTTTTCACAGAATTAGAAAAAAAAAAAAAACTCACAATTTATACGGAAACACAAAAGACCCTAAATAGCCAAAGCAATTTTGAGAAAGAAAAACAGAGCTGGAGGAATCAACTTTCAGACTATACTATAAAGCTGTAGTCATGAAAATAGCATGGTATTGGCACAAAAACAGAAATATAGATAAATGCAACAGGATAGAAAGCCCAGAGATAAGCCTACCCACCTATGGACACCTCGTCTTTGACAAAGGAGGCAAGAATATACAATGAAGAAAAGACAGCCTCTTCAATAAGTGGTGCTGGGAAATCTGAACAACTACATATAAAAGAGTTAAAGTAGAACACTTCCTAACACCATACACAAAAATGAGCTCAAAATATATTAAAGACATAAACATAAGACCAGACACTATAAAACTCTTGGAGGAAAACATAGGTAGAACACTCTTTGACGTAAATCACAACAAGTTTCTCTCTGAATCACCTCCTAGAGTAATGATAATATTATAAACACACACACAAAAAAACCAAATGGGTCCAAATTAAACTTAAAAGCCAAAACATTTTAAGTCATTTACTCCCAGATTATTCATCAAGTTTTGGGAAATGCCAGAACAAGAACTCAAGTCTCCCTCACTCTACAAGTTGACTGTACTTCCCAACATTGTCAATGTGGATTCTGCAGGGATGCTGTCTCCATAATCTCATTCCTCTTCCTGAATACTTGAGAAATATTGCATCAGCTGATCATAGATGCTGAGATCAGGGAGCAAGGCCTATTTTTCTTCTCCTTCCTCCCTCTGAGTGATTCTCAACTATAGGAAAGAGGTGGATGAATGCATGCAATATTCCTCATCTCTGCTTCCTTCACTAGACGTGGAAGTGAGGATGAAGGCCAGCTGAATGTGAAGTCTAACTGTGAAATCTGCAAGTCTTTACTCCAAAAATACAATGGGAGGTCTCATGATCACATCAGTGAATATCAGGTGCTTAACCCCTTTATTCCTCTATCTTATCTCCATTCTCTGTATATGGCTTGGAAAGGTGGGTACTGAGGTGGAATGTATTATACTCAGGATCCATGTGAATGATATGTCAGTTGAAAACATGGTGTCGTCCTTGGAATAGCATTAGTGTGTAACCATGAGTGGTCTGGAACTCCTAGGGTTGAGTAAGACTGGACTGGAAGGTCTATGTGATGCCTACATCCTTTCACCCCTTAGAAATTTTTTAAAATTCCCTGTCTAATCATCTGAAAAAGGAGATAAACATTAAGATCTAAGAAATATATTGTTCACTTAAATTCTCTCTGATAATCCCAAGTAGAGTTAGGTAAGAATTAAATCTTGCCCCAGGTATTAGATGGGTAAAGAATTTAGGCATGAAAAATGGAAGCAAAGAGGCAGTGACATGTCCAAAGCTATATGAAAATGGAATTTTTGAGAACTTTTTCACTCTGGTACAATTTTTGTTTAAAGCCAGAAACTTCATGTCTTTATGTCTTATTTCCAAAATGTAAGGTCTGTTTGGGGGGAAATGTACTCAGGATGAAGAGTCCCCATACTGCTCCTAACACCAGCATCAGTTCAGCTCAGTCGTTCAGTCATGTCTGACTGTTTGTGACCCCATGAACTACAGCACGCCAGGCCTCCCTGCCCATCACCAACTCCCATCAAACCCATGTCCATTGTGTCGGTGATGCCATCCAACCATGTCATCCTCTGTCATCTCCTTCTCCTCCTGCCCTCAATCTTTCCCAGCATCAGGGTCTTTTCAAATGAGTCAGTTCTCATCAGGTGGCCAAAGTATTGGAGTTTCAGCTTCAGCATCAGTCCTTCCAATGAACACCCAGGACTGATCTCCTTTAAGATGGACTGGCTGGATCTCCTTGCAATCCAAGGGACTCTCAAGAGTCTTCTCCAACACCACAGTTCAAAAGCATCAATTCTTCGGTGATCAGCTTTCTTTATAGTCCAACTCTCACATCCATACATGACCACTGGAAAAACCATAGCCTTGACTACATGGACCTTTGTTGACAAAGTAATGTCTCTGCTTTTCAATGTGCTGTCTAGGTTGGTCATAACTTTCCTTCCAAGGAGTAAGCGTCTTTTAATTTCATGGCTGCATTCACCATCTGCAGTGATTTTGGAGCCCCCCAAAATAAAGTCAGCTACTGTTTCCACTGTTTCCCCATCTATTTGCCATGAAGTAATGGGACCAGATGCCCTGATTTTAGTTTTCTTAATGTTGAGCTTTAAGCCAACTTTTTCACTCTCCTCTTTCACTTTCATCAAGAAGCTCTTTAGTTCTTCTTCACTTTCTGCCATAAGGGTGGTGTCATCTGCATATCTGAGGTTATTGACATTTCTCCTGGCAATCTTGATTCCAGCTTGTGCTTCCTCCAGCCCAGCATTTCTCATGATGTACTCTGCATATAAGTTAAATAAGCAGGGTGACAATATACAGCCTTGATGTACTCCTTTTCTATTTGGAACCAGTCTGTTGCTCCATGTCCAGTTCTAATTGTTTCTTCCTAACCTGCATACAGGTTTCTCAAGAGGCATGGTGGAATACCAGGTGGTCTGGTATTCCCATCTCTTGAAGAATTTTCCACAGTTTATTGTGATCCACACAGTCAAAGGCTTTGGCATAGTCAATAAAGCAGAAATAGCTGAAACTCTCTTGCTTTTTCAATGATCCAGCAGATGTTGGTAATTTGATCTCTGGTTCCTCTGCCTTTTCTAAAACTAGCATGAACCATCTGGAAGTTCATGGTTCACGTTTTGCTGAAGCCTGACTTGGAGAATTTTAAGCGTCACTTTACTAGCATGTGAGATACATTGCATATATTTCTTGAGACATTATTTAACCTTCTCCAGTGAGAAGGAAAGTGATTTGGTAGCAGTTACAGTTTCTGACATTCAAGTGTTCTTCTTTGCAGACTTACATTAATCATCTTTCAACTAAGGGGGCTTAAAACTTCTTCCAGCCAGGAATCTGCTAGATTGTGGTCTCTGAAAGCTTTGCCCTGTCTAAGGAGGATGCTGAGGAAAAATGACACAGAGACACATGTGGGTCAGCAATCTTGGGCTTTACAGAGGGGTGTGTCACCAGCATCTGACACTATTTTTAGGAATTTCAGCCTTCTAACTATTCCTCCACATATGATAGCCATCTCTGCATCTGTGCATACTCCTCTGATGTGACTTAAAAGTCTAAAATGAAATCCACCTCCTTTTGTACTCACTGCTTTTCTGATTCTACCACTACTACTGCAAAAAAAAAAAAGAAAAGAAAAGAAAAGCAATGTTATGCAAATTCATTTTTAATAATTCCCATAAAAGGGAGGTCAAGGGAGTTTTTCTAGGCAGCTCCTTGAAAGCTGTCTTGGATAATGCTTTATCTTTCTCAGACAACAGCAGGAATGTGGAGGCTACTCTGTCAAGTTTTGTGAAGTGAATGATTGTCCCCATTCCAGAATATCTGTAATAGGAATAGACTCCTCCCCATCTATCAAAAATATGGTGGGTGCCATTCATAAGAAAGACCACTTAAGTCAAGGGTCAGACACCCCACCTTTTTTTCTTTTATACCAACATGCAACTTCCTCTAATTCTGAGAAATGTCAAGGAATATAATAGTGAAATCATAAACTTTTAAGTCAGAAAATTGGAGTTTGAATCTTGAAATTACCATCCATTATCTGTGGGTGCTTAGATGAGCTAATTTTTCTGAAATTCTCTTTTTCACCATAAAATGGAGTTGCTGGGAAAATAAAGTAACTGGGTGTTCAATGAGGAGATGATAGGGCTTTATAAACTGTATTTTCTCCCTACTTTCCAGACCAAATTTAAGAAGTGCCAAATAACAATGTCAGAGGTGGAAGTCAATGTAAGGGGTGGAACAAACAAAACTCAGTTGATATAATTTACATATTAATTCATTTAATTATTCACCCAGTCAATACACATTGATTGTGTGCTGTCTTGGTATTGTCCTGAGAGATGGGAATTTGACATGAGGGGGAGTGAGACTTGGACACTGACACCCGATCTCCAGTCGCAGTCCTGGAGCAAGTGAGTAGCAGGGACAGGTGCTTCTCAGCAGTCCCGGACATCAGGTTCAGACGTGTAAGTGCTGAACAGATTCAAACCTAAAATCATGTTCATGCCCCAAGGCCATTTGTGCTGGTCAGCATCCTCAGGGCCCCTCTGTCCAGGTTCCTCTGTCTCCTGGTGATGACACAGCACCAGTGTTTTGCTGACTGACACACATAGGGTTCAGAAGATGAAAGTGGCTTAATACTGCCCTGGTTTATTGACTGGACCGTGGAAACTGCTGAGACTTTCTTCTCTTTTCCCCTTCTCTTCTCAAAAGCTTTAACAGGACAAATAAGATGACTTCAGACTAAAGATGGAAGACCTGCTGGGTCTATGAAATATGTTTGTCTTCTTTGGCAGACTGGGAGTCGGTGAGGCAGGCATACGTATGGAGTGTGCTTTTGCCTGTGATATGGCAAATGTTTACTTTGAGTGAACTCACAGGAAAAAAAGCAAGCTTTCCCTTTCACTCTGAAACCTGTAATTCAGAGCATTCTTTAAACTGTCTGTTTTTAGAGTAATAATTTTTGTTTCGAACCAATTAAAATGTACATGAAGTAAATAGCATCATGAATTGTTTATAAAGAAAAGGCTTTCATCATAATGATAGCAGCAATTTTTGAATGCTTATTTAACTATTCATTGTTTCACTATTTACCTCAATCCTCAATACAAGTATATGAGGTAGGCATGTAAGTTAAAATAGAATTTGAGAGAGAATACTTTGTTCAAGGTCACATAGCTAGTAAATGGCAAACCCCAGGTCTGATTTTGGAAACTCACAACCTACACAGTACTTTCTGCCATGGCATGGACTCTGTATAGTGTGAATAAGATGTGTGTGTAATATATGTGATATTTACAAAATGACTGTGTACAAAGTGCCACAGAAACTCCGCCACACGCCCATGCTCAGTTACTCAGTTGTGTCCAACTCATTGCGACCCATGCACTGCAGCCTGCCAGGTTCCATTGTCCAGGAAATTTTCCAGACAAGAATACTGGAGTGAGTCGTCATTTCCTACTTCAGGGTACCTTCTCAACCCAGGAATCAAACCTGCATTTCTCTCATCTCCTGCATTGACAGGTGGATTCTTTATCACTAGTGCCACCTCCACAGAAATCCCACCATAAAAACAAATTATTCCCCTACGGAGAGCAAAAAAAATGCTTCACAAGACAATCATCTCATTTTAGAAGAATGAAAATGAAGCAATGAAATGCAGAGAGGTTGTGACTTGTCCACAGTGGCAAAGTAACAAAGTTAAAACAGAACCAAATGCTTAAGCAGTGCTTTTCATACAAATAAGAACATGCAATCTTACTATGCCCAAAGGTTTGGGGCCCAGTAGCAGCTCGATGACACCACACTTATGGCAGAAAGTGAAGAGGAACTGAAAAGCCTCTTGATGAAAGTGAAAGAGGAGAGTGAAAAAGTTGGCTTAAAGCTCAACATTCAGAAAACTAAGATCATAGCATCTGGTCCCATCACTTCATGGGAAATAGATGGGGAAACAGTGGAAACAGTGTCAGACTTTATTTTGGGGGGCTCCAAAATCACTGCAGATGATTATTTCAGCCATGAAATTAAAAGATGCTTACTCCTTGGAAGGAAAGTTATGACCAATCTAGACAGCATATTGAAAAGCAGAGACATTACTTTGCCAACAAAGGTCCATGTAGTCAAGGCTATGGTTTTTCCAGTGGTCATGTATGGATGTGAGAGTTGGACTGTGAAGAAAGCTGAGCGCTGAAAAATTGATGCTTTTGAACTGTGGTGTTGGAGAAGACTCTTGAGAGTCCCTTTGCCTGCAAGGAGATCCAACCAGTCCATCCTAAAGGAGATCAGTCCTGGGTGTTCATTGGAAGGACTGATGCTGAAGCTGAAACTCCAGTACTTTGGCCACCTGATGCAAAGAGTTGACTCATTGGAAAAGACCCTGATGCTGGGAGGGATTGGGGGCAGGAGGATAAGGGGACGACAGAGGATGAGATGGCTGGATGGCATCACCGACTCGATGGGCATGAGTTTGAGTAAACTCCGGGAGTTGGTGATGGACAGGGAGGCCTGGCGTGCTGCGATTCATGGGGTCGCAAAGAGTCAGACACGACTGAGCGACTGAACTGAACTGAACTGAGCAGCTCGAATAATTTATAAGGTAACCAAGACGTTAAAAGGCAGAAGTTTAGATGTGATGGGGGGAAACTGGTCCCTATGTTATTTTGTTAACCCAAGACTGATCGGTAACGATATTCCTCCCTGCCCTGGATCAGATGTCCAGTTAGAAGCTAAAGGTGTCTGTGACTGAGTGATGGTCAAAGAAGAGTTCATCTGTCCCCAGCTCCAAGACTAGGGTGAGAAAGTTTGAAAAGCAGGTGGAATGGTATGGTGGCTGCTAGATAGAGGGTAGACTAGTTCCTCTGTGCTAATACAGATGTTTTCTGCACCATCGGATGTGTCTGGCTACTCAAGTTATCTATTGATGCATGACCAAAATACTCCAAAACTTCATTGTATAAAAACCACTTTTTATGATCATGGATTTTGTGGATCAAAAATTCAGACAAAGCACAGGAGGGATGGATGGATCATCTCTGCTCCTTGATGTCTAAAGAGTCAGCAGGACAACTCAAAAGGTTGCTGCCTCGCTGGACACCTCTTTCTCCACATGACCTCTCCATGTGACTAGCCTGGGCTTCGTCAAGGGCTGGTATTCTCAGGGTAGTGGAATTTCTTATTTGGCAGCTCAGGACTCCAAAAGATCCAGGCAAAATCTGCCAGCCCTTTTAAAAATCTACTCTCAGATCACATTTGTCTTAGCACACAGCACACACATTTGTCACACAGTCATGGGTCAGCCATGATTCAAAGGGAGGGTATACAGACTCCAGCCTTCAGTGGAAGGACTGTCAAATAAGTTAGGTCTATCTTTAGTCTATTATAGTATCTCAGGAGAAGGGAACATGAAGAAGACTATCTTCACCTCATTCACTGCTCTGATAAAAACCTAGACTTGGACAACGTAGCAAGAGAAAATAATAGGAATATCAATTCTTCACTTTAGGTGAAAAAATTCAGTGTATTTCTTCTAAGTGAAGAAATTCAGGAAATCCAAAGGCAATTAAGAGGTGAAAAAGAAATAAGACAAGTTGTTTCTTTGAGTCAATATAATATAGCAGAGAGAAGATTGGTTTGAAAGTTTAGCTAGTTAGTAGTGTTAGTCACTCAGTCACGTCCAACTGTTTGCAAACCCATGGACCGTGGTCTGCCAGGCTCCTCTGTCCATGAAATTCTCTAGGCAAGAATACTGGGGTGGGTAGCCATTTCCTTCTCCAGGGGATCTCTTCAACCCAGGGGTCAAACCTGGATCTCCTGCATTGCAGGCAGATTCTTTACCATCTCAGTCACCAAGGAAGACAAGTACAATTATGATGTGATTGGGGGCAGGTCCTTTCAAAGCCAGAGTTCCCATAGTTATCCTTTCTGCCTTGGGGAAGTGGTTGTGAAGATTGGATAAGAGGTTGTCTTAGACTGGATCCCTGAAACTAACCTTGAAATTAGAATGTGAAAATAATTTATTAGGAATTAGTATCAGTAAAAACTAGTAGTAGAGAAATGGGAGGGCTTCCCAGGTGGCGTTAATGGTAAAGAATCCACCTACCAATGCAGGAGTCACAAGAGACGTGGGTTCAATCAATGGGTCAGGTAGATCCCTGGAGGAGGGCATGACAACCCACTCCAGTATTCCTGCCTGGAGAATCCCATGAAAGAGGAACCTGGCAGGCTACAGTTCATGGGGCTGCAAAGATTCAGACATGACTGAGTAGCTAACACACACACACACACACACACAGAGAAGTGGGAACTGAGACAGGTAGGGGAAGGGGGCCACATAAGAGTGAGTTATCATGTATCACTGAGAGCAATTTTGACTCAATCCCACAGTTTCTTTACAGGGGAGTGTAGGTATTGAATCAGAGGAGGGGGAGAAGCAGGGAATTTATTTGTTGTTGTTTAGTTGCTAAGTCATGTCTGACTGCTTTTTGACCCCATGAACTATAGCCCGCCATGTTACTCTGTTCATGGGATTTCCAGAACAAAAATATTTGAATGGGTTGCCATTTCCTTCTCCAGGGGATCTCCTCAACCCAGGGATCGAACACTGGTCTCCTGCCTGGGCAGGCAGATTTTTACTGCTGAGCCACCAGGGAAGCCCAAGGAGTTTATACCCCTTTGCTATATACCACCATGTGTGCGCTAAGTTGCTTCAGTCGTGTCCAACTCTTTGTGACCCTGTGGACTATAGCCCACCAGGCTCCTCTGTCCATGGGATTCTCCAGGGAAGAATGCTGAAGTGGATTGCTGTGCCCTCCTCCAGGGGATCTTCCCGACCCAGGGATTAAACCCACATCTCTTACATCTCCTGCACTGGCAGGTGGGTGTTTTACCCCTGGCACCACCTGGGAAGCCCCCATACACTACCATATCTGTGCCATTAGATAAAGGATACCCAAGGGAGTGTAAATTCCCAAGTACTTCCAGCTCCCACTGTGGCCTGAAAAGCTAGCTATAGCAAACTGGGGGCAGCCCTCCAACAAAAGGATGCAGTTTTAGGAGGCAAAATTCTACCAGAAGTCAGTGTGCTAGAAAACAATAATGGAATTGTGAGGGATAGAAGAAAAAAAACTGTAACAAAGCTATAGATGGCCTAGATAAACTGCCCCTCAATAAGTAGTAACAATTGTTTTTTTCTGATGCTGTTATTGGTAAACAATGTAAAATGCTTTGTATTCCCCTAAATTCTGGAGGAAAGGACACTGGTAGATAAGGTAGAATAAAGTTTTCCTCCAATCTAGGGCTCCTTCTAGCTTTGCTGAAGTCCACAATCTCTTTTATCTCTGCCTGAATCATCTGCTTCACAACACTGTTTTGGTGGAAGGGAAAGCTACCTTTCATGATTTGAAGCTGTTACGAAAGATTGTGTGTGGGTCTGGATACTTACTGCTCAAAAGCCAATAAACAGACCATGTTGGTAGAAAGAAAAATTTGCTTTATTTCGGATACTGGCAACTGGAGGGAGAGGGTGGTGAACATCTGTCCAAAGGCAGATTTTCCCCAACTAGCTATCAGTGGGGCAAGAGCTTTCATAGACATAACTGAGAGGCAGGGGACTACATGTAGAAACAGTACAGTCATCTCTGACAGTCTTCTTCACATTGATCATCAGTGATCTGACCAGCATCATCTTGATTGTTTTAGATACAGTTAATCTTCAGTTCCAGGGTCCATTTGTTCCCATTTCTTAGAGGCGAATTCTCAGAATTGTGGCAGCTCATGTCCTGGGTACAGTCTGGTTATCTTGTTGTTAATGTCTCCACCTGGGGTTTTAGTATCTATAAGACAGCTCACAGAAAGTGGCTCAGAATATTCTCTGTAGCCCTTGAGAAAGAACTTAAGGTCCTTAACTATGTTTAATGACTGTATTATTATTTAGTCTCCTTTGACTGTTTTCCTTTGTTTTTGCATTTCTCAGTTCTCTGATTAAACTTATTCTTTT
Organism: Cervus elaphus; assembly: GCF_910594005.1. NCBI lineage: Eukaryota > Metazoa > Chordata > Mammalia > Artiodactyla > Cervidae > Cervus > Cervus elaphus. The sequence goes on from NC_057833.1 coordinate 81,054,168, forward strand.
AATAAAGTTTTCCACAGACAAAAGGCAGGCAGAGGACATGGTGGTGAGGGGCGAGTTAAGAATCATAGGGTCCTGCTCCATTTCAAAGCCAGGGTTGAAAGAATAGCTTTTCTGTTCAGCTATTCATCTCCTTTACAGGCCACTTCTGCTTTTCAGTGGATTGTGTCAGGTACTGGGGCCCAAATGGCTTCTGAAGTTTAATCATCACCCTTCAGACATGAGAGAGGGGGAACTGGCTCCAGCATCTAATCTCTGTGAAGTCACTGGGATCCTCTCTGATGGCACCCACTGACCCCCATTTATATTTGTCATAAAAATGTCTATAACATAAACATTTTCAGTGTGTTTCAACAATCCCAGTCCCCTTTTCTCTTAGAACACCTTCAGGACTTTGGCCCAGGCTTACTGGCCAGAGAAATTCCCTTAGCATGGCTGCTGTATGCACTTCTAAGTTTACCTTAGAGTAAGTCTCTAAGTTCTCTTCCCATGGGTTTCATAAAAGATGGTGCTCTGGGTTGAATTGTGTGGCCCCTCCCCAAATATATGTTGAAGCCCTAATTCTACCTGAAAGTAAAAAGTGAAAATCTCTCAATCGTGTCCAACTCTTTGCAACCCAATGGACTACATCCTCTGCCCATGGGATTCTCCAGGCAAGAATACTGAAGTGGGTTGCCATTCCCTCCTCCAGGGGATCTTCCCGACCCATGTATCAAACCCATTTCCTTAAGTCTCCTGCATTGGCAGGCAGAATTTTTACCACTAGTGACAGTTGGGAAGTACTACTCCCTTGCCACCAGTTCCCGCCACCCCCCCCCCCACCCCCGCATTGCCTACTGTGACCTTATTTGGAAATAAGGAACAGAAGGATTCCTTCCTTTACAGAAAGAATCGGGTTAACGTGAGGCCATTACAGTGCAACTTAATCCAATATAGTTGGCATCCTTGTGAAAAGGGGAAATTTGGACACAGAGCTAGACATACACAGAGGGAAGACATGCAGACACACAGCAAGGATGCCAAGCTGATGATGAGGCAGAGATTAGAGTGAAGGATCTACAAGTTGAGGAACTCCAGGAAGATTGCTGAGAACCACCAGAAACTAGGAAGAGGTCAGAAAGAATCCTCTCCTAGAGCAGTCAGAAAGAACATGGCCCTAACTGAAACCTAGCCTCTGGAAGAATGAGAGAATAAATTACTGCTGTTTAAAGCCATTCAGTATGTGGAATTTGTTATAGCAGCCATGGCAAAATTGGGTTCTCTAAGAATTCTGAGAACTGACTGCAGGGTCTTTGCAAGCCACTTCCCAGGTTCTCTAGAGCTTGGTGTTCTCATCCCAAAAATACGGAGAATAAGTTTAACAGCTGTGGCAGACTGTGTTTTCCCAAAACATCTGCAACTATATTTCTTATCTCATATACTTTTCTACAGTTGATCATGTTGACACTGATTCAGATGAGGTACATATCCTCTACCCTTAAATATGAGTGAGCTTATGACTCAACTATAACCAATAGAATAAGACAAAAGCAGTACTGCATGACTTCTGTTTAAAATTTTTATACAAATTTTTAACATTTTTCACTTATGGTTATTAAATAATACTGGCTGTATTCCCTGTGTTGTATAATACATCCTTGAACCTACCTTACAAGCAGTGGTTTGTATCTCCCACTCCCCAGTCCTTACATTGCCCTTCCACCTCCTCCCTATGGGTAACCACTAGTTTGTGATCTATATCTGAGTCTGTTTCTTTTTTGTTACATTCACTAGTATTTTTTAGATTCCACATATTGTTGTTGTTGTTGTTCAGTCACTAAGCTGTGTCCAATTCCTTGCAGTCCCATGAACTGCAGCACACCAAGCTCCTCTGTCCACTACCTCCCAGAGTTTGCTTAAATTCATGTCCATTGAGTCAGTGATGCTATCTAACCATCTCATCCTCTGCCACCCCCTTCACCTTTTGCCTTCAGTCCTTCCCAGCATCAGGGGCTTTTCCAGTGAGTTGGCTTTTTGCATCAGTGGCCCAAAGTATTGGAGCTTCAGCTTCAGCATTAGGCCTTCCAGTGAATATTCAGGGTTAATTTCCTTTAGGATTGACTGGTTTGATCTCCTTACTGGCCTAGGGACTCTCAAGATTCTTCTCCTAGCACCACAATTCAAAAGCATCAGTTCATCGGCATTCAGCCTTTTTTATGATCCAACTCTCACATTCATATATGACTACTGAAAACACCATAGCTTTGACTATATGCAACTTTGTAAGCAAGGTGATGCTCTGCTTTTAAATACACTGTTTGTCATAGCTTTCCTTCCAACAAGCAAGCGACTTTTAATTTCATGGCTGCAGTCACCTTCCACAGTGATTTTAGAGCCTAAGAAAATAAAATCTGTCACCATTTCCCATTCCCCCATTTCCCATGAAGTGATGGGACCAGAGGCCATGATCTTAGCTTTTTCAATGTTGAGTTTCAAGCCATCATTTTCACTCTCCTTTTTAAGCCTCATCAAGAGGCTTTTTAATTGCTCTTCACTTTCTGCCATTAGAGTGGTTTCATCTGCATATCTGAGGTTGTTGATATTTCTCCCATCAATCTTGATTCCAGCTTGTGATTCATCCAGTCTGGCATTTCCCTTAGTGTCCTCTGTATACAAGTTAAATAAGCAGAGTGACAATTTACAGCCTTGTCATATTCCTTTTTCAATTTTGAACTAGTAGGTTGTTCCATGTGCTGTTCTAACTGTTGCTTCTCAACCGACATATAGATTTCTCAGGAGACAGGTAACGTGGTCTAGTATCCCCATCTCTTTAAGAATTTTCCAGTTTGTTGTGATACACACAGTAAAAGGCTTTAGCGTAGTCAATGAAGCAGAAGTACATATTTTTCTGGAGTTCCCCTGCTTTCTCTATGTTCCAGTGAATGTTGGCAATTTGATCTCCAGTTTCTCTCCTTTTCTAAATCCACCTTGTATATCTGGAAGTTCTCAGTTCATGTACTGCTGAATTTTGAGCACAATCTTACTAGTATGAGAAATGAGCCCAATTGTCTGGTAGTTTGAACATTCTTTGGCATTGCTCTTCTTTGAGATTGAAATGAAAACTCACCTTTTCCAGTCCTGTGTCCCCTGCTGAGTGGGCCCAGTGCATCATTTTAACAGCATCATCTTTTAGAATTTGAAATAACTCAGCTGGAATCCCATCACTTCCCCTGAACTTGTTTGTAGTAATGTTTCCTAAATCCCACTTGACTTCACATTCCAGGATGTCTGGCTCTAAGGGACTGACCTCATTATCCTGATTAACCAGATCATTAAGACCTCTTTTGTATAGTTCTGTGTACTCTTGCCACCTCTTCTTAATTTCTTCTGCTTCTGTTAGGTCCTTACCAATTACGTCCTTTATTGTGCCCATCCTTGCATGAAATGTTCCCTTGATATCTCCAGTTTCCTTGATGAGATGTCTAGTCTTTCTCATTCTATTGTTTTCCTCTATTTTTTTGCATTGCTTATTTAAGAAGGCCTTCTTATCTCTCATTGCTAGTCTCTGGAAATCTACATTCAGTTCGGTATATCTTTCCTCATTTCTCTTGTCTTTTGCTTCTCTTCTTTCCTCAGCTATTTGTAAATCATCCTCAGACAACCATTCTGCCTTCTTACATTTATTTTTCTTGGGGATGGTTTTGGTCACCATCTCCTGTACAATGTTACAAATCTCTGTCCATAGTTCTTCAGGCACTCTGTTTACCATATCTAATCCCTTGAATCTATTTGTCAACTCTACTGTGTAATCATAAAGCATTTGATTCAGGTCTACCTGAATGGTCTAATGGTTTTTCCCACTTTCTTCAATTTGAGCCTGAATTTTGCATTGAAGAGCTGATGATTTGAGCCACAGTCAGTTCCTGGTCTTGTTTTTACTGACTGTATAGAGCTTCTCCATCTTTGGCTGCAAAGTACATAATCAATCTGATATTAATATTGATCATCTGGTGATGTCCATGTGTATAGTCATCTCTTGGGTCCTTGAAAATGGTGGTTGCTATGATCAGCATGTTTTGGGGACAAAACTCTGTTAACTTTTCCCTTGCTTCATTTTGTGCTCCAAGACAAACTTGCCTGTTTTCTGGGTTTGTCTTGACTTCCTATTTTTGTATTACAATTCCCTATGATGAAAAGGACATCTTTTTTTTTTTTTTTTGGTGTTTGTTCTAGAAGGTGTCACAGGTCTTCATCAAACCAGTCTATTTCAGCTTCTTTGGCGTTAATGGTTGGAGCAGAGACTTGGATTACTGTGATGTTGAATGTCTTCCTTGGAAAAGAACCAAGATCCTCCTGTCATTTTTGAGATATCACCCAAGTACTGCATTTTGGACTCTTGCTGACTAAGAGGGCTATTCAATTTCTTTTAAGGGATTCTTGCCCTCAGTAGTAGATATAATGGTCATCTGAACTAAATTCACCCATTCCTGTCCATTTTAGTTTATTGATTCCTAAGATGTTGAGGTTCAATCTTGCCATCTCCTGCGTGACCATGTCCAGTTTACCTTGATTCACAGACATAACATTCCAGGTTCCTATGCAATATTGTTCTTTACAGCATTAGACTTCACTTTCACTTCAAGACATATCCACCACTGAGCATCATTTCCACTTTGTCCCAGACATTTCCACTCTTTTGGGAAATAATAGTAATTTCACTCTTCCCCAGTAGCATATTGGACACTTTTGGACTTTGAGGGGGCTCATCTGCTGGTGTTACAACTTTTTGCCTATTCCTACTGTTCGTGGGGTTCTTGCAGCAAGAATACTGGAGTTGTTGCCATTTCCTCATCCAGTGGACCATGATTTATCAGAACTCTTCACTATGACCCGTCAGTCCTGTGTGCCTCTGCACTACATGGCTCATAGCTTCACTGAGTTAATCAAGCCCTTTTGTCACCACAAGGTTGTGATCCATGAAGTGGATTCCACATATAAGTGATATCATACAATATTTATCTTCCTCTGACTTATTTCACTTAGCATAATGCCCACCAAGTCCAACCATGTTCCTTCAAACAGCAAAATTTCATTCCTTTTCATGGCTGAATTATATTCCATAGCATATATACCATATTTTCTTCATCCATTCATCTATTGATGGACACTTAGGTTATTTCTATGTCTTGGCTATTGTAAATAATGATGCTCTGAACAATGGGGTGCATTTGCCTTTTGGAATTGATGTTTTTGGCTTTGTCAAATATATGGAATTGCTAGGTCATATGGTAGCTGGAATGGGTGAATTTAACTCAGATGACCATTATATCTACTACTGTTGGCAGGAATCCCTTAGAAGAAGTGGAGTAGCCATCACAGTCAACAAAAGAGTCCAAAATGCAGTACTTGGATGCAATCTCACAAACGACAGAACGATCTCTGTTCATGTCCAAGGCAAACCATTCAATATCACGGTAATCCAAGTCTATACCTCGACCAGTAATACTGAGGAAGCTGAAGTTGAACAGTTCTACGAAGACCTACAAGACCGGCTAGAACTAACACCCAAAAAAGATGTCCTTTTCATTATAGGGCACTGGAATGCAAAAGTAGGAATTCAAGAAACACCTGGAGTAACAGGTAAATTTTGCCTTGGAGTACAGAATGAAGCAGGGCAAAAGCTAACAGAGTTCTGCCAAGAGAACGCACTGGTCATAGCAACCACCATCTTCCAACAACACAGGAGAAGACTACACATGGACATCACCAGATGGTCAACACTGAAATCAGATTGATTATATTCTTTGCAGAAAAATATGGAGAAGCTCTATACAGTCAGAAAAAACAAGACTGAGAGCTGACTGTGGCTCAGATCATGAACACCTTATTGAAAAATTCAGACTTAAATTGAAGAAAGTGAGGAAAACCACTACACCATTCAGGTATGACTTAAATCAAATCCCTTATGACTATATAGTGGAGGTGAGAAACAGATTTAAGGGACTAGATCTGATAGACAGAGTACCTGAAGAACTATGGATGGAGGTTCATGACATTGTACAGGAGACAGAGATCAAGACCATCCCCATGGAAAAGAAATGCAAAAAGGCAAAATGGCTGTCTGAGGAGGCCTTACAAATAGCTGTGAAAAGAAGGGAAGCAAAAAGCAAAGGAGAAAAGGAAAGATATACCCATTTGAATGCAGAGTTCCAAAAAATAGCAAGGAGAGATGAGAAAGCCTTCCTCAGTGATCAATGCAAAGAAATAGAGGAAAACAATAGAATGGGAAAAACTAGAGACCTCTTCAAGAAAATTAGAGATACCAAGGGAACATTTCATGCAAAGATGGGCTCAATAAAGGACAGAAATGGTATGGACCTAACAGAAGCAGAAGCTATCAAGAAGAGGTGGCAAGAATACACAGAAGAACTGTACAAAAAAGATCTTCATGACTCAGATAATCATGATGGTGTGATCACTCACACTCACCTACAGCCGGACATCCTGGAATGTGAAGTCAGGTGGGCCTTAGGAAGCATCACTATGAACAAAGCTAATGAAGGTGATGGAATTCCAATTGAGATACTTCAAATTCTAAAAGACGATGCTTTGAAAGTGCTGCACTCAATATGCCAGCAAATTTGGAAAACTTAGCAGTGGCCACAGGACTGGAAAAGGTAAGTTTTCATTCCAATCCCAAAGAAAGGTAATGCCAAAGAATGCTCAAACTACCGCACAATTGCTCTCATTCACACGCTAGTAAAGCAACGCTTAAAATTCTCCAAGCCAGGCTTCAGTAATATGTAAACTGTGAACTTCCAGATGTTCAAGTTGGTTTTAGAAAAGGCAGAGGAACCAGAGATCAGATTGCCAACATCCCCTGGATCATTGAAAAAGCAAGAGAGTTCCAGAAAAACATCTATTTCTGCTTTATTGACTATGCCAAAGCCTTTGACTGTGTGGATCACAATAAACTGTGGAAAATTCTTCAAGAGATGGGAATACCAGACCACCTGACTTGCCTCTTGAGAAACCTGTATACAGGTCCAGAAGCAACAGTTAGAACTGAACATGGAACAACAGACTGGTTCCAAATAGGAAAAGGAGTGTGTCAAGGCTGTATATTGTCACCCTGCTTTTTTAACTTGTATGCAGAGTACATCATGAGAAACGCTGGGCTGGATGAAGCACAAGCTGGAATCAGGATTGCTGGGAGAAATATCAATAACCTCAGATATGCAGATGACACCACCCTTATGGCAGAAAGTGAAGAAGAACTAAAGAGCCTCTTCGTGAAAGTGAAAGAAGAGAGTGAAAGAAGTTGGCTTAAAGCTCAACATTCAGAAAACTAAGGTCATGGCATCTGGTCCCATCACTTCATGGGAAATAGATGGGGAAACAGTGGCTAACTATTTTTCTGGGCTCCAAAATCACTGCAGATGGTGATTGCAGCCATGAAATTAAAAACCGCTTGCTCCTTGGAAGGAAAGTTATGACCAACCTAGATAGCATATTAAAAAGCAGAGACATTACTTTGCCAACAAACGTCCATCTAGTCAAGGTTATGGTTTTTCCAGTAGTCATGGATGGATGTGAGAGTTGGAGTATGAAGAAAGCTGAGCACCGAAGAATTGATGCTTTTGAAGTGTGGTGTTGGAGAAGACTCTTGAGAGTCCCTTGAACTGCAAGGAGATTCAACCAGTCCATCCTAAATAAGATCAGTCCTGGGTGTTCATTGGAGGGACTGATGTAGAAGCTGAAACTCCAATACTTTGGCCACCTGATGCAAAGAGCTGACTCATTTGAAAAGACCCTGATGCTGGGAAAGATTGAGGGCAAGAGGAGAAGTGGATGACAGAAGATGAGATGGTTGGATGGCATCACCGACACAATGGACATGGGTTTGGGTGGACTCTGGGAGTTGGTGATGGACAGGGAGGCCTGGTGTACTGTGATTCATGGGGTCCCAAAGAGTCGGACACAACTGAGCGAGTGAACTGAACTGAACTGAACTGATGGTAGCTCTAGCATTTGAGAAACCTCCACATTGTTTTCCACAATGGCTATACCAATTTACTCAGGTGACGCTAATGGCACTAGTGGTAATGAACCCCCCTGCCAAAGCAGGAGACATAAGAGACATGGGTTCGATCCTTGAATCAGGAAGATCCCCTGGAGAAAGAAATGTCAACCCACTCTAGTATTCTTGCCTGGATAATCCCTTGGACAGTGGGGCCTGATGAGCTACAGTTCATAGTGTTGCAAAGAGTTTGACACAACTGAAATGACTTAGCATACATGTAACAGTGTATAAGAGTTCCCTTTTCCCCACTTTGTGATGCTAAAACACTAAAGTTTCCACTCTGTCTCCTGGGATACTTGCTGTAGACACCTAAGTCACCATAGAATAAACTTATTCTGAAGCTGTTGTATCAGGAGGAAACCCCAGCCACATGTGGAGGCCATAGTACTCTGGTCAACATCAGTACATAGTCAGTATCAATCTCCAGACGTGTAAGTGAGGATGTCCCCAGAGTACAGGCATATCTTATTTTATTGTGGTTCACAGGCACTATGTTTTTTTATGAATGGAAAGTTTGTGGCAACTCTGTGTTTTCCGATGATGGTTGGCTTTTTTTTTTTTAGCAATAAAGCATTTTAAAATTAATTTAATTAATTTATTTTAACTAGAGGCTAATTACTTTAAAATTTGTGGTGATTTTTGCCTTACATTGTCATGAATCAGCTATGGGTGTACAAGCATTTTTAAATTAAAGCATGCATATTTTTAGACATAATGTTATTAAACATTTTTGACTACAGTATTCTGTAAACATAACTTTTATATGCTCCAGAAAAAAAAAATTGTGTAACTCACTTTATTACAATATTTGCTTTATTGAAGTGGTCTGGATAGAACCTGCAATATCTTCCATATCTGCCTGCATTCTAGGTCTCACCCGTGAAGTCTCCTCCTGTCATGGAGTCTTCCTAACTGAGACTCCAGACACCCACAAACAAAGGCAAGGCATTTCCACTGAGTTCTTTCTGAGTTTCTAACACACAGAACCCATGAAGATGATAAAATGTTTGTTGTATTATGTCACTAAGTCTGGAGATAACTTGTTGAGCAGAAATAATAATTGGGACACTATATTTTCAATATTTCTGCCTGATCTTACTCCTTAGAGTCTAAGTACTAATTCAAAGTATTCTGAGAAGAGGAGGAAGAGACTCTGGACAGACCAGGCTATCTGTAAAGAGAGGGCCCTGGGACAGGATGTCTTCCCCTGCTTTTGCCTCTCTATCACCCGAGTTGAGGAGCCAGTACCAAATAAGTGCAGCTTTTCAGGGCACCCCCAGTTAAGTCTTAAAGCATTTGCACAAAGTTGGTGTGAGTCTGCTTTTCACCAAGCTTTACAAATATCTCAGCCCAAATTCCACTCAGTCCACAAATCTGCAATGACTTTCATGGTGGTTGGGCTCCCTCTGTGCTACTTTCTAACCACTGCCCTTTTACCAATTGGAGATCATTCATTTGACAAAATTACTGTATGTCATTTATGTATAACCATTGTGCTAGGCTTTGGGGACATTAGAAAGGTATACAGAGATGAATCAGCCACTTAATCAGCAAGATGATCTTGCTCTTAAAGGACTTTATTTTTTTTCCATTTATTTTTATTAGTTGGAGGCTAATTACTTTACAATATTGTTGTAGTTTTTGCCATACATTGACATGAATCAGCCATGGATTTACATGTATTCCCCATCCCGATCCCCCCTCCCACCTCCCTCTCCACCCGATTCCTCTGGGTCTTCCCAGTGCACCAGGCCTGAGCACTTGTCTCATGCATCCAGCCTGGGCTGGTGATCTGTTTCACCCTAGATAACATACATGTTTCGATGCTGTTCTCTCAAAACATCCCACCCTCGCCTTCTCCCACAGAGTCCAAAATTCTGTTCTGTACCTCTGTGTCTCTTTTTCTGTTTTGCATATAGGGTTATCGTTACCATCTTTCTAAATTCCATATATATGCGTTAGTATGCTGTATTGGTCTTTATCTTTCTGGCTTACTTCACTCTGTATAATGGGCTCCAGTTTCATCCATCTCATTAGAACTGATTCAAATAAATTCTTTTTAATGGCTGAGTAATAGTCCATGGTGTATATGTACCACAGCTTCCTAATCCATTCGTCTGCTGATGGGCATCTAGACATACAGATGGCTAACAAACACATGAAAAGATGCTCAACATCACTCATTATTAGAGAAATGCAAATCAAAACCTCAATGAGGTACCATTACACGCCAGTCAAGATGGCTGCTATCCAAAAGTCTACAAGCAATAAATGCTGGAGAGGGTGTGGAGAAAAGGGAACCCTCTTACACTGTTGGTGGGAATGCAAATTAGTACAGCCGCTATGGAGAACAGTGTGGAGATTTCTTAAAAAACTGGAAATAGAACTGCCATATGACCCAGCAATACCACTCCTGGGCATACACACTGAGGAAACCAGATCTGAAAGAGACACGTGCACCCCAATGTTCATCGCAGCACTATTTATAATAGCCAGGACATGGAAGCAACTTAAAGGACTTTATATTAGAATCAGAGAGTTAAGACATAGCCAAAGATCTCCCACTCAAGGTAGAGGTGGTATGATGACATACAAGAAAGCAGGCAAAATGCTGAGAATATTGTGCAGAGAGAGGCCACTACCTGGTGGGCAGGTTGTTTGAGTTACTGCCTCTCAGTTCCAAATGTGCCCTTCCATAGTCTGCTTTTTGGCACTGAGGTTGGGACTCTGCAAACTATACATACATTTCTGCTCTATTAGGCTCTGCCATAGGGGGCGCCAGGGGAAGATTGCAGGGCTGGAGAAAAAACAGGCTCACTCCACCTGTTCACTTTCTGTTTCTGAGAGCACCACTTTAGCAGTGCTTCTTCACCCTGGCAGCAGCACTTTGGCAACGGCAGTGCATTCCTGTAACAGCAACTGAATCCAGTTTGCAGTCTCTCCAACACCCTTGAACTAGCCTCACTGTCACCTCTCAGAGGGACCAGAACCAGACAACTTGTGACCACTTCTCAAGGATCTGGATCCCTGCCCCACAGAACCCTCCTCTGCCTTTATATTTTAATAAATTCTACCTCTTCCCTTTGTACACTCAGCCTGAGAAATGTTAGCTGCCACATGTGTTGTTACTTCCTTCAGTTCAGTTCAGTCGTTCAGTGGTGTCCGACTCTTTGTGACCCCATGAATCACAGTACACCAGGCCTCCCTGTCCATCACCAACTACTGGAGTTCACCCAAACTCATGTCCACTGAGTCATTGATGCCATCCAACCATCTCATCCTCTGTTGTCCCCTTCTCCTCCTGCCCTCAATCTTTCCCAGCATTAGGGTCTTTTCCAATGAGTCAGCTCTTCGCAACAGGTGGCCAAAGTATTGGAGGTTCAGCTTCAACATCAGTCCTTCCAATGAACACCCAGGACTGATCTTATTTAGGATGGACTGGTTGGATCTCTTTGCAGTCCAAGGCACTCTCAAGAGTCTTCTCCAACACCACAGATCAAAAGCATCCATTCTTTGGTGCTCAGCTTTCTTTATAGTCCAACTCTCACATCCATACATAACCACTGGAAAAACCATAACCTAGACTAGATGGACCTTTGTTGACAAAGTAATGTCTGCTTTTTAATATGCTGTCTAGGTTGGTCATAACTTTCCTTCCAAGGAGTAAGTGTCTTTTAATTTCATGGCTGCATTCACCATCTGTAGTGATTTGGGAGCCCCCCAAAATAAAGTCAGCCACTGCTTCCACTGTTTCCCCATCTATATTCCACGAAGTGATGGGACCAGATGCCATGATCTTAGTTTTCTTAATGTTAGTTTTAAGCCAACTTTTTCACTCTCCTCTTTCACTTTCATCAGGAAGCTCTTTAGTTCTTCTTCCGTTTCTGCCACAAGGGTGGTGTCACCTGCATATCTGAGGTTATTGATATTTCTCCTGGTAATCTTGATTCCAGCTTGTGCTTCCTCCAGCCCAGCGTTTCTCATGATGTACTCTGCATACAAGTTAAATAAGCAGGGTGACAAAATACAGCTGTGATGTACTCCTTTTCCTATTTGGAACCAGTCTGCTGTTCTATGTCCAATTCTGACTGTTGCTTCCTGACCTGTATACAGGTTTCTCAAGAGGCAAGTCAGGTGGTCTGGTATTCCCATCTCTTGAAGAATTTTCCACAGTTTATTGTGATCCACACAGTCAAAGGCTTTGGCATAGTCAATAAACTTCCTTAATATAACTTTAATATTTCCTTTTTACCCTTTCAGTTACCTAGTAAGTGATTCTTTATATCAGATTCCCTCTGTTCAAAAAGCATGGTAAGACTGGTGAGGATGTGAAATTGGACCCCTTGTGCACTGCTGCTGAGAATGTAAAATGTTAGGGAAGATGGTATAAAGGTTTTTCAAAAAAATAAATAAATAAAAATAAGCCACCATTGTGTGTGAAATTTGCTCAGTCATGTCTGACCCTTTGCGACCCCATGGACTATCCATGGAATTCTCCAGGCCAGAATACTGCAGTGTGTAGCAGTTCCCTTCTCCATGGGATCTTCCCAACCCAGGGATTGAACCCTGGTCTCCCGCATTGCAGGAGGATTCTTTACCCACTGAGCCACCAGGGAAGCCCAAGAATACTGGAGTGGGTAGGCTATCCCTTCTCCAGGGAATCCTCCCAATCTAGGAATTGAACTGGAGTCTCCTGCATTGCAGGCAGATCCCTTACCAGCTGAGCTACCAGGGAAGCCCTAGAACTACCATATAATCCAGCAATTCCACTTCTGGATATAAATTCACTTAAATCAAAAGCAAGGTCTCAAACAGATATTTGTGCATCAGTGTTCATAGCAACATTGTTCACAATAGCCAAGGGGTGAAATCAACACTTTATGCATATAATGAAATGCTATTTTGCCTTTAAAAAATGAAATCCTGACACAGTTTACAATATAGATGAACCTTTAGGACATTATGCTGCAAAATAAATCAATCACAAAAAGACAAATACTATATGATTCCGTTTACATGAACTATTTAGAATAGTAAAACTCAGAAACAGAAAGTAGAATGGTGGTTTCCAGGGGCTGGAGAGAGGAAAATGGGAGTTGTGTAGTGAATATAGATTTCAGCTTTGTAAGATGAAAAACTTATGGAGACTGGTTGCACAACAAAGTGAACATACTTAGCAATACCAAACTGTACATTTTTTTTTTATTAGTTGGAGGCTAATTACTTCACATTTCAGTGGGTTTTGTCATACATTGATATGAATCAGCCATAGATTTACACGTATTCCCCATCCCGATCCCCCCTGCCACCTCCCTCTCCACCCGATTCCTCTGGGTCTTCCCAGTGCACCAGGCCCGAGCACTTGTCTTAAACAGTTATGATGGCAAATTTTAAGAGCATTTTACCAAAATTTTTAAAAATGTTATGTTTTCTGCCTCCTGAGCAACCCTGAATAATGTGGCAATTAAAACTTTCTATTAGTTTTTGGGCAGTTGCACGGAATAAGTGAATAACTGAAGGAACAAACAACTTACACCCTAGTGGTTTCACACAATAAAAGTTAACTGATTTTGCCACGTTTCAATGTGCCAACAGGGTGGCTCTCCTCTGTGGGGCCATTCAAGGACTCAGACTCCTTTCATCAAGTGAACTCACCATCTTGATCATATGCTCCCTACGGCCACCACAGAAGGTAACAGAGTATGTAGAGAATGTTCCAGAGGGTTTATGGCCAGGGTGATCATCCCAATACCACATTTGCCAGATCTCTCATTGGCTAGAATTTATTCACATGGCTCAAATTTAATTACAAGGGTAGCTGAGGAGTTAGTTTTCCAGAGAGCGCAGAAGGAAAATAAAATGAATTGGGTGAATACACAGTACTGTTCCCACCACAGTTTTACAGAGAGAATGGTATTTGGGCTGAGTCTTGAAAAATGAGTCTTGTCCAGTCTTCATCTCTGTTATTTCTTGCCCTTAGCAAAGAGCCTGGTATAGATTGGTCTCTTGATAATTGTTTATTGGATGGATAAATAGACATGCAGCTTTCTATAACCATTGAACTACAAGGGGACTATAAAGAATCTATTCTAGAGAATTCTATTTCTAGCAGAATGAGTGCCAGATTTCCTCTGGGCCCTGAGAACACAGGACAGCGCTGATTGCCAACATTCAGTAAATTTTTTCCTCTTATTTCAGCATGAAAAATAGACTCAGAAGTTGGTAACTTACTACCATGGCTCAGGGATGGAAGATGAGCCAAGAATCATGATCCCAAACTGGAACATAGTCTGGCAGAGGATCTTGAGTCCATACACTGCTCATCAATCAGTGTGAACCCTTAGTACCTCCCAATTTCCGACACAAGTACTGAGTATGTGGAGAGTAAACCAAACCCAACTTGAGACACGTCTAGCTTGTTTCATCGAGCCTATGGAAGCTTGCCCATGTATGAAGGCATTTATTCTTTTTTTTTTTTTTTTTTTTTGGCTTGAGTAGATATTAATAAAAATAAAGCCAATAAAAACAAAATGATCATAATTAATGCTAATAAAGGGAAGAACCAGATTGCTGACTGCATCTGTTCAATCTAGCTTTTCAAGTAGTTGGCAGTGCTTTTATTATCGGTAAGTGGGAGATAGTGAATTCAGGGCCATTACCCATTCCTAATATGCTTACACACAGATAATGATGGCACAGTTTCTCTTGCTAGACCTTGGACAGCTTCCCAGTGGGTTTTGTGTAATAATGTGACTGAGTGTGATCTGGGTGAGGAGATTATTCTTGATGTTCTGTACTGCAAATATCCCATGTGGAAGCTGTGTTTTGGCTATCTACTACACTGTAACACACTTGCTAAACTTGGTGACTTAAAAATTTTTTATGCTCATAGATTCTTTGGGTTGGGAACTCAGAAGGGCACAGTGGACATACTTATCTCCTCTCTGTGATGTTTGACGCCTCCACTGGGAAGATGTAAATGATTTAGTGAAATGATTGGCAAGCTTCTTCTCCTTGGTACCTGGGTTGGGCTCATTTGAAGGCTGGGTTCAGCTGGGACTGTCAGTTGGCATGCACACCTTAATTTCTCTATATGCTTGGACTTCTTAGAGCATGAAAGCTGGGGTCCAAGAAGGAGGCAGGCATTCCTAAAGACCAAGGAGAAAAATGAGTGGCCTATATGACCTAACCAGCCTGCAGCAGGCCACCACCAACCTAAGCCTCCACTGGACACTCCCGGGCAAGTCTGGGTCAGTCACTTGTGGGGTCGTTGCTCCTTTCTCCTGGGTCCTGCTGCAGGGTTTGGGGCACTGAGTGTAGCAGTACATACATGGGAACTTCTGAAGGAGGTCGCCATTATCTTCATTACCTTCACCATTGTTTGGCCCCAGGTAAATAGCAGGGAGGGAACACAGCTCCACCCATCAACAGAAAATTGGATTAAAGATTTACTGAGAGTGGCCCTGCCCATCAGAACAAGACCCAGTTTCCCCCTCAGTCAGTCTCTCCCATCAGGAAGCTTCCATAAGCCTCATATATTTCTCCATCAGAGGGCAGACAGACTGGAAACCACAATCATAGAAAACTAAACAATTGATCACATGGACCACAGCCTTGTCTAACTCAATAAAACTATGAATCAGGCCATGTAGGGCCACCTAAGATGGACAGGTCATGGTGGAGAGTTCTGACAAAATGTGGTCCACTGGAGAAGAGAGTAGGAAACCACTTCAGTATTCTCGCCTTGAGAAGCCCATGAACAGTATGAAAAGGCAGGAAGATAGGACACTGAAAGCTGAACTCCCCAGGTTGGTAGGTGCCCAATATGCTACTAGAGATCAGTGGAGAAATAACTCCAGAAAGAATGAAGCGACAGAGCCAAAGCAAAAACAACACCCAGTTGTGACTGGTGATAGAAGCAAAGTCTGATGCTGTAAACAGCAATATTGCACAGGAACCTGGAATGTTAGTCCATGAATCAAGGAAAATTGGAAGTGGTCAAACAGGAGATGGCAAGAGTGAATGTCGACATTTTAGGAATCAGAGAACTAAAATGGACTGGGATGGGTGAATTCAACTCAGATGACCATTATATCTACTACTGAGGGCAAGAATCCCTTAGAAGAAAGGGAATAGCCTTCACAGTCAAGAAAAGAGTCCGAAATGCAGTACTTGGATGCAATCTCAAAAACAACAGAATGATGTCTGTTCGTTTCCAAGGCAAACCATTCAATATCACAGTAATCCAAGTCTATGCCCCGACCAGTAATGGTGAAAACCTGAAGTTGAACAGTTCTATGAAGACTTACAGAACTTTTAGAACTAACACTCAAAAAAGATGTTCCTTTTCATTATAGGGACTGGAATGCAAAAGTAGGAAGTCAAGAAACACCTGGAGTAACAGGCAAATTTTGCCTTGGAGTACAGAATGAAGCAGGGCAAAGGCTAATAAAGTTTGCTGAGAGAATGCACTGGTCATAGCAAACACTCTCTTCCAACAACTCAAGAGGAGACTCTACACATGGACATCACCAGATAGTAGATACTGATTCAGATTGATTATATTCTTTGCAGCCAAAGATGGAGAAGTTCTATACAGTCAGCAAATACAAGAGCGGGAGCTGACTGTGGCTCAGATCATGAACTCCTTATTGCAAAATTCAGACTTAAATTGAAGAAAGTAATGAAAACCACTAGACCATTCAGGTATGACCTAAATCAAATCCCTTATGATTATACAGTGGAAGTGAGAAATAGACTTAAGGGACTAGATCTGATAGACAGAGTGCCTGATGAACTATGGATGGAGATTCATGACACTGTATAGGAGGCAGTGATCAAGACCATCCCCAAGAAAAAGAAATGCAAAAAACAAAAATGGCTGTCTGAGGAGGCCTTGCAAATAGCTGTGAAAAGAAGAGAAGCAAAAAACAAAGGAGAAAAGGAAATATATACCCATTTGAATACAGAGTTCCAAAGGATAACAAGGAGAGATAAGAAAACCTTCCTCAGCCATCAGTGCAAAGAAATAGAGGAAAACAATAGGATGGGAAAGACTAGAGATCTCTTCAAGAAAATTAGAGATACCAAGGGAACATTTCGTGCAAAGATGGGCTCAATAAAGGAGAGAAATGGTATGGACCTAACAGAAGCAGAAGATATAAGAAGAGGTGACAAGGATAAACAGAACTATACAGGAAAAATCTTCACAACCCAGATAATCATGATGGTGTGATCACTCACCTAGAGCTAGACATCCTGGAATGTGAAGTCAAGTGGGCCTTAGGAAGTATCACTATGAGTAAAGCTACTGGATGTGATGGAATTCCAGTTGAGCTATTTCAAATCCTAAGAGATGATGTTGTGAAAGTGTGCACTCAATATGCCAGCAAATTTGGAAAACTCAGCAGTGGCCACAGGACTGGAAAGGGTAATTTTTCATGCCAATCGCTAAGAAAGGCAATGCCAAAGGATGCTCAAACTACCACACAATTGCACTCATCTCACATGCTAGTAAAGTAAGTAATGCTCAAAATTCTCCAAGGCAGGCTTCAACAGTACTTGAACTGTGAACTTCAAAATGTTCAAGCTGGATTTAGAAAAGGCAGAGGAAACAGAGCAAATTGCCAACATCCACTGGATCATAGAAAAAGCAAGAGAGTTTCAGAAAAACATCTATTTTTGCTTTATTGACTATGCCAAAGCCTTTGACTGTGTGGATCACAACAAACTGTGGGAAATTCTGAAAGAGATGGGAATACCAGACCACCTGACCTGTCTCTTGAGAAATCTGTATGCAGGTCAGGAGGCAACAGTTAGAACTGGACATGGAACAACAGACTGGTTCCAAATCAGGAAAGGAGTATGTCAAAGCTGTATGTGGTGACCCTGTTTATTTAACTTATATGCAGAGTACATCATGCAAAATGCTGGACTGGATGAAGCACAAGCTGGAATCAAGATTGCCAGGAGAAATATCAATAACCTCAGATATGCAGGTGACACCACCCTTATGGCAGAAAGCAAAGAAGAACTAAAGAACCGCTTGATGAAAGTGAAAGAGGAGAGTAAAAAAGTTGGCTTAAAATTCAATGTTCAGAAAACTAATATCATGACATCTGGTCCCATCACTTCATGGCAAATAGATGGGGAAACAATGGAAACAGTGACAGACTTTATTTTGGGGGGCTCCAAAAATCACTGCAGATGATGACTGCAGCCACGAAATTAAAAGATGCTTGCTCCTTGGAAAAAAAGTTATGACCAACCTAGACAGCATATTAAAAAACAGAGACATTACTTTGCCAACAAACGTCCATCTAGTCAAGGCTATGGTTTTTCCAGTAGTCAGGTATGGATGTAAGAGTTGGACTACAAAGAAAGCTGAATGCCAAAGAATTGATGCTCTTGAACTGTGGTGTTGGAGAAGACTCTTTAAGAGTCCCTTGGAAAGCAAGGAGATCCAACCAGGCCATCCTAAAGGAAATCAGTGCTGAATATTCATTGGAAGGACTGATGCTGAAGCTGAAATTCCAATTTTTGGCCCCCTCATGTGAAGAACTGACTCATTTGAAAAGACCCTGATGCTGGGAAAGATTGAAGGTGAGAGGAGAAGGGGACAACAAAGGATGAGATAGTTGGATGGCATCACCGACTCAGTGGACATGGGTTTGAAAGGACTCTGGGAGTTGGTGATGGACAGGGAGGCCTGGCGTGCTGCAGTCCATGGAGTAGCAGAGTTGGATACTACTGAGCAACTGATCTGAACTGATATGACCTAGCCTCAGAGGTCACCAAACACCACTTCCACTTATCTGTTGAACAAATAGTCACAAGCCCATGTGGAGTCAAGGAGAGGAGACATAGACTCTTAATATGGATAGAGTATCATGGGATTTTCAGCTGTTTTTTTTTGTTTGTTTGTTTGTTTGTTTTTTAATTCCACCACACTTAGATTCACTCTTCTTTATGGGAACCAAATTCTCTTGGTTCTAACTTTAAAACATATCTTAAATCCTATCACTTCTCATCACCTCCATTGTCATCACACTGGTCCCAGGATTCTCCCCCCAAGAATAGTCTGTTAAGAATCCTTGCCTCCATCTGACCTGCCTAAAGACTATTTTCAACAGAGCTATCAGAGTGGTCCTATTAGTCATTAATCATATCATAACATTCCTTCACCCAAACCTTAAAGGAATCCCCACTGCTCTCGGAGTATAATTAAGTTCTTATGGTGGCATCTAGAGCACCTCTCCTCCCTCATCTCCCATTACTCATCCCTTTGCTGCTTCTGCTCTAGCTTCACTGGTTTCTTGTTATTCCTTGAACATACTAAACAGTCTCAACTCAGGGCCTTTGCACTTGCTGTTTCCTCTGCCAAGAATGACTTCCCCCTAGATATCTGCATGTTTACTCCTTCGCCTCCTGTAGGAGTCAGCAGTGAAAACTTTGCTCACCTATCTCAAAAGAACACCTCACTTCACCTCATGCTCTGTTTTTTCCGTAACACCATCATCATCTAACACATAATGTATTTTCTTACTTGTCTTGTTTCTTGACTGCCTCTCCCATTAGAATGTAACCTCCATGAAGACAAGGATTTTCTCTTTTTTGTTCACCACTGTATCTCTAGAATATCAACATACTTGGTATGTAACAGATATTCAGCATATATTTGCTAAGTGAATGAGGGAATGAATGAATGACGGGAAAAGTTATGCTCTGTCAAATTCTGCTCAAAAATTGTTCTGATATAATAAAATGTTTTAAATAGGCTGATAAAGGAACAGGATTTGATTCTATGGAGAAAGTATGGGAGGTCTGCTTCCCTTTTATAGGGACAGTGTGTCAATGTTTCAACATAGTTGGGTTTTCTCTTCATCCTTAGATATGTGTGTTGGAAGGGCAGAGAGGAGGCATCGCTGTGTAGCAGAAAGAGGTATAGAAATGAACTTCTATTAATTAGTGATATGATCAAATATAACTCACTTTATCTCCTTAGCTGATTTCAGTTGTGTTTATATGGTGTGTTCCATACATTTGTATATCTTTATATGAATCTCTCACTTATGGTTACTGTATGTTTCCATATTTATGTTACACTTCAATTTAAAAGTTCACTGAAAAGTTTCCACCTAAAGAATTTATATAGATCCCCTGGAGGAGGAAATGGCAACCTACTCCAGTATTCTTGCCTGGAAAATTCCATGTACAGAGGAGCCTGGCAGGCTACAGTACATGGGGTGGCAAAGAGTCAGACACTAGTGAGCAAGTAACACAAAGCCTTTTATATATCTATACATCTAAATAAATATATATATGTATGTATGTGTGTGTGTGTGTGTGTGTGTGTATATATATATATATATATATATATACCCTAAGGAGAATTTGGACATTTAACCTGACTAATGACTTGGATAAATATGAGAGGAAAAGAGGCAATGTAAGTGATAGGAACTGGCAGGGGGAGTTCAACTCATGCCTTGAAAAAAAATTAGGATGATGAGCTTCAAAGTGGTTGAAATTTGATACAGGGGAGCCCTCAAATATGAATTCTTCTTGTTTTTCCTAGACCTCTCTAAACTCTTTGGTCTATGCAGAGGAGCAAACCCAGAATGTATCTGGAATTCCCAATAAACTACTGGACTAATTCTTGTTCTACTTTCTCATAGTATCATTTCCAGTTTACTCCAGAAGGTGCTTTCTTTCATACAGTCTATTTCTGTGACTTTTTTTTTTTTTATCTGTCAAAAGCCTTCAGGACTCTAAAAGCCCATGTGAAAAATCAAGGGAGGACCATTTACAGATGGTGAGAGAGGATGCATACCATATTTCAGAAGAAGTCCCACAAGTTGAAAAATCACAGATAGTCTTTTGAAATGGTTGTCCAGGCAGGATTTCATGACTAACAGTGAAGTGTTTGAAGAAGGTAGTTTTATTTCCCACTGTGAGGCACTCTGAACAAAATAAAGACATTCTAAGCTCAGGGCTGACATTCTACACCTCACCTATTATCCATAGCAGAGAGAAATCCCTTTCACAGAGTTCCCAGGTATAGAAGCTAATTGCAGTAGTTCCCCTGCACTTCCTTTTATGATTGAAACTTGGGGCAGTACAGCGTGCTGATTATATTGATAATCACACAGTGGTTGGTCTGCTTTAAGAAGGGAAGATCTATTTTTTCATGCTCAGACTCATTCGTGTTACTCAGTAAGATGCCTCACCCTAATTCTCACAGCTCATCTTTGGTGCTGCTGATTTTAAGGTTTATATTAGTTAATTATCGAATCAGTTATCTATTTCTATGTAACAAACTACCCTCCCCCCATTTATTTTGCTCATGAATTTGAAATTTGGACAGAGCTTGACTAGGATGGTTCATCAGTGGGGCAACTTGACTGAAAGCTGGGTGATACACTGTCAAGCTGACCCACTCACGTGGCAGGCAAGTAGATGCTGGTTGTTGGGTGGGAATTCAGCCAGGGCTATAAGTCAAAGGGCCTGTTTCTCTCCACACGGTCTCTCCATAAGCTGCTTGGGTCTTGATCTTAGGTATTTAAGACAGACTGTTCCCAAAAAACAAGATGAAGTACATGACATTTTTATTATCTATCTTTGGAAGTTAGAACGCCACTCTGCCATATCCTACTCATTAGGGTAATTGAAAGACCATGCAGATTCAAGAGGAAGAGACATGGACTCCCCATTTCTTGATGAAGGAATGACAGGGTTCTAAAGGAACATGTACATGGAGATATTATTGTGGCCATCTTTGGTAAACAGGATGTGCTGCAGATGTTGAAAGAGCAGCTAACCCAGAGGAGTGACAAGATGCTTATGAAACAAACATGTATGAACAAGCGTGTGTGAGATGTGTATGTGGAAAAGAATCTTTGGGGCCTCTTCCACATACATTCATGAGAGATTGTTTAAGCCAATCATCCAGAAGAGGTAGAAACAGAGGACTACCTGTGATGTCTCATTCTAGTCTCTGCTGTCCTTTCCTCCCCAAGGAACAAAGTATGGATAATTTCTAGGGCCACTGTACTGAAACTCGGACAGGGCTGAGTTTTTCTCCCTTAAAGGAAAGCCTAAGGCAAAATATGTATACTAGTTGGAGTTTGTGTTTTTTGTCTAAATTGGAAAAAAAAAAAATCAAGTAGAGCCTCCATCAGCCAGTTTACCACCTTCTAAATTCTCTATTTATATCTGGATTGGTAAATTAAGGTATTGTAAATCCCTAGATAAGGGGAACAGAGAAGGCAGGCACCCCACTCCAGTACTCTTGCCTGGAAAATTCCAAGGATCAAGGAGCCTGGTAGGCTGCAGTCCACGGGGTAGCTAAGAGTCGGACACGACTGAGCAACTTCACTTTCACTTTTCACTTTCATGCATTGGAGAAGGAAATGGCAACCCACTCCAGTGTTCTTGCCTGGAGAATCCCAGGAACGGTGGAGCCTGGTGGGCTGCTGTCTATGGGATCGCATAGAGTCGGACATGACTGAAGCGACTTAGCAGCAACAGCAGACAAGGGGAAGAGAAAGAGGAGGATTTGCCAGGTTCTTTAATCCAATCTATAGTTCAGTGGTAAAGAATCTTCCTGCCAGGCAGGAGACTTGAGTTCGATCCCTTGGTCAGGAAGATACCCTGGAGAAGGAAATGGCAACCCACTACAGTAATTTTGCCTGGGACATCCCATAAACAGAGGAACCCAGAGGGTTACAGTCCACAGAGTTGCAAAGAGTCAGACACGATTTAGAAATCAAACAACAGCAATGAGTAAAGAGGCAAATGTTGTTCAGTGGTTTACTTAGCTCCTTGCTTTATCAATTGATTAAGAACCCAAATTCATAAAGGGTGTAACTAGTATCCCAAAATTTCCAAAATATAAATATAAGTAGAGTTTAACCTATGGTTCAAAATTAGCAACTCATGTAAAGACAATAGAGTTTGGAATAGGCTGTAAGGCACAGATTGGAGCTCCTGAGTTATTGTTGAAGAGGAGGAAAGGCAAGTTGGGAAGAGGATGACTGGTTTTGTCTGGGGACTTTGAATAAATAGGCCAGTTTCTACTTTTCTTTTAGCCCTGTCACATCTGTTGTCAAGTAGACTCCAGACACCTGCAGGCTTGCTGCCACTCATTCTCAGAACCCCCAATAGGTTGCTTGAGCTAGATGTCCAGAGTACTAGCCCCACCTCCTTTACTGTTTCACAGTCCAGGATTGATGTACCCAGGGAATTCAGCCTTCTTCTTTGACTCCCTTTTTCCTGGAACATTTCAGCATCAAAGATTTTTTCCAGCTCACCTGCTGAAGTTATGGCTTTTAGGGTAAGTCTGATGTATACCAATGGGCATCCAGCCAGTCAACATTATGTATTGAGTATTGAATTTCACTATGCCAGACAAGGTACTAGACACTGGTTATAGGTTGTGAGCAAAACAGACCTAGTCCCTAGCTTCACAGAGTAAAAACCTAGTGGAGGAAGCAGACAATAAACCATAAATAGACAAAATTCCCAAATAATATGTACTTACAAATTGTGGTGAGTGCTTTGAAAGAACTAAACAGGTTGCACAGCCATAGGATAGAGTTAGTGAAGCATCAACCTGAATAGGTCCAGCATCTTGACTTATTCTTGAAAACATTTTTTTCTGTGTGGCTACACCCATATTTGCCCTAAGCAATAATATGTGTGTGCAGGTCAAGAAGCAATAGTTAGAACTGGGCATGGAAGAACAGACTGGTTCCTAATCAGGAAAGGAGTATGTCAGGGCTGTATATTGTCATCCTGTTTATTTAATGTATATGCAGAGTACATCATGCAAAATGCTGGGCTGGATGAAGAACAAGCTGGAATCAAGATTTCCAGGAGAAATATCAATAACCTCAGATATGCAGATGATACCACCCTTATGGCAGAAAGCGAAGAACTAAAAAGCCTCTTGATGAGTGAAAAAGGAGAGTGAAAAAACTGGCTTAAGGCTCAACACTCAGAAAACTAAGATCATGGCATCTGGTCCCATCGTTTCATGGGAAATAGATGGGGAAAAAATGGAAACAGTGACAGTCTTTATTTTGGGGGGCTCCAAAATCACTGCAGATGGTGACTGCAGCCATGAAATTAAAAGACACTTGCTCCTTGGAAGAAAAGCTATGACCAACCTAGACAGTATATTAAAAAGCAGAGACATCAGTTTGCCAGCAAAGGTCTGTCCAGTCAAAGTTATGGTTTTTCCATGTATGGATGTGAGGGTTGGACTATAAAGAAAGCTGGGCACCAAAGAATTGACGCTTTTGAACTGTGGTGTTGGAGAAGACTCTTGAGAGTCCCTTGGACTGCAAAGAGATCCAACCAGTCCATCCTAAAGGAAATCAGTGCTGAATATTCATTGGAAGGACTGATCCTGAAGCTGAAACTCCAATACTTTGGCCACCTAATGCGAAGAACTGACTTCTTAGAAAAGACCCTGATGCTGGGAAAGATTGAAGGCAGGAGGAGAAGGGGATGACAGAAGATGAGATGGTTGGATGGCATCACCAACCCGACAGACATGACTTTGAGCAGGTTCTGGGAGTTGGTGATGGACAGGGAAGCCTGGCATGCTGCAGTCCATGGGGTCACAAAGAGTCGGACACAACTGAGTGACTGAACTGAACTGATGCTGAATAATAATAACAGCAACAGTGGTAGTATTGCAATAATAGCAATCCTTGACAATTGTATATGCCTGACTATTTTCAAGGCACTTTTGTAAGTGACTTACATGTCAGTCAGTCAGTCAGTTCAGTCACTCAGTCATGTCCGATTCTTTTCGACCCCATGAATCGCAGCATGCCAGGTCTCCCTGTCCATCACAAACTCCCAGAGTTTGCTCAAACTCATGCCCATCGAGTCGGTGATGCCATCCCGACTTACATGTATTGACTCATTTAATATAGTATTGGTTAATGGCTCGACTTGTACCAGAATGTAAGGTCTGCTATTACCCTTATCTCTCAAATCCATGAATCATCGTCTTGCTCCTCGAATCCCATCTCACACACACACACATCCCTGCCCTTCTCCTTCAGCTTCTTGCAGCTGAGACGTGTGAATGAAGGATGGAGCAGCATATCTGTTTGGTGCATGGTTGTCATGGCTGACCCACTCCTGGGGCTGTGCTACTGTCCTCATGTGTGTTCTGCACTATTTCTCCATTCCCTGTTGCCTTCTCCTTACTCTATGTTCCTTAAATACTGCACAGTTGCAGCACTGATCAACCCTTTCAGAGAGGCAATCCTATCAATATCCAACTGGAAAGAAAGATGACTACTGCAAAGATATGGGAGACAGTGTTGGGTCTGGAGATTTCAAAATCACACAGAGAGATAAACTTGTGCATGGAATATTACTCAGCCATTAAAAAGAATTCATTTGAATCAGTTCTAATGAAATGGATGAAACTGGAGCCCATTATACAGAGTGAAGTAAGACAGAAAGATAAAGAACATTACAGCATACTAACACATATATATGGAATTTAGAAAGATGGTAACGATAACCCTATATGCAAAACTTGTGCACACTAATTTTCTAACACATTTTTAGCAGCTAGGTTCCTTTTCAAATGAAATATTTGGAAATTCCAATATATAAGACAGAGATGGTGGGAGCTCCATGGTCTAGGTCTACCCTTTTTCCTCCTTATGGGACCCAAGTCAGCCACGTAAAACTCAACAACTCTGTAGAACTCAGTTTTAAAACATTACACTTAGCAATTACAAGGAGCAATTATGAGTAATTGAGTAGAGGATTACATTTTTTAAAGTGCAGTTTTAGGAAATTAGTTGGCAGTAATATACAGCAATAATTGAATGAGGAAAATAGAGCTGAAGAGACTAACAGATTGCTCCTGGTCTCCTTATTTGACATATACTAATAATGTCTCATCTTCATATAGTATGTTCTGATAATTAGAAACTTATACACATTCAGAGAAGGCAATGGCACCCCACTCCTGTAGTCTTGCCTGGGAAATTCCATGGATGGAGAAGCCTGGAAAGCTACAGTCCATGGGGTCGCGAAGAGTTGGACGCAACTGAGTGACTTCAGTTTCACTTTTCACTTTCATGCACTGGAGAAGGAAATGGCAACCCACTCCAGTATTCTTGCCTGGAGAATCCCAGGGACAGCGAAGCCTGTTGGGCCTCCTTCTATGGGGTCGCACAGAGTCAGACACAACTGAAGCGACTTAGCAACAGGAGCAGCTGCATACCCATTATCTTACTTGCCCCCACAACACTGCCATGTGACATGCAAGAGGACTGTCATTATCTCCATTTTATAATTGAGGAAGACTCATTCATTAAGACCATATGAAAATATGTAAACTGAGAAATACAGTTCTTGGTTTGTAAGTTAAGTTTTTTCTTTTCTTTCCAAAGCAGTAACTTCATAGATGTGAAGAAATGGAGCACAGGACAGATATATTTCAATAGAGAAAGGAGATGAGTTGACCCAAAGCAGTATTTCCCAGGATGTGTTCTTGGGATGTTATAGGTATATTCATGGATGTTATTTGGAGAAACTGAATCTATCTTTAAATGAAGTTGGTTAACACCAGGTGCAACTTACGTCTTTAAGTTATAGTATTGCTCAGATATTTAATAATCTGAAGTGCATTAGCTCCCTCTAAATGGAGGATATAATACAAAGAATCTCCCACTTTTTTTTGACACAGTACTCTGTCTATTCTTAAAGAGATGGAGTACCAAACCACCTTACCTGTCTTCTGAGTAACCTGTATGAGGGTCGAGAAGCAACAGTTAGAATGGGACATGGAACAACTCACTGGTTCAAAATTGGAAAAGGAGTATATTGTCATCATAATTATTTAATTTATATGCAGATAACATCATGAGAAATGCTGGGCTGGATGAATCACATGCTGAATCAAGATTGTTGGGAGAAATATCAACAACCTCAAATATACAGATGATACCACTCTAATACTTTGGCCACTTGATGCAAAGAACTGACTCACTGGGAAAGACCCTGATGCTGGGAAAGACTGAAGGCTGGAGGAGAAAGGGATGACATAGGATGAGATGGTTGGATGACATCACAGACTCCATGGACATGAGTTTGATAAAGCTCCTGGAGTTGGTGATGGACAGGAAAGCCTGGTGTGCTGCAGTCCATGGGATCACAAAGAGTCAGACATGACTGTGTGACTGAACTGAACTGACCACTCTAATGACAGAAAGTGAAGAGGAACTAAAGAGCCTCTTGATAAGAACGAAGGAGGAGAGAGAAAAAGTTGCCTTAAATTCAACATTCAAAAAACTAAGATCATGGCACCAGTCCTACCACTTCATGGTAAATAGAAGGGGAGAAAGTGGAAACAGTGACAGATTTTATTTTCTTGGGCTCCAAAATCACTGTGGATGGTGACTGAAGTCATGAAATTAAAAGACACTTGCTCCTTGGAAGGAAAGCTATAATAAACCTAGACATCTGCATATTAAAAAGCAGAGACATCACTTTGCCAACAAAGGTCCTCGTTAGTCAAAAGCTGTGGTTTTTCCAGTAGTCATGTATGGATGTGAGAGTTGGACCATAAAGAAGGCTGAGTGCCAAAGAATCGATGCTTTTGAATTGTGCTGGAGAAGACTCTTGTGAGTCCCTTGGACAGCAAGGATCAAACCAGTCAAATCCTAAAGGAAATCAATCCTGAATTCTCATTGGAAGCACTTTTGCTAAAGCTGAAGCTCGAATACTTTGGCCACATGATGCAAAAGAGCTGACTCATTGGAAAAGACTCTAATGCTGGGAAAGATTGAAGCCAAAAGGAGAAGGGAGCAGCAGAGGATGATATGGTTAGATAGCATCACTGACTCAATAGGCATGAATGTGAGCAAACTCTTTGAGATAGTGGAGGACAGGAGCCTGGCATGCTACAGTCCATGGAGTCACAAAGAGTTGGACACAACTTGACAACTGAAGAAAAACAGCAACATTTTGTTTTTAGGGGCATTTCATAGAGTTTGATAAGTTTCTATGAAACGAATTTTGGGAACTGTGGTCTAGACCATGGATTTGACATACAATTTATGTAAAGAGCTTGATAGTAAACAGTTTAGGCTCTGCAGGCCTTATGATCTATGTTGCAACTACTCAACTCTACCATTATAGCAGGGAAGTGGCCATCAGTAACAAGCAAACAAATGGGCATGGCTATGTTCCTTTAGGGATACTGAAATTTGAATTCCATATAATTTTCATGTGTCATGAAATATTCTTCTTTTGATTGTTTCAAACTATTTGAAAGTGTAAAGTCCATTCTTTGCTCTTAGGCTGTAAAAAAAAAATAGCCAGCAGGTTGGATTCTAGAACTGAGGGCACTACCTGTGGAGGACTGGCTTCAGGAAGAAGAATGCATGCAGAGACAGCTATGGTTGAGACATCTGTGGTATACAGGAAAGAGAGGGGAAGGTGGTGAAGGCTGGCCTTAATGCCCTCAGAATTCTGCCCAGGACTTGGCACTGTTGTGAAGTGTAACTTGGTGAGAACTTCAGCTCATCTCAGCTTCTCATTTAGCCTGGGTCATTTACCGGTGGCAATGATATTTGGGGTAAACTCACCACATATGTCTCAGTCAAAAACAATGACTGGAACAACAGTAGCAAGACAGCTCATTGACTCTCATGTCTGAAGAAATTTTGTTAACCTTTGTTTGCCATCTTGCTCCTTGGTGAGCCTTAATTTTTCCTGTCAAATCCCCTCCTCAATGGCAGGCACTTGTATTTTGGCCCTCTCTTGGGATTATCACACTGTAAATGCTACAAATACCACTCAGTTATCTCAAAGCAGTATTTGAAATGAAGTGATTCTTTTGTTAGCCATAATTTCTATTCCTTCTGTCTGACTGAAAAGAAAAAAGCATGATGTGAGAGTTGTGAGTTAAGGTTTATTTGGGGCCAGATGTGGACTATAGCCATTGAGTCAGCTTCTCAGATAGCTCTGAGGAACTGTTCTGAAGAGGTAAGAGGGGACGTCAGAATATACATGATTTTGGTAAAGGGAAGTACATGCAACCAAGCACATATTTTTTTCAGAAGATTGCTGCTGGTCATGAGGAGCAGATGTCTCCATTAATGATTTTAGTACTTTTAAGATAGGAGGCTATGCAAGAAATTTGGCTCAAAAAAAATCTCCTGAAAATATCTAACTACCTGAAGACCTGTTATGCCAGCTTTTCCAAGACCACAGGGTGCCTCATTCCTGATCTTCACCCTGAATTCATTTCAGGGCATAATGAAGATCAGAAATTACAGTGGCTAATAACCTAATCCTCATAGAGGCAGATCACAAGTGGCAATTTTTAATTGGTGGGGTTCCCTCGTGTCATATATTTGATCATGGTTTGGGAAGCACTTCATCACCATTTTGTCTTATGGTGCTAGGAATGCTCATCCTAGGTCAGTTAAAGGATTTCTTTGATAGGCCTTTCAATGTGCTATCAGGGGACTAGGCCAAAACTCTCTGGACCCCCTATGTTACTAGTCTGTTTTAGTCCAGGAAAGTATTCCCTCTTGTTGTTTCTTCCCATATCAAGAGTTGCATGTTATTAATCTTATTTCATTATCTAATCATTAATCACTAATCATTAATCTCATATAGAACTGTATATCTAGTCAACTGCTTCAAGTAACCTAGTCATCATTGTTTTGAAGGTTCAATCACACATTTGGTAATGGAAGAAACAGTAATTTTGTTAAACAGGCAAAACACAAATAATATAGCTAGTGATATTAATAAGATTAAGAACACTGGAAAAGTTGCCCTGCCCTCCTTCGGGGGATCTTCCCAACCCCTGAATCAAACCCACATTTCTTATGTCTCCTGCACTGGCAGGCCAGTTCTTTACCACTAGCACCACCTGGGAAACCCCACTAATAATATCATAAGCAAGAAATTTAGCCAAGAATGTCTAGTAGGTGCAGCTCAGAATATTCACAGGTTACCTAACTTTGTTCTGCACCAGTCCTTCTCTTTAAGAGAGATTATATTTTGGGATTGTTAATAAGGCATCCAGCTCAATTTCATAGATTTTAGTCTGTCTATCCTTAGTATGGTTTAACTGTTCCTAAAATAAAGAAGACTTTAAACTTGAAGGACCATAGCTTGGTGTTAGCCACATAAATTCATTTCATAATTGTGAGAGGTTTCATATTTTTATTTAAATAATATTTATTTCTTTTAATATTGTTTATTATAATACTCAGTTCTATATGAGATTAAGGAAGAAGACCCGAAACTTTCCCACCAGCTGTAAAAGCTGCAGGTTAAATCCACATGATCAACTGGGCAGACTCTGTGTCTATGGAATATATAAAAGGGCATTGAGAGCTCTCACAAAAGAAAAAGCGCTAGCTCAGATAGCTGTGGACATTGGAGGCAAGAACACAGAGGAGTAGGGCCAGATTAAAATCTGAGCAGCCCCCACAGCAGGTCCAGAGTTCAGTGCAGTGTTAGAGGGCATCCTAGGGAGGTGAGGTGGACAATGACAGCCAGCGAGGGAAAGAACTCTGACAGCAGTGACTCAAAAAAACATTTATTATTCTTAAGTTTTGATTTTTTTTTCTTGTTCTGAAGATTCTCTTGGATTTTTTTTCTTTTGTTTCCTCCTGCCCCCCTTTGTAGTTGTCAATTTTATTTGCACTTTGAAATCTAATTAAGTTTTTGAGCTTTTTTTCCTTCTTCTTCTTTTATCTCTCAGTCACATTCTTTATTGTTGTTATAAACCTGTACCTCTATGTTGGACTTTTTCAGTTCTGGGGAGTTTTCCTTTTTTTCTTTTTCTCTTTCTTTTTAATTTTAATTTTTAATTCTTTAAACCTATTATTTTTTTACATCTATTCCTTTGTTTGCTTTTCCTACTGTTCTTTTCCCCTCACAGTTAAGCTTTAATATATATAAATCTTCTTTATCTACCTCTACTTAACTTTGCATAACTATTCTTTCTTTCCTTTCCTCTCAACATATTTGTTAGTTTTATTTTCATTGCTTTATTCCCCAGTTGGCACCTTGCTTTATTTTTGTTTTCCAGTTTACACTTTAGTTAGTTTTGTTCAGGTAGATACAATTTTTGGTTTCCTTTGTTCACCGGGTCACTCTATTGTACTTTATTTTTGCTGGACTGTTTTGATTTTGCTTATAGGTGTATATGTATACATTCAGTCACAATTTTTATTGTTATAAATCTCTGCATCAATGTTGGGCTTTTGCAATTCTGTGGAGTTTTCCCTTATGTTTTTTCCCTTTTCTCTTTCTTCTTCCATTTTTTTTCTTTTCTCTTTTTTATAATTTTAACTTTTAATTTTTTAAAACCTATTCTATTTTTTCTACATCTATTCCTTAGTTTGCCTTTCTACTCTTTTCCAATTGAAGTTAACCTTTAATGTATATAAATCTTCTTCATCTACCTCTATTTAATATTGCATTGCTATTCTTTCTTTCTTTCTTTTCCTCTCAACATATTTGTTAGTTTTGTTTTCTTTTTTTTTTTTGTTTGTTTGGAATTCAGTTTTTATTTTTTTTTTTTCAGCACAAGCTTAGTGGTTTATTTATTTATTTTTTTTTTTACATTGATATGAATCAGCCATAGATTTACATGTATTCCCCATCCCGATCCCCCGTCCCACCTCCCTCTCCACCCGATTCCTCTGGGTCTTCCCAGTGCACCAGGCCCGAGCACTTGTCTCATGCATCCCACCTGGGCTGGTGATCTGTTTCACCATAAATAGTATACATGCTGTTCTTTTGAAATATCCCACCCTCACATTCTCCCACAGAGTTCAAAAGTCTGTTCTGTATTTCTGTGTCTCTTTTTCCGTTTTGCATATAGGGTTATCGTTACCATCTTTCTAAATTCCATATATATGTGTTAGCATGCTGTAATGTTCTTTATCTTTCTGGCTTACTTCACTCTGTATAAGGGGCTCCAGTTTCATCCATCTCATTAGGACTGGTTCAAATGAATTCTTTTTAACGGCTGAGTAATATTCCATGGTGTATATGTACCACAGCTTCCTTATCCATTCATCTGCTGATGGGCATCTAGGTTGCTTCCATGTCCTGGCTATTATAAACAGTGCTGCGATGAACATTGGGGTGCACTTGTCTCTTTCAGATCTGGTTTCCTCAGTGTGTATGCCCAGAAGTGGGATTGCTGGGTCATATGGCAGTTCTATTTCCAGTTTTTTAAGAAATCTCCACACTGTTCTCCATAGCGGCTGTACTAGTTTGCATTCCCACCAACAGTGTAAGAGGGTTCCCTTTTCTCCACACCCTCTCCAGCATTTATTGCTTGGAGACTTTTGCCATCCTGACTGGCAAGTAATGGTACCTCATTGTGGTTTTGATTTGCATTTCTCTAATAATGAGTGATGTTGAGCATCTTTTCATGTGTTTGTTAGCCATCTGTATGTCTTCTTTGGAGAAATGTCTGTTTAGTTCTTTGGCTCATTTTTTGATTGGGTCATTTATTTTTCTGGAATTGAGCTTCAGGAGTTGCTTGTATATTTTTGAGATTAATCCTTTGTCTGTTTCTTCATTTGCTATTATTTTCTCCCAATCTGAGGGCTGTCTTTTCACCTTACTTATAGTTTCCTTTGTAGTGCAAAAGCTTTTAAGTTTCATTAGGTCCCATTTGTTTATTTTTGCTTTTATTTCCAATATTCTGGGAGGTGGGTCATAGAGGATCTTGCTGTGATTTATGTTGGAGAGTGTTTTGCCTATGTTCTCCTCTAGGAGTTTTATAGTTTCTGGTCTTACATTTAGATCTTTAATCCATTTTGAGTTTATTTTTGTGTATGGTGTTAGAAAGTGTTCTAGTTTCATTCTTTTACAAGTGGTTGACCAGTTATCCCAGCACCACTTGTTAAAGAGGTTGTCTTTTTTCCATTGTCACCCTAATTCCAAAACCAGACAAAGATGCCACAAAAAAAGAAAACTACAGGCCAATATCACTAATGAACATAGATGCAAAAATCCTTAACAAAATTCTAGCAAACAGAATCCAACAACATAGTAAAAAAATCATACACCATGACCAAGTGGGCTTTATCCCAGGAATGCAAGGATTTTTTAATATCCACAAATCAATCAATGTAATACACCACATTAACAAATTGAAAGATAAAAACCACATGATTATCTCAATAGATGCAGAGAAAGCCTTTGACAAAATTCAACACTCATTTATGATTAAAACTCTCAAAAAAGCAGGAATAGAAGGAACATACCTTAACATAATAAAAGCTATATATGACAAACCCACAGCAAGCATCACCCTCAATGGTGAAAAATTGAAAGCATTTCCCCTGAAATCAGGAACAAGACAAGGGTGCCCACTCTCACCACTACTATTCAACATAGTGTTGGAAGTTTTGGCCACAGCAGTCAGAGCAGAAAAAGAAGTAAAAGGAATCCAGATAGGAAAAGAAGAAGTGAAACTCTCACTGTTTGCAGATGACATGATCCTCTACATAGAAAACCCTAAAGACTCTTCCAGAAAATTACTAGAGCTAATCAATGAATATAGTAAAGTTGCAGGATATAAAATTAACACACAGAAATCCCTTGCATTCCTATATACTAACAATGAAAAAACAGAAAGAGAAATTAAGGAAACAATACCATTCACCATTGCAACAAAAAGAATAAAACACTTAGGAGTATATCTACCTAAAGAAACAAAAGACCTATACATAGAAAACTATAAAACACTGATGAAAGAAATCAAAGAGGACACAAACAGATGGAGAAACATACCGTGTTCATGGATTGGAAGAATCAATACTGTCAAAATGGCTATTCTACCCAAAGCAATCTATAGATTCAATGCAATCCCTATCAAGTTACCAACGGTATTTTTCACAGAACTAGAACAAATAATGTCACAATTTGTATGGAAATACAAAAAACCTCGAATAGCCAAAGTAATCTTGAGAAAGAAGAATGGAACTGGAGGAATCAACCTGCCTGACTTCAGACTCTACTACAAAGCCACAGTCATCAAGACAGTATGGTACTGGCATAAAGACAGAAATATAGATCAATGGAACAGAATAGAAAGCCCAGAGATAAATCCACGGACCTATGGACACCTTATCTAGTTTTGTTTTCATTGCTTTATTTCCCACTTGGCACCTTGCTTTAGTTTTGTTCTCCAGTTTGTGCTTTAGCTAGTTTTGTTCTTAACTGGTAAATATAATTTTTTATTTCCTTTGTTCACCGGTTGATCTATTGTACTTTATTTTTGTTGAACTGTTTTGACTTTGCTCATGGGTGTATATCTATATGTGTATATTCCATTATTTTAGTTATTTGCCTGATTTTATAACTGCCATTTGTCTGGAGTTCTTCTTTGGTTTCTTGTTTTGGGATATTTGTTTTAATCTCACTTAACGCCATAACAAACCACTTGTGGAATCTTCATTCCTGACCAGAGATCAAGCCCTGAGCCTTTGGAGTGGGAGCACTGACTCCAAGACCCTAGACTACCAGAGAACTAACCCTAGTGGGTATCAAATAGTGATAACTCACAAGGAGGAAACCACTGGAATACAAGACCAAACATCACCCAACCACCAGTAGCACCCTGTGCAGGACTCCTCATCTAAACAACAAACAAAACAAAAATACAAACCCAATCAGCAGCAGACAGGATTACCACCTCACTCAGCCTTGCCCGTCAGAGGAAAAACAAACAAACAAAAACTCAGCACAAATCTCACCCTATAGGAAGTTTTCACAAACCACTGGACCAACCTTAGGAGGGGAGAAACCAAAAGGAAGAAAGAATTCAACCTTGAAGCCTGGGAAAAGATGTCAAATACAATAAGTTAAAAAAAAATAATGAAATGACAAAGAAATACTGCACAAATGAAGGAACAAACTAAAAACACAGAAGTTCAAATGAATGAAGAGGAAATAGGCAAACTACCTGAAAAAGAATTCAAAATAATGATAGTAAAGATGATCAAAAACCTTGGGGGGAAAAGGGAGAAAGTGCAAGAATCAACTAGCAAAGACCTAAAAGAATCAAAGAATAAACATATGAAGACAAACAACACAATTACTGAAATTAAAAATACTCTAGAAGGAGTCAATAGCAGAATATCTGAAGCAGAAGAACGAATCAGTGAGCTGGAAGATAAAATGGTGGAAATAACTTCTAAAGAGCAGAATAAAGTAAAAAGAATGAAAAGAACTGAGGATAGTCTCAGAGACCTCTGGGACAATATCAAATGCACCAACATTTGAATTATAGGGGTCCCAGAAGAAGGAGGGAAAAAGAAAAGGTATGAGAAATTTTTTGAAGAGATTATAGTTGAAAATTTCAGCAGCATGGAAAACACAATAGTTAATCTAGTCCAATCTATAGGCACAAAGAGTCCTATACAGGATAAACCCAAGGAGAAACACACCTAAACACATACTAATCAAATTAACAAAGATTAATCACAAAGAAAGAATATTAAAAGCAGCAAGGGAGAAGCAGCAAGTAACATACATGGGAACCCCCATACGCTTAACAGCTGATCTTTCAGCAGAAACTCTGCAGGTCAGAAGGGAATGACAGGATACATTTAAAGTACTGAAAGGGAAAAATCTACGACCAAGATTATTATACCTGGCAAGAGTCTCATTCAAAATCCATGGAGAAATCAAAAGCTTTTCAGACAAGCATAAAGTTAAGAGAATTCAGTACCACCAAACCAGCTTTACAACAAATGTTAAAGGGACTTATATAGTCAAGAAATGCAAGAGAAGAAAAAAGATCTACAAAATCAACACCAAGAAATTAAGAAAATGGCAATAGGAACATATATATCAATAATTATTTTGAATGTAAATGGATTAAATGCTCTAACCAAAAGACACAGACTGGCTGAATGGATACATATATATGTTGTCTACAAGAAACCCACTTCAGACCTAAAGACATATAGACTGAAAGTGAGAGGATGGAAAAATATATTCCATGCAAATGGGAATCAAAAGAAAGCTGGAGTAGCAATCCTCATATCAGACAAAATAGACCTCAAAATAAAGAAGATTACAAGAGATAAGGAAGGACACTACATAATGATTAAGGGGTCAATCCAAGAGGAAGACATAACAATTGTAAATATCTATGCACCCAGTAGAGGAGCACCTCAGTACATAAGACAAACACTAACAGACATAAAAGGAGAAATGGAGAGTAACACAATAATAACAGGAGACTTTAACAACCCACTCACAGTAATGTACAGATCATCAAAACAGAAAATTAATAAGGAAACACAAGTCTTAAATGATACATTAGATGAGATGGATCTCATTGATATATTCAGGACATTCCATCCAAATGTAGAATACACACCTTCTTCTCAAGAGCACATGTAACATTCTCCACTATAGACCACATCTTGGGTCACAAATCAAACCTCAGTAAATTTAAGAAAATTAAAATCATATCAAGCATCTTCTCCGACCACAACACTATGAGACTAGATATCAATAACAAGAAAAAAATTGTAAGAAACACAAACATAAGGAGATTAAACAACATATTTCTAAATAACCAAGAGGTTACTGAAGAAATAAAAAAGGGAAATGAAAAAACTTCTAGAAACAAATGACAATGAAAACACGACAACTCAAAACCTATGGGATACAGCAAAAGAAGTTCTAAGAGGGAAGTTTACAGCAATACAATCCTACCTCAAGAAACAAGAAAAATATGAAATAGACAGCTTAACTTTACACCTAAAACAACTGGAAAAAGAAGAACAAAATAACTCCAAAATTAGTAGAAGGAAAGAAGTCATAAAGATCCAAGCAGAAATAATTGAAAAAGAAATGAAAGAAACAATAGTAAAGATTAATAAATCTAAAAGCTGGTTCTTCTAGAAGATAAGCAAAATTGGCAAACCTTTAGCCAGACTCATCAAGAAAAAGAAAGGGAAGAATCAAATCAACAAAATTAGAAAAGAAAAAGGAGAGGTTACAACAGACAATGTAGAAATACAAAGGAGTATAAGAGACTATTATGAACAACTATAAGGCAATAAAATGGATAACCTGGAAGAAATGGACAGATTCTTTAAAAAGTTCAACCTTCCAAGACTGAACCAGGAAGAAATAGAAATGTGAACAACCCAATTACAAACACTGAAATTGAAGCTGTGATCAAAAATCTCCCAAAAAAACAAAGGCCCAGGACCAGATACCTTCACAGGAGAATTCTATCAAGTATTTAGAGAAGCATTAATACCTACCCTTCTAAAACTCTTTCAAAAAATTCCAGAGGAAGGAACATTTCCAAACTCATGCAACCATCACCCTTATACCAAAACTAGATACAGACAACACACACACAAAAGAAAACTACAGGCCAATATCACTGATCAACATAGATGCAAAAATCCTCAATAAATTTTAGTAAACAGAATTCAGCAATACATCAAAAAGCTCATACACCATGATCAAGTTGGGTTTATTCCAGGAATACAAGGATTCTTCAATATATGAAAATCAATCAATGTGACACACCATATTAACAAACTGAAAGATAAAAACCATATGATCATTTCAATAGATTCAGAAAAAGCCTCTGACAAAATTCAGTACTCACTTATGATTAAAACTCTTCAAAAAATGGGTATAGAAGAAACTACTTCAACATAGTAAAGGCCATATATGATAAGCCTACAGAAAACATTATTCTCAATGGTGAAAAACTGAAACCATTCTCCCTAAAACCAGGAACAAGACAAGGGTGTTGACTTTCACCACTATTAGTCAACATAGTTCTGGAAGTCCTAGCTACAGCAATCAGAGAAGAAAAAGAAGAAAAAAATCCAGATTGGAGAAGAAGAAGTAATTTCTCACTGTTTGCTGATGACATGATACTGTACATAGAAATCCTAAATATACTATCAGAAAATTACTAAAGCTAATCAGTGAATTCAGCAAAGTTGCAGAATATAAAATTGATACACAGAAATCACTTGAATTTCTATATATTATCAATGAAAAATCAGGAAGTGAAATTAAGGAATCAATCCCATTCACCATTGCAACAAAAAGAATTAAATATCTAGGAGAAACTTACCTAAGGAGACAAAAGAACTGTACACAGAGAATTATAAGACACTGATGAAAGAAATCAAAGATGACATAAACAGATGGAGAGATATTCCATGTTCCTGGGTAGGAAGAATCAATATTGTGAAAATGACTATACTCCCAACTGCAATCTACAGATTCAATGTGATCCTTATCAAATTACCAACGGCATTTTTTACAGAACTAGAACAAAAAATTTCACAATTCATATGGAAACACAAAAGACCCCCAATAGCTGAAGCAGTCTTGAGAAAGAAGAATGGAGCTGGAGAAATCAACCTTCCTGACTTCAGGTTATACTACAAAGCTACAGTCATCAAGACAGTATAATACTGGCACAAAAGCAGAAATATAGACCAATGGAACAAGATAGAAAACCCAGAAATAAACCCATGAACCTATGGGTACCTTATTTTTGACAAAGGAGGCAAGAATATGCAATGGGGCAAAGACAGCCTCTTCAATAAATGGTGCTGGGAAAACTGGACAGCTACATGTAAAAGAATGAAATTAGAATACTTCCTAACACCATAAACAAAAATAAACTCAAAATGGATTTGAGACCTAGATGTAAGACCAGAAACTATAAAACTCTTAGAGGAAAACATAGCCACAACACTCGATGCCATAAATCAAAGCAAGAACCTCTATGACCTACCTCCTAGAGTAACAGAAATAAAAACAGAAGTAAATAAGTGGGACCTGATTAAACTTAAAAACTTTTACACAGCAAAGGAAACTATAAGCAAGGTAAAAAGACAACCCTCAGAATGGGATAAAATAATAGCAAAGGAAACAACTGAAAAAGGATTAATTTCCAAAATATACAAGCAGCTCATACAACTCAATACCAGAAAAACAGACAACCCAATCAAAAAGTGGGAAAAAGATCTAAACTGACATTTCTCCAAAGACATACAGATGGCTAACAAACACATGAAAAGATGCTCAATTTCGCTCATTACTAGAAAAATGCTAATCAAAACAATATGATATCACCTCATACCAGTCACAATGGCCATCATCAAAAAATCTACAAACAATAAATGCTGGAGAGGGTGTGAAAAAAGGAACGCTCTTGCTCTGTTGGTGGGAATATAAATTGATACAGCCACAATGGATGACAGTATGGAAATTCCTTTAAAAACTAGGAATAAAGCCACCATATGACCCAACAATTCCACTCCTAGGCATATACCCTGAGGAAGTCAAAACAGAAAAGGACATATGTATCCTGTTGTTCACTGCGGCACTATTTACAATAGCTAGAACATGAAAGCAACCTAGAGGTCCATCGACAGATGAATGGATATAAAGGTTGTGGCATACATACACAATGGAATATTACTCAGCCATAAAAAGGAATGCATTTGAGTCAGCTCTGATGAGGTAGATGAACCTAGAACCTATTATACAGAGTGAAGTGAGTCAGAAAGAGAAGGATGTATATCATATTCTAACGTGCATATATGGAATCTAAAAAATGGTACTGAAGAATTTATTTACAGGGCAGCAATGGAGAAAGAGACATAGAGAATAGATTTATGGACACGGGGAGAGGGTGAGATGTATTCAAAAAGTAAGATGGAAACTTACATTACCATATGTAAAATAGATAGCCATCAGGAATTTGCTGTATGGCTCAGAAAACTCAGGGGCTCTGTATCAACCTAGAGGGGTGGGATGGGGAGGGAGATGGGAGGGAGGTTAAAAAGGGAGGGGATATATGTACACCTATGGCTGATTCATGTTGGGGTTTGACAGAAAACAACAGGGTTCTATAAGGCAATTATACTTCAATAAAAAAATAAAAAAATCATGGCATCTGGTCCCATAACTTCATGCAATTGATGGAGAAACAAAGACAGACTTGATTTTCTTGGTCTCCAGAATCAGAGTGGACAGTGACTGCAGCCATGAAATTAACACACTTGCTCCTTAAAAGAAAAGCAATGACAAACTTAAACAGTGTATTAAAAAGCAGAGACATTACTTTGCCTATAAGGTCTGTAGAGTCAACGCTATGGTTTTTCCAGTAGTCATGTACAGATGTGAGAGTTGGGCCACAAAGAAATCTGAGCCCTGAAGAATTGATGCTTTTTAACTGTGGTGTTGGAGAAGACTCTTCAGAGTCCCTTGCAAAGTGAGGAGATCAAATCAATCAACCTTAAAGGAAATCAACCCTGAATATTCACTGGGAGGACTGATGCTGAATCTGAAGCTCCAATACTTGGCCACTTGATGCAAAGAGCTGACTCACTGGAAAAAAACCCTGATGTTGGGAAAGATTGAAGGCAGGAAGAGAAGGGGACAACAGAGAATGAGATGGTTGGATGGCATCACTGACCCAATGGGCACGAGTTTGCGCAAGCCCTGTGAGATGGTGAAGGACAAGGAAGCCTGGTGTGCTGTTAGTCCACGGGGTTGCAGAGTCAGACAGCCTGAGCCGCTGAACAGCAACAACAACAACTGTTTTATGAAGTTGATTTGTATTCAATTTTTACTTGTTAAAGTTTTTATTTATTTTTTTTATTGGAATATAATTGCTCTTTAATATTGTGGTGGTCTCTGCTGAAAATCAACATAATCCGTCATAATGGCTATTATATGGCTATATATATATTATGGCTATTATATATAAATAAGACTCCCTCCTAAGCCTTCCTCCCTACCCAGTTCCACCCTCTAGGTCATCACAGAGTGCCAGACTGAGCTCCCTGTGTTACACAGTGACTTCCCACTAGCTATCTATTTTACACATGATAGTGTGTATATGTCAATACTACTTTCTCAATTTGTCCTAGCCTCTTTCCCCCACTGTGTCCACAAGTCTGTTTTCTTTTTCTGTATTTCCATTCCTTCTCTGTAAATAGGCTCATCAGTACTATCTTTTCTAGATTCCATATACATGCACTAACACACGATATTTGTTTTTCTCTTTCTGACTTAATTCACTGTGTGTAACAGGCTCTAGGTTCATTTGTCTCACTACAACTGACTCATATTTGTTCCTTTTAATGGCTGAGTAATATTCCATTGTATTTATGTACCATATTTTCTTTATCCATGCTTTGTCGATGAATATCTACATTGCTTCCAAGCCCCGGTTTTTATAAACAGCATTGCAGTGAACATTAGGGTACATGTGTCTTTTGAATTGTGGTTTTCTCAGGGCATATCTCCAGCAGTGGGATTGCTGGGTCATTGGGCGGTTTTATTCCTAGTTTTTAAAAGAATCTCCATACTGTTCTCATAGTGGCTGCATCAACTTGCATTCCCACCAACAGTGCAAGAGGGTTCCTTTTATTCCACATCCTCTTCAGGATTTATTGTTTGTAGTTTTTTAATGATGGCCATTTTGATTGGTGTGAGGTGATACCTCATGGTAGTTTTGATTTGCATTTTTCTAATAGTGAGTAATGTTGAGCATGTGTTTATTGGCCAGTGTATGTCTTCTTTGGAGAAATGTCTGTTTTGCTCTTTTCCTCATTTTTTGAATTAGCTGTTTGTTTTTCTGATATTGAGCTGTATGAACTGCTTATATATTTTGGAGATTAATCCTTTGTCAGTTGTTTCATTTAAAATTATTTTATCCCATTCTGAATATTATCTTTTAATCTTGTTTATTGTTTCCCTTGCTGTGCAAAAGCTTTTAAGTTTAATTAGATCTCATTTGTTTATTTTTGTATTTATTACATTATTCTAGAAGGTGGATCAAAGGGGATTTTGCTGAGATTTATGTCAACGAGTGTACCACCTATGGTTTCCTCTAAGAGCTTTATAGTTTCTGGCCTTACATTTAGGTTTTTGATCCATTTGGAATTTATTTTTGTGTGTGGTGTTAGGAAGTGTCCTAATTTCATTGTTTTACATGTAGCTGTAGTTTCCCTGCATCATTTATTGAAGAGGGTGTCCTTTATTCATTTCATATTCTTGCCT
Organism: Cervus elaphus; assembly: GCF_910594005.1. Taxonomy (NCBI): domain Eukaryota; kingdom Metazoa; phylum Chordata; class Mammalia; order Artiodactyla; family Cervidae; genus Cervus; species Cervus elaphus. The sequence goes on from NC_057833.1 coordinate 81,096,337, forward strand.
CCTTTGTCAAAGATAAGGTGCCCATAGGTGTGTGGGTTTATCTCTGGGTTTATTTATTTTGTTCTATTGGTTTGTATTTCTGTGCCAGTACCACACTATCTTGATGACTGTGGCTTTGTAGTATAGTTTGAGGGAGGGTTTGTTCTAATAAATGAGAAGTATTATTTTTGACTAAGATTCACCTCATTGTTTTGGTGAGTTTGAGTGACTCTAAAAGAAAACTCAGATTTATGGCTAGGGCAGATATTATATTTATGCTACAGCAGATATTATTAATTGGCCAGGGCAAATGATTCCACCTAGTAATATCAATAGTGACCTGAACAGGACCATAATTTCTTCTCAAAGAAGTTTTCTAAGGGCTATCCAATGAGAGCTTTGCAGTGGAGAAACCAACCAAGGTCATGCAGAAGTACTGTCTACAGGTAACTGATAATAAACCTAACAACTGTATTAACTTTAACTCTGCATAAGATTATGAAATACATTTGGTTCATAAGCATGAATGTGAGCACTTATCAAAGTAATTGGTGTACAGGCTTGGCCTAGCATCTTGGGTCATCTGTCTCCTTCAGATGTCTTCTTCTCATCCTGGTCTGGTAGTTTCTCCTCTATGTAAGCATTGTTTTAAGATTATTTTAAAGTCAGCAATTCTCTCTGTAGGCCAAACTGTGCAGGGGCCCTTTCTAAGTGGAAATATTAATCCAAGAGTCAATTGCCTTCCATTTCCTGTGCATGAGCTAATTAAGATTTCCTTCCATTTAGGTAAGAGGTAGTTCTTTTTTTAAATTGAAGTATAGTTGATTTGTGGTGTTGGAGAAGACTCTTGAGAGTCCGTTGGACTGCAAGGAGATCCAACCAGTCCATCCTGAAGGAAATAAGTTCTGGGTGTTCATTGGAAGGACTGATGCTGAAGCTGAAACTCCAATACTTTGGCCACCTCATGAGAAGAGATGACTCATTGGAAAAAACCCTGATGCTGGGAGGGATTGGGGGCAGGAGGAGAAGGGGACGACAGAGGATGAGATGGCTGGATGGCATCACTGACTCAATGGACATGAGTTTGAGTAAACTCCAGGAGTTGGTGATGGACAGGGAGGCCTGGCGTGCTGTGATTCATGGGGTTGCAAAGAGTGGGACACGACTGAGCGACTGAACTGACTGACTGACTGATAGTTGATTTACAGTGCTTTGTGAATCTTTGCTATACAGCAAAGTGATGCAGTTTTACACATATATATTCTCTTTTTAAATATTTTTTTTCCATTATGGTTTATCCCAGGAGATTATACATAGTCCCCTGTGATAATCAGTAGGAACTTGCTGTTTATTCATTCTAAATGTAATAGTTTGCATATACCAACCCCAAATTCCCAGTCTATCTCCCTCCTTACCCCTTGGCAACAACATTCTGGTATCTATGTCTGTGAGTCTGTTTCTGTTTCGTAGACAGGTTCATTTGTGTCATATTTCAAATTCCATATCTAAGTGATATCATATAGTATCAATATTTGTCTTTCTTTTTGTGACAATTCATTTAGTATGATGATCTCCAGTTGCATCTATGTTGCTACAAATGGCATTATTTTGTTCTCTTTATGGCTATGATTCCATTGTATATGTGTGCATCTCTTCTTTATCCACTCATCTGTCAATGGATATTTAGGTTGTTTCCATATTTTGGCTATTGTGAATAGTGCTGCTATGAACATAGGGGTCCATGTATCTTTTTGAATTGTAATTTTGTCTGGGTATATGTGCAGAAATGGGACTACTGGACTATATGGTTATTCTAATTTTAGTTTGCTAAAAAAACTTTGTTTTCCATAGTGACTGCACTAACTTACATCCTTACATCCCACCAAGAGTGTAGGAGTGTTCCCTTTTCTCCACACCTCTCCAGCATTTATTATTTGTAGACTTTTTAATGATAGACATTCTTACAAGTGTGAGGTAGTATCTCATTGTAGTTTTGATTTGCATTTCTCTGAATTATCAGAGCTAGTCCCTTAAATGATGTATTTTCCAGTATGCATAATGCCCTGGTTGTAGGTCATGGGGCATCTGATCTTCATCCATTCTGAGATAAGCTTCAGAAACAAGCTTAGTGTGCCCTTTTAATAGTTCACTTAAACTTACAATAATATAACATTACAGCAAGTAACTATCCGGGAAGTGATTCTCAGTAAAAACAGACTTCAAGTAACAAAACTAAAAATTGTTATCCACTGAAATACAACCTTTTTCTCTCTAAAATTACTCTCACTTCTACCAAACATAGCTAAACTAATTTGTTTGTGAAACAAGTCTGGTTTCAATAAAATTGGCCTGATGATTTATATAAATGTAATTGATTATACAGTCTTTTTAAAAATTGGCCTTGCTGGAACATTTTATAAGGAATTTCAGATTGAATTTTAAAAAGGCCTCTGAAGGGAATTTCCTGGTTGTCTAATGGTTAGGACTCTGTACTTCCACTGCAGGGGGCACGGGTTCGACCCCTAGTCAGGGAATTAAGATTCTGTATGCTGTGCAGTGTAGTCAAAAAGAAAAAATAAAAAAGCATAAATAAATAAAAAATTTAAAAAGTCTCTAAGGCCAGCAAAGCCACACTTAGGGCTTCTCACAAATTTCACCTGTGATAGCTACAGATTTGGCGGAATTTCTTCCTTTTCAAAAGTCCCCCAGATTCCTGAGATTCCTGCACCTATTAGGATATAGCCTTCCTAATTTACCTGACAAAACTGTGAGGAATTTAAAAGTCTTCAGCCTCTGGAGAGATCAGATTGAGAGAAAAGACAAAGGTTTCAACTCTGCATACAAGGGTATAATTTACCAAATTGCTCTAAGGTATAATTACCTTGAGGGGAAGAGTTTCTTTATATCTGGTAAACAGAGATTAAAAGCCAGTAATGCTTCAGACAAAGCCCATAAAAATTATAACCATATTTATTAGTCCTATACAACTAATCCTTTTTGTTAACAGTGTTATGAAGCCATCAAATTTTCCATTAGAATTCTTTAGTTTCTAACCCAGTCCTCCAGAATGATCTGAAAGTTACCAGAAACCTGCACTTGCCATGAGTCTTCTTGAAGAGGAAGCATTTTTGCAGAAGCAACAGAGTAAAATAATAACTGTCTATGAATGATGAAAGACTTAAGACGATGTGGTTAAAGGCCTGATTATAATACAACTTGATAAAGAAACTTGGTTACTACTGTAATGATAGCTTATAGAGATAGCTTATAGTGATAGCTTATGTTGGATCTGTGATCTCTGAAGACTTAGTTTCAGGACCAGGGACCAGGCTTGACCACTTTTATGTAGCAGAGTTTTATTACAGTGAAAAAGGGACAGAGAAAGCTTCTGACATAGACATCAGGAGGAGGATGGAGAGTGCCCCCCTCACTCATCTTATCAAGGCCTTATATACTTTTACCAGACCCACTCCCACAACACACATCTTAAATTAACAAGAATTGAACTAACAATAGAAAGGTCTCACCAGACCCACTCCCACAGCAAGATAGCAAGGTTAGCCAGGAGGTACTTGTTGAGAAGGAGAAACATGGCCTTGAGCAAGATACATCGCTGTTATATAATCATTAGTACAGAAAAACATAAGGAAAAACTTAAGGAAAAGCATACCCTTGAACAAGGTGAGTTGTTTTGTTGTGTAATCATTAGCTCTGGGCTTAAAGAAAGTTAGTCTTAAAGACTGTTGTCATAACAACTCAGAGTTTAAAAAAAAAAAAAATAAGTCCTATGTGACTAAGACAAAGCAACGTAGGAAAAATGTCTTGTCCCTTTCACCTCCTTGAGAGTTCAAGAGCCCTGGACTCCTTTCTCCTCCTCAAGGGCCCTGGACCCTTTCTTCCTCGAGGGCCCTGGACTCCTTATCAAACTACCTAAGAATTAACTCTCTCAGTAACATACAATAGTTTAAGATAATAGCTAGAATTATGACTGGTAACATTTTACCAGGACATAGCAGATTTTTAGAAATTTCATGTAATTTCTAGAATATCTATATTAATAACATTATGCATAAAATATAACCTAAGAAAATTTATTACTCTTTGACAATGCTTCCCATGTAATTTAATATATCAAATCAACCTAATTAGTTTAAGATCTCTCTGGGACATTCCAGGGGCCCTTTGAAGCATCCCAAGTTTAGCTAATTGTCAAAATAAATTCATTAGGATTTGATTTGGGAAGTTTGTTAAAAACATCGAAAAGGTTTAAAATGCTTGGTCAAATAGAATCATACGTCACTGTGAAACAATACTTACTCACTTAACCAAATTGATAATAAAAGATTTCAAGGAAAATACAGATATTTATAACATTACCAGTTAAAGGTAAAAGAAAATTTATCTGTTATTCAAAGCAGATCAACATTTTAAGAAAACATTTTCCTCTGAAGAGAGAGAGAAACCAAATTCAGGTTTTCCACCAGCTTATTTTAAAATTTATTTCTTCAACTAAATGTTTTCTAAACTTAGCCAATCTTGACCATACACAAAACTCTCTTCTTGCTGATCTTTTTCCACAAACTTTCCATAACTTTATGCATTCCTATTAGTTTTTCCTTATTTTTTTTCCATCTAGAAACAACCAGCTCTAGGACAAAATTGCTTTCTTTTCCCTTAACAAAATTCAATTCCATTCCTCATATCTTCTTTTACTGGAAACACATGTCCTGTTTTCCTGGACATACTCAAATGTTTCCTTTATTATTTCTAGTAGCTTTAATTACAAGTTTGAATTAAAATCTTCAACTTTTAAAAATCTTAATTTCCAGTGAATACTAAGAAGTAAGCAATTATGAACTACCTTTCATATCAGCATTCTAGAGATTGGCAAGCGTAAGTACCAACAGTAGTTTCTAAAAACAAGTTCTTTCTTATAGAAAATATCTCAGTGTGGCACCAAATGTACTTATTAACAGTCCTAAATGCCTTTAGTTTCTGACTTCCTGAAACAATGTTCAGTACTTAATGTTTTGGCATCTTGTTTTATTTGGAAATGACCTAACTCTTCAATAAACTTCCATCATTTACCTTAATTTAGCACAATTCTAAAATTTCAAGTAAAAAATATCAAGTGAGATTATTTTTAAGTAAACGCTCCTAAAACAATTATTCCATAAACAGTTCAAAAAATCTCATTTACATTTATGTATAAAATATTTCATCTACCAAGTTTTGTTTTCTTGCTGACAAATTTGCAACAAATGTAACAAGATCTTATTTGATTTTTATTAATCCTAGGCACAATAAAGGTATGATACCTAATATTGGTGACCTTAAAGATATGTCTATATTAATTAAATCAACAAACTTTAAAAGCAGACATTAAATTAATATTGAATATTTCCCAGTTCCCACATGTACCTGAAATTCATTCTGCCTTAGTTTGCTTTTATATTTTGGAGCATTTGTATAAATGCTTAATTTCCTTTAAACCAATTTAGAACTTATTTACAAATTAATTTTAATAATACCATATTCACAGATATGTAGATAGACACAGCCAGAGATCTCATGCTTTATTTTAAAACTTAGTCATGAATCAGGTATTACAAATACCCACTATATATACCTACTAGTTTATAAATAACAGTTGGAATAAGTTAAATTTTAAAAGGCCTCTTTCCCCCCTGTTTTTCCTCCTGGTTCTCAGGAATCAGAGATGGTCTAGATAAAATAAGTGTTCCTGAGAGCCTTGATCTCAAGGCACAGGGAGAGAAAAGCAAGCTGTCCTAGAGGGACTTGTTCTCTCAGGGTCAGAATTCTGAAAAGATGTTTTATCAAGCCAGACTTCTCTAACAACTGTGTATGCAATAAAAGAACCCATCTTAGTCATTTTCAGGGCAAGATTTAACTTTAATTCTTAAGTAAGTACTTGTTAAGTAAGTACTAGTTTGTATAAGTTTTGGACATACATAAAACTGACTGAGTTGGAGGTTGACTTTCTGATTCTTCTCATTTCTCTGTTTGAGAGGCTCTATTTCCCACTTTAAAGTTGAATTTGCCAGGATAAAATTTGCTAATGAAATTGTGTGGTGGCCAGTGTGCTTCTTGTGAGCTTAACTCCTCTAGGCATCACCCTAGAGTCATTTCAGCCCTCTTAACTGTCTTCTTACTCCCTTTGGTGGTCTAAGACCACCGTGGGTGGTTGGATCACTGAATGGCCAATTCTTATATGTGATCCCTAGATGATCAAGTCTTTTCATTAAAGAGTGGGTCTATGGAATCATTGCATTGTACAAGGACTCTGCCTTTAGCATTTCTGGTAAAATTTTTAGTCTCCTGAGAAATCCAGTATTGACTGGGAGAAGTCTTGTCCTTCTTCTTTAGCGCAGAGCTTTCATGTAGTATATTTATGTTTATCTCAACAAATTCTATTAAGGCAGTTGAATTGAAGTAAGGCAGCAGATCATCCTTTCACTCAATCACTCAATCCAGACCATTCAGTGTCATTCAACTGAGCAAACCCCAGTATCTTCCAACCAGCAATCTCCACTATCTTTCAACCAGGGGGAGCAGACAACCTAAGAGCCATTTTAGGTTCACAGCTAAATTGAGAGAAAGGTACTGAGATTTCTTATATACCTCCTGCATTGACACCTGCATAACATCTCTCATTATAAGAGTGATACATTTGTCACCACTGATGAACCTGCACTGATGTAGCAGAATCACCAGCATAAGCTTTTTAAAACTTGGTTTTTAAAACTTGCTTACATTGTTCTTCTCAGCACAAGTCTATTCTGTGTAGCACTAATGTTCACAGGCATCATAGTCAGACTGTATCAACAATATGGCAAATTCTAGTCTCAGACTTACCATTGACTCATTACTGCTGTATAGTGGTCCACAGCTCAAAATTTTATTTTCATTTTATCCTAGCTTCGTAGGTATATACTTGGGGTTATTTTTATATAGTGTCATGAGATCCTTGGGCAAAATGGAGGACAGGACAAATTTCAGAGGATTAGCTGTTCCCAGCCTCCTCCTGAGACACTTCTAAGTCAAATGCAGTCAAAGCCAATTAGCTCAGAGGAGAGATGCTGACCCTGAGAGATACCCGCTACAAGAAAAATGATCACCTGAAGTAATCAGATTTGGAAAGCTGGACTATAATTCAGAGTCAGTGAGTTGATGATATGAGTAGACCGACAGGGCAAAATGCAGGTAAAGAGACTAGCAGAGTTGCAAAAGCAGGTGCAAAACTGAGGGATCAGATACAGGTATGTGTTTTTGGAGATTTCTGAGGCCTGAATGAACTCCAGGGCCCCATTACTCTAGAGCTTCAGATCTTTAGTTGAAGGGCTGCAATAGGTGGATGGGCTTCATTCAGCGTATCTATGAATCCTCTGATAGTGTATGTAACATTTTTTGCCTATGCAAATTTTTCTGGGGTGATGTACCATTCATAACTTTCTATAGACTCTCAAAGGTGTCTCTAATGCAAAAATGGTTATCGATAGAAAGAAAAATCTAGGCCTGTTTGTTTGGGGATTTTTCTATAGATCAAATATCTTTATTCTCTATATTAAAATATTAGGGTTTCTTATAATTTCTCTGAATCGATTCTGCATAGCTATTTTTCCTTGGATCTCTCCCAGCTTGACATTAATACTTTAATCTTGAAAGAAATAGAGAAGTGTCTCTGTCTGATACATAAAATAAATAGCACTGGAAAAAATATAGAAAGAGTCAAAAATCTCATTCTAAGTTGTAAAGTGACAACTTTTTATGGTCTTATGTTGTCCTTTCGAGTTGAAAGTACATCGACCTATAAAACTGTGCACTATGCTTGTTTGGTCTCATTCCCTCTTGCTCAGGTATGTACTCTGTTTCTCTCACCCACCAAATGTAATTCCAAATTTCAGAGGGTGTAGGAAGAAAAGGGAGAGATCATTATCACTTTGATAATGAATAAAAGAATGAAAGTCTTTGAAAAAATGCCAAAAACCCAGCTAAAGCTAAAAAACAAAACTGTTTCATTATAGTGTTGAAATCTCCCCATAAGGAGAAAGGAGAGAGCCAGTGAAGTCAGTTTCTTTAAATGAATACAAGAATAAAAATCCTTGAAAAATGCCAGAAACACAAAAGCTGAAAAATAAAATTCTCTCTCATGAATGTGTTAAAATCTACCCATAAAAGAAGACATTTTCAATTGAAATTACTTTTTTTGGCCTTCAAATAATGTTTCCATATACTGAGACAGCTGCTGCCGCTGCTAAGTCACTTCAGTCGTGTCCGACTCTGTGCGACCACATAGACCGCAGCCCTCCAGGCTCCCCCGTCCCTGATATTCTCCAGTCAAGAACACTGGAGTGGGTTGCCATTTCCTTCTTCAATGCATGAAAGTGAAAAGTGAAAGTGAAGTTACTCAGTCGTGTCCGACTCCTAGAGACCCCATGGCCTGCAGCCTACCGGGCTCCTCTGCCCATGGGATTTTCCAAGCAAGAGTACTGGAGTGGGGTGCTATTGCCTTCTCCGACTGAGACAGCAAAGCAGACTAAAATCATGACCTCAATTTATTGGAGAGAAAAGGAAAACTTGGAGTCAATGTAACCCATGGGTGCTCAGTAAGGTGGTAGCTCTCCTGGGTCTGGGATTCAGAGTGTTCCTCTCCAAGGCCCATGATTAGATCAATGATCCATATACCCCTCATGCTGGGTGCCCACAAGAGAAAGGGCAGATAATGGATTAGGTGATTTGAGATGAATGGTCAACTAAAGAAGGTCATACACAAGAGCTCATGATCTCACATGTTGGTCCCTATTGAGGAGTCTAGAAATGTAAATCCTTGGAATGCTCCAGTGGTGGCTTCCAAACATTATTTTCACTTTTTTCCCCTCTTTGGATCAAAGACAGTGCTAGTTTTCACTAAAAAAAAAAAAGTTATGTTTTAATTCTGGCCTATTAACTCTTGTTTGGAAAATGTAATCACTTAGAGAATAGGAGTGAGTAGAAATTTTCAGTGAGAATTGAAAAAGTGGGTAGTGTATCAATTTTAAAAATACACACACATATTAAATCCAACAATAGATTTATTGTTGAATTCCCTTGGCAATGTAAAGGGCAAAAATAATCTTGTCAAGAAACCTAAAACATATTTCCCATTTTTCTTGCTTAAAAAAAATTAAATATAACAAACATACTACAATGTGTCTAAAATGTCTTTGTTGTGTGGTATTCCATTGTGAGATTATATCACAGGTTATTTATCCATTTCCCTGTTAATGGACATTGGACTGTTTCCATAAAGGTTATTACAAGAAATGCTGCTTGCTATGAAGATTCTTATATTAAGTCTTTTGGTGCACATAGCATGTTTCTGCAGAGTTTATGCCTGGGGATGGATTGCTGGATCATTTAAGTATGTGTATCTTTAGCTTTATTCAATACTGTCAAACTTTTTCCAAGTAGCTATACCACACTTTGATATTTCTATTTTTAGCTATTATAATGATATGCCCAAGTTATGTGCTTAAGGACTGCACCTGGTTTTCCTGGCAAGAATAGGTTGGTAAATTGGTTTGGGAACAATTCTGTTTGCCAGCTCTTGTTTTCCTTGATTAAATTTCCCCCACTGATACACTACTTCAGACACTGTTTTTCCTGCATTTGCCATGATAATACAGTCATTTTTAAATCAACCTTTGACCCATATCAATATAGCTATATAAGATGGGAGTAAGAGACCCAAAAGAAAGCCAATACCAGGGAAACAATTTGCATAGGACATAATTTCCCTTGAGCTTAGAGCATTTGTATTAAAGCTTCTGTGATATGTAATACAATCTATTTTTTAATTCCTTTTTAAGGCTATTTAAGTGATGCCAGTGTAACAGAATGATTTAACACAGTTAAATGCCAAACTGGGATTTTAAATACCAATGTTTTCTTCTTTAAAGTTGGATCCCTCCAGGATATTATGAGAATGCAGGCATCTTCATGGCAGTCTGTCACCTGGTGGCTCCAGAAATTGAAAGCTCATCATGTTCATGGATCAGCACCAGCTTTACTTATTAATATTTTTAGTGTCTGCCTATAAATCAGGCACAAAGTAAAGGGTGTTTAAAAATAGCCTTCTCAGTCTACTCAGGTTTGATACACTCTGCTAAAAGGAATTGTTGAAATCAGCATCTCCCTTCTTTCCCTTGCTGACTTTTCCCTGACTATGGGATGCACCTGTGTTGGATCTGGGCCCATCAAGATCTCCAAAGGTTTACATCACTGACCTTTGCTTCTGAAAAACTCTTGTGAAAATCATCATTTTATTATTTCATCCAAGGGCAGGTTTCAATAATTCAAAACTTGGAGCCAGAGTTTGGCTTGTGGCTAAGTTTTGGTTCAGCTTACCTAAGCACTTGGCAATAAAGAGATCTCACATTAAATGAAGTAAATCATTTGCATGATCAAAGTGAAGTCAAAGATGGTTTGGTTTGTGATAATTATGACAATTATACGGTATTAAGAGTTTAGGAGGACATACAGGGACCAATATATTTTACAAATTTGTCATTTTATGTTTATATAAAGGGAGATCAAAATATAATTCAGGAGATTATACAGATATAAGGGAAATAACTAAAGAGTGAGTGTTAGAATTACAGCATAACATAATAGGATTTTAGGAATTCAGTAAGGACTAATTCCACAAAGTCAGATGCTGAAGTGAGAACCAGAAGAGAGTTTGAAGGAAGTTAGGCAGGGTAAGAGCACAGTCAGGAAAAGTACCTATGAGACATGATGATGGCATGTGAAGATGGCAGAGAGGCTGGATCATGTCTGAGAGCTATGAGAAATGTGTTGGCTTCCTAGTGTGGAGACCCATCCATGGAGAGCTTTACACGCCAGGTGGAGAACTGGCAACGGGTGCCAGTGAATTTTCTTTAACATGACAGAAAAGATGAACTCATCATGTTTAATATCAGGGAATGGACAGGCAAGAGGAAATATTCTGGCCTCATTGAAAAAGAACTGGTTAAAGACATTCATTGCCACACACAGTTGAGCAGATGGTGCATCGTGATATAAATGGCACCAATAGAGCCGTGTGTGTACAATCTGAAAGATATTTTGTCTGGTGACAGAGAAATCTGGGAGAGTAAAAAGCCATCTCATATTTCATGGAAATCATAGTATTAGAGGCTTATAAAATACCCTCCCCCAAGTCAACAGAACTATATTTGTGCATTAGAGCTTGATATATACACTAACATTAACATCTTAAAAGTATATTGTTTATTTTCTGTACAAGTGCTAGTCCCAGAATACTCACAGAAGCATTACTCACAGCAGCCCAAGACTGGAAACAGCTGCAAAATCCATCAGGTAAATGGGAAAAGAAACTGGAGCACATCCACCAGTGGAGTAGCTCTCTGCAATAAAGGAGAATATGTTTCACAGATACTATGGTAAGTAAAATGAAGCCACAAAAAACAGCACACACTGTATCATTTCATTCATACAAATCTATAGAGACAGGAAGCAGGTCGGAAGTGACCTGGAGGCCAGGGACTGCAAAGTTGCATAAGGAAACTTTTGGGAGTGAGGGAGTTCTTTATCATGATTACGGTGGTTTCAGGAGTGTATCTGTTAAAAAGTCGTTGAATTAAACACTTTAAATGTTTGCAATATACTGTACACAAATCATAAGAGAATAAACTCAATTAAAGGGAGAAGCTAAGTTCTAATATACACTATGGAATATTATTCAGCCATTAAAAAGAATTCATTTGAATCAGTTCTAATGAGATGGATGAAACTGGAGCCCATTATACAGAATGAAGTAAGCCAGAAAGATAAAGACCAATACAGTATACTAATGCATATATATGGGATTTCTTCGTTTTTAAACCTTCGATGTATTTTTAAAAGATCTCTATGTTCTAATCACTGCTATTAACAATTTTTGAAAATGTAATCTGGTTCCTTTGGAGAATGGGAGAAAACAGATATTAGTATGAGTCTGGAAATCAAAAGCAACTAAATTACGAGAATTAAAAAGTTATTTTCCCACTCACCTTATCTGATTTTGCATTTTAAAATGCAAATACATTTAGAAATTTTATAAAACAGGTACTGTTACTACTTTTCCTGATCTTTCCTGATATCATAGAAAATTTAAGTTGAATCAATAAACTGGATCATTTCCTAGACAGTTTTTCTCCTATTAGGTATCTGTTGGTTTAGCTCTAGTGAAAGAAAAGACAGCTTGTGACATACTTGTCACAGGAACCAGGGAAGCTGAAGAGTGACAAGTAAACTTTAAAGGGCCTTCTTCACATGAGGTGGCGGTGGCTTTCTTTCTTTATAATAATCTTTTCTTTTTCCCCATGGATGGTGAGCCAATTACAGTCATAACTCAACAGGAAGGTGTTCTTACACCTTTGATCATAAAGATATTAATCACCATTCTGCTAGTGAATCTCTGTGGTTTGGTCACATCAATTATTAATTTGTAAAGTGTGAGTTTGTCATTTCCTACTGAAATACTGGCTATACAGATTGGTATACAGTGAAATGGAGGCTGAGCAACGAGGCTGTCCCTTCACCATTAGGAATATCAGACCCTGTTTGAAAAAAACGTGCAGTTTAGAAAATGTTTTGCTTTTGTACATTCAGCTCTTACCATCCAGGACTTGAGCCTTAAACCTTTTAAACATAGTATTTGTAAAGTCCATTAAAATGCATTTAGAGCAGTGGTGTTCAACCTTGGTTGTGCTTGTGAATCACCTGAGGAGCTTTTTATTTTATTTTTCTAAGTCTTCAACAAAAAGTTAATTTATTTTTTTTCATTTATTTTTATTAGTTGGAGGTTAATTACTTTACAATATTGTAGTGGTTTTTGCCATACATTTACATGAATCAGCCATGGATTTACATGTGTTCCCCATCCTGAACCCTGCTCCCATCGAGCTTTTTAAAAATGTCAAAGCTGGGCCCCACTCCCGGAGATTCTGACTTAATTGGTCTGGGATAAGGCCCAGGCAAAGGTATTTTTAAAAAGCACCCCAGGTGTTTCAAGTGTGCAGGCAAGATGGCACAGCACTGATTTTTAGAGGCAGGACAGTGCTTTTTAAATGTTCTAAAGAAATGGAATACATATAAGTTTTTTTTTTTCTCTAATGAGATGGATGAAACTGGAGCATATAAGTTTTTATAGACTATATTAATTCAAAAAGGCATTAAAATGGGTTCCAGAAATATATTCATCTAAAGATTTTTTTAAGTAAATGAAAATTATAATTATAATCTGAAAATTATAAATAAATGGAAATTAACACAAGAGGTACCATTTTCCCCTACTGGTAAAAATTTAAATGATTGATGATATCCAATGATGATGAGAATACATGGAAACAGAAATGATGATAAAATACATATAGGAGTATTAATTTGCTGCTAGTTTCCTGGAGGACAATTTAGCAACATCTATCAAATCTTTCAGGTCTTATACCAATTTGTCTCTCAATTTCAATCCTAGGAATTTACTTGCAAAATTTCACCAAGATATAGGTTTATGGACATTCACTGCAAAATTTTTTGTAATAGTGAAAGCCTGTAGAAAACCAAAGTGTTCATCCTTTAGAGGACCAGTTAATTATGTACATTAACAAGATAGACTATTAGGGAGATATTTAAAAAGAAGTGCTCACTCTATATGTGCTCAGACACTCAGTCATGTCTGACTCTTCGCAATCCCATGGACTGTGGCCCACCAGGCTCCTTTGTCCATGGAATTCTCCAGGCAAGAACACTGGAGTGGGTTGCCATTTTCTTCTGCACCCTCTATATAGGCTGATATCAGAAGACCTCTTAGACATACTATTAGGTGAAAAAAAAAGTGTACAGGAAAGTATGTATAGCATGATCTCTTTCGTGTAAATGTAAGCAAATGTAATTTTAAATGCTCACAGATGCACTTTTTTTCCTTGAAGGAAATGTAGTTATCTTTGGGAGAATGAGCTTTAGTAAAAGCAACAAGCTTTTATTTTCATTTTGTACCTTTCTGTACAGTTTGAAATTTCTCACCAGCTACATATAGAGATATATAGGGCTTCTCAGGTAGGTCAGTGGTAAAGAATTTGCCTACCAAGCAGAAGACGCCATTTCAACCCCTCGGTCAGAAAGATCCCCTGGAAAAGGAAATGGCAACCCCACTCCAGTATTCTCACCTGGGAAATCTAATGGACAGAGGAGCTTGGTAAGTTACAGTCCATGGGGTCGCAAAGAGTCAGACAGGACTTGGCAACTAAGGAACAACAACAAATATATATATGTACATATATACATATGTGTGTATATATATATATATATATATAGCAACTAAAGAACTTAGCAACTAGGATTTAGCAACTAAAGAACAACAGCAAATTAAATACATACACACACATATATATATGTATATATGGAGAAGGCAATGGCACCCCACTCCAGTACTCTTTTGCCTGGAAAATCCCATGGACGGAGGAGCCTGGTAGGCTGCAGTCCATGGGGTCGCTAAGAGTCTGACACGACTGAGCAACTTCACTTTCACTTTTCACTTTCATGCATTGGAGAAGGAAATGGCAATCCACTCCAGTGTTCTTGCCTGGAGAATCCCAGGGATGGGGGAGCCTGGTGGGCTGCCGTCTATGGGGTCGCACAGGGTCGGACACGACTGAAGTGACTTAGCAGCAGCAGCAGAAGCATATATATATATGTGTGTGTGTGTATATATGTGCTTTGCTCAGTCGCTTTAGTCATGTCTGACCCTATGGACTGTATACACAGACAGAGAGACAGGTAGACCACAGAGATATTGCAGATTTGGTCCCTGACCACCTCAATAAAGCAAATATTTCAATAAAGTGAGTCACACAAATATTTTGGTTTCCCAGTGCATTGTAAAAGTTATGTTTACATAACAATGTATACTGTAGTCTAGTAAGTGTGCAATAACATTACATCTCAAAAACAATGTACATGTCTTAATTTAAGAATTCGTTATTGCTAAAAATGCCAACCATCATCCAAGCCTTCAACAAGTCATATGGTAACACAGCAGTATCATCAAATCATTAATTCACCATAACAATTGTAATAATTGTTATATATATCACCATAACAATTGTAATAATAATGAGAATGTTTGAAAGATTGTGCAAATTACCAAAATGTGACACAGAGACAGAAAGTGAGCAAATGCTGATGAAAGAACTGCACCAGTAGATTTGTTTTGATGCAGGGTTGTCACAAACCTTCAATTTGTGAACAATGCAAAATCTGCAAAATGCAATAAAACAAGGCATGCCTGTATATACATGACATATAACTGAGTTTTCTGGGAGCTTAGATAGTGCTCCGTTTTTCCTTATCATATAAACTTTTAAAAGTGAGGAAACCAGGAACAAGAGTTTTTTGAAAGTTTAAAAATAAAAGTACAAGTAATTTAGAATACAAAATACATGTCTTAAGGTCTCTGTGACTGCTGACTGCCACACATTTGGCACTGATCTAACAGCCTATAAAATAACCACCACCAAATCAATTGCTTGACTCATGATGCCTGTAAGATAAAAATGCATTTGTAGGGGAAGCCCAGCAATTCATAAAACTTAAGTGCAAGTTTTTAGGCAAATCTTAAAAAAGAGAGAGAGAGAGACTACTGTGTGCAATTACAGGGAAATATCCTCAACAGTTGTTCACAAATAGGTGGGAAATTTTTATCTGTTTTGTAGAAGAGAAAGCTCAGTTACTGGCCCTCTCTACTGAGGTAGTAGTGCTCTTCGTCGCCACAAATGGCCTCTTGAGCCAGTGTTGCTACCGGTCACAGACACCACAGATAACATTGGCCATGCTGAGCACTGGTACTAGAATGCCGTCTTACTGCTCCCAGAAACCAAACATCTTCACTGCCACCCTCCCCAGAAAGCAGATCCCCTTTGTTCTTTTACAAACCAAAGCGTCCTGCATGACATTTGATTGGTGGACCTGAAGTCATCTGACTTGCTATGGCCACAAAGATAGTTGGAAAGTGGGCAGGTCTGATAATGTGGTGTTTCTCCCAGCATGAGGGCAGGATATTCCCATTCACAAGATGCAAGTTGGTGAGAAAAAGGATAAACGCTCACCAAGATTCCAAAGTTGATACAGGATGAGGGTCAGACAGCAATCAGTATCTGCAATTATGCTTTGCATTAATAATGTCTCTTGTTTTGCTATCAGGAAGCTCTACTTAGACTTGGTCTTAACTCTAATGTCTTTGCCAGTTCCAACACGTATCAGAACAAACATGTAAGCTAATATGAGCTAAAGGTCTGAGCATGCCTTCTTCTCATAGCTCCATATGCTTGATAGACATTTAAACAAAAACAAATTAAAGTTCAAAGCATAGTGAAACCTGGAACAGCCCAAATGCCTTTCAACTGGGAGATGGATAAACTATGGTACAATGTACAGTGATCAACACACAGCAGGAATGAGCTGCTGTTGCAGCTCACGTGCATCAACATAAAAGAACCTACAGAACATTATGCTAAGTGAAGCAAGCCACAGTCAAAAGGCTACATAATATATGATTCCATTTATAACATTCTTGCATAAATGAGAGGCCAGGGGAAGGGCTAGAGAGGTCAGGGGAAGGGCTTGACTATAAAGTGGCAGGCAAGGAGGAATTTGGAGGATGGCAGACCTATTTATTATATATCTTGATTGTTGTAGTGGTTACATGACTGCAAATGCTTGTCTTATCTCTCTGAACTGTATACTAAAAAGATAAATTTTCCTGCATATAAATTATACCTTAATTGTTAAGTGGAGGAAAAAACCCAATGAAAAATACCTGCATTCACTTTTCAACAAATCCTTACTGATCACCTACTGTGTGCCATACACTTTTAAATGACCATATTTTTAAGCAAATTGATTTCAGTGTATATAGTACATTGGAAATGACCTAAATTATGCTCCCAATTCCTTAAACTTGATTTACAGCCAAAAATAATGCTTGAAGAACTTTAGCAGTGATGGGAAAGCATGGCAAGTAGTTTCTTTAATCCATAACAGACAAACTACTGAAGTCTGGTGTGAAGACATATTGCAGCCAATGGATTTGACGCCCCCCAAGTACCAATTTAGAAAATCATTTTAGGTGATAATTGGCTGTGAGAAACTCACATTTTTGGTGCAAGAAGGCTTGGAATTCCTGGTGGAAAGAAGTGGGGAAGGAAAATGGTGAGGGCGGCCTGAAGTAGGGAGGTGGAGGAAGCAGAGCACTAACCTGGAGATCTCACTAGTCCTACTTCTGACTTGGGTAAGATTACTCCGCCTTTCTGCATTCAGTTTCCTTACCCATAAAATGAATGAACTGGAAAAGTGGGAGAGCACTGACTCCTCAATAAAGGGCTCTTTCAGGGACCACCTGTGTGACCATGGACAAGTCAGTTTTAGTTTCTTGATCAAATGAGAGTTTAATTGCACAAGAATGTTGATACCACTAAACTGTACACTTTAAAATGGTAAATTTTATGTTATATATATTTTACTGCAATAAAAAATTTTTTAATTGAAAATGATTTAGACAAAAGGATCTTTGGGGTAATATAGTTTGATCTTTCCTCTTTCTCTTGGCATTAAGTCCAAATTCCTTAATAAAGCTTAACAATAGAGTGTGCAGACTCTGGGCAAATATTTCTTCTGGGCTCTCTATCTATATAAACAGTTTGAGTCATCCAAAATCAGTTTGTCATCACCATTCTGATGACCTAAGCTCACGTTGATTTCACACAAGAAATACTGCATCTTCTAGCAGGAGCAATCTGCTTGCCAAACTGACATTCTGGAGCCATCACTTGGCTCTTGGGCCCCAGGACAATCCCATAGTATGAGTTCTGAGGCATCTGGTAATCCCAAAAATGGGACAGAAGATTAAGAGCCACGTGAAGGGGAGACACAGAGAGTCTATGCAGGGCCCAGTCTGGGCTCTGACAGTGTCATACTCAACTAGTTCAAAACACTAGAGAGCGACTTGGACATTTTTGAAAAAGGCCTTCCAAAGCACAGGCCCTTGAGTCATGGGTCCAGGCTGGGCTCAGGGTGATGGGGTAGGAGTAGGGGTGCTTAAGGAATTGCCCATGTCTAAGTGTGGTACTTCTTAATTTGGCTGATAAACCCTCTCTGTTCTATATCTAATGTGCCAAGGAGCCTCTCATCCTTGGACTATACACCTGTATAGGGTTTCTCTGCTCAGAACACAGATTTCACCTTCTGCTCCAACACTCGTTATCCTGTTTACTTAAACCTATCCATCTGGGAGCCTCCCAGAAATCTTTTCTGATCCCTGATCCTGAGTTAGTGACCCTGATGGGCTAGTTTTTAGGTGGATCTAGGATTTTGGAAACTGTCTTCTCTTTTTCTTTCCCAAATCAATTCACCAGAATATTCAAAATAAAAGATAATAAAGTCACTCAGGAGTAGAATACAAATTTTAAATATGCTTCCTCTTTCCAGAGCCTGGAGAGGAATGAAATAATTCTGCATTGACCCCTCAGGGGAGAAACCTGCATTTAGAAGAGGGAGATTGATATTAGCCCTTCCTAAAGGTATCTGGGAGAAATTCCCAGTGGCTTAGTGGTAAAGAATCTGTGGGCAATGCAGGAGACACAAGAGACACGGGTTCAATCCCCTGGTTGGGAAGATCCCCTGGAGAAGGAAATGGCAACCCACTCCAGTATTCTTGTCTGGAAAATTCCATGGACAGAGGACCCTGGCAGGGCTACAGTCCGTGGGGTTGCAAAGAGTCGGATACAACTGAACATGCTTGCATTTATATAAGGTATCTGAAGCCTGTTCCTTGTAGAATTATACAGCTTTCCCTCATTCATAAATTTATGCATCCATCCATCCTTCATTCAATAAGTAAATAAGCATTTATGTCTCCCTGCTTTACTTATGGCACTAAACTAGATCTGGGGTTAGGTAGGAGTTGGGGGAGAGTCAAACAAGACCTGGTTCCTTCAAGATGCTCGTAATATATTGGACTAACCCACTCTGGGATGTAGTTAATAGTGTTATGCCAGGGACCATTGGAGAATCCTGAAGATATGTCTGGGGGCTTTCCTGACAATTTGCCATGGTACAGAGAATATGTCACTTATGAGCACATGAATTCAGGAAACTTGTTAGGAGAGAACAAGGCTTCAAGGGTTAGACTATGCCATGCCCTGGAAGCTGAAGGGAGCATGAAGAAGCATGGAATATCCTGCTTTCAGACATTAGATCCAAAGACTGTCTCTATGCTTGCTAGTTTGTAGCATATCCTATAAAAAAACAGAAAACCAAATGAGAAGCCAAGAATCGTAATAGGAGGTCTTCACTGTCAAGCAGCCTGAATAGAAAAGACACTGAAGAGAAAGAGGTAATGCAAAGTCATTTTTACAGGACTTGACCACAAATAAACTCCTTAATTCGCTCCTCCAAAGACTAGGGGTCAATCAGGGAATGTGGTGGCCCCTAATATCTATCCTTTGCAACAGCTTGACAGTTAAAGGAGAGGAACTTCACCCACAGAAGGTGCTGAGAAACCAGTGTGGGTGATTTCTGAAATTAAGAGGCTTTGCTGGAAAATCTTTCTGACTAATGTCTAACTCTGTAATTGATTTTGGACTGATAAAAAATGGAAATTTCTCCTATTTGCCCCAAATTTCCCTACACAGAAAAGTTCTAAAGCATTTGTTCCATGACTGATATTTCTTCTGTCCCCAAATAGAATAAGCAGGAAAGATTAACAGACTGCCTGGTGTTTCCTCAGTGCCCTCTGCTTGGGAATGAACTATTTTGAGTCTACAGCTCCTTTTAGAGTGAGATGAAAGCTATGGGCCTCCTCCCCAGACAAATGTACATAAGCCTAAACACAAAGTTTTCCGTATAATTTCAGTGGATTCAGAGACCCACTTGAAAAATATCCATATAGCCTAGGGAATCTGTGCTCCAAGAAATATTTAAAATGTAATTTGTTGCCAAATAGCGCTTCTATTTAACCGCATTAATTAACAGGTCTCCAGAGATATTGGACAGTGGTTCTAAGGTTAGAGGTTTGTGGGATAGTTCCAAGGGAGGAGTAAAGTCAGTGGCTTGGAAGTCAGTATGGAAATGGGCACAGCGACAGACTCTAACCATGTGATAGTGACCCTACTCCTCCTAGTTAGGGTGGCCTGATAAAATCCAGGATACCCAGTTAAATTTGAACTTCAGATAAACAATAAACAGATTTTTAGTATGTCCCACACATATTAGGGATATTGTTTTTGTCTGGACTACTATAACAGAATATCATAGATTAGGTGGCTTAAACAACAGACACTTATTTCTCATAATTCTGGAGACTGCAAAGTCTAAGTCACTGGCAGAATCAGTGACTAGTGATAGCACACCTCCCGGTTCAGGTATGAACATCTTCTCATTGTAACCCCATTTGGTAGAAGGGGCAAGGGAGCTCTCTGGAGTCCCTTTTAAAAGGACACTAACCTCATTCATGAGGTGAGCTCTATCCTTGTAACCTAATCACCTCCAAAAACCCCCACCTCTAAATCCCATCACATTGGTTATCAGGATTTAACATACATATTTCAGGGGGATATAAACATTAAGTGCATTGCTTATACTAAAAATTATTCTCTGTTTATTTGAAATTCAAGTTTAACTGGGTATCTTCTATTTTGATTTGCTAAATCTGGCAGTCCTAGTCCTGGTAAATTCTTCTTTGGCAGGCTTTCCTATCTTGCACCTGTTATACCTCTGTTCTTTGTGTGTTTCTTTTGACAAGGTCTTTCTTCTTCCTTATCTCTAGATGTACCTTAATTTGATGCAGCTCTGACAAGAAGCTAAGGATGATTGTTACCATCTCTCCCAACAGCACAGGAATAGTGAAATTGTGTGTGTTTGTATACATGGATGCATAAGAGAGAGAAAGTGTAAAAGAGAAAAGTGATGAAGCATACAGGAAGAAGTTTAAGTGTTAGTATTTTGGGATAAACATGACTATTAGAAAAAGAAGTCTAACCTCCAGTGACTACAGAGAGAGGTATTAGTATAACTAGTACACGATTAAGATAGAGAAGTGAGTTCTTGTAACAAAATATGAAAAAATTCCTTGAGGTTTACAGAGCCATGAACTGCTTGACAATGGAAGTTAAGTCTTCTTGAAAATCAAATAGTTTGGGAGAACTTTTAGTTGCTAATGTCAATATCTATTTTCTTCTTTTCCTTAAAAAACCTCTGACCTCTGATTTTGGTCAAGGCAGTAGTGTATCTAGCTAAAACACATTTTTCAGCATTGTTTGCAGCTAGAATAGTCACATGACAAGAATTTCCAGTGAGACATAATAGAAGATTGTTGAGTATTTCTGGGAAATAATTGCTTTTCTGATATAGGTGCCACCTTTTTCCTCCTTTTGGCTTCCTTCTTGCTCCTACCCAGAGTACAGAAATAAGACGAGGGGTAAAATAGCCATCTTGAGATCATGAACCAATCATGAACATGAAAACCACATACTTAGAATGGCAGAGCAGAAAGGAAAATGGAGTCTGGGCCATTGACATCTGTGGTGGATATTGTGCTGTAACAGCATAAACTCCCCTCAGAACTGCAGTCTTTGATTCCCCACTGCTGAGACTCTCGATAGCAGGTGTCCCTCATCTGTTAGCCCTCACTGGAAATTGTCCTTGCCTGGAGACAGACACCCCACACCGCATCTTAGGCCCTTCTGATGGTTAGTCAGCATCCAGTGATGCTGGTTGACAAGAGGGTATAAAGCCCTGCTCTCTTGTTCCAGCACTGAAAACTCTGAAGGGCCAGTTTTAGAGCTCCCCATATGATTGTCGAAGATCTGCTGTGACCACACCATGGCCCAGGTTCTTCCTTTTACCTAATCCTGTTGCCTTTCCTTACCCCACAGATATTAATCCCAATAGAACTCCTCAGCATTCAGTCTCCATTGCAGAGTCTGCTTTCCAGAAGATCCTGACCTGCTGCAATGATCTTGAACAGCTGCTATGTTAGCCTACCTCTGAAATTCTGGTGGCATGAGAAGAGATTTTTTAAAACTATTGTATAAACCCCAGAAGCCATAATTCTCATATATCCAGCCCAAATCAATGCCTGTCCAAAATGGAGGGGTGTTTTATATCTTGAACCATGAGCTTAAAAGTCTACAAAAAGGATTGAGTCACAAGATTAGCATGTGTTTCTGAAGGCTAATGTAATATAAGTGAAATTTCTGGATTGACAAGGAAAAAATAATTCTCATCTGATTTCTGCTTTGGGACATGGAGATGAGGAAAAGTTGTTCCCTAAAGCTGTAGGAAAAGGCAGGGCCTTGACAGTTCTTACTGGAAGGCTAATGAAGGATGAACTCCTAAGAGACTTGGTTAGATTGAAACACAAATATTGACTACAAAAGCTGGCAGCCCTCTTTGACAAAAATAGATGAAGGCATAGGAAGAGTTGGTCATATGGCCCAGAGTAAACAATTTTAGCACCAAGGATTTAATGTTTAAATGCAGATTTGTGTTGCTATTGACATACTCCTCAGACATCATTAATGCTGGAAGTTTTTGATAACTAGAGATGTTAAATCAAGAAGACCTCACATAGGTACAAAAAAAAAAAAAGCCCCACAAAATTAAAAAGTAAACAAATCTAGAAATTAATAAAAAATGGAAGCAAATGACTTCTCTTTCTCCACAGTGAATGGCATATAAGGATAAGTACACATTTGATTATCATAAAATCTGAAGAAAATGAATTTTAGGTGAAATAAACAATGAATCCAAGATCTCTTGAAAGTATAGAAAGCCTGAAATTAGTATTCTTCTTAGTGTCTCTGTTAGATGCATTGTGATTATGCTGTTTAAGGTGAAGCTAGAAAATCTAAAATCGGGAAAAAGTAAAGTAGTCCTGAGAGCTTAATCAATCCTTACCCAAGATCATTGCATCATTACTAATAGATCGCTGCCTTTTCTTTCTGGGTTTTAAAATTAGCACAATAGACCCTTCAAATAAGATAGTCATTGACATGAAAATGAGAAATGTGTACTTGGTGCATATAGGTTTTGGCTGCAAAGATATTTCCCAAAGTAATTTAAATCTAATGACTTCTCAGACATTTGCTTGCCTTGAAACTGGGGCAATGACAGAGAAGTACATCTGTCATCTCAAGAAAGTCCCAGCAAAAGCAGGGATTCAAGTTTTAATTTGTGTGCCTGGAATTTTTAGCATAGCTTTTCTTTCCCATTTCTCTACTTTACAAAAATCTGTACTATATTGAAAATGACCACATTTGGCACAATAATTTCAGCCCTTTAATTTAATGTAGTTCTATAATAAAACAGTCCAAGTCACTTTATACTCAGGCTAGAGGATTGATCTAGAGACCGCCAAAGATCATTCAAGAGCTGGGAGAATGTCTCTGGAATTCTCTTAGACCTAGTGTTTCAGAGTATGGGCCATATTTCCTCTTAGGATATGTGGCCTCCTTTCTTTTTTAGTCATGGAATCCAGATTTTATCCATGACAACAATGTACTCTGCTAAAAAAAAAAAAAAAACCACCCTACGGATCTCAGCTTCCCTTGCACTTCACAGTGATCACATAGCACAGATCTGAGAAGGAGCTGGGGAGATTTCAGGATGGGAACTGACCATGTTAGCCACGGGATGTACCTGTGGCCCATATCTGATTTACAGATATGTTTAGCTTGGTCCATAGAGATTTATTTTAAACATGATAAATTCTCATAAAAACTCAGATTTCTAGGTTATTAAAAATTTATGAGATGTGATCTATTTGCATTCCCACATTGCAGTAATGGGTTGCAACTCAGTAACAACGTGGCCCCTACTTCTTTCTATTGCCTTATCGTCTGCTATACTCCTTTCTACATTCAACCCACTCCAATACTCCTGCCTGGAGAATTCCATGAATAGAGGAGCCTGGCAGGCTACAGTCCATGGGGTTGCAAAGAGTTGGACATGACTAAGTGACTAACACATAACACATACACCTGCCTCAATCTACCAGCAGAGTAAATTTGTAAACTTGCTTTAAACCATAGTCTGTCTCTCTCATTCTTTTTCCTTTCTGTCTTATGTTTTATCTGTCTGTGCCTTGGCCCTGGATGACAGATTTGTCCTAAAATTCACACAGGGATCATGCCTAGGGAAGACTTTCTCAAATCTGCCACATGCATGAGTGAATAAATAGGATTATTATTCACTCACTTTAATATTTTAGTTACTGGTCTTGAACTTGGATCACAGGCCATATTTCAAGGTGAAATGGATTACATGATCACGATTACTTATGTGGCCTTAAGGATTAGAACTGAATTAAAAGACAGACCTCAGGGAGTTTTTACCATATACTTTTTACCAAAGGCAGCACCAGGGATATGTGATAGGAGGTAAGTGGTCCTCCCTTCTATGAACAATGAAAAACTAACAATTTATGGTTTTATTCATCCACTTGACAAAAACACATTTTGATTATCTTTATTTTCCTTACTCACATCAGTCTCAGGGGTTGTGGTGGTGGTGGTTTAATCACTAAGTCTTGTCTGACTCCTGCAACCCCATGGACTATAGCCTGCCAAGTTCCTCTGTCCATGGGATTTCCCAGACACGAATACTACAGTGGGTTGCTATTTCCATCTCCATGGGATCTTCCTGATCCAGCGATCAGACCTGCTTCTCCTGCATTGCAGCTGTCTCCTGCATTGCAGGCAGATTCTTTACCTCCGAGCCAGGGAAACCCCCTCAGGAGTTGTGCTATGCTAAGTCATTTCGGTCGTGTCCGACTCTTTGTGATTCTATGGACTGTAGCCTGCCAGACTCCTCTGTCCATGGGATTCTCCAGGCAAGAATGCTGGAGTGGGCTGTCATGCCCTCCTCCAGGTGATCTTCCCGACCTAGGGATTGAACTGTTGTCTTTTACATCTCCTGCATTGGCAGGTGGGTTCTTTACCACTAGCGCCACCTGGGAAGCCCCCTCAGGAGTTGAGGGTACCACAGATTACACTCATTGAATGAAGTAGTACCTTTTTCATAAACTTCCCCAAGCTCAAGTTTCACAGGACCTTCTGCATTCCAATATTTCAAAACTGAGTGATCATTCTACGTATACAGTCCTTGATATTAAAGGTTATTATTGTCCTACTTCTTAGCTTCTACCATTCTGAAATGAAAGAAAACCTCCCCCTTTCATTTGGCCTTAGAAGGCAGCTGTCTGGTGAAACTCCTGCTTTCAATCAGGCTAGCTGTTCTTTCCTGAAATATTTTCCATTGTAACTTTCTTGAATTTCAGTAAGAAAAGATACATAAAGTTTTATGGAAAGAAAAAACACATTTCTTTTGAATTATATTCAACAACTGGCTAATCATTTGAGTTGTAGTGCCACACTGAATTGACATCCTGGAATGATGTTACTCCTTTGGTCATAACCAATCACAGTGAGTAATTACTGTCATACATGGAATACTTATTAATTATGTTTTCTTATATTGTTTGGGGGTTTGTTATTTAATGACACATTACAGTGATTCTAAATTGTGGTCCTTAGGCAAAAGCATCAACATCCTCCTTGACCCTGTTTGAAATGTATATTCCCAGCACTCACTGAAAATTTACTGAATCAGATACTCTCGGGGTAAGATCCAACAATTTTGTTGTGTTGTATTGATTACAAGCCTTCTAAGTGATTTTAATGCACACTCTAGTTGGAGACCCACTGGCATAGTGTTCTGTAAGTGACTGTGACATAGTGACAGAAAAATTCATAAGAAAGGAAGTTTCTACCTAGAAAAACTAGAATGTAAAGGAGTGGTAGAAAGTGAAGAGGAACTAAAGAGCCTCTTGATGAAAGTGAAAGAGGAGAGTGAAAAAGTTGGCTTAAAGCTCAAAATTCAGAAAACAAAGATCATGGCATCTGATCCCATCACTTCATGGCAAATAGATGGACAAACAGTGAAACAGTAGCAGACTTTATTTTTCTGGGCTCCAAAATCACTGCAGATGGTGATAGCAGTCATGAAATTAAAAGACGCTTACTCCTTGGGAGAAAAGTTATGACTAGATAGCATATTAAAAAGCAGAGATGATCCTTTGCTGACAAAGGTTCATCTAATCAAGGCTATGGTTTTTCCAGTAGTCATGTATGGATGTGAGAGTTGGACTATAAAGAAAGCTGAGCACTGAAGAATTGTTGCTTTTGAACTATGGTGTTGGAGAAGACTCTTGAGAGTCCTTTGGACTGCAAGGAGATCCAACCAGTCCATCCTAAACCAGTTCCATATCAGTCCTGAATATTCATTGGAAGGACTGATGTTGAAGCTGAAACTCCAATACTTTGGTCACCTGATTCAAAGAGCTGACTTATTTGAAAAGACCCTGATGCTGGGAAAGACTGAAGGTGGGAGGAGAAGGGGACGACAGAGGATGAGATGGTTGGATGGCATCGCCAACTCAACGGACATGAGTTTGAGTAAACTCTGGGAGTTGATGATGGGCAGGGAGGCCTGGCGTGCTGCAGTCCATGGGGTCACAAAGAGTCAGACACAACTGAGTGACTGAACTGAACTGAACTGAAAGGAGTGGAATATCAAAAGTATTGTTTTGTAATTTTTTTCAGTTTGTTAAGATTTATGGCTATTGAAGTAATCACTGGCAATGTGTATGAGGTACCCATGAGTCATAATTGATGTAGTACTATCTAGGTTTGATGATCTTACTATAATTAGTAGGGGGAAAGGAAGACATTCAGGAATGGAGAAAAGAGTTTAACCTGAGAGGAACTTAAATGTTTACACACACTCTTATTAGCAGAGAGAACACAAAACCTGGAAAGGAAGTGAAACATAAATGAACGGTAATAATTAACCCTGCTAATGGGTAATGGCAATTGCCCAGTTCAGAGTAAAATCGTCAGAGATGCCCACAGAAGGAGAGGGAGAATTCTAAGGATGAGAGCTTCCATTCACTTCATAAATGATTATTGAGTACTTACTCTATTCCAGGCATTGTTCTAATGAAGGACAAGATAGAAATTCTAAGTTGCCCTCACAGAACTTAGTCTAGTAGGGGTCATGAGATACTGAATGGCCAAGTTTGATACATTGTGACAGAAGCCATGTTAGGGGATGTGCCAAGTAGTGGGGGCTCAGAGAGGAGGCTCTGAACTTAGATGGGAAAGGGGAGTCTTGGTAACGGCCATTACCTAGAGCAGAGGCATAGTGTCGGAGAAAACTGAAGGAGATTAGTAAAGCACTTTTCTGCAGCTCATTTCAAATGATCTCTCTGAGGTGGAAAGCATTAGTCCCAGCTTGAGGTTTTAATAGAAAATGTGTGTTAAAATGACATGTGACAGAGAAGAGAGATTTAGGACTATGGATAACAAAATCCTTGGCAGAAGCACAGGACTGGGTCCAGAGTCCTCTTTGAAATGATTTCTAACCTTAGGAAGGTAATCGTCACAGTGCAGGGAGGGCTCTAGCCAAGAAGAAATGAACCTGTTAAAAAAAAAAAAAAGTCTTTGAAAACAGAAGACCTGAATGTTCTCCCTAATGGGTTGCTATTCTGAGATCTCAGGAGAAGTTTGAGCCATACAAGCTCTTTTTTTTTTTTTTTTTTTTCCCAACCATACAAGCTCTTAAGCAAAAATAGTTGTAGGACTATATGAGGGTCACACTGGGGGACCCCCTTATTAGTAGTAACCTTTGTGAGAGGACTGTTGCTGATGGAGCAGGAGATGGCTGATGGAACTCCAAGGAAATCTCAGTATTAAAAAAAAAAGCAAATAAAGGCAGGGGAGAGGGAGAAACAGGCTGTAACTTATTTTATTTCATTTTTATGTGTTTATATTTTTATTTATCTACTGAAAAAAATTTCATTTTAAAGCAGGTAACACTTACTGAATGTTTATTATGTGCCAGGCTTTCAGTTTGTTTTAAAATTGTAACTTTAAGTGTAATTGGCCAAGAAAGTCACAGGTGGTAGTTAATGTCAACACCTGCAATGCGGGAGACCTAGGTTCAATTCCTGGGTTGGGAAGATCCCCAGAGAAGGACTTGGCAACCCACTCCAGTATTCTTGCCTGGAGAATCCCCATGGACAGAGGATCCTGGCAGGTTACAATTCATGGGGTCGCAAAGAGTCAGACATGACTGAGCGACTAAGCACAGTACAGCACAGTTGATGTCAAAAGAGATAAGAAACAACAGAAAGAGCAGGGTTACATATAATTCTTATCAGATTTAATCAACTAGCCATTTCATTAAGTTATTTTAAGTCAGGCAAAGTCAGGAGACTACAATTGAGGTTCAAAGTCCTTGAATGTTTAAGCCAAAGTAAACTTTGGGATTATCTTTTCTTAGGTCTCTTCTGAGTCTTTTTGTAAGAATGGGCAACAGTTACACATTTCACCCCTTCAGTTATACAAGTCAGCCCTTTCAGTGAGCAGATTCTCTCTCAGTCCTTATGGTTTGTCCACATTGATTTTGTTCAACTTCGTGAAGTGTTCTGTTTACATGGTCACTGTTACAGTTGAATAATTCTAACTTGCCCGTCTTTGTGGATAGTCTAGTAAAGGAAGTCGCTATATTACTCTTTCAGTATCTTAACTTGCAGCAAATAACTCAGCCTGTGAAATATGCTCCTTCCCATTCTTGAACAAATCCTTTATCTCACCAAGATCAAAGGATTCCACTTATTCTTGAGTGACTTCCTTCCTTGGCATGTTAATATAACCTCCTTTTATTGGTTTCAGAGACATGTGTAAGGTGCCTTCAAAGTGCTTTTGTTGTAGTTATTATTCTCATTTATAATCGATTGGTTTCTTTTTACTTTACATTAATGCCCTTACCAATTTAGGGGAAGTGCCCTCTTTTATATCTGATAATTTATATGGGACTAGAAGTTCTCTTTTTAGCCCCTACCTCTAATTCTTATTTTGGTTCCTTGGTTAAATGCTTTTCATGGAAAACAAACTGCAACAAAAGAGTATATAGTCTTTCATGTGGGTTATTGACTTTTTAAAGTCCTTCCTTTCAATTGTCTCCTAAATGGGGCCTGCATTTATTACATTTCCCTTTTAAAAAATCTAGAGTGTATGGGATGGGATTCTTGGTTTTTACCTGTCCCATGAGGATGTGAAATTTAATTATGTTATTAATTTTTGCCAAGTGTCTCACCCACAGCAATCTCTAGGGTCCATTTCTGATCCTGTTTAGGATGAAAGTTCTCTTCATTTCCCCTCCTTGTGGCATTTAGAAAGCAGTCCTCAATTTATTAACATCCAGCCTTCTACCCCCACCCCCATCTCCCATCCTGATTGGGCAGTTGGTTACTTTGTGTTTTGATAACTCAGCTGGTAAAGAATCTGTCTGCAATTCAGGAGACCCTGGTTTGATTCCTGGGTTGGGAAGATCCACTGGAGAAGGGATAGGTTATCCACTCGAGCATTCTTGGGCTTCCATAGTGGCTCAGCTGGTAAAGAATCCACCTGCAATGTGGGAGACCTGGGTTCAATGCCTGGGTTGGGAAGATCCCCTGTAGAAGGAACCAGCTACCCACTCTAGTATTCAGGCCTGGAGAATTCCATGGACTGGAGAATTCCATGGAGTTGCAAAGAATCGGACACAACTGAATGATTTTCACTACTTTGTGTTTGGATGATTAAAGTCTCCCATTATTATTATCTAGATAAATTCTTCAGCTCCCTCATTTAACATTGTCTCAACACTTCACCTGTTGCTGTTCTTCAGTCGCTTAGCTGTGTCCAACTCTGTGACCCCGTGGGCTGCAGCACTCCAGGCTTCCCTGGCCCTCACTGTCTCCCAGAGTTTGCTCAAACTCAGGTCCATTGATCGATGATGCCATCCAACCATCTCATCCTCTGTTGTTCTATTCTCCTCGTGTCAGTCTTTTCCAGCATCAGAGTCTTTTCCAATGATTTGGCACTTCACATCAGGTGGCAAAAGTATTGGAGCTGCAGCTTCAGCATCAGTCCCTCCAATGAATATTCAGGATTGATTTCCTTTAGGATTGACTGGTTTGATCTCCTTGCTGTCCAAGGGACTCTCAAGAGCACCACAGTTCAAAAGCATTAATTCTTCAGTGCTCAGCCTTCTTTGTAGTCCAACTCTCACATCTGTACTGAAAAAACCATAGGTATGACTCTAAGGACCTTTGTTGGCAAAGTAATGTCTCTGCTTTTTAATATGCTGTCTAGGTTTGTCTAGCTTTTCTTCCAAGGAGCAAGCATTTTTTAATTTCATGGCTGCAGTCACCATCTGCAGTGATTTTGGAGCCCAATAAAATAAAGTTTCTCACTGTTTCCATTTTTCTCCATTTACCATGAAGTGATGGGACCAGATGCCGCAATCCCAGTTTTGTTTTTTGTTTTTAATCAATTTATTTAATTAGAGGCTAATTACTTTACAATATTGTGGTGTTTTTTGCCATACATTGACATGAATCAGCCATGGGTGTACATGTGTCCCCCATCCTGAAACCCCTCCCACCTTCTTCCCCATCCCGTCCCTCCGGGTTGTCCCAGTGCACTGGCTTGGACTGGTGCATCGAACTTGGACTGGTGATCTATTTTACATATGGTAATAGACATGTTTCAATTCTATTCTCTCAAATCATCCCACCCTCGCCTTCTCCCACAGAGTCCAAAACTCTGTTCTTTATATCTGTTTTTGAATATTGAGTTTTAAGCCAGCTTTTTCACTCTCCTCTTTCACCGTCATCAAGAGGCTCTTTTGTTCCTCTTCACTTTCTGTTATGAGGGTGGTATCAGCTGCATATCTGAGGTTATTGATATTTTTCCCGGCAATCTTGATTCTAGCTCATGATTCATTAAGCTCAGGATTTTGCATGATTTACTCTGCATATAAGTTAAATAAGCTTAAATAAGCAATATACAGCCTTGAAGTACTCCTTTTCCAATTTGGAACTGGTTTGTTGTTCCAAGTCTGGTTCTAACTGTTGCTTTTTGAGCAGCATACAGGTTTCTTAGGAGGCAGGTAACATGATCAGGTATTCCCATCTCTCGAAGAATTTTCCACAGTTTGTTGTGATTCACACAGTCAAAGCCCTTAGTGCTGTCAATAAAACAGAAGTAAATGTTTTTCTGGAATTTCCTTGCTTTTCCTATGATCCAATGGATATTGGCAATTTGATCTCTGGTTCCTCTGCATTTTCTAAATTCAGCTTGTACATCTGGATGTCCTTGGTTCACGTACTGTTGAAGGCTAGCTTGAAGGATTTTGAGCATTAGCTTGCTAGCATGTGAAATAAGGGCAACTGTGTAGTAGTTTGAGCATTCTTTGGCATTGCCTTTCTTTGGGACTGGAATGAAAACTGACCTTTTACAGTCCTGTGACCACTGCTAAGTTTTCCAAATTTGCTGGCATACTAAGTGCAGCACTTTAACAGCATCATCTTTTAGGATTTGAAATAGCTCTGCTGAAATTCCATCACCTCCACTAGCTTTGTTCATAGCAATGCTTCCTATGGTTCACTTGGCTTCACAGCCTAGGATGTCTGGTTCTAGGTAAGCAATCACACCATCATGGTTATCTGAGTCATTAAGACCTTTTTTGTACAGTTCTTCTGTATAGTCTCATCATTTCCCTTGAGTAATCTATAAAACACATTTTTTCAACATGGGGAAGCTTCAACATGAAATCCTTTTACTATGGAAAGTTTTTATATGAAAAGTTATAACACAAATCTATCCTGTGAAACTGGGCTTCCCTGGTGGCTCAGCAGTAAGGAATTTGCCTGCAAAGGAGATGCAGGTTCAATCTCTGGATGGGGAAGATCCCCTGGAATAGGGCATGGCAACTCACTCCTGTAGTCTTGCCTGGAGAATCCTTTGGACAGAGGAGCCTGGTGGGCTACAGTCCATAGGTTTGTAAAGAACTGGATACAACTGAAGAGATAGTACACAGGCATGCACACATCCTGTGAAGTTTATTCAAATAATGCTTTTTGAGTGTCTGTTATATACCAGTTCTAGGCACTTGTGATAAGCAGAGAATGAAATCAAAATCCATGTCCTTATATTCTAGTGAGGGGTAATGTAGGGAGACAAAGAAATAATTTGTCAGATGTTGATAAGAGCTAAAAAGAAACAAAAAAAAAATATATATATATGTAGGGTGCTAGTTTAGAACAGCCCTTTTCTACCACTTCCACCAGAGAATTAAGCTCTGGTGCCCAAAGGTACCCTTTAAATACAATGAATTAAGTCCTCCCCTATGCAACTAGAATGATACCAGCTGGTACCATCCTTGGGAGATGGGAGAAAACAGTCACTGAACTCATTTTCTATGGGGCTTAATACCTTCATGGAATGCTGGTAGAGAAAGTCGGCATTAGAGAGTCACAGTTGTGGTAGGGCGTGGGTGCTTTGGATCATCTGACCAGGAAAGGCCTCTCTGACAAAAAGTCCCTTGAGCAGAGACCTGAATGTAGTGAGGGAGGAGGGCCCTGCAGAGGCAAGGTGAGGGTGAGGGTAGGGAGTGGTGGCCAAGTATTCCAATCAGAGACAGGAGTGGATCTCTTATATTTGAGGAACAATTAAGAAGGCCAGTATGGCTGGAGATGAGTTATCAAGAGACATAAAGGTAGAGATAAGATCAGAGAAATGGCTGGTAAGGGGTGGAGATGGGGTGGTGGGACATGCCAGAGGCATTTCAACTTGAGTTAGTTCACCAGAAATTTTCTGAGCTCCAACTGTGTGTCATGACCCGGGGGTTTCAAAGATGAATGAATCATGGTTTCCATTCTCTTGCAACTGGCAATATAGATTATATCACTTGACTCACACTAAGTAAAGTAGTGTGACAAATGCTATAACTTAACAATCAGCAGACAGGTGGCTATAGGTTGAGTCCTACCAGAAGCAGAGCCTGAGCCAGGCACTCAGGTGTTAGTGATTTATAAAGGAAATATCCATAAGGAAGAACAAATAAAAGCCAAGCAAGGGTGGGATTTCAAGCAACAGATTCAGCCTGATCTATAGGGAATTTTGTACTGTAAATTACACTGCAGAGTTTGGCACATTTTAAAGTGAAGGAGTTGTTAGTCATTGACTATGGGCGGCCCAACAGAGCGGTGTCACTCTCAGGCATTTTGGGTTCTATATAAATGAGGTGGCTCCAGTTTCAAAGGTAATCCTCTGAAGATTATTACAGAGGGAGTGGAGGCTGGGGATGGGGGTGGGAATACAGAGCTAGTGAAAGGAATCCAGGGGCATCTTGGGGCACCAACAGTCTCCATTCTAGGGCTAATAAAGTTTCTCAGCCTAGAGGGTAGGGCTTGAAAGATGGGCAGACGATAGCAAGCTTTTCTTTGGTGGAAACCATGACTGTTTGCTTAGTGTTATGTCTTCAGCATCAGTTGTTGAGTCTTGAGAATTTTTAAGAATCACTTGGTGGAAACCACATGTGTCAATATTACCTCTTCATAAAGGATGCTAAGCTCTTCTGCCTAGGAATGGAAAGGTGGTAGACATATAGTTCAGCAATCTGGGAGATAAAGTCATAAAAATGTCATATACTTGTGTGTGAGTGAGAAGTAATCCATCAAAGGGACAAAAGTCCAAACTACTTAGAGTATGACGTGTTCTATCTAAAGTTACAAAGAAAAAAATCAGTGAAAACAATCTCTAAATTATCAAGAAAATATTTTATGTGTGTCAGCAGCTAGTTTTTTGTGTGTGTGACTTGGTGTTGGGGACTGAGAGGGTCTTTCTAATCACAGAAAACTTGCTTAAATGTAGATAAGAATCAGTATAGGTGAGTGGCACTAGGATGCAAAGCTCGAAATCAGAGTTGTGTCAGGTACCAGAGAGGGCTGAAAGGTTTCCCCAGGTGCCAATTCTGATTGGTTGAAGTATCATTGTTTTTGTTCGTCAGTCGCTCAGTTCTGTCTGACTCTGTGACCCCATAGACTGCAGCACACCAGGCTTCCCTGTCCTTCACTGTCTCCCAGAGTTTGCTCAAACTTATGTCTACTGATGATGCTGTCCAACCATCTCATTCTTTGTCATCATTCCATTCTCCTCTTGCTCTCAATCTTTCCCAGCATCAGGGTCTTTTCCAATGAGTTGGCACTTTGCATCAGGTGGCCAAAGTATTGGAGCTTCAGCACCAGTCCTTCCAATTAATAGTCAGGGTTGATTTCCTTTAGGATTGACTGGGTTGATCTCCTTGCTGTCCAAGGGACTCGCAGGAGTCATCTCCAGCACCACAATTCAAAAGCATCAATTCTTCAGTGTTCAGACTTCTTTATGGTCCAACTCTCAACCGTACATGACTACTGGAAAAACCACAACTTTGACTATAAGGACCTTTGTCGGCAAAGTGATGTTTCTGCTTTTTAATACACTGTCTAGATATGTTATAGCTTTTTTCCCAACGAGCAATCATCTGTTACTTTCATGGCTGCAGTCACCATCCACAATGATTTTGGAGCCCAGGAAAATAATATCTGACACTATTTCCACTTTTCCCCTATCTCTTTGCCATGAAGCGATAGAACAAAATGCCATTATCTTAATTTTTTGAATGCTGAGTTTTAAGACAGATTTTTTCACCCACATCAAGAGGCTCTTGAGTTCCTCTTCACTTTCTGCCATAAGGGTGGTGTCACCTGAATATCTGAGGTTGATATTTCTCCCAGTAATCTTGATTCCAGCTTGTGATTCATCCAGCCCAGCATTTTGCTTGAGGTACTCTGCATACAAGTTAAATAAAAAGGGTGATAATATACAGTCTTGAAGTATCCCTTTTCCAATTTTGAACCAGTTCACAGTTTCATGTCCGGTTCTATCTGTTGCTTCTTGATCTGCATATAGGTATCTCAGGAGACAGACAAAGTGGTCTGGTATTCCCTTAAGAATTTTATCCACGTTTAGAATAATACTGTTAATAATAGCTAACATATATTTAGCACTTCTTACAAACATTCCTTAAGCACTTTGAAAGCTTGCTTGCTTAGTTACTCAGTTATGGCCTAGTCTGTGTGAACCCATGGATTGTAGCCCGCCACTCTCCTCTCTCCACGGGATTTTTTAGGCAAGAACACCAGAGGGGGTTTCCATTTCCTCCTTCAAGGGGTCTTCCTGACTCAGGGGTCGAACCCGTGTCTACTCTGTCTCCCTCTTGGCAGGGTTCTTTACCTGCTAAGCCATCAAGGAAGTCTGCTTAAACATTTTATATTGTTTAATTAGCTACTAATAGCTGTAAGAGGCAAGTGGTTGTATTGCCATTATATTTCCATTTTGCAGATGAGAACACTGTGCAATCATTTATTCAATATCTTCCAAGGGATAAGCTCTCCAGGTTTCTACAGCTGGTAAGTGGAGGAACTGGGATTTGGTCTTGATTCTTCTCACAAGGATAGAGTTGAATGCCATGACTGACTAGAAAAGAGAGGAAGGTCATTTGCCATCCTTGCATTCTGGTCTTTTTGCTATCTTTCAGTCACCTTCCATCTCCTTTCACAGCCAGTCAAATTAAACACCTTTCTGCTCGCCCTCTGCTGGCTTTTACTGGTGCTCTGAAATTCAGTTCAGGTATTGCTTCTTGCAGAAAGTCTTCTCTGATCTCATTAAGAATTGGTCTTCCTTCTTTCTTACAGTGAACGTGCCTCACTTGTAATGTAAAACTTTTTATTTTGAACTGTGATGCCTTAAATTTAACTTAAAATGAGCTAAAAGCCAGGTTTCACATAGTATTTTTGTTGAATGAATGAGACTTGATTCCTTCCCTTATTTCTGTTGCACAATACTTATGTAGTCTTCTAAAAGTTACCTGCATAGGAGTTGTTGCTGTTGTTATTCAGTTCGCCAGTTGTGTCTGACTCCTTGTGGGATAGCAGTTGAACCACATGGAATGGAATCACAGAAGTTGAACACATGGAATTTCCAGTTTTGCTATTCTTTTATCAGTTTGGAACTTCTAAACATTTTATTCAGTAAAAATTATGCTTATGTTTTCTATTGTATGTATACATATGGTGTTTACTTTCATAAATCTTTCTCTCTCCTTTGTGGCTAAGCTTGCTAAGTGTGGTATCTCCATTTAAAGAATTAACTTGTTGGAAGGGGCCCATGGGGTCTGTATTAATAATGTTTTATTTCTTAAGGTGGGGAGGTATAGATGGGCATTACACATTTTAAGTATGAAATAATATATAAAACATTATAAGGAATATTTATAAATCTTTATAGATAATATATTTGTCACCCTGCTTATTTAACTTATATGCAGAGTTCAGTTCAGTTCAGTTCAGTCACTCAGTCGTGTCTGACACTTTGTGACACCATGAACCACAGCACGCCAGGCCTCCCTGTCCATCACCAACTCCCGGAGTCCACCCAAACTCATGTCCCTTGTGTCGGTGATGCCATCCAAACATCTCATCCTCTGTCATCCTCTTCTCCTCCAGCCCTCAATCTTTCCAAGCACCAGAGTATTTTCAAATGAGTCAGCTCTTCACACCAGGTGGCCAAAGTATTGGATTTTCAGCTTCAACATCAGTTCTTCCAATGAATACCCAGGACTGATCTCCTTTAGAATGGACTGGTTGGATCTCCTTGCAGTCCAAGGAACTCTCAAGAGTCTTCTCCAACACCACAGTTCAAAAGCATCAATTCTTCGGTGCTCAGCTTTCTTTATAGTCTAACTCTCACATCCATACATGACCACTGGAAAAACCATAGCCTTGACTAGACGGACCTTTGTTGACAAATTTAATGTCTCCGCTTTTTAATATGCTGTCTAGGTTGGTCATAACTTTCCTTCCAAGGAGTAAGCGCCTTTTAATTTCATGGCTGCAATCACAATCTGCAGCAATTTTGGAGCCAAGAAAAATAAAGTCTGACACTGTTTCCAGTGTTTCCCCATCTATCTGCCATGAAGTGATGGGACCAGATGCCATGATCTTAGTTTTCTGAATGTTGAGCTTTAAGCCAACTTTTCCACTCTCCTCTTTCATCAAGAGGCTCTTTAGTTCTTCTTCACTTTCTTCCATAAGGTGGTGTCATCTGCATATCTGAGGTTATTGATATTTCTCCCAGCAATCTTGATTCCAGCTTCTGCTTCCTCCAGCCCAGCATTTCTCATGATGTACTCTGCATATAAGTTAAATAAGCAGGGTGACAACATACAGCCTTGGCGTACTCCTTTTCCTGTTTGGAACCAGTCTGTTGGTCCATGTCCAGTTCTAACTGTTGCTTCCTGACCTGCACACAGGTTTCTCAAGAGGCAGGTCAGGTGGTCTGGTATTCCCATCTCTTTCAGAATTTTCCACAGTTTATTGTGACCACACAATCAAAGGCTTTGGCATAGTCAATAAAGCAGAAATAAATGTTTTTCTGGAACTCTTCTTGCTTTTTTGATGATCCAGTGGATGTTGGCAATTTGATCTCTGGTTCCTCTGCTTTTTCTAACACCAGCTTGAACATCTGGAAGTTCACAGTTCACGTATTGCTGAAGCCTGGCTTGGAGAATTTTAAGCATCACTTTACTAGTGTGTGAGATGAATGCAATTGTGCAGTAGTTTGAGCATTTTTTGTCATTGCCTTTCTTTGGGATTGGAATGAAAACTGACCTTTTCCAGTCCTGCGGCCACTGCTGAGTTTTCCAAATTTGCTGGCATATTGAGTGCAGCACTTTCGCAGCATCATCTTTCATGATTTGAAATAGCTCAACTGGAATTCCATCACCTCCACTAGCTTTGTTCATAGTGATGCTTCCTAAGGCCCACTTGACTTCACCTTCTGGGATGTCTGGCTCTAGGTGAGTGATCTCACCATCGTGATTATCTGGTCATGAATATCTTTTTTTGTACAGTTCTTCTGTGTATTCTTGCCACCTCTTCTTAAAATCTTCTGCTTCTGTTAGGTCCATACCATTTTTGTCCTTTATTGAGCCCATCTTTGCATGAAATTTTCCCTTGGTATCTCTAATTTTCTTGACAAGATCTCTAGTTTTTCTCATTCTATTGTTTTCTTTTATTTCTTTGCACTGATCACTGAGGAAGGTTTTTGTTTTTTGGTTTGTTTTTTTTTTAATCTCTCTTTGCTGTTCTTTGGAACTCTGCATTCAAATGGATATATCTTTCCTTTTCTCCTTTGCTTTTTGCTTCCCTTCTTTTCACATCTATTTGTAACGCTTCCTCAGACAACCATTTTGCTTTTTTGCATTTCTTTTGGGGATCGTCTTGAGTCCTGTCTCCTGTACAGTGTCACGAACCTCCATCCATAGTTCATCAGGCACTCTATCAGATCTAGTCCCTTAAATCTATTTCTCACTTCCACTGTAGAGTCATAAGGGATTTGATTTAGGTCATACCTGAATGGCCTAGTGGTTTTCTCCACTTTCTTCAA
Organism: Cervus elaphus; assembly: GCF_910594005.1. NCBI lineage: Eukaryota > Metazoa > Chordata > Mammalia > Artiodactyla > Cervidae > Cervus > Cervus elaphus. The sequence continues at coordinate 81,134,808 of NC_057833.1, forward strand.
TTTCAGTCTGTATTTGGCAATAAGGAGTTCATGATCCGAGCCACAGTCAGCTCCCAGTCTTGTTTTTGCTGACTGTATAGAGCTTCTCCATGTTTGGCTATGAAGAATATAATCAATCTGATTTCAGTGTTGACCATCTGGTGATGTCCATGTGTAGAGTTTTCTCTTGTGTTGTTGGAAGAGGGTGTTTGCTATGACCAATGCGTTCTCTTGGCAGAACTATATTAGCCTTTGCCTTGCTTTATTCTGTACTCCAAGGCCAAATTGCCTGCTAGTCCAGGTGTTTCTTGACTTCCTACTTTTGTATTTCAGTCCCCTATAATGAACAGGACATCTTTTTTGGGTGTTAGTTCTAGAAGGTCTTGTAGGTCTTCATAGAAATGTTCAAGTTCAGCTTCTTCAGCAATTACTGGTCAGGGCATAGATTTGGGTTACCATGATACTGAATGGTTTGCCTTGGAAACGAACTGAGATCATTTTGTTGTTTTTGAGATTGTATCCAAGTACTGCATTTCAGGCTCTTTTGTTGACTATGACGGCTACTCCATTTCTTCTAAGGGATTCCTGCCCACAGTAGTACATCATGCAAAATGCCAAGCTGGATGAAGCACAAGCTGGAATCAAGATTGCTGGGAGAAATATCAATAATCTCAGATACACAGATGACACCACCCTTATGACAGAAAACAAAGAAGAACTAAAGAGCCTGTTGATGAAAGTCAAAGAGAAGAATGAAAAAGCTGGCTTAAAACTCAACATTCAGAAAACTAAGATCATGGCATCTGGTCCCATCACTTCATGGCAGATAGATGGGGAAGCAATGGGAACAGTGACAGACTTTATATTTTGGGTTCCAAAATCACTGCAGATGGTGACTGCAGCCATGAAATTAAGAGATGTTTGCTCCTTGGAAGAAAAGCTATGACCAACCTAGACAGCATTTTAAAAAGCAGAGATATTGCCAAGAAAGTTTCGTCTAGGCAAAGCTATGCTTTTTCCAGTAGTCATGTATGGTTGTTAGAGTTGGACTATAAAGAAAGCTGAGTGCTGAAGAATTGACGCTTTTGAATTGTGGTGTTGGAGAAGACTCTTGAGAGTGCCTTGGACTGCAAGGAGATCAAACCAGTCCATCCTAAAGGAAATTAGTCCTGAATATTCATTGGAAGGACTGATGCTGAAGCTGAAACTCCAATACTTTGGCCACCTGATGCGAAGAACTGACTCACTGGAAAAGACCCTGATGCTGGAAAATATTGAGAGCAAGAGGAGAAGGGGCAATAGAGGATGAGATGGTTGGATGGCATCGTCAACTCAGTGGACATGAGTTTGAGCAAACTTATGGCTATTGTGACGGACAGGGAAGCCTGGCATACTGTAGTCCACAGGGTCACAAAGAGTCAGACATGACTAGCGACTAAACTGAACTGAACTGACAGATAATATAAAGATGTAAAGAATGTAAACTTATCTTAAAATGTCCACTGTTTTAGGCTAAATCTACATACTTTTACACTAGAAAGTGGAAAAAAAGGTAGCAGCTATTAAAACAAAGATACACAGACAGAAAATGGTTATCCTGGCTAGATTTATATGATAGGGACTAGAATCTTGGATAATCAGTGGGTCTTCATGAATGAAATAAATGAAGTTTAGAGAAGCTATTTATTGCTAGAGAGATGAAAACATAATTAGCAATCATAAAGCAGTCCTGTGGAGGTTCTGATTATCATGGAGCAATGGGTGGATTTTTGGAGACTTGGCTGTTTATATCTAATCTTTTTCTTTTCTTTTCAAATATACCTAAATCTCCTACTAAGCAATTTTGTGCTGGGGAAATGGGGAAGGGGGATTGCATAAGCTAATGCCTGATTTATATCAGATACTAACATTTCCATTTCCTGAGACAGAATAGCCAGGTTATACCTGTGAGGCAAACAGACAGAAACAGAAAATGAATGACAGCCTGGGTGTTCCTTTTTATCCCCCCAATTTTTGTCCTCCAGCAAGAATTTCTTTTGTTTCTTGATGCATCTTTTTGAAATGATGATATTCACAAGATAAAATAAATGCTTTTTTCTAGTTAAAAATTTAAATTACTGATGCTAGTTAAATATCAGTGAAAATTGTCCTTATTTTACCCAGTGGATAAAGCTACAAGTTTATGAGGTGAGAAAAATTTCTCCTCCATTTAATTCTGTGAAATATATTTTTAAAAGTGTCAGAGCAGAAGGAAGTTAGATTTCAGACTTACACATCGGATTCCATATTTCTAATGTGGCAAATCAAGTCATTTTTGAGCAAGATGGCTGTTATTGGCAGAGTGTTCTGAGGGTACCTCACTAATTCAGTTAAAAACTAGGTCATATTCCACTACAGCAAATATCACTCCATAGAAAAACTGTGCAACAACAGGTTTCCAAGGTCCAGGCACTAATCATTTTATGTCACAAAATATAAGAATTTGGTAAAATCTCAATAAAGAGAATTGAGACTCTTTCAGAATACCTTAAAATGGACTCACCTTCATTTCATGGCATTTCATTCATATCATGGCAAACTAAACTAATAGCAGAGCTTGAGAGTTTGAGATGTTCTGTAACAGAAGATACAATGTAGATTCAAGTTTAACTAGAGTTGGCTTCAGAATTGTTACAGGAGAGAGCCTAGAGGAAGTTTGTGGTGCCACCAGGTAATCTGTGCTTTCACCAGGACTCCAGGTGGTTCTGTTGCAAGTCTTGGGAAAAGCCTCAGAGAATAACTCTCAGTAATGCTCAAATAGAAATCTGCTTTTAGTTAAGAAGGACACAAAACAAGTCAAGATAGCACCAGAGATTTCATCAGTTTGTAGTGGTTGTCAAAAGGTAATAGTTTCTTTGGGGGCAATATTTACTTAATCAACTGGAATTAAACCTAGTTGTGAACCTGGCTTTTAGATTTAGTCCACTAAATAGTCTTTGGAATATTTATTACCTATGAATTATTTTTTGGTTTTAAAAAAATCTGTTCTCACAAATTATCTGGAAGCTTTCCCTCTGTTTCCAGTCTTTACGTCCTTAGTGATCTGTGTTGCAGAGTTGATTTCCCTTGTTAAAAAATGAGTCCCTCAATCTAGCAGCTTATATAGGTATTCTCAAGCATGGCTGGATACAAATCACCAGTGGAACTTTTTAAACCTATTGTTGCCCAGGCTCCACTCCTCACTCCAATCAAAATCTCTAGGCACAGGATTCCCCCCCGCCCAAATCTACTTCCTTAAAAGCACTACTGTCTTTTCATTTTGTTTTTAGCTTTCTTTGCTGTGCAAAAACTTTTAAGTTTAATTAGGTCCCATTTGTTTATTTTTGTTTTTATTACCATTTTGACAGATGAATGGATGAAGAAGTAGTACAGGTAGGTACAATGGAATATTATTTAGCTGTTAAAAGGAATTAATTTGAGTCACTTCTAGTGAGATGGATGAACTTAGAGTCTGTTACACAGAGTGAAATAAGTCAGAAAGAGAAAAACAAATATCATATATTAATGCATATAGATGGAATCTAGAAAAATAGTACTGAGGAACCTATTTGCAGGGCAGGGACAGAGGGGCAGACATAGAGAACAAACTTGTAGCCACAGCAGGGGAAGGGGAGGGTGGAATGAACTGAGAGAGTAGGACTGAAACATTTACATTACCATATATAAAACAGATAGCTAGTGGGAAGTTGCTATATAACACACGGAGCTCAACTCAGGGCTCTGTGACAACCTAGAGCAGTCGGAGGGATATTCAGGAGGGAGGGGACATATGGATACTTAACGACTGATTGACATTGTTGTATGGCAGAAACTAACAAAACATTGTAAAGCAATTATCCTCCAATTAAAAAAAAAAAAAAGTGTTACTGTATACCCAAGCTTGAGAACCACTGGTTTAAAGATAGCAAAATAAACTTTCAAACATATTCTTCTTAGTTGTTTACTCTTGCCGCAGCCAGAACCATTGCTGCGCTAGATTCAGTGCATTCTTGTAACTCGGAGTTTTGTGCTATGCTATCTCTGATAGAGTCACTGGTGAACAATAGCTGAGATTATTAAGCAGGCTTCACTTCTGGGGCTGATAAGCCAGAGGCCCAAGATATACCGACAAGGATAGAAGTTTTCTCTAAGTGACATTTTGATCACCTTGAGGAGCAGTGAGAGAAAACTGCTGAAGCAGTGTCACACCACCTGGCCTGCAGTAGGAAGAAGGTTTTGGAGACTGTAGCACTTAGACCTTTGAATCACACTGGTACGCTATTGGGGAATAGAACTATGCTGAACAACAAATAGTCTAGCCAGTCTGAAAATACTCAGATTTAGGTCAAGTTTGAGAGATGACAGAGGCACTGGGCTTCCTGATTCCCAGACTCTGGGATTACTGACAGAAGTCTATCTGGGCAATTTCAAAGTTTCCTAAGATAGGATATTACAAACTCTCTGGCTTATATTGGATAGTTCCTGACCTGAATTTTCCAAGGAGCTGCAGCAATTAGCTCCCTGGATTTTATTCCTACAATGCTTCTTCCCGAGTTTGCCTGTGTATTTCTGTTACTGACTGCAAATTTCCAAAAAGCAGGAACCATTTATGCTGATTCTCTGGACAAGAATACAGCACAGTGACACATGTCCAATACTTCAGGATGATTTAATGTTCTCAATGAGGAGCGTCCACCAAATTAGTTACTGCCCCATGGAACAAAGATGGGTGATGTTCAAATCAAACATGCCTTCCCTCAGCCTGTGCCCAAACTACAAGCGTCACCAGAACACCCCTTGTTCAGTCAGTCACTGGAATGCTTTATCAGTTGAGGAAGGAAGAGGTTTTGAAACTTCTAGATAACATGGAGCAGGGGGTTATAACCATCATTTTTAGACAAGTGCCTTTAAAATCTTGCTACCCAAAGCGTGGTCCTCAGACCAGGAGCATCATCACTGTATAGAGATTGTTAGGCAGAATTTCAAGTGCCCGTCTCAGGCTTACAGGATCAGAATCCGCTTTTTAATAAGATGCCCAGGTCATTCTTGTTCATATTTAGAATTTGAGATATCAATAGATCTAGTAATTGATCAATCTAGCACCAATCAGCGCCCCAAACAGAGATTCAGCCCTTTGTACCCGCCTCTCACCCGATCCACTCTGTAGCAACCGAACCCCCGGAGACATCGGAACGGGTGCTGCCGAGGGCAGCTTGGTGATTGGCTAGTCAGACCACGTGACCTGCGCTGGCCCTCCCGTGCTAGTGGATTGGCTCTCGCGGACGCTGACGGACGGGGCGGGGGCGGGCCAAAGCCAGGTCGAAGGGGCGCGCGCGGTGGCGCGGAGGGGCGAGAACGCGAATGCGCGTGCGCGAGCGGCGGGGCTCTTTCCCCGAGCCGTCGGAGGGAGCGGGAGCGCTTCTCCCGAGGTAAGAGCTGCCGCGGGGCGGGCTCCCTGCCCCTCTGCGGCCGATTGCGGGCGAGCGGGGCGGGGGGAAGTCTGAGGTCCGCCTGCCCGGGGAGCCTCACTTGGGAGAGGATGCAGACCCAGGCTCAGTCGTCTCCCTCGGTGCCTCGGTTTCCCTTTTCTGCCCGCTAATGCATCTCCCCATCCTCCTCACCGCGGTGCCGGGTCCACCCGAGGGGAGTTGCCCACCTGGTAGCCTCGCCTTCGCCTTTGTTTCTCTCCCGGAGGGATGCTGGTACCGGCCCCCTCCCCAGGTAAAGGATGAAGGGTGGTGGGGCGGGGACGTCTTCGGCGCAAGACCTGGCCTAGAGCCGGGAAGAAGATGGCTTTAATGCAGTGGGACCTGTCACATGTGAGAATGAAGAAAAAAAAATGTAGTGTCACTTTGGCCAAGCCACGGGACTCGAACTAATCCGGCGGAGGCGGCGGCGACCAAAGCCGTATTCCTGGCGCAGCCGTGCGGGCGGGGGTGGGGGCAGGACCCGCGGGCCAGCCCAGGTGCGCCGGTGGAAGGCTTCTCCCGACCTGCCTGGAGCTCTCACCCCAGAGTTGCACCGAAACGCTTTTAGCCTGCAGAACGGATCAAGAGATTCGTAAAGAGAAGGGAAAAAAAAAATATTTTAAAAGCCGCTGGGCACTGGCGGAGAAGGTCTAAGTGAGAGGCTACAATGAGAAATTACAGCGAAACTGGTGGCTGGTAGTTGTGAGGGGGAAGATCCCCGCAGTGAACTGCAGAGCAGACCATCACACGGAGATTCTCCTTCAAGAAAACCTAATATATATATATATATATTTTTTTTTTTTTGCCGGGGGGGGGGGTGGTTATCTCTGTAAACTGAGGTTTTTCTGGGCTGCCGAATCAAGTAATGACTTATTTTTAGCATGTTAATGGGTGCTAGGGAGAAAGGAAGGCAGGTTACACCCGTTTAGATCTCCTTAATTCTTTCAAAAGTGCGTGTTTAAAGAAGGCCTTTGGATGCCAAAAGCTGAGTGTGTGTGTGTGTGTGTGTGTGTGTGTGTGTGAGAGAGAGAGAGAGAGAGAGAGAGTGGTTTGGGGGGTGGGGGAGATGTCTCGTTGAAGTCATACTTTACAAAAGGCATCCTCTGCCTCTTTCCTTCTCAATTTCCCTAGACCTGAAATAGCAAGAGCATACTGTACAGCTCATAACAAAGTATGAAAAGTCCCTTCAGTTTTCCACTAGTTAATTTATTAGATATACCTGTTAGTTTGCTTGGTACGGAATGGTTTAAACTATCATTAGGAAGATTTTTACTGTATTTTGGAATTCCACTATAATTCATTTACAACTTATTCTGGTAGGAAATGGACAAGGATCTGTCTACCTGATTCCTCAGAGACATCCTGACAGGGGTTCCAAGGCTTTTTATTACTCTTACCTTCCCCATACAAAGTTTTGTTTCTTTAGGAAACGGTGTGATTTTTTTTTCAAACACCTCAGACACACTGCATGCCTGTGAAATGCCCAAACGTGTTAAGAAATCGATTTACTTGGCAAGTTCAAACTAACTAAAGAAGGGACACTTAAATTTGTTAGGGGGAATCAGAATTAACATCAACTGTAGCAGATCAACTTTTGGTGGTTTTCTGGGGTGAGCAAAAGTAAAAGAAAAGGTGTTGCAAAGCTTGTTGGGAATGTAACAAATGACCTCATAAAGTAAAATATAGATTGTCACCTGACAGATTGGTACATAAAGCAAATTAGAGTAATTTTAGAACTTGTCAGTGATTTGTTTCTAGCTGGTATCCATGGGGAGAGGAAGGAATTCTGAGGCTGGGGTGGGGAGTACAGTTTGAAAAGATATATGCTTTTGTGTTTAGAGAGAAAATGTCGCTTTTGTTATATAAACTACACAAAGGACATGCAGTGTTTATGTTTAGTCTGTGAACAGGAGGCAAGGGTTTTGGAAAGGTTGAAAAACACTTATTAGGTTAAACAAGGGAAAGCAGAAAGATTGGCAGGCTTAGTTCATCTTAAGGGAAGCAGTGACCTACAGGACAAGGTTTATTCTCTGATTCAGTAAAAGCCCACTTAGGTTGCTTCCAAAGCAACAACAAAATCATTTCCTTTCTGTCGTTTCTGTCCCTGGGTCAGGGAGGGAAGAGTGAATGAGAGATTAGACTCTGACCTGCATGCCTAAGCAGTATTGTCCTTTGAGCAGGATCTGTGTCACACTGTGTAAATCTAAGAGCCGTCACATTGATAGAGGTCTGAGCACCTCCCCTGGACTCTTGCTGTAAGATGGAGTGGGATAACATTGCCACAGGTGGCAGCAAGGTGAGATCATCTGATACGGAAGCCCTAGGGTGAAGAGAGCTAGGAAGTGTTTAATTCAGTGAAGCTCTGCCTCTGGAGCTTTGAGAAGGCAGAGCTGCCTCTCTACTGGCTTGACTGGCTGGGTTTTCTACGGCTTCCCAAGGAACTGCCCTTCACGATGGGAGCTCCTGTGGATTTCTGTGTCTCAGGTTGTAAGCATCAGTTATGCTTGTAATGTGCTCTAGAAAAGGAAGGCTCACAGAAACACAAATCTAGGCTGCCGTTCTTTCAGGCATGTCAAACGCAGGCTTCCAGAAAACAAGTTATGCCCTCCCTACCAGTAGATGGCACTGCTGTCTCTGGGAATTCCTGGAGGAGATGAAACACGAGCTGGCAAACCAGTGATGTGCAGCCTCTGGTCTAGAAGATTTTGAAAGGCTGTGTCAGTTCCCAAAGAAAATCCTTTAAAAAAGGAAAAAAAAAAAGTTATGAAAGCCAGAAATATTGATACAGAGTAGGAATGATGGTTGTGGGGGTTAAGAATGGGTGCCATTACTTTGCTGGCTGTGTGTGGGAGATGGAGAGGGTAAGCTGACAAGCATTGGAGCACAGGTTTTGAAAGCCCTTGCATACATATTGTTGGCTAATTGAAAATGAGGTTGAATTCATGATTCAATCAAATTTCCCAACAACTTCCTAGTGTCTACCTCTTTGCTTATAAAACTTGTCTGTACACATGGATGGGACTATGGAAATACACATGTAACTTTTAAACCTAATCAATAACCAATAATTATGTATCTGAAGATAGTGGTGAGAGTATTAGTAAAAATAATGCTCATGCTTACTATATTTTAGGGCTGTCCACAATAGTAGGTCAAAGTTATTCTGAATCAGTTTCTTGTAAAACTTAAAAATTCCTAACAAGTATTCTACAATTTTAAGATTTTATTAGCGATTCACATCCTGAACTTTGGTTTTATTGACCTTATTAGCCAGGGTTTGTTCATTTATTCCCCTCTTTTGAACTACCTTTTCTTTCATTTTTTAAAAAATAATTGACTGTTTTTGATATGAATTTTGTAGCCATATATTTGAAGGAGGTGATACTGTTGCTAGTGAGATTACTGTGCGTATGAGCTTTGACCCTTCTGGAGGCATAGAACTCTGCTCCTGCTCATCACCCGAATCACCTGCTTCCTCATGCTGTCCCTATGCTATGGCTCAGCTTTTTGGAGTTTATTTCCACCTCTCTTCAAGTGAACTCATGAGCTGATTTTTATTACCAATGCCAAATCCTAAAATCTTGCTGACGCTGGACAGCAGTAGTCACAACAGTTTGCTAACATTACCTCATTATGTGACCTCAAATACATTTCTTTGCCTTTCTGAACCTCAGTTTTCTCACCTGGGTCACTGGAATTGGGTGAGATGTGATGCATGTCTCTTGAAAAAAAAAAATCCTTTCTAAGTCAAAATTCTATGGCCAGCTGATTCTCATAAAGTGTCAATATTTCTGAATCCCCTGAAAAATTCTTATCTAAAAGGTATTTTCATGCAGTGAACCTAGAGCAAAAAGAAATCCCACTAATACTTCTTCTCAGAGAATCCTAATAATTCAGAGTTGTAAGAAACCTTAGGGATGGTTTTGCTTGACCTTCTCATTTTATAGACAAAGAGTTTCACCTCAGAGCTGAGTGATTTGACCAAGCTAACAGAACTAGAGAATGGTAGAAAACTGGGACCCAACCTCATGTCAGTCCTGCCTTTTCCAGTGCTGAATTTCTTCACCTGCCATCAGTACACAGAAGATGCTGTGTCTACAGGGCTGGAGCCAAGAAAATTCTGGGTAATTCCTTAAAGTAGGGTTTTTAAACCGCAGCATGAATAGTATTGTGTTGGGCAGAAATTCAAGGCCTGACTTCTTTTTTGCACCTCATTTTTTTCTTCACTGACTGTTCTTGAGTAGTATTCTTTACTATACATCCTTGTGTTTTTTTTAACTTTCCTGCAGAAGAAAAAAAACTTTCTTCATCCTAGAAGAGTCATTCCCCAATCAGATGTTTTTAAATTGGGTCCATGGCAAAAATAAGAATTTTTATTTTCCATACATACACACTGAGTCATTGCTTGAAAAACTTGGTCTGCCCTGTGACCCGCTTCCCTTTGGACATGTGAGATATAACTTTGGTGGTGATCACTGTTTCGAAGAACATTTGCTTGAAAAACTTGGTCTGCCCTGTGACCCACTTCCCTTACATTCAGTATGATGGTGGTCCATGTTGTTGAATGCGTCCTTCTGGTACCTTTTTAGATTTGGGCCAGAGCAGCCATTTACTCTCACTTTAGCAGAAGAAAAATAATTACCTTTTCTTCTTCAGCAGCTTATCAATTGAATTTTTATAATAACAGAAGAAAAAGTCCAATTTCTGTACTCTGATTCCAGCACACTGAGTTAGTATGAGATTTGAGGGACATTGTTGACTTCTGAGTTTGTTTCCTTGTCTGGAAAATAAGAGGGGAAAGCAGTGACCACTTAAATTCTTTCTAGTTCTGAAATCTTGTGACTCTTTGAAATTTTACCTGGTATCCTGAAAATGGGGATTTTATGTATAATCAAAGTTGGTGCCAGTTCTTTGTATCTGCAGATCACTTTGTGGTATACAAAAATATTCTCTAATTTTTAAAATCTCTTTTGTACTTCAAGTGTGGTCAAAGAACAACATCTGGGAGTTTGCAACTCAGCATTTTGTCAAGATACCCAGGAGCTATGCTTGCTGTTTTGTCTCATTTTTGAGTTTCACATTGACGCATAGGTCAATGAGGGAAGCAGAGTATTTCACAGATGAGGAAACCAGATCTCAGAGTCATTAAGAAACTAAGTCAGATTTACTGTTAGTGTCTCACCCAGAACTCCATACTCTAAACCTAATATCTTCTTTGTTGGGCTGGAGTCAGGCTTGTGTGATACTGATTATTAGCTACCCAGCAACCCATGGATTTAGGTGTGGCTGTGTAACTAAGTGGAAGTGGAAAAGTATTGTGGTCCATTTCTAGGGAAAAAAGAAACAAAAAGAGAGCACCCATGCAAGTTCCTCCGTGCTATTTTATACTCCTTGTAGGCTGGAATGGAGAGGGTCCCTATGAGATCTTGGGATGCTGTGTTAAAGGATGGCAGGACTTTTGTCAGCCTGGCTGCCTGGATTGCTGTTAAGGGAGACGGTTCAATTGTCCAGTATGTATATAGGAACAAGAAATAAGCTTTTATTGAGCTTAAACCATTGTATATGTTTGGGTTTATGTGTTAAGTACTGATAGTTAGCCCATGCTAGCAAATTCATTTGAGGAGCAGTGGCTTGGAACTTGAAGTTATGGATCTTCTGGCCTAATGTATTCATTCATTCATTTTTCATCTTTGGTAGTTGGTGATCGATTGGTTGTGATCCACCATGCAGAAGTGAGTGATGAAAGGCAACAGAGCTGATGGGTCATGAGGATGTAAGTGCATTTGAAGGCTCTCACACCCTCTACTCCAGGGTAAGTCAAAGGCATTCTTTGCCATTGTTGTTCTGGTTTTACTCTTGTCTTAACTGAGTAAGACAAGATCCCCTCTTGGCATCAGTGCAGTGGGGTGCCCTATCTGTGAAAGTTTCCCAAAGCCTTTAGTGATTCAGGTCATAAACACTGTTAAGATCAGCACTTACAAAGCTAAAACTATGGTCAAGGTGATGGGATAGAATCTGCATGGGAATATCTCAACATAAGAATTTTTTAGTGAGTTTGTATGGGGCTTGATTTACATAGAGGGTGAGGGTGTTGCTGGGCCTTCCTGAGAAGGGAACTAGACCTGAGTGCTGTTTTCCTGTAGCTATATCATATTGTTATCTCTGCTGACACAGATTCCCCTCTCTCAGCACCCTACTCTTCCATGGATCACTTTCCTTAACTTTTCCTGCATTAATCACTTTTTTTTGGGGGGAGATGGGAAACTGCTTACCAGAGAGTTGATGATTTCCAATTTGGTAGATAATAGCGGTAGCAAAGCACATCGTTCTGCCCATGCCATTTTATTTTATCCAGTGTCACTGAAAGTCACATGCCCATTCCCTCCTCATCTGTTTGCAGTCCTTAGTGCAATGGATGTAGGCACCAGGAGCATTATAACTAAAGCTGCTTTGGATTTTCATCTGTCGTGAAGATTTTGAGACCAAAAGGAGATTTGGTGTGCCCTTCTCAGAGGCAGTGGAGGGCTGAGAGGGAGAAGTGAAAAGGACATCCCATCCTTTCTGAGGTCTCTGGCTTTTAGAGCTTAAACTAAAACCAGACTCACTAAAGAGAAAATAATAATTAATACAAATCTAAGCAGAGCTAAGAATGGTTAGGAAAAAGGGGGACAGGAGGTTATATTTAGAAAAAAAGTACTCAGCTGAGAAACTGGATGGAGGATTGTTTTTAAGCATCTTAGTTCAATACTGTGGAGTCCTTGCTGATAATGTCCCATTACCCATGCTCAGACAGAGGGCACCCAGTAAGGCTAATGTCCTTCTGTGCCTCACGTGGCTCAGTAATGAGTACAATTTACTGAACAAAATAGACAATTAGGAGCTGCAGATCTCTGGAGATTCCCGTAAGCATGCATCATTACAGCTCTGGAGTGATGCATGTGCTTAGAGATAAGCAAAGCAGAGGACAGGGAGCTGTAGGGCACATCAACAACTGAAGAATCCAGGTGAGCATCCAGACACAGACCCCAGCTCAGCGCCTGGGGGTCACTAAGGAAAGGGCCTGGGCTCTGCTAAACTTTGTCATTAGAGGAAAGGAGCCAGACTTTGCCAGCTTTCCTCATTTTCCTCTGTGGCGCCAAAAACATAGCATGACAGAAATAGCACTCAACTGGTATGTTTCCATGTAAATGCTGTATGAGGATCAAATTACAGAGGGAGCCATTCTTTATTGATTAGGAGCCAAAGAAACTAGTGCTGGAGATGCCAGAGGATCAGGGGTTCTCATCCTCAGCACCATGGGCATGCTGAGCCTGGTGAATCTTTGTTGCGGGCTATCCTGTGCATCGAGGCATGTTCAGCAACATCCTTGGCCTCTACCCTCTGGATGCCTGTGGTTTCCCCGACCCCCACCGCAATCGCTACAATCAAAAGTGTCTCCAGACATTGCCAAGTGTGCCCTGGGGGAAAAACTGCCCCTGGTTGAGAGCCACTGCGGGAGGTGATTTAATTTTGCTCTTGAGTTTCTCTGGGAGGGCATTTCAGTAACTTAGCCTCATCATGCTAGTTTCCCTACCTGTAAAATAGACACAGTGTTTCTAAGTCAGTAGCCTAAAGAAGGGCTGTATGAAGCACTGTGTGATTACTTGAGAGCTCTATGAATGCTAATAAGTACCTGTCTCCTCAAATATCCAGGACCCAGGGATCACTCTTAATCCTTATGAAGGCAGTAGCTGAGGAGGAGGGGAGTTTGAAGGGTCAGTGGTGTGGGAAATGATGCATAGTGCCAGACTGATTTCACTTGAAGCTTTCATATTTAGTTCATTTCAACAATATACTCTTGATAAAGGCTTTTTTTTTTTTTTTAAGGGAAAAATGGGAGAGTGGAGGAGAGAGAAATAAGCTTTTAGCAGAGCAGTCCAGGAAATTGCTTTTAACTAGGGATGGGAGATTGCGGTAATCTCTTAGAGTGACTCATATAATTAGTGCTAAGTTGCTTCAGTCATGTCTGATTCTTTGCGACCCTGTGCAGTGTAGCCCACCAAGCTCCTCTATCCATGGGGATTGTCCAGGCAAGAATATTGGAGTGGGTTGCCATGCCCTCCTTCAGGGGATTTTCCTGACTCAGGGATTGAACTTGAGTCTCTCCTAAGTCTTCTGCATTGGCAGGTGGGGTCTTTGTCACTAGCACCACCTAGTGAGGGGAAGTCACTAGGACATAAAGTCACCAAAGGACATAAAGGAGTAACCCTCCCAAAGAAAAATATCCTCCCAAATTACTACGGATCCTAGAGCAGATTTTGTGAGTAATACAACAAATACCAGAGAGTGTTTGAGGAAATCTGTTTTTATTCTATAGCTTTTCCATCTTTTTCTTCTCTGCTTTGAAAGTATAGAAAAGGGGTTGTCTTCAACCCATGCCCTTTGAATGATACATAAAATGTTTTAGGATCACGGTTGTTCTGCTCATCTTCTAGAACTGTACTGGAATGGTGAAAAGGGCTATCACCCTGGCTTGGGCCTGAAGTAGTCATGTTATTTTACTAGAAAATCTCAGTTTAGGAAGAGCAAGTGCAGGGATTAGATGTAAACTGTCCCGGCAGGTTTGAGTTCAGCCTTGCTGAGGTGTTGGTCTCTGTACTTACTAGATACACTCAGCAAACTTGCACCAAGACCATATTGACATAGGCACGGTGTGGACAGAGCGTGGCCATCATCGGGGAGTTCTGGTGGACAGCACTGCTTTAGACTATAAAGACTCTGTTTATCAGAAATCCATACTTGTAGTGACAGTGTGCGTACTTGTTATAACAAGACCTCCCCTCATTTAAAACAGAACTGTGTTTTGGACTTCTCCATCCTGGGTCACTTTTCAGTCTGTGAGAGGACCTTGCTGAACTTTTTGGCTTGCTGTAGCACCTGTCACAGAAAGTGCCATGAGCCTGTCTCTCTGACATAACTGAGTGCACTGCCTCAAAAATATTTGTGCTTTAATCCCAGGCTGCTGAGCTGTCTCTTTCCATTTGGTGTCTCCACACCCTGACCCTCGGTGGTGAAGCTTGTTTGTGCAGGATGTCTCTTTTGATACTGCCTAGAGCTTCACACAGGGTCTGGGACAGATGGTGAGAGTTTTCACCTTCCTTCCTTCCAAGCCCCAGCGTGGCTCAGAAGAGTGTTTCATAAGAAGGCATTAGTTCACAAGCTTAAGCTCTGAGGCGTTATCCCCTAAAGAATTAGTTTGTAAAGTAGTATAGGACATATTTAGTAGTTAAGCCCTTTAGCAACATGGAAGAATTTTCAGGTGATATTATCTCTCACTAGTACCAATATTAGTGGCTCTGAAACTATCATAATTAGAACAAATGAAAAGATGTAGAAATAAAGACGTATTTTAAAAGATGTAATTTAAATCTAACTGAGCCCAAGACTGTTTTGCATGGTAGAAGGAATGAGAGCAGAGGGTTTGCGTGCCATGAGTTGTGTTGCAGGAGACAAGGCATGGAGATGGCTGGGCTGAGATGATGCTCGGATGGCCTTCACTGACCGCGCCTCTCCTGTCTGTGTGGTGCTGATCCTCGTATTGCCCTCCTCTCTTCACTTTGTGTTTCTGTTCTGCTTTGGTCTGCTTGGAGTGTTGGAGGGGTCTTAGTGTTTCTCACAGGAGGTGCTCTTAGCATTTTGATAGAATGACTCATCCTTGTGTGAACCTTTGCTGTCCATTATAGGACATAGAGCATCCCTAGTCATTGAATGCTTGTATTACTCTGACCAAGTCATCAAGTCAGCCAACAAAGCCCCCTGTATTTCTAAATATGGCCTCTGATTGAGAATCGCTGGCTGCTAGAGCCTTGGGGGGCTTTAGAAAGGGGGAGTAATTAGAGTTGCAGAAGGTGCAGGTGCTCGAAGGGGCTGGCTCATTAATTTCTGACCTGACCTGACCTATTCCCAGTGCTGGAACTGCTTTGGGAGCCAATATTATTCTATAGAGACCAGAAGAATCAGGTTTTGCCAGTGGAAAACTTGGTCCCTAAACCTCAAAATCAACCCAGAAGTCATAGGGGGGACGTCTGTCAGTGCCACACAGGGTGGAGAGAATACTGAGGCTCCCAGAGCATGCTGGTTTTTATTCTTGACTGAGAGAAAAAATGCAGCAAGGGAGATTTAAAGACAATCCAAGAGAAAGGGGTTTTGCCAGCCATTTCTTTTCTTTCTCTGTGATTACAAAAACTGGCAAAGTAGCCCTAAATTTGTGAGGTTATTGTAGACTCTCAGATGGGAAATCTGAGGTTGTTTTATAGTTAGTAAAGAGAAAAAAAAAAAAAAAAACAACACTTTCAGATGTCTTACTGTGGGGCATCTATAAATGTCTCTGATTACAAGAACAGAAGCTCATTCAAGTTACCTTAAGAAATGGCAGGCTTAAGTAAAGATACATGGGAAAATAAAACAAATGTCAGACGTGTGGCAAGTTGTGGGTAATCCCAGAGGTCTTTCAGGATGAGAAAGAGCCGTCATGTGGCCAGACCTCATGGCGACAGGAACTAACTCAGGACCAGGAAGATTATTGCCTGATCTGTTGCAGCTCCAGGGTGTGTCTGCACCAACAGTGCTTGATCAGTCTGCATTCTACTTCTCCACCATTTACATGGCTCAGGATTCCTGTTTTGGCTTCTCTACTCATGTCTTCCTGTCCCTACAACCTAACTGATGGCTGTGTATGGACCAAGAAGGAAAAGAATATGATAATTCTGTAGTAACTATCAGCCCTCTGGTTATAGAGTTCCTTCTCCCAGGCAGTCTTAGAGGTACTGATGCCCTCTCTTGGTCCACACAGCGGTGGCCTGGGTCTTCTTGCCTCAATAAAGACTGTGGTTTCTCTGGAAGGGAGCAGTGGTAGGGTCAAAAGAATGTGAGACCTCTCTTGTGTAAGGACACTGAATTCTCAACTCTTAGAATCAACATAAACAGTGTTTGTGGGTTATGTATATAATAAAGAATTGAAAGATTACTTTTGAAGCCTCTGCATTCAGTAGCAATTATGAAAAAGCCTGAATTCGTTTTTTTAGGAGACTGGCTGCATCCCAGAGCAGAATGGTAGGGAAATTGCTGGGCTAGATGATTGGGAAATCAGCAGTTGTATTTTCCATATGGATATTTTATTTTTTTTGCATCTGTCAAATGTGATTCTCTCAACCACCCATGTATCTTGTAGGAATAATGGCTAGGTAGCTGTCTAAATGTTGAAAGACATTTTGACATCTCTGACAAGTGTTATTCAACAGCTGGGTTTGTAAAATTCCAGTTCTGGCAAAGTAAAATAATTTGGCTTATTACTCCAGAAATAAATTCCATATAGATGGTGTCATTTTGGGAATTACTACCTTAAAGGCAGACTTTAAAATGTTTTGTGTTGTAGTGTGTTCTGTTTATTTACCCTCAGTCTTGGAGAGCTAGTTTCATTTGAGCTAATGCTTGAATATGACTTTACAAGGGAGTGCATCCTCATATTTGCAGAAGGCTCTGTCCTTATTTATGATTCTCTGATAGGGTAAGATGATGGTCCTGGCTTCATGGGCCCTCACAGCTGTGAAGGGCATGCTCTGTGACATCATACACAGCCCAGTGGCTCACTGAATTCATTTAAGGCTCTTACTCTTCTCAAGTAGCTGGAGCATGGGAGTGACACATAGAGAGTTAGTATTTCCTTAGCTGCAACTTCTGTTGAAAGCAGCAAAAGAGAAGTTCATTGGGGCTTCTGCAACTGCTAGTTGAGGAAAGAATGTAGGCTGTTACTGAAAGATGATTGGGATCAGCTTTCTCACTCAGCTGCTCGAAGGAGCAGAGATGAATTTTTTGCTTTAGTTTCTCTTCTTACTCTGGGAAGATCCCTATCCCCTGTATGGAATTTTTTTAACGAGAAGGGAAAAATAGAGAATTGTATCCAATACATTTTAAAATACATGATTGTATTTCTTCTGAAGAGGAAGATTTGTGTATAGTAACCATATATCACCAGATTAAAATCTTCAATTTTAATTTTAAAGAAATTCTAATCTTACAGTATAAACCAAAGATAAAGTCAAATTTTTGCATATATAATTTATTTTTTATAAAAATAAAACAAAATTATGTTTGTTCTCATAGAATCAGGAACTAATATGCAGCTCTTACATGAAGATTCTGTAGCGATGGTAAAGACACCTGCTCTCTCCAAGGTGTAAAGAGATGAAAGATGCCTGAGAGTCCCAGGTCCTGAATCCTGGGATTTTGTCCTACTCTAGGCCACTCCCTAGATAAGTGTTGGAGGATAAGTGTGATAAATGGACACAGATGATTAAGGGGAGGGCTGAAACCTCCAGCTTCGGTGAAGTGTCCTGTGCTTCCCATGAGCCACAGGAGGAGTAGATCCTACCCAGGCCTTTCCCTCCTGAGCCCATTGTTGAATCCTGGCCTTAGCCTTTCTAGGAAACAAAACTATGGCTGAAGTAATATCCTCAAACATGATTTCTTATTAGCATGTCCCTTTTAAAAGAAGCTTCCTGGACGAGGACGAAGGCAGACAGATGCATGCTTCCCTTAGCTGTCAAAAGCTGTCTCCTTTCTATTGGAAAGTGAAAGTGAAAGTTGCTCTGTCTTGTCCGACTCTTTGCGACCCCATGGACTATACAGTCCATGGAATTCTCCAGGCCAGAATACAGGAGTGGCTAGCCTTTCCCTTCTGCACGGGATGTTCCTAACCCAGGAATTGAACGCAGGTCTCCCACATTGCAGGCAGCTAAGCCAGAACGCTTATTAGATCACTTCTGAAATTTTTAATTACTGCCATTAGTAAAATATTTTCTAGACATGAAGCAATAGGACATTAATAGAGACCCCCAATTAGTGTCTTTTAATTTGAGAGCCCCAAATCCCATGTTAATATGGTACTAGACTTCAGCTTCTTGTTCCTTCTGGTGTTTCTCTAAATGCATTTCCATCTTTTCCCTCCTCCCACTAACTGTGTTATCTAGTTTAGATCCTTTGGTCTGTTTACCCCCTTTCTTACATCTTTCTTGATTTCCAAAGTCCTGTGATTCCCAGCAGCCTGAAGGACAGTGTGCTTCTTAACTAGGCCTAAAGACAATCTGCACTATGACTCCAACTTACTGTCTGACTTTCTACTCTTTCTCTTCACAAACTGCTCCTTACTCAGACTGGTCCTTGGTCCAGTTGTCTATTCTGTGCATAGAATGCCCTTTCTTTCCAGTGACCATATCTGTTTGGTAGCATTGAAAACCTTTGTCCCATTAGATAGATGTGCTTTTTCATCTTTTCTCTATCAGATTTTAGAAAGGCGACTTTGGGAAAAATATTTAATTTCTCTCAACCTCAATTTTCTTATTTGCAAGAAGGGACTCAAAATAGCCCCCTTATAGGATGCTTGTGAACGTAGTACCATGTCCTCGCTTCTGACTGCCCAGCACAGAGCTGTGTGTGTAGGCTAATCATGTGCACTTGCTGATGAAGTTACTGATCAGATTTGCCCAGCTGATCTGGATCACATTTCTTGATTAGCCATCCTCTTCCTGCAACTGCCACACCTTCTGTAACCACGTTTCTTCTCCAGTACTCCTGACTTGATCAGTAAGCACCTGAAAATATATGCTCCTAGGGTATGACAGAAAGGGGACCCTCCCACACTATTGGTGGGAATGTAAATTGGTGCAGACACTGTGTAAAACAGTATTGGAGCTTCTTTAAACTACAAATACAGTAGCTATATGACCCAGCAATCTCACTCCTGGGCATATATCCAGAAAAGACAAAAACTCTAATTGGGCTTCTCTGGTGACTCAGTGGTAAAGAATGCGCCTACAGTGCAGGAGACATGAGAGACACAGGTTTGATCCCTGGGTTCGGAAGATCCCCTTGAAGAAGGGAATGGCAACTCACTCCAGTCTTCTTGCCTGGAGAACTCCATGGACAGAGGAGCCTTGTGGGCTACAGTCCATGGGATTGTAAAGAGTTGGACATTACTGATCAGTTAACAACTTTTCTTTCTTTTTTTCTAATTTGAAATGATACATGCACCCCAGTGTTCATAGTGGAACTGTTTACAATAGCCAAGACATGGAAACAGCCTAAATGTCCATCAACAGATGAATGGATAAAGACAGTGTAGTGTCTTTACTACACACACACACACAAATACAGTGGAATATTATTCAGCCATAAAGAGAATGAAATAATACCACTGGCAGCCCTGTGGGTGGATCTAGAGATTGTCATATTGAATGAAGTAAGTCAGAAAAGACACATATCATATGATATTGTATGTGGAGTCTAGAAAAAAGTACAAACGAACCAACTTACAAAACAGAAATAGACTCACAAACATAGATAACAAACTTACAGTTATCAAAGAGAAAATGGGAAAGAGGGATAAATTAGGAATTTGGGATTAACAGATACACACTACTATATATAAAATAGATAAAGATGTTGCTGTGATTTATGTCAGAGTGTTCTGCCTATGTTT
The DNA here is from genome assembly GCF_910594005.1 of Cervus elaphus. Lineage (NCBI taxonomy): Eukaryota > Metazoa > Chordata > Mammalia > Artiodactyla > Cervidae > Cervus > Cervus elaphus. The sequence goes on from NC_057833.1 coordinate 81,154,788, forward strand.
TCCTCTAGGAGTTTTATAGTGTCAAGTCTCATAGTACCATTTGCTAAAGACATTGTCTTTCTAGCATTGTATAGTCTTGCTTCATTTGTCTTAGATTTGTCTTAGATTAGTTGGCCATAGGTACATGGGCCTATTTCTGGGCTTTCTATCCCATTCCATTGATACATATTTCTATTTTTGTGCCAGTACCATACTGTTTTGATGAATGTAGCTTGGTAGTATAGTCTGAAGTCAGACAGCCTGATTTTTCCAGCTGCATTTTTCTTTTCTCAAGATTTCTTTGGCTGTTTGGGGGTCTTTTGATCCATCTCCCAGAATAATGAAAAGAAAAACAAAAATAAACAAATGGGGCCTACTTAAACTCAAAAGCTTTTGCATAGCAAAGGAAACGATAAACAGAATGAAAAGACAATTCACAGATTGGGAGAAAATATTTGCAAATGATATGATCAATAAAGGATTAGTCTCTAAAATTTATAAACAGCTATTATGTCACTTAATGGCATCAAAACAAACAACACACTCAAAAATGGACAGGAGGCCTAAATAGATATTTCTCCAAAGAAGACATATGGATGGCCAACAGCTGCATGAGAAGATGTTCAACATCATTAATTATTAGAGAAATGCAAATCAAAACTACAATGAGGTATCAACTCACACCTGCCAGAATGGTTATCATCACAAAATCCACAAATAATAAATGCTGGAGAGGGTATGAATAGAAGGGAACCCTCCTACACTGTTGGTGGGAATGTAAATTGGTACAGCCACTGTGGAGAACAACATGGAGGTTCCTTGAACTAAAAATAGAGCTACCATATGACCCTGCAATCCCAGTCCTGGACAAAAGCATGGAGAAAAGCCTGGTCTGAAAGGATACATGCACCCCAATGTTTATGGCAGTACTGTTTACAATTGCTAAAGCATGGGAGCAACCTAAATGACCATCAACATATGAATGGATAAAGAGAATGTGGTACATAAATACAATGGAATTTTACTTAGCCATTAAAAAGAATGAAATAATGCCATTTGCAGCATCATGGATAGACCTAGAAAGTGTCATACTGAGTGAAGTAAGTCAAACAGAGAAGGAGAAATATTGTATGACATCCCTTATATGTGGAAACTAAAAAGAAAGGGTACAAATGAACTTACAAAACAGAAAGAGACTCACAGACTTATAAAACTTATGGTTGCCAGGGGAAAGGGATAGTTAGGGAATTTGGGATGGTCGTGTACACACTGCTATATTTAAAATGGTATAACCAACATGGACCTATTGCATAGCACATGTCACTCTGCTCAGTGTTATGTGGCAGCTTAGATAGGAGGGAGGTTTGGGAGAGAATGGATACATGTGTATGTAGGGCTGAATCCCTTCACTTTTCCCCTGAAATGATCACAATATTGGCTACACCCCAATACAAAATAAAAAATTCAAAAGTAAAAAAAAAAAAAACAAAACAAGGACTTATAGTATAGCACAGGAGACTGTGTACAGTATCTTGCAATAGCCTATAATAAAAAAGAATCTAAAAAATAATATGTGTGTATGTGTGTTAGTGTGGTCATTCATATCCGACTCTTTGTGACCCCATGGAGAGGCTCTTCTGTCAATGGGATTTCCCAGACAGGAATATTGGAGCAGGTTGCCCTTTCCTCCAGGGGATCGAACTTGTGTCTTCTGCATTGCAGGTGGATTCTTTACCACTGAATCACTTCTGTATATATAGCTGAATCACTTTGCTGAACACCTTAAACATTGTGAATCAAGTCTATGTCAATAAAAATAAATAAATGAAAATGAAAAAAAAAATGATTGAATAAACATGTTACTTTGGGAAAAAAGGATACTGTTCTTCCTGCACCTGTTATGGTGAAAATTATCCTGGACCTTCATAATGTCCTAATTTATCTCCCACATTAGAAATTGAAGGCAGTTTTAGGGTCACTCCATGCAACCTGAGCACTGGTTCATTATCTTCATAGTTGATTCCTTTTATGTATAGTGAGATTATCATGAAGATCAATGGTATGATTATAGCTGTCATGAGAAGTTATACCTCTTTGAAACAAAGTTTTCCCAGGCCCAACCAACAGGCTTTTTATTCCAAACATCATTTAATAAAATGCAACATGACACTAACAGGATTGCTTGTACAAACACTTGGAGTTCATTTAGGCACACTCTGCCCTATATTGATTCTCAATTATAGCATGTTTAGCATGAATAAACCTGCTGGTGTTCTCAAACAATGGTAATGCTGTCTTGGCAGTTCTGCCCTTCTGACTGTGGAGCTGAAAGCATATCAGTGTTTCTTTTGTTCACTCTTTTTAAATTATGGTTTTCTACCTCTTGCTCAAGTGATTTAAGCCATACTTTAGGCTTATAAATTGTAGTTTTTAAAGCATATCTCTTTCTGGCCCTTCTCACTCTTTCCTTTATTTCTGCATTTTTCTTATTGTATCATGGACAAAATAAGACTGAAAATTTTTTTTTCTACTCAAGGTAAGAAAAATTTAAATACTTGTATTGCTTTTCTGGAGAAGGCAATGGCAACCCACACCAGTACTCTTGCCTGGAAAATCCCATGGATGGAAGAGCCTGGTTGGCTGCAGTCCATGGGGTCGCGAAGAGTCGGACACGGCTGAGCGACTTCATTTTCACTTTTCACTTTCATGCATTGTTGAAGGAAATGGCAACCCACTCCAGTGTTCTTGCCTGGAGAATCCCAGGGATGGCGGAGCCTGGTGGGCTGCCGTCTATGGGGTCGCACAGAGTCGGACACGACTGAAGCGCCTTAGTAGCAGCAGCAGCAGTATTGCTTTTCTGGTTTGAGATTCCTTTTTTAGTTATTAGCATTGGCTGCAATTTCGTATATACTTGTGGGTCTCTCACTGCATTTATTTTGTCTCTTTTCTTGCTTGTTTTTCAAAAAAAATTTATTGGTGCATAGTTGATTTGCAATGATGTGTTACTTTCAGGTGTACAACAAAGTGATTCAATCATTCTTTTCAAATTCTTCTCCAATATTGGTTATTATATGATATTGATTAGAGTTCCCTGTTCTATATAGTTGTTGTTGTTGCTCAGTTGCTTAGTCGTGTCAATTCTTTGTGACTCCATGGACGCCAGGCTTCCCTGTGCTTCACCATCTCGCGGAGTTTGCTCAAACTCATGTCCATTGAGTTGATGATGCCATCCAACCATCTCACCCTCTGTCACCTCCTTCTCCTCCCCTTAATCTTTCCCAGCATCAGGATCTTTTCCAATGTGTCAGCTCTTCACATTAGGTGGCTGAAGTGCTGGCGCTTCAGCTTCAGCATCAGTCTTTCCAATGAATATACAGGTTTGGTTTCTTTTAGGATTGACTGGTTTGATCACCTTGCTGTCCAAAGGACTCTCAAGAGTCTTCTCCAGTACCACAGTTTGAAAGCATCAATTTTTTACCTCTCTGCCTTCTTTATGGTCCAACTCTCACATATATATGTGACTACTGGAAAAACCGTCACTCTGACTATATAGACTTTTATCTCTGTTTTTTTTTTTTAATACGCTGTCTAGGTTTGTCACTGCTTTTCTTCCAAGGAGCAAGCGTCTTTTAATACTACATAGTAGTTCATTAATGCTATATAGTAGGTCCTTGTTAGTTATCTAGTTTACATATAGTAGTGTGTATATATTAATCCCAGTCTCCTAATTTGTTATTTCCCCTATGTTTCCCCTTTGGTAACCACAAATTTAATTTGATTTTGAGATCTGTGAATATGTCTCTATTTTGTAAATAAGTTCATTTGTATCATTTTTCTTTTAGATATAACCAATGTCATATGACATTTGTCTTTCTCTGTCTGACTTACTTCACTTAGTATGATAATCTCCAGGTCCATCCATGTTGCTGCAAATAAATGGCATTATTTCATTATTTTGATAGCTGAATAATATTCTATTGTGTATGTATATATATGTGTGTGTGTGTGTATATATATATACACACACACCACACCTTCTTAATGGACACTTAGGTTGCTTCCCTGCGTGGCTATTGCTGCCATGAACATTGGGGTGGATGTATCCTTTTGAAGCATGTTTTCTCTGGATATATGCCCAGGAATGGGATTGCAGGGTCATATGGCAGTTTTATTTTTAATTTCTTAAGGAACCTCCATACTGTTCCCATAGTGGCTATTACCAATTTACATTCCCACCAACAGTGTAAGAGGGTTCCCTTTTCTCCACACCCTCTCCAGCATTTATTTTTGTGGATTTTGATGATAGCCATCTGACCAGTGTAAAGTAATGCCTCATTGTAATTTTGATTTGCATTTCTTTAATAATTAGTTGGGGCTTCTCAGTTGGCTCAGTAGTAAAGAATCCACCTGCCAATGCAGGAGATGCAGGTTCGATCCCTGGTTTGGAAAGATCCCCTAGTGTAGGAAATGGCAACCTACTCCATCCAGTATTCTTGCCCAGAAATTCCACAGAGGAGGCTGGTGGGCTACAATCCATAGGGTTGCAAAGAGTCAGACAAGACTGAGCACACATGCAGGCAGTCAGTAATTAGTGATGTTAAGCATCTTCTCATGTGGCTTTTGGCCACCTGTCTGTTTTCTTTGCAGAAGTGTCTATTTAAATCTGCCCATTTTTTTAATTGGGTTGTTTGATTTTGAGCTGCATGAGCTATATGGGAGAAAATATTTGCTTGAATTTATTGATGAGAGGTATAAGTAGAACTGCATGGATATTTCTGCATTCTTTGGTGATATGAGCAGTGACTCACTGAACCCTTAACAATTGTCTAAATTTTGTGGGTTTTCTCTCTTTTTACCTTAGACTTTTGAGGGAAATTTGTAAAAATCCATGAGAATATTTGTGGTATGAAAGGATCCATTACAGTATACAGTCGGTCCTTCATATCCAAGGTTCTGCATCCACGATTCAATAAACTGTAGATCGAAGATATTTGAGAAAAAAAGTTACACAAAGTTCCAAAAAAAGGAAAACTTGAATTTGCTGCACACTGGCAACTATTTACATAGTGTTTACATTGCATTTATAACAATTTAGATAGTATTTACATTATGTTAGGTAACATAAGTAATCTAGAGATTACTTTAACACTGATGTTTTATATAAGGGGCTGGAGCACCTGCAACTTTCAGTATCTACTGGGGAATTAGCTGGGTCCAATTCCTCAGCAGATACCTACAGACGATTGAATTTTTCTTTCCAGATCCTCTTTTTGAAGAAGATTTGTGATAGAATTGTTTGTTTGTTTGGGGTTTGGGGGACTCATAATCAGAAAGGTTATCTAGTGTAACTTCTTTGAATGGAGAGATATTTTAGGCATGCAGCAGGAGCCTCCCACCCTCTTCTCTCCATGAGCACTGATGGAGGGAGTGCGTGTGTGTGTGTGTTTAGGGTGATGGAAAGGGAGGGTGGTGACAATAAACTGGGAGACTCTGTTGCATGAAGTTGCTTGTTAATCCTCCTGAAGGGGAAAAACCAGTGTCTCGGCCATGCGTTCTTCCTCACAGAGTTGTTCATAGTTGGAGGAAGCAAGAAATATACAGCCTATAATCAAGCTGGATTTTCTTTTAAGCTGTTGATTTTGAGTTTTTTTAAATTATGGGCACCGGGGTGAGAACAGCAATGGGAAGATGAGGTGTACAGCAGCTGATACGTGGCCACTTTGTGCCTTGTGTTAGGTTGAGTCTCCTACTCTTTCTTCAGTTTTAAATAAACGTCTCAATTTCCTGCCTGTGAGCTAATGAGAACTTTCTCCTACTGGAAGCTCTCCCCTGTTCCCTCAGAATTTAGGAAGAAGAGCAGATGGGATTAGATCTTGCCTTGGGAGGATGATAGCCCCACTGTGGGTTTGTTCCTGAGGAAGGAAAAAGAACTCGCATCTTAAAGTACTTCCGGGCACATCCTGCTCGCGCCCTCAGAATCACAACTCTGAGGTGTGCTCTCTGCCACAGCCTGTCTGCCTGGGTTTCCCGCTTTGCAGCTGGGCAGACCACTAAGTGTTGGGGCTCATCCCTTGTGTCCACCACCTTTCTTCCCAGGGTGGAAAAGACGGGAGAGGGGTAATCCTCAGGGGCGAGAGGCCCAACAAGAAGAGACCAAGAAGTACCAAGGGCAACATCCTGATTCCCAGTCCCACTCCAGGCCTTCCTGTTCATCTAGCTTTGCTTCTTTGGGCATTACAATTTGAGGCCACATTTTGGAACTAGGAGACTTTGTTACTAATGGGAATTGTTTTCCTCATTTACTTATTTGTCTCTGGAGTTAGACAATGAGGTCTCCTCAAGCGTGGACCCTGCCAGGAACTTCTTGTGCATTCTTTGCATGACCTACCCTACAGGAGGCACATGGGTAGGCTTTCAAAATAGGGAGATTTCATGGCCTTAATAGTTTGTAGCCTATCTTATTCATTCCCGTATGTGTGTGTGTGTGTGTGTGTGTGTGTGTGTGTGTGTTAGTTGCTCAGCTGAGTCTGACTCTTTGTGACCCCATGGACTATATGCCACCAGCCTCTTCTATCCAAAAAATTCTCTGAGCAAAAATACTGGAGTGGGTAGTCATTCCCTTCTCCAGGGGATCTTTATGACCCAGGAATTGAGTCTGGGTTTTCTGCAATGCAGGCAGATTTTTTACTGTCTGAGCCACCAGGGGAGCTTCATTACCATTTTAATGTATTTTTTCAATGTCCACTTGCTTGTTTCTCTCTGGAATAGCATTTATTTTTCCAGGTGGGTGAAAGTCTGAATGCCTCCAAAGCTATCTGCAGTAGGATTGATTTGGTCATATCAGACTTCATCTGTTGTTGAGCTGAATTTTACTTCTCTCTTGTAACCCTGTGTCAGGAACATGAGCCTCACTTTTTACTTTAGAGGCTTCCTTAACTACCAGAAGATGGAAAGGCTGGAGTTCTTTTCCATCAGGTCTCACTTAAATTGTCTGTGTGGTTACAGAGGAGTCAGTTCACTTCTGTGTGGTGTACTTTAATAATTAAGAGTCCATCCAGCTCCTCTTAGTCATATCACTTACTCTGTTATTTTTGTTTTCATTTAAGTTGTCCTATTGCTTTGTCCTAGTTGTTAAATGTAGTCTTTTTTCCTTAGCCAAACCCATTTCTTTGAAGGGCAGGGACAAGACCTATTTCTCATGCATCCTTGGCTATCCTTTTTCTCCCTATAGACCAAGCGTAAGACTCTATTCAAATTAGATGATCCATAAGTGTTTTAACCTAATTAAACCCAAGCATTTATAGAATTCAATAGGAAGAAATGCCTTTAATACATTAAGATCTAAGCACATCTTAGAGGTCTTCTGGTCCACCTCTTTCTTGGATCAGTTTATTGATTGAGTTATTTCTTATTTCATCCTTCCTTTCTTCCCTCTATTTTGTGCCAGGCACTGCGTAAGGAGCAGGAGATCTGAGGTGAATATAGAGGTGGAGCTTACCGTCAAGTGGAGAGGATAGGCAATGAACAGCTGATTAAATCTGAAAGCTCTAAGTACTGGGAACTCCAGAAGCCCACCACTGGGAGCTGCCTTAGGGTCCAGGGAGGCTTTTGTGAGAATGTAAGGTTTAAACTGGGGATCCATCAACACAGAGAAAGGAAGTGACTTGCCCAAAGCCGGTCGGTAGCTCCTGTGTAGCAGAGGTCAGCCTGTAACCCAGGTTTCTACCCAGATTTCTTAGCAGAGGTTTGCCTGTAACCCACGTTTATTCCTCTGAATTTTGTGACAATTCTGTGAAAACCCTCATTGTTAAAGTACTTTGATCTTCTGAATTTCATTGAGTACATTCATTGAGTACATACCATTTAGCTATTATATGAATAGATTACATTTTGATGAGAAAGCCTTATGTATATTTTCCTTCCTTGCCACATGTGAAGCAATATACAATGTTTTAGTATCTTCTTTTCTTCTGGAGTACTTACTGGCTCGCCTTCTATTACGTTCTCTTGATCCTGTGATAACTTATCTCCTTCATAACTTTTAAGTTTTATTTAATTTCCCCTAACTTATTAGGAGATTTTAAATTTTATTCTACAGGGTATTAAAAATTAAGGACTCAGGAATTATAGAAATTGAGAATGGCTAAAAGATAAGTGATAATAAGAATTTAATAAAAATTTCAAAATAAACTTCAGGGGCTCTCTGAGATGATCCCAAGAAGTTGGAAAGGGATCTTTTTACCAGTTTTTCTTAACTCTTCAAAGCTCATTACATATGTGAGCTTGGCCAGAGATGGCAACTGGCAAATCCTAAAGAGAACTCTTCACATATTTACTCACAAGTGTTTTTGTGTAAGATGCATGGGAAGAAGACCAAGGCACTGGGAATGAAGTCCTTGAGAAGAAAGATATTAGAAAGGGGCCCACTTAACCTATAGATATAGTGAGTACTTTGAAAATTTATCATCCCATGGTAGTTTGCAGATAAATGCATAAAATATGATTTCCACAAGATCGCATATCAGGTTAATGAAGGCTTGAAATGTGTGACATTATCTGCAAAATGTTTACATTTAAAGACTTTTTTTCTGGGTGGTTCTGGTTTCATCAGAAATCTCAAACAGGGTTCTCATCACAAAATGGTTAAGAATAATGGTGCTAGCAGAAAATACTGATTTTAAAAAGTTTGGAGTGATAGAATCTTTCTATATGTGTCATGAATATCAGAAATTGTTTAAAAAATTATTCATTCATAGTATAATAAAACTTATACATGACAAAAATCACTATAAACAAGATTTACAGATGTGACTAACTGAAATATTTAGAGCATGTTTATTATTAATGTCTCTAACATGCAAATAGAAATACATTTGCAGTGTGTTTCAACAGCTTAATGGTGTTGGCAAGAGTGAGGACCTCTGGAGGACTTGGGTCTGTGTTGTTATAACTTGTTAGTTGGTTGGGTCTCTGTTGTTACAACCTTTGTTTCATAGCATAGATGCATTCACAGGAATACCCATTGCAGGTTTGTATTTGATAAGAAAAACTAGAAATAACCTAAGTATCCATTAGTAGGAGTCTTGTCACTAAATAATGATACATGTCTACCATGGAATACTATATAGCCATTAAAAGTGACCCAATTCTGAACAGAAAGTCCAGAAATGAAGCCACATGTGTATGGTCACTTAATCTTTGACAAAAGAGGCAAGGATGTATAATGGGAAAGGACAGCCTCTTCAAAAAACAATGTCAAGAAAACTGAACAGCTTTTTTGACATGCTCAAGAGTCAAACTGGACTTTTTACTCATGCTATGTGCAAAAATAAATTCAAATGAATTAAAGACTGAAATATAAGACCTGAAGCCAAAAAAACGCTAGAAGAAAACATAGGCAGTATTACCAGTATGTCTTTTGATCTGCCTCCTCAGGCAAGAGAAACAAAAGCCACAGTAAACAAATTGGACTAGATCAAACTCATGGCTTCCCTGGTGGCTTAGGCGGTAAAGAATCTGCCTGCAATGCAGGAGACCCAGATTCGATCCTTGAGTTGGGAAAATCCCCTGGAGAAGGGAATGGCAATCCACTCCGATATTCTTGCCTAGAGAATTCCATGAACAGAGGAGCCTGGCAGGCTACAGTCCATGGCATTGCAAAGAGTCAAACATGACTGAGTGACTCACACAACACAACAACAAAACTCAAAAGCTTTCCTCTGTGAAGGAAACTATTAACAAAATGAAAAGACAGACTACTGAATGGGAGAAGATGTTTGTAAGTAATATATCCTATAAGGGGATTAATATCCAAAATATACAGCGAATTTATACAACTCAACATAAAAAATAAAACAAAAAGCTTTCTTAAAAAATGGACAGATCTGATTGGAGACTTTTCTAAAAAAGCCATATAGATGGCCAACAGAAATATGAAAAGATGCTCAACATCACTAATCATCAGGGAAATGAAAAATGGAAATCACAAAACCTCACACTGATGACAGTCAGAATGACTGTCATCAAAAAGGCAGCAAGGAACAAGTATTGGCCAGGATGTGGAGAAAGGGGAACCCTTGTACACTGTTGGTAAGACTATAAATTGGTGCAGTCACTATGAAAAATAGTATGAAGGTTTCTTTAAAATCTATACTTATCATATGATCCAGAAATTCTACTCATGGGTATATATCCAAAGGAAACGAAAACATTAATTCAAAATTCCAACCACGGCCCTGCAGGATGGCTCCCAGAAAGAAGGGCGGCGAGAAGAAGGGCCGGTCCGCCATCACCGAGGTGGTGACAAGAGAATACACCATCAGCGTTCACAAGCGCATCCATGGAGTGAGTTTCAAGAAGCGTGCCCCTAGGGCACTCAAAGAAATCCGGAAGTTTGCCATGAAGGAGATGGGAACTCCAGACGTGCGCATCGACACCATGCTCAACAAAGCCGTCTGGGCCAAAGGAATTAGGAATGTCCCATACCGGATCCGTGTGTGGTTGTCCAGAAAACGTAATGAAGACAAAGACTCGCCAAACAAGCTCTACACTCTGGTTAGCTACGTGCCCGTCACCACCTTCAAAAATCTACAGACAGTCAATGTGGACAAGAACTAATTGCTGATGGTCCAATAAAGTTATTGAACTGCCAAAAAAAAAAAAGATACATGCACCCTGATGTTCATAGCAGCATTATTTATGATAGCCAAGACATGGAAGTAATTGAAATGTCCACTAATAGTTGAATGGGTAAAAAAGACACATATACATACACATAATGGAATATTATTCAGCCATAAAAATGGAATCTTGTCATTTGTGATAAGATGAATGGACCTAGAAAATGTTATGCTAAGTGAAATAGGTGAGAGAAAGACAAATACTGTGTGATTTCACTTATATTTAGAGTCTTAAAAAAAATGAACAAATCATTTGGAAACAGAGTCATAGATACAGAGAATAAACTTTATGGTCCCCAATGGGAGGAAGGTGGCAGGGTAAGTGAAATAGGTGAGGGAGATTAATAGGTCCAAACTTCCAACTATAAAATGAGTCATGGGGATGAAATGTACAGCATGGGGAATATTGTCAATAAAATTGTAATCACTTTGTATGGTGACAGAGGGTAACTAGTCTCATTGTGGAGATAATTTTGTAATGTATAAAAATATCAAATCACTATGTTCTAACATAACTAATGTAGTATAGTATGTAAATTACACTTCAATTAAAAAATACTTTATTTTTATGGGAAGCTATCTGGCAAATTAGTAAATTAAATTTAGGTTAAAATAATTATGATCACAGGAAAACTTAAGTAATGTGAGTCCATTTATATAAAATTGTTTTTATATATGTACTTGAGCAGAAAGGGCTTCCCCTTTCTGGCTCAGTGGGTAAAGAATCTGCGTGTGGTGCAGGAGATACAGGAGACACAAGTTTGATCCCTGGGTCAGGAAGATACCTGGAGGGGAAAATAACGACCCACTTCAGCATTCTTGCCTAAAAAATCCTACTGACAGAAGAGCCTGATGGGCTACAGTCCCAAGGGTTGCAAAGACACAACTGAGCGACTAAGCACTTGGGCAGAAGGACTATTGAATAACATCTCAGTAGTGTTTTTTTCCAAGTGATTTTATTTTGTAATTTTTCTGTGTAATTTATATGCTTGTACAATGAGCATGCCTCATTAAAATTCCTAACAATATTTAAAACCTGCTTGATCCTAATGATCAAGTGTTTGTAGCACCATCTCAACAAGATAGCATGTTGGTGGGTGGAAAGGACTGGGCGTTGTTTTTATAGAACATCTATTAAGTTCAACTTTATATATACCCAGGCATTAAGTGATAAGGATACAAATGAGTGTCTTTGTGCCTAGGAACTTAAAGTCTAGAATAATTCTAAAATGACATGTTATTCAGTAGGTATGCAGTTCATTGGCCTGGAATATATAAGTATCTGCATAGGAGAGCTTTTACGATGGATGGCATGTGTATTCAAATTTGTCATTTTACCTTGAATGTTTACCCACATGTGAAAGGAAAATCAGTGAGTGCTTCACTTTGAAAGAGATATTTGACACAATTTTATGGACCTCCAGAATCATTTAAGTGAATGTTGCTACTAGTTTTGACACTTAACTTTTAAAAGGAACTAGCAATTTCTTTCATTGGCTTCTTTAGGTATCGTAACCACCCACAATTTAAATCATGGACCCTGAGTCTTCTTCATGGCAGTGCTGGAAAATCAGGATGTGTATTCTAGGTGAAAAGGTCATTTATTCACTTTGCAAGTAAAATGAGTGCTTAGTCATTCCTTCATCCAGTTTTTATTTCTCTGAGGAGGATGGTTTCCTCTAGCATCATCATATTATTTTTCCATATTGGAAAATTACAGCCTCTTGAGTGAAGGCAGAAATAATAGCCATGAACCTTTTTTAGAGTGTTTGGTGACTTTATTAATTCTCCATTAACATCTCATTATTTAAAACTTTTAATTTTCTGTGGGCTTAGAAAGTAAAAACATTTATCTGCTGCTAATGGACATTCTTTGGGGCCAAAAGCTAGGAGATTTTCAGAGAATCTGTTTTAAGGGAAGTTGGTCAATGTCCTCTGCCATCCAATCTCCTCTTTTACTTTTATGGGAATTTGTGTTGTGGGAAATCTTTGTGAGCATTTTCTAACTCAGGATGTGTATATTGCCTGAGAAACTTGAAACAAGTCTCATGTGAAACTTACTTTCACAGAATTAAATTTGTTTCATTCTAAACTCTGATGACATTAATGTCAGTTCAGTTCTGCAAAGATATATCAAGCCCTTATGGATTCAGGGAGAAGAAAGATGAGAGAACACTTTTGAGGACTTTAGCCAGTCCCTTGAGGCATGCTGAGGGCTCACTGGAGATCTTAGATTTAGAGTAATAGCATTTAGCAGAATTCTGTGACTTTCTTCTCTGGGCCTGTGTGTGAAGGAGTGGAGAAAGGAAGTCAGCCATGGTGTGGCCTTACCAAGTGAGCAGGTCCCTGTGAGAGCGGGAGGAGGGAATGGTTCTGACAATTGAACATGGAATTTACACTGGTGAAAGAGGTGAGGCCAGACAAGAGGAGGCTGACAGAAAGTGAGAGGTGGGAGGATCAGTGGTTATCAGGTCTCATTGAGGTTGCTAGAGTTGGGGTACCAGAAGTGGGAAACTGACAGGATGGTGGTGGTTGGAGACGAATGTGGAGGAATTTCAGCTAGGAACTGGTATGTGTTCTTGGAGTTAGGGTGGAGAACAGGGACTGAGAAGTGGGGGGGTAAGAAAGCTCATCTGTGTGGACACTGAATTCACCTAGAATCGTGGCCACCGTAATGATGGAGTGTGACAGGGTGCCAGGAAACCATTTCTTCCTCGGCTTTGGGGGAGTGGATGGTACAGTCTGATTTTGTATGATTCAGAACTTCAGAGTTTTTATGGAAGAGGAGAGGAAGGACAGTAGGCCAGATGTGGTAGAGAGAAGCAGTCAGACCTCCACCCTACCTCTAGGCCCTATGGTTTGAGAATGTGGGAGAAAATAGACACCACTTGAGAGGGCTGGAGTGGGGGAGTAGTGTCCTCAGGGAACAGCCAGGTAGAAAGACAGAGGGAGCTTTCAGACAGGAAGGGAGTCTTCCTGATGGCTGCCTGTGAGTTCCAGAGAGCACAGGAAAAGGGCATCAGACCCTGAGAAGGAGGGGAGATAGAAGGTCAAGAAAAAAGTATGAAAGAGGCTGTTTGGGTGTAAAAATTGGAGGAATGAGAGGTGATCTGGGCATCTCATTGTGTCTGTTGTCAACAGGAGTAAAAGGTGTAATGAAATGAGTCCTGATAGTCCCAAGGCTTTAAGTATAAGGAGTGGGTTGGGAGGCAGGTAGTGTGGATATTGGGGCATCCGGGGTTCTGGGTCTCCAGACAGATTCCTGCTTGAGGGGTCTTACACCAAACACAGAGGGCTCCCGTTTAACCCCGGCTAGAGGAGTGCGTGCGTGCATGCTAAGTCACTTCATTTGTGTCTGACTCTTTGTGACCCCATGGACTGTAGTCCTCCAGGTCCTCTGTCCATGGGATTCTCCAGGCAAGACTATCAGTGTGGGTTGCCATGCTCTCTTCCAGGAGATCCTCCTCACCCAGGGATCAAACCCATGTCTCTTAGGTCTCCTGCATTCACAGGCGGATTCTTTACCACTAGACTAGAGGAGGGACTATCTTAATTCTGAGCACTCAGCTCATCCTTATCCCTGCCTCGGGAAGGGTAAAGAGCTGCAGAGGAACATGAAGGCTGTTCTGCTTTATTCAGCTTTGTGAATCACTTATTTCACACATAACATCCCTTTGGCTATGACACATTTCTTCTAATCACTTTGTGCCTGATAAAGAGCCCTCATTCTTTTCTTTTTTCTTTCCTTTCCACTTACACATTTGCACTGCTTATGTCTGGACAGATGAGGCTGTAGTGGGTGCTAGTCTGAGGGCAAAGCATTGAGATGTGCCTATAGGACTCTGCTCAGTTAGATACTGTCTGCAAGAAGGCATTTGGCTTAAAACCAGGGATCACTTTTGCTAAACTCAAGGGCATCAGTTCTGTCTTCTGGGCAATCCAAAAATATTCCATAGTACAAGCCAAAAGAAACTAAACAACTAAATGTATGAACTGATCTTTAAGTAATCTATTTTGGGGAAGTTAATTTGTGTTTAACTCTTTGTAAGCACTGGATTTAAAATTCAAAATGAACTCCATGATAAGTCCTGACTGTCTACCTGTGGACATATGGTAGTGTCTTAATTCTCACAGGAAGAGATCCAAGAGAGATTTATCAAAAGGGCCTAATTTTAATTCTAACTCCTCTTTCTAGAATCCTGCTACCTTTACAAGGATATCACACAGAAATGACATTTCATGAAACATTTGAGTTGTTTTAACGTTTCTTCTAAAGGTCTACTTTGTATGTAAGGGGACTTCTCATAAATTAATCATAGATTTCAAAACAAAGTGAGGGAACAAACATGAATATAAAGTTTGATTAGAGAAGGAAACTAATTTTTCATGTGGAAAATTACAGCATATGGTAGAGGTTTCAAAGATGACTGAAGCAGGGGAAGATGGCACTAATGAAATCATGATTTTAAAGGTACCCCTTCCCTCCTTACAAAGAAATCTCTCCTACAGATCCATGAGATGATATGTAAACAGTAAACACAACCCAAGCTGATTTTCTGGCATTTTTTTCAACTTTGCATTGACACTTCCTTACATCTGCAATAGTCTTGATCATGCAATAGTCTTGATCATAGTTCAGTCCCTGCAAGATTCTGGAAGTCCTGAGTTAGCAAAGTTAAATCAGATCCCTGCCAGGCAGTAAACATTTAGAAAGCAGGACAAGACCTTTTATGTCTCACACACTGACTTTGGGAAAATGATCTCACCCTTTGGGGCGTGCTAGATGCTAAAGCCACAATGATGTGATATTTAAATGAATGTAAATGTGTTCAGTGTATATCTGTTGAATAAACTAAACTATGGTCTGTGTATTATTTGGTATTGTATATTCTTTTCTAATTCTCTGTTTGCTAGCAATCCAAATCCAAATGTGTAAGGAAATGTACAGATATACACATGTACAGGTACACACACAGAGGCATGTTCCCACACAGGATATACCTGCATATACAAAGAGATACTCTGACTCTTTTTTTAATTAATTAATTTATTTTAATTGGAGGCTAATTACTTTACAGTACTTTACAGTATTGTGGTGATTTTTGCCATACATTGACATAAATCAGCCATGGAGACACCCTGACTCTTAGCTAACAGAATTTTCAATTAGCCAGAATGTTGCCTTTTCCAACTAGGTATGTACATTAAGTTTACTGTAAATGTAGTTGCATTTTGCCAGTTTTAAATATTTTTCCTCATAGAGAAAACAACCATTTTAGGAAACTGTGTCTTAGGAAATAAAAATAAGCTCAGGGAGAGAAATGTGTAATTTTGTCATCTCTTGGTGGCTTAGGCCTAATCTCTCCACCTATGGCCTAGTTTTGACATTTTTTTAAGCTCTAGTTTATACAGATGAAATCTATTTATTAAAACATGGTCTGTAAACAAACCATTCTTTATGAAAAAGTGAAAGGGCCTCAACACAGGGTCATATTCCTTAATTGAGAGCTTCTATGATGAGAGGGAAGATCAAGGTTGGTGGGATAGGAGGATGTGGAATTCACTTCCCCCGACAAACACATAAAAAATACATCTACATATGGAACAGTTCTTACTGAAAACCAGCTGGATCCTGGAAGAAAGATGCCTGTACAAACAAGGCTGTAAGAAAGATCCACATGGAATTGGGTAAGACAGGAAGAGAAATGTGCCCCAGGGAGGGGACTCTGAGGAAAAGGAAGATTTTAAGGGCAGAGGTACTCCTTGGGGAGTAAATGCTTTGAGCTACATATTGGACGCCCCAGTCCTGTGGTCCGACACAGGGAAGACAAGCTCTCTTCACTCGTTGGAGGACCAGTGAAACTAACAGGAGGGCTGTTGGAAGCCTGGCCTCCACTCCTGAGGAGTGCACCCTCACTTGCTTGCTCCCAAGGCAGGGCAAGGATGGCAGATTGAAACTGTGCAAGTGGCTGTGAGTTTCCTGTGACCGTCTGGGTACATGCCCCAGCCTGAGCAGAAAAAGTGCTCCAGCTCCACATATTATATCATGTCACAGCTCCACAGTGGAGTGATGGTTATTATGGCCAAGGAAAGAGCTTGACTGTTAGTCCCAGAGGTGGCCCAGACCCCCAAGTGATGTCTCAGCAGGTCAGGGACAGCCATCACTGGCATTTGCACAGGCAGTGTGTTAGTAGAGCCCAAACTCTATGGCTGGACCTCCACAGCCTGCACCCCATCACATGCCAAGAACTGTCACATGCTGAGAGCCTGCCTGGGTCCTTCTTGTCCCAGACTGCTCCCCTCTGGGGCAAGGGTGCCGTTGCTCGGGTGTGGGAGAGCTCACACTTAAAGCTAACAGAAACAGCTCAAATCCGAGCCTCAGGGCTTCTACTCCAGCAACTTGGGACCCAACCCTGCCCCTTGATAGGGCAGTGATGACCGCTGAGCAGAGGGGAAGCCCTGGCTCACACCCAGTTCAAGCCCTTGCCCCTCCTTCTCCAGCATTACCTCCTACCTAGGTGAGAGCTGCTCACACATTCTGAGGAAGGATGTGACTCCTGTTCACATCAGATCCAGCTCTCCCACCAAAGCATGTGCCCACAAGAGAGCACATGTTCCTAGAAGGACACCCCTTCAAGACCTCAATAGGTAGCTGTTTCACCTAATTTCACAGAGACAGAGGAAGTTAAGCAAAATGATAAGACAGAGGAATTGATCTCATTTAAAAGTAAGAGAAAACTCTTAAACAACAAGAGAGAAACCCACAATGAAACAGACATAAACAACTTACCAGATAGAGAATTCAAAGCATTAGTAATAAGAATGCCAACTGAGTTAGGGGAAAAAGTTGATGAACATGGTGAGAATTTTAACAAGGAACTAGAAAGTATAAAAAAAGAACCAGTCAGAACTGAAGAATACAAAAACTGAAATTATGAAAACACGAGAAGGATGGCCGAGAAATAAGACAGGGAGATCACATCTCTCCCCACAAATACATCAAGAATTCATGTGCATATGGAACAACTCCTACAGTACAGCTTCTGAATACCAGCAGAAGACCCTAGACTTCCAAAAAGGCAAGCCAGTCTCCTTAGAATGAGGGAGGGCAAAAGATAAAGAGATACAGGATTTCAGGGCACCTGTGAGCTGAGGAGGGAGTCATAAAGGAGGAAGAGTTTCTGCACACTCAGAAACCCACTCATGGGCAGAATCAGGGGTGAGCCTCAGAACTTCAGAGGGAAATGTAGCATCAGGTGCTCAAAAGGGAAAACGGAGAGAATTCACAACAGAAATTGTTGCTAACCAGAACTTCCCAGCCGGGAAACAGGTTGCACGCCTGCATCTGCAGCCTGAATTTGCTGAGGCTCAGGCTCAGGGATCAGGCCCCAGGGAGGGCACTGGGGTTGGCTGCACATGAGGGCTAGCACAGTGCAGCTAAGGGAGCCCAGGAAGAAGACCGGGTGTCCTTGCTGGGACACTCTAACCTCGCACATCCTCAGACAGCATCTGTGTGCCTGGTGGCGGCTGCCAGAACTGGCAAAATTAGTAGGAGCACCAGCAGCAGAATTAGACATGACTGCAGTCTATGATCCCAAAGGGGGAAACATAAGCCACAGCCAAAGCCAGGAAGAGTGCCTGAGGCAGTGGACAAAACGCTGTGATGGCCCTGACCCAGGGGTGGCAGCAGCTCTCAGGCTGTGAGCAGGCACAGGTTACTGCCCACACCTTGCTGGGGCCCCAGGCAGCTTGGCTCTTCCTAGGGACCCAAGGCCCTAGTCCAATTTCTCTGGGAGAGTGCAACCCGCCTCAGACTGTAACAGCATTTGGCAGGTCTCTATTGTAGCAGGCACTCCCTGGTACATCCCAGTTGTGTCTGCCAAACCCCTCTTCCCAGTCCCATTGAGCAAGTGAGCCCTCACACTCCTTGGCCTTCACGCCCTCTTGTCTGGGTGGGGAACAGACACGAGGGCAGCCTGCAAGCAGAGGCGGGGCCAAAACCAAAGCAGAACACTAGGGCGGTGCTGCCAAAGAAAAGGAAGGGAGTAAACCCCTGCAGCCTCAGGTGCAGTGGGTTAAATCCCTGCAGTTAGTCTGAGATTATGGACTTTGGTAGGAAGTACAGTCTGGAGTAAGGCCAAATCAGAGACAGAGCAGATCCCATACTGCCCACAACAGGCCCAGAGATCTTCCTAGAAATATTGGAGGGCTTTCTGAGTAAGCAGATTGACTGGAACACACTGTGTGGAGTGGAAAATGGAGGAATCATGAAGGCATTCTTTTCACTATCACTCTATATATAATTTTCTCTCTTTTTTCTTTTTGTTTTTAATATTCCTTCTATATTATTCCTTTAATTTTTATTTTTTATAACCTACTTTTCCTTTTTAAAAACATCTTATTTTAAATAAGTTCATTTCATTTTATTTCCCTGTATTTATAGTAGCCTTTAGTTCTATACCTCAATACACAAGTATTTGTGTATTGAGTACCTCAATACACAAGTATTTGTGTATTGAGTACCTCAATACACAAGTATTTGTGTATTGAGTACCTCAATACACAAGGCAAATGCCAACAACTATTAAAGAGGAAATTGACACACAGTAATAGTGGGGGACTTTGGCAACCCCCTCACACCAATGGACAGATCATCCAGACAGAAAATGAATAAAGAAACACAAGATCTAAATGGAACATTAGATCAGTTGGATCTAATTGATATCTACAGGGCATTTCATCCCAAAACAGTGGATTTCACTTTTTTCCCCCAAGTGCACAGGAAACATTCTCCAGGATAGATCATGTCGTGGGTCACAACCAAGCCATGGTGAATTTTGAAAAAAAGTGAAATCATTTCAAGCGTATTTTATGACCACAACACTTTGAGGTTAGCTATCAATTACAGGAAAAAAAAAGACAAACCTAATACAGAAACAGATAGAGGCTAAACAACATACTTCTGAATAACTAAGAGGTCACTAAAGAAATCAAAGAGTAGATTAAAAAAATACCTAGAAGCAAATGACAATGAAAACATGATAACTCAAAATCAATAGGATGCCCTAAAACCAGTGCTATGAGGGAAGTTTATAGCAATATGAGCCTACCTCAAGAAACAAGAAAAACATCAAATAAACAACCTAACCTTATACCTAAACAACTAGAAAAAGAAGGGAAACAAAAACCCAAAGTTAGTAGAAGGAAAGAAATCATGAAGATCAGAGTAGAAAGAATTGAAAAAGAAATGAAGGAGACAATAGCAAAGATCAGTAAAACTAAAATCTGGTTCTTTGAGAAGATAAACAAAACTGACAAACCATTAGCCAGAATCATCAAGAAAATATGGGAGAAGGCTCAAGTCAATAAAATTAGAAATGAATAAGGAGGAATTACAACAGACAATGCAGAAATAAAAGGATCATAATAGATTACTGCATGCAACTATATGCCAGTAAAATGGACAACCTCATAGAGATGGGCAAATTCTTAGAAAAGTGTAATCTTTCAGAGCCAAACCAGAAAGAAATAGAAGATATGGACAGGCCAATCACAAGCATGGGAATTGAAATTATAATAAAAAATCTTCCAACAACAAAAGCTCAGGGCCAGATGGCCTCACAGATAATTTCTAACAAAAATTTAGAGAGTATAGAGCTAGCGCCTATACTCTTCCAGCTCTTCCAGAAAATTATAGAGGAAGGAAAATTCACAAACTCATTCTTTGAAGCCACCATCACCCTGGTACCAAAACAGGACAAAGGTGCCACACACAAAAAAGATAAATACAGGACAATTTCACTGATGAATATAGATGCAGAAGTCCTCAACAAAAGTTTAGCACATAGAATCCAACAATACCTTGAAAGGAGCATGCATCATGATTAACTGAGCTTCATCCCAAGGATGCTAGGATTCTTGAGTGTATGCAAATCAAAAAATGTGATACACTATATTAACAAATTGAAAGATAGCATCCATATAGTCATATCAATAGATGCAGAGAAAGCTTTTGACAAAATTCAACACCCATTTATGATAAAAGCTCTCCAGAAAGTAGGCACATAAGGAACTTACCTCAACATAATTAAGACCATATATGATAAAAACCCCAGCAAACGTTATTCTCAACAGTGAAAAACTAAAAGCATTTCCTCTAAGATCAGGAATATGACAGGGGTACCCACTCTCACCACTGTTATTCACCATAGTTTTGAAAGTCCTAGTCACATCATTCTGAGAAGAAAAAGAAATAAAAGAAATCCATTTTGGAAAAGAAGAAGTAAAACTCACTGTTTGCAAATGGCAAGATACTATACAGAGAAAACCCTAAAGATTCCACTGGAAAATTACTAGAGCTAATCAGTGAATATAGTAAAGTTGGAGAATATAAAATTAATATATAGAAATCACTTGCATTCCTATACACTAACAATGAAAAATGAGAGAAATTAAGGATACAATCCCATTTACTATTGCAACAAAAATAATAAAATACCTGGAAATAAACCTACCTAAAGAGACAAAAGACCTGTATGAAGAAAACTATAAGATACTGCTGAAAGAAATCGAAGACAACACAGATGGAGAGATATACCATGTTTGTGAATTGGAAGAATCAATTTTGTGAAAATGACTATTTTATCCAAAGCAATCTAGAGATTCAGTGTAATCTCTGTTAAACTACCAGTGGTATTTTTCACATAACTAAATCAAAAAATTTCACAGTTCGTGTACTAAAGACCCTGAATAGCCAAAGCAACCTTGAGAAAGAAAATAGGAGCTGAAAAAA
Source organism: Cervus elaphus (assembly GCF_910594005.1). Taxonomy (NCBI): domain Eukaryota; kingdom Metazoa; phylum Chordata; class Mammalia; order Artiodactyla; family Cervidae; genus Cervus; species Cervus elaphus. The sequence goes on from NC_057833.1 coordinate 81,176,238, forward strand.
TCAACCTTCCTGACTTCAGACTATCCTACAAAGCTACAGTCATCAAGACAGCATGGTGTTGTCAAATATGGTATTGACAAAAATACAGACCAATGGAGCAAGATAGAAAGACCACAGATAAAACCATGCACCTATGAACACCTTATCTTTGACAAAGGAGGCAAGAATATACAATGGAGGAAAGAGAGCCTCTTCAACAAGTGGTGCTGGGAAAACTGGACAGCTACATGTAAAAGAATGAAATTAGAATACCTCCTAACGCCATACACAAAGATAAATTAAAAATGGATCTAAAGCTTAATGTTTATGGGGTCACAAAGAGTTGAACACAGCTGAGTGACTGAACTGAACTGAAAGCTTAATGTAAGGCCAGAAATTATAAAGCTCCTAGAGTAAAACAGGCAGTACATTCCTTGACATAAATTACAGCAAGATCCTCTATGACCCACTTCATAGAATAATGGAAATAAAGACAAAAATAAGTAAGTGGGGTCTAATTAAACCTAAAAGCTTTTGTACAGCAAAGGAAACTATAAACAAGGTGAAAAGACAACCCTCTGAATGGGAGGAAATAATACCAAATGAAACAATTGGCAAAGGATTAACCTCCAAAATATACAAGCAGCTCATGAAGCTCAATACCAGAAAAACAAACAACCCAATAAAAAAGTGGGCAGAAGACCTAAACAGACATTTATCCAAAGAAGACATACAGACAGCTAAAAAATACATGAAAAGATTCTCAACATCACTCATTATTAGAGAAATGCAAATTAAAACTACAATGAGATATTGCTTCACACCAGTCAGAATGGCCATTATTAAAACAATCTACAAACATTAAATGCTGGTGAGGGTGTGGAGAAAAGGGAACCCACTTGCACTCTTGGTGGGAATGTAAACTGATACAGCCACTATGGAGGACAATATGGGATTCCTTCCAAAAAAAAAAAAAAAAGACAACTAGGAATAAAGCTACCATATGACCCAACAATCCAACTACTGGGCATATACCCTGAGAAAACCACAATTGAAAAAGACACAGGTACCCCAATGTTTGTTACAGCACTATTTATAATAGCTGGGACATGGACGCTACCTAGATGTTCATCAACAGATGAATGAATAAAGAAGTTCTGGTACATATATATAATGGAGTATTGGTGGTGGTGGTGGTTTAGTCACTAAGTTGCATCTGACTCTTGTGACCCCATGGACTGCCCAGGTGAAAAAAGGAACACATTTGAGTTCGTTATAATGAGGTAGATGAACCTAGAGTCTATTATACAGAGTAAAGTTAGAAAGAGAAAACCAGATATTATATACTAACACATATGTATGGAATCTAGAAGGATGGTACTTATGAAGCTATTTGCAGGGCAGCAGTGGAGGTGCAGAACTAGTAAGCAGACTTGTGGACACAGTGGGGGAAGGAAAATGAGGGACACATTGAGAGAGTAACGTTGAAACCTATAATGCCATGTGTAAAATAGACAGCCGGTAGGAATTTGCTGTATGATGCAGGGAGCTCAAACTCTGTGCTCTGTGATAACCTGGAGGCATCAGATGGGATGGGAGGTGGGAAAGGGGTTCAAGAGAAGGGACATATGTATACCTATGGCTGATTCATGTTGATTTACGGCAGAAAGTAACACAATACTGTAAAGCAATTATCCTCTAATTAAAAATAAATTTATTTTTAAAAGCACATAAGAAAGATCAAGAACAGACCAGGTAATACAGAAAAATGCATAAATAATCTAGAAGATAGAGTGATGGAAATCACCCAATCAAAATAGCAATAAGAAAAACAAATTTTAAAACATGAGCCCTGTTTAAGAGATCTCTAGGATAAATGAGACATGCCAACATTTGTGTTATAGGAGTCCCCAAAGGAAGAGAGGGAAAGATGGGGATTAAAAATGTATTTGATGAAACTATGGCTGAAAAATTCCCAAACCTGAAGAAAGAATCAGGTATACAGGTACAGAAAGCACAGAGGATACCAAAAAAGATGAATACAAACAGATGCACACCAAAATGTGTCAAAATGGCAAAAGCTGAGGAGGGAATTCTAAAAGCAGCAAATGAAAATGCCATATAAAAGACTGTAAGGCTATCAGCTGATTTTTTTTTTTTTTTTAATTTTGGGGCCAGAAGGGCATGGCATGATATATTCAAAGTACTGAAAGAGAAAAAACCTGCAACCTGGGATACTCTTATTTATCAAGATTATTTAAGGAGAGAGAAAAAATTTCTCAGACAAGCAAAAATGAAAAAAAAAAAGCTCAATAATAAACCTACCCTAACAGAAGTGTTAAAGGGTGTTCTCTAAGTGGAAAAGGCTGTATCAAGAAGTAAGGATCTATAGCAAAAGAAAAATATCCTACTAGTAAAGGCAAATATATAGTAAAGACTGAGGATCAACCACTTCAATAATCTAGCACAAAGGTTAAATGGCAAAAAAAAAAAAAAAAAAAAAAATGGAAGCAACTCTAATAAATAGTGAATAGGTATTTACACATGAAGATGTGAAATATGATATCAAAAAATAGTGAATAGATATTTACACAGGAAGATGTGAAGTATGGTGAACAAAGTGTTGGGGAAGAGAGTAAAAATTTTCTTGGGATATATAAATGACTGCCAATTTAGAACAAGTAGATAAAAGTTTAGGTCGGCGTATATGAACCCCAGTGGTAACCACACATCAAAAAACCACAGTAGATACACATAAACTGGAGAGAAGGGAAAATAAAGATACCACTAATGAAGATCATCAAACTACAAGGGAAGAAATTGAAAGAAGAAGAAAACACAGAAGAACTGGAAAACACTTAATAAATTGGCAATAAGTACATGCCTATCGCTAACTACTTTAAATGTCAGTGGACCAAATGTACAATTAAAAAACATAGGGTGGCTGATCAAATTAAAAGAGAAAAACAGGACTCATCTATATGCTGCTTATGAGAGACTCACTTCAGAGCTAAGACACACACAGAGTGAAAGTGAGGGATGGAAAAAGACTTCCATCCCTCATGCCACAAAGGATGAAAAGTTCCATCTATTTCATGCAACAAGGACGTGACAGGAAAGTGGAGATAGCTATGCTCATATGAGATTAAAACTTACTTAAAAACAAAGGCCAAAAGAAAAGACAAAGAAGGGCATTATATGATGATAAAGGGATCCATACAAGAAGAGGATATTACACTCATTAACATATATGAACCAATATGACCCACATCTAAATATATAAAGCAATTATTAACAAACATAAATGGAGAAATTGACAATAATACAAGGAGACTTTGACACCCCACTGACATCAATGGATAGATTATCCATACAGAAGTCAACAAGGCAGCAGAGGTTCTAAATGACACAGTGTATCTGTTGAACTTAATAGATATCTACCAAACATTGCAACCCAAAAAAGCAGAATACACAGTCTTCTCAAGTGCACATGGAATGATCTGCAGGATAGACCACTTGCTAGACCACAAAACAAGTCTCAGTAAATTTAATACTAAAGAAATTATATTAAGAAATGTTTTCTAATGACAACAGCTTGAAACTAGAGGTCAATTAAAGAAAAATGAGAAAAGCACAACCATTGTGGAGACTAAATAACATGCTACTAGAAAACCAATAGATTGATGAAGATATCAAGGGGACAATCAGAAAATACCTCAAGACAAATTAAAATGGAATACAAATTAAAATGGAATACATTTCCAAATCTATAGGATGCAGCAAAAACAGGTCTAAGGGAAAACTTTATGGCAATGAAGGTCTACCTCAGGAAACAAGAAAGATCTCAAATAAGCAACCTAACCTACTGTCTAAAAAAAAAGGAAAAGGAAAAGAAGAACAACAAAGCCCAAAGAGAAATAAATAAAATATAGACCAAAAGGCAAACAAATGAAAGCAATAGAAAAGAAAAATAGAAACCAAGATCTGCTTTTTTTTAAAGGTAAAATTGATAAGACTTTAGCCAGGATCATCACAAATAAAAAAGAGAGGACTCAAGAGTGAAAGAAGGGAATAACACTGCAATACTAAGAGCAATTATATGCTAGCAAATTGGACAACCTAGAAGAACAGGGCAGATTTCTAGAAACCTACTACCCAGCAAAACTGAATCAGGATATAGACAATATGTACAGACCTATTTCTGTATTGAAATTGAATCAGTAGTCAAAAACGTCCCAAAAAACAAACTTTCAGGACTGGATGGCATCTCAGGGAAATTTTACCAAATATATGAAGAAGAGTTAGTACCTGTCTTTCCACAAACTATTGCAAAAAATCAAAGATGACAGAACAATCCAAAATTCATTCTACTTCACCATTACCTTGATACCAAAACCAGAAAAAGACACTATGAAAAATTACAGGCTAATGTCTCTATGAATACAGATGCAAAAATGCTCAACAAAATATTAGTGAACTAAATCCAAAAATATGTAAAAGGATCAAGTGGCATTTATTCCAGGGATACAAGAATGGTTCAATATTCAAAAATTGATCAATGTGACCACTTTTACAAAAGGAAAGATAAAAATCACATGATCATCTCAATAGATGCATAAAAAAACATTGACAAAATCCAACATCACATTCTGTGATATATTTGGTTACTCCTCGATCTTATTTCTAACAAATTGTGTTATTCATCACTCAGCCAGTTTTTTAAATGAGAGGGTTTGTGTGTGTGTGTGTGTGTGTGTGTGTGTCCACATGGCATGTATGTGGTTGTAAGTATTTGTTTGTACCATTCTAAGGATAAAAATAAATTTTAAAATGAAAATTGCAGTACCAGCATGTCACTATTTCTACATAATTTAGCCACTTTCGAGGCTTAAAGTGAGTAGGATCCCATAAATGAATTTTTCAGTGTAATTAGAGTGTTAATAATGCTTGGCAATTTTGGGTCTGTGAATAAGGAAATGTACTCTTCTGGAGGTTCTTCTGTATATCAGTTAAGTATATCTGTATATCAGTTAAATGTAAAAATCCTAAACCACCATAGTAGCTATGAAAAGCTACTCATATTTATTTCATTAATGTGGTTTCTGTGAGTTTTTGCTGTGATTATAATTCTTCACATGTACTTATACTCCAATTACCTTACTGTGCTCACAGCCCAGGAATGACATTCCTCATTGAATTTTCATTGAGTTACTTAACACTCATATTTTATGTGAAGTAAGGATTTTCCTGAACTTGTATTTTAATTGGTATTATATTGTCATAACCACCAACTTTATTCCTATTTCCATGTAGAACAAGACCCTTTAATGTTCTGTTGGCCCAATTGCAGGATGATCCCTTCAATTTGCTCTATATTATCATATTATTTCAATGAACATCTCATTTCATACCATATCTTGCTGTATAAAGGATTTAGAATGTTGCCAAAAGATGCATTAAAATATAACAAGTTAAAATTAAAGACTGAATGTGAAATAAGGGGAAAAAAGGTAAGGAAATAAAAAGTAGAACCTTGAATGAAGCTAAGGAAATTGCGGTTTTAGGCACTGTTATTCTTGCTTTTCAAGGGACAGATACATGGCCTTGGGCTTTGTAGCACCCATTTTGCAGGAGTCTGTGCTCCGTTACACAGTGTCCTTAATATAAGAACAAACCATCTACTTCTCTTCTGTACTTTGGTCAGTGTTTATTAATTGTTTGAAAAGAGTCAGTTGACCATACATAGAAGAGTAGTTATAATGTTATGAAGAGTACCTCCTGTGTACCTTGTGCATAGTCAAAAAATAGAACGTTACCATTTCCTTTGAAGCCCCCAATATGCTCTTTTCCAACTGCATTCTTCTCCTTTCCCCTTATTAGAAGTAATCAGTATCTTAAACTTCGCAGTTATTCCTTAAGGTTTTAAAGTTTTACATTATTTACATACAACGTAAAAAATAATGAAAGCATCATGTGCATGTTTTTTTGTGACCTTGCTTCTTGTCCCCAGCATTGTTTGAGATTCCTCTATGTTGAAGTTTGTACCATAGTTCCTTTGTTTTCCCTTATGTGAGCATGCACTCTTTATTCCCTTATGTTATCAATGTTCCAATTTGTGTCTCCAGGTTCATGTCCTCCTTATGTATGTCTTACATAAGTACTGACATGTGAGACTTTCTCTAGGCTCTATAATTGTCAAACCGTTGTGTCACATGTGCATATTCAGCTTTGCTAGACAATGTGAAATTATTTTTCAAAATTGTTATACTATTTTATAATACAGCTACTGTAATTGGAACTCTTGGGCTTCATATCCTGATAATACTTGGTCTGACTCTTTAATATTTGCCCATCTATGGTGGATGGTTTATGCATTCTTTATAAAGGTATTGTGAGGCTACTGCTGCTGCTGCTGCTAAGTCGCTTCAGTCACGTCCGACTCTGTGTGACCCCATAGACGGCAGCCCACCAGGCTCCCCCGTCCCTGGGATTCTCCAGGCAAGGACACTGGAGTGGGTTGCCGTTTCCTTCTCCAGTGCATGAAAGTGAAAAGTGAAAGTGAAGTCGCTCAGTTGTGTCTGACTCAGCGACCCCATGGACTGCAGCCTACCAGGCTCCTCCGTCCAGGGGATTTTCCAGGCAAGAGTACTGGAGTGGGTTGCCATTGCCTTCTCCAGTTGTGAGGCTAGAAGAGGTGAATTTCCTGCTCCCTGGATCAAAATCACTAATGTTCATAACCTGCTTAGGTAAAAAATTTAGAACATTTTCCAAATGTCTTTAGTTATTATTTTCTCAATTAACACAGAAGTCAGTAATTGGCACTGTACCTATTATGTGCCAAGATGCGTGGTCTGCTCTTGGAGACCTTGTGTGTCCTATTAGGGTGCGGGCCGGCTGGGCTGCAGATGCTGTGCAGGAGGGGTCAGGTGCTGAGATGGAGATTAATACAGGAAGCACACCTCAGGAGGTGTGTCAGAGACAGCGTCTCACACAGGTGAATTTAGTTGAGACATAATGAGTAGGAAGAGGTTAGCTGGGAGATGTGACTACAGCTGACTCTTGAAATGCACAAGGGTTTATTTGCATTTACCTTATAGTCAGCCCTCTGCATCCATGGATCCTCTGCATCTGTGAATTCAACAAACCAAGAAAGTGTAGTACTGAAGTATTTACTATTGAAAAAGTCTTCATGAAAGTGGACTCATGCAATTCAAACCTGTGTTGTCCAAGGGTCAGCTGTACTGTGTGTGGGGTGGGTTGGAGGAAGGAGAAGGGACATTTCAGGCCAAGAAATGTACAATGTTCCATGTACAAGGAACTTGAGGCAGGGTAAAAACCCACATGCTTATGAATTGTAAGAAGCCCTATATGGTGGAAGGCAGATGCTGGATTTGGAAGACTGTTGTAAGAGATGAGGTTGGAGATTAAGAGCAAGCCAGACCATACAGAACCTTCAAGGAGGGTAAGAAGTGTAAATTCACACTTAACTGCAATGGAAAGCTGGTGAAGGGTTTGAAATGGAGGGGGTAGGGGAGGGTGACACAATATAGTTGAGCTGTTAAGAAGACATTTGCTGATATCTGAAGAATGAACTGAATGACCTCTGGTGAAGCATGTAAGAAAATTGATCATACTAACTGCCAAGTTTGCTGTACAAGGAAAATAGGCCTTAGAAACTCAGAAAAGGGAGAGATCACTGTGGAGGGAGCCACCAGCAAAAGCTTCCTGGGGCAGCTGTCAGTTCAGTGTGGACATGGAAGCATGGGTAGAAGTTAAACAGCAGAGAAGAGGGAAAGCATTCCAAGCAGAACAGAACAGAACAGTGTAGATCTCTGGATAGAACAAAGGAAGGCTGGAAGGTGAATTTAGAGAGAGGGAAAGCTGTTCTCGAATCTCTTCCTTACTAGTGGAGTAGTAAACTGATAGACTTCATGGCTTCATGAAGATGTAGCTCAGACAGCTCTAGTTGAGAAGATTTCACTAGGAATACAGTTTCTTTATGAATAGCACCACTTCATCTTTGATTGTAGACTGATTTTGTTGGCCCTGGATTACTATTTTATGGAACTTCACTAAGTCACATGGTTGATTTTAGTTTGTCGCTGGGTTTTTGTATAGAAGAACGAATTCTGTTTATATAACCTAAGAAGTAATTGGGCTTTTCTGGTGACCCAGACCGTAAAGAATGTGTCTGTAATGCAGAAGACCCAGGTTCGATCCCTGGGTCAGGAAGATCCCCTGGAGAAGGGAATGGCTACCTACTCCAGTTTTCTTGCTTGGGGAATTCCGTGGACAGAGGAGCCTGGTGGGCTACAATCATGGGGTCACAAAGAGTTGCACATGTGAGTGAGTAACACTAAAGAAGTGATTAGACAAGTGCAGGTTTAGCTAATAAAGGCACTTCTTTTACTCCCTCAAGGTTTTCATCTTTTCTACAGTAGTGGGAGGAAATGGTTGAGCCAACATGCACCAGCAGGGTCAAGTCAAGTCTGTTGTTTTGAAGGATTGTAAGGTTCTATTCAGTACAAATCCTTCTGTTTATCATCCCAAACCCTTCCCCTCCATATCTCACCTTTTATTCAATGTTCAGATACCTCCCTAGATCTGCTCCTAAGTTGGAAATGGAAGGACCACCTGGTGTTTCATCCTGGATTCTGTCTTCCTTCATTTATGTGCATAGCTGGGAGTGGTGTGTGGTCTGTTCCGTCTTTGTCTGGTCAAAGTCCAGCTGTATAACAATGTGTGATGCATGAGACAAGTGCTCGGGCCTGGTGCACAGGGGAGACCCAGAGGGATCGGGTGGTGAGGGAGGTGGGAGGGGGGATCGGGATGGGGAATACATGTAAATCCATGGCTGATTCATGTCAATGTATGGCAAAAACCACTACAATATTATAAAGTAATTAGCCTCCAAGTAATAAAAATAAACAGAAACAACAACAACAACAACAAAAAAAACGTGTGCTTTCTTCAGTCTCCTTAACTTACCTGCTTTTCCCTCCATGTCTTTATACCTGTATATAATCCCTTGAATTTAATGATTTAATATATATAACTTTTACTCACAAAACCTGATAGGTTCCTCTCCTCCAGAATGATAAATTTCTCTTTGACCGATGCTCCTCAGCCCCTTCCACCTTTAACAAGTGCTTCTAAATTTATTTTCCTGTAAAAGCCCACGGCTGCATTTTTGCCCATCTTCTCTTTTGGCTCAGTACCCCCATCATACCTCATTAAGTCATCCTCCCTGGGGCACTGATTGTTGCCATCCGTATAGCAACTGTCATAGGTCCTTGCTTACCTTCCCATGCCTCTTCTCAGGTGACCCAAGCTATTTTGGTACCTGTCAGAGTCAGAGATTCAGAGGGACCCTCTAAGTGCCCAGTGTAACATCGTGCCTGGCTTCTGGGAGGCCTGCACTCTTAGTGGGAGAAGAGGGTTTATACATGTGAGGAGTGAGCCAATAATGCAAGACTGGCTTCACCAAGTGGTCAGCCATCTGTGTTGAGCAGGCCAGCCTGGGCATTTGCAGGACTGTGGTTACTTGCTACTACCATCCCCCATCCTCACAGTTTGTGAGCAGTAAGCTGCAGAAACTGAGGAAATTTAAAGTGAGTTTTCCACTGGAAAGGGTTTTAGACTCTGATGTGGCTTATGAGGAACTGCTGTGAATATGGATGTAAAGGAAAAATATAGTAAACCCTGAAGACTGGTTATTAAAAAGAGAGCCGGATTTAATCTCATTATAACATTTCATTATAAGGACTCATTCTCTATAATGAAGCAGTATCTGTGATGACCTGTAGAAAAAGCTTTTTGCTGGTCTGACTACGATAAACTTTACAGTGAATACTTCCTCTGATTCTTTTTCATTTAACAGTCATTTGTCATTAGAAGTAACTTGTGTTCTGAGCTACAGATGGGTTTCTCGGAGACAGGCTGCTAAAGTGACTCAAAATGTTCTAGTGCACCTTCCCTTTTAGACTCAATATTTACTGCCCTCAGGGAACTCTCAGTGGGGAGGTGAGGACCCTGGGCAGCCCACTACTGCAGGTCTGATGTCCTTGAGGAAGGAGCCCAGTACCTTGTACAGTGCCTGATATGCAAAAAGTGCTCAGTAAGAATTCATCTTTTTGTTGTTGTTGTTTGGAAATAATTTCAACTTCTAGAAAAGTTTAAATGCAGTACAGAGATCACCCAGGTACTCACTACCCTGATTCAGATACACTTACTGTTTTGTTGCATGTGCATTCTCCTGTAACACACAGTTTCTCCCTGCCTCTCTCTGGATACAGATGGGTTGTTTCCACTTTTGGGTTATTATAAACAATGATGCTGTGCACATTCACCTACAAGGCTTTGCGTGTGTATACTTTTTCACTTCTCTTGGATAGATACTTAGGAATGGAGTCGTGATACATTTATGTTTCTTTGTAAGAAGCTCCTAAATTCTTTTCTAAAGTAACTGTACTGTTTTACTTTCCTACTGGCAATGTATGAGGGTTCCAATTCCTCTGTGTTCTCACTAGTGTGTTATTGTCTGTCTTTTTAATGATAGCCATCCTAATGGGTAAAGAAGTATGTCATTATTTTAATTCATATTTCCTTAATGACTAATGATGTTGAACTTTTTTTTCCCATGTGTTTATTGACCATCTGTATATCTTCTTTGGTAAAATGTCTATTCAAGTATTTCGCCCATTTTCCTTTGGGTTTTTTGTTATCTTCTTTTTTATTTTTATATTCTAGATGTGAGGCCTTTGTTAGATATATGATTTGCAGGTATTTTTTTGTGACTTTTCTTTTTCTTAATGCTTTCTTTTGATGTACAAAAGTTTTAAAGTTTGATGAAGTGCATGCAATTTATCATTTTTTTCTTTTATGTTTCATGCTTTTGATGATTCTAAGAAAACTTTGAATAATCCAAGACCATAAAGATATTTTCTTATGTTTTCTTACATAGGTTACATTTATATTTATGATCCATCTTAAGTTAATTTTTGTGTAAAATGTGAGGCAAGGGTCCAAATTATTCTTTCTGTAAGTAGTTGTCCAATTCTCCAAGTGCCATTTGTTGAAAACACTATTCTTTCCACATTAAATTGCCTTGACACCTTTGATAAGAATCAGTTTAACTATAAGAGTTTATTTGTATACATTCAGTTGACATTCACCTTTTTGAAGAAAACTGTGTTTCCCCACAGCTTTTTTTAAAAAATAAACAAATCCAAAATGAAGAACACTATGATGTTTTCTCATAATTAGATTCAGGTTATACATTCCTGGCCAGGGTACTAAATAAGCTATATTGGATCCTTCTGAGATCATTACATTTAGAAGTACTTGATGTCCCCCTGTCCTACATTGGTGGGGTAATTTTGGTCACCTGGTCAAGATGTCCAATTTCTCCACTGTATAGTTACTATTGCAAAAATCTTGCTTCTCATAAAATACTTTCCCCTACACATAACATCCATTGATAATTCTTGCCTAAATCAGTCTTTCCTGGGATGGTTGCAAAATGATTTTTCCAGACCTACCCACCTGCCCTTTGCACATTTAACAATCATCACTAGACATTCTGCTTTTGGCAAGAGCTCTCCCTTTTCCACCATTTATACATTTCTCCATCTGTTTATGATTGGTGTGGACTGAAGGAGTACTGTTTTTTCAGTAGTTTATAATTCATTATGATCCTTAATTATTTTGGTGCTCAAATGAGCAGATTTGGCCAAGTGGACATTATTTGTGTTGAAGCTTTATGTCAGTTGCATGAAGCTGAGCAGCCTCTTGGTGAGTCACAGTACAGTTTCATATCCAGAAATAGTCTAGCACCCAGTAGTCAGAAATCATCTGATACTTAAACACTGATACCCGTGAAAATAATTTAAACCTTCCTGAAGTTTCTTAAACAAGAACCAACGGGAAATCCCTACCATGATGCACAGTGCCACTTACCATATGCTGCTTCCCGGTCTGTCTTCATCTGCCCCACCGATCATGTCTCACCAACTGATCCCCCATCTCTTCCCTGTCAAAGCTCATGCTTGCTTGTCTTCTGTCTCTGTGTCCTTTTTACCTTGAACTTCTCTGTCTTCAAGACTCTGCCCATTTTTTATTTGGTGGCTTGTGTTTCGATGTTGAGTTGTGTGAGTTCTTTGTACAGCTTGGATAGTAACTCCTTGTTAGATATATTGTTTTCAGATATCTTCTTTCATTTGATAGGCTGCCTTTTCATTTTGTTGATGGTTTCTTTCACTGTGCGAAAACTTTTTGACTTCATGTAGTCCTATTTGTTCATTGGTCCTTTTGTTTTCCTTGCCTGAGAAGACAGATCCTAAAAAACAAAATTGCTAAGACTGATGTAAAAAAGTGTACTAAAGCCTCTTTTTTAAAATAACAGCTTTATTGAGATACAATTTACATATTATTCCATTCAGTCTTTTATAATATATAATTCAGTAGTTTGTAGTATATGCACAGAGTTGTATAGCTATCCCTGCTCTATAGTTTCAGAATATTTTCATCATCCCTAGGAGAAACCTCATATTCTTTAGCAGCCACACCCTACCCTCTTGACCCCAGCCTCTGCCAACCACTAAATTTGTTTTCTATTTCTATGGATTTGCCTGTTCTAGACATTTCATATAAATTAATTCATTAAATATATAACCTTTTGTGCCTGGCTTCATTTATTCAGCATAATATATTAAAGGTTCATGTTGTTAGTACTTCATGTTGTTATTACTTTTTATGTCTATCTAATATTCCATTGTTGGCATATACTGGATTTTGATTATCCATTGATCAGCAGATGAACATTTGGGGTTTTTTTTTTTACTTCTTTGGATATTATGAATAGTGTTATTTATGTACAAGTTCTTGTGTGCGTATATATTTTAATTTTTCTTGAGTATATGCCTAAGAGTGGAATTGCTGAGCTGAATGGTAACTCTCTGTTTAATCATTTGAGAAGTTGCCATGCTGTTTTCCACAGTAGGGTTACAGTTTGACAGCAGTGTGTGAGGATTCCAGTTTCTCCACATACCTGCCAATACTGTTTTTATCTGACTTTTTAATTCTAGCCACCTTTGTGCCTAGAATTTTCGATTTGCAGTTCCTTAATGACTAATAATGTTGCTGTATATGGTGGTGGTTCTTGTTACACAGACACTTTAAGTTCAGAGCTCTGAGAACATAGCAAAAGCAGCAATTAATTTTGACTGATCTATCAGGAAGGTTATTTCAAATCCTAAAAGATGATGCTGTGAAAGTGCTGCACTCACTGTCCCAGCAAATTTGGAAAACTCAGCAATGGTCACAGGACTGGAAAAGGTCAGTTTTCATTCCAACCCCAAAGAAAGGCAATGCCAAAAATGTTCAGACTACCGCACAGTTGCACTCACCTCACACACAAGCAAAGTAATGCTCAAAATTCTCCAAGCCATGCTTCAACAGTATGTGAATCGTGAACTTCCAGATGTTCAAGCTTGATTTAGAAAAGGTAGAGGAATCAGAGATCAAATTGCCAACAGCCACTGGATTATCGAAATTGCAAGAGAGTTCCAGAAAAACATCTACTTCTGCTTTATTGACTATGCCAAAGCCTTTGACTGTGTGGATCACAATGAACTGTGGAAAATTCTTAAGGAGATGGGAATACTGGGCCACCTTACCTGCCTCCTGAGAAATCTGTATGCAGGTCAAGAAGCAAGTTAGAACTGGACGTGGAACAACACACTGGTTCCAAATTGGGAAAGGAGTACATCAAGACTGTATATTGTCACCCTGCTTATTTAACTTATATTCAGAGTACATCATGCGAAATGCTGGATTGGATGAAGCACAAGCTGGAATCAAGATTACTAGGAGAAATATCAATAACCTCAGATATGTAAATGACACCACCCTTATGGCAGAAAACAAAGAGGAACTAAAGAGCCTGTTGATGAAAGTGAAATAGGAGAGTGAGAAAACTGGCTTAAAACTCAACATTCAAAAAACAAAGATCATGACATCTGGTCCCATCACATCATGGCAATAGATGGGGAAGCAATGGAAACAGTGACAGACTTCATTTTCCTGGGCTCCAAAATCACTGCAGATGATGACCACAGTCAGAAATTAAAAGGAGCTTGCTCTTTGGAAGAAAAGCTATGACAACCTCAACAGTGTATTAAAATGCAAAGACATTACTCTGGCAGCAAAGGTCTGTCTATTCAGAACTGTGTTTTTTCCAGTAGTCATGTATAGATGTGAGAGTTGAACCATAAAGAAAGTTGAGTGCTGAAAAATTGATGCTTTTGACCTGTGGTGTTGGAGAAGACTCTTGAGAGTCCCTTGGATTGCAAGGAGATCAAACCAGTCAATCTTAAAGGAAATCAGTCCTGAATATTCATTGGAAGGAGTGATGCCACCTGATGTTAAGAACTGACTCATTGGAAAAGACCCTGATTCTGGGAAAGATTGAAGGCAGGAGGAGAAGGGGATGACAGAGGATGAGATAGTTGGATGGCATCACTGAATTGATGGATGTGAGTTTGAGCATGTTGGTGATGGGAGTTGGTAATGGACAGGGAAGCCTGGCATGCTGCAGTGCTTGGAGTCACAAAGAGTTGGACACGACTGAGCAACTGAACTGGCTAACTGATCAGGAAGGCCTAAAAGATGAGGGAGATGCTTTTCAATTTTCTGCTTTCTCCATCCTCACTCCATACCACCTGACTACCCAACACCTGCTCTTCCCGAGTGTCTATCTGCATTAAGTTCCATAGTTCATAAGTAAATCAAACTCAAGCCTGTCCTCTTGGAGCTCATGTATCAACAGCCTAAATCCAGTCACCCATATAAATGGCACATGCATGAGTCAGGATAGAGCGTGCATGATTCCTCCTGCCTTTCTGTCTCAAGACTTTTGTTTCTTTCCTTTTATTAATTCATAGTAGAGGTGACAAGCATCAGCTGACTAGCTGTTATCTCTCTCGATTGTGTGGAAACAGTACTACCATCAAAGTGTCTTTTGACTGTGTATGAGTATTTCTCTGGGATATATATACATAGAGTAAAACTGCTGGGCTGTACTTAATTTTACTAAGTAGTATTTAATTGCTCTTCAGAATGGCTGTATCAGATGGCTTCCCTACCAGCACTTCTTAGAGGTGCTAGTGGCTTCCTGGGGATTTCCTCAAGTCCCCAGCAATGCTTGGCTTTATCCAACTTTCTAATCTTCGCTGGGCTAGTATGTGTGAAGTAAAATCTCATTGTTTTTTGCATTTCTTTGATCATCAGTGATTTGAACATGTCTTGCTGTTTTGCTGTGGTTTCTAGCACCCTGAAAGTTAGTCACTCAGTCGTGTCTGACTCTTTGTGACCCCATGGACTGTAGCCCCCAGGCTCTTCTATCCATGAAATTCTCCAGGCAGGAATTCTAGAGTGAGTTGCCATTTGCTTCTCCAGGGGATCTTTCCAACCCAGAATCAAACCCAGGGCACCCACATTGCAGGTAGACTCTTTACCGACTGAGCCACCAGGGAAGCCTTATAAAGCACCCTATTGAATAGTAATCTTAATTTTCAAGGAGTCTTAATTCTCATGGTAATCTTTAATCATTATCATTTCCTTCATCACTCTTCGTAACTAGCACATCCCTGTGGTTTTAACTTCTCCCCTCTCTGTATCCTTCTCCTTTGTATGTTATCCTTTGTGAGGTTGTAGGAAAGATAGGATATTATTTAGTCCATTCTGTGTTTTGTTTCTGGGGGATACAGGGAGCTTTCTCCTGCTTTGTACCAGCAGTGAATCACAGAGGAAGAAACAGATGGTTTGAAGGGTGAGAAAAAGCCACATGGGAATAATGCCTCCTTAAAAACCAGCACTCAACAGGAAGCAAGGAAGGAGTTTGAAAGAGTGAGGAAGACTGAGACAGGTGTCTAAGGAAGGAGTTGGTATCTGGAGATTCTGAGGTCCAAAGGAAGGAGGAAATGATCTAGAAGGGAATACAGCTTTGAATGATGAAAGACATTATTTTTATTTCTTTTTTTTTTTCTTTTTTATTACTTATAAAGTTTTAGAAAGAACACATCTGACCATCATTCTATTGGTGATGACAGTTGAACAATGCTCATAAACTGTAACTGTTCTTACATAATAGTAAAAATTGTAACTGTTCTTACATACTATTAGAATAACTAATAATTATCAAAGTTTCTAATATACAGTATTGAGAAGTATAGAACAAAATACAATTTTTGGAGGACAGTTGCTCTACAGTATTGTGTTGGCCTCTACCACCCATCAATACAAATCAGTTCAGTTGCTCAGTCGTGTCCAACTCTTTGCGACTCCATTGATTGCAGCACATCAGGCTTCCCTGTCCATCACCAACTCCCAAAGCTTGCTCAAATTCATGTCCATTGAGTTGGTGATGCCATCCAGCCATCTCATCCTCTGTCATCTTCTTCTCCTCCTGCTTTCAGTCTTTCCCAGAATCAAGGTCTTTTCCATTGAGTTAGTTTTTTGCATCAGGTGCCCAAAGTATTGGAGTTTCAGCTTCAGCATCAGCCCTTCCGATGAATATCCAGGACTGATTTCCTTTAGGATTAACTGGTTAGGATTTCCTTGTGGTCCAAGGGACTCTCAAGAGTCTTTTCTAACACCACAGTTCAAAAGCATCAGTTCTTTGGTGCTCAGCTTTCTTTATAGACCAAATCTCATGTCCATACATGACTGTTGAAAAAACCATAGCTTTGACTAGACAGACCTTTGTCGGCAAAGTAATGGTTCTACTTTTCAATATGCTGTCTAGGTTGGTCATAACTTTCTTCCAAAGAGCAAGCATCTTTTAATTTCATGGCTGTGGTCACCATCTGCAGTGATTTTGGAGGCTCCCAAAATAAAATATGTTGCTGATTCCATTGTTTCCCTATCTATTTGCCATGAAGTGATGGGACCAGATGTCATGATCTTCATTTTCTGAATGTTGAGTTTTAAGCCAACTTCTTTACTCTCCTATTTCACTTTGATTAAGAGGTTCTTTAGTTCTTCTTCACTTTCTGCCATAAGAGTGGTGTCATTTGCATATCTGAGGTTATTGATATTCCTCCCGGAAATCTTGATTCCAACTTGTGCTTCATCCAGCCCAGCATTTTGCATAATGTACTCTGCATATAAGTTAAATAAGCAGGGTGACAATATACAACCTTGACATACTCCTTTCCCGATTTGGAGCCAAACTGTTGTTCCATGTCCAGTTCTAACTGTTGCTTCTTGACCTGCATACAGATTTCTCAGGAGACTGGTAAGGTAGTCTGGTGTTCCCATCTCTTTAAGAATTTTCCACAGTTCGTTGTGATCCACACAGTCAAAGGCTTTGGCATAGTCAATAAAGCAGAAGTAGATGTTTTTCTGGAACTCTCTTGCTTTTTCGATGATCCAGCAGATGTTGGCAATTTGATCTCTGATTCCTCTGCCTTTTCTAAATCAAGCTTGAACATCTGGAAGTTCATGGTTCATGTACTGTTGAAGCCTGGCTTGGAGAATTTTGAGCATTACTTTTCTAGTGAGTGAGATGGGTGCAGTTGTGCACTATTTTGAACATTCTTTGGCAACACAAATCAACGACAGATATTTATATGTCCCCTTCCTTCCTGAAGCCCCCTCCCATCTCCTACCCCATCATGCCCCTCTAGGTTGCCATGGAACACTGGGTTGAGCTCTGTTTCATACACCAAATTCTCACTTGCTATCTATTTTACATATGGTAATATACATCTTTTCATGCTATTCTCTCAACTTGTCCCACTCTCTCCTTCTGCCATTGTGTCCACAAGTCTGTTCTCTATATTTGCATCTCCACCTCTGCCCTGCAAATAGGTTCATCAGTACCATCTTTCTAGATTCCATAGGCATGCATTAATATATGGTATTTGTCTTTCTCTTTCTTACTTCCTCCACTTTGTACCGTATTCTCTAGGTTCATCCACCTCATTAGGACTGACTGTAATGCATTCTTTTTTATAGCTGAGTAATATTCCATTAAATATATATATGTACCACAATGGTCTTCCCTCATAGTTCAGTCAGTAAAGAATCTGCCTGCAATGCAGGAGATCTGGGTTTGATTCCTGGGCTGGGAAGATCCCCTGGAGAAGGAGATGGCAACCCACTCCAGTATTCTTGCCTGAAGAATCCCGGGGACAAAGGAGCCTGGCAGGCTACAGTCCTTGGGGGTCACAAGAGTTGGACACAACTTAGCGACTAAACCACCACCACCTCCACAATGTCTGTGTTCAGTCATCCGTTGATGGATATCTAGGTTGCTTCCATGTCCTACCTGTTGTGAAAAGTGCTGCAGTGAATATTGGGGTACATGTGTCTCTTTCAGTTATGGTTTTCTAAGGGCATATGCCCAGTAGTGGGATTGTTGGGTCACATGGTAGTTCTAGTCCTACTTTTTTAAGGATCTTTTTTAAGAATCTTGATCAGTTCAATTCAGTTCAGTTCAGTCACTCAGTTGTGTCTGACTCTTTGTGACCCTACAGGCTGCAGCATGACTCCCTGTCTATCACCAGCTCCTGGAGCCCACTCAAACTCATGTCCATCAAGTCGGTGATGCCATCCAACCATCTCATCCTCTATTGTCCCCTTCTCCTCCTGCCTTTAATCTTTCCCAGCATCAGGATCTTTTCTAATGAGTCAGTTCTTCACATCATGTGACCAAAGTATTAGAGCTTCAGCTTCAGCATCACTCCTTCCAATGAATATTCAGGACTGATTTCCTTTCGGATTGACTGGTTCTCCATAGTGGCTGTATCGATTTACATTCCCACCAACAGTGCAGGAGGGTTCTCTTTCTCTACCTCCTCTCCAGCATTTGTTTGTAGATTTTTTGATGATGGCCATTTGACCAGTGTTAGGTGATACCTCGTTGTAGTTTTGATATGCATTTCTTTAAAATGCTGCTGCTGCTGCTGCTAAGTTGCGTCAGTCATGTCCGACTCTGTGCGACCCCATAGACGGCAGCCCACCAGGCTCCTCTGTCCCTGGGATTCTCCAGGCAAAAATACTGGAGTGGGTTGCCATTTCCTTCTCCAGTGCATGAAAGTGAAAAGTTAGAGTGAAGTTGCTCAGTCATGTCTGACTCTTTGCAACCCCACAGACTGTAGTCTACCAGGCTCCTCCATCCATGGGATTTTCCAGGCAAGAGTACTGGAGTGGGTTGCCATTGCCTTCTCCGCTTTAATAATAAGCAGTGTTGAACATCTTTTCATGTATCTGTTGGCTATCTGTATGTCTTCATTGGAGAAATGTCTGTTTAGATCTTCTGCCCATTTTTTGACTAAGTTGGCTTTCTGATATAGAGTTGCATGAGCTGCTTGTATATTTTGGAAATTAATCCTTTGTCAGTTGTTTCATTTGCTATTATTTTCTCCCATTCTGAGGGTTGTCCTTTAATTTTATTTGTTTCTGTTGTTGTACAAAAGCTTTCAAGTTTAATTAAGCCCCATTTGTTTAACTTGTTTTTATTTCCATTCCTCTAGAAGGTGGGTCAAGGAGGACCTTGTTGTGATTTATGTCATAGAATATGCTGCCTATAGTTTCTGGCCTTACATTTAAATTTTTAATCCACTTTGAGTTCATTTTTGTATATGATGTTAGAAAGTGTTCTAGTTTCATTTTTTTTACATGTAGCTGTTCAGTTTTCCCAGGACCCCTCTCCATTCTATATTCTTGCCTCCTTTGTCAAAGATTGGGTGCCCATGGGTGTGTGCATTTATCTCTTGGCTGTCTCGTTCCATTGGTCTATGTTTCAATTTTTTTGTCAACACCATATTGTCTTAATGACTCTAGCTTTGTAGTATAATCTAAAGTCCGGAAGGTTGATTCCTCCAGCTCCATTCTTCTTTTTCAAAATTGCTTTGGCTATGTGGGGTCTTTTGTATTTCCATGAAAGTTGTGAATTGTTTTTTGTTTGTTTTAGTAGGGGAAAGCTTTAGATGTGATGCTGGTCTGACACTGAAAAAGAAAGCAGAGAGGAAGGACAACTGGATAGGAAGAGCCTCACACTTTGGTACAGCTCTGAGAAAGTCTTGTCTGACTCAAGAAGAAACTTTGAGTCAAAAATCACCTACAGGGTGTCCCTGCTGGTGAGGAGCGGCAAGCCTTGCTCAGTCATTAGCTGATACTGCCTGGGGAGAGTGTGGCCTCAGCTTGCGAGTTGAGGCAGATCCTAAAGACACACACAGCTGGGAACTATTGATTCACTGTGCTCCTTGCAGCAGATTCTCCCTGGAAAATAAATCTGAGCAACACACCTGTGACCACCACGGGCTACTTTGTATTCCCACCTCTACCATGCCACACTTCTGCAACCATCATTCAACAGATAAGAGTGCCTTCTTTGTGCTGGTGACCAAGCTTGCTGAGCAAAGCCAGGCTTGTCTGGGCCTGTGGTCTAATGGGGGAAACTGTGCAACTCAGATGTTCATACTGGCAGGAGCATGGCTACCAACCACAACTGGGGGAAACGAAGACCTTTCCATGGGAACAGGTAACAGAGGAACCTGAATTCCTTGAACTCATCTCAGCCTCTTGCCTTCTGTCTTTGCACATGTTGTCTGTCTGCCATAATATCCTTCCTCTGCTTCTGTGCTTGGCCAAAGTCCTTCAGTAACATCAATGAACACCTATTCTGGGTGACCAAATGTCCCCTATATAAAGTACAATTCTAGTTGATTACTTCTGTTCCAGTATAAGTATTATCATTATGCTCAAGATATCTCACTTTGGACAATATACTGTATGGTCCTTTATTTGCCAAGAATTGGCACTGTTCTTGACATTTATATAAAATATTTGTTTTATACTCATATGCCTTTAAAACAGTAACTTAAAAAAAAATTTTTTTTCATTGTTGAACTGAAACACATGTTAAATTACTCCACCAAAGTCACAGAGCCAGTGATGCTGGGATTTGCACCGAGGCAGTGTGACCCTGAGTCTGCCAGACAGGCTGTTTTGCCTCTTTCATGGCTTTACTTGGGAAGCCCTCCTCTGGTGCTCTCTTGCACCCCTCAGCCTGGCCTACCTGTTTGTGTATGAGCCTCTGGTGTAGTACGTTGTGAGGGCCCTGGAGACTGCCTCTCACTTCTCACCCCCTCACCCCGAACACCTCACACACTCCAGGCCTTAGGAAGTCTGTTGAATGAATGGTTGGAGACAGTGAGAGTCGTTGGTGTGTGCCATGTGGACTGTTAACTGGAACAGGCTCCTGGATGAGTAATTTTGCTCCTTTTGAGATGTTTTTTCTCTTTACTCAACCTTCAGACATTATTTACCTTCTCTTCCTGGCTGAATACTATCCCCAGACCTACCCGCTTTAGAGCACTGGGGACTAAAAAGGGGCTTCTTTGAAAGAAGTATATTCCAGAGGTCTTTGTTTTTTTTTGTTTTTTTCTTCTTGTGGTGTCATGTTCATTGGGAAATGTACATTTCTTTTCATGTCCCTGAAGTAATACTTTATATTTAGATAGTTCTCATCCAGAGAGCATTCTGAAGACAGTGATATTTCTGGGCTTGTTATAAAGGAATATATAATTAAAACTCATGTTTTGCATTGTGCTAAGAGACTTTCAAAGAGATGAAACAGTAAAACAATTGGAAGATGAAGGTGTTGGCTTTACTACTTTTCCACTCACCTTTCACAAGGGCTAGTCCTGGGGTAATATAGAAAGGGGACATACAGTAATTCTAAAAAGCTTCATGCTCCCTTTGCATTCATAGCTAAGACCTTCCAAGATAATTAAATTTCTTAACATGTTGAAGATGAAGTTCTAAAGCTCCTGACTTGGGTTGCAGGAAGCAGGGAAAATGCATCCAAGAGATCACTGTTTGTAATGGAGGCCTTTCCAGGAAGGCCTTATACCCTCTGATGTAGTGCCTTTCTGAAGTACTGAGATAATAGGATCTGGTATATGTTCCCTGAGTTTTTCAAATGCTAAAAACCACCACCAAATGAAAAAAATTAATGATGATGATCATGAGCATGTAGCCCCTAGACTTTATGGCACCTAAGGATTGATTAGTTGTGTCCTACTCTTTGAGACCCCCATAGCCCACTGGGCTCCTCTGTTCATGAAATTCTCCAGGCAAGAATACTGGAGTGGGTAGCCATTCTCTTCTCTAGGAGATCTGCCTGACCCAGGGATCGAATCCAGGTCTCCTGCATTGCAGGCAGATTCTTTACCACCTGAGCCAGTAGGGAAGCCCAAGGATTGATCACTATCAGCCAATCAGAGGATTGTGCATAAGTTAATCATAGACCCTGGGACCCCGTGCCTTCACCTTGCCTTTAAAAATGCTTTGATGAAACCCTTCAGGGGTTTCAGGGTTTGGGGGGCACAAATCACCTGTTCTCCTTGCTTGACCCTATAACAAGCCTTTGTCTGCTCCAAATTCTGATGTTTCAATTTGTTTGGCCTCATTGTGTTGGACACAGGAACACAGTTCTGTAATATCTTCAAGCAGGAAGTTTTCAGTCAACTGTGCAGTGCGTACCCCAGTATCATGGAGGATGAGATTTATTTACATTAGGTTTTTAAAAGTTTCATAGATTGAAAAAATCATTAGGAATTTTCAACTGATAAAATCTGGAGAGAACAGTGTCATGAACTGCATGCTCCCAACTTCAGCATTCATCTGCCCTCTGTCACCCTCATCGCCAGACTTGCCTGCCTGAGTCATGAATGCTATGCTCTCTGGTCTGTCAGTTTTCTCCCAGTGCTTAGTTTCCCTTTGGTTAGGCTCCTTTTACTCTCACTGAGGAAATCAATCTGTTAGACCTATTCCAGTTACCCTTCCCTTCTCTTCTTACTCTAGATAAAAAATGATCTTACAGCATGGTTTGGAGCAGGATGTTGTAAAGTTAACTCATCCCCAAATGGTGTAAACTTCCAGGAGCTATTGAAAGAGCCACAGTGGCAGAGGAAAACAAGGGAGGCAGATGGGGCAAATCCTGCTAGAATG
Source organism: Cervus elaphus (assembly GCF_910594005.1). Lineage (NCBI taxonomy): Eukaryota > Metazoa > Chordata > Mammalia > Artiodactyla > Cervidae > Cervus > Cervus elaphus. The sequence goes on from NC_057833.1 coordinate 81,199,239, forward strand.
ATGAAAGCCTCAGAACAGGTCTTTGAAATATTTTTAACTTTTGAAGAAGACTTTGAATGGATAACAGAAGAAATAATAGTTGTGATTTTTTATAACCATAATGACAACAATAGATACCATGTTTGGTATGCATACTCCATGCCAAGCACTCTTCCAGGCACTTGACATATATTATCTCATTAATTCTCACAGGAACAAACTGAGGCGCAAGAACTGGTAATGTTACCATTTTACAGATGAGGAACCTGAGGCACAGGGGAGCTAGTTCACTCCAGGGTGCACACAGCACGTGGAAATGGAAGTTCAGACATCCATGGGCTCAGAGTGTGAGTGAAGGTCATGAAGACTGACTCCTTTGTTAAGGAAGCCATGACTCGAGGAGTAGGAAGCTTCTCCAGGACACATGGCTGGTGGGTGGGCAGGGCTGAGACTTCCCCAGGAACCAGACTTGGGCCGGGTGTGTTTCACTGGTAGCACACGGCTTTCTCTGCTGCGAGAAGCTCCCCAGGAGGCCTCATGATACCAGTCTCTAACTTTCAGCATTTTGGGGATTGACTCTTCTCTTTCTGTCTTTTCTTTCCAGGAATGTTTCTTGCTTTATATAATTTTTTATCTTAACTCTGCAAAATACTAAACCTTGGAAACATTTAGAGACTACAATTTATTCAGGATCCATAGTACAAAGTCAGTGTAAAGTTGGGGGACGAATCTCTTGCCTCCTTATATGAAACTGTAAGCATAATGAATTGTTTCTATTCCTTTTTTCCATTTCCTCCACCTCATAGTCTCAAAAATGTCTGGGGATAATTTTTTCTTCCTCTGCCACAAAAAGCATTGCCTACTGTCATGCTTATTCACTTTATTTTCCTTTTAAAATGGAAAAGGGCTATACAAAGCAAAAATAACAATGGGAAAGGAATACAGAAGCACAGAACTGATTCTTAATCAGAGGCTACAACAAGAGACGGAAATATAATTGAAATATAAGGGTTTCCCCCTTTTTTTTAATGCTTTATACTTATGAGTTTGTATCCATTTACTGTATTACAATAATAGCCTTTTCCTCCTAAATTTGTCTTCTAAAAGTCTCTTTAATCTTGTTTCTGTGTCATTTTGACATAACCCTATTATTCTTTGAGTCGTTGTTGCTTGCTGTTTGTGGCAATAAGGTGTCCCAATAAGATGTCTTGTTGAATGTTCTTGCTAGATTTTTTTCTTTTTTGTAATTATTTTTTCTTTTGTGGCAGAATAGAAGGAATAGTGTAGATTATATGGATTTTAGAACTCCTTGGAAAAGTTTGAAAGCCATTAGTTAGATCAGTGTGCCATTTGTGTGTGTGTGTTTTTTTTTAAAGAATTTGAGTCTCCATCAGAGCAATATTTTTGGAGTGGAACATTACTTTGGAAGTAGAATTTATAAGTTTTCTAAATCAAGTGTTTCTATTTTTAACTAATTTCATCTTTTCTCTTTTCAACTCTTCATTTGTCTATCTTTGCTGAGCCACATTTTTAAACAAGAGAGAAGAAGAGAAAGAATACTGATAATTGCTCACTGAGGACATTTCACATGAAAAGAGACAGAAAGAATTCTCAGATGCTAATCCTGTGCAGAGAGCGGTGAAAGGGATGACATACCAAATACTTGCTGTCCTTGGAAACCATCTCTGCTCCCTGCTCCTTGAGTCTGTTCCTCTGTCCTGGGCCCCACTGGCCTGTCCTGGGTTGGCTAGAGGTAAAAACAGCTTACTTGACTTCAGAGCCAGATGTGCCTAGAATCACATTTTAGCTCTCTTCTTAGTTAATTTCTGGAGCATTCAAGTCCCCCGACCACCCCTCGGCAAGTATAAGGTGAAGCCAAACCACCCTTTTAAGTTGTAGGTGAGGATTAAGTGATAAATTCTATACATTATAAGTGCAAGATCTGAAGCATTGCAAGGGTTCAGCAGTTGTTGCATTCTATCTACCTTGCATTATATTTATACATGTGGGGTGTGTATCTGCCTCATTTCTATAAAGTTTTTTTTTGTTAAATATAAGACAACTATAGCAACAGTATCTAATAGTTATAGTTTGAAGAACTGTCATAAGATGAGCACCCTTTGACATCATCCATGTAAAACAGGTCTCATCTTCCTCCATTGGACAAGGTACGTGCCAGAGAACAGGAGACGGTCTTGCTTCCACAGAATGGATGAGTCTAATAGCACCTTGCACTGCCGGAGGTCAGACATGGTAAACAGAGAGAACATTTCATTTAGCTAAATTAAGTTGGCCCAAATCAGCAAAGATCATGTTAGCAGAAGGGAGAGCTCTTTGTCCAGCACACTGTGGTTTGGAGATTACTGTGGGTTAGCTGCTTGATTCCACACTCCACATTTATGTCTGTGGAGAGAGTGGCCTGCTTTGTAGTTTTAAAGTTACAAAATGACCAGGAAAAATCTAGATGTGTAGAAATCCTTATACTCATCCCAGGAATCTTAAGTTCCCACATGTAAAAGGCAGTTGGGATTCCCTGAGGAGGAAGACTCAACTTTAGGATCTTGGCTTTCTCAGCCTTCACTCAGTGGTGACCTTCGCTCACCAGTGTTTGGCTGCAGTCCTAATAAAGACATACCTGAATCACCCTATCTCCCTCTTCTCTGAGCTTCTCCCTTTTGCACTCTCTGCCTGTAACTCTGCTTTATATATATCCTTAACTTGCTCTCCACTCTCCAGGACTCTGGGTTGGATAGAAAGTCTTGTTGAGTTATGAACACTGCCTTTAGTATTCCCTCTTACCTTGCCATCCCACCCTGACTCATCTTTCAAATTCTGTCCAGTTTGGATCTGGTAACCCTGGGGGGTACATATTCTAGAATGTGTCCCAGGCTCCATACCTTTTAACCACAGAATGTGGCCACTTGCCGACTTGCTCTGTTGCCTAGTCCTCATCTGAGAGATCAGACATTGGTGGCTAGGGGTTAACCAAGGGAATGTCTTTTTGTTTTTGTTTTATGCTGGCCCTTAAAAAATGTGGTGAAGCTGTGTCATTGTGACAATTAGCTCTTGGCATTGCTTTTTGGAACCAGGTGAGGGAAACTTTCTTCTGTCTTTAAGACTGGTTGTGCCAGGCTCACACTGTCCACCTCAAAGCACCCTTCTTACACTCTCTGGCCTTGCTAATTAACTTGCTTTTGACCTTGTATCTCTAACAAGACTACAGATATCTTGAGAGCAAGGACCCATGTACGTGACACCTGAGCACTTGGCGTTGTCATCTGTATACCATGTGTGGTGGCGGCAGCCAGGGAAGAGCCTTGGATTTACCATTTTGTTTTGCCCCGTCATCAGGTAGAAGATCAGGTCATTGCCTGTTACGTCATTAGATTGAAGGTCAAACTAGGTAGTGCCTTTGAGAAATAATGCCTTCATTAGAAAAATTGTCTCCTCCCATTAGAGAGCCTTCAGAGAGCTGGAGAAAAATATCATAATCTTGGTATTGTACCTGCTTGGTGTAGGAAATCAGATTGTTACTGGAGTGTTGAAACTGACTTCAGGATTTTCTTGCTTAATCAGGGCCCAAATATTTTAGATAGGCATTTGGAACAGTACAAGAATGGCCGTGGTCATTGTTCTCATGCTGTCAGTTTCCTTGTTGGAGAGACAGATCCACAGTAAGCTAACCAGCAATGCGAGGGCATCTGAGAAGGCTGCTGTGGAACAGACAGCATGGGCTACAGGGTGACAGTGCAGAAAAGACCTCACAAAGGTGGTAGAATGTGAAGGTCTTAAGTTGGACTTTCACAAATGGGATGATTCCTAAGAGCAGAGAGGCTGTGAGGGGTGACCCAGTTGTGAACAAATTAATGTGCAGAATGTGTCTGAAGGAACTGATGTGTCAGTTAGGCTGGAGTAGAAAGACGATGGGCTTCCCAGGTGCTCAGCAGTAAAGAGTCTCCTGCAGTGCAGGAGACCTGGGTTCAGTCCCTGGATTAGGAAGATCACCTGGAAGAGGGCATGGCAACCCACTCCAGTATTCTTGCCTGGAGAATCCCATGGACAGAGAAGCCTGGCGGGCTGCAGTCCACAATGTTGCACAGAGTCGGACACGACCGAAGTGACTAACAGCAGCAGCAGCAGAAAGAGGATAAAACAAAGAAGTAGTGGTAGGTAAATTGAACAGGGGCAAAAAATGCCAGACCAAAGGGTGTGGAGGTGAGAAAGGGTGTTCTAGTGAAAGTGATGTTCTCAGATTAGCCTTGGAAGAGCCTGTGGGGTAGTGGGGATGGGATGATGCTGAGAATAGGGTAATTGTGGGGATAGATTGCTGTTGGGGCTGGTTTTGTTTTTTTGTTTTTTAGTATCAAAGCTTAGGCCAGTGTGTTTTCCTACTAAACTACTTCCAAACCATTTTTATAGATCTGTGCTAGCAGTTCATCACACAAAGACTTCTTGCATGATTTATGGTGCCAACCAGTGTGTTCACACTATATTGAAGTGTTTGGCTTTGAATAAATGTTGATGTTAATAATTCTCGTTAAGGACATTTCTGACTGATAATAGATATTTCAATAGCTGCTTACTAGATTGAACCCAGAGTTATTTTGCTGTGGCATTATGACAGCCCTTGACATTGCTGTCTGGGACTAATGAGGAGAGATTACTCTGTCATTAATATTGGTCGTGCCATGGCCACAAGTGCCAGGAGAAACCATCAAAAGTGTGCAGAGCCCTGCTCACTGTACACATTGATGCTTAGAAAATCAGAATGATGTCAGTTTTTTTGTTAATTTGCCAGTTTACATTCTGTGCCTTTTCAGTAATTTCAACATATTGTATTTTGAATTTTTATTTAAGAGATTCTAGTTTGTCTTTTTTTTTAAAATAACATGCATATGAATCCTGTTTTGGGCCTGTAATTAATTCACTTTTATAGCTTTTTGGTCCGCTTTAATCTGAATGTGCCTCGTGACCTTTTGTGGTGTCATATGGCTAGATAAGGGCTTCCCTGGTAGCTCAGCTGGTAAAGAATCCACCTGCAATGCAAGAACCCCGGTTCAATTCCTGGGTTGAGAAGATCCCCTGGAGAAGGGATAGGCCACCCACTCCAGTATTCTTGGGCTTCCCTGGTGGCTCAGACAGGAAGGAATCCACCTGCAATGTGGGACACCTGGCTTCGACCGTTGGGTTGGGAAGGTCCCCTGGAGGAGGGCATGGCAACCCACTCTCGTATTCTTGCCTGGAGAATCCCCATGGACAGAGGTGCCTGGCGGGCTACAGTCCATGGGGTCGCAAAGGGTCTGAGTGACCAAGCACAGCACGTGGTTAGATAAACTTGGTGACCCCGATATAGGCTGTCATTTCACATGGAGAGTGACTGAGTAGCCAATGAACCTGACAAGGAAAGAGAAGAGAGAAGAGTCTCAGGAGCCACAGAGAGCCTACTTTCTTTAATCTCAGATTTGTGCTGGACCTCATGGTTCAGAGGTGCAGACTAGCTTTCATTTCCTGACTCTTGAGGGGAAAAAAGCAAACAGCCTGGTTGGAAATCTTGTTCTTTCATAAACTAACCTGCTGAAGGTAGGTCTGAGTATCTTGAAGAGATGAAAAACAGGTCGGTTGACTGGTTGCATACCAACATTTGGTAAACATTCCAAGGTCAATCAAATGTCAGTTTAGCATGTGTTCAATATGTAGATTAAGTCCTGAACCAAAATACAGAAAAATGAAAGGTTCAACTAATGGAATTTAAAGGCAAGTTTACACTCTGCCAGCTTTGTAGGCTGAGCATAAGCAGAAGATTAAAATGAGACCAACAAAGATGAAGGACATGGTAGGGATGGAAGAAGTCACCAGTGGGTCTTACTTTATGTTATGTTACTGAAACCCTGGAGAGCTTGTAGCAAGTGCCTAATTAGAAAATGAAACATTCATTACCTGAGAAGGAGATCACTGCTTTTAGAAAAAACATACAGAGCCCCTTTATCCTTCCTATCAAACCTCAGGAGCCAAACAAAAAGTTTGTCAGTGAGTATTTCTGAACTCTCTGGCATCTCAAGGCAGCAATATGATTCTCATTGCTTGATAAATATACAATTCTTCAGGAGAACCTTTTCCTCTGATTTAATTTTAAAAGGAAATTTCACGTAGCTGCTGCTTTTTTAGGGTCCAGTCTATGAGTTTATACGGGTTTTGAAGTCCATCTATCATTGGCTCCTTCCTGTGTTAGCTCTGGGCAGGACCACTTTGGGACAAAGCTGTCAATATGCATCAGTAAGTCACTTCCCAACATTATAAAGATATTGTATACTAGTGTATTGCCAAATAAAGCTTGATAAATGCACCACCTCTCTTGTACTGATTCTGTAAGAAATTCCAGTTTCATTGTAAGAGTGAGATGAAGCAATCTTCCATGCAGCCAGCATCCAGAAAAACCCAACGATTAACAGTTTGGAATTTTTCCTTTCAGTATAATTTACATGCATATAAGAATGTACTTTTTATTTTATAAAATTGGAATCATACTGTTTATAATAATATGTGCCCTAAATTTCCACATGTCATATAATTTACCATGTCATTAAATGTTTTTTGAGAACATGAGCTTTTAAGGCTGCATGGTTCTCTATGGAAGTCCCAGAACTTACTTGCTATTGTTCTCCCTTAGTTAAATGAGCATTGTCTGCTGTATTTAATTACATAAAACAATGATAGTTATCCTTGCACATTCAACTAGTGTTTGTGAATTTTTAGGATTCAGTTCAGTTCAGTCACTCAGTCGTGTCTGACTCTTTGCGACCCCATGAACCACAGCACGCCAGGCCTTACTGTCTATCACCAACTCCCGGAGTCTACCGAAACCCATGTCCATTGAGTCAGTGATGCCATCCAACCATCTCACCCTCTGTTGTCCCCTTCTCCTGCCCTCAGTCTTTCCCAGCATCAGGGTCTTTTCAAATGAGTCAGCTCTTCACATCAGTTAGCCAAAGTATTGGAGTTTCAGCTTCAACATCAGTCCTTCCAATGAACACCCGGGACCGATCTCCTTTAAGATGGACTGGTTTGATCTCCTTGCAGTCCAAGGGACTCTCAAGAGTCTTCTCCAACACCACAGTTCAAAAGCATCAGTTCTTCGGCACTAAGCCCTGTTTATAGTCCAACTCTCACATCCATACATGACCACTGGAAAAACCATAGCCTTGACCAGATGGACCTTTGTTGGCAAAGTAATGGTCTTTGCTTTTTAATATGCTGTCTAGGTTGGTCATAACTTTCCTTCCAAGGAGTAAGCGTATTTTAATTTCATGGCTGCAATCACCATCTGCAACTGATTTTGGAGCCCCCAAAAATAAAGTCAGCCACTGTTTGCATTGTTTCCCCATCTATTTGCCATGAAGTGATGGGACCAGATGCCATGATCTTAGTTTTCTTAATGTTGAGCCTTAAGCCAACTTTTTCACTCTCCTCTTTCACTTTCATCAAGAGGCTTTTTAGTTCCTCTTCACTTTCTGTCGTAAGGGTGGTGTCATCTGTGTATCTGAGGTTATTGATATTTCTCCCAGCAATCTTGATTCCAGCTTGTGCTTCTTCCAGTCCAGCATTTCTCATGATGTACTCTGCATATAAGTTAAATAAGCAGGGTGACAATATACAGCCTTGACGTACTCCTTTTCCTATTTGGAACCAGCATGTTGTTCCATGTCCAGTTCTAACTGTTGCTTCCTGACCTGCATACAGGTTTCTCAAGAGGCAGGTCAGGTGGTCTGGTATCCCCATCTCTTTCAGAATTTTCCACAGTTTATTGTGATCCACACAGTCAAAGGCTTTGGCATAGTCAATAAAGCAGAAATAGATGTTTTTCTGGAACTCTCTTGCTTTCTCGATGATCCAGCAGATGTTGGCCATCTGATCTCTGGTTCCTCTGCCTTTTCTAAAACCAGCTTGAACATCTGGAAGTAAATTAATGTAAATAAAGATATTGGTTAAATACATACATTTTAAATAAACATTACTAAAATGCACTGACTTTACTTTATATTTCATCTATGACTATGAGAGGTTGTCTGTTTCAATGTGCTCCAATAATGCCAAGTATTACTGTTAAAAATTATTTTGCAGATTCATAGGTAAAGCATGGTATCTTAATTTTAATTTGTCTTTCTTTTTGCACGATGTTGGATTTTTCCATACATTTGTACACTTGTATTTATTATTGTTTTGGCTTATTCTGCACTCTAGAGAGAGGTCTTCTTTGCATATTGGCTTCCATATGAGATGAATGATGAGGCAGTTGTAATTTATAACTTGCCACAAACCCAGACACAGGACAGCCATTTTTATGGATTGGTTGATTAGATCAGTCTGTGTATCTACCTTTATAATAATCTACTTAATGCACATCTGTCATAACTTTCTGTTCCTTATTCTTTCCCTGACATTTATTGATTATGGTGCATAATGTAGTAAGTCAGCTTTAAAATTATCTGACGAGTGGTGTAGTCTTTTTTATTACAAATTTATGAATTCATTAGTATCATACCTTTAAACCTGCCTATTTTGTTAACTACTACTCTTAGCTTATTCACCACCAACCTGATCAAATTCTTTGGTTTGAAGAAGACTATAAGATCATCAGGATCATTTTCTGCCCTTGTGTGTGTGCTAAGTTGCTTCAGTCATGTTGACCCTTTGTGACCCTGTGGACTATAGCCCGCCAGACATCTCTGTCCATGGGATTCTCCAGGCAAGAATACTGGACCGGGTTGCCATTTCCTCCTCCAGGAGATCTTCCAGACCCAGGGATCAAACCCACGTCTCTTACTTCTCCTGCATTGCCAGGGGGGTTCTTTACCACTGGCTCTACCTGGGAAGCCCCTGCCCTTAGGCAAAGCCTAATCAAATTAGGCTGAAAAAGGCAGTAGAGAGAAAGCACCATGTTAAATCTGAAGGTTTGGTTTTGAACTCTGGCCTTTTGAGTGACCTCGGTCAAGCCAGCTTCTCTGAGCCTTAGAGTTTCCATCTGTAAAATACAAATAATAATCACAGCTTTATTGGCCATAAAAAGTATTCATTAAAAAAGATATATATATAAATGTGTATATATATGTTGCATAAAACAGTTTGTAAACTTTTATAAAGTGTGGAAATATAAGGAATTATATAACTTATTTTTATTTCATTAAGGAGTAGGCTTTCCAGGTGGCTCAGACAGTAAAGAATCTGCCTGTAATGCTAGAGACCCAGATTCAATCCCTGGGTCAGGAAGATACCCTGGAGAAGGGAATGGCTATCCACTCTAGTTTTCTTGCCTGGAAAATTCCATGGACAGAGAAGCCTTGGTGGGTACAGTGCGTGTAGTAGTGAAGAGTCAGATATGACTGAGTAACTAAACTAGCACTTTTTTATTTCATTAATGTGTTCAAATTCATGGGCCCAGCATGCTCCTGCTGTACTGCTCTGCTACCTGGAATTCAGGTTCATGAACTCTGTAAACACTGACTGTTTTTTACATGGCCTTCTGGTTTACAGGCCCCAGTTTTATACAAAGTTTGGCTCATACCTGAAAGGGCATACTCCCTAATTCTCTAAACCTACTAATCTTGCTTCTAAAAGCTCTGATAAAGTGCTACTTCTTTGGTTTGAGAGTCATCTAAGAACTATCATGGTAGCATAAGAACATAAATGTTTGTTTTGATCTTCTCTGAAAACATACATTATTTGGTGCCTTCACCTGCTAAGTTCCCACTGGTCTGTCCCTGTCTAATAGTAAAATACTCGTCTATAAAGTGTGGTGACTTCAGCAATACTTACAGCTTCAATATTACAAGGCTTGCCATAGAAGGAGGCTTGCAGGTTTTTTTCCTCTGATGCCAAACTAATGCATTCTTCTTTGTTGACTGTTGAAGTGGCAGGGAGGGGAGTCCATCATTTGAGCCTTGAATTTATAAACAGTTAAGTGGTAGAAATAAATCAACTTCATTCAGATCCAGACTGATAAGAAACCAGCAATGAGAAGTCAGCAGATTTCTTTCTCATTGATTAGTTGACACACTCAGAGGGCTGTGAAACATCTCAATTGTTACCTGAACTCCAGTGTGTAGGACCTGCATCTGATAGTATTCTGAAGTCTCTTTTACTCAAGTGATATTTAAAAGCTTTCTATCAAATGTAATAAGTATTTGATATAATGTAACATAAATATAATTTGTTTTAGTTGTAAAATTTTAAATCTATCAAAATATTATAATAGTTCACTTTTTAGAATCATGGAAGTTTTGAAAATAGCATTTGTTATTTTTTAAAAGGAAATAGTTTTTAAAATAGCATTCAACAGCTGCAACACAGTGGCAATTATTATTTTAGTTAGTGCTTAACCTTTTTAGAAACATGGTTTTACAAAGTGTAATCACAGATTATATTCAGTATTTTTTTCCCTTAACATTAAATCCTAAAGGTTTTCCTGATTGATAGTGTCAGTTCAGTTCAGTTCAGTTGCTCAGTCCTCTCTGACTCTTTGCGACCCCTTGGACTGCAGCACGCCAGGCTTCCCTGTCCATCGCCAACTCCCAGAGCTTGCTCAAACTCATGTCCATTGAGTCGGTGATGTCATCCAACCATCTCATCCTCTGTCATCCCCTTCTCCTGCCTTCAGTCTTTCCTAGAATCAGGGTATTTTCCTTTGAGTCAGTTCTTTGTATCAAGTGGCCAAAGTATTGGGAGTTTCAGCTTCAGCATCAGTCCTTCCAATGAATGCTCAGGAGTGATTTCCTTTAGGATTGACTGGTTTGATCTCCTTGCAGTCCAAGGGACTCCCAAGAGTCTTCTCCAACACCACAGTTCAAAAGCATCACTTCTTTGGTGCTCAGCTTTCTTTATGGTCCAAATCTCACATCCATACATGACTACTGGAAAAACCATAGCTTTGACTAGACGGACCTTTGTCGGCAAAGTAATGTCTCTGCTTTTTAATATGCTTTCTAGATTGGTCATAGGTTTTCTTCCAAGGAGCAAGCATCTTTAAACTTCATGGCTGCAGTCACCATCTACAGTGATTTTAGAGCCCCCAAAATAAAGTCTGTCACTGTTTCCATTGTTTCCCCATCTGTTTGCCATGAAGTGATGGGATTGGATACCATGATCTTAGTTTTCTGAATGTTGAGTTTTAAGCCAAATTTTTCACTCTCCTCTTTCACGTTCATCTATAGGCTCTTCAGTTCTTTGCTTTCTGCCATATGGGTGGGTCATTTGCATATCTGAGGTTATTGATATTTCTTCCAGCAATGTTTATTCCAGCTTGTGCTTCATCCAGCCTGGCATTTCGCATGATGTACTATACATATAAGTTAAATAAGCAGGGTGACAATATACAGCTTTGATGTACTCCTTTCCCAGTTTGGAACCAGTGTGTTGTTCCATGTCCAGTTCTAACTGTTCCTTCTTGACCTGCATACAGGTTTCTCAGGAGGCAGGCAATTTGATCTCTGGTTTCTCTGCCTTTTCTAAAACCAACTTGAACATCTGGAAGTTCTCGGTTCACGTATTGCTGAAGCCTGACTTGGAGAATTTTGAGCATTACTTTACTACCGTGTGAGATGAGTGCAATTGTGCGGTAGTTTGAGCATTCTTTGGGATTGCCTCCCTTAAGGATTGGAATGAAAACTGACCTTTTCCAGTCCTGTGGCTATTGCTGAGTTTTCCAAATTTGCTGGCATATTGAGTGCAGCACTTTCACAGCATCATCTTTCAGGATTTGAAATAGCTCAACTGGAATTCCATCACCTCCACTAGCTTTGTTCATAGTGATGCTTTCTAAGGCCCACTTGACTTCACATTCCAGGATGTCTGGCTCTAGGTGAGTGATTACACCATTGTGATTATCTGGGTCATGAAGATCTTTTTGTACAGTTCTTCTGTGTATTCTTGCCATCTCTTCTTAATACCTTTGCTTCTGTTAGGTCCACACCATTTCTGTCCTTTATCAAACCCATCTTTGCGTGAAATGTTTCCTTGGTATCTCTAGTTTTCTTGAAGAGATCTCTAGTCTTTCCCATTCTGTTGTTTTCCTCTATTTCTTTGCATTGGTTGCTGAGGAAGGCTTTCTTATGTCTCCTTGCTATTCTTTGGAACTCTGCATTCAAATGGGCATATCTTTCCTTTTCTCCTTTGTTTTCCGCTTCTCTTCTTTTCACAGCTATTTGTAAGCCCTCCTCAGACAACCATTTTGCCTTTTTGCATTTCTTTTCCATGGGGATGGTCTTGATCCCTGTCTCCTGTACAATGTCACGAACCTCTGTCGATAGTTCATCAGGCTCTCTGTCTATCAGATCTAGTCCCTTAAATCTATTTCTCACTTACACTGTATAGTCATAAGGGATTTGATTTAGGTCATACCTGAATGGTCTAGTGGTTTTCCCAGATTTGATAATGTCTGAAATAATTTGCCAGTATTGTCTAATTCTGTGATTTGTAAACATTTTGTGTGTTCAACAGTGCTCTGAATGGTCTGGCATTATGGGAAATTAATATAACTTACTGAGTAGAGGAAAGTTAATTCTGATGGGGGAAGAAATTTCTAAGAGCAGTTAGACAGAAGGCCCAATGCAACATCTTTGAAATATGTCTTATGTCTTTCCTAGCATTTCATGTTTACTGTTAAGACAGCTTATCTTTCTGAATTAGAAATCTAGCTATGAATAGAGATGCTTTCAATTCGCTTAAACTCAAGTGGTGAATAATTGTGACTTCTTTTCTGTTTCCATTTTATCCTGCTGAGAAGTCAGTCCTTGGCTATCTATAAGCCTTCTATTTAAATTTGTAACAATAGTATGACAGTGAGGGGAGCTGATGTGTGAAGCAGGCACCTTAATAGCTAAGGTCTTAGAAGCTTGAGTTGTTATAGTTCATGCTATGCTGTGCTGAGTCACTCAGTCACGTCTGACTCTTTGTGACTCCATGGACTGTAGCCCGCCAGACTCCTCTGCCATGGGGATTCTCCAGACAAGAATACTAGAGTGGGTTGCCATGCCCTCCTCCAGGGAATCTTCCCAACCCAGGGACAGAGCCCAGGTCTGCTGCCTTGCAGGCGGACTCTTTACTGTCTGAGCCACCAGGGAAGCCATAGACCACTATTGTATTGACAGCAAATATTGCAGGCCACGTTTCCAGTCAAGTCCTTGTTTCCAAAAGGAACTTCTCTCATGATAGGAAAATATTCAGATCTGTGTTTCTTAACCTTCTCCTATCTCATGTCTCTCCTGATTAACCTCAGAGTTGATCATTCTCTCCTCCTCTTCTTGCATGTGTATGCACATACACACACGCAGATGCTGCTAGCTACCTTGATAACCTTCGACACAAATGGAAAAATGCTACATTTATTTATTTTAGGGTAACTCGGTCATAGAGTTAAATCAGCCATCTACATCTCTGTGGCCTTGGATAATTTATCAGACTCCTGCTTCCTCTTCTGTAAAATTAGGGCTTTGGGGGTAGATAATCTCCAAGATCCACAACGTTATACTTTCCGAAGAATAAAGCCTGAGACATAAACAAGTGCAGGCCTCCCCCCAAGCATACTGGTAAAGCGTGGCATGCTGTCTGCCTCTGGAATTTCCTCCCTTTCTACACACCTCATCATTTTCTTTCCTTCCTTCCATCCCCACAGCATCTGGCACCAGTAGAGTTCTGCTGCTTCATGCCAGCTGGCTCCCTTAAACAGTAGGTTAGCATTTTTATGCCATTTCTTAAGCCATCTCTCCCACTTGGCATTTTCATGTGCTAGCCACCCTTCAGCATTTAGGCTAAATGCCTTTTCCATGAAGCCCTATTTTATCACTTCATCTATATTAATCTCTTTTACCTACTAACTTCCATACTAATACCATTTTAAAAATTCATGGTACTTTTTCCTGCTTTGTAGGTACAAATAATATTTCTTTTACTGGACTATAGTCCCACTGAGGGCAAAATTTATATCCCAGTTCCTGATATATCTGTTGAATGAATTAATGAGTGAACGAGGGAGGCAGTGAGTGAGTGGATGAATTAATTCATCACTGTATCCCCACTTGGTACTGTGATGTTCAGTTAGTAGATCCTCCAAAATTGTCGATAAATGCATAATTCCATTTTTCCCATCATTCCCTTTGGCCCTTTCTAGATAACTAGCTTCTTATTTTCTGATTAACTAAGAGGTCATTAATAGCTGATAGCCTGATATGCTGGTGCTTAAAAGGAATTTGTGTTCTAGTAGTGGCTTCAAAGGCATGACTCATTAATCTTGTACATTTCAGATGATGGACTAGAAGAGGTTTGTGAGACTTGTGGGTGCGTGTAGTCAGAGGCAGGAGGTGGTTCCATCTACTATGCAGTGCCTCCTCTCAGCCTCTGTAGAAAACTGCTCTAATTTACGTGTATTAACTTCTAATTTATTATGCAAAACAAAAGTTCTCCATAGAACACAATAATTGTGCATAAGCTGAAAGCCATCTCTTTTGTTCCCTTGCAAATATTCTTTTTATCCAACAGCAGTTTTCTCACTTTTGCCATCTTGGTTATGAAGCTGTAAGCTATTCTAAAGAAAGAGGACTATCTGAGGTTATCCCAAAGAATGAAGATCCAGTGTTCATATTCTCTTTCACAGTATCTTCCTGGAGCACGTGAGCAATGCTCACTTATATTCCCTCATGAGTATGCAGAGGGCAACATTTTTCAACATGACTGGAAGATGAGGGAGACTCTGAGGAACTTCTGTGCTCAGTCGCTCAGTTGTGTCCGACTCTGTAGCCTGCCAGGCTCCTCTGTCCATGGGATTTCCAGGCTGGAATACTGGAGGCAGTTGCCATTTCCTCCTCTAGGGGTCCTTCCCAACCCAAGTTTTGAACCAGCATCTCCTGCGTCTCCTGCATTGGCAGGCAGATTCTTTACCACTGAGCCACGTGGGGTGTTAGGATCTTAGAATGCCTCTATTAATGAGCAGCACAATCTCTCTTGTTCTTTGGATTGTATGTGAATGACCTCAACTCTTCCGAGCACACAATTCTGATGGTTGTGCCTCGCCCAAATGTATGCGCTGTGTCTTTCCTATAAATCTTATGGTATAAGGTTTATCAGAGGAGACAATCAATGTTAAAGATATCGTACAAATTCTGAAGGCCTGCTTGATTGTGACTGCTTTTTCTCTTAATTCAGTCTCTGCAGTTTTTTGTGGATTATATTCCTCACATTTTAGAAGACCAAGTATATTTAAATAGTTTGGTGTAAAGCCCAGAAAATTATGATGAGTGAACTGAAATTGAATAAATGACCAGTGAGGAGAGGATGAAGGTTTGCAAATATGACAGCCAAGAAACCAGGGGACGATTCAACTTACCTTGAACAGTTGGCCCTGTTCAAGGGCCATGGCTGGGGGTGATGGAGGAGATGCCGTGGTCTGTTATCTGTACTGCAGGTATCCTCTCCATTATTTTCTCCATCAGCCCCATTGCATATTAGAAACATTGTGTATACATGAAGGAAAAAAAACTGAAACTTGGTTAAATTGGCTATTCCAAACAATGTTATTGAAATTACATAGAGGCCATGACCATGGGTCATTATAGGAGCAAGACACAGTCTTTGATCTGTCTTCAGAATGCAGTGTGTTTACAAAAGCAATCACACAAGGTTCATAGTTCTGCGTCTGTGGTATTTGGTATTTAAAGAATCAATTTAAACACCTTTTATTCAAACCAAAGCCTTAACAGTGTTATGTGGTGGTTAATGCATTTTGAGTATACTTGAGATTTAAGGAGGAGACAGAAGGGAAAAGATTTCTCATGGTTTAAATTTTATTGGTAAAAATCATTTTTTTTTAATTCTTAATTTCTTTAAAAATTTTATTCCATTTAAATTTATAAAAAAGTTCACTCATTACTCCCACCCCTAATTCTCATCCCCACATCTTGCAACCACCAGTCTGCTTTCTGTATCTATGAGCTTGTTTTTGTTCTTTAAACTCCACATATAAGAGTATATTGCATTTGTGTTTCTCTAACGTATTTCACTTAGCATAATGTCCTTGAGGTCCATCCATGTCGTCACCAATGGCAAAATTTTATTCTTTTTATGGCTGAATAATACTCCATTATACACACACACACACACATATATGTATGTATACACAGCACAATTTCTTAATTCATTCATCCATTGATGGACACTTAGATTGGTTCCATATTTTGGCTAAGTCTGTGATAAACATGGGGATACACATATTCTTTTCAAATTAGTATTTGCATTTTCTTTGGATAAATACCCAGAAGAGGAATTACTAGATCATATATAGTTCTGTTTTTAATTTTCTGAAACCTGCATACTGTTTTCTATATTGGCTTTACCAATTTACATTCCCATCAATAGTACACAAAGGTTCACTTTTTTGCACATCTTTGCCAATACTGGTTATTTCTTGTCTTTTTCATAATAGCCATTCTAAGAGGTATAATGTGATACCTTACTGTGGTTTTGATTTGCATTTCTTAGTCCCATGGACAGAGGAGTCTGCTGGGCTACAGTCCATGGGGTCAAAAAGAGTCAGACAAAACTTAGTGACTATACAACAGCAACACGGGTTAATGATGTTGAGCTTCTTTTCAGGTACCTGTTGGGCATCTGTATGTCTTCTTTGGAAAAAAATATCTATTCAGCTCTTATACCCATTTTTAGTTGGATTGTTTGTGAAATTTTTTGTTTGTTTTTATGTTTTTGCTATTGAGTTGTATGAATTCTTTATATATTATTCTTTTGGATATTAGTCCCTTCAGTCCAGTCACTCAGTCATGTCTGACTCTTTGCAACCCTATGGACTGCAGCACACCAGGCTTCCCTGTCCATCACCAACTCCTGGAGTTTGGTCAGACTCATGTCCATAGAGTCAGTGATGCCATCCAACCATCCAACCATCTCATCCCCTTCTCCTCCTGCCTTCAGTCTTTCCCAGCATCAGGGTCTTTTCCAGTGAGTCAATTCTTTGCATCAGACAGCCAAAGTATTGGAGCTTCAGCTTCAGCATCAGTCCTTCCAGTGAATATTCAGGACTGATTTCCTTTAGGATTGACTGGTTTGATCTCCTTGCAGTCCAAGGGACTTTCACTTGTCTTCTTCAACACCACAATTCAGAAGCATCAGTGATTAGTCCCTTATCAGATACATAATTTGCAAATTTTTCCTTTCATTCTATGGATTTTCTTTTCATTTTTGGTAGTTTCCTTTGCTGTGCAGAAGCATTTTACATTGATGTATTCCCACTCATTTATTTTTGCCCTTATTCTTTTGCATTTGATGAAGATTCAAAAAATCATCACCAACACCTATGTCAAGAAGTTTACCACCTGTCTTTTCTTCTAGGAGTTTTATGGTGTTAACGTCTTCCATTCCAGTATTTTAACCATTTAGGGTCAATTTTTGTATGTTAAGAGATAGTTGTCCAGTTTTATTCTTTTGCATATAGTTGTCCAGTTTTTCCAGCATCTTTTTTTAAAGAAATTGTCCTTTCCCATTGTATATTCTTGGGTCCTTTGTCACATATTAATTTACCATATACGTGTGGGTTAATTTATGGGCCCTCGGTTTTGTTCCAGAGATATATGTGTTCTTTTTATGCAAATACCACATTGTTTTAATTACTACAGCTTTGTCATATAGTTTGAAATCAGAGAGTGTGATACTTCCAGCTTTATTGTTCTTAAACTTGCTTTGTCTATTTGAGGTCTTTTGTGTTTCCATACAAATTTTAAGACTATATTATTTCTGTGAAAAATGCCATTGGAATTTCAATAGAGGTTAGATTGAATCTGTATGATGCTTTTGGTAGTATGAACAGTTTAACAATACTAATTCTTTCAATTAATGAGTGTGAAATATCTTTCCATTTATTTGTATCTTCTTCAATTTGTTTCATCAGTGTCTTGTGGTTTTCAGTATAGAGATCTTTCACCTCCTTGGTTTATTTCCTTCCTTGGTATTTTATTGTTTGATACAATTGTAATTGGGATTATTTTTCTAATTTCTCTTTCTGATAGTTCATTGTTACTGTGGTGTTAAAGTCTCCTACTGTTACTGAGTTGCTATCCATTTCTCCCTTTAGGTTTGTTTATATTTGCTTTATCTATTTAGGTTCTTGCTCCTATATCGGGTGCATGTGTTTTTACAGTTATTATGCCTTCTTGGATTGATCCCTTTATCATTATGTAATGTACTTTTTGTCTCTTATAGTATTTTTTTTTAATTTATTTGATCTAAGTATCACTACAGCTTTCTGTTTCCATTTGCATGGAATACCTTTTGCCATCCCCTCATGTTAAGTCTGTGTATTTTGATCTGATTTGTCTCTCTTGTAGGCAGCATAAAGATAATCTTGTGTTTTAATCTATTCAGCCACTCTCTTTTAATAGGAGAATTCAGTGTGTTCACATTTAAAGTAATTATTGCTAGGGGTGTGGTTATTGCCATTTTGTTAGTTCTTTGTAGCTATTTTTGTGGTTCCTTTCTTGCTTTTCTTTTTTTAATCCTTTAATTTTATTGGAGTATAGTTAATTTACAATGTTGTGTTAGTCATAGGTACATAACACAGTGACTCAGTTATACAAATATTCATTCTTTTGTAGATTGTTTTCTCATCTAGGTTATCACAGAATATTGAGTGGAGTTCTCAGTGCTAAAGAGTAGGTCCTTGGTGGTAATCTGTATTTTGCAGAGTAGTGTGTTTGTTCATCCAAGCTCCTGATTTATCTCTCCCCTCCAGGTTTCCCCTTTGGAAACCATAGTTTGTTTTCAACCTGTAAATCTGTTTCTGTTTTGTTTCTGTTTCTGTTCACTTCTATCTTTTTTAAAAAATTAGATTTCACATGTGAGCAATATTATATGATACTTGTATTTCATTGTCTGACTTACTTCACTTAGTTTGATAATCTCTGAGTCCATCTTTGTTGCTACAAATGCCATTATTTCATTCTTTTTTAAGTGAGTAACATTCCATTGTATATATGTACCACATCTTCCTTGTCCGTTCCTCTGCTGATGGACATTTAGATTGCTTCTGTGTTTCGACTATTGTAAACTGTGCTGCCATGAACACATTGAGGTGCATATATCCTTTCAGTTTATGTTTTTCTCCTGATGTATGCCCAGGAGTGGGATTGCAGAGTCATATGGTAGCTCTGTTTTTAGTTTTTTAAGTAAGCTCCACCCTGTTCTCCATAGTGGTTGTACAGTTTACATTCCCACCAAGAGTGTAGAAGGGTTCCCTTTTCTCCATACCCTCTCCAGCATTTAATATTTGTAAACTTTGATGATGGCCATTCTGACTGATATGGGGTGGTACCTCATTGTAGTTTTGATTTGCATTTCTCTGATAATTAGTGATGTTGAACATCTTTCCATGTGCTTGTTGATAATCTGTCTTTGGAGAAGTGCCTAGATCTTCTGCCCATTTTTTTGATTGGGTTGTCTATTTTTCTGACATAGAACTGCATGAGCTGTTTGTGTATTTTGGAGATTAATCCCTTGCCTGTTACTTTGTTTGCCAATATATTCTCTCATTCCATTGGTTGTCTTTTTGTTTTGTTGATGGTTTCCTTTGCTGTGCAGGAACTTTTAAATTTAATTAGGTGCTTTTTTACTTTTGTTTTTATTTTCATTATTCTATGAGGTAGATCAAAAAATATATTACTGTGACTTATGTCAAAAAGTATTCTGCTTATGTTTTCCTCTAAGAGTTTTATAGTGTCCAGCCTTACATTTAGATCTTTGATTAATTTTTAGTTTATTTTTGTGTATGGTGTTAGAGAATGTTCTAATATCATTCTTTTATAAGTAGCTGTCCAGTTTTCCCAGTGCCACTTATTGAAGAGATTATATTCTCTCCATTGTATATTCTTACCCCCTTTGTCATGGATTTATTGACCATAGGTACATGTGTTTATTTCTGGGCTTTCTATCCTATTCCATTCATCTATATTTCAGAAAAGTACCATACTGTTTTGATGACTGTAGCTTTGTAGTATAGGCTGAAGTCGGCAGTCTAATTCCTCCAACTCTGTTTTTCTTTCTCAGGATTGCTTTGGCTATTCAGGGTCTTTCGTATTTTCTTATAAATTTAAAATGTTTTTGCTCTACTTCTGTGAAAAATGCTGTTGATAATTTGATAAGGATTACATTGAAGCCATAGATTGCCTTGAGTAGTATAGACATTTTGACAGTATTGATTCTTTCAGTCCAAGAACATGGTATATCTTGTTATATGTGTTATGTCTGATTTCTTTCATCAGTGTCTTATAGTTTTCATAGTAGAGGTCTTTTGTCTCCTGAGGTAGCTTTATTCCTAGGTATTTTATTCTTTTGATGTGATAATAAATGAAATTGTTTCCTTAATTTCTCTTTCTGATATTTCTTTGTTAGTGTTTAGCACAAGAGGCTTCTGTGTATTAATTTTGTATCCTGCAACTTTACTAAATTCATTGAAAAGCTCTAATAGTTTTCTGGTCACATATTTAGGATTTCCTATATTGTAGTGGCAGTTTTACTTCTTTTTTTTTTTCAATTTAAATTCATTTTATTTCTTTTTCTTCTCTGGTTGTTGTGGCTAGGACTTTCAAAACTGTGTTGAATAAAAGTGGTGAAGATTGACATCCTTGCTTTGTTGCTGATGTTAGAGGAAATGCTTTCAGCTTTTCATCATTGAGCGTGATGTCAGTTGTGAGTTTGTCATATATGACCTTTATTATGTTGAGATAGATTCCATCTAAGACCACTTTCTGGAGAGCTTTTATCATACATGAGTGTTGACTTTTGTCCAAAGCTCTTTTTGTATCTATTGAGATGAGCATGTGGTTTTTATTCTTCAGCTTGTTTCATGCTGATTGTGGATATTGAAGAATTGAATCCCTGGGATAAAATACACTTGATCATGGTATATGAGCCTTTGAATGTATCATTGCATGTGATTTCCTAGTATTTTGTTGAGAATTTTTGTGTCAACATCAATGATATTGGACTATAATTTTCTTTCTCTCTTTCTCTCTTTTTTTTGGGGGGGGGGGTATTTTTTATCTGGTTTTGGTATCAGGGTGATGGTGGCCTTGTGGAATGAATTTGGGAGTGTACCTTCCTCTGAAATTTTTTTGGGAAATTTTATAACGGGTGGGTGATTCCTATTCTCTAACAGTTTGATAGAATTCACTTTTGAAGACATCTGGTCCTGGACTTTTGTTTATTGGAAGATTTTTTAATCATAATTCCAATTTTGGTACTTGTTTGGTCTGTTCATATTTTCTATGTATTCCTTGTTCAATCTTGGAAAGTTGTACATTTATAAGAATTTGTCCATTTCTTCTAGATTGCCCATTTTATTGGCATATAGTTGATTATGGTAGTCCCTTATGATCCTTTGTATTTCTATGCTGTCAATTGTAACTTCTCATTTTAATTTTATTGATTTGAGCCCTCTCCTTTTTTTCTTGATGACTCTGGCTAAAGGCTTATCAATTTTGTTTATTGTCTCAAAGAACCAGCCTTTAGTTTCATTGATCTTTGCTATTGTTTTTCTTTTACCTCTGTTTTCTTTATTTCTGCTTTGATCTTTATGATTTCTTTCCTCTACTAACTTTGGGTTTTGTTTGTTTGTTCTTCTTTCTCTAGTTGCTTTACTTGTAAAGTTAGGTTGTTTATTTGAGATTTTTCTTTTTTCCTGAGTTAAGATTGTATTGATATACACTTCCCTCTTAGAACTTCTTTTACTATATCTGAAAAGTATTGAAACATTGTGTTTTCATTGTCATGTGTCTCAAGGTATTTTTGCATTTTCTCTTTAATTTCATGAGTAATCCTTTGTTTACTTACTAACATATTGTTTACCCAACTTGTGTTTGTGTTTTTTACAGTTTTTTTCCTATAATTGATCTCCAGTCCCATAGCATTGTGGTTGGAAAAGATCTTTGATATGATTATAGTATTCTTAAATTTATGAAGACTTGATTTCTGGCCTAGGATGTGATCCTGGAGAATGTTCCCTATGCCCTTAAGAAGAAAATTTATTTGGCTACTTTTGGATTAAATTATCTGTAGATATCAATTAAGTCCATCAAGTCTAACGTGTCATTTAAGGCCTGTGTTTGCGTATTGACGTTCTGTCTGAATGATGTGTCTTTTGATGAGTATGGAGTATTAAAGTCCTCCGGTATTATTGTGTTACTGATGCCTTCTCCTTTTATGTCTTTTATCATTTGCCTTACATATTGAGGTGCTCCTATGTTGGGTTCTTGTGTATTTACAATTGTTACATATTCTTCTTGGATTATTCTCTTGATTGTTATATTATTGTTACTGTTCAGTCTCTAGGTCGAGTCTGACTCTTTGCACCCCCATGGACTGCAGCACGCCAGGCTTCCCTGTCCTTCACTATCTTTGTGAATTTGCTCAAACTCATGTCCATTGAGTCAGTAATGTCATCCAACCATCTCATCCTCTGTTACCACTTCCTCATTTTGCCCTCAGTCTTTCCCAGTCTTTTCCAGTTAGTTGGCTCTTTGAATCAGGTGGCCAAAGTATTGAACTTCAGCTTCAGCACCAGTCCTTCCAATGAATATTTTGGGTTGATTTCTTTTAGTATTGACTGGTTTGATCTCCTTGTTGTCCAAAAGACTCTGAAGAGTCTTCACCAGCACCACAGTTTGAAATTTTTCAATGCTATCAATTCTTCAATGCTCAGCCTTCTTTATGGTCCAACTCTCACATCCATATATGACTACTGGAAAAACCAGAGCTTTGCCTATACAGATCTTTCTCAGCAAAGTGATCTCTTTGCTTATTAATATGCTGTCTGTGTTTGTCATAGTTTTTCTCCCAAGGAGCAAGCATCTTTTAATTTTGTGTTTTCAGTCACCATCTGCATTGATTTTGGAGCCCCAGAAAATGAAATCTGACAGTGTTTCCACATTTTCCCCATCTATTTGCCATGAAATAATAGGACCAGATGCCATGATCTTCAGTTTATGAATGTTGAGTTTTAAGCCAGCTTTTTCACTATCTTTTTTAACCTTCATCAAGAGACTTTTTAGTTCCTCTTCACTTTCTGCCATTAAAGTGGTATTATCTGCATATCTGAGGTTGTTGTTTTTCCCAGCAACCTTGATTCCAGCTTGTGAGTTATCTAACCCAGCATTTCATATGATGTACTCTGCATATAAGTTAAATAAGCAGAGTGAAAATATTTAGCTTTGATGTACTCCTTTCCCAATTTTGAACCAGTCTGTTGTTCCATGTTCTATTCTAACTGTTGCTTCTTATCCTGCATACAGGTTTCTCAAGAGGCAGATATTATGGTCTGGTATTCCCATCTCTTTAAGAATATTCCCAGTTTGTGGATAAACACAAGAGATGACTCTACACATGGACATCACAAGATGGTCATTACCGAAATCAGATTGATTATGTTCTTTGCATCCAAATATAGAGAAGTTCTATATAGTTAACAAAAACAAGACCTGGGGCTGACTATGGATCAGATCATCAGCTCCTTATTGCCAAATTCAGGCTCAAATTGAAGAAAGTGGGGGAAATCAATAGGCCACTCAGGTATGACCTAAATCAAATCCCTTATGATTATGTTGAAGGTAACAAATAGATTCAAGGGACTAGATCTGGTAGACAGTGTGCCTGAAGAAATATGGGTGGAGGTTTATAACTCTGTACAAGAGGCATTGACCAAAACCATCCTCAAGAAAAAGAAATACTAGAAGACAAATTGGTTGTCTGAGGAGGCCTTAGAAATAGCTGAGGAAAAAAAGAGAAGCAAAAGGCAGAGGAGAAAGGGGAAGATATAGCCAGCTAAATGCAGAGTTCCAGAGAATAGCAAAGAGAGATAAGGAAGTCTTCTTAAGTGAACAATGCAAAGAAATAGAGGGAAACAATAAAATGGGAACGACGAGAGATCTCTTTAAGAAAATTGGAGATACCAAGGGGACATTGATGCAAGATAGGCACAGTAAAGGACAAAAATGGCAAAGACCTAACGGACGCAGAAGAGATTAAGAATAGGTGGCAAGAATATACAGAAGAACCATACTATAAAGCTCTTAATGATCCAGATAACCAGGATGGTGTTGTCACTCACCTAGAACCAGACATCCTGGAATGTGAAGTCAAGTGGGCCTTAGGAAGCATTACTACAAACAGAGCTGGTAGAGGTAATGAAATTACAGCTGAGCCATTTAAATACTAAAGAAATGATGTTAAAGGGCTGTACTCAGTATGCCAGCAAATTTGGAAAACTCAGCCGTGGCTACAGGACTAGAAAAGGTCAGCTTTCATTCCAATCCTAAAGAAAGGCAATGCCAAAGAATGTCCAACTACCACACAATTGCACTCATCTCACACGCTAGCAAAGTAATGCTCAAAATTCTCCAAGTGAAGCTTCAACAGTACATGAACCGACAACTTCCAGATGTTCAAGTTGTGGATTTAGAAAAGGCAGAAGAACCAGAGACCAAATTGCCAACATCTGTTGGATCATCAAAAAAGTGAGAGAGTTCCAGAAAAACATCTACTTCTGCTTTATCGACTATGCCAAAGCCTTTGACTGTGTGAATCACAGCAAACTGTAGAAAATTCTGAAAGAGATGGGAATACCAGATTACCTTACCTGCCTCCTGAGAAATCTGTGTGCAGGTCAAGAAGAAACAGTTAGAAGCAGACATGGAACAATGGACTGGTTCCAAATTGGGAAAGGAGTACATCAAGGCTATATATTGTCACCCTGCTTATTTAACTTATATGCAGAGCACATCATGTGAAATGCTGGGCTGGATGAAGCACAGCTGGAATCAAGATTTCTGGGAGGAATATCAATAACTTCAGATATGGAGATGACACCACCCCTATGGCAGAAAGCAAAGAGGAAATAAAGAGCCTCTTGATGAAAGTGAAAGAGGAGAGTGAAAACTCTGGCTTAAAACTCAACATTCAAAAAACGATCAAAGATCATTCAAAACATTCAAAGATCATGGCATTTGGTCCCATCACTTGATGGCAGATAGATGGGGAAACAATGGAAACAGTGACAGACATTTTTTCGTGTGCTCCAAAATCACTGCAGATGGTGACTGCAACCATTAAATTAAAAGATGCTTGCTCCGTAGAAGAAAAGCTGTGACAAACCTAGACAACATATTAAAAAGCAGATACATTACTTTCCTGACAAAAGTCCACACAGTCAAGCTATGGTTTTTCCAGTGGTCATGTATGGATGTGAGAGCTGTGTCATAAAGAAAGCTGAGCACCAAAGAACTGATGCTTCTGAGCTGTGGTGTTAGAGAAGACTCTTGAGAGTCCCTTGGACTGCAAGGAGATCCAACCAGTCAATCCTAAAGGAGATCACTCCTGAGCATTCATTGGAAGGACTGATGCTGAAACTGAAGCTCTGGTACTCTGACCACCTGATATGAAGAACTGACTCATTGGAAAAGGCCCTTTAGTTTTTGCTTGTCTGAAAATTTTTCAGTTCCAAATAATGAGTTTGCTCTGGGTAGAGTGTTCTTAGTTGGAAGTTTTCTTCTTTTAGTACTTTAATTACATTGTGCCACTCCTTTCTGGCCTGCAACATTTGTGCTGAAAAATCTCCTGATAGTCTTATGTGCATTCCCCGGTCTTGGTGTTTAGACTTCTGATGAAAGTCTAATGTAACCATTTTTAAATATCTTAATGTTCTTTCTGTAGTATTTCCAGAATGCATTTATTGTGGTTCTGTGCTGTAAATACAAGCACAGAGGAGTTGATAATAATCCAATCTGGATGCTTTAACTGAGCATTGATTTTCTGTCATATGCCCTCTGCATGTTCGTAACATGCCACCCTTCAACTTACCTTTTTTTCTTTAAGGAATTAGAAAAATAACACTGGTGATGTTTTGAAAGAATAAATTTAGAAAATATTATATACTTTATAGAGTCTGTTTTTTCATATATGGTATGATAATGTCCTCATCATAGGAGGTAAATTAATGAATGAAATATATGTGAAGCCACTTTGTTTATTATCAGCTGCCTTATAAATTTACTTTATTATAAAGTGAAAATATCATTTCATGTGCAGTTTTTGTCACTTTGCCTTTCTGTTTATTGAGTAATCACATATGTATATAGGTGGCACTGAAGAGGTTGCTTTAAAATTACTTACATTGTTTTCTTAACATGGATTACATTTACTATTACCTATTTTGTTGTTTTACTTCTATCTAAATGTTAGATTTCTATGTAGCTTTATTTGTAGTTTGGCATCATTTAGTAATTATCCAATGAGACAGACATGTGGTTTACTGTTATTTTCTTATGACTAGATTTGTTAGTAAAGGAAGATAAGCCTTATCATATCCGTAACTCTGTACGGATGCTGCAATGATCTCATCCATGACTTTATAAAGAACTAGCTGTGAAGTTCCCATTGTAAGAATATTTAATTTAGGTTTCTTACCTAAACCTTCTGGTTAGAGTTTGAGTCAATCTGAGAAAGACCAAGTAAATCAAGGATAGAGCAGGACTGCTCTGTGAGGGTGGACTGAAAAAAGTGAGAATTTCAGCCTAGATAGACACTTATCAATGGGGCCGTGTGATGTAATCAATAAAATGGTGAAGCATTAGGATTTGCTTAAAACCCCCAAAAGAGGCCTCTTTAAAATTGTAAATATGCAGAGTTCGAGTGGCCTATGCCAGATACTGTCCGTGAGATCGCAGTGACAGCTCCCATTGCCATTCCCCTTCACCGTTGTTTTACCAGCTCAGCAGGTACTTAACCTCATGTACTGACTGCTAACTTTGTTCCTCTCACTATACCAGCCTCAGTTAAAGCTTCATCGTTTCTTCACAGACTTACTTCAATAGCATCTAGTCTTGATTCTCCAAAGCATTCTGCATGTTTCCCACATGATCTTTCTCAACCAGGAATCTTATCACATCAGTGCCTCTTCTATGTTCTGAATGTGACGCTACATATTCTTGCCTGTATGCAGAACTTGCGGTCATATTGCCAACTTCTCTAGCCTCATCTGTTGATACTCGCCTATTTACAATCCTGGCTTCAGTCTTCTTAAATTACAGTGGAAACCTTCTGATCTGAGACATAATTTTTAATACAAATATTGGTTAAAATAGAGACCTAAAAATGATACATTAAAATTTTTTATTTTAACTTAAAACATGTGTTCACATTTCTTCAGTAATCTTTTGATATAGGGCCAAAGCCTTTGTCTTGAATGTGGCTCTACTTGTCAAAGTACCTCATCAGTTTTCTTGTGTAACCACACCCATAATATGTCTCATGATTTCAATTTTCTTTCAAATAAAGTGAATAAAAGAGCAGAATCTTCTAGGTTGTTATGTTATATTTTCCAGTCTTTTATAGCCATCTCACTCACTTGTAAATTGACAGTAATTTTTTGGCAGCTAGTCTTTTTGAGTCTTTTTGAAAGATTCAACCTAGCTTTCTTAGAAACAGTAACTCTTCTTTTTCCACACTCATGTTTTGTTGACTTATATAATATTTAATTAAATAATATAATGTTTAACTAAATTAATTTTATTATAAAGTCAAGCACAACTGGCACACACATGATGGGAACCAATATAAGTGACTCTTGGCAACCATTTCCCTCACCTGGGTGAGGCATCAAGTGCCCTGGCCCACTGGAGAGAATCCATTAGTATTTGGCTTGAATGTCAAGATGTCTTTCAGAGAGAATGGAGAGTGATAATTCAGGAGTTAGTTCAGTAGAAGTCAGTGAAATAAGTTTTTCAACTGTGTTTACAGCCCCTTAAATAAGTCATAGCCTCTTCTTTTTAAAATCTTGGCCACCTCTTTGCTCTCAGATCCTTACAGATTGAATTCTGCTAGCATGGCTTCTTCCAGAAAGCTTTTCTTCATAGCCCATCCCCTTCCAGCTAGTTGCTCCTCCAGTTTGCTCACTTAGTGTTACATGCTGTTGGCTAAAGTGTCCCTGTGAGTCCAGTGAGACCAGGACTGTGTCATTTATCTCTGTCTCCATAGTCTTGGCTTTTAGAAAGCATTGGATAAATGAACTTGAATTTGTTTTTTCAGGAGGTGGTATAAGCTGAAAAATATAAATGCATCTACTTATTATTGACACTCTTGATATTTCTGAACTCTTAATAGGACTTATAATAAATGTGTTTGCTTATAATCTCAGTAGCTATTATTGAATTGATGGTGTATCTTAAGCATCAAAGCAATGAAGTAGGTTAAGAAAAGCAAGACAGGTCACTTCAGGGACAGCTAAACCTTAATAAGCATAGTCATAGAGTGTAACAATGCTATTCTGTAAACACCTCTCCATGCTGCTTCCCGAATCTCTCTTCTGGGCCAGTGCAGCATTTCTTTTTGACCTCTAGGTCTTAAGGGTGACTCAAGGTAGGAATGCTGTGCAGCCCATGGGTAAAAACGAAGACTGGAATCACAGTGCCTGGGTTCAGATCTCGGCCCTGCCTCTTACTCTGTGCACTCAGACAAGTCAGGGCCTCACTTTTCTCATCTATAAAAAGGAGAAAATTCGTAATTTTTAAATGATCCATAAAAGCCACTTAGAGCTGCTTGGCACATCTGTGCTGTCAAGGTAAGTTAACAGATGCTATTGCTATTATTGAGATACCAAAGAATTCATAAAAGTCGTCTTATAGATAGTATAGTCACAGAAGAATTTATAAATGCTTTCATAAATAGTAGTGTCCCTTCTGCACACTCACTGAAAGGAATTCAAAGAGGAAATACTAGGTGGGTAGATATTTGAATCTGGAATCTACCATTTGCCAGTTGTCACGTTCTGGACTATTTTCTTCATGTCTCTTAGTCTTGGTTTCTCTACTTATGAAATAGAGATGATAGCAGTGTAAGGCTTGGAGGGTTATTATGGATATTAAATTATAGGATGAATATGAAGTATGGCTTTTGGAAGATAATAAATTTGATAAATGGCATCTGTCTCTGGCAATTACCAGTCACAGACTTGGTATGCAAAATAAAACTTTGTTTATAACTGGATTTTCTTACCTCTTAAACCTCCATTTCCTCCTTTGGCTGAAAATGAAATCTTGCCAACTTAATGGTAAATTCAGAAACTTCCAGACACTTCCCCTCAGTCTCTAGTTTGAGCAAACACTCAGTTGATTTGGGTGTCTTTCCTTCTGCCTTCTACTTTGCTTCTCCCTCAGGGTAAGTTTCTTGGGATTAGGTGTTATTCTGAGATCTGTGACACTTCCATTCAAATACAGGGTTTCCAGTGGTCTTTGGTTCTGCTGAGTGCACAGCTGAAAGTTTTCATTCCCTGCTGATACCTCTGGTTCCTTCCTCTCTGATACTTTGAGGGAAATTCTTGTTTTTTTCCCTCATCTCACTAGAAAGCACAGACGTGTATGGTGGCCCCCATGCATGTCCCTGCTCCCCTTGTGCTGCCGGCTCTTCCATCCTTCCGGATCCTACTGGGTGCTAAGCTTCTCTCAGCTTCTGAACTCACCAGAGGTTTCTTTTCCCCCATCCACATAGACTTGGTTCAAAGTGCAGATAGGGAGAGAAGCCTCTGTTTTCTTTTCAGAACCCCACGGCAGTATTTAACTCTTACTCTTTACATTGGTTTTCCATTGCTGCCATGACAAATTACTGGACATTTAGCAGCTCAAATAACGTGCATTTTATCATCTCACAGTGCTGTGTTAGGGGTCCGGGGTGGCTTAACTGACTTCACAGACTCGGGTTTTACAAGACTGAAATCAAGGTTCACTTCAGGCTTACTAGGTTGTTAGAAGTTTCCAGTTTCTTGCCTTTGTATGCCTAGACCCACATGTCTTTGCTGCATGTCAGCTGGGGGTTGTTCTTAGCTTCACGTGGCTCCCCACTTTCCTTGGCTCATGGCTGCCTTCTTCCATCTTCAGAGGCAGCAATGGTGGGTTGAGTCCTCACATTTTGAATCTCTCTGACCTCTCCTCCTTTCTCATCTTTTCTGCCTGCCTTTTCCTGTGCCTCTCCCTGACTTCTCTGACTGAGGTAATTACATTGGACCCACCCAGGTAATACCTCAGTTTTAGATCAGCTGATGAATAACCTTAATATCATCTGTGAAGTCCCTTAAGAGCAATACCTAGATTAACGGCTGGATTAGTAGCCAGGAACAGGAAATGTCGGGGGAGGTACATCTTTAGAATTCTGCCTGTTGCACTCTTATCCCACTCTTATCTTATCTTCTGACTCTCCTCTGTCAGTGGAGGGATAAACTGGCTGGGCATGTATTCCCCAGTTCTCCAGAAATCATCATTTATCCTAGGAGCTCAGCTTTTGATATCTGAGACATGTTCCAAACCGCCAACTATTTTCTCCATCGTAGGCGTCAAGATGCTCTGACTGTCTAGAACTAAAATTAACCTTTCTCTGTTCTATCAGGTGTATCCCATGGACTTTGTGTGCAGAAAGGCCTTCCTGTCTCTTTGGATGGTGATTAAAGGATAAAGGCATGCTAGTTTGATTAATCAAACATTTATTGACTATTTTGTAGTAGACAGTGATATGAGAGATTCTGACCTGAAGGAATGTATAAGCTAGTAGGAGTGAATTTCGTTTAAACAAATGCTTATAATAAATGCACAATGTGAGAAGCCTGTGTAGGAATACATACAGTGCTGTCAGAACTGAGAAGAAGATACTGGGACTTTCAATGGAGAGGAGAAGATTTAAGAAACAGTGATATACAGGCAGGCCTAGAAGGAAAGGGGTGGTTGAGAAACAATTTTACTTATCTGCAATCTACAAAGTAGTTTTCTATATTGAACTTCATTTAGTAACCACACTTACTTTTTTCAGTAGGGATTATAGTATTTCTGTTACAGATATAGGAGGTAAAACTAAGAGATTTGCTCATAATCAGACTCCAGGCTTTGACTGACTGAGATTGAACCCGGTTTTACTAACTCTAGATCATGTGCTTTTTTTTACTAACCATTTTAATATGAGCAGGAGGCGGAGGGGCCAGCCGTGTGGCAAAATGGCAGAGTGTGGTGGCTGGTGTGGTGTGTACAGCAGCTAGCCTCCAATAGACTCTTACAATCCCCACCTACTGGCATTAACACCAGTTAATATGTATGTATGGTCCCCTACCAAATGGGATTGGGCTGGCCTGTGTTACCAATAGGATATTACAGAAATGATGATGTCTGATTGTGAGGCTAGGTCAAAGCAGACCTTGTAGCTTGAAGCTGGCCTTCCTGAGTCTCTGTCTTTGAAGGGAAATAGCTGCCATGCCCTAAGAGACCAGCATTTCTTTGGGGAGGTGCCTGCGGCAAGGCTATGGGAAAGCCATCTTGGCAGCTCTAGGCAAGCTTTCACGTGACTGCAGCCTCATGGGAGACCCTGAACTAGAAGCAGCCAGTAGAGCTGCTCTCATATTCCTGACCCACAGAATCTGTGAGGTATTTATTGTTGTTCTAAGCCACTAAGTTTTGGGCTAATTTGTTTTACAGTAATAGGTAGTTAATACAGCATGGGTTTTACAAGAGCAAGTAATTAATATTATTTAAATGGTGCTAAACAGATTATTAAAAAACCTACTGTGCAGTCTAAGAACTTTAGTTTTTATTCTGTGTGAGGGAGACACTGTAGGGTTTTGAATAGCAGAGCCCTTAGAAAAACAGATTATTGGAGAGTCTTTTGCATATGGAGCATTTACAGATTAACTGACTTTCATGCCATTTGGGGCTGGCAGGCAGTCACTGAGGAATTAAATATCTTATGAATACTTCTGTCTCATCTTTTTCTGAATTTGAAAATCTTAAAATCTGTATCTGACTCTTTGAATCCTAGGAATCATAGTTTATTTTTATTGTTCTAATTAGTAGAGCGCTTCCTACTTGCAGCATCCCTACAAGGCTAGCATAAGCCCCTGAAAGAAAAATGTCTTGTCCTAAGAGTATGCTCAAGGCAGATCTGTGGGTCACCACCTGAAGAAGTGTACATGGTTTAAGCATGTGATGATTAGATTTCCGCCAAACACAGACATAGAGAGAAGTATGTAGTGGGAAAACTCTTATCAGGATCTTCTATTCTCTGGCCTTCTGGTGCAGTCAGGGCCTTGGTTAGCTCTACCTGAAGGCTAGGGGCAGAATGATACAGTGGAAAGAACAATATATTAGAGTCAAGAGGGAAGTGCTAATTCTTACCAAGCCACTGGCAAGCTGTGTGATCCTGGGCAAATATTAAATCTTCTGAGTCTCAATATCTTTGCTCATAAAATGAGAAAGGGTTGGATTAGATGATTCCCAATGTTCATTCTCATTACAATGTTCCATGACATATGGTTCCTTTAACGTGATATTTCTGTCAAAATTGAAATAACATGTATCTCTGGGGAGAGTTTAGAGTGATAATCTGACTATTCTAAAGGGAATAGGACAAATATTATAACCAAAAATATTCCTTGGAAACTTTTGTATTGTTATTAGGCACAGTGTATATCCATTTGCTTGGTTTTATGTGTAACATGAGTATTCCTCTGTAATTATAAGAATTACTTAATTTCTAAAACTCATAAAGATTATTGTGGGAAAAATTAGAAATGCTGCCTGCCGTTGTATGAGTTTATAAGTAAGTCAGTAAGTCTGTGCCATAGGTATTGTTCAGTGTGTTTTATGTTCTGTTTGATAATTGCAGTTTTAATTGATTGTTGTGACTTTTACAATCATCTTAACACCTTGCAGGAGGTGCAGCCTTCTGCCTGTGAATATAGAGAGATCTTAGCTTTGGTGCAATATTAGCATACAACAGAAACTCTTAGACATTGCAATTTGTAGCTATTACAGATTTTCTTTCCAGGTTGGTAAGTGGAGACAGCACTCCTTATAGAACAGTACAGGATAATGAAATCTGCCCATTAATCACAAATCCTGTATTTTAGCTTCTGTTGTAATTGTAGCTCTTCTTCACCAAGCCTATTTTGACCACTTTTTTTTTTTCTCCTTTTTCATCCATCCATCTCTCAGAAAACTGGTGGGAATGCAATCAGATAAACAAGCAAATAAATGAAAAGGAAGAAAATCAAGGGGCCTAGATGTTGCAAGAGCTTCATAAACTCAAACTCGGGCAATTCTGGAGTTGATTTGAGTGTAGGGAAGGAGGTTGGGGAGAAGGTCACCAGGTACAGTAGCTTGCCCTATTTGAGTATGTAACCCCAATTTCAGACACTGGCAGGCAGGATGACAAGCAGAAATAAGTAGTTGGTGCTGGATATGTGAAAGGACGCATTTTCACGTCATCCTTCCACTGTGGACCTTATTTACACACTCGAATAGGTGATTTTTATGGATTACACCCTCCATTGCTTTCTGTCCACAAATCCCCCCAGGCCATTCCATCAGCATGTTTGAGACATTTTTGGTTGTATCAGGAATTAACCATACCTCTAATGGTCTGAGGAGGCAGCAAGCATTGCTGGGTGGCCAGAATAGCCAGAGGGTGTGAGAATTCCTTACTAACTTGTGGAGCAGGGCCAGAGGGATACTGGTATTCTTTTTTTATTCTTTTCAAAACTCTGACTTGAAACAGATATTATACAAATTCTTGAACTTAATGAAGCAAAACTCTTACCTCCTCAGGCTTTGGTTCTTAAACTTGAGTTACCAACCTGGACACTCAGACTTCCTGATTCAGAATGTATGAAATAAGGCCTGATAATTTGTATTTCTGACAAGTTTCCAGATGATGTGGATTCTGCTGGTCCCATCCTGGAAACTGCTCTCCTAAAGGTTCTTCCAACCTGGAGTGATTGGAAATTAGGTTACAGACCCCTGGGGTTTCTCAATTCTCTCACTCCTTTGAGGCCAGCTTGTCTCTGTCCCACTGCCGCTTGGGTCTGGGGTCATGGGTGTCTGCCCATATTCTGTCCTTCAGACGCAGAGTGCTCAAGACAGCTGAGAACTCTGGGACGCCCAACCATCTGAATTTCTGAACATGGTGTAAAACCAGAGCTCTGGTGCAGAAGTTGTGATCCCCTTGTGACCTTAGGAATATTGTCATTTAATCTGGAAAATAACACTCTAGGTGGGAAGTATTCTCACTTTTATTTGTGAGGAATTGAAACTCAAAAAGTGGAAATTACTTGCCCAGAAGTAAATGGCAGAACCGGTATTTGAACCCAGGATTAAGGCTTCATTGCCTGATTTTCCTTCACCTAATCTCTGTTTCTCCTGGGTTCCATTTTGACCTCTTTCCTCATTATTATGTAACCAAGATTACACAGATTCTCTTTAATTAGGGTTTGAATTATGGCTTACATATACATATGTGTGTATCTATCTATCTATCTATCTGTATATATGATGATATATATGATATACATGCTCCTTGGCTTCATTTTTATTATTTTGCATGTATGTCTAGTATAGTATGTAATACGTGTCCTTGAAGTTGCCCTGAAGCAGGTTAGAACAGGACAAAAAATATATATATGCCTAGTGCACATACATGTTATTCACACACAAACTGGCTTTTCCTCCATGCCTCACATCAAGTCTAAGAAAATCTGCCTCTTTGATTGCCATTGACTTATACTAAATTCCAGCCACACCCTTGACTGCCATCAGTAAATAAATGGAGATGAAACTGCCTTTGCTGCCCTTCCCTCCCCATATTCTCCCCAGTACTTCACCATAAAGGAAGAAATTTAGGGCATCGTTCAATTCTGGGGAGGTGGTTGGCAGGTCTGTATTGACAGATCCACTCTGCTGGAAAACAAGAACAAGACCTGAGGGCTTTGAGAGTATGTCTGCAGTGAGAGTTTATATACTTTGTCCACATTAATAGCAATGCAGGTATTTTCCTTTCCTATAGAAAACAGCTCTTTTTCCACTGAGAGGTGGAGCAGGGGAACAAACCCAAAAAACAAAAATTCTGGTGTCTGCTGTTGAAGGCTGTAGGGAACAAGGAACTGGGTTGCAGGAAGAATGGTGATAAGGAGGAAAGATTGGTAGGTTGTAGGTACCCGCCAGGAACTAAATGACTGGGAAATAGAAAATCACTTGTTTTTAAGTTTCTTGTGGAAGTGGGTGTTGGAAAGGTTACAGCTTGTAAATTATTGTGAGTAGTGAAGGAGGGTTGTTTGGAAACTGAAAGGAAATTGTAACAGCAGATGTGGCTGGGGTGGTACGTTATCACTGGATGAACTAGGTAACTGGTGGGTGTGGAGGTACATGCATGCTTGTGAGTGTACTTGGGTTCAGCTATGTGTGGTTTTCTGCAGTCTCCTAGTGTTTCTCATGGTTTAAATTGTTCACAAGCAAACACAAAATTTGCATTATGCTCTAATTGTTCCCTAGTATATCAATTGCATTGAAACAAATTTTTGTTTTCAAAGAAGCATTATAGCACAACTGACTTTAGGTCAGTTCTCAGATGATTCCCTGTTTCCCTTATTAGAATACTTGATGGCCATCTGTGAGATGAGGGGCATGTGAAAATGCCTCTTTTATATATATTTCATTCCCTATCTCTTATAAAATTTTGTTGTTGTTGTCCAGTCCCTAAGTCATGTCCTACTCTGTGACCCCATGAACTGCAGCACGCCAGGCTTCCATGTCCTTCAGTTTCTCTGGAGTTTGCTCAAACTCATTGAGTTGGTGATGCCATTCAACCATCTCATCCTCTGTCACCCCAGAGGGGTGGTTAATTCTTCTTCTTTTGCCCTCAGTCTTTCCCAGCGTCAGGGTCTTTTCTAAGGAGTCAGTCCTTTGCATCAGGTGGCCAAAGTATTCGAGCTTCAGCTTCAGCACCAGTCCATCCAATGACCAGATGCCATGATCTTTGTTTTTTGAATGTTGAGTTTTAAACCAGCTTTTTCACTCTCCTCTTTCACCTTCATCAAGAGGCTCTTTAGTTCCTTTTCACTTTCTGCCATTAAAGTGGTATCATCTGCATATCTGAGGTTGTTGATATTTCTCTCAGCAATCTTGATTCTGGCTTGTGAGTCATCCAGCCCAGCATTTCGTATAATGTACTCAGCATATAAGTTAAATAAGCAGGGTGACAGTATATAGCCTTGATGTACTCCTTTTCCAATTTGAACCAACCCATTGTTCCATATCCAGTTTTAACTGAATATTTAAAAAATTAAGTAATGAGTAAACCCCCCCCCCCCATTTTGTGTAACATCACAAAATGGATGTTAAATTTTGGGGGGAGCCACATAAAAATTTCCCATGTAGCAAAAGGGCTTTGTTAAGGTGATCTGTTCTCACTCCATCTCCCACCCCACCACAACCTTTGAGCCAAGCCACGTGGGGCTGAGTCACTGATGACTGAATGTTGTTTGTTTTCTCCCTGATGATTTTCTTTGACTGATAGCCCAGAGAGGTACCTGTTGAAGTGGCCCTGTGTTGTTTGGTGAAGTGTGTGTACTCATTTGTTCTAGCTCTCAGAGCATTTCCCAGGGTCACATTTATTGATATCGGGATATGGCTATGTGTTTTAGACACTTCTTGACAATTGCATGCACAGTATTTGTGATGGTTAATTCTGGGGTACACTAGGTGTTTTATCCCTTTCAGGTCCATCTTGGGAAAAAGAGAAAATTCACATGGAGAAAGAAGCAGCTTCACATCTTTGAGCCTACATTTGCAGGGGAGCCGTGTCTGGCAAAAACATAGATAAGGCAGTACTTTTGGAAGGAGTATCTGGTCATTTTCTTCAAGTTCAACATCTCTAGATGTAGCAGCTGGATTCTCATGTGTGCATTCCAATTACAGAGAGAGAAGAGTTGAACCACTTGTGGTGGCTCAGAAGGTAAAGAATCTGCCTGCAATGCAGGAGATTCAGGTTCAGTCCCTGAGTCGGGAAGAACTCCTGGAGAAGGGAATGGCAATTCACTCCAGTATTCTGGCCTGGAGAATTCCATGGACAGAGGAGCCTGGTGTACTGCAGTCCATGGGGTTGCAAAGAGTCAGACACGACTAAGTAACTAACATTTTCACTTTCACTAACATGGTGTTATACCTGCTGGGAAAGGTAGTATCATTATAAACATGCAGGAAATTTTAAAAAATTTAAATGTAGGCCCTAGAATTTAGGGCTGGAAGGAAATGTGAAGAGAAAGGATATTTTTGTCCTATGCTTCATCTTACAATAAGGAATTTGAGTCCCATAGAAGAGGCATAACAAGCCAGCAGATCCTGTCTTGTTATAACATAAAGGAACCAGGACTTAAGACACTAGCTATTCTTGTACCATGGTGTTGATTTTTGTAATTCAGTGAGTTCTGACCACTTACGTAAGATTCCAGGAGCTCTCATTCTGTTGCTGCTGTTCCCTTAACCCTAGTATTTGTAACGTGTGCTTGATTTGATTCCCCTGCTTTACCCACTTCAATTTTATTTTATATTTTAAAGCTGAGAAAAATGAGGGTTGCTTTTACTTAGACCACGGCTACCACTAGTTGCTTTGCTTTAGTTGACATCCTTTCTTACCTCAGTGCATAGAAATATGATTAAGAATATCCTTGTACAAGGAGGACAAAAGTGCTAGCCTACTCTTTATGGAGGCCCATTTTCCAACAGTTCTTTCTAGTCAATCGTTGAATGTGTTACTAGATATGTAAAGACCTAAAAAAGAAACCCCCCAGAAAATTTCAAGCAAAAATGTTTACCTCCTCAAGATAATTTTTTCAAACCAAATTAGAAAAAGGTGTATTATGAAAAATGTTTAGAATGAAATGCAGGATTTCAGATATAAAGTGTTCATATGCTATGTTGCCTTTAATCCTTCAAAATGAATTCTTAAAAACTTATAATTGGAGGGTGTTTATGAAAGACCATTTATGGTGTCAGTTTAGTATAGTCTCCATACCCCAAAGACAAGCTAACGTTCACTAAGTGCTAATACTCACTAAGCACTTACTGGGTGTCAGACACTATTCTGCATGGTTCACAGGAAATCATTCATTTAATCCTCAATACAACATCTTGAGGAAAATGCCATCATTATTCATTTGATGGGGGGAAACTGAAGTTCAAAAAGTGGCTTGACTTGCCACTTGTGCCTAAGGCCACATGCTAGTAAGTTGAGAAGATGGAAGCCTCCACCTGTATCCAAGCTTTCAAGCTACTCTCCTAGTAGAAATGCAAGGAGGAGCTGGAAGCACCTGCCTTAGTCATGCTTCTCACACTTATCAGGGCATCCATCCAGGCAGTTTTGTTCTCAAATAAAGGGGACTAAAAATAATACACAGTTTTCCTTTTCACAGATTTGTTGTGATAATCCAAGAAGATAAGGGAGGGAAGTCATGTTTAATGAGCATCTACTACGAGCCAGGGACCACAGGAGTGGATGTGTTTCACATAACATCAGCCATTGCTTCTGTCCCTGTTATCACTATTGTGCAGTTATCAAATTCTCTGTTGACTACTGAGTCACTGCCATTTTCAGAAGATGGATTAACTGCCATCTGTTCTCACATGTGGGTTTTCTAGTTGCCTCACATGCCTGTCTTGTTCAGCTGATTTCACTGGAGGCAGGAGATTATTTCTACAGTGATACATGTTATTTGTAGAAAATTTGGACAAAGGATTTGAAAAGGCAGTTAAAGAGGAGGAAACTCAAAAGGCTATCAAAGTATTGGAAAAGATACTCCAAGTCACTAGTGATGAGAGAAATGCAAATTAAATGAGTAATGGCATGTATAGCATTTTAGAGGTCTCAGTTATGCGCAGTGTTTCTGGGACTTTGGGGACCTTCATGCATTGTTAATAGGAGATAGACTGATGCTACCATTTTGGAGAGCCTGTGACACTACCTGTTTGAATTAGGGCCACTCACACCCA
Source organism: Cervus elaphus (assembly GCF_910594005.1). Taxonomy (NCBI): domain Eukaryota; kingdom Metazoa; phylum Chordata; class Mammalia; order Artiodactyla; family Cervidae; genus Cervus; species Cervus elaphus. The sequence goes on from NC_057833.1 coordinate 81,238,103, forward strand.
TAACCCAGAAATTCTACTCTGGAGATGTATGAAAATGTCTTTGTTTTATATATATATATATATACACATATAATATATATGTATTTATGTATGTATATGTAAACACACGCATATATATATGCACAGACATGTGCATATATATGCACACATATCCATATATCCCTTATGTATATATGTGTGTGGAGAAGGCAATGGCACCCCACTCCAGTACTGTTGCCTGGAAAATCCCATGGACAGAGGAGCCTGGTGGACTACAGTCCATGGGGTCACTAAGAGCTGGACACGACTGAGCGACTCCACTTTCACTTTTCACTTTCATGCATTGGAGAAGGAAATTGCAACCCACTCCAGTGTTCTTGCCTGGAGAATCCCAGGGATGGGGGAGCCTGGTGGGCTGCCGTCTATGGGGTCGCACAGAGTCGGACATGACTGAAGCGACTTAGCAGCAACAGCAGCATATATGTGTGTATGTATGCCTTTGTGCGTGCTAAGTTGCTTCAGTCATGTCCAACTCTGTGCAGCGCTATAAATTGTAGCCTGCCAGGCTCCTCCAGTATTCCCAGGCAAGAATGCTAGAGTGGGTTGCCATGCCCTCCTCCAGGTTATTTTCCCAACTGAGTGATTGAACCTGCGTCTCTTTTGTCTCCTGCATTGTGTGTATGTAAAGCACCATTCTAGGACATGAGTGTATTCACACAAGGTTATCGTGATGGTAAGAGGGAGGCTTACTGCTGAAGAATTGATGCTTTTGAACTGTGGTGTTGGAGAAGACTCTTGAAAGTCCCTTGGACTGTATGTAGATCCAACCAGTCAATCCTAAAGAAAATCAGTCCTGAATATTCATTGGACAGACATGCTGAAGCTGAAACTCCAATACTTTGGCCACCTGATGTGAAGAGCCAGCTCATTAGAAAAAACCCTGATGCTGGGAAAGATTGAAGACAGGAGGAGAAGAAACGACAGAGGATGAGATGGTTGGATGGTATCACTGACTTAATGGACATGAATTTGAGTAAGCTTTGGGAGTTGGTGATGGACAGGGAAGCCTGGCATGCTGCAGTCCATGGAGTTGCAAAGAGTCAGACACTATTGAGTGACTGAGCTGAACTGAACTGAAGAGAGACTTGGAGGTAAACTGGTTGTCCTTCACTAACAAAGTGGTTAGTTCAAATTTAGTTAAAAGAGCATAAAGGAGTATTGTGCATCTGTTAGAAAAAATTGATTAGACGAACATTTATCAACATGACTGGATCTTAAGGACATAGTGCCAAATGTAAAGAGTAAGAAAAATGAGATACAGTGCAAGTTAAATTACATGCCCACAAAATGATACTCATTTCTGTAAGTGCACAAAATGAGGCTATCTGCTTTCAAGCTTATAGTCTTAGTAGAAATGAAGGGAGATACAGAAGAGGTACCAGTTAAACCTGTCAGAGTTGGTTGTGTGAGGGATGAGGGTGAGAAGTAGGTAGATAAAAAGGGAAATAATAAATAAAGCAAAGGAGAACCTTGCATGAACAATGATGATAATGTGCCATAAACAGGGTAACAATAAATTCAACTCCTTGTAAAGGAAGAAAGTCAGAAAATACAAGTCAAAACACGAAAATAAAATTATGTGTAATTCTGTTTACAGATAACTGTTAAAACTTCAGTGAACATTCTTCTAGTATTTTGTATGTGCATATGTATATGTGTATTTTATGTTTATCACACATATATTTATCTACTCAGTAAATGAAATGTACTCTTTTTTTTTTTATCCTAGCTATGAAGATGTACTAAGTTATCTCTAAAATGCCTTCTAATTCTAAGACATTCTGTCTTCAGGGTGAATACCATATCATCAAATTCAAATTTTAAACTGACTTATGTTCAGCATATTTACTAAACATTCTTAGTATTCAACCACAAGATGCTAGTGCATTCAAAGAAAAATATATCTGCCTATGCTTTTAACTCGAATAGTACTTATTTTGGCTTGATTGTTAGAGATCATTTAAGTGCATTCAGACCATTTCACAGGCTGACAGTTTGCTCTAAGTTTGGATCACAGTATCAGATGAGCATTGATTCCAAATGGAACAACTTGGTCTAATGTAGCAGAGAACCTTCCCAGTGAGTGCCTGGATGGCTTTTAATAGGCTAGAGCTGAACACATGTCTTGCAGGATCTCAGTTCCCCAACATGGATCAAACCTAGGCCACAGGAGTGACAGTGTTGAATCCTAACCACTAGACCACCAGGGAGCTCCCTGAGCAGTTTCTGATGACTGTCCATAACCAAGTAAGTTAGTGAGTAATAGAGTCCTGAACCTGTAGTTTCAGCTTTATATGTGAACTATGAGCAACCTTTGATAAAGAGTTCATTCTTCTCTGCCAGGGACAAAAGCAGACCAAAGTCTATCCTGGCCTCTTACAAAAAGCCAACAGAAACCTCCCAAGGGAGACTGAGATCTCAAATCATTGCACTGGCAGCAGTGATGGAGTTTCCATTGGCTGTTGTTGCTATGGTAATCATTGCTGACCTCACAGATCCTTCCTAATGATGTTCTCAACAGGTTCACTTGTAGCATTTGTTCTGTGTGTGTGTGTATCTATGTCTTGTTTGCTTGTGACTAAGTTGTCTTACTCTGAATCCAGAGTCAGAAGGTAGCAGGCACCAATGCCTTGCCCTTAATAATAAATGCTAAACAAAGATTTGTGAGGCTGGATTCAGTGCACTGGGTTTGGGAAAACAACCAAAGTTATAAGGAGTTTCAACAAATCTCTGCCGTTCTCAAAGTGTAGTCTTGGAAATCCATGTTGCTGGCTACTTTCTCACTTGAACAGTTCTGGCTGCTCATTAGAGTCATCAGTAAACATGTGAAGTTTGCAACTCTCAGCCTGCAAAAGTTCCCCCCATGCCACTCCCCAGCTAAGAGGGAGTAGTTATTTTGAAACTACCCTTCTTTAGAATTTATCATTACGCTTTTCTGGGAGAAGAGCAGCATGGACTTAACAGGCTACTGGCCATTCACCAGGTTTCTGAGTCTCTGGGGTTGGTTGATAGTGGTTCTCACAGCCTGCTGAGTATAAGCCCTTCCTTGAGACTCTGGTGCCGTCCAAGTGTGGGAAACACTCAATGGGATAATATCAAAACTGTTCTAAGACTTCCCAATTCTGAGATTTCCCCAAACCTAAATTGATAAAATTTTATCAGATTTTTGCTAGGCCTCCAATGAAAAAATAATCCTCCCACGGTAATATAGTATTTGCGGTTATAGAGTACCATGAATCTTAAATGGAATCAGTTTTCCCAAAAAGAAGGGAGTGTTGGTGTTCAGTTGCTCAGTCCTGTCCGACTCTCTGCGACCTCATAGACTGCAACATGCCAGGCTTCCCTGCCCTTCACCGTCTCCAAGAGCTTGCTAACCTCATGTAGATGCAGTCAGTGATGCCATCCAGCCATCTCATCCTCTGTCATCCCCTTCTCCACCTGCCTTCAATCTTTCCCAGAATCGGGGTCTTTTCTAATGAGTCAACTCTGAATCAGGTGGCCAAAGTTTTAGAGCTTCAGCATCACCATCAGTCCTTCCAATGAATATTCAGGATTGATTACCTTTAAGATTGACTGGTTTGATTTCCTTGCAATCCAAGGAACTCTCAAGAGTCTTCTCCAACATCACAGTTTAAAAGCATCAATTCTTCAGCGTTCAGCCTTCTTTAAGTCCAAATGTCACATCCATACATGATTACTGGAAAAACCGTAGCTTTGATTAGATGGAGTTTGTGGGCAAAGTAATGTCTCTGTTTTTTAATATGCTGTCTGGGTTTGTCATAGATTTTCTTCCAAGGAGCAAGCATCTCTTAATTTTGTGGCTTCCGTCAATGTCTGCAGTGATTTTGGAGCCCAAGAAAATCTGTCACTGTTTCCATTGTTTCCCCATCTATTTGCCATGAAGTGATGGGACCAGATGCCATTATCTTCATTTTTTGTTCTTGGTTTACATACTGTTGAAGCCTGGCTTGGGGAATTTTGAGCATTACTTTGCTAGCATGTGAAATGAGTGCAATGGTGCAGTAGTTTGAACATTCTTTGGCCCCTCTTTGGGGTTGGAATGAAAACTGACCCTTTCCAGTTCTGTGGCCACTGCTGAGTTTTTCAAATTTGCTGACATATTGAGTGCAGCATTTTAAGAGTGTTATCTTTTAGGATTTAAGTATCTCAACTGGAATTCCATCACTTCCACTAGTTTTGTTTGTAGTGATGCTTCCTAAGGTCTGCTTGACTTTGCACTCCACGATTTCTGGCTCTAGGTGAGTGATCACACCGTCGTGGTTATCTGGGTCATTAAGATCATTTTTGTATAGTTCTGTGTTTCTTGCCACCTCTTAACATCTTCTGCTTCTGTTAGGTCCATACCATTTCTGTCCTTTATTGTACCCATCTTTGCATGAAGTGTTTCCTTGCTCTCTCTAATTTTCTTGAAGAGGTCTCTAGTCTTTCCCATGCTATTGTTTTCCTCTATTTCTTTCCATTGATCACTTAGGAGGACTTTCTTATCTCCCCTTGCTCTCTTTGGAACTCTTTATTCACATGGTATATCTTTCTTTTTCTCTTTTGCCTTTCATTTCTCTTCTTTTCTCAACTATTTGTAAGGACCCCGCAGACAACCATTTGCGTTTTTGCGTTTCTTTTTCTTGGATATGCTTTTGATCACCACCTCTTATACAGTGTCACAAAACTCTGTCCATAGTTCTTCAGGCACTCTATCAGATCTAATTCCTTGAATCTATTTGTCACTTCCACTGTATAGTCATAAGGGATTTGATTTAGGTCATACCTTAATTGCCTAGTGGTTTCCCTACTTTCTTCAATTTAAGTCTGAATTTGGCAATAAGGAGTTCATGATCTGAGCCACAGTCAGCTCCCAGTCTTGTTTTTGCTGACTGTATAGAACTTTTTCCTCTTTGGATGCAAAGCATATAATCAGTCTGATTTCCGTGTTGACCATCTGGTGATGTTCATGTGTAGAGTCATCTTTTGTGTTGTTGGAAGAGGGTGTTTGCTATGACCAGTGCATTCTTTTGGCAAAACTCTGTTAGCCTTTGCCCTGCTTCATTTTGTACTCAAGGCCAAACTTGCCTTTTACTCCAACTATCTCTTGACTTCCTGCTTTTGCATTTCAGTCCCCTGTGATGAAAAGGACATCTTTTTTTGTTGTTCTAGAAAGTCTTGTAGGTCTTCATAGAACCATTCAACTTCAGCTTCTTTGACATTAGTGGTTGGGGCATAGTCTTGGATTACAGTAATATTGAGTGGGTTGCCTTAGAAACAAATAGAGATCATTCTGTTGTTTTTGAGATTGCACCCAAGTTCTGCATACTGGACTCTTTTGTTAACTATAAGCACTACTCCATTTCTTCTAAGGGATTCTTGTCCACAGTAGTAGATATAATGGTCATCTGAATTAAATTCACCCATTCTGGTCCATTTTAGTTCACTGATCTCTAAAATGTTGATGTTCATTCTTGCCATCTCCTTTTGACCACTTCCGATTTTCCTTGATTCATAGACCTAACACTCCAGATTCCTATGCAGTATTATTCATTATAGCATCAGACTTTACTTTCACCACCAGATACATCCACAACTGGGCATTGTTTCCAGTCTGGCTCAGCCTCTTCTTTCCTTCTGGAGCTGTTTCTCTGCTCTTCTCCAGTAGGATATTGGGCACCTACCAACCTAGGGAGTTCATCTTTCAGTGTCATATCTTTTTGCCTTTTTGTGCTATTCATGGGGTTCTCAAGGCAAGAATACTGAAGTGGTTTGCCATTCTCCTCTCCAGTGGACCACGTATTGTCAGAACTCTCCACCATGACCTGTCCGTCTTGGGTGGCCCTATATTGCATGGCTCATAGTTTCATTGAGCTACACAAGGCTGTGATCCATGTGATCAGTTTGATTAGTTTTCTGTGATTGTGGTTTTCATTCTGTCTGGCCTCTGATAGATGAGGATAAGAGGCTTGTGGAAGCTTTTTGGTGGGAGTGACTGGCTGTGTGTTGAACTGGTTCTTGGTCTGCTCTGGCGGGCTGGGCCATATTCAGTAAATCTTTGATTAAATTTTCTTCTGATGTGTAGGGCTATGTTCCCTCCCTGTAGTTTGGCCTTAGACCAAACTATGGTACGGGTAATGGCAGTAATGGCAGCCTCCTTCAAAGGACTTATGCCAGCATTCCGTGGCTCCCAGGGCTGTTGTAGTCAGTGCCCTGACCCCACAGCAGGCCACTGTGGACCCACGCCTCCACTGGAGACTCCTGGACACTCAGTCTCTTATGGGGTCACTGCTCCTTTCTCCTGGACCTTGTGCCTACAAGGTTTGTTATGTCCTCTAAGAATCTGTTTCTCTGGGGGGCTCAGTCCCTTGCCCGATCTCCAGTGTGGGAAATCTGTTGTGGGCCCTAGAACTTTTGCAACAGTGCAAGAACTTCTTTGGTATAATTGTTCTCCAGTTTATGGGTCATCTGCTTGGTGGCTCTATGGTGGCACTTAATGGCGACCTCCTCCAATGAACTTATACTATATGCCACACTTCCTAGATCTGCTGAAACCAGAGCCCAAGTTCCCGAAGCAGGTTACTGCTGACCCGTGCCTTGGCAGGAGACATTCAAACCCTCAAAGGCAGGTCTGATTCAGTCTCTTCTGAGGGTCACTGCTCCTTTCCCTGAGTTCTTGTGTGCATAAGGTTTTGTTTGCACCCTCCGAGCATCTCTGGCGGATCTGAGGTTTGATTCTAAATACAGTTTCGCCCCTTGTACTGTCTTGTTGGGGTTTATCGTTTGTCCTTAGATGCAGGGTATCTTTTTTTGGTGGGATCCAACATTCTTCCATTTCTGGCTGTTCAACAGCTAGTTGCGATCTTGATGTTGCTGGAGAAGATGAGTGCATGTCTTACTACTCCACCATCTTGGAGGTAATTTAATTAAGCATTTATGTTAAATTTTATGTTTGCAAAATACATTTTAGTTGCCTCTCAAATGAGAGACCTACAAGCCTAAGCCACTCCTGCCCCCATTTGATATCTCAACTTTAGTAAGAAGGGCTCCCCAGGTGGCCCAGGTGGTAAAGAACCTGCCTGCCAATGCAAGAGACATAAGAGATGGGGTTCAATCCCTGGGTCAGAAACATCCCCAGGAGAAGGGGAAGGCATCCCTCTCCAGTATTTTTGCCTGGAGAATCCCGTGGACAGAGGAGCCTGGCAGGCTCCTCCATGGGATCTCAAAGAGCTGGACATGACTCAAGAGACTTAGCACACACACAAGTTTTAGAACAACGGGTAATTTTCTTTGGACATTGCCCCCAAACCATGTTTTTCACTAGTAAAAGAGCAGATACAGGTAAAACTGCTTAACATCTGAAAAGTGGCTGTTCCAGAACCTAATAAGTCCCTTGTGAAATCACAGTGAGGCTGAGGGGTATGAATCCTTCTCCACCCAGGATTCTGTTTCCTATGGATATAAGAGATTGATGCTAAGGCTTGTCAGTTTACCATAGGGGTGCGTAAAAAAAAAAAAAGTTTGTTATGTTCTAGGCAGTGTGGTATGGGGCCATTGTCACAAACCAAGAGTGAGAGAATTGGACTTGACAGTGGAATCTATAATTTCTAACAGTGTGGCCTTGATTGCATCATTAACCTCTCCTACTTGTAAAATGAAGACATCTGCCTTTCTTGTGATAGTGGTTGTATCAGATGAGTAACATGGATCATTCTTTGCAGTTTCTGGAGTGCTTTGGACACGTACTAACTCATTCATCAAGATCTGATCATTCTGCACAGGCTGCAAAACATGTTTGCATGTGTGTCTTTCCTGAGTCTCGGCTGTCAGGCACCTTAGGCTCCTCAGTTTGAACAAGCTGACAGAGTATATCCAAGAATACCAGATAGGGGAGGAAAGGAAAATAACACAGAAAAGGAGAGGAAAAGGGTAGGTACTCCCCTCCACCTATTCTCCTGCTCCATTCAGCACGCTGATTTAATTCAGTTCTTTCCTGCTTTGTATGCATGGACAGAGCCTCTTGTGATAATGTGCATGAACAGAGGACTATAAACCCACATTTAAAAATAACTTGAGATGTAGTTGACTGCAGCCAACTGACAGAGCCCTGGATCTCTCTCCAGCAATGTCGTCCATTTGTAGCCCACTGATTCATGGTCTTTAATAATTTTTTTGAGGCAAATCTGAAGTTTACTTTATCTATGGAGAAGGGACCCACCAAGCAAATGAAAAGTGTAAACAAGTTTGCTAGGAAACATACTAACCTGCTTAAGAGAAAGGGCTGTTTTCAAATGCCTTACTTGCATTTCTTTGCACCCTAACTACGTACTGATTATGAGTGATTCTAGTCATTAAAGTAGTCCTATGGGGATTTCTACTTGGTAATATTTTATTAGCATTTAATTTGAATTACTCTAATAAAACTCCACTTCTTTAAAACTCATCCGTAATTCAATATCGTCACCCAGATCTTCCTTCCATCAGGATGAATTTGTTGTAAGGTATTATTGTAATTAATTACATGCTTCTAAATCCCTTGGAAACTGCCTGGTACAATTACATCCTTTGAATAAGACTTTCAGTTTCCTTTGATTTCCTTAGATATTCATACAAATGTCTTGACACTTAAATGGCGTTGCTGAAGTTTGGGTACCGAGAAGAGCAGCCTGTAGAAGCCAATTAGAGAGACTGATAATTAGTTATGTCCTCTGTGACTAAACTCTAGTCCAAATAGGAGGCCAGCTTCTTCCTGTGAAAAGTTGGTTAGATTTCTGTAATTACGTACACAAACCTTTATTCATAAAACAACTTCTGCATTGCGCCTTATCTATAGTGAACATTGAATAAATATTTCATGAATGAAGGTATAAGAATATATACATCTTTGGGACTTTCCTTTTTCTTTCATATAGACTGTCTTAATGTTGACCAGCCTATATTATGATAGATACTCTGTAAGAGGATTGTGTTGTAAGTACTACCTGTTCATCCCATCCCACCTTTTGCCCATCTTTCAAATATTTGGGGGGAACCTACTATGGAACCTCATTAAAAAGCAGAGACATTACTTTGCTGACAAAGGTTCGTTTAGTCAAAGCTATGGTTTTTCCAGTAGTCATACATGGATGTGAGAGTTGGACCATAAAGAAGTCCGAATGCTAAAGAATTGATGCTTTTGAACTGTGGTGTTGGAGAAAACTCTTGAGAGTCCCTTGGACTGCAAGGATATCAAACCAGTCATACCTAAAGAAAATCAATCCTGAATATTCTTTAGAAGGACCGATGCTGAAACTGAAGCTCCAATAGTTTGACCATCTGATGTGAAGAGCAGATTTATTAGAAAAGACCCTGATGCTGGAGAAGATTGAAGGCAGAAGAAGAAGGGATAACAGAAGATGAGATGGTCAGATGGTATCTCTGATTCAGTGAGCATGAGTTTGAACAAGTTCCGGGAGATAGTGAAGGACAGGGAAACCTGGCATGCTGCAGTCCATGGGGTTACCAAGAGTCGGACACAGCTGAGCAACTGAACAATAACAGCTGCAGTCCATGGGGTTACCAAGAGTCGGACACAGCTGAGCAACTGAACAATAACAAGAACTTTGGAACCAGTCAGGCATAGAGAAGAGACAGACTCTCTGCCCCCATGCATGTCATATTTAGTGTACAAACCATTTAACCTTTAGTAGAGAGATTTGCCTTTTACTGTACTCAAAGCTGATGCGTGCTTGGTCCAAGTCCAATCTCAACCTTCCTTCTGTGGTTATTGCTTTGAGCCTAACTGCACCACTAGTTACAAGGCAGATGCTATGAGCAATGGCTTATTCCTTCTTAATGTACCCCAGTTTTTCACTTTATGCTATGATTATGTAACATTTAGGGACTCTCCAGTACTAGGGATCCACAGTTCTAAATAAATAAAGTAGTTTTGTACTAAAGATTATAGCTAATGTTTTTGAGTGTTTGCTCTGTCTATGCCAGACACTCTTCTAAGAACATCTCATATGTTCTCTCATTTAATTCTCAGAGTATCTATGGAGTGTTATTATTATTTTCATTTTATGGATAAGGGAACTGAGTCATGGAGGAACACATTTGTATTTGACAGTTTCACACAGCGGAACCCTTGCTCTTTCTAATAGTAAGACCACTTGGCACCATCCCCAATTTTTTCAGGTTGTTTTCATCTCACTTGATCTGTTACACCTGTCCCCATTCATTTACATAGGAGAAGTGAGGCATATGAGACTAAGTCCCTGCTTTCCATGGGTCTGCAGGTCCAGGACTGTAGTTCTCAACCAGGGCTTCTGAATCCTGGTCCAAGACACTTCCTCCTCCTTTCTGCTCATCTGACCAGAGCTCTGCTGAAGACCTCTCACTTGTCATGGGAGATTTGGATTCTTGGTGACTCTAAGCAGTTATTGGGAGAGCATAATGTAATGTGTTTCATATCCCCTGCATTTAGTTGAGGAGCTAGTACCAACTCCCAAATTTTTTTTCTGCTCCTTTGTTGAATTAACATCTGGAACCTACCTTTAACAGTTCTAGAATAAAACCCAGTTCTATCCCCGGAAAATCAATACTGCTTGGGAAATAAATCACATTGCTCTAGCTGAAAGGAAAAAACTCCCACAAATTTATCTGTCATTTTGATTTTGATTCATTCTTTCATCTTTTGTAGTACATTTTCAGGGTCTCAGAGAATCTGCTCTTTCTGTGAAGGTGCTTGTTGAAGCATCTTCTTTAACATATGATCAAATGGAGAGAGCAGTTCTTTTGACAGGAAACTTCACTTATTGTTACTGAAAACTGTCACAACAGTCATTATGTCTGGCTTTCAGAGACTTCCTGGAGTTAGGAGAACAATACACAGTTAAAATGGCAGTGTCAAGAACATTCTGGGGTTTTAATAATGAGTACCACTGGAAATTTTTTCTCTTGAGTTTGTAAGAAAAAGGAATATTTAGGAGACTAGCATAGTGTGAAAATGAACTTTAATACTATATTTTTTCAATGAAGTGTTCTTTCTAACCTTTGGAAGTTGAAAATATTAATTTAATGCCATGGTCTTCACTTTCTTGTTACTGATGTGAAAGTGACTAAGGGAAATTTCTCTTCAGCTGTCCCCTTCTGCATTTTAAGTACTCTCCCCATTTTAAGTACTGTGCCCAAAAAGACACTTTTTCAGCTCTCTGACTTTTTATTTGATTAAACATCATTTGGAGTTCTTAGATCCAGTTTATTGGCTCTTAATTTTTGTGTATGTTCAGGGCTTCTGAGGCTTATGATTTCCGATTTAGTAGCAGTACTTATTTCTCTGCTCCCTCCACTTCCTCTAAGTCCAAAAAAATAACAACAAAAAAGACTCAAGCAATAGGAAGAGATGTTTATTTTGGGGGTTTCCCAGGTGGTGCTGGTGGTAAAATAATCTGTCTGCTAATACAGAAGATGCAAGAAACGCAGGTTCGATACCTGGGTTGGGAAGATTCCGTGGAATAGGAAATGGCAACCCACTCCAGTATTCTTGCCTGGAAAATTCCATGGGCAGAGGAGCCTGGTGGGTTATGGTCCATGGGATACCAAAGAGTCAGACATGACTGAGCTCACGCGCGCACACACACCACACACACACATACACACAATTTTTTTTGTGTGCACTGCAATGTGTTTTTCCAATTTTTACCTTAATTTACATAGCTCTAATATGATTTCTTAATTTCTAATAGTTTTTATATATTTACCATGTTCAGCACGTTGAAAGTACAGACTTTGTGAGCAATTTATGTGAACTGCTGCTTCCACCTCTGCAGTTTCTCACTTACCACAATAGCTGTGGATGGTTTAAGAGACTCCAACCCAGGGATAAAACCCAGGTCTCCCACATTGCAGGCAGAGGCTTTAAACTCTAAGCCACCAGGGAAGTCCAGTATGAGTTACAAGGTATACTTAAATGGCAAAAATAAGCTGCAGGCTTTATTTTTTAGAAAAACTAAATGATGGAAATTAAATGAAAGCAATAACCAATTATTAACATTTTTAAAGGGTAAGTAAGGCTTCACAGTTCAGTTCAGTCGCTCAGTCGTGTCCGACTCTTTGCGACCCCATGAACCGCAGCACACCAGGCCTCCCTGTCCATCACCAGCTCCTGGAGCCTACCCAAACTCATGTCCATTGAGTCAGTGATGCCATCCAACCATCTCATCCTCTGTCGTCCCCTTCTCCCTCCTGCCCTCAATCTTTCCCAGCATCGGGGTCTTTTCAAATGAGTCAGCTCTTTGCATCAAGTGGCCAAAGTATTGGAGTTTCAGCTTCAACATCAGTCCTTCCAATGAACACCCAAGACTTCCTTTAGGGTGGACTGGTTGGATCTCCTTGCAGTCCAAGGGACTCTCAAGAGTCTTCTCCAACACGATTATTTTGTTTTAAAATTGATCAACATTTTAAAAAGCTATAAAGTGAAAATAAGTCTTCCTGTTCTCTGATTCTCAAGTGTTATTTAAAGGTAACTAGGTTAAAGTTTCTGTAGAACCTTCCAGAAATGATCTAATGTTCTAGGCACACACACACACACACACACACACACTCACATCCACACACATGTATAAATATACATAAGTACATTGTTGTTGCTTAGTCACTAAGTCATGCCCGACTCTTTGTGACCCCATGGACTGTAGCCTGCCAGGCTCCTCTGTCCATGGGATTTCCCAGGCAAGAATACTAGAGTGGATTTCCACTTCCTTCTCCAGAGGATCTTTCTGACCCAGGAATCTAATCCATGTCTGCTGCATTTGTAGGTGGATTCTTTACTGCTGAGCCACCAGGAAACCTATATATATGCATATACATACATATATACACATAACACACATCTGGACTTACCTATGGGTTCTATTGTGCAATATGTTTTTCTTAGTCATGTATCTTAGAAATCTGCTCATATCAGTATATATATTCTACCTTACTTTATTGTCTATATAGTAGTAGTGGCATGTCATAATTTAAATTACCTTCTATTTATTAACATTTGGATTATTTCTAGATTTATCCCGTCACAAACAATGCTGCAATAAATATCCTTGGACATACCTTTCACCTTTTTTTTTTTTTTTATGAAATAGAAGTGAAAGTCACTCAGTTGTGTCTGACTCTTTGCAACCCCATGGACTATACAGTCCATGAATTCTCCAGGCCAGAAGTGGGTAGCCTTTCTCTTCACCAGGGGATCTTCCTAACCCAGCGATCGAACCCAGGTCTCTCACATTGCAGGCAGATTCTTTACCAGCTGAGCCACAAGGAAAGCCAAAGCAGGGAAATTAACTAGTGAAGGTGTGTGCATTTTTAGATAATACCAAATTGTCCTCCAGAATTACTGTATCAATTCCAGCAACAGTGTTTCACTTCAGTATATACTTTATATGTTTATATGTTTTATAGTATATACAGTATATGTTTCACTTCAGTATATACTCACTGAGTACTTACTATGTGTCTTCTGTGAAATAGGATCTCAGGATCAAAATCATCCTTGTCAAGTCATGAAAGTGAGTATAAAGCATTGCCAGGGTCGACTTTTAGTTCTATTACTAGCCTAAATTGACAACTCCCCCCACTGCCCTCTTCTGAATCAGTGGCTTGCTTTCCTTGTGGGAAGCAGTAGCTCTTTTTTCCTCTAGGACCTCCCTTGATGATCCTGTCAGTTGCTTTTAGGAGCTAGGATGCACTGTTGGCCTCTGTTTGGAAAGGGAAGCATGGACTTCTATCAGCAGAACAGCACAAAGGCAGGAGAAACACAGTTTGTTTATTATTGAAACTCCTTCACCTCTCTGGGTTCTCAGAGAAAATATTTCACTTTAGGGCACTCAAGTTATGTTAAAGACACTGAGGACTTCTTCAGAATTCATTGAGGGGGGAAATGTGGATAGTAGCATTAGTCATTTGGGACCATGTTGGTTTCTGATACAAAAATTACCTAAATGAGTAAAATACAATCTGTAAGTTAAAATATCTGGTTGCTACTATGGCTGATTCATGTTGATGTTTGGCAGAAACCAACACAGTACTGTAAAGCAATTATCCTTTAATTAAAAATAAATTAAAACAAAACAAAATATCTGGTTGCTAGTCTATTTAGTAAATCAATCAATAAATAGGAGGGTCCTTAGTACACAACATAATGGATAGATAAACCTGGTTTTCTAAGTGGAGGCATATGCACTGATAATTCAACACATAGCTGAGGATGAACAAGATCTCTGGTTCCCTAAGAACTGAAATTTCCCTGGAGGAAGCCCAGAGTGAACCCTTCAGAGCTGCCCAGTCCTGGGCCGTTGCCCTGAGCCTGGGGCATTATTTTGCCCTGGGGTAGACGGAGGCTGCAGTTTGCCCAACAGCTGTGTGTGTGCTCCAGGCCACTACCAAGGGAGGCTGACTCGGCAGTTGCTCTTCCACAGCCAACCCACCAGCCTCTGAGTGTGTCCTAAAAGATAAAGAGAAAAAAGTAAGCCCCTTAGAGAGGCTGGAACAGGCTAGTAGTTGCTAGGCAAGTTATTCATGGGTCCTTGCCAAATGTCTGCAATGCAAATAGGGAACTTTCAGGGAAGAGGAGTGAGATGGTGGCGCGCGTTGGTTGCCATAGGAATGTTTCCCTGATTGGAACAAGACCACAAAGTGGAGAGAGCAAGACGGCTGTATCTATGGTTCTTTCTGCTTGGGAATGGGAGCCCAGAGTGGGCCATGGAGCAGAGGTAAGCCATGGGGAGGAAGGGGCTAAACCCAAGAAACGTTCTGTGAGGCTAAGTATGTACAAAAGGCAGAAGGACGCTGCATCCTGTGAAGGGTAAAAGGGCCTCCGCAGATGAGTCCCTAGATGCCCTGTGAAACTAATGGTTTCTGAAGCTAAAAACAGGCAGGAGAATTAAGACTAGTTTAACTCTGAGAAATTACATGATGAACCCCTATCCTGTTCTGAAGGTCTGAGGCTTGGAGAAGCTACCATCTAGGATTAAGTCAGGGAAAATTCTGATTTTACTCTGGAAAAAACCTAGGTTTAAATTAGATGTAGATTTAAAATAGTGAGATTTAGTTGGAAGAGATATTTAATTTGAAGGTATTTTTTAAGTAAATATCATGCTAGATTATATCTTTATTTTAATTCATAAAACAAAGGTAGTGATAAAGATTTGTTAATTAATTATGCTGCTATATTTATTAAGTTCTCTTTTTATAGAGAGGGAAGCACAGTTGAGCAAGTTGTGTGCTACTGATGTCAAACCTTAAAGAGACCTTCTGAGACGGGCTTACTGCTCTGTTAATAAGCACCTTCCATGTCTGGTGGCAGCTTCCGGAATGACAGCTCAGGGTCCAAGCAGAGATAAGCAGCTTTCAGCGTTCTCAAATGTTGAACCTTTGTGCTATTTAACTTCTCTGTCACTGATCAATTATCAGCTCTTAAAATGGATGTGAGAGCTAATCCTTGCCTTTCTGGAATGTTGTGAGCATGGATGCTGCTGTCATTGAATACAATTTCTGGAGGTGGTAGAAGATCCTGAGGGGCCTATGATGATAATGACAGGCTTAGTTTGTCATAATGATTTAGGTCAAAGATTTTTGTTTCAAGTTTTTTTCTTTAACTTAAAGGAAACTTTGTTTAGCTGATAGTTTTACTTATATATGTGAAGTATATACATACATATATATATGTAATTATTATCATTTGTGCCATAGATTTGATTTGTGTTCAGAGCGTATTTAAAATAGTCTCATTAGGGTGTATATATTTGTGTGTGTATTAGAAAAGTTGCTTCTTTTTTTAAATATTTTATTTACTTGGCTGTGTTGGGTCCTAGTTGCTGCACGCAGGATCTTTCTTTGTGGTGCGCAGGCTCTCTAGTTGTGACCCACAACCCCTCTTCCATGGGTAGAGGGGACAGTGAGGCTTCTTGAGCCAGTCACTCTGGAAGTCTGGAGCAAGGGGCTGAGGAGGAAAATTTTCTAATTCAAATTAACGTAAATAAAACTATGACCTTAATTAAGAACCACGTTGAAATGTGAACATTCGAATCTTCCACAGAAACAGAAACTAGAGCCAGATGTGAAGAATGAAACAATAAGAAAGATGAAGGAGGGCCCATAAGCAGGAAGCACACTGATGTAAGTGAGAAGCCTCACTGTCGCCTCTGCTCCAGAGAACATGGGCTCAGTAGTTGCGGCATACCGTGTAGTCGTTTCTTTTAGTGTGGTTTCTTCTTGGGTCATGTAAAGAAGACTAATAGAATGTGATATTTATGATCAAATATTTGAATTATAGTGATGCATAAATACAAAGGATGGCATAGGACCCAGATTAGAGGTTACTGTATTCTGTTTCAGAGTTCACTCCTTCATCAATGTTTTGGTCTGCACCTTTAGCATCCTTTTTACTTTAATTGATCAGATAATGGTTGATTGACAAATTAATCTAAGGTAAATTTGTAAACCAAATGTCAAATTTTAATTTACTTGGAGAGTATAATTAGAAAAACTATCTTTGGACTCCTCAGATGGTATAACCTTTCTCTAGTTTGATCTTGCTTGCCTGGAAAATCCCATGGACGGAGAAGTCTGATAGGCTGCAGTCCATGGGGTCGCGCAGAGTTGGACACGACTGAAGTGACTTAGCAGCAGCAGCAGCAGTTTGATCTTGACAAAGAAACTAAAATGTATATTGGTTATGTTTTTTAAAAAGTGATATTCTTATCTAGACCTACTAGAATTTAAGCAGCACTATCTAATAAAAATATAATGTGAACCTCAAATGTGCACTTTCTATGTAATTTTAAATCTTTCAGTAGCCACTTAAGAGTAAAAGGAAACAGGTAAAATTAATTTTAATATATTTAACCAAATGTATACTGAGATTACCATTTTAACAGTAATTAATATAATTATTCATGAGATATTTTACATTTTTTCATATTAAATCTTGAAATCTAATGTACATTTTTCACTTATAGTTCATCTAAATTTGGACAGTATGTTTTCACAGAAAACACATGATCTGTATTTAGATTAAAATTTGCAGTTGAAAAGGTAGATTCACATACCCAAGTCATTCCACACATGCATATCAACTTTGCAATAATTGAATCAGTATCTATTTCTAAATTTAAAGTTAAATAAAATTTAAAATAAAATTCAGTTCCTCTGTCTCACTAGCCACATTTCAGGCACTCAGTAGCAACACTTGGCTGGTAGTGGCTGCCATGTTGGAGAGCATAGACAAGCCTGCTTTTCTCTAGCTTCCATTCCTCACTCCCACATACCACAGTTGTGAGTTCTATCTGAGAACTCTAGTGGAGAAAGGACCTCACTTTGTAAGCATGGAGCTACAAAGAGTTTACATTTTTAAAAGAGATTTCCATTTAAACTGTATTAGAACCCGCCTGGCAAGATTATCTGTTTGGTTGACTATACTGTCTCCACCTTGCTCCCAGACATACCCTCAACAGATAAAAACATGCCATGTACCTCCCTCAGGCTTCTCTGGTCATCTCTACACTGGCTCGGTTCCTTCACATCAGCGTGTTTCCTGGTCATAGGCCCTCCTTTGTCTTTCTGTTTCATTCTTCACACTTGGCTCTAGTTTCTGTTTTAGTGGAGGATTCAAATGTTCACCTTTCAGCATGGTTCTTAATTAAGGTCATAGTGTTTGATTAATATTAATTTGAACTAGAAAATTTTCCTCCTCAGCACCTTGCTCCGGACTTCTAGAGTGAATGGGCCAAGAAGCCTCACAGTCCCTTCTACCCATGGAAATATTTTTCTTTGGGCAAATCAGGGTTCTTCACTATGGCCTCCTGTGATTAGACCTGTTAGCCTTTAAGAACCTCTTTTTTTTCCCTAGGCGGGAGGAATTAAGAAATACGTAGGTAGGTAGGTAATGATTTGGAAGATAACTGCTGCCCCTGCCTCCTTAGCCTTTCTAGAATTTTTTGCTTTGCATTTTGCTTGGGTCTGAACCTTGTTTGACATATAGCATGATCACCAAGAGGTTATAGAGCACAGAGTTCATCAGTTCCTATTGGATACTTGCCACTTTCAAGGGATATCATCAATGACAGTGTTGAAATTCACTCTGTGCATTCTGGGACATATAAGGTAAAAAGTACTTCCAGATCCTTTCCAGGTCTAAGGAGTAATGTTATCCAAGACAGTAACAAGTCCTCCCTTGGCAAGAAAACTAGCTCAGAAATTCACTCTACTGAGTCATTTTGAACTAATTTGAGTAGGAATGCACATTGTGCGCCTTCCTCATTACCGTCAGAATCAAATAATTTTTAAATAGGACTTTGTGGAATGATTATCAATGGCAGAAGAAAAACCTTGTATGCTAATCCCTAGTCCATGAGCTGTGAGGGGTATGATATCAGGAAAGCCATTGGCTTGCTTTGGGCCTCACTTCTCACCTGTCAAATGTTAGACCAGGTGGCCTTGAGGCCCATCTCAGCCATCACATGTTTTGATCATCTTGACTAATCCCACAGCTTCCCAGATAACCAGAGGCCTGTGAAGTCACTTCCTGAGAACATGTAACAAGTGGGAGGCAGGTCTCTGGTTCTTAGTCGTGTGTTTTGTCCACCCCAGAAGCTTCATCAGGCTCTTAGAGGCTGAGCATGAACCAGATGAAGATATTCAGAAGAATGGCTGGTTCTGTCTTTCCCCATAACATATTTCATTTTGTCTGCTGATATTTTGAGGTTGCTGGCCAAAACCTCTAAAACCTCCAGGTTGCCTGTTTTTTGCTACCTTCAGTAATTCAACTCAGGCATCTCTATGGCATAAAGTCCACCAGTGACCTCTAAACAAAATATATAAATCAGTTCTTTGTTGCTGAAGAGGTATGATGATAAAGGAAAAAGCAGCAGCTGGAATGCAGTTAACTTTGCTCAAATTTTTACCATTTAAACAACTATAACAAAGCAAAGCAGAACAGAGGACCCCAGTGAAGTACTGCTGTTGAAGTTCCCAGTGTGGGCTGCAGGCCTGCTTCAAGTGTTGAGTCAGTAGTCACAGATAGGAAGCTGAGCCTGACTTTCTCAGGAGGGCAGCTTTTTGCCAGGCAAACGCAGGAGCCTTTGTACTCCTGTCACTCAGTTGTTTAAAAAGACAAACAAAGGTGTCAAATAAGGAAGCTTATTGATTGCCTATTAGGTGTACAAGGCATACTAAGTATTTTTTACATATTGGCTCATTTAATTCTATAACTACAAGATAGATAGGTATTATTTCCATTTTACAAATCAATATAAGTACTCAGGAAAGTAATATAACTTCCTTAGGGTCACAAAGTTAAGTGAGAAGGGATTTTATTTGGCTCTAAAATCTAATTATTTTCCACTAATTCCACTCATATCCAATAGTAGTGATTTCAGTTTAGTTCCACTGAGTTTGAGGAGGATGCCTGATGCCAATCTGAAGATGCCAACATAAATGGACCAGAATGAAAGGGAAATATGTAAATGGAGTAATTCATTTATAAGCAGAGGTTGTTAAACTGCATCACAGAGATCCTTTGAAGATATCACAAGCAAAAATATTAAATAAACTTTTTAAAATAGTAGGATTATAAAGGTACTCACTGATAGGATCATTGATCAGGGGCAAAAAGTTTAATCCTAAATAAGCTTCAGAGGTGGTGCTCACTGCTTTTGGGGTGAAATATGGTGCCATCTTTTGGTTTTTAAGAAACTGTGTTGTTTGGGTTGGTGGTTCCTTTGAGGGCATGAGAGGATGACATTTGCATTCAGTGTCCTTCCCACAGATGTGAATGACAACAGTTATCTAATGCTGCACAATGAAGTTAGTATCTTAAAGCAAAGACCATGTTTATTTTGCCCACAGATCTGCAATTTGGGCAGGGCTCAATGGGGATCATTCATCTCTGCTCACTCATCAGCTGGGTCGGCTTGGAGGCTTTAATCATCTGAGGCTCACTCACTCATATGTCTGAAGCCTGGTCCAGAAAGGCTGGAGTAGCTGAGCTCCTCTGGCATCTCTCTTTCTTGGTGGGCTCTCCAGCATGAATTGCTGCAGGGTAGCTGGACTTCTGTGTTAGCTCAGTGCTCTTAAAGCACGTGACTCAAGAGAGAAAGTCAGGCTGTAACCTTATCTTTTATGACCCACCCTAGGAAATCACACAGCATCCCTACAGTGCATTCTGTTCATTGAAGCAGTCACAAAAGCTGCTCAGGTTCAGTGGGAATGGAAATAGATTCCCTCTTGATAGGGAAGTGGAAAGTTTCTGGAAGAGCATGTGGAACTGGAAATATTGCAGTGGCCATTTTTGGAAAATACAGTCTGCTCTACAGATAAGCCAGGATATGGGTTATATGCTGATGCCTAAGCCAGATGTGTCTCTGGGCATTTCTTGCCCACCCAAGGGAGCATATTGTTATGCAAATAAAATATATTTCCCTATAACTTAACCCACCATAATTTACACTCTTCAAAAAAGTAAATCATCTGCAAAATCTTGGCACTTTCTCTACCACTAGAAATAAATCACTTGTAAAACTTGAGTGGATTAGGCTAATGAGATAGCTAGTATACTCTTCCTGAATTTTCCATCATGGTTGAGCCCATGCCTCTTTAATGTTCCTGAATTGTCATCATATTTCTGCTTTTCTACATTGTGTGCAGAAGTAAACAGCCATATATTTATGTAAACACCTTGCATAGAAATCTTTCCACTTAAAATGAAAAAGTGAAGAAGACAGTTACACTTAAAATTGAATGTTTCCGGTAGGGGTTTATTCTAGCGTTTTAAAACGTCTGCTGCCTCCTCTTTTGGAGATGAAATGATTATTCAAGACACATTTCTTAAAGTTTGCAAAATTAGTATCTTCTTTCAAGTGCTACTTGTAAAATGTGGGAATCCTGGGGCGTGGCACACAACAGGCTTAGGTACATTTTGCATTAATTGGACTAAGTTCTAGACCTTTTTAAAACAGTAAAATATTCCATCCATATTAAAAATTTTTTAATTTATAGGTACAGTTTAAAGAAAAACATGAGTACTTGTGTATACACCCTGCAAGTTAGGACGTAAACTATCACCTTCTTTATCCCCTGGAGGTTAAACCCTTTCTTTCCTTTATAGTATTACCATATCTATAGCAAGACTACCCTGATAACCCAAATGGTAAAGCATCTGCCTACAATGCAGGAGACCCAGGTTCAATCCCTGGGTGGGGAAGATTTTCTGGAGAAGGAAATGGCAACCCACTCCAGTACTCTTGCCTGGAAAATCCCATGGATGGAGGAGCATGATAGGCTACAGCCCATAGGCTCGCAAAGAGTCTGACATGACTGAGCGACTTCACTTTCACTTTCTTTCACTTTCATATCTATAGTAAGATCCTTTATTTGTTTGAATCATCACATGGTGCTTTTGACTTTAATTAAAAGTGTTTTATATTAAAAAAAAAAAAACTTGTACATCTTTTGTTAGTTTTACAGTTGACCCTTGAGCAACCTGGGTTTGAACTGTGCAGGTACACTTATACATGGAATTTTTTCCTAGTAAATATGTACTCCAGTGCTACACAATCTGTAGTTGATTGAATTTGAAGATGCAGAGCTATGAATACAGAGGGCCAGCTACAGAGTTACATTTGAATTTTTGGCTTGAGCTGCTCATTGACCAATGCCCCTGATTCTTGTGTTGCTCAAGGGTCAACTTGGATTCTTAGGTACTTTATATTTTCGTTGCTGTTGTTAATGGTATCATTCTGATTATTGCCAAGTATGAACCTGCAGTTGATTTCTGCATATTAGTTTTGTGAAAATAAAATTTGCTAAATCTCACCTCAGGCATACTTATTTTTTCTTATTGTACTTCACAGGTATTGCATTTTTTACAAATTGAAGGTGTGTGAAAGTCTGTTTCGAGCAAATTTATCTGCACCATTTTTCCAGCAGTATTTGCCTACTTGGTGTTTTTATGTCACATTATGGTAGTCCTGGCATATTTCATGCTTCTAAATAATTATTGCTACTCTGTTTTTTATGGTAATCTGTGGTCTTTCATGCTACTACTGTAACTGCTCTGGGACATCACAAACTGCACCCGTTATTAGATGGTGAACTTAATTGATAAATGTTGTGTCTGTTCTGACTTCTCCACCAGCCAACTAGCTGTTCTCCCATCCATCTCCCTCTCCTTGGGGCTCCATGAGACACAGCAATACTGAAATTAGGCCAGTTAATAGCCCTACAATGGTCTCTAAGTTTTCAAGTGAAAGGAACAGTTGCTCATCTCTCATTTTAAATCAAAAACTAAAAATGATTAAGCTTAGTTAGGAAGGCATGTCAAAAGCTGATAGCTAGGCCTTTCCCACCAAACATCCAAGTTTTGAATGCAAAGGAAAAGTTCGTGAAGGAAATTAAAAGTGAACACATGAGTGATGAGAAAGCAAAGCTTCCTTATTGCGAATGTAGAGAAAGTTTTAATGGTCTGGATAGAAGTTCAAACCAGTCACAATATTCCTTTAATCCAAAGCCTAATACAGAGCAAGGCCTTAATTCTCAATTCTGTGACAGCTGAGAGAATTGAGGAAGCTGCAAGAGAAAAGTTTGGAGGTAATAGACGTTTGAAGAAAGGAGCTGTCTCTAACACAGAAGTGCAAGGTGAAGTAGCAAGTGGCTCTGCTAAACAGCAGATCTTCCGTGTAGACAAAACAGCCTTCTACGGGAAGAGGATGCCATCTAGACATTCATAGCTTGAGAGTACAAGTCAGTGCTTGGCTTCAAAGCTTCGAAGGGCCAGCTGACTCTTGTTAGGAGCTAATACAATGCGAGTGGCGACTTTAAGTTTAAACTGGTGCTCTTTTACCATTCCAAAAACCCTAGAGCCCTTGAAGTGTGCTCAGTGTACTCTGTGTGTGTTCTAGAAATGCAACAATAACTCCTCGGTGACAGCACCTGCTTAAAACATGTTTTAGTGAATATTTTGCAGAAGGAAATGGCAATCCACTCCAGTATTCTTGCCTGGAGAATCCCATGGACAGAGAAACTGCAGGGCTACAGTTCATGGGGTCACACGGAGTCGGACTTGACTGAAGCAACTAAGCAGCAGCAGCAGTGAATATTTTAAGCCCACTGTGGTGCTCAGCAAAGATTGCTTTCAAAATATGACTGTTCATTTACAATGTACCTGGTCATCCAAGAATTCTTAAAGAGATATACACTGAAATTAATGTTATTTCCATACTTGCTAACACATTATCCTTTCTGTAGCCCTCGAATCAAGGAGTAACTTCAGGTCTTATTATTTAAGAAATACATTTCGTAAGGCTGTAGCTTCCACAGATAGTGATTCCCCTGATAGATTTGGATAAAATAAATGGAAAACCTCTGAAGAGAAGTCGTCATTCTAACTGCCATTAAGGACATTTGTGATTCATGAGAAGAGTTCAGAATATCAACATTACAGGAGCTTAGAATAAGTTGATTTCCACCCTTATGGATGACTTCGAGGGGTTCAGGACTTTAGTGGAGGAGGTAACTGCAGATGTGGTAGAAATGGCAAGAAACGTAGAATTAAAAATGAAGCCTGAAAATGTGACTGAGTTGCTGTTAATCTCATGATAAAAACTTCACAGATGAGAAATTTCTTCTGATGGATGAGCAAAGTTCTTGAGGAGGAATCCACTTCTGGTGAAGATGCTATGAAGATTGTTGAAATGACATCAAAGGATTTAGAATTTTATATAAACTTAGTTGATAAAGCAGCCACAGGGTTCGAGAGGATTGATTTCAGGTTTGAAAGTTATGTGGGTAAAATGCTACCAAACAGCATTACATGCTACAGGAAAATTGTCAGTGGAAGCGTCAACCAATGCAGTAACTCAGCTGCCTCATTTTAAGAAATTTCCACAGCCACCCCAACCTTCAGCAACACACAACCCTGATCAGTCAGCAGCTATCAACACTGAGGAAAGTTCATCCACCAACAAATAGATTAGGACTCACTGAAGGGTCAGATGATGGTAGAATTTTTTTAACAATAAAAATATTTTAAAATTAAGGTATGTACATTGTAATTTATTTTTTTTATGTTGTAATTTTAAACATAATGTCATTATGCACTTAGACTGCAGTATAGTGTAAACATAGCTTCTCTATGCCCTTTCTGTTGTGGACCAGTCACTAAGTCATGCCCAACTCTTTGTGACCCCACGGACTGTAGCCTGCTAGGCTCCTCTGTCCATGGGGATCTCCAGGCAAGAATACTGGAGTGGTTAGCCATTGCCTTCTCTAGGAAATCTTTCCAACCCAGGGATTGAACCTGTGTCTCCAGCATTGCAGGAAGATTCTTTACAGATTTGAGCCAACGGGAAAGCCTTTTTATATGCGCTAAAAAACCAAAAAATTCATGTGACTCACTTTATTGTAATACTGATTTTGTTTCAATCTTATCTATCCTTATTGATTTTTATCTGCTGAAGCTGTCAATTACTAAAAGAATTATATTGCAATTTCTCTCTCTGGTGATTTGTCCACTTCTCTAGTTATGTCAGTTTTTTTGCTTTGCGTGTTTTCAGGTAATATTAATAGATACACACAATTTATAATTCTTGTGTGTGTGTGTATTTACGTGTTTTAAATGTGTCCTTTACAATCAATGCACAGCTAGATTTTTATTTATTGTCTAAAAATATTAATTAGAAAGTGGGTCTTTTGCATTTATTGCAATTAATTATATATTTACTTTTATTTCTATCACTATTTTATATATTTTTATTTGTGAATGTTTTCTATTTCCCCCACCCCCCCCACACACACTTCTTGAGATCTTTTGAGCCAATCATTTTTTTCCTCAGTCTGGGTTTTTCCTCCTACTTCTTTTTAGGTTATATGCTTAGTGTCTGCCCCCTTAGTAGCTGTTCTTGCTATTTCAGCAAACATATTCTAAATTAAAGTTTCTATTTGATGAGTATGTTATAACTCATGCTCCAAAATTCAAAGACTTACCTCTCCTCAGCTTCACTATTTTTCTTCCACAAATTAGACATTTTTCTTATAGTTTTAAATAAAGATTACTTGGTTTTATCCATCTACTTGTCATTATTTTCCCTTGTTACTTTCTTCCATTTCACAGTTTCATCTGTAGTCTTTTTCCTTCTTTTTAAGTACATCCTTTAGAATTTCACTTAGTGAGTTTTTTAATAGTAAACTCTATACTACATGTCAGTAATACAGAAATGAATAAGTAACACTCACATAAAACATATAGTTGCAGTGTAAGTATAGAATTCAAGATTAGGACAGTGTGTTGTGAGCACAGAGAGGAGAAGCTAAGTTTAAGGAGCAGGGGGTGGGGGCATCTCAGGATAGGAAATGTGAAGTGTGGAGGGCTCTGGGTGCTTTCATGGAACATTCATCAGTGCAGCAGTGGGGAGCTTAGGAGCAGGTTAGTGCCAGATGGAGCTAGAGAGGTTAGCTAGCTAGCGAGTGGGTTATGGAGAGCCTTAAATGCCAAACTGATGGCAGTAGAGAGTTGGGGGAGGTTTAAAGCAGTGGGGTGACATGACTAGATGCATTATTTAAGAGTGGTATGTGTGACTGATGGTGGGCCGTAATCTGGGAGGAAGCTGGTAACTAAACCAAGGCAAGCAAAGATAACGAAGAGGAGAACCGAAATTTTAAAGAGCATTGACCAGGTAAAGCTAAACAAGAGAGATTAGGTGATGCACTCCAAAGAGTATAATCTAGAGGATTAGCAGGATTGAGAGCATGGGAGGCGGTGTGCATGTTGGGGGTGTAGTGAGAGACCACTGCAAGGAGAAGATGAGGTGAGTTTGTCACATAAATGATTTGATGTCTTTTGAGGACAGATGATGAGTCAGTCTTAGAAGAAATCAATGTTTAATAAATCAGGGATATCTCTGTGTTGAGAACACAGCAACATTTGATTTCGGTGGTTCTGGTCATTACTGTTTTTCCTTCTTTCGTTTCCTGAGTTAGAATATAGATCTCTGCTGCAGGCTGCAAAGGGTCTGTTTCTAGCAATAAATAACATATAATTAAATAACCATTAGATTTCAGTGAAATTTTAAGTCGGGAATTTGAAATCTAGAACTATCTTCTCTGCTGTCTGCAAAATGATTGCTGCCATGCAGTGCTTGCTCTTGGCTAATGGGACCTCTTATTGGGTACCTATTTTTAACCTTAACACTGTCCACAGGCTGGCAGATGTGATCCAAAGTGTCTAAGAGCATCTGGTAAGACAGGAAGGAGTGGAAGGGAGGGAAGACAGAGGCAGAGCAAGGGAAGAGGAAAAAAACAAACCTCTATTTAATTAAAAAAGTATTTGCAATGCTTATGCTTGCTACCTGCTGTTTTTAGCTGGCAAAATCAGATTCCTCCCTGGAGATTGTTGCCTGGCCTGTAGCCCAGATGGGGGCTTCCTTTTTAATGCATGAGTCATCACAGTGATTCAGTGACTTATTCGTCACTCACACGTAAAGATCGCAGTGGACACTGCTGAGAGTTCAAAGGAACTTCTCCCTGTCAGGGTGGTAAGTAGCTTTAATAGCAGATGTGATGTGTCAGTCCAGAACATGAGCAGCTCCTTGCCTTCTACCTGGTGCCATCCTGGAGTGCTCTGGGCTTGGGCATGCGTCCATCAGTTCAGTATAGTCGCTCAGTTGTGTCTGACTCTTTGCGACCCCATGGACTGCAGGCCCCATCAAATCCAGGCATTTCTTGACAGAGGAGGGAGCTGGGAGTTTGGGGGGAAAAAATCATGTGCTATAAAACGTTTTCTTTGGGGAGCTCTACTCTAGCTGGCAGCATCATGATCTGAAATATTCCTGGCCCTTTTACATTTGTGGTGGTGGTTGACCCATGGGATCCTGATGTGTGAACTGGGTGCTGTTAAAATATCTTATCTTTTAGAAGTGACTCAGGAGGAAAAGTGTCAAGTAAAAGTTACTCATTTCAACCTGGCTGGAAAAAAATTTTGGGTTGTGAAGTTGCAGAATGATTCTTATAGTTCTTGTTGTTGCTATTGAAAACTACAAATATAGATTCTAAAATCTGCTTAGAAATGAGTTTGTCACTATTCACACTTGCCTTTGGATGACGTTGGTAAGGTAGAAAGTTGGTGACACAGATGAGCACATGAGAGCAGCATTTTATTGAATTTATCTAAATTTTACCTAAATTGTCTCATTTAATCAATTGTGCAGTTAAGGAAACTCAAAGAAGCTCAGCGACTAAGGAGACTGTCCAAGGTACTGTCCAACTGAGCAAGTACATGGTGGACACAGTTCAAACCCAGGAATAATTAATTGGTGGCAAAATTTATACCACACTGCCTCTGGGCATGTTTCGGTATTTACTTTCGCTCATTTGAGAGAACAGATGTGTTTTCTGTGATAAATTCATCTTACCCAGGTGTTTCCCCTTGATGGAGACACCATTCCTCTATACCTGCCCTGAGTTCCAGCCTTCTATCCCTGGATGCTGTCTTCAAGTAACAAAAATAGGAGGAAAAAAAAAAAAAGCCTAAATAAGGGATTTGGTCCACAGTGCAACAGCTCGCCCTACTGTAGTCTTTACTTTGTAGCCTTTCTTGAATGTCCATCACACTATTTATGATGTTTAAACTATTAAAATTTCTGACTGTCCTTATCATAATAACAGATTATACAAAGTTCTGAGAAGCAAAGATGTCAGCTATATAAACACAGGGATTTATTTCTTCTTTTTTCTTTTTTTTAAAATTTATTTATTTTTTTTTTTTATTAGTTGGAGGCTAATTACTTCACAACATTGCAGTGGGTTTTGTCATACATTGATATGAATCAGCCATAGATTTACACTTATTCCCCATCCCGATCCCCCCTCCCACCTCCCTCTCCACCCGATTCCTCTGGGTCTTCCCAGTGCACCAGGCCCGAGCACTTGTCTCATGCATCCCACCTGGGCTGGTGATCTGTTTCACCATAGATAGTATACATGCTGTTCTTTTGAAACATCCCACCCTCACCTTCTCCCACAGAGTTCAAAAGTCTGTTCTGTATTTCTGTGTCTCTTTTTCTGTTTTGTATATAGGGTTATCATTACCAGCTTTCTAAATTCCATATATATGTGTTAGTATGCTGTAATGTTCTTTATCTTTCTGGCTTACTTCACTCTGTATAATGGGCTCCAGTTTCATCCATCTCATTAGGACTGATTCAAATGAATTCTTTTTAATGGCTGAGTAATATTCCATGGTGTATATGTACCACAGCTTCCTTATCCATTCATCTGCTGATGGGCATCTAGGTTGCTTCCATGTCCTGGCTATTATAAACAGTGCTGCGATGAACATTGGGGTGCACGTGTCTCTTTCAGTTCTGGTTTCCTCAGTGTGTATGCCCAGAGGTGGGATTGCTGGGTCATATGGCAGTTCTATTTCCAGTTTTTTAAGGAATCTCCACACTGTTTTCCATAGTGGCTGTACTAGTTTGCATTCCCACCAACAGTGTAAGAGGGTTCCCTTTTCTCCACACCCTCTCCAGCATTTATTGCTTGTAGACTTTTGGATAGCAGCCATCCTGACTGGTGTGTAATGGTACCTCACTGTGGTTTTGATTTGCATTTCTCTAATAATAAGTGATGTTGAGCATCTTTTCATGAAGCAAAACTAAACAAATGGGACCTAATGAAACTTAAAAGCTTTGCACTACAAAGGAGACTATAAGTAAGGTGAAAAGACAGCCCTCAGATTGGGAGAAAATAATAGCAAATGAAGAAACAGACAAAGGATTAATCTCAAAAATATACAAGCAACTCCTGCAGCTCAATTCCAGAAAAATAAATGACCCAATCAAAAAATGGGCCAAAGAACTAAACAGACATTTCTCCAAAGAAGACATACAGATGGCTAACAAACATATTTCTTCTTTTTTCCAGTGATTTAAACTTGACTAAATGCCAGGGATGAACCAAATGTCAAGCCATCAAGAACAACAGGAACATATAAAGGTTGTCTTGGGAGCAGGTTTCCTTGATACCAAACTGAAGCAACTTCCTGTATCCTACCATGCTTTGGGGAAACAGAGCTTTTAATGCACATGGAGTGTTCTCTTGCCTTCAAGAGAACTTATAATCAGTTGCTTGAATAAGCAGAATTTACAGTAAAAAAAAAAAAAGCTTAAGGACATGCATAGATAGCATTTCATTATGAAAAGAAGCAGTGTTATAAAGACGAAACGTTTGAGATGAGATAATAGTTTGAGGTGAGTCATTTTCCCTGAGAGTTACAGGTACCCAACCAAAGACTTTGGTATTTTTAGCACTGGTTGTCACCCACAAAACACACAAAATTAGCTAGATCCAGGAGTCAGGAGTTATGACAACATGAAACAACAGAAGGTAAGAGGATTGACTAAGAGCAATAACTGTGCTAGATCGTCACTCACAGGACAGGTGTCATCGGTTCTCCAGTGCAGCTTACCACCTGTTTGAGAGCCCCCAAGGAGTGACTCTTGAGGACCCCCTTCTAGTCTCTCAAAAGAAAATAAAACAAAGAGAAGGAAGACTGTTTGTAGGATAAAGATTGAGGAGGATCTTTATGTATATTTGATACAGATAGACCAAACTTACCTGACTAGCAAGGTAAATTTATTTTTAACTCTATGCCAACTTGTGGCAGGTAAATGAATTTCTGAAAAGTCCTGTGGAGCCATTTGTACTAACCTCTGTTGATTTTCTGCTAAGCTTATGGAAACTCATGTTCTTAAACTGCTCAAAGGCTTTGGTTTTACCACCTGTATAATAAAGGAGGCAATGCAGATGGTCTGTGATATATGATTTGTGACCACAGTGGGTGGATATAAATGAGTTTAGTTGTCAGTTGATGTGCTAGACACATGGTGAATGACTTAAGGAAAATCAGCGGAGAACAGGTAGCAAGTAGCTCATCCTGTCTGATCTCTGCAGAGCATATACAGCTTTCCAGACCACCAGAGAGAAGGGGGCTCTTAGCCAAGCTCTATTTGGCTGTTTCCTTCCCTGGATCTCCTTATTAAATATCTGGCTTGTCTGCCATGTTATGCTTGTCCCAACCTGTCAAGACCTCAGGCAACTCATGATGCTAAGCCTTTCCTGATTGTTTGCCACCGAGATAACTGTTGTTACCAACAGTGCCCAGGCAGGAATTTTTCCATAAAATCAACCCCCTGTAGCAGGGAGGTAGAACTGCCAATTCCCACAGCCTCTCCATCTGCTGAGGCTTGGGTGGAATTTTCAGGCATGAAGCTGAGGTGGGAGGTGGCAAGGAAGAGGAGCAGTCTCTGGCTCTAAGGTCACAGAATCCTATTCTTCTTACTGAAGTTCAGTAGGTGTACTTGAATAAATCTTTCATTTATTATATGGCTTTGGTCAATTTCCAGAATTTTTAAGTGGTCATTTTGTTTTGTTTTTATTTTTATTGAGATATAATTGACACATTGTAGTAGTTTCAGGTATGCAATGTAGTTTGATATATATATGATATATGTGTATATTTTGAAATGATTACCACAATGCTCATTTAATATCCATTATCATACGTAGCTATAGTTTTTCCTTATAATGGGATTTTTAAGATTTACTCTATTAGCTGCTTTCCAGTATACAATAGGGTGTTGTTAACTATCATCATCATTCTGCACATTACATTCCCAGGATGTTTTTATCTTATACCTGGAAGTTTATACCTTTTCATCACTGTGACTCATTTCTCCCATTCCTACCCCACACACATATCCTGCCTTTGGTAACCACAAATATTTTCTCCGAATTCATGAGTTCATTTCTTCCTTCAAATTCCATATTTGAGTGATCATACAGAATTTGTCTTTCTCTAATTTCACTTAGCATAACGCCCTCAAGTTTTATTCATGTTGTCACAAATGGCAAGGTTTCTTTTTTTTTATAGCTGAATAATATTCCATTATGTGTGTGTGTGTGTGTGTGTGTGTGTGTGTGTGACAATTTCTTTATTCATTCATCCATTGATGGACTAGGTTATTTCCATGCCTTTGCTATTATAGAATGCTGCAATGAATATGGACATGCAATGAATATGGACATCTTTTTAAATTAGTGTTTTCATTATCTTCAGATAAGTATTCAGAAATGAAATTGCTGGATTATATGGTAATTCTATTTTTAATTTTTTGAACAATATTCACATTATTTTCTATAGTGGCTGCACCAATTAACATTCTCACCAAAAATGCACATCCTTGCCAACACTTGTTATTTATTGTCCTTTGATGGTAGCCATTCTAACAAATGTTAAATGATGCCTCATTATGATTTTGATTTTCATTTCCCTTATGATTAGTATGATGTTAAGCATTTTTTAATGTTATCTCTTGGCTATCTGTATGTTTTCTTTGGAAAAATGTCTTTCCAGACTTACCCATTTTTTAAATCAGATTATTTGTCTTTTACTATGGGTTTATATGAGTTATTTTATATTTTTGGATAGTAGTTCCTTAAAGATATGATTTGCAAATATTTTCTCCCATTCTGTATGTTGCCCTCACATTTTGTTCATGGTTTCCTTTGCTGTGCAGAAGCATTTTGGCTTTCTGTACTCCCACTTATTTATTTTTTCTTTTATTACTTTGCATTTGGTGTCACATTTAAAAAAAAAAAAAATCATTGCCAAGACCAATGTCTGGGAGCTTACCCCCTGTGTTTTCTTCTAGCTTTATGGTTTCAGGTCCTACATTTAAGTCTTTAATTCATTTTGTATATGGTATAAGATGGTGATATTGTTTCATCCTTTTTCATGTGGCTATCCAGTTTTTCCAACATTATTTATTGAAGAGACTGTTCTTTCCCCATTGTTTCATCGTTTGTCATGAATTAATTGACCATATAAACATTTTTTTCCTGGGCTCTCTATTTTGTTCCATTGGCCTATGTATCTGTTTTTAATGCCAGTATTATACTGTTTTTATTACTATAGCTTTGTAATATAATTTGAAATCAGGAAATGTGATATCTCCAGATTTCTTCTTCTTTCTCAAGATTGCCTTAACTATTTGGAATCTTTGATGGTTCCATACCAATTTTAGGACTCTTCTATTCCTGTGGGCGGGGCGGGGGGGTGGTGGGGAGGGGATCCCATTGGAAGTTTGATAGGGATTGCATTGAATCTGTATATTACTTCGAGTAGTTTGAACATTTGATATTCTGCTAATCCATGAGTACAGCTTCTCTTTCTGTTTATTTCTATATTCTTTGATGTCTTAGGGTTTTCAGTATATGGGTCTTTTACTTCCTTGCTGAAACTTATTCCTAGGTATTTTATCCTTTCTGATGCAATTATAACTGAGACTTTTTAAAAACTTCTCTCTCTGAAAGGTTGTTATTAATTTGTAGAAACACAATAGATTTTTGTGTGTTGATTTTGTATCCTACAACATTACTGAATTCATTCATTTTCTCTAACACATTTTTGGTAGAGCTCAGGATTTTCTATATGTAATATCACGTCATCTGCAAATAGAGACAATTATTACTTTTTTCCTTCTGATTTGAATCCCTTTAATTTCTTTTTCTTTTCTGATTGCTATGGCTAGGACTTTCAATAATATATTGAATAAAAGTGGCAAGAGTGGATATCTCTGCCTTGTTCTTAATCTTAAGGTAAAGCTTTCAGCTTTTCATGATTATGATATTATCTGTGGCTTCATCATTTATAGTCTTTTCCATGTTGAGATACATCCCTCTGTATCAGCTTTGTTGAGAGTTTTTATCATAAATGGATGTTATATTTTTCAAATTCTTTTTCTGCAGCTATTAAAATGATTATCTGATTTTTATTCTTCATTTTGTTAATGTGGTGAGTGACATTGGTTGAATTGTGACTGTTGAACCATTCTTGCATCTCTGGATTAAATTCCACTTGATCGTGGTGTGCAGTCATCTTAATGTATTGTTCAATTCAGTTTGCTAATATTTTGTTAAGGATTTTTACATTTATGTTCATCAGGACATATGTCTATAATTTTCTTGTGTCTTTGCCTCGTTTTGGTAACAGTGTAATGCTGGCCTCATGAAATGAGTTTGGATGCATTTCCTTCTCTTCAATTTTTTGAAAGCATTTTAAAAAAATTGTATTAACATTTAAAGAAATGTTTGGTGGAATTCACCAGTGAAGACGTCTGGTCCTGGACTTCTGTTTGATGGAAGATTTTTGATTATTGACTCAGTCTTCTTGATAGTAATAAGTGTGTTCATATTTTCCATTTCTTCATGATTCAAGCTTGGTAGGTTGTATATTTCTAGGAATTTATCCATTTCTTATAGGTTATCTAATTTCTTATTGTATAATTGTTCATAATAGTTTCCTATGATCCTTTGTATTTCTGTAGTATCAGTTGTAAAATCTCCATTTTCATTTGTCATTCAGTGTATTTGAATCCTCTTTTTACTTGGTGAGTCTAGCAAAAGGTTTGTCTACTTTTTAAAATCTTTTTTAAAAAACACCTTAGTTTCATTGATCTTTTCTATTGTCTTTTTACTGTCTATTCCATTTATTTCCACTCTAATTTTGTTATTTTAAAGTTTCAACAAATTTGGTTGTTTTCAACAAATTTGTCCAGGTTTATCACTGCTCAGAGATTTGCCGAGCTCCTCACTCAAGCATGCCCAAACCCCATACTTTCTTCATTTATTATACAGTTTTTTTCAAAACATATTTTAGCAGTTTATGTAACTTCAAATTAGAGATACAAAGAGAACATTTCATGCAAAGATGGGCACAATAAAGGACAGAAATGGTATGGATCTAACAGAAGCAGAAGATATTAAGAAGAGGTGGCAAGAATACACAGAACTATACAAAAAAAGACCCTAATGACCCAGATAACCATGATGGTATGATCACTCACCTAGAGACAGACATCCTGGAATGCGAACTCAAGTGGGCCTTAGGAAGCATCACTACAAACAAAGCTAATGGAGGTGATGGAATTCCAGCTGAGCTATTTCAAATCCTGAAAGATGATGCTGTGAAAGTGCTGTACTCAATATGCCAGCAAATTTGGAAAACTCTGCAGTGGCCATAGGACTGGAAAAGATCAGTTTTCATTCCGATCACAAAAAAAGGCAATGCCAAAGAATGTTCAAACTACCGCACTCAGTAGTTAAAACTATTGCATTCATCTCACATGCTAGCTAAGTAATATTCAAAATTCTCCAAGCTAGGCTTCAACAGTATGCGAACTGAAAATTTTCAGGTGTTTAAACTGGGCTTAGAAAAGGCAGAGGAACCAGAGATCAAATTACCAACATCTGTTGGATCATCGAAAAAGCAAGAGAATTTCAGAAAAACATCTACTTCTGTTTCATTGACTATGCTAAAGTCTTTGTGTAGATCACAACAAACTGTGGAAAATTTAAAGAGATGGGAATGCCAGACCACCTTACCTGCCTGCTAAGAAATATGTGTGCAGGTCAAGAAGCAATAATTAGAACCAGACATGGAGCAACAGACTGGTTCTAAATTGAGAAAGGAGTACATCAAGGCTGTATACTGTCACCCTGCTTTTTTAACTTACATGCAGAGTTAACTTATCATGGGCAGTAGCAGGCTGGATGAAGCACAAGCTGGAATCAAGATAACTAGAAGAAATATCAGTAACCTCAGATATGCAGATGACATCACCCTTATGGCAGAAAGCTAAGAAGAACTAAAGAGCCTCTTGATGAAAGTGAAAGAGGAGAGTGAAAAATCTGGTTTAAAACTCAACATTAACAAAACTAAGATCACATGGCATCCAGTCCCATCACTTCATGGCAAATAGATGGGAAACAATGGAAACAGTGACAGATTTTATTTTCTTGGGCTCCAAAATCACTGCAGATGGTGACCACAACCATGAAATTAAAAGATGCTTGCTCTTTGGAAGAAAACCTATTACCAACCTAGACAGCATATTAAAAGGCAGAGACATTACTTTGCCAACAAACGTCCCTCTAATCAAAGCTATGGTTTTTCCAGTAGTCATGTATGGGTGTGAGTTGGACCATAAAGAAAGCTGAGCACCAAAGAATTGGATTTTGAACTGTGGTGTTGGAGAACACTCTAGAGAGTCTCTTGTACTGCAAGGAGATCAAACCAGTCAATCCTAAAGGAAATCAGTCCTGAATATTCATTAGACGGACTTATGTTGAATCTGAAGCTCCATTACTT
This sequence comes from Cervus elaphus, assembly GCF_910594005.1. NCBI lineage: Eukaryota > Metazoa > Chordata > Mammalia > Artiodactyla > Cervidae > Cervus > Cervus elaphus. The sequence continues at coordinate 81,273,375 of NC_057833.1, forward strand.
TGGCCACCTGATGCAACGAATTGACTCATTACAAAAGACCCTGATTCTGGGAAAGAATGAAGGCAGGAGGAGAAGGGTATCACCAACTCGATGGACATGAGTTTGAGCAGGCTGTGGGAGCTGGTGATGGACAGGGATGCTTGGCGTCCTGCAGTCCACAGGGTCATAAAGGGTCAGACATGACTAAGTAACTGAACTGAACTTGAAATTAGTGCATATACACTCTAGTTGTAAACATCTGAATCCATTCAGTTACCTCTATGAGCCTTGCAGGTGCAGTTGATCATGACTTGACCATAAACCATGCTAATTTAATAATATAGTACAGTTTTATAGTGTTAGTCACTCAGTCGTGTCCAACTCTTTGTGACCCCATGGACTGTAACCCACTAGGCTCAACTGTCCTCGGGATTCTCCAAGGAAGAATACTGGAGTGGGATGTCATCCCTTCTCGAAGGGATCTTCTTGACCCAAGAATCAAACCCAGGTCTCCTGCATTGTAGGCGAATTCTTTACCATCTGAGCAACCAGGGAAGGACAAGCAATCAGTTATGTATATTACCTCATGATCTATTGGTAAAGTGAAAGATTGTGTCAACAGGCATTATCCTGTAAATGGTAGAATATCTGTGAATTTTTAAGTCAGAGGCTAAGTTGATTGAAAAAAAATATTATTAGCTGGGCAATGTTATACTTAATAACTCCAATAAGTTTATAAGTTTTTTGTTTTTGAGAGAAAAGTCTGAGCAGTTAAGAGATGGTAAAGAGTCTTAAAAACACCCTTACAAATAGAAATCTAGTGCAAAATTGATTGTTCCTATCTCAGTCTATTCCTTTCACTTATCCCCAACCATTTTATGCACTGCATAAAACGTCTTGAACTGTAGTCACATTTGAGTGATAGAAACACATTACAGTACCAGAAGACAACAAATTTAAATGAAATAAGGCTTTGAGAATGAGATAGCAACTTATCTTGATTCATTTATTTTCTTTAATCATTAGGTATTTTGATTATTAAACTTTCCAGAATATTTGTGATATGTACCTTCTTATCCTCCCAAAATTTTGCATGTGCCATCTTGATCTCCACCTCAGTAAGTGCAATGGACTGTGCCTATCAGAGTATTTTTTTTCCATTTATTTTTATTAGCTGGAGGCTAATTATAATATTGTAGTGGCTTTTGCCATATATTGACATGAATCAGCCATGGATTTACATGTGTTCCCCATTCTGATCCCCCCTCCCGCCTCCCTCCCCATCCCATCCCTCTGGGTCTGCCCAGTGCACCAGCCCTGAGCCCTTGTCTCATGCATCCAACCTGGGCTGGTGATCTGTTTCACCCTTGATAGTATACTTGTTTCAATGCTGTTCTCTCTGAACATCCCACCCTCGCCTTCTCCCACAGAGTCTAAAAGTCTGTTCTGTACATCTGTGTCTCTTTTTCTGTTTTGTATATAGGGTTATCATTACCATCTTTTTAAATTCCATATATATGTGTTAGTATACTGTATTGGTCTTTATCTTTCTGGCTTACTTCACTCTGTATAATGGGCTCCAGTTTCATCCATCTCATTAGGACTGATTCAAATGAATTCTTTTTAATGGCTGAGTAATATTCCATGGTGTATATGTACCACAGCTTCCTTATCCATTCATCTGCTGATAGGCATCTAGGTTGCTTCCATGTCCTGGCTATTATAAACAGTGCTGCGATGAACATTGGGGTGCACATGTCTCTTTCAGATCTGGTTTCCTCGGTGTGTATGCCCAGGAGTGGGATTGCTGGGTCATATGGCAGTTCTATTACACAGAAATCCCTTGCATTCCTATACACTAACAATGAGAAAACAGAAAGAGAAATTAAGGAAACAATACTATCAGAGTATTTTAGAGGAGAGGCACTCACTGTGGAGGTTCGCTTAAAAACCCAACCAGCTTTCCCAACCACAAGAGTGCTGCTCAAAGCTTTTGGAATCAAATAGAATTAAATCACACTATCTATAAGGGAAAGGTCAGTATCCAGGAGGACTTTGAGGACAGGTGGTTTAAACTGTTGAGGGAAGTAGGCAAAAGTCTCTCTAATGGCCAGGCTAGTTCCACAGCTCTGATACCAGCAGAGCCATTGGTTTTGAAATAGGCTGAGGTACTGAGAGCAGAGCACATCTCCTGTTTAGCTGAGCCTGCTGAGAGTCAGAGGGAAAGGATGGGACCTGAGTTTTAGGGTTGAGCAGGAACCCACTTAAGAATGTAGAGCTCATTCATTGGGACTGGGCAAGTCTGGTGGTTAGTAAGAAAAAACTGCAATGAAGTGGGAATGTGGGTGCCCTGGAGTCCTCTCTAGTCCCCATACGTATAGCTGGGTGAGAGCAACAGTATTAATCTCAGACCCTACCCTGCTCAGGAACAAGCTGATAATATCCAGGTTTCTAATCTGGGCTGAGGCTGCTGATAAAAGACTTCAGAGGCTGTAGCTGGGCTGAGATTAGAGACAAGGACTGACCTATATGGTTATCTTTTCAGTGCCAAGGAGATGTCATTGCCATTGTTCAAATCTCACTGTAAATAATCACTAGTACTCCTGCTACCAAGGTGACCACAAGGCCCCAACAATATAAATACAAAATATTCCCTCTTGTTTTCCTGGTCATTATTGCAGGTGATAAGGAGCCCCATGTTAGTGGATATGACCCTGGAGTGGAAGTTGAGTTATTGCTTAGCTCATTGATATAGTATAGAAAAAATCATGAAATGATTCTCATATTTCCGCTGTCCTGCATACTGTTGGATGAAGTTTCTCAACTGTGGTGCAATGAATACTTTGAGCAGGTGATACTTTGTTATAAGGGAGGGCAGGCTGTCCTGGGCATTGTAGGTTGTTTTGCAGCATCTCTGGTCTCTACCCATTAGATGCAAGTAGTACCTCACTTTCCTAGCTGTGTAACCAAAAATGTCTCCAGATATTACCAAATGGTACCTGAGGACAAAATCATCCCTAGCTGAGAACCACTGCTGAAGTCTTGAAAAGAAGCCTGTGTAAATCATGGTTCTGTTCTCAAGAAATCCAGTTGGGTGTACACATCTAGCCTACATGTATAATGTGGTAAAAATTCTGTTTGGAATGGTGTGCTTCTTGGCATACATATGAAAAGAGTTAGAAGCAGATTGAGATTGACTGACATGAGGAAATTTGTTGAAGAAGAGCCAAAAGTGGAGCCATTCATTTAAGGATGGATGGCATATAACATGTGCAGGGGAAAGTGCAGCTGGGAGCAAGGGCGAGCATGTTTGCTGGGAAACTGCGAGAATACTGCCCTGCTGTGCGGGCGGGGAGGAGGGGATGGGTTGGGATATAGAAGGAGGGCGGCTGAGCTAGGAGCTGCTGCCCTGAAACAGAACTTCATACTCCGTGCTTCCCTGCAACTTCTTAAAAAGCACATCCTTGTCATGAAGTTAGTTCTAAGAAATGGATTTTACATGTACTCAATGTGAAGCTACTCTTCTTCTTTCCTCATGTGATTAAATATGATAATAAAACAATTTCTAGTACTTTGAACTAACAACGCATGTCCCCTCATTAGGAACTCTACCTGATAAGATTATTAGTGGAATATATTTGTAGCTGACACTAAGCTTTCACTATGTTCCAGGCAGTCTTCTAAGTGCTTTATATATGTAAGTTCATTTGTTGTCACAACAGTGCTAGTTGTATTATGTTGTCATTTTCTTGACTACATTTGAGGGGACTGAGGCATGAAGAAGTTACACAAATATCAATAGTAGGATGAATAAACGGGAATTGAGTACAATTGACCTGGCTTCAGCTTCTGTGCTTTTATTCCACACTACACTCCCTTCTCTACCCATGCTAATAACTTGCCATAATGTGGCAGAGATAGCAAAAAACTATATAGATAGGATAAAAAAGTATATGGCACTTGTGCCCACAGTCTCTGGCCTCTTGGAAATCCAAAAGTGTTGACTGAAGGCTTTGACTATGTGGATCACAAAAAAACTGTGAAAAATTCTTAAAGAGATGGGAATACCAGAACACCTGCCTGTCTCCTGAGAACCCTGTATGCAGATCAAGAAGCAACAGTTAGAACCGGGAATGGTTCCAAAATTGGGAAAGGATTATGTCAAGGCTATATATTGTCACCCTGCTTATTTAACTTATATGCAGAGTACATCATGCAAAATGCTGGGCTGAATGAAGCTCAAGCCGGAATCAAGATTGCTTGGAGAAATATCAATAACCTCAGATATGGAGATGACACCACCCTTATAGCAGAAAGTGAAGAGGAACTAAAGAGCTTCTTGATGAAGGTGAAAGAGGAGAGTGAAAAAGCTGGCTTAAAACTCAACATTCAGAAAACTAAGACCATAGCATATGGTCCTATCACTTCATGGCAAATAGATGGGGAGACGATGGAAACAGTGACAGAATTTATTTTCTTGGGCTCCAAAATCACTGCAGATGGTGGCTGCAGCCATGAAATTAAATGATGCTTGCTCCTTGGGAGAAAAACTTTGACAAACCTAGACAGTATATTAAAAAGCAGAGACATCACTTTGCTGACAAAGGCTTGTATAATGAAGGCTATAGTGAAATGGTTTTTCCAGTAGTCATGTATGGATGTGAGAGCTGGACCTTAAAGAAGGCTGAGTGCCGAAGAAGTGATGTTTTTGAACTGTGGTTCTGGAGAAGACTCTTGAGAGTCCCTCAGACAGCAAAGAGATCAAACCAGTGAATTCTAAAGGAAATCAACTTGAAATATTCATTGAAAGGACCGATGCTGAAGCTTCAGCTTCACCACTTCGGCTACCTGTTGGAAAGAGCTGACTCATTGGAAATGACCCTGATGCTGGGAAAGATTGAAGAAAGGAAGAGAGTGGGGTGACAGAGGATGAGATGGTTGGATGGCATCATGGACTCAATGTACATGAGTTTGAGCAAATTCCAGGAGATAGTGAAGGACAGGGAAGCCTGGCATGCTGCAGTCCATGGAGTCGCAAACAGTTGGACACAAGTCAGCGACTGAACAACAGAAACAACAACTAGAAACGTATCTTGCTTTAGTCATTTTTTTCAGTGAGATCTTTTGAATTTATCTCATTTCCAAATTTTATAGACTAATGTAGTCAATTAACACTTCCTGTATTCCTTATATTCATCTAGGCCTGTTGTAAAATAATACCTTGTGTTTATAAAAGCCATTTTCAATTGCATTATTTTATCCTCAGAATAGCTCTAGAAGCAAAATCATTTATGACGCAGAAGAATTTACAATGATATTTTCATTCCTTTGCCTTTTATTATTGCTTGGTATGGTAAAAAGATGTTGTAAATTGCTTTCCTCATGAGGAAACAGGGCTACAGAGAGAAGCAGAAGTAGGGTTTAGGTTTGGAATCCCCTTCAGCCCCGAGTAGATCCTGTGCTACACCCAACTAGGAGTAGAGACTCCATGCTCTACCTCAGCCAGACTGGTGCCCTACCAGCCCAGTGGGTGCTCCTGCCTGCCCACACTCGTATGTCCCTAGCGTTTAGTGTTCCTTCTCCTCCATCTGGTATGCTCCCAGTTATGAACATCCCACAGGGAGGGGAAGGCTTCTCTCTTACCAGTGTGTTAGATACTGGCCAAGTGCCTTGACTTCTCTGACGCCTCATTTTCTGATCTATAAAATGTACTCAGTATAATCTACTACCACCTGCTTAGAAGATTTTATTCAAAGAAACTCAATAGACATTTCAGTGTTTTCACCTCTCAGCCTGGCTTGAGACTCACCTATTTTGAGATCTTTCTTTGACTGAAACCTTTCTCTGATTAGAATACCCCCTGCTGTGAGTCCTTGAATGAATCCATTGTTGTTGGATTAAAGTTGGATATAACAATATGAACTCATGTTTATTTTAATGTATATATGGAAATTGAGTTATCTATGTAGCATGCATGCACGCTCAGTTTCTCTGTCATGCCTGACTCTTTGCAACCCCTTGGTCTGTAGGCTCCTCTGTCCATGGAATTTCCCAGGGAAGAATACTGGAGTAGGTTGCCACTTCCTACTCCAGGGGATCTTCCTGAAACAGGGTTTGAACTTGCCTCTCTTGCATCTCCTGCATTGGCAGGTGGGTTCTTCAACACTACATGACCTGGGAAGCCCCTTATCTGTGTAGACATATGTATATTTTCTAGCTCTATTCCCTGAGAAGGCCCTAGGAACAGTAATACTCCTATCGCAATGAGCGTACCTCATTGCTAACACATGATGCCCAGATCTTGGTTGCTAAATACCATTTTCTAGTAAAATGAACCAGTACCACTTTGGGAAATGGCTGAATCTTGGGCTGATAGAGGAAAATACCAGATAAATCTGGAACATCCTATAATGCCAGGAAGTAAGTAAATACTCAAGAAAAAAAAAAAAGGAGGCCATGTTAAAAAGATACATGATTACATATATCTAAAAGAACCTCGAAAGGCCAATGCTGAAGCAATTTTAGCAAATATCAGTGATACCGTACTAATATAAATAAGTAGGGAGAGGGGATAAATATTTTTTCTGAAAGAATTCTAGGTATTAAATTTAGAAACTAGAGAGAGAAATAGAAAATTGTGATTCAAATACCACAATAAATTGCTGTAGGCAAGATTTATCAGTGAATACTAAATTTAGGCAAAACCTTAAGAGACAGAATATTTGGCATAGATTCAAAGTATCTCTCCCAAAATAGTTATTACTTTTAATATAAGTTGACAAGCCCTTTGAGGCTTATTCCTCCAACAAATGAAACTTGAATCCTCTCCCCTGGAGTGGACTGCGCTTAGTGACTCACATCTCATGGGTAGAGAGTGGAAGGGAAACATTACTCATTTTCCAGTGTCTAGGCCTGGCAGACACCACCTCAGCCAGGTGATCTAGGTGAACACCACCAGGAAAAAGTTGCATTGACATCAGGTACACCCTGATTTGATGTGATGAAAAGAATAATTCACTTCCATGATATTCTTCCCTGAAATTCACAGGCCCAAATCAAGGAGCATTCCACAAAATAATTGACCAGTACTTTTCTAAAGTATCAAGGTCATGAAAAAGTGAAGGCTAGGAAAGACTGAGAAACTGGAACGGAAGGAAGGAGCTAAGGAGGTGACAACTAAATGAAATGTGGGATCCTGAGTTGGAGGCAGGAACAGAAAAAGGATATGCAGTGGGGGGCGGAATTCTCTTTCAGGATCTCCAGCTGGGCTTAAGAACTACACTGACCTAAGACTATTAGCAGAAGAAAAAGCATACACCCTTCACTAAATTTCTGCTTGTCCATGGGGGCCTTCAAAAGAGAATCAAGACCTTGAGGAAGTGGCCAGAGCAGGAAGCTTTTATACTTTTAGACAAAGAAATGATAGATTTGTGAAGAAATGGCAAAAGGGTTTGGGCCAGGGGCAACAAATTATGGGGAAGGCAATGGGACATAAACAGGGTGGGAGGGAAACCAGTGGAAGATAATATCACATCATTAGAGTCAGTTTGTACAGATCCACTTCAACATTAATTCCCAGTGTCTGGGAAACAAGGATGTTCTTTTCTTCCTGGTACAGAGGGCCACCTTTCTCATGAGAAATTTTATGACCTGTTTTTGGGTACAAAAGGTGAGGTCAGAGAGCCCTTCCTGAATCTGCTCCTTCAAGTGCCTTTAGTTCATAATAATCAACATGCCAAAGTGGCATATTTTGGAGTGCCATGTCCAGAACTCCTTCAAGGACATTATTGGGGAAAAAATGAGTAAATTCAAATGACGTTGTAGTTTGCACGCATGCGTGCTTAGTCACTTCAGTCATGTCCGACTCTGCGACGCCATGGACTGTGCCTAGCAGGCTCTTCCGTCCATGGGGTTTTCCAGGCAAGAATACTGGAGTGGGTTGCCATTTCCTTCTCCCATTGTAGTTTAGTCAGTAATGTTTTTCCAATTTTAATTGCTTAGTTTATAATTGTATCATGGTTGCAGAAGACATTAACATTAGGGGAATTTGGGTGAAAGGTATATAGGAACTCAGTACTATCTTTGCAGCTCTTTTGTAAATCTAAAATTATTTCAAAATTAAAAGTTTAAATTTTTTTCTCCTATATTTTTCTTGCTTTGCATATCTTCAGCACCTGCATTTACAGACTCCACAGGGCCACAGTTCACTAACGTATCTTAATTGGGAATTCTGTTCTTTTCAAATAAGTATGTTGCCCTCATTTTTATATAAACTCTATAAAAATTAGCTTTTTGTAACCTCCTTGGTTCCAAGAGGAGGTTATATTTTCTTAAAATTTCTTTAATGAATGGATAAATAAATGAACAGAAACTGAGAAAACTGAAAGATTATTGAAATACACTCAATAAATATACAGTGTATACTGGTTTGTTACCTTTTTTAAAAAGATACTTGTCAGCCATGCCTGCCTTCAAGGATAAGGTTGGCTCTTTGAAGATATTTTTAAACAAATGAGGTGCAGTTTTCTGAACTATGCTCATATAATAAACTGTAGAACAATGTCCTCAAAAACTGGGTCTTGGAAGGATATAGGCCACAGTTTGTATATGTTATTTCACTACAAAAACAAAAACAACAACAACAAAAAACCCAGAAGCTGACATGTGCCTATATTTTCCTAATTTTAAAAATATTCAGGGTCTTTTAATTTAAGATGAGCAGAAGTTATGACATGGTCTATTTGAATTCCTAGCCAAATGTTTCCCAAGATAGAAAACTCAGCCTCATGTTCTGTAATTAAATTGTGCTTGTGGGGCATACATTGCCTGAAAAGTTTATGGCTACTGCTTTTGTTTTCAGGGAATCTTTAAAAGCAGTAATTAAAGTTTGTAATAAGTAGCTGTTTTTCTCTGGGCATTTGGGAAATGCATAGGATAACTTTGGAGCCAGAGTTTGGTTTTTCTGAGTTGACAGTTCTGTCCTTTTGTTCCTAGGGGCATTTGTTGTTTTTGTGTTTGTTTTATCTTCCATGAAGGTATTGCTTGTGTCATATGATTATGCTTCTAATGAGATGATCCTAACACTGGACAGAGACCTGAGGTTTCATTTAAAGATCTTCTGTACATTCAAAATATGAATCTACATTATTAACAGGGCAGGGCTTCATCATCATATTTTTTATAGTATTACATTCCTAATGAAGATCATTCAAGAAAGCTCCTCAGCTTTCAAAGGTACTGGTAGGGTTAAAAAAATTCATTTAACCCAGCTTATATAGTAATAAAAATGTCTAAATCTGTCAGATAGACTTCACGTCTGATATTATTGTGGAGAGGAATGTCCAATAGGAACTTGAGTTTTAGGCCTTGCTCACCCTTCAGCACCCACAGGCCCTCAGATGACACAGTTCACTTTTCTTAATCTTGGTTTTTCTGCCTAAAAAGTGAGAAGGGTTAGAATGTATGATCTTTAAATTCCCTTCTAAATCAAGAACATGATCAACTGATAGCTTTTCCATTTTAACAAAGATGTTATTTTTTATCAAAGAAAAATTCATTCAGTGGTTATGAAATGTCTATAATAGTTTATAAAGTGGGGTGGTACTATGGATGTAATGTACAACATGATAAATATAATTAATAGTTGTATATTATACATGAAAGTTGTTACGAGAGTGAAGCTGAGTTCTCACCATAAGGGAAGCTTTTTCAATTTAATTTTTATCTATATTAGATGATGAATGTTCACTAAACTTAAGTAGTAATCATTTCATGATATATTAAATCAAATTGTTATGCTGTACATCTTAAACTTATACAGTTCTGTAGGTAGCACTGGTGGTAAAGAACCCAGCTGCCAATGCAGGAGACATAAGAGGCAAGGTTCTATCAATCGCTGGGTCTGAAAGATCCCCTGGAGAAGGAAATGGCCACCCAGTCTAGCATTCTTGCCTAGAAAATTCCATGGACAGAGGAGCCTGGTGGGCTCCTGCATCACGTCACAAAGGATTGGACACAACTGAAGTGACTTAGGATGCATGTCAATTATATATCAATAAAAATGGAAGAAAAAGAAAACTGAAATAAAACAAATGAAGTCCTGCCCCAAAAAAATTTTAATGAAAAAAAATAGCTGGGCAGGGAGGGTCGAATGGCATTGTGTTTGAGGAAAGGCTGAAGGCTACATACATACATATATTCTTAAAGTCAAACACCTTCATTTGGCTTCTACAACCTTTCATAATCTGGTCCCAGTTTACCTCTCTTGACCTCATTATCCCAACTCAACTGTATCAACAGTGAATTTTTCTTCTTTTTCTTTCATTTGCCATGTTCTCTCTCTTCCTAACCTGTATACCTGATCCTCCCTCTTCCCAGAACACTTTTCTACTGCTTCTTTAGCTCTTCTGTTTTATCACCATTCCTTCTAAGAAATCTGTCCTGAACCCTCTCTGGGTCTGAATAAGTGCACCTTCCGGGTGCTCCTTTAGCATGGATCCTCCTCTGTCATTAGCACTTGGCCGGGAATGTGTTTATCTTGTCCACGTCCCCTGGTGCCTACCTCAGTTGCTGGCACCAAGATGCTCAATAAATACTTGTTGGATTAATTAATAAATGAGAAATAATAAATCTGAACCAGATTACTGGGAAGACTTTCCAAAGTTCACTCAAGAGATATTCAGTGGGAAAAACCACCATGGAAATCAAATTATAATCTACCTATGAAGATCACACCTCTGTAAGATCATTTTGTCACTTATATTCCAAGAAGAATCTGCTGGACACTTGGGGTAGGGGAGGATCATAGGCATTATTAAGCCCAGGTTTTAAGCAGTGGAAATAAATAACAGTAACAAAGAGCCTATTGTACTCCAGTAAAACTAGTCTTAAAGTTTGAGCTACTTTAATGAAGTATTTAAGTGCCAGATCTTTTGTGTTTTATGTTTAAATAACAATAGACAAAACCCACTGAAATGTTGTGAAGTAATTAGCCTCCAACTAATAAAAATAAATGAAAAGAAAAAAAAATATTATGCAACAACAACAAAAAAATAACAATAGAGTGACTATATAGCAGTTCCTAAATACTTTTAATTGCAGATTGTCATTAAATTTTCTGTTATTCAAAATAGAAAGCCCAGAGATAAATCCATGCACCTATGGACACCTTGTCTTTTGACAGAGGAGGCAAAAATATGCAGTGGAGAAAAGACAGTCTCTTTAGCAAGTGTTTCTGAGCAAACTGTTCAACCACGTGCAGAAGAATGAAATTAGAACACTTTCTAACACCATGCACAAAAATAAACTCAAAATGGATTAAAGATCTAAATGTAACATCAGAAACTATAAAACTTTTAGAGGAAAACATAAGCTGAACACTCTGACATAATTCACGGCAAGATCCTCTGTGACCCACCTCCCAGAGTAAGGGAAATAAAAACAAAAATAAATAAATGGGACCTAATTAAACTTAAAATCTTTTGCACAATGAAGGAAACTATAAGCAAGGTGAAAAGGCAGCCTTCAGAATGGGAGAAAATAATAACAAATGAAACAACTGACAAAGAATTAACCTCCAAAATATACAAGCAGCTCATACAGCTCAATACCAGAAAAATGAACAATGCAATCAAAAAATGGGCAAAAGAACTAAACAGATAATTCTCCAAAGAAGACATACAGATGGCTAATAAACACATGAAGAGATGCTCAACATCACCCATTATTAGAATGCAAATCAAAACCAGAATGAGGTATCATCTCACGTTGGTCAGAATGGCTGCCATCAAAAAGTCTACAGATAATAAATTCTGGAGAGGGTATGGAGAAAAGGGAACCCCTCTTACACTGTTGGTGGGAATACAAACTGGTACAGCCACTATGGAGAACAGTGTGGAGATTCCTTAAAAAACTGCAGAAAGAACTGCCGTATGATCCAGCAATCCCACTGCTGGGCATACACACTGAGGAAGCCAGAATTGAAAGAGACACATGTACCCCAATATTCATTGCAGCACTGTTTACAATAGCCAGGACATGGAAGCAACCTAGATGCCCATCAGCAGATGAATGGATAAGGAAGCTGTGGTACATATACACCATGGAATATTACTCAGCCGTCAAAAAGAATTCATTTGAACCAGTCCTAATGAGATGGATGAAACTGGAGCCCCTTATACAGAGTGAAGTAAGCCAGAAAGATAAAGAACATTACAGCATACTAACACATATATATGGAATTTAGAAAGATGGTAACGATAACCCTATATGCAAAACAGAAAAAGAGACACAGAAGTACAGAACAGACTTTTGAACTCTGTGGGAGAAGGTGAGGGTGGGATGTTTCAAAAGAACAGCATGTATATTATCTATGGTGAAACAGATCACCAGCCCAGGTGGGATGCATGAGACAAGTGCTCGGGCCTGGTACACTGGGAAGACCCAGAGGAATCGGGTGGAGAGGGAGGTGGGAGGGGGGATCGGGATGGGGAATATGTGTAAATCTATGGCTGATTCATATCAATGTATGACAAAACCCACTGCAATGTTGTGAAGTAATTAGCCTCCAACTAATAAAAAAATTAAAAAAAAAAAAAAAAAAAAGATGGTTATGATGATCCTATATGCAAGGCAGCAAAAGAGAAACAGATGTAAAGAGCAGACTTATGGACTCCATGGGAGAAGGCTAGGGTGGGATGATTTGAGAGAATAGCATTGAAACATGTATATTACCATATGTAAAAAGATGACCAGTGCAAGTTTGATGCATGAAGCAGGGCACCCAAAGCCAGTGCTCTGGGACAACCCAGAGAGATGGGTTGTGGAGGGAGGTGAGAGGGAGATTCAGGATAGGGGGGATACATGTGCACCTATGGCTGATTCATATCGATGTATGGCAAAAACCATCACAATATTGTAGAGTAATTATCCTCCAATTAAAATAAAGTAATTTTAAAAATTTTGTGTTATTATCTCATTTTGTTTGTTTAACCATTCAGTAGTACATTGGTTGCCTCATGCATGTTACCTTTTTTAGTGCTAGTGCCAGAGTAAAACATGAGATGGGTAAGAGAATGGAATGTTGAATGACATGGTAGATGCCAACAAGAGTAGAACAGACACTGTTATTCATCTACAGTTGACTGGCACAAAGAGAGTGACGGGGCATTTATTTGGTTATTGGAACTTCCATTGATCAAAACCGTATCTGACTTCTCAACTCCATGGGCAAACTTGGTCAGTTGACTGAGGCCTTCCAAGATACCAGTAGAGTGTTCACTTTAATCAGAGGTTCGTTCAAGTCATACTCCAGATACAAGAGACGGAAGAAAGCACTCTTCATTCATTGTCCATTTGAAGAGTAACATTGGTCGCTAAGGAACAGCAATAGCATATTCTTGCGCAAACAGCTGGTTTGCTGGGAATTCACATTACTGCTTCAACCAGGTTCTTAACCTAGAAAGAAACAATATCTCTTTTTGGCTTCCCAATGTAATAGCAACATGCTGACTTCACTTAATCTATTTTGGCCAAGAGGTATCCCAGGTGAACCTTCAAAAGGGCAAAGGAGAAGCTAGAATGGCAGATCTGTTCTCTATTGAAAACTGATTTGATTCTGAAAAGAAAAAAGTAAAAAAGAGGACACCAGTCTTTATAGTTGTTTTGGAAATTGCCACCATTTATTTGGGTAATGGCTTTGTTGCATGGCTCCTCTCTCTCTCTCTCCCCTGGGTTACAAAGGTCATGATTTCTGTTTCACAGAAATAAAGAAATTTCAGTGACTTACTTTGGAGGAATTGGAATTTAACTATCAGAGTCTGGAAAGCCTGGAAACCTGCAGAAATTTCCAGACTCATTACCTTGAAAAATACTTTTAAGTTGTTTTCTGAAATGCCCTTATCTAAGCCTTTTAAAAGAGAGCCAATTCAAATTATTTCACTTTAAAGTGCTTTGCAGCACAGCAAGCACTTCTGTTAGCTTTTAAAATCCATGCAGTGTAGCAGTTAAGGGCAACTTAATTAAAAAACAACTGACAATATCATTAAACTGGTGAGCAAAATAGAACTAATTTCAGACTGGAGTCCTAGCCCTAGGCTGGAAAGAGCTTTGACTTAATACTTGGGTTAGTTTCCTTTTGTTCTTAGGACACAATTTAACAGTGATCGGGATTGATTGTGTTCTATGTACTTATTAAATAAATGGGTTTTTCAGAAGAAATGAAAACTAACCAAAGTAAATCAACTTTGGTTCATGTAGAATCAAATAGACAGCTTCTTTATGTGTCAAACACTGTTCTAAATAAGACAGTCCTCCTAAATGTAAAATTACAGTCAAGAGACCCAGATCCTGTTTTGGCTCCACCATAAATTCTGTGATCCTGGACAAATCTCTTCAGTTTCTCTGGAGCAGATGGATTCCAAAGTTCCTTCCAGACCTAAAATTTTCTTATATGTTAATATCTGAATTTTATTTTTTTCTTTTTTTTTTTCATTTATTTTTATTAGTTGGAGGCTGATTACTTTACAATATTGTAGTAGTTTTTGCCATACATTGACATGAATCAGCCATGTATTTACATGTGTTCCCCATCCTGATCCCCCCTCCCACATCCCTCCCCATCCCGTCCCTCTGGGTCTTCCCAGTGCTGAGCCCAACTGGCTCAATGGAAGCATTTGGCAAAATTCAAAGGCAGGTACTACAATAACTGACATTTAGTGAGAAACTGCTATGCATTAAGCCTGTTCTAAATGTTCATTGCATTACCTCATTTAATCCCACAGCAACCCTATGAAGTAAGTACCATTATTTCCCACAAACAAGGAAACTGAGGAACGCATGTCCTAGGGCAGTTCCTTCTGTGGTTATATTAAGGCACATTAGATAAGCTAATGGAGAGTTGCTTTCACCATTAGCACCTCTGCTTGTTATTCAGACCTGGGTTCTAATCAGGCAGTTGGTTTTTGCGCCTTCCAGTCTTATCCCATAGGCAGGAGCATGGCATTCATTCCAGTGTTTCAGGACACATTCTGACTGTGGGTATCCATGGAAATGGCATTATGACAGCAAAATGGCTCCTAGTGAATTCACAAAGAGAGGAGCTTTCAGTATCAAAATAAAGGTAAACAAGTCTGTGCAAATCTGTGGAGGCTGTTCTAAGAGTGATGCATTTTCAGGAGCATATGGTATGATTTGATGTGGGAAGCACGTGCATGTCAAGTTTCATCCCTGTGAAACCTGTATCTGTAAAGGCAGGTAGCATCTGAAGGACATCTCTGAATTGAGCAGACTTAAGTTCTCCCTAACAATGAAGTTCTTGGTTTAATTTATCTAGTTGGCATCTTTCTTCTCTAATGCCCAAAGCATGGCCTTGGTGTCCAGAAAATAGTGATTCTGTTACAAATTAACCAAGACAAGCTTAGAAATATACTGCCTTTTATAAAGTGAGATAAGATGAGATGTGGTGAGATTCTGTGAAGAACACAAAGTATATGACAATATGTTCTCAGAAAACATAAATTTAGCGATCTAGTACATGTATAATATACATGAAGGGAAGAGTAATGTCAGATAATGTAATGAATAAATAGTGCAAATAAATGGCAAATTGGAATGCACTGCTTATTATGGGTGCAAAGAGTGTACCACAGTAGTTTTTTAACTAAAAGATTAAGATTTGGAGTTCCAAACTGTTTGATTTACTATCTGTGTGATTTAAATAAGTTTTAATCTCTGCGAGCTTTAGTTATTTTATTTGTAAAAAAAGAATGCTGATAGAACCCACACTGGACGTGTGCTGTGTGCGTGCATGCTAAGTCACTTCAGTCGTGTCCCACCCTTTGCAACCCTATAGACTGTAGCCCGCCAGGTTCCCCTGTCCATGGCATTCTTCAGGCAAAAATACTGGAGTGGGTTGCCACGCCCTCCTCCGGGGAATCTTCCCGACCCAGGAGTCAAACCTGCATCTCCTGTATTGGCAGGCAAGTTCTTTACCACTAGTGCCACCTGGGAAGCCCCTGTAAGGGCTGAGTAGAAATCAAATGAGGTAATGAGGGTGGAAAAACTTTGCAAAGTTCTTAAATAATAAGCTTGTTATTTAGTAATAGCAGTTACTAATGTTCACTGGAAGTGTCCAGCTTAGTGCTTTTCAGACATATGATAGAATTGTACAGCCTTGCCACCTATGAAGTTAGGTAGGGCCATGTGACCTACTCTGGCCGATGAAACGTGAGCTGAAGTGGACGTTACTTTCAGGTAGAAGTTTTAACAGTCTGTGTGTGATTCACTGCTTTCTCCCTTCTTGCTCTGCTGCTGTGATTGTGGAAGCATCATTGGGTCTTTCGTCAACCTACAGTCCCTTGTGTGGCTATGATAAGCAGAGCCCCCAGACAACTCATGTTGAGCATAGAGCATGGGCAAGAGCATGAGCAAGAAGTATGTTCCTGCCATGTTAAAGTAATAAGAATGGGGGTTGTTACTGCAGCATAGTTTTTTGGCACTCTGATTAGACTGTGTATCACTCATCTTTAATATTACTTGAGTACCTGTAGTATTGAGAACTCCATGAACAGTATAAAAGTATATTGAGTACTGTAACTTTGAGAACCCCATGAACGGTATGAAAACATTACTTGAGTACCTGTAATATTGAGAACCTCATGAACAGTATGAAAAGGCAAAAAGATATGACACTGGAAGATGAACTCTCCAGGTCAGTAGCTGCCCAATATGCTACTGGAGAAGAGTGGAGAAATAACTCCAGAAAGAATGAAGAGACGAAGCCAAAGCGAAAACAACACCCAGTTGTGGATGTGACTGGTGATGGAAGTAAAGTCCAATGCTGTAAAGAACAGTATTGCACAGGAACCTGGAATGCTCGGTCCATGAATCAAGGTTAATTGGAAGCAGCCAAACAGGAGATGGCAAGAATGAACATCAACATTTTAGGAATTAGTGAACTAAAATGGACCGGAATGGGTGAATTTAGTTTAATGGGCAGTGACCATTACATCTACTATTGTGTCAAGGATCCCTTAAAAGAAATGGAGTAGCCCTCATAGTCAACAAGAGAGTCCAAAATGCAGTACTTGGGTGCAATCTCAAAAATGACAGAATGATCTCTGTTTGTTTCCCAGGCAAACCGTTGAGTATCACAGTAATCCAAGTCTATGCCCCAACCACTAATGCTGAAGAAGCTGAAGTTGAGTGGTTCTATGATGACCTACAAGACCTTCTAGAACTAACACCAAAAAAAGAGATGTCTTTTTCATCATAGTTCCCTGGCCAGGGGTTGAACCCAAGCCCGCTGCATTGACAGCATGGAGTCTTAGCCACTGGATCACCAGGAAAGTTCCCAAGAGTACTTTTAAATCTTGAGGAAGACTTTTGGATGGTGCCTAAGACAGCACACTTTATATTGCACTTTTTCTGCATGATAGAATATCCCAAGCCTATGTATCACTAGCCCTAAGGATCTGAGCCATCAGCTAGAATGAGGATTCAAGTGTTTCCCTCTAGGTGCGGGTGTGTTGGCCAAATAAGGCCCTCTTAGTTCTTAAATGAATGACTTGCCCATCCTCAGGCAGCATGAGTCTATTGAAAGACTGGTCAGTGCCAGCACTGAAGGTAGTGAGATGGGTATTTTGAGGGATTAGTCTTCCTAGACTGAATAGATTAACCCATTTTGGGGAGCAGATTCTACATGCCATATGTCAGGTACTGGAGCAATCATTTTCAAATGGGTTATCTCCTTTAATCCTTTTGACAGTCCTGTGAGTCTTAGTCAACTTCCTTTATTTATAGATTAAAACAAACACAAAAAACAGAGGTAAATTCTGCCTTCCACATTTCTCTCTGTTGTGCCTCATGTATCTTAGAGATTGGTTAGATGCAAAGTAAGTTGGCCAAAGGAAGGAAAATTTTGTTCTTTTTTTTTTTTAACATCACAAAAAGGACACATTTTTAATAGATAATCAAAAATGCCAAAGAGTTACTAGGAAAATAATTCAACTACGCATGAAGAGTATTTGTTGAGACTTTGAAAAGCCAGCCCCAAGTGTGTTTGTATGGAAGGAGAGGGGAGATACCACATCCCTCTTCCAGCAGGGTCCTGAGCACTGAGTGTCTCAAGCATGCAGGGCAGGGGAATTGGCTCAGTAAATGGGCAATCGAGAGATGCTATTGCAGGGGTGATGTCCCTGGTTACTGCCTCCTGATGACCTTTCCTGTGGATGGCTAGTGTCAGCCAGCTGCTAACCAAAGCATGTGAAAACTTGGCTAACACAGTAGAGTTGAGCTCAGCCCATGGATAGCTTACCAGGCTGTAAACACTGCCAGCATTGCCCCTGCAGAGAGAGTGTGACTGTCATGCTATATCTGTCGGATCATGTGATGAATCACTTGGGAAAGGACAGCAAAAATGCAGGCTTGCAATACACAAAGGAAAAATGTATTTCTCCCCAGATTGCATTCACCTCCTCCCCAGATCTTCGCTGTGACATCCTGCTGTTTCTGACAGGTTGCCCTCCTAAGTTCTCTCTCCTGTAAACCAGTGGTGAGGCCCTCCGCATGGCAGCGGTTATCATCCATTTGACAAGGATGTGTAGGAATCCATCACTCTGGCTATTTTGTGGTCTTCACCTGTTCATTAGTTTTTATTCTAGTTTTCTTAGTTAAGTTAGAGAAATCCCCACGGTCCATTTTCCTGGAATTTAGATATTTTAAAGCATTTATACACCTGTAGTTCTCTTGGGAAGACCCCCTGGAGAAGGAAATGGCAACCCACTACAATATTCTTGCTTGGAAAATTCCATGGAGAGAGGAGCCTGGCAGCCTACAGTCTATGGAGTCACAAAAGAGTTGGACGTGACTTAACGACTAAACAACGGCAGACAGTTCTCTTAGTTCTCCTTGGCTGCATTTATCCATACTCTAAATGGCAATTTTATTTTTCTCCATCTGTTCAAGAGGATCCATCCGTCTGACTACTTTGAGGATTCTTGTACATTACTTCATGTATTTCTGGTATAATTCTTTCCAAGAGTAGAACCACAAGCTTACATTGAGTTTTAAGAAACCACAAGGATGATGATGTGATGGTGATGAGCACTTAGATCTTTAACTCTGGCCCAGACGCTGCTCCACATGTTCTTGTTAATTTAATCCTCACAACAACCCTATGAGTGAGTACTGTTGCTATCTGCAGTTTATAGATGAGGAAACTAAGTCACGGAGAGGTTAAATGAATTATCCAGTGTCATACAGCTACCACTGGCAGAGCTGGGGTTCAGACCCAGGCAGTGTGACTCTAGGGCATCTCTTCTTTCACTGCCCTTCTGTACTCTTTGATTCTGATTCCACTTTTCCCTTTTTCTGAATTCTTTCTCAATCTAGGTGAGGTCCCTCTCTGTTTTGTTTGGCAGAAGGCATCCTCCAGGGCAAGTGGACTCTCCTTAGGGCTTACTTCGCCTTAGGGCTTCCTTCACTTTAACAGAGGTTAAGTCCTCAAGCTCGTGAGGGCCTAACATGCAGGGAAATCAGTATTTGCTGGCTGGAGTCAGGAGTGGCCAGCACTCTATGATGGAGGGGCTGGTTCTGGAAAATGGAGCTGGTGGGAGAAGAGGAACTGACAACATTCAGTGGAATCATAGGAGGAAACAATTGTGTGTGCTTGGTGGGTAGATCCTGGGTGGAAGGTTGAAAGAATATATACGTAGTTCCAGTTCTCAAACCCTAGAGAAGAGTTGAAGTTGGGTCTAAAACAAGACTGCATTTTCATTCTAGCTTGTTTATGCAGTCTTAGCAAACAAGAACGCATTTTGCTTAGTAGTTTAGTATCTTTTCATTTCTGCTATGCAGATCCCGGGCACTTGTAGGGCAAGCGGAAGTAGGAACTTAACCACCCTTCCACGGATGTGCCATCCCTTCCCCCTGCCACCCGCCACCTGGCTTTATGATGTTGTGGAAGAACTTCTGTTCGTGTATGGTCGGGCCGCCCAGGGTGGCTATTTTCTCACTCTCTGTGCATGGCCTGCTTGACCAGTCCCTGCTTCACCTAGACCCTACTCACCTGATTGACCTTCCTTCTTAATCATAGAGCCCGGTCAGTGCATGCCTACATACCTGCCTGGGCCCCAGCTAGTAACTGTTCTAATCTTTAGATGAAAACATCTCCACCACGATAGCATAGCAAAGGGGCGGTGAAGGACGGTGCTCCTGGTTTCCTTGGTAACCAATGAGCCAACCTGACATCAGTTCCCTGTATAACTGATAACTTCCCTCTCCCCTGTGACCCCCGGAACAAAGACTGCTGCTGTGTCCTGCCCACCATCTGCTACACACAGTGGGGTATTACTCCAGGACCCTGCTTCAGACATGGACGCTCGCCCAACCGTAAAACCACTGATGTCTCTGTTGCTGACTCTGGGCTCTTTCTTGAGGCTGGGCCAGTGCAGGGCTTGCTGGCCTGCATAGTATGTACAGCCCAATAGTTAGAAACTTAAAGCTTAAATAGGAGTGGCTTTATACATGACATATTAAGTCATCTGTCATCTATAATCTTTGTTCAGGTGTTCTTTGAAAGAATGCTCAGATCCTTTTGAAGCTGGATTTAAATTCAGGGAGCACCCTGGCCTTGGCTCCGTTGTTACATAAACCAGGAAACAAAGGTCTGGAGAGATTTGCTCAAGTTCTCACAAGTAATTGTCAGAGCTGCAGCCCTGCTCTTTGGCCTGCCAGCCTTGTGTTCTCTTCTGCCACTTCATTTCTAACTTCTGCCTCTTGCAGGAGGGAACAGATATTACTTGGAATGCTTTGAAAGTTGACAGATACCATTTGCTAGAATTGTTAAACCTGTATTATATTTTAGCATGGCTGTCTTATTGTGCACAATTTATCCAACCCCTATCCCTTCATTTCTCCATACCCATTTAAACAAGTGTATCTGGAATCCTAGATTGAAAGATACCTTTTTCCTAGAATGCTTGATATTTACTTACTGTTGCCTTAAGGAGAGTGAGAGGAGAGCAAAGAGAAGGTGGCTGAGAGAGAGAGAGATGGAGGCTGGGGAGAGAGGAAGGAAGAGACAGAAAGAAAAGAAACAAGCAAACCAATAGGTACTTCCAACTTTGTGACTTGAGGAATCTGGTAACTTATCTCAACATCAAATTAACATGCTAGACTTGGGCTACCTCAGTAATTAACTTTTGTTTCATTTACTTGGTGTCACTCATTTAACAGTGAAACACCAGCCTCAGCAGGAAGCTGAGATTTTGAGAAAACTGAAGCAATGAAAGGAGAAAGTAGTTGAAAGCTGCACTTTCCATGGCCTTTAATCCATGGCCTTTAATCATAGATTTTAGGTTTTTATTAAGTTTCAGGAAGTTGCTTGGAAAAAGGGCTTCTACTGGGTACTCTGTTCTGCCATCAAGAACCAAATAAAGCCTGGTTTGTACACTGAGGTTCTGAAAGTCCCTGGGCCCTGAGACTCATTCCCAAGAGTGTAAACACTGCCCCTTGAGACAAGGTTGAAAATATTTTAGCCCTGAACTGTGGGGCCAGGAGCCCCAATTAGAGCAGGGTTGCCTCGGGTTGCCACCTTTGAATGCTTTCCTGCGTAGAAAAACTGACAGCTTCTCCCAGGGGGATCTTCTTAGTTGGCCACACCTTGCTATCACTGCTCATGGCCATGCCTTCAAATCTCGGTAACCTTGAAGATCTGCTCTTGTAAGTCACTCAGCCCAGCCATCCCACCCAACTTGTGTATCTAGTCAGCCCAGCACTGTCCTTACACCAAGCCCTAGTCCTTATGTTTCATATCGCTCCCAAAGGGGTTGTTTGAGGACTTACTGAAAACGTGGCATCTGACATTAGGCTATACTGTCTCCTGGGTCCCTGTAATGGTCTTCTACCTGGCCTTCCTGCTTTCACCCTGTACCCCCTCCCCCCTGCCAAAGCTGTTTTCTGTATAAAAACCAATTTGATCTTTTAAAAATGAAGATTCCATCTCATCACTCCCTTGTCTGAAGTCCTGCAGTGACTTCTTGATCTTGCCACACTGCCCCGCTTCCAAGCCTGTGTCGCCCTGCGCCTCAGCTCCCTGCCTCTCTCTCAAATGTCAGTTTCTACCATCGCTCCCCTTTGACTCAGCCACACTGACCGGCCTGTTTTACCCCTCCAAGTATCTGCTGACATTGGCCCTCACGTAGAGGCTGTTTCTGCTCCCTGATATGCCCGCCCATTGATCTTCGTGTGACTAGCTTCCTCACACCATCAGATCCCAGCTTAACATCCTCAAAGAGGCAGTCTTTAATTGTCCAGTCTGAAGTAGCCACATAAATAGATTCTTTATGTCTCTTGTTTATGTACTTGTTCATTTTCTCTTTACTTCTCATTTCATGAAGACAGAGACCTTTCATGGCCTGATCTTGCTGTTTTCCCTGTGCCAAGACTAGTGTTGAAAACATAGTAGGTGGGCAATTAATACTGAATGAATGACACCTGATAAATGTTCTACAAATGTTCACTATTAGTATTAATTATATTATCAAAAACAAAGAAGGTGAAACATTAGTATAAGTGGGGTTCTAGTTTGTCCTGATTCTATGCAGTAATGTGTTCAGAAAAATAGGTGTCCAGCAGAAAAATATGACTGAAAGCAACTAAAATCTTTGCTCACACTCTTAAGAATATGCCCAAGATGGAATGGTGTATTTTTCACCTATAGCAAAACTTGTTAAAATCCCATCTCACCATCTCTTTTGCCCACATTATCCAACACTCATGGCAGCCAGTCAATCAGTTTTCTCTTCCTATCTCCCCACCAAGTCCCAACCAAAGAACTCTGCTCAAAAACCCACGGTCTGGCTGAATACCTCTAGGTGTTGGACCCATTTTCTAAATTGGCATAACAAAAAGTCACAAATCCAACAGGCAGGATACATGAGGTTGGAGAGGTGGAGGTGAGGCTGGGGATATCCACAGGTTAACACACACACAGCAAAAAAGGGAAATTCAATAACAATCCAAGTGAATTCTGAGCTGAATGGTGTTGAAGAAGCACTATGGTGGCTCAGTGGTAAAAAAAAAAAAAAATCTGCCTGCCAATGCAGCGGACTAGGGTTCAGTCCCTGGGTTGGGAAGATCTTCTGGAGAAGGAAATGGTAACCTATTCCAGTATTCTTGCCTGGTAAAATCCCATGGACAGAGGAGCCTGGCAGGCTACAGTCCATGGGGTCACCAAGAGTCAGACGTGACTGAGCACTACTACTACTCCTATACTAAAAAGCTCTACTTGGGAGCCTTGACTCTTAGGAACTTTTTATTAGGACCCAAGTACACAGAAGGTATATGTCTTCATTCTTGGTTTCCTGCTACGGAGCGTTGAACCCAGGACAGGAGGGGGTGTCTCCTATCCCAGAGCTCTCTCTTAGAATCTTACTGACTCTGATTGGATGTAGTTATTAACTTACTGTATTATTTCATTTTTAACCATTGTGTATTAGAAGCTTCAATTTAAAAGGGAAAAGGAACAGTTAGTAGCAGAGGAAAGAATGTGATGCCCAGCAGCCTGACGTGTGCAGACCGGGATGAAGCGTGATTTCATTCCCCTGGTCTGACAGCCATCCTGATCTCTCAAGTCCAGCCAGGTTCCACTTTACCTCTGAGTTTTTTCTCCAGTAGTGGATTCTGGCTTCGAGAGCCATCTGTTAGGCTTCCTCAGAGCCAGCACACATTGCAAGACCAGCTCTTGAGAAGACAGGCTACAATCAGGGAGGCAGGGCCCTACCCAGCACATTGCCAGGTCTGTCAGAGCAGCTTCCCTGAGCATACTGCTCCCACCAGCTGACCTCAAGTGACTCATCAGGTTAGGAGAGAGTGGGAATAGAAATCATTTCCCTGGGGGATCCTGGCTATATAATTGCTGTCATTTGTATGCAGTTGAGTGATTTGCAGAGGAGCATGGCTCAGAGCTCCCAGCTGCATTCTGCCTGTTTATTTCTGGCACCATATGAAACACTTCAGAAGGTGGTTTCCGAAAGGTGATGTGGGCATTATGGTAACATCTGGGGCTGGGGTTTTCTCCCACCCCATCTAGATTTTGGTCAGAGGTCTGCATACAAAGAACCTAGGTTTAATGGCTGTGACTTGCTTTCCAATCACATGCCTGTCAGTTCTGCCCTGTGTCTGCCACAGTGCTGAGTCTCTTGGCTCAGGACTGCCCCAGAGAGTACCAAGGGAGGGAGTTAGACATAAATATTCATGAGAGAAAGAGAGAGGCTCAGAAGCCAGAGGTCAGGGAACCGTTTTTTTCTGAAATGGGCTGCTGGCTTCTTACCTTACTTTCCTTCTTTCCCCATCCATCTTCTTGGAGTAAATTGACATTTAAAGTGGCCATTGTCTTCCCCATCCAGTGGGGAAGAGCCAGACACTGCAGGTGACAGAGCCTGGATGGAATGGGAACCGCACATGATCTCCTCCAATGACACTGTTTCACAGCACAGCTGATACCAGTCATGGGTAAATTGCCCCCCAAGTCCTCATTCATGCCAGGAGTCAGGAAGGATGGGATGAGGAGGGCAGAGAATTACAGGTGGCAATGGCTGTCATGGGTGACCGTGGAGGGGTGAGTTGGGAAGACTCTTCCTATTTCCCTTGGACTCTGCCTGGGGACAGGCATTCAGGAGCTCACACTGCCACCTGCCCCCAAGGCTTCCTATACCAGGATAATCAGATCAAGAGGATGGAAGGCTTCAGTCTTGAAGGCTGTGGGAGAGGGAGGGTATTCCAGGCCTTTGCCTTCAGGAGGGGTGGGGGATGATGCTCAGTGGCCTGAATCTATGAGCCTTTGGAGAATTTTGCCCACAGTGGCGCATTCTCCTCTACTCACAGTCAAATCAGCACTGGTCACCAGGTTTCTAATGCTTGGGCTGCTGGCCAGGGCCCCACTTTGCCATATACCAGGGATCTCTTCTCTGACAGCTGTTTTAGCCTCAAGTTTCGATTTTCAGTTTTCTCACTATCCTAAGCTAGGATTTTGCCTATTTCTAGTTACCCTCAGCTAGGTTTCCTCTTGTAATTTGCAATCAGAGATGCACAGTTTGATTAACTACCTCTTCATAATGTTCCTTTCCCTTTCCTTGCATTAGAGTTGGCCTCTTGAGTTTATTTATTAGCCATCACAACTATCTGTATGTGCCTGCTTTTGTATGAACTATATTTAATGCCTTTTTCTATTAATACTGTGTGGCAAGAATAATTTTATCAATCTCAACAGATAAGACTGAGTTTCGAGTCACAGGAAGGGCTGTGGATTTCTCCCTGACTCGCTCTAACACTGGGAAGTGTTTCTTGACCCCTCCAAAGGCTCACCAATGGCTTAACACAGTCCTTAACCCAGCCAGTCTCATGAGCCACGTATGGAAAAAGCCTGACACCATGACAGAGGAGGGTCCCTGAGCTTGTTGCAGAAACCACTAATCGAGAAACCAAGCACCGCACACGGAGAGTTGGAGAACTCAGGTTTATTACACCAGTGGGCCCAGTGGAGTTAACACTCTAAGCTCTTAGCCCCCAAAAAAGGGGTTACAGTTTTTATAGACCTACTATAGTGAGCAACACAACTGCTAATAGGCTGGTTTAAACTAAGGGGTTTTGCGCACTCGGGAACAGTAGTCAAGATGGGGAGGGGGATGCCTGACCTTTACATGGACAGGCATGATTAAGCAGGTTTGCAGGGGCTGGGCAGTTGCAAAGAGCAGGACAAGGGTGAGTGAGAGAAGCTCCAGTTCCTAGTATTATAAGTCCCCACTTTCTGAGACTATGTGACCTACATGATCCAGACTTTGCAAGGAGCAAGCTGAGTTACAGAGGCAGAAGCAGCAAGAGGTTATGTAAAATTTTAACTTTTCCTCTTCGGTCCCCCCTCTTGATGCTTCTATCACTCATTGTAGAAAGCATCATCTCATGTTTTGGTAGGACATTCACAGCTCCCCATCACTTAGGGGGCTATATTGAGCTATTACCATTTGTAACTTTATGGATTCAATTCGAGAGGTTATAACTGGGTAATAGCATTGAGAATACAAGGGCCAAACAAGAGCGCAGCAAAGAGCATGATGAGAGGACCTGTTAAAGGGAGAAGCCACGATGCCCAGCTCCAGATACTGTTCCAATTATCCCAGGAATTAGCTAGTTTCTCTTTCCTTTTTATGATTTGTTCCCTTAGCTGTTGGGCCATGTCCCTGACTATTTCTGATTGGTTTACATAAAAGCAGCATTCTTCATTCAAGAAGAGGCAGAGTCCTCTCTTTTCAGCTGTCAGTAGGTCTGCTTCTGCTACTGCTGCTAAGTCGCTTCAGTCGTGTCCGATTCTGTGCGACCCCATAGACGGCAGCCCACCAGGCTCCTCCGTCCATGGGATTTTCCAGGCAAGAGCCCTGAAGTGGGTTGCCATTGCCTTCTCCAGTCAGTAGGTCTAGCCCTCTCTTATTCTGTGGAACCACCTCAGCCAGGGACTCTAGTTGGTCCTGTAACAAGGAACACAGCAATAATACTGATTAGCGATAGAGGCCGGGGTTGACAATGAAAATCCATCGATATTTTGATAGCTGGATCCTCAAGCTTCCACTGTGCGTTGACCAGCCAGCTACCGGAGTATGGCTGGAGCAAGGCTGAAGAATCCTCAAGCTTCTGCCGTGCATTGACTGGTCAGCTTCCGGAGTGACTAGAGCAGGGCTCAGCGCCCTTTGTGGGTTGGGGCCGTTGTCTTTGGAACTGGACCTTGAGGAGGTTTCTGGGGTCCCAAACTGCTTTCCAGGTGTCCTTATCACGGGAAGTCACTGCCTTCTTGACTCTGGTGTGGTGGATCCAAGAGAATGAGACCTATAACTCTAATAGCAATCGGGGTTGCCAGGATGACCGTGTGAGGGTCTGTCCAAACTGGCTGAAGTGTTGGGTTTTTTTTTTTTGTTCTAATCTTTAACCCATATCTCATCTCCTGGCTGATAGGATGAACCCAGTTGCCCAAAGGAATGGGTGTCCTTTCTAAGGTTTATTGGGCAATATGGAGGAATACTTTCTCCAGGGCCTGGAGGTGTTGGGAAATCTCCAGGTCAGCTAGTTGTTGGTGGTCTCCCTTGAGCTTTTCTATCACTGGGGGTGCTCTCCTGTATAAGATCTCAAAGGGAGAAAGCCTGAGGTTCTCAGGGTACGTTTACAGAGGGAATTGAGAGTCCACAGAATGATAAGGCAGCTTGTTCCAGCATTGTCTGGGTGTTGGCTGGGGGATTCTTGTCGTACTACTACTTGGAGAAACAAACTTAACAAGGAAATTAAAGATACATGACCCAAAGATTAATAGAAGTAGGAAAGCTGTTGTGGGGCTAGGCAGGAGAACCAGGTCGAGACATTGGTTCGTGACAGTAGTGTTTCTCTAGATATGAGAAGATGCAAGAATTTGGATTCATAAAAATCTTCACCTGAAAACATCTGACTATCTAAAGGCTTGTTTTCCTGGGTTTTTCCCAGAGCACAGAGTGCCTTATCTTTTTCTCTCCACCCTGAACTCCTTTCAAGGGGGTGTTGAAGGTCAACATCTTGTAGGAGTCATGATTTAATCTTTGTAGAGTCAGTTGGCAAGGGCCAACTTCCAGTCAGCAGGGCCCCTTCAAAGCCACATATTTGACCATGTTTTGGGGGCATTTCATGGTCATTGTCAGAGAAGGCAATGGCACCCCACTCCAGTACTCTTGCCTGGGAAATCCCATGGACGGCAGAGCCTGGTAGGCTGCAGTCCGTGGGATTGCTAAGAGTCAGACATGGTTGAGTGACTTCACTTTCACTTTTCACTTTCATGCATTGAAGGAAATGACAACCCACTCCAGTGTTCTTGCCTGGAGAACCCCAGGGATGGGGGAGCCTGGTGGGCTGCTGTCTATGGGGTCGCCCAGAGTCGTACACGACTGAAGTGACTTAGCAGCAGCAGCATGGTCATTGTGTCTCATGGTTCTGGGAAGGCTCATTCCCAGGTCTAACAAAGGTTCCATTGACAGGCTACTCAAAGTGTTATCACTGGACCAGGCCTTGTAAGTAGCAAAAGTCTCTGTCTTACTAGCCTCTTGGTCCAGGAAAATATTTCCTCCTGTTCTTTCTTTCCATATATAGAGTTACATTATTACAATTATTGATCTCATATGGAACTGCGTATCAGCATTTTATCGCAGGCTCAGTCACACATTTGGTAATGTAAGAAATAATCTTCTGAAGCAAGCTACATAAGAAATAATATAGCTAGCAGTTATTAGTAAGATCACAAGCAAGAATTTAAGCCAAGAACTTTCATTGGGTATAACCCGGTATACCCTAGGTCATCTGACTCAGATAAATGATTATAGCCAATTATTAATCTCCTGGTTGTACATCATGGAGCATCTGATCATTATTCAAAGATTGGTTACTGAGATAAGCTTTAGAAACAATCTTAGAGTGTCTTTAATAACTTAATTAAAACTTTTAGCAATATAACATAACAAGGAACTATCTCAGAAGTGAGTCTTAGTAAGCACAGACCTTAATTAACAAAACTAGAACTTAATATTCAGTGAAACGTAATTTTTTTCTTTTTTTGGAGAACTCATTGTGAGGACATTAACTCTGTAGCCAGGGAAGGCTTTAACCCATCAAATAAAAATGAGGTCTGTCAGGGAACTGGGAAAAGACAAGCAGCTGTCTTGGATTTCCCATAGCCCTGGCTCTCTGATTTTCAGCTGTTGTTTATCCATTTTTAATTTCCTGATATAGCAGACTATTGCCATGTTTTAAGGACATCAGGATAGCAAAAGTCGAACTGTGAGGGGTTATTTTTTGTAGAAGCGAAATGAGCTTTGTCTGCGTGTACCATAATCTAAAATAATGTTTATTTACTTTACCAAAGTAACAAAAAGATTTTAAAGACAAATATAAATCACTTAAAGGCAAAGAAATTCATAATCTGTTATCGAAAGTTGCATTCTAAGAAAACTTTGTTCTCTAAACAGAGAGAAGACCAAATTCCAATCTGGTTCCAGCTTACTGTTAATAACAGCATTTGTTTATCTGTTTAACCTTAGAAAGTCTTTTTCATAAATCTTGAAGAACTAGCAGTATTCTTCAAAAGGCATGAGAGTAAGACCATAGAAAGCATGTTTAAAATCTGATTCTATTGCAGTTGACAGAGAAACCTGGTCATTGTTCTGATATGTAACACTTTAATATGATAACTAGAATTATAATTGACCATATTTTATCAGGGCATATCAGACCCATATGAATTTTACATAATGTTAGGATATCTATATTAGTAACATCAACAATACAGTATAGCCTGAAAAGATTTATCACCCCTTTAACAGTACTTCTCATGTAATTTAACATGTCCAATGAACCAAGGTAGCTTAATAGCTCTTTGGGATGTCTCAGAGGCCCTCTGAAGCATACCAAAGTTAGCTAGAGATCAAGTTATTTGGGAAGTTTTGTCAATAAATGTCAAAAGAGTTTGTAACAGTCAGGTAGGATCATATAAGTTACTGTGAAATAATAGTTATACACTTAGCCAAAGTTAGAAGATTTCAAGAGTAAATATAGAACAGATCAATTAAGAGGTAAAGAAACTTAAATCTATTATTAAAAGCAGTTCAGCATCTGAAGAAAGTATATCCTCTTAACAGAGAGAAAGGCCAAATTCAAGTTTTTGCACCAACTTACTTTAAACTCTTTTAGGTAAACTTAATTAAATTTATTTTAAACTTAGTCCTAACCACACACAGAACTGTTTTTTTCAGGGTCCACTTTCCAAAGACTTTTTAATCACTTTCTGTAACAGCCACCTGTAAGTCTGACCTACTTTCTTTTCTCTTTATAAAATGTAATTTAATATTTTATATCTTCTTTGTTAAAAACATACATTCTACTTCCTTATGATGTTAGCAAACAAACATTAATACTAGATATTTAATGTTGAATATTTCCCAGTTTACATGAATCTGAAATTTATTTAGGTTAATTTTTCTTGTATTTAGAATTGTTTGATTTGCAATGCTTACTTTTTTAGGCCAATTAAATTAGAATTCATTTACAATTTCAACAGTATTATCAGAAAAAAACAAAAGACATGCACTGAGACATACATAAATACAGACAGACAGACAGAGATCTTATAGTTTTCTTTTTGAGGTTTAAAGTATCTCTTTGACTCCTTTTTTTTTCTTTGCTTCAAGTTCTAATTTGCCCAAGGCTGAGGTCTCAGGCAAAGTTGGCTGTGTATTTCAAGGACATGGAAAGGGTAAACTTCAAGCTTTTTCCTAGGCCTTTTAACAAGCTAGTTGTTTTTAACTGCATATGTAAAAAAGAATTGGTTTTGCAGTTTCCAAAAATAAAAATTTTTCTCATTCCATTCAATCATCAGTCACACACTCACAGTCATTCAGAGGCTATCACAATGCCTCCCTTCGCCCAAGTCCCCAGGTTTCCTTAACTGTTGATCCCTTCCTGGGAGCTCCAAGAAGGTGATTGGTCTCCTCTTCTATCCGTTGAGGTAGGACCTGACTGGGGACTGGCCCTGGGGCCTTACCTTAATCTGTGGCCATTCCTGGTGAGTTGGTCTGTCCCTCCAATGAGTCAGGTTGGGGCTGGCCAACCAGAGAGTCGGAATACTGGTCCAAAAGAGAACCCAAAATACCTTCAGGTGGTGTGCCTTCTTGTTTGTTTCAGGGTTTCTTTGCTCCAGCCCAGCTGAGCCACCAGTCCAATGGCTCAAGGGGCCAGCACGTTTGGAATCTCACTGGGGCCTCCAGAGATATTGCAGAAACCAGTCATCGAGAAACCAAGCACCACACTCAGAGAGTTGGAGAACTCAGGCTTATTATACCAGCAGGCCCAGAGGAGTTAACACTCTAAGCTCTGAGCCCTGAACAAAGGTTACAGAGCTTTTATAAACTTACTGTAGTGGGCAACACTGGCTGCTAATACGCTGGTTTAAACTAAGGGATTTCATGTGTATGGGAACAGTAGTCAAGATGGGGAGGGGGATGCCTGACCTCTACACAGACAGGCGTGATTAAGCAGGTTTGCAGGGGCTGGGCAATTGCAAAGAGCAGGACAAGGGTGAGTGAGATAAGCTCCAGTTCCTAGTATTGTAAGTCCCCACTTTCTGAGGCTACGTGACCTACGTGATCCACTTTGCAAGGAGCAAGCTGAGTTACAGAGGCAAAAGGAACAGGAGGTTATGTAAAACCTTAACTTTTCCTCTTCAAGCTGAATAGTGAAGACCCAGTAGGCTGTCATTGGTGAGGGTGGATGAAAAGCTTTCTATGTATTGGAGCTTAAGAGGTCAGCAGGAAGCAGTGTGATGTAAAAGGAGTACCGAACTTGTAGTGAGAGCCCTAGGTTTGGGAGCATCCTCACTCTGCCAGCTTACTGGCCAGACGACGTGGTCAAGATCTTTAACCTGATACCGTTTGGGTCTGACTGCTGTGTCCCTGGCACCATGTTTGACACTGCTAATGCAGTTGTGGGTGTGACAGGACTTGCAGCTAAAGGTGACAACCCTGGTTTATTTTTTACGGGGTTCTTGTGTGAGTCACTTCTTTTGTTAACTCTGTGTTCATATTACAAGTATTTTCAGTAACAACATTATTTACAGTAACAGGTATATTTTAAAGTTCACATGGAGATATCATTAATATATCCATCCAGGATAGCAGATTGAAAAAATTACACAGCAATGTAGATGGAGAATGCACTTTATCTTGTGGGAAAAGTTTCTTTATGCATTTATTCCCATACAATAGCAAAATGTAAAAGCACTACTGCCATTGATATAAGGGATATAAGTTGCTTATTAAAGATAATTTTCATGAAAACACATGCAGTCCAGTGTTCATAGCAGCATTGTTTACACAAACACATATACATACACATATATACAATGGAGTACTATTCATCCAGAAAAAAAGAATGAAATTTTGTCATTTGCAGCAACATGGATGGACTTGGAGGGCCTTATGATAAGTGAAATAAGTCAGAGAAGAACAAATACTGTATGATATTACATATAGTGTAATCTAAAAGATACAACAAAGTCGTGAGTCTAACAAAAGAGAAGCAGACTTATAGAGAACAAACTAGTGGTTAACAATGGGGAGAGGGAAGAGGGGAAAGGCAAGGTAGAGGTAGGGGATTAAGAGGTCCAAACTATTAGGTATAAAAGCTACTAGAATTTATAAGTACCACACAGGGAATACAGCCAATATTTTATAATAAGTATAAAAGAAGTAACACCTTTAAAAATTGTGAATTGCTATATGATACACCTGTAACTTATATAATGTTGTACATCAGCTCTACTTTGATAAAAATAATAAAATAAATTTTCAAAGTAAATTTTATGAAACTCCACCTGATCCTCTAAAAAGCCATTTTTCTGTGTTCTTATTGAATACCTGGGAAGACAGCAGGCTCATAAAGAACAGCCTCGATTTACATAGCTTATTTCCATATCAACTTCTATAAGTGTCAAAAGCAGCAGAGTAGAGTTGTTGGAAGGGATGAACTGAGGACAGTCTTCAGATCACCCTTTCATGGAGATAAAGAGGCTCCAGAATGGCTTCTTTTCTTGTCTGGAGCCTGAAAGACAGCCCCTGGGATCCTCTTGAGAGATAGATACGAAAGGGAGATTGGGCCTGGGGAGACTTAGATTAGTATGCAAGTGGGTGATTCAGAGTAACTGAGAAGAACATTTTAAAATTACTAACTGTAAAGAGAGTTTACAAATTGGTAAAAAGACAATATCACATTAAAAACTCCTCATGACATACTAGTAAGTGGCAAAAAAAAAAAAAGAGTAGACACTGTTTTGTACATATAATCTTATTAAATTTTGGAAGAGAAATATTTACAGGTGTGTAATGACATCCAATGGGATGATATTTTTCTGGGCCTACTTTTAGGCTTTTCTGTGTTTTCCAGGCTTTCTACAATAAGTGTGTATCTCTTTTATAGTCTTAAAAAAAATGGTGGTTATAAACAAAACCCTGAAGTATTATCTATGCAGGAAGGGGACTATCTGCTGCTCACCATTTCATCCCCAGTGTCAGGGCTGTACATTAGAATCACCTTAGAAAATGGGTGAACTATACAGCTTTCTGAGTCTCATTGCTGGAGATACTAACTCAGTTGAACTGGTAGGAGACAAGGCTGCCAAGGAAAGTGAAAACAGATTCTAGACTAAGTCATACTAAAGAATATTATCAGAGCTGTCATTTCCCCTGTAAACTACAGGTTCATTGTAACGTTGGGTAAAATCCATACTCCAGTTGAAGACTAACACTCTAACCTTCTGTCCATCTTAGCTCCAGTAGTTGCTCTCCCAGGGAAGGATAGATCTAGTTCAGTTTTCCCTGGAGATGCCTCATGGGCTTCTGGGACTTGGAAAAGGTAATTATCTCTCAAGTACCAGATGGCTGTGTAGATTAGCCCTGATGAGTAGAAACAGTGATGTAAACAAAGGATGTGATTAGCTGGTTGAATAACAACAGGTCATCTCAACACAGATGTACTGGAAACAAGGGTGGGGTTGGATACAAAAGTTTTTATTTTCTTGGGTTCATTAGCAATACGTTCATTATTTCAGTGGACATAAAGAGTGGGCTAACTTTATACCATAGCATTCTCATTTTTATTAAGGTAACACTTTCCTTAAAGCTTTGTGGTAAGAGATGACAATGTTCTTTTCCATCCACTTGTAAAGAATAGTAATGTGTTCTTACTGGGAGATCTATCTATTTATTCATTTATTTAAGAATTCCAAACAAAGCATTTTTAGCTCCATTTATGACTGCTATGGAAAACTAATATTCATACTATCTACCTATACAAACACAGACCTATATTTTATTTAAAAAAAAAAAAAAGGACAAGTGAAGCTACCCAAATATTTTAGGCCACCATTCCGTTTCTGCTTAGTTAAAAACAACAACAACAAATTGAAAGTTTTCAAGTTGCTGACTACTGAAAACCGTGCTATAGACTCCAGGGTCTCCCAGCTCTCAATTCCCTAAGGTATAAATGGAGAGAGAGGAAAAATCACAGACAATTTAAAGCGTGGTTAAACCAAAACTAGTCAAAATGTGGAACCAAAATTTTAATTGTCAACATATTTAGTTTAAAATGTGTTTAATATTCAGAAACACATTAACATTCTAAAGCATAAATAATGTAGGTATTGATGGTGTGCAAGCACTAAACATTTACTTCCTCAACAAAGAAATGGTCAGAATATTAAAATAAAAAATATTTAAAATCAGAGTTTTAAAAAGATCAAAGTCTTTTAAAATATACTGCTTGGTTTTTTGGGTTTTGTTAGTTTGTTTTATTCCTGGGTTGGGAAGATCCACTGGAGAAGGGATAGACTACCCACTCCAGTATTCTTGGGCTTCCCTTGTGCCTGAGCTGGTAAAGATTCCCCGTGCAATGCGGGAGACCTGGGTTCGATCCCTGGTTTGGGAAGATCCCCTGGAGAAGGGAAAGGCTACCCACTCCAGTATTCTGGTCTAGAGAATTCGGACATGACTGAGCGACTTTCACTTTGTTCTATGAAGAAAGAGAGATGTCCCCAAGCTATGGTAGGAAATCCGATCTATTCATTAGTATGTATTTCCGATAAAGACACGAAGATGAAAATATTCATGCTGAATTGTGATGATTTTATTTTCTGACAGTTTATTATCCATGTATAGCTTTTGGGCATGGTTAATCTTCAGACTGATTTCTTTTCCACCCCTAGATAATGAATAGTTAAACCTCATATCACTCTGACCCATTTTCCTAACATTTAGGTGAGTAGTGAAGATTAGACAAGTAAAAGTAGTAGGTGTTACTAGCAAATACAGCTCTGAGAGGTGAGTTCGTTGTCAGTTGATATTTTTTCATTATCTTACTTACTTGTAACCAATGACTCCTGATGTCATTGGTTCTGGCTTTCTCCTTTTCCTAACATCTGGATAATTTAACACCAGATAGGTGATGCTGGTTGTAGCTGGCTTTCCATTAATCTATGCCACCATATTGCATTTTATCCACACTTACTAGGTGCATGCAAGAAATTAACAAAACTGTGGGATAAACAGATAGATGCTATGTGCTTTTAGAGAGTTACAATTTTATTTGAGGATGTTGGGGACAAAATAATGTAAACAAATTTTATTAATGATAAATAACTTTAAAATTATTTTATATTAAGTAAATTGTACATATTACAGAATATAAAGCAAAATGTGGTTTGGTTTTTAAAATGAAAAAAGAGACTTGAAGGAAATTGCCTGCTTAGAGAGGATACTTTCTACTATACCCTGAGGGTCCAGAATGTAGGGTTAGAGTGGGGGTGGGTGGTATATATATTTTTTCTCATATTAAAGGTTCTTCTGTGAAAACATTGAGAAGCACTGCATGAGATAATCAAGAACAGTAGCATAACATTTATTTAAATCAATGTCCATTTAGTTATAGTTATGAAGGAATTCCATTCAGTTACTATACTTTTTCTGAAAAAGCCTACCTCTTAAATGAGCCAAGCATAATTCACTTACTATCCAGTTTATGAGGACTCAACATTTAGAAAACAGTTTAAAGAAATACAAATGGATAAATTCTCACAATTATCTGATAGAGAAGCAGTAGTTTCCTCATTTACCTACTTTAATGTCTTAATTACCACTTTGCATGTCAGAAGTCCCCATGACTTGTGCATACCTAGACACTTGCTGCCAAAGATTTCCTGCAGACTCTGATGGTGATAAAGATGATGGTGAAAGTATTAGTAGCTGAGTGGTATCCAGCTCTTTGCAACCCCATGGACTGTAGCCTATCAGGCTCCTCTGTCCATGGTTCTCCAGGCAAGAATACTGGAGTGGGTTGTCATTCCATTCTCCAGGAGATCCCCCCGACCCAGGGATCGAACCTGGGTCTCCCTTATTGCAGACAGATTCTTTACCGTCTGAGCCACCCGGGGAGCCCCTAAAGATGATGGTAGTCAGCACCTAATAGTGTTCACTGTGCGCCAGGCACTGCTCTAAGTGTTTTTCATTTAAGCCTCACTAGCAACCCTATTGGAGAGGGCAATGGCACCCCGCTCCAGTACTGTTGCCTGGAAAATCCCATGGTAGGCTACAGTCCATGGGGTCGCTAGGAGTCGGACACAATTGAGCAACTTCACTTTCATGCACTGGAGAAGGAAATGGCAACCCACTCCAGTGTTCTTGCCTGGAGAATCCCAGGGACGGGGGAGCCTGGTGGGCTGCCGTCTATGGGGTCACACAGAGTCGGACACGACTGAAGTGACTTAGTAGCAGCAGCAGCAGCAGCGACCCTATGAGATACAATTATCCTCATTTGCCCATTTTATGAGGAAACTGAGGCCTGGACGGTTCAAAAAATCTCTCAAGGGCATGTGGCTTAGAAATCGCAGAACCAAGGTTGGCCCTGGGTGATCTGGCTCCAGAATCCGGCTTGTAAACATTAATTTTTCCTGCTCTTCATTATAGAAATTATTAAATATGTACTGTTTACTGGGCTAGAATTCATGAAGTTGTTGCAAGTAATGTTGGAGAACAGCTTGAGTCATGTGAAGAGCATTAACAAATGAGGAGCTGGTAGGATTGGGCAACCATGATGCAGTTGATATTTCCAAAGAGAATCATTTGGCTAACAAAGGAAAGAAAATGAAGCCCTAAAATAGATTTTGAAAAATTGCTTTCATTATATTTGTTCTGTGAGCATCTTGTGTGAAGTAAAGAATGTCATATGATACTATTGGGCCATTCTGGCTGCAAAACACTCCCCAAAACAGTCAATTTATTCAAAGAATGTGTTCTTTTTCCAGCTGTTTTCAGATAAAGACAATCTGTACTAAAGTGTATGCTTAAAAGTTGTCTTCAGGACAGTAGGCAGTTATAGGAAGTTGATGGTGCCAAGTGCCAGTAAAGGTTTAAATGAGTCTCATCGGTGCTCAGATGTCCAGAAAAGAAGAGCCTGGTTGGCCATACCTCTGCCCCATCACCCCAAATTTCTTTATTTTTCTTTTATTACAAGAAAAGAGAGAGTCCTTCCAGCAGCCATTCAGGGGAGACATTGTTTCTTACCACTGCTCTGAACTTGGAAAGCATGCACATGCATGTTTAATTTCAACCTAGTTGATGGCTTCCTTCCTTAGTTCTGTGCCTTTTGAGGCAAAATCTGTGTTCTTTCTACATACCAAATGCTTAAGATCACTTCCTCATCACAGAAGTTGCCCCTCCCACAGCCTGGACTCAGTCAAAGATTGTCCTCTAATGAAGAGACCTCATTGCAGAGAGAGAAACATTTTGAGGCTTGTTTATGTAGAATATATAAAAGTTTTCAAGGAGTGATTTTGTTCCAAGAAAAGTTAAGATTTTAGCAGATTCAATCCAGAAGCACAAATTTCAGCTAAACAGAGGATTTAGTTTGTTAAAAGCTTAAGCAGTAAGCTTTTGCCTCTGAACCCCCAGTCTACCAAACCTAGTACTCCATCTGGTAGATCTCGCCCTGTCTAGGCAACCCCAGTTGGCTTTGATCTTCCACCATTTATCTGTCACATGTGTCAGTGTCTAATAGTTTCTGCGTGTGCTTGACTGCTGACTTTTTATTCCAGTTTTAATGGAAGCAGATTCCTTTCTTCCCGCAGTGGTAGATCAATTAACCACACTGCATTGAGGGCAGGAAAGGTTAACTTTTCTTTTCAGGACTGATAGTCCTAAGCAGAATATAAAAGGTTAGATTTTGCTTTTATCTAGGAAAATGCATAGATTGGAGTCTCCCCAGAGAGCTTATGAGAGTGGGCTCTTTAAAAGACCTGCTGGGGGTCAAGCTTTGGGGAGAAGAGCCTGAGATTTCCACATGGATTTACAACTGGGCACATCTGAGCATTAGCAGACCATGAGAAGGGAAACCTGGGAACCCCATGGTCATTAGATAATGGCGTGATCTTTATGATGTGGTCTTTATTTCTGCTACTTTGAAGTTTCATGATAATGCATTTCTTTCCATATTTTAATAGTCTTTTAATATGCCTTCTGCCTTTATTCACCTGTGTGTGTGGGAGAAGCTACTTCAGCCAGCAAACCTCATTACTGTCTTGTCTGGAAGCATAGGGCCCAGCTGGAGGTATGCTGATACACCTGTCCTTTCAGTGAAGGTTTCTGGAGTCCAGGGAGGATTGTTGTTTTTTGTTGTTTAGTCACTGAGTCATGTCCAACTCTTTGCAACCCCATGGACTGTGGCCTACCAGGCTCCTCTCTCCATGGGATTTCCTAGGCAAGAATTCTGGAGTGGGTCGCCACTTCCTTCTCCAGGGGATCTTCCTGAGCCGGGGATTCTGTGTCTCCTGCATTCACAGGCAGATTCTTTTACCACTGAGCCACCAGAGAGCCCCCCCTGCCCCCTGCCCAGGGAGGATACCTCTTATGAAATGGAATCTAAACCAAATAGGCCTGATAAGAAGGCGTTTCTGTAGGAGGTGCACCTGTCTGAGCTGTGGCCTCCCTGGCCCCAGTGTACTGACTGTAGTGTTCAGTCCAGACATCCATGCACTGCAATAGCAGGTGTTAATCCACAGCTAGAGGTAGAGGAGACTTTATAATAATAACAAAAGTATTAGTTGGCAGTGTTTGAACCCTCACATTGGAATTCTATAAATAAAACCAAATGTTTATGTGTTCACAGATGTTAAACCAATGCATCTTCCCCCTCCTTCCCTTAGAGTCTGTCTCATTACAGCTCATCATTTGTAAGGCACAGTGAGCTTATGGCCTTGGTGCAGGAGACTGGCAGGATGCTAAGCTTGAGAGCAGGCAGTGAGGAGTGAGAAGTCCCACCAAATTCCTCTACCTGATTCTTAGCTAAATGAAAACCCAGTTCACAGGGTTCGCCCAGTGTGGAGACTGGAGTCAGGAAGCAAAAGAGATGATACAGGAGAAATAAAAGGCCTGCTGCTGTCCTGGCCGAGGTAAGAATGAAGCATTCAGGGAAGTGCCCGGGATTCTATCCCAGTGCTCCTGTTGGGACTGGGGAGCAGAAAGGAGCACAGTGCAGACGCCTCCCAAACCACTATGGAGCAGTTCAGTCCTGAGCACCAAGGATGCTCAGGTGAGAACCAGAAGCATCACGGCAGATGTACAGTGGACTTGCAGCCCAGGGCCATGTGGTGCTGGGGCTGCAGCCAGCTGCGGAAAAGCTAAATAAACAACAATGGGGAAATGGCCAGATCTGGCTGGGAGCATTGCTGGAGGTAAAAGGGGACAGCCTCATACTTTACTATCAGAGGCTAGAGGGGCACATGTGACCGGGAAACAAGCTCCTTACTACGGACCAGTGGGTGCCAGGCAGTGCACACGTCAGGACTAGTACAAGGCTTGTGACACTGGGAGGACCAGTTCTATTACAGGAGAAGGGGAAGCTATCAGAGAAGCTGAATGTTTTCTAAAAGAACTTTTCAGATTTTTGTATTGGACTAAGTTTTAAGCTTGACTGGGCATTCAGTTACAATAGAAGATACTACATCAGACATGATCAGAACTAATTTTTTACTAAGTGGTTAAAAGAGAGAATCATAAAAAAATCCTTAAAAAAATACAAGTATCTTTTAGTGGTGACCTAAGACCTTTTCTTAGACTCCTGCTGCTTATTTCTGGCATAAACCACCCCCGGAATGCTTTATCTACAGTTTGTAGTTATATTTTCTTTATTGTGTCAATTACTCTTTGACTTTTGCAATGAAATGTGAGCATAGAATCTTTGAGTTTTTACAGGTAAAAAAATATTTTACAGTTGCCTTGACACCTAATTGAAAGCATCGTTAGAGGAAACTTGTATCAATTAAGTCTATTCAAAGCACTTGATTTAGTTTGCGTACAGACAGCTTTCTCTTCAGTCCCTTTTTTCTCCTTTCATAGTGTGTTATGCAACTATGTTACTAATAACTATGTTACTAGTTACTAGGTAACTAACATAACACATAAACTGGACATAAGCATATTTGGAGACACAACCTATTCTTGAAAGCAGACAATGTGGAGACACTCCAGAAACCTGTTACCTGTGAGTTCTAGTGTTGCAGGGGAATCAGTCAGTGTGACATGGAGTGGAATGGAGAGTACTGGTTCATTTGCAGGTCAGTTAACTAAGGGTTGTTTAAGAGTGTGAATAGCATAACATTTTGTCTCTATAACATTTTCAAAGTTGTATTCTCCCCTGCACTTCCAAGTTGCAGGCAGTGTAGGTTACACTTTGAAAGTCCACTGCATACATTCTGTGATAAATTAACCAAACCATAAATGTATGTAGCTAGTTTATAAAAGGATAATCATGTAACACTCATTTTTTTCCTGCTGATTCTTTTCCATGATGTTCTTGACTCCATGATAGTAAAAACCAATATGGAGAAGGAAATGGCCAGTATTCTTCCCTGGGAAATCTAATGGACAGGGGAGACTGGCAGGCTACAATCCATGATGGCAAAAGAGTTGGACACAACTTAGTGACTAAATAACAACAACAAATAAGGTTTTTCTTTATTGCCTATAAAATTTATTCTATTAGATTGACACAAATGTAGTTGGGGATTCATACTGTGAATTTTAAATCATTATAACTAGGCTCAAACACATCTTTATCTGTCAAAATAGGAACCATTACAGTCAACACATTTTTGCCAATGAGAAATAAATTTGTTTATTCCTGTAGTGTAAAAATCTGTACCTCAGGATTCTATGAACTCTTGGAAAGCATTTTCTGCCTCCTGATGGTTGTGAAAGCATTTTCCCTGCAAAAAGTTTTCGAGATACTTGAAAAAGCAATAGTCGGTTGGCGAAAGGTCAGGTGAACATGGTGAATGAGACAAAACTTTTTAGCCCAATTGATTCAACTTTTGAAGTGTTGGTTGTGTGACGTGTGGTCAGGCAATGTCGTGAAGAAGAATTGGGCCCTTTCTGTTGATCATTGCCAGCTGTAGGCATTGCATTTCTTGGTGTGTCTCATTGATTTGCTGAACATACTTCTCAGATGTAATGGTTTTGCCAGAATTCAGAAAGCTGTAGTGGATCATATGGACAGCAGACCACCAAACAACAACCTTGACCCTTTTTGGGTGGAAGTTTGGCTTTGGGAAGTGCTTTGACCTTCTTCTTGGTCTAACCACTAAGCTGGTCATCACTGTTTGTCATATAAAAAACACTTTTTGTCATATGTCACCATCTGATTGAGAAATGGTTCATTGTTGTTTCATAGAATAAGAGAAGATGACCCTTCAAAACAACAGTTTTTTGGAATTTTGGTCAGCTCATGAGGCACCCACTTATCGAGCTTTTTCACCTTTCCGATTTGCTTCAAATGCCAAATGACCATAGAATGGCTGATGTTGAGTTCTTCAGCAACTTCTCCTATAGTTATAAGAGGATCAGCTTCAATAATGCTCTCGGTTGGTCATTGCCAACTTCTGATAGCTGGCCACTGTGCTCCTCATCTTCAAATCTCTTGTCTCCATTGCAAAACTCAAACCACCACTGCCTGTATGTTCATTAGCAGTTTCTGAGTTAAGTGTGTTGTTGATGTTAGGCGTTGTCTCCACTGCTTTACCACCCATTTTGAACTCAAATAAGAATATTGCTCAGATTAGCTTTTTGTCTAACATTTCCATAGTCTAAAATAAATATGAAATGCACAGCAAGTAATAAGTAATTAGAAAAAAAAAGGCAAAAAATGTGCATTAAAATGATGTATAACATAACCATGTTTATTTAAGAATGTATTGCAATATCAAATGGCAAACTTCAACAATGCCAAACCGCAGTTACTTTTGTACCAACCTAATAGTTTCTGCTTAGCCACCTCATCTAAGGTTTCCTCAAATATGATCTTCATAGTTGTATTTGGAAGGAAGTTTACTTCCTGCCGGAAATTCTCCAGAATTACAGCTTTCTGATCTACCACTTAATTCAAGTTTGACTTGGCTTTGTTGCCCTGACTGTGTATTTCTCTACTCTATATCCTCTCTCAATGCGATGGCCTCATTAACTCTGACTACAGACTAAATAGGAGAGGATATTCTCAGCTGCTTTTGGTTGGAAAAGTAACTTCCTGTTTGAGGGTCCAAGCTATTGCCCAAACTCAGTCTCTGTTCACTGGTGCCAAATAGAAATGTGGAGACAGAGTTGGATGAAGTAGAAATGAGTAGCTTTATTGCTTCATCAGGCAAAGGCGGCTACAGTGGGCTAATGCCCTCAAGACTGTGTGACCCACCCTGAAGGGGTAGTGAGGAGTTTTATAGGTTCAAGGAGCAGGGCATGATCAGCTCATGGACAGTTCTTGGATTGGCTGGCATCAAGGTGAAGTTTCAGGCATGAACAACTTTCTTGTTTGAACCAGTCTAGGGTCTGTGTTCTTGTGGTCAGCAGTTTTCATCTGGAGGGGATCTGCTTCCTATAAGCACAACTTAGGAATGTGTGTCAAGTGCTTATCTATATCTTTCTAGGAACTGGGAGTTGAGTGATTCTGCTATGTGGCAGAATTATAGTCTAAATTATTACCAGTTCCCTAGGCCAACAGTTATTCTTTGTTTCCACATCTTCACGTTTACCAATCCTTAACTCTTGAGTCAGCCCTTTACTTCAAAAGGCAAGGACACAGGGCCTTGTACACAGTTTCAAAGCTAGAAACATTTCTTCCCCTGCATTGAATGGACATGTGGGTACTTTCTGCTTAACTCTTACATTTCACTCTGCCCCTCACCCTGCGTGCATTTCTCCCTGTCTCCAAAGGGGCGCCTGATTAACTGTTCATGGCCAGTGCCAGGCAGCTTTCTCTTGTCCCTGCTCAGGCACTGTTTCCTGTGCAGTGCTCTAAGGCCCCCTGAGCCTGGAGTAGAGCAGGTTAAAGGGAGAGCTGGCGAGCTCTTCCTTGGCATCGTGCCTGAGTGTGTGCACCACTTCTTGTTTGCAGAGCTAGAGATCCTACAGGTGAATTCCCAGCTGTGAATCAGGGGCCAGAATTTCAGCAAGTGCTCAGCAATTTCTCCAGCTATAGGAAAATTCTCACCCAAGAGTGAGCAGGTGCCTCGCTGCCTCTGGCCAATGAACTGAGGGCCTTCCCAGTCTGTCAGAGGATGCAGTCTCCAGAGTGGGGTTGACATCCTTCTCCGGTTGGAGAGTCTACAGTAATATCCATTTTTTGGGTTTCATTTGTTACTCTTTTCTCTAGAGCCAATACTGTCCACTCTATTAGGAACTGTTTAGGTTGCTTCACACTGTT
Organism: Cervus elaphus; assembly: GCF_910594005.1. Lineage (NCBI taxonomy): Eukaryota > Metazoa > Chordata > Mammalia > Artiodactyla > Cervidae > Cervus > Cervus elaphus. Next base: position 81,316,701 of record NC_057833.1, read on the forward strand.
GGTAACTATTTCTGATCCATTTATGGCACATTTTTGAAATGTACTTTCAAAACATTGGAAGTGGGTGTTAGTTAGCTCCCCGCAAACTGATTGAGTTGATATTACTGTCCTGTTTCTGCTATTAACACAGCTCATAATTTATTTCTTACTGTCCTAGCTCTGATCCATGCCTGCAAAGCCATGTTGTGTAAAATGAGTTTTAAAAGCATCAACTGCAATGCTGGGGTCAATTTTTCATACTCTGAAAAGGCTTAGGAATCAAAACCCAGTTGAAAACTTTGTCCTGTTTGTGAGTAGAAATAGAAATGTCAGTCAAGATATTGTGACAAATCTCTGGGAAATGTGTCGTCCATTGATTGGTGCAGTTATCCCTGGAAACAGCATGTAAAGAAATAAGTCTTCCCAATCCAAATTTCCTTTGATAAAACCTTGGCAACAAGGTTGGCAACAGCTTTTGTAATCCTAGGTTTCAAGTCTTTAAGAATAATTTTGCTGGATGATGCGTGCTTTGAGGATATAATATTTTAAATATCATCATCCTGCTTCCAGGCATCTGAGATTTTAATGTGCAAATTGGTATATCATTTTTCCTTTCTCTGTGTGTGTATGTGTATCATGTCATATCAAGTCAATCAGTCATATCAGAGAAGCAGACCTTGGACAAGTCAGTTAGCTCTTCTGGGCTGTATCCTCACAGTGCAGGGTGAAGGAATTGCACTATGTTTTTATTTTAGATGTCCTATTTTTATAACATGTTTTTACTTTAATGGGAAAGCACCTTGTTATCACATGCTTATGTATGTTCTCCATGTGCAGATAACATATATTAAGGTTTTATCTCTGAGAGCCTGGACTGATATGATTCACATATATACAAGGACTGTTCTCTTAGCTTTTGTCTCATATTTTAATATATGTGAACTGAGAGGAAGGGGTAAAAAAAAAAAAGAATAAAATATTTTTTGACTAAATATTAGATCCACCCCAAACCAGTCTTCACCAGTCAACCTGTGTTTGAAGCCATATAATAGAATAGTGCTACATGGGGCTACTGTAGGGATGAGAGATTGGTGGGGGCGGGGGGGGCACGGGGGGAGGAATTCTGGGCCTGGGTCTCCCAAAGCAGGACTAACTTATTCACAGGCAGGAGTAGTCTTGAGTGTGGTCTCATAGGAAAACATGGGTTTCCTAGCAATTTCCTATATACATTCAGGGGAGGGCTCTATAACGTTAAATTTTGCATCTATCAGGGTGCTGACCTCTGGAAAATGAAAAAGATAGGAACAAATAATCAATAGACTTTAGAAAAAGTCTGGTGTCTCTTGTGCCATTTCTTCCTCAGAGCTATTAAAGTCTGTCTTTTGGACTTAATTCTCTTTTAATTGTCTAACGTGCTAAGATGAGCACCATAGCTAGTCCTCTCCTCCTTTCTCGATTCTCACACCCCATTAAGATTGAAGCTAATTTGTCACATTGACACTGAGGAATGTTGTTATTCAAAGCTGAATTTAAAAGGGAATTTATACAGAACAAAACCAATAAGCCAAGCAGCCTTGACATTTAATTTTCTTGGAAACCTTCCTCATCAAACCAGGAAAGTCTGCACACTACACGTTTGCAAAATGAAAAGTGGTGTTGGAGGAGGATAATCTCCCCATGGAAATGATGAGTGAATAATTGGAAAGATATTGGATGGTATAAATGGCCCTGTCTCCTTCCCTCATCCTCCCTGTCCCTGCCCTGAGTTGACATTTGTGAACTCCAGCTTCTGGAGCTATTTGTATTATTCCTTTTTTCATGGACATGGAGAGTTTGGGAAAGTAACAAGGACGAGGAACTTTATATTTGTTTTTGGCTATCAGTTCTAGGTTTGCACTAAATATCAAGATTTCTTCTTGGTCCTCAAGTTCAGAGGATCAATGAAGAGGGTCCATCTATCAAGAGTTGCCTCAAAATTCTAATATGTATTATTTAAGATTCGTTCAGGACACTGAACTAGGTGGTCTAAACATATAAGAGGAACCATGTTTCAGGATCCACTTACTGCCTTTTTTAATCCAGGTAGGTAATACTGATTGCATTAACAAAAACCCCAAATCTCAGTGTTTTGACATAAAAATTTATCACTCACATCCTGATCCAGTGTAGATGGCAGGAGTTGGGGTGAAGAAGGACCCTTAGCTCCATTTGTGTGCTAAGTCGCTTCAGTCGTACCCAACTCTTTGCAACCATATGGATTGTAGCCCACCAGGCTCCTCTGTCTATGAGATTCCCCAGGCAAGAATACTAAAGTAGGGTGCCATTTCCTCCTCCAAGGGATCTTCCCGACCCAGGGATTGAACCTGCATCGCTCATGTCTCCTATGTTGGCAAGTGGGTTCTTTACCGCTAGCACCACCTCGGAAGCCCCTGTTCCATTTAGGGACCTAGAATTTCTCTATAATGCAAGTCTACCTTCTTCTCAGATTCAGCATCCGTCTCCTGCATTCTCTGCATCTACCTGGCAACTAAGTGAGAAAGAGAGTAGAGGATCATGCAGTTTAGACAAAAGTGGGTCTGTATCCAGGCCATGGACTAGAACTTCTTGGCTACATGGTCCTGCCTAACTGCAGGCGAGCTTTGAAAATGCAGTTGAGCCTGTGACCTGCAGGAGGAAGAAGCAAGTTTGGTGAACCCATAGCACTGACTCCACCTTGGTTTCCTTTCCTTTCGTACCCCTACCTGTGCACACTATCCTAGTCCTAGGGTGTTATGTGTAATTGTGTAATGACACCAGGGCACCTAAATAGACAGATCTAGTGGTTAGGAATATATCCATTTGACCCCATTTTATTCCATTTACTTTTCTTTGGAAGGAGAAGACTGTTGTACATAGAGGCTTTTTCTCCTGTCAGGAGTAAGCATGTATAAATAGAGACCCTGCTTGAATCACCGTATTTTTTAAGTGGAGTGGCTGCTGACTTTTGATATGCATACATGGAAAGTAAGAGGAGATATCATCCATCTATCTTTATATTAGGAAAATCTTTAAAAGATTGTTCCTTTCTACCAAAGTGTTCCTCTGAGGGAAGGAAGAAAACATAGAACTTCAAGATGGCCAAATGATTAAAAGAAAAACAAAGCCAGAGAGATTTCATATTAAATGATAGTGGAATGGTGTAACACCAAGATATCTAGCAGCAGAAGATTACATGATTACAAGTTTAAGACATAGTGTTCTAGGGAGATTAATTTACACCCTTTAAACTTATTCCAAAATTCAAGGTCTAAGAGATTCTCAACTCAAGTTGGTTCTTGATTAAGAAGCAGTTCAGACATCAAGGACTTACTAGATGGGACCCAAAGCACTAGAGAAACATTTGACAAGGAACAGATAGAAATCAGGAACTGGCCTGTATACTCTGACTTTTAGTGAATCCTTCAGCAGGGCATGGTGAAGGGGTTTTATTTGAGCATCCTGGATTTCACAGGGGAAATTGCTATGCATTGACATTTAAGACCCATCAAATATGGTTCTATGTGCCTTTGCTTAGAAGCCGTTCCCCAAGAGGAATGTATGAAAGTACTGTTCCCTTATTGATTATATACAACATCTTCCAGCAAAAGGCCAGCACTGCAAAAAAATCCCATCTCCATGGTAACAGAGATCTCAACTTTTAACTCGATATCACATGATAAAAAATTGTTTTTTTTTCTCTAGCCTTAAAGATTGCAGTTTCGTGAATGTGGGGAGTTATCTGTGGAAAAAGGATTTTGCTAGAGCATCTGGCCCAATGGGCTAATGTCCAGGGTGAAGGCCTTTTGAACTTTTAATATGTCAACCCTGATTTTATTTACATCAGGTCAAGAAGTGTTACTTTAACCATGTTAGATATCATTTTCCTACCCAGGAACAATGAGCTTTTTAAAAAATGTTCAGGAGATATCTCAACAGTGGAAGAATAAGAAATTTAACTTGTTAAACTTCCCTGAATATTACCAGAACCCCAAAAATGGGGGGAGGGAGGAACTAGTTAAATTGACCTCATTGGATGTAACTGCCTTCTTTTCTTGCTAAGTTCTTCTTCTTAAACCTCTGATGACAGTGGAGCCAGTCCTGTAAGGGAGGGACACCTGATCACCCTGGTCTAGAAAACTGAGCTTCCCTACAAGCTGTACTATAGAGAAATCTCCTGCCATCTCTGTTTTAAGGGCTTCCCTGATAACTCAGTAGATAAAGAGTCTGCGTGCAATGCAGGAGACTCCAGTTCAATTCCTGGGTCAGGAAGATCTGCTGAAGAAAGGATAGGCTCAGTTAAGTTCAGTTTAGTAGCTCAGTCATATCCAACTCTTTGCAACCCCATGGACTGCAGCACGCCAGGCTTCCCTGTCCATCACCAGCTTCCAGAGCCTACTCAAACTCATGTCTATCCAGTTGGTGATGCCATCCAACCATCTCATCCTTTGTTGTCTCCTTCTCCTTTTGCCTTCAATCTATCCCAGCATCAGGGTGTTTTCCAGTGAGTCAGGTTTTCGCATCAGGTGGCCAAAGGATTGGAGTTTCAGCTTCACCTTCAGTCCTTCCAATGAATATTCAAGACTGATTTCCTTTAGGATGGACTGGTTGGATCAACTTGCAGTCCAAGGGACTCTGAAGAGTCCTTTCCAACACCACATTTCAAAAGCATCGATTCTTTGGCACTCAACTTTCTTTATAGTCCAACTCTCACATCCATACATGACTACTGGGAAAACCATAGCTTTGACTAGACAGACCTTTGTTGGCAAAGTAATGTCTCTGCTTTTTAATATGCTGTCTAGGTGGTCATAGCTTTTCTTCCAAGGAGCAAGCATCTTTTAATTTCATGGCTTTAGTCACCATCTGCAGTGATTTTGGAGCCCCAAAATATAAAAAGTCTGTCACTGTTTCCACTGTTTCCCCATCTATCTGCCATGAAATGATGGGACCAAATGCCATGATCTTAGTTTTCTGAATGTTGAGTTTTAAGCCAACGTTCTCACTCTCCTCTTTCACTTCCATCAAGAGGCTCTTTGGTGGTTCTTCGCTTTATGCCATAAGGGTAGTGTCATTTGCACATCTGAGGTTATTTATATTTCTCCTGGCAATCTTGACTCCATCTTGTGCTTCATCCAGCCCAGCATTTCGCATGATGTACTCTGTATATAAGTTAAATAAACAAGGTGACAGTATACAGCCTTGACATATTCCTTTCCCAATTTGGAACCAGTCTGTTGTTCCATATCCAGTTCCTAACTGCTGCTTCTTGACCTACATACAGACTGCTTAGGAGGTAGGTAAGGTGGTCTGGTATTCCCATCTCTTTCAGAATTTTCCAGTTTGTTGTGATCCGCACAGTCAGAGGCTTTGGCATAGTCAATAAAGCAGAAGTAGATGTTTTTCTGGAACTTTCTTGCTTTTTTGATGATCCAGCAGATGTTGGCAATTTGATCTCTGATTCCTCTGCCTTTTCTAAATCCAGCTTGAACATCTGGAAGTTCACAGTTCACATATTATTGAAGGCTGGCTTGGAGAATTTTGAACATTACTTTGCTAGCATGTGAGATGAGTGCAATTGTGTGCTAGTTTGAACATTCTTTGGCATTGCCGTTCTTTGGGATTAGAATGAAAACTCTCCTTTTCCAGTCTTGTGGCCACTGCTGAGTTTTCCAAATTTGCTGGCATATTGAGTGTAGCACTTTCACAGCATCATCTTTTAAGATTTGAAATAGCTCAACTGGAATTCCATCACCTCCACTAGCTTTGTCTAGACGGGTGGCTTTCTTAGGCCCACTTGACTTCACATTCCAGGATGTCTGGCTCTAGGTGAGTGATCACACCATCTTTTTTGTATAGTTCTTCTGTGTATTCTTGCCACCTCTTCTTAATATCTTTTGCTTCTGTTAGGTCCATACCATTTCTGTCCTCATTGTGCCCATCTTTGCATGAAATATTCCCTTGATATCTCTAATTTTTGTGAAGAGATCTCTAGTCTTTCTCATTCTATTGTTTTCCTCTATTTCTTTGCATTGATCACTGAGGAAGGCTTTCTTATCACTCCTTGCTATTCTTTAGAACTCTGCATTCAGATGCTTATATCTTTCATTTTCTCCTTTGCCTTTAGCTTCTCTTCTTTTCTCAGCTATTTGTAAGGCCACCTCAGACAACCATTTTACCTTTTTGTATTTCTTTTCTAGGGGATGGTCTTGATCACTGCCAAGATGATCTCTGTTCATTTCCAAGGCAAACCATTCAATATCACAGTAATCCAAGCCTATGCCCCGACCAGTAATGCTGAAGAAGCTGAAGTTGAACAGGTCTATGAAGGCCTATAAGACCTTCTAGAACTAACACCAAAAAAAGATGTTCTTTTTATTATAGGGGACTGGAATGTAAAAGTAGGAAGTCAAGAGATACCTGGAGTAACAGGCAAATTTGGGACTTGGAGTACAAAACGAAGCAGGTCAAATGTTAACAGTTTAGCCAAGAGAGTGCAAAACCCTTTTCCAGAAACATAAGAGAAGACTCTACACATGGACATCACCAGATGGTCAATCCCGAAACCAGATTGGTTATATTCTTTGCAGCCAAAGATGAAGCATCTCTATACAAAGCAAAAACAAGACCGGGAGCTGACTGTGGCTCAGATCATGAACTCCTTACTGCAAAATTCAGACTTAAATTGAAGAAAGTATGGAAAACCAGTAGACCATTCAGGTATGACCTAAATCAAATCCCTTACAATTATACAGTGGAAGTGACTAATAGATTCAAGAGTTTAGATCTGATAGAGTGCCTGAAGAGCTGTGGACAGAGGTTCGTGATGTTGTACAGGAGGGATAGGGTACCCAACTCCAGTATTCTTGGGCCTCCCTTGTGGCTCAACTGGTAAAGAATATGCCTGCGATGTGGGAGACCTGGTTCAATCCCTGTGTTGGGAAGATCCCCCGGAGAAGGGAAAGGCTACCTACTCCATCGTTCTGGCCTGGAGAATCCCATGGACTGTACAGTCCATGGGGTCACAAAGAGTCGGGCAGGACTGAGTGACTTTCACTTTCTGTTTTAAGACCTTAATGTGACAGTGAGTCTGGTCAGACAGATCTCTTCAGTAAAGAGGCAGGAAAGAGACTGGGCACAGAGGAACCTGACGTTCCTCGATCACAAGCTCTGTCCCGGACTCTGTGCTGGCTGCTCCCGGCTCTCAGATCAGAGTGTGTGTGGTCCTCCCTGCTCTTGTGAGCAAAGATGAACCTGGGCTCCTGCTGGTTGTCACTGGAGGCAATAACTTCTATATGAGGATCTAAACTAAAGGTTCAGCACAACATTCATTAGCCACTGATGTCAACGTATGATTCCATCAGAGTTGTTGATGGAGCTGGTATGTCAGTTAAACGATGATTCACTGCAAGGAAAAAAAATATCCTAAATATACCAATCTGGCTCATTTTCACTCTTAATGAATGAAAAACATTAAATCCTTTTTCATTTAGAATTAATTGGAGGAAGCAACAGAATATATTAGTGAGTAGTACCATTGTGAGTAGAATTTGAGAATTGGGATGGGAGTGCAATAAGCAGAGTTTTTGTTGTTGTTGTTGTTTTGTTTTGTTTTTTTAAGAAAAATATGGGGCATGAAGAGGCAGAACCAGAGAAGGGAGCCATAGTCCCCAACAGAGCCTTAATAACTAGGTTTTAAATGTGCTAATTTTTTCTTCTACTGTTCACTTTTGTTTAGTGAGCAAACTTTCACCTCTGTTATTATGAAATAGGCCTCTGCTCCTTTGGAGTTGCGAGAGATGTTTTTAAAAGTCATCATGTCTTTCTGGGTAGGCTGATTTGTGCCGTGGTGGCAGTTTATTTCTCATTCACATTGTGACGAGGCAACAAGGATGGGCTGCATCTCTGCTTACTATTCTTTTTACTCTGAGTTCTAGGCTGATGATGTAGCCTCTATCGGGAACATTGCCAGTTTTGTGGTCAAGAGGAAAGAGGATTCCTTCCCTTTAATCAAACACTGGCTGTTAAAGCTTCGGTCCAGAATCAGCACACATCAAGCCTGCTCATATCTCACTAGCCAAACAGATCATATCACCAAGCTTGGGCCAGGAAGGGAGTCCTTCTTCTCTAAACTTAATCTTATGCACCTTGAACTTAGGGGGAGATACCCTTAGTCTCTTATTCCTAGGTTATTTTGTCCATATGGGGGCTACCTGAAGCCATTCAGGGGCTTTTTAAAGGTTATGAAGGCCAATCTTTAATTTGGTCCTTGCCCTGAAACTGAGATTTAATTAGCCTTCATTGCTTTAAGGTCTTGTGAGTTTTTTCTGTTGTTGTTGTCCAGTCATTCAGTCGTATCCGACTCTGCAGCCCCATGGACTGCAGCACGCCGGGCTTCCCCGTCCTTCACCGTTTCTCGTAGCCTGCTCAAACTCCTGCTCATCGAGTTGGTGATGCCATGCAGCCATCTCCTCTGTCGTCCGCTTCTCTTCCTGCCTTTAATCTTTCCCAGCATCAGGGTCTTTTCTAATGAGTCAGCTCTTTGCATCACGTAGTTAAAGTACTGGAGCTTCAGTTTCAACATGAGTCCTTCCAATGAATATTCAGGACTGATTTCCTTTAGGATTGACTGGTTTGATCTTGCAGTCCAAGGGACTCTCAAGAGTCTTCTGCAGTACCACAGTTCAAAAGCATCAGTTCTTCAGAGCTCAACCTTCTTTATGGTCCAACTCTAACATCCATCCATGACTAATGGAAAAGCCAGAGCTTTGACTATACGGACCTTTATTAGCAAAGAACTATCTCTGCTTTTTAATACACTGTCTCGGTTTGTCATAACTTTTCTTCCAAAAAGGAAGCATCTTGTAATTTCATGGCTGCAGTCACCATCTGCGGTAATTTTGGAGCCCAAGAAAATAAAATCTGTTACTGCTTCCATTGTTTCCTTATCTATTTGCCATGAAGTGATGGGACCGAATGCCATGATCTTTGTTTCTTAAATGTTGAATTTTAAGCCAGCTTTTTCACTGTCCTCTTTCACTTTCGTCAAGAAGCTCTTTGGTTCCTCTTCGCTTTCTACCATAAGGGTGGTGTTATCTGCATATCTGAGGTTATTGATATTTTCTGTTACAGTTTGGATTATAAAGAAATTGCCTCTTCTAATCCTATAAGACTTGGAATTTCTGGGCTCTCAGTCCTTTTTACTTCTGCTTAATAAAGTTTCACTTTCTTAAAAATCATCTCTTTCTCATGGTACCTTGTCAGACACAGCCAGCAGCAATCAGAGGATGCTATTAGCATTCCATTTTTTGCTCTCTTCACCTAGAGCAACAAACTCATTAGGTGTATTATGTGTGTTCTAAGTTGTCCCAAGTGACAGTTTTAGCAAATATTTTCCTACTGCAGAATGGATTGCCATCCTTCTAGGCTCCATGAAAAGAATTTCTGCATGGGACTACTGCCTGGCCCTAAGCCAGTGCCTTTGTTTTAGGGCTTTTTGTTGTTACTGGAGCACCCCATTTCTGATAACAACTACTTTATATATATAGTCAGGTATAATAAGTTATGCTGCAGCATCCAAAGACCTCCAGATTTGAGTAACTTAAAACACAAAAGGTTTACTGTTCTCTAACATTACATCCCCATCACAGATCATCTGTATCTTTATTCCCCTAACAAGGGCTATACTAGATGCCAAAATACGTGAAACTATATCAAGGCTTTGAGTGAATATATATTAGAAACCTAGCATTGTATTTATACTAAGTAAAGCAATTGAAATCTAAATGTTATATATCTTTTTAGCTATGCAAAAATTCATTAATTTTCTAAAATATATGTATATATATATAGTATATATATAGACACACACACATACACAAAAGCTTTTCTTTGCCATCTTAGCCAGCTTATATGCAGAGTACATCATGCAAAATGCCAGGCTGGATGAAGCTCAAGCTGGAGTCAAGTTTGCCAGGAAAAATATCAATAACCTCAGATAAGCAGATGACACTACCCTATTGGCAGAAAGTGAAGAGGAGCTAAAGAACTTCTTGTTGAAGGTGAAAGAGGATAGTGAAAAAGGCGGCTTAAGACTCAGCGTTCAAAAAACAAAGATCATGGCATCTGGTCTCATCACTTCATGGCAAATAGGTGGGGAAAAATGGAAACAGTGACAGATTTCATTTTCTTGGGCTCCAAAATGCAGATGGTGACTGAAGCCTTGAAATTAAAAGATGCTTCCTCTGTGGAAGAAAAGCTATGACAAACCTAGACAGCATATTAAAAAGCAGAGACATCACTGTGCCAACAAAGGTCCATAGAGTCAAAGCTCTGGTTTTTCCAGTAGTCATGTATGGATGTGAGAGTTGGACCAAAAAGAAGGCTGAGTACCAAAACATTGATCTTTTCAAACTGGAGTGCTGGAGAAGGCTCTTGAGAGTCACTTGGACTGCAAGGAGATCCAACCAGTCCATCCTAAAGTAGATCAGTCCTGAATATGTATTGGAAAGACTGATGCTGAAGCTGAAACTCCAATGCTTTGGCCACATGATGTGAAGAACCAGCTCATTGGAAAAGACCCTGATACTGGGAAAGATTGAAAGCGGGAGGCACAGGGGATGACCGAGAATGAGATGGTTGGATGGTATCACCGACTCAATGGACATGAGTTTGAGTAAACTGCGGGAGTTGGTGATGGACAGGGAGGCCTGGCACACTGCAGTCTATGGGGTCACAAGGAATTGGACACAACTGAGTGACTGAACTGAACTGAGTAATATAAGTAATTTCACTGGACATTTCCTCGAGCCTGTTTATGCCAGTTTTGCTGTGAGTAGTTTTCTGTGTCTATTGACATTTTTTAAAATTATATCTCTTTTCTACTGACTAGATTCTCAGTCCAGACTAGACAAAGAGTTCTGCTGCATTGTTTATAGCAACTTTCTGAAAGTTCAGACTTATCAGCATCAAAGAGGGACATAAAAGCTCCATGATATTTTTGTCAGGATAAAATCTCATAACTTTACTTTCCAATAAGCAGGGAAGCTAATGCTTTTTCTGCAAGTTCACCTATTCTTACTTGCCAGAAAGCTGCCTAGGTATAATGGAAAACAAAACACAGGTTGGATACCAACTTTTGTTTGATGCCGAACTGCTTTCTTATATTGAAGGCTTCAGATTTCCTTTCTGGTTATAAACTCAATCTCATGAAATTGTAACATCTTTAACCCTATTTAACATAACCAAAATCTTGAGAATATAAAAATTTTCATTACAAAGACCTGTATGTTGACATGACAGTTACCATGAACACTAACACAGTAAAAAAAAAAAAAAAAATTCCAGTGTCAGACTTCAGTGAACTAATACATAGGGTGTGTGTGTCTGTGTGTGTCAGACAACTATTTAACAGTCTATTATACAAATCATGTATGATCTTGAGTCTGGAAAGAGAAAAACTTCTCTCATTCATACCCAGAAAATTTCCATATTTGAACATTTTGGTCCTGTTTGCTATATGTGGAAGAATAAAAAACACAATGATAATAATAAGTTAATTATATTTATATCTCTATCAGTTATAAGATAGTTCCCCCATATACTATTTAATTTAATACTTGGAATAAGTAGCCTCTAAATGGTTGTTGTTGTTGTTCAGTCACAAAGTCATATCTGATTCTTTGCAACCCCCAAGAACTGTAGCACTTCAGACATCCCTACCCTTCACTATCTCCTGGAGTTTGCTCAAACTCATGTCCATTGAATCAGTGATGCCATTCAACCATCTCATCCTCTGTCACCACCTTCTCCTCTTGCCCTCAATCTTTCCCAGCATCAAGATCTTTTCCAATGAGTAGGCTCTTCACATGAGGTGGCCAAAGTACAGAAGCTTCAGCATCAGTCCTCCCAATGAATATTTAGGGTTGATTTCATTTCGGATTGACTCGTTTGATCTTCTTGCTGTTCAAGGGGCTCTCAAGAGTCTTCTCCAGCACCACAGTTTGAAAGCATCAGTTCTTCAGTGCTCATCCTTCTTTGTGGTCCAACTCTTATATCGGAAAAGTCATAGCATTGACTCTATGGACCTTTGTTGGCAAAGTGATGTCTGCTTTTTAATTCGCTGTCTAGGTTTGTCATAGCTTTTATGGCTGCAGTCATGATCCATGGTGATTTTGGAGCCCATGAAAAAGAAATCTGCCACCGTTTCCATTTTTTCTCCATCTATCACAAAATTTCAATAGATCTAAAAATCCTAAGAGAATGGGACAAAATCCAAGATTTCTTGTTTACACCCTATTCTTTTCCCCTCACATTGATTGCTTTTTCATCTAAACATTCCTTTTGACATTCTGCCTACCTGTTGAGGTTCAACTGGGTTGTCATCTCCAAATGGGATTCTCTAGTCTTCCCAACTGGAGGAAATTCTTCATATTCTCAACTCCTGCAACCTCACATATTTCTGTTGTTGTTCTTAACCTACAGAGTCTTTGTGTTGTCATTATTACTATAGTATCATAACTGCTCCAAGACAATGAGCTCCTTCAGTCCAGGGGGTATTTAATTTATTACCACTTACTAGTGGCAGGCATTCAGGAAAAGTGTGACTGAGTGAGTGAATGAATATATATGAATGAGTGACATTCCAAGAGTCTCTGCCATAAAGTAGTGTTGTGATTACTGACCTCGCCAAGGGTCTTTCCTCTTAGATCTGCAGATAAGCAGGGGAAATGGCTCAGATATAAGATGAGGCTGAGCTTTGAACACAGAGCATAGTCCATGGTGAACCATGGAGGACACACCAGTTTGGCCTGGTCTTCTCTTTACAATTTATTTTTTTTAATTTCTCTTTTCAAGTTAGTATTCCTTTTGAGCCACAATAACTCTGGAGCAATCAGCTAGAAGGCTTCCCAGGTGGCTCAGTGATAAATAATCTGCCTGCCAATGCAAGAGACACAGGTTTGATCCCTGGGTCAGGAAGATCCCTTGGAGAAGATCCATTCCAGTATTATTACCTGGGAAATCCCATGGACAGGGGAAACTGGTGAGCTACAGTCCATGAGTTCACAAGAGTCGGACAAGACCTAGTGGCTAAAAAACAACAACAATCAGCTAGAAATGCCCCACCTTTGTCTCTTGGTATCTAACAGCTCTCTTTTCATTGAGAGCAGTGCAGGGACTTTCCACCTTTTACCTTTTGCCCATGGAAGCAGATCTCTTAGCTGTTGGTAAGCCATTACCACACTGGTTTTCTTGTCATCCTCTCATTGTTTTGCCTCTTTTCACCTCTGTGTCTTCCTTGACCACTAGAGTCACTTTGGAGCATTTGGGGAAAATTCTTTTCAAAGAAAGTCACACTGGCTGTCTTAAAGGTCAGCCTGTAATGAAATCACTATAGAGATAGCATTGTATGTGCTGCTTTTCTTAATGGGCAACATGCTTAGAGTTGTTTTGACTAGGGCTCCCACAGCTTTTTCTCACCATGCAGCCTATGAGCCTGAAACCTACCAGTAGTATATTAGACTGCTAATCAAAGTGGAAATGAATTAGCAAGGTAGTTAAAAAACAATGCACCTTTCCAGAATATACAGCTTCAAATTTTAAGAGTAGCCGTGTATTTTGATGTATTCCTTTTGTAAAATAATTTAGCAACATGAATTATAAATTTATGTATGTTTAATACATTTTTTGACCTGGAAATTTCCTTCTGGTTGTCTAGTTAAAGGAAATAATTCATATAAATATGAATACAGTATACCAGGTATGGGATTGTACTCAGCAGTGTTAGAGAAACCATTATGACAGCTTAACAAAATAGGCATTTATTTTTTTCATGTAGTAAGAAGTAAGAAGACCAACACTCAGAGCTGCTGGGGCATCTCCATGATCCTGTTGCCAAAAGCTCAGCATCTCTGTACACTGTCAGTGAGTCAAATCTTGCAGACAGAGGTTTGGGTGAAGTAGAAAAGGATAGCTTTATTGCTTTGCCAGGCAAAGGGGGACACAGAGGGTTCCTGCTTTGAAAAACTATGTGTCTTAACCCTAGAGGATTTGATGAGGGGGTTTATAACAATGGTTCAAGGGTGGCGGTCTCTGACAGGATTATGGTGTATGCAGGATTTGCAATCCACTCCAGTACTCTTGCCTGGAAAATTCCATGGACTGAAGAGCTTGGTAGGCTATACAGTCCATAGGGTCACAAAGAGTCCAAACATGACTGAGTGGCTTCACTATTCACTATAATCTCATGTCAGGTGCTCAGTCTCCTCATCTTGATGAGCTTCTCTGCTCCCTTTGATTTTGCCTCTGATGGTTTCTTGGCTGCTCTTCCCTTGATTAGCACCAGTTGAATCTTCCCCTTGGAACTCAGGAAGGTCTTGGAGGGTACCTACAAAAAAATGGGTAAAAGAAGAGCATCTGTGCCTTAGCTCAGCTGGTAAAGAAATCCGTCTACAATGCAGGAGACCCCAGTTCATATTCCTGGGTCAGGAAGATTCCCTGGAGAAGGGATAGGCTTCCTACTCCAGTATTCTTTGCCTTCCCTGGTGTCTCAGACAGTAAAGAATCTGCCTGCAATGTGGGAGACCTGGGTTCGATCGCTGGGTTGAGAAGATCCCCTGGAAGAGAGCATGGCAACCCACTCCAGTATTCTTGCCTGGAGAATCCCCATGGACAGAGAAGCATGGCGGGATACAGTCTGTGAGGTCGTTAAGAGTCAGCACAGCAGAGCAACTCAGCGCAGCACAGCCCCACAGGCCCCATCTCAGTTTTAATATGATTGGATCATAGGCTTCTTAGATGGCGTTTCTCCTCACTGTCCCTTGTGGTTGTAGGATGGCAAGTTAATCTCATGTCATTGTTCCAGGTGAGAATAGATAAAGGACAAGATCCTAGAAATCTCTGATGGAGTTCTGTTTATTTCTCATTAGTTAGAACTATGTCTCCTCTAGCTGTAGGGAGATTGGGATAATTTCCCAGGTTTAGGTTTGATACATTGTCAGGTTAACCCAAATTGGGTTTTCTTAGTAAGGGAAATGGAGAGAATGGCTGTTAGTAAATAACTAATAATGCTTTCCATAGTAATCAATGTACTGAAGATAGTAAGTAAAATAGTAGAGGCATACTTAATATCCATTTGCAGATTAATGGATAAATAAAATGATCAAATGTGATGGAATATTCTGTAACTATATTAATTATAGTTAGGTCATGTAAACAGAAGCTGGTCTAGGTAGGAGGACTAGGAAATGTTTCATTACAGGGAATTAGAAGCTATACAATCTTTGGATGGCCAGAGGAGTGAATGTCAGGAAGACCCCTATCTTAGCTTGGATTCCTCACAAAGCAGAGCCTGTGATAAGGACTGTGAGCAGATAGTTTACTTGAGAAGTGAACCCAGGGATCAGCAGTTGGAGAGTAAGGGAAAGAAGAATAGCCAACCTAGGTAGGGTTGTGTTGTGGAGGTTGCATTATGATGGGTAGGAGCTTGATTCTGTCAGAACCTACTGAGATACAGGATACCTTCCAGAATTGTCTCCCCAAAGATTAGAAGGCATGGGGATTTGTCCACTGGATCCCAAGAATTGCCCCCCAGAGATACTGACTTCCTATATTTATAAGCTGCCCATGTGTATGTAAGCCAGCTAACCCTTGTGACTTCTGAAATGTTGGAGGAACAGAAATGGAGATGTGTATCCTGCACGTGAGGCAGGATGCTGCTAGCATGAAGTGAGTTAAAGCTTGTGTGGAACTGTGTAACCATGGCTGAAATCAGAGGTAAAGCCAAGAGGGTATGAACCATGGTACAGAGGCATCTGCTGCAACAATACCAGGAAATTTCACATAAAACAGTCCTAGGAGGGTAGTCCCCATAGAGGTGGTTCTCCGGGAGACACTCAGAAGCCTCTGGCAATGCCTTCCATCTCTCGTCTACCACTCTCCCACAGCTGCTACTGGGGAGGTAGCTTCTCTTTACCTTTATAATGTCATGCAAGTGCCTCTGATTGGTGGGATCTAATGGGAAACCTGATGGCCAGGGCCTCTGAGAAATGTAGTTTCCAGGCTTCATACCCCTCAGGTACAAAGGAGAGCTCAGAAGGGTGGTGTTTGTCCTGAATATCAGTGAATGACGTCTGGCCCAGCAGCTACTGATGAATTATGTATGAGGAGTTTACAAAACTGGTTTTAATCACTTCCTATTCTCTTCACTGATGAAGGAGGGATCCTGCACTAGTGGCTTGGGGATGGCCAGACATACAACAACACTGGGTAGATGAGATAAACAGCAGCTGATTAGTCACATGGACTCATAGCTGGAGGCTAAGGACAGGAGTGCCATGCAGGGCACATGGGACCTGTACTCAGAAACAGCATGAACATACAAAGGCTATGGGAAGCAGGCTTTGTAATATCAAGAGGCTAAGGAGCCTCTGATTCATGTGGAGGATGAGATTGGCTTGTCTGAAAAACTCCAGGTACTTGGAAAGAACTGAAACCTCCTACTCAGGGTTAAGCGGGACCTGTGCCTGGTATTTTTAACGAGAGTTGCTTGACTAGGAGACTTTGACGACTGGAGCAAAGAGGGAAGTGAACTAGCAGGCCATTCAACGCCTTCCTGGCTTTACCAGATGTCAAGGCAGACATATTAATGCACGTAAGCCTTATTCGTGGCCTTATACCACATAAATGGGCTTTCCAGGTGGCACTCTTGGCAAAAAAATCCTGCCTGCCAATGAAGGAGACGTAAGAGATGTAGGTTTGATCCCTGGGTCAGGAAGATCCCCTGGAGGAGGAAATGGTAACTCACTCTAGTATTCTTGGAAAATCCCATGGAGAGAGGAGCCTGGCAGGTCACAGTCCACAGGACCACAAAGAGTTGGACACATCTTACCCCCATGGTGTGCTACTGTCCATGGGGTCGCAAAGAGTCGGACACGACTGAGTGACTGAACTGAACTGAAGCAACTTAATATGAACCCACCACATTTATTTTTCAGTCACTCAGTTGTGTCTGACATTTTGCAACCCCATGGACTGCAGCACGTCATGGGGTCAGTCGTGTGCTCCACTCTCCCACAGAGTTTGCTCAAACTCATGTCATTGAGTTGATGATGCCATCCAACCATCTCATCCTCTGTTGCCTCCTTCTCCTCCTGCTCTCAGTCTTTCCCAGCCTCAGGATCTTTTCCAATGAGTCAGCTCTTTGCATCAGGTGGCCAAAGTATTAGAACTTCAGCTTCAGCATCAGTCCTTCCAGTGAATATTCAGGACTGATTTCCTTTAGGATTGATTTGTTTGATCTCCTTGCTGTCTGAGGGACTCTCAAGAATCTTCACCAGCATCAATTCTTTGGTGCTCAGCCTTCTTTTTGGTCTAACCCTTGCATCCATACATGACGACTGGAAAAACCATAGCTTTGACTATACGGACCTTTGTTGGCAAAGCAATGTGTTTCCTTTTTAATCTGCAGTCTAGGTTTGTCATAGCTTTTCTTCGAAGGAGCAAGTGTCTTTTAATTTCATGGCTGCAGTCACCGTTTGCAGTGATTTTGGAGCTCAAGAATATAAACTTTGTCACTGTTTCTGTTTTTTTTTCCCCATCTATTTGCCGTGAAGTGATGGGACTGGATGCTATGGTCTTAGTTTTTTGAATGTTGAGTTTTAAGACAGCTTTTTTACTTTCCTCTTACACCTTCCCTCAAGAGGCTCTTTAGTTCCTCTTGGCTTTCTGCTATTAGGGTGGTGTCTTCTGCATATCTGAGGTTATGGATATTTCTCTCAGCAGTCTTGCCTCTAGCTTATGATTCATTCAGCCCAGCATTTCACATGATGTACTCTGCATAGAAGTTAAATGAGTAGGGTGACAATATACAGCCTTGACATACTCCATTCCCAGTTTTGAATTAGTTCTTTGTTCCATGTCCAGTTCTAACTGTTGCTTCTTGACTTACATACAGGTTTCTCAGGAGGCAAATAAGCTGGTCTAGTATTCCCAGCTCTTCAAGAATTTTCCACAGTTTGTTGTGATCCACACAGTCAAAGGCTTTAGCATCATCAATGAAGCAGAAGTAGATGTTTTTCTGGAATTCTTTTGCTTTTTTTATGATCCAGTGGGTGTTGGCAGTTTGATCTCTGGTTCCTCTGCCCTTTCTAAATTCAGCTTGGACACCTGGAAGTTTTTAGTTCACGTACTGTTGAAGCCTAGCTTGAAGGATTTTGAGCATGACCTTGCTAGCATGTGAGATGAGTGCAGTTGTGCGGTAGTTTGATCATTCTTTGGCATTGCCCTTCTTTGGGATTAGAATGAAAACTGACCTTTCCCAGTCCTGGGGCCACTGCTGAGTTTTCCAAATTTGCTGGCATATTGAGTGCAGCACTTTCACAGTATTATCTGTTAGGATTTGTAATAGCTCTGCTGGAATTCCATCACCTCCACTAGTTTTGTTCATATTAATGCTACTATTTAAAATAGTAAGATTAAATGACTTTTATTTAATCATCTCATTTTGTAAGACAGCCCATTCTTCCCAGGATTTCCTCTGTGGCAAGCCCAAGAACCTCAAAAGGGTCAGACCTTTGTATAGTGTCCCCTAACAAAGGATATTGACAACCTGTGTATTAATGAAGATATTGGAAGATCCTTGAATGAGTAAAAATGATCCAATGAATAAACTCATGAACCAGAAAGCAAACTGAGCCAAGAGAAGGACCCAGAACTCATCACTGCCTTTGCTTCTGCAGATGCTGTCATTTGCCATCCAGTGGTCACTCTCACCTGTTGGGGTGCCCACAGGTTCAACACCATCTTGTCCCTGATGGGAGAGGAATGCAGTCTCTCCTTAAATCTGAAACCCAGTCTTCCTTGCCTCAACCCCTGCTGCCACAGCCTTTAGTGGTTGAAGGGAAAGTGGGAAGAATCTGAAAACCATGAGCCATCCTACCCAACCTGCCCTTATCTGAACCACCTCCCAGAGTCAGAATTCATAAATAACATGTGTAGTACATGCACAATAAAAGTATGCACTGCATACTTGTCTTTTGTTGCTTTTTCCTCCACACATCTGTAGGCTCTATAACTGTACTGTCCAATATAGTAGCCACTTATACTTAAAATTTATGTCCCCAGCTACACAAGTCACATTTTAAGCCACCAGCTACAGGTGGCTACTGTATTGGACACTACAGCTTATAGAACATTTCTGTCATCACAGAATATTCTGTGACAGTGCCACAGTTTTGTGTACAGTACAGTAATTTGTAGGATCTTTCGTGCATTTAATCAATATGCTGGATACCTACCATGTGCTCCACCCTATTCTACAAACTGAGGATACATCAATGGATAAGATAAGCAAAATTTCTGCTTTCCGGGGACTTATACTTCAACTTACAAAGCCTGCATCCAAATGTCAGTGTGTAGCAATAGCTTGAAGTAGGACCTCCCGGGGAAACAGATAGTTAATTGGTTTTTTTTGTTTTTTAATCTTGGCTCATCACCAGTCTGATTTCTTTGAGATGTAGCTCTCTGTTTTCTTCTACTTTTAGACCTCTGAATTTTAGACATCTGATTTGAGCTGATTTGCACGGCACAGATGGCTTACACATTTGATTTACCTTTAAGTGTTGGCTGCCACTGTTAAGTTTTTTAGATTCTAAGTGAGAGATTTATTTGAAAGTAGTCGTTCTAGGATTTAATTGTTTGAATCAATTCTGGCTGCCTGTGTTTAGAATTTTAATTCAGTGAAAGGTCTAGTTCTTACTGATGGTATGTAACTACAGCAGAGACAAAATATGGCAATCATTTTGTCAGTTTTCCTACCACAAAGCCCATGTTTTAATACACACACCTATACAGGGGTTACTCACAGAGTGTTAATAATACCAGCCTAAAAAGTTGAATAATGAAAATGGGTAGTATTTCTAAATTAGCCTTTAGAATTCAGACACTGCTGAATGCTCTCAACAAGAGCCATGAATGCCAACACCAACAATCTGGTTGAACTAATGAACTGTAAATGTTTTTCCCACTGATGAACTGATGACTTATAGTCTGTTACAGAAGAAAGAGACCTTGGAAATGAGTCTTTCTGCTCCAAATCCCTCTTTCCTCACTATTGCTTCTTTGAAGAGTAATAATTTGTCCAAGCAAGAGTTGAAGAGTAAAACTCAGCTATAGCATGATAAAGGCATCCAAAAATTCACCCATGCAAAGCAGAGCTTCTTAGACTTATGTTTGCATCCTGGAGGGTTTCTTAAAGCACAAACTGCTGAATGCCCTCCCCAGAGTTTCTGATTCAGGGAGTCTAGGGTACAGCCTGATAATTTGTATTTCTAACAACTTCTTGGATGCTGCTGGTGATCTGAGGTCCACGTTTTGAAAACCCCACTTTGTAAACCACATGATTATTCTCCTGTGGAGTTGATGAAATGATGAGTGCCTGTACAGCTAGCCTAGAGATCTGAGGATCCAGCTACATGATCAGCTCTATCCAGGTGTGGACCTCGGTTTGGCACCAGCTGGTCATGACCATCTCGTCCTGGGTAGACATGATGGGAGAAGTTCTGGGTCCTGGAACTTCCAGGACAGTGAGATGCCAGCTATCTCATGGAGTAAGCATTTATTTGTTGTTCAGATCTGGGAAGACTGAGCCTCAGAGGCCCAGCTTCTGGCTCTCTGCTTCCCAACCACTGCCTGCTGCTTCCCTGTCAGTCTGTTGCCTCCGTATTTCCTTCCCACCCCTAGAAGATGAAATCTTTGACTCAGGCCTACCTGAGAAGCTGGAGAGCCAGTTACGCTATATCAAAAACTTCATTGTTTAGGAATTCTAAAGCAGTCAGTCGTAGGTCTTCTGTTGTCTAATCATCCACACTCCTGCCTCACTGTCCTCCCTCTGCAGCTTTGAGCTTTTCCACCTTTACTAGTCAAAATGCTTCTTCATCTTGAAAGTTAGTGTAGAGTCCATCTCCAAACACCTTGTCTGGTGCTCTCCAGAAGACATCATTTTTCCTTCCTCTGAAAGGATAGGGATATTATTTTAGTCTCAAACAACCTTGTAGTGTAGGTGTGATACTTGTTTACAGATGAGACAAGAAGGATAACACATTTTCTACTTTGTAATAATTTGCTATAGTAAAATAACTTGTCTGATACAGCTGGTAGGGCAAAATCTGGCTGTAGAGTGATTTTTGGTATATTAATCTCTCATCACATATTAATTGTGAGTGTAGGCACACATTATTTCATCAACACCACAATAGTATAGCCATGTGGCTTACAAAGTGGGGTTCTCAAAATGTGGTCATAATTAATTTCTGACAAAACATGGTCCACTGGAGAGGGGAATGGCAAACCACTTCAGTATTCTTGCCTTGAGAACCCCATGAACAGTATGAAAAGGCAAAAAGAGATGACACTGGAAGATGAACTGCCCAGGTGGGTAGGTGCCCTATATGCTACTGGATATCAGTGGAGAAATAACTCCAGAAAGAATGAAGAGGCAGAGCCAAAGCAAAAACAACGCCCAGGTGTAGATGTGACTGGTGATGAAAGTATGGTCTGATGCTGTAAAGAACAACATTGCATAGGAACCTGGAATTCTAGGTCCATGAATTAAGGATAATTGGAAGTGGTCAAACAGGAGATGGCAAGAGTGAACGTCAACATTTTAGGAATCAGAGAACTAAAATGGACCGGAATGGGTGAATTTAATTAAGATGACCATTATATCTACGATGGTGGGCAAGAATCCCTTAGAAGAAAGTTAATAGCCCTCATAGTCAACAAGAGTCTGAAATGCAGTTCTTGGGTGCAATTTCAAAAACAAAAGAATAATCTCTATTTGTTTCCAAGGCAAACTATTCAATATCACAGTAATCCAAGTCTGTGCCCCAACCAGTAATGCCAAAGAAGCTGAAGTTGAATGTTCTGTGAAGACCTACAAGACCTTTTAGAACTAACACCAAAAAAAGATGTCATTTTCATCATAGGGACTGGAATGCAAAAGTAGGAAGTCAAGAGATACCTGGAGTAACAGGCAAATTTGGCTTTGGAGTAAAAAATGAAGCAGGGCGAAGGCTAACAGAGTTTTGTCAAGAGAACACACTGGTCATAGCAAACACCCTCTTCAAAAACACAAGAGAAGACTCTACACATGGACATCACCAGATGGTCAATACCGAAATCATATTGACTATATTCTTTGCAGCCAAATATGAAGCAACTCTGTACAGTCAGCAAAAACAAGACCGGGAATAGACTATGGCTCAGATCATGAACTTCTTATTGCCAAATTCAGACTTAAATTGAAGAAAGTAGGGAAAACCACTGGACCATTCATTCAGTTCATTTCAGTCGTTCAGCCGTGTCCAATTCTTTGCAACCCCATGGACTGCAGCACGCCAGGCCTGCGTGTCCATCACCAACTCCCGGAGCTTACTCAAACCCATGTCCATTGAGTTGGTGATGCCATCCAACCACCTCATCCTCTGTCGTCCCCTTCTCCTCCCACCTCCTCCTGCCTAGACCATTCAAGTATGACCTAAATCAAATCCCTTACAGTTATATAGTGGAAGTGACAAATAGATTCAAGGGATTAGATCTCTTAGACAGAGTGCCTGAATAACTATGGACAGAGGTTCGTGACATTGTATAGGAGGCAGTGATCAAGACCATCCCCAAGAAAAAGAAATGCAAAAAGGCAAAATGGTTGTCTGAGGAAGCCTTACAAATGGCTGAGAAAAGGAGAGAAGCTAAAGGCAAAGGAGAAAAGGAAACATATACCCATTTGAATGCAGAATTCCAAAGAATAGCACAGAAAGGTAAGAAAGCTTTCCTCAGTGATCAATGCAAAGAAAAAGAGGAAAACAGTAGAATGGGAAAGAAGAGATCTCCTCAAGAAAATTAGAGATACCAAGGGAACATTTCATGCAAAGATGAGTACAATAAAGGACAGAAATGGTATGGATCTAACAGAGGAGGTGACAAGAATATACAGAAGAACTATACAAAAAAGATCATCATGACCCAGATAACCACGATGGTGTGATCACTCACCTAGAGCCAGACATCCTGGAATGCGAAGTCAAGTGGGTGTTAGGAAGCATCACTATGAACAAAGTTAGTGGAGATTACGGAATTCTATCAGGGCTTTTTAAAATTTTAAAAGATGATACTATTAAAGTGCTGCACTCAATATTTCAGCAAACTTGGAAAACCCAGCAATGGCCACAGGACTGGAAAAGGTCAATCTTCATTCAGTTCCCAAGAAGAACAATAACTAAGAAATGTTCAAGCCACAAAACAATTGCATTCATCTCCCATGATTGTAAGTGATGCTCAAAATCCTGCATATTAAACCGTAAACTGCATTACATGAACTGAGAACTTCCAGATGTCCAAGCTAGGTTTAGAAAAGGCAGAGAACCCAGGATCAAATTGCCAACATTTGCTGGATCATAGAGAAAGCAAGGGAATTCTGGAAAAATATCTAGTGAAGTTTCATTGACTGTGTGCTTAAGCCTTTGACTGTGTGGATCATAACAAACTGTGGAAGACTCTTAAAGAGATAGGAATTCCAAACCATCTTACGTGTCTCCTGGGCAGCCTGTGTGCCAGTCAAAAAGCAACAGTTAGAGCCTTATATGAAACAGCTGATTGGTTTAGTACTGAGAAAGGAGTACAACAAAGCTATTTATTCTCACCCTGTTTATTTAACTTGTGCTCAGAGCACATCATGAGAAATGCCAGGCTGGATGAGTTACAAGATGGAATCAATATTGCCTAGAGAAATATCAATAACCTCAATATCAATAATGATATGCAGATGATACCATTCTAATGGCTAAAAGTGAAGAGGAACTAAAGAACCTCTTTTTGAGGATGAAGGAGAATGAAAAAGCTGGCTTAAAACACTAAGATCATGGCATCTGGCCCTATCATTTCATGGAAAATAGAAGGGGAGAAGGTGGAAGCAGTGACAGATTTCCTCTTCTTGGGCTCTCAAATCACTGTGCATGGTGACTGAAGTCATGAAATTAGAAAACGATTGCTTCTTGGCAGGAAAGCTATGACAAAACTAGACAGTATGTTAAAAAGCAAAGGCATCACTTTGCCAGCAAAGGTCTGTATAGTCAAGGCTATGGTCCTTCCAGTAGTCACCTACATTTATGAGAACTGGACCATAAAGAAGGCAGAGTACCAAAGAACTGATGCTTTTGAACTGTGGAGCTAGAGAAGACTCTTGAGAGTCCCTTGGACAGCAAGGAGTTCAAACCAGTCAATCTTAAAAGAAATCAACCCTGAATTCTTATTGGAAGGACTGATGCTGAAGCTGAAGCTCCAACACTGTGGCCATGTGATGCGAACAGCTGACTCATTGGAAAAGACCTTATGCTGGGAAAGATAGAAGGGAGAAGGAGAAGAGAGCAACAAAGGATGAGATGGCTGGATGGCATCACAGATGCAATGGACATGAACTTGGGCAAAGTCCAGGAAGTGGTGAGGGACAGGGAGGCCTGGCATGTGACATTCCATGGGGTTGGAAAAGAGTTGGACATGACTTGGCAACTGAACAGCAGCAAGGATCTCTGGTTCTCCCAGAAGCTTCTCACGGTCCCTGGGGAGTTTGCTTGATTGATCCCTTATGTTCCTTCGTAGTTCTAACGTGCAGTCAGGCTTAGAGCAGCTAGATTCAGTCTTGGTTTCCATCCCTGGCTTATCATGAGAGTCAGCTTGAGAGTCTTTTAAAATTTTGCCCCATCTAAGAACCTAGAATTAGAATTCCTGAGGGAAGCACATAGGAATTTATTTTAAAAATAGATTCTGACTATCAGCTTGTTTGGGAAACAGCAGTCTTTGTTCTTCTGGATATTTATTCTAGCCCTTGTGGTCATCAAAGCAAGACAGAATTATCAACACAGTTAAATGAGCTGTTTAGTATTTTAGGCCCTCACAAGTGAAATCAAATGTATTACTTAATTCATGCTTCCTAAAGCAAGGTGTAAAGTTGAGGAAAAAATTGAGGTGTAAAGTTCATCAGAAATGCTTGGGATACCATGGCTTCCCTGTGGACTGAGCTTGTCTGCACAGGCCTTACCTGTGACCTTGATCCGTACTCTTCAAGTGATGCCTTCCGCTTTTGGTATTGACCCATCCCACTCTTGCCCACATAATTTTTCATGTCATTATAATTTTTATTCCAACTGCATATTCAACAGACTGTATCCTGTGGAATCACTTGACATAAATTAAGTATTTTCAAAGATTAAACGAAACCACAAATTAAAATGTCTTCAAACGAGTTCAAGCATTAAAGAAGCCTTTATGTGGATGGAGGTGGGATGGGAGGAGCTAAGGTAGGGGAAGAGAGTTTGAGGTTAAAGGTTTACAAATTAAAAATATTGCCTCCCGTATCAGTAAACAAAGGATGGTGCAGCCATCAAGCCACTATAGCCTCCGAAGGTGAGCTTTGAAGGAGCTCAGGATAGAGACAAATGAGTTAGCTTGCCAGGCTACCAAGCCCTCAGCTACTGCAGCTGCCCCAGTGGTATGCCCTGAGGGGTCAAAGGATGGGAAAGTATGCTGGCCCCAGATAGCTGAGGTGCATATCAAAGGAATGATTTCAATGAGCTGAGACTCAATGTGTCTTCCCATTCATAGAGAAGCACTAAATCTCCTTAACCTGAGATATCTGGTTTTCTTTAATTAACAGTAATCTTTTGATGTACCTGCTATCTGCCCTTTGTTGCAAAAATCCTGACTCCTCCCTTACCTCTTTGAACAGTCCTTCAGAGCTATCTGAGAGGCTGCTTCCCAGGCTTGATGTCCTCAGAAAGTCTGCCAAATAAAATATAATTCTCAACTGTTTGGTCATACATTTTTTTTCAGCCAACAAGTCAAAATTAAAATTTAGCAGTTGTTATGATATTATGAACAATTTCACATGCTGAAATATACTGCCCATTCAAATTGTGCATCATGGGTTTAAATAGTCTTTCCACGTGTAAACATTCTGATAACAGTTTTGCCTGTTTCATAAGGCCTTGCCTCTCTTTCCATTATAAAAATGTGGTGCATCTTTCAGAAGAAATGCCTGCTACCCAGAAGAAATACACACTTTTTTAGATCCCCAAATTCAATATCTGAGAATGTTGCTCAGACACTGCAAAAGAGAAAAAGAAAAATGCTTGAGTTAACTGTGGATGGGAAATAATCTTTTTCATAAGCTGGTGCAGTCAAATGATAGAACAGGCTCCTTTAGTATTTGGCATTGCTACAGTATCATGTAATTCCTTGACTTTGGTATTCAGTCTTTAATATCAAAACTATAAAAAGGGCTGTGTAATAGGTATTTTTCACCTCACACAAGCACCTTTCTGTCTCCTCAAATGAGATAAGTGGTCTTAATACACTTTAATGCCAGAAGAAAAAGGTCTGTGTCATTCTAATATGCCTCAAACTTCTGGTCCTATTTTTATCCTGCTACTGATTTCAATGGCTGTGGACAGCAGAATACCCACCCACAACAGATGCAAATAAAGTCCAGCTGGTCTTGAGGAGTGTTCAGGCAGTCACCTCTCAGTCCTCCAAGCAGAATCCACATCTTATGGATCCACTTTTGTAGGCTTTTCCTTAGCAGATGAATAATTTTTGCCCTTTTGTTTTAAATTCTACTGAAATTAAATCTCAGTGGGCCTGACAAACTCCCAGTAGTTTCTTTTCTTTTTCAGAGGAGGAAATATGAAGGGGAGGAGAGGGAAGGAGCTCTACTGAAGGTGTTTTTCATCCTTTGAAGTTTATTGGGCCCCAGGGCTCCTGGAGGACAGAGCTTGAGTGGAAGGCAGAGCTGCATGTTCTCTCCCTCTTCCCAGCCCCCAGCAGTCACTGTGCAGGCTCTGCTGCAGGAGAACCCTTATAAGTCAGAAATCCCACAGCCTTGGTCCGTATGAATTCATTGCTAGTATTTTTAAATAGGGGGGTTCGTCTAAAATTTCTAACCTCTCGAAAATTTAGGGAAATTTTTTGAGAGGATTTTCAGTTTCTTTAAGGTAAAAGAAACAAAGAGCTATTTTTCCTGCTGACAAATGGCTGGAGACAAAAAAAAAACAAACAAACACTATTTTTTTTCTGCTTTCAAGTTCACCATAGTCCCCACTACTTCCTGTAAACTAAACTCCCAGACCTGAGGCAAAGCAGCAGTCACTGTAATCATGCTCACACTGTTGATCCCAGAGTAGGGTGAACTAGTTCTTGCACAAAAATGAGAAAATTTGGAAGAAAGAGTAGGAGGGCTGTAAGTTTCAGGAAAAGTGAGAGAGAATATTTCTTTATGGAAGTGAAGTATATTCCTGTGTTTAAAATGCAAAGTGTTTCTATCAAAAGAACTTTTTATTCTGAAAACACCATTATGACCCAGACCCAACCCTGTGGACGCATACACTTTTGGTGTAAGTGAACCTGAGGAACCATCACACTTGCCTTCCTGAGGTAACAGAGCAGCTCAGGCCCTGGGCTGACTTACTGAACATCAGTTCCCCCTATTTTCCTAGTTCTGTCTATCCCCATATGACTGGAAGCAGCATGTCTGTACACTAGTAGCTTGGCAGAAAAGAAGAGACACATACAATATATCAAGTACACAGTAAGTTCTTTACTTCACTGATTTCTCTCAGCAATCCTTTGATTTAGGTGTCAGCCCCATTTACAGATGGGAAAGCTGTGGCTCAGAGAAGTAAAGTAACTTGCCCAAGTTCATGTAACAAAGCTCCTCAGGGGCAGGCCTGCCTGACTCTTTCTCCAAAGCACGGTGGTTCTAATGTTCATCAAAAAATGTTCCCTGAATTCCTACTTAACACAAAAACGTTAGTGTTTATTGCGGATTGATAAGGAGCAGCCTGGCTTCCTAGGTGGCACAGTGATAAAGAACGTGCCTCTCAGTGCAGGAGATGCAAGAGATAAGTGTTTGATCTCTAGGTCAGAAAGATTTCCTGGAGTAGGAAATGGCAACCCACTCCAGTATTCTTGGCTGGGAAGTCCCATGGACAGAGGAGCCTGGCAGGCTACAGTCTATGGGGTCACAACGAGTCGGACACAACTGAGCAACCAAGCACACACAGCATAAGAAGCAGCCATGGCAAGAATAGTCATCAGGAGATTTGTCTAATGATCTTTTCTTAGATTTTAATGGCAGAATAGGTTTATATTTCTGAACAAAATAGAGAATGTAGTTCTATTTATGCAGCGCCCCCCCACCCCCCCAAAAAAAAAATTTTTGTCCTTTTTGCCTTTATTTTCAAGAAGCTCCAAGGGAGGTGTATGTCCCTATTGCATCTTATGGTAAAATGAATTGCCCCCCACTTCTCCCTGTAATTCTGGATCTCTCTTTCTGATGCCATTAATGTGCTTTGATTTGTTAGTATTTCTACTGTACAAGTTGTAGCTGATAGTAAACTTCCTCAGATCCTTTTTAAGGAAGACAAATGTATAAGTTCTAAAGAAGAATCTTAAAGTTCAACTTATCCCATATAACTAATTTCTAAAGTCAATTTAAACAAGATACTGGGTTTACAGAAGGGACTTTTTGGGGAATAGCCCAAAAGCTTTTGTTTTATGGCTTATGGGAAGAAAAATGAAGATGGTTGGTGAGCTCTGGCTTGATTTGTTATCCTGCCTTCTGCATGGGTTGTCTCAGTCTTTGCCACAAGCATATCAAGGACTATTCTTATACCTTACAAGAAATGCAAGGACCAGGGAAGTCAAGAATTCAGCTCAATGTCTCATAGCTGGTAGGTTTGATCTTGAATTAAGACTGATTTCTTGACAAAAACAAAAACAAAAAACAAAAACACTACCAGGCACATGGAAGACGTGAAATAAATTGTTAAATAGCTAAATCAAGGAGTGACCATAATTAATATGATTATTCCATGAGGACTTTTTAGAAAAAGAAAATCCCTCTTGTTCATCATATCTCTATTATAATTTTTATGATGAGAAATATAATGTCTAGAAAGGGCATGAATCTTAGATACCATATAAACTTCAGGGAGACTGGGGTTCATTCCCTGGGTCGGGAAGATCTCTTGGAGAAGTAAATGGCAACCCACTCCAGTGTCCTTGCCTGGAGCATCCCATGAATGAAGGAGCCTGGTAGGCTACAGTCCATGGGGTCGCAAAGAGTCGGACACAATTGAGCGACTTCACTTTCACTTTCAGCTACCTAATTTTAGAGTATTAGAAATCATGTGCAGAACAAAGTCATTATTTCTACCTATAAAAAGACTATGGCTTGGTGTCTGTGTCCCTACCTGTAAAATGGAGGAGGATGCTCCATTCCAAACTTCTTCACAGGCCTGTGATGTTAATTGATATGTCAATTCTGCTATTCCTTTTCCCCTCTCTCTTTCACAGAGGGCAAGTGTTAGCCATCAGCTTAATCAAATCTTCCTCTGTCTCAAAGAGATGGTGAGCTATTATCCTGTTTTATTCAAACTCTACTATTGGCATGGATTGTTCATCATATTCATCCTTTGCTCCACAAAGTATTTTAAAGCTGAACTCAAATACCATGAATTGATTTTCATTACTTGTAATAGTTATGTTCTATAAAGTTGTCATGAATACTCAATGAGTAAAGACTGAATCTGTGCTCCTAAGGGAAATATAGGGTTAGGTTCCTATTAGATCTGGTCACATTTTTGTCAACTGATCAATATATAGTCTTGTTTTATATGTGTTTCTGTCTAAAGATGCCTGTGTAATATGCATTGTACATTCATTAACTTTGAACTCACAGTCATAGCACTATAACTCATGCCTGAACAAAGCTTATCTAAGACATGCGTTTTCTCTGTAAAGCTCATTACAGTCTTCTTGCACTTAGGAACACTAAACAACACCTCAGCACTATGCTTGGGGCCATTTCGAAGAGAGATGTCAATAAAAAACACAAAATGCTAAAAAGCATGGCATTAAATTGCCTGTTGAAAGAACACTGTTCACAGTATCAGAGCTGAAACACAAAGACAAAGCATTGCCTCGCTCAGCCTTAGTTTGGAGCAGGTGTGTTGGCCGGTTCAGATTTTTGCCATTCTGCCCATGTATGCAGACTACTGCTAAAGCACCGTGAAGATTGATTTGGGGGGAAATTTAGGGACTTTAAATCTTTCCTTCTTATAAGTTGAACATTTGTATAGTTTTCAACTTATATTTTACTTAATTATAGTTTTTACTGAGTAATTTTTTATGTTTATCTTTTTCCTTATTGCTTCAAACTTTGCCTCAGAGTTAGCAAAGCTTCTCTACCCCCAAGTAATAGAAGAATTACTCATATTTCCTTCTAGTATTTGTCAAAGGCTTTTTCTGCATCTATTGAGATAATCATATGGTTTTTATCTTTCAATTTGTTAATGTGGTGTATTACATTGATTGATTTGTGGATTTTAAAGAATCCTTGCATTCCTGGGATAAAGCTCACTTGGTCATGATGTATGATCTTTTTAATATGTTGTTGGATTCTGTTTGCTAGAATTTTGTTAAGGATTTTTGCATCTATGTTCATCAGTGATATTGGCCTGTAGTTTTCTTTTTTTGTGGCATCCTTGTCTGGTTTTGGTATTAGGGTGATGGTGGCTTCATAGAATGAGTTTGGAAGTTTGCCTTCTTCTGCAATTTTCTGGAAGAGTTTGAGTAAGATAGGTGTTAGCTCTTCTCTAAATTTTTGGTAGACTTCAGCTGTGAAGCCATCTGGTCCTGGGCTTTTGTTTGCTGGAAGATTTCTGAATACAGTTTCGATTTCCGTGCTTGTGATGGGTCTGTTAAGATCTTCTATTTCTTCCTGGTTCAGTTTTGGAAAGTTATACTTTTCTAAAAATTTGTCCATTTCTTCCAAGTTGTCCATTTTATTGGCATAGAGCTGCTGGTAGTAGTCTCTTATGATCCTTTGTATTTCAGAGTTGTCTGTTGTGATCTCTCCATTTTCATTTCTAATTTTGTTGATTTGGCTCTTCTCCCTTTGTTTCTTGATGAGTCTGGCTAATGGCGTGTCAATTTTATTTACCTTTTCAAAAAACCAACTTTTAGCTTTGTTGATTTTTGCTATGGTCTCTTTTGTTTCTTTAGCATTTATTTCTGCCCTAATTTTTAAGATTTCTTTCCTTCTACTAACCCTGGGGTTCTTCATTTCTTCCTTCTCTAGTTGCTTTAGGTGTAAAGTTAGGTTATTTATTTGACTTTTTTCTTGTTTCTTGAGGTAAGCCTGTATTGCTATGAACCTTCCCCTTAGCACTGCTTTTACAGTGTCCCATAGGTTTTGGGTTGTTGTGTTTTCATTTTCATTCATTTCTATGCATATTTTGATTTCTTTTTTGATTTCTTCTATGATTTGTTGGTTATTCAGAAATGTGTTATTTAGCCTCCATATGTTGGAATTTTTAATAGTTTTTTTTCCTGTAATTGAGATCTAATCTTACTGCACTGTGGTC
This sequence comes from Cervus elaphus, assembly GCF_910594005.1. NCBI lineage: Eukaryota > Metazoa > Chordata > Mammalia > Artiodactyla > Cervidae > Cervus > Cervus elaphus. The sequence continues at coordinate 81,348,170 of NC_057833.1, forward strand.
AGAAAAGATGACTGGAATGATTTCAATTTTTTTGAATTTACCAAGGCTAGATTTATGGCCCAGGATGTGATCTATTCTGGAGAAGGTTCCGTGTGCACTTGAGAAAAAGGTGAAATTGATTGTTTTGGGGTGAAATGTCCTATAGATATCAATTAGGTCTAGCTGGACCATTGTGTCATTTAAAGTTTGTGTTTCCTTGTTAATTTTCTGTTTAGTTGATCTGTCCATAGGTGTGAGTGGGGTATTAAAGTCTCCCACTATTATTGTGTTATTGTTAATTTCCCCCTTCATTCTTGTTAGCATTTGCCTTACATATTGCAGTGCTCCTATGTTGGGTGCATATATATTTATAATTGTTATATCTTCTTCTTGGATTGATCCTTTGATCATTATGTGGTGTCCTTTGTCTCTTTTCACAGCCTTTATTTTGAAGTCTATTTTATCTGATATGAGTATTGCGACTCCTGCTTTCTTTTGGTCTCCGTTTGCATGGAATATTTTTTTCCAGTCCTTCACTTTCAGTCTGTATGTGTCCCTTGCTTTGAGGTGGGTCTCTTGTAGACAGCATATATAGGGGTCTTGCTTTTGTATCCATTCAGTCAGTCTTTGTCTTTTGGTTGGGGCATTCAACCCATTTATATTTAAGGTAATTATTGTTAAGAATGGTCCCGTTGCCATTTGCTTTGTTGTTTTGGGTTCACGTTCATACAACCTTTCTGTGTTTCCTGTCTAGAGAAGATCCTTTAGCATTTGTTGAAGAGCTGGTTTGGTGCTGAATTCTCTCAGCTTTTGCTTGTCTGTAAAGCTTTTAAATTCTCCTTCGCATCTGAATGAAATCCTTGCTGGGTACAGTAATCTGGGTTGTAGGTTATTCTCTTTCATAACTTTAAGTATGTCCTGCCAGCCCCTTCTGGCCTGAAGAGTTTCTATTGAAAGATCAGCTGTTATCCTTATGGGAATCCCCTTGTGTGTTATTTGTTGTTTCTCCCTTGCTGCTTTTAATATTTGTTCTTTGTGTTTTATCTTTGTTAATTTGACTAATATATGTCTTGGGGTGTTTTGCCTTGGGTTCATCCTGTTTGGGACTCTCTGGGTTTCTTGGACTTGGGTGGCTATTTCCTTCCCCATTTTAGGGAAGTTTTCAGCTATTATCTCTTCGAGTATCTTCTCACGGCCTTTCTTTTTGTCTTCTTCTTCTGGGACTCCTATGATTCGAATGTTGGGGCGTTTTACATTGTCCCAGAGGTTCCTGAGGTTGTCCTCATTTCTTTTAACTGTTTTTTCTTTTTTCCTCTCTGCTTCATTTATTTCCACCATTTTATCTTCTACCTCACTTATCCTATCTTCTGCCTCCATTATTCTACTCTTGGTTCCCTCCAGAGTGTTTTTGATCTCATTTATTGCATTATTCATTTTTAATTGACTCCTTTTTATTTCTTCTAGGTCCTTGTTAAACATTTCTTGCATCTTCTCAATCCTTGTCTCCAGGTTATTTATCTGTAACTCCATTTTGTCTTCAAGATTTTGGATCATTTTTATTATCATTATTTTAAATTCTTTTTCAGGTAGATTCCCTATCTCCTCCTCTTTTGTTTGACTTGGTGGGCATTTTTCATGTTCCTTTACCTGTTGGGTATTTCTCTGCCTTTTCATCTTATCTAGATTGCTGGGTTTGGGGTGGCCTTTTTGTATTCTGGTAGTCTGTGGTTCCTTTTTATTGTGGAGGTTTCTCCCAGTAGGTGGGGCTGGGTGTTTGGCTTGTTGAGGTTTGCTGGTTAGAGAAGCTTGTGTCAGTGTTCTGGTGGGTGGAGCTGGATTTCTTCTCTCTGGAGTGCAATGGAGTGTCCAGTAGTGAGTTTTGAGATGGGTCTATGGGTTTGGTGTGACTTTGGGCAGCCTGTATATTGACACTCAGGGCTATGTTCCTGCGTTGCTGGAGAATTTGCATGGTATGTCTTGCTCTGGAACTTCTTGGCTCTTGGGTGGTGGTTGGTTTCAGTGTAGGTATGGAGGCTTTTGGATGATCTCTTTAATGTTCCCTGTAGTCAGGAGTTCTCTGGTGTTCTCAGGTTTTGGGCTTAAGCCTCTTGCCTCTGGATTTCAGTCTTATTCTTTCAGTAGCCTCAAGACTTCTCCCTCCATACAGCACTGTTAATAAAACTTATAGGTTAATGGTGAAAGGATTCTCCACAGTGAGGGACACCCAGAGAGGTTCATAGAGTTACATGAAGAAGAGGAGAGGGAGGAAGGAGACAGAGGTGAGCAGGAGGAGAAAAAGGGGGATTCAAGAGAGGAGAGACAGATCTAGTTGTACTCTGTTCCGTAAGTGTTTTCCGCAGCCCAGAATACCCACAGAGATTTACAGAATTGGATTGAGAAGAGAAAGGGGAGGGAGGAAATAGAGGTGATCTGGGGGAGAAAAAAGAGAATCAAAAGGGGGAGAGAGTGATCAAACCAGTAATCGCACTCCTGAGTAAAAATGGGTACTGAAGGCTGGATTCTTAAATGTCCAAAATTGATATCAAATACTGAAAACCAAAGATTAAAAATCTAGGGTAGAGGTTAGACTCTTAAAAATACAATAGTAAAAAACCACAAAAACACAAAAAAATTTAAGAAATGTATATGGAGTTCACTTTAAAAATAGGGTCCTTTTTTTTTTGCCAGGTTATAGTGGCTTGTAAAAATGAAAATTAAGGAGTAATAGAGGACTTTAAAAGAAAAAGAAAAAGTAAAAAAAGAAAAAAAATTTTTAGTTAAAAAAAATAATAGTAGTAAAAATATATCTAGGAATTTCTCTGGAGCTGTTGCGGGCAGTGTGGGTTCGGTTCAGTTTCAGATAGCTCCTTGTTTGAGCTTACACTTCTCGCTATCTATAGGCCCCTTCTGGTGTAGTTGGTGTTACCTACAGGGATTTTAATCTGTTGCACCGGGTCACTTCTGAAGAGGTTCCCTTTGTTTATTTGGCTTCTGTTTGCAGGTATCTTCAGTGTCTAATTTCCACCCTGACACACGCGGGAGGAGGTGGTCTCTTGTTTAGATTCTCTTGTTCAGTCGTGCTGTGGGGAGGGAGGGGCGCTGCAGACAAATGTCACTGGCCTGTGTGCGGAGCACTCCCAGTGTTCCGGCCACACTGGGTTTGCCCCCGCTCGTGGCATGCGTGCCTTCCCTGTCCACACTGCTCAGGCTCCAGGCTGCTCTCCAGGGAGCAGGCCCTGAGTTGCGTGCACCTCCCAGGCCTAAGCCACTCAGGTTTTCGAGTATTCCACAAAAGCACAGACTCGGTTGGGCCTGCGTTTTGTGCCTTCCCCGGTCGGAGTAGCTCAGGCAGCCAGGAGCTTGACGAGCGCACTTTGCTCAGGTGCAGGGCGCCTTATCCCCTCCGCGGTCCCAGCCTCAGTTTCCGTGCTCGCCAGTCGGGTGTGCCTTGTGTCAGTTCTGGAGAGCTGGACTCTAGCTGTGACCCTCCCGGCAGATGTCGACCATCCAGAATCTCAGGAAGTCTTTGGTTAGAAGCTGGAAGCCTGTTTGCAGTTTGGTAGGGGGTGCCTCTCTAGGGCTGAGTTTGCCCCTTTCCCCTCCCCCCTGCCTCCTGCCTCCAGCGGGGGATGGGCCGGTCCACCCTTCTCTGGTATTCGCTCAGTCCTTCGTTCTGGGAACCGGCAGGTAGTGCCTAAGTTTAGGGCTTTTCCCAACTTAATTCTCTCTCTCATGCTATCCCACAGTTTAACTTGCTATCTCACATTAGCTCCCTCCGATTGCCCTCAGGGCATTCGGGCCTGGTCCTTACCCTAAGCAATGCCGCCCACTCCTCTCCATTCCGCCCTCACTTGCTGGGATGCGAGCGTCTGGGGTACTTTTCTGCGGGGAGTTGCTTTTAGGCATGTAATCTGTGGGTTTTATTTATTTTTCCTCCCAGTTAGGTTGCCCTCCGAGATTCGAAAACTTCCCCCAGACCTGCCAGTGAGAGGGTTTACTGGTGTTTGGAAACTTCCTCTATTAAGATCCCTTCCCGGGACGGGTCTCCATCCCTAACTCTGTTGTCTCTCTTTTTATCTTGTATATTTTGTTCTACCTCCTTTCGAAGACAATGGGCTGCTTTTCTGGGTGTCTGATGTCCTCTGCTAGTGATCAGAAGTTGTTTTGTGGAGTTTGCTCAGTGTTCAAATGTTCTTTCGATGAATTTATGGGAAAGAAAGTGGTCTCCCCGTCCTATTCCTCTGCCATCTTAGTTCCCTCCATCCTTCTTCTAGTATTTGTATTCTTTACTTTTTTTACAGTTAAAGGTCTGCCTTATTTGGAGTTTATGCTGGTATGTGATATTTGAAATGAGTACAGTTTTAACTTTATCCATATTGCTCTGCCATTATCTCAAAATTTTTATTTAAAAGCTCATCTTTTTGCTTGCTGATTTAATAATACTGTCCTTATTGCATCATAAATATCCATATATAATTTGGTATATTCATGTGCCAGTTTAAAATTATGTTAATTATAGAGGCTTTTGAGGATGTTTTAATGTCTAGTAGGCCTGACAGTCCCTCTCTCCCTGGCCGCATCTTCTTGGGATTTTTTTTTCCCCAGAATTTTCTTGGGTATTCTTTCTCATTTGTTGTCTGTGAACTTGTCTTTTCAAGTCAATTTACATATCAAATGCCAAGAGCTTTTCATTTGGTTCTGTATTACTTCTTCCCTGGGTACGTGGACATTTCTAAAGAGATTTCCCTCCCAAGTCAATAAAATTGACAGAACTGTTTCATTTAACCCAAAAGAAGAGGCAGGGTTCTATGAGGCTCGCACTTGTTAAGGAGTGATTCAGGTTACTTGCACCCTCTTATTTCCCCTGAGCTAATGATCAGCCAGGTCCCCACCTGTGTCACTGTCTCTGCATGTTTGGTCAAATGTTTTCATCTTTATCCTCTCATTTTTCTTTTCTTTAGCCTTTTGGCTATAAAACTCTGTTAGAATTTCACCCCGGAAATTAGCTGTCATCATTGGAGTTCCTAAATTATTCCCTGAGGGATAAGACACAATTAATGTTAATACGGTTAATGGTTAATATGATTAATACAATTAATATGGTTAAAAAGAGGCTTTTGATGGAATCTCACCATGCCTCTCCATCCAGCCAAAGGAGCTCAAGTGACCCAAGAGACTCAGCTGAGAAACCATCGTTAGAACTCTTAAGTGAGTTCAGTTAGGTCACAAAGTAAATATACAAACTCAATCATTTCCATATAGAAGCGATTTAGAAAATATAATGGAAATGGAAATTCCATCCCTGTGGCAAAAGTACATATAGGTGTAAAATGCCTAGGGATTAAGTCGACAAGGCTGCAGAACTTAAATGAAGGAAAAACATTACAAAACTCCACAGAAAGACCTAAAGATTAATTTTGAATAAATAGTAGGCCATATGGTGCTTGTAGTTAGAATAGCCCTGGGTAACCCTGAGGATCTCAAGTGTCCCATATTTATGTGCTCAGTTGTTTCTTTGATATTCGAATCACATGACTGTATTCCATCTCTCGTGACAAGTCTAATGGTTTCTTGAAAATCTCCAAGCATTTCCAGAGATGATTGAGGGGTTTATGTTCCTCTTGATCAACATCAACTACAAATACTTCTGTTCTCCTTTTACTTGATTATTCATTTATTCTTTCATTTATTTCTGTATTCACAGCACATTTGTTGCATGCTTACCAGCTCCTGAGCACTCTGAAGATGCCTGCCAATCATTGCTTATGGTCCTTGTGGCTCCTATCTCCATTTCCAGTCACTCTTGCCTAAAGACATAGTCTCTTTCATTGCCCAGCTGAGCATTGCTATCACAAGGCTGTTTTCTTTCTGAGGTTTGTGAGGGTCCTAGTGGTGGCTAAGTGTTGTGGGAGAGAGAAGGACAGATGTGGTGTCTAAGTACAAATAGCATAAAACAAGAAGCAATGAAAAATTAAATATTACACATATTAAAGTTTGTGGGGAATTTCTCACTCTATCCTTTATTCTTGTGTCTCACCTGCTGCTGTCTTTTGGAATTGCCTATTCTGCCTCACGGTATCTCCTGATTGTTATCTCCTCAGCCTCTCTGACTTCTAGACCATTCAATCCCTCTTTTCTAGCCTTTGGGAACTCAAACCTCCTCTTATATTATCAAAGTCAAAAGTTAAAGTTAGTCATACAGTCATGTAGCCTGCTTGGCTCCTCTGTCCATGGAATTCTCTAGGCAAGAGTACTGGAGTGGGTTGCCATTTCCTTCTCCAGGGGATCTTCCCAACCCAGGGATTGAACCTGGGTCTCCTGCATTGCAGGCAGATTCTTTACCAACTGAACCACTAGGGAAGCCCCCTCTTATATTATAATGGAGAGCAATTTAACTTTCTCTCCCTCTTACTCAGCTAGATCACACTGGGGGTAGGTTAGCCAAAGAAGTCATTGAGCTATTGTTCCCCCACCCTCTATCCCACCCCGCAAAACAAGAGCTCTTCTCTTCCTCTAAAAGGGATTCTTCTGATCTCCAGAGCTACAATCCTTAAAAAATTTAATTCCCTCAGCACACTTAGATTTTGATGAGATCAAGTCTCTCCCAGATTAATAAACAAATAGAAGATAATTTTGACTATAATCCTAATGATATTTTTTTCTGAAATTTAATAAAATTATCTTAAAGTTAATTTGGGGGAAGAACAACGTCCATCCATATGTGCTCATTCGTGTCCAACTCTTTGCAGCCCCATGGACTGGCACCCACCAGGCTCCTCTGTCCATGGAAGTCTCCAGGCAAGAATACTGGAGTGGGTTGCCATTTCCTACTCCAGGGGATCTTGTCGACCCAGGGATTGAACCTGGGTCTCTAAAAGGCACAGTAAGGCACAACTAGTTCTACTAAGAATTTGATTTAAACAACACATATTGTTTAGTGGGAGAATGAGCAGACAGAGAAGTAAAACATAACACAAAGTTCAGAAACAGATCTAAATGAAATAAAAAAAAATAGCAGAAGAAAATATAGGCAACTATTTATAACTTTTTATGTACTCCTTAATTAAGTAAGGAAGGCATTTCTAATCATGGTTTTGTGTGTATGTGTGTATGTGTATGCATCATTCTTACAAAAAAAATAAGAAAACAACAGCGTGCTTCACAACATGAATGAACCTTAAAAACACTATGCTAATTGAAAGAGCCAGGCACAAAAGGCCGTATATTCTATGTGAAAGGCACAGAATTGGCAATCCATAGCACAGTAGATTAGTGGTTGGCAGGGACTGGAAAGAGAGGATGTTAGGAAATAACTGCTAATAAACACGGGAATTTCTTTTTAGAGTGATGAAAATGTTCTGGAATTAGGTATTGGTGATGGTTGCATAACTTTTAATATGCTAGTAACCACTGAATTGTCTACTTTAAAGGCTGAATTTTATGATACATTAATTATATTTGAGAAAAAAATTAAAGATAGATCAGTTCTACTTGGGGTATTGTAAGGAAAAAAGAAAAAAAAAAACAGCATGCCAGTAGAGAATGGTTAAGGAATGTCTTTAAAAAATATTCAGTGACATTTGTTAAAGGTGGCAAGGCATACTTTATTCAGGATGATATGAATGGATGCAGGGACCATTGCAATGACATTTTATAGTAAGGGTGAGAGATTGGGCTCCACCCTGAATAAAGCACGGTCAAGTGGGAATAGATAGCCAAGGAGCAGAATGGGAGTCAGTGGATGGAAAATTACTAAGAGGAAGCACCAGAGTAAGGGGTTTGGCTAAACTGACCTAACAAGGTTATGCTGAAGGCAGGATGGTAGAGTAAATCTGATCAGATATTCAGGGTTTGGGGTGCTGGTTAAACTGATTTGGCAGGGTTCTTGCTAAAACGAGTGTTACCATATTCAGGTTTGGCTGCTCACCACTCAAAAGCCGATAATTCAAGAGGCAAGTGTCAGTAGAAAGCAAAGATGCTTTAATGAGAAAATCTGGCAACCTCTGGGAGGAGGTGGACTCATGTCCAGAGACCAACTCCAAGGATTCTGCACAGCCATGATAGTTTTTAAAGGGAAAAATGGAGAAAAGAATGTCAGAATCGTCAAGGCAGGATGTTGGGTTCTGCATTATCTCTACTGAGTGCAGACTGGCTGACTCTCTCTCCAGATAATACCTTGCCCCCTTGATCTGCCTACAGGATTCCTTAGGGGGCCATTGTGAGGTAGAGAGCTAACCATTCTTTAACTAGTTAACTCTTTACTCTTACTTCTTCTTATCTTGTAGAAGAATTCATAGGTTAGACAAGGCATGGTGTGCATTCAGGAGAGTGTAAGTCAGTAGTTAGGTTAAATTGCCTAATGATCTTATTCCTACATTAAGTTCTTTAAAGATTAAAGTGAGTGAAGTCACTCAGTTGTGTCCGACTCTTTGCGACCCCATGGACAGTAGCCTGCACCAGGCTTCTCTGTCCATGGGATTTTCTAGGCAAGAGTACTGGAGTAGGTTGCCATTTCCTTCTTCAGGGAATCTTCCCGACCCAGGGATCGAACCCAGGTCTCCCGCACTGTAGACAAATGCTTTACCATCTGAGCCACCAGGGAAGTCCTAAAGATTAAAAGGGGAGGAGAAATGGGCAAATAGGAAAGGGGCAAAAGAGCTGCCTTCACTTGGTTTTACAAGGAAGTGCACAGATAGGTCTACAGGAAAAGTTTCAGCACCTAACTAGAGAATCTTTGCCAAATGTGAATTTACAATTTTTTAAAAAACTAATAAACATGTAAAATGCAAAAGCAATGAGATGAAATATGTGCCTATTTACTTGGCAATGATGGTAAGAAAATACAAGTTTCCTTCATTAAGTAGGTTGTAATCTAATGGAGATTTTCATAATATAGTGTTGGTGAAGGGCATCTCAGCAATATATTTCAAGAGCCTTAGATTGTGTCCTAGTGATTCCATTTCTAGGAAATTATCTTGAAAAAAATACTGTGTGCCATTTAGAATAAAGTTGTAAAATGCAAATTCCCTGGTGGTCCAGTGCTTAGGACTCTACACTTTCACTGCTGAGAGCCTTGAGTTCAAACCCTGGTCAGAGAACTAATATCCCATAAGCCAAGAGGTGTGGCCAAAAGAAGAAAAAAAAATGTAGTAAAGTGTAATAACAACAGAGGAAGATGTTTCTACTGCTAGGGAGAAAAATTAGAATGTACAGCAAAATAGACCAATAGAAATGCACACAGGAAAAGCTGAAGAGATAGGTAATTTGTAGTTTCTTGTCCATTCTTAACTATATTTTGTTTAGCTACATTTTCCAGATATTCTACACTGGAGGTATCTTTTGTAATCAGAAAATAATAGAAAAATTGTTTAATATAATGCAATTTGAAATTGGTGAAGCTTTTGGGGGAGTGTTTTGTTTGGCGAACAGGATTGCAGAAATGAGATTACAAGTTCCTTGTTTCTCCTGTTTCAAAACTAGAGATGCAGGGAAGATGTTTTGTAAGTCTTCAAAATCCCAAGGCCAGATTCTCACCCTCTAGTTGCCCATATGAGTGATGTGTAGTTTCAAAATCTAACTGATTAATTGATAGTTTTATTACATAGATAGTACTGTGGTATATTTGCTCCAAGAACTTTTATCTTCAAATAAGGTATTTTGGGCTTTAACACCAGGATCATATTGAGTGGAGTTCTTTCTGATTACTGACTTGAATTCTGTCTCCCAGATGTAATGATTTTCTTCTCCCAATTTCCTAGACAGAATCATGAATAAACTGGAGGACAAGCAGGACCAGATGATACCATGAAGAGAAGTTTACAGGCCCTCTATTGCCAACTGTTAAGTAAGTTGATGTCACTTTTCTTCTGGCCTAGAATAGACCAATGTTATTATTTCACTGGTGCCAGAAGCTTACACACCTTCTGGAGGAAGACCAGTGTTTGGCTGGTGAAAGAGAACAGTACATTTTCCCTCTGCTTCATTTAGGTACTTGAGTATCAAGCATCAAGTCATTCTGTTGCCTCAGGCATCAGTTACTGTACATAATTATTGTAGACTTTTATATGATTATTCTAAATTGGCGTGTTAAAGCATAGTCAATTGAAAATGAGTATCAAAAGCATTAATACTCTTGGTTATGTGGCGGAATTTAAAGGGGTTCTGGTATGATCCACTCTGGACTCTTCATGAAGAGGGAATGGTAGGCTGTAGGATTTAGTCACAGGGAACCTATTACCATTCAGTGACTGTACAGCCTGTACTTGGAATAGTTTTGCATAGTTCCATGTGTTCTTGAACAATGAGTGGTGAAATGTAGTTTGTTTAGGTTTAGTGGTAGAATGGCGAATGTTGGATCATGATTTTCTTGGCACAATGCTCATGCGTTTTGTGGATTGTACCATAAAGTGCCAGTTGTCACATAGGGACTGTGTAATCTTTGGGACTGGATTGTTACTGAATGAATGTAAAATCTAACACCAGTTGGTGGGTTTGATGTTCAGATTGACACATGTGGGACAACAGACATTACCCACTCCAGGTCAAACCAAAGCCATTGAGTTGGGAAAACTTGAAATTCATTGTGCTTATCTGTTTCTTGCTGAGGTAAATAGAGGACCTATCTTTCCTAGGCTGAGTGCTCCTTGTTAACTTTTGCCAAGAAAATAGCATGAAAAGAGACTGGGATGCAAATCACCAGTCAGCCCTTAGAATTTAGCAGTTCAGGTTATGTTGTGTCCCCAGTGCAAAGCACTTAATCTACAGACAGCATTCTTACTGGGTGTTTTAACTGACTCAGTTTTGCTATTAAATTCTAATCCCTGAAACACAGATCACGTCAGCCTGATTTCATCCTGGTGGAACGTCACCGAGAGGTATAGGGACTCTCTCATGTTTTTTCTCCATATATTTTATAGGGTTTGTTGCTTTTTTTTTTTAATGATAAGCTTGCTTATTAGAGAAAGGGCTTTATGGATTGAATTAGCAGTGTCATAAAGGAATGATTAATTCTGCCTTGATGAGAGAGGGAACATTTGAAAGATAAATAGGATTACACACACACTCAAGAAGGTGAGGCAGTTTTTTTATACACAAAAGAAACCAGAAATTAAAAAGAACAGGATTGATTTAGAAGGCAGCAGAAAGTTTGTTGGATTCACCTATGCTGATTGTATGCCCCAAAGTTTGCGTAGTATTATAAGGTCATGATTATACAGTGGAGGTGATAAACAGATTCAAGGGATTAGACCTGGTAGATAGAATGCCTCAAGAACTAAACAGAGGTTCATAACACTGTATAGGAGGCAGTGACCAAAACCATTCCAGAGGGAAAAAAAAATGCAAGAAGGCAAAGTGGTGTCTAAAGAGGCTTTACAACTGCCTGAGGAAAGAAGAGACGTGAAAGGTAAAGGAGAAAGGCAAAGACATGCACAACTGAATGCAGATTCCAGAGAATAGCAAGGAGAGATAAGAAGGCCTTCTTAAATGAACAATACCAAGAAGTAGAGGAAATCAGTAGAATGGGAAAGACTAGAGATCTATTCAAGAAAATTGGAGATATCCAGGGAACATTTCATGCAAGAATGGGCATGACAAAGAGCAGAACCAATAAGGACCTTGCAGAAGAGATTAAGAAGATGTGGCAAGAATACACAGAAGACCTATACAAAAAAATGACTTAATGACCTGGATAACCATGACTTACCTTCCATGTACCTCATATATAAAATGGGACATGATCACCCACTACGTGAGATGGTATTCAGTGAGGTAATATGGCATATAGAAGACCTAAAATAAATGCCTGTTCCCTTATTGGGCCATCCTGTCTGCATGAAAAGGATACAGCCTCCCTAGGAGCTCTACTGTTAACTAACATTTGCATGGGGCTTTTTGGTTCACAAAAATGTTTACAGGATTTAATCCTTACAAACCTTATATGGCAAGTGGAACTTTGATCTCATTCTACAGAAGAGAGAGTTGATGTGATCAAGACTGCCTTTCCCAGGTCATGTCGCAATTTTTTTTTGAAAAAGTAACAATGAAAAGTAAGGAACATCATCACAAACATTTAAGAATGTGACATTACTGGGGAGGCGCTGAGTTCTGAAGTGACAGATTTGGTCTTTGCCTGGGTGCTGTGTCCTGGAAATTTACTTCATTTTTAAGAAGACCAAGACAATCCTTTTGAGCTTATGAAGGTAAGTTTTTATATACCAATATCTATTCAAATCAAAGTCGTTTGGATACTTACTCAAAGTTAAGGAGTAATGATGTTTAGTAAGTTAAGCATTTGCTCTATACACAGGAATCTGTATTTCTTAAATCATACTCTGTATTATTGGCACATCTTGCTTATTGCATCCTCTGAATATACTGAACTGTGCAACCATACAAAAAATAATCCTTTGCCCAACCCAGAGAACTGTCCACAGGGCCTTATTACTCAGATGGTGGAAGATAAAGAGAATTCCTGTAGTAGATTTGGGTTCCTAATGTGTAGAATTTAAAAGGTAAGAAGTATCAACTTTTCCACCCTCTACCTGGACCATGGAGACTGCATCTGTCTCAGACTCAAATTATGCACACAGACACACACACACCCCAAAATCCATATTCCTCAATGCTCTAGGCTCTTTGAGGCATAATGAGAAGCTGCTTGAGAACAGAGTTCATTTCTGTTGGGATGACCTGCCTCTCATCTGATCTCTGCAACTGGGCATAAAGCCCTAAATTTACTTTACAGTGAACAAAGTGTCTTTTGTGTTTTTTCAGTGCTAACTAGCTATTTTTGCCAACCAGCTACCCAGTGACTTTATTCACTTCTTAATAATCATGTAACAATCCCTCTAATCACTTCTTAAACTAAAAATATCCAGATAGTAATATCTTCCACAGGGAGTTAACATTCTCCCTCTCTTTTCCCTTTTATCCCATAGTATACCCAGAGCCCTACCATGGTACCTACTAGGCCGGTTGCTCTAATGTGATCTGTGTTCTGAAGCTTTCCTGTGCTCATTAAGAAAGAAAACAATCTGACTAAATTAACTAATGCCAAGGTGTGCTTCATTGTCTAAGGAGAGTTGGGAGCTTTTCTGTAACCTTCAGGGATTATTTGCATTAATAAAAAATTAATTTTACTTTCTTAAGGCAAATACTATGTCAGTGTTGTGGTTTTTTTTTTAATATTTATTTATTTTTGGCTGCACTGGGTCTTTGTTGCTGTGTGAGGGCTTTCTCTAGTTGTGGTGAGTAGAGGCTACTCTCAAGTTGCAGAACATGGGCTCTAGGGCATGTGGGCTTCAATAATTGTGGCTCACAGGCTTAGTTGTTCTGTGGCATGTGGAATCTGCCCAGAGCAGGGATTGAACCCAAGTTCCCAACATTGGCAGGTGGATTCTTAACCATGGGACCACCAGGGAAATCCTCAGTGTCGTTTTAAACCATACTGAGTATAGCAGTTTAAACAGGTAAGTTTGCCAGGGCCTGTCCATTTATTTGGATCTCTTTGAGTCAACGGTCTTGAATTTTCACATTATTTCTCTTTCTGGCTTATCCGATCTTGCCTCTTTGGCCAACTAAAAGCAGAAATGATCTGCTTGTGCCTTATCACCACCATTCTTCTGGATTTCCAGTGCTGAATACCTGAAGTTATGCATTTGGATATCAGTTCCCACAGACTCTTAACTTGTGAATCCATTTCTCTGTATCGTTGTCTCTGCTTAAAGAAGGGCTTCCTATGGTCTTACCTGAGCCCTTTTAATAGTCTCCCTTCCTGCTGCCCTTATCTAAGGCCTCCTGCTTCTAATCCACCCTCACATTGCCACCAAACAGCAGCGTGTCCACGCTGATGATCTTTCGATGGCTTTGCATTACCAGTAACAGCAGTCCTCATAGTGTGGTCCAGGAAGCTCTAGGGACCCCTGAGACCTTTCCAGGAAGTTTGTGAGGCCCTCCTTTTCCAACAATATTGTCCCTATGAAGCCAGATTTTCTTTATATTCTTCAGCTATACTGCAACAGATTAAATGCAGAAGCCGATGTGAGAGCCAGCTAGCTGTCTTTCATAAGCCAGACCTTAAGGAGATTTACAAAAATGTAAAACAATGGCACCCTTCTCATAATATTTTTGTTTTAGAAAGTATGGTTGTATTTTATTTAAAATGTTATATATTAATGTGTAGTGAGTTTATTGTTATTTTAATGGGTGAATATTTTTTGTTTCTCAGTTATAATAGCTGGTAAAGAATCTGCCTACAATGCAGGAGACCCCGGTTCAATTCCTGAGTCAGGAAGACCCCCTGGAGAAGGGATAGGCTACCCACTCCAGTATTCATGGGCTTCCCTGGTGGCTCAGATGGTAAAGAATCCACCTGCAATGTGGGAGACCTGGGTTTGATCCTTGGGTTGGGAAGATCCGCTGGAAGAGGGCATGGCAACCCACTCCAGTATTCTTGCCTGGAGAATCCCGGTGAACAAAGGAGCCTGGCAGGCTATAGTCCATGGGGTCACAAAGAGTCAGACATGACTGAGCAACTAAGCACAGAACAGTACATAGTAAATATTAGTAGATATAACCCATATAAACAAAGGCTCTCTTTTAAGAGTATAAAGAGGTCATGAGACCAAAATGTTTGAGGATCATGAGGGATTAAGCCTAAATTTCTTAGGTTAGCACTGCAGACTGGTTAGTACTCTGGTCCCAGATTGCCTTCTTCTTCCACGTCATCTCTCACTGATTCTCTCCATGTACATGGGTGCATGCACATGCACACATGTGTGTGTGCACACATGCACACGCACACACACACACACACACACACACATATGCAGGCACGCACGCACACACACTACTCCACCCAGGGGCATCCACAGTGTGCTGACATTTCATCCTTCACAAAGCACAGTTACCCCTCAGGATCTGAGGGGGAGTTGGTTCCGGGCCCCCCTGTGGATCCCATTTCCATAGGTGTTTGGGTTCCTTACAGTCAGTCTGTGCATACTTAGAGTGGGGTAAGAGTGTATTTATTTAAAAAAAAAAAACTCTGTGTATAAACAGACCCATGCAGTTCACACCTGTGTTTTTGGAGGATCAGCTTGTATTCACCTTTCCGTGTGCATATGCTTGTTTGCTTGTCTTCCAGTTCTTCAGTGTGGGGACTCCATTCATTCCCCTATCTCCAGTCTAATCTAGAGCTTGACTCATAATGGGGCTTAATATATGTTTAATGTAATTACCACATTTCTGCAAATCTAGAATGTCAAGGATGTCATTAATTGTAAAATGCACTGTTACTTTAATGAACCACTGAGAAAGAATTAATCCTTAACTGTACAACTATCACAAGCCATCAATTATACATTACAGTACAGAAGCACATGTATGGATAAAATACAGAATTATTAGAGTAGATTGTGGCTAACTGGGCAACATGTCCCTGGGTTTCTGCCACTAAATTCTCCTCTAGGACCAAGTCTCAGCAAACCAATCTGTATTCTAGCTCCCACCCTAAGTCAGCCCCATGTTTCAAATGAATTTCCTTTGGAAGCTAGAAAAAGATCCAAGTAAGTGGGCTATCCCTAACTGACTTTGGTGAGTGTATGCAGTCATCATGGTATGTTTTTCTAAGAAGTAAGAAGAGGTTGAGGTCCTTTAATGGACCAGAACCTGGTGGTCTGGAGTTGATGATAAGAAAGTGAAAGAGAAAGAAGTTAATATTCCCTGGGTTATGCAGAGAACCAATAAAGCCCTAGGACAGGGCTTGTACTGCTCACAGAGGCACAGGGCACCCTCTTGAAGAGAGAGGTCTTGAAAGCCCAGGCAGGAGAGTGAGCTCGACAGATTTCCGCATTCCAGAGAATTAGCCAGAGGGAGAGGGAGAGAGAGAGAGAGACAGGGACCCAAGTTTCTGGTGGAGCAAGGGTGCTTTAATGATCTTTCTGTGAGTATATATAGGCTATTGTATAAGGAATTTCTTTCGACAATGATAAAGATCAGAAAACCAAATGTACAGCAACCATTATTAAGGGAACAAGGGATTAACAATTGTCATAAGGTCAGGAGACAATCCATATCTCAGGAAAGAGGATTGAGACTAAGCAGTTTTGTCATAAGGAGAATGTTTACTGAAGGAGATTCATGCATGTGTTTCATCCTATGACCTCAGTCCTGGGAGCGGCGTGCTGTTCCACTTGTTCCTATTGCCAGGAACTGATAAGGAACAGAGGATTTGTCAGAAACAGCATGCAGGAATCCTCCTGTTAAACATTCCCTGACAATTCCCCCTTATTTATTTATTATATTTGTAAAAAGGGTCCTGACCATTTGAGTTTGTTTAGTTTTAACAATTTTTGCATAAAGACAATGGTAAACAACAAATATAATTGTCAAGACAGTCACCAAAGTTCCAGACCTGATGCTGTAACACTCTGAAACCATCCGAGTGGGTCTAGCCCAGATAATTGATCAGCTAGTTGTTCAGCTAAAGTTTCCAAATTAGTGGAAGAGGGCAGATTTTTAGAAAAGGTTTCAAAGATTTCTTTTTGTAATAATTGTACAGAGAGGCATTATCATGTATGTTTTGTTTTGTTTTTTTTGTCAAATGTTTTATTGAGTGTAGACATCTGGAGTACTGTAAAACATGCATTATCTGTAGATTCAAAAGGAGCAAGCCACATTGTCCTCTCTGTCAAATGTGTCAGGCTTGGCATACATGATGGAGATTAATGAAGTATCATGAGAGTAATATGGTTCCTGAAAAGCTTCTACAATTTGGAGTAGGGTCTTAATCACGGGAAAAGCAAAGCTGTTCACGTTTAGTGAACTTGCAGCTCATTGGAGGTACACAGTATTTTAATTTTAAAATGAATAAAAATAATTGTTTGTGGAAGAGTCCCATCACCCCAACTTTACCTGCCCTTTCAGTTTTCAGAAATTTTAATTGAAAAAGAAAAGTATATGCCGTTTGGAAGTTGTACATTTATCTGAGCAATAATTAAAATTTATTTCTTCTTCGGTTGCTGAGGTGTATTAAATTTGAAGAAGATAATATCTCCATCTTCAACAATATAATTTCTGCCTTGTTGTCTGTACTTTGCAGCAGCCTTGACTGCATTTTCAGAACCTTCCTCTTTAAAATCTTCATATTTCATTACTTCAGCCATAATGAATCCTTTTTCAAAAATCTGTGTGAATCTTTCCTTCAGCTTGAGGAGCCTTCGTCCCTTTCCTGATGGTCCATGCACGCACTTCATCTGGGCCTGCAGTGAAAAAGTATTCTAGTTGGAGTGCTGCAAACCCAGCCTTAATGATCTTTGGCAAAGCGCTTTGTGTCATGTTCGCTTCCAGATACTTCTGTCTCTCCTCAGCACTCAATTCTTGCAACCTGAGTTCCAAGGCCCCACTAAAAGGAATAACCAAGGCACCTGGGTCATACTTGTCCACCCACTCTTTAATTTTTATCAACCATTTGTTTTTCTTTCTAATGTAGTCTTTTTCGGAAAGATTAACCAAGTAGACCATTGGTTTTGAAATCAGAAATAAGTGTTTATTCAGTACTTCAATCTCTTTGTCATTCCAATCATGATAGAATCGAACAGGTTTCTTTTGATCTATAACCCAGGATTTGACTTTGCACATTATGTCATATTCAGGTTTTAGTTTTTTATCTCCTCCTCTCACAGCCACTTTCTCTAGTTTATCTATAATGGGCCCAATCATTTCCTCATCTTTAAGCTGAAGCTCTTCATGTATTATTTCTATATCTCGAACAGGATCTACACTTCCTTCAACATGTGTGATATCATCATCTTCAAAAGCACGTGTTAAATGAAAGATTCCATCACAGGCACTAATATGGGATAAAAAGGCATTTCCCAGGCCTTGCCCATTGTGAGCTCCTTTCACAAGGCCAGCAATATCCACTACATTTAGAAAAGCAGGAATTTTGCTTGCTGGTTTGTGGTACTGGCAAAGAAAGTCAAATCTTTCATCAGGCACAGGTACTGTGCTCTCATTTGGATCAATAGTGCAGAATGGGAAGTTTTCTGCTGAAGCTTGACTATTGGTTAGTACATTGAAGAAGGTAGATTTCCCAACATTTGGTAATCCAACAATACCAATTTTCAAGGAGGTTCCAAATCTTCCAATGATTGGGGGTGGTTTAATTCCATCACCTCCCTTTTTGGGGGGCATCGTGCTCGCGGCGCGTGATGACACGGGGTCCCAGCAGCAGCGGGAGATGGGTCCTGCCGGCAATGGGAGGCGGAGAGGAAGTATCGTGTATGTTTTGTAAATGAAATTTGATTTGTTCCCAGTTGTAGGCACTATGATTGAATTGAACAGGAGTAACACAAAATGGAGTAGAATTCCAATCACATTTTAGTATCACTTGTTTTTGTACATCTGTTCATTGATCTCCAACCCATTTGATGGCTGTTTTTGGTTCTCTATTTCATCTTGAATATCCTCATCTATCTGAGCCTTAGTGGCCCACATAGTATGAGCATCTTTAGTCCAATTTTGGATAAAATTATGTGTTTGAATTGAGGTTTGTAAAGCAACGTCAGCAATGGCAGCAATGGTGCAAATAGCTATTAATCCCAAAATACCAAGAATCAGCCATCCAGTGAGTGGTTTAGATCACCAGGGCAGTTTAGTAAGTAACCGGGAAGCAAGTCCAGCCATGGGACCTTCTTCCCAGGGCCTCTGGAGATTTATTGGTAACCACAGAGTACGTCAAGATGGAAGAATCAAAAGGGATTCATTTCTTAAGGAAACAGAAGAGTTAAGACAAGTATATAATTTGCAATTTATACAAGTTACAGAACGTAAAGTCTTATTGAATTGTAAACTCCCTATCGCTATAACAAAAGGAAGGGGAACACAAGCTTGTATGAAATATGATTGATTATAACGAAAGAAAGAGTTACTGTGACTACGACTGGTCCTTGTGAAATGTCTAGTCCAAGTCCCAAGTTCTTTGGTGCTCACAGCAAGTTTCCAGGTGTCCCATTGTTCAGGCCCAATCTGTTTACTGAGGACAATTTGAAGACGAGGGAGGGCCATTCCACTGTCAAGCCACCCAAGAAGTCCTTTGTCATGGTAATGCTCCATTGTAGTGTTAGTAACCTTCCATGCTACTTGAGTAGCATAGTCACACACAGTGCTGTTAATATCATCTGAGCAGTTAGATGACCACATACAATGGGGTCCCCAATGGACAATTGTATGATTAGCCAGTAATTTTCCTGATTTGGCTTGACATTTGTCCCAAGGAACAGGAGTATAAAGTTCTTGTAAGTAAACGCTTTGCATAATGTTCTTTGTTCTTTGCCTTACTCTTTCCCTAAAGTTTCAGTAGTATAAACATGGTTCACAGACAAAGATAGGGCAGTAAACAATCCAAGCAATGTCCAAAAGTCCTCTTTTGGAGTCAGGGTGAAAGCCCAAGTTTGTCGGCTAACGTTTATGCATAATTCTGTTGGGCCCATGCACAAAGGAAGGACTTCATAACCTAGAGAAATATTAGTTAGTTTCCCTTCTTCTTCAGGGTGTGAGGGCCCTTTAATGATTCATGGAGAAGGCATATGTATGGAGTCATTGGTTGATAGGATTGGTCCTTTCTCTGTCCATTCTACAACCTGTAGTAAAGGGGGGGTTGGGTATGTAAGCCCAGTATGTATAATTAGTTAGTTCAGCTTGAGCAGGAGTGGGGAGCAGAAGCAAACAAGCAAAGTAAGCATGGCAACAAAAATATTTTCAGGACTTCGAGGCATTCCCTGTTGAGAAACCAGATTTTCAGCTTGAATAGTAAGGGTTTTAATTCGTCCCCAAGAGGGGAGATCATAAGGTTGATGCCGCTGAGGGCGGTGCTTCCTGGAGATCTTTAGAGCTGCCATGGCCCTTATTGGAGTTTCTTCCTCCTGGGCTTTTTGTTGTTTTGTCTCTACTTTGAATGCCGGGGGCCCCCTTGGGTTGAATGTTCCGAAGAGGAAGCCATGTGAGTTCATTGGATCCATCTGGAGAAATACAAGCATACCCCTTTCCCTGTAAGATTAATTTCCCAGATTTCCATTGTTTAGTTAAGCTCTCTTGGTACCAAATGGGCAGAGGAAGAGAAGTGTCCTTCAGTTCCTCGAAATGTTTTTCTGCTCTTGTGAAGATATCTCCTTGTGGTAAGTTTAAAAAAATTTAAAACAAATAAAGCTATATTAACAATAGTTATAGGTTTAGAGAATATCTTATGTTGGAATTTAGTAAAGTCTGCTTTAGATAGTAGTGTTCCTGTGTATTCCCCCTTTTTAAATTTTTTTATTTGTAATTTTAGTGTGTGATGTGCTTGTTCGACTTTGTCTTATGTCTGTGGATTATAAGGAATACCTGTGATATGTTTAATAGAAAATGATTGTAAAAATTGTTTGAAATATCTTGAAGTGTAGGCAGGGCCATTGTCTGTTTTAATAGCACTAGGAGTTCCCATTATAGTAAAGCAAGCTAATAGGTGAGTTATAATGTGTTGTGTAGCTTCACTGTGAAGAGGCGTGGCCCACATAAAAGAAGAATTGGTGTCTATACAGACATGTAGGAAGGGAGATGGAGAGAGTTCAGGGCAATGAGTTACATCTATCTGCCATAGTCCATTAGGTTGCAATCACCGAGGATTAATGCTTTGTGCAATGGGTCGAAGATGTAGGGGTCTACAAGTAGAGCAATTGTTAATAATTTCTTTAGCCT
The DNA here is from genome assembly GCF_910594005.1 of Cervus elaphus. Taxonomy (NCBI): domain Eukaryota; kingdom Metazoa; phylum Chordata; class Mammalia; order Artiodactyla; family Cervidae; genus Cervus; species Cervus elaphus. The sequence continues at coordinate 81,368,882 of NC_057833.1, forward strand.
GGTGGTATGGGATTTTCCATAGCTGGTGTAGAGAGCCAACATTGTTGTACAACAGAGCATGTTGTTCCTCCAGAGTAGCAAAAGAAACCAGTTTATCAGCCTGTTCATTACCGTAAGTCATGGGGCCAGGAAGGCAGGAATGTGCTCAAATATGTGTAATATAAATGGGAGAAATGCAGTTGCTAGTAACAGATTGTAGTTCAAAAAAGAGTTGTTGAATAACAGGTTGATTGGAGTTTATGGTGGAGGTTTTTATGTTTTTTAATATGAAAACTGATTACAAGGAATCAGAGACTGTATTAGTGGGGTAAGGGTGTAGGCAAATAACTTGAATAAGAGCATATAATTCGTTTCGCTGAGCAGAATGGAATTTAGTGTAAAAGACTTCATATTCTTTGAGAGACCAGAATAAGGCTTTGGCGTTTTTAGTCCCATCTATATAGAAAACTTCAGCTTGTGGTGTAGGCTGTGAGCTGATGATGTGGGAAATAATAAATTCAGTATTTTTGAAGAAATTCCATAGCTTGTTAGAAGGATAATGAAATGAAATTTCTCCAAAATATTCTAGAAAAGCTATTTGGAAATTGGTGGAAGTTTGTAATGCTTTCTCAAATTGAGATTTATTGATAGGTATTATAATTTTATGAGGATCAGAGCCAATTAGAATTTTAGTTCTATTTCTTTCATTGATAATGATTAGAGCAATTAAATCAAGGTAGGGTGTAAGTGACTTCATTCCTCTAAAATGGGTATAGATCCATTCTATTGGGTGTTCTTGTTGGGCAAGAAGTCCTGTGGGAGAATGAAGAGAGGGAAGTATAAATAATTCTAGAGGTAAATCTAGTCTGATGCGAGTAAGAAACTGTTTTTGTAATTTATTTTGCACTAAATAGAGTTCCTTTCGTGCCTCTCGAGAAAGTGAACGAGGGCTATTTAAATTAGGATCTCCTTTCAAAGTATTAAATAGATTAGTCAGTTGATAATTAGCAATGCCTAATGAGGGTCTGGAGAAGGCAATGGCAACCCACTCCAGTACTCTTGCCTGGAAAATCCCATGGACAGAGGAGCCTGGTAGGCTGCAGTCCATGGGGTTGCTAAGAGTTGGACATGACTGAGCAACTTCACTTTCATTTTCACCTTCATGTATTGGAGAAGGAAATGGCAACCCACTCCAGTGTTCCTCCCTGGAGAATCCCAGGGATGGGGGATCCTGGTGGGCTGCCGTCTGTGGGGTCGCACAGATTCAGACATGACTGAAGCACTTAGCAGCAGCAGCAGCAGCAATGAAGGTCTAATCCAATTTATATCACCTAAGAGTTTTTGAAAATCATTTAAAGTTGATAATGTATCAGTACGAATCTGTGTTAGTTGGGGAATAATATGTTGTCTATTAACAACAAATCTTAAATAATGGTAAGGTGTAGAGGTTTGAATTTTTTCAGGGACAATGATTAACCCAGAGTTTTTTAAGCATTGTTGAGATATATCAAACATGTGTTGAGTTTCTAAAACAGATGGAGCCGAAAACAATATATCATCCATATAATTAATAATAAGAAAATCAGGAAACTGTTTTCTCACAGGCTCAAGGGGTTTAGCTACATAGTATTGACACATGGTGGGAGAATTCATCATTCCTTGAGGCAGCACAGTCCATTGGTATCATTTATGAGGCCCGATGTGATTAGGAAAAGGGAGAGAGAAAGCAAATCTCTCTCAGTCTAAAGGGTGTAAAGGTATATTAAAAAAGCAGTCTTGTAAACCAATAATAATAATGTGCCAGTTTTGAGGAATAGTAGTAGGTGATGGGATCCCTGGTTGCAATGCACCCAAAGGTTTCACAGATGCATTAACTTTTCTAAGGTCTGTTAAGAGACGCCATTTGTTAGATTTCTTTTTTATAACAAAAATAGGAGAGTTCCAAGGAGAGCAAGATTCCTCAATATATTTCAATTCTAATTGTATGTCTATAAGTTCTTTAGCAGCCTGTAATTTTTCTTTCATAAGGGACCACTGCTCTGTCCAAATAGGCTCGTTGTTCTTCCAAGTTATTTTAATAATTGCATTATTTGTTAAATGAGCAGTGGCCCCTAGGAAAAATGTGGAATGTATATCTGAGTTTGTCATTGCATAAGTAAGTCCCTGTCTATTAGATTAAGGGATGCATCTATCACATCAGGTCTTAATGTTGCAGGTTGGCCTTCTGGTCTCTCACATGGGTAGATTTGAACACTTTGATAAACCTCTTGCACTTTGGTTTGAGAAATTTCTGCAATTTGGCAAGAGATTTTTTGTATAGGCCAGGATTTGGGCCATAAGTGTTTGGAAATAATAATAATCAGATCCAGTGTCGAGGAGACCAGAAAATCTTTTACCATTAATTTTGATATTTATATTTGGTCAGGCATATTCAGATACCAATGATGTCCATAAGGATTGTTTTTGATCTGTACTGTCAAATCTGTCTGTCCGTACATCATTAGAGGAGTTAATAGAAATGTAAGGTAAAAGAAGTAATTGAGCAATTTTGTCCCCCCTTTTGAATTGTCATAGAATCTGAGATGACATCATAATTTGAATTTTTCCTTTATAATCTGAATCAGTTACTCTGGGGTGAAGAGTAATTTCTTAGAAGTCAAATTAGATTGGCCAAGTAAAAGACCAAAGGTTTGTAGGGGCAGGGACACAAAAAGTCCAGTAGGTATTATAGAAGGGACTGTTTGAGGGTAAAGGAGAAAATCATTTAGAACTGGTATATCGATGGCAGCAGTGTCGGATGTTGTGGGTTTGAGGGAAAAGATGGAATTTGACCCTGGTTTTTGTTGAAGGGGACCTGGGGTGTCCCCTGCTTGGAGTTTCCCAGAACAGGCTTTCCTTCAATATCAAATTTAGATTTACAATCTTTGGCCCACTGTATTTCTCTATGACAGCGAAGGCAGATTTTTGGAGGTCTTCTATTAGCCTTCTTAGGGCAGTCTCTTTTTAAATGCTTCTTATCTCCACATGTAAAACATATTTCATTTCCTTTTCTAAAGGCAGCAGCCATTGTTTCAGCTAACATTTGCATCTTTTGAGTTTCTGATCCTAGATTGTGACAAGCCTTCAAATAATCAATAATAGTCTCAGTCTCACAAATCAGAGCAATAGCTTTTTGACATTCCTGATTTGCATTTTCATGAGCAAGTATTTTTTCTAGCTGTTTTTTGGCTTTTTCTCCAATTACAGTACAGGAAATAATCTAGCTAAAAAATCAGCATAATTTTCATTAGGTTCTTGTAATATTTTAGTTTAGCTAATTGCAGGCTCTCCTTGAGGATTAATTTGATCTCAAGCTTCAAGGGCCACTGTTTTTAATTGTTCATGCAACAAGGGAAGGCATTGTATTTGAGCTTCTATGGTATCAAATTGTCTGGTGCCAGTTAACATTTCAAAAGTAATTTGGTTTTGGAGAGCACCAACTCGAGCATTCTTGTTAGCATGATCTCTGGCTATATCATGAAACCACATTGTCCATTGAAGATATTTTCTTGGTTTAAGGAAAGCTTTTACTAAAATTCACTAATCATAGGGAATAAAGTTTCCAATAGAAGATGTCACAGCATTTAGAAGCTCTTTAGTAAAAGGCGAATGTGGGCCATACATAGTTACAGCCATTTTCATTTGTTGTATGTAAAAAAAAAAAAACCAATACCTTCATATTGAGGTATTATGTGTCCTTGAGCATCAGGATTTCTTAAAACTGGAAAGGCGGAGAAACCATCAAATTCAGATACTTGTGATTGCAAAGCCAGTCATTCAGAGAGCCTCTGTCATGGAGGAAAGTGAGTAGGTATCGGTTTTTTGCAAGTATGAGTCTGTGTTAAAGACTTATCATTATTGTCTAGAAGAGTATTGTCAGTTTTGATGTCAAAAAGTGTCTCAGGAAAGTTGTTGTCAGAATCATTAGGTTTTAACAAAGAGAGACTTTTGGATTCGTGCCTGTTGGCAGAGGATGAGCATTTGGAGCAACCAGGGCAGGGCTTGTAGGAAAATTTTGAAATATTTTATGTTGTTTTAATTGGGCCTTTTGTCAAGTTTTATCATCTAATTTATATTTATGTAATAAGTGTTTTGTCTGTTGTCGAGTATTGGGAGGGCTAGAATTACCTTGAAATGGCAGAATTACAGCTTTAATGAGAGCCCACAGGGGCCAGAAATCAACTGGAATATTTTTTCTCCGTCTGGCAGCTTGTTCAACATTTTTTTTGACCCAGTGTCAAATTTTTAACTCAAAACTGTCTTTATCAGGGAACCAAGGATTACATTTAACCATTGTTTGAAGGCAAGCCTCTATTTGTTGGCACAAAAGTCCCTGAGCTTTAAACACATGGTGAAGTAAAGTAGAGAAATGATGGGGCTCTCCAGCCGTTTGACCCATGTCTTAGTACTTACCGACCTCAATAGGTCACGAGTCACTCCGTCCGAAATGTCACGTATGCCGGGTCCCTGTTTGGGCGCCATTTGTTGAGGTTCTTTGATGGACTGGAACCTGGTTGCCTGGAGTCAACGATAAGAAACTGAAAGAGAAAGAAACTAGTATTCCCTGGGTTATGCAGAGAGCCAATAAAGCCCTACGACAGGAGGCACAGGGTGCCCTCTCAAAGAGGTCTTGAAAGCCCGGGCAGGAGAGTGAGCTCAGCAGGTTTCCATGCTCTGGAGAATTAGCTGGAGGGAGAGAGAGAGAGAAAGAAAGAAAGACATGGGGACCCAAGTCTCTGGTGGAGCAAGGGTGCTTTAATGATCTTTCTGTGAGTATTATAGGCTGTTGTACAAGGAATTTCTTTCGACAATGATAAAGATCAGAAAACCAAACGTACAACAACAGTTATCAAGGAAACAAGGGATTAACAATGGTCATAAGGTCAGGAGACAATCCATATCTCAGGAAAGAGGATCGAGACTAAGCAGTTTTGTCATAAAGAAAATGTTTACTGAAAGAGATTCATGCATGTGTTTCATCCTATGACCTCAGTCCTGGGAGTGACATGCCGTTCCACTCGTTCCTATTGCCAGGAACTGATAAGGAACAGAGGATTCATGAGCACGCAAGAATCCTCCTGTTAAACATTCCCTGACAAGTTTTCCTTGAGGTTAAGGAGGGAGAGCTGGTGTAAATCATAACTGAATGAGGTGGAATTAATGTCCAAACAAGTATTAACTCCAGAAATGTAAGCTCTTTTAAATGTTACAGGCAGTCATAAAGATATTGCATTAGTTATACAGTGGAAGTGAAAAATAGATTCAAGAGATAAGAACTGATAGACACAGTGCCTGAAAAACTGTGGACAGAGGTTCATGACATTGTACAGGAGGCAGTGACCAAGACCATCCCCAAAAAAAGAAATGCAGAAAGGAAAAATGGTTGTCTAATGAGGGCTTACAAATATCTGAGAAAAGGAGAGACGTGAAAGGCAAAGGAGAAAAGGAAAGATATACCCATCTGAATGCAGAGTTCCAAAGAATAGCAATGAGAGATAAGAAAGCCTTCCTAAGTGATTAATGCAAAGAAATAGAGGAAAACAATAGGATGGGAAAGACTAGAGAACTTTTTACAAAAATTAGAGCTACCAAAGAAATATTTCATGCAAAGATGGGCACAATAAAGGACAGAAATGGTATAGACCTAACAGAAGCAGAAGATATTAAGATGAGATGACAAGAATATGCAGAAGAACTATACAAAAAAGATCTTAATGACCCAGATAACTGTGATGGTATGATCACTCACCTAGAGTCAGACATCCTGGAATGCAAAGTCAAGTGGGCCTTAGGAAGCATCACTGTGAACAAAGCTAGTGGAGGTGGAGGTGATGGAATTTCAGATGACCTGTTTCAAATCCTAAAAGATAATGCTGTGAAAGTGCTGCACCCAATATGCCAGCAAATTTGGAAAACTCGGCAGTGACCACAGGACTGGAAAAGGTCAGTTTTCATTCCAATCCCAAAGAAAAGCAATGCCAAAAAGTGTTCAAACTACTGGACAACTGCACTCATCTCACAGGCTATCAAACTAATGCTCAAAATTCTCCAAGCGATGCTTCAATAGTACATGAACCAAGAACTTCCTGGTATTCAAGCCGGATTTAGAAAAGTGAGAGGTACCAGACATCAAATTGCCAACACTGGATTACAGAAAAAGCAAGAGAGTTCCAGAAAAATAGCTGCTTCTGCTTTATTAACTACACCAAAGCCTTTGACTGCATGAATCACAACAAACTGTGGAAAATTCTTCAAGAGATGGGAATACCAGACCACCTTACCTGCCTCCTGAGAAATCTGTATGCAGGTCAAGAAGCAGCAGTTAGAACTGGACATGGAACAACAGACTGGTTCCAAATTAGAAAAGGAGTATGTCAAGGCTGTATATTGTCACCCTGCTTATTTAACTTATATGCAAAGTACATCATGTGAAATACCAGACTGGATGAAGCACAAGTTGGAATCAAGATTGCTGGGAGAAATATCAATAACCTCAGATATGCAGATGACACCACCCTTAAATGGCAGAAAGCAAAGAGGAACTAAAGAGCTTCTTGATGAAAGTGAAAGAGGAGAGTGAAAAAGTTGGCTTAAAACTCAACATTCAAAAAACAAAAATTATGACATCTGGTCCCATCACTTCATGGCAAACAGATGGGGAAACAATGGAAACAGTGACAGACTTTATTTTTGGATGCTCCAAAATCACTGCAGATGGTGACTGCAGCCATGAAATTAAAAAATGCTTGCTCCTTGGAAGAAAAGTTATGACCAACCTAGACAGCATATTAAAAAGCAGAGACATTACTTTGCCAACAAAGGTCTGTCTAGTCAAAGCTATGACTTTTCCAGTAGTCATGTATGAATGTGAGAGTTGGACCATAACGAAAGCTGAGCACCAAAGAATTGATGCTTTTGAACTGTGGTGTTGGAGAAGAGTCTTGAGAATTCCTTGAATTTCAAGGAGATCCAACCAGTCAACCCTAAAGGAAATCAATCCTGAATATTCTTTGGAAACACTGATGCTGAAGCTCCAATACTTTGGCCACCTGATGGGAAGAAATGACTCACCAGAAAAGACCCTTATGCTGGGAAAGATTGAAGGGGGGAGTAGAAGGGGATGACAGAGGATGAAATGGTTGGATAGCATCGCCAACTCGATGGACATGAGTTTGAACAAGCTCCAGGAGATGGTAGTGGACAGGGAATCCTGGCATGCTGCAGTCCATGGGTTCATAGAGTCAGATATGATGAGTGGCTGAACTGAACTGCATTTGCCTCAGAAATGAAGAGTTTTCATTTTCTCCACCCACCATTGAAGGTGCTTCCCTCTCTCACTGGAGGTGCCTGACTATACCCTCCATGGAGGATAACATGTGGCAGACACAGTTAAGGACTCAGATTGTGGATTAAGACTGTGTGGGCGCTTGCTAAATTGCTTCAATCATGTCCGACTCTGCAATGCTATGGACTGTAGCTCACCAGGCTCCTCTCTCCATGGGATTCTTCTGGCAAGAATGCTGGAGTGGGTTGCCATGCCCTCCTCCAGGAGATCTTCCTGACCCAGGGATTGAACTGGTGTCTCTTATGTCTGCTGTATTGGCAAGCAAGTTCTTTACCACTAGCACCACCTGGAAAGCCCCAGGTTAAGACTGCTACTGCTAAGTCGCTTCAGTCATGTCCAACTCTGTGCGACCCCACAGACAGCAGCCCACCAGGCTCCCCCGTCCCTGGGTGTCTCCAGGCAAGAACACTGGAGTGGGTTGCCATTTCCTTCTCCACAGGTTAAGACTATTTTGGCTCAAATCCTGGTTTTCCACAAATTATTATCCAAATGATTTTTGCCTCTTTCGGTACCAAACTTGCCAGTTAAGCGTGCCTCCAAATACTGTTGGAGCATCTGCCCTCCACCCCTTACAGATCTATCACCCCGGAGGCCATGAAAGTAGAAAAGCAAAGTGCTACCACCAGTAGCTATAACAATGGTAGTGACACATCTGTTCTCCAGTAAGCATTATGGAAATTGGAGGTGTCCGTTTCATCAGCACCACAGTTCAGTATTTCAGAATGGATTACTCCAATTGGCTTTTGTTGCTGGTTCTCAAACCTAGATATACATTAGAATCACCTGGAGAACTTTTAATAAATCTCCTTGCCCAGACCCACACCAGATCAATTAGAATCTTTGGCAGACATGGTGGAAAGTGTGGGGCCTGGGTATCCAGTGATTCTAACATGCAACAGGGTTGAGAATCACTGGCTTCTACAGTGATAACCATGCAACAGAATTACCTGGAAGGCTTATTTAAATACAGATTGCTGGGCACCACCCCTGGAATTTCTGACTCAATATATTGGGATTGTAATTTGCACTTCTAAATTTTCTCTGATGCCAAAGAAGCTTTGGTCCAGGGACCACACTTTGAAAATCACTGTCTTAGACAAAAGAAGTGCTGTCTCCTGGAGGCAAAGATGCTTTCAATTTCCCTGCATCACTTGAGCCAGGTGAAGTGGTAAAGTGAATCTTGGAGCAAAACCAGGGTTAGTTAGGAAGGAAGAGGAAGGAAGTTAGAAAGGAGGGAAGTGGAAGAAAACCAAAAGAATCAGTGCTTTAAGGTTAGGAATTGTTAGAAGTTGAGGTTTCAGTTACTCCTTGGGATACACTGGAAGTTAGTTTTCACTCTGTTTAAAAAAAAAAAAAAAAAGGCTTAGCCCAGGTTGGATGCATGAGACAAGTGCTTGGGGCTGGTGCACTGGGAAGACCCAGAGGGATCAGGTGGGGAGGGAGGTGGGAGAGGGGATCGGGATGGGGAATACATGTAAATCCATGGCTGATTGATGTCAATGTATGGCAAAAACCACTACAATATTGTAAAGTAATTAACCTCCAACTAATAAAAATAAATGGAAAAAAAAAAAAGGTACTCAGAATGGACTAGCTAAGCTTATATTGTTGTTGTTCAGTTGCTCAGCTGTGTCTGACTCTTTGCGACCCTATGGAATGCAGCACTCAGGCTTCCCTATCCTTCACCATCTCCTGGAGTTTACTGAAACTCATGTCCTTTGAGTCGGTGATACCATCCAACCACCTCTTCCTCTGTCATCCCCTTCTCCTCCTTCTTCAGTCTTTCCCAGCAGCAGGATCATTTCCAATGAGTCTGCTCTTCGCATCAGGTGGTCAAAGTATTGGAGCTTCAGCTAAGGTTATAAACAAAGACAAAACAGGAGAATGGCCCTCAACTCTGGCTGTTTACTGCATCAGGCCCACTTTAGAACTTGATTTTATATGACTATTTCTTCATTTCATGCTGGATAATTAGTTTGCAAATCAGGAAATTGAGGCTGGAATTTTTTTATTGTGAAAAAATTCTAATGTTTCTAAGGAGAACAGATCTCCTTGATTCTGAAGGTTAACTCATTTACACAGAAAACTTGAGGAAATAACACTTTGGAGTCCAACAGTAACCCAGAAAGCTTGTGCATACTGGACCTTGAAAGATGTCATGTTGATTTAATGTCTTACATTTTAGACTGTGATTTTTTTTAATTTGCCTAAGTTAGCAATTCTCTTATGCAGATTAAACAAACCTTAATAGACATTCTCATTGTAAGCAATGCCAGTGAAGACTGAGGAATAAAATGTTTTAAAGAAGCTCAATTTTATGACTTTAGAGTGTACTCCATTACTCTCTGTACACAGCAGAGTCATAGTTGAGGGAAGTCATGCTCACACCTAGAGCTGTTGACTTAGGTAAATTTAAATGTTAATGGTTAATGAGTTTTAATGACTCATATAGAAAATTCAGTTTCTACATCAAAATTCTATATGAATTTTCAGTATGAAAGTACTTTTACTAAAACATACAGTGGGAGAAAGCATAGAATTTGGATTTGAAGGATGTACTTTGTGCTCTCATGTCTTCTCTTAGCAGTTTTGTCATTTTGCACGGAGCACTTAACTGCCCAGAGCTGCCTCATTTTCCTTAACTACAGGACACAAATGATGTCCAGCTTGAGGATTCTTGTGAAAGTTAAATAATCAGGGTATAAAAACATTTCATAAGTTGTAAAATGCCTTCTAAACATGGGCTGTTCTTCTGCTATCGTCCTTAAATAACTTAGGGCTTCCCTTGTGGCTCAGGTGGTAAGCAATGCAGAAGACCTGGGTTTGATCCCTGGGTTTGGAAGATTCCCTGGAGAAGGGAAAGGCTACCCACTCCAGTATTCTGGCCTGGAGAATTCCATGGACTGTATAGGCGATGGGGTCTCAAGGAGTCAGACATGACTGAGCAACTTTCACTTTTCACTTTAAATAACTTAAGCATTTTTTTGCTGTTGTTAAATTGTGCTATTGGTTAGTAAATCTCATTTAAAAATTTTAAAAAGGAAATGTGATAGACAGTCTAGTATGTTCCTACCCAGCTTCCAATTCAGTAGAACACTTATTCATGCACATGAAAGTCAAGGGAGCTATTCTAATAGGGTGTTTTCTGGCTTATCGGGATCTGATTAAATTCTGGAAAAATTCTTCTAAATGAGAGAGGTTGGAGCAGAATTTTTTAATGAATAAAAAGAATTTTTCCTCAGCAGATTCATTTTGACTTGTAATAAATCTTCTCTGGAAGTTTTTTGGATGGTTCAATCATTGCCTTTACAAATGTGAGGGACACTGGAAATTGTCCAGCTAGAATCCAGGAAGCTCCCCAGACCTAAGCCATGTTGCCTTTGCCAGCTCTCCTTCTTAATCTCCCTCTCCTGTTCACCCATTTCCCTTCCTTCCCTTTGGGTTATCTTCCTCACCAGGCTCTCTCTTCCCTTTGTATTTCCCCTTCAGGAGTTTCTGAAACTTTCTCCTGCAAGGCATAAATCCTTTATCTGTTGCAGGTGTCCTGACAGCCCCTCAAAAGTAAATTTCTTGCCTTCGTTCTGGTGGTACCAGCATGTCACTTAGGGTATCAGGGTGCCCTGTGAGCTGTGGCCAGTCATATTACTTATCCCCCTGTCTTTGCATCTTCATCAGTTTCCTCTATAAAAAGCTCACTACGGCTGCCATGTGACATTAGCACAAACTTGGTGGTTTAAAACAGCAGAACTTTTTTTTCTCACAGTTATGGGGGCCAGAAGTCTGAATTCAGGGTGTCAGCAGAGCTGCACTCCCTGTAAAGGCTCCAAGAGAGAATCCATCCTTGACTCTTCCATTCTGGTGGCTCCAAGATGTTCCTTGGTTTGTGGCTGCATCACTCCAGATTCTGCCTTTGTCTTCACATGGCCTTCCCTCTTATTCTTGTGTCTCTCCTCTGTGTATCTCTTATAAGGACACTTGTCAATGGATTTAGGGCCTACTGGATAATCAAGCATGATCTCATCTCAAGATCCTTGATTACACCTGCAGAACTATTTTTTCCAAATAAGGTCTCATTAACAGGTTTCCAGGAGGACCAGAGTCCATGGGATTGCAAAGAGTCGGATATGACTAAGTGACTAACACTTTCAACAGGTTTCTAGGTTAGGACATAGATAGGCCTTTTAGGAGCCACACTTCAACCAATCAGAGCATGATCTTACTATACTTCATAGAGTTGGTAATATAAGTATATCAAGCCCTTAGCACAGTGCCGAGTTCCGAATGGGTGCTCAGGATGTGGTGAGTGTGGTTGGAGGAGTAGGGTCTCAGGAAATGGAACCAGTGCGCTTATGAGTTTATACAGCTTTCTGAAGAAGTTTTACCACAAAGTGAGGGCAGAAGAGCACCTATTGTTTTAAAAAACAAAACAGTGAGCCCAACCCAACTGGGGTAAAAGTTCCCAGGAAAGATTTGCAGAGACTGAGTGCTGTAGGGCTATGAGCTTCAGGGACATGAGATGCACGCTGAGGCTGAGCCTCTATGGCAGGAATGGCTCTAGCCGAGATTCCCAGGCCCGTGTGTAGTTGGTTCACAGGCTGCGTCTCCTGACCTTGCCAGGGACTGCAGTGCTGGGTATTTGATGAGAAGAGGCAAGAATTAGATTTCCTTGAACTGTGATGAGTGAGTCTGGTTAACACTGAGCATAAGGGCTTTAACGATTTCCCTGGGATATTCTCTCAGACAACTGTCTCCCACAGGGCAGAGCCCAGGCTCCGTGCTGGCAGCTGCAGGGTCTTCTAATTATAACATGGCTTGGGAGAGAGCCTGGAACCCTCTGAGATGAAAAGACGCTACAGTTTACTTTGAAATTCCTTGGTTAGGCGCAGAAATGAGAGCGTAATCAGCTTCCCCCAAAGCCAGAGTCCAGATGTCACCTGGATAGGGGACCAAGTATTGTGCCCCAAGTCCCTGCTGGGTCATGCCCCAGCATCCAGGGTTGCAGTGGAAGGTGCATAGGAAGGTGATAGGTGGGGAGGGTTGGAAGCTCTCGGTCAGGGCACTTGAACAGGGGTGGTGATTATTAAGACTCCAGCTCAGGCCTGGAGGCCACTAGGAGGTTGGAGGAGTGCCAGCCTGCAAGAAACCTGAGTGGCTGGGCAGCTTCTTTGTCTGAATACATGGGGTCTCATGTAAGTACTTGGAACAGAGCCAAAAACTTTGAATCATAATTATTCCCACCACCGTTACCATTCCTTCCCCTACTTATCCCATTTCTCTGGACTTAAAAGTGAAAACTCATCTCTCTTTTATCTCTGGGACCTGTTTTCATTCTCATATACCGTGTTACAAGTCCAAGCTATTACATCTCCGCCCTTTCCCCTATGAGTCCCCTTCCTAAGTCTCCTTCTTTGAGAGCCTGTCTGGAGTCCCAGCTGAGCATCAAAAGTGACTGGAGAAGGACTGGTGATGAAAGTATCTGTGGTTAGAGATGTAATTGAAATCCGCCCGGATGTGGCCCCGTGGGTGTCTCCTGTGCATTATTAAATTGGGATGATAAATGAAGAGGCTAGGTGTTTTCATTTTCCTGAAGATGTGGCTCTTACAGATGTGGTCTCCTTGGGAGTTTTTCCCCATAGGTGGAACTTCAGCATGTCATTGCCAGTCTGGGAATCCAGATTTCCCCAATCAATGGGTACTTCAAAAATAAAAAATTCCAAAACTTAGGAATTATGTATAAACTTCTGAGGGATCTGTAGTATAATTATTAAGGAAGGAAGGCAGTCTTTATGCAGGACACCTAATTGTTCTTGTGAGAAAAACATTCTTGTGTGTACAGCAGGGAATTGAGAGATTTACCTTCTGATGTTACATGAGAATGTATAGGTTTTATATCAAATAAATTTCATTTTCTTAAAAAAAAAAAAAAAAGGAAAGAGGGGAGGAAGAGAAAGAGGAGGCATCAGATAAGCAATTGCTAAATCTTGAAAGAGATTAATGGTCAGGATTTTTCCACTTGCTTCCTCTTTCTTTCATTTTCCATGACAGGACTTTATTCCCTGGAATATGTGGAAGAGTCAGATACTTTCAGAGCTGAATGGAAGACCCTTTAGTAATTGCCACTCTGTCTAACAGATGAAGAAACTGATTCCATCCTGAAAGGATAAGTTGATGTGAGGGCAGAGGCTCAAACATGGGTCCCCAGAGCCAGATGCAGAGCTCCCTCCAGGCTTCCTTCCACCACCCTCCACCCTCCATCTTCCCTTCTGCTCCAGCCTACTTCCTTTATCAAGTATTCCAACAACCTGGTGTGCCTGGCTCCCTGCTGCTCAGGATTGGCCCCCTGACCTCAGCCCAGCAGCTTCCTCCCCACCCAACCTCTCTCCATGACATTATCTTGGTTTAAGTTCTGCTAGCACACAGAGCTATCTGACATTTTTCTTTGCCCCTTGTTCTGCATTGCCTACATGTCCTCTTGGAATGTCAGCTGTGAGCCAACATACTATATTCCCAGCATTGAACAGCACCTGGCTCATGGAAATCCCCCAACAAAAGAATGGATGAAGAAGTTGTGGTATATATACAAAAATGGAATATTACTCTGCCATAAAAAGGAATACATTTGAGTCAGTTCTAATGAGGTGGATGAACCTGAACCAATTATACAGAGTAAAGTGAGTCAGAAAGAGAAAGATAAATACCGTATTCTAGCACATATATACGAAATCTAGAAAAAATGGTACTGAAGAATTTATTTACAGGGCAACAATGGAGAAACAGACATATAGAGAATAGACTTACGGACATGGGGAGATGGGTGGAGAGGGCAAGATGTATGGAGAGAGTAACATGGAAACTTACATTACCATATGTAAAATAGATAGCCCACAGGAATTTGCTGTATGTCTCAGGAAACTCACACAGGGGCTCTGTATCAACCTAGAGGGGTGGGATGGTGTGGGAGAGATGGGAGGGAGATTCAAAAGGGAGGGAATATATGTATACCTATGGCTGATTCATGTTGAAGTTTGATAGAAAACAGCAAAATTCTGTAAAGCAATTATCCTTCAATAAAAATTTTTTTAAAAAAGCAACATTACAATAGAATGAACCAGACAGAGGACCAATGGGCAGGTTTTTTGGGTGGTTCACGTTGTCAGGTGAGACTCATACAGAAAGGGGTGGAATTACGGTCTAGATCATCACTGTCTGATAGACATAAAGAATGCAAGCTACAATTTAATATTTTCTAATAGCCATATTAGAAAAAGTGGGTAGAAATAGGTGAAATTAATTTCAGCACTATAGTGATATTTTATTTATTTATTTAATATATTTTAAATATTCTTATTTCAATATGTAATCAATATTTTTAAAAGTATTAGCGATGTAGTTTGCTTCTTTCTTTCATACCAGGTCTTTGAAATCCCATATATAATTTGTACTTATACCACATCTCAATTTGGACGTTGAATTTTTATCAGAAATACTTGACTGACACTTAGATTTCATAAAACATATAGTTGAAAAATTAGATTCACATAAATTTTTTTCTAGCACTTGAATTTGGTATCAGTTTTTAAGTTTAGTTAAAAGTGAATAAAATTTTAAAACTCAGTTCCTCAGCCACTAGCAGCACTTCAAGCTCTAGGTGCCACCTGTGGCTGCACACGGGTGTGTAACTGACACCTGAGGGTTGGTTTTGACATGCCTCTGCCCTTCCTGCCCTCCGTCCGCCCCGTGGTACAGAGCCTGGTGGGCAGGACCCACTGAGGCAGAACACCGGGGCCTTGGCCATGATAGATGACTGTGCCTCTAGCCCACCCATCTCTGGGCATCATGTTAAGAGGTCGGAGTTGGTAAATCCCTTTAAGTAAAATGGTTTTATTTTGAGTTGTATTAGAGAAAGGGCAAGATCAGGGATTCTCACACTGCCCACAGAGTCTGTATAGTCCAGGATGAACCAAAGCACACACTGGGGCCTCTCTTGTAATGGTGGCATCAGGCTCAGGGCTTAGAAAACACAGAGAGCGTCACACAGAGCAGAGGGCCTGACTCTGGAGCAACCTGCTCGCATGGGTCTGACTGGGTGAGCCACAGAGGCACCAAGAGTTTCTGTCCAGGAAGGCTTCTTCCTCAGATCCTCTGCAGGTCCTGCACTAATGAGCATCCCTCCTGCAAAGCATGTTTTGAGATCTGCAGCCCCTCTGTGTACATCTCATCCTGACCTCTCCTGTAGTCCAGGCCGGGCAGCACTGTGTCTCCCTCAGTCCCCGAGGAGCTTAATGATGCAGGGGTAGACATGCTATTTCTCACAGCTTTCTTGCACTTGTCCGGGAGGCCTGGGTATCATGCAATGAGCTGACTTCACCAGCAGTCCCAAAGGAAACTTTCATGTTGCGTGCCTCCCTTGGGAAAACAAAGGTGAGTGTTGTATTGTGAAACATCAGATGTCACAGGCTTCTGTCATATATCTAAGTTCATTACCAAGTGCTCTAAGAGCATTAGCTGAGTAACTCTAACTGAGATACACAGAGCACAGATGCCCAGATAGGCAAGGGGCCTGATGAGTAGACAAAGACTAAAGTTTGTCTTGTGGAAAACTATCTCACAGAAATTCTTAAGTCATAAACAATTTGCAGGTAGAGCTCTTCACAAATGAATGAGCTACCAAGAATGGAATTTTTATTAGGCATCCCTACTTTAACGCCCTCTCTACAACTCATAGGTGGATCATTTGACATCCTCCTATTTTCATTATCTTTCAGTTCACTTTCATAAAGAACCAGGCATTGTGCTAGGCACTAGGAATGGAAAAATGGGCACACTTCCTTCCATGAGCTCCAGGCTAGTGGAGAGAGAAGCTTCAAAAGAGAGCTAGAGTACAAACATGGGTTCATCATGATCAGACAGAGCGCCAGCTACATGTATAGTTCTGGGAAAAATTCTGTGAATACAGAGATATATAAGATATAATCTACTATCCAGAAGCCTATAGTGTAATCAAGAAGACAAGTATGGAAAATAAAAAGAAAATAGTACATTTTAGAATATAATAAGAAGCCACAGGTCAAGCCATATTCTTAAGTCCAGCTTAATAGTAATAAAGATGACATTTTGATTCAATTTCTGAGTCCTCTGTGTGTGTTTTAATGGCTCCATACTTGGAGCAAAGCAGTGATTAGTCCCTGAGACCAGCACTACAACCAAAGGAGACTAATGAAGACCAGCCACTTGTACTTCACGAAGTGTTTTCTCCTCTGATGTGCCTTTCATCATCCTGACAACCCTGTTGATGGGCATGATTTTTATCACCACATTACCACAAAAAAAAAAAAAGAAAAGAAAACCCAAAGAAGCTAAGTGTTATAGTTAAGATCCTACAAGGTCCTACAACTTGGACCCAGGTCTTTTCTTGCTCCAAGTCCTATATCTTACCCACAGTCTCTCATATTTTATCTAAACCACAGTCATTGTACTAGGAATACTGTACAACTCACTGAGGACAGTTGTGCCATCTGATTGTGTGTTTTCTTCTTGGAGTTTTTCAACTTGAGTCAAATGAACTCCTCCAGCCTTTCCCTTGCAGTATGCCTCATTTTGTTTTAGCAGATTTGGTAGTTGGTCTTTCTGTCACCCATCCTCTGCCCCTAGTCTGTTTAAAGAAATAAAGTAAACAGTAGCAGGGTAAAGATACTGGCTCCCAGATATTGGCTAGATTATAGTTGGGAAAATAAATGTTGTAACCCATCAAGGCAGTGGGCCATTCCTTTTATAAGCCAGTGAATCTGGAGTTCACTTAGCCTCATTATTTCTTAGTTAGCAAACTATGCTTGTGCCATCCTTATGGCTGTATTTTTAGAAGTCTTAGATTATTATAATAACTGAGAAAAAGGATGGGAAAAGAAATCTGGCTCCCAATATACATTCACTTAATTGTTTCTTGAATTAAACGTGTCTTCATCCAGCCCTCAAAAGATACTGCACCCTTCCTTGCGTAGTTGCTGATGGGGCTGCCAGCTGATGAGAGGTATTTCAGGGTGCTGCAGGTCTTCCTCCTCGTCATCCAGATATTTATTCTGGGTACCAGAATGCATAACAGTGACATGACATCTCCCATGTGGTGCCAAGTGAAACATTAACAATTTGTTTTGAGTCTGATATTCTAGTCATGGCTCTTAAGCCTCATTCAAGCTGATGTGACAAGAGGAAGAGACTGTAATGGGACAGCCCCACTGTGCATTAAATGACAAGGGGCTCAAGAAGTAAATAAATGTGGCAAGCTATTGGGCTGCATTGGGCTTCCCCTGTGGCTCAGCAGTAAAGAATCGGGCAGCAGTGCGGGAGCTGTGGTAGACATGGATTCCATCCTTGGGTCAGGAAGATCACCTGGAGGAAGGCATAGCAACCCACTCCAGTTTACTTGCCTGGAGAACCCCATGGACAGGGGAGCCTGGCAGGCTACAGTCCATAAGGTCGCAAAGAGTCAGGCATGACTGAAGTAACTTAGCAGCAGCATTGGGCTACATCAGAGCAGCTAAGGGCAGGGAATGTTAGCCCTTAAACAGTTTCTCTCACATTGTGGTTGATTATAGAAGAGCTCTGAAGGGGCTGTATGCGGAAACTAGAGGAGGAAATACTCTGAGCATGAAGGATGTGAACTGACATTCCACTGCCACCTCCTGAGTCTACAGCAGCATCGCCCCCCGCTGCCCTGCTGCTGTCCTGAGGGCCTCACCTGCAGGCTTCTCGCCCCCTGAGCTCCCATCAGCATCTTCCCCTAGGGAACTGGACTCTATTTTCCGTAAGTTCTCAGCACTGAGGGCCTGCCAAAACAGACTGGTCAGCCAGCACTGTGAGAGGGAAACCAACTAGGCCTGGGATCTCTGGGTGTTCCTAAACTCCACAGCTGAGCTCTTGTGGCCTGTCCACGGTAAGGCCAGATATGACATGTCCATGTCGCCAACAGCAACACTGTAGCTGCTTGGTTTTTTCCAGCTCCACCTCCTGCTGGGTCTTGGCTCTTCTTTCATATCCTCACTGGTTCATTGCTGAGAGGCTACCGTGCGTCACCACCAAGCCCATCCAACATAGCTCTTTTTCCTTCAGCATTTATAGTATTTCAAGAGAAAAAATACAAGATGTGGTTGTGGGGCCAGTGAAATAATCTGTTTTGCCTTTTGCTTCCCCAGAGGAAGGATGATACAGTCCAGTGAGGAGAAGGCAGATGAAAAAATATTGTGAAGAAGCTTAGAATCCCAGAGTAATAAAGAATGAAGAAATGTAGATAGCAGAGTACAAGGAATTAGAAAAGCAGTCATAGTTGAGTCGAGAATTATTATGAAGATAGGAGGAAATGAATTCAGGCTAGGAAAAGAAGAAAAGTAGGAGACAGAAAATTAGAGTTGAGAGGATGGAGAAATTTTTTTAAGCAACCCCTAATCCCACAGTTACAGTCATAATGATGTGGACAGTTTAAAGTCATTATATTTTATTTACTATTTAATACAATTTTCATAATAGAGTAAAAGTTCCCAAAAGCCCAGCAATGCTACTGTGAAAATCCCATTAATTTGCAAGTATCTTGCAAAATTCTACTGTTTAGCTAGTAAGGCTGTCTACTTACTAACTGCACAAGTGGACTGTTAGGGTGAATTTCAACAGGAGTTTTGAGGTAGTGAGTGTATCAAAAGCCAAAGAAGCTCTTAAGAAATGGAAGAAGAAAATAAAAAGCCTAAAGTGAATCAAATGGGCACCAAGCTATTAATTGTATAACAAAGTGCATTAAATTTGTTTAGTCCAAAATTCAAAACACTATGTATCTGCTCATTGCACTAAATTATTTATATCAATAAATCATAATCAACAAAACAGCCAGACCTTAGTGATGAGTTTTCATGTTCTTTGGATATGCCTACAATAGTGACATCAACTATAGATGCTTAATCGTTGCCATGGCTACCTAGATGCCACTAAGATAACCCTGATCATCTTTATTCTATAACTGATGACATTTCAGAAGTGCTTTTATCTGACTAGGAACACAGTTATAGGAAGCACCATCATTTTAAATTAATTTTGTAGTGATTGATTTTCTTCACATTAAGGAATAAAGGGTTTTTTAATTTTTTTAATCAATTTATTTTAATTGGAGGATAATTTACAACATTGTGGTGGTTTTTGCGAAACATTGACATGAATCAGCCATGGGTGTACATGTGTCCCCCATCTCAAACTCCTCTACCACCTCCCTCTCCACCACCTCCCTCTCCACCCCCTCCCTCAGGGTTGTCCCAGTGCACCGGCTTTGAGTGCCCTGTTTCATGCATCAAACTTGGACTGGTCATCTGTTTCATATATGGTAATATGCATGTTTCAATGCTATTCTCTCAAATCATCCCACCCTCACCTTCTCCCAGAGTCTGTTCTTTATATCTGTGCCTCTTTTTCTGTCTTACATATAGGGTCATCGTTAACCATCTTTCTAAATGCCATATGCATGTGTTAATATACTGTATTGGTGTTTTTCTTTCTGACTTACTTCATTCTGTATAATAGGCTCCAGTTTCATCTGCCTCATTAGAACTGATTCAAACGTGTTCTTTTTAATAGCTGAGTAATACTCCATTGTCTATATGTACCATAACTTTCTTATCCATTCGTCTGCCAATGAACATCTAGGTTGTTTCCATGTCCTGGCTATTGTAAACAGTGCTATGATGAACAATGGGGTACACGTGTCTCTTTCAATTCTGTTTTCCTTGGTGTGTATGCCCGGCAGTGGGATTGCTGGGTCAATTGTCAGTTCTATTCCCAGTTTTTAAATTCTTTGAATAGTATAGCAAAGTGATATGTGTACAGTAGGAAACTTTTTAAAAAGAAATTTTTATTTTATGAAAAATGCAGTTGCGTATATTCTCCCAGCTTTATTAAGATATAATTGGCATGTAACTGTGTAAGTTTAAGGTGTACAATGTGTTAATTTTATACACTTACATATTTCAAAATAATTACCACTGTTGACTTTAAAAACAGCACAATGTAAGAGTTTCAAGTTAAGTTATTTGAGGCAATATGAAGACTGCAGCCCAGGAGCCAGCACATCAAATAGCTCTGAGAAACTGCTCCAAAGAGGTAAGGGGGAAGGACAGTATATATGTGATTTTGGTAAAGGGGGAGTACATGCAATCAAGCACGTTTATTTTTTAGGAAGTTTCTGCTGGTCTTGTGAAGCTTCTGCTAGTCACGGGAAACAGTCATCACTGTTTTTAGTGATGGATTTAGTGCTGTTTTAGATATGAGGAGATACAAGAATTGAGCTCATAAAATCAGCACCTGAGAATATCTAACTATCTGAAGGCCTGTCCTGCCAGATTTCCCAGAGCACAGAGTGCCTCCTTTCTGCTCTCCATCCTCCTGAACTCCTTTAGGAAGTGTTGGAGGTCAGCAGTTGCAGCAGCCCATGATTTAATCCTTGTAGAGAGATGGCAAGCACCGGTAGCAAGTGCCAATTTGTGGTTCACACACCATAGTGTTATCATGAATAATGCTGTTCACAGTTCATCTTTGTCAGTGATGCTGCAATGAACATGGCAATGCAGGTTTCTCTTTGAGGCCCTGACTTTATTTCCTTTGGATATGCCCGGGAGTGGGATTGCTGGATCATATGGTAGTCCTATTTTTAATTCTTTGAGGAGCCTCCATTCTGTTTTCCACATTGGCTGCACCAGTACTTAGATCCTCACCAACAATGCCCAACGGTTCCCTTTTTCCCATATTCTAGCCAGTACGTGTTCTTTCTTGTGCTTTTGATGATAACCATGCTTCCCTGGTAGCTCAGCTGGTAAGGGATCCGCCTGCAATGCAGGAGACCCCGGATCAATTCCTGGGTTGGGAGGATCTGCTGGGGAAGGGATAGGCTACTTGCTCTAGTATACTTGGGCTTCCCTTGTGGCTCAGCTGGTAAAGAATCTGCCCGCAATGTGGGAGACCTGGGTTCAATCCCTGGGTTGGTAAGACCCCTGGAGACGGGAAAGGCTACCCACTCCAGTTTTCTGGCCTGGAGAACTCGGTGGACTGTACAGTCCATGAGGTCACAAAGAGTTGGACAAGGCTGAGAAACTTTTACTTTCACATATTCTAATTGGTGTCTGTGATATCTTCCTGTGGTTCTGATTTGCATTTCCCTGATGATTAGTAATGTTGAACATCTTTTCATGTACCTGCTGGACAACTTTTCATGTACCTCCTGACCATTTGTAGTTCTTCTTTAAAAAAAATGTCTGTTCAATTCCTCTGCCTATGTTTTTTTTTCCCTCTGCCTATGTTTTACTCACATTGCTTAGTGTTGTTTATGTTTTTTGTTTCATTTCTTTTTTGCTATGGAGTTATTAATATTTGAATTCTTTATGTATTTTGAATATTAACCCCTTATCAGATATTTATGATTTGCAAATATTTTCTCCCATTTGGTAGACTGCCTTTTTATTTTGTTGTGGTTTTCTTTACTGTGCAGATTTTTGGTTTGATCTAGTCCTACTTGTTTATTTTTGTTTTTGTTGCTTTTGCTTTTGGTTCAAATATTTAAAAAAAAAATGTCATTGCCAAGACTGGTGTCAAAAATCTTTTTCCCTATGTTTTCTTCTAGGAGTTTGATGATTTCATGTCTTACGTTCAAGTCTTTAATTTATTTTGAGTTGATTCTTGTATATGGTGTAGGATAGTGGTTATACACATTTTTTAAAAATGTATATTTTTAAACTTCAAAAGTGTGCTTCCTTGGGGTATCAGATCATCATTGTTATCTCTACCTGTAGGGGGGAGTGGCTTTAAAAAATTCTCTATTCTCTCAACTCTTAATTTGTCCCCTGCTTTTCTTCTTTCTTCTTTCATCTCACAAATCAGAATTCTTTGGCATTAAGCCAGTTGCCTAAAATCATAGTGTATCACTGCAACAAGAATTTCTTGGATTTTTTTGTTTATTTTACTTTAAAAGAGGTCTAGTCTGACTTGTATACTTCTGCTGGCATACCCGGTGGGCCAGTGAGGTTCCCTAGGATCTTAGTCAGTCCATAGCCAGCCATTCTGTGACTCAAACAGGTCCTGAAAGAGATTAATAGTCAGGTAGTCAGGCACTGTGCTAGATCCTGGATGTATTCCTTAAAAGGCAAGTTCAATCAAATGTCCAACTCTTTGCGACCCCATGGACTGCAGCACACTAGGCTTCCCTGTCCATCACCAATTCCCAGAGCTTGTTCAAGGTAATGTCCATCGAGACAGTAATGCCATCCAACCATCTCATCCTCTGTCATCACCTTCTCCTTCTGCCTTCAATCTTTCCCAGCATCCGGGTCTTTTCTACTAAGTCAGTTCTTTGTATCAGGTGGCCAAAGTATTGGAGATTCAACTTCAGCTCAGTCCTTCCAATGAATATTCAGGACTGATTTCCTTTAGGATGGACTGGTTTGATCTCATTGCAGCCCAAGGAACTCTTAAGAGTCTTCTCTAACATCACAGTTCAAAATCAATTCTTCAGCGCTCAGCTTTCTTTATGGTCCAGCTCTCACATCCATACATGATTACTGGAAAAAACAGAGCTTTGACCAGACAGACCTTTGTCAGCAAAGCCATGCCTCTGCTTTTTAATACACTGTCTAGGTTGGTCATAGCTTTTCTTCCAAGCAGCAAGCATCTTTTAATTTCAAGACTGCAGTCACCATCTACAGTGATTTTTGGTACCCAAGAAAATAAAATCTGTCACTGTTTTCATTGTTTCCCCATCTATTTGTCATGAAGTGATGAGACCGGATGCCATGATCTTTGTTTTTTGAATGTTGAATTTTAAACCAGCTTTTTCACTCTCCTCTTTCACTTTCATCAAGAGGCTCTTTAGTTCCTCTTCACTTTCTGCCATAAGGGTGGTATCTTCTGCGTATCTGAGGTTATGATATTTCTCCCAGCAATTGATTCCAGCTTGTGTTTCATTCAGACCAGCATTTTACATGGTGTACTCTGCATTTAAGTTAAATAAGCAGGGTGATAATATACAACCTTGTCATACTCCTTTCCCATTAAAAGGCAAACAAAATCTTAAAAATCTTATGCTCCCTGAGAGTCAGATGAAAGTTACCCTTTCTCAGAATGAATTTTCTTTGACATTAAGCACCTGTTATGATGGCACTGCAGAGGATGTACCCTAATAAAGACAGGGTCTCTTCTCTTTGAAGGAATTTTATACAGCCAACCAACCAACCAATAGGTATTGTTTTAATCAGTATAGGTTATCTGCTATAACAAAACAGCTCCAAGATCACAGTGACCTAGCCCAGTGAAGATTTGTCTTTCACTTACCCGAAGTTCCCAAGTAGATGCTTCTGGTTGGGTGGCTTTCCTCCAAGCTTTGATCAGGAACCCAGGTTTTTTCTATCTCATGATCCCATTATCTTCATTGCTGGCCTCCAAGACTATCACAGACAGGAGATAGATATTGTCTACTTGTCCTCCTCTGACTAGAGGTAATACACATGAATTTCTGTGCCTATTCCATTAGCTTGATTTAGTCATACGGCCCCATCTAGATGCAAGGGCACTGGGAAGTGCTTGCAGCCACTTCCCAGAAACCAGTATACACTGTGGGAGGGAAACATGAATCTTGGGTAGTCAACTAGTCACCTCTGTGTTTCTGGCTCTACACTTAAAACTCTAGGTGGAAAGTTAACTAATGAAACAAGACAACCTGTCAAGCACTCGAGTCTTCTGACAGCCTGTAATATTGAGTAAAATAATGGCCATAAGCATGGTTTTGAGAAATAGTTAGTTCTAACCCCTGTTGCTATATAACTCCTGCTGCATTGTTTCATGGCGGTTTTCTATTATGGAGCACTGTTACCATCACTGCCATCATCTGTTGATGTGAGTGCCCTTGAAATAAATGAGTGAGTGACCAGAACCACATTAATTTCAGGTTTTGATAGCCTCATGGGAGTAAATATTGCTGTTCACAGATTGAGAAGGATGAAAGGAAAGTGAAACATGATTCATTTCAGCTCCCTGTTATGGTAGTATTAAAAGAGCTGAAAAAGTCTGAGTATGTGAGATGAATGGAAACAGGGCCATTATCTAAGGTTATTCAGGCTGTGAAGTGCACAGCAGTAGGGGCACCATTCACATGCAGACTGTGTTAATGTTGTCCTTCTGGAATTATATGGCTCTCTTATAAAGGGCTGAAAGAAAATTTTAGCAATGGAATAGTAAGGAAAAATCCTGTTTTAAACATAGTTTATGATGCTTTAACTTAAAGCTCACATTGGGACCCAGCAGATACTTTCCTTTCAGTTTTTTCTGACATAAATTCCGTTTTTTTCTCAAAACAGTATATAAGGAAACCTTGCTTCATAAGCAGGTATTTCATGTTTCTGTGAAGAAATGGAAAGTAAAATCAAGATGAAGAGAGTTAAAACAGAAGATGGAAGGGTCAAGGAGCTATGTCATTTGAGTGGATAGGGAGACCTCTCTGAGCCTTTTATCATCCATCTGTAAAATGGGATGCTTAAACTAGGAAGTCTCCAACACCACGTCTGTTCAAAGAAACCTAGAATGTAGAGCAGTCTATTGCAGAGGTTTCTGTCTTAGCTGACAAATACTACATAAAACAAGAGGGATAGTTCTATGACAGAAACATTGGTCTGTGAGTCAGAAAAGCTCGATTCTAATGCTGGCTCTGCTACCAATACAGCCTTGAAGTCAGTTATTTCCTTGTCCTGAGTGAGCCTCAGTTTACCTATTCCTGAGTCTCAGTTTATCCACGTATGAAAAGAACATTTAAAAAAGAACATCAAGTGTTCTACAAGATTGTTCCTACTCTTAATATTCTCTGATTCTAGAATTTAAACATGATGGGTGTTTTTGCCCTAAAACAAAGACAGAGATCTGAGTGTCATTGAATCTCCACACTGGAGTCAGACTTAATGGGAAAAGCTCATCAAGGAAGAAGCATAAGGGCATATGTAGTCTTTTCACTTAGTCCATCACATGTGTCACAGTCTATGAAACATGAGCTAAGCTATTTAACTCTTCAGATATGATCTAATATATACAGAAAACTGAAACACATGCCACCCTTCTGATAGGCTTTTTGAATCATAAATCTACCTATAGGAAGATTTCTTTTGCCAGTGGTCAATTTAATTTCACCTGTTTTCATTATTTACCAAGCTTCTGTTGATTGGCTAATAGTCATCTTCAAAAACATGTTTTGTATATTTGAAATTTTCTAGGAGAACAGATCTTAAATGTTCTCACCACCAAGTAAAAAAGGTAACTGTTTGAGGTGATGAATGGTTTAATTAACTTGACTGTGGTGGTTATTTCACACTTTATCAAAACATCACAGTGTATAATGTAAATACATACAATTTTTGTATGTCAGTTATAGCTCAGTACAGCCAGGGAAAAAACAAAAAGCATCTCCTGTGCATATTGAGCATTTGTAGTCACTGTGAGTTTTAAAGAAAAGAAAAAGATAATAGGCCTGATCTCATAGAGCTTCCGATTAATCCCAGCAGGTATGGGAAGTAGGTAATTGGAGAGGTAAGTTTAAAAACTAAACTGTAAAGCTGGCTGCAGCACTGCTGTGGGTGCTAAACGTGTCGTGTAAAGGAACATGAGCCATATTCTATAAGGAACACATAAAGCATATTTATTAAGTACTTGTAGGTTGAATGAACGTGCCTAGGAAATATCCACCTGCAACAAAGGCAGCCAGTGAACAAACTTATCAGTCACAGCCACAGCTATTAGTGGAGAAAAATAATAATATTAGCCTCTCTTGAGAATTTCTAAACATAGTCCTGCTTTCTTGTAGTTGGGATTTTGAAACCATATTACATATTCTGTGGTAACTCTGAAAGGAGATATAAATAAAAGTAATTCCAGTGGTAGCACCTTCTGGAAGCCAGCCAGAACAAATGGGAATTCTCTTGATATGAAAGCATCTTCAACCAAAGGATCTCAGGATACCTATAGATTAACTTTCATGTCTCAATAAAAAGTTACAAAACACATCAGGAAGCGAGCTATGATAGTGGGAGTCAGCAAGAGAGAAGAGAGAACAGAAAGAGGTGGGGGAGAGGAGAGGGAGAGAGAGCTTGGTTTAGACCACCAAGAACTTTAGCTGCTGGAATTGTCAGATACTGAGTGTGAACCATTTAGGATTCTCATAGGGTAGCTCAGCGGTAAAGAATCCACCTGCCAATGCTGGAGGCGTGGGTTTGATCCCTGGGTTGGGAAGATCCCATGGAGAGGGAAATGGCAAAACCCATTCCAGTATTCTTGCCTGGGAAATCCCATGGACAGAGGAGCCAGGCAGGCTACAGTCCATGGGGTGCAAAGAGTCAGACGTGACTTAGCGACTGAACAACAAGAGAATTCTCATTATCTATCAATGTTTAATAAATTACCCCAGAGTTTAGAGGCATAAAACAACCATTTGTTATGCTTGTGGAGTCTGTGGGTCAGGAATTCAGGGGCCTGGGGAAATGGTTTGTGTCCACTCCACATTGTCAGTGTCCATGGCTGGGAGGCTGGAGCGCCTCAGCTGCAGGCTGCCGCAGCACTGAGGAGGCTCTTGCACTCACATTTCTGGCGGTTCCTGCTGGCTGTGACTGAGACCTTAGCTGGAGTTGCCAGCCAGGACATCCAAATGTGGCCTCACCTCCTGGCCTGGGCTTCCTCACAGCACGATGGCTGGTTTCCAGAGCATCTGTGGAGAGAGCCAGGCAGAAGCCATATCAACATTTCTCAACTAGCCCTGAGACTTGATGTGTGACTTCCACAGCGTTATTTGTCAAGGAAATCACAAAGACTGGCCAGGCTTGAGGGAAAGGAAAAAGACCTCACCTCTTGATGAGGGTATTCAGGGTTCTGAGGGGGAATTTGGCAGTAGAAATATCATTGCAGCCATTTTCTAAAAACTGTCAGATTAGGTAAAAATATCTGAACAAATGAGAGAAGAATATGATGAAGGGAGACCATGAGATAATAGACTATTCAAAGTGACCAGTTAGATTTGAAGGAGGAACAAGCTAGAACTTACAGAATTGCAGAATATGTAATCATTGGAATTTGAAACTCCATGGATGGATTAAATAGCAGATTTAATCTTTTTAAAAGAGTTAATGTACTAGAACATGGAGCTTAAGGAAGTACCTGGAATATGTTATGAAGAAATAAGAAGGTGAACAATTTGAAAGTGATTAAGACATGGAAGGTTGTTTGAGAGGGCCTAATATGTTCATTGGAAGGACTGATGCTGAAACTGAAACTCCAATACTTTGGCCACCTCATGTGAAGAGTTGACTCATTGGAAAAGACCCTAATGCTGGGAGGGATTGGGGGCAGGAGGAGAAGGAGATGACAGAGGATGAGATGGCTGGATGGCATCACTGACTCAATGAACTTGAATTTGAGTAAACTCCAGGAGTTGGTGATGGACAGGAAGGCCCGGCATGCTGTGATTCATGGATTCGCAAAGAGTCAGACACGACTGAGTGATTGAACTGAACTGAACTGAACTGAATAGGTATAAGGGGGGAGCTCAGGAAGAAAGAATAGAGACAATAAAGAGGAAGAAATATTTGAAGACTTAAATTCTCAGAATATTTTCCAGAATGTAAGAAAGATGTGAACATTCAGATTCTGGGAGTACTGTGAGTCTGAAGAAAGAGTAAAAAGGAACGCCAAACCTGAATATACAAACAATGACCTTGCCCATAATGAGATAATCTTTTTTTAAATTGGAGGATAATTGCTTTACAGTGTTGTGGTGGTCTCTACCGTGCATAAACTCGAATCAGTCATAGTTATACATCTATATCCCCTCCATCTTGAACCTCCCTTCCGTGCCACCCCTCTAGGTTGTTACAGAGCCGCAGGTCGGGTGCTCTGTGTTATAAAGCAGCTTCCTGCTAGTTCTCTATTTTACACGATAGTGTATATATGTCAATGCTACTTTCTCAGTTTGCCCACCCTCTCCTTCCCCTGCTGTGTCGACAAGTCCATTCTTTATGTCTACATCTTCATGCTGCAGTGAACATTGGGATACATGTGTCTTCTTGAATTGTGCCTTTTTTAGGGTATATGCAGGCAGAGGAAACGGTCACTTATAAAGGAGTAGCACTTAATATGACTGTTGGCTTCTCTATAGCCACTACAGCATTCAGGAGGCAGTGAAATAATGTCTTTAAAATGTTGATAGTTGATAACTGTCAATTTAGAATTATGAATCCAGTGAAACCATCTTTATAAAGCATGAGAGCAAAATAAAAACATTTTCAGATTTTTTTTTAATAGGGTATTTCACAGATACTCTCATTTACAAAATTTCTA
The DNA here is from genome assembly GCF_910594005.1 of Cervus elaphus. NCBI lineage: Eukaryota > Metazoa > Chordata > Mammalia > Artiodactyla > Cervidae > Cervus > Cervus elaphus. The sequence goes on from NC_057833.1 coordinate 81,397,626, forward strand.
AAAGATATGCTTCAGGAAGAAGAAAATTTTCCCAGAAGAAAGGTCTTAAATGTAAGAAGGAATAGTCATCAAAGAAATTGGCAAACAATATTCTGTATTAAACATTATACATGCATACTAGGTCTCTTCAGTCATGTCTGACTCTGTGCAACCCTATGACTGTAGCCCGCCAGGCTCCTCTGTCCATGGGATTCTCCAGACAAGAATACTGGAGTGGTTTACCTTGGCCTCCTCAAGGGGATCTTTCTGACCCAGGGATTCAACCCATGTCTCTTGCAGCTCCTGCATTGGCAGGCAAGGTCTTTACCACTAGCGGCACCTGGGAAGTCCCATTAAGCAGTATAATGTCTAATTTGTCAGGTCAAATGAAAACAAAACAAAAAATATGCTGGAAAATAGTAGCATTTAAGTTGGGAGGAGTTGAACAAAATCAAAGTCTTCTAACTCCCTTACAATGTTTGAGAGGAAGGAAAATACGTCAGTCAACTTAGACATTGTCAAGATAAATAGACATGGCAAACTTTTAAGGACACCATTAAAAGAATAGAAATAGGAATCCCCAGTGGTTCAGCAGTAAAGAATTCACCTGTAATGCAGGAGGCGTGGGTTAGATCCCTGAATTGGGAAGATCCCCTGGAATAGGAAATGACAACCCAATCCAGTATTCCTGCCTGGGAAATCCCTTGGACAGAGGAGCCTGTTAGGCTACAGATCCATGGGGTTGCAAAGAATCAGACATGACCGAGCATGCATACACACACAGTCCAAACAAGCAGAGCAACAACAACAACCAAAAAAAAAAAAACAAAAAACACTGTTGTAATTAGAAAAAGGCAATAAAAAATGGGCATGGAGAAGTTGGATGAATAGGGAAAGATAGAAATAAGTACAAATATCAGTAAGCACAGTAAATGTCAGTAGATCGAGATTACTATACATTTAATGCAAAAGTCAGAAAAGGATAACATGAGAAAGGAAAATTACTGCGTCAACTTTATGCTCATCAACATGATTATAAAGTCATGGCTTGGTGGTAGGGATGGCAATCATGAAAGCTGAAAAGAGCACAGTGCCTGCACCTGTCACCCTTGCTTTCTGGATGCCTCCCAAGAACAAGATCGTGCCTTCTTCTGGTTTATTTCTTGGGTGGAGGTTGGCAGGAGGTCTTTATTGATATCAATTCATTTGAGGCTGTCTCTTAATATTCATGACCGGAGGCTGCCACACAATGCCTGTGTTATACAACAGCACCTCTTTTACAACCCAAGATGTCATAGTCTGATGAGTAATGAGGTGCTTGTGGGAGTTATTGAAGGATTAACTGTAGACTCTTAACCAATCCAAGAGTTGCAGGAGATGAGGCACCATCATAAAGAATTTATCAAAGTCATCCGTCTCTGTTGCTGTGGACAGATTACATTCTCATTCTGTCTCTGAAAGTTTATAACCAGTCTCTGAGTAGTTACAAATGTATTATTAATAATCCTTAGAAAAGCAGTACATTTTGGTATGGTTTATGCATTGCTTAAGTCCAGAAATTTTCAACAATTAGACCTGACCTCATATTATCACTGCCTCTTGGCACTTTCCTGGTGGTCCAGTGGTTAAAACTACCTGCTTCCAATGTGGGAGGCATGGGTTTGATCCCTAGTTGGGGAAGTTCTATATGTTGAGTTGTGCAACCAAAAAAAAATTTGACCCTCCTGAAACAAAACCTAAAGCAGTGTTGTATCTCTCCCTTTGAGTGCCGAGGATCTGCCTGCCTTCTGTTCAGGGGCATGTTAAAGTGTGAGTTGGCAAATTAGGTTAAAGTTACAAGCATGGATTTACCTCTCCACCCTCCCTTCTCTGAGAGCTGTCAGTGAGGAAAGGATGAATGAAAAGGGATGCAAACCATCCATGGGACTAGACTGGACATCTGAACTGGGCAGAATAGATGCTGCTTAGTTGTCAACTTTGGTCAACTCCTGGTGATGAAGGAAAGTGCAAAGACTTTTCTTCCAGGCACTTATCTACCTAGTGCATAGCCCTGAGCTCTGCCTGTTGTGAAGCCAGAGACCAGGTAATCTTTACAAGAGGAAAGGATCTCCCCAGCATGAAAGGTTCCAGGAGGAGTTGTTTCATGTGTTTCCTTCAGGGACCTTGTAGGAAGGGTAGGACAGGAATCAGATGCCCCTGAGTCCCATGCTGAGAATACCATCCAGACCCCACCCTTGTCTCCATCCAGCTATGAGAGGGCAGTTTGTGAAGGCAGAAAAACATACTAGGTGTTTCCCCAGAAACTGGTTTGGAGGGCCGTGTGGTGGGTCCAGGCCAGGGGGAGCTGACTGCTGGGCCCTGCTCCCTCTTGGTAAGAGTAGATGAACTAGTGGTAGAGTCCAGAGGAGTCCCTCAGGTACACAAGTGCCACATCCTTGTTTCTGGGGCAGCTGTCCATCCCACCTCCCATTCCCTGCAGCTCAGCAGGCCCGGAGGCACTCACACTCTCCAGCATGGCCAGTGTCGCTGCTGCAGTGTCCATCCTCGTCAGCCCTGCCCCTCGGCAGTCCCTTCCTCAGTTGTTTGAGGAGAGGACCTCCTCATCCACAGTGGTAAGTCGAGGGGGCAGGGGTGAGGCAGCGAGAGAAACAGAGAGAACAAGGAATTGGAAAACACCTTCTCGTGCTGTGAACAAAGGGCAAAACATCCTGTAGGGACACTTTCTTCCCTTGACGATGGGTAGGGTTTCTTTTTTGTCTTGGAGTGACATCTCCACTGAAAATAAAAAGATGGTGTCATATAAGTCTCTTGAACTAAATTTAGCATGTGAAGAGCAGTTTCAGGACAAGTTGATAGTGCAACCGAGAAAGCACTAAAACAGACCCTTTCTGTGCCAGCAAACCTGTAGACATGACTGAAAATAATAGGAGATTTTACCTTTTTTGCTGTTTTTATTTACAGGTAAATGTGAAATGCTAAGTTACTCATTTGCTGTTTTCAGAATTCTCCTGCCTGATTTTTAGATTGCAAATGCTGGTGGTTAGAAGTATCAATTGCATTTTGAAAAAAGAGTTATATGGAATTTTTCTAGCAATACCATTATTCTACATGTCTACCTGTTTTAGCATGACAAGAGGAGGTGAGAAACAAATCCAAGCTCTAATATTATGCTAAGTCACTTTGACTTTAAATATTGCTGTTTATGCTTTATTGTTAAGTATCCACGATGTCAGTTATTTTGGTTTGATATGAACTGGTTGTGAACTAAGTTAAATAACAGCAAGAGTTTGCCATTTGAGCTTTGACGACCTTAGATTCAAATATAGGTTCTGTCATTTACTATCTACCTCAGTCTCTTCATCTTTCTAGGAGTAATATAACCCATGATGCTGGAGTTGTGAAGATTAAGGGAGATTACTTATCACCAGTTCTATGCACAGTACCTGGTAGTTAATAGATGCCAAATAAATAGAAATCATTCATTATTCACATAGCCCTCTAGTTAAGGACTCTGGGCTTGATGACTATTATTTAACATTGAATGAGAAACTTTGAGGGGGGGGAAATAATTCTCATTCAGACAGAAGTCTTAGGTACCTGGTAAGGTTCCCAGCCAACAGCCTGCAAGGTCTAGAACTGCCAGTGAGAATTAAATTCCTCTCCCTTTCTTTTTTCCTTCAGACTCCTAATAAATTATACTGGAAATGTGAGAAATTCTTGAGACTTACTAGTATACAACAGCAGAAAGCATTACCCTGTACCTGGAGGAATATAAAGGGTGCCTAGAGTGCTCTATTTTCCCCTCTCATAAGATGCAAGCTACATTCATTTATCACTGAGTATTTCCATTTTAAGAAGCTGTTAATTTCAGTAAGCTTTGATGGAGGTTTGAAGCATAAACATTTTAATGAAGTCATAAATCAAGACGTCAAAGCAGCTTTCTTCCTATGTCCTCAAACAAAATTAGCGGTGGTGGGCATCCTAAGGTGTTATAGTGCATACTTTGGCCAGGCAGGAGCTTTCCCAGCTTGGGTTTTAATAGGCTACAGTCAGCACCGTCCAATAGTAGTACTGAGAAATTTGACTTCATGGCTCAAGTGTCAGATCCTACAGGCCATTTTCTCATCCCCATCTCAGAGTCCAGATTTGATCATACCAGCTGTGAAGTTACACATGTCAAAGGGCAAATATCACTAACAGATGTCTTTGTTTCTTTAGTTTATCCCTGCCCTGTTAACCGCAGTAACCAGTGTATTCACCATTCCGATCAGGTCCCAGACTAATAGCCAACCTCCATTCAGACTAGCCTTGTGTACCCATCTCTAGAATTCCACAGCTATTACCTTTATGTGTTGAAATGAGTAAGTATCTCATCTATGGACTGAATTCCCTCTGGTATTTTTTTTTCAAATGTCTTAAAATATTCACTTACTTATAATCTCATACTTAATGCAGTTTTCCTGGGCCCAATGGATCTCTCTTTCAACATATTGTGTCTGTTTTATATGGTGTCATGTATTATTTAAATGCGTTTATTATGAAATGGGACATGCACAAGCTTTGCAGATTGGCAAAGAGGTTGCCCTCTGGGCAGATTTTTCTATGAACTACATCACTCATGATCTCCTCCTCCTTCCCAAATGAAAATTTACAGAGCATCCTGATACTAGGCATTACTATAGTAACATAGAAAGATTGTTCAAAGAAAAATGAAAGAAACAGAGATAGCACTGAGCTTTTACCTTCGAGGCTTTAGGTTTCTGTGAGCCTACCAACTCAGACAGAGGGCCTAGAGAAAGCAGGGAGCCCATCCCCAAGGTTACTGATGATAATTAGAGATAAGAATGTTGTAGTGCTTATAATTCTGAGAATTCAGTTCATTGGATATTTAGTAAGTATGCACAATGTATCATGCAAGCAGCAGGAGATGTGGTGCTTCCTTCAGAGAACCTGTAATCTAGTAATCATACCTCTTTCCCACAAAAAGGATTGTTTTCCAAGAACCTTAACAAAATTTTCAGATACGATCCCTTTATTACCAGGCATCTTTGTTTTCCAAATCTCTTGAGAATGGGCTCTTGGTTTATGACTATAACACAAAAGTTTGTCCAAATACCCTGCTAATGGAATATGATCCTCCATTCAAAATACTTAAGCAAGGCTTCTGTGTTTTTTGGAAGTTCTCTGCTGCTATAGATTATAAGTGATAGCTTAAAAAACTTTGCAAGCCAGTTGCTTTGTTCCCTTGCAAAGATCCTAACCTGTTGGGAATACCACAGGTGAGGTAGAGGGCACAGTGGTTATAGGAAACCCAGAGAGCCGTGAAGTGAAAAATGCTTGTAGTATCTTGAATAAAAATAATCAAAATACCATAGTGGTAAATTAGCGGTAATGAATTGAAGTGAAAATTAGCTGAATTCCATTTTGTGCATAAGCAAGTAGAAGGGAGCATTTATGTCATTCAGAGCTAAGTTATTTCTTGAACATTTGCTACCTTTGAAAACCATATCAGTCCTTTGTGTATGCTATATATGTTACTCTTTACAACATTACTGTTCTATCCTAATTGCAGTCAGGTTGAGTGAGTTTTTTCAGTGCTTGGAGAATCTGACTTAAAAATAAAACAGTGAAATTTCTTCATGGATCTAAAAGAAGTTCATAGATGAGCTCATAGTGTTGAGTTATTACAGATAAACATCAAAGAGTACTCACTGATAGTAACTTTATGACTTACTGGTTTTAATGAGTAGCTGATAGTCTCATTTTACCTCCCTCAAAGTATTTATGCATAATAATTTCTCTCATTTAAATTTGAAAATGACTCAATTCCATACAGTATTTTTGTGGTGAAAAAGAATAAGCTAAACAAAGATTGTTGTTCAGTCACTAACATGTCCAACTCTTTGTGACCCCATGGGTTGCAGCATGCCAGTCTTCCCTGTCCTTCACTGTCTCCCAGAGTTTGCTCAAATTCATGTCCATTGAGTCAGTTTTGCTATCTAACCATCACATCCTCTGTTGCCCACTTCTCCTTTTCCTTCAGTCTTCCCCAGCATCAGAGTCTTTTCCAATGAGTCAGCTCTTCACATCAGGTGGCCAAAGTATTGGAGCTTCAGCTTCAACAACAGCCCTTCCAATGAATATTCAGGGTTGATTTCCTTTAGGATTGACTGGTTTGATCTCTTTGCAGTCCAAGGGACTCTCAAAAGTCTTCTCCAGCCCCGCAATTCAAAAGCATCAATTCTTCAGTACTTAACTTTCTTTATGGTCCACCTCTCACATCCATACATGGCTGCTGGAAAAACCATAGCTTTGACTCTACAGACCTTTGATGGCAAAGTGATGTCTCTGCTTTTTAAGATGCTGTCTAGATTTGTCATAACCTTCCTTCCAAGGAGCAAGTGGCTTTTAATTTTATGGCTGCCATCACTGTCCACAGTGATTTTGGAGCCTGAGAAAATAAAACCTGTAACTGCTTACACTTTTTACCCTTCTATTTGCCATGAAATGATGGAACCGGATGCCATGATCTTAGTTTTTTTTAATACTGAGTTTTAAGCTGGCTTTTTTCACTCTCCTTCTTCACCCTCATCAAGAGGCTCTTTAGTTCCTCTTCACTTTCTGTCATTAGAGTGGTATCATCTGCACATCTGAGGTTGTTGATATTTCTCCTGGCAGTCTTGATTCCAGCTTGTGATTCATCCAGCCTGGCATTTCATGTGATGTACTCTGTGTATAAGTTAAATAAGCAAATAAATAAAATAAACAAATAAAGAGCAAATAAAAATAAAAAATAGACCGTCCTAAATGTTTGAAATTTGACCTTCTCCGATGCCCTGAATAGTGCATCTTTACTCTTTGATTCTTAGGAAGGGTGAAAAGAAGCTCTTGGTGTGATACTACTTATAGACTCTAATGATATTAAAAAGTCAAATTCACTGACTTGAGTTTTAACTCTGTCATGAATTTCAGCTTCTAGAAGGATGGACTTTAACATAATTAAATGGCTCAAAATTAGCATCAGAAGTGTGAGAGGGACACAGATAATCCACAAACTGTGGAGTCAAAGCTCGCAGGCAGCATTTGGACAAGTTGAAGAGGTCAGTCTATTGTGCTATCTTTCTGCAGCTCACACAGCCACTGCTAGAGGGTCAGGCGGAGACCCCTTGCCCAAGTCACAACCAGTCTAGTGATGAATGTTTTCTTCCTCTCTAGCTTGAGAGAAACTATTTCAGAGCAGTTATTTGATATGTCTATGGAGCGGCCAATAGTTCATCTGACAAAGAGAATAATTCATGAGTTCCAGAATATTGGGGATCTGGAGGTGAAAATACGTAGAGTCCAGATACCTGACTTAATAGAAGGAGACAGATAATAGTATCAATTTCCCCAAAGAAGGCTGTCCTGTAGGGCTGTTCGGCAAGTGGTACTAGGTCACTTCAATCACTCACATCTCTTGTCCAGTTTCTCTTGAGCAAGAACTTCATGTGTAGCTGCTTATTTGTGGTTATATCTTTTTGTCTTGTCATACTGTTCATGTGGTTCTCAAGGCAAGAATACTGAAGTGGTTTGCCATGCCTTTCTCCAGTGGACCACGTTTTGTCAGAATTCTCCACCATGACCCGTCTGTCTCGGGTGGCCCTTCACAGCATGGTTCGTAAATTTCATTGAGTTTGACAAGGCTGTGGTCCATGTAATCAGTTTGGGTAGTTTTCTGTGATTGTGGTTTTCATTCTGTTTATGGTTAGAGATTCATTCTATGAACCCAAAACTATGACTTTCTCAGCAGGAACATAGCTAATTTAGGATTGAAATTATGTCCACAGGTGTCAACACTATTTTCTAGCAAAGATAACATCACTCTCAGCAAGTTGTCATTACAACTTGCTTTCTGCTTTGGGTACAAATTCATCATACACACATACAAAAAGCATTGATATTCGAAGCATACACCCTGGCTTTTGAAACAATTCATGATATAGGTCTAGATTTGTTTGGAGGAAAAGATGTGGCCATGAATGTACAAAGTACTTACCATAAACAGAACTGGAGTTGATGATTATCTGTAAAACAAGCAATGGTAAAATTACCCACCTTAGAGGGTTTCTGAGGGGACTACATGAGATAATGCAAGGGTGTTGATCGGGAAAACAGTGCAGAAGCAGTAATCACTCTAATAGTTTGAGCAGAAAGAGGTTGCATATAGATGATTAAGTGCTTACTAAACTATCAGAAAGCTGGGACGGTAATAGAAGTCAGGAATGGTCAGGTCCAAGCACACACCCCTGTAGAAGCAATCCAGACGTCAAGAACCACCACAGTGACCACTGCAGCTGCCTCTTAGCTCTGAGAACACTGCAGCCAGGATACCGGAATGCTGAATGCAGATGCCTCACCACCTCTCATTCTGATCAGAACTGACCTGCGGGAGAGTGACCTCTTGCTGGATTGGGCCTCCAGGTCCCCCACAGCATGCAGTGTACATCAAGAACACGGCCACACACAGGAGTCAAGGAAACATGTTTTAGGCTCCTCAACCCCTCCAGCTAGGAGGAAGGTGGAATTCAGGTTGGGAAAACCAGGTCTCATTATCTACCACAACAGGAAAGTGCTGACTGCAGTGCCTACTGAAGTTTAGATACATTCCTCCTGCTTTTGCTATTCAGATTTAAGGTAGTACTTTTAACTCTCTTGTCTCCCTCCTCATTTCCTAGAGCTCTTTGGGCAATCTAATGATATCTAATGGCACCCAGAGACCCAGAATGATGGAGGAGTTGTTCTCCTAAATAAGTACTGTGTGCCAAGGCTTGAACTTGACACTCTGAGCTGGGAGGCCCTCTTGATCTGGTTGAGGCTGTTGGCAAAGCCCTCAGGGCACACAGCCAGCTGTCCCATGGAATATACAGCTTTACTTGGGGATAACCCCTCACTAGTGGATGAAGTCAGAAGCCTCAATTAGCAGTTCCAGAGGAGAAGCAATTTGGTTCAGATCCTAGAGAATTGTGCTGTTCAGTAGAATAACCACTTGAAACACATGGAGTGATTGAAATTTAAATTATTTGTAATTAAACAAAACTTGGAATTCTCAATTGCTACATGTAACTGGTAGCCATCATATTGGACCATGCAGACATAGAATAGTCCCATCAGTTTTAGCAAGTTCTGTTGGGTGGCATTGCTGGAATGTCTCTTCATGTGTCAATCAGAACTTGCGAGCATAGCTGAAATCTACAACCTTTGCAAGTTTTCTGAAATATTAATGGCACAGAGTATCCTTTTAGGGCCCCAGTCCTAGGGCTTTTCTATGACCCCCAAAGCTGCCCTTGGTGTTGGGCAAGAAGAGCCAGGAGTATGGTGATGGCTGTTTGATACGTCACTGACTGGTTGACCATTAATCAAAGGTCAAGTATTCCTGATGGGCTAGTTTGGCATGGACCCACTAGGAATCATCACAGCCAGACAGGCAAGGCAAGATCCTTTGAGTCCATGTTCTTTTCCTAACTTATTCTCTCCAGATATCTGTATCTTCTGCCTCGAACATTCTGTGTGCCTTTGAGGTTTGATGTTCTACCTTGAAGCTTTGAACTAATTCATTAAAAAGTGTGACCTTGAGCTCCCAACCTGTCGATAGACAAAACGCATGCTTTGAATTTGGTGTGATCACTGTGCCCTTCACTGCTGTGCTGCGCTCACTGCACGGCGCTTACAGGTAAAATGTACCTTCCCTACATCATTTGCTGGTGAAGTGATTCTGAACCCTGTGGGCAGGAGCCTTTGTTAACCAATGTAGCTAGCATTCATTCCACACATACACATATTCTGTCACCACCCTCCATCCTTGGCAGCAGAGCTACATTGGGAGAATATCCCAAATTTGGACTTGGGGAGTGGAGGGATGGCTACTGTTGAGCTCCTATAAGAAGTCTGAGTGAGACCATTGAAAATGGATGGAATATTTATGATATTTTCTCCTCCAGGTTCTATCAGTTTCTTGTATCAAACCAGATGCAATGAAGGTACATACTTTTTTTTTCCATTTATTTTTATTAGTTGGAGGCCAATTACTTTACAGTATAGTAGTGGTTTTTGCCATACATTGACATGAATCAGCCATGGATTTACATGTGTTCCCCATCCTGAACCCCCATCCCACCTCCCTCCCCATCCCATCCCTCTGGGTCATCCCAGTGCACCAGCCCCGAGCACTTGTCTCATGCATCCGACCTGGACTGGCGATCTGTTTCACACTTGATAATATACATGTTTGGATGCTGTTCTCCATCGAAATACCTTCACCACAGTAGATTTTAATATGCTTTTGACTTTTGTTGAAAAGTAGCTGTATATAAAAGTTTCCTACACTCTTTTTTATGTATCAAAAACATCATTCATTGTGTTTGAGTGTCTCTTATATAAAGAGTTACGAGATAGTTCCTCTTATAATTCAATACTAGAGCAGAAGCTATATTTACTGACAGACTTACATGCTATCTCTTTCAAATGTTGAGAGCAGCATAATTCATTCAAATCTCTTCTTGTCTTGGCTCCAAGGAAGCTCTAAAAAAATTTGTAGTAGCTTCCCTAGCCTAGATCTTCTGTTATAAAAATTATCCCCTACTAAGACTTACCATTGCTTGTTCTTGTTATTATACTTCCCTATATTTAAGAGTTTGGGGGGAGGGTTGGTTATTCTTGTTTTGTTTTAGTAATCATATGTTCTTATAAACTTCCTATGCTTTTTGGACATAAGCATCAATAAATCAATGAATATCAACTTAGGGATGAAAAGTCACCTATGGAAACCTTTAAAATGTACATGACTGGAGCTCACAACTAGTGAGTTAGCATTTCTGGGGGCAGGACTGAAATATGTATGTAAGTGTGTGGTGTATGTTTTTATTTATACACACACACGCACATACACACACACACAGGTGTATATATTAGTTGCTCAGTTGTGTCTGACTCTTTGAAACCCCATGGACTGTAGACTACCAGGTTCCTCTGTCCATGGGATTTCCCAGCAAGAATACTTGAGTGGGTTGCCATTGCCTTCTCTAGGGGATCTTCTTGACCCAGGGGTCAGACCCTGGTCTCCTGCATTGGCAGGCAGATTCTTACCATCTGAGCCACCAGGGAAGCCTCTGTGTGTGTGTGTGTCTGTGTGTGTGTGTGTATCAGTTCAGTTCAGTTGCTCAGTCATATCCGACTCTGCAGCCCTGTGGACTGCAGTATGGCAGGCTTCCCTGTCCAGCACCAACTCCTGGAACTTACTCAAACTCATGTCCGTTGAGTCAGTGATGCCATCCAACCATCTCATACTCACTCTGTCATCCCCTTCTCCCCTTACCTTCAATCTTTCCCAGCATCACGGTCTTTTTCAGTGAGTCAGTTCTTTGCATCAGGTGGCCAAATGATTGGAGCTTCAGCTTCAGCATCAGTCCTTCCAGTGTATATTCAGGACTGATTTCCTTTACAATTGACTGGTGTGATCTTCTTGCCATCCAAGGGACTCTCAAGAGTCTTCTTCAACACCACAGTGCAAAATCATCAATTCTTTGGTGCTCAGCTTTCTTTATTGTCCAATTCTCACATCCATACATGACTACTGAAAAAACCATATCTTTGACTAGACGGACCTTTGTCAGAAAAGTAAACACCTGTATATATATGTGTGTGTGTGTGTGTACACACACATCTTCTTTTAAATCTCACAGATAATTATGATGTGTTCTGTTTAAGAGCCACTGAGGTAACTCAGTGGATGAGTGGTGTGATAAAAAATTGAAAATTCAGCAGTCAACAGATTGCATCATAGCTGGCCCTTGTGAGATGGCAGGTCTAGCAAGTAGTGGCAGGTGCTTAAAGAACTTCCAGGGTAAAGGGATATAGTTACTGTAAAGTCATGATTCCAGGGCAGTTGACTTCATTCACTTGTTCATTCATTCCAGCATATATAAGTGCCTACTATGTTCCAGGTACTTTGATTAGCATTCAGGTTATCCAAATGGTACTGTCCCTTGCCTCGAAGGAGTTCACAGCCTCATGGGACTGTCAGAAATATAGATAATGACTAGACATTGTAATAAAGATAGGGATACAGACACACCCAGGGCATCATGGCAGCCCAAGGAAGAGGCATCTGGTCAAATCTTGAGGGATGAGGTTAGTGAAGGCTTCCTGGAGGAAACATCTGGAGATCAGGGTCTCAAAGGATGGCTAGAAGTTACCCAAATGAAAAGCTTTCCCAGAAGAGGAAAATAGCTCACAACATCCAGCATCAATAGCTACACAATAAACAACCCCAAAACTTGGTGACTTCAAGCAACAAACACTTATCTCACCATTCCTATAGGCCAGGAATTTGAAAGTGGCTCAGCCTTAAGGGTTCTAGCTCAAGGTCTCTCACTTGGTTGTAGTCGAGGCATCAGCTGGGGCTACAGGTATCTGAAGGCTTTACTGCAGCTGGAGGATCTGCTTCTGAAATGGTTCACTCATGTGGCTGTTGCAGGAGGCCTCAGTTCCTTATCATATGGGGTTTTTTTATAGGCCTGCCCATGTGTTCCTATGGCATGACAACTGGCTTCTCCCAGGGTAAATGATCCAAGAGAAAGCAAAGCAAAAGCCTAAATATCTTTTATGATCTAATCTTTTTTAAACTTTTTATTTTTTTTATTTTTTCCCCATTTATTTTTTATTAGTTGGAGGCTAATTACTTTACAATATTGTAGTGGTTTTTGTCATACTTTTTATTTTTTATTGCTATAGCCAATTAGCAATGTTGTGATAGTTTCAGGTGGAGAGCAAAGGGACTTTGTCATACATATACATGTATCCATTCTCCCCCAAACTCCCCTCCAATTCAGTCTGCCATATAAAACTGAGCAAAGTTCCATGTGCTATACAGGAGGTCCTTATCGGTTATCCATTTTAAGTATAGCAGTGTGTACATGTCCATCACAAACTCCCTAACTATCCTTTCCCCACATCCTTCCCCCTGGCAGCCATAAATTCATTCTCCAAGTCTGTGAATCTATTTCTATTTTGTGAGTAAGCTCATTTGTATCATTTCTTTTTAGATTCCACATATAAGGGGTGTCATATGCTATTTCTCCTCTGCCTGACTTACTTCACTCAGTATGACAACTTCTAGGTTATGACCTAATCTTAGAAGTCACACAAAATTCTATTGATTGTACAAGTTAGCCCTTTGCAAGATGGGAGGGGACTACACAGGGGTGTGAGACAGAGATCACTGAGAAGATCTTGGAAGGTGGCTACCACACAAGGACATCAAGATTAAGACACCAAATGGCAGAAGAAGCTGTGAGGTGCAGAACCCAATCATGAAGGAGACCAGCAGCCAACATTGACAGGCTGACACTTCATCTATAGGCAGCATGGAGCCTCTGGAGGAAGTGGTAAGAAGAGAAGACTGGCACCAGATCTGTGTTTTGGAAAGCCCTCTTGGAAACTGTGGAGAAAGTGTGAAACAGAAGGGACAATGAGCTGTCACCAAAGTCTAAGATAACACCTAGATCAGGCAGTGTGGTATGGGATGTAGAACTCTGCTACTCAAAAGGTGCTCCATGGAGCACAGTTCTTGGCAGCTCTGGCGTCATCTGAGAGCTTGTAAAACCGCTGAATCCTAGACGTCACCCTGGGCACAATAAACTCTGAGTCACATGGACCTAAAAGTTTGAGAAGTATGATTACAAGGGATGAAGTAGAAAGAATTGGGAACATGAGTGCTACGGGGAGAAGAGGGCAGAAGATTGGCTCCTAAGTCACATTTGCTCCACTTCAAAGCTGGAAAGCACACTGTAAACATTTTTACCTGAATATACAGAATGAGTCCATAGAGAGCTATGGATTTTCACAGTGTTGTTAATGGTGTGCTAAGACCTACTAACAAGAAGGCAATTCTTTCTCTACGAAATGTAGTCATGTAAAATGTGCCAACAAAGAAAACCTACTGAATACTGCTCTATTGTAGAGGTTCACAATATTTTCCAACTGGTATATTTGTTTTATCTCAGTCTGAAGAACAGATATCTACATTTTCAGAGTAGAGGCAATGAGGAATGGAATCATATGGTAAACAGGGATTTGGGAAGATAATGAATATTCTGGAAAATGTCCTAATTTCCAGATGACCTTTCCAAGCGTTTGTTGTCTTTTCTGGGATCAGCTTTGGGAACCAATTAACTACTGGGCCTCACACAGTAGATGTCTGCCAGGAAATCCATTACTTGCCTTATGTATGGGGCTTTGCACTTGTTGAGTACAAGTGTATCCTGCGAGGTCTGCCGGCTGGTAAGCACCCACTGTCATCATGTGTCACGTGCCAGTCTCAGCTTTTTGCCTTCCTTCCTCTACCCAGATCTTTACTGTTAGAAACATTCTATAAATGAATTCATTCTGGATCTCAGAACTCAAATAAATATATTAGCCAGTTCTGCAAAGAAAGAAGCAGCAAAGAAATTAATATATATTAATCAGTCAAATGAACAGACCTCTAAAAAACTTATAACCGAGGATTGGCACCATAACAGTATTTTATTCTTGGAGGAAGGAGAGTTTCCAGTGAGTTATTGATCATTTTTTGAGTCGTTTTTAGTTGGCTTCTCACAGTAAGTTATCTGTTGCCATTTAGGGTAATTAGGCAGGCCCCTGACCCGTAAATTTGAGGCTTCCAGTAATTACAGAGCCTTGGTAGTAGATCTCTAACTGCCGATTATCACCTGCAACCTCCTCCTGTGGCATTTCCAAGGATCCCAAGTTGTGAGGAGGAAGCTTTCAATAGTACTGCCCTGTCCTGAGCTTTGGGACTTCCATATCCTTACTCCCAACCCAAACCCTTAGTGAGCATTGAAAATAAGACCCATCTTCTCCTCATGGAAATGAGCTAGAGTTAAGAGCTGCCAATTGGATCATTCTGAAACCTTGTGAAAGATAAATCTCATTTTCCTCTCTTTGATTATGTCATCTCAACAGGCATCATGTTCCTACTCAGAAAGTTTACTTAAGAGGCATTTTTGAGGTTCCAGAAAATCATCAATCAGAGAATTTGCTACTTGCACTCTCCCCCAGCCCCTGACTTCACCTTTCCTGGTTCTCCTTAACCTACTGTGCTTTATTTCATCCCATAATTTCATCCCATAATATTGATCACCTTCTAAATGACAATATAATATACTTACTTATCTTTATTATCAAGCTCCCTCCACTAGAACATGAGCTGCATGAGGACAGGGATTTTAGTGTTTTGTGTTTTCTGTTGTATCCCAGGCACCTTGAAAGTACCTAGGACATAGTAGGTACTCGATAAATATTATTTGAATAAATATAAGATCCTAAAAGACCTAGAAACCTGTAGCACCTTTGTTTAGAGATGAGACTCAGTCCCTGAGGGTTTGTGACTTGCCCAAGAACACACAGCTAGTTTGCAGAGTCAGATATAAACCTTGAACCCAGATCTTCCTCTCAAGCCTGTGTCCTTTTCACCACCCCTGCCACTTTTGGCTGATGCAGCTGGATTGGAGAGTGGAGGCTATTGGTCCTAGCCCATGAGAAGAACTTTCTAAAGGCTGCCCAGACATAGGCAGTTATCCTGGACATGCTCTCAAGAAGACCTTGGTGGTCAAATGTGGCTGAAGCCATTTGTTTTTTTGTCATGTTAGCCAATTTCTCCCTGCTTGAAGAATGGCCCTACATAAGCACACACAATTCTTCCGCCTCCGCAAATCACCACACAGCTCTGTCAGGAAGAGTCATACCCTCCACCCCCACCCTCTTTGGTCAGAGGGGCTGGTGATAGTCACTAAAGAACTGAAGCCCCCTGGAAGCCATCCTCTTGAAGCCAGCACTGTTCTGACCTTTGACTTTCTGTGACTCTTTGGTCCTTACCACTTCAGGTACTCAAGATATCACTCAGTCCAGCTCTGGACCCAACACCTGGGCAGTCTTTCTTGCCTCTTCATCTACTCTGTACCACCCTCACCATCATCAAGAGGCCAAGAAGGAGACTTGGGGAAATGAGGAAAGACTGAGTTCACTGATTGAGGGAAAGGGTCAAGAGTTCCACAGTAGAAGGAGAAGAGCCAGGAAAGAGGAAGAGACCAGGAAACAGGCAGGGCCCACAGCCTTCAGGGGAACATTGTCTGGTGATTTGAATCAACTACATCACTTTGTCATTAGAAAATATTAACTTTTTACCCAGTGACAACTATGTTCAAAACCTCTCTCACAAGGCCCATAAACTTCCTTATTACAGGGCTGTCATTTTTCAGTACGAATACCCAAATTCAGCAGTTCAGAAGTGATTACTCAGAAATAATTTCCTACTTGGTATTAAATCTCTAGAGAAAAATGTAGAAGGTGTTTCTGCATTCAGAGCGGGAATTAACAGCATGGTTCCATGGCTTCACAGGACTGTCTAGCTAGTGTGTGAGCTCAGGAAGTGTCTCATTTGCAGGGAAAGAGTGATTAACACCAGGTGCTGCTCTGGCTCCCCTGGAAGAGAGAAGAGACAGAGCTGAAAGGTGGTATCCGCAGGCCATCATGAGCAGCCCCACTGGAAGCTAGCCCAGCTTGTTTTTATCATTTCTTCCATCTAGTGCACAACCCAGCCTTATTCCTGCACCTTGTTTCATTCATCTGAATCCCTACTGTGTGTCAGGCTCTGATGAGTCCTATGCAACCTGTCTTCAAAGACCTCGGGTGCTCAGTAAAGATACGAGTAGGTGAGCAAATAACCAACAGCTATGGCAAAATTAATGTATCATAATAAAAATGCATTGACATTAGGTTGTGGGTTCTTAGCTGCTTCAGGAGCTAAAACAGGCCTCTGAGAGGAGTTAGCGTCTGAACTTGGTGCCTTGCAATTTCCCTTAAGGTTGTCAAATTCCCAGATTCTCATCAATAAGCCCAACCAGGATATCCCCTCCCCTAGGACTGTTCTGTCTTTTTTTTTTTCCTTGTTAGACATTTGGTTTCTGTGATCTAACACTTAGGGCATTGAAGGAGCATTCTGGGTCCTTTGCCTGCTAGGAGCACTATTCACTTTTTTTTTTCCCCATAAAGGGGTTTGTTACAATATCTGAAAGATTTCTTAGCAATTTTCTTGAGATGCAGGGAATCCCATAGAACCTACTCTCATTACTGCATAGAATCATCTAACTCTAGAGATGAACTGACCCTCCAAGTCACTTCAGCCTGATTACAGTCAATGGGCATCAGCCTAGGAAGGCCACAGGACTGCCCAGGAGGGCCACATCTAGGCCAGGCCATGGTTCTGCATTCTTGGGGGTACCTTACAGGTCCCTCCACCAACACACATCTGTTGGCATAGTGGAGTGAACAGGAACAAAAGTAACACTCAGAGAAGGGGGGATGTATGTGAGGTGTCACTGAATCACAGAGCCGGAAGGGCATCTTGCCCACCTCCCACATTTTCCTCATGAAGAAAGAGAAGTGGGGGAAGACAAACTTAATTGTCTCAAGCAGGGGGGGCCCTGCCCTCTGAGGCGGTGTGGAACTATGCGTGATCATCTTTGGTTGTCAAAATGACTCGGAGTGATCCTGGCATTCAATGTGCAGGTAGCAGAGATGCTAAGCATAGTGAAGTAAGTGGAATAGTCCTATCCTGTGAGGACTGGCACAGTCCCAGATGGCAGCAACAACTGAGAACCACAGGATTAAAGTGACTTTGCTTATGGCAGCAAGAGCCCATCAGGAGCAGAGGGAACTGGCCCTGTGAGCACTTACAGAGCAGCAGCTTATCACTGAGTGCGTCTGTGAGAGTGGGTCACCAACCCTCTGAGAACTAATTAAAAATCTCCTCTTCGGGGACACTTTCACATGCACATGAACTTTTCACTTAATTTTCATGGATTATAAGCCCCTTTAAGCCCATTCCTGAACCCCAGGTTAATAACTCCGGGCTAGAAAGAGACATGAAGGTAGAAGAAATTAAATATGTGTATATTTTCTTATAGATAAAGGGGTGTCTGCCTAATGGAGTGAATAATAAGTGTCTTTTTTCCCCTATCAAATAGGCATGGTGCTATACAGACTATTAGACCTTTTTTTCCCACTCACCAGAAGCCCTGGAAAATTCACTTGAAAATTGTAGCTATTGTCTCCTAGTGAGAGCCAACTGAACCCCAAATCTGCTTCCAGCACCTGTCTTCCCTGTGCTGTCCCCACATTACAAGTGCTGGGGACACAACAGAGATGGGAGTGGGTCACGGGCTCCTGCAATCCTGTGTGTCCTGGCTGAGGCAGAGGGAACACAGGTTTAAATGCTAGTCAAGCTGTAAATCATATGCTGCATTTTATAAATTTTCTAAGTGGGCAATTTCTGACTCATTAAATTAGTTAGATGGCAAAATGCTCCATTTCAGGATGCTCTGTTCCTTCCATCTGCAGCAGGCAGTGGATTGTCAAGCCTCTGTGGGGCTGTTTTGGAGAGGAGGGCAGTGGGGATGAGGAGGAGAGGAAAGATGGCCAGCTCACTACCACCCTGTGAGAGAGGACTTAGGGTCAAGTGTCAAAGTAGAGCCAAACAGACATTCCGAACGGTCACTCTGCAAGAGCTTTGACTCACTCACACCTGACAGAACCCTCTGGGAAGTATTTTCTTGTCCATTTTACTAATGAAGAGACTGGCTCAGAGACATGAAGTAAGTTTTTCACAGTTATATAAAATTCCCACCCAGCCCTCTGTGACTCCTAGGCCAAGTTCTCCCTACCCCAGGGCTTCCCAGACACCCAGCTAGTTAGTGTAAATGAGCAAACACAGCTAGTGGTACTTTCAAACTGCTCAAATTACCTGCATAGCAGGGAGCTCCATACCTGCAAATGACTGCAGCTCCCCAACTGCAGGACCCTTCTCAGGTTGCTGTGGGTGCAAGATGCTGGGGACAAGCCTGCCAACTGTCATTCAGATTTCTGATGATCCATCAAGGCCACCTAGAATCCTGTCAAGGCAACGTCTCTCATGGGCGTCTTCCTTCTTTCTCTTGGTTGTGAACTTTTCCTTCTAGACTGATGGGAGAGGCAAGGCCCTGCTGATGCAAGTGCCTAAGAACACAGCCCCTGAGAGCCTCCCAAGCCTGGCTGGACCATGAGGGAACTGAATGTGCTCTCACTTTGTGATGGCTTTGTTCTGCTCCCCATGTAGATTTGTTTTTCCCTCAGTTAAATTCAGTCACTCAGTTGTGTCCAACTCTTTGCAACCCCATGGACTGCAGCACACCAGGCTTCCCTGTCCTTCGTCATCTCCCGGAGCTTGTTCAAACCCACGTCCATTGTGTCAGTGATGCCATCTAACCATCTCATTCTCTGTCATCCCCTTCTCCTCCTGCCTTTAATCTTTCCCAGCATCAGGGTCTTTTCAAATGAGTCCGTTCTTCACATCAAGTGGCCAAAGTATTGGAATTTCAGCTTAAGCATCAGTCCTTCCAATGAATATTCAGGACTGATTTCCTTTAAGATGGACTGGTTGGATCTCCTTGCAGTCCAAGGGACTCTCAAGAGTCTCCTCCAGCACCACAGTTCAAAAGCATCCTTCAGTTCAGCCAAGCATAACTGTGTGCTGGTGGGCAAGAGTTCTTTCCCACTGCCTCCTGTCAGGGAGTCTTAACTACAGCTGAACAAGTGATTCCCTGCTCCTGTGGCCAGGCTTACCATTCACTCAGACCCATCTTATTACTGAACATCTTCTGTCTAGAAGGTGAACTTTCTGAAGGTAGTGGATCCCTGTACCATTTGTCAGAGAGTAAGAGACACCCCCACCCTCCCTACCTGGTGTGGTTTTCCAGCCTGACCATCTCCAGCGGAGCTGATGAAGGAGCAGGTCTGATCAGAGTCTGAGTGAAATTCCACTGCCTCTGGTGCAGGGCACTCAGGGCTGAGATCTCCTCTTCTGAATCTGTTGAAAACTGGCACATCAAATGGATCCACTGAGCTACAAATCTTTCTCATTTGCTTCTTCAAGTCTGATTCTATTATGGCTGAAACCATTGATTACAAGTCAATGTTTGATTTTCCTACTTCCATCAGCAAGCACCACCAACACTCAGTCAGGCTCTAAAATTGGTCTTAGAATTCAAGAACCAAGTACAGAGCCCAGAGGCTGTTGAGAGACTCATCCTTTGAGAATTTTCATTCTGGAATCAGGTCTTTTGAAGGGAAAATGGAAAGAGCACTAACACAGGAGTCAGAAGACCAAAGGTTTAGCTCAGACTCAGCAACTAATTGCCCGTACTACCCAAGTCACTTTCTCATCTAGTTTTCCCAACTGTAAAAATGTTTTACACTTAGATAGTCTCTGAAGCAGTGCCTCCACTATAAATATAACAGGAGCCACACAAGTAGTTCTAAATTTTCTAGTAACTACATTAAAAAATTAAAAGACATTTGCTCCTGGGAAAAAGAGTTATGACCAACCTAGACAGCATATTAAAAAGCAGAGACATTACTTTGCCAACAAAGGTCCATCTAATCAAAGCTATGGTTTTTCCAGTAGTCATATGTGGATGTGAGAGTTGGACTATAAAGAAAGCTGAGTGCCGAAGAATTGATGCTTTTGAACTGTGGTGTTGGAGAAGACTCTTGAGAGTCCCTTGGACTGCAAGGAGATCCAGCCAGTCTATCCTAAAGGAAATCAGTGCTGAATATTCATTGGAAGGACTGATGCTGAAGCTGAAACTCCAATATTTTGGCCACCTGATGCGAAGAACTGACTCATTTGAAGTGACCCTGATGCTGGGAAAGATTAAAGGCAGGAGGAGAGGGGATGAAAGAGGATGAGATGGTTGGATGGCATCACTGACTCAATGGACATGAGTTTGACTCTGGGAGTTAATGATGGACCAGGAGGCCTGGTGTGCTGCAGTCCATGGGGTTGCAAAGAGTCAGATATGACTGAGTGACTGAACTGAACTGAACATTAAAAAATAGAAAAATTAGCAAAATTAATTTTCATAATATATTTTATATAGCATAATATACCCAAAATAATGTTATTTCAACATGTGATCATATATTTCATTTTCTTTTCCCTACTAAGTTTTTAAAACTCAGTATGTATTTTACATTAACCATGTGTCTCAGTTCAGACTAGACACATGTCGAATGTTCAGTGTAGCCACATGGCTAATGGCTACCATAGTGGACAATGAAGTTTTAACCTTCTGGCTGTTAATTTTTAAATATGCCACAGTTTTTTATTTGAACCCATTGACGTCAGACACAGGGCTCAGAATTTTTCATATTACTATGTATATAGTATTTATCATATGTTATGTGATACCCCTAGGGGGTCTGGAACAGCACTCAGTGATCAAACAAATAAATATTTCTGTAGCAAAAAGTATGACAACCCACACTAAGTGAGATAATATGATAATTAGTATCTTGTTGGTTGAATGTCGCTGGCAAGTGAGTTAAATAAAAATTTTCGATTTTCAGAGTGTTTTATCTTTCAAAATTACAGATAAAGGATGTGGATCTGATGAGATCAGGCATGTTCCGGGTGGTATGGCCAGAGACAAGGATATGGATCTGTACCGTGAAAGCTGCGTATGCTTAGCTTCAGTATTTACTTAGTTGTTTCATTTACCAAAACTCAGCCCAGAACTAATATGGCAATGCCATTGTCCATTTGCTAGCCACAGACATTGTATAATGGTTGAGTCTTCACCCTTATTTTTTTTGTATTTTTAATTTTTTTATTGGAGTATAGTTGATTTATAATGTTGGGTTAGTCTCTGCAGTATAGCAACATGAATCAGTTATACATATATGTATATACTCTCTTTTTCTTCCCTTATTTAGAATCTCAGTAGTGATAACTGTCTCCAGCAAATGTAAAAGGTAATCCTAGAGGCATAGATTTAGGATTGCCAGAGAAAATACAGGACACTCAGTTAAATTTAAATTTCAGATAAACATCAAATAACTTTTTAATATAACTATGCCCTATACAATATTTGAATTTCAGATGAAATTTATTCAGAATTCCAATTTACCTGGCCAGATGTATTTTTATGTACTGACTCTGACAGGTTAAGAGCTACTTCAGAAGTAGCCCACTACTTCTCACTGGCCAGCTAAAGCAGTGTAAGTCTTTTTCATCTTGCATCATATTTTCTCAGACAAAATATGTGAAGTAGTCTAGATGGTTAAGGAGATTAGAAACCTGGTTTTTAGATTCCAGAATTCAAAAACTCCAGAATGACAAAGAATGCAGTTACTAATGTGACCTTTGCAGTCATCATGGCAAAGGTCATTGTGAGGGAACTTTGAGCCAAAAGCTAATCTGACATTCTTTTTTTTAATGTTCTAATAAATCTTTATTTAAGGATGCTAAATTTTGAATTCTGTGTAATATTCATGCATCATGAAACATTATCTTCTTAAAACTTTTTTCAACTATTTGAAAATATAAAAGTCAGTCTTCATTCATGGGCCATAAAAAACGAGGCAGTGTTTCAGGTTTGACCATTGGGCTATAGTTCACTGACTTCTTTTTTTTAAAATCTGACAGTCTTAGCTCATAAGAATTAATATGTTCTTCATTCATAACTGATTGTTTTAGCATCCTTAAGAACCTTGTGAAGTCATAAGCCACAAGGCAATCATACAGCCCCTGATTTAGGAGCTTCTTAATCTCCACTAAACATTCTAGAAAAAAAACCAAAGAGGGTGAATTAGGAACAATCTCTATTTTTCAAATGAGGGGTGCAGTGGGTAGTGATGGGCATTTGTTGACAGCATAACTCCCTCTCTAAATGCCTCAGAAATTAAGAGGTGCTGAGAGGAAGTGCTACTGTAAGAACCACCTGGCTCCCCCAGGTCCAGGGATGGAGAGGCCTGAAGTTGCATCAAAAGCGGGCTTTGACTGTGGAGAATAGTGTGGAGATTCCTTAAAAAACTAGGAATAAAACTACCATATGACCCCAAAATCCCACTACTGGGCATATACCTGAGGAAGCCAGAATTGAAGAAGACATGTACTTCAATGTCCACTGCAGCACTATTTATAATAGCTAGGACATGGAAGCAACCTAGATGCCCATTGACAGATGAATGGATAAAGAAGTGGTACATATATACAGTGGAATATTCAGTTCAGTTCACTTCAGTTGCTCAGTCATTTCCAACTTTTTGCGACCCCATGGACTGCAGCACACCAGGCTTCCCTGTCCATCACCAACTCCCGGAGTTTACTCAGACTCATGTCCATTGAGTCAGTGAGGTCATCCAACCATCTCATCCTCTGTTGTCCCCTTCTCCTCCTGCCTTCAATCTTTCCCAGCATCAGGGTCTTTTCAATTGAGTCAGCACTCAGCCATAAAAAGGAATACATTTGAGTCAGTTCTAATGATGTGGATGAACCTAGAGCCTATTATATTACAGTAAGTCAGAAAAGTAAGTCAGAAAGAGAAAAACAATGATTATATATTAATGCATATATCGGGAATCTAGAAAGATGGCACTGATGAACGTATTTGCAGGGCAGCAGTGGAGACACAGGCATAGAAAACAGACCTGTGGACACAGAGGGCAAAGAGAGGATGGGACAAATTGAGAGAGTAGCCTTGAAACATGTATATTAGCATGTGTAAAATAAATAGCCAATGAGAATTTGCTGTATGACGCAGGGAGCTCAAACCCGGTGCTCTGTCACAACCTAGAGGGGTGGGGTTGGAGGGAGGTTTAAGAGGGAGGGGACATATGTGTGCTTATACCTGATTCACATTGTTGTATGGCAAGAAACAACACTGTAAAGTAATTATCCTCCAATAGAAAAATGATTCAAGAATATATATATATATATATATTCACTATTGGTGAATCTATGTGAAGAATACAGAGGTTCGTTGTACCAGTCTTTATAACTTTTAGTAAGAATTTTTTTTTAATAAAAAACAAGAATAGGATGGCAGCCTGGCAAAACCTAGATACAGATGTTCCAAGAAGATAGCCATGGGAAGGGTGAGGACCCAGCCTCCACTGAGCCAGGAGCTGCTGGAGTTAGAGCAGGTTCAGTCTCTTGCCCTTGAACTTCACTGACTCTCCATTTCAGAGGTAGTCTGGTGTGGTGGTAAGAGCCTGCACATCAGACACACTCGGCCCTGGTGTCCATGGGCTGCAGGGCCCTAGCTGTTTAACCTTGTGAGCCTCAGTTTCCTACCCTGTAAAAATGGGGTGTGGCAACTTACCTCACAGGCTTGCTGTTAGGATTGGAAGTGACGTTTACAAAGTGCCTGGCTCGGCATCTGGCATGTAATAGATACCTTCCCCAAATTAAATATATCTTTGTTTCCTCAGAAAGACCATGGCTGGCTTCTTCCAGTTTTTTTTATTATTATTATTTTCAGGCACAGAAAGCAACAAGTCTGTTGCCAAGTCTGTGGGCCTGAAACTCAGGCTCTGCGCCTCTGGAAACTCCTAACTGCAAGCCCTGATGGAAATCCTGTTGGCTTAACTGCTCCAGGGAGTGCTTCCAAGCATGACTGGTTTCTTTGCAGGTGTAATCATTCCAGGCATAACCACTGCAAGCCCTTTCTAGTCTGCTTTTGGAAATCTTTCCTTCCTTAGCTGCCACACAGTGTGAGAAGTGAGATCAGGTTATCAGCTCAAAAGCTTGAAAGGATGAAATTAACTCTGGGCTTTTTATCTTGAGACAAATGACCTCACAAGACATGAGAGGTAAAAGTGAAAAGAACTGTTTGGGGCCGTGAGTGAATAGTGGTGATGCTGAGCTAGAAGCCAGAAGACAGATTAGAACTTACTCTGCTGTTTACTAGTGGCGGGGAGGTGGTGGGGATGTGTGTGTGTGGAGTGGGGGTGTTCCAGGCGAGCCACTCTGAGTCCATGACTTTATTTGTGAGATGTAGATGCTAAGGCTTCAGAGTTGATGAATTAATAAAAGAGATAAAATCTATGGAGGGCTGTATGATATAAAGCCTTGCTCAAAGTGCAGTTAAATGTTGATTTCATGGGGAGACAAAAGCAGACTCTTGGACCCCACCCCAGCCCTACTGCGTCAGAATTTACATTTTAACACCATTCCCAGGGCACTCAAATGCACAGGAAAGTTGAAAAGCTGAGCTAAAACATCACCCTTGAGTTGATTTTTATAGTATTAATAGTGTTTTTAAAAAGGTCTGAGAGATCTTAAAATCAGGTCTTAAAATCAGGACCTTAAAAACAGGTTCCCTGTTTGCTGGAACCTGAGACCTACTTGCTTTTCAGTGTTTTGCCTATTGAGGCTGTAAAGTGTGCCATTCAAGGGCCTGGGAAACAAGCATAGTCTCTGGTGAACACTAAAAGCATGTTGAAAACCCTGACAGAGCTTTCGCCTCAACACTGGGCTAAGCCAGTCCTCTGTGCCACCCCCACCATGACCCCCGAAGTCAGCGCTGAGGGACCTGTTACTTCCAGGTCTGGCCTTTGTTCTGGAGACTACCATGCTCCTCATGAGACCATCCTGGCTTTTTGAGGGAAGGACTATAAGGGTTTAGCCCAAAGTCAGCTGCAGGTAGGAATCGGGACTGTCAAGTCTCCTTTTGCTGACAGAGGTGGAAGGTAGTGTCGAAAACAACTGCACAGCCTGAAAGCTGAGTTGTTTTATCTGGCAGATATTCTTAGAACTTCAACCCAGGAGGCAGCATCTCAAGTAACCCTGAGAGAACTGCTACAAGGACTTGAGGGGAGAGCTAGGATATATAGGCATTTTGCAGCAAAAAGAACAAAAGATTACTGTTAATAAATTAAAACCATATATCTTAAGGACTTTAGTGCTTTCCTTGTATGGGAAGATGCAAGAGTCTGGGCTCACTGCAATTATTCCTTTGATATGTACTTCAGCTACGTGGGGCCAGTATCCTGTGTTTTCACATCCTGAGTTTCCTCAGGGTTTACCACTGGGAAGCTGCAATCACTAATGACTGTGACATCCTTTGTTTACTGATATCAACTTAAAAAAAATTGCACAACATGTGAGAGTTGTGAGTCAGATTTTATTTGTGGTAAAATGAGGGGTATATCCTGGGAGACAGCACCTCAGATAGCTCTGAGAAACTGCTCCAGAGAGGTAGAATCAAGCACATATTTTTTTCAGAAGGTTTCTGCTAGTCATGAGGAGCAGTTGTCACCAGAGAGGACTTTAGTGCTTTTCTAGATATGAGGAGATATAAGAATTAGGCTCATAAAATCAGCTCCTTCGAATATCTAGCTATCTGAAGACCTGTCTTGCCAGTTTTTCCCCGAGCATGGAGTGCCTCATTTCTGCTATCCACCCTGAAGTCCCTTCAGTGGTTGTTGAAGATGAGCAGCTACAGCAGCACATGATTTAATCCTTGTAGAGGTAGATGGCAAGGGTCAATGGCAATTGCCAATTTGTAGTTGACACTGAATATAGTAGGCAATATTCTACTTCTCAGTGATGTTGACCCAAAGGAACTCTGTTCACCTTTACAGTGGAGTAAAGGAAAGACCCCAGATGTAGCTCCTAAGTCCACAGTTCTTTTCATCTGCTTTACTTTGAGCCTAGCCCTGGCTAACTCAGAGCCCTTGATGGCAGAAACTGAAGGGCCTCTATCCTGGTTCTCAGCACTTAGCTCAGTAACGGGATGTGGCAAATGGCTGCCCAGTGAATGAGTTTGATGAAGACCTCAGTACAATGCTTTATAAATATTAGGTGCTCAAGAAATAGCTATTGGTTGATTGACTAGGCCAGGGTGACTTTCCTGTTAGACACCTATATGCACAGAGCCCAGAACCTGTGAATTCTTCAAGAGACTATGAAAATGTTTCAGACCTGAAGATCAACAATGGAGAAAGAAGTCAAAATACAGAAAGAAAACTACAAAGTGAACATTAAAATGTGTAATTAGGGGGATATCATACATAATATTAGCTAGTCAAGTGCAACTTGACCCTGAGGGTTCTGTACAAATTACATTAAATTGTAGGACGTGGGTACATTTTAACATGTTAAATGTGGCATGAGTGGAGCTTCTGAAAGTTAATGTAGGGCCCACTGCTGCGGCTGTCTAGTCGCTAGGTCATGTCCAACTCTTTTGCAATCCCATGGACTGTAATCCACCAGGCCCCTCTATCTGTGGGATTTCCCAGAGAAGAATACTGGAGTGGGGTTGCCATTTTCTACTCCAGGGGATCTTCCTGACCCAGGGATCAAACCCATGTCTCCTGCATTGGCAAGCAGATTCTTTACTACTGACCTACCAGGGGAGCCCATGTAAGCCCCAAGAAGGACTTGAAACTGCATGGTCATAGCAGTCAGGTATGAGTCAGGTGGTATACGCCCCATCCCTCCCTACTAGAGAGCCTGGAGCAGAGGCAGAAGTCCCTGCCTTTCAGAAGGAACTGAGATGGGCTCAAAGGTAAAACCCTAGGACAGTGGCAAAGAAATGGCACAGCAAAAGTCACGGCAGCCACGATGTTTGAAAAATTACAGGGTTTTCACCCCGTCCCTAGACAATTTTCCTAGTCTATTCTTTGTAAGGAGAAAAATCTTTTGTAAGGAGAGAATTTTCTGCTGCTTGTCTTACTACCATAGTATTGATTAATGACATGCCCTGTATCCTGTGGATTTCTATTTATTTCCTTAATCACAGGCTGTAGAGAGTGGGGTGGGCTGAATGTAGGAGGAAAGTGGGAATCACATTTTCATCATTCTTTACCATTTCCCTATTCTCTTCAAGAAAACAATTTTTGTTCTAAATTTCTATTAAGTTACTCATTGAGGTACTGTACAGAACCAAGTACGAAAAGTCTCTTTGCTCTGGGGCCCAATTTTAAACATTCGTGCAGACAGTAATAAAGGATCGGTTGGCTTTTGCTGCATAATAACAACCCTTCCCCCAAAAAAACTTCGTGGCTTAAACGACTGTCATTTGTTTAGCCAGTAATCCTAACAGTTATCTATGTGGGCTGTCGTCAGCTGGTTGGTTCTAGTTTGGGCCACACTCACTCATGCCTTTGTGCTCAGCTGCCAAGTGGGTTGAGGGAGGCTGGCTGATCTGGGACAGCCTCATTTGGAACTGTTCATCTGTTCATCTCTGCTTCACATGGTCTCGCTTGCTCCTGCAGGCTAGCCCTGGCTTGTTCACATGGATACTGAGCAGGTATCTATGAGAACAGACAGAAATATACAAGACTTATTGAAGTCCACCCTCAGAGCTGGCATACTGCCACTTCCACCTCATTCTGTAGGCCAAAACAAGTCACACAGCATCCTAGATTAAAGAGATGGGGAAGTAAACTTTACCTCCTGATGGGAAGAACTTTAGAGTCACATCCAAGGTGGGGCAGATACTGTGAAAGGAAGAATGGCAGTTATTTTTGTAATCTACCAGAGTCACATCAAAAGAAATAGAGCCCTGAATGAAATCAGTAAATAAGGCTTAACCTATCAGGACAAAAGAAGAGGAGGGGTCAGAGGAGTGACATATTTAAATGAGTCTGACTGAGGGGGGCAGGAAATGAGAGCCAGATCCTCTTCATTGCACTAAAGTTTACAAAGTTGATTTTGATGGGGAAATTGAATTCTGCTTTAGGAAAGGTGTGTGTGTGGATAGGGTTCTGCCAGATAGCTGTGCCTGAAAGGTATGCAGAAGCATAGCATCAGATAAAAATGAACCTTGCGGCATACACCATAGATAGTTGGAAACAACCACGGCTAACTGAGCCTCTTTCTCTCTTTCTCTGTTTCTCTCCCTGTACCAAGGACAGAGAAGTTTAAACAAACAGACAAACAAAAAAAAAAGTGTGTCACGTGGCTAAGAAAGTGACAGACAGAGGTGGCACTTCCAGACAGAAGCTCGGGAGCAGTGGGCACACTGGGTGTGATGGAGAGATACTGTGGCGAGCAACAGGAGGCTAGTTCAGGGTAACTCTGCGCATGGCCCACGCTCTGCCACTAACCAGCTCTGTGATGAGGTCCAAGTCACCTTCTCTTCTTGGGCTTTGGTTACATTCTCTACCAAATAGGAGGATGAATTTGGTCATCTCTGTAGTTCCTTCCAGTAGTGGAATTAGGATTTAGGGGCTGAGTACTTTATTTTTGTATTTTTTTAATTAATCTATTTAATTGGAGGCTAATTACTTTACAATATTGTAGTGATTTTGCCATACATTGACATGAATCAGCCATGGGTATACATGTGTTCCCCATCCTGAACCCCCCTCCCACCTCCCTCCCCATCCCATCCCTCAGGATCATCCCAGTGCACCAGCCCTGAGCACCCTGTCTCATGCATTGAACCTGGACTGGCGATCTGTTTCACATATGATAATATACATGCTTCAATGCTATTCTCTCAAATCATCCCACCCTCACCTTCTCCCACAGAGTCCAAAAGTCTGTTGTTTATATCTGTCCCTCTTCTGCTGTCTCGCATATAGGGTCATCGTTACCATCTTTCAAAATTCCATATGTGTGTGTTAATATATACTGTACTGGTGTTTTTCTTTCTGACTTACTTCACTCTGTATAATAGGCTGAGTACTTTTACACATAATTGCTTATCCCAAGAAACTGTACAGAAGGAAAGGAGTATTCTTAAAACACTCAAACCCTGGGCTTTAGTGCAATTTTCCTGGCCATGGACCTCTCTGCCAAACCCAGTTTGCTTATTTTCCCTGAGATAAGAGGATAATGATGCAAACAAGAACCAGAAGAGACTCCATGGAGATTTAGAAGGTTTTCTCCCCAGTTGCAGTGCCATTTTTGGCAACACAGGGCTCTCTACTGGAGTCCAGAGATTCAGGATCTTAACACAGTCATGTTGTTGCTTACCTCCTCGCATGAACTGTTCGAATATGGCATGCTTTGAAAACTTTCTTTTACTCCACATTTCAGTTCCCTGATTCACTGATGAACTGGGTCACCAAGAAGTCTTCAGGTAGTATCAAAGAAGGCTCTCCTGGCACTGATTAAAACCACACATCCTTGTCCTGTTGTGCATTTCCATTTGCCCATCATTACTTCATTTCTCTTTCTCTACGGGTGTGACGTTGAGTATGTGTTTCCTGTCCCCATCTCCATTCAGGTTTTTTGTAAAGGGTGAAATTCTTTGGCAGCAGTGTTTGTAACAGTGAAAAGTGGGACAAACCTAAACTCCCATAGAGGGAGGAGTGGTTTAATAAAATAGGGCACTGCTATTGGAGGAAATAGAGCACAGAAGTGAAAAAGGAGCAGGTTTACTGGTATTAACATCAAACATTTTTCAAAAGATTTGGATAAATGGGAAAAATGTGGTATTATTTATGGAAAAGTTAACTTAAATAATTACTTCAAGGGAAGTGTAGACATGTGTACACAGGTGAGTTTGCTCAGGAAGGATACATTAATAGGTCACGGCAGTTTCTAGGGTTAGCAGAGTAGATGGGGGAAGGAGAGTAATGGGAATATTTGTTTGTTTATCTGCATTACTTACATTTTAAACATTAGACACATAGAATCATATGATTTATGACATTTTAAAAAAATGTTAAATGGAATTTTTGTTAAGAGGTGATCAATAAATGATTGATCCCTGGATTGGGAAGATCCCCTGGAGAAGGGAATGGCTACCCACTGTGGTATTCCTGCCTGGAGAATTCCATGTAACCTGATGGGCTACAGCCCTTGGGGTTGCAAAGAGTTGGACACGACTGAATAACTACTACTTTCAACTGTTTTTTCAGTTTGTATTTACCTCTGGATATAAGAAAATAAGTAAAATGTGAGAAAAACATACTTGTTCTCAGATTAATAACCCAGCATCCTGTATGAGGAGATGTCATAAACCTTCTGACCTGTCACTGTGAAGGAAAAGAACACAAAGAGGTTGCAGGAAATAGGCAGGCTGTGTATCCCAACCTGGACAAGAACCATCTGAAAAGATCTGCACTTCAGGTTTGGATTGCTCCGTTATTTCAGAGCTAATTCCAAGATGTGACAACTTTTTCCAAACATGGTGACATTTAATTACAATTAACTCTTACAATTTAATTATAGAAGAGTAATATTGATATTTCTTCATAATCTGGACAACCAGATACTCACATAATCAGTACTTTCCTCTTCACTCTGCTTTTTGAAAATGAGACAAATAAGCCAAAATTGGGGAACTTTTCCAAAAGCCTTTCAGGTTCTGTCATACAGTCAATCCAGATGATACTTAATTTCTTACACCTTCAGCAGTTATAGTACCATATGCTGATAACTTTTGTTTATAACAATGGCAGTAAGATACTGCATGTCCTTAATGCAACTTTGGGAATTTCAAAGAAAGCTCAAATGTGGCGGTATCTGGTGTTCTTTCTGTGTTTTCAAAAGTTATAATCCATGTGCCATGTATCTGGTGCGTGTCAGGTACCCAGAAAACTCAGCAGTGGCCTCTCCTCATTGAGAAACGTGGGAGAAGAGACCTGGGCAGTGCCTCCAGGTATCAGATGTAGACTAGCCACTTGGGCCTGGAGGTTGCTGTATTGAGCAGCAAGATCCTAGAGCATTCTGACAGAAAGTCTTCCTGGCCAGGGCACTGTAGGGTTGCCTGGTGCTCAGGGTTGGAGGAGGGCCTTGTCCTCCCCAGAGCCACTTCTTCCTCCCCCAGGCTGGTCTCCTGTGTGGTGCTCAGCTCCCAGGCAGCCAGAGGAAGAGGCATCTAGTCCCCTGAGAGCTAGTGTGTGTCCCTTGGGCCCCAGCTCTGTCTCTGTCAGCAGGTCAGAATCACGCCACTCAGGAGTCAGCCCTTTCTTCCACCCTCCACCCCACTCCCCCAGCCACAGGTGGCTCTCCTGGCTCCCACCCCTTGCCAGAGCCCATCAGTGCAGGCACAGAAGAGGCTGTTTGTTCAAGGGGCCAGCCCAGCTTGGCCCCCTGCCACTCTCAGGCAAGTTATTCTTTCTTTCTCTTCTTAAAAATTGATGTGAAGTACAGTTGATTTACAATGCTGTGTTTAATTTCAGCTGTCCAGCAGACTGTCCTCAGTTCAGTTCCGTTCAGTCGCTCAGTCGTGTCTGACTCTTTGCGACCCCATGAACTGCAGCACACCAGGCCTCCCTGTCCATCACCAACTCCCAGAGTTTACTCAAACTCATGTCCATTGAGTCAGTGATGCCATCCAGCCATCTCATCCTCTGTCGTCCGCTTCTCCTCCTGCCCTCAATCTTTCCCAGCATCAGGGTCTTTTCAGATGAGTCAGCTCTTCGCATCAGGTGGCCAAAGTATTGGAGTTCCAGCTTCAACATCAGTCCTTCCAATGCATATTCAGGACTGACTTCCTTTAGGATTGACTGGTTGGATCTCCTTGCTGTCCAAGGGACTCTCAAGAGTCTTCTCCAACACCACAGTTCAAAAGCATCAATTCTTTGGCGGTCAGCTTTCTTTATAGTCCAACTCTCACATCCATACATGAATATGGGAAAAGCCATACCCTTGACTAGACAGACCTTTGTTGGCAAAGTAATATCTCTGCTTTTTAATATGCTGTCTAGGATGGTCATAACTTTCCTTCCAAGGAGTAAGCCTCTTTTAATTTCATGGCTGCAGTCACCATCTGCAGTGACTTTGGAGCCCCAAAAAATAAAGTCAGCCACTGTTTCCACTGTTTCTCCATCTATTTCCCATGAAGTGATGGGACCAGATGCCATGATCTTAGTTTTCTGAATGTTGAGCTTTAAGCCAACTTTTTCACCCTCCTCTTTCACTTTCATCAAGAGGCTCTTTAGTTCTTCTTCACTTTCTGCCATAAGGGTGGTGTCATCTGCATATCTGAGGTTATTGATATTTCTCCCAGCAATCTTAATTCCATCTTATGCTTCTTCTAGCCCAGCGTTTCTCATTATGTACTCTGCATATAAGTTAAGTAAGCAGGGTGACAATATACAGCCTTGACATACTCCTTTTCTTATTTGGAACCAGTCTGTTGTTCCATGTCCAGTTCTAACTGTTGCTTCCTGACCTGCATACAGGTTTCTCAAGAGGTAGGTCAAGTGGTCTGGTTTTCCCATCTCTTGAAGAATTTTCCACAGTTTATTGTGATCCATACAGTCAAAGGCTTTGGCATAATCAATAAAGCAGATGTTTTTCTGGAACTCTCTTGCTCTTTTGATGATCCAGAGGATGTTGGCAATTTGATCTCTGATTCCTCTGCCTTTTCTAAAAACCAGTTTGAACATCTGGAAGTTCACAGTTCATGTATTGCTAAAACCTGGCTCGGAGAATTTGAGCATTACTTTACTAGCATGTGAGATGAGTGCAATTATGTGGTAGTTTGAGCATTCTTTGGCATTGCCTTTCTTAGGGATTGGAATGAAAACTGACCTTTTCCAGTCCTGTGGCCACTGCTGAGTTTTCCAAATTTGCTGGCATATTCAGTGCAGCACCTTCACAGCATCATCTTTTAGGATTTGAAATAGCTCAAGTGGAATTCCATCACCTCCACTAGCTTTGTTTATAGTGATGCTTCCTTAAGGCCCACTTGACTTCACATTCCAGGATGTCTGGCTCTAGGTGAGTGATCACACCATTATGATTATCTGGTTCGTGAAGATCTTTTTTGTATAGTTCTTCTGTGTATTCTTGCCACCTCCTCTTAATATATTCTGCTTCTGTCAGTTATATATATATATATATTCTTTTTCATATTCTTTTCTGTTCTAGTTTATCACAGGATGTTGAATATAGCTCCCTGGGTTATGCAGTAGGACCTTGTTGCTTCTCCATCCTGTATATACTGCCTCTGCTAATCCCAGACTTCCAGTCCTTCCTTCCCTCACCCCTGTCTTGGCAGTCACAAGTCTGTTCTCTTTGTGAGTCTCTTTTTGTTTGTAGATATGTTCATTTGTGTCCTATTTTAGATTCCACATACAAGTGATATCATGTGATATTTGTCTTTCTATGACTTACTTTGCTTAGTGTGTGATAATCTCCAGGTTCATCCATGTTGCTGCAAATGGCATTATTTCTTGCTTTTTAATGGCTGAGTAGTACTCCATTGTATTACTATACATGCACCACATCTTTTTTATCCAGTCATCTATTGATGCACATTTAGGTTGGTTCCAGGTCTTGGCTATTGTGACAACAGGTTCTTCTTGTCCCTTCAGTCAGACGGCCACCTTCCCTCGGTGATGACCCTACTTGTCCCTCTTCTCATGGAGCAGGTGCCTTCACCTTCTGCTCCAGTGGCTGCTGACACCCTTGGTTGGTTGCCTAGCAACTGGCCAATGTTTTGCATTTACCTCTTTCAAAAAATCTTTTTTGTCTCTTTTTCCCAGGTTATTTTTCTGAATTGCTGCCTGTACTGTTCAGACCATCCCAGATTAATGCCAAAACCCTGACCTATTCAAGCCAAGAATGACCTGCAGCCCTCTTTTTCTACTGGTTTTGGGAACAACATTTCATTTTGTCTTTTGTGCTCCACCTGGCTTTAGGCCTCAATTTTGTCTTCCAGTTCACTAATTACTAAATCACTGTATCACTGTCTAAAGTTATTCCAAGCTTTAATGTTTTTTAATTTGATGAATGTATATTTAATTACCAACATTTTAATTGATAAATGTAATTTTTTGCACTCTTTGCTTTATAATTTCTTTCTGTTTTTCAAGTGGAAGGTACTACTTCATTTAGAATTTTTGTGTTTTTTTCTGATATGATGCAGGAATGGAATAGGTTGGTTTTATGATGGTAGAACTGTCTTAAGTAACAAATGTGTTTTGAGAAATGTGTGTTGAAGCTCCTGCTCCACAGTGAGTTGGTTAATGTGGAGAGACTTGTGAGTGGCTTGGTTCAGTTCCCAATCAGACCATAACTTTGATCTTCCTCCTCCTTGAACTTTCCACCTGCTAAAACTGCAGCCCCAAGCGGTAGCTAGAAATGACTGGCTTTTTCACTTTCACAAACAGAAGAGCCCTACCTCAACCCCAACCTCAAGCTATGAACCTGATTCCCATCCCTAGATCCTATGCCATTAGTCACTTTTTCCTGCCAGAGCTAGACTCCATCACTGCCTGCCTGCTAGCCTGTGGCTCAATCGTCTTCACTGCTTTACCTTTCTGTTCCAGTTCTGGCCCAAGTATGTTAGTCTTGCCTTTTAGTTCAGCTGTGTATTTTTAGTTTTCTAATTTTATGTTCTAACTGGCATTGCTCTGTGTATGAGGCAGGGGGCAAAAGGGTGGTACATGAAAACACAAATTTACAAGGCTGTCTTGACCAGTGGTGTCCCTGCAAGGCATTTCTAATCATAACACAGTCCTACAAGCATTGAGTCCCTAAGCATCTGGTCACAACTGTGAAAGAATACAGTACAATAGGCTCTCATTAAATATGTGTTGAGTGGATATATGAAATATCAAATCTAAAGACAAACATTACTCCAGAGCAGAACCCCACAAACTTTCAATAAGGTCCTTCTGTGTTATCTTAATGGGATGATGGGAAGTGTGTTCAAAACTCTATTCCACTGAGCCACACAGGCCCCTACAATTAGGGCAGGCACATAAATTATAATTTATTGTGAAAGACTTGATTTTCTTGCAAATAGGACAGGCACATAAATTATAATTTATTATGACAGACTTTATTTTCTTGGGCTCCAAAATCACTGCAGATGGTGACTGCAGCCATGAAATTAAAAGACGCTTGCTCCTTGGAAGAAAAGCTGTGACAAACCCAGAAAAGGTGTGAGTCACTCAGTAGTGTCCGACTCTTTGGGATCCCATGGAATGTAATCTGCCAGTCTTCTCTATCCATGGAATTCTCCAGGCAAGAATACTGGAGTGGGTTGCCATTTCCTTAAGCAGAGACATTACTTTGCTGACAAAGGTCCCTATAGTCAAAGCTATGATTTTTCCAGTAGTCATGTATGGATGTGAGAGTTGGACCTTGAAGAAGGCTGCACGTTGAAGAATTGATGCTTTTGAACTGTGGTATTGGAGAAGACTCTTGAGAGTCCCTTGGACTAAAACGAGATCAAACTAGTCAATCCTAAAGGAAATCAACTCTGAATATTCATTGGAAGGACTGGTGCTGAAACTGAATCTCCAATACTTTGACCACCTGATGCTAAGAGCTGACTCATTAGAAAAGACCCTGATGCTGGGAAAAACTGAAGGCAGGAGAAGAGGATGACAGAGGACAAGATGGTTGGATGGCAGCACCAACTCAATGGACATGAGTTTGAGCAAGCTCTGGGAGATGTGAAGGACAGGGAAGCCTGGCGTGCTGCAGTCCATGGCGTTGCAAAGAGTCAGATACAATTAAGATACTGAACAACAAATAATTTATTTTCCAATACCAACTCTTTTGAGAGTGAAAGAAAATGTCCTGAATAATTCCCCCAGAATAACAGACTTAAATTGGGTCTGTGTCAAGCAAGCCAGAGTGAATGGGCACTTGATTCTGTGACCAGGTTGGTGGTGGTGTTGCATGAGATTCCCGCATAAAGCCAAGTGACATCTTCTTTTTGTTCACTTTTCTGTTACTATTCCAAGTGAGGGGCTGCAGAAGTGACTTTATACCCTTTCTTCTCTGGTGCCATCTTTCCAATCTTTTCTAAAAAGATAGTCCATGTTTTTAAAAACTCGGTGTGCAAAATAGGGAACTAAGATAATTTTTGTGAATCTCTTTCTCCCCTGGTACCTCCTCCAAATCATTGCAGTAGTCCACTTTATTATATGACCCTCAAGCAAAACCCCACACACCCAGATTCCTCTTGAATACTTTCCCTAATACCCCTCACCAGTCTTGGTTTCCTTTCATCAAAACCAGCAACAGAACTCTCCGTGGTCTCCTCCAGACCAGCTGTAACCCCGAGAGCCCTTGGCTGATCCAGCTCACTAGTGGTTCAAGAGCACATCAGCCATTCTACCCCAGGTTCTGGGCTGTGGCTCTCGAAGTGGCATTCTGTGGTATAGCCAGGCAGTGTACCTGGTGTTCCTCTTATCCACTGCTGTGTAAGAAACTACCCTGAGACTTGACAGCTTCAAACTACAACCATTTTATTATAATATACCCAATGGTTTACAATGACAGGAAGTAGAGGACAGGGTTCAGCCAGGGGATTCTTCTGCTCCATGGTTCATTGACTGACTAAGAAAGCTTAATGGTATTTGGCTGGTGGGTGGGATGGCCTGGAGGCTGTCAGACAACTTTACAAGACAACTTTATATCTTAGCAAGGATGGCTGGAAGGCTGAGCATGGCTGCACTGACGGTCAGCTGGAGCACTCACATCTCGCCTCACCTGCAGAGAAGTCCCTTGGTAGTTGGCCTTCTTGCATGGCAGCTTGGGGCAGCCAGAGAGACTGTCTCAAGACAGCCAAGCAAAGTTTCTTATGACCTAGCCTTGGAGGTGCCAGGAGTCACTTACATTGCATTTTACTGGTCAAGCAAGTGACTAAAGCAGTGTATGTGCATGCTAAGTCACTTCAGTCATGTCCAGCTCTGCCACCCTTACTGGCTCTTTGGTCCATGGGATTTTTCAGGCAAGAATACTGGAGTGGGTTGCCCTTTCCTCCTCCAGGGGATCTTCCCAACCCAGAGATCAAATCCACCTCTCCTGCATTGCAGGTAGATTCATTACCACTGAGCCACATGAGAAGGCCACTAAAGCAGACCTAAATTTAAATTTCCCATTTTAAGTGGAAATGGGAAAATGTGTTGAAATTAAGCTTCACCTCCCAATGGGATGGTATCACCCCTGACTTTTTAACAATCCTAAAAGCGACTCCAGAATGTGACTCACATGTTGTACCTGTACCAGCCTAGTGCCACAGCAGGACGGCAGTAGTGAAACCTCTGGCCCTTGGCCACTGAGCATGCCTAGATACCAGTGAATGCAGAGGCGGGTCTTGTGGCTCCATCCCCACGGCCTTAGTAACTGGAAAAGCTGCTTTTATCAGGAAATCAGGAAACAGACCAAATACGAAAAGGATTGATTCTTCCTTCATATAGATTCTGTCTTCTGCTTCTCTGATCCTTTTTTCTTACATTTTTATCTAATTAATACTTGTTTTCTTTATTTTTCCAGCTTTATTATTGAATCCTGTGTTCCTCTTTGCTTTCAGAGTAGACAGGAAGGCTGGACAAGTAAGAGGCTCAGGTCCCTCAAAGTCCTGCCTAGCTGACACAGGTGTTGAGAGTATGGTTGGCAAGAAGGTTCTTGGTATTTTTCAAAATTCACCTCTCCAGACAGTTTTATGTAAAGAGGTTCAGGAGATAATGAGCAGATCACTGACAAAGAATATGGATTAAAATTCTCACAAAACCTTGTTTATAAAACCTTTTTAGAAGTAAATCAGGGCTGAATATATTTATGGGTATGAGTGACCTCTGTCGATTATTTTGTTAACCCAGGAAAAACTGTTTGAATGAAGCACCATGCAGTATTAAAGGATATGATACAAAACTTCACATATTATTTACTCCCTGAACAAAAACTGACAAATATGATTATACTGAGTTCCTACCTTCCTAAGTTGCACAGAAGTTAATAGAGTTACTTCTAGACAATTCACTCTATTTTTCAGAATGACTTTATTTGCTTCTTTGTTTGAGAGTGCTGGTTGTCTTTGAGGGGAGCTAGGTTGAAATTGTGATGTAACATTGATGGCAAATTATAATAAAACAAATGTTGTGGGAGAGGGTATGCTGATAAGATTCCAAAACAACTTCCCAGTCTAAGGTATGCTCAGTGCCTAAAAGAAGTGGATGCTGGTTTCAGATGGTTTGGTTGTATATTTTGCCCCACTCCACTATTCCCTGGGCTTCCCTGGTGGCTCAGCTGGTGAAGAATCCACCTGCATTGTGGGAGACCTGGTTTCAATCCCTGGGTTGGGAAGATCCCCTGGAGAAGGGAAAGGCTACCCACTCCAGTATTCTGGCCAGAAGAATTCCATGGACTATACAGTGCATGGGGTCGCAAAGAGTTGGACATGACTGAGTGACTTTGGGCTTCACTGATAGCTCAGTTGGTAAAGAATCTGCCTGCAATGCACGAGACCCCAGTTCAATCCCTGGGTCGGGAAGATCTGCTGGAGAAGGGATAGGCTACCCACTCCAGTATTCTTTGGCTTCCCTGGTGACTTAACTGGTTAAGAATCCTCCTGCAATGCGGGAGACCTGGGTTCAATCCCTGGGTTGGGAGGATCCCCTGGAGAAGGGAAAGGCTACCCACTCCAGTAATCTGACCTGGAGGATTCCATGGATTGTATAGTCCATTGGGTCACAAAGAGTCGGACACGACTGAGCGACTTTCACTAAGTAAAACCTGAAGAATTTTAGTTAGGGCCTCTCTCAGATCAGTAAACCAAACAGACTGTAAATCAAACAGAACAGATCAATAATTTGTTCAGCTTTGTTGAACGCAGATAATCACTTAGGTTCCACAACAGATTCAGGAGAGTCAAGTGGAAAATTTTGCTGCTGCAGCATTGAAGTCAGAGGAGTGCTTCATGTTCCTGTCATCACCCCTCGCTCACTAGGCTGGGTACAGGATAATGGACCCAGAGACCCCAAGATGGGAACAATTTAAATTACATTTTAATTGAGCCCCAGGAGGGAAGGGAGAATTAGGAGTGTCATTCAGAGAAAATAGCAATTGTTTCTTGTCTTCATAACCATTTTACACACCT
The DNA here is from genome assembly GCF_910594005.1 of Cervus elaphus. Classification (NCBI taxonomy): domain Eukaryota; kingdom Metazoa; phylum Chordata; class Mammalia; order Artiodactyla; family Cervidae; genus Cervus; species Cervus elaphus. The sequence continues at coordinate 81,437,267 of NC_057833.1, forward strand.
CATGCCTCAACAGCTAGATAGATTAGCAGCTGTGCCCCTCACAATCAAATGTGGGGGGGGGGGGGGGGGGTTATGTGAAGCTGGGACCTCTCCCTAAACTGATTTTTCCTAGTTCTTTCATAATTGTGCTGTACTAGATTAGCAGCATTCTGATATACTTAGTTTAGCAAAACCCCACTGCATCTGAAGTGCCAGGAGGTAGAAAAGAACTTAATCTTCTTTCTTACTCAGAAGATTTCTACCCAGAACCAAGGAATCAAACCAGACTCTATGTGGCTCTGTGTGTCTATAAAAAGCATCTGATGCCATTGGAATGCCATGTATTCTCTAAGGCGGGAACAAGGAAATTCCTCGTAGAGAAACATTTACTAAATCCTATGTGGAAGGTGGTGAGTGCATTTGCCACAGCCCTGTTCTCTGTGATCATGGGTATTTCTTTATACTGGGCAGTATCACAGGAAGCGCACTCCTTTTTACCTGTATGACACTGCCCAGGAGTGGAGCAGAGTGCTTGCGTGTGGTAGAGCTGCTGTTGCTGAGATGACAGTGGTAACAATACCCTACACTTTGGGAAGATCAGCAGTCTGCTGAATACATCATGTTTATTAATTCATTTAATACTCATGAGAAACTTAAGAGGTGCTAAAATACAGATAGAACTCGGGATTTATGTCTCAGTTAGGAGGGGCGAAGTATACAGGGCAGGGCTGGGGCAGAGTTGATCATAATTCAATGGTTTGGGGTCTTAGTGATGGGGTATGTTTTGTTCTGTTTGCTTTTATGTAGGTTTGATATTTCTTCATCATAAAAAGCAAAACAAAATCTATAAGGTAGATACTATTATTTTCTCTTTCTTGTAGATAGCAAACCTTGCCCAAGTGTCTGCTTGCATCCAGCCACTCTGTCCATGGTTCTGAAACTGCATCACAGTTCCCCAGGGCACAGCAGTAGGGCGGAGGGAGTGGATATGGTGGCCCAGTGCCCCATATCTGTCAGATACCACCTGAACTAAGAGCTCAAATTCATAGTGTGCACATTAAAGCACCCTGCTTTCCTCTGATGATTGTGTATCTTTGTGAAGCTGGCTTTTCAGCACTTGTGATAAAAAGCAAGTACCACATGAAAAATCAACGTGGAACCAGAACTGAAGGTTCTTGTGTCCCATCTGATTCTGAAAAGTTTGCCATCTCTAATAGGTGCATACATCCCATTACTAACTAATTACAATATTAAAGAATAAAATTAAAATATTTTTATTTCAATGTATGTACTTTTCAAATGACTATTAAGTTGTTATGACATAAATACTTCTTAATTTCTTTTTGATCCAACTAAGTGCCCTGAGAACTAAAGTTCTGGGAATCTGTGCACTAGACTACACTGTCTCAAATGTGGAGGCTAAAAAACACGGAGCATCTAAATGTTCAGAGGTTCGCAAAAGTCTCCAAGTGGCCAAAGCAATTCTGAGAAAGAACAAAGCCTGAAGCATCACACTTCCTGACTTCTAACTATACTACAAAGCTATAGAAATTTAAACAGTTCGTACTGGCATAAAAACAAGACACATAGATCAATGAAACAGAATCAAGAGCCCTACGTATACAGCCAGTATTTGACAAGGAAGCCAAGAACACTCAATGGGGAAAGGATAGTTTTTTCAACAAATGGTGTTGGAAAAACCAGATAACAACATGCAAAAAAAAAAGGAAGAAATTGGACCTGTCTTATACCACTCATAAAAACTAACTCAAAATGGATTTTAAAAACTGGATTAAAAGTCTGTTCTGTACATCTGTGTCTCTTTTTCTGTTTTGCATATAGGGTTATCGTTACCATCTTTCTAAATTCCATATATATGTGTTAGTATACTGTATTGGTCTTTATCTTTCTGGCTTACTTCACTCTGTATAATGGGCTCCAGTTTCATCCATCTCATTAGGACTGATTCAAATGAATTCTTTTTAATGGCTGAGTAATGTTCCATGGTGTATATGTACCACAGCTTCCTTATCCATTCATCTGCTAATGGACATCTAGGTTGCTTCCATGTCCTGGCTATTATAAACAGTGCTGCGATGAACATTGGGGTACACGTGTCTCTTTCAGATCTGGTTTCCTCGGTGTGTATGCCCAGAAGTGGGATTACTGGGTCATATGGCTGTTCTATTTCCAGTTTTTTAAGAAATCTCCACACTGTTCTCCATAGTGACTGTACTAGTTTGCTTTCCCCCCAACAGTGTAAGAGGGTTCCCTTTTCTCCACACCCTCTCCAGCATCTATTGCTTATAGCCTTTTGGATAGCAGCCATCCTGACTGGCATGTAATGGTATCTCATTGTAGTTTTGATTTGCATTTCTCTGGTAATGAGTGATGTTGAGTGTCTTTTCATGTGTTTGTTAGCCATCTGTATGTCTTCTTTGGAGAAATGTCTGTTTAGTTCTTTGGCCCATTTTTTGATTGGGTCATTTATTTTTCTGGAATTGAGCTTCAGGAGTTGCTTGTATATTTTTGAGATTAATCCTTTGTCTGTTTCTTCATTTGCTATTATTTTCTCCCAATCTGAGGGCTGTCTTTTCACCTTGCTTATAGTTTGGACTCTGTGGGAGAAGGCAAGGGTGGGATGTTTCAAGAGAACAGCATCGAAACATGTATATTATCTAGGGTGAAACAGATCACCAGCCCAGGTTGGATGCATGAAAACAAGTGCTTGGGCCTCGTGCACTGGGAAGACTCAGAGGGATTGGGTAGAGAGGGAGGTGGGAGGGGGGATCGGGATGGGGAATACATGTAAATCCATGGATGATTCATGTCAATGTATGACAAAAACCACTACAATGTTGTAAAGTAATTAGCCTCCAACTAATAAAAGCAAATGGAGAAAAAAAAAAAGTGGATTAAAGACCTAAATATAAGGCCAAAGCTTTTACCCATATGTTAAAGACTTCTAGAAGAAACCATAAGGGAAAAGCTCCTTGACATTGGTCTTGGCAATTTTTTTTTAGATGCAACACCAAAAGCACAAACAAGAAAAGCAAAAATCAAAGGTGACTACCTCAAGTTAAAAAGCTTCCACACAGCAAAAGAAACAATAAACAAAATAAAAAGGCAACCTATTGAATGGGAGAAAATATTTGCAGACCATATGGTGGCTCAGACGGGAAGGAATCTGCCTGCAATGCAGGAGACCTGGGTTCAGTCCCTGGGTTGGGGAGATCCCCAGGAGAAGGGAATGGCAGCCCGCTCCAGTATTCTTGCCGGGAAAATCCCATGGACAGTGGAGCCTGGCGGGCTATATATAGTCCATAGGGTTGCAAAGAGTCAAACACCACTGAGCACAGCACAACAGCAACATGTAGTGGGAATGGGGCTTATATCCAAAATCTGTAAAGAACTCATACAACCTCAGTAACAATAACACTGAAACAGAAACAAGTAATGCAATTTTTGAAATGAGCTGAAGAATTGGATAGACATTTTTCCAAAGAAAATATTCAAATAGCCAACAAGTACATGAAAAGGTGCTCAATATCACTAGTCACAGAGAATCAAAACCAAAAGATGGAGATCACTGCCTGTTAGAATGCCAACATCAAGACAACAGGAGGGGGAAAAAAAGCAAATGTTGGGGGAGAATGTGGAGAAAAGGGAACCCTAATAGACTGTTGGTGGGAATGTAAATTGGTTCACCCAATACGGGAAACAGTACAGAAATTCCTCAAATTAAAAATATAACAACCATAGGATCCAGCAATCCCTCTTTGGTATCTAGCCAAAGGAAATGAAAATAGAATATCAAAAAAAATGTCTACATTCCCATGTTCATTGCAGCATTATTCAAAACAACCAAGATATGGAAACAGCCTAAGTGCCCATCAACAGATAAGCAGGTTAAGAAAATGTGGTATGTGTACACTGGAATATTATTCAGCTGTAAGAAAGAAGGAAATCCTGCCACAATATTGTAAAGTAATTAGCCTCCAATTAAAATAAATAAGTTTTAAAAAGAAAAAGAATATGGTAGTTACCAGGAGCTGAAGGATCGGGGAGATGTGAAAAAGGATAAACTTGAAGCTGGAAGACTAATGAGTTCTGGAGAGCTAATGTACAACGTAGTGATTACAGTCCACAAAAGAGTATTATGTATTTCAGAATTACTAAGAGCCTGGTTTTCAAATATTCTCACCACAGTAAAAAGAAGTGATAGTTGTATGATATGGTAAAGATATCAGCTAAAGCTGCAGTGATACTCATAAGGAAATATATATAAATGTATCAACTCAACACTTTAATTCATACAATGTGTATGTTAGGTATATCTCAATTTTAAAACGTGATTTATCCATAAAATGGAATATTATTCAGAAGGAAAATTCTGTCACATGCTGTGACATGGATGAAACTTGAAGACGTTATGTTACGTGAAATCAACCAGACACAAAAGAACAAATATTGTACCATTCCACTTATAAGTGGTACCTAGAGTAATGAAGTTCACAGAGACATGGGATGGTTGTTGCCCAGAGTTACCATTCACTGGTTGTTGGCCAGTTGTTGGGGAGTTAGTGTTTTAAGGGCACAGAGTTTCAGTTTGAGAAGATGAAAAAGTTCTGGAGGTAAGATGGTGTCAATGGTTTCACAACAATGCGAATGAGCTTAATTCTGCTGAAATGCACACTTTAAAAAGAAAACAGGTTAAAATGGTAAGTTTTATGTATATGTTGCCATGATAAAAAATAATCCTCAGAAGGAAGGAAGGAGGGAGGGAGGGATGGTTCATTCACTTATTCACCCATACTTAGAGAACACCTACTCCTTGCCGGGTGCTGAGCTAGGCACGGGGGTTACAGCAGTGAACAAACAGACAAAATGCCTCCCTGATGGGGCTCAAATCTTGATGGGAAGACAAACAATAACCAGAATACCAAACAAGTGTGCGTTCTCTTAGATTTGCTAACAGTGCTAAGAAGGGAACACAGCAGGCCAAGAACATAGAAGAGGTGGTGGGGCAGGAAGGAGGTGACAGGAGAGGCCTCACTAAGGTGGCAATTTGATACATACTTAAAAGAGGTAAGAGAACTATCAGCCACTTAACTTTGCTGGCTATCTCTCTCTTGTTTTTTGGCCACACTGTGCAGTATGTGGGATCTTAATTCCCTAACCAGGTATCGAACCTGTGCCCCCTGCATCACAAGCAGGGAGTCTTAACCACAGGACCACCAGGGAAGTCCCTGTCAGTTGTCTCTTAACAAAAAGAATAAACTAATTCAGAAATAAAGCCCTGAAATTACGTTATACAACAAACAGAAAGCTAATGAGAACTGGCCTACATCAGACAGAATAACTCATGAAAGAACAAAAGAAAACTGGTCTATAACTTCTCTGGTTACCTCACTTCAGTGTTTTCAGTAGAACCTGAACTTGGAGAAAGAGGAAACAAAGGTCATAATCACGCAAACTCTGTACTGTACCTCAATCACAATGCGAAATGAAGAAGGGGCCAGAGATTTTACACAAATAAGAAATCACATTCTCTGGAGAAGGAAGTGGCAACCCACTCCAGTATTCTTGCCTGGGAAATCCCATGGACAGAGGCACCTGGTGGGCTACAGCCCATGAGGTCTCAAAAGTGTCAGACATGAGTTAGCAACTGAACAAGTTCATATTTTAAAACAGCTGAAAATGCCCTACACAATAAAATTTAATACTATGTAAAGAAATATCCTTTGACTGTGTGGATCACAACAAACAGTGGAAAATTCTGAAAGAGATGGGAATACCAGACCACCTGACCCACCTCTTGAGAAACCTGTATGCAGGTCAGGAAGCAACAGTTAGAACTGGACATGGAACACCAGACTGGTTCCAAATAGGAAAAGGAGCACGTCAAGGCTGTATATTGTCACCCTGCTTACTTAACTTATATGCAGAGTACATCATGAGAAACGCTGGGCTGGAAGAAGCACAAGCTGGAATCAAGATTGCTGGGAAAAATATCAATAACCTCAGATATGCAGATGACACCACCCTTATGGCAGAAAGTGAAGAGGAACTAAAGAGCATCTTGATGAAAGTGAAAGAGAAGAGTGAAAAAGTTGGCTTAAAGCTCAACATTCAGAAAACTAAGATCATGGCATCTGGTCCCATCACTTCATGGGAAATAGATGGGGAAACAGTAGAAGCAGTGTCAGACTTTATTTTGGGGGGCTCCAAAATCACTGCAGATGGTGATTGCAGCCGTGAAATTAAAAGACGCTTACTCCTTGGAAGGAAAGTTATGACCAACCTAGGTAGTATATTAAAAAGCAGAGACATTACTTTGCCAGCAAAAGTCCGTCTGGTCAAGGCTATGGTTTTTCCAGTGGTCATGTATGGATATGAGAGCTGGACTGTGAAGAAAGCTGAGCACCAAAAAACTGACTTTTGAACTGTGGTGTTGGAGAAGACTCTTGAGAGTCCCTTGGACTGCAGGGAGATCCAACCAGTCCATCCTAAAGGAGATGAGTCCTGGGTGTTCACTGGAAGGACTGATGCTAAAACTGAAACTCCAGTACTTTGGCCACCTCATGTGAAGAGTTGACTCATTGGAAAAGACCCTAATGCTGGGAGGGATTGGGGGCAGGAGGAGAAGGGGACTGACAGAGGATGAGATGGCTGGATGGCATCACCGACTTGATGGACATGAGTTTGAGTTAACTCCAGGAGTTGGTGATGGACAGGGAGGCCTGGCGTGCTGCAATTCATGGGGTCGCAAAGAGTCGGACACGACCGAGCAACTGAACTGAACTGAACTGAAAGAAATATCTATTATGCTAATATTGTTTTAGTAGGTTGCAGAGCTGTCTGAATTTATGTTTTGTATAAGAGTCCTAAATGTTCTTCACTACACTTTTTCTTCCTAGTAGAAGCAACATGACATAGAGGTTAAGAGCGTGGCCTCTGGACTTCTACTGCCCAGGCTCAGTTTCTAGCATGAGGCATGCACTTAACCTCTCTGTGCCTGTTTTATTTTCTGTAAAAAGAAGTGATAATAATAATATGTTAGGATTGCTTTGAAATTTAGATAAATTATTATTTTTCAAGCACTTAGAATAGTGTCTGGAACACAGGAAGAGCTATATGTTAGATACTACCATCATTATAGTTTGTATTTCTTGAATTATGCTGCAAAATAAATAAATAAATAAAAGGTTGGCTAAGAGCATTCGCTCCTCACTTTACTGCTGCAGTGCCTTGCTTTGGTTTGGTTTTACATTTTTCCACAAGTGATTCAGATCTGGCCCACTGCCTGCAATGTTTTACATTTCTAAATGGCTGAAAAAATTTTGTTTAACTATCTTGTGACATGAAAATTATATTATATTCAAATTTGTGTCTATAAATTCAAGTTTTATTAGAACAATAATAAAAACATTCATTTGTTTTGCCTGTGGCTGCCTTCACATTACAGTAGCAGAGTTGAGTGGTCTGAAGAAGACCTTAGGCCCCACAGAGCCTGAGATAGTTACTGTCTGGTTCTTTACAAGCTTAAGTTTTCTTAGAGCTGAAAACATCACAGCCAATTTAGAGGTATACTTTTATATATGGTATATATTTCAGAAATGATGCATGTAGCAATTTGTGGGTAGGTGGAGGTTTTTTGTAGTATCTTTACGTGCATTATATTTATATGTTACAAGACTAAGCATTAGTTAAAGATAAATATTTTAGCTGCTGGACTGTCATAACATGAAAACAAATACCCTGATGGAATGTAGCAGTAAATTATGAAATAAACATTGTCTAAATTCAATTGTTAATTGATCCCTAAAAAAAGAAAGAAAGAAATCATGTTCTGATGATTTGAGATGCTAAATAACACTAGCTAAAATTTCATGCATGCATGCTCAGTCACTTCAGTCCGTGTCCGACTCTTTGTGATCCCACAGACCATGGCCTGCCAGGCTCCTCTGTCAATGGGATTTTCCTGGCAAGAATACTGGAGTGAATTGCCATGCCCTCCTCCAGGGGATCTTCTGGACCCAGCAATTAGCTGTTTTAAATGGGATCGCCACTGTTTAAATGGGATCTCCAGCTGCACACATAATAACAACGTAACAATATTTTGCTCTTGTATGTAGATGTTGGATGAATTTAGGAGTGGAGGGCCCTGAGAGGATGTTTTTTTCTTGAACTGTGGGTAACAAGTAGAAGTCAATACTGAAAATGCTAATAGCAATTAGAACCTTCAGTCATTCAAGAGGTGGGTTGTTTTCATTCTGGCACTCTTTAAAAAACGTTGTAAATGGAACTATCAGAAGGAAAAACATTTAAATTACCACCACTGGATTTCTTCATGGGACAGGTAGAAGCTTCATGGAGCTGTGGGATTTCCCTGGGCCTTGCACAAGAGAAAATTGCAGACTTATTGACTCTAAGCCCCTGATGTCCTGTGTTCCTCAGCTTGCCTTCCCTCTGGCTTCTGTGTCCTTAATGCACCCCTCACCAAGAGAGGCAGGGCCCTGAAGCATCTGGAGCCATGCAGCCCTTCGCTTTTCCTCCTGTCCTTGCTCACCTCTAGACGGTTAACAAGCTTCAGCTTATCTCTCTGCCACCTCCTCCCCTTCCCAGAAATTTTGGAGTTAATCCCCCTATAAATCATCTCTTGTTAAAACAATTTTACAGAGCAGGATCTGTTGTGGTTTCCAGACCTGACTGCACACCTGGGTCCCACAAGGAGCTCGATAAGAACAGAAGTCTGTATTTAGTACATATGAGAAGAGACCCACGAGTTTGTCTAAGTGCCTCTGATGATTCTGTTAGAAAACACTTCATGAGACTCTTGAAGGGTGAATAGAAGTTTACCAGATTGACAAAGGGAAAAGAATTCTTTTCACTTGGATGTAAAATGCCATGTGTACAAATATGGGTGAAGGTGTGTGCATAGCAAGTTAAAGAAAATGCAGGTTTTCAAACTACAAAAAAAGTGTTCAGGTGGTCAGGAGGCTCTTTTGTAAACATCAGAGTTCTTAATATGATTTCTTTTAATAAAGGTTTCACTGCCAGGCTCCCATCCAGTTCTGCTGTTTCAGGCTTTCAGTGGTGGGTTCCTAGCCCTGTTCTCATAGGCCCAGAGCCAGGGTCTGGGTTGCTTCAAGCTTTCTTTGACTCTGCCACGACTGCCTCTCGCTTGTCCTTTGCTCTGGGACTGATCGTCATCGTAAGAAAGAGAAACAGCATGGGTGGGACTTAGAACTTGGATGTTTGTAAAATAGCTCAGGCAGGAACAGCCCACCCCAAAGTGCTCTGCAGTTGGCAGAGAGTTTGAATGGCTTTAGGGTTTAGAGTTTGAATGGGAACCCCAGAGACAGTTTTCATCAAGTTATTCCCAAGCATCTCTCCCATACTCTGAAGTACAAGATCTTGTCCTCCTTTGCCAGAACAGACAGACAGATGCCCTAGCCACAATTTTCTTATAGTAGAATTCTGGATTTAGTATTATCAATTTGATGGAACGGAGCTCTGTGAAGAGCTTGGGGCTTGAGATAGAACACCTGGCTTCCCGTTCTGTTTTGTTTTTTTTTTTTTCTTTTTTTTTTTTTTTTAATTTTTTTATTAGTTGGAGGCTAATTACTTCACAACATTTCAGTGGGTTTTGTCATACATTGATATGAATCAGCCATAGATTTACACTTATTCCCCATCCCGATCCCCCCTCCCATCTCCCTCTCCACCCGATTCCTCTGGGTCTTCCCAGTGCACCAGGCCCGAGCACTTGTCTCATGCATCCCACCTGGGCTGGTGATCTGTTTCACCATAGATAGTATACATGCTGTTCTTTTGAAGCATCCCACCCTCACCTTCTCCCACAGAGTTCAAAAGTCTATTCTGTATTTCTGTGTCTCTTTTTCTGTTTTGCATATAGGGTTATCGTTACCATCTTTCTAAATTCCATATATATGTGTTAGTATGCTGTAATGTTCTTTATCTTTCTGGCTTACTTCACTCTGTATAAGGGGCTCCAGTTTCATCCATCTCATTAGGACTGGTTCAAATGAATTCTTTTTGACGGCTGAGTAAAATTCCATGGTGTATATGTACCACAGCTTCCTTATCCATTCATCTGCTGATGGGCATCTAGGTTGCTTCCATGTCCTAGCTATTATAAACAGTGCTGCGATGAACATTGGGGTGCACGTGTCTCTTTCAGATCTGGTTTCCTCAGTGTGTATGCCCAGAAGTGGGATTGCTGGGTCATATGGCAGTTCTATTTCCAGTTTTTTAAGGAATCTCCACACTGTTTTCCATAGTGGCTGTACTAGTTTGCATTCCCACCAACAGTGTAAGAGGGTTCCCTTTTCTCCACACCCTCTCCAGCATTTATTGCTTGTAGACTTTTGGATAGCAGCCATCCTGACTGGTGTGTAATGGTACCTCATTGTGGTTTTGATTTGCATTTCTCTAATAATGAGTGATGTTGAGCACCTTTTCATGTGTTTGTTAGCCATCTGTATGTCTTCTTTGGAGAAATGTCTGTTTAGTTCTTTGGCCCATTTTTTGATTGGGTCATTTATTTTTCTGGAATTGAGCTGCAGGAGTTGCTTGTATATTTTTGAGATTAATCCTTTGTCTGTTTCTTCATTTGCTATTATTTTCTCCCAATCTGACGGCTGTCTTTTCACCTTACTTATAGTTTCTTTTGTAGTGCAAAAGCTTTTAAGTTTCATTAGATTTATAAGCTACTTACTTGTTTAACTTAAGCCAAATCACTTGGCCAAACGAAACGTTCTTTCCTGTCCCAGTTCCCCTTTCTATAAAATTGGTATTTTAGCATGCTTTATATACTTTCTGTGGCCTGGAATAATGGAGGAGATCTCATGTGAATGGAGTTTTGAGGAAAAGGGTGTATGTTACAAATGAGGGGCTATTTCTTAAGAATGACAGGGGACAGAACCTTGTATAATTCAACCTTGTAAGGCAGATTGCTTTTTCTGAGACACAAAGAAGAATCAATTTACCAGCAGGTACCTTTCAGGAAATGTTAGCTTTCGCTGATAGTGTTTCCATGTAGGCAGCCTGCCATCCATCATCGGATCTGGCCCCAGCTTTCTACCACTGACCCCGCAGCTGGAGTCAGTCATGCCTTCCCTTGGGTTCCTATTGAAGTTAGCACTTCCCTCCCTGAAAACCTTTATCACACTCCTCAAGGGCAGAAACCTTCTTTGTATCTGTCCCCAGGACTAATACAGGTCTTCACACATAGTAAGCCCTTAACAAATGTTGGCTCTTAAATGAATGAGCTTGGACACTGTCCAGCATTGGATTAGATGTACTTCAAGCCAAAGATTAGCACAATATACATTACTGAGTTGGAATGGATCTTAAGGGTTCATCTTACCAACTTCCTGCACTTGGCCAGAGCCAACTTTCCAGCACCTAACAAATTAAGGTCCTTTATTTTCAGTTCCTTCCTGAGAAGGACGTTGAGTGATTTCGCTGGCTAAATAGTGACTTAGCTTCCTTTGCACAGCAAAGTCCATTTCCTCTTTAGCTCAGGAATGAAAGGGGTAGAACATGCCCAAATTTTATGTATAGGAGGGATATTTTTATATATAATTGAAGATTTTTCTTATATCAGAGTCTGATCTAGTTTACGTTGGAAGCAGGGACCATCATCTCAACAGAAGAGCTAAGAAGCTGTCAACTTGAATTTTAGAATTACTTCCGATGGCAGCTGGTACCATGGGAATCTGCTTCAGCACGCAGAGCAGAGATGCTACGGCTTGGAACACCGCCATCCTTTTGCCAAAGATAGACTAGTATGCAGAATATCTTGCGTTTGTCATGTCTGAATATTAATTTTCTACTCTCTGAAGTGTTTAGTCCCCTGTGATGAATTTAATTCAGTGAATTTATTTATTTTTTTTTCTCTTCCCATGATATTTTATTCATAACTTTGCATTTCAAGTGTCTGTATACATAGTGATGACAAACATTCATATATCATGTATGTGTTAGGCAAAGTTCTAAGCATTTGTTACATTTAACCTTGACACAACCCTATGCAGACCCAATGAGGTAAGTAACTTGCCTAGAGTCACACATATTTTAAATAGTAAATCTATGATTTGAACCCAGGTGGTATGGTTCCACAATATGCATTCTTTTTTTTTTTTTTTAAATTTTTTTATTAGTTGGAGGCTAATTACTTCACAACATTTCAGTGGGTTTTGTCATACATTGATATGAATCAGCCATAGATTTACACTTATTCCCCATCCCGATCCCCCCTCCCACCTCCCTCTCCACCCGATTCCTCTGGGTCTTCCCAGTGAACCAGTCCTAATGAGATGGATGAAACTGGAGCCCCTTATACAGAGTGAAGTAAGCCAGAAAGATAAAGAACATTACAGCATACTAACACATATATATGGAATTTAGAAAGATGGTAACGATAACCCTATATGCAAAACAGAAAAAGAGACACAGAAATACAGAATAGACTTTTGAACTCTGTGGGAGAAGGTGAGGGTGGGATGCTTCAAAAGAACAGCATGTATACTATCTATGGTGAAACAGATCACCAGCCCAGGTGGGATGCATGAGACAAGTGCTCCGGCCTGGTGCACTGGGAAGACCCTAATTCAGTGAATTTAATTTACTAGAATTGCTTTTTTTGGATCATGAACATTTGTATTTCTCTTCTTTATACAAATACAGGGCATCTTCAGGCACAAGAAAAGTAATAGTATTAAACACGAAGAAGAAAGTTTTATTGTCCAGTAAAAATCTCTCAACTCCAGGGCTGTCTTGAGCTGATAGCAATATGGCTCTAAAATTCTTTGAACTTCTAGAAGAATGTGGAAATAGAAAAGCAACTATCCTTTTTGCTATTTGTTTTACTTTTTAAAACAAATTCTAATTTTGAGTTGAGAGGTCAAAGAAAACTATAAAACCATAAAAACATATAGCATTATGTCACTTCATGATGGAGCCATCACTTCATGATGACTCATCTGAAGATGTTTTCTCTACTTCCTTCAAATATGATTATTTCTGGGCAATTTAATTTAAATACTGGTGTAAGGATGATTTCTGGAGATGGGGGTTTGCCTCTTGTGATAATTCTCTCATCCACAGAAGGATAGAATCAATTTGATTCTCAAGTAGCAATATTGAGATGCTGTTTTTTGTTTGCTTGATTATTTTTTAAACTTCTATCATTATTGATGGAAACTAATTAAAACTAAGCGCACGTTGTTTTTATTAAATGGCTGCTACTGAGATGGTGAAGTTCAGGAAATGATAGACCAGCCCATTCCCTTTAATGATATTAGCTGATTCACAATTGGGATAATTTCAGATTTATGAGATTTCAAGCATCCATATGTCCTTACTGTTTCCTGAAAAAATTTTTTTAAGGAAATGAATGTATGTGCCATTTCAATCTAGTTAGAGCAGAACCACCAACAGAATAATGTACATTCCTTGTCTGAAGTAAAATTTTACCAACGCTAGGAGTGTTGCTGTGGGCAAAACCATTTGAGGTTTATCAAATTAAAGGCTATTTTTCAGCTACTCCCCACTGTGTGCTTTTATAACAACAAATCATGGGAAAATAATGAATTTAGATAAAACTTGGAATCCTAACATCACAATATGTCATAATCTTCTTTCTTCATGTTTGTTTCATTAAAAGAGCAAGTTTAGAGATTAGTGTAAGTTATCCAAAATGCAGAAGCTAGGCAAAGTTTGCCCTGAACCCTAAGAATCATAGCATTTAAGATCTGAAAGAAGACTTTTAGAACAACTCACCAAGGAGATGGGAGAGTGGGCAAAGCAGAGCTCTGGTCCCATACCTGCTCGCTATGGTCTAGCCATGTGGCCTTGGACCGTTAGGTAACCCCGTAACCCACAGTTTCCTTATCTTTAAATGGAAATAATGACAACACCTCTGCCTACCTGGAAAGTTGTGAGCATGAAATGAAATATCCTGGAAGCATGTGAACTATAAAGCCCAATGTCAGGGTCAGTTTTGTTACTGTTTAAGAAAACTCTCTTACTTTTCCATTGAAGAGCAGAAGTGTGCATGACATGCCCGAGAGCATTCTTTGGCAAAACCAGGTCTGGAGTCCAGAAGGTCCCAACATCCAGACCAGGCTCTTCGTATCCCTGAGGAACACTGAGAGAGCTGGGAGGGAGGTAATGAGTGCCAGGTTAGGGCCACCACTGGCTGCTGGGCCACCAGTTACAACTGCTTCACCTCTTCTGCTACAGAAGGGTCAAGAGTTCCAGGCCAGAGGCAATGCTCCTGGATAAGCAACACCAGCGTGGCAGCGGGCCACTGAGGAGAGAAGAGCATAGAGTCAGGAGAACACAGCTCATCAAGACCCTCTGATGAAAACATTCTCTAACCAGCAAAGGGGAATGGATCTGTCTTTCGGGGAGCAGCCTCTCCTACTAAAATGAAAGAACAAGACAGATGCTTGAAGACTGGAAAGAGCTCTTGTCCCAGCTGACTGTTTCTCCAAAATTATCCCTTATTTCTATTCCAGCTGCCCCTAGTCTGTCTAACAACTAAGTGTGTGTCCACCCTTAACACTCTGGTTCAAATATTAACAAAAGTCCCCTCTTTCTTGGTTTTCTCTTGGTCACATTTAAGTTTTTTAAAAAAGTTTACTAAATACTAAAGGCAGGCAAAAAAAAAAAAAAAAAACTAAGCCAAAATAATAAAAGAAACATTAAAGCCATCAAAGCAGTGAAGTCTGAGTTTAAATCTCAGAGTCTCTGCCCCCAAAGCCCTTGCTTTTTTTAATTCATTAAACATAAAACAACCATTACATTGTTAAAACAGGAATTACACCCAGGAAGCAAAGTACTTAGAACTCACAGGGATATTTACATACAAAGTGCACGAAAAATCTGTTACACAAAGAAATCATGTTTCTGCTGATATTTCCAGAACTCAGATTATCATGTAGCCAGGCTAACCAACAAGTACCATGTGAGCATCAACTGTTACTACCTGATTACTAAGCTGCCCAAAAACAATAACAAAAAGCAATAATCTGACATTTCCATTGAAGTTCATGCTTATCCAGATCCCTGTCCCACTCATCAAGGATAGATGGATAGGCTGGAGGAGGCACCTGCCTGAACCAATGTGGCAAGGCCAGTACACCTCACAAGGGTTTGTTGGGGCCACTTGTGGACAGTGGGGCTGCAGTCCAGCACAGAAAAGTCAGGAACAAAGATGGGAAAGTGTCAGGAGGACCACCAGAAACCAGGTTTGAATGAAAGTGTGTCTCATTCAAAGGTATAGACTCTAAGCAGACAGCTTTCTCATTAGGTGGAAGGAAGAATAGAGAGTATGAACCAGTGAGGATGATAGATCCCTGGTGATGTCAACTGTCCCCACTTTCTTGGGGAGCTTGGTCCTCAGATATCTGATCAAGACAATAGCACAAGGCCCAGGTCTGAGCTGAGTCTCACACCCTCTTTCTGATGGAAGTCAGAACAGCACAGGGCTAACAATGGCTTTTCCTTAAATACATGCAGATGCACTAATAATACTCATTAGGCATAGAGCTCACTCATTCAGTTTGGTACATCTCATTGTGTCCCTGCCTCATTGCCAGGACAGATGGGTGCACTGCTCAGGGATACTTCTCTCTTCCTGAGACAGATGTTGGGTCCATGCTGGAACAATGCCAGTGTGTTTATTAGTAACAAAAGATTGACAGTCTCCCTTCCCCCAGTTGAGGTTTTCATTCTTGTAGTTAAAAATGCCAGTCCCAACCCAGGAAAAGAAAGATTTTGAAAGAGAGGAAGAAGTAGGATGAAGGTGGAAAAGAAAATAGTAAATGAGCAACAGGTAGAAGAAAAAGGGAAAGTTTGGGTCAGTTGTTTCCTATCACTAAGATAAACTTGGAGACTTATAATTCCCACAGGTGAATTGATTCACCGCAGGGGAAATTAAAATGCAGAATCCTTACCTCACCCCAGAGCTACTACTTCTTAAAGCCTAGGACCTGTATATATTAAGTTCCCTAGGAGTGGACTATGGGCCAGACTTGAAAGCCACTGGCTGGGACAATCTTTAAGGTTTCCTTGTATACTTGAGAGTCTTATGAGAAGGGGGGAAAGGGAGATGTGGTTAAACACAGAGGGCAAGACTGCTGTATCCTGAGGAAGCAGCTGCCCTCCTGGGAAGGGCTGATAAGATATCCAGGTCAGGAGAGGAGAGGGAGGCATGCTTGATGCTGGTGTCTCTTTCTTTTGTTGGAGTTTATTTCAGTGACTGTGGACAAGTCCCTGACAAATGAGGGTATTCTACCCCTACCTTGTAAGTCTCAAATGCTTTGATCTCTTGCTGTCTTTGTCCATCTTGCCAAGATGATCTGAGCTCCCTCCTCCCAACATGGACTGCACCAGCAGCGAATCAGGGAGCAGGAAGCAAGGAAGTGCCTGCCCACTGACTTTGGTCCCTCTTCCCTCTCCTGGCTGCTGCAACCGCTTTCCCCAGTTACCTCCCTCTTTGAGGGTATTATTATGAGTAGGTTTCTGTTTACTCTTGGTAGAGCAGACAACCCTCCCAGCTCTGCCAGAAGGATGAGGTGATTCGTTCCAGCCAGGGGCCCAAGAATAATGTTGCCCTTCCACTCTTGCCTCATGAACTTCCTTAAAACTTAATACAAAAGCTACACAGAATGTCTGGAAAACAGAAGATGCCCCTGAATCTCAGTACAACTGTTTTCATTTTATGTAGTCCCTTGACGAATTTTCATATTCATATTTTTGAAATTTACCTTTAATTGGAGGATAATTGCTTTACACTGTTGCATTGGTTTCTGCTGTACAACATCATGAATCAGCCATAAGTATGTATATATCCCCTCCCTCTCGAACTTCCCTCCCACCCCGCAACCTAGAGCCTGTAAAGCAAGTCAAAAAGAGAATAACAAATATCGTATATTAACGCTTATAAATGGAATCTAGAAAAATAGTACTGATAAACATATTCATATTTTATATAGAGTACTTATGATTTTGTAGAACCTTTTCTATTATAACCCCTTTCCTCATTGCTGAATAATCTTGATAGTGATGTTTGTAATAGCTGTAAAATTCTCCATCTAGGAAAGGTACCACTTACACAATGCTTTGTGTGTACCAGACTCATAAATATTACAGTAAATATTGTAAATATCATTTCATTCACAGATGTTTATAAACTCATTTCACCCTCCTAACAAATATCATGGTCACGTTATAGATGAGGAAATCAAGACTTAGAGAGACTAGGTAACTTGTGCAAGGTCACATAGTGGTGAGCGGCAGAGACAGGCGTATGCTAATCTATGCTCATAACCACTGTGCAATGCTGATATTTTAGTTAACTGTCTTCTCTTCAGAGTTATAAATAACTGCAAAGAACATCTTATTGCTCATGACTTCATCCTTTCAGATTATGTGTTTAGGCTAGATTTCCAGGAGAGCTGCCTGCTCCACTTCCTGCTTTGAACTGACAGAGGTGGCAGTCCTACACAAGTTCCCATTGGGGAAGCCTGCACTGGGGGGAAAAGGACACTTTTTTTGTGAGGCTGTTACTACTTGATTCATGGCAAGTGTCATGCAGGAGCAATCAAGGAAAATTATAAAGCTTGCAGCCTGGCAAAATGAAGCCTGCAGAAGTTGAATGACACTGTGCCGCCTGCTGTTGCTCACTGCCTCCCAGGTGACCTGGAGGCCAGAAAGCCACTCTTCAGACAAAAGGAGTAAATGGTCTCTATTTCAGTGGGGGAAATAGAACAGTAACTTTTCAGTGGCAAATACATTTAACCAACCAGTTGGTGAGTCTCATCTTACTCTTTTAATCTGGACTTTCTGACAAGCTGTGAACACAAGTCAATTTGGAGATCAAGACCAAATCTCCAGAATTTCTGTAGAGGTGGAGATGAGGTGGGCAGTCTTTTTGGAATGGAGTGTTAGGGAGACTTGCTTGGAGCTACATTTGTATAGCAAGCAGGATTGTTCCTTCTGCAGCACATTTGTTTATGTGGTGGCTTAGCATGAAGGAGCTCATGGAAATTGCACTCCCCTCCTGCCCTGGGCCCAGCACAGACTTAGACAACTCATGCTTAAGATTTTTGAATGATGTTGGACCAAAACCATCAGAGATCTTAGTGAAAAAAACGCTTCTTTGCTTTTTTCTCCCTTATGACACAGGCCCACTGTTCTCTGCCTGGGATGCTACTATAAAAAACAAAAACTGAAACTTCCCATTCCCCCAGGCCAATATATATCTTTGAACACACACACACACACACACACACACACACACACACACACACACACACACACACACACACACACACACACACACACACTCTTCTCCTGAGCCACCTTAATGGTAACAATCATACATCTGTTCCCAATTCTCTCCAATTATGAGTGTGATTATCTTATGTCATTAGCACATTTTATTAAAATGGTCTTCCTATCACATAGAAGTGATAAATCTGAAAACCAGAGTTAAGAATAAGGAAATGTCAGAGTGAGAAGAAAATAGGACTAGCTGATTTTTCACCCTAAGTTTTCAGGAAATTACAGTGAGCCAAAGAGGTCTGAGTGCCAAAGAATTGATGCTTTTGAACTGTGGTGTTGGAGAAGACTATTGAAAGCCCTGGGACTGCAATGAGATCAAACCAGTCAATCCTAAAAGAAATCAATCCTGAATGTTCATTGGAAGGACTGATGTTGCTGAAGCTGAAGCTCCAATACTTTGGCTACCTGACGCGAAGAGCCAACTCACTGATGCTGGGAAAAATTGCAAAGAGTCAGACACAACTGAGCGACTGAACAATAACAAAGAGGTGTAAGTGAGGTACTTTAATGGCATAGTTAGAATTCATAGGTTACCTGGCAGGTCCATGCCTTCCCTTGCTCCATATTTCTCTGTATCATTTATCAAACCATTGGAAGTCTCAAAAGTGTTTGTTCAAAAGATAAAGGATTGTGTGTGTGTGTGTGTGTGTGTGTGTGTGTGTGTGTGAGGAGAAAGGAGGAGGAAGTAGATCGTGACCACATTTAAGAACATAAAGACCTAAGTAAATAAGTCCTGAAGGAGCATGATTAATGACCAGGGACTGTAGCAGCATACCTGATGGTGTTGCCTGGCGACCTCAGCTGTTCCTGGAGCAATAGAGTCCAGGCAAAGAGAGAAACTGGTGATGTGTTCAGAGAGCTAATTTACCATTCCTACCCCTCTTTGCTGGCTCAGCTGGTAAAGAATCCACCTGCAATGCAGGAGACCTGGGTTTGATCCTTGGGTTGGGAAGATCCGCTGGAGAAGGGAAAGGCTACCCACTCCAGTATTCTGGCCTGGAGAAGTCCATGGACTATATAGTCCATGAGGTCGCAAAGAGTCAGACACGACTGAGCACCTTTCACTTCACCCCTTTTTGCTGACTATGAATAAAATTGGGTAAGGATTTCTGTTTTAAAGTGTACCCAGGATTTGTTTCAATCAGGTATGGTAAGACACACAGATGTGGAAATCAGTGTCATGAAGGCGTGTCTCACAGATCCCTAGGAACAGCAGGCATGGTGTGCCACACAAGGCCACCCACAAAAAGCACCAGGGTCAGACAGGAGACAAAGGGGTAGCATGGGCGAGAACCCACGTTATAGTGTTCATGGGAAGGAGAGGGCAAGACTGGGTAAGCAGGGTAGACAGGCTTAGAATTGGCTAATTTAAATAATTTTAGTGCTATCTGGACCATAAATTGCCCACTTCCTGGCCCTGGTGTAATTAGGGCAGAAGGATGGTGTCCATACTGCTGGGCCCTCATGAAGTGAAGTGAAGTCGCTCAGTTGTGTCCAACTCTTTGCAGCCCCATGGACTGTAGACTGCCAGTCTCCTCCGTCCATGGGATTCTTCAGGCAAGAATACTGGAGTGGGTTGCCATTTCATTCTCCAGGGGACCTTCCCAATCCAGGGATCAAACCCGGGTCTCCCACATTGTGGGCAGACTCTTTACCATCTGAACCACCAGGGAATCCTGGTGTTTTCTAGTTCACTATCTCTAAGAATTAGCTCACCCTGGGAAGGGTAACCCTCCCGCAGGTCTGCAAGGCCCAGGTGCCAGAGTATTAGAATATAGAAGATAAGAAAGTATAGTTAATACTGGTCTTAATACACACATAAGCAAAAAGTCTACTGTCTGTTTTGTGATGTTAGAGATATCTTGTGTTTTCCGGGACTGATATTCCCAGAGTAGGGAATCTCTGGTGGCTCAGCAGTAAAGAATCTGCCTGCAATGCAGAAGATGTGGGTTCAATCCCTGGGTCAGAAAGACCCGCTGGAGAAGGAAGTGGCTACCCACTCCAGTATTCTTGCCTGGGAAATCCCACGGGCCGAGGAGCCTGGCGGGCTACAGTCCATGGGGTCACAAGAAGTTGGACATGACTTAGGGACTAAACCACCACCCTTCCCAGAGTAAGAAAGGAGCCCTAAAAAGCAGTGTGAGAACGATCTCCTGTTCCTTCCCTGTCCCTCTGATGCCCAAGAACACAATGTACACACCTACTAATGCCAAGCAAGTGCCTCAGGAAAAGCCATTCTCTGAAGATGAGCACTTTAGGACTTGGAGAACACTGAAGGCTTTTACACAGTACTGGTGTGTAGTCCCTGAGGTACAAACTTGAAAAGATAACGGCAAACAGTGCGAAACTCAGGTCTGGTCATTTTTATTATCTCAACACAGAAAAGTGGAGAATGTGTTTTCCTCAGCTCACCTGACAGGTTTAACCAGGGTTGAGGCATGAGCTGTATCATTCCCAATTACGCACAGTGAGCATTGCTAAGAAGGAGTTACTCTATTATGCCATTGTTGATTGAGGTTCAGTAATGAGAATAAACATTCGCAGAGCCTTTTGTGTTTGTAAAATGGTTTACAAGCACCGGCTGACTCACTTGTTAATAATTACTTTGGGGGATTCTTAACAATGCATATTTAGGAGACAGAACTGATGATTTGGATGGGGTTAACGGAAAAGCCAAGTCATAGAAAAGCATGTAGCACAGTTGTTTTTAGTTCCATAGTCTCCGCAAGCCTCTACTGACTAACCATTTTCCTTGCATTTGGTTACATATTCCTGGGCTTCCCTGGTGGCTCAGATGGTGAAGAATCTGCCTGCATTGTGGGAAACCCAGGTTCAGTCCCTGGGTTGTTAAGATCCCCTGGAGAAGGGATTGGCAACTCACTCCAGTATTCTTGCCTAGAGAACTCCAGGGACAGGGGAGCCTGGCAGGCTACAGTCCATGGGGTTGCAAAGAGTCGGACACAACTGAGAGAGTAACACTTTCACTGTCACACGTTCCTAATGTGCAAAGCCCAACACAAATGCACGCACACTGGGTAAAACCATGTTCTAAGCTTTATGTTATCTGCCTTTCTTTATTGCCACAGAACATGGGCACAACCCCGGAGGCACTCCGTGAATGTCCTACCACCTCCTCTGCCTCTGCCTCTATGATGAATCATCCCTACAACTCTAAGCCTCGGTGTTCTCAGCTGTGAGATGGCTGAGCAAGGGCGGTACAGAGGGCACAGGGGGCTGTAAGGTCTCGGCTCTTATATCCAGTGAATCCACGATCTTCCCACTTTTCGTTGTTTGCCACTCCAGTGTGTGACTCCAGGTGTCTCCTGCTCATCACCTTACTAAACCTTAAGCTGACACATTAGTGAAACCACAAACATATACATATACATGTACACACACACCCAGTTACCAAACTTTACATACCGGGGAATTTATACCCTTGGTAGACTGAAGACATATTCCAAACTGAAATGTAAAATTTCAATTTACATTTTGAAAATATAAAATTTAAAATATACAGTTTCATGGATCTTCTGAAATTTCTGTTCTACATATAATATTGCAGTGTTTTTACTCTAATCCTTGAGTAATATTGGCCTTACAGCATGATCCTGTAGCATCTGGCACCCCTGAGCCTTCCCCCCATGAGTCCTGTCAGCCGTCGAGCATGAATGGAAGAGCAGTCAGCCTCACACAGATCTGACTTCATTCCTTGCTAGGCCCTCAAGCCTGAAGTGAGGTGGGACATAGGACATAGGACAGTGGACCTCCTACCTGCTGCCTGTTTTTTAATTGTCTCTTGATGAGTTCTGCTGGTAGAGATTAAAGTGGTCCAGGAAATATGCTCAGAACCAGAGGCCTGTTTGATGATAAAGCTGTTCTATGGGGATTTTTTTTCTATGACACTCATCTCTAATTTTATAATATAACTCTAGTTATAGAAACAGGTGTTCTTTAGAGCTAACAGTAGCAGCAAACTTCTCAAGGATCATTACTGCATGGAGTATTTGTATATTAGAGCTATCATTTAGAAAACACTTTTACATACATTTTAATGGTAACCACTGTATTTGGAGGATGTACATGCTACATACTTTGCCTAACATCTGCAGCGTCAGTCAGGGTCCCCACAGAGAACAGATGCCATACAACAGGGAAGTGGGTGAGTTTTGGGTCTTTCAAAGGAAATGTTTCATAATAGTGACAAATCTCATAAACAATGAACTTTATCAGAGTTTACCAAAGACAACTTTCTTTCGGGTACCTTCTTAAACATTCCACAATATATGGAAAATCAGTCAGAATACTTTTGAAAATAACTTCCTAATATCCTTCTCATAAAATCAAACTTAAGTAGTGAGGGAATTTGGTCATTATTTATTCATTTGTTATGCAGTCTTAATGAAACATGAAAGCCTGCCTTAGTCATTAAAAAACCACATACACTCTTAAAGTGAATACCATTAATTTACTAACCCAAGGTTGATTTATGAAGGTTAAATCATATGTAATTATGTGACAATTCACTTTGCAAAACTTTACTGTTATCATGATGAAATATCAAGGAAATCCAATTTCAGTTGATTACCCTGTTATAGTTGTTTTTTTTCTTTTAATGTCTATTGAAAAGACAAATGGTTGTATAGTTACGTGATTGCTATTTCCTTTCTGGCTAAGCAGGAAATTGAAGTCTCTTTCTGCTAATGTAGTTCCTGACTTTATATCTGTCTCAGCGCTCTGTGTTTCCCATGTCTTACTATATAAGCCAACATAGCCATGTGGCAGCTACTACTTCCAATAAGTCTCACGATGTGAGATCCAGCTTCATCAAGCCACACTAACAGGGCTCTGCTGTTCTAACAAATTCTGAGCCCAAACCTGCAAAATGGGAATAATTATCATCTTCATTGGCTGTCATAATAAATAGAATAAATAATAAGAATAAATAGAAGAAAAAGAACCATCATAATGCCTGGCACATACTGCCTGGCTCAATTCTTTACCTTTCCTACATGTGCCATGAAAGAGCTGTGGACATCTCACTGCAAAAAAAGTAGCTGACATTTTGATTCAGCCATGATCATACAAGAATGGCCTGACATAGTGGAAGCCTTCTGTATTACATCTTCCTTCTGAACTTGGCTTCACAAATGGTCCCCAACTTATGCTGGTCTGACTTCAGATTTTTTGACTTTGCAGTGGTGTGATACACATTCAGTAGGAACCATAATTTGAATTTTGAATGTTGATCTCTTGCTGGAATGGCAATATGCAGTACAGTCCTTTTTTATTCTTTTTTTTTTTTCATTTATTTACATTCGTTTGAGGCTAATTACTTTACAATATTGTAGTGGTTTTTGCCATACATTGATACGAATCAGCCTTGGATTTACATGTGTTCCCCATCCTGAACCCCCCTCCCACCTCCCTCCCTATCCCATCCCTCTGGGTCATCCTAGTGCACCAGCCCTGAGCACTTGTTTCATGCATCAAAGTACAGTCCTTTCTCGTGATGCTGAGGCAGTGGCAGTGAACTTCAGCTCCCAGTCAGCCACGTGACCACAAGGGTGAACTAGTAATGTACATAGAACCTTTCTGTCTTCTACCTTCAGTACAGCATTCGATGAATTACGTAATATATTCAAACCTTTATTATAAAATAGACCTTGTGTTAGCTGGTTTTACCTAGCTGCAGGCTAATGTAAGTGTTCTGAACCTAGGTAGGCTAGGCTAACCCGTGGTGTTCAGAAGAATCAGTGCATTAAATGCTTTTGTGACTTGTGATATTTTGATCTTACACTGGGTTTATCAGGAATAGTCCCCTTGTAAGTCAAGGAAGTATAATTTTTAACAGCTTTGTTGAAATACGAATTATATAACCATAAAATCCACCAATTTCTGACATATCTCCATTTATGGATAATAGTACAATTATCTCCATAAATGGATGGAGCTGTGGAGCCATCGCCATACACAGTTATAGAACATTCATCATTGCAGAGTTTCCTTTGCCCACTGGCAGCACCTCGCTTCTACCACAGTTTAGGTAGCAACTTATCTGCTTGCTTTCTCTATAAATTTACCTTTTCTATGGGCTTCCCCGATGGCTCAGATGGTAAAGAATCTGCCTGCTCTGTGGGAGACCTGGGTTCAATCCCTCAGTCAGGAAGATCCCCTGGAGAAGGGAATGGCAACCCACTCCAGTATACTTACCTGGAGAATTCCATGACAGAGGAGCCTGGCAGGCTACAGTCCATGGGATTGCAAAGAGTTGGACATGACTGAGTGATTAACACTTTCACACTTTCAAACATTTATATAAGTGGAAATATATAGTATATGCCATCTTTTATATCTGATTCTTCAGTGTACATGATGTTTTTTAAGGTTCATCTGTTGTATCGTTGTTCTAGAGTTCTCCAGAGAATTAGACCAATAGGAAATGAAGAGATATGTAGAAAGGAATTTGTTATAAAGGATTGGCTCTTGTGATTCTGGGGGCTCGGATGCCCCATAGTCTGTCATCCACAATCTGGAGACCCATGAAAGCAAGTGGTGTAGTTCTAGTCCAGATATGAAGATCTGAGACCAAACTAGCCAGTGGTACAAGTCCTAGTCTGAGTCCAAAAGTGCAGGAACCAGGAGTGCCAATGTCCAAGAATGAGAGAAGATAGGATATCCTACATCAACTGAAGAGAAAATCTTCCCTTCCTCTGCCTTTGTGTTCTATTCAAACCCTTAAAAGATTGGTTGATGCCAGCCCAAAGTGGGGAGAGGAATTCTCTTTATCCAGTCTACTGATGCAAATGCTAATCTCTTCTGGAAACACCATCACAGACACACCCAGAAATAATATTTTTTTTCAGCTATATGGACATCCCTTAGCCTAATCAAGTTGATGCAAAAAGCTAACCATCACAAACATGTATCAAAATTTCATTCCTTTTAATTGCTGGATAGTATTCTATTATATGGATATACTACATGTTGTTTATCTTTCATCACTTGATGGAAATTTCGATTGTATCCAGTTTGGGCCTGCTAAAAATAATATTGCCAAGAGTATTCATGTGTTTGTCTTTCTGTGAATATATGTTTTCATTTCTCTCAGTTAGATTCCTAGGAGTAAAATTTCAGGGTTCCATGATAAGTTTGTGTTTATCTCTTTAAAACTGCCAAACTGAGGAGAGAACAAAATGGCGGAGGAGTAGGTGGACGTGGAGTACATCTCTCTCCACGGATACTTCAGGAATACACCTTTAGTCACAGCTAAGAGCAGACAGGAGTACCTGACCCGTGGAAAAGAATATATAGAACCACGCAAAACTCGGTAGGACAAAGGAAACAGGGGGAAAAACAGAAGTGTTAGTAAGATTGGACCTGCCCTTGGCAGGTAGGGGAACTGAAGCAGGGGGTCCGATCCCCATATCAGGGCAATTGTCTGAGTCAGAGAAGAAACATTTAAGGCTGAGAGTGAAACAGCTGATCTGTGGCAGCCTAAATGGAATGAGAATCAGACAGTCCTTGCCACAGCCACACATACCCCAGACAGGGACACAGGTCCCCTGAAAGGCACAGTGGCTGGAAGCTGGAGTTTAGGGATTGTGGAGCAATCCCAGGGAAAGTGCTGCTATTGACTGCAGAGAGACGGATCAAGGGGATCTGAGGAGAAGATTGCGGTGGGAAATGCCTGTGGAGAAAAGCCGGGGCAGCCATGGAAGCAAGGCAATGCTACTGAGTCATGCGTAGCGGGTGGAGCCATCACCATAGCCTCGCTGACCCCACACACCAGCTTTGGCAGCTAAACAATAGAGAGGCTGGCCCATCAAATGCCTGACGCACTGACCTACAGAGTAGGACTCCACCCAGGGTGCTCCTTTGAGTGACTGATGCATGCGCCCTAACCAAAGAGTAGGACCCCAGCCAGGGGGGGCCTCTATGTGCCTGATGCACCAAACAACAGAGAAGGACCCCTGGCAAGGGAGCCCTCTAAGTGCCTGAATGGGCAGAACTACAGAGAAAGACTGGCCAAAGAGGCCTTCTGATCGCCAGCTACAAGAGGCTCAAAAAAAGACTCTGACAGGGCCATAACTCCTGCCATGGAGGCAGTCTGTGTCCCTGCACACTTGGCATCACCAGGGTCCCTGCAAGCCAAGCAGCTGTGCCACCTTTATGCTCAACTCTCACTGGGGAGAGCTGCCACAGGCAAAAATGTCTTGCGTCTCTGCGCACAGGGTCACTTGGGTCATATCCGACTCTTTGCAACCCTGTGGACTGTGGACTGCCAGGCTTCTCTGTCAGGGAGGGAGGGGGTTCTCCAGCAAGAACACTGGAACATATTGCCCAATACTGGTTGCCATACCCTTCTAGAGCACTATATTTCCTGCTGCCCTAACCATCAACTCCCGAGTACCTGGTGCTGCCAGAACCACTGCGACCCAAGCAACTGCACCACCTCCACACCTGGCCCTCACAGGGGCAAACCCAAATCCTTCAGGGCAGCCTCAGGAGCAAACCTCAGTGGATGACCCACATTCAGAGGTGGAAATAAAACCACAGTTGAAACCCAGGGGCAGTGTGGCTAAGGAAGAAGACCCAAAACCTTCCCACCAGCTGTACAAGCTGCAGATTAAATCCACACGATCAACTAGGCAGACTCTGTGTCTATGGAATATATAAAAGGACACTGAGAGCTCCCACAAAAGAAAACACACTAGTTCTGATAGTTGTGGACATTGGAGGTAAGAACACACAGGAGTAGAACCAGATTAGAATCTGAGCTGCCCCCACATCAGGTCCAGAGTTCTGAACAGTGTTGGAGGGCATTGTAGGGAGACGAGGTGGACAGTGACTCCCAGCGAGGGAAAGGGCTCTGACAGCAGTGACTCAAGAAAAACATTTATTATTCCTATGTTTTTACTTGTTCTGTAGATTATTTTGATTTTTTTTTCCTTGTTTTTTCCTTTATTTTTCCCCCCTCTGTTGTAGTTAGTGATTTTATTGGGACTATGAAATCTAATTAAACTCTTGAGCTTTTTTTTTCCACAGTCACATTTTTTTATTGTTCTTATAAACGTCTGCCTCTACTTTGGGCTTTTTGCAATTCTGTGGAGTTTTCCTTTTTTAAAAAAAAAAAAGTTTTAATTTTTAATTTTTTAAACCTGTTATTATTTTTCTACATTTATTCCTTTGTTTTCTTTCCCTACGGTTCTTTTCCCTCTTCAGTTAATCTTTACTTATAAATCTTCTTCATCTACCTCCATTTAACTTTGCATTTCTATTCTTTCTTTCCTTCCCTCTCAACATATTGTTAGTTTTGTTTTCATTGCTTTATTCCCCACTTGGGAACTTGCTTTAGTTTTATTTTCCAGTCTGTGCTTTAGTTATTTCTGTTCTTAACTGCTAAATATAATTTTTTATTTCCTTTGTTCGCCAGGCCAATCTACTGTACTTTATTTTAGTTGGACTGTTTTGACTTTGCTTATGGTTGTATGTGTATATGTGTATATTCCATTATTTTAATTATTATTTGCCTGATTTTATACTGCCATTTGTCTGAGGTTCATCTTTGGATGCTCGTTTTTGGGTATTTGTTTTAATCTCACTTAATGCCATAACAAACCACTTATGGAATCTTCATTTCTGAACAAAGATCAAGCCCTGAGCCTTTGGAGTGGGAGCACTGACTCCAAGACCCTAGACTACCAGAGAACTAACCCTAGGGAGTATCAAATAGTGAGAACTCACACAAAGGAAACCACTGGAATACAAGACCAAACATCACCCAACCACCAGTAGGTATCCCTGTGCAGGACACCTCATCTAAGCAACAAACAAAACAAAATAAAAACCCAATCATCAGCAGACAGGATTACCACATCACTCAGCCTTGCCCATCAGAGGAAAAACAAATGAACAAACAAAAATACCTCAGTACAAATCTCACCCTATATGAAGCTTTCACAACCCACTGGACCAACCTTAGGAGGGCAGAAACCAAAAGAAGAAAGGATTCAGCCTTGAAGCCTGGGAAAAGGAGACCTCAAACACAATAAGTTAAAAAAAAAATCAATAGTAATAATGAAAAGGCAGAGAAATACTACACAAATAAAGAAACAAATTAGAAACACAGAAGTCCAAATAAATGAAGAGGAAGTGGGCAAACTACCTGAAAAAGAATTCAGAATAGTGATAGTAAAGATGATCAAAAGCCTTGAGAACCAAATGGAGAAAATGCAAGGATCAATTAACAAAGACCTAGAAGAATTAAAGAATAAACATACAAACAACACAATTACTGAAATTAAAGATGCTCTGGAAGGAATCAATAGCAGAATATCTGAAGCTGAAGAATGACTCAGTGAGCTGCAAGATAAAATGGTGGAAATAACTTCTGAAGAGCAGAATAAAGTAAAAAGAATGAAAAGAACTGAGGATAGTCTCAGAGACCTCTGGGACAATATCAAACACAACAACATTCAAATTATAGGGATCCCAGTAGAAGAGGAGAAAAAGAAAGGGTATGAGAAAGTACTTGAAGAGATTATAGTTGAAAATTTCCCCAACGTGGAAAAGGAAATGGTCAAGTCCAAGAGATGCAGAGTCCCATACAGGATAAGCCCAAGGAGGAACATGCCAAGACACATACTTATCAAGCTAACAAAGACTAAACACAAAGAAAGAATATTAAAAGCATCAAGGGAGAAGCAACAAGTAACATACAAGGGAAATCCCATATGCTTAACAGCTGATCTTTCAGCAGAAACTGCAGGCCAGAAGGGAATGCTAGGATATATTTAAAGTACTGAAAGGGAAAAATCTACAACCAAGATTACTATACCCAGCAAGGAGCTCATTCAAAATTGATGGATGGAGAAATAAAAAGCTTTTCAGACAAGCAAAAGTTAAGACAATTCAGTACCACCAAACCAACTTTGCAACAAATGTTAAAGGGACTTATATAGTCAAGAAATGCAAGAGAAGAAAAAAGATCTACAAAATCACCCCCAAACAATTAAGAAAATGGCAATAGAAACATATATATCAATAATTATTTTAAATGTAAGTGGATTAAATGCTCCAACCATATATATATGTCCTGGCTATTATAAACAGTGCTACGATGAACATTGGGGTGCACGTGTCTCTTTCAGATCTGGTTTCCTTGGTGTGTATGCCCAGAAGTGGGATTGCTGGGTCATATGGCAGTTCTATTTCCAGTTTTTTAAGAAATCTCCACACTGTTCTCCATAGTGGCTGTACTAGTTTGCATTCCCACCAGAATTTTGGACTCTGTGGGAGAAGGTGAGGGTGGGATGTTTCGAGAGAACAGCATCGAAACATGTATATTATCTAGGGTGAAACAGATCACCAGCCCAGGCTGGATGCATGAGACAAGTGCTCAGGGCTGGTGCACTGGGAAGACCCAGAGGGATCGGGTAGAGAGGGAGGGGGGATCGAGATGGGGAATACATGTAAATCCATGGCTGATTCATGTCAGTGTATGACAAAAACCACTACAATATTGTAAAGTAATTAGCCTCCAACTAATAAAAATAAATGAAAAAATAAATAAATAAATGCTCCAACCAAAGACACAGACTGGCTGAATGGATACAAAAACAAGACCAATATATATGCTGTCTACAAGAAAACTGTTTCAGACATAAACACACATATAGACTGAAAGTGAGAGGATGGAAAAATATATTCCATGCAAATGGGAAGCAAATGAAAGCTGGAGTAGCAATCCTCATATCAGACAAAATAGACCTTAAAATAAAGAAGATTGCAAGAGGTAAGGAAGGGCACTACATAATGATCAAGGGATCAATCCAAGAGGAAGACATAACAGTTGTTATGCACCCAACATAGGAGCACCTCAGTACGTAAGACAAGCACTAACAGACATAAAGGGAGAAATGGACAGTAACACAATAATAGTAGGAGATTTTAACACCCCCACTCACACCAATGGACAGATCATCAAAACAGAAAATTAATAAGGAAACACAAGTCTTAAATGATACATTAGATGAGATGGATCTCATTGATATCTTCAGAGCATTCCATCCAAATGCAGAAGAATACACCTTCTTCTCAAGTGCACATGGAACTTTCTCCAGGATAGACCACATCTTGGGTCACAAATCAAACCTCAGTAAATTTTTTTTTAAAACCTCAGTAAATTTAAGAAAATTGAAATCGTTATCAAGCATCTTCTCTGACCACAATGCTATAAGACTAGATTTCAATTATAAGAAGAAAAAAAAACTGTAAGAAACACAAACATGTGGAGATTAAACAACACATTTCTAAATAAACAGATTACTGAAGAATTCGAAATGTAAATCAAGAAATTTCTAGAAACAAAGAACAATGAATACATGACAACTCAAAACCTATGGGATGCAGCAAAAGCAGTCCTAAGAGGGAGGTTGATAGCAATACATTCCTACCTAAAGAAACAAGAAAAACATCAAATAGACAATCTAACTTTACACCTAAAACAACTAGAACAAAAATACTCCAAAATTAGTAGAAGGAAAGAAATCATAAAAATCAAGTAGAAATAAGTGAAAAAGAAATGAAAGAAACAATAGTAAAGATTAATAAAACTAAAAACTGGTTCTTTGAGAAGATAAACAAAATTGACAAATGCTTAGCCAGACTCATCAAGAAAAACAGAAGGTTCAAACCAACAAAATTAGAAATGAAGAAGAAGACGTTACAGCAGACAATGTATAAATACAAAGGACTATAAGAGACTATTATAAACAACTATATGGCAATAAAATGGATAACCTGGAAGAAATGGACAATTCTTCGAAAAGTTCAGTCTTCCAAGACTGAACCAAGAAGAAAGAGAAATGATGAACAACCCAATTACAAACACAGAAATTGAAGCTGTGATCAAGAATCTCCCAAAAAACAAAAGCCCAGGACCAGAGGGCTGCACAGGAGAATTCTCCAAACATTTAGAGAAGAGCTAATGCCTATACTTATATACTCATACTCCTTCAAAAAACTTCAGAGGAAGGAACACTTCCTAACTCATTCTACAAGGCCACCATCACCCTGATACCAAAACCAGACAAAGACAACACAAAAAGAGAAAACCACAGGCCAGTATCACTGATGAACATAGATGCAAAAATCCTCAACAAAACTTTAGCTAACAGAATTCAGCAACACATCAAAAAGCTCATACACCACGATCAAGTTGGGTTTATTCCAGGAATGCAAGGATTCTTCAATATATACAAATCGATCAGTGTGATATACCATATTAACAAATTAAAAGATAAAAACCATATGATCATCTCAATAAATGCAGAAAAAGCCTTTGACAAAATTCAGCACCCATTTTTAAAACTCTTCAACAAATGGGCATAGGAGGAACCTACCTCAGCATAATAAAAGCCATGTGTGATAAGGCTACAGCAAACATTATTCTCATGGTGAGAAACTGAAAGCATTCCCCCTAAGATCAGGAACAAAGCAAGGGTGTCCACTTTCACCCCTATTATTCAACATAGTTCTGGAAGTCCTAGCTACAGCAATCAGAGAAGAAAAAGAAATAAAAGGAATCCAGATCAGAAAAGAAGACTTAAAGCTCTCAATGTTTGCAGGTGACATGATACTGTATGTAGAAAATCCTAAAGATAGTATCAGAAAATCAATAGAGTTAATCAGTGAATTTAGCAAAGATGCAGGATACAAAATGAATATAGAGAAATCACTTGCATTTGTATATACTAACAGTAAAAAATCACAAAGAGAAATTAAAGTATCAATCCTGTTCACCATTGCAACAGAAGGAGTTAAGTATCTATGAATAAACTTACCTAAGGAGACAAAAGAACTGCACACAGAAAAGGCACTAATGAATTGTTAGACACTAATGAAAGACATGAAAGATGACATAAACAGATGGAGAGATATTCCATGCTCCTGGGTAGGAAGAATCAATATTGTGAAAGTTACTATACTACCAAATGCAATCCACAGATCCAATGTGATCCCTATCAAATTACCAATGGCATTTTTCACAGAACTAGAACAAAAAATTTCACCATTCTTATGGAAACACAAAAGACCCCCAATAGCAAAAGCAGTCTTGAGAAAGAAGAATGGAGCTGGAGGAATCAACCTTCCTGACTTCAGATTACTCTACAAAGCTACAGTCATCAAGACAGTATGGTACTGGCACAAAAACCGAAACATAGACCAATGGAACAAATAGAAAGCCCGGAAATAAATCCATGAACCTATTGGTACCTTATTTTTGACAAAGGAAGCAAGAATATACAATGGGGCAAAGAGAGCCTCTTCAATAAATGGTGCTGGGAAAACTGGATAGCTACATGTAAAAGAATGAAATTGGAACACCTCCTAACACCATACACAAAGATAAACTCAAAATGGATTAAAAACCTAAATTTAAGACCAGAAATTATAAAACTCTTAGAGGAAAACATAGGCAGAACACTTGATGACATAAATCAAAGCAAGATCCTTTATGACCTACCTCCTAGAGTAATGGGAATGAAAACAAAAGTAAACAAGTGGGACCTGATTAAATTCAAAAGCTTTTACACAGCAAAGTAAACTATAAACAAGGTGCAAAGACAACCCTCAGAATGGGAGAAAATAATAGCAAATGTAACAACTGACAAAGGATTAATTTCCAAAATATACAAGCAGCTCATACAACTCAATACCAGAAAAACAAACAACCCAATCAAAAAGAGGGAAAAAGACCTAAACAGACATTTCTTCAAAGAAGACATACAACTGGTTGCCTGAGCAGGCCTTACAAATACCTGAGAAGAGAAGCAAAAGGCAAAGGAGAAAAGGAAAGATATACCCATTTGAATGCAGAGTTCCAGAGAATATCACGGAAAGATAAGAAAGCCTTCCTCAGTGATCAATGCAAAGAAACAGAGGAAAACAATAGCACGAGAAAGACTACAATCTCTTCAAGAAAATTACAGATACCAAGGGAACATTTCATGTGAAGGTGGACACAATAAAGGACAGAAATTGTATGGACCTAACAGAAGCAGAAGCTATTAAAAAGAGGTGGCAAGAATACACAGAAGAATTATACAAAAAATATCTTCAAGACCCAGAAAACCATGATGATCACTCGCCTAGAGCCAGACATCCTGAAATGAGAAGTCAAGTGGGCCTTAAGAAGCATCACTATGAACAAAGCTAGTGGAAGTGATGGAATTCCAGCTAAATTATTTCAAATCCTAAAAGACGATGCTATGAAAGTGCTGCACTTAATATGCCAGCAAATTTGGAAAACTCAGCAGTGGCCACAGGACTGGAAAAAGTTTTCATTCCAATCCCAAAGAAAGGCAATGCCAAGGAATGTTCCAACTACCACAAAATTGCACTCATCTCACATGGGCTAGCAAAGTGATGCTCAAAATTCTCCAAGCCAGGCTTCAACAGTACATGAACCAAGAACTTCCAGATGTTCAAGCTGGATTTAGAAAAGGCAGAGGAGCCAAATTGCCAGCATCCATTGGATCATCAGAAAAGCAAGAGAGTTCCAGAAAAACATCTACTGTTACTTTATTGACTACGCCAAAGTCCTTGACTATGGATCACAACAAACTGTGGAAAATTCTAAACCAGATGGGAATACCAGACCATCTTACCTGCCTCCTGAGAAATCTGTATGCAGGTCAAGAAGCAACAGTTAGAACTGGACATGGAACAACAGACTGGTTCCAAATTTGGAAAGGTGTACATCAAGGCTGTATATTGTCACCCTGCTTATTTAGCTCATATGCAGAGTACATCATGTGAAATGCCAGGCTGGATGAAGCACAAGCTGGAATCAAGATTGCTGGGAGGAATATCAATAACCTTAGACATGCAGGTGACACCACCCTTATGACAGAAAGTAGAGAGGAACTAAAAAGCCTCTTGATGAAAGTGAAAGAGGAGAGTGAAAAAGTAGGCTTATTACTCAACATTCAAAAAACTAAGATCGTGGCATCTGGTCCCATCACTTCATGGCAAATAGATGGGGGAACAGTGGAAACAGTGACAGACTTTATTTTCTTGGGCTCCCAAATCACTGCAGATGGTGACTGCAGCCATGAAATTAAAAGACACTTGCTCCTTGGAAGAAAGGGTATGACTAACCTCGACAGCATATTAAAAAGCAGAGACATTACTTTGCCAACAAAGGTCCATCTAATCAAAGCTATGGTTTTTCTAGTAGTCATGTATGAATGTGAGAGTTGGACTATAAAGAAAGCTGAGTGCCAAAGAATTGATGCTTTTGAACTGTGGTGTTGGAGAAGACTCTTGAGAGTCCCTTGGATTGCAAGGGGATCCAACCAGTCAATCTGAAAGAAAATCAGTCCTGACTATTCATTGGAAGGACTGATGCTGTGCTGAAGCTGAAACTCCAATACTTTGGCCACCTGATGCAAAGAACTGACTCATTGGAAAAGACCCTGATGCTGGGAAAGATTGAAGGTGGGAGGTGAAGGGGACGACAGAGGAGGAGATGGTTGGATGGCATCACCAAGTCGATGAATATGAGTTTGAGTAAGCTCTGGGAGTTAGTGATGGACAGGGAAGACTGCATTCTGCAGTCCATGGGGTTGCAAAGAGTCAGACATGAATGAGCGACTGAACTGAACTGAACAAACACATAAAAAGATGCTCAACATCGCTCATTATTAGAGAAATGTAAATAAAAACTATAATGATATATCACCTCACACCAGTCAGAATGCTATCATCAAAATTCTACAAACAATAAATGCTGGAGAGGGTATGGAGAAAAGGGAACGCTCTTGCACTGTTTGTGGGAATGTAAATTGATGCAGCCACCATGGAAGATGGTATGGAGATTCCTTTAAAAAAACTTGGAATAAAACCACCATATAACCCAGCAATCCCACTCCTAGGCATATACCCTGAGGAAACTAAAATTGAAAAAGACACATTATATCTAATTGTTCATTGCAGCACTATTTACAGTAGCTAGAACATGGAAGCAACCTAGATGTCCATCGACAGACGAATAGATAAAGAAGTTGTGGTACATATACACAATGGAATATTACTCAGTCATAAAAAGGAACACCTTTGAATCAGTTCTAACAAGGTGGATGAACCTGGAACCTCTTATACAGAGTGAAGTTAGTCAGAATGAGAAAGATAAATAGCATATTTTAACGCATATATACGGAATCTAGAAAAATGGTAACTGACAAATTTATTTGCGGGACAGCAATGGAGAAATAGACATAGAAAATAAACTTATGGACATGGGGAGAGGGAGGAGAGGGTGAGATGTATGGAAAGAATAACATAGAAGCTTACATTATCATGTGTAAAATAGCCAACAGCAATTTGCTGCATGGCTCAGGAAACTCAAACAGGGGCTCTGTCTCAACTTAGAGGGGTGGAATGGGGAGGGAAATGGGAGGGGAGTTCAAGAAGGAAGGGATATATGTATACCTATGGCTGACTCATTGGAAAAGACCCTGATGCTAGGAGCGATTGGGGGCAGGAGGAGAAGGGGACGACAGAGGATGAGATGGCTGGATGGCATCACCGACTCAATGGGCATGAGTTTGTGTATACTCCGGGAGTTTGTGATGGACAGGGAGGCCTGGCGTGCTGCGATTCATGGGGTCACAAAGAGTCGGGCACGACTGAGCGACTGAACTGAACTGACTGATGGCTGATTCATGTTGCAGTTTGACAGAAAACAACAAAATTCTATAAAGCAATTATCCTTCAATAAAAAAATTAATTGATTAAAAACTGCCAAACTGTTTTTGGCATACCATTTTACATTCCCACTAGCAACA
This sequence comes from Cervus elaphus, assembly GCF_910594005.1. Taxonomy (NCBI): domain Eukaryota; kingdom Metazoa; phylum Chordata; class Mammalia; order Artiodactyla; family Cervidae; genus Cervus; species Cervus elaphus. The sequence continues at coordinate 81,473,485 of NC_057833.1, forward strand.
TATGAATAGTCCAGTTCCTTTGCATTATTACCAACCCATGGTTCTACTGTCTTTTTTGTTACAGCCATTCTAGTGAATATGAAATGATATTCATTATGGCTTTTTATTTGCATTTCCCTGATGACTAATAATATGGAGCATCTTTTCATATACTTGTTTGCTATCCATACATCTTCAGTGAAATGCCATCAGATCTTTTGCCCATTTTTAAATTGAATTTTTTTATTGCATTGGAAGAGTTCTTTATTCTAGATACATGTCTTTTTCCAATATGTTATGCAAATCTTTTCTCCTGTAGCTTACATTTCTATTTTTGCATATGGCTTATATTTTCTTTTCTTAATAGTATCTTTGAAGCACAGAGTTTTTTTAATTTTGATGAAGTTAGTATTATTTTTAAGAACTCCACCCAATCAGAAGTAACAAAGACTTTCTCCTATATTTTCTTCCAGAAATATTAGTTTTAATTCTTACATATAGGTTTACATGCCACATTGAGTTCATTTTTGTGTATAGTATAAGGATCTCAGTTCATTATTTTTGCATGTGGCTATCCAATTGTGTCAGCATCATTTGTTGAAAAAACTGTCTGCCATCCCCATTGAATTGTCCTGATCCCTTTATCAAAAATCAAGTAACCATAAGTATAAGGATTTATTCCTAAACTTATTTCTGTTCCATTTGGTTTATATTACTATCCATGTGCCAAATACCACATTGTCTTAATTACTGTGATTTTATAGCAAGTTTTGAAATCAAGTAGTATAAGCCCATCAACACTGTTCTTTTTCAGAATTGTTTTGACTATTCTAGGCTCTTTACATTTCCATATAAGTATTAGGATCATCTTGTTAATTTCTAAGAACCTACTAGAATTTTGACAGAAATTGCATCAAATGTATACATCAGTCTCAGGAGAACTGACATCTTAACATAGTTTAGTGACTTTAAAACAACTTTTTATTTGTAAGAAAATTCAAACTTAAAGAAAAGTTTACAGGAAAAGTATGAAGAAAACACAGGTACCCATTATTCATATTCACTAAATGTTAACAGTTTGCCTGTTTGCTTTATCAATCTCTTCTGTATGTATGCAATTATCTCCTGGCCACTTGAGGTTTAGTTACATATATCACCCCCTTTATCCCAGGGATTTCTGTGGGCATTTCCCAAGAATGACATTCTCTTACATAACCACAGTAAAATTACCAAGTTCCCTAGATATGCTTTCATCTCTTCATCAATTACCTATATTCCAATTTTACCAACTGAAATGTGCTTCATAGCCTGTTTTCCTGCTGAATAGGATCCAACTAGAATCATACAGTTCCTTTAGGTGTCACATCTCTTTAATCTGAAACACTCCCCAGCCTTTCTTTGCATTTTATAAAATTAACAGTTTTGAAAATACACTTTCAAAAAACATTAGACAATACATATATATTCACACTTTTGAGAATTATTTTTACATCATTTAAAAATACATTTTAAAGTAGATATTCTTTGGTTTTTCTTGTCTGATGTTTCCACCTGATTCCCTTCATGTTGTGCTTCTCAAGTCAGGACACCACTCAGTCGTGTGTCCTTCTCAGGGCAGTGCATCTGGAAGTGCACGATGTGTCCATCTGCCTCACGGATGTTTCTTTTCATCACCTAATCAAGGTGGGCCCAGTTTCTCCACTGTTTAACTACCATTCTCCCCTCACATTTAGTAGGTCTTCTGATTTCTTTTTGGACCAATGTTTTAGATTTTTCTCAGTGTCCCTGGCAGGGGAAAACCCTCTCTACTTGGAATACTACAGGTAATTGCTCCCTCCTGTGAAGAGAACATTGATAATGGCATTAAAGGCAGAAGACCTTTTTAATTTGTATTTAAGGCTTTTTCCTAATGCATGGATGATGAGAATTAGAGAAAGATGCTACCAAATGAATGACAGTTTTCTTATCCACTGTGATCTAATACAAGATTAACTCCTTTCAGCTGTTCTATTAATATCTCCAAAGACTTCCCTGATTTGATCACTGCCATGCCTGTTTGTCAATAAATGGATGGAGCTGTGTTCCTGTAGGGATTCTTAAGGTTTTGTTTTTGTTTTTTTTCTTTTCCATTAAATCAAGATAAACAAACAACTCAAAAGAAAAGTAATGGCTCAGATTTTATTGGAAAGTGTAGTACATGGAGAAAAAATATTTTTAATAGCTTGGGAAAATAAAAAGGATGATGACAAATCCAAAGCATGTGCCACCTCTCATCAGCATCTTGGCATCTATTTAATAGGAGAGGATGACAGCTTTGTTATTAAATTATGTAAATGCTAATTGAAGGCACGACTAAATAGGAGGTTCAGTTGCTTTCAGAAGCATTTTCAACTTACTAGCTGTGATTTCAGAGATGTAACTATAGACCCATTTCTAATTCTCTAACTGATACTGCTCCTAAGAGCATGCATGCTTTGGGAAAGAATGGTTGTACAGCTAGTAGACGTATAAAGTCACTTTTTCAGCTGAAGACATAAGCTTCCTTCCATTATATATTACGGACTTCCTTGGTGGCTCAGATGGTAAAGAATCTGCCTGCAATGCAGGAGACCCAGGTTTGATCCCTGGGTGGGGAAGATCCCCTGGAGAAGAGTATGGCAACCCACTCCAGTATTCTTGCCTGGAGAATTCCATGGACAGAGGAGCCTGGCGGGCTACAGTCCGTGGGGTCACAAAGAATTGGACATGACTGAGTGACTAACATATATTACAGCCAAGGTCCTTTAAGAGCCGTTAGCTGCACACTACAGCCATGTCTCCACCTACTCACACAGAGGTCTAGGGCTGGGGCTTTGTAACACGGAACCTATCGTGGGGGTTGGTGGGTGGGTTAGACTTTGCCTAAAGGTCTGGAGCAAGGACAGGTAGCATCAGTTTAGGATTTGGAGTTACTTGGTCCCAACCCCAAGAGCTTATTACTGTTGGTACACCTCTCTGAGAGAAGTATGATGACAATGACCACCTAATTTGCATGGCCTTTCAAAGCACTCTTAGCAATTTCTCCTTTCAGGCAATATAGCCAAAATGCTTTGGTGTAAATGTTGGCCTCACCATCTTCTTAAAGTTGTCTCACCTTGCTGTATCTCAATTTCTTCATGTGTAATATGGAGATAATAGTGGTTCCTTGCTCTTAGGTGATCGTGGGAACTAAATGAGATAATATTAATCATGTGCTTAGAATGATGCCCGACTCACAGGAAATGCTTAATACAAGTATTGTCCTCATCCTTATATTCTACTAGAGAACACAAAAGCATGGACTGATAGCCTGTGTGTTTCTTTCTGTAATGTGATTTTTATTTATTTTTGGCTGTGCTGGTGTTCGTTGCTGTGTGGGCTTTTTCTCTAGTTTTGGGGCAAGTGGAGGCTGCTCTCTAGTTGCAGTGCACAGACTTCTCTTTGCAGTGGCTTCTCTTGTTGCAGAGCACAGAGGCTCTAGAGTGCAGGCTCAGTAGTTGAGGCACACAGGCTTAGTTGCTCCATGGAATGCGGGATCCTCCCAGATCAGGGATCAAATCTGTGTTTCCTGCATTGGCAGGCAGATTCTTTACCACTGAGCCACCAGGGAAGCCCTCCTGTTTTTAACAGGTGAAGAAGTAGGAGCCAGAAGTTCAATGACTTGCCTATGATCCCACAATAATTGAAAATTAAAAGAGAAGCCATACTCCTGAGTGTATGAAACAGGCCTGGACCAGTCTGTATCCCCACAGAAATGTTTGACCCCTTCCCCAGCCCCCAGGCCCACCAGAGCCTGGATCTATGGCAACTGCCAGACACAGAGTCAGCGAGGAGCCGGTCAAGTGGGGGCATGAGCAACACAAACCCCATTCCGCCCCTGCCAGGCGCCCAGATACCCCAACGGGAAATCTCACCAACCTGCTGGTTCCATGAAGCCCAGCAGTCACAGTCACATATATAGAGAGTTAGGTCTCCCTCAGAAATGAAGACCATGAAAATATCTGAGAGGTGGCTTTTGTAACTTCTGATCTTTAGGGAATGAAAATTAAATTTGACACAACTTTGACAGCAGACACCACAGAAGCACTTGTTTGCAAAGCTCACTTTCATCTTTGCATTACACAGTAACATTAAAAGAAAAAGCAGAATACATAATTGAGTGAGCACTTGTATCATCCAGTTATTAAGAGAGATAAAAAGCATATACCCACACTCTACAGCTTTGGCAAGCACCTGCTCTTAAAGTAATCCTCCTGCACCTAAGATTCAGGGACAGCCGGAAGCCCTAACGCCTCTCCTGAAACACAGGCAGATGACAAAGTGGGGAGGGGCCTGTACAAACATTCCAGTAATCAGCTATTCTGGAGTCCCTGTTACATTAGTTATTCCATTAATCACAGAAGACAAGAAAGATAAAAGGAAACACATAAATGGGGCAGGAGGAGAAAAAGAAATATACTCCTCACATTCTTAAAAAAAAAAAAAAAAGACTGGAAGAAATACACCAATGGGTTGAGTGATTCCCATTGGGTGGTGAGATTGTGGGTGTTCAGTTTGGATCTTCCTTCTCTAAGTATCCTCCGAATTTGTAAGAATCTATTTTATAATGGAAATTGAAGAAAACACTCTCTTTAAAAGAAAATCAGTATCTGTTGGACACCAACTGTAAAGGTCTATTCTGCAGAGCCTGTGTCTCTAGCATCATCGCTTAGGGAGCTGTGTGATCGCTAGGTTTGTTTCCATCCTATGTGCTGACTGCGAACTGAACAGCACTTTGCCTGGTACTTAATTGAAGAGATCTGAACCTTAGAAAGTGAGAACTTGCCATTACAGGAACAGGTAGGGCATATAAAGACATGGGTGAACATCTTTTCTTTGTCGATAAAGAGATGTAGCCAAACCCTGTATCTCATCGGTACCAATGGAATGACTGAAAATGAGCCATATTGTCAGATTCCTCCTCTTACCCAAACAAGGCCCAGCTGGCAAGGTCCCCAGGTGCTGAGTCAGAACTAATGTGGGCAGATTTGGCCCTCAGTTTATAATATGCAAGACCCATGGGGAAGCTAAAAATCAGGGTCTTGGGGAGGTACCTAGTCAAAAAGTCAGAAGGGTGAGTTGGTGTAGACGGAGGAGGGAAAGCTGGGTAGCCAAGGATGAAGCTGAGGGTGGGAGAAAGTTCTCTGAGGGAAGGGGATCCACAGCAGTATCTATCTTTAAACATCAGTAGGGAGAGAAGAACCACTGAGTATGCCAGCAAGGCCTGATGGGGTGGTTTGTAAACTCTTTTGAGCTTGTCAGAGTGAGCACTGATTCGAAACTACAACTGTGCCTCTGTGAGCAGCTGAAAAGCACTCCAAGTTCCTGGGCTGACAGTCTCTGTTTTCACAGCCCTATTGTTGCCCATCTCAATCTGATGGCCTGTAAATCAAAAGGGATTTCTATCCCCCAGGGAAATGTGTGTGTTGCTGTTACCGTAATACTGTGATGGCTTTAAAAAAGGATGCTATTCCCTTGACACCAGATGTGTGACAGACTCAGTAAAAATTCTGAGTTTTTACTACCTTTGCTAAGGAAGTAATTCTTTGCAGCCAAAGATGGAGAAGCTCTATACAGTCAGCAAAAACAAGACCAGGAGCTGACTGGCTCAGATCATGAACTCCTTATTGCAAAATTCAGACTTAAATTGAAGAAAGTAGGGAAAACCACTAGACCATTCAGGTATGACCTAAATCAAATCCCTTACAATTACAGAGTGGAAGTGACAAACAGATTCAAGGGATTAAATCTGATAGAGTAGAGTGCATGAAGAACTATGGACAGAGGTTGGTGACACTGTAGAGGAGGCAGTGATCAAGACCATCACCAAGAAAAAGAAATGCAAAATGGTTGTCTGAGGAGGCCTTACAAATAGCTGAGAAAAGAAGAGAAGCTAAAGGCAAGGGAGAAAAGGAAAGATATACCCATTTGAATGCAGAGTTCCAACAAATAGCAAGGAGAGATAAGAAAGCCTTCCTCAGTGATCAATGCAAAGAAATAGAGGAAAACAATAGAATGGGAAAGACTAGGGATCTCTTCAAGAAAATTACAGATACCAAGGGAACATTTCATGCAAAGATGGGCACAGTAAAGGACAGAAGTGGTATGAACCTGACAGAAGCAGAAGCTATTAAGAAGAGGTGGCAAGAATACACAGAAGAATTATACAAAAAACTATCTTCATGACCCAAATAACCACGATGGTATGATCACTCACCTAGAGCCAGACATCCTGGAATGAGAAGTCAAGTGGGCCTTAAGAAGCATCACTATGAACAAAGCTAGTGGAGGTGATGGAATTCCAGTTGAGCTATTTCAAATCCTAAAAGATGATGCTGTGAAAGTGCTGCACTCAATATGCCAACAAATCAGCAGTGGCCACATGACTGGAAAAGGTCTGTTTTCATTCCAATCCCAAAGAAAGGCATTGCAAAGAATTGCCACACAATTGCACTCGTCTCACATGCTAGCAAAGTAATGCTCAAAATTCTCCAAGCCAGGCTTCAACAGTACGTGAACCTAGAACTTACAGATGTTCAAGCTGGATTTAGAAAAGGCTGAGGAACCAGAAATCAAATTGCCAACATCTGTTGGCTCATAGAAAAATCAGGAGAGTTCCAGAAAAACATCTACTTCAGCTTTATTGGTTATCCTAAAGCGTTTGACTGTAAGGATCACAATAAACTGTGGAAAATTCTGAAAGTGATGGGAATACCAGACCCACCATACCTGCCTCCTGAGAAATCTATATGCAGATCAAGAAGCAACACTTAGAACCAGACATGAAACAACAGACTGGTTCCAAATCGGGAAAGGAGTATGTCAAGGCTGTATATTGTCACCCTGTTTATTTAACTGACATGTAGAGTACATCATGTGAAATGCCAGGCTGGATGAAGCACAAGCTGGAATCAAGATTGCTGGGAGAAATATCAATAACCTCAGATATGCAGATGACACCATTCTTATGGCAGAAAGCAAAGAGGAACTGAAGAGCCTCTTGATGAAAGCAAAAGAGGAGAGTGAAAAAGTTGACTTAAAACTCAACATTCAAAAAACTTAAGATCATGGCATCTGGTCCTATCACTCCATGGCAAATAGATGGGGAAACAATGGAAACAGTGACAGACTTTATTTTCTTGGGCTCCAAAATCACTGCAGATGGTGACTGCAGCAATGAACGTAAAAGATGCTTGCTCCTTGGTAGAAAAGCTATGACCAACCTAGACAGTATATTAAAAAGCAGAGACATTTCTTTGCCAACAAAGGTCCATCTAGTCAAAGCTATGGTTTTTCCAGTAGTCATGTATGGATGTAAGAGTTGGACTGTAAAGAAAACCGAGCACGAAAGAGTCGATGCTTTTGAACTGTGGTGTTGGAGAAGACTCTTGAGAGTCCCTTGGACAGCAAGGAGATCAAACCAGTCAATCCTAAAGGAAATCAGTCCTGAATATTCTTTGGTAGGACTGATGCTGAAGCTGAAACTCCAATACTTTGGCCACCTGATGCAAAGAACTGACTCCTTCGAAAAGACCCTGATGTTGGGAAAGATTGAAGGCAGAAGGAGAAGGGGACAACAGAAGATGAGATGGTTGAATGGCATCATCAACTCAATGGACATGAGCTTGAGCAAGCTCCGGGAGTTGGTGATGAACACGGAAGCCTGTGTTCTTCAGTCAATGGGGTCACAGAGTCAGACACGACTGAGCAACTGAACTGAACCGAAGGAAGTAATAAACATTATCTCAACGAGAGGGGAAAAAAGATTTTTTCCAAGTCTTGAAGATCTTGGCAGATAGCAATAATATGATTTTTACTAGAAATGAGTTTCTCCAAATTGTGAGTAATGGATTTACAAATTGCTCAGATGGCTTAGTAAATAAGAGGTTGGAAACAGAACATAAGTTATAGGCAAGAACATAAACACCAAGCCAAACTTTGAAAATAAGCAGAATAGAAACCTGAAGAGCATTAAGAAATAGTAACTGTTCATAACCTTTTTTTTTAAGCCTATTTATTTATTGGCCATACCACGTAGCTTGCAGGATCTTAATTCCCTGACCAGGAATTGAACCTGGGCCCCTGGTAGTGAGAATGCCAATTCCAAACCACTGGACCACCAGGAAATTCTCTGCTTGTAACCTTTAATGTCTTCTTGGTTAGAAATGTTATTTGGTGTGGATGCCCCAAATAGCAACTGAAAAGGCTTTTTTTCAACATGGTTCAATCTAGCAAGTATGAATTGAGTGGCTTCAGTGTGCCAGACACCATTCTAGGAGTTGGGGACACAGCAGCAAACAAAACAGCCCAAGTTCCTGCCCTTGTGATGCTGACACTCTATTAGGGAAAGACTAATAAACAGGAATAAATAAGCAAAACATATGGTGTGTTAGGTGGGGATACATGCAATGAAGAAATCTAAAGCCTGAAAGGGGAGTAGATGTGTTGAAGGGTGGTGCTTCGGCTTGAAAAGGGGAGAAATGTGCCAGAGGCCCTGATTCAGGAAAGGATTGGTTTCCAGAGTGGAGATGGGGGCTCCAGCCAGGCACCTTCCTCCCTGGATCTCCTTTTCTCCAGCGATTGAGTGGTGCAGCCAGACTGGGATCATTGTCACCTCACAGCTGTGGTCAGTGGTGGTGCTTTGATATGCAAGACAAGGGAAATTAAGAAGAAGGTTGGATTTCAACCTTGCAAAGTGATTCACCAAGTCATGCTCTTTTGTGCCAGGAAAACAAAGCCACACCTCACCCAGAGGGAGCTTCTGCTCTAGTGGGGCACTCCCGTTAGTGGCCTCATTGGTGCTCCCACTCTGGTGATGGCAGATGGGAGGGAAATGGGGAGAACTGTTTAAGACTTTGAGGATATTACAGACTTGTAGAGTTGTCTCTTTAACATTCACCACTTAGTAGACACTGTCATTTTTCAAGCCCATTTTATAGGCTAAAAAATGGAAAATAAAGATTAAGTAACTTGCTCAAATTCATACAGTTAATTCCAGTTTGAAGATTTAAACCCACATCTGTCTGAGTCCAGAGTGTGTCTCCTTTCACTCCACCTGGCCACGTTCTTACTAGCGCCTCACACTTCACCCTTAAAAACCTTTCCCAGATGTAGACGTACTCAGCAAAATCCAGAATGTGGGTCACACTACAGGACAAGCTGCCTGGTTTGTTCAGCAGATTAACACAGGGAAAAGAGTGGGAGAAAAACCTATAGATTAAAAGTGACTTAAGAGACAACCAGGTTCAAAGCTTGGACCTTATTTAGATCTTTATTCGTATAAACTATTTAAAATCAACGACATGCATTCAGGAATTTGAACACTAGCAGGGTATTTGATAATATTGAAGAATTCTTTTTATTTTTTCAGGTGTGATAAAAGAGTAATATTTTTTAAATGAGTAAATTTAAAGGTACATGCTTACATATTGCCAGAGGAAATGATATGATGCCTGAGTTTACTTTAGAGTAATGTATTTGAACTTGCACTGGTCATCTGTTTTACAGATGATAATACACATGTTTCAAAGTCAGTGCTCTGAGACAACCCAGAGGGACAGGGTGGGGTGGGAGGTGGGAGGGGGGTTCAGATTGGGGAGAACACATGTATACCTGTGGCCGATTCATGTTGATGTATGGCAGAAACCATCACAATATTGTAATTATTCTCCAATTAAAATAATTAATTTTTTAAAAGGAATGATGTATTGGAGGGATCATAAATAAGTAAGACTGACCATGTGTTGAGCACCACTGTAGCAGTTTGTTATACTATTCTCTTTACTTCTGTATATGCTTAAATTTTTCCATAATAAAAAATAAAACCAAACACCCCTGCCATGGTGAATGTGGAATTGGTTGCACTGACCACCTGCCAGAGCTGGCTAAATGTTGGACTTCCTGCCCATGCTATACTCCCCTGTCTTGGGGCTGTGGCTTTTCTGCAACCAGCTCATGGGTCATCTCACCCAAGGAACAAGGGGGTGATGTGGTATAATGAAAAGAAGTCTAGCCTTACTTTTAGGAGCTGCAGACCTAGAGCAAAGCCCTTCACCTAGCTGAGCCTTGGGGAGTTGTGAGGATCAAATGGAATAGCATTAAACAATAGAATAATATAAACCCTGAAGATCCCTCCCAAGTAGATGGACTCCCAAATTCCTGGTCAGCTTAGACCCAGCAATTAATGAATCGGGGGAGGAGTGGTCTCTGTAGGGGGAGTGACTCACATTTTCTGGATCTTCTTTCTCCCACTTCAGACCACGCCCCCTGAGAGAAGGAACCCGTCTTGTGCTTCTTTGTGTTCCCAAGAGAGTAAGGTGGGAAGAACATGGCTTTGGCATCAGAAAGTCCTGGGTTTTAATTCTATATCTATCACTTACCTACCATGGAGCCTTTGGCAAAGCTTTTAATCTCCTTATCTGTGAAATAGCAATAATGAAGTCCACCTAGAAGGTTTAACAGAGGAAGACATTGACCGTCCAGTGCATAGTTGGTGCTCTGGGAGTGTTAGTTTCCCACTGCCCTCAGGTAATACTTGATAGTTGGTGGATGACCAAGTGTAACTAGATGTGTCTGTGAATGTGGGCGCCTCAGCAGCAGAGTCACCAGGCACAGTCACACAGCTTGTCCCCGCACAAGGGCCCCTGGCTGGGCTCAGCTGTGCACCCCAGTGCAGGACATCTGCCCGAAGGAAGAGTGTCTTTGCCTACTCTGCAGAGTTGCTGAGTGACTGCTCTGTGTTCTGCTCAGAAGGGAAATGCCAGTCACCCAGAGGAAGGGATTTGTTTTTATAATGCATGACTCCAACTAGTGCCAAGAGTCAAGAGGAAAAATAACTCAAACTCATATTGTCAGAGCACTGGGTCTTCTTTGAAACAAACCACATCTTGAGACCATGTTAAGATTTTTTGTTGGTTATTCAGGTTCTCTAGCTTGGGCATTATGGGGCCAGGGTCATTAAAAAGACAGAAGGGTGAATGTGCTAGTTTTCCAAATGGGCTGTCTGAGGAAGGTGGCCACCGTGGGCCTCGCTGCATATTAGGACTGACTTCCCCAAGGCCACCATCCAGACACAGTCAACTCTGCATCCCAGGTGGGTGCCCGGTGAACCTTAACTAGTGGTAGGAGTCCTCCTGGCAAATGTCCCTGGGCAGAGGGGCCCCTAGGGCTGTTGCTTCCTTTGAACCATTTAAAGAGGTGCTGCCTCTGCAAAGTGGTGGCAGGGTCAGTGTGGTCAGCTGACCCAGGGTCAGCTCTGGGTGAGCACACACATCTCTGCCCCACCACACTACTTCATCTCAGAAGCTCAGGAGCAGGGATCCCACCCTTCTAAAAGGAAAGAGCAGAAGCCAGGCCTACTGCTGTAGATGTGTTTGGGGTGGGGGTCAAAATGATTCTAAAGTCTGTCAGGACAAGCAAAGGCAAAAGGAGAGCCAAGAAAGTTATAAAAAGAAGAGCAGCAAGGTTCAGTGAAGGAAGAACGGAAGGCAAGAGGGAGGCATGCGTAACATGTGGACAGCGTGAAGTCCAGATATACATCACTTTTTTCTAAATGTTTAACTGGCTGTCCCAGTACTATTTGTTGAAATTCCTCCTTTCTATTCTTTCCCAAAACCACCTCTGTAGACTCATTTTTTAACTTTGGGGGATTTTCGGTTTAGTTCCATTCATCTGTCTGGTCTCTAGCTGGTATCTAGGAACACTTAATGGTCCAAAGGGGATTTGGAACCACATTCAGAACTGAAGCTAGATGTGTGCTTCCCTAAATGGGGATTGCTATCATTTTGCATTTGGGAGCCTAATATCATGAGGTGGTGCTTATGTAATAGAGGATCAATCATTTGTGCCTGACTAAGATCATGCCATGACTCCTGACCACGAGGGAATAAAGGGATATTTACCAAAATCTCTGAGCTCGTCACTGGTAGTTGAAAATCTGGTAGAGCTCAATAAAAGTCCCTATAATTTGATCCGTTTTTCCTTTTTCTATAATTAACAACCGTGTGAGCTCCTACTGCGTGCCTACTGTCTGCAGTGCCCAGCCTGAGTCAGCAGGTGTCTTCCCTCTATGGCCCTGTGAGAAGCAGAGGGATTCTGGTTGTACTCAAGCTGGTGAGAACAGTGTTACCAGAATCTCCAGGCAGAGAGCAGTGGTTGGTTTTTCCTAATCCTGCCCTACCCTCCTCACCTCTTGCTGTCAGGCTATCTCACAACAGCACACAGAGCCAGTCCACTCTCGCAGAGCAGTGGGCAGAGGAAACCAGATTGTGTTTGTGTCCAAGTCTGTAGCAGGGCATGTGTAATGTAGGACTGAATGCAGAACGACACTCTGCACCTTCTATGCCACAGGTTCCCGAAATAGCCAGGGGATGGGAGAAAGGAAGAAAGAAGGGAGGTGGTTAGAGATGATCTTCACACCTCCCTTTCTAGTCTCACTGTGTTAGACCCATACCTCTGTTTTAACACTTGTCAGATTTTGAGGCTGTTCGTTTATTTATTTATCTATATGTCCCCTACCCAACCTCCTTGAGCTGCCTAAGAGTGTCATGACTGTTTCAACCATTTTCATAATCTAGTCTGTTATCTGGAGTATATTAGGTAGTAAATAAGTGTTTGAAAATTTATTAAGTGAGAGAATCTTGGCGTATATATGACAACACTATTAATAGTATTTTGTGGGCGGAAAAAAAAAAAAAACATTATTCAATCAAAGCACATTGTGTGGGGGCAGGAAAGCATCTCCTATTAAAAAATTAACAGCCCCACTGTTGCCTGTTGCCTTGGAACATGTTCCAGGTCTGTGTAATTAAAACCAGAGAAGGAATCTGGGAAATGAGGTTGGGCTCTTTGCTGAGGAAGATAAATATTCTCTAAGCAGGTGACGTGTGAGTTCATCAACGCCTAGAGCCCATGACAGCCTGGCAGTGACTGACAGAGCTTTTCTGGGTCTTGTCTCTGTAGACAGGATCACATGGCCTCACAGAAAAGCTCCAGGGAAAAAGGAGGAGGAAAATGCTGGAAGTGGTGGAAGCTCTGCTTCCAATTGCTCCCTCACTCTGCAGCTTCAACTCTGGGCAGCTGAGCTAGCCACATAGGAGAGTCATGCGGGGAGATTTTATTTTCTCTTTCCTTTGCTTGGTTACCCTCCATTTTTATTTATTGTTGTCTTTTAAGGCAAAGAAAAAGTTCAAATAATGCTTATCACAGTTCACAGGCACAGGAAGTGAAGACCCTGGGCCCTCTGTTGAACCCCACTCAAAACTACACACACAGCACCAGCAATCTCAGAACCTCTGGGAGAGAGTGGTTAATTTCTAATTAAACATGCTTCCAGACTGTGACCTATTACCTTTTCTGGGAGAAGGTTATAGGGCAGTGTGTGGTTACATCCCCTCTACAGAAAGAAGATTAAGTTCCCCATAAAGAGGAACTTGATGCTGGGGGAGATGCAATTTGGGTTTCTTTGTCTTTTCATCCTTTGTACCTGGCACTTTTGCTTTGAAAAGAAACTATCACAATAATGGCAAGGAGGGAAAGGAACATTAAAAATGTCATAAACACAGCTATTACCCTGCCCTGAAAAGTGCTGGGTACACACAATTCCTTTCATGAAGACAACTTTTTAAAAAAAGGTAAGTTGCCTTTAGATGAGAAAGTTTCTCTTGGCCAGCTCCACTTCCTGGCCTTGCCACATGTGCATCCATGTTGCTCTGGAGAGCAGCTGGGCCAGGAGACCCCACAGGGCGGTGGGGTGCGGGGGCAAGGGGGGTGGTGCAGTGGGGGAGGAAGCCGACTTCTAAGCCTCAAGTCTCTGTCAGGAAAGATGAGGCAGGGGAAACCATGTCCAGGTGCGAGAGTGTGGGAGAGAGAGAGGGACAGAGAGACAGATGTTGTATTGATATGTGGCTTATAGTTAGTTTTCTTGGAAAAGTTCTTTTCTAGAATGACATTGGTGAAAACCTTGGGCAATAGAACCACCTGGTTTTATAGGAAGGTATCTCATCAGATAGAATAGACCTTGTGTTTTTCTTTTTTGCTGTTGTTGCTGTGGCTGGCAGGAGTATGATCTCTTTGTTTTGTTGCTTTTGCTAAGAAGAAATACAGTACTGTGTCCTCTAACTACATTCAGCCCATTCTAGAGAATGGAGCTTGCTATGTGGACTGGATTCTAACTCATGCTTTCTCTGCTGACAGGTTGCCTCTGTTTTTTTTAATGTATTCAATTTATTAAAAGTAATAAACAAGTAACTTTATAACATATCAGGCTGGGGAAAGAAAAGGATCCCTGAAAGTATGATATTTGGAATTCACTTCAAAATAGCAAAACATTAGAGGTGAGAAGTAGACAGTGTAACATATCAGGCAAGGGGAATAAAAGAGATCCCTAAAAAGCAGTTATCATTATACAGTATTTGGAAATTTACTTCACAGCAATGCAAGAAAGGAGGGAAGTGTGCGGGGGATTAGATAAGCAGGACTGGCCAGAAATTGACACATGTTGGCACATGAAAGTTTCCTAATACTCTTTTGCCTACTTTTACATAGGTTTATGTTTATCTGTGATAAAAGGTAAAAAGTTGTACCCATGTCCCTTAGTCCAAAGATATGGAAGCAATCACAGGAAAAGAAATCAGGCTGCAGGCTACCAAGACATTTTACTAAGAAAGATACTGACATTTACTGTGGGTGGTTGCCTTATTTGGGGATACGGACTGTCATCAAATGTCTCAGTAATGAAAAAATAGTGCTGGAATAAAGAAACTCCTGGTTATGGATTTGATCCAGACCTAATAGGTCTCTCCCAGCGCTGAGTATTTTATGGGGCAATTTACCATCCTAATGAAGCATTCCTCTGATGGAACATTCTAATAGAGGCAGAGAAACCAGACAAATGACTCTCTTTCCTAAAACCAACAACAAAACATCCAGTGCAGACTGCAGTGTGGGTTGAACAGTCAAAATATTGCCTTTCTTCATCTGTTATAACCCCCTGGGAGCAGAAGGCATGTGGAATCTTCCCTTAGCTGCTATATCAGTGCCATTTATAGACTGCAAGCTACATATCCACAGAGCCCCCCAGGGACCCATATTGATTATCATTTCTTTCTCTTCTGGTTTCCCCAGAAGCATGGCCCCCTGTGTTCCATGATGCATGCATTTCCCTGGGGACAAACCTAATTAAATCTCAAAAATCAGAGGAAGGAATCTTATTAATACTTGTCAGGGGAATTCTGGTGATGGGGGGTAGGGCAGTCTCAAGAACAGAGAACCCAGACTAGAAGTCAGTTTGTGTCACAAATACAGACTGAAACTTGTGGCTGAGGCCTTTGAATTGATCTGCCTAGATAAGTCAGAATCTTTAGAGGGGGCTGAGGTATCCAATTTGCTACTGGAATAGCCTTTTTTTTGTATTGGGAAGGCAGTGTATAAAAGGAAAATGGTTTCTCCACTGAATCATCTCATATCTTAGAGGTTTGAGGATGCCACAGATCCAACCTAGGTTAGAGATTCACTAGGAGTAATTCTGTCGAAGGGGGATGCTGAATATCTGGACACATCCCTGTGCAACTCCCACTGTAGCCATGCCAAGAGCTGACAAGAGAGAGCTTCTTGGAATCCAGGTACCAAATGTGAATCAATACATCTATTCCCACCAGTTCTGGAGGATGGTTACCATGTTCAGCAAACAGGAAATGATGAAAGAGTTGGAATATGTGGCAAGAGATACCAATAGTGAGGCCCAGAGACCAGAGATCTCATCGCAACTTGGACACTCCCTAGAGGTGGGCAGATGCAGCAGTGTTAGAACAAGATCCTTCCGGTGCATGGTCATCAGCCCGTTTGAGAAATGCTTTTGGCCCCAGAATTAAATATAGAGCCAGGTTCTGGTGTGTTTCAATACTTTCTAAAGATGCGGGGGGAGGAGGACCTAATCTTAAAACCCTTCAATTATAGCCTTTATCAAGCATCTAGATTCAGTCTTCTTCCTGTCCTTTCAGCTAATTGGTCACATTGCGCCAGCGTGTTCCTCTAACCAAGGAACCACTAAGGCAGTGGGTGGCCATGAGTGTCATGGTTATGAACTATTTCAGGCAGATAAATTGAGAGAAGAGAGTCTATCCCCTGTAGTGCTCCAAGTGCCAGAGCATTTGTCAGAAAACCAGACCACCTCCTCAGTTCCTGACACTAACCCATCAAGACCTCATCCAAGGTAAGGTTTGAATAACTGCATAAGCCATGATGGCAAAGCCCTAGGGAGTTCTCTCTGTATGCAACACCTCTCTTTGCAGGGTGAGGTCCTCTTCTCTTGGATCCTGTGGCTTATTTACATTGCCTCTAATTCTGTGATGAGAGTTCTAGACCTGTACCTCCCTGTATGGTAAGCGATTAAATTTAAATTTTAATTAATCAAAAACTCAACTCCCAAGTAGTACTAGCTACATTTCAAGCATTCAATAGCCATATTATGTTTAGTGGCTACCATATTGGACAACACAGATTGGCTACCATATTGGACAATACCAATAAAGGACATTTTCATTATGGTGGAGAGTTCTTGTGGCTAGCACTGCACTATACCATGGATCAGCGAACTGTGGCTCGTGGGCCAAGTTCAATCCTCCTCCTATGATAGCAGATGAAGTTTTATTGAACGACAGTCATGCCCTTCTTTTATATATCATCTGTTGCTACTTTCAGACTATATGGGCTGGGTTGACTGGTTTGCAGCAGAGACCATTTTGTCCACAAACTTCAAAAATTTACTGTCTAGACCTCTATAGAAAATGTTTGCCAATCCTACTATATACCCTTTGCCCAGAAAAATGTACATGGCTGCAGACAAAATTTTATACCTAATCTTAGGACCCCCCTTACTTGGTTTACTCCATGTAAACCAAGCTCAGCTTACAAATTTCTTTACTAGTTCCATTTTTCTAGACTTTTCAGGCCTCAGTTTCATACAACGGATATCTACAAATGCTAGATTTATATGATTTCAAAAGATTTCAAAAATCTTAAATAACTGATGTCACCAGAGAGTTTAGGGTTATGCTAAACTATATGTACACTTTCATAAAATGTCACTGACAAGCTTACCATCATTTAAGAATCAGGCCTCTGCCTCTGCTGAATATAAACCCCCTTCTTACTGTTCTTTATTGGAGTATAGTTGCTTTACAATGTTGTTTTAATTTCCCCTGTGCAACAAAGCGTATCAGCTATAAGCATACATTTATCCCGCACCCCTCTCGGTCATCACGGAGCACTGAGCTGAGCTCCCTGTGCCATACAGCAGTTTCCCGCTAACTTCCTGGTTTATACATGATAGTGTGTGTATGTCAGTCCTAATCTCTCCATTCCCTCCCACCTTTCCCTTCCCTGCCCCCCACCCTGTGTCCAAATGTCCATTCAGTATGTCTGTGTTTCTGTTGCTGCTCTGGAAATAGGTTCATCTGTATCATTTTTCTAGACTCCACATATATGCGTTAATATATGTTTTTCTCTTTCTGACTTACTTCACTCTGTTTGACAGACTCTTGGTTCATCAGCAGCTCTACAAGTGATCCAATACATGTAAAAGAATGAAATTAGGACACTACCTAATACCATACACAAAAATAAACTCAAAATGGATTAAAGACCTAATGTAAGACTGGACACTGTAAAACCCTTAGAGGAAAACATAGGAAAGGCACTCTTTGACATAAACCACAACAAGATCTTTTTTGAGTAATGAAAATAAAAATAAAAATAAAAATAAACAAATGGGACCTAATTAAACTTAAAAGCTTTTGCACAGCAAAGGAAACCATAAGCAAGATGAAAAGACAACTCACAGAATGGGAAAAAATATTTGCAAACGAAGCAATAGACAGAGGATTTGTCTCCAAAATATACAAACAGCTCATGGAGCTCAATATCAAAAACAAACAAATAACCCAATCAAAAAAATGGAGGAAGGACCTAAATAGACACTTCTCCAAAGAAGATATATGAATGGCCAAGAGGCACATGAAACGATTCTCTACATCACTAATTATTAGAGAGATACAAATCAAAACTACTACTTTTAACTCTTTTTCTGAGATTATTTTTCATATAAGGTTAAAAGCACATTGTATTTCCTTCCTGACCACTTGCCCAGTCCACATCTCTTCAAGAGAGAGGAGCTTCATCTAAATTATTTCATCTGATTGATAATTGTCATTTATAACTTTATGGCTACTTATGTCTCAGGTATTCCTTTGGAAAAGCTGTGTGGATTCATTACATATTCTAATATATTGTCTATGGATTATAAGATAAAGTCAAGCACGTATCTGCTGATACTTTTTCAGTTGACCTGTCTTTATACTTAGAAATGTCTCTTAATAGTAGGCATCCCTGTTGGCTCAGATGGTAAAGAATCTACCTGCAGTGCAGGAAACCTGTGTTCAATCCTTGAGCTGGGAAGATCCCCTGGAGAAGGAAATGGCAACCCACTCCAGTATTCTTGCCTGGAGAATTCCATGCACAGAGGAGCCTGGCTGGCTATAGTCCATGGGGTCGCAAAGAGTCAGACATGACTGAGAAACTACCACTCACTCACTCCGAGAGTCTAGATTCAGTGAACTCTGTTGTTAGGTTCACTAGCTAAGCTCTATTAAAAAGTGAGTAGAAATTTGTCCAAAAATCCTATGTATTTCATATCTCTTCTGATTCTTGAGATTTTTATCACTAAAACAACTTCATTTAACCTTCTCCTTCCTCTAGCTATTCTGTTCATTCTCAAATATGTATGCATCATGCTGCCATAGTTACATTTAGAGGCTGTCACCTTAAGGTTCAACAACATATCTTTACCGGATTTTTTGAGTTGCATATTAGTTGGAAGAGCATGTGCTGGTGCACTTTTAAGCATGTAAATACATACCACACACACACTTATCTAGACTTTCTCTAAGTTTAGCTTAAGTACCTGATTTAATTAGCCAAGAGGACAAAATATCATCTGAAGTCACAGGATGTGAGATCACACCACGTGATATAGGGGCAGAAGGTTATATAGTTGTTGCAACATATTCCAAAATGCCTCTTTTTAACCCAAGAGTTCACAGCAGTAACACACAACTGCTGGTGACACTGTACACACTGGTCTTTCTGGGTCCAAAAAACTCCCATCTTTCTACATCACAAGCAAGGTCTATCACCATCTAGATAGAACATAATCAATCAGTGTTTTTGTTTTGATTTAGGGCCTTTTAATAAATGGTAGACCCCTCCTGTCTTTTTTTAAACAAACTCAGCATCAGCAAAACATGTGCATCTTCATTCATTCAATCTGTCACTCATTTTTTCTTTAATTTATCAAGTACTTACTATTTACAGGAACTGTTCTAGATGTTGGAAACATGCCAATGTACAAACCAAAACACATATGTTACATTGGTGGTACTTACAGTCCAGTGGAGCATACTAAAATAAATTTATTTTATTTTTAGTATTGCATTTATGGAGAAAAATCAACAATTGGTTCAAAACTCAAATAGCCTTTTAAACTACTTCATGAAATTTAATCAGCATAAATTTCTAATGGAGTTGTAGTATGCCTGTATATTTACAGGCATACCTCATTTTATTGTGCTTTGCATATTTTTCTTTTTTTCTTCTTTTTTTTTATATTTTGTTTTTTTACAAATTTAAGGTGTGTGGCAACTCTGAGTTGAGCAAATATGTTGGTGCCGGGAAATAAATTATTTAAAAAAGACACCGAAAGTGGGCCAAGAGGGAACATATCTCAACATAATAAAGGCCATATATGACCTTTGGGTTGGAATGAGGAGGGAGGTGGGAGGGGGGGTTCGGGATGGGGAACACATGTACACCCATGGATGATTCATGTCAGTGTATGGCAAAAACCACTACAATATTGTAAAGTAATTAGCCTCCAAGTAATAAGAATAAATGGAAACAACAACAACAACAACAAAAGAACAAATTGGACTCATTAAACTTAAAAGCTTTTACACAGTGAAGGAAAGAAACCATCAGCAAAACAGAAGGATAACCTACAGAATGAGATAAAATATTTGCAGATAATGTGACTGATAAGAGATTAACTTCCAAAATAAACAAACAGCCTATACAGCCCAATATTAAAAAAAAAAAAAATGAGCAACCCAATCAAACAGCAGGTTTATGAAAATATACTAAACATCATAATTATTAGAGAAATGCAAATCAAAACTACAATAAAGCATCACCTAACATTGATCAGAATGAAAGTGAAAGTGTTAGTCACTCAGTATCTGACTTTTTGCCACCTCAGGAACTGTAGCCCACCAGGCTCTTCTGTCCATGGAATTTTCCAGACATGAATACTGGAGTGGGTAGCTATTCCCTTCTTCAGGGGATATTCCTGACCCAGGAACTGAACCCAGGTCTCCCACATTGCAGGCAGATTCTTTACCATCTGAGCCACCAGGGCAATCAGAATGGTCATCATCAAAAAAATCTACAAATAAATGCTGGGGAGTGTGTGGAGAAAAGGGAACCCTCCTACACTATTTAAGTGTGTGTGTGCTAAGTCACTTCAGTCGTGTCCAGCTCTGTGTGACCCTATGGACTGTAGCCTGCCAGGCTGCTCTGTCCATGGAATTTTCCAGGCAAGAATACTGCAGTGGTTTGCCATGCTCTCCTCCAGGGGATGTTCCCCACCCAGTGATCGAACCTGCATCTCCTGCATTTCCTGCATTGGCAAGCAGATTCTTTACCACTAGCACCATCTGGGAAGCCCATACTATTTACACTGGGATGTAAATTGGTGCTGCCACTGTGGAGAACAGTATGGAGGTTCTTCAAAAAAAACTAAAAATAGAGTTGCCGTGTGATCCAACATTCTCACTTCTGGGCATATATCTGGAAAAACTCTAATCGGAAAAGATACATGCACTCCAGTGTCATAGCAGCACTTATTTACAATAGCCAGGACATGGAAGCAACCTAAATATCCATCAACATGTGAATGGATAAAGAAGATGTGGTACACATGTACAATGGAATACTACTCAGTCATAAGAAAGAATTAAATAATGCCATTTGCAGCAATGTTGATGGAACTAAAGATTATCATACTAAGTGAAGTAAGACAAACAGAGAAAGACAAATGTCATATAACATCATTTGTATGTAGAATCTTAAAAAAAAATAATACAAGTAAACTTATGTACAACACAGAAATGGATTCACAGACATAGAAAACAAACTTATTTTATGAGTGTTATTCAGTGGAGGATAAATTAGACATTTGGGCTTAATAGGTACACACCACCGTATATATAACAGATAACAATAACCTATTTATGGCACAATATTGAGTATTACAGGATACACAATTTCTTGTATAACCTATACTGGAAAAGAATCTGAAAAACAATAGGTAGATTGATAGATATAGATACTAAATCACTTTGCTGTACCCCTGAATGTGTACGCCTGAAACTAACACAACATTTTAAATCATCTATGCTTTAATAAAAAGTTGTTTGTTTGAGGGGGAAAAGACATGTAATATGAACTGAGGTAGAATAAGTGTATGGAAAAAATTAAGTAAGGTCAGAGGATGAAGGGTGTGATGTGAGACAGTCAGGAAGAGCCTCTATTGAGTGGAGAGGCCCTGAGGGATAAGCCTGCCTGGTGTGTTGGAAGAGCAACATGGAAATCAGTGTGGCTGAACCAGAGTGGTGGTGGGGCAGGGAAGAAATGAGGTCAGAGAAAAGATCAATGGCATTGTTAATACTTGACCTTTTGCTCTAAGTGAACTGGAAATCCTAGAGAGTTTTGAGCACAGAAATAATGTGTAATAACTATTACATGTTTAACATCATTTTCTCTGAACAGTGTTTCAGCCCCTCCATTTTTAAGCCTTCTGGGAAATTCCATTATGTTTAAGTCCAGTCCAGACTGATTTAATGCTCTTTTTTTCTGGGCCACCCTGGCAGAGTTAGATCTGAGGACTTCAATCCCAAATCCATTTCCCTTGGGCCACCGGCCTCATCTCCTCATAGCCCATGTTTTACTCTAGCTGTTGCTACAGAAATTAGGCACATAGAGAAGTAACCAGACAGCGCCTGCACTCCACATTTTTCTCATTCTAACCCCACCTTCCCTGCCACAGCCACGTGAGAAGGTTGTGAGGAGCACACAGCCCTCCTGTTACATGCACACTCCTGCCATGTGAACAGGATAACATCCCAAGAGGCAAGCACCTTTTGACTAATGAGGGATAGAGCCAGATTTTTCCCTCTCCTGGTCCCTGGAGGGGCAATAAGATCCTACCTTGCTCCTCCAAGGATCCTTAGTGAGACTGCATCCCAAATGTCCACAGTGGTGACCAGCTCAGTAACGTGTGTTCTTTCTCTCTTCCACTTTTTCACTCTTTCCTGTCGCCTACACACGTTCCCTGAAACCACTCTCCAAAGTTTAAGCCATGTCTCAGCTTGCTTTGGGGAGAAAAAACAGGGTTAAAGTATCTCTCTCCTTTCACCTTACTCTGCTCATGCTTCTTTCAAAAAGAAAAAATCAAATAATCTTAGAGTCAGAAAAACCTTTAGAGAACGTTCATTTCCACAACTTTTGGTTACAGGTAAGGAAACAGAAGTCTAAAGAGATTAATATGCCTCTGCTATAACTGTCTTTGTGAAAAAAAATAAGAGCAAGTGGAAAATCAAAAACATGTAAGGGACAGCAGAGCTTGTCAGACAGTTCCAAAGTTTTTTAAGTTTATTAACAGAGAGAAACAAGAGCTAACCTTTGGCATGGCATAAAAGGAATCAGTGCCTAGAAATTGAAATAGAGAAGTAATTGTACAATTCTGTGATAAATAATAAGTGTTTGAGAATATTCAAAGTTTGTGGTCAGTTGCATCTTTCCGGAGAGTTTAGTTTCTTAGTAAGTCAATCTGTATGTTTTCACTGAGCATTTTCTTGAGATTCATAGCGGTATTGTAGGAGAGTCAAAGGGCATTCCAAAATAGCTCCTGGCAGGCTAGAGATCAGGAAATTCAACTTCTGATTATATTTTGGCCATTGAGTCTATGAACCTGAGCAAGTCATTTTCTCTCTTTGGGCTGTTTGTTGGTTCCTTCTTTGTTAAAATGACTATTTGTCTTATCACGAAATCATGAAATGGTTGACTTTTGAAGTATCTTGGAACTCATCCTCATTCTGCAGGTCCAAAGAATGAAGTGATTCTCTGAAAATCATGAAGTTAGAATCAGATATGGCATTGTAATCCTGGTCTTCCTGGTCCTCAATCTATGAATGAGTTTTGAGATTCTTCCCAACCATGAAGTCTTATAATTCCATGATTGAAATGTAAGATGGTATTTCTTCCCTGAAGGATCCCATAATCAATTTGAAAGGACACTTAGCACACAGAAATAGTTATTATAAGACAGCAGATGAGATCTCACAAGCAGAACAACAACTTCCACTTCTTTGGCCATTCAGAGAAGCAAGCTGTTAGCAAAATCACTGAGATTTGAACTGATCTTTGAAAAAAATGGTTGAAAGTAAAAAATTATTATGGATGTAGGAAAGTAGCCAGAGAAAAGTTGTGCACCTGAGGTCAGCCAGGACAGTGGCTGGGTCTGTCCAGCAGGAGTGGATGGAGTATGGTCCTGCTAGAGAAGGAGTTCTTGGTGTTTGTCTTTTGTTCCTTGAGGCTGAAGCTGATATGAAATTTTTATAGTGAGAAGATCTGACTTATCTCAGTCTATAGCAGAAGGAAGTAAACTGTGGAAACTGTGACCAAGATCTCTTGTAATAATTAAACAAATAGCTAAATCTGCTAATTTCTGCTTTGTCCTTAAGCAGTTATATTTTTAAGTGACATTTTAAGCATAATTGATACAAAGTGTCCTTGGCACAAGGACTAGTTAGAAAACTCAGTAGAATAATGAAGAAAAATTGACATTTTTTTGCTGATAGTTCTTTGGAAGATCATTTAAATGAGTACAATTGTTTAGAAACAGAAATGGATGAGGCCCATTCAGCTTGATAATCTCCTGTTTTGAGTGGAATTGGTGGAGAGGTGAGGGAGAGATTCAATTTTGTGTTTGGCATGGATAATTAGAGATAATTATTGAAAGACAGTAAAAGTTTGTATACTTTAAAAGTGAAGAAACAAGTGAGGAGCCATCAAACAAGAATGGAAATCATAAAGTGAGAAAAATAAGACCTAAATTTATATGAATAAATGTAACCAAAGTCTCTTATTAGGTGACAGATGTTCATCTAAAATAAAATGTAGCTGATGTGCTCCATTAACCTAAAACATGACACAAAAGATTGGTAAATACAAGGATAGAGGAAAATCAGCAAAACTCAAGTAGAAATATATTTTATTCAAAGCTCAGTTCAGACAAATTCATAACCTTGAAAGTTTTCATTATTTAATGAGGAAGAATGAAGATAAATTATCTGTGAATTCAGCTAAAAAAAATTTTTTTTAACAACAAAATATATTTAAAGCTTAAAGAGGAAAATAAAAAAGTAAGTAAAATTGTAAATTATAAAAACAGTCACACATATATTCAAAAGTTAATTTTTTGAGAAAATAAAATGTATGCCTTTGATCGGCTTCCCAGGTAGTGCTAGTGGTAAGAACCTGCCTGCCAATGCAGGAGACGTAAGTGACACAGGTTCAATCCCTGGATCAGGAAGATCCCCTGGAGGAGGGCACAGCAACCCACTCCAGTATTCTTGCCTGGGGAATCCCATGGACAGAGAGGCTGGCAGGCTACAGTCCATAGGGTTGCAAGGAGTCAGACACAACTGAAGCAACTTAGCACACACACACATGCCTTTGACAAGTGTATTCAAAGAGGGAAAATAAACAACATTTGGTATGAGAAAAATATGTAATAGATGAGGAAATTTTAAAACAAGGCTACACTTTGTAATGTGTTTAGTGTGAAACTTTTAACAAAATTACAAGTTTCTAGAAAAATACAGTAATCAAAATTATATAGCAAACCAGGTAGAACTATAAGCATAGGAAGTATTTTTAAACTGTCAAATTTTTAAGTTTTTAAGGTGTGAAAGAATTATCTCCAAAAGAGGCTTTTTACTGTTTTACAAATAGTAAAAAAATAAAATAAGGTTTAATGAATATCTTACATGCTGTATAAAGTTGCCCAGATCACAGAAAACAGTTAAAGACTCTCCTTTTATATTACACAACCTATGAAACCCAGTTACCAAAACCTAACCTGTTACCTTAAAACCACTATCTCAAACTTACAGACCAGTATTAATCATAAATGCAGATATAACAATCTGAAACAAAGTTCTGTCAAGATCAAATGAAGGTTATTCAAAGAATGCACAGATGGATTGCTCTTAGTATCTATTAATATAGACCATGAAGTCTTAAGGAGAATAGTTGAATGACAAGCTCAATAGATTACATGGAAAATATTTGATAGTATTTAAAATCCACTCCTTTAAAAAAAAAAAACTCATAATTAAATTCAGAAGGATATTTCCTTAACCTAATAGCTGTTATTATATATAGTCATTTCCATTAAAACCAGGATTAAACAAGGATCCCCACTAACATCATGTTAGATTTAGTTAACCTTATTCTGGACATTCAAATCAATACAATAAAATAAAAGGAAGAATAATAAATGTATAAAAAAGTAATACAAAACTATTATTCATAGAAATATTATTGTTTTCCTGAAAAATTCTAAACTGTTAGAACAAATAAGAGATCTTGGCAAAGGGTATGGTTATAAAGTCAACATACAAAAAATTAATAACTAATTGTTTTATTTATACGAGGTTCAAAAACAGACAAAACTAATCTCTAGTGGTAGAAATCAAAACAAATTGTTGCTCTGAGAGGGGAATATTGGCTGAAAAGGAGTATCAAGTTTCTGAGGGTATAGAGATGTTCTATATCTTGGTTAGGGTAGTGATTAACAGATGTATACTGCACATTTAAAGCATGAATGTTGGCTGATTGGATTTTAGAAAAGGACCTTTCAATATGCTCCCTACAAGAGACTTACTTCAGGGCTAAAGACACACACAGATTGAAAATGAGAGGATGGGAAACAATACCCCATGCAAATAGAAATGACAAGAAAATGAGGGTAGCAATACTCATGTCAGACAAAGTAGACTGTAAAACAAAGGCTATAACAAACACAAAGAAGGACACTATATACTGATAAAGGGATCAACACAAGAAGAGGATATTACACTCACTAACATATATACACCCAAAACAGAAGCACCTAAATATATAAAGCAAATACTAACATACACAAAGGGAGAAATTAGCAATGATATAATATTAGTATAGACTTTAATAAAATCAGTAAGGCACTAATGGCCTTAAATTACATAATAGACCAGGACTCTAAGACAGAATAGACCAGATCATAGTATATTCCATCCAAAAACAGCAGAATACACATTCTTTTCAAGTACACGTGGAATGTCCTCCAGAAGAGATTACAAGCTAGGCCACAAAACAAGTCTCAACAAATTCCAGAGTATAGAGGTTATATCAAGCATTTTTTCCAACTACAGTGGTATGAAACTAGAAATCAACTACAGGAAGAAAAATGGGAAAATGACAAACGTGATAACTAAACCATATACTACTTGAAAAACCAGTGAGTTGATGAAGAAATCAAAGGGGGAATTAGAAAACAATTTAAGGCAAGTGAAAATGGAAACACAGCACTTCAAAATCAATGGGATGCAGCAAAAGAGTTCTAAGAGAGAAGTTTATAGCAATACAGGCCTTCCTTAGAAAACAAGAAAAGTCTCAAATAAACAACCTAGTCTACCACCTAAAGGAATTAGGAAAATGAACAAAGCTGAAAATTGGCCAAAGAAAGAAAATAAAGATCTGAGAGGAAATAAATAAAATATAAATAAAATTATATAGAAAAGACAAAGGAAACCAAGAACTGAGTTTTGTTTTGTTTTTTAAAAAGTATGAAACTGGTAAACTTTTAGCCAGGCTCACCAAGGAGAAAAGAGAGAGGGCTAAAATAAGCAAAATAAGAAATGAAAGAGGAGAAATAATAACTTATGCCACAGCAATACAAAAAAAAAAAATCATAGAAAAATACTATGAACAGTTGTATGCCAACAAATTGGACAACCTAGAAGAAATGAACAGATTTTTAGAAACATACAGCCTGCCAAGATGTAATCAAGAAGAAATAGATAATTTGAGCAGACCAATCACAAGTAGTGAAATTGAATTTGTCTTTTTTAAAAAGATTCCAGAAAACAAAAGTCCAGGATCAGATGATTTCATAGGGGAATCCTACCAAGCATGTAAAGAAGAACTAATACTTATCTTGCTCAAACTATTTAAAATTGAAGAAGATAGGATACTTCCAAATTCATTCTATGAAGCCACCATTTCCCTGATACCAAAACCAGACAAACACTACAAGGACAATACAATTGTAGGCCAATATCTATGATGAATATAAATGCAAAAATTCTCAACAAAATATTAGCAAACTAAATCCAGCAATATATAAAAAGGATCATATACCATGATCCAAGTAGGATTTATTCCAAGGGCACAAGGATGTCTCAACATTTGCAAAGCAATCAATTACTACATTAATAAAAGGAAGGATTAAAAATTACATGATCATCTCAATAGTCACAGAAAAAGCATTTCACAAAATTCAACATCCATTCATGATTAAAAAAAAAAAAACCCTCATCAAAGTGGGTGTAGAGGGAACACATCTTAACATAATAAAGGCCATTTATGACAAACCTACAGCCAACATCATACTCAATGGTGAAAAGCTGACAGCTTTTACTCAAAATCCAAGAGCAAGATAAGGATCTCTACTCTTGCTACCTATATTTAACATAATATTGGAAGTCCTAGTCACAGCAGTTATACAAGAAACAGAAATAAAAGTCATCCACATTGGAAGGGAATAAGTAAAACTATCACTGTTTGCAGATGACATGGCACTCGATATAGAAAACCCTAAAGTCTCCACACAAAAATTATTAGAATAAGTGAATTCATCAAGATAGCAGGATACAAGATTAGAAAAATCCATTACATTTCTCTACACTAATAATGAACTATCAGTAGGGGATTTTTTTTAAAAATCCTGTTTAAAATCATATCAACAGGAATAAAATACCTAGGAATAAACTTAACCAAGGAGGTGAAAGACCTATACTCTGAAAACTATAAAACATTGTTGAAGAAAACTGAAGATGATACAAAGAAATGGAAAGATACCCCATACTCTTGGATTGGAAAAAATAATATTGTTAAAATGACCATACTACCCAAGGCAACCTAGAGATTCAATGCAATCCCTACCAAAATACCCATGACATTTTTCACAGAACTAGAAAATAATCCTAAAATTCATGTGGAACAACAGGAGACCCCAAACTGACAAAGAAGTCTTAAATAAAAAGAAAAAACCTGAAGATATCACCCACCCAGACCTCAGACTATACTACAAGGCTACAGTAATCAAAATAGCATAGTACTGGCACAAATACATAGACCAATGGAATGAAATAGAGAGCCCAGAAATAACCGCACATACATATGTTCAATTAATCTACAACAGTGGAGGCAAGAATATACAATGAAGAAAAGACAGTCTTTTCAACAAGTAGTACTGGGAAAACTGAACAGTTAAATGTAAAGCAGTGAGATTAGAACTTACTTCATACCATATACAAAAATAAACTCAAAATTGATTAAAGACCTTGGTGTGAGACCTGAAACCATTAAACTCCTTCCTATGAGAGAGCATAGGCAGAATACTCGTTGACATAAATCATAGCAATATTTTTTTACTGTCTTAAGGCAAAAGAAATAAAAGCAAAAATAAACAAATGGAAGCTAATTAAACTTAAGAGTGTTTGCACAGCAAAGGAAACTGTCAGCAAAACAAAAAGACAACCTACAGAATGGGAATAAATGGTATGGCCAACAAGGAATTAATATCCAAAATATGGAAACAGTCATTACTACTCAATATCAAAAGAACAAACAACCCAATCAAAAAATGGACAGAATAGACATTTTTCAAATAAGACATACAGTTGGTTACAAACCCATGAAAAGATGCTCAGCATTGCTAATTGTTGAGAAAAGTAAATCAAAACAACAAGATAGCACCTCACACCTATGAGAATGGCTATTATCAAAAAGTCTACAAATTACAAACAAGGAGAGGATGTGAAGAAAAGAGAATCTTTGTAGGCTGTTGGTGGAGAAATTGGTACAGCCACAGTGGAAAACTGTATAGAAGCTTTCTTCAAAACACTATAAATAAAACTGCCATGTGGTTCAACAATTCCACTCCTGGGTATATATCCAAAGAAAACAAAAACATTAATTTGAAAAGATACATGCACCTCAGTGTTCATAGCAGCGTTATTTACAATAGTCAAGATATGGAAGCAGCCCAAATGTCCATCAACAGATGAATGAATAAGAAAGATATGAAAGACAGAGATATATACACATACATACATAAACACACATGTTATGGAACATTACTCGATCATTAAAAAATGGAGTTCTGCCATTTTCAATAAAGTGGGTTGGCCTAGAGAATATTATGCTTAGTGAAATAAGTCAGACAAAGAAAGACAAATACTGTATGATATCACTTATATGTGGAATCTTAAAAAAAAAAATACAAATTAATGTGTATGCAAAACAAACAGATTCACATAGGAAACAAACCAGTGGTTACATTGTAAATCAACTATACTTCAGTTTAAAAAATAAAAAATGAAATGTGTGTTATTGTATACAAATAGAATCATATAGCTTCTGGTGCCTTCCTTTGGCCAGGGACATTCCAGGGAAGGGATTCTGCTGTGAGCAACCAACACTCCTTTCTGGGGGAAGACAGCCTCAGTCTTGAAGAGGAGAGCTGAGTGGCACACAGCATTCTCTACATGGTTAAATGTAAAAAACAAAATTATAAAACAAATGGAAGAAAATATCAAATAGTCCAAAAATGAGATTGCAAAGGACTTTGTTGTTGTGATATTTCCCAAATCAGGTAGAAAGAAATGTAGAGCAGCTATAATGACAGTAGGTTTTATCAAGGTGGGGAGTGTAGGTGGAAAGGGACAGCAGTAAGAAAAGCCACCAGCATCACTGTGGTCCAGGACGGACCTCTCTTGCCTAAAAGGCTGAACATCTGGAGGACAACATTTCCTTCCAGTGCTCCTTTTCTCAAAGCCCTGACAAATGGCTTGCACATCAGCCTTAGTTTACAGCACTACTTCACATTTGTGTATGGTGGGGAGGGGCTGATTTTGAGTCACCCAAAGGGTCTTGCTTATTTCAAACTCAACATGCTTGTAAGAAAGCATGGTCTCCCGATCCCCCCTCCCACCTCCCTCTCTACCCGATCCCTCTGGGTCTTCCCAGTGCACCAGGCCCGAGCACTTGTCTCATGCACCCAACCTGGGCTGGTGATCTGTTTCACCATAGATAATATACATGTTTCGATCGGGATGGGGAATACATGTAAATCCATAGCTGATTCATGTCAATGTATGACAAAACCCATTACAATATTGTAAAGTAATTAGCCTCCAACTAATAAAAATAAATGAAAAAAAATAAAAAATATAAATAAATAAATAAAAGAAAGCATGGTCTCCAGGGGATATTCTCCCACTGGCTCCTACCTCCCCCAGCAACTTGCCCCTCCCTTGATGACCTCATCCCACATTTGTGTGCCTGTTAAAGAAAGTCAAGGCCATAGAAGCTACTGAGCATCCAGCATGTGGGCTTTTTCTGGACATCCCGTGTTCTCACTTGCTGCTTTATTCTGAACCCTTTGGAAGGCTGATCAATGGTTAGAGACTATGACACTTTAGGAAGGAAAAAGAAACTTTCTGAGTTAATATTATGATAATAGCAGCCATAGTGACTGTACCAGACACTGTGAGAAGCCCTCTCATATATTATCTCACCAAACCTTTTTTTTTTTTTCACCAGTTTCATTCACTTTTTTTCCTCATATAAAATTATGTGGTAGCTACCGATGGAGCCTGGGTCCTTGCATGGAAACTGGTGTGGGTCCTTACAAGATGGTCAGTGAATTCCTGATACAGAGACTTGGGGAACACTGTGTCTTTCCAGAGATCAGGAGTGAGATAACTGTAGGTCTTGGAAATGGCATCAAAAGTGGCCTTGTCAGAGTTGCCCAGGGTGGCGGCACAGCCCCTGGCAGAGGTGTAGCAGTCATCGGTGCCAGCCATCATCAGGAGCTTCTTGGGCACAGGGGCCAAGACGATGCCAGTGCCCCTGAGGGCAGGGATGAGGTGCACCGGCACTGAGCCACAGCGGCCAGTCACCTTGCAAGAGACGGTGTGGGGCTTGCTGATCTTGTTTCTCCAGTAGCCTCGTCACACGGGACAATGGAGAGCTTGGCCAGGATGATGGCCCCTGTGACCGGGATAGCAGTGGCTACCTTCTTAGAGCACCTGACACCCAAAATGACATGTCTGTTGTAATCCCCAGTGGCAACAAATGCCTTGAACCTGGTCCACTGGCCAGCACGGATCTGCTTTTGCATGGGCATAGTCTTCAAAACCTCGTCCTTGAGGGATGTCCCCAGGAAAAAGACAATGATCTCAGATTCCTTGATGGGCAGAGAGAAGAGGTAGATCTCCTCCAGGGACTTGATCTTCATGTCCTTGACCAGAGGGCCCCGCTTGGTATTGGGGAGCCACTCCTTGTCCTTGGCCTTACCTCCAAGAGCGCCATGGTGTTTACCCCAGCCCTGACCCTGGCCACAACCCTGGCCCTGGACACCACTGCCAAAGTCTCCACGGAAGCCACCACAGCCTCCTATTCCAGGGCCCCCGGGGCCTCCAGGCCCTCCCACAGCACCAGCGTCAGCCTGCATTTGGTATTTTTATGAAGAAGCCTCACCAAACTTCTTAAGTCTCTATTTTACATATGGAGGAAATGGGGCTTAGAGTGATCAATTGCCCACGATTACACAACTAAAAGCATGTTCCTAAGACACCTGGATGTGAAGGAGGATCTACCTGATTTCAAAGATCTCATTGTTTCTGTCCCCTCAGCTCCTCTCAGGTTCCATTGAGCAAGATGGGCTATGGAGACCAGGGGCGGGAGACTTAGTGTGCAGCTTTTATTACATCAGTGATTCTCAGTCTTGGCTTCACATTAGATTCACCCAGGGAGTGTCTTAAAATCCCATTGGTTCCAGTGAGAAGCTAAGGTTGAGAACCACTTATTAGATGCACCCCCCAAAATATCCTATAATACAGAGTTGGTGTCATCTTAAAAGCTAGTGTTATCTCCTCCTTATGCTTTAACGAGATTTCATCATGGATGATCCAGTGACTATTTTGAGCATTTTATTTACAACTTGATATTCATATTGACCTAACAGAAATGGTAACTAAACATAAACAGAGCATAGCAGCTTTAGTAAGCTTAGGAATTTTAGGTGCTGCCGTGCATCCTCATGTGGTGGGAAGTCATCACTCTGAACAGAGACAGAAAACCTAAGTTCAAGTTTCAGTCCACCTGTGTGACTTGATCTTGAAATTCCTCCTTAATCTGAAGGAAGCCAGCTAAATTTTTGAGCAGCAAATGACATGCTGGGATGGGGATGGGGAGAACCTCTTTCTAAAATACCAGGGGCTGGAGACAAAAGATGTTGTTCAAGGGATATGAGGGTACTGATAATTCTTCCTTTACCACCCACCTCTGTGAAATTAAAGTTATGGGAAGCAATCTGATGCTGATTTTGACTCAAGACTTAGAAGAGCCTGTTTTTGTAACAATTCCTTAAACAGAACTACGTATATTGTTAGTCTTGTATGCAAGAATGAAGGTGCAAGACCCAAGCCTACCAGGGCAGTGACAGCAAGAACCTGCAAAACTTCAGACACCCTAAGGATCCTATCCATCAGGGAACCGAAAGCCAGGACTCCTTTGCCAAGGACTGCTGATCTGCTTCTGCCCTGTGCCGTCTCCTCATCTCTGACAATAAATCAGGCCTTTAATCTAACTCAGAGTGTGCATGTGGGGTCACCCCAACTCTACTGCCCCCCTGCTCCTAGATTGGCAGAGAAGTACTAGATATGAGATGTGAACCGGGAGAAAGGTGGTGCAGTGGGAAGAAATAATCACCTCTCACATACATGGAGGCAGTTTAAGAGCCAAAACCTCACTGCTACCCAGTTGCTGTGTTCTGGTTCTCCCTGTCAGAAAAAAGAATAGTATTGTGTCCTGCCTACTATCCATTTGAATCATTCAGCCCCCTTTCCAAACTTTCCTTCACAAGCATCGGGCAGGCACGTGGTTTCTGCCAGATTTGGCTCCTCCACATTCTGGAGAAACGCCAGTGTGCTTGTGTCCTTTAAGGCGGCTTAGCGATGAGGCCACAGGAGGCAGGGCGAGCAGCAGGGCATTTCACAGGCGACTCTTGCTTCTCCCTGTTGTCTTTGCTTCCACCCTCTGTTTCAGCTCATTTTAGTCTTCTGTAACATTTTGATCTCAGTTTTTATGTTACAAAGCTTATATTTGTGCCCATCCCATTGTAAACCACCTTGAATCCTTTTTGAAAGCATGAAAGGCATATATCAGAAACAGTTTTGTTATTTTGGACCTCCACGTCTATGGCAGGAGGCTGGCAGGCACCAGTCAGGGGTGTGTCTGAGTGAGGGTCTGAGCTGTGGACACATCTGGAGGCTGACTCACGTGGAGGCACCCAAGAAACCTGGTCAGGCGTCTGACAGACTCACCACACTAAAGGGGCACAGAGGGTGAGCTGGTACCCATAACATCATGTCACTCAGCCTCATCTTCAGGGGAGCATGGCCAGGAAGCTTGTTTACTACAAATGAGTTGTACAGAATAGAAGTATCAGGGGTTTGATAGTGGATCCTAGCAGCACTTTTGTGAAAGAACATAAGGTGGAGAGAATAGGGGATCAAGGTTAGAGAGACCAGAATCTGAACCTCGGATAGGACAGAAACACAAAATCCATAACCAAGAGAAGCCCACAGTATGCGTGTGCTTTCCTTGTCGTGCCAACACGTAACCACACCTCCCAAGATCCCTGCACCCCCACCCCGCCAACAGAGCCTGGCAGGCCCAGCTGGGAGAGGGGTTTAAAAGAGCCAAGCAGCCTCCTTGACTGTAGCTATAGTTGTCAGATCTTACTTTAAATGTCATATAACCATTTTTTACGCAGATATAAATTTCTAATTTGGCTTTTTCCTTTACACATTTCTTTGGCATATGTGCTAAGCACATGCTTGGGGAAGAAAACTAGTTTAATTCTGATTTTCTCCCTTTAAAACGATCAACATTTCACACTCTTATGCATAATTCATTAAGTAAACCAAAGATTCTTTTTTTTTTTTTTTTCTTTTTGATCTCATGGGAGGGAGGACAAGTGTGAAGATATACTTTCTGTGGGTCATATCAAGAACTTCGTGGTTAGACCTATTTCGATCCGGGTAACTTTCATGGCATAGATATTCAGCTGAAATATCTGAATATCCCTGCGTAGCATTTGGAAATGGTTGCAAAGAAGAAAGATGCTACAACATGCTGCTTCAAGGCACTTTGTTTTTTCTTTACCTCCTACAGTAGGAAAGTAGGACTTTGTTTAAGCACACACCTTTCTCTAGGTTTATGTTGTTAGAGAAGCTTCTGTTCTTTTTAATGTCTCTGAGACCGAGATGCATCTTAAGGTCACTGTCAGTCAGATAGTGATCACAGCCCAAGTGGTGAGTGTCAGCTGTAGTTATTTACCTCATCGCCTCTCTATTTGAGGCATATGCATCATTGGTATTGAGCATCTTTAATTGCTATCTTAAATTCTTCAAGAAGATTTATTGTGGCTCAACCTCCAAAGGTTGTGTTGTGTGCAGAGGGCATAGAAGCAGAGCAGAAATTTGATATTTGTGAAACAAGTGTTCATCATGTAAGAATGGTCTCCATTCCATATACCAGAGCAATGGTCAAGTTCTAAATGGGAGTAAAGGAAAGAAGACCCTCATAAAACAGTTGAAACTGGGTTGTGTTTTGTTGCTGAAATGTTTGCAAAAGGATTGGCAATTATGTACCACATGATATAAGTGAAGGGATGCATGATGAAAGTGTCTAGATAAGTCTAAAGGAGCTCTCTCAGTAGCATAGAATAAAAATTGTAAATGTAGGAAAGCATTGTGTTATGGTGTAATTGGCAGTATGTTTTCTTTCTTACTGGGACATAAAACAATAGTATGTTGTTTCTTATGTTTGATGAAATGTACTTAAAAGAGAAGAGCTTGAATTTCCTTAGGTAAGTATTCTACCTATTGCCTGGTTGTTAGCACAGGGTAAGTTATAAAATTCACTCCCAGAATCTGGCCACAAGCTGATGCAACCTCACATGGTTTGAGTGTGAACAACAAAGATTTCATGGAATCCTAGAATGAGGAATCTGTAAAAGAGTCTTAGGGATTCTATGGTCTTACAGATGGAGCTGCTGGAGCCCAGAATTCAGAAGCCTCTGTTCAGTCACTGGACACTTGCTTAATCAGTGGATCATGAGAATGTGAAGCATAGATTCCTGTTTCCCAGTGCTCCCAGTGGACATTTTGGCTTCGAGGGGGGTGGACAGGAGAGCGCAGAAGTGGAAAGGGATGGGGTTTAAGGTTGGGCAGCTGTTCGTTTGGCCCTTAGCTGAGGATTTGTTTTCTGTGGATGCCTTCTCTACAGTTCCCCTCCTCACCTTTCCCTTATCCCTCCACTGTGTCCCTCACCCCCTACAACCCTGTCATTTTTTCTTTGCTTTTGTCCACTGTCCTCCTTCCTTCTCACCCATCTTCTAAGCCTTGAAGTGGCAGATTAGTTGAAGTGGGGAAGGGAACAGGACATGTGTGAAGAAAGCAGCACAGACAGGAGGCCTTGAAGAAACACTAAAAATTTAACTGAGGTACTTCCCTGGTGATCCAGTGATTAAGAATTTACCTGCCAACGCAGGGGACATGAGTTCAATCCCTGGCCTGGGAAGATTTCATGTCCTGCAGAGCAACTAAGCCCATGCACCACGACTATTGAGCCCACTCTCTAGAGCCTGTGCTCTACAACAAGAGAAGCCACTGCAATGAGAAGCCCACGCACAGCAATGCAGAGTAGTCCCCGCTCACCACAGCCAAAGAGAGCCCACATGCAGCAGTAAAGACTCAGCACAGCCAAAAATAACTAATTCATTACTGTTTTAAAAAAATTAACTGGGGAAATTCCCTGGCAGTCCAGTGGTTAGGACTCCCCTCTTTCACTACTGAGGGCCTGGGTTCAACTGGGGAACCAAGATCCCACAAGTTGTGCAGGTGAGGCCAAAAAAAAAAAAAAAGAAAGTTAACTGGAAACTTTTCCATCTCAAATCCTACCCTGCTCTAGAGCAGGAGTTGGCAAACTACAGTCTTCTGCCTCTTCTTGTAAATAAAGTTTTATTGAATCACAGCAGCATGCATTCATTTACACCTTGTGTGTGTCTGTTTTGTTTTTGTTTTTTTTCCATTTATTTTTATTAGTTGGAGGCTCATTACTTTATAATATTGTAGTGGTTTTTGCCATACATTAACATGAATCAGCCATGGATTTACATGTGTCTGTTTTTACACAGTGATAGCAAGATTGGGGGTCCACATAGCCCAAAATGTTTACTAGTTTGGTGTAGACAAGTTCTTCCCCAAGAGTAGTCTGCAGAAGTCTGGTTGTGCAAAATGTTAAAGAGGTATTTCTGGAAAGAAAAAGCTTCTTGGGTCAAATAATTTTGGAAACTTTGCTTTTTAATCAGAGGATTTCTTAGAGCCTTTAATAAGCTAACATGCACTGTGAATTTCTGAGAGATAGCTGAAGTATACAGCATTTTCCCAAGTTAATTTGGGAACCCTTTTCTTACAAAGCACCTTATGGGTATAGAGTTCCTCAAAAGACACTGTGGAAGATGGTTCTCTAACAGTATCCAAGATATATTATTAATATTAAGTGAGAAAAGCAAAGTGTATTCATTACACACCCATCAGTGTAAAGTGTGAAGAAGGAAACTGTGGTTAAGTGTTTGCTTATAAATGTTTCAATCATCTCTTGAAAGATCCATAGTGAATTGGTAGTACCACTCACTTTGAGGTGTGTTGAAGCTGGGAGATAGGCTTTTCACTGTACTGATTACCTGAATTTTGACTTTGGGATCATGCCAATGTACTTCATTATCTAAACAGTCTGTCCATCAACATAATTAAATTTTAAAACAAAAATGTAAAATGACAAACCACTTTGGAAAACAGTTTGGCAGTTTTTAACAAAGTTAAATATATACTTACTGTATGTCCCAGCAGTTCTTCTCCTAGAGAAATGTAAATATATGTGCATGCATACACACGCTGTAAATAAAATGATGGGAGAGCAGAGACAGGCTTCCATATAAAGCTGCGTTGGTTATGTACCTGCAGCCTCCTCCATTGTGACACTGCCCCATGGAGCCCCTTCTTCCCAGCTGTCTCAAACCACTTCCCTAGGAAGAAATATGGCATAGGCTTGGCACATTCACCTTGTGGGTAGAAACCACCATGAACCACCCACACCACATGCATGGCCTTCTCTGGACTGGCATCCTTCTGTGTGACCCCACTGAAGACTAAGGGCAGAATGTGGACTTTATCCATTGAAAGGCATGAATTTGGTAAGAGCACAGGAGAAAATAAAGACCACAAATCCAAAGGGTAAAATCACGGGGTTAAGTGTAGAGTCTTTTCCTAATGGAGGAGGATCCCTGCATCCCCACCACCACCCTGTAATCCTCCACTGACTCACAGTGCTCTCAGAAAGGACTGTATTTACAAGCTGACCCTCTTGTCACGGGCTGGCTCAGGAGTTGCTTCTTCTCTCTTGCAGTCTGTTTCAGGACCTGAGCTGCCCAGTTGGCACCACATCCACAACCCACGGAATAATAACCACACCTTTCTGAGGTTGGGCTTTACAAATGCAAATTAAGTTCACTGCTGGCAGACAGCTCAGATTCCATTTGTTCTTGGCTCACTTTAGGTTAAAAAGGTACAGAGACCAAGAAACCTAGCCAGAGCCAGAGGGCATCGTTTGCAGAAAATGCAGCGTCTGAAGGAGCCAGGCAGAGCAAGGATGGAGCACTGCTGTAGCTCACCTGACTATTTTTATTTCGAATTTACTAACTGCCTGGACCATTTTCTTTGTGGCCTCTGCAGCTACATTTTCTCCATTATTATCCTGTGGATGACATAGTCTCCTCCTCTAATAGAACAGGTCACTGATTCCTCTGCGCTCCCTTTGCACAGTACCTTTCAAAATTTGGTGAGATTAGAATCACCTGGAGTTTTATTAAAACACACACACACATTGCCTAGCCTGTTCCCTGAGTTCCTGATTCAGTAGGTTTGAAATGGGAATCCAAGAGTGTCTATTTCTAGCAAGTTCCCAGGTGATGCTGATGCTGCTGGTGATCCACACTCAGAGCAGCTCTTCTCAAGGTGCATATACCTCTATTATGGTATCTGTTATATTCTGCTTTCATTGTTACTTTTATAGGAGGGACTTAGATCAGTACTGTCTCGTAGAAATGTGACCTATGTATATAATTCTAAATTTTATAGTAGCTAGTAATACATTAGTAAACATGATGCAATTAATTTTAATAATACACTTAATTAATAATCAAATATATCCAAAATGTTATCACTTCAACATGTAATCAATACCGAAATAAATATTAATCAGATATTCTATATTTTTTGTACTAAGTCTTCAAAATTAGGTATGTAGTTTACACCTAGAACACATTTCAGTCTGAACTAACCGCCTGTGGAGTGCCCCATGGCCACATGTGGTCAGTGGCTACCACACTGGGTGGGACAGCCTGAGGTCATGCTCACTGTGTACCAGAGAGTGTTGTAAACCCTTTAACTCATTTAATATATATTTAACCTTGTATATTAACTCTAGCCCCTCACAGTAACTATAGAGTGTAAACAGTGTTATTAATCTCATTTTACAGGTGAGGAAACTAAGGCCCAGAGGGCTTTAGGTAACTTGCCCAGGGCCCCTGAGCCAGAAATTGGGGGCAAGGGGGCTGGAGCTTGGCATCTGGCTTCAGGGTCAGCCACATTTCCACAAGGCCCTCATGCTCAACCACAACTCCCTGGAGGATAGGGAGAAATCACTGTCTTTGTGGGTCCCCAAGCAAAGACCCTTGAGAGTCCCTTGGACTGCAAGAATATCCAACCAGTCCGTCCTAAAGGAGATCAGTCCTGGGTGTTCATTGGAAGGACTGATGTTGAAGCTGAAACTCCAATACTTGGGCCACCTCATGCGAAGAGTTGGCTCATTGGAAAAGACCCTAATGCTGGGAGGGATTGGGGGCAGGAGGAGAAGGGGACGACAGAGGATGAGATGGTTGGATGGCATCACCGACTTGGTGGACATGGGTCTGAGTAAACTCCAGGAGTTTGTGATGGACAGGGAGGCCTGGCGTGCTGCGATTCATGGGGTCGCAAAGAGTTGGACATGACTGAGCGACTGAACTGAACTGAACTGAAGCAAAGACCACAGTTAGCTCAGATAGAACACCCAGTAAAATGTGTGCTGAATGACTTAATGAGATGGAGAGGATGGTTTTGTCAGACATTCAACCAACAGGATCAGGTAACCTCGGACCACCACTGTATGTGAGTGGGTGAAAGGGGATATTTTAAAATTAAATTTGAAATTGTCTATTCTCAAGCTACTTCCAGGCTAATAGAAAGATGTGAGAAAATACACAAAGACAAGAATAAAGGTCTTACGTACTGTTATTTATAGTGGCATTCACAGTTTCAGTGACTGGAACCAGGAAGGGTTACACTGAGAGAGGCTACCCAGAGTTGGTGAATCTAAAGTGATGTTAGGTGAAATGGAAAGAATGTGGTGGAGTAAGACACAGGAAAGGAATGATAAGAAGGAAGAATCCTCATCAGCACTGACTGGGTGCTGTTTACTGCAGACCTCAATCCCGGGAAGTAGATCGTGGGCTACAGATTTGCATACAACACTTCCAGGAGAGAAAGGGTATGGGAAGAAGCTGAGCTGTGAGGCCTCAGAAAGACCCTATGGAGACCTCGTGGGCTGGGGTGGTCCTCCCAAATTGAGGTAGGAGACCAGTCCTTGTAACCCTACATGAACCAGCCACTGGATGCAGATTTCACAGAAAGGAGATGTCACCTTAATCTGAGAGCAGTTCCTGAAGAGAAACTTGGCTGTATATCTTCAGCTGCCAACACTTCTAGCAGTAATAGCATGAAGACCTCCTTGCCGGGGGGCAGAAGGAGGAATCTGTAGCGCACCACAGTGTTCACTACACTGATTCAGTGAAAAATCCAAAGAACCAACAAGAGAGCATCATGGGTGAATGGAAATCACAGGATAGAATCCCAACGTAGCCAGTTTGTGTGGGAAATTCATGCAAGGCCATGCAATTAGTGAGTGAATTTACACCTAGCTCTCTCTTGTTCCTGACTTCCCTGGTAACTCAGATGGTAACTCTGTCTGCAATGCAGGAGACCTGGGGTCAATCCCTGGGTCAGGAAGATCCCCTGGAGAAGGAAATGGCAACCCACTCCAGTATTCTTGCCTGGAAAATCCCATGGACAGAGGAACCTAGTAGGCTACAATCCATGGAGTTGCAAAGAGTCGGACACGACTGAATGACTTCACTTTCTTTCTGGTTCCAGTATCTATGTTCTCTCTATACCTCTCCAGGAAAGAGGAGAGAGAGATGAAAAACAGAAGTTAAACACCCTTTATTACGTAGTGTGCTGTTCCTTGATGTGTAGTATTTAAACACTGTGTTCTAGATTCTACAAGAAATCTAGACCACATTTGGAGGCCACATTTACCTGTGTGCCTTGGGTACCTTAAATGTTGACTGCCGTGTCTGGAGTGTGGGAAGAACAGCTAAGGACATTTCAGTGACAAGAAAACATCTCAGGACTTCCTTGGTGGTCCATTGGTTAAGAATCCACCTAGTCAGTTCAATCCCTGCCTAGGAATTGAACCTGAGTTCCTAGTCAAGGAGCTAAGATCCTACATGCCACAGAGCAACAAAGCCCGAGAGCTGCAACTACTGATCCCAGGCACAACTAGAGAGTTCATACGCTGTAATGAAAGATCCAACATGATGCAATGAAGATCTTGGGTTCTGCAACTAAGACCTGATGCAGCCAAATAAATAAATATTTCTTAAAAAGAAAGAAAAGAAACTGTCTCCCATTCTCCCTGCCTAGGAGAGAGGGGCAACTACCTTTCTACTTCTAAGCAGGGTGCCTACAAAAATGGCAGCCCTAAGGGGAGTTTTGATGGTGGTCCCCACACCACCCCTAGACTTGACCTGGGCATCAGAGCCTTTCAGAGATGTGCCTCAGTTTTGATCCTGATCTTATATTCTTGGGTTCAGGTCAGAGGCAGAGTTTGGAGTGTGCCTGGAGTAGAGCTGTACCGAGTGGAACAGCCTTTGAGAGTCTGATTCTGCGTAGTCACCCACTTATCTTCTCTAAGACCTGCTGAAGTTAGGAGTCCTTTGCCAGATGGTGAGCTCGCTGGGAGTAATCAAGTGTTATCACTAAAGGGCTTTTGCAGCTGGCAATGTCCACTGAAAATAGAAAAGAAGAAGGAAGGTAGGGAAAAACAGAAATATACGTGCATATCATGGGTCCCCCTTGAATTCTGTGACCCTGAGTAAATCCTTTAACCTCTGTGAACTTCAGTTTTAGGAAATGATACCTACCTCACAAAAGGTTTTATGAGTATGTATCAGTTTGCAGGAGTGAAGTACAAATATAATAATGCTTAATAAATATGTGTCTTACATTATAGTGAACATACCTAATACATGTATGTCCATACATACATATGCATAATAGTGGACATTAGCACACTATAAAGTGTTTCCTACCCATAAATAAACTAACCTTTTCAGAAACTGTAAGAATTTTCTCTGCCAAGATGCATGTTATTAGCCATGATGGGGAATGAGGTAATGGCAACCATCTCCATGGCTGAGATCAGGATGCCAGTTTTTCCAAGAAGCAAAAGCCACACTCAGCCCTCAGTAGATGTTTGTTGAACATGTGAATGAAGAAATGGGTAGATGGTGGAATGATAGTAAGAGGCTGTGGATTTTCCTCCAGGAAACCTTCCTGGGTTCCTCCAGCTTTTGTGGGTTCCCTGCAAGCCACAGCACGTAAAATGTGCTCCATCCAAAATAGTCCTGCCTTACAGCCTACCTTCTGTTGTTCCCTCTTTGTTCTGTATTCTTATCAGAACACTTGGCTCGATGTAGACCAGATGTTTTTATTATTTTTTCCTCCAAAAAACTACATCCAAGTCCACGTTGAATTATTTAGTTACCTATATCCACAGACCTTTATTCCAAAAGAGAATAATAAAGAGGTGAAGGGTGAGTACCCTTATCATTATGTAGAACATGGGTTGAGACTTGTTCTTTCTTATCTCAGAGGGTTTTGCGAAGATTGAGTAAGATGACATAAAAATTTCTTAGTAGAGTTAGTGCCTGGCACATAGTAGGTGCTCAATAAATGGAGATGTTGGAGAGAAGGAGGGATGAGGTAGGAGGGAAGCTTTCATCACCAAGCACACACAGCCTGGAGAGCTGACTTTCAGAATTCAATTGTGAAATCTAACTCATGCCCAAAGCCTAATTATACCTTGGAGTGTGGGTATCCTGCCTTGAAATGGCAAATTAGACAGTTTCACAAGGATGCACAGCTGTGTTGCCTGAGCCTTTTTGTTCCAGGCAAACTGAAACAGGCGGTGAACCTTTGGCAATCAAAGAGAGTAGTGCCAACCAGCCTGCAGCCTGCCCGACAGGAGCCGGGCTG
The DNA here is from genome assembly GCF_910594005.1 of Cervus elaphus. NCBI lineage: Eukaryota > Metazoa > Chordata > Mammalia > Artiodactyla > Cervidae > Cervus > Cervus elaphus. The sequence continues at coordinate 81,516,507 of NC_057833.1, forward strand.
GAATGCCAAGCAGCCTCGAGCCCAGGAGCCATGCAGCCAGCGCCACAGAGGGCAGACACCAATCTTGACGTCAGTCAGTTCTCTGTCACCCCGCCTGCCCACCCCTCCCCCAGGCACCTTCCCACTGGCCCTGCTATATCCCTGCCAGCCTCCTCCCTACCACTCTTCCCTTCTCTCCTTGGCAAACTCTTTTCAGAGGAGGAGCAGGTGCCAAGAGATGACACTAGACTGTCAGCAAGCCCCAGAAGATGTCAGGTCAAAAGCACCAATGCCCTTTTTAGGTAAGTGACTCCCAGATGTGATCAGGCCAGGACTCTTTTTCTTCTCCTCCTGGCTTTGGAGAGTTCTGAGCTGGGGCTGGGCTTCCCAGGTGCCACTAATGGTAAAGAACCCTCCTGAGCTGCAGGACACACAGGAGACACGGGTTCAATCCCTGGGTCAGAAAGATCCCCTGGAGGAGGAAATGGCAACCCACTCCAGTATGCTTGCTTGGAGAATCGCATGGACAGAGGGAGCCTGGCAGGCTACAGTCCATAGGGTTGCAAAGAGTCAGACACAACTGAAGTGACTTAGCACAGACACATGAGCTGAGGGTAGACAGATGCCTCTGTGCTCAAACAGGTACCTCATTCTCTTCAGACAGGTCCCAGAACTCCCCAGGGCTCCTCTGGAGTCGAGAGATCCTGTTATAGTTGCTGAGGTGCTCACTGGACCAGACCTCAGGCTGTGGGGCTGCAGATTCTTGGGGAGTCATTTTATTGGGTTTGTAGGAGCCACTGGTTCAGAGGACCATGGCTTCTAGGACACATTGAGCCCCCCACGGGCTGCCTTGCCAGCACCACCAAACACAAATCCTCCTTTTTGTCCTCCTTCCTTCCTGCTCTCATCCAACCCTCCCAAGAGGAGGCACCTTGAGTCAGCAAGCCAAAGCTGGCACTTGTCTGTAAATCCCCAAGTCCTGGCAAACACTCTCATATCACCAGTTTAGTTCAGTCATTCAGTTGTGTACGACTCTTTGTCACCCCATGGACTGCAGCACGCCAGGCTTCCCTGTCCATCACCAACTCCAAGAACTTGCTCAAACTCATGTCCATCGAGTCAGTGATGCCATCCAACCATCTCATCCTCTGATGTCCTCTTCTCCTCTACCTTCAATCTTGCCCAGCATCAGCGTCTTTTCCAATGAGTCAGTTCTTCGCATCAGGTGGTCAAAGGATTAGAATTTCAGCTTCAGCATCAGTCCTTCCAATGAATATTCAGGACTGATTTCTTTTAGTATTGACTGGTTTGATCTACTTGCAGTCCAAGGAACTCTTAAGAGTCTTCTCTAACACCACAGTTCGAAAGCTTCAATTCTTCAGCACTCAGCTTTCTTTCTTTTTTTTTTTTTTAATATATTGTGGTGGTTTTCGCCATACATTGACATGAATCAGCCACAGGTGTACATGTGTACCCCATCCCAAACCCCCCTCCCACCTCCCTCCCCATCCCATCCCTTTGGGTTGTCCCAGTGCACACACTTTGAGTGCCCTGTTTCATGCATCGAACTTGGACTGGTGATCTATTTCACATATTGTAATATACATGTTTCAATGCTATTCTCTCAAATCATCCCACCCTCACCTTCTCCCACAGAGTCCAAAAGTCTGTTCTTTATATCTGTGTCTCTTTTGCTGCCTCACTTATAGGGTCATCATTCTAAGCTTTCTTTATAGTCCAACTCTCACATCCATACATGACTACTGGAAAAATCATAGCTTTGACTAGACAGACCTTTGTCAGCAAAGTAATGTCTCTGCCTTTTAATATGCTATCTAGGTTGGTCATAGCTTTTCTTCCAAGGAGCAAGCATCCTTTCATTTCATGGCTGTAGTCACCATCTGCAGTGATTTTGGAGCCGAGGAAAATAGTCTGTCACTGTTTTCATTGTTTCTCCATCTATTTGCCATGAAGTGATGGAACTTGATGCCATGATCTTAGTTTTCTGAATGTTGACTTTTGAGCCAGATTTTCACTCTCCTCTTTCACTTTCATCTAGAGACTTTTTCATTCCTCTTCACTTTCTGCCATAAGGGTGGTATCATCTGCATATCTGAGGTTATTGATATTTCTCCTGGCAATCTTGACTCCAGCTTGTGCTTCATCCAGCCCGGCATTTTGCATGATGTACTCTGCATATAAGTTAAATAATCAGGGTGACAATTTACAGCCTTGAAGTACTCCTGTCCCAATTTGGAACAAGTCTGTTGTTCCATGTCCGGTTCTAAGTGTTGCTTCTTAACCTGCATACAGATTTCTCAGGAGGCAGGTAAGGTGGTCTGCTATTCCCATCTCTTTAAGAATTTTCCAGTTTGTTGTGATCTACACAGTCAAAGACTTTGGTGTAATCAGTAAAGCAGAAGTAGATGTTTTTGTGGTATTCTCTTCCTTTTTCTATGATCCAGCGGATGTTGGCAATTTGATCTCTGGTTCCTCAGCCTTTTCTAAATCCAGCTTGAACATCTGTAAGTTCACAGTTCACATACTGTTGAAGCCTGACTTGGAAAATTTTGAGCATTATCTTGCTAGTGTGTGAGATATGGGTCAGCAGTGGCCTGCTGCAGGGATAGGGGCTCTGGGTGCAGCCACCTGGGTCACACAGCCTGTTGCATAAGCCCTCTTGGAGGAGGTCGCCATTAACCCCATCATAGAGCCGCCAAGCAGATAACCCACAAACTGCAGAACAATTATACTAAAGAAATTCTCACACATACATTGACATGAATCAGCCACAGGTGTACATGTGTACCCCATCCCAAACCCCCCTCCCACCTCCCTCCCCATCCCATCACTTTGGGTTGTCCCAGTGCACCCACTTTGAGTGCCCTGTTTCATGCATCGAACTTGGACTGGTGATCTATTTCACATATGGTAATATACATGTTTCAATGCTATTCTCTCAAATCATCCCACCCTCACCTTCTCCCACAGAGTCCAAAGAAAGTTCTCCCACACAAAGAAAGTTCTAGGACCCACAACAGATTTCCCAACATGGGGGTCTGGCAAAGGGACTGAGAATCCCCAGAGAATTTGACTTTGGAGGCCAGTGGGATGTTATTACAGAGCTTCCACAGGACTGGGGAAACAGACTCTTGGAGGGCACAAACAAAACCTTGTGCACACCAGGACCCAGGAGGAAGGAGCAGTGACCCCACAAGAGACTGACCCAGACTTGCCTGTGAGTGTCCAGGAGTCTCCAGCAGAGGCATGGGTCGGTGGTGGCCTGCTGCAGGGTCAGAGGCGCTGAGTGTGGCAGTGCGTGCATGGAACCTTTTAAAGGAGGTTGCCATTATCTTCATTACCTCCACCATAGTTTGGCCTCAGGTCAAACAACAGGGAGGGAGCATAGCCCTAAATTGGATTAAAGATTTACTGAGCATGGCCCCACCCATCAGAGTAAGACCCAGTTTTCCCCACAGTCTGTTTCTCCCATCAGGAAGCTACCATAAGCCTCTTATCCTTATCTGTCAGAGGGCTGACAGAATGTAAACCACAGTCACAGAAAACTAATCAAGCTATTCACATGGACCACAGCCTTGTCTAACTCAGTGAAACTATGAGCCAAGCAAGACGGACGGATCATTGGGGAGAGTTCTGACAAAACGTGGCCCTGAAGAAGGGAATTGCAAACCATTTCAGTATTCTTGCCTTGAGAACCCCATGAACAGTATGAAAAGGCAAAAAGATATCACCGGTTAGAACTTTGGAAAGGCATGAAGGCTGATTTGCTTAGGGGATGAGGAACAGAACTAGCAGTTGTGGGTGCAGCAGTGGGAGGGGGTCTCGGGAGAATCTGCAGGAAGCTTGTTCCATGCATCTCAGCCTTCTTCTGCCTCCTGTCTTATGTGTTGTGTGTCCATTTGAACCTATTAATGTTAATCATTAAGATAAGCAAAGTGAAAACAAGATATGTGTGCATGTACACACACACACACACACAACCATAATGCCATGTCTCAGGACTCACATAGTTTACTGTTTTCTTCTGTTGACATTGTCTTCAAAATAAACATCTATAATTTGTGGCAAGCATTTGGCTGCAAATACCTTAAATGACTGGAATCCTCTAAGTTTTCTTTTACCCTCTCATCTTTTACAGAAAACATTATTGTGCCCCTAGTACAAGTCAGTGAACTAAGTTCTAGGGTTCAAGATACTGAATAAGCTCATGGCCCTAGGGGACTGACCCAAATGTAGTAGAAGATAAAACAAAAGTTTTCACCTGTTGCATCCAGGCCTCAGTGGGGCCTCTGTGCCTCTGTGTCGTGTTCTCATCCCTGAAAGCACACTAAAGTTAGGCATGATATTCCTTATGTACAAGAAGGAAAACAAAGCTGAACTCATCTGCCTAAGGTCCCACTATTAGGACCTTCCAGAGCCAGGATGGGCCTAAATCCCACTGACCGCAGGTCCATCCCTGCCCTCCCATGACACCCTCGGCTGAAGGGTTCTGTGGGGGAAAGGGCCATGTATGAATGGGAGCAAATTGCCTTGTGAGTACTGGACAGGGAGCCACCAATTCCAGCTGGACAAATTGAGGAACCATGATCTCGTCAAGACAAGGTGACAGTGAGGTTGGGTTTTTGGAGAGGGATCCAAGCAGGAAAAGGATATGGGCAGAAACTTTGATTGGTTGTATAACCATATCCAATACCTCATACAGTTTGCGTGTTTAGACAGCAGGGCAATGTAGCCCCATGGTAATGAGACATAAGCTTTGGTTTCCATGCAGACTGCTTCCTTGGTCAAGAGTGTTTATATTACACATGTAGCATGTATATAAACTAATCCCTCAGTTGAAATTTGAACAGGTTAAAAAAACTATGTGTTCAGGCTGTTAGTCTCCCTGACCATTTCCCCTCCAAACTCCACACTCTGTATGAAAAGACTTTAAATGGTGAGAAGCAGAGGGGATGGATGGATAGATAGATAGATAGATAGATAGATAGATAGATAGATAGATAGATAGATAGATAGATAGATAGATAGATAGATGTGACAATAGTCACTCCCCTCTGTAAGTGGGCTCCAAAATGCGTCTGTGGACACATGATCTAACACCAAGGCTCTGGGAAAGTTGCCTGCAAACCTCCCTTCAGCTAACTTTCCTTCCAGGACACACTCTCACATGTCCCTGCTGTCTTACCTCCGTGGAACTTTTTTTAAAATGTCAGGCTAGATTTTTGTTTTGGGTTTCTGTTGGGTTTTTTTTTCTTTTTTTTTTTTTTTTTCCATAATTTTTATTTATTTATTTTTGGCTGTACTGGCTCTTCGTTGCTGTGTGCAGGCTTTTCTCTAGTTGCGGTGAGCCGGGGCTACTCTTTGTTGCAGTATTCAGGCTTCTCATTGAAATAGCTTCTCTTGTTGCAGAGAATGGGCTCTAGAGCACAGGCTTAGTAGTTGTGGTACACAGGCCTAGTTGCTCTGAGGTATATGGAATCTTCCTGGACCAGGGATCAAACCCATGTCCCCTGCATTGGCTGATGGATTCTTATCCACTGCACCATCAGGGAAGTCCCAGAATAGTTTTGAACTTACAGAAAAATTGCAGAGTAAAACAGAGAGATTCTATATAGCCCGCAGCCAGTTCCCACTATAATCAGTGTCTTACAATGCTGGTGTATATCTGTGTACACAATTAATGAGTCAATATTGATACATTATTATTAATTGAAGTCCAAACTTTTACTCACATCTCCTTCATTTTCCCCCAGTGTCCTTCTTCTGTTCCAGGAACCCAGCCAGGATTCCACTTTACATTTAGCTGTCGTGTCTCCTTAGACACCTTTCGGCTGTGAGTTTCTCAGACTTCCCTTGTTTTTGATGACCTTGGTGAGGAGTACTGGTCAGATATTTTGTGGCATGTCCCTCATTTGGGATTTTCAGATGTTTTTCTCATCATTAGACTGGGGATATAGGTTTGGGAAATGAGAGCTACAGAGGTAAAGTGCCATCTTCATGTCCAGGGTGCATACTGTGACCATGACCTTGATCACCTGGCTGAGGTAGTGTCTGTCAGGTTCTCTACTGTAAAGCATGGAACATTTTTATGAGTCTTTTGCTTTTGGTTTAGGAGAGTACAAAGTAGTCTGGACTGGTGCATTTGTGTTCTTTCCCATGATGTCAGCGAGATTTTCCTAAATATTAATGATCCTGTTATTTTATTAGAAACTGAGCTGACCTTTTCATTCCTCTAGTTTTGACTCCTGTTGTTTGGAGAAAGTCTTTGAGAAAACATCTTTGATGTGTAGATTTGTTCCCCTGTCACAGATGGTTCTCTTCCCTTCCAGAATGACAGCTCTTTGAAGCAAATGGTCATATATGTCTTCAATATGTAGGCACCATATATACTTACGTATACTCTTTGAACTCATCTCTTCAATGTGTGGTCACGTTATGCTAGCCTCCACCTCATTCCATCCGTGCCCTGGTCCACAAAGTACCTAGATGCCAGGAACTTCATGCCCCTGTTAGTACGCATTTGTTCCTTCCTTTCTTTGATGTTAAGTTAAAGTGTTAGTCACTCAGTCGTGTCTGACTCTGCAATCGCATGGACTGTAGCCTGCCAGACTTCTCTGTCCATGAAATTCTCCAGGCAAGAATACTGGAGTGGGTAGTCATTCCCTTCTCCGGGGGCAGGTGGGAATTGTAACTGTAGATTAGAAAAATCATGATGCTGAAGAAGGAGCCCAGAAGTGAGCTATTTCCCTTTGCTTGTATCTGGGCAGGAAACAAAAGTAAGGGACCCAAGACACTTTCAGCCTGTTGAGCCCCAGCACTTAAAACCTCTGATGTTTAAATCCAGGGGTTTTAAAATGAAAGAACTTTAATTTCACTTCTACGAAGACAGTATACAAGTTACTATTACTGCCTAACAAACTGCCTCAAAACTTCAACATTAATCATTCATTTTGCTCATAAATCTAGTTTGGGGCATCACTTGTCTCTGCTCCATCTGGACTCAGCTGGGGTAGCCCACATAGGGTTGAGGATGGCCCACTCCCCTGGCTGGCAGTCGGTGCTGACTTCATCTAGAAGTTCAAGCTGGAACTGAAGGCCAGGGACTCAGCCCCTTTCCAGATGGGCCCCTTCGTGGACTGCTCAGGCTTGCTTACGTCATGGTGGCTGACTTCTGAGAGAATACCCAAGAGTAAGGACTTGGAGGAAGCAGTACCATCTTTTATGACCTGGCCTCAGAAATCATGTCACATCACTTCAGCCATAGTCACAAACCCACCCAGATTCCAGGGAATGGAACACAGACTTCACCTTTCAGTAGGAGTGCTGAAGTTACATTTAGGAAGAGTAAGGTGGTTGGGCTGTGTTACAGTGGTTATTTTTGGAAAATAAAAGCTGGTTAGCGATTGATTTAGAAGAGTTTTCTTTTTTCCCAGTTTTATTTCAATATAATTGACATATAACATTGTATTACCTCATAATAATTTGATATGTGAATATATTGTGAAGTGATTACTGCAATAAGTTTAGTTAACATCAGTCACCCCACATAGTTACAAGTTTTTTATATGAAGAGAACTTTTAAGATTTAGTCTCTTGAAAGAGAAAGTGAGTGAAAACACATAATTTTTTTTACATGATGAGTATATTTATGAAATGCACACATGTAACATTTATGAAAATGTACACATGTAAAGTGACTTATAATCCACATCAACAGAAAATTGGATTAAAGATTTACTGAACATGGCCCCGCCCATCAGAACAAGACCCAGTTTCCCCATCAGTCAGACTCCCATCAGGAAGCTTCCATAAGCCTCTTATCCTTATCCATCAGAGGACAGAAAGAATGCAAACTACAACCACAGAACACTAACCGAACTGATCACATGGACCACAGCCTTTTCTAGCTCAATGAAACTATGAGCCATGCAATATAGGGCCACCCAAAATGGACAGGTGATGGCAGAGGGTTCTGACAAAATGTAGTTCACTGGAGAAGGGAATGGCAATCCACTTCAGTATTCTTGCAATGAGAACCCTATGAACAGTATGAAAAGCAAAAAGGTATGACACTGAAAGATGAACTCTCTAGGTCGGTAGGTGCCCAATATGCTACTGGAGAAGAGTGGAGAAATAACTCCAGAAAGAATGAAGAGACAGAGCCAAAGCAAAAACAGCACTCCAGTGTGGATGTGACAGGTGGTGGAAATAAAGTCCAATACTGTAAAGAACAATATTGCATAGGAACCTGGAATGTTAGCTCCATGAATCAAGGCAAATTAGAAGTGGTCAAACAGGAGATGGCAAGAGTGAACATTGACATTTTAGGAATCAGTGAACTAAAATGGACTGGAATAGGTGAATTTAACTCAAATGACCATTATATCTACTACTTGGGCAAGAATCCCTTAGAAGAAGTGGACTAGCCATCAGTCAACAAAAGAGTCCAAAATGTCGTACTTGGATGAAATCTCAAAAACAACAGAATGATCTCTGTTCGTTTCCAAGGCAAACCATTCAATATTACAGTAATCCAAGTCTATGCCCCGGCCAGTAATGCTGAAGAAGCTGAAGTTGAATGGTTTGAAAGACCTACATGACCTTCTAGAACTAACACCCAAAAAAGATGTCCTCATCCTTATAGGAGACTGGGATGCAAAAGTAGGAAGTCAAGAGCTGACTGGAGTAACAGGCAAATTTGGCCTTGGAGTACAAAATGAAGCAAGTCAAAGGTGAACAAAGTTTTGCCAAGAGAACGCATTGGTCATAGCAAACATCCTCTTCCAGCAACACAAGAGAAGACTCTACACATGGACATCACCAGATGGTCAACACTGAAATCAGATTGATTATATTCTTTGCAGCCAAAGATGAAGAAGCTTTATACAGACAGCAAAAACAAGACCAGGAGCTGACTGTGGCTTAGATCATGAACTCCTTATTGCAAAATTCAGACTTAAATTGAAAAAGTAGGGAAAACCACTAGATCATTCAGGTATCAGTTCAGTCACTCGGTTGTGTCCGACTCTTTGTGACCCCATGAACCGCAGCACACCAGGCCTCCCTGTCCATCACCAACTCCTGGAGTTTACCCAAACCCATGTCCATAGAGTTGGTAATGCCATCCAACCATCTCATCCTCTGTCGTCCCCTTTTCCTCCTGCCTTCAATCTTTCCCAGCATCAGGGTCTTTTCCAGTAAGTCAGCTCTTCACATCAGGTGGCCAAAGAATTGGAGTTTCAGCTTCAACATCAGTCCTTCCAATGAATATCCAGGACTAATCTCCTTTAGGATGGACTGGTTGGATCTCCTTGCAGTCCATGGGACTCTCAAGAGTCTTCTCCAACACCACAGTTCAAAAGCATCAATAAATCAAATCCCTTATGATTATACAGTGGCAGTGACAGACAGATTCAAGGGATCAAGACCGTCCCCAAGAAAAGGCAAAATGGTTGTCTCAGGAGGCCTTACAAATAGCTGAGAAAAGAAGAGATGATAAAGGCAAAGGAGAAAAGGAAAGATATGCCCATTTGAATGCAGAGTTCCAAAGAATAGCAAGAAGAAATAAGAAAGCCTTCCTCAGTGATCAATGCAGAGAAATAGAGGAAAACAATAGAATGGGAAAGACTAGAGATCTCTTCAAGAAAATTACAGATACCAAGGGAACACTTCTTGCAAAGATGACCACAATAAAGGACAGAAGTGGTATGGACCTAACAGAAGCAGAAGACAATAAGAAGAGGTGGCAAGAATACACAGAAGAACTATACAAAAAAGATCTTCTTGACCCAGATAACCACGATGGTATGATCACTAACCTAGAGCCAGACATTCTAGAATGTGAAGTCAAGTGGGCCTTAGGACACATCACTAAGAACAAAGCTAAAGGAGGCGATAGAATTCCAGTTGAGCTATTTCAAATCCTAAAAGATGATACTGTGAAAGTGCACTCAATATGCCAGCACATCTGGAAAACTCAGCAGTGGCAACAGGACTGGAAAAGATCAGTTTTCATTCCAATTCCAAAGAAAGGCAATGCCAAAGAATGTACAAACTACCACACAATTGCACTCATCTCACACACTAGCAAAGAAATGCTGAAAATTCTCCAAGCCAGGCTTCAACAGTACGTGAACCAAGAAATTCCAGATATTCAAGCTGGATTTAGAAAAAGCAAGGGTACCAGACATCAAATGGCGAACATCCATTGGATCATCAAAAAAGCAAGAAAGTTCCATAAAAACATCTTCTTTTGCTTTATTGACTACACCAAAGCTTTTGACTGTGTGGATCACAACAAACTGGAAAATTCTTAAAGAGATGGGAATACCAGACCACCTGACCTGCCTCCTGAGAAATCTGTAGGCAAGTCAAGAAACAGCAGTTAGAACTGGACATGGAACAACAGACTCATTCCAAATCGGGAAAGGAATACATCAAAGCTGTATACTGTCACCCTGCTTATTTAACTTATATGCAGAGTACATCATGTGAAATGCCAAGCTGGATGAAGCACAAGCTGGAATAAAGATTGCTGGGAGAAATATCAATAACCTCAGATATGCCATTGACACCACCCTTATGGCAGAAAGCGAAGAACTAAAGAGTCTCTTGATGAAAGTGAAAGAGGAGAGTGAAAACGTTGGCTTAAAACTCAACATTCGGAAAACTAAGATCATGGCATCCAGTTCCATCACTTCATGGCAAATAGATGGGGAAACAGTGGAAAGAGTGGCTGACTTTATTTTTGGGGGCTCCAAAATCACTGCAGATGGTTACTGCAGCCATGAAATTAAAAGATGCTTGCTCCTTGGAAGAGAAGCTATGACCAACCTAGACAGCATATTAAAAAGCAGAGACATTACTTTATTAACAAAGGTCCATCTAGTCAAAGCTATGGTTTTTCCCGTAGTCATGTATGGATGTGAGAGTTGGACTATAAAGAAAGCTGAGCGCCGAAGAATTGATGCTTTTGAACTGTGGTGTTGGAGAAGACTCTTGGGAGTGTCTTGGACTGCATGGAGATCCAACCAGCCATTCCTAAAAGAAATCAGTCCTGAATATTCATTGGAAGGACTGATGCTGAAGCTGAAACTCCAATACTTTGGGCACCTAATGCAAAGAATTGACTCATTGGGAAAGACCCTGATGCTGGGAAAGACTGAAGGCAGGAGGAGAAGGGGACAACAGAGAATGAGATGGTTGGATGGCATCACCGAGGTGATGGACATGAGTTTGAGAAAGCTCCGGAAGTTGGTGATGAACAGGAAGGCTGGCATGCTGCAGTCCATGGGGTCACAAATAGTCGGACACAGCTGAGCTACTGAACTGTACTGAACATCTAAGATTTACTTTCTTAGCAACTTTCAAATGCACAATAGGTACTGTAGCCCACCAGCCTCCTCTGTCTGTGAGATTTTCCAGGAAAGAATACTGGAGTGAGTAGCCATTCCCTTCTCCAGGGATTATGAACTATAGACACTATGCTATACGTTACACCCAAAATTTATTTATTATAACTGGAATTTTGACTACCTTACCCCATTTCCCCTGTGCTCTGTTCCCCACCTATGGTAACCACCAGTGTGTTCTGTATTTCTGAGTTTGATTTTTATTTTATTATAATTTTATTTAGTTATTTATTTTTGGCTGTGCTGGGTCTGCATTGATGAACAGGCTTTTTTTTTTATCCATTTATTTTTATTAGTTGGAGGCTAATTACTTTACAACATTGTAGTGGGTTTTGTCATACATTGACATCAATCAGCCATGGATTTACATGTATTCCCCATCCCGATCCCCCCTCCCACCTCCCTCTCTACCCAATCCATCTGAGTCTTCCCAATGAACAGGCTTTTCCCTAGTTTGCAGTGAGCAGGGGCTACTCTCTAGTTGCGATGTGTGGGCTCAGTAATTATGGCTCCCAGGTTCTAGAGCATAGACTCAATAGTTGTAGCACAAAGGCGTAGCTGCATGTGGGATTTTCCTGGACCAGGGATCAAACCTGTGTCTCCTGCATTGGCAGGCAGATTCTTTACCACTGAGCCACCAGGAAAGCCCTGATTTTTATTTTAGATTCCACACATAAGTGAGATCATATGGTACTGATCTTTCTCTGTCTGACTTATTTCGGTTAGCATAATGCCCTCAAGGTCCATCCATGTTATTGCAAATAGCAGCATTTACTTCTTTTTGTGGCTGAGTAATCTTGTGTGTGTGTGTGTGTGTGTGTGTATAATACCACATTTCCTTTATCCATTCATGCATCAGTAGACACTTCGGTTGTTTCCATGTCTTGGTTATTGTACATAATCCTGCAGTGAGCTTGGAGGTGCAAATATCTCTTCAAGATAGTGATTTTTGTTTCCTTCAGATGTGTACTCAGAAGTGGAATTGCTAGATAATATATTAGTTCTATTTTAATATTTTGAGAAAACTCCATCCTATTTTCCATGTTGGCTATACCAGTTTACATCCCCACCAACAGTGCACAAAGATTGCCTTTTTTCCACATCCTCACAACACTTGTTATCTCTTATCCTTTTGATTATAGTCATTCTAATGGGTGTGAAGAGATATTTCATTTGTTTGTTTATTGTGATTTTGATTTGCATTTCTCTGATAATTAGTGATACTGAGTGCCTTTTCACGTACCTGTTGGCCATCTGAATGTTTTCCTTTGGAAAAATGTCTATTCAGACCCTCCAAGCATTTTTTTTATCAGATTATTTGGAGTTTTTTGCTAATTGAGTTGTATGAGTTCTTATATTTTGGATATTTAGGAGAGTTTCTTATTCTTCAGCAAAGATTTGTTGTGGCTAAGGTACTGGACTAGATATGGGGAAATATCATGGATGCAGACACAGTCTCTGCCCTCTGGCAGCTTAGAGTTCAGACAGTGTGCATTTAAAACAGGACACTGGGCGTTTCCATTTAGAGAGATGAGGCCTGGATCAGGGGTAGGAATGGTGGTTACAGGCACACAGGAGGGGCTTCTAACAATGGCTTCAAGACCCAAGAGGAGTTCTAGTTGGAAAATGCTTGTCCCCAAATGAACCGAGTGATTAAGGCAGAGAAGCAAAAGCTGAAGATAAAAGGTGGTGTGGTTGCCAAGTGTTTCTGCTTGGGGGTAAATTTTTGTTTTTTAGGTATGGTCATCATAGCTCCTGCCTGTCTTCATAAAGCATAGGACATTTTCCCGGATTAAAACTTTCTCAGTACCTAGGGTCTCAAGCAGCCAGGATCAGAGAAACTGTGTTTAAATCCTGACACTGCTACATGATGGCCATTTTGACTTCAGCTGAATGACTTAACTGTTTATTACCATGGAGATGATTGGAATTCTCACATTTGTCATTCTTCCTTATTTCCTACTACCTGGAGAGGAGCTTGTGTGTGTGTGTACTCACATGTGAGTACACATGTTTTTTATAGAAAGCTGTGATCTGTCAGCTTCAGAGTTGCAGCATGAAGTGAATTCATGCTAGCTGGAGACCATAGGAGTGTCTGGGTCACCCAGGCCCACCTCCTGTTGTTTTCTTGCTTACATGTGTTCTAGAGATTGTACTCTGAGCAATAATTCTCAGTGGAGTCATGGATCTGATCAGTGCAACTGTTGAATCAGTGGTCCCCAGACATTTCTGGAACTCACCAGGTGATGGCCTCAGGTGTCTCTCAGAACTAAGCAGAACCCTCTGTGCTTTAAGTTCTGTGACCTGAAGCATGTCACCAGCAGGACTTGATAGGAGGGAACATTTGGAAAGTGGCTGCCTGAGAAGGGAGTAGCAGCAAAGATACATACCCTAAACTCCTTTTTGTCTTTATGAAAAAGAAAGATCTGCCTTTCATAAAGAAGCCCAAGGTCACAGGCATGAGTACCTCTTAAGAGCAGTCACCCAGCTCACCCTAAAGTCAGTGATGCACAGTTATTTCTGAGCATGGACAGAAACCATGCTCTTAGGAATGACAAGCTTTTTAATCTTTAAAACAAAAGGATTTTGTTTTTAAAAGAAGTCCAGAGGAGGGAGCACTAGAATACCAGGCCCACAGTGATGTGAAGAGAGCCCTGTGGGCTGGTGCATCATAGTATGTGGCCCAGAGTGAAGATTCCACTTCATTGAGCCTCAGCCTTCTCATCTGTCAGTGAAGGAGTTAGATACCAGGGAGCCCTAGCGCCCCTTCCAATTAAAAGACAATAGTCTTGAAATGAGAAGAGCCTGTTTCCTGGCAAGATGGTATGTTACTGCCCATGTAGAAAACAGACTTCATGATGGTCAAACTTGGTGTGCATGGATTCTCTTTTTTTGTTGTTGTTGAAACATCAGATGCAGAAGCTAAATTGCAAAATAAAGTTAACTAACTTGTTAAAAACCTAAATGTTAATGCAGAGCCCTGAAATGGAGCTAGAAGAAAACAAGCAAGAGGAAAGAAAGGTCAAAGAATCAGTAATAGAAAATCAACTCCCAAAAGATTTTGAACCATTGCTTTTGAATATGCAGAGTGGAATGGTGAGTGAACATGGTTGAGTGTGTGGACTCTGGGGCCAGGCTGCCAGGTTCAAATCACAGCTCACTGTCTCAGGCTGTGTGGAAGGAGGCAGCTTCCTGTGCCTCTCTGTGCTGCTTTTCATCAGCTGCAAAGGGGAGCTAATGATAGTACCTGCCTCATCAGGTTATTATGAAGATTAAATGTGTCAGGAACAGGCTCAGCCCTTCAAATGGCACGTGGCATGCAGGAAGCATTCAGCACAGATTAGTCATTTCTCTCTTCACCAATTCCCTCCTTGCATTTACCAGATGCAAATATCATGCCCAATATGGGCTGTTGGCAGCCAACCAAATAAACGGAAGGAGGAAGGCCTTTCCTTCCCTTGGGTCCTGGGATCACTGGGCACTGGAATTGCAGGGAGGAGGAGGCCTTCCTGCCACATCTGAGCACCCATCAATCTTTGGTTCCCACCCCCTACACTTGTCCTTATTCTGGCATCCTTTAAAAATCGGTTCTACATTTAAAACACATCAAGTAGGATTTTAGTTATAGTCTCGCCTACATATTTGGAATTAGAGCCTGCAAAGTCTATTATGCAAATCTATGCAAATTACATTCAAAGAGGCAGTAGCCCCAGATTGTGGGGAGGGGAGTAAGCAGGCCAGCACAAAGGGCCTGGAGTGGAAATTTGCATCTGTTAGGGGAGCCCTGGGTTGAAGGCCTTGAGCAGTAATTGTGATAGTGTAAGCCTTTGCATTCACTGCTTAACCTTTTGGGCCAAAGAGGAGAGGCGATTTCCATAGTGAGGATGACAGTGGATGTTGAAGGAGGCATTTGGGCATTGTGGTGGTGTAGCAGTTTTTTTTTTTTTTTTTTTAGTTGGAGGCTAGTTACTTTACAATATTGTAGTGGTTTTTATCATACATTGACATGAATCAGCCATGGATTTACATGTATTCCCCATCCCGATCCCCCCTCCCACCTCCCTCTCCACCCGATTCCTCTGGGTCTTCCCAGTGCACCAGCAGTTTTATGATACAAATGAAAAGTTACTTTGAAATGATGGCTGTAATCCACGCAATGTCGCAGCCAGCTGTGTTCTTGGACAAGTCACTTCACTCCTTCCGTTGCCCCTTCTGTGAAATGAGGGGACTGGACAAAGTTGCTTCCAGAGCCCTTCTCACTGTGACAGCGAAATGTCATCCTCTAGGTGAAATCCCTGTGCACCCATGATGGCAGTATCCATTCATTTTATCAAAGCTTTCCAGTCTGAAGAAAAAAGGGCCCTAACAGTCCTCCTAGAGAGAAAATACCTTCAGGGGATGCTGGCAACTAGAAAGAGCTGCAGCAAGGATGCACATGTTTACTTCCACTGAAAGTCTTGCAGGAAGAAGAACTCCAGTCAGTTATATACTTCCCACCTTGGAGGATTTTAGCCTCAGGGATGTTCTTGGTGGGAAAGTCAAGGGAATTTCTTTCCCTGAGTATTTTGAAGACCAGGGTGCATTAAGCCCTCTGCCTCTAGAGGCTGCAAAATTTCACCCTGGAGGCTGAGCTACCCATCTCCTACCTCTGGCCTGTCCCTGGGGTCCCTGGGGGCCTCTCTGAAAACTCTGGGCTGCCCGTGATGCTGCTGCTGGAAGGCAACAGTGTCCTTGTCCTTGGTCATGGGCCTCAGGTTGTATGGAGCACATCTGTGCTCCACCCTAGAGATCCTCTGGGCCCTTAATTTTAACCCCAGCTGTTGTGCCAGCCACCAGCCGGGTACAGGTGTGAGCAGCCAGCCCCTGTCCAGAGCCTCTCTGACTCAATCAGGTGGGCCTCATGGAGGAGCAAGGAGGTGGGTGAGCAGCACTGGTGGTGGGAAGGGGAGCTGCCGGTAAGAGGTGCTCAGCTCCTCAGAGACGCCCAGCAGATTTGAGTTGCACCCTGATCAGTTCATAACCTACCCTAGGATTGACTTTCCCTGTTTCACTCATCTCAGGCCCCCATGGCTGTCCCCTAGGGCCACTTTCCAAAATAAACTCCCTGCACACAAGTCCCAGTCTCCACTTCTCATTTTTCAGGAATCTCTAAGGTAAGACATGGGTATCAGTCTGTTGGGTCTGCCACACAAGGTACCACATGCTGGGGGGTTAAACCACAGAAAGTTATCACCTCACAGTTTTGGAGGCTGGAACCCCAAGATCTAGGTGCCAGCGGGGTTGGAGTACTCTGACTCCTTCCTTCTTGGCTTGCAGGCAGCTGGCCTCTCACTGTCTGTCTGTGTGCGGGCATTCTTTGCATCTGTGTCCCGGGCTCCTTTTCTTATAAGGACACCATTCAAATTGGGTTAGGACCTACCCCATCAGTTTCATTTTGCCTTAATCAGCTCTTCAAAGGCCCTAACACACAGTTCCATCCTGAGGTGCTAGGGCTAGGGTGTCAACATATGGCTTTGAGGGGAATGTGTTCAACACATATTGAACCAGGGTGCTGGTGACTCAACAGAGGCTTATTAGGGAATGTCCCTTAAAACCTCAGCAGTCACGACCACCAGCTCTAGAATAGATTGTCCCTGTGGGGCTACACTGCCAGAGAGGGGCTACAGTAACCCTGAGCACATAGTTCCTTCTGTAGCTGCAACTTCCTGTCCTCTTCTCCTGCCTCGTATGTGCTGGGTGACCAGGAACTCTATGCATTTTGGATATGCCTGGGTGTCACATACTTCTCTACTGAGGGGCTTTGAACACATTACTTAATCTCCCTCAGCCTCAATTTCCTGCCCCATCAGGTGGTTAAATCAAGGGTTAAATCAAGCATGAAAGACAGGGCCAGAGTGATGCTCAGTAGCCAGATTTTAGAATTGACCCAGATAAGGAGAAAACACTGTTGGTGTATGGGCTAAACTATGAATTAAAGTGTTGAGAAACTCTGTTGTTTAGGGAGAATTGTTGGTCCTGGAGATGTGAGTGCTATAGTCTCTACTCCATCTGCCGTCCCTCAGCCTCCCCCACCCACTAAGTCAGACACGCAGGATGTGGGAGCACTGACCCACTCCATCCCCTCCCCTAAGTGGAGGAGGCCTCAGTGGTGACCCTGAACCTTGCTTTAAAGCCATGTCAGGAGGTCTCCTCCCCGTCTCTGTTTCCAGAAACTCGCCAGAGCCCCTGTCTTCCCCTGTCTGCTCTGCTGACCACTCCAGGTTCCCCAGAATCACCAGCAGGGCCCCTGCTTTGACCGTTCATCCTGCTGGAATCTGTGGGGGAGGGAGGCCCCGAGAGGGTGACCGGTCAGAGGCCCATCTCTACCTGGGCTAGTCTGGGCGGCTGGCAGTGCTGGAGGGAGGGCAAGAGAGTGACTGAGCAGGGGGCTCCTGTGAATGGGGGAGGTCTCAGGTCACAATCGGACTTTAGAGGTCTGTCAAGCCCCCCTTGGTGGTAGGAAGCAGCTCTTCCTAGCCTGTGGGTTGTACAGAGTGGCCAGTCTTCACGTTTATAATCTGAATAGATCCTACATATCACATTGATCTGAGGTATGATTTTTAAAGATGGGCACATGCTGTTGTGATTAATAAAATCCACACATCTTTAGAAGAGTTTTTAAATGTATAGGCTTTTGTCCTTGTGCATTTTTCTCAGTGAACAAAAGCACACATACTAACCATCATGCAAAGTCCATAGTTTTCTGTCAATGCTCAGAAAGGCTCCTCCTACTCCGGAAGGCCAGGCACCACCAGTGGTTTTCCAGAGTTCAGCCTCATGAGCACATAGGACAAGCAGTTAACATAACAACCATACAACCAGCTGGTGTTTATGGACCGCACCTTCTCCTGCAGGCTGTGTGCTAAGTGTTTTATAGGCACCGGATCTGGTCACCCTCTGAATCCCGTCCCCTTCTGCCTGTTGGTCACCAATGACACCGAGATGTCTCTGCCTTGTTTTAGGATTGTTTGTGGATTTATATGACCTCACCCAGGCCCTGTTCATTTTTGTGTCTCCAGCGTCAAGGAGGGGGTAGAGCCCTTTGGTGGGTGGGCCTGAACAAGCAGAGATCTGTCGTTTGTACCTGTGTCTAGTTCATAAATGGAGGAGTCTGAAAGGGCGTGGGTGCTGGTCAGCTCTGCCCACCCAAGCCCTGCTCAATGACTCAGGGCAGCTCACACAGAGTTGCTGGCTTCCTTGTGGTCACACTTTGGACCGCTCCCTGGTTCAGAAGGCCAGCAGCCACTCAGGGGCCACAAGGCTTCCTCCACGCCCCTCCTCCAGCCTGTCTGAGCATCTGCCCTTGGGCAGAGGGTGGAGGCATTTCAGAGGCACTTGGGAATGGACGGGCCTAGCTGGTTTAGCTGTCTCTGGTTCCCCTGTGGTTGGCTTCTCTCTGGGAGGGGTGCTGGATGGAACCAACCTGATAGATAACCCCGGTCCCCATGGTCCTGTGTGCGGTGAGCGGGGACCTCAGGGATCCTCCCAGTGTTTCCCTTGAATTCCCGGGTGTTTCAGGTTCATGGGTAAGGAAGGCACAGGGCTGAGCTGCTCCCGGGCATTTCACCTCTGCTCTCTGTCTCCCTCTCAAGGCTTCCTCCTGACCGTGGCGCTGACTGAAGCACTGGTATTTGCTGCCCAGGAACCATCTCCCAGGGAATCTCTTCAAGTCTCCCCCTCAGGCACCACCCCAGGCACCATGGTGACAGCATCCCTCAGTTCTACCAGACACTCCTCCGTGGTGGCCACCCCTGCCTCTGTGGTGACACCAGCCCCTCATCCTGATGGACCCTCCTCACAGGCCACAGCTCCCATGGCAACGACAGCACCCCATCTAGATGGACACCCTCCTACAAACACCATCTCCACCATCGTGGCGACAGCATCCACCCCCCATTCTGAAGGCCCCCTGTCCACAGGGCCACTTCCTGCTGCCACGGCAACCACATCCCCCCATCCAGAGGGCCGCTCCCCGGGCGAGACTGTGCCCACCATCCTGCTGACAAAGCCAGGGGAAGCCACCAGCCATCCCCCCACAGCCCCTTCCAGGGCTACCACCCGCAGGCCCCCCAGGCCCCCAGGCTCTTCCCGAAAGGGAGCCGGCAGTCCACCACGCCCTGGCCCCGCGGCACCCAGTGGTCATGCTGGGAGGAAGGAAAGCCAGCGGGGAAGAAACCAGAGCTCCACACATCTGGGGCAGAAGCGTCCCCTGGGGAAAATCTTTCAGATTTACAAAGGCAACTTCACAGGGTCTGTGGAGCCTGACCCCTCCACCTCCACCCCGAGGAACCCACTCTGGGGTTACCCCTCCTCGCCACAGCCCCAGACAGTGGCCGCAACCTTGGCGCCCAGCAGGACCTCGTGGGTACCATCCACCACCCCCCTAGTGCCTGTGGAGGACAAGCCCAGCCTTAGCAGGGCAGACCAGGGGGGTGGTTCCACCTTCACCAGCCAAGGAGGGGAGCCAGATGCCACAGCAGCCTCAGGCACCCCTGCCAGCCAACAGCGTGCCCCAGTGCCTTCCCAGCGCCCCCACGGTGACCTGCAGGACGGCGCCAGCCACAGTGACTCCTGGCTTACTGTCACTCCCGGCACCAGCAGACCGCCAGCTACCAACTCTGGGGTCTTCGCAGCCACCACGGGGCCCATCCAGGCTGCCTTTGACGCCAGTGTCTCAGTCCCTTCCGAGGGGCTTCCTCAGGGAACATCCTCAGCCCCGCAGGCCCCAGCCCACCCAACAGGGGCTTCAGAAAGCATTGTTTCCCAAGCCGAGGAGAAAGCTGTGGCCACCCCCACACCCACCATGATGGGCAGGGTACCCAGTCCCCTCTCCACAGTGGTGTCCACAGCCACAGGAAACTTCCTCAACCGTCTGGTCCCCGCCGGGACCTGGAAGCCTGGAACAGCAGGGAATATTTCCCACGTGGCCGAAGGGAACAAACCCCAGCACAGAGCCACCATCTGCCTGAGCAAGATGGACATCGCCTGGGTGATCCTCGCCATCAGCGTACCCATCTCCTCCTGCTGTAAGTGCCTTACACGTTCCCTTCTCCCCTCACCCGCCACCACGGCAGCGTGCCCATCCCCACAATTCCTTTGCCCCACACTTGGGCAGTCCCCATCAAGTGGGCTGCAGAGTTCCCAGAACCCCAGGAGAGAAGGCAGCAGAACAAGAATCCCAGGTTATCCCACTCCTGGTCCCTAGCTCATCAGGCCATGGCTCAGATGCCCACTGATCATAAAGGCACAACTCCTCAGAGCTGGGAGTCAAGTCCAACTCTGCATTTTGCAGAAAGAAACACCAGGCTGGGGAGGGGACATGGTTTCCCCAGGACCCCAGAGCTCATGAGAGGCAGAGTTAGAACGTGAGCTCAGAGCACCCGTCTTCCAGCCCAGGGCTCATGTCATGACACTCCCCTGCCTGCGCTCTTCTTTAGCCACGTGACACCAATACCCCGCAAGGGGAGAGCTGGTGCTTCCAAACCGACAGCCTCCAAGTAGCAGAGCCCTTGGAGCCTTCCTCCCCACCTCTCTTCCATCGCCCTTACTGCTGCTCTTTTCTTCTCCTCCTGTCTTCCCCCAAGAAAGAAGAAAAGATGAAGTTTTGATTTTGCAGGAAGTTCTATTAGCCCTGACAAAAACAGTTCTTATAACTGAGGTTTACAAGTTACATGTGAATTTAGCTATTTTGTGGCTCCTTCCCATTTTGTGGCTCCTTCCCATTTTGTTTGTCCATGAGTGGTGTGAAGTGGTGCTTTGTGGATCTTGTCATTGCCTTTGCCCCCACTGGATACATGGGGAAGGGCTCCCCTAGACCACAACAATAGCGGGCCGCCAGCGCCCCCTTGCTGCCACCACCACCCCCACCATCACTCCTGTATTGAAAACTCCAGGGGCTTCTTCCTTCCTTTTGCAGTGCCGCGAAAGTGTTAAGTTGCTGTCATGTCTGACTCTTTGCAACCCCCTGGGCTGTAGCTCACCAGGCTCCTCTGTCCAAGGAATTCTCCAGGCAAGAGTACTGGAGTGGGTAGCCATTTCCTTTCTCCAGGGATCTTCCCAACCCAGGACTGAACCCAGGTCTCCTGCATTGCAGGCAGATTCTTTACTGTCTGAGCCACTGGGGAAGCCCTCTTCCTCCCTGACGTCTCCACAAAGAAACTGGTGCAATCACTCGGGACCCAGGGCTGCCTTCATGTCTCCCCCATGCACCTGATCTCAATTCTTAGAGTTCTTCTGATGGCCTCACAGGAATCCTTACTGTGCCTGCCCTCCCTCTAGCCCCACCACACACACAGACATCATCCAGGTGCCCCCTCAGTCCTTTCAGGGGTGAGAAACCCCTGTGCTCCCCACTTATCAGCCCCTTTCTCCTGTGACTGTTTCCAGCTCTCCTGGGGGCCTTGTAATTTCGCTGTTGTAAGTTACACTCTGGTTCTAACCTCTGTCCTCTGAAACCACACAAAACAAGTCCATCCACTAACCCTGAGGTACATGAAACCGCTCTCAAGGGCAGGCCTTTCTTTTCCAAGCTGTCGTCCCTGTCCCTTTGAGTCTCTTCACAGGGCCACCTGGCCCTGGTCCTGCCCCTAGCTACCCCCGCAGTGGCCTCAGTTCATGCCTGCTCCCAGAGGAAGCACGGCATTGCCCGTGCCCGGCTGAGGCAGAGGAGCGCGCGTGGCAGTTCCTCTGTTCAGACACTTCAGTCACATTCAGGCAACCTGCTCTGGCATCAGGTCCTCAGGTCACACCATGGGCTCAGCCTGATCTCAAGGGGAACGAAGCCCCAGAAACTTTCCCAGAAGAGGCTATGCAGCCAGGTCTCCCAGCCTGTCTTCATGTTATGGGTCAATCGAACATCAGCACAGGAGCTGTGTGCCTTTAACATCAACCTGATGTCTGCTTGGCATTGTATTCTGACAAAATCCTTTTTAATCTGGAGTCTGGATTCCTTCCAGGAGCTGCCTCTCCCAGCTCCCTGTCTCCTTCTAGTTGATAAGCAAAGCAAACTTTCCATGTTGGGGAGAATCCAGTCTGCTCAAGGACCCAGTACGGGAAAAGTGAAAATGTATACAGGTTGCATATTTTATTCTTTCCTTAAACAGAGTTATTGTCAGTCATGGGTACACACAGGTATTCTTAAAACTGTGATTGCCCACTTCTAAAACAGAAGAATGATAATGAGAAAATGTAGCACTATTAGCCAATAAATTATTAATAATGGTCATATTTGAGAAGTAATCTCATTAGAGACAGCTTTCTAATTTTCCATTCTTTCCATGTGTCTAGAGGCTCTAGTTTACAAAGGGAATTCCTACTATTTTTAATCATTCATCCTTAAAACAGACTAGCTAGAGCAATAAAATAAAAAGACAAAGCAGATGCACCATACCCGTAGGGAGTATGTCACCAAGTGAAGTGACTTGCCCAGGGTCCCAATCACACGTGAGTCAGCCCAGACCTGGTGGCAGGATCCATTTGACTCAACAGCATCTCCCAAGTGCTCACTGTGTGCCAAGCACTGTTTCAAGCACGAGGGACCCAGAAGTGTGTGACACAGCTTCCCCCACCCCTTTCCCGACCTGCACCCCCACAGGCCACACCCACCTGGGTTTGCAGGTCTAAAAAGATGTCTCCAGCCCTTCTGCTATATGTGAATTTGAAATTAGATCAAATTTTGCTGCAAAGCAGAAAACCCATGGGCTGCCTAAACCATGCATAATAACATCAGCCAAGACAGAAGCGAGGACAAGCCTGGAGCTGCACCGTGAGAATGCTTCTGGCACTGGCAGGCGCCTTCAGCCGCTGGGCGAGAGCATATTACTTCAGAAAGGAAGATTACCCCTGGGACCCACAGCCCCCACTTCCTTTGGTGTCTGTCTTGCATTTCCACCATCCTCAGGCCAAGCCCTCACTCAGCAGGGTTCCAGCCTGGCTGCCTCCACATACACACAGCTCCCTGTCCTGTGGGACCATCGCTGACCCTGTGAAGGTCCTGATGAGAAGGGCATGGAGAAAGAAGATGCTTGTCCAGCCTTAAAACGCTGTGCTGTTTGAAAGCTCATAGCCTGGCCAGGTCTAGGGGCCCCACAGTCAGACCTTCTCAGCAGCTACATTTATCCTAAAGCACACTCTCCAGCCCTCAAAGACGTTTCCTCTTTGGCTGGTTTGCCAGATATTTCAGGCAATCTGCATTGGTAGCAAAGTACATGCATAGATTTTCTCATCTGGTTTTTCTGAGTAGTCCGGGCCCTGGTCCTGCTTTTCTGGGGCTGCTGGGCAGGCCGGCAAGTCCCCAGTTTCTGGTGGAAGCAGAGGGTGACTGTAGCAAGTCTCAGGTCTGCTCGAGAGGGGCTGTCATCACTTGCACCTGCCCTTCAGATCATGAACCCTTTCTAGCAGCTGGAAGGATGTATGTTGTGCCAGGTCTGAGAAATGCTTTGTCTCCTGAGCCACACTGGAAACAGCCACACTCAGTTTCCAATGTGCTGAGAACTGAAACTGATTGGATCCAGGCCACATTTGGTCGGGGTCTGGGAGCTGGGTGGCTCCTGAGATGGTCTCTGCTGCCACCATCAGGACACACAGCCCACCGCCTCCTGCTGGAAGCCTCTGGGTCTGGTGCTGAAGTGGTCCCTACCCTTGGCTGCCAGAGCTCTGGGTTTCCATCAGGAGGTCGGCTGTGTGGCTCTGTCAGTCTCTCTGGCCTGGCCTGCACATACCACATTCGTTGTCAAGAATGTCTTCATCCAGCCTCCCTGGAAGAGATGGGAGTTACATGGGGTGAAAGCAGGAAACGAGGCCAGTTACAGATATTTTTCATCACCAATCCAAGGGGAGCCATGCAAAGCAGAGCAACCTCTCACTGACCCAGGATTTGTAAGCATTCACATGCACATTACCCAGGACAGGCTGGCCTCCTTCCAGACGTACACAAATGTCACTGGGGCAGCAGAGAGAACACATCCTTGTGCCAGGTGTTCTGTGAATGTTACTCAAATCCGAATGTGTCTGTGTACCTTTGCTCACAGACCCCAGTGACTTTGTAGTTATTACATTTAAAAAAAGAAAGAAAGAAACCTGGATCAGAAATACTCTTTGCAGTCAAAAAGAATAGATTAGGACGGAAAGTAAGCGTGACCAGGTTTGTCTTCTCTTATGAACCAATTGAAGGAGGTGGGGCAGCCTTTGAACAAGGCGGGCTTACCCGGGAGTGTTCCCGAGGCTGGACTAGAGTGTCCTGGCCACACTCACAGCTCTTCCCTGTGCTTCCCAACCAGCGCCCCCTGCAGGAACCTTCTGGAGCTTCTTCAGGCACATCTCCATCCACCAGGGCAGAAAGTCAATGAGCCCCCAAATCTGCTTTCCCCAGGCCTGTGACCCGGTCCAGCCTGGCCTCCTTCTACACCCTGAGGCCTCCCTTGACCACCCCCAACCTCCAGAGTGAGGAAATGATTGTCCACAGATGGGCTGGCACCACTCAGAATAGCTTGAGAGGGAGCCTGCTGTAACAGGAAGCCTTGACTTGGGAACCAGACACACCTGGAAGTAAACCCAGCTCTCCCACTAGTCGCCCCTGGGACTTGGACAGGTTAACCCTTGGGCCACCGTTTTCTTACCTGCAAAAATAGAACTGATGTCCACTGTGTTAGTTCAAGGCCTTCAGGAGGCAGATACCAAAACAGAATTAGGCCTGCAAGAGATTTATTGGGGAAACACCTGTGAAGTATTGATATAAAGGAAGAAGGAGGTGAAGGGCTGGGAAGGAAAGGGCTGGGATGGCCGTCCTGAGGAAGCTTCCTCGAGGTGAGGGGAGCCCTCAGACCATTAGAAGAGTTTCCTGTCCTGCGAACAGACCTGCTCCGTCAGTAATGGCTGGGAGCAGCCTCAGCACACCCACTGTGGTGGGTCAAGGGGGCAGGGGCAGGAGCGGTCCCTTGGCTGTCCCCACGCAGCAGAGAGCTTCTCAGGCACTCTCGGGGCTGCAGCTGCTGCTCCAAAGCCTTGTCACGCACAGCAGATGCATCTGAGGCTCCATCACAGCATCTACCATGGGGAGGTGCCCAGTGAGGACACGGTCAGAGGGTGACGATACTCATCTCACGGTCAGGACTTGCCACACATTCTCCAACTGCCCATGGAGAGCACCCTCAGCAGGTGTTTTCAAAGCACCCTCCCTCAGGGTCCTGCAGGCTTCCGTTTCCATTTCCCATCATACAGCAGGTCCCAGCCCTGAAATGAGGCCCCTTCCAGAAACATCAGCACAGTACCCAGGCTCCATCTTCACATCAGCGACCCTCCTCCTTCCTGTCGTCCCTCTGACAAGCTGCGGCTGATTCCCTGCTGATGTGCTGGAGAAGCTGGGAGGGCTTGCTTCACTCTCATTCCAGTTTCAAAACTAGAGGAAATAGGGATCCCACTGACCTCCTCAAGGGTCTTGGCAGCATTTTCCTTTGGAGAAACAGAGCAGTTGAAGCTCTTGGTGACATGGGAGAGGGCGCGGCTCACATCTGAGTCTGCAGAGTTGTGTGGTTTAGAAGTTTAGGCAACTTCAGTTGCCTCTGCTGTGAATGGCAGGAGTGCCAGCACCTTCCTCAGGCAGCCGTTTTGTGAGTTAAATCAGACTGGAGAGCACCTGGGAATAAAATAGAGACGCCACAAATTTGATTGAACTTTTCTTTCGGAGATGAAAGTTCAGACCCCCAAATAATGGAAGTACTAACCTAACCCTTGGCCTTGAACCACGCAACAGTCATGCAGCCCCATTTTTCCTGCAGGGTCTCCCTTTAAGGATGATGTGAGAACAAGAAGGAAACTCATATTAGTGAAGCACCTATTGTGTGTCAGGCCATGCTCTCAGCATTTGGCATTCATGATCCTTACAACCCTGCCGAGTCTATAGTGATCAGCATGATGAAGTGACGCCTAGTGTAATACACAGCCGAGTCAGACTTGAACTCAGGTCTTTTGGACTCTAAGCCCATGCTTACAGGAAGTGTAGCCGGGCTGGCTTCTGGTGTGTAAGTGAAATGGTGTTTGAGAAGCACCAAGAATTCCCTGATAGACGTGTAATCAGGCTGGCAGCGCTAACAACATGGGAGGAGGAGAAAATGAGGAACAGAACTCCCCATTCCAACCCCCAGCCCTTCCCGCAGGGCAGGATCCTGGTTGTGTGTCCTAACCAGGCCCAGGCCCTGGAGCAGGGGCAGTGTGGGCTCAGAGGGCACTGGCCTGGCATCCAGAGGACCTGGATTCTGCAACCTGCACACACCTAGGTTAGTGGACGGGGGTGGAGTGGGGTGGGTGGGAGTGGTTCATGCAGCCTAGCCCTCACCCTATGGCTTGGGTTTCCCGGACTTGAATTCCCCTGGGCTGCTTCACCATTCCAGTCCCAGGAGCAGGGTGAAAAGTAATAGTGACAATGAGGAATAAAAATTCCAGAAAAGAGGGGAAGGGACCAGGGCCTTGCCCCAGCCTTGCCACTTGCTGTGACCTGTGGCAAGCTGGGTTCCACATCAGAGTCTTCTCCTCTATAGAACAGGTAGGTGTGCCCTAAATTAGCAGATTTTCAGGCTGACTCTGCAGCCTCTCTCCTCACCCCTTCTTCCTTCAACCAGTTGAAGAGACGGCTCTTTGGAAGTAAGGGAGGAAACCCACAAAGCTTGAAAGAATCTCTACCAGCAGATCTAAAAATGTCTTTGAGCTCAAGTATTCAGAAATTGGCTTTCTATTTTTAAAACTTTTTTGAGAAGACCTGGAAGAATGGTAAGAAAAGTAGAAGACTTTTTGATCAAAGCAGATTGGATGGAATGGAAACTTGCCCAATCTCTTGATCTTGCCTGGAAGCTTTCTCAGACAGAGATGCCAGCAAGGCCAGCAGCTGGAAAGAGCTACAGAATTCCTCAGTCAGCCTGCAAGGCTCTGGGCTCTGGGCCCTGAGGTCTCAGCCTGTGTGGATGCCAACTTTTGCAGTTCCCCCACACCCTGGCATGCCTAGGCCCCCAAAACCACCAAGCCTTCTGGCCGCTGTGGGCAGAGACAGGCCTCCACTGCCCCCTGGTGGCCACTGCCACTATGGACGGCTCAGCCTGCCCATCACCCGCCAGCACAGATGATGGGCACCCCCAGGATGTTGAGTGCAACCGTGCCTACCCCTGATCCAGAGTTTCAGCCACCCCATGGGCTCTGGGGATGGCTAGCCTGGGCAGGAGGTGCCCAGTCTTCATTGACTGGCTTCTGCCCAAGACGGCTCCTGTCTCCCTGGGGCACTGCATCTCCTGTTGCCCTCTAAGACCCTGGACAGGCCACCCCAGCGCTCCAACCTTGGAAGCCTTTCCTGTCAGCATGTCCAGGCCACTCTGTTCACTCTGTTCAGCGGCAGCCTCCAAACACGCTCCTTCCTCCCGTGCCCCCGAGGGTCCGAGACTGAACAAGCAGGGCGGCACGTCGAGCTGTGTGGAGGCGGGATCAGACCTCTGTGTGCAGCGAGGCTTCCATGTCAGCATCTGGCCTGTCTTTGTGAGGCAGAATCATGGGTGGTTGAGAGCATGGACTTTGGAGCCATGGATTTGCTCTTGGAGCAAGTCACTTCACCTCTCTAAGTCTCCATTTTCCTGTCTGTAAAATAGTGACCCTCGTAGTACCGACCTCATGGAGTTACATGGAGGATTAAATGAAGTCATGTTTCTAGAGTGCTGGAGCCCTACATACATATGCTTTAGGACTGTTAGCAGCTGTTTGTTTCTGATGATGGTGGTGGTAATGAGACCGGAGCAATCGTTTTATCAGGGTCCAAGACCTCTGCCTAGAGATTTTGCTCTGAGCCTCTGCCCGCTGTGGAAACCAAGGCCCATTTGTAAAGTTCCCTGGGCTCTGCTCATCTCTACGCCACACTCCCGCTTCGGGAACACACCTCCTCAGTCCTGAGGTGCAGCTTGGCACATACGTGTCATTTCCTTGCAGCTGAGCTCTGGGGAGCCCTCCCAGTGAGAGGGCAAGGCCTTTCCTTGGAGCGAACTCCCTGGCGCTGCAACATGCCCAGGTATCCGAAATTCCATGCAAACCTCCTGCCCCTGGGCCTCACCTCCCACCTCACTCGCTCCCACACCAACCACACTCCAGCCATGCTGCTGTTTCCTCACATGCATGCAGCCTGTCCCCACCTCAGGACCCCTGAGCATGTCCACTTGCTCCCTCCACTTGGACACTCTGCCCCTGTTCAACCCATGGCCAGCTCCTCCCCCACCTGCCAGTCTCAGCCGTAAGGTCACTGCTCAGGGAAGCTTTTCACGATGGAACCCCTCCCGCAGCTCCCCTCGGCTGTCTCCCTCACTTCCCCGTGTTTCCTTTTCTCTGAACAGTTATCTTCCTATACTGTCTAACCTTCGTGCACCCTCCATACACAAGCTAGGAGGAAAGCCTATGAGAGTAGGGCGGTCCTGTCTTTTTCTTCTCTCCCCCGTCCCCAGCACCTGGCACAAAGCAGGCGCTCCACGTTTATAGATATTTGTTGAGCTAATGAACAAGCGAATCAATGAGCAGGGCACGTGGCTGGATGTGTGACTGTCACGGCCCCACCTGGAGGCTGGCCTCCCTCCCTCCGCGATGCTGGCCCGGCTCGCCGCCCCTCCCTCTCGCTAACCGGGACTCTCTCTCTGCAGCGGTCCTGCTGACCGTGTGCTGCCTGCGGAGGAAGAAGAAGCCAGCCAACCCCGAGAACAGTCTGAGCTACTGGAACAACGCCATCACCATGGACTACTTCAGCAAGCATGCCGTGGAGCTCCCCAGGGAAATCCAGTCCCTGGAAACCTCTGAGGTAACGAGCCCCAAACCAAGGGCTGCCCCAGGGAGGACTGCCACTCGGGGAGGAGCACCCACTCGCCTCTCCAGCCTCCTCCTGGCGGCAGGAACCTGCAAGGTCCTGAGCCGCGGGGCCCCGCCCCAGCCCTGTCAAACGGGCATCTGCTTGGCGGGGAATGGTTCTTGGGACTTTGGGTTTCTGGGAACAGGCCAACAACTGTTTATTGAGGACAGTTTGGTGGCAGGCGTTCAGGGGACTGTGAAGTTGGGAGCTTGCTCCCAAGGGGTCCAGGCTCTGAGATGTGGTTAAGGTACTGGACCTTGGCATCATTCAGATAATACCGGGAGAGTAGTATATGAGGGGGATATGGGGAGAGTTAGAGGGCTGTGAAACCTGTGGAGGAGAGCCTCATAGAGCAAGTGCTGGCAGGGTGAGTACGTGCAGGAAACCCCAGCCCGGCCAATGAGGGAGCTGGGCTTTGAACCCGGTGTTCTGACTACAGAGACCACTGCTCTTTCCACTCTCACAGAAGGGTGGGGCAGGGACCAGGGTGCCCCAGGAGAGGTAGATGGATTAGGCACGGCCTTGGGTGAAGTTGGATGGAGTTTGTGCATTAGTCTCGGACAGCCGAGAGTCTGAAAGTTAAGCTTTTTGTGACCTAGTTGTAGAAAGACTGTGCTGATGGTCATCATCAGTGAATGAATAAGTAGGAAAGGAAGGATGGTTTAGTGGATGGCTGAATGGATGAGAAGACAGAAAGACAGATGAGAAATCAATAAGGGATGCAGTTGAGATGGCCCGGGAGAAGGGTGGTGGACAGCTAAGTAAAGATGGAGGTGGGGCTGAGCCTGCTTCTGGTGGAACAGTCCCCTCCCCTCCTGCAGACCCATCCCCCCAGCATCCAGGTGAGCTTTTAGAGACATGCCTGTGATCACATCACACCTGTGCTCAAAACTCTTCCATAGCTTCCCATTGCTGGTAAGTTGAAGTTCAAAGTCTTTTCAGGGCCTGTGAGGTGAACCTGTCCCCACCCAACCCTCCAGCCTCATGTCATGCCCTTTCCCTCATCTGCGAAGGTCAGATGACATTGGATTTCTTTTCACTTCACTGTGGCACCAAGTTATATCCCACTCCAGGGCTGTGCAGAAGCTCTTTCCTCCCCTGGTGTGTCTCCTAGTGTGTCTCCTGTCCCTCCTGGGCATCCCCCTCACTGTCCACTCAGTGACTCCTACCCACCACTCAGGGTGCAGTCCAACCGTCACCTCTTCAGGGAAGCCTCCCCTGACTGCCGAGCTGGGTGCCTTCTCCTATCATCAAGTCTTGGCTCCTGTGCTTTTCCACTGTGGCACGTACCGGCGTTGTGATTACACAGCCACTGGTCTGATATGACAATTTTGAATCTCTCTCCCCCACTAGAATAGCCAGTTGCCCCCACACTGCTAACCCCGAGGGGCAGTTCTCAAGCACTGACTTTACTCCGCCTACCAGCAGTATTGGCACGTTCAGTCATCTCCTCCTTAAAACATTTCTTCACTGTTGCCTCCCACTCCCAGCAGCTCCTGCTTAATCTCCATCATGGTCCCCTGTCCTTTCTCCAAGCTCCAGTCACAGGAGGGCCCAGGCTGAGCGCCCCCATTGCTTCTCTTCTCTATGAGAGAGTTCCATGACTGTAAGTCCCATTTCTCACCATGACTACCAAGTTCTGCTCTAGCCTGGCCATCTCCCCTGGGCTCCAGACCCATGTGCCCAGCTACCAATGCACACATTTAATTGGCATCTCAGAGTGAACAGCCCGAGACTGATCTCTCAGCGTTTCCCCGCCACCTCAACACCCAGAAGCCCCCTGGTGTCTCTCATGATTAGATGGCACTGCTGGCCACCTTCTCCTCTGCACACCCCACATCCCATCCGTCAACAGTCCCTAGTCCGTTGGCTTTCCTCCACATGAGCAGGTCTCACTACCAGCACTGTGGCCACCCCCCACCCCAACGACACCCGCCCGGGCTGCCATCATCCCTGGAACCCTGGATTGTTGCCACCGCTCTGCAAACAACTCTCCCAGCCGCTGTCTGCCCCCACCCCCACCCCCAATCCCCACTCACAGTCTGTCCTCCACCCAGCAGCCAGACCAGCTTTTCAAGGGAGGACCTCATGTCAGTCACGACTTCCAAGCCTCACAGGACTCCTCCTCACACTCTGGACAAAGTCCAGATTCCTCCTAGTGGGTTTTTTCTCAGGCTGGCCCTGCCTACCTCCTCCCCGCTCTGCCAGGCCCCCCAGGAGTACAGGTCTCAGTCCCTAGAGTAAGCTCGCCCTGGCACCTGTCTGAAATGCTCTTCTCCCAGCTGCCTCCATCTCTCACTTCCTCCAAGCCTCTGCTGCCGTGCCACCTCCTCAGAGAGGCCTTCCCTGACTGCTCGACACAGGTTACAATCCCACCTTCCCCCCACCCACGATGTTCTGTCCCCACCCTGCTTCGTGTTTGTTCAGAACTTCTCCCCACCCGGCACTATACCCTGCTCTCTGTGTTGACTGCTGAGTAGACATCTCACCTACTAGAACCCATGCTGCTCCAGGGCAGGAGGCTTCCTCACACCCCATGCCAGCTCCTAGAACAGTGCTGAGCACTTGGTAGGTACTCAGTAAACGGTCATCACGTGAGTGAACGCTGCTCACAATCTACCCATCATCCACCCCAAAGCCTGACACACAGTGGACGCTCAGTAAAAAAAAAAAAAAAAAAAAATTAGCTGAAGGACAGGGGGACAGGCCTTACAATGGCATTGATCTTTAGTGTGGCCAGGGTACAATTTGGTGGCAGGACTGTTCCTGAAAACTGTCACAGTGAGTAAAAAAATACAGGTAACTTGGCCCAAGGGCTGGCCCACTTTGAGTGTGGGCTCTGTACCCCTGGACCCTAGACTGCTTACAAATTGGTAAATGAAAACCAAAAGCCAGAGGACAGTGCTGGTGAGCACAACACCCACAGCCCCAGGCCACCAGGGGGCACAGGCCAGAGGTCCTGCTAGGAGCCAGGGTCAGGGGGCTGCAGCAGCGCCAAGCTTGGCTGGCTTCAGAGTGGGTTTCTCACCCTCTCCCCGTCGGCCTGCTCCCCTTGTTCCGCTGTATTCCCAGTAACAGCAGCTGTCCCCTGTCCCCTGGACACAGAGGCCCTGCCCACCCACACAGCCACCGCAGTCATAGGGCCATGAGCTCACTGCCAGGCTGCCAGCTTTGGAGGCTGCCAAGTGCTTCGCCTAAGCAAGTTTCCCTGGCATCCCGCTCCCCTGCTGGGCTGATGAAAACAGCAAAACAGAATTGTGTGGGCAGAACTGTGGTGCCCAGAAGCATTTGGAAACTTTTTCATGCTTTCTCTTCTTTTTCCCTCCCCTCCTTCCTTTTTGTTTTTCCTTCCTGTTTTAGTTATTTTCTACATAACTTTCTCTTTTTTTTTACACAGAATAACTTCCCCCACGTGGTTTGCCCTTAAACTCTTGTGAGAACTGTAAAACCACAGCATATCTCAGGCTCCAAACTCCCCATCAGCTTAACCCCAAAGCCCAGAGGAGAAAAAGGATTTCTGTCCCCTCACTGACACGCCGCCCTGGTCTCCTCTCTTAGACAGCTGACCCCACGTCCACCCCTAAGATAAGTGAAGGAAAGTCTTGTCTTCTGAAAACATTTTACAACAAATGGCCTTTCTTCCTTTCTCTCCTTATTTTACCCATAAATAATATGTGCTCATCAAAAATCGCAAGCTTTTTATTTATTTTGGGGGGAGTATAGTGCAGTGAAAACAAAAACAAAAAAGTTTGCATGTTTTGTTTAAAAATAAATTTCAGAGTATTAATCATGACATCTTAAATTGAAGCCATATCTAAGCTGGTCTGGCCTAAACCAGTTACACCCAAGTCTGCCACTGAGTCTTTGCCCTACAATAGCCTGCAGGCTCTGAGGCTTCCGTTATGTAGAACTGGAACAAACTGTGGCTTTTTTTGCTCTATGTCAACACCTGGGCTGGAGTCTGAGAACTGCTATTGCATAGCCCCCATGTGCCTCCATGGCTGAGGCCAAGTCATTCAGATGACCTGAGCGGGTTGTCTGTTTCCAGGCTTTCCCACTCCTGGGGCTGTGTAGATGGACAGAATTTTTCACTCACCTATTGTGCAGTCACACACAGAAATTCAGATCCATTCAGCTCAGCACATCCAGTGCTATAAGAAACAGGCACAGCATTCCGACCAGGCTCTGGGAGGACTCGGGAGGGTGGAATGAGCTCTGTAGGTTCTGGCAGGTGGGTCTCAGGAGAAGAAAGAGGAGAGCAAGCGTTGGGTGTGTTCAGGAAAGAAAGTGGTGAGGCCTCCTGGAGGTCTGTGGGGAAAAGGTGGAAGGAGAGTCCGGGGCCCACGTGGGCCAGGTTTTGCCCACTAGGGCAGCAAGCTGTACACCATGTGTCATGCGTGGAGAGCAACGCCACCTCTTGCAGCCTAAAGTGGAGATGATTCAGGAAGCAGGAACTCTTCTTTGGAAGCTGCTATAAGGATCTGAAAAAAGAGCAGACAGATCTCTGAACCCCAGCATCAGCAGTGAGGATGATGACAAGTGGTTAAGAGGAAGGGTAAGACAGGTAAAGGGGATTAAGAGGAACAAACCTCCAGTTATATAATAAGTAATAAGCCTCATGGATGTAACGGTACAGCATAAGGGATATGGTCGATAATATTGTAATAACTTTGAGGGCACATGGTTACTAGGCTTATCATGGTGACCATTTCATAATATGTGTAAATGTCAAATCACTATGTAGTACACTGGAAACTCATGTAACTTTGTATCTATATTTCAATGACTTTTTTCATGTTTACCAAGCACTCCCAAGTGGAAGTAAATGTTCCGGTGGGTATGTGACAATGGCCACCTGATGAGCCCTCCCCAGCTCACCCTGTCTCCTCCCTCTGGCCTCCAGGACCAGCTGTCAGAGCCCCGCTCCCCGGCCAATGGCGACTACAGAGACACCGGGATGGTCCTCGTTAACCCCTTCTGCCAAGAAACGCTCTTTGTGGGAAATGATCAAGTATCGGAGATCTAACTGCAGCAGCCCTCGCTTTACCGGTCCCTACCTTTCATCTCTAACTTATCAATATACAAATATATATTATAAATATAATCTTTGTGTAACCCTGACTTGATGAGAAACATTTTCAGCAGCTTTTTTTTCCTAAGAATTGTCAACATCTTTTTTATAAGTGTGGTTTAAAAAAAAAAAAAAATCTTGGCGGAACAATCCATGGCCTTTATAAAATAAAGGTATTTCTAAGCAAAGCAGTTGCATTGATTGCTTCTCTTAATAACTGTCCTTGTACGTGGGGGTCCCAGCAGCCCCAGGCAGGTGAGAGAAGAGACTGGCCTGTATAAGCGGATATTAAAATGGCCAAGTGCAGGCCCTCGGAGGCTTCTTACAGCTCTAGTTCCTCTGGATTCAATGTGAAGGACCCCATGTCCGTCCCCTCATCCGCACTTCAGTGACGGGAACTAGGCACCTAGAAGGACGCTGGCGGACAAGGAAGAGGGAGCCCTGGGCCCTGTGACGGCACCCCTCGCTGTCGAGGGTAATTCCATCCGAGGTGTGGACAAAGGCTGGAGTGTGGAGGCGGAAGAGGACCTCAGTGTCCTCAGGCCACGCCCCTGACATCCCCCGCAGGGAGCCCCACTGTGCTAACAACAGGACTACTTTCCCCTCCGCCAGCAGGAGGCTCCCCTCCAAGTGTATCCCCACATTCTCTCACCACCCGCAAATGCATTAGACACAGTGCCTTTCTCTGGAGACGGTTTGGATGTGGATCCCAGCCCCGGAGCTTTGAAATGCTTGCCCTTCCTCAAGGATCCAGTGTTTGGGGGTTCACCTTTGTTTTCTCAAAAGACAATCGCATCACACCCCTGAGGAACGTGTTTGTGGATGAAGCCTTGGAGTGTGGAGCTGTAGTTTTCTAAACCTTCCTCCCAGGATCTTAAAATAACAAGATTGCCAAGGCGGATCTCTCAGAAGACATCACTGTATCTGTGCTGGGCGCTGCAGACCTGCCTGGGGGTCACCAGGGGTCTTCACCTCTCGCTGGTCTCTCCCTGGGTGGTCTCCCGCTGCCCCACCCCCACCCCGGGGTCCACAAACCAACAAGGCTCAGACCCCCGGAGACAGGAGAAGGGCTTCCAGAGATGGCTGCTTATCCATTTTTTCCCCTAATATATAGTGGCTGATAGAGAAGATAACTGCTTTGACACTTCCTTTCTCTAAATGAAAGATAGTTTGATAGTATATTTTGATTATAGATGTTCTTATAGTCAGATTGGGACCTGAACTTGAATGTTGAGTCATATGTTCGTGTTATTGCTGTGGTCTTTTTATCACAACTTTTTCCTTTCCTACATCTTCCTTTTAAAAAAATGGCCTTTAAACTTGTGTGTTCTTAATGTCATATGAATGTACTTAACATGAGTTTGGTGATTGTCTCTCTTCAAAGACTCTTCAACCCACAAGGAAGCAGGTTACATGTTGCTCTGAGACTCATTTCCCAGTGCATTGCTGTCTGATCTTTCAACCTTATCATATATTTCTGTCAGTGATTGCATTTAAAATATCAATGTGTGTGTATATAGAGAAAGAAATCTGTTTGTAAAGTAGAATTTATATATAATATATGTAATCAGAGATACATATGTTATATATACATATGTGGGATGTATGACTTATTTTTCCTTATACACAGAATTCAGCTATCATGTATATATAAATAAACTTATTTTATTAGCCAGAGGATTAAGTTGCTAATACATTTTGCCTTCTTTTCATTTTTAGATAACTTTTAAGCCTTCCTTAAGTACCAACCCCATGTGTCCATCTGTATTTTTTAATCTATTTTAACAGTAAGTTGGATTTTTATTAGTGTGATGAGCTAATAGCCATTTATCATTTGATAAATTATTTAGGACATGCTTGGGATTTCTCCCCCAAAAGTCTTTTGTCTGTGGGTCTTTGGAGATATTGGCGTCAAGATACGTCCTCCTCATCCACCCCTCCCTGGACTCTGCACCGTATTGTAAATATCTTCAGTCAGAGAAATCTGAAGTTACCCTGACCACAGAGTGTCACCATTTCATAGAGTAACAGTGCCTAAACGTGGCACCCTTGCAAACAATTTTTGTGGCTTAAGCCCTCCATTCATTCTTGAATGATCCATCCTGGAATTCCTGCAGCTCCTGGGGCCCATTAGCATCACCTATTTTAGGAGGATGTCATTATAAGGCAGACTAGTGGGAACCATGGGCCTTCAGGGTACGCCAAGAAAGGGTGCTTTCTGTTCACAGCAAGAAAGCCTCGTCTAAATAAACAAGAGGCACTGCCAGCCTTTACTTGATCTAATTGGTTACTTAACCTGATAATCATATACTCAACATTGATATTCATAAAATACTTTCCATGTCATTTTAAATAGAAAAAGTAGAAGGGGGAAAATAGGAAAGAGCACATAGAATGTTCCAGTAAGTGACCAGGTTTTTTAACTCTGCATGTGTGACCTTGTGCAGGTACCCTGTTTTCTGGGTGTTAGGAGACAGGGTGGGTCCTAGATAAGTCACTGGATTTGGAGTCAGAAGAAGACTTCTCATTCCAAATCTGCCACTTCCTGGACAGGAGACTTAAGTAAGTCATGCAGCTCTCAGGACTCCATCACACAAGGGAGAACGGGTGGTCATAGGCCATGTGATGATACTCCTGGAGTTGTGCAGTGAACAGCCCTAATGGCAGTGCATGTCAGCCTTGATCCTACTTACTGAGGTCAAGTTGAGAACTCAGTGTAGTGAGCATGGGAATGTGCACAGTACTGGCTGCATTCAGCTCACCGCTTCCCCTTCTCTCCTCGAGGTGTGTCCCCACATTGCAGGATCTGGGTTTTGGTGACTTCATTTCTCCAAGCCAGTGCATGGAAAATAAGATGCAGAGAAGGGAAGCAATGTGGTCAAGGTCAAGCAACTTATGAACACCATGCTCGGGGGCAGAGGGGTGCCAGGCAGGGACCTGAATTTGCTGCTGGGTCTGAGGGAGCCTGAAAGAAACAACAGGCTTAGTTTGTTTCTTTTGAGTCCCTGGGGCTGCCTCCCACCAAGGCTGGTTCCCAGTCATCTCTAGGCACATGTCCACAGTCACAGACACAGCGCAGGTAAGGCTGGTGAGCCCTGACGGTAGCCCTGATGCACCTGGAGTCAGTCCTGGCCCAGCCGCTCTCTCTACTTCTGATCTAACGGCCCTGAGCTTCAGTTTTGTCATCCGTGAAATGGGACTGCTGGGTGCTGGCCTTGCCCTCTTAGGTAGTGAAATACACAGGCCCAGATGAGCCACCCCCACGGCCTACACGGATCCAGCCTCCCCACCACCCGCAGAAAAATCTAGGAGGTCAGGCACATGATCCTGCTGAGAATGCCTGAGCGCCTCTCTGCACACAGCCCTGGGCGGGCCGCTTCCCTTTCAGCTTGGTGAATGGTGGAAACTCATGGAAAACAGCAGACAAAGCAGCCCTGGCACAGGGAAGCTTCCAGAGAGGCCCAGTCACGGGGATGCTGGGGCTGGAAACCAAAAACCACTGGGCTCTGTTAGTCCACCAGGCACAGCAGAGGCAGAAGGGGAGATGAGCACTCGGCGGGTGGTGGTGGAAGCGCCCGCGGGGGCCGGCTCCAGCATGCCTCTGCAGAGGCACAAGGTCTCCTTCAGGGCAGCTCAGTCACCGTCCTCCCTGGACGGCCTCCCAGCTTCCAGGACCATTGCCGTGGGTGGTCTTGTCCGAACACCCAGGGTCTACGTAGGGATGACACCCAGTGGGCCCACAGGTGGCCTGGGCGCCCGCGTGACCCGCAGGGCCCTGGGCATCAGCAGCGTCTTCCTGCAGGGCCTGCGGAGCTCAGGCCTGGCCACAGCACCCGCTCCCAGCCTGGAGAGGGACCTCGGTGCAGTCGAGGACCTGGGGGGCTGCCTGGTGGAATACATGGCCAAGGTACACGCCCTGGAGAAAGTCAGCCAGGAGCTGGAGGCACAGCTGCGCATGCACCTGGAGAGCAAAGCCACGCGCTCAGAGAACTGGGGCGCCCTCCGGGCCTCATGGGCCAGCAGCTGCCAGCAGGTGAGTGCCTGAGAGAGGAAGCTGACTGGCTGCCTGCTGCCCCATCTCTGGGGGGCATTAAAGAGAGCAAGGGTGCTGAGGCGCGGTGGGGGTGGGGGGCAGGGAAGTGAGTGGCCTGAGGCCAGAGAGACTGACCATAACCCCTTACACTTCCATGCTAAAAACATTAATGACCATGATAAAAAGAATCAAAGGGGGCACTATTTATTAAGGTGCCCTCAGGGCCGGGCCCATGCCAGACCCTCTGCAGACACTGTCTCCTCTAGGGTTCAAAGCAGTACTGTGCAGAGAGGATCGTTCACTGGTTGCATTTTTAGACGAGAAAATTGAGGCACAAAGAAGTTATGTGCCCCAAACCACATAGCCGATGGGGAAACAGAGCTGAGATGGGAACCTAAATTGTCCCAGCTCCAAAGCTTGCATTTCTCCCCTCAGCCTAGGCTGACTCTGTAACTTTGTGTTAAGAAAGGGTTTTTACAGCCATCATCAAGCGGAATGGTTTTTACAGCCATCGTCAAGCCATCATCACCACCAAATGGCTGTGGCATTAAAAACGATGGCTAAATGGAGGCGTGTTCCTACTTGCATCAATTCAGGGCTGTCCCTTGGAAATCTGAGCCATGCAGGTCATTGACAAATTTACTACCCATGGTAATAAAAGTAAAAAGAAACATGTGAGGCTCATATTAGTATACTTTATTTAACTCATTATATTTTAAATGTTATTTCAACATATAATCAACACTAAAATTATTACTGAGATAAGTTACATTGGGATAGAAGTTCTGCAATGATGGAAATGTACTGTATCCATACCACCTAGTTATCTCTGGCTGTTGAGCACTTGATGTGTGGTTAATGAGACTGAGGAACTGACGTTTCTCTTTTATTTCATTTTCATTCCTTTAAATTTAAACAGCCACAAGTGGCCAGTGGCTACCTTATTGACCAGGGCAGGGCACAGAGGTTTTCTCCTTGCTTGGTCAGGACCTCTCCAGGGTGGTTCTGCAGGGCGCTGAGATCATCAGTCACATCTGCTTGCAGCCTGCGGTTCTGACACTGGGCCCGCAGCCAGCTTTGCACATTTCATCTGTCTCTTTGTGGGTGGCTGGCTTCTCTGTTTTCCTCCTCCCACAAATGCTGGCCTTGGCATCCCTCTGAGCTAAATCAGCCTCTAGCCCAGCCAGGAACTGCCAGCTCAGACCCCTTGCACCCTGGGGCTCAGCACACAGCCCGCAGCGGGACGTCACAGACCTTCATTCGTGTGTGACTGGGTGATGCTGGGCAGACACACTCAGGCGCTCCTCATTTGCCCCTCTTGCCTCCCACTTCACCCCCTAGAGGCTTCTCCACTGGCAGCTGGTGCCCGCAGACAGCACAGTACACACGACACCCAACACTGTCCTCTTGGCTCTTCCTCAGAGCTGCTGTTCCGCTCACATCCATCTGTGTTGTGAGGAGAGCCATCTCAGAGCAGCCTGGGGCCTTGAAGCTGACAAATCTCAGCCAGCCATTCCTCCAGGGTTCTCTCCAACAGTAATAATTCCAAATATTTGTGTCCTACAAGCCACCAGAATGCCCCTATTCCAATATTTCTTTATTGGAATATTCCAATATTTCAGCTCCTGCCAGATAATTTCTTGCACTCAGCTGCCACACAGACTTTTTATAAGTCAAATGTCCCAATTCCTAAGTCAAAAAGTACAGTGACTAAACTTAGTCCGTGTTCAACAGAGACTGACTTATTCTGGCTTCAGAGGCTTCAGCAGGTTGCCCAACTTCTTTGAGCCTCAGTTTCCTTATCTGTAAAATGGGTATAATAATGCCATGGGTATTCCAGCAAGTCCATAGATAAATAAGTTGCATAGGTCCTGCCCATAGGTAGACTACAGATCAGAAAAGTGCATACTGAGAGTGTACAGGTACGGTGCTGTGGGCTGGACACCAAGACAGTCAGCCCCCAAATAGAGGTCATTTTCATTTTAAGTGACTTGAGATTCTAGCTATGAATATAGAGTTCCCTTTTTCCTCTTTTACGAAACACAGACTTGAAGATACAGTTAGAACAACCTGTAAAATGGAATTATTTCTGTTCCACATGGCCCAGTCCTCCAGCCATATCTAGCTCTGTTTCATCTACAAAAAAAAAAAAAAAGAAAATCCTACATATCTGAGAAAGACACACAGTTTTTCCTCTGCTGCTGTTGCAAAACTGACCCATGTGGGCGATCCGACTCCAGGCCTCCGCCTTCAGCTTTACTAACACCTTCTCTCCACCTCGTATTCTCCACCCCGTCACCAGAGTGATCTTTTGGACACATGCAATCCATAATGCAAATTCTGCATTATGACCCTGCCTGAACCCTCTGGGCTTCTCCTCACC
The DNA here is from genome assembly GCF_910594005.1 of Cervus elaphus. Taxonomy (NCBI): domain Eukaryota; kingdom Metazoa; phylum Chordata; class Mammalia; order Artiodactyla; family Cervidae; genus Cervus; species Cervus elaphus. The sequence continues at coordinate 81,557,304 of NC_057833.1, forward strand.
GATGGACTAAATCCACAACCCTGAGCTCAGTCCACAGGGCCCTCCAAAGTCACCTCTGTCCCAGCCACACCACCCACCCGGGAGGCCATGCACACACCACGTGCCCTCGGCCTGGCTCTGCCTCTGTGGCCCCGTGACAGCCTGCACACACATCCACTGCGGCGGTTGCCATGTTGTCCTGTGTCATTTGTGTGTCTAGGCCCTCACATACTAGGCTCACTGAGGCACATGGAAAGGTCAGGGGAACCCGAATTTGGATGTTGGCTCTGCTACCTTCCAGCTGGGTGGCTTTGAGTCAGTTACGTAACTTCTCTGAGCTTGTTTCCTCATTTGCAATTTGGGCGTCACTGTATCTACTGTGTGGAGCTGTTAGGGGGTTAACTGAGTGTCATGTACTTAGTAAAATCAGCTACTAATAGCCTAGAAAGACAGTTTCATTCCTGGCACTGCAGATCCCTAGAGGCACATACACAATCGAAGGTCAACACTGAGAGGGACCTGTTCCCTTCAAATCCTGGCTCTGGTTCGTCCATGTGAGGGGCACATCCACCCCACACCTCCCTTTCCCTGTCTTTGAGATGGATGAACACCTCACCAGTGGAAAGGGGCCACTATGAGCATGAACTGAAAGAAGATATGACAGGGAGCTGCATGGATTATGAAGGGCTGTGTGTCCTCAAAGAGGACCTGCCCCCCTGGGAGCTGGGCCACGGGCCCTGGGGTTGCTATGGGGACCATAGCCCCCTTCAGGGCCTTAAAATGACCTCTTACTTCCCCATCCCCAAGCAGTGTCCTCATCACCCAAGGGCCGCGGGAGATAGCTTCCTCCTAAGCCCCATCTAGCCCCAAACAGCAGGCCCAGCTTCTGGGCGCTGAGAAATGACGCCTTTCCCTCGGGGAGTGGGGCCCACTGCCTCCCTGGGTGCAGGTCATGGAGCCCTAGACTCCCACCCGCCAGTCCCCATAGAACTCAGGAGGGACCCATCCCCCAGGCACTGTCCCCCTTCTGGCCTAGAGATCAGCCCTCCGCAACCTCCACAGTCCATTCATTTCAGAGTGTGCCGCCTTCTCCTCGTGGGGGCTCAGAGGCAGCCACGCATGCCGAGTGCTCCTGGGCTCCTCTGCCCTCACTTGGATTTCGTGGCCTGGAGCTTCCTGCCTGTCTCTCCAAACACCTTTTCCCAGCATTCCCGACACTTCACAACACTCCCTTACCCTCTCCCCTTGGCAGCCCACTCTCCTCCATCTGCAACCACTTCCTCCCCTCTGTGCCCCTCCTCATCCTTCATGTCTGTTTCAATGGCACCTCCGCTGTGAAGCCCTCCCTGATCCTCTTTGGCTCCTCATGACCAGCACTGTGCTTGAGGCCTGGGGTCAAGCTCTCAGTAACTGAACACTAAAGGGGCTGAATGGTGGTTGGATACCTAGAGAAAAATGTCACCTTCTCCCTAGCCTGGGCCCCCAACAGAACCCAACATGGACCCCTGTCACCCAAGAGTAGGTTGGGCTGGGAAATCCATTTCAGTGACACTTTCTCAGACTCACCTATAGGAGCAGTGGAGAAGTTCAGAGCAAGGACCAAGCATGATTTCATGTCCAACACTTCTATAGCTGTCTGAGAAGGAAAAAAAAAAAAAAAAGATTGAGAAGGGATAGTGTTAATGGAGAGCTCCCAGAGCGTTTCTGGGAAGAGGCCCCTCTGCCCCGGAGCCTCCCACGCCTCTCCACCTCCACCAAGAGCTTTCACCACCAACCTTGAGGAGACACAGGCGTACTTTCAGAAGAACCAGGAAGAGGGCGAAGGGGGAAAGAGAGTGCTGTCCCTGCAGACAAAGCCCCAGCATGGAACGTGACCCAGGACGGGTCTCAGGAGTTCACACCAAAGCAGTCCAGCGAGCAGCCTGGGGAGATTGTCTCCCTCCCCCTTCACTGTGTAAGTTTATCAGCCTTGGAAGAACTCATGGCAGCAGGCCCACTGCCACACTATGGAGCCCAAACTCTAATAGGCCCCAAAGTTGAGGTTTAAGGCTCAGTAGCTGCTATATTGAAACTTTCACTTGCTGTTTCTTTGAATTCGTGTTTTGTAGGTGAAGTCCAATGGCACAGTGAAGCGTGTGTCAGGGACTTGGAGCCTCGGCTCCCCTATCTCTCTGGGACAGCCAGGTCCTATGACCCCTTGCAACTCAAGGCCTCTTCTGACCTCCCCTTCTTGTCCCAACCCCCAGCAGAGGCCTGGTCACAGGGGCAGGGAGGGTCAAGGTGGCATCTCAGGGGGACAGATCTGGGACCGGCAGCACCACGGTGCATTCAACAGGCAACTGACAGGAGACAGGTGAGCCTTTCACCCACCCTTGATCCAGGTGCATACAGAGTAGTACTGAGGTTCAGTACTCTTAGGGGTCCCTTGTCCTCCATGTTAGGGTAGCCAGTCAATAGAACGGGAGATGCCTGGCTGGACTTCCCCACCCCTGGCCAGGACCTAGCACATCAGTCCGGTAGCTGGCAGGAAGGGCAACCCTTTAGTAGCAGGCCTCACAGCACCCCCAAATCACAGGGCACGGTCCCCTGGTTGCCTGTGAGGGTTGCATCTGTGCCTTGATTACCCCTGTACTTGAAAGATTACAAAATTAAATCATTTTAAGATTAAATCATTTTAAGATGAAAAATGAGCATGACAAGTCAAGAGAAAAACCAGAAAGAAAGGAAAATTCTAATACCTTTCAAGGCACCCCTTTTCCTGCTTTTTGAAAGCAGGAAAGCACAGGGAGCTCTCTGCTTTCATTTTGCACCGGGATTCACAAAGTATGATGCCCGTCCTGGTTACAGTCAAATGTATGTGAAGTTCTTTTTCATGTTCAAACCTCTCTCTCAGTGACTCAGCTGTGTTAGAACAGAAACTCTCAGCTCCTTCTGCTCAGCAGTAAAACAGATGGAAGCACTCCCAGCTGGCGGCCAAGAGGTCAAGGAGGACCTGGGCACCAGCTCAGGCAGAAGGTGGTCCTCTCCCTCTCTGCCTTGGCTTAGCGCTCTGACTTTTCTTGCCAAGTGAATAATGCTGATAACAAGTTCTGGCGGCAACATCAGGCCCCTTCATCCTCAAATAAGCCAACCGCAAGCTTGGAATTAGGCAGTCTGCCTGCCTCAGAGCTGCTCCTGAAAGAGGAGTAGGAGCAGAGGTGGGGCAGCCGCAGAGTCAAAGACAGGGAGTGAGCAGAGGCCAGGGCTGTGGAGAGGCTGCGGGGGGAAGAAAGGGGACCGTCTCCACAGAAGTCTCCACCGAAAGTAGTGGTCTCCATGAGACAAAACAGCGGCTTATACCTCCAACGGCAAGGGCTGTCAGCTGGGGGAACGGAGAAGTCAAAACTATCGAAAGACAAAAGGATTCAAATTTCAAATGGGCCTGATTTTAATATTTTCCCCATTCTCACAGTCTCTCTTTCTGTCCCTTGCAGAGAAAGAGTCCATACTCTGAGGATCTACCTATTTGGGGAAATTACCAGAAACAGGGACTCTAGATTCAGGCCAGGTTTCTCTCCTCACAGCACTTGTGGTCCTAGCAGTTTTTGTTTTGTTTTGTTTTGTTTAAAAAAAAAAAAGATATGAGAAGAACCCTCCCCACTGAATAAATGAAAGACCACAGGGTCACTGTTGTGAGTGACTACCTTACTGGTTAGTCTTGGGTAAATGTCCCTGAAAGGTGGAGAGAGGAAGAACCTGAGCAGTTTTAGAACCTATAAAAGCTTGAATACATTTACCCAAGACAAACCATTCAGTCTGTTTCTCGATAGATACAATTTCTGAAGTGACAGCAGGCCAGTAAGGTAGTCACTCTGTTAGCAGATCTATAAGGGACACTGAAGTATCATTAGAAATGTAACTAAAGAGAGAGAAATACATTGAGAGTTCCTCTGAGGGAGAGTGATGTGTAAGATTGGGAAAATTCCCTGGATGGAGCAGGCAAGGGGAAGGAGGCCTGAGGCTCTTGAGTAATATAGGTGGTCAGTAACTTGCTTTCTAAGAAAAGTTGTTTTTAATTTCTTGGGGGCTCTTCTTTTGCTACATAGAGTCTCTGAGAGGGAGCAGAATTGCTGAAGAAAATAAGGGAAGAAACCGAGTCCTGTCATTTGGGGCCTCTGGGCCCTTCCCACACACTAAGTTTCAGTTCAGTTCAGTTCAGTCGCTCAGTCGTGTCCGACTGTTTGCGACCCCATGAATCTCAACACACCAGGCCTCCCTGTCCATCACCAACTCCCGGAGTCCACTCAAACTCATGTCCATCAAGTCGGTGATGCCATCCAACCATCTCATCCTCTGTCGTCCCCTTCTCCTCCTGCCCCCAATCCCTCCCAGCATCAGGGTCTTTTCCAATGAGTCAACTCTTCGCATGAGGTGGCCAAAGTATTGGAGTTTCAGCTTCAACATCAGTCCTTCCAATGAACACCAAGGACTGATCTCCTTTAGGATGGACTGTTTGGATCTCCTTGCAGTCCAAGGGACTCTCAAGAGTCTTCTCCAACACCATAGTTCAAAAGCATCAGTTTTTCAGTGCTCAGCTTTCTTCACAGTCCAGCTCTCACATCCATACATGACCACTGGAAAAACCATAGCCTTGACTAGATGGACCTTTGTTGGCAAAGTAATGTCTCTGCTTTTTAATATGCTATCTAGGGTAGTCATAGCTTTCCTTCCAAGGAGTAAGCATCTTTTAATTTCGTGGCTGTAATCACCATCTGCAGTGATTTTGGAGCCCAGAAAAATAGAGTCTGTCACTGTTTCCCCTGTCTCCCCATCTATTTCCCATGAAATGATGGGACCAGATGCCATGATCTTAGTTTTCTGAATGTTGAGCTTTAAGCTAACTTTTTCACTCTCCTCTTTCACTTTCATCAAGAGGCTCTTTAGTTCCTCTTTACTTTCTGCCATAAGGGTGGTGTCGTCTGCATATCTGAGGTTATTGATATTTCTGGAATCTTGATTCCAGATTGTGCTTAGTCACTCTTAAATCTCTTAAGATCTGTTAAAACGTCAGGTCCATGTTGAGGAAGCGGGCAGAGGAGTCTAGATAATGAAAAATAGGGTTGTGCTGCAAAGCCTGGGGATTATTAAGCCGGGGAGACTGAGGCCCCACAGACCTGGAGGCAAGTTCTTCCTTGATCGCTCTACATCTCAATTCCTCATCTGGATAATGAGGATATTTGGACACTTTCTTCAATGATAAATTGTCTCTAAGAAGAAAACACTGGTAGCCTTCCTGCAGAAATTAAAAAAAAAAGGATGAGTACTATCTCTACTACTGTGTAACACTGGTCAAAGGTAGTAGTCAATGTGATCAGAAAACAATTGGAAAGCACCAAGAATTTGAATACAAGAGGGAAAATGTTAGTCTTTCTGGAGTATCCGAAAGGTTCCATGTGAAAACTTTACCACAAACAATAACATAGCCTGGGGTCGCACAGGGTCGGACAGGACTGAAGCGACTTAGCAGCAGCAGCAGCAGCAGCAGTAAAGTACCAGGTTACTAAAAAATTAAAAGTCAATGCTATTGTATCTATAAATAACAAAAAAGATACAATGAAAGAGAAAAATCTTACTTATGATAGCGAAAAATAAAATGAAATGCCTTTAAATGAACTTAACAAGAAATGTCCAAAACCTATATAAGACCACCATAAAACCCTCCTGAAAGACCCAAATGGAAAGAAGTACCATGCACTGAAATATAAAGACTTGAAAGCATAAAGATGCCAGTTCTCCCTATTGATTTATAAATTTAATGCAATTTCAGTTTTTAAAATAGTAACATTGCTTTTTTAGAGCTAGATGGGTTCATTATAAATTTCATTTGTAAGAGGAAAAAGGCAAGAAGAGCCAAGAAGAAAAACTAAAAAAGAAGAAGAGAAAGCTCTTCCAGATAATAAAACATACTAGAAAGTCTTGATCATTAAAGTAAACAAAGGATAAAAAGGCCACTGAAACATAAGACAAAATTTAAAAGTAAGCCCCACTGCATATGGAAATTAGTATTGATCAAGGCAGGCTTTGAAACCAAGCCTTTTCAGTGAGTGGTATTCAGGAAACTGGATAGTCATAAGGAAAACAATAAAATTGCATCCATCCCTCACTATATTCTAGGATCAATTCCAAATTCATTCTATATTTAAATGTAAAAGAGGAAGCCATACAAGGCTAAATTCTTTATAACTTGGCTCTGGGGACATTTTTTCTTGATATAATTCAAAATCTAAAAGCAAACTTATCGATCTTTTAAAATATTGATAAATTTGATTACCAAAAATTTTTTAAATTTTGCATTCTCAAACAACAACATAAGCATAACTGAAAAATAAATGGCAAACTAAAAAATAAGTCTTTGCAACTTAGAATATAAAGGGTTAATATCTCTATTATATGGATAGCATTTAAAATTTGAGGATTAAAAAAAGTCAGCAACACTCTTATTTTTAAGTGGGCTAGAGATATGAACAGACCGTTTACATAAAAAATTAAAAGAAAAAATTTTATAGTCAATTAATTTCTTTTAATTGGAGGATGATTACTTTACAATATTTTGATGGTTTTTGCCATACATCGACATGAATCAGCCACGGGTGCACAGGTGTTCCCCCATCTTGAACTCTCCTCTCTAAAGTTAAAAGAAAAATTTTTTAACCACATAAAAGAATGCTCAATTTCAGTCATAATAGTAAAATACAAAAAAATAAAACAAAACGAAAACCTCCCTGAGATACCATTTACATCTATCAGATTGGCAAAGCTCCACAAATGTGTCGTCTATTTTGTTGGTGAAGCTCCGTGCTGTGCGCGGCTCAGTCCCTCAGTCATGTCTGACTCTGTGCGACCCCATGGGCTATAGCCCGCCAGTCTCCTCTGCCCGTGAGATTTCTTGCAAGAATACTGAAGTGTGTTGCCATTTCCTACTCCAGCGGATCTTCCCAACCCAGGGATTGAACCCGCATCACTACGTCTCCGACATTGTCATGAGGATTCTTTACCCCTGCACCACCTGGGAAGCCCAGGTGAAGCTCTAGGGAAGTTCACATAATACTGATGGGAATAGAAAATATTGCAACCACTTGTGAAGAAGGATTTGGCAGTATCTACACAAATTTATATGCATTTATGTATATTGAATTTGATCCAGCAATCCCACTTCTAAGACTCTCTCCCAATGACACACTGGCAAAAACATGAACAAGAAGTATGCATAAGGCTATTTGTTTCACTTCTACGAATAATGGCAAAAAATTGGAAGCAACCCAACTACCTATCAGTAGGGGACTAGTTGAATAAGCTTTGAATGATATGTCCACAAAAGAAATGAGAAATAACTCTGTAAACTATTATGGAAAATCTCCAGGATATATTGTTGGGTTAAAAAGCAAGGTGGAGAGAATATGTGTGTTATTTACCACTTGTCTGAGAAAGAGGAAGGGATATGAGTACATGCATACATATTCCCTTATAATTGAAAAAAAAATTTTTTTAACATGTTTTTAAATGATCACTTACAGGAAGCAGGTAGAGGGAAAAGAAATAGACACTAGAGTTGTTTTAATTTATCTTGTTATGCGGAGATGACTTTGGGACCATGCAAATACTTTAGAGAATTATAAAACAAAATTAAATCTTAAAGAGAAAGCTCTAAAAATCAAAAAGAAAAAGAAACAAATGAATCCAACTATGTTTCAAATTTATGGTATAATCACACAGAGAAGAACTATTCCAAGTGACTTTTGAAATCACAGTAATCCCTAGTGGGGATGCAGAAGAGTACTGCAAAAAGAATTTCAAATCATTTCAGTAATCATGTTGTTGGTTGTAGGTCAACATAAAATAAATATATACCCATTTCCTAACACTGATCAGTGAAAAGACTTAGAAACTATGGCCAACCCAGTGGTACTGAGCATTTTTAGCCTCTGGTTTTGGTCTCTAACCACCATCTTTCACTATAAGAACAGAAGCTCCTTGGAGAAATGGCTGGATCCAGGTTTGGGGGCAATGAGTCTGAGAAACCAAGGAAACTATAAAGAACTACTAGAGTCACAGTAAAAGACTTCATAGCCAATTTGAATAAACTCCCACTAACCAAAGATGGCTAAATACCAATAAGAATATTAACTATAATAGATTGAAATACATTAAAATGTTTAAATCTATGCATTCAGTATTGTACTGTTACCCTTCAAAAGCCACCTTGGAGTCTGCTGGGGAACCAACTCAGTTTTTTGAAAACTGGTAGATAATGAGCCAGACATTTTTCCTGACTTTCCTATAAGAACTGTAGGTATATCATGGTTATAGTTTAAAAAAAGAAGAAGAAAAGAGGAAGCATCATTTTGTAGAAGTATTACAGTTAAAAAACAAATAAGAATGTAATTACTAATTTTATTTGTATATCATAAAAGTCATTCTTAAAACAGAATTTGAATATCACCACTTTGCAAATAATGTATCTAGGCAATAACAATTATCAAATAGCTACTAATCTCACAACAAAAGACCAGCAGACTTGTACCTTCTGATGGAGCATGCAATACCACCTATGAGTAGTCTTGCCAAAAAAAATAAAGAGACAAACAAAAAAGAAAATTGCAAGTGGTTAAGTCTCAAGAAAGAACTACGGGAAATACAGAGGTCAGATGAACATGTTAACTGACGCAATGGGGATGAAGTCAGCAAATCCAGACAGTAGGGGACTGCAGGGCTAACCATCCAATTTTTTCAACAAGCAAAAATTACCAGGGGAAAAAGGAGAGATGGGGGGATCTATAAGTTAAAAGAGATTAAATTGACATATCAACCCATTGAAATGGACTTTATTTGGACCACTATTCAAAGAAACTGTAAAAAATATATCAAACATTTGAAGAAAGAGGAACTGGATATTTGGTGCTATTGAAGAATTGTATTTACCTTTTAGATGCTATGTATTTTTAGATTTGTAGAAGTTATGTGGTTTTTTTAAATGCATGTTTATAATTTAGCAATACCATACTGAAATATCTGAAGAAGAAATAATATCCAGGATTTGTTTAAAACAATCTGGGACAGGATGGAAATGTGAGGGGATATTGGTATAACAAAAGAAAAAAAAAAAGCCATGTGTTTATAGTCATACTGGTGATGGGTATATGGGGATCCATTATACCATTCTCTTTTTATGTATGTTTGACATTTTCATAATAAAAATGATTGATCCATAGGTATAACATGAAATAATGTATGTACATTACTGGGAGCATACTTAATACCCAATTAAGTTTATAGAATTGAATAAATGAGAAGATACAGACATTAAGTGGGTGGTAACGTAAACAACTATGTTTACATGAAAGGTTCAAACCACAGACACTGCAGGAGTTTAGAGAGGAGTGGGGTGCTGACTAGCCCTCAGAGGTACCCCCCAAGAAATGGAGACCAAATGTGACACCCAAAGAACCTGCCAGAGGGTGACCCTTCAACCCAGGCCCAGCGTGGACCAAGCTGGGAGTTAGAACCAAGTGTGACCGACTGCAGGGCAATCTGCACTTGGAGCTGGCCTCCCAACTGTCAAAGGGAAGGTCTGTATTAGACATTTGTTAAAATCAGCAAAACAGGTTTTATTAATATTCAGACTACGGCAGTAGGAGAGAGAGACTTCAGAATAGAACTGAGCTCAACTCCACTGCAACAAAAGGTAGGAGGCTTTTTAAACGCTCTTGTGCTAAAGGAGAACACTGAAGGAGGTTGAGGAGGGTAGTCTAGGTGATTTGGCCATCCATGTTCCAAATCCATGGCTTATCCAAAGGAGAAGCACAAATCTCACATCTTTATGACAGGAACAGACTGGAGCAAGGAGCCCCCCGAAATTGGCATCATACCCTCCCACAGGAACCAGGAGAGGGGGAGCTATGTCCCCAGATGTTTGCATTTCACAGAGATGGCACCTAGGTCCTAGAGGAAACATTCTAGGTTGTAGGAGAGTCATATCTCAAAAGAGTAGAGAAAAGATTTACAGTTTCATGTTTCCCAAAGTAATAGTCTAAGAAAAGGTAGAGCAGGGACCTGTTGTCAGGCTGGAACAGTAAATTCTTCAGGGAGCTTGAGCCCTCTCAGAAAGGCATTTTAAGAGGGCTGGGGTCATCCTAGGGACATGCTCTGATGCAGATGGAAGCCATGCTAGAGTTTTGTCAGGTCCCCTAGTTGGAGGGTGGTGGGGGGTGGAGAGTGTCATGCAGTTTGCAGGTCTCGCCTCCAAGTGCCAAGCTCTCCCAGGCTGTGTCCTGCTCTCTAGTCCAAGAGTGGGTGCAACACAGCACACAAAAGGCAGCCCACAAAGGGTAGGGCAGTGAGGGCTGAATACAGAATCAGGCAGTCTAAGGTTTCAAATCAGAACCCTGAAGTGAAATGCTAGAAACAGCCCAATTGCCCCATAAAGCTAAGTAATGCACAGACTCCTCTGCAGTTATAAGAAAGAAAGAAGGAAGCTTGTTAAGTACTAATAAGAAACTATGGTGCATGCTCAGTACCTTAGTTGTGTCTGACTCTTTGCCACTCTATGGACTGTAGCCCGCCAGGCTCCTCTGTCCATGGGATTTTCCTGGCAAAAATACTAGAGTGGGTTGCCGTTTCCTTCTCTAGGGGATCTTCCCAACCCAGGGATTGAACCTGCATCTCCTGCTTGGCAGGTAACTTCTTTACCACTGAACCACTGAGAAACTAAATATATGTATTTTTTTAAAAAATTAAAAGGCAGACTGTAAAACCTATCTATGTTATGCTACTGTTTGTGTTTAATGCAAAAGAAAGAGAGAGAGGAAGAAAGAGAGGGAGGTCCTTAAGGAAGGAAAAAGAGGGGAAGGGAGGAAGGAAAGAAGGGAAGGAGGGAGGGAGAGAGGAAGGAGGGTGGGGGTGCAGCCCGTCCCTGGAAGCATACACAAAGTGGTGGCAATGGGTGCTTCTAGTGTGGAGCTGGGTGACTGGAGACACAGATAGGAGCAGGCTTACTTTGGGCTCTTGAACCAATTGAATGATTTATCTTAAAAGAAAATAAAGTTATAAATAAAACTACCAATGACTTGGGGCGAGTTCCAGTCAGGTCCAGGGCTGGTGAAGCCCCCCACAGCCTCAGAGAAGTACCAAACCAGGTGTGAGGGAAGAAAACTTTTCTCAACAGCCTCCTCTCAAAACAAAACCCCAAGAGCAATCGGAGAGACCCTCTACTGATCTACAGTCTCCAGAAGAACTAAATTAAACCAATCCAGGCAAGTGCCAAGGACAAATGTGGTGCCTCTTTCCAGGGAGTTATTAAAAAAATGGTTGAACCCGGCAGAATGTAATCCATGCCCACCACTCCCCCAAAGGGTTTATGCTGATCTACCAAAGATGAGGACTCAATTTAGGAAAATAAAACCTAGTTTATCGCTGTCTGGCTAGAGAAAAGCACATAAAGGCTCATTTACCTGGTTGTAAATGAGATGGTAGAGCAGAGTGTCACAAATACATGATTTAGCAGAAATGAGACGTTATGTCAGCCATTATCAGTAAGTAATGAAAAGCAGTGTGCACAGAGTGGAAAACCATCACAAAACCTACCAACTGGTAGTTTTTATTTATCTGTTTAAGGGATCAATGAACAACCATCTAAATAATTCTTAGGGGAGACATGGAGAGAGAAGTAAAGTTAAAAGGGGCCCCCTCTCAGCAGACGCTGGGCAAAGTTTCACCCGAGGCAAAGACCCCTCACCGCCCACACCTGCTGGAGCCCTGTCCCCCAGCACCAAGGACCAGAGGCCCCGCCCCCGGCACCCAGGCCCCGCCCTCCCTTGCTCTCCCTGGCTGACCAGAGTACATCCAGGCCTCACCCCCAGCCTTTAATTGTGTTATTTCTTCATCATCTCTGACCACTTCAGGTAAGGGCCCTCTGCTCAGGCCTGCTCCCAGCTAACTCTGAGGAGGAAGGTTATCTGATAAATGAATTGACTGTTACTTGGGGAGGGATGTGACTCAACTTACTAGCGCTGGTTTGTGCTCCTAATAAAGGTGGAAAGGCTCTTTGCCCATGGGTGGCTGTGAAGTGTGAATGAGACAAGGACGACAGGTTCCTGGCCTGTCCCCAGGAGCACTGCCTACAGAGTGAATTGCACCTGGTGGGATTTTAGCTCCCGCAGGCACCTGGAAGCTCAGCCAGGGCCAGCCAGACCAGGCCTTCACTGCAGGGGGCACCCCTGGGCAACCCCCACTTGCCAGGTGGTTCACCCAGGTCCCAGATGCCCTCTGGAGCAGGCATAGGTGCCCTGGGAGTTCTATATGATTCCCACCTGAGAATCCTGCTCTCTGATAAAACCCATGGAGATGAACTGTGTGCGCTGTCACTATGCGCCGCTCAGGTAGTGCCTTCATGTCAGTGTGACACCTGCAGATAGTAACAGGAGCTTTTATTCACTGTCTCAGTGGGTTCTCTCAACGGTGTCTGTGTCACCCAGAAAAATGGAGGTCTGCCCACTTGATCAGTCTACCAGGGCTGCCATAGAAAATTACCACAGACAGGGTGATACTGGGTGGCTTAAACAACAGAAACTTGTTCTCTCACAGTACTGCCGGCTGGAAGTCCGAGGTCAGGTGTCTGCAGGATTGTTCCCTCTGAAGCCTCACTCCTTGCCTGGCAGGTGGTCGTCGTCTCCCTGTGTCTCCACATGGTCTTCCCTCCATCTGTTCAGTTCAGTTCAGTTTAGTCGGTCAGTCGTGTCCGACTCTTTGCGACCCCATGAATCACAGCACGCCAGGCCTCCCTGTCCATCACAAACTCCCGGAGTTTACTCAAACTGATGTCCATCGAGTCGGTGATGCCTCTATACCTGTGTCCAAATTTCCTCTTCCTATAAGGACCCAGTGATATCAGACTACCGCCACCTCATTTTAACTTAATCACCTCTTTAAAAGCCCTTTTCAAATGCAGTCACATTCTGAGGTACTAGGGGTTGGCACTTCAACACACACGTTGGAGAGGGGGACACAATTCAGGCCATTAACACCCACTTTATAGACAAAGAAACTGAGGTCCACAGAGATGAAGTTTCTCCTGGAGTTAGTGCCCTAGTCAGGACCAACTCAGTGTTGCCTGCCCCACCCACCCCACCCCCCAAATTATGAAAAGCCTCCTATTAAACTCACCGAAAAGATCCCAGGGACTTCCCTGGTGGTCCAGTGGTTAAGACTTCGCCTTCCAATGCATGGGGTGAAGGTTTGATCCCTGATGGGGGAGCTAAGATCCTACATGCCTCACAACCAAAAAACCAAAACATAAGACAGAAGTAATAGTGTAACAAATTCAATAAAGACTTAAAAAAAAAAAAGAATAAATAAATAAGAGACCCCAGATCCTTAAGGGTAAACTGGCCAGTGATCCCCTGAGTGCCCACTGTTTGATAAGATGGAATCATAGTTAGTGACAGCCCTTCTCTGAGAGGAGATTAAACTCTGGGATATGCTTCCTTTTTCTCTGCTTTTCTGCCTCTTCTAATTTGGGAAGAACTGCCAGAAACAGTGATTGATCCTTACCCAAGCTCGCTCTAACTGGAACGAACTGCTTTAGCGAGGACGCGCGAGGCTGGGTGCCTTCCAGCTGTCAGGCCGCTCAGTACTGGGACTTGAAAGTTTAATAGCTTGGCTGTCGGGGAATGGTGCGGCCCCCCAGGGATTTCTATTTTTCTTCTTCAGTGATTTTTTAATGCTTAGAAAAATGTGTTGAGCAGTCGGCCCTGAAGGCTGAACCTCTTTATCTGAATGGAGCCGAGGAGCTCCGGGGGGAGCCTGTGGGGGAGGAGAGGGGGTGCTCCTTGGAAAACGCTCTCCCACATCAGAGGTTTCCACAGACTGCGGGGGTGGAGCCACAGTCTCCCCTGCGGGGGTGATGGCTGCCACCACACCTAGGTCCAGGGGGCCCCTTGAAGTGCTGAGGGGTCTTCCCGGGAGGCGAGAGGCCACGCCCAGTGGGAGGAGCCCCAGGGACCTGGGTCTGGGAGTGAGGCAGGCACCAGTTACAGCCAGGCTGACCACCAAGAGTACACAGATAGGGGGACAAAGTCAGGTGGATCACTTGCTGAAGCAGGAGAGAAACACTCTGAGGGAACCTGGGACATCTCAGGAAGAGGGATTGCAAGGAGCTTGTTGTGAGGTGTAGGCTTGTACTGGGCAATTTGGGGGGAGTTAAGAGCAAGGACTTGTTCTGTGTTTGATGCTGTCAGGAACCAGGGGCTCTTGGATGATGGGGTAGCTTACAGTTTGGACCTAGGGAACAGGGTGCAGCAGGCCTAGAGCTGTTGTGAGTAAACAGTGGTCCCTCACAGCACTGACTGGAAGGCGCCCATTGAGTTTATGTGGTTGTAGAGCATTGACCTTGCCTCTTAGTTCAGATACGATCATGCGGAGGCCTTGTCTCTGTCCCCTCCCACCAGGATCACAGAGCAACACTCTGGTGGTCGCTGATACCCTGTGAACGTTTGTATGCAGGTGACCGTACCACGGCCCAGCTGTTAACTGCAGCTGCCTGCTGTCAGGGCCAGGGTTTTACATCCTCCACCCAAACGGGGCCTCCTGAGCAGCCCGACCTCAGTGGGGGAAGGAGGGACTTGAGACAGAGCTGGCAAGTCGAGATCTCTGCCTCACATGTGGCTACGCAGGGCTCTCCAGGCTGGGCCAAGGCGTGGTTTCTTTGGGAGACAGGACTCTGACCTCAGAAATGCTGGGGGCCCACACCCCTGCCTGTCTCACCTTCTCCCTGTAAATGAGGTGGAACAGAGTGACAGAGACCAGGCCCAACTTTGTCCTTCCCTAATGTGAGGCCCTTATCTCAAGTTGAGGGGGGATGACCCTATTTCATAGAATTGTGAGAATTCTGGGAGATAATGCAGGGAAACTAGAAGCTTCCAGAAGGCAGGAACTTGACTTCTCTACTCACTGATCTTTCTCTGGCACCCTAGACAGTGCCTGGCACATAGTAGATACAAAATGAACATTGATTAAATCGACAGACAAACATGACCCACAAAGTAACTACTTAATAAGAGGTTTTCTATTATATTTGTTTGCTGGCTGCCAGAACAAAGCACCACAAAGAGAGTGGCTTAAACAACAGAAATGGACTGTCTCCCACTTCTGGGGGCTGGAGTTGGAAATTTAGGTGTCAGTGGAGTTGGTTCCTCCTGAGGGCTCTGAGAGAGGATCTGTTCCAGGTCTTCTTCTACCTTCTGGTGGTGGCCCGCCATTCTTGACCTTCCTTGGCTTGTAGATGTATTACTTCAGATTCTAACTTCCTTTTCCCTGTGTTTCTGTGTCCAATATTCCCTCTTATAAGGACACCAGGTCACACTGGCCTAGGGTCCACCCTAATGACCTCATCTTAACTTGAATGCATCTGTAAAAATCTTATAATTCCAAATAAGGTTGCATTTACAGGTACTTCAGCATGTCTTTTGGCTGGTACACAGTTCAACCCATAGCATCAACTATTGTTTTTATCACACTGTATTCCTGATTTCCAACATTTTATCCTGTTTCCTCAAATGTCATTTAAAGGTTCCAGAAATGCCAATATTTCCCCACCTATTTCTCTCACTTCACCCTCACTTCCTTTTGCACTTGAAATCAGATCCCAAATCTGTGTGGTGTTTGAAACTACACACATGGTACAGAGAACCCAAGAGAGTATTATTTATGTATTAGAAACACAGTAAGTGTCACTAAGTTGCTGTTTGATCTTGGACAAATCATTCCACATCTCTGAACCTCAGTTTCCTCAACTGTTAAATGAGATTGGGTCAAACTGACATCTTGCAGACACACAGGTAATAGGTCAGATTCCATTCATATCACTTCAATCCATGGACACGAAGACAAGTACAGGTGACTCCCATGTCTGTCTTCACTTCAGGGCTAAAGGGCTGTGTGCCCTGAGGCAAACCCATTTCACTCCGAGTTTCCTCACTTACAACAAGAGAGGGTGAAATTCTCTGATCTCCCAAGCCTTGGCCCTAGACCTTCTGTCACTGTTCCTCATTATCCCCAAGCCATAGAGGACGCCTAAGAGAAGAAACCGCCCTCCCATGAGCCTGGTTCCCTAATCTTTCGTGGCTCTGCTAGTTGGCCAGCTGGGATAGGACTGTTCAGTATATGTTGACCACCTGCTTCATTTTCAAGGGTCAAGTGGTGTCTGTGCTCCAGTACTGATGAATCAGTTTTATTGACCCCCCCACACACACACCTGCCAGAATATTTCAAAGGTCTTGCTAACTGACAGTGAGGGGAGAAATTGGCTTATTGAGAGAGCACAGAGTCCACACCTGATCCATGATCACAAAAACCCAGATTAAATGTAACCAATAGACACCTTGAATTTTCAGCTTGAACACCCCTCAGCATCATGCCTGACCTAAAGGTGGTCCTGGATACAAGTGAATATTTTTCCTGTTCTCAGGCAGATGGGAATCACGCTCCCATGGCCCACTGCTGTCATTCATCCCCAAGAGCAGAGGTTTAGTCCAACAGGTCCTGAATCTAACCCCTGGGACAATGCCAGGTACAGCGAGCAGAGGAGAGAGGGCAGGAGGGCAGAAGGAGACAGAGCCTCACAGTGATTGACGGTACAAACTACAGAGTCCAAAAAGAACCACATTCAAATTTGACTTTGCAATTGACCGGACTTGTGATGGTAAACAAGTTTATTTGCCTCTCTGAATTTCAACACATCCTCATCTGTAAAATGTGGATAATAATATATACCCTACAGGATTGTCATGGGAATTAAATAATTCACTTAAAGCATTTAGCTTAGTGTCTAGCCAGGCACGTGCTCAATTAACTGTAGTGGTCGTTTATGTCATTGTGTGTAGTGGTTAAAATGATAATAACTGCCTGGATTGCAAGGCCTTCCCGTTACCATCTGCTCAGCTAACTCTTCAGTACTGCAGGGGGAAGGAATTAGCAGTTGCACAGGGGCAATCAGAGAGGAATACCTTTTATGGGTGTCAGTTCTAGAAGGTCTTTAAGTCCTCATAGAACCATTCAACTTCAGCTTCTTCAGCATTACTGGTCGGGGCTTGGATTACTGTGATATTGAATGGTTTGCCGTGGAAATGAACAGAGATCATTCTGTCATTTTTGAGATTGCACCCAAGAACTGCATTTCAGACTCTTTTGTTGACTATGAGGGCTACTCCATTTCTTCTAAGAAATTCTTGCCCAAGTAGTAGATATAATGGCCATCTGAGTTAAATTCACCCATTCCAGTCCATTTTAGTTCACTGATTCCTAAAATATCAATGTTCACTTTTGCCATCTCCTGTTTGACCACTTCCAATTTACCTTGATTCGTGGAGCTAACATTCCAGGTTTCTATGCAACATTGCTCTTTATAGCATCAGACTTTACTTACATTAGTAGTTACATTCACAACTGAGCGTTGTTTTTGCTTTGGCTCCATTTCTTCATTCTTTCTGGAGTTATTTCTCCACTTTTCTCTAGTAGCATATTGGGAACCTACCTAGGGTGTTCATCCTTCAGTGTCATATCTTTTTGCCTTATCATACTGTTCATGAGGTTCTCAAGACAAGAATACTAAAGTGGTTTGCCATTCCCTTCTCCATTGGACCATGTTTTGTCAGAACTCTCCACCATGATCCATCTATCTTGGATGGCCCTACATGGCATGGCTCATAGTTTCTTTGAGTTGGACAAGACTGTGGTTCATGTGATCAGTTTGATTAGTTTTCTGTGATTGTGGTGTTCATTCTGTCAGCCCTCTGACATATAAGGATAAGAAGCTTATGGAAGCTTCCTGATGGGATAGCCTGACTGTGGGGGTGTTGCTCTGATGGGCAGGGCCATGTTCAGTAAATCTTTAATCCAATTTTCTGTTGATGGGCAGGGCTGTGTTCCCTCCCTGTTGTCTGACCTGAGACCAAACTATGGTGCTTGGAGATAATGAAGATAATAGCGACCTCCTTCAAAAGGTCCCAGGCACCCACCACCACTTTCAGTGGCACTAACCCTGCAGCAGGCCACCGCTGACCCACACCTCCTTTCTGAGACTCCTGGACACTCACAGGCAAGTCTGGGTCAGTCTCGTGTGGAGTCACTGCTCCTTCTCCTGGGTCCTGGTGCACACAAAGTTTTATTAGTGCCCTCCAAGAGTCTGTTTCCGCAGTCCTGTGTAAGTTCTGGTGGCTCTATAGTGAGGTTAATGATGACTTCCTCCAAGAGGGCTTATGCCACACCCAGGTCTGCTGCACCCAGAACCCCTGCCCCCTGTGGCAGGCCACTGCTGACCCACACCTCCACAGGAGGCACTCAAGCGCTCAAAGGCAGGTCTGGTTCAGTCTCTGTGGGGTCTCCTGGCATGCACAAGGCTTTGTTTGAGCCCTCTGAGTGTCTCTGGCAGGTATGGGGCTTGATTCTAAACGTGATTTCACCCCTCCTACCATCCTGCTGGGGCTTCTCCTTTGCCATTGGGCATGGGGTATCTTTTTTTGGTGAGATACACCATTCTTCTGTCGATGGTTGTTTAGCAGCAAGTTGTAATTTTGGAGTTCTCACAGGAGAAGATGAGCTCACGTCCTTCTATGCTAGAACTAACACCCAAAAAAGATGTCCTTTTCATTATAGGAGACTGGAATGCAAAAGTAAAAAGTTAAGAGATACCTGGAGTAACAGGCAAACTTGGCCTTGGAGTACAAAATGAAGCAGGTCAAAGGTTAACAGTTTTGCCAAAAGAATGTACTGGTCATAGCAAACACCCACTTCCAACAACACAAGAGAAGACTCTACACATGGATATTACCAGATGGTCAATACCAAGATCAGATTGATTATATTCTTTGCAGCGAAAGATGGAGAAGCTCTATACAGTCAGAAAAAACAGGACCACGAGCTGACTATGGCTCAGATCATGAGCTCCTTATTACCAAATTCAGACTTAAATAATGAAGAAAGTAGGGAAAACCACTAGACCATTCAGGTATGACCTAAATCAAATCCCTTACGATTACATAGTGGAAGTGACAAATAGATTCAAGGGATTATATCTGATAGAGTGCCTGAAGAATGGAGGTTCATGACATTGGACAGGAGGCAATGATCAAGACCAGTCCCAAGAAAAGAAATGCAAAAAGGCAAAATGGTTGTCTGAGGAGGCCTTACAAATAGCTGAGAAAAGAAGAGATGCTACAGGCAAAGGAGAAAAGGAAAAATATACCCATTTGAATGCAGAGTTCCAAAGAACAGCAAGGAGAGATAAGAAAGCCTTCCTCAGCGATCAATGCAAAGAAATAGATGAAAACAATAGAATGGGAAAGACTAGGGATCTCTTCAAGAAAATTACAGATACCAAGGGAACAGTTCATGCAAAGATGAGAACAATAAAGGACAGAAACAATATGCACCTAACAGAAGCAGAAGATATTAAGAAGAGGTGGCAAGAATACACACAAGAACTATACAAAAAAGATCTTCATGACCCAGATAATCACAATGGTGTGATCACTCACCTAGAGCCAGACATCCTGGAATGCAAAGTCAAGTGGGCCTTAGGAAGCATCACCACAAACAAAGCTAGTGGAGGTGATGGAATTCCACTTGAGCTACTTCAAATCCTAAAAGATGATGCTGTGAAAGTGCTGCATTCAATATGCCAGCAAATTTGAAAAACTCAGCAGTGGCCACAGGACTGGAAAAGGTCAGTTTTCATTCCAATTCCAATGAAAGGCAAAGAATGTACAAACTACCACACAGTTGAACTCATCTCACATGCTAGCAAGTAATGCACAAAATTCTCCAAGTCAGGCTTCAACAGTACATGAACTATGAACTTCCAACTGTTCTAGCTGGACTTAGAAAAGGTAGAGGAACCAGAGGCCAAATTGCCAACATCCGTGGGATCATAGGAAAAGCAAGAGAATTCCAGAAAATCATCCACTTCTGCTTTATTGACTACACCAAAGCCTTTGACTGTGTGAATCACAACAAACTGTGGAAAATTCTTAAAAGAGATGGGAATAGCAGACCACCTGACCTGCCTCCTAAGAAATCTGCATGCAGGTCAAGAAGAAACAGTTAGAACTGGACATGGAACAACAGACTGGTTCCAAATCAAGAAAGGAGTAAGTCAAGGCTGCATATTGTCATCCTGCTTACTTAATTTATATGCAGAGTACATCATGCAAAATGCCAGGCTGGATGAAGCACAAGCTGGAATCAAGATTCCTGGGAGAAATATCAATAACCTCAGATATGCAAATGACATCACCTTTATGGCAGAAAGTGAAGAGGAACTGAAGAGCTTCTTGATGAAAGTGAAAGAGGAGAGTGAAAAAGCTGGCTTAAAACTCAACATTCAGAAAACTAAGATCGTGGCATCTGGTCCCATCACTTCATGGAAAACAGATGGGAAAACAATGGAAACAGTGACAGACTTTATTTTTTGGGCCTCTAAAATCACTGCAGATGGTGACTGCAACCATGAAATTAAAAGATGCTTGCTCCTTTGAAGAAAAGCTATGACCAACCTAGACAGTACATTAAAAGGCAGAGACATTACTTTGCTGACAAAGTTCAGTCTACTCAAAGCTATGGTTTTTCCAGTAGTCATGTATGGATGTGAGAGTTGGACCTTAAAGCTGAGCACCAAAAAATTGATGCTTTTGAACTGTGGTGTTGGAGAAGACTCTTGAGAGTCCCTTGGACTGCAAGGAGATCCAATAAGTCAATCCTAAAGGAAATCAGTCCTGAATATTCATTGGCAGGACTGATGTTGAAACTGAAACTCCAATACTTTGGCCACCTGATACGAAGAACTGACTCATTGGAATAAACCCTGATGCTGGGAAAGATTGAAGGCAAAAGGAGAAAGGGATAACAGAGGATGAGATGGTTGGATGGCATCACCGACTGGATGGACATGACTTTGAGCAAGTTCTGGGAGTTGGTGATGGACAGGGAGGCCTGGCGTGCTGCAGTCCATGGGGTCGCAAAGATCCAGACACAACTGAGCGACTGAACTGAACTGAATCAGAGATGTACCCTTGGTGTCTCAAAAGCATCTCACTTTGTGGTGGAAACCCAACAGTAGACTCCAGGCCAAATTAGAGCGTCCAGACTCCCTTGTAGGCGAGGCCGGGGGCGGAGGACCGGCGGGGTCCCAGGCTGCTGCCTGTGACCGGATTATCTTGGCAAGTGGCGCCACCTTCTGGCTTCTCTAGGAACTGACTTGGACTCCTAGTCACCCAGCTGCAAAATCTGATTTGTCCAAGTTCTGGATGCCTATAATCATCCCTTCATTGCTAGAGCCACCCTGATCCAGAGAGGCCAGCCACACACTTCATACCGCCCCTCAGTCAGTCCATTCATGTCAGCATTTCCATGACAGCTGCCAATTTCCTGAGAATTATAAATCAATCATAAAATTGCACTTTGCCCTGAGACTTTGCATATTATTATCTAGCAAGTCTGTTCTTATTCTTTCCTGCTTCCATTTGTGGTGGGAGAAACCACCCCCTCCTTTTCTCTTTCAGTTACATTCTCTGTGGCTTTGGGTTTTAGGTGAGAGCTTCAGTTTGCAGTAGGGGTCCTGAGTCCCACCTGGTCTCAGCTCACCAAAGACTTTGCCTGGGTCCCTAGTCTCTCCACCTTCATCTTCTCATCTACCAAAGGACAGACAGAACTACACCTGCCATCATGGCCCCAACTCTTTTGAAACTGGAGGAGAATAATATGAGTGGGGGAAACGCCCTGTCAGTGTCAGAGATTAGGCTGCGGCTCCTCAGCCTGTGGGTGTAATTAGTGTCACACGTAAGTACAGAATCTTAGTGACAATGGCGCGTGCTGGCCCCACCCCTTCCTCAGCCGCGGGCTCCACAGTGTAACCTTTGTCATGGTGGCGGCTCTGGAGCCGGCACAGAACTCATTTTTATTCTGTTCATTCATCAGGCACTGATGGGTCTACTCTGCACCAGGCACTATGGGATTCAGATATTAAAGGGTCAAAATTCTTGGCCTCTAGGACCTGGAGAGCCAAGAGGGATGAGGAGTGAATAAATGAATCCACACATTGTTGAGAGCCTGCCGTGTGCCAAAGCATACCACAGGGTGTGTGATGGATGTCACCGGTGTGTGAAACAGGAGGGCCTCGTGAGGTCCGCTTACAAAGGCAGCTTTGGTTTGAAAGGGACCTCTTCCAAGGTCCCTTTCAATGTATTCAGTGGGAGGTAAAGGCTGTCTCCTGCCCCTTGTAGAAAACATGAATGGTCTCAGGATTTTTCTGATCACTTATAGGTGATTAAAAATTCCATGCTTATTTTAAGTCCCAAAACACTTTCTCAATCCAGTAAACAGCATGACTGGTCAATATGTTATTCAACCCATGGACCCATGTTTTCCCTCCTCCCAGGTGGGCACCGCCCCCCGGCCCCGCCCTGCCCTCCCCGCTGCTGTTTCTGATGCAGTCAATGTAAGCAGGAAGGAAGGAGAGGAAGGGATGGCAGGAAGGAAGGAGAGGAAAGGATAGCAGGAAGGTTCTTCCTTGAGAGACACTGTTATAAGGTGGCTTCACAGTGTCTGGGTGTGGCTGGAGTTCAGACCAGGTTTCTTCTCCTGAGGACTCTTTTCTTAGCTCTTCTGAGACTCCCTTCCCCCTCTGCAGGACTAGCTGCAGGGAGAGGCCTCTCCTCTGCTGGTGCCCCCCACAGCAACCCCACCCCCAAAGGTGCCCTCTGGTAGACCCCTCTCAGAGGAGCCCAGGCTGCCACAGCTTCACAGGTTCTGCCTCTGCTGCTGGGGCAGGTGCACTCCCGGCACTGAAAGAGGGGTGAGCAGCTTCCCTGTCTGGGCTCAGACAATTTGACCTTCTGTTACACATGCACGTCATTTAGTCCTCTTGCTACTCTGGGGAGAAAGTTTCCTCATTCCCATTCTACAAACAGGGGCTTTTAGAGCATCACACATCCCCAGGTGACAAAGGCGGGGTTTGAAGTCCTGTCTCTCCGATCAAGGCCATGTTTCTCCCATGAGTCCTTGCCATGGTCACTAAAGAGTGGAGGGACCGGCCATCACACACTCTGGGCCTTGGTTCTTCATCTTGCATGATCTCCAAGAGCCCTTTGCATTCTAAAACTGCATCATGAAATGTCTGAGTTGAGGTTTCCTGCAAGCTGTTGGCAAAGAAATCTGCAGGGCCTCAACCTCCAGTGTGGGAGGCAGCACAGCTCAGCGCTCCACTTCCTGCCCTAAGGCCCCACGTGTCCTGCACCTTAATCAGTGCAGGGAGAGACAAACCCCTTTTAACTGGTGCTGGCCTTCTTCTCCCTCCGTGAGAATGTGCCCTGTACTGAGCATGAGATAAATTTGCTTCCTCTTCCACAGGCTCAGTTCCCACCCCCTCTCCTGCTGAGAAGGTTCTACCTTGCTGAGCAGGATGCCGTGTTTCAAGAGAGGAACTTTCCAGATAGCATAGCTCTTCTTCTAAATCAGCTATCTCATCTGGAGAAAAACCCCGGCTGTCCTGGATGTGTTGGTTGTCAGTTCCCCAAATAGTGTCCTCCTAAGGGAGGACTCTTGAGAGTCCCTTGGATTGCAAGGAGATCCAACCAGTCCATCCTGAAGGAGATCAGTCCTGCGTGTTCATTGGAAGGACTGATGCTGAAGCTGAAACTCCAATACTTTGGCCGCCTCATGTGAAGAGTTGACTCATTGGAAAAGACCCTGATGCTGGGAGGGATTGGGGGCAGGAGGAGAAGGGGATGACAGAGGATGAGATGGCTGGATGGCATCACCAACTCGATGGGCATGGGTTTGAGTAAACTCTGGAAGTTGGTGATGGACAGGGAGGCCTGGCGTGCTGCGATTCATGGGGTCACAAAGAGTCAGACACGGCTGAGCTACTGAACTGAACTGAATTGAAGGGATTTCCAAAGTTAATCTGGGCTGTGCAATGGCCCTGCTCTCCTAACACTTGCTTTGGCGCCATCTGTAGGAATCAGGGCACAGCAGTGCACGGTACCTGGCATGTTCCCTGCTCTGTCTCCACAGATCCTCACAGCCTCTCTGTGGAGTCAGATCCGGTGTAATTACCTCCTGTTACTGATGGGGAAACTGAGGCTCAGAGGTGAGAAATACGTGCCTGGTGAAGGCCAGAGCCAGGACTGGAACCTTGATTTCCTATTCCAAGTCTAATACTTTGAGTTCTGTCCTCTCTTTTTTGCTGGTGCCCTTCTGTAATTGTCTCTTTATCAAATCCCATTCCTGGACACAGAGTCCAAACCCACCTTCCTGCTCCTCAACCAGCCCCGGGGTTAGAAGGTGAGATGGGATCTCAGGCAAAGGAAGGGTGAGGATTCTTCTATAGTTCTTTCAATGGACTATTAGCCACATCCACCCTGCCAATCTACTGACCTGCCCATCCTATACCATTGTAATAAATTGAGGTTTTATGTCTATGTAACAGAGGAGGGTTTGTCTCCTTCATTAAATTAGCCTGGGTGTTCAGACCCAGGTTCAGGGGTAAAGCAAATTAATTCCTGATTGCCCTTAAGTTCTAGTGGAGGGTAACAAAGCTAACGTTTATTGCGCACTTACCATATGCCAGAATTTGTTCTGAGGTTCTTGCATCTCTTAAGCCATTTGACCTGACAACAACTCTATGTGGCCCACACTTTTATAATCCCCTTTTTATTTTATTTATTTTTTTCATTTATTTTTATTAGTTGGAGGTTAATTACTTTACAATATTGTAGTGGTTTTTGCCATACATTGACATGAGTCAGCCATGGATTTACATGTGTTCCCCATCCTGATCCCCCCTCCCGCCTCCCTCCCCATCCCATCCCTCTGGGTCATCCCAGTGCACCAGCCCTGAGCACTTGTCCCATGCATCCAACCTGGACTGGTGATCTGTTTCACACTTGACAATATACATGTTTCAAAGCTATTCTCTCAGATCATCCCACCCTTGCCTTCTCCCACAGAGTCCAAAAGTCTGTTCTATACATCTGTGTCTCTTTTTCTGTCTTGCATATAGGGTTATCATTACCATCTTTCTAAATTCCATATATATGCATTAGTATACTGTATTGGTCTTTATCTTTCTGGCTTACTTCACTCTGTATAATGGGCTCCAGTTTCATCCATCTCATTAGAACTGATTCAAATGAATTCTTTTTAATGGCTCAGTAATATTCCATTGTGTATATGTACCACAACTTTCTTATCCATTCATCTGCTGATGGGCATCTAGGTTGCTTCCATGTCCTGGCTATTATAAACAGTGCTGCAATGAACATTGGGGGTACACATGTCTCTTTCAATTCTGGTTTCCTTGGTGTGTATGTCCAGGAGTGGGATTGCTGGGTCATATGGCAGTTCTATTTCCAGTTTCTTAAGGAATCTCCACACTGTTTTCCATAGTGACTGTACTAGTTTGCATTCCCCCCAACAGTGTAAGAGGGTTCCCTTTTCTCCACACCCTCTCCAGCATCTATTGCTTGTAGACTTTTGGATAGCAGCCATCCTGACTGGCGTGTAACGGTACCTCATTGTAGTTTTGATTTGCATTTCTCTGATAATGAGTGATGTTGAGCATCTTTTCATGTGTTTGTTAGCCATCTGTATGTCTTCTTTGGAGAAATGTCTGTTTAGATATTTGGCCCATTTTTTGATTGGGTCATTTATTTTTCTGGAATTGAGCTGCAGTAGTTGCTTGTATATTTTTGAGATTAATCCTT
The DNA here is from genome assembly GCF_910594005.1 of Cervus elaphus. Classification (NCBI taxonomy): domain Eukaryota; kingdom Metazoa; phylum Chordata; class Mammalia; order Artiodactyla; family Cervidae; genus Cervus; species Cervus elaphus. The sequence goes on from NC_057833.1 coordinate 81,583,073, forward strand.
TGTCTGTTTCTTCATTTGCTATTATTTTCTCCCATTCTGAAGGCTGTCTTTTCACCTTGCTTATAGTTTCCTTTATTGTGCAAAAGCTTTTAAATTTAATTAGGTCCCATTTGTTTATTTTTGCTTTTATTTCCAATATTCTGGGAGGTGGGTCATAGAGGATCTTGCTTGATTTATGTCGGAGAGTGTTTTGCCTATGTTCTCCTCTAGGAGTTTTATAGTTTCTGGTCTTACATTTAGATCTTTAATCCATGTTGAGTTTATTTTTGTGTATGGTGTTAGAAAGTGTTCTAGTTTCATTCTTTTACAAGTGGTTGACCAGTTTTCCCAGCACCACTTGTTAAAGAGGTTTTTTTTCTCCATTGTATATTCTTGCTTCCTTTGTCAAAGATAAGGTGTCCATAGGTTCGTGGATTTATCTCTGGGCTTTCTATTTTGTTCCATTGATCTATATTTCTGTCTTTGTGCCAGTACCATACTGTCTTGATGACTGTGTCTTTGTAGTAGAGTCTGAAGTCAGGCAGGTTGATTCCTCCAGTTCCGTTCATCTTTCTCAAGATTGCTTTGGCTATTCGAGGTTTTTTGTATTTCCATACAAATTGTGAAATTATTTGTTCTAGTTCTGTGAAAAATACTGTTGGTAGCTTGATAGGGATATAATCCCCTTTTTAAAGATAAGGCAACTCACAGACTTAGAAAAAAAACTTATGGTTACCAAAGGGGATAGGGAGGGGAGGGATAAATTAGTAATTTGTGATTAACATATACATACTACTATATACAAAATAGATAACAAACTAGAACCTATGATATAGCACAAGGAATTCTACTCAGTATTTTGTAATAACCTATAAGGGAAAAGAATCTGAAAGACAACATATATGTAACAGAATATATATATATAAAAGACTATATGTAAAAGAATATAAACATATATACAACTGAAAGACTGTGCTGTCCAGCTGAAACAACACTTCATAAATCAACTCTACTTCAATGAAAAAATAAAACTTAAAAAATAAAATAAAGATGAGTAAACTGAAGCACAGAACAGTTGAGTAACTTTTGCAAGGTCACACAGCTAATAGGTGATAGAGACAAGTCTTTCAACTTGGGTAGTTTGATTCTACAGCCTATGTGCCCAACAGCCCACTAGACAGCTTGAGGTATCCTGACCCCAGAGAGTTTCTGGAATGAGAAGAACGCTTGTCTTAGATGGATGCCCTAGAGGCAGAGCCCAAGTCTAGGGCTCTTCAGCAGGTGGCATATTATAGAGGTGTTCCTGGAAAACCTGTGAGGGAGAAACAAGCAAGCAAATCATCTCAGCTTCAGGGGAACTCAGGAGGGGAATTTCTACTCAAAGTTGTCCTAATCCCAATTGAGGGAGCTGGGCTTCTGCACCCCACGCCTGTCAGTCATTCCCAAAGGACTAGCCCGGGGAACTGAAGAGTGGGCTCTGCTGGCCTGAGGGCCCTGCTCCAAAAAGAGTCCCAAGCACAGACTTTGGGAAGTGAAAGCACAGGAAACCCACAGGCGCAGAAAATGGTGGAAAAAACAATCCAAGGGGATGTGGCCGAACGCCAACAATGTCTGCTCCAGCAGCCACACTGAAATAGGGAAGAAGAACTTGCAATTCAGTTTAAGCCTCAACAAGTCCCCAGTGTATTTCAGAGCAACACAAATTTCTCTGATGTTGGCAAGATCTCAGGAAACAACTCTTGTCAAAGGGAAGTAGAGGATAACTATTAATATTTCTGCAAGGCCTCCTCCAGGTAAACACAAAGTGCCCCTCAGAGAGCCCATGCAACCATGACCATATCCACGTGGCTGACCCATGCCTCTGCAGCCACCTACCCCAGCCTCACCCACACAGACCACACTGCTTTACCCCACTCTCCCATGCCAAGTCCTCCTCATCTTCATCCTTGCTGCCCAGAGGCCTCTTCTGGAGTTCTAGAGGTCCCCATTGCCCTCTACCTAGTCATCTCCCACCACCCCGATCTGCCTTCTCTACCCAATTGTCCCAGCCACTCTTGCTCTACGTTTTAGGAGCATGGGCATGCCATCCACTGCACTGACTTTCTTTCCCTTGTTGTTGTGTGGTGTTGTCTCATTCTTCTTAATTTATAAAATATGTCAGATATATAAAACGGATACCCAGCATCCGAAATTGTCCACCTTAATGTTATTTGCTACAGACTTTTTCTAAAAAACACACAATCAAAGATTTCAGATACAGCTGAAACCCCCTTTTGTGCTTTATCCTGATTCCATTCTCCTCTCCAGAGGCCACCACTCCTCTACATTTGGCATTTATCATTCCTACTAAGCTTTTATCAATTTTACTATGTGTGTGTATATGTATCATTTATAGGATTGTTTTGCATGATTTTAGACTTTATATTCAATTGTACTACATTGTGCATTAGGGTTCTCCAGAGAAACAGAATCAATAGGATGTTTCAAGGAAACATTTTAAGGGATTGGCTCACACTATAATGAGGCTAGAAGTCCAAAATCGAGATGTCAACAGGTTAGACACCTGCGCTGCTAAGTCGCTTCAGTCGTGTCCAACTCCGTATGACCCCATAGACGGCAGCCTACCAGGCTCCTCCATCCCTTGGATTTTCCAGGAAAGAACACTGGAGTGGGTTGCCATTTCCTTCTCCAATGCATGAAAGTGAAAAGTGAAAGTGAAGTCGCTCAGTTGTGTCCGACTCTGCGATCCCATGGACTGCAGCCTACCAGTCTCCTCCGTCCATGGGATTTTCCAAGCAAGAGTACTGGAGTGGGGTGCCATTGCCTTCTCCAAGTTAGACACCTAGGAAAGAGCTTTTGTTCCATTTCAAGTCCAGAAGCCAGTAGAATCCCTTCTTCCTCTCGGGACCTCAGTCTTTGTTCTATTCAGGTCTTCAACTAATTGAATGAGGTCCTCTCACATTGTGGCAGGCAATCCACTTTACTTAAAGTCACCAATTCAAATGTTAATCTCATCCAGAGTAATGTTGGACCAAATATCTGGGCACCACGTTAGTTAATCGCTCAGTCGTGTCCAGCTCTTTGCGACCCCATGGACTGTAGCCTGCCAGGCTTCTCTGTCCACGGAATTCTCCAGACAAAAGAATACTGGAGTGGGAAGCCATTGTCATCTTCAAGGGATCTTCCCAACCCAGAGATTGAACCTGGGTCTCCTGCATTGCAAGCATATTCTTTACCATTTGAGCCATCTTGGCACCATTTGTTGTTGTTGTTGGGTTGCTATGTCCAACTCTTTGTGACCCCACAGATTGCAGCACACCAGGCTTCCCTGTCTTCCACTATCTCCCGGAGTTTGCAAAATTCATGTCCCTTGGTTCGGTGATGCCATCCAACCATCTCATTCTCTGTCACCCCCTTCTCCTCCTGCCCTCAATCTTTCCCACCATCAGGATCTTTTCAATGAGTCCCATCAGGTGGTCAAAGTATTGGAGCTTCAACTTCCTTATCAGTCCTTCCAAAGAGTATTCAGCGTTGATTTCCTTTAAGACTGACTGGTTTGATCTCCTCACTATCCAAGGGACTCTCTCAAGAGTCCTCTCCAGCACCACAGTTTGAAAGCATCAATTCTTTAGTGCTCAGCCATTTTTATGGTCCAAATTTCACATCCATACATGACTATTGGAAAAACCACAGCTTTGACGATATGCACCTTTGTCAGTAAAGCAATGTCTCTGTTTTTTAATACACAGTCTAGGTTTGTCATAGCTTTTCTTCCAAAGAGCAAACATTTTAAAAAATTAACTTATTTATTTTAATTGGAGGCTAATTACTTTACAATATTATAGTGGTTTTTGCCATACATTGACATGAATCAGCCATTTCATGGCTGCAGTCACCATCCACAGTGATTTTTGAGCCCAAGAAAATAAAATCTGCTACTGTTTCCATTTTTTCCCCATCTATTTGCCATGAATTGATGAACCTGGATGCCATGATCTTAGTTTTTGGAAGGTTGAATTTTAAGCCAGCTTTTCCACTCTCCTCTTTCACCTTTGTCAAGAGGTTCTTTAGTTCCTCTTAGCTTTCTGCCATTAGGGTGGTATCATCTGCATATATGAGGTTGTTGATATTTCTCCCATCAATCTTGATTCCAGCTTGTGCTTCATCCAGCCCACATTTCACAGCTCAACTCTGCATAGAAATTAAATAAGCAAGGTGATAATATACAGCCTTGATGTACTCCTTTCCCAATTTTGAACCAGTCCATTTTTCCATGTCCACTTAGAACTGTTGCTTCTTGACCTGCATACAGGTTTATCAGGAAGCAGGTAAGGTGGTCTGATATTTCCATCTCTTCACGAATTTTTCAGTTTGTTGTGATCCACAAAATCAAAGGCTTTAGTGTAGTCAATGAAGCAGAAGTAGATGTTTTTCTGGAATTTCCTTGCTTTTTCTATGATTCAACGGACATTGGCAATTTGTTCTCTGGCTCCTCTGTCTTTTCTAAACTCAGCTTATACATTTGAAATTTCTCAGTTCCCCTACTACTGAAGCCTAGCTTGAAGGATTTTGAGCATTACCTTGATAGCATGGGAAATGAACACAGTTGTACAGTAATTTGAGCATTCTTTGACATTGCCCTTCTTTGGAATTGGAAAGAAAACTGACATTTTCCAGTCCTGTGACCACTGCTGAGTTTTCCAAATTTGCTGACATATTGAGTGCAGCATTTTAACAGCATCTTTTAGGATTTGAAATAGCTCAGCTGGAATTCCATCACTTCCACTAGCTTTGTTCATAGTAATGCTTCCTAAGGCTCACTTAACTTCACACTCCCGGATGTTTAGTTCTAGGTGAGTGACTTCACCATTGTTATCCAGGTCATTAAGACCTTTGTACAATGCTTCTGTGTATTCTTGCCACTTCTTCTTAATCTCTTCTGCTTCTGTTAGGTCCTTGTTCTTTCTGTCCTTTATTGTGCCCATCTTTGCATGAAATGGCCTAGCCCAACTGACACTGTTATATAGTGTTTCCTTAAGCAACTTGCTTTCTTAACTCTCCATTTTGTTTTTGAGATTTATCCTTGTTGATGCATGTAGCATTTCATTGTATTTACATCATAGGTTATGAATTTTTCTGTCGATGGATAGAGGTTGCTTCACTGTCGAACCGAAGAGGTTGCTTTGGTTTACTGTCACAAACAGGAGGGGCATAAACTCCACAGGGGAGATTCTTTCTAGATCTGAGGTGGGCAAACTACAGGCAGGCCAAATCCAGCCAGGCATCTATTTTGTAAATAAAGTCTTACTGGAACACAGTCACACCTGTTCATGTGCTAATTGTATACTAATTGGCTGCTTTCACACTCCCAGGCAGAGTTGTGGATTTGCAACAAAGACCACAAAGCCTAAAGTATTTCCTCCCTGGCCCACTAGAGAAAGGGTTTCTGGGAATTCCCTGGTGGTCCAGTGGTTATGATTCTTCACTGTCCCCACTGAGAGCCCCAGTTCAATCCCTGGTCAGGGAACTAAGATCCCACAAGCAGCCACAGCACACACACACACACACACACACACACCCCCCAAAGAGAAAGGGTTTCCTACTGGACTCCAGGTTGCTACCAAGGAGCAGCATGGGCTCTGCCTATCATCAGCTTTTATCCAACATTGCCAAATGCCTCCCCAGAGTGGCCACACAAACTTACCCTCCCAGAAACAGACCATGAGGCCCCCCTTCTTCATATCCTCTACTTCCAAAGGTTTGCCAGCCTGATGCTTGTGAACTGGTTTCTCATTGCTATTTCATGTTTGGCTCTTTAAACATGTATCACTTATTCATTCAACAAACATCTATTAAGGGATCATTGTGGGCCTGGTACTATCAAGATAAAGCTGCTCCCTTTGACAAGAGAAAAAACTAAGCTACTCAGTGTTAGAATCACGATTCAAACATGGTGGGTGGTGAAGCAAAATGGTTGTGTGTGGGTGGTGCAGGCATGCCCTGGAGAGGGTAGCACCATGAAAAATGATCAAACAGCTGACTGTTCTGCAGGCCTGAGGATGCTCAGTTGAGAAATAAAGCAACAATTTGGCTCTCTGCCCACAGCTCCTCACAATCAGGGGCACTGCCATCATAATTCTTAGCAAAAAGGACCTGTAGTTCACACAGGCATCATTAGAGTTGTTTAGTAATTAAACTGGTTTCCTGTCTTCTCTTTTGACCTTAGACTATAAAACATCTGCAATTATAAGAGAAAGAGTGAATGTGAGAAAGAAACTGTCCATAAATGATACAGCAAGACATACAGCTTTATTATTTAAAGTTACCAAGAGAGCCAATAAATAAAGGAACGTGGAGGTAGAGTGTAAGAGCAGTAAATCTTCATATGTCTGCAAGGAAGTCAATAAATAATGCCTATGGCTCAGAACTCAAGCAATCAAAAAATCTGTAGAAAGATGGGGCAAGCTCTAGACAGACAAACAGCTGGGGACTAGGACATGAGGTGAGAAAAATGTGGGCCTGGGAGTGCTTTTTCTTTACAAACCTTTATAAGCATTTCTTTTTAGTACTGTTTAATTTTTAAACTAGTGCATGCATGGCTTTGCTAATATTTAAGTCGAAGTACAAGAAGTACAAAAGAGAGTTTCTGAATAATTACAGATGAAGTGACATATGTATAACAATCTGAGATAAGGAGTAGGGGTCAGTGGAAATGGAGGCTTTTTTCACTAGGCATGAGATTTTAATTGTTGAAGTGAGGAGCTGTGTCTCTTTCTACCTTTATATGTAGTTTTATGTAGTTGAAATTTTCCATAATAAAAAATTTTTTAAAAAGAAAAAGGGACAATGAGCTATGAGTCAGACATATAAGGATTAAATACAACATGGATGCCTAGTCTTGTAGGCAAGTTCCTGAACTCTCTGGGCCTCAGTTTCCCCATTGGGAGGCTGGGTGGCCTGGTTTGGTCATGGCATGCAGAGGTAGCAGTGTGAGTCAAGGTCTGGAACCTGAAAAGGCCCTCATCTGTTCAGGAAAATAATTTAACCCACAGCGGGGGAGAGGAGAGAGAAAGCCAGAGTGAAGGACAGGGTCAGGTTGCAGGGTTTATTTAAGAGTACACCCCTGAATAAATTCAAATTTGCTCTTAGTACGTTCATTCCAGTAGAAAAGGGAATGGGAAGTTGGAAAGCATTTGTTTCAAATGTAGAAAGTGGAGAGACACAGAGAGAAGTCACAGAGGGAGACCAGCTGGCTGCCCAAACAGAGCCTCCCAGAGTCACCATATCTTCAAATGCTTGGTGCTCAAAACTCCGATTTTATTAGGGCATCTGTAGAAACTAGGGCCAGTTCATGACAAAGAAACCCTTCTGACATGTATACCCAGGATCACATATTGCTATACTGTGATGGTTAAACTATTTGCTCAAAGCAAGTCCAAGGTAACTGAGGCAGGACGTTGGGGGGTGTGGAATGAAGGAGCCCTCTGGGGAAGGTGAAGACAAGGGAATTCTGTCCTCCCATGACAGAGGGCAGCCTCTAGGGACTAGGAGCTCCGATTGCCCAGCACTGTGAACACCAGCACGAACTATCAGCCTCTTGCTCCGCACTCCTCCAACCTCTTCTATTAAGATGGACTGCAGTATAATGATGAGGTCAAAATTCACATGCAGTACAGACTCAGGAGGGTTCCCCCAACCTCAACTTCCCCAGAAAGACCAAAATAAGCCCTCAGTGCCCCTGATTCTCCCTGGATGCCCAGTGGCCGTGACTATGCTTGGGATGAGCTGTCTGGGAGGTGACACCTTCTCCACTAACCTGATGACATGTTCCCTAACTCCACCTGCAGGTGCAACCTTAACTCACTCTGTGGGCTTCATATTTTCCATCTACAGGTAACAACTATCAGGCTGAACTAGCAAAGAGATGATTAGGACTCAAGCCAAGCTGGATAAGGGATGGGAATGGAGTGAAGCATGTCAGTGTAGGGAACTGTTATGTTTGACTTGGGAGTGAGGGGAGATGCCAAAGGTGATTCTCAGGTTGGAACTAGGTACAAACCTGGCTGTGCCTTGAGGGGCTCCCCTGTCTGGCTGTTAGGGTTAGGGTTAGGGTTAGAAGCAGCACCATTTCTGGGCTCATTTATCCATCTCATCCTGTACCAGGCACTGCGCTGGGGATGGAACAACAGCAGAACAGAAAAGCAGTGCCTGGCTTAAAGGAGTTTATATTCTGGCAGAAAATACACAGATAGCAACTAATAAACCAAGAAACAAAAATTGGTAATAATTATAAGCTGTGATGGGCTTCTCTGGTAGCTCAGCTACTACAGAATCTGCTGCAATGCAGGAGACCCGAGTTCGATTCCTGGGCCCAGAAGATCCCCTGGAGCAGGGATAGGCTACCCACTCCAGCATTCATGGGTTTCCCTGGTGGCTCAGACAGTAAAGCATCTGCCTGCAATGTGGGAGACTTGGGTTCGATCCCTGGGTTGGGAAGATCCCCTGGAGGAGGGCACTCCAGGGGATTGCCCACTCCAATATTCTCCTGGAGAATCCCCATGGACAGAGGAGCCTGGTGGGCTATGGCTAATGGGGTCACAAAGAGTCGGATGTGACTGAGCAGTTAAGCACACATAGCTGTGATAAGTGTTTTAAAGGAAGAGAACAAGGCAGAGAGAAGAAGAGCAGAGATCCTGCCTTAGGTGGGGTGATCACAAGAATGGAGCCACCCACACAAAGAGGGGAGAGCAGCAGTCCAGGCTGCAGAGTCACCGCCCGCCAAGGCCTCGAGGCAGGAGGGAGGCCAGCATGGTCCGTGAAACCGATACCAGCAGGGTTGAACCTGTGAGCAGTGGGAAGATCGTCACACCTGCAGGGCCTTGAGGGCTGCTGACAGGAGTTTGGGTTTTATTCTAACCAAAATAAACTCTGCAGAAGAGTTTTTATTTAATTGAATCACAGCAACATGATCTGATGTGAAGAGTTGAAGAAAATCTCCCTGGGAGCAGGATGAAGAACGGACTCAAGGAGAGGAGGACAGATGGACTAGGAGGATGGTGCCTTGGGGTCAGAGAGCGTGATGGGATGTACACCAGGGTGAGGGTGGAAATGTGAGATGTAGATGGATTTTCAGTACATGGGGGTAGGAGTGGGCGTAAAACTGACTAACCTTGGTGTTGGATTAGATGTGGCAGATGAGAGAAAATGTGATGTCAAGACTCTGGTCTTTGGGTAGACGTTGGTACTTTTACTGGCATGAGAAGTGAGGGGCGGTATTTGAGGGAAAAAAAAAATCCGTTTTAGTCATGTTAAGTTTGTTAAGTAGAGAAGATGTCAAGGGGAGAATGGTACACAAGCCTGAAATAGAAAGGAACGTTCTGGGCTAGAGACAAAAATACAGAAGTCGTCGCATATACATTTCAATCCATGCAAATGAATCAGATCACTTATGACTATAAAGAACAAACCCAAAGACCCAATCCTGAGAAACTCTAGCATTTAGAGGTCAGAGATGAGAGAAAAACTTCATGAAGGAAAAAGTCAAAAGCTGGCCAAAAAGTAGAAGGAAGAGTCGGGGAGAGTGGCTCAAGGGAGCCAAGAGAGGAAAGTATGTCTTGTGACAAATTCAGTGAGCAGGTCAGGATGAGCACAGAGATGCATCTGTTCGGCTTGGAGATATGGTGGCCTTCACCATCTTGGTAAATTGCAGTAAGAGTGGGGTATAGGGACAGATGATGATTTCTTGTTCATTTATTGCTGAAAACAAGTCATTGTTGCTGTTGTTCAGTCACTAGATCTTGTCTCACTCTTTATGACCCCATGGACTGGAGCACAACAGGCTCCTCTGTCCTCCATTATCTCACAAAATTTGTTCAGATTCATGTCCATTGAGTCAGTAATGCCATCTAACCATCTCATCCTCTGTCACTCCCTTCTCCTTTTGTCTTCAGTCTTTCCCAGAATCAGGTTCTTTTCCAGCGAGTCAGCTCCTCACATCAGGTGGCCAAAATTTTGGAGCTTCAGCTTCAGCATCAGTCCATCCAGTGAATATTCAGGGTTGATTTCCTTTAGGATTGACTGGTTTGATCTCCTTGCTGTCCAAGAGACTCTCAAGAGTCTTGTCCAGCACCACAGTTTGATAGCATCAATTCTTAGGCTCTCAGCCAACTCACATCCATACATGACTACTACAAAAAAACTGTAGCTCTGACTCTGCAGACCTTTGTAAGCCAAGTGATGTCTCTGCTTTTTAATAACGCTGTCTAGGTTTGTCATAGCTTTCCTTCCAAGGAGCAAGGTCTTTTAATTTTATGGCTGCAGTCACATACACAGTGATTTTAGAGCCCAAGAAAATAAAATATGAAACTGCTTTCACTTGTCCCCCATCTATTTGCCATGAAGCGATGGGACTGGATGCCATGATCTGAGTTTTTTAATGTTGACTTACAAGTCAGCTTTTTCACTCTCCTCTTTCACCCTCATCAAGGGGTTCTTTAGTTCCTCTTCACTTTCTGCCTTTATAGTTCAGTCACTCAGTCATGTCTGACTCTTTGCAACCCCATGAATTGCAGCTTGCCAGGCCTCCCTGTCTGTCACCAACTCCCCGAGTTTACTCAAACTCATGTCCATCGAGTCTGTGATGCCATCCAGCCATCTCATATTCTGTCGTCCCCTTCTCCTCCTGCCCCCAATCCCTCCCAGCATCAGGGTCTTTTCCTATGAGTCAACTCTTCGCATGAGGTGGCCAAAGTATTTCTGCCTTTAGAGTGGTATTATTTGCATATCTGAGGTTGTTGATATTTCTCCCAGCAATCTTGATTCCAGCTTCTGACCAACCCTGACATTTCACATGATCTACTCTGCATAGAAGTTAAATAAGCCGGGTGACAATATACAGCCTTGTCATACTCCTTTCCCAATTTTGAACCAGTCACTTGTTCCATGTCCAGTTCTAACTGTTGCTTCTTGACCCACATACAGGTTTCTCAGGAGACAGGTGAGCATTTATTCTAAATTTGAAAGTCAAACAAATGTGAGAAATGTTTCCAGGGCTCTTACATCTGCTACTGCACCAGCTGAGTCTCATCTCCTGGGGCCCAGTCTTACCCACCTCCTCCCTTTCTGCAGCTGTCTGCTGGGATGTCAATATCATTAACTCCAAATAAAGCATTCATTATACCCTTGAGCCCAAATAATAAACCCTTTAGAAAATGTTGCTCATCCTTGCCCTTTTTGAAACACAATGATAGTCAAATCCCTCACCTGCCCTGCTTCACGTGAATCAGCTCATGTGATTCTCCCAACTACCCCAGGAGGCAGAGCATGGCATTATCCACATTTAATGGATGAGGAAACTGAATCTTAGATCACTTATCCCAGCAACTGGCCCAAACTGGTGAGGGAGGAGCTGGGGTCAAGAATAGGCCAACACGTTCATTGCCTACACACCATTTACACTGTGTGGAGAGTCGCAGATGTGATCACCAGAGAGTGGGGGAAGGGGATTGACTTAGATGTAGGATAATCCAAGGAGGAAGGAAGGGAGGCAGCAAGGGCCAGTTTGGTTTTTTGTTTTTTGTTAGTTGCTCAGTCGTGCCCAACTCTTTATGATCCCACAGACTGTAGCCTGGCAGGCTCCTCTGTCCATGGAATTCTCCAGGCAAGAATACTGGAGTGGGTAGCCATTCCCTTCTCCAGGGGATCTTCCTGACACAGGAATTGAACCTGGGTCTCCCACATTGCAGGCAGATTCTTTACTGTCTGAGCTACCAGGGAAGCCCCCAGTAGCTCCACCTGAAAGCCTAGGGTTCATCATTAATTCCTCTCTCATGCTCCCTGCAGCTGCTCCATCCCCACCTCCTCCCTAGTCAAAGCGCCATCACCTTTCCTGGGTGAATGCAGAAGCCCTTCAGCTGGGCCCTCGGCATGGCCCCCAGTGTCCTAAGCTCCCTTCCTGCAGGAGTCAGAGGGGTCCACTTACCATGGGGGTCACCCATGTGCCTGTTCACAAGCTTCCAGTGACTTCCCAGCAGAGGCCATCTCCTTTCCACACTTCCCAAGACCTTCACCCTGAGATCTGGCCTCTGCCTGCCTTTCTAACCATGTCTCCTACCATACCTGCTGATTCCCCAAAACCAGCACATAGCCAGCACAGAGGAAATCATCATCACGTGCTGGAGACATAAAGGCAGGAATGAGTGAGTGAATAAAGCAGCCTCATAGACGAAGCCATGTTCAAGATGAGCACGAAAGTGGGGAAGAGTTTCTCAGGTGGCCAGGTTCGGGGCGGAAGACCAGGTGTTCTAGGTAGAGACCACAGTGTGGGCCAGGACAGCAAGGAGGGCCAGGGGCAGCTTGGGGGCGGCCTGAGCAGGACTGGAGGCAGGTCTGTGCAAAGCAGAGGCTCTTTAAGTCCAATGTGCATTGTAATCCCCTGGAAAGCTGGTTAAAACAGAGATCATTAGGACCCACTCCAGAGATTCTGACTCAGACATGGGAGGTGAGGTCTGAGAATTTGCATTTCTCACAAGTTTCAGGTGATGCTGATCCTGCGGGTCCAGGGACCATACTTTGAGAACCACTGGGGTAAAGTCTGCTAAGGAAGCCTCCACGTGGAGGCGCAGAGGAAGACAGGTCCAGGGATGTCAGATGAGACAGCTGCAGGCCACGCCCAGAGCAGCTTGAACCCACACAGCCAGTGGGCAGCCCCTCCCACCAGCACCATCCCTCACAGAACACCCCTGCCCACCTTGACCTCTGACTGCCATTTCCCTGCTAGTCAACCCCAGCTACTCTCATCCACAGCATTTTAGGCTTTGCAGTTGACTTTTGTTTTTGCTTCTAGCAAAACCAATGAGTCCTAATCCCTCAAAACCAGCTAATCTCACGTAGCAATTTGTCCTATTGCTGCTATGATGGTGTTTCTTTTAACAGAAGTGGTGTTAAGTTACATGGCCTTGATGGTAGGAGTCCCAGCTCTGGGCAGTGGGACAGTGAGAAGGAAAGGATGTCACCTGCTACTGTCCCCAGCATACCTGGGGACAAGCTGCCAGGCTGCCCTCCCTTAAGTCTGCCCTTGAGAGTCACTATTACATACGTTTATGTTATACTTTTCTCCTACTAGAAAAGTGGACAGGTATGGCCCCAGGGTCATGAATTGCATTCCCAGCATCAGTCAAGGACTGTACATCTTAGTGTGTGGTATTTTTATTGCCTTCTCCCCAGAAAGAAAAGGTGATTGGAGAAATGAGGTTAATTTGCATCCACTATAGCCATAAATCCAAGAGGACCAGATAGCTAATGCACGCCTCTTGCAGTCTTAAATACAAATGACCTCTGCTGTCTGGGGCCTGACAGCAAAGCATGTAGCCGCACAAGCCGTCTGGGCCTTCAGAGTCAGACCATAGACTGCCTCAGCTCTTCCCAGCTTACAGAGCTCAGAAATGAAAGCTCAGGGACTTAGGGTGGGAGATGGCTTGGATTGATTCGCTAGCATTCTCACACACGTAGGGAAGATGTCTCTTTGTCTTCATGATGGAGTCCAAATAGGAACTGGGAATCCTGACTCTTCTGTGTTAGAGCGAAGACAGAAAACAGTCCTCCACAACACGGTCTCTCTTAATTCTGATGTGTCTTTTGGTTTCCAAAACTGATGACAAAGATTTGCACACTTTCAAGTCACATTAACCTGGCTTGGCCTTCTGGCTCTGCCACATTCCAGCTATGCCATTGGGGCAATTAATATATGCCTTAGCATCCCCATCCGTAAAATGGGTGTGTTGATATCAGCATGGGGGCGATGGCAGGGGCGGGGCATGAGCATGTAGTGAAGTTGTGAATGTAAGTACTGAGTGGGAGGTGGGGCCCTGTTGGTGAGCTGAGATCTGTTTAATAGCTGGCTCTCCATGGATAAAAGGTTCTGGGGCACAATATTTGCCAGTCTCCCTAGTGGAGCTACTGTCACGCAATGACATCAGGCTACACACACAGACACAGAGCTAGGAAGAGAGGCATGTAGGACAGTGTTACACAGTTTCACCTGTCTGTTAAAGAAAGATGTGCAACCTAGGAGTTGAGGATTAAATTTTATTTGGGGTCCTACTGAGGATTATAGCCCAGAAGACAACCTCTCGGATAGCTCTGAGGAACTGCTTGGAAGAGGTAAGGTAAGCTGCAGGATATAGGAGTTTTATGCTAGAAAACAAACATCAAAAGATTACTGCTAATCATTAGAAACTGACATCTCAAGCTGATGATTGCAGTGCTTTTATATATAAAGGGAGATGAAGAGTCTGAGTTCATTGAAACTATTCCTTCAATATGCATCTTAACTATCTAAGGCCAGCATCCAAAGCACAGAAGGCTTCCTGTTTTCCTCCATCCTGGGTTCTCAGGGTGCACCAAGGAGGTAGGGGGCAGCTGCAGTGGCTGATGGCTTGGTCCTTGTAGAACTATTAATAGAATGGCAGGCAACATTCTTTGTTTACTGGAATGGCAAGCAATGTTCCCTGTCCACACATCACTATAGACACAATAGAAACAAATAACCTCAAAAGCAGAGATGACAGTCAAACATAGTAAAACAATTTGGAACTGATGAGTATTCATTACTTTTGTATTCTGAGTCTTTATTACTTTTGTTTTTAATATAATTATGTAATTGTAGGGCTTCCCTGATGGCTCAGATGGTAAAGAATCTGCCTGCAACGCAGGAGACCTGGATTCAGCCGCTGGGTGGAGAAGGTCCCCTACAGGAGAGCCTGGCAATCCACTCCAGTATTCTTGCCTGGAGAATCCCCATGGCAGAAAAGCCTGGGGGGCTACAGTCCATGGGGTTGCAAAGAGTTGGACACGGCTGAGTGACTAAGCACAACACAGCACTTGTAAAAGTTCACATAATTAAAATTTTCGTGATGGCTATGTTTAACAACCGGCTCACAAAACTCCTGAAATAGTTAACAGTCAGCCCTGGCGAGCCAGTCCAAGCCAGCACCAGCAAAAGGAGCCAGCAAAAGGCGGGGGGCGGGGGGGCGGGGCGCACACTTGTGGATGGGCAGCAAGTCCGACTTCCCCTCCTCTTCCTTTTCTGTCCTCAGCCCCAGAGAAGATGGTTTTCCCAGATATAGAGACAAAGATGGTCCCTGTTCCACTGCAGGCTCCATGCTTACTTTTGGCCTCGGCCACAATCCCAGTCCTCAGCCTGTGCTAAACCTCAGCTGAGTCCCCGCCCTGGACCGGCCTCCTGGCCCTTTCCTGGCTGCGGGCGCTGAGCCACCAATGACACCCAGAGGCCGTGGCCTCTGCGGGTCTGACGGACCACAGAGGAAGGCTCGCCGTGGCTCAGGCCTGGCTGGAGGTCTATTTTAGGATCCCGCCTGTGGACATGGGGTAGCACCGCCAGCCAACTGTGCTTTGGCAAGTGGGGACCTATAATTAGCCTCTGCCTGAGGCTGGAATAAACCCCTTGTTGATACTAAACAACAGTGAAAGCAGGAAGGCCCCCAGCTTCCCGGAGCCCAGCGCTGCCCAGCCTCCTCGGACAGAACCACTTCATCTGCTGGGCAGCGTCCAAACAGTCCCAGGCCGCCTCGGGTCCTCATCCGGGGTGAGGAGGAGAAGCAAGGGCAGTGTCCCAGCCTTGCCTCCTATCAGCCGGCACCTCTTACCGACTCCTGCGCCGGGGCTCCTGGCAGCCTCCTACTTAGAGTCTGCAGTCCATCAGGAGGACGTCACTGATTCCCACAAGCCGCGCCCCAGCCGTAACGCAGCACATGTAAGAACTAGTGTGTTTATTCTGGACAACCAGACATGGGCGACTGCATCCCCAGGCACCTTTCTGCTTTTCCAGATTTGTGTGCCTCTGAGCATGGTACACACATACCGCCACTCATGCCCCAGGGTTGAGTTTTGTTTTTAACTTTTTCTGTCCAACCCCTCTTCCCCACTTTTAAAAGCAGCCACAAAATGAAGCTGTACCCAAGAGAACAGTTTAAACCTGGAGCTCCCTCAGTGGCACGCCCGACCTTAGTCTTTATACATGTATATATACTTATCTATTTATGGCTGCACTGGGTCTTCCTTGCTGCCCAAGGGCTTCAGTAGTTGCACACGGGCCCTAGAGCTTGTGGGCTTCAGTAGTTGTGGTGCACAGGCCCAGTTTCCCCGCAGCACGTGGGATCTTCCCAGACCAGGGATCGAACCAGTGTCCCTTGCATTGGCAGGTGGATTCTTAACCACTGGAACACCAGGGAAGTCCTGCATAAATCATTGCTTTATTCCTTTTCTTAAAGGTGGTCTTCCAAATGGTACAAGCTGCAGGCCTGTCCTGCCCACATCAGCCCCACATGGCCACATAGTTTAGAGCACTTCTGAAGCCATCTTCTCTGTATCAGGGTTTTTGAGCCCACAATCTGGACACCTTCTATGCCTCGAGGTCCCATACCAGGGTGGAATATTTGCCAGGGGTACAATTGTGATAAGATGAGCAGAGTGAGTGCCCTGAGCTTCAAATTCATCATCTGCAAAATGGCATCACTGAGCATCCAGAGACAAGGAAAGGGACTCCTGATATGGGGGTGGCAGTGCGTGAAGAGGATGAAGAGAGGGCTGGGTCAGAGCTGCCAGAGATAGTCCTCAGAGGCCTCACTTAGCCAGAGCCCTTGAATGAACTATATTCAACAACATAACTATATCTTCTTATTGTCTGTATTCTTGATGCTCAGACAGCTGGGGCCTCCTTGACAGGCAGAGACTGCGCTTTCACGGGGCTAGCAAATCCTAGAGATAGTAACTACTTACCTGGGAGAATGCCTTCGAGATGCAAATCAGCCCCTTCTGAGTCAGTACCCCAACCTGACTCCTGTTGCTGGCTCTCACCTTCCAGGAGGCAATATTCCTCTGCTCCAACCACCCAGGGCTAGGTGCCAGAAAACTGGGGACCACCACTGTAGCATAGAGACCACTGAAATTATTTAAACCAGCCAGTCCCACCTGCTTACCTTGCCATGCCCATTTCTTCCCATGAAAACCACGATAAAACCTTTACCCATGCTTTCCCCTCACCCCTTCCTGACTAACCCTGGTGCTTCTCCAGATGTTGATGGAATGGGCATCACAAGCCAGAGCTTGGGGACACAGCAATGAACAAGGGGCTGACCTGAGGAGGGCTACTTCAGCACGGTGAGATGAGACTTTGCTGGGGAAACAGGACACACAGGGTGGACCAAGTCCCAGCTCCAGGTGGAAAGAATGGTGCTCTTCTGATCCAGTAGGGTCATCCTGTGTGGTTTGTCCACGTCATTGATTTTCCCAACAGCAACCTCATCTTCTCACTGCTCCAGCCCCACTCTGACACACACAGGGGAGAAGGAAACTGGTGTCTGTCTCCTTCTCCCCATTCTTTCTCATTTCACTCCAGTCTCTGACCTCTGGTGCTGGAAGTCCTCCACCAAGTGAGCAAAGAACTTGCAACTCACTAACTGTTCAGAGCAAAGGACTGATAAGAGCCTAAAACAGTCATTTGCATCATTTTAGTTTTTCAATTTTACATATTTTTATTAACGATAACTTGTGCTGTGCTTAGTCGCTCAGCCGTGTCCAACTCTTTGTGACCTCGTGGACAGTATCCCTCCAGGCTCCTCTCTCCTGGGATTCTCCAGGCAAGAATACTGGAGTGGGTTGCCATGCCCTCCTCCAGGGGGTCTTCCCAACCCAGGGACTGAACCCAGATCTCCCACATTTCAGGCAGACTCTTTACCATCTGAGCCTCCAGGGAAGCTGAAAACTTAACTTACATATAGTAAAATACACAAATCTGTAAGGTACAGCTTAACAAATTTTTACCTATTATGTGTGTTAATCACTCAGTCATGTCTGACTCTTTATGACTCCATGAACTAGAGTCCACCAGGCTCCTCTGTCCTTGGAATTCTCTAGTCAAGAATACTGGAGTGGGTAGCCATTCCCTTCTCCAGGGTATCTTCCCAACCCAGGGATCAAACTCAGGTCTCCTGCATTGCAGGCAGGTTCTTTACCATCTGAGCCACCAGGGAAGCCCCTTTACTTATTATATATCGGTGTAATCATCAGATCCAGATATGGAACATCTGGGTTTTTTTTTAAATTTAATTTATTTATCTACTTTTGACTACATTGGGTCTTTGTTGCTTTGCACAGGCTTTCTCTAGTGGGGGCTACTGTTCATTGCAGTGCAAGGGCTTCTCATTGTAGTGGCTTCTCTTGTTGTGGAGCACAGGCTCTAGGCACTCTGGCTTTGTTATTTGTAGCACATGGGCTCAGTAGTTGTGACATGTGGGCTCTAGAATGTGCAGGCTCAGTAGTTGTGGTCCACGGGCTTCGTTGTTCCCTAACATGTGGAGTCTTCCCAGATCATGGATCAGATTCATGTCCCCTGCATTGGCAGGTGGATTCTTTACCACTGGGCCATCAGAGAAGTCCCTGGAACATCTTCATCACTCCAGAAAGTTTTCTCAGGTTTGCTTCCATTTTTAAAAATGTTATTATTTATTTTTATTTTTGGCTGTGCTGGGTCTTCATTGCTGTGTGAGCTTTTCTCTAGTTGTGGCAAGCAAGGGCTTCTCTGTTGCAGTGTACAGGCTTCTCATTGTGAAGGTTCTCTTGTTTCAGAGCATGGGGCTCTAGGGCACACAGGTTTCGGTAGTTGCAGTTCCCCGGATCTAGATCATGGGCTCAGTAATTGTGGCACATGGGCTTAGCTGCTCCAGGGCATGTGGGATCTTCCTGAATTAGGAATCAAACCTGTGTCTCCTGCATTGGCAGGCAGATTCTTTACCACTGAGTCACCAAGAGAGCCTCTTGCCTCCTTCTTTTAAAATACCAGTTAGTTTATCCACCCAGCCCAAACTGAAGATTATACAAAAGTCAATATGTAAAAAAATATATGTTTTTTAAAAGAAGTTTCTCAGGTTAAAAAGAGGACCATCCCCCCAATTCCCACCTGTGGGGATCTTGAGAGGTGTTGTGGTCCAAGTTTGAAAAACCATTCTTCTCCATGAAACCTCTGAACTGTATACAATGTTTATGTTCATATGTATGTTTTCAGAGTGGACAGAATTCTAGAGCTGTCCATCATATGCTGCTGCTGCTGCTAATTCGCTTCAGTTGTGTCCGACTCTGTGCGACCCCATAGACGGCAGCCTACCAGGCTCCTCCGTCCTTGGAATTCTCCAGGCAAGAACGCTGGAGTGGGTTGCCATTTCCTTCTCCAATGCATGAAAGTGAAAAGTGAAAGTGAAGTCGCTCAGTTGTGTCCGACTCTTCACAACCCCATGGATTGCAGCCTACCAGGCTCCTCCGTCCATGGGAGTTTCCAGGCAAGAGTACTGGAGTGGGTTGCTATTGCCTTCTCCATGTCCATCATATACTTAAATATAAATAGTTAAGTTTAGATAAAATTGAATGCTCCCCTTCTGCAGTTGCCTTTACCACATTTTGAGTGTTCCATAGCCACGTGGGGCCACTTGTTGGCCCACACAGTGTAGAACAGTTCCAACATCACAGAAAATTCTGTTGGACAGCACTGGTCTAGAGAGTTCATCAGCTTCTCAAGGTGTCCATGACCAGAAAATGTTAAGAGACACTAGGTTGAGCCAGTGAAACTTTGTTTAAGGAGCCAGAAATTTCTCTGGAGAGCCAAAAGCTCATCGTTGTGAAAGAGGCTATGGACAAGTCTGCCTTAAGTAATCTTTTTGCTCCAAAATCCAACCCTAAAAGCCCTTAAAATACATCCAGATTTTAGACTTTAGTGTTTATCTCCTCCTCTCTTAAAGAGCGATACTTGAATTTTAAAAATACTTGCCATGAGAAAAGTGCTCTCAGCGCCCCAAAGCCTCTGTGCCCAGCATGAGGCCCAGTGGGAAGTGGGAAGACGTGGCAGTGACCTTGTCCTTCGGTGTGTGGTCGTTCTAGGTGGGCGAGGCGGTCCTGGAAAACGCACGGCTCATGCTCCAGACAGAGAATATCCAGGCGGGCGCGGACGACTTTAAGGAGAGGTAACACTCTGCAGCAGAGGGGACTGTCCCTCCACACCCAGGACTCCTGGGCCACTTGGGTAATGTGTCTGCAGCAGACACCTCAGTGTCACAGAAGGCTGGGTGGGATAACAGCGGTCCTGGGAGAATCCAGAACCAAGACCACTCCACTCAAGCGCTCCTTGTCGACACAAATAGGTCTAAGGCCTCAGAGATTTCACGAGTGTCACTTGGTTTACAGCAGGGGTCTCAAAACTCATTGAACATTAGAATCACCTGAGAGGCTGATAGAACACACAGATGGCTGTGCCCACACTCAGAATTTATGATTCAGTAGGTGGTACCTAAAATTCATATTTCTAACAAGGTCCCAATGATGCTGATACTCTGGTCCTGGAAACACTCTTTGAGAACTACTGGTTTGGATCTATGCTTCTCAATTCCAGCTGCAATGAGAATTATCTGGGTACTTGAAAGTGCCAGTACACAAGCCCCACAGGCTAATTAAAACAGAGTCCCAGGGATGGGGCCAGGCCTCTGTATCTTTAAAGTTCCCCAGGCTTTCTTGATGTCCATCCAGCCTTGAGAACCACCTCTTTGGCGTCTAATACAGTATTTCCAGAAATGTGGCTGATTAAGATCATTTTAAGTGGTATGAAGATTAACATTTTATTTTTAATGGTCATTGATGTTTATGTTACCTTCTATTTACGGCCCATGAAACTGTCTTTCCACTATAGTGCTACCATTTATAGTATCAATTTAAAATTTATTTAATATAAAGAGCTTTTAAAGTTTGTTGATTTAAGGTTTGCTCTTTAAGTAGGTGAACTTGAGGAACAATAAAAAGTAAATAATGATAAAGGAGATAAACATTTAGGGCAAAATCATGGAGGAGAGTGAGTTTTGCAAAACACCGGCCTAATGGAGAAGCAAAATGAAGATGCCCTTTTATGGATGAGCATAGTGATTTTGAGAATATTTTGTGGGAAAGGTATCCTGGGAGGTGAGCAAATGGGTGAGTCATGGGATTGTTATTCCATAAAATGGCAAAGATGAAGAAGAAAGGCATATAGTTGGGAGTCTGTAGGGAAGACCATGATCCCACAGTCATTCTTATCTTAGGAATAAGAAGGGTGTTGTGATGAAACTCCAATACTTTGGCCACTTGATGCGAAGAACTGACTCCTTGGAAAAGACCCTGATGCTGGGAAAGATTGAAGGCAGAAGGAGAAGGGGACAACAGAGGATCAGATGGCTGGATGGCATCACCAACTTGATGGACATGAGTTTGAGCAAGCTCCAGGTGTTGGTGATGGACAGGGAAGCCTGGCATGCTGCAGTCCATGGGGTCGAAAAGAGTTGGACACTGAGGGGCTGAACTGAACTGTGATGAAAAAGGGAATCCCCACCATCTCCTCAGATCCCTAGTCTTTTCCTTTCTCTGACACCAAGCTCCTCTACCTGCTAAAAGGCCTCCATTAGTGGCCACTCTGGAGTCAAAGAGACTCTCAATCAGCCAGGGTTGCCATTTACCCAGCACTGGTAGCCAATGTTACAGGCACACAAAGAAGTGGATCCATCATCCAGTCACGATGACTCAGTGTACAATTAAAGACAAACACCAGTAAATAGCAAACCATTCACACTAAATTTAATGTGGAATTTAATTAAGTGTGATAAAGCAGGATCTGACCAAAATGTCTTTCATTCATTTATTCCTTTTGGCATTAATTCATTCATTCATACATTCATACCTACCTTTGTCCTGCCATTCAACAGAATAGAATGTAAACTCACTGAAAGCAGCGGTTTGATCTATTTTGTGCCCCATTGTATCACCAACTTCTAAAACAGAGGACATGAAATAGATGCTCAACAAACATTTGTTGAATGAATGAGTTCAACATGTCTTCGAATGTCCGCTTATCCCAGGCCCCTTGCCAAGCGCTGGGAGTGAAGTGAATCAGGCATGGTTCCTGACCTCAGTGAGCCCATAGTTTAATGTCAAAGACAGAGGAATGAGCAGACAGTGGTCTCACTGAGCATATATGCCATCACTGAGATGAGCCCAAATGAGGGAGGGCTGGCAAAAGAGGTGATACCTGATTTGGATCCTGAACTCGTGTAGAAGTTGACCAGGAAAATAAAGGACACATGATTTTCCAGGCAGAATGAGCAGCATGTGCCAAATTGGGAGGACATGAGAAGACACGGTGTGTTAGCAAAATTCCAAGCAGCTTGGGAGACCGGGACATGTAGAGCAAACGATCCTGGAGGACCACATCAGCCATTCCAAAGGGCTCAGACATTATCTGAGACCAGAGGAGACCCTCAGAAGGGGTCTGAGCGGTGGCCCATCATGACCAGACTTGAGCTTTAAAGGAAGCTTTGTAGTGGTAGAGAGAAGAGGCAGGCAAATGAGTAGGAAACAGTGGAAGTGAAGGGTCTGGATTGGGACAGTGGTTGGAAAGTCAGTTTATCAGATTATTGAGGAGCCAGAGGATGTGACAAGCCATCTGAGCAGAGAGATAATTCACTGTGGTTAAGTACAGTCACTCTGCGGGCAATGCTGTGAGTCTGGGAAGACTCGAGAAGGCAGGTGTAGTTCAGGGCTGGCCTGGGATGGTAGTAGTGGGCAGACTTGAGTGATGGGTTGAAGAACTAACTGGCTGGATTTGAAAATTGTCTACTTAGCCTGAAGAGAGAAAGTTAAAGGTAAATTCCAGGCTTTGACCTTGAGTAATTTAGAACACTAGTGATTCTTTGAATGAAATGGAAAATTGAGGAGGGAAAGCTTGTCTAAAATTCAGGCATTGATAATGAGTTTGCTTTTGAGGAAGCTGAGTTGAGCTGATGGTGGAGCAGTCAAGCAGAAGTGATGAGATGCCATAGACACCGTCATGTCAGGGAGGCCTGCAGCTCAAGGCAAGATGGGTCTGGGTGCCATGAGCACCCAGGGGTTCTAACTGAAGCACCACTCAAATTAGGGTGGTAAAAAAGGCTACAAGTTTAACACCAGCCTTGGGGGATGTCACAGAGATATTTCAAATCCTCAGAGGACTTCCAAAAAAATGGTCTGTAGGGGACCAAAACCTCCAGTAATGCTGAATGGATCATGTGCTGGAAGGGACCAGGCTCCCTGGACAGGTGAGCAAAACAGGATTGATGAGGCACATGAGGGGTTCTTCCAACTTGGGTCAAAAGGGACCATTCCCCATTATATGAGTGGCTTTCCATTTCAGCTGGAGGGACAGTATTTGTCTCCAAAGGGACTAAATGTTAATAAGAATACAGTCCTTCAAAAAACAATACATTTGGGTAGAAAATGTAATCCCATATATAGAACACAGACAGATGCTTCAGAAACTATCCTTGAGTGTGGATTCAAAGATACAGGTCCAGCTCTGAAGGAAGTCTCTGGTGGTATGTCACAGGGCTCTGTCCTCAGACTTCTCATTTACTACTTTTAACTGCAAGGTACTTGAAAGCAGATGTGACAAAATGACCAACGATCCAAAGCCAGTAGGGGTGGTGAAGAGTAGGCTGACAGAATCATGATTCTGGTCCCAATATATTGGAATAATAGACCAATGAAATTGTAAGAGGATTGACATGAACTCCTATTTTGTGATTCAAATACTAGGTGCACTTAGAGAAGACAGGAAAACTGGGTTTCAAGCAGCTCTTATGAAAAATGTTCAGGGGTTCTCCTTGTTTAGTCAGCAGCAAATACAGCTGGTCAAACTGAAACAAACAAACACAAACAAAAACTCACAATGCAAATCTTAGTGTGTGTGATGAATAAAATTAAAGGGTTTAAACAAAGGAGCAGACAGTCCCACAGGACTCTGAACTGATCAGAGTGTGTTAGTGTGTTAGTCACTGTGTGTTAGTCACTCAGTACTGTCTGACTCTTTGTGACCCCATGGACTGTAGCCCACCGGGCTCCTCTATCCATGAAATTCTCCAGGCAAGAATACTGGAGTGAGTAGCCATGCCCTCCTCCAGGGGATCTTCCTGCAGGCAGGTTCTTTTCCATCTGAGCTGCCAGGCAAGCCCCGTGTTATTGCATAGTTTGCATATAAATCCAGGTCTCCAGTTTCTGTAGAAGACAAAGGCACGCCCCTTCTGATGCTGCAGTGTTGGGGAGGGGATGGGCAGCAGGGCCCCTGTTGCTGAAGCATGTGTGTTCCTAGGCGCATCAATCCCCACTTCTCACTTTGGCCCGGACCTCGCCCTCATCACTCATCTGTATACCCTCTTGGCCCCTGAAGGCATCTGGGTTTGCAGCCACAGTCCTGAAATTTTACATGGGCTCTTTGGAGAGAGGAACACACTCTTCATTTTGAGATTATTAACACATAGCTTGGTAATCAGCAGATTCTCAGTAATGTTTGTTAAAGTATCCTCGGTTAAAAGGATGACAAATTAGAACAATGATGACAGTACTGGTCTCCTTACCTGGAAATGGTCTCTTGGAGAAGCTTTCCCTAGAACTCCTTGCTTCCAGTGCTCCATGAGGCTCATACTTTGTTAGCCCAGGTGCCCTGTTTTCAGCAGTTGTCTGCAATCATTTTTATTTTAATAAATCAATATGTAACAATTGCATTAACAGTGCCCTCAAACCCACTGAGGAGAAGGAAATGATGACCCACTCCAGTACTCTTGCCTGGAAAATCCTGTGGACGGAGGAGCGTGGTAGGCTACAGTCCATGGGGTTGCAAAGAACCAGACATGACTGAATGACTTCATTTTCTTTTCTTCCTTTCAAACCCACTGAAACACTGACTTTTAATATTCATTTCCTGACTATCCCATAATTAGCCTGTTGGTCACATTTACAATCTGATTGTTTTTCCTTGGGGTTATCCACTCCTGCTGATTAGATTCTTTTACCTACAGGTATGAAAATGAGCAGCCATTTAGAAAGGCAGCAGAAGAGGAAATTAACTCTCTGTATAAAGTCATTGATGAAGCAAATTCGTCAAAAATGGATCTGGAGAGTCAAATAGAAAGCCTGAAAGAAGAACTCGGCTTTCTGTCCAGGAGCTATGAAGAGGTAGGTGGGGACTGGGCTGTCTACAGATCCGGAAGCCCTCACCTGTCTGGCTGAGCTTCACAACGCAAGTGACAACAGCCTTTCTGTGTCACTTGCCCTGGGCTATGGGTAAAATACCAATAAAATATTTCAGATTCTTATAGTGGGTGAAGTTATTGTGAGTCTCAAACTCAAATTGCTTCAGGGACCAGGCAGGTACATAAATGGGGAGGGAGCAGGTCCAGGCAGCGGTGAATGATGGAATGTGTGTTGAATTAAAGGGAGCATCTCCCAAGGTTTCTAGCTAGGACCTTTTTTCAACACTGGACAGAACAAACGAAATAACTCTGAGAGTAGATCCAGGCTGTAGCTTAGTCACACTTTATAATAAAATTAGGTCAGATCAGAGTGACAAGACCAAAGGGGCCCACCAAAGGTGATGTGGTCCAGTGTCCTGCAGAACTGCACTGATTCTAAACTACATCACACCTGTCACTGATCTAAGATCTAAAATGCTTGCAGTTGAAAAAGTGAAAACCCACTTAACCATGTTCACATTGGGAAGTTACTTCTTTTGTCCAACCTTAAGCTAACCACTTCCTCCTGTTCTTAGTTCCATGTTTGTTACCCTTTTTAAAAGGTACCCCTTTTTAAAAATTTCACAGTTATCTTTAACTTTCTTTCCACCTACTCTGACTTTATGAAGTTCATAAGTTTCATCTTGCTTTTGTTGCTTACTCTGTGTTGTGATTTATTTTGAGTTTTGCTTTGGGTGGGTCTGGGATTGTGAAGACCAACCTAAGAAACGCATCCTAGGGAAAAGAGAATATGGTGCCCAAGCTGCCTGTCTCTGTGGAGCCCCACAGTTGGCAGCAGCAGACTGAGAAGCCAAGTATCGCTCATGGAGCTGGGCTTTGGCTGCTAGAACTTCATATCTTTCCTTCTCCTCTTGAACTCACTGAGGTGTGTGTTGTCATTTTCAGGATGTGAAAATGCTGTACAAACAGCTGGCAGGGTCTGAGCTAGAACAACTGAATGTTCCCATTGGCACTGGGCTGGATGACATCCTTGAGACGATCAGAATTCACTGGGAAAGAGATGTTGAAAAGAACCGGGTGCAGGCGGGAGCCTTGCTCCAAGCTAAGGTGAGAGACAAGACCAGCACCCTCACTCTGCCCTGTGCAGAAGGAGGCCGAGCAAAGGTGAATAGTAGCCAACATGTGAAAGAAGAAAAGCAACCATTTCAATCTCATTAGACAGATAAAAACATGCAGTTTACAGCAATAGTTTTTTGCTCACCTGTCTAAATGCAGAAAATGTTTAAAATGTTAATACTCAATGTTGGCAAGCATGTGGGTGCTCTACTGAGTTATTGAGAAGCACAAACCAGTCTGACATCTTTGAGGAAGGGATTTGATGGTATGTATTGAGAGTCTTAAAATGCCCCTACCTACCAATTGAATAATCTAGACCCCATCCTAAAGATATAATTGAAAATATAGATAAAGTTTACATCCATATATACCCACTGAAGCTTTATTATTACAAGGGTGAAAAAATTGGGAGGAAAAACAGATAAACATTTAACAACAGGAGAAAGAGTAAGCCACAACCTGAGGATGCAATAGAATATCAGGCAATTATTAGAAATTAGATTTATGAAGCATTGACAGCAGTATGGGGACTGCTCAGGCAATAAGGTAAAATGGGAGTAATAAAGAGAGTACAGAATGCTATGTACCAGGGGTCAGCAAACTCGCTCTGTATAGAACAAGATAGTAAATACTGAGGCTTCTGGGCCAGAGGTCCTCTGTTGCAATACTCAGCTCTGCCACTGTGGCGTGAAAACTGCTGTGGACAGAAAGTACCAGTGAGCATGGCTGTGTTCCAATAAAACTTTATTTTCAGAAACAAGAGGTGAGTGGGCTCTATTTGGCCTCTGGACTGTAATCGCTGACCCCTGCTATACCCAGTAGGTAAACCATTCAAACAAAGATGCTAAGCCTCAAGAAAAAGTCAGAAGGAAGTTTAGTTTATTGTACTTCAATTATACCTTTATAATTATATAATTTAGGGCTTCCTTGGTAGCTCAACTGGTAAAGAATCCGCAATGCAGGAGACCCTGGTTCGATTCCTGGGTTGGGAAGATCCCCTGGAGAAAGGACAGGCTGCCCACTCCAATATTCTTGGGCTTCCCTGGTGGCTCAGATGCTAGAGAATCCTCCTGCAATGTGGGACACCTGAGTTCAATCCCTGGCTTGGGAAGATCCCATGGAGGAGGGCATGACAACCCACTCCAGTATTCCTTCCTGGAGAATCCCCATGGACAGAGTAGCCTGGTGGGTTACAGTCCATGGGGTTGCAAAGAGTTGGACATGACTGAGCGACTTAAGCACAATTATACCTTAATTAAGCTAAAGGTATTAGCATAAGCAGTGGTTGTCTTTAAGTGAGGGACCCATTTCATGTTGTAGTGTTTTGTTTTTTTTCTTGTTTTTGAGTATTTCTCAAACTTTTCTTAAATAGTATGATTTATATTCGTGGAGGGAAAGCATCTTTTATTAGACCTCAGAAATAAGAAAGGAATTAACCAGAAAATATAAAGCACAGGGTTTGTTCTTCCCTCCTCCATCTCCCACCAATTCATGACTCTGGAATTCTGAGGCAGAGGATGAAAGAGCAGAAGAGGAAGGGAAGCAGAAAGGAAGTGAGAAAAATAAGATAGAATTTGAAAGAAGGCAAGAGGGTTGCTCTGAGATCTTGGTGACCATTGAGTGGGTCTCAATGCTGACTGCACAGCAAAATTATTTCAGAGCACTTTCAAAAATACCCAGACCCAAGACCAATTAAATCAGAAGGAGGAGAGGGACTTCCTGGCTTTTAAGTTCACTGATGATTCTAATACATAGCCAAGGTTGGGGACCATGGGTTGATCAAATCTACCAAAAGGAAATGAGGAAGGCCTTTTCTGTTCTTTCTTTTCTCAGCCCTCCTCAACCTCTGCCCCCACATATCAACAGGAAACTTCCCCACAGGGTCTTCACAAATGTGGACCTCCCCAAAGTTCTCCAGTCCAGAAAGTGTCTTCCACTCCCCAATTGTCTACCTTCTACCCCTTTCCAACACCTCTTCTTTCAACTCCCTGGGCCAGGTCACTACAAACAATTTCCACAGCAAATAGTGCCTAGTAACTCCATTGAAATACAGCCTCCACAACCGTGAGAGGTGAAACAACACAGAAAGGGAAACCAAAACATAGATTTGGTTTGGGTCTGTTGTTTCTTAGGGGACTCGTGAATATTTACAATGAATGACCCTACAGACCACCTGTCCCATTCCCTCATTTTAGAGGTGAGGAAATTAAGACCCAGAGAGGGCAGTTGATGTCCTGAGGTCACACAGCTGGTTGTAACACCACTGTTTAGCTCTCCTGACTCTGGGTCCAGGGACCCTTTCTCTGCACTGGGCTGTTACTTCTCTTTGGCCCTGTTCCCAAAGCTAAATCATACTGACCCAGCAGTTTGCAAACTTGCTTTTGTCCCAACACCCCCGGGGTCCTTGCCACACCATAGTGATTATCTCTCTGGGAAAGGGTGGAGGGGCACTGTAATTAACTGAAATAAATTGTGCATCGCATGAAAAATAAAAAATTTTTTCGCTATTATTCATCCCCTACCCTCTTGAGAATCATCATCAGCCCAACAGTCGTTCAAACACTAATTCTAAACAGATCCATTAGAGTTTTTTTTTTTTTTTTTTAATAGAGTAATCTGAAAGCTACATCTCAGAGAATACAGACAGTATTTGTTTCAGTTTGGCCAATGCTTCCAGTGGGCCTCTCGCAGAGAGGTGGAGCCAGAAAATATTTGCAGAATGAGTGAATTCTTCTAATCATCCATAGCAATCAGAACTGACAGCCAAAAGTCCTCCAATAAATAGTTTTGTCAGTTGCCATCATGCCCTCAGGGGCTGACTTTTGTCCAGCCTGAACATCTCTTGTCGGTTTCTTGGCGGCAAAGCGTAAATGTGAAATAGCTTAGCACACACTTCTTTCAAAACTTTTGCAGAGAGAATACAGACATGTATTTAATTACCTCTCAGTCTGGAGAGGCTAAAAATTAATTGACATGATTAATTTGTCTTCATTTACATTCCCCCAGAAACTGATCCTGAGACAAATGTAGAAGTGTAGGTAGTTTCTTTGGAAGTTGCAGGAAGCAGAGAAGTGAACCAACGAAGAACACACTATCCAGCCAGCTCCCACTGTGAGAGACTGGAGCGTCCCCATGGTGGGTCAGGGGGACAGTAAAGAATATAATAGAGACAAGGAAGCTGGGGTAGTGATACCCTCTCCTGTCAGTCGTCTGACATCTGCTAGCAGAGTGACCTTTCAGAGTCTTCAGAGAGAGCTCCCAGGTGCGGAATCTGGCAGTGGGAAGGAAGCTGGGGAGAACTAACGTGTCACCTAAGGAGTCAAGGTGGATGCTATCAGCATCTGCTACCACTTTCCTGCCAACTCTTAATCAGTAAAAGCTTGTAAAGAAGTTCCTGATGGGTTCTCTCTAGTCATGGTGTTATAGATGTTGGGAACCTCAGTGGCCCAGTTGTTTTTTTTGTTTTTTTTTTCCTTTATTTACTTTTAATTGAAGGATAATTACAATATTGTGTTGGTTTCTGCCATACATCAACATGGATCAGCCAAAGGTATACATATGTCCCCTCCCTCTTGAGCTCCCCTCCCACTCCCCACCCCATCCAGCCCCTCAAGGTTATCACAGAGCCCCAGTTTCAAGTCGAGTCATACAGCACATTCCCACTGGCTATCTATTTTACATAAGTTAGTTGCATCTCTGTCCCTTGTTCACTGCAGCTGGGTGATGTGCACAATAATCAAAGGCTTGCTTAATGTTGGGGGGGGGCGGGCGGTGCTCTGATGAATCCCTCGGGGGCAGGTACTCCACAATAAATAGATCACTCCCATGCCTTCTGCCCTGACAGTAGGCCACATTTGCCTCAGATCAGTTTAAGGCATTTGTGGTCAGAAACTCTATCTGCTCTGTAACCATCGTGCCTCAAATAGTCAGGATGACAGAGTGTGGAGACGGTTAAGAATGAAGAGAGGTGAACAGATGGAGATGAATTGTGAGGTTTCTGGTTGTTGCTAACTTAGAGCTGGAGGAGACACTGAGATTGACTGGAATGATGTGCTGTGGTGAAAATGTCCGTGGGCAGGTGGGCGGAGGGGCTGGTCTGTAACCTGTGCAGCAGACCAATGAGGCAGCTCAGTCGAGTGTGGGTATTGAGCACCTGAAGTGTGCCTGACACGACTGAGAACCTGAACTCTTGATTTATTTTTTATTACTTCTTACATAAATCACTATGTGTGGGCTAGTGGCTACCATACTGGACAGCATGGATCTAGATCTACCCATGAGCAGCTAGAAGCTTTGGATAACATGTCACATGTCATCGGTATTCACAAACACTAGCTTGCCCTGTGAGGGTAGATATTTTATACAGGCTGCTGTGTCTGTGCCTTTTCTTTGCTTGCTTTTACCTGGAAGAGTCAATATTTTCTAGGGTATATGAACTTGGATTAAATGCATTTCTGGGACTCAACTGTCACCTGCTCTAGGCTGCAAGATGGGAAATTAGAAGCTCCATGTGGTCCTGCCATGATAGTCAACAGGGGGAGTTCCTTTGGGAGAGCAGACTCCGAGAGTATCTGTAATCTTGGGGTCTCTGTGTGCTGATGAGTTGGCTATAATCTCAATGGCTCTTCCGTGAAATAAGTCCTCACAGCAAGCACTGAAGAGGAGTCATGTCGTTTCTAAACTTCATAAAAACACCACAGAGTTAGCTTTGAAAAGAGCCCCAGCTTACTTTTATTTCTTACTTTATTTATTCATTTTAATATCTAATACCCTCACTTGGTTCAAAATTCAAAATATACAAAATAATAAACAGTGAGAAGTGTCACTTCACCCATGTCCCAGGCACCCAGTCTTTGTTGTTGGGTCAATAAATGTTACCCTTTTCCTATGTGCCCTTTCAGAGACATTTTATGCATATACAAGAAAATATGTACATATTTTATCTCTTTCTACACAAATAGTATTATTTGGAACATACTGCTTCTTAGCTGCACAATATTGTACCACAGAGGGCAACAAAGCTAAATATGGCCCACAAGCAATATCTGACCTGCTGCCTATCTCTCCACAAATAAAGTATTATTGGAATGTAGCCATGCTCATCATTTACATATTGTCTACAGCTGTATTTGCATTATACCAGCAGAGTTGAGTAGTTGCAACAGAGACCATATGGTCTGCCAAGCCTAAAACATTTACTTTCTGGCCCTTTACAGAAACATTGCCAACCTTTGTTCCAGCTAATGTGTATCCCAGGGTTTATTTAACCTGCACCCTGTTGATGAATGGTGGCTTCCAATCTTTCCTATAATATTATAAATGATTAGTCACTAACTTTGTATGTCCCTCCTTTCCCAATATAAAAATGTATCTGTTGGATAAATTTATAGACATGGAATTGCTGGAGCAAAAATTATGTGCAATCAGTAATTTTGATAAATATTGCCAAATTACCTTCCATAAAGGTTATAACAATTCTCATTAGAAATGTTTGAGAATATATATTCCCTGCATCCTCATCAAGACTGAGTTCTCACACTGTGATCTCTTTGTGATCTTTGCCAATATTATAGGTAAAAATGGTTTTTCAGTATATTTTTATTTTGCCTTTGTCATATTATGAGGAAGGTGGAGCATCATGGCTGAATTTCATCCATAGTTGCTTTTGTGTATTCTATCAGATCATATCTTTTGCCCATTTTTATTAGGTCTTGGACTCTATTACTGGTTTGTAGTGGCTATTTGTATGTTAGAGAAATAATTAATTCTCTTTCCATGATATAAGTTGCAAATATCTTCCTAGCTTGTCACCTGTCTTTTTTTTTTTTTTTTCTAGCCACATTGCATGGCTTGCAGGATCCTAGTTTCCTGACCAGGGAATAAACCAAGCCTTGGCCGTGGAAGCACAGAGTCCTAACCACTGGACCACCAGGGACCTCCCTGTCACTAGTCTTTTTACTTTTTCTTTTTTTATTTATTTTTATTAGTTGGAGGCTAATTACAATATTGAAGTGGGTTTTGTCATACATTGACATGAATCAGCCATGGAGTTACATGTATTCCCCATCCCGATCCCTCCTCCCACCTCCCTCTCCACCCGATTCCTCTGGGTCTTTTTACTTTCTTTATGGTGGTTCCAGCTAGCTTTCAAAAGCTGTTGTTAGCCTGTAAGGAAGTGTTAGTATAGGAGCCAGGGGCCAGAATTTGGTTCCTGCAGCTGTGTGCTGTGGTGGTGTGACCCAGCTGGTGCATCTGGGGGCAGGTGTGGAGAGTCAAGAGTAGGAAAGATGAAGAGACTGTCTCACCCTTCTCTTTACCTGACTACCCAGCATAATCACAGGTGTTGTCAAGGGCGCGCCCAGGTCCTCACCTCCTATATTGTGTTTTCAACCCCATGACTGGTCAACACTCAGTTGACTATCAGGGGATCACTCACTATTACAACCTTGTCCTCACACCTTCTACCAAGAAATCTTCACTCACTCACTCATTCAGACGCTGCTGTCAAGCACAAACCAGGCGCTAGGCCCCGAGCTTGGTGCTGTGGACACAAAGTCCCTGGCTTCAATTCTTGGCTGTTCCTGGCACCTGATTCTGCTGATCTCAAAGCTGTCTTGGATATTTCTTAACAGTAGCTCTTTCCCAAGAAAAGCATAGAGATCTTACTTCTAAACCAAGAGATCTGCAAAGACAAGACAGCACAAATCCCTGAGACATTAAGGTCGGGGGGCTTGTATTCAACATTTGGTCTCCTGGCAGGGACAGAGCGGAGGTGAGCCTTCTTAAGAATGGGGTGATCTCCATGAACCAGAGCAAAAGTGCTGTCATTCCAACTTTTTCAATAATTACTTTAGGAAGAAAAATTTATTTTTCTTCTCAGAATACTCCTCCTTCCTGAGCCTCTTCTTCCTTTCATCAGCGGGCGCGCTTACCCGCTACCAAGAAGGCAGGGGTCTGCCAGACCACATGCCCCCATGGGTTTCCTTTGGCAGCTTCAACTGAGGCTGCACATTTCTCCTGTACCCTAAAGAGAGAACCTTCAGCAGCCAAACAGCTCTCACGTAAATTCAAGGAGATATTTGGCTCAGCCAAGCCAGGCCAGCTCTTCTGCCAGTGTTGATGTTTCACTGAGGGAGACGAGAATTTCTTTTTAATTCCCACTAAGGAGAACCCACGTCCTCCTGGGTGGCATCCAGCCTTCTCCCTAGTAAATCCTACATCTGGCTGGGGTAGCTGCCTGGCAAAAGCTTTCCTCAGCTAAATAGCATTTATATGACACTTGTGACGATGAAGTGCCTTATAATCATAATAATGACAGCTAGTCCTCCTAATGAAAAGGAGATTTAATTCCATTCCTGGTAGATCTTCCTCTTACTGTAGTCCCAAACCTGTGCCTGGGACACATTGTTGACCTTAAATAAAGGTCGCTGGGTATGTTCTAGGGGTAAAAACCAGTTTAGGTGCCTGAGGTGGAAGTTGAGGAGTGAGTAAGATGTTGTCCTTGCACACAAGGTGCTATCCTCAAGTGTGAGGTTGGCTGGGGAGCAGCTCTGAGGCAGTGGACAGAAAGACCACTCTTCCACAAGACAGAGTGAGCCGAGCCAGGAAAGCAGGAGCTTACTAAGGGTTTACCAAGTGCCAAACCGTGTCCAGAGCACTTGACAGGCCTGTTCTTATTTCATCTTCCTAACCCGAGATAGCTACTGTGATTTCAACCATTATATAGAGAAGGAAACCGAGGCACAGAGAGGTTAGATAAATTACCCAAGATCACAAAGTTAGGACATGGCAGAGCTAGGATTCAAACCATGTGTTCTAACTATAGAATCAACATTCTTTACTGTTAGGCTGACCCAGACAGATCACATGGAGTGGGTGGGGAGCTGGGGAGCAGGGAGACCTTGATTCATCCTCTTTTTTAAGGATGAGCACAAGTGACATCATGTGTGAGGTTGGGAGGGCTTTGTCTTGAGGAACCAAAAGGTTACGCCAGGCTTCTGTCAGGATCTTTCCAGACCACAATTCTGTGCCTTTCCTGTGGATGTGAAAATGAAAGTGTCTGTTGCTCAGTCATGTCCGACTCTTTGAGAGCCCCATGGAGTGTAGCCCACCAGGCATAAGATTCTTCTGTGGAGCAAGATCAGAAACCCCTGCTTCTCCAAGGAACCCATTGCTTTCCCTTCCTCCATGAAAGTGACCATAATGAGGTTGAGCAAGGACGTGGGCAGAGTGATGCTCTCATAAAGCTGTTCCCCAGCTGCAAAACCCAGAGAGCTAGTGACACTCCGGAGCCCACGCAGCAACTGCTCAGGAAAGGCAGACTGCACACGTCCACCCTCGGGCGCTCGGCCTGGACCCGTGTTCAGCGCTCGGCCTGGACCCGCGCCGCTGCTCTCCATACTCTGCCCCCTCTTAGACTCTCACTCTCCCCTCACACCAGACAATCACCACTTCCAAGTCGCCTTTCCCAGTGCCCGGGGTGTTTGGAGGAACGGCAGCCCTAATCAGCAAAGTGGGTGGGGTGTGGAGATGGCTCTTTTCCCCTCCAATGGGATGGCTCTTTACCATCCAGTTCTTCATGCTGACTTCCTTGACAGCCTGCTGCTCTTTTTCTCTCACATCCATCCTTCATGTGCAACACCATGCCAATTTGTAAAAATTAATTTGAATTTTTTTTTATCACATTTCTAAATGCCACTATGCTCTCCTGCCCCAGAAACATTGCTGGAGTGCAAACATGAGTAGCCCAGCTCCTGCACAATGGAGCCAAGGTTTCAAGCTGGTTTGCAAGCCTAGGGACCAACATATTTGAATCTCAGCACACATCCCAGCAATGGCCCTGAACCACAGATCAAGGTCCCCCCTTCCCATGCTCAGTGGCTAGAAACACACACCAGCTGTTTGGTGTGTGAGGAGAAATCTGGAGGTGTTGGGTCAACATAAATCTAAAAGCCACTGGAGAAGAACATGTTATACTTTTAGGTGAGTTAAAACAATTGACTGTCCCCACATGAAGGGCCGGAGAAGGCAATGGCAGCCCACTCCAGTACTCTTGCCTGGAAAATCCCATGGACGGAGGAGCCTGGTAGGCTGCAGTCCATGGGGTTGCAAAGAGTCGGACACAGCTGCAGTGACTTAGCAGTAGCAGTATATGAAGGGCAAGTATCATTTGTGGCAAGCTGGTTTAAGAAGGTCGTCATTATTGTTCAGTCGCCAAGTTGTGTCCAACTCTTTGTGACCCCCGTGGAGTGCAGCACAGCAGGCTTCCCTGTCCTTCACTATTTCCTGGAGTTTGCTCAAACACATGTCCTTTGAGTCAGTGATGCCATCCAACCATCTCATTCTCTGTCACGCCCTTCTCTTCTTGAGAATGTTGGAGATGTGATATAAAACAATATTTAAACCCATAGGGATCAAATTAGTTTATTTTTCTTTCCACCTTAATTTAAAAAATGGTGCAAGAAAGTTTCCATTTAGTGCTGGGATGTCACTAACACTTCTCTTATATTTATTAATTCCACCTTTCAACAAAGAGAAAGCCAGCTTTGAAATTCAGCAGCTTGGCAAGCAGCATTTGTTAAAATGTAATACAGTGGCTTGTTTTCATTTTATTGGTTTTTCAGTTATCTTTTATCTTTGGCAAGTAATACAGTTTTATAAGTTTCCGTAACAACCTAGAACTTTGCTTCCATGGACCAGGCGTCACATGGAAGTTTTAAATGCACATTCCTGGGCCCCACTCAGGATCTCCTGACCCAGAATCTGCATTTTCACAGGGTGTCCCAGATGATGCAGCCACACGTTAATATTTGAGAACTTAACCACAGATCACATTTTTAAAGACACTTAGTTACAAAGAAAAAGTGAATTGACTCAAATAAAAACAATTTGAATAAGTATTCATATATGTGACAAACCATGCTAGTTGTCTAAGAATACTTGGGAAACATTTGGGTACAGCATTTTGCTAATAAAACCGAGACATGGGGATTAATCTCTCCAGAGACCAGTGTGTACCACTGAACCACAGACTACATTATCTGAGCGGAGGAGAGGGACAGTTCATTCCTTGGCCAGCAGCTTTACCCCAGACCTGCCCACCAAGGAACTGAAATGTGTCTCCATGGGACTGGACTTCCCCTCGTGCCCAGATCTAACTCATGCTGTGCTGGTGACATTTCCCAACTACTCTCTGCAGGGAAATGTAAACACATATATTTATGTGCCAGTCAAACTCATATTACTGTAATATGAGTTTGACTGGCACATAAATTAGAGGTAACATAAAAGTTTCTGTTGATATTTTCTTTATGTTATTTTAGAAATAACAAATTTTAGGATAAAATACTTTGTTTTTCCATTAGAAACTATAGCTTCAGTGTGACTTGCTATTTCTTACAAAATCTGCCAGCCATTTTAATAATTCTGTCATCAACTGTAGTGTCACAAAATCAGAAAAGTGCTTGATTATTAATATCAAATTAAACAAAAAGTCACTCACATCATATGAATGAGGACAACTCTGCTATGAATTTTGGTTGATATTTCCATTGACTTTATGAGTTCATTAATCAGTGCTATGACTGATTTCTTTGTGAATCACATAGTAATTTTCAAATACTGGAAGAATAGCCCCTCTAATTTTTGTGACATTATCAATGCAATAGCTATAGACATGACCCACTTTTAAGTTTAATCTGCATTATTAACACTTTCTGCATCCCTTTCTTAAGTCTGCACAATCAACAAAACAATAATTCAATCCCTGATTTGTAGTGTTTGCCAGTTTCCATGGTGTAAGTACTCTCACCATGGCTGATTTCAAACTACTGTATAGCTCAGTCATGTCTGACTCTTTGTGACCCCATGGACTGTAGCCCACAAGGCTCCTCTGTACATGGAATTTTCCGGTCAAGTATACTGAACTGAATTGCCATTTCCTCCTCCAGAGAAGCTTCCCAATCTAGGGATCAAACCCGAATCTCTTGTGTCTCCTGCATTGGCAGGTAGATCCTTTCCCACTGAGACACCTGGGAAGCCTATTAGTTATCATTAGTATTCAACTATAGTGACTTTTGCAAACTCATTTGTTAGCTACTATTCCTTGTTACATATAGAAAATACACAGAGCCAATATTTGCACACTTTTTTTTTTTTTTTTTTTTTTTTTTTTACGCGCGGGGGCGCGGACTCCCGGGGGCGCGGACTCCCGGGGGCCATATTTGCACACTTTTAAGGTTCTAAAAACCTCCACATGCATAACTGATGGGAGTCTCACAGTGACCCCAGGAGGTAGTCATCATATGATTATCATTCCCCACTCAACATCATCTAAGACTGGAACTCAGAGAGGCTGAATAATGGGCCAGAGACACATAGCCATGGGCCAACCAGTCAGAGCTGGGCCCACAGATTCTGCTGTCCTTCAGCTGCTCCCTGGCATTTAATGGACATCTTTTTTGAGCTCTTAATAGACCTCAAATAGCAAGAATTGGCAGAACTGCTACTGAGATGTGAGCCTTTGGATTTGGGATCTTTTAGCCACTCGATTAGGTTGGACTATTTGGAATTATTCATATGTAGTAAAGCTGGGAAACTCAGAAAGCCAGTAACCTAGGAGAGAAAGCAGTTTATTTTCTCCTACGTCATTGACTTGGAGACCTTTCATCGGACTGCATTGAAGAAACACAAGGGAGAACTCTGGTGTTTTCCCTTTTCTCCAGCAAAGAGGAGTAACAGTGACCCGCTCCCTCGAATGTAGGAGAAATCAAAATATGTCCATCTTGCTCTGGGGAGAAACACAGATCTTCCCCCTATATTCACAGTGGTGGTCAGATGGATTTTTACAGGAAAACAGCAGCTATCAGGTCGAGTTGGTTCACCCTTTGTCGGAGGAAGGTGTGGGACAATTGCAACGCTGGAGGGAGTTCAAATTTCCAAAGTTTATCATGGTTACAACGCCTACTTTTTTTTTTTTAATCCTTCCTGATGACCCCTTAGCACTGGGTTTTTTATTATCAATTAACTAATTTTGGGGGGTTGCACTGGGTCTTCATTGCTGCACACAGGCTTTCTCTAGTTGTGGCTAGTTGAGGCTTCTCTTCATTGTGGTGCACCACCTTATATTTGCAGTGGCATCTCTTGTTGCCAAGCATGCGCTCTAGGCACACAGACTTCAGTAGCTGCAGCATGTGGATCAGTATTTGTGATTCACGGGCCCTAGAGCACAAGGGCTCCAGTAGTTACGGTGCATAGGCTTGGTTGCTCCCCAACATATGGAATCTTCCAGGACCAGGAACTGAACCTGTGTCCCCTGCGTTGGCAGGCGGATTATTAATCACTGAGCCACCAGAGAAGTCTGAAATGCCTATGTTTTTGACTCAGCAGTTTCACTACAGCAATTTACCCCTCAGAGATCCCCCCATGTATGGAAAATGAGGGATTGCATCATTGTTCATAACAGGCCAAGACTGGAAACAAGGTAAGTGTCAATCAGTGGGAAACTTCCAAATAGTCACAGTACTTCCAAGCAAGGTAATATCATGCAACCCTTAAAAAGAATGTGATTGATCTACATGTACTGCTATAGAATAGTTTCTAAAAATGTATTAAGTGCCAAAGCAAGGAGGGATACTCATATGCATCTGTTTATAAATGAATGAAATAGCTCTGGTAGGAGATATAAGAAACTAGAAACAGAATGAAGTAATTAGGGCAAGGAAGAAAAGGTGACTTTCTACTATATATCCTTTAGAAGATCTTTTGTATTTTGTTCTATTTGCATGCATTATATGTTCAAATTAATTAAGTGTTGGAATGCAAGTTCATGTGGGTACCTATTAAAAAAAAAGTGATTTAAATCAAATGGCTGTTTCCAAGAGGGTGAGAGGGAACGACGAGTTCAGGCCATGGCTCCTCTGCTCACTCCTGACTCTCCACAGCAACAGGCAGAACTGGCTCGCAGGGCCCAGACCCAGGAAGAGAAGCTGGCTGCAGCCCTCAGGGTGGAGTTGCACAACACTTCCTGCCAAATCCAGAGCCTGCAGGCTGAGACAGAGTCCTTACGAGCTCTGGTGAGTAGGCCAGGAACAATCCTGGCCTTTCCTGTGTCAAGTTTAACTCTCGACTGTCTAACTGTAGTCATATGGGTTTCCTGTCTCACAGCACGTGAGAGTTTTGAGGCCTGCAAAGAATCATCTGATACGGAATGCCAAGTGTAGTAGGTAGAGTTAGCACCCCAGATCTTACCAGCAAATAATAACCAGATCAGACACTGATCTACATTTATTTCTACTAATCACATTTTGCTACCTGTAGACATACCTAGGATGGGAATCTGACTCAACATTCTCATATCCTGTAAAGTTAGGAAGGTTTAAATAAGATAACATGGTGGCCTCTGCTTAACAGTAGTCATGATTCAAGATGACATCTTGACCAAGAACCTTCCATTTCAGTCACAATGGTCAAAAGAGAGTACAGAAACTTGTTTCAACAAGACTCAGTCCAATTTAGAAAGATATTTGTTTCTTACGTGTTATATAAAAAGCCAGATTCTAAATTATAGAACTACATAATTAGAACTACTAAAAACCTTTAAAGAGATGCATACCATTTTTTAAAGGTGTTTACTGGTCAGTAAAGCCCTACAGTTTGCAGGGCTTGGTATATGGGAAGATGAGAAGAAAGTTTCAGTCTAGTGGGGAGATAGGGCAGTAAGTGTAACCATAATACAAGTGCTGTTATCTAGGCAACACACACACACACACCCCTGCTCTGTATCAGGTCCCGTCTTGTCTCTGGGGTTATAGAGACCAGGTTCGTGCTCTCAAGGAGCTCAGCATCTGCTAGAGGAGACGTGCCGCTAAGAAGCTCTGCCCACTTCCAGGGCGTATGTGTGCTTGGGAAGCTGTGATACCCAGAGAAGGGACCCCCTAATCCAGCCTGTTGGTGGCAGGCACAAGGGGTTTCCTAAGAAAGGTGACCCCTGATCTTGGACATGGGGTGAATAGGAGTCAGCCAGGTGAGGAGGAGGGGGATACAAGCAGATTTGGGCTTTAGACAGCACATGGTGGCTGCTATTAGCGACGGGGTGGGGGCGGGGTGGGGCTGCAGTGGGAGGAGGAGGAACTACAGTCAGGGGAAGTGAGCTGGGAGGCCACGAGCTTCCTCCAGATGAGAGGTGATAAGCATCCATCCAGGGTATTGGTGGCTGGAGCAGAGGGGGCACAAATGGGAAAATGTTTCAGAATATACAAGAGGCAGGACTCTGATAATTGAATCTGGGAGGGAAGCAGGATCAGGGGCATCTCTTTCCCTGGTTTCTAGCTCCTGTTGAGTTCACCAGCTCAACAGGAGCAGAGGGGCCAGCAGGTTTGGAAGGAAGCCAATGGCTTCATTTTGAACACCTTGATTTGAGGTGCCCACAACCTGTGTATATTTCTAGGAAGAGAACCTCAATAGCAAGTCTGCATGGGTGGGGAGAAGTCTGTGCTGGACACATCAACACAGGAGTCAGTCCCAGAGATGACCAAGTCGTGAGTCTGGTAGAGACCAACCGGTGCGGCTCAGCTTAGAGAGAGGTGGGCTAAGGGTGGGGCGGAGGGGCAGCTGGGGAAGAGGAGCTAGCACAGTGAGCTACCGAAACGCTAAGGCCAGACATGCTGAGGGTATAGAGACCAGCAACGTTGTTTCTGACTGGGGAATGTGGGAAGCGTGCAGGGGGAGACAGCATCCCAGCAGGACGGTGAGTGGGGGTTCACAGAGGAAGGAAAGGGCCCGGAGGGTGAGCAGTCAGGAGCAAAAAGGCTTGGAGGTGGTTCAGGGAGAAGACTGCAAAATTTCTTTGAAGAAACACCTGCAGACTGCCTCCTGTGTGTCTGTGTGTGTGTGTATTTCTCTTTCCTTTTATCTCTCTCCTTCTCTCACTCATCTCCCCCTCATTTTCTCTCATCATTCTGTCTCATAGGCCCTCCCTCCTGGCCTCCCTCCTCTCTTTTTCTTCCTCATCTCCCTCTCCACCTCCACCCCCAGAGGAAGGATCAGTGAATTAGACTAAACAAGACTCTGGCCTCCCCAGGAGGATTCAGTACTTCCCCACTGACCTCCCTCAGTCGGTCAAGGTAATCGTCCTGGCAGAAACGGACAGACCAGGCCGAAGCCAGCCCCTCCCACTGCTCTGCCCACCTCCCTCTTCCCAGGGCCCGACCGTGGGCCTCGAGCTTGGCCCGCGTTCCCTCTCTTGTAGAAACGAGGCCTGGAGAACACCTTGCACGACGCCAAGCACTGGCACGACATAGAGCTGCAGAACCTGGGGGCGGTGGTCAGCAGGCTGGAGGCGGAGCTGAGGGAGATGCGCGCGGAGGCGGAGCAGCAGCTGCAGGCCCGGGAGCACCTGCTGGCCCACAAATGCCAGCTGCAGCGGGACGTGGCCTCCTACCACGCGCTGCTGGACCGCGAGGAGAGCAGGTGCGTCTCTGCTCCGCTTTGCTAGGAGAGGGGTAGGTACTCGTGGGTTTTGATTCAACATTTTCTCAAATACTATAAAAGTAATTAATGTAAAAAGGAGAAATCACCGCCCAACACACCCCCTCAGCTCCCACAGCCTGACTGTCCTCCCAGGACTTTTCCATTCATATGTACGTAGATACACAAGTATTTGTCTCCCCTGGTGGCTCAGTGGTAAAGAATCCACTTGCCAAGAAGGAGACAAGCATTGGATCCCTGGATAGAGAAGATCCCCTGGAGAAGGAAATGGCAAGCAACTCCAGAATTTTTGCCTGGAAAATCCCATGGACAGAGGAGACTGGGGCTAGAGTCCATGGGTTTGCAAAGAGTCAGACACGACTTAGCAACTAAACAACACAATATATAGATGAATATATAGTGTATACTTATGTGTGTATACATATATGTGTGGATGTCAGTATATATTCATGTATACAGACATATAGACAGACACCTATAGACGCACCTATATGGTTCACACACACCTCACACTACGTGGTAGCTGTTAGCAGTGCTTTCTGCTGCATGTAGCAAGTCCTAATTAATGAAGCTATAAACCAGCACTCCTGAAACATGTCAAGCCTGGGCATCTTTTTAAAAATGCAGATTCTGCTTCTGTAAGTCTGAGACAGGACCTGAGACTCTGCATTTCTGACAGAACTCTCCGGTGATGCCTGTGCTGCTGGTCCACGGACCACAAGTTGAACAGCAAGGGCATAAACCGTGTTCACCTGAAAGTTTCAGAAATGAGGTAGGCTAGGCCGCTCGTATTGTCAGTCAGGTCCCCAGCTCATTTCATCCCTCTGATTTACCATTCCTGTCTTCAATTTTGTCACCCATGGTTGCCAAATGCCTACCACGGCTCCAGACAGCATAACTTCATGCATGGCAAGAAGGAGGAGGGAAGAGGGGACAGAAGAAAGGATTTTCCCTGCATGACTCACTCCTTTCAGTGAAGGGAAAATGTTTTGAGAAGGCCTCCAATCGACTTTCTCTTTTATCTCATTAACCAGAGTCTGCTCACATGATTAGACCTACCTGCAAGGGAAGCTGGGAAAGCAACTATTTAGCTTTTCCAACCTCCATAGTGGACAGAGGTGAGAGGTTGGGAATGACATGTGTACGTCAATGTACATATATGTGTGTATATGGTATATATACATTTATGTGTGCGTGGTACATATATATATATAATATACATACATATATATATATATGTGGTATATATACATATACACCAAGCACATATATATGCATATAGCAGTACTTTTTTAATGGGTAAGGACACCCTGAAGCATAGGCATGAGGCTTGGGGCTCCGCTTCCTTGCCAATTCTTTAAGGAAATTCAAGCCTTTCTTTCATCATAATTCTATATCTTCATGCCCTCCAAGGTCCATTCTATGGCACACATTGAATGAGAAATAGAATAGCAGGGCTAAGAGACAATTTGTTGATTATGTAGTACAATGGCTCATGATTCCAGAGAGAAGAAGTCCAGAGCAGAAAAAGATTTTCCCATGGTCACCCGGGCAGGCAGAGCTGGACTGGATCCCAGGTGTCCTGGCTCTCACTGTGCTCTGTACATCCCCTTCTTAGAAGGTAAGAGGGCCAGGAAGCAACCTAACACTCACTCCTTTCTAAGGAAAAACATGTCATCCAGCTCCTGTTTCCAACTGTCTTTTTATTAGATTGATTTCTGTTGAT
Source organism: Cervus elaphus (assembly GCF_910594005.1). NCBI lineage: Eukaryota > Metazoa > Chordata > Mammalia > Artiodactyla > Cervidae > Cervus > Cervus elaphus. The sequence continues at coordinate 81,626,468 of NC_057833.1, forward strand.
TATAAAAGCTAGATGTTTGTAACAACGCTAATTTTTTCAGGTGCGTATGAATAACTGAAACACAAAAGTAACAAGATAGGTTAAATTTACTTCAAAAACTCCATTCAGTGAGTGCCTGCTATGTGCCAGCACAGTCTCAAGCTCTAAGCTATCTTCATTTCAACTCAAAACTCTGCCAGAACCACATCATTATCCCCATTTTACAGACAGGAAACTAAATCAAAGAGAGCTTAAGTCATTTACCCAAGGTCACACAGCTAATAACCATGGAAGTAGGAGTTGAAACCCAAACTGTCTTGTTCCAAAGGCCAAATTCTTTCTGTGAAACATTTACCTTTCCTGTAAACCTATTGTGATTTCTTTACTAATTTTCATCATCTATGGCTTTTCTCACTCAAATGTGTTTTGGGGGTTTTGTTTGTTTCAGCTAATGGAGAAATATCCTCTTTTCATGAAGAAAATGCTGCCTTCCTCACCAAGTGACCAACGAAGTTCCCTGAGGAATTCTCGCCCCCAACCCCCATCTCCCCTCACCCTTCCCACTCCCCACCCCAAGCTGGATTTCCTGGTTGGTTCAGCTTGAGCTGAAAAGCTTCCTGGAAATGGAGAGGGTCCTGCTGCCTTAATTCAAGTAGTCTACAGCTCGAGCAACCTCCCTTGCCCCTCTCAAATAAATGCTTTGTGTGTGGCTTCCAGTCTGCCCACCTTGTTCAACCCACTATCAGATAGAGATGGATATCAATTTACCTACCTGGCCTTACCTCATGGGGCCATTCTTAAAGGCTTCTGGAAGGGTCCTGGAGCATGATGCCATCTTCCTCATTATGCAAGGGTCAGCTGCTCTTGGGTTTATCAACATAAATGTGCTTCTGGGGTGAGAGTTGTGCTCAGCAAACCAGAATGCCACCACTGGAGGGAAAAACAATGTTCTTGCTAGAGGGGGTCTAGCATGTAGCATGATCACAGAGCATTCAGGTGTCTTTAGCGTGCTCTGCATGAGTAGTTATGTGCAGACACCCGCATTTCACTGCTCTTGGCAGAGTATCTCTCTCAATCAGTTTAAAGGGAACTTCAGTTTAAATCTGTGGGAGATGAATTAGGTTGTGACTGTGGTTGCCTACAATTGCAGCCTCAGAACATTCTTCCAGGGTCCTTCCCCAGCCCTCTCAGGGCCCAGGCCAGCCAAATATAGTTCATGAATCTGCCGCCTACCCATTCGAGACTCCCCTGCCTTCTGATTAAAACTGAAACCACCACCTGTGTCCTAGCACAGGCTCTCAGTGCCTCCAAAACCACACACACACACACACAACCCAGACTTAATTTCTTAATTCCTCCTCCAAGCTCCTGTCAGCACACCTGTCACACAAAATTACAGACCAAAATTAAAAAACTATCCAAGCTGAGTCTCTGTCCTCACATAAGCAGCTAATCCAGACAGGGCAGTGTGTCCAATATGGGCACATTCGAAGACCCCCTCCTTCAGTTCCTGGGCTTCCAAATAGTCAAGGTCAACATAAACAAATGGAATCTTATTTACCTTTAAGAAAGTTAGAAAGAGAAGCGAGGCAAGACATGGGGATCGCCTGGTTGAAATCGCTCCAACTGGTTTCCCTTTTGGCTTCCAGGATCAAAGGAATTGCATTAATAAGTCAGGTGGGCAGGACAGCTATTTACAGTTTGTGTGGCACCTTTGCATGATTCCCTTTGTTGTCTGAAGCATAGAAACAGTCCAGACACCACCTACAGCTGCATTTCAGAAAGCACTGATCTCCTGCACACCCAGGGGTGCCCATGACTGAAGCCCTGGGTACCAGGGCCTCCCCAGAAGAGTGTGCAGCCAACTTTATAGAATGCCCGTTCACTGGGATCTGCTGCTTTTCTTTCTTACTTATTACGGTGAATTTTTGTTCCCCAGCCACGATCTAAATCCCTAACTTAAACACAGCTGGAGAGCCTCAGAAGGCCGGCCATCAGAATGAGGTACTTCTGGATCTGAATGGCTGTGCATTTCCCAGAACCTGGAAGCTAGGAGAGAATGGGTTGTACACCCTCCCGAGCTTCCACCAGACAGCACACTGTGCCGGCCGCACACACTCAGTCTCCTCGGCTCTGTAATCTCAAAGGGCAGCTGCCGTAAATCATTAAGTTAATCATCCTTTGGCAAGGAGAGCCCAGCAGACTGGTGCTTCGAGTTCTCAGCACGGTTTCTTGCTGTTTCTAATGAGGCTTCATTAACAGGTAAGAAAAGGCACTGCTGGCCCTGCTGAAGCCTCATTTAATTCAGGCTTCCTCTCACAGCATCCGGTACAATTACACTCTGGCAGCAGTTCACTGACAGGTGGCAGGGAGGCTGTTGCTTGTGTTGGCCTCAAGGATGGAGCACTTGTTCTGGGGCAAACCAGAGAAGGGCTTTCGACAGACTCCTCCGAAAGCGCAGATGGGCTCTATTTCCAGACTCCACTGACCTCTGGCCTGGTGCCTGGGTCACAAAACTCCCACTGAGACGGTTAGAATATCCATTGGATTTCAGACCAAGGTAAGTCTCCCTTTCTTTGTCATGTATCACACTTCCAAGCATCTGCTGGTACTCAGACATTTTGTTGGACTTTGGGGATCCCAGTAAAAAGAGGACACAGTTTCTGCCCTGTTGGGTTTGCAATCTCATTGAGGAGTTCATATGGGCACATAAAAGGGGAAACAGAGCAAAGAAGGCAGAGCAGCACATTACAATTTGCCTGACTCCTTTAACATAGTTCAGTTTATCATAGAAAATGTGAACACAGACACTCAGATCTGACCTCTGTTGGTTTCAGTAAGATGATTCAGCAGGAACCACCAAACACCATGCTGGTCTCTGATTATCTCCATATAGCACACAAATATTTTTTCCAGATTTATTAAAACTGATGTGCAACACCATGTAAGTTTAAAGTATACAGCATAATGACTTGACATATTGTGACTGATTACCACAATAAGTTAACATCCATTATCTTATATCAGTTCAGTTCAGTTCAGTCACTCAGTCGTTTGGTGACCCCATGGACTGTAGCACGCCAGGCCTCCCTGTCCATCACCAACTCCGGGAATTTACTCAAACTCATGTCCATCCAGTCGGTGATGTCATCCAACCATCTCATCTTTGTTGCCCCCTTCTCCTCCTGCCTTCAATCTTTCCCAGCATCAGGGTCTTTTCAAAAGAGTCAGTTCATCGTATCAGGTGGCCAAAGTATTGCAGTTTCAGCTTCAGCATCTGTCCTTCCAATGAATACACAGGACTGATTTCCTTTAGGATGGACTGGTTAGATCTCCTTGCAGTCAAAGGGACTCTCAAGAGTCTCCTCCAACACCACAGTTCATCAATTCCTCAGCACTCAGCTTTCTTTATAGTCCAACTCTCACATCGATACATGACTACTGGAAAAACCATAGCTTTGACTAGACCGACCTTTGTCGGCAAAGTAATGTCTCTGCTTTTTAATATGCTGTCTAGGTTGGTCATAATTTTTCTTCCAAGGAGCAAACGTCTTTTAATTTTTTGGCTGCAGTCACCATCTGCAGTGATTTTGGAGCCCCCAAAAATAAAGTCTGTCACCATTTCCACTGTCTCCCCATCTATTTGCCATGAAGTGATGGGACCAGATGCCATGATTTTAGTTTTCTGAATGTTGAGCTTTAAGCCAATTTTTTCACTCTCTTCTTTCACTTTCATCAAGAAGCTCTTTAGTTCTTCTTCACTTTCTGCTATAAGGGTGGTATCATCTGCATATGTGAAATTATTGCTATTTCTCCTGGCAATCTTGATTCCAGCTTGTGCTTCGTCCAGTCCAGCATTTCACATGATGTACTCTGCATATAAGTTAAATAAGCAGGGTGACAATATACAACCTTGATGTACTCCTTTCCTGATTTGGAACCAATCTGTTGTTCCATGTCTGGTTCTAACTGTTGCTTCCTGAACTGCATACAGATTTCTCAGGAGGCAGATCAGGTGCTCTGGTATTCCCATCTCTTTAAGAATTTTCCACAGTTTGTTGTGATCCACACAAAGACTTTGGCATAATCAATAAAGCAGAAGTGGATGATTTTCTGGAACTCTCTTGCTTTTTCGATGATCCAATGGATGGTGGCAATTTGATCTCTAGTTCCTCTGCCTTTTCTAAATCCTGCTTGAACATCTAGAAGTTCCCAGTTCACATACTGTTGAAGCCTGACTTGGAGAATTTTGAGCATTACTTTGCTAGTGTGTGAGATGAGTGCAATTGTGTGGTAGTTTAAACATTCTTTGGCATTGCCTTTTTTGGGATTGGAATGAAAACTGAACTTTTCCTGTTCTGTGGCTAGAAAAAAATCTTCATGACTCAGATAATCATGATGGTATGATCACCTGCCTAGAGCCAGGCATCCTGGAATGCAAAGTCAAGTGGGCCTTAGGAAGCATCACTCTGAACAAAGCTAGTGGAGGTGATGGAATTCCAGTTGAGCTATTTCAAATCCTAAAAGATGATGCTGTGAAAGTACTGCACTCAATATGCCAGCAAATTTGGAAAACTCAGCAGTGACCCCAGGACTGGAAAAGGTCAGTTTTCTTCATTATAATTTGGATATTAACCCCTCAGTAGATGTATAATTTGCAAATATGTTTTCCCAATCCATGGGTTGTCTTTTGTTGGTTTTTGTTTGTTTGTTTTTGCTGGGCAGAAGCTTTTTAGTTTGATGTCGTCTCACTTGTTTACTTTTTATTTTGTTGCTTGTGCTTTAGGTGTCACATCCAAAAAGTCGTTTGTCAAGACCCATGTCACAGAGCTTTTTCCCTATGTTTTCTTCAAGGAGTTGCATGAGTTCTCATCTTACATTTAGGTCTTTAATTCATTTTGAGTTAATTTTTGTGAGTAGTATAAGATAAGGGGTCAAGTTTCATTCTTTATGTGATATCCAATTTTCTCAGTTATTGAGGAGACTGTGTTTTCTGCATTGAATATTCTTGGCTCCCTTGTCAAATATTAGTTGACCATATATACCTGAATTTACTTCTGGGCTCTCAGTTCTGTTCCATTGATCTGTGTAACTAGTTTATGCCAATATTATACAGTTTAATTACTGTAATATTATAGTATGGCTTGAAATCAGGAAGTGTTATGCTTCTCTCTTTGTTCTTCTTTCTCAGGATTGTTTTTGCAATTCATGGTCTTTTGTGGTTCCATGTAAATTTTAGAACTGTTTTTTCTACTTCTGTTAAAAATGCCATTGGACTCTTGATAGAAACTGCATTAAATTTCTAGATGGCTTTGAGTAGAATAGACATTTTAACAATATTAATTCTTCCAGTCCATGAACACAGAATACCTTTCCATTTATTTGTGTCTTGTTTGATTTCTTTCATCAATGTCTTAACGGTTTTCAGTGTAGAGATCTTCCCCTCCCCGGTTAAACTCATTCCTAACTATTTGTTTCTGATGCTATTGCGCTAAAGGTGTCCTTTCTTAAACACATCATCTTTTTGTTTGAGAAACGGTAAAAGAAAGTGGTGGCTCTTTGGGGCCATTGTAGCATCTTATCTAGAGTTGCTGGACTTAGTGAATAAATATATAGGACGCCTAGGTAAATCTGAATTTCATACAAATAATGAATAATTTTTAACAGAAGTATGATATGTCCCACATATTGCATGAGACATACTCCTACCAAAAAATTATCTGGCAGCCCTAATCATATCAGACAAAAACACTCCATACTTCATATTCCCCACATAGTATCTGACCTTAAATGATATAATGAAGGTTTATCCAGCATTTCTAGCTTGGATATTGGAACACAGGAAAAGGGGAAAAGGTGATCCAGGCCATGTCCTTGCCCGGTCTTGATTGAAAACTCAGTCTCCTGACACAGCAGCACAGCAGTTCCAGTCATGTTCAAGAAATTAATCTGCTTGTTGAATGATGAAATAAAGCAAACTATTTTATCTGCTGAAGCGACTGGCTTAATTAGATCATATAGACTGGTTATTTTGAACAATAGGTTGAGCAGGAACCGGAGTAGATCCCACCATAGATGTGCTGTGTTGCAGAGTCAACAGAAAACCCTCTTGTCCCTGTCAAGCATAAGAGAAAACATTCCATTTTCTCCAGCTCCTCTTGAAAGGGAAAGGTAATTCACATCACAGAGAGTCAGGCTTTCAGTGCAGTACAAGATTGGACACAAAAGCCATGTTGAGAACTTCCCTGGTGGTCTAGTAGTTAAGAATTCACCTCCGTGCAGGGGACCAGAGTTCAATCCCTGCTCCAGGAAGATTCCACATGCCACAGGGCAACTAAGCCTGTGCACCACAATTACTGAGTCCGTATTCCACAAGAGAAGCCACTGCAATAAGAAGCCAGTGCCCAGTAACTAGCAAATAGCCCCCACTCACCGGCCATTCACAGCAACAAAAACCCAGTGCAACCAAATAATTTTTTTTTAAGCCATGTTGAATTTTAGGGGAAGAGGCTTCATAAAGTGGATAAGCAATAAACTGCCTAACTTCTTTGGACAAATCACAGGTATTTGTTGTTTTGTTTTGTTTTCTGCGGCTGAATTTCTTACTGAGGGCCTGGACAGGAAATGCATATGAATGAGGTTCACAGTTTCAAACTTAAAAGCCTACTTGGCAAACCAGACTAGAGGCAGTTCAATTCAGTTCAGTTCAGTCGCTCAGTTACGTCCAACTCTTTGTGACCCCATGAATCACAGCACGCCAGGACTCCCTGTCCATCACCAACTCCCAGAGTTTACTCAAACCCATGTCCATCGAGTTGCTGATGCCATCCAACCATCTTATCCTCTGTCATCCCCTTATCCTCCTGCCCCCAATCCCTCCCAGCATCAGGGCTTTTTCCAATGAGCCAACTCTTCACATCAGGTGGCCAGAGTACTGGAGTTTCAGCTTCAGCATCAGTCCTTCCAATGAACACCCAGGACTGATCTCCTTTAGGATGGACTGGTTGGATCACCTTGCAGTCCAAGGGACTCTCAAGAGTCTTCTCCAACACCATAGTTCAAAAGCATCAATTTTTCAGTGCTCAGCTTTCTTCACAGTCCAACTCTCACATCCATACATGACCACTGGAAAAACCATAGCCTTGACCAGACGGACCTTTGTTGGCAATGTAATGTCTCTGCTTTTTAATATGCTATCTAGGTTGGTCATCACTTTCCTTCCAAGGAGTAAGCGTCTTTTAATTTCATGGCTGCAGTCACCATCTGCAGTGATTTTGGAGCCCCAAAAAATAAAGTCTGACACTGTTTCCACTGTCTCCCCATCTATTTCCCATGAAGTGATGGGACCAGATTCCATGATCTTAGTTTTCTGAATGTTAAGCTTTAAGACAAGTTACTGCCAACTCCCTTCATAATAATCAGTGATGCTATAGGAGCTTTGGGAAAAAATCAAGGGGCAGTGGTGGGGCAGGAATCAATAGACCAGTAGTAGATTCAACACTTCATCATTTAGCTAGTGGTGACCAAGAGAAAAGATGTTAGAGAAACATGGAGAGTATAAGCTCTCCTGGGAAAGTGAAAGAGTGGCTTTACACATTATTTTATGAATTCAGTCTTAGCAGTTTACCTGAGCACCCATCATGCTCAGCTGTAGAAAACTTGCTCCAAGATTAAACCATCTTCCTCAGTGACCATTTATGTAGCCCTGTTACATGTCACTGAGGATATGGATAAGGACAAAATGTGGACCTGCTTTCAGATAATCTAGATCAGCACTGTCCAACAGAAATGGAATGCAGGGCTTCCCTGGTGGTATAACAGATAGGAATCTGCCTGCCAATGTAGGGGACATGGGTTTGATCCCTGGTCTGGGAAGATCCCACATGCCACAGGGCAACTAAACCCATGTGCCACAACTACTGAGCCCATGTGCCTAAAGCCTGTGCTCTGCAACAAGAGAGGCCACCTCAATGAGAAGTGTGCACACCACAACTAGAGAAAGCCCTCTGCAACAGTGAACACCCAGCACAACCAAAAATAAAGAAATAACTTCTTTTAAAAAATAAAGCTCTCTTTTAAAAAAAGAAATTGATGCAAGCCACATATGTCATTTTAAATTTTTTAATAGCCACATTTTTAAAAGGGAGTGGGGGACCAATGAAACTAATCTTAATGACTTATTTAATCTTGCTATATCCAAAATCCTATCATTTCAGCACACAATTGATGTTATGTTTTATAATTATTCATTAGAAATTTTCCATTCTTTTCTTGGTACTAAATTTTGTAATCTGGCTTATATTTTGCCCTTCTTTTCCATCTTGATTTGGATACCAAGCTTTTATCTGAAGTATTTGATCTGTATTTAGCTCTCATAAAATTTCTAGTTGGCAAGTAGACTCACAAACCCAAGTTATTCCAAACATACTTAGAAGTTTTCCAATAACTGAATTGAGGACCAAAAAATTGTTTTCCTTCGATGTTTACAACTATACTGACCATTTATATTCACCTTTTTCAGAAGAATTTATGTAACTTTGAAGCAAAAGCATGTCAACTTCAAAATCACACCTAATCAAGTTAAGTAAATCCACTGACTCTTATGTTTAATTATTAATATCACATTTAAGGAGGTATTGCACAAATTGAAAATCAATTCTATATCTATAAATTTCAAAATGAAACATGTTTCAATTTTCTTGTAAGTTTTACAGGACAAATATTCTATATACCTTCCATTTTTAAATTAAAATTAAATAACATTTCAAATTCAGTTCCACAGCCACACTATCCATATTTCAAAAGCTCAGTAGACACACATGACTAGTGTCTACCATATTGGACAGTGCAGATTAAAGTTGAGTAGAGGTGTATGGGATGTACCATGGGCTTAACTACCTTCTGAAAACAACTAAGGTCATATTTGCAAGCTTATTTGTAAGAAGTCCTGCTTAATTTCCCCAAATATGTCTGAAGTGCCTGGCAGGGAGGTATCCCTGAGTATCCTGGTGCTGCTGCTGCATCCTAAATTGAGTGACTGCCATTCCAACAGTTTCACCGGCTTCCTCCAGGTAATCCTTCTTCTCCACTACACTGCTTCCCATAGCTAGCTCTTTTGGAAGGAGTTCCCCTGGCAGAGTGCTTGGCTTCCTGTGACACAGGTCTTTCGTTTTATGCCACATCCCTCTCCTCCTTACTGCACAGGCCCTGGAAGGGGTAATAAATCAAAAGAGGCTCATATCTAGCCCCTACTTGCTCAGCTGAGCCATTCTGCGAGTTCTCACTCCCTCATAGAGGTCCCATAGCCTCTCCCTCAGTCTAGTTACATCCGGACTCACCTCCAACCATTTCAGTTCCTCAGACAGATTTGAACCCCACATCTGGGCTGAATTCATATCCTTTCCTCAGCCCCACACAAACCAGGATATGTGACCAGGCATTTGTTTCAATGTCCCCACATATTTCTTGAGTTTTAAGAAACTCCTGAACTGTCCGTTGTAGTTGAGGGAGGGGAAGCTAATCTCCCCAGACCACAAAAGGAACCTCTAGGAAACAGAGCTGTCCAACTTCACAGGCTGGCCCCCTGGATCTCAGCTGGCCCAGCCTGAGTGTCCTATTACACACTGTTCATGGAACTTAAGGCATCACTGATTATAAAATACATCATTATTGAACATAACACTAAGAAATAAAGCCACTGCCAATGGAAGTCTGCTACAAGACCCCCAGATAAAGAGACACTAAAGGCCATGGCTTAGGGGTAAATGAGAAATATACAAAAAAGAAATAGCAAGAAAAAGACAAGCAGAATGACACAAGAGAAGCTTCAGCCAGAGCCTGAAGTTTATGCAATTTGGGCCATCTTTAAGAAAATGAATATGAAATATCTTATTCTTACAAATTTTACAAAACCAGATGATCATGTGAAACTGTGACTCAGGCCCCTTGCAGGGCCTTGGAAGAACCACACAAGAGAGGGACCTTGAAGTTTTAGTTTCATTGGTTTTGAGTACACCTAACTCTGCCCACAAGGGACTCTGCCCACAAGAAGCAAACAGAAAGCCTCTGTGAATGCACTCAGTTTTAATCCAACTGAATAGCAGTAACACATCATCAACTGTTATCAAATCTTGATTTCAGGGACTTTAATGTATAAAGAAATGTGCTCCTTAGGACCAGTGAAATATGGTACTTATAAAGGAAAGGGGTAATCCAAATGTTGACCCTGCTTTGCCTTAAACAATAACAATGACAAAACAACAATTATGATGATGGCTACCATTCATCAAGCCCCTTCAGTGTGCCATCCTTCTTATAATGCTTTTCTCTTTCCCCATGAGAGCTTAATGCTACCACCAAAGACTTGAAGATGCAGGGTAGTGGTTCCCACCTTATCCACAACTAACTCACCTGTGTGTGGTCAGCACACGGTCAGGTGGGTCATGGAGAAGGATCAGAGAGGAAGCAGATGCTGAGGTGAATCACAGCATGACAGCAGGGGTGGTATTTCCCCCCGGAGCAAAGCCACACAGCCCTGGCACCCGGAGCACCACTACTAACCCAGCAGATGCTTTTCTCCCCATCCTACCCTGTCCCTCTGGCAGGAACAATGAAATACCTTTCCTGTCTTGCCTCAGGCCATGTCTTCTCCCCTGTACATGGTCATAATGTATTCTAGAAGGACCGAAGAATACCAAGATCATCCATTATAGGTTTTCATCATGCTAACTGGACTTGGTGGGCCCAAGGAGCCAGCACGTAGGTCCCTCTGTAAGCCAGATGGGGGAGATAATCCCTGAGAACATGGGTGGAGCCTCTAAGGGTCCAGTGGTCTAGAGCTGTTGGTACAGACCTTCTAAAGTGAGATACATGTTGTACTTTACACACCAGCCACCACAAGGAAAGAAGGGCCAAGCTAGATTTTCACACAAACAGTATTTGGCTGTGAACTAAACTCAATAACACATAAGGCTGCAAGGTTTGACCTTTGAGGATTTTTTTTTTTTTACTTTTTATTTTGACATAATTGCAGACATACAGGAGTCAAAAGAATAAATTTCAAAGAATTCCCACATATCCTTCACTCAGATTCCACAATATTAACATTTTAGATCAATAAACCATCCTAAAATTATTAATATAGCTTTAAGCTTTATTAGCTTCAGAAGTATAAATGCTATGAACTTACAAGAAATTATTGTTTTAAAGTTTTAATTTCTTGTACACTTATCTATTAATTGTACACTTATCTATTATAATATATTAATAACTTGAAAGTTTTTGACTGGCAACACTGAGACAAAAGCTTTACATTTTAGATTTTTTATTTAAAATTTATAAAATGTTGTAAAAATTTTTAATTAGTTGACTTTATATTTTACAGTGGTTTTAGGCTTACAGAAAAACTGAGCAGATTGTACAGAGAGCTCGTGTATACTGTCTCTCCCACACAGAGTTCTCTCTAAAGAGACAGTTAAAAGATCAGTGGTTTCCAGGGGTTCCAGGAGACGGAAAGGATGAATGGGTAGAGCATAGAGGGTCTTTAGGGTCGTGACAGTATTATCCATGGTACTATTATGGTGGATACATGTCATTATACATTTGTCAACCCAAAGAATGTACAACACAAAGAGCAAGTCATAATGTAAATTATGGACTTCAGTTAATAATGATGCATTAATACTGGTTTAATTAACCTCTGGTTGGGTCAAACACAGGTCTCCCACATTGCACAGACTCTTTACAGGCTGAGCCACAAGGGAAGCCCAAGAATGCTGGAGTATGTATCCTATCTCTTCTCCATCGGATCTTCCTGACCCAGTAATCGAACCGGGGTCTCCTGCATTGCAGGCAAATTCCTTACCAACTGAGATATCAGGAAAGCCCCTCTCTATTATTAACAACTTGCGTTAGTGTGGTATATTTGTTACAACTGGTGAACCAATATTCAGGTCAGTCACTCAGTCGTGTCCGACTCTTGGCGACCCCATGGACTGCAGCATGCCAGGCCACCCTGTCCATCACCAACTCACAAAGATTGCTCAAATTCATGTCCATCAAGTCGGCAATGCCATCCAACCATCTCATCCTCTGTTGTCCTCTTCTCCTCCTGCCTTCAATCTTTCCCAACATCAGAGTCTTTCCAAATAAGTCAGTTCTTTGTATCAGGTGGCCAAAGTATTGGAGTTTCAGCTTCAGCATCAGTCCTTCCAATGAATATTCAGGACTGATTTCCTTCAGGATGGACTGGTTGGATCTCCTTGCAGTCCAAGGGACTCTCAAGAGTCTTCTCCAACACCACAGTTCAAAAGCATAATTTCTTTAGCACTCAGCTTTCTTTATAGTCCAAATGTCACATCCATACATGACTACTGGAAAACCATACTTTGACTAGGTGGACCTTTGTTGGAAAAGTAATGTCTCTGCTTTTTAATATGCTGTCTAGGTTGATCATAGCTTTTCTCCCAACGAGCAAGCATCTATTAATTTCATGGCTGCAGCCACCATCTGGAGTGATTTTGGAGTCCCAAAAAATAAAGTCTGCCACTGTTTCCATTGTTTTCCCATCTGTTTGCCATGAATTGATGGGACCAGATGCCATGATTTTAGTTTTCTGAATGTTGAGCTTTAAACCAGCTTTTTCACTCTCCTCTTTCACTTTCATCAAGAGGCTATTCAGTTCCTCTTCACTTTGTGCCATAAGTGTGGTGTCATTTGCATATATGAGGTTATTGATATTTCTCCCAGCAATCTTGATTCCAGCTTGTGCTTCATCCAGCCCAGCATTTCGTGTGATGTACTCTGCATTCAAGTTAAATAAGCAGGGTGACAATATACAGCCTTGACACACTCCTTTCCTGATTTGGGACCACTCTGTTGTTCCATGTCCAGTTCTAACTGTTGCTTCTTGACCTGCATACAGGTTTCTCAGGAGGCAGGTCAGGTGGTCTAGTATTCCCATCTCTTGAAGAATTTTCCACAGATTGTTGTGATCTACACAGTCAAAGGCTTTGGCATAGTCAATAAAGCAGCAGTAGATGTTTTTCTGGAATTCTCTTGCTTTTTCGATGATCCAATGGATGGTAGCAATTTGATCTCTGGTCCCTCTGCCTTTTCTAAATTCAGCTTGAACATCTGGAAGTTCACCATTCACGTATTGTTGAAGCCTGGCTTGGAGAATTTTGAGCATTACTTTGCAAGTATGTGAGATGAGTGCAATTGTGCAGTAGTTTGAACATTCTTTGGCATTGCCCTTCTTATTAATGCATCATTATTAATTGAAGGCCATAATTTACATTATGACTTGTTCCTTGTGTTGTACATTCTTTGAGTTTTGACAAATGTATGACATGTATCTACCATAACAGTACTGTAGAGAATAGTGTCACTGCCTAAAGACCCTCTGCGCTCTACCCATTCATTCTTTCCCACCCACCCCCCCAGAAACCCCTGCCAACTACTGATCTTTTTACTGTTTTTGCTTTTTCCAGAATGTTATATAGTTGGAATCATACAGCATGTAACCTTTTCAGATTGCTTTCTTTCACTTATCACTATAAATTTAAAGTTTCTGCATGTCTTTTCGTGGCTTGATCAATCATTTCTTTTTATTGCTGAATACTGAATACTATTCCACTGTGTGAATGAAATATGAAAAACCAATTTGTGTATCCACTCATCCATTGAAAGAATCTTGGTTGCTTTCAATTTAGGGCTCTTATGAATGAAGCTGCTCTAGACTTCCGTGTGCAAGTTTTGTATAGACATAAGTTTTCAACTCATTTGGTTACAGTATTGTGTATTACTTTAAAATACATGTTTTGGGGACTTCCCTGGCAAAAGTAGGAAGTCAAGAAATACCTGGAGTAACAGGCAAGTTTGGTCTTGGAACACAGCATGAAGCAGGGCAAAGGCTAATAGAGTTTTGCCACCAGAACATGCTGGTCATAGCAAACATCCACTTCCAACAACACAAGAGAAGACTCTACACATGGACATGACTACATAGTCAATACCAAAATCAGATTGATTATATTCTTTGCAGCCAAAGATGGAGAAGCTCTATAGAGTCCAAAGAAAAAAAGACCAGGAGCTGACTGTGGCTCAGATCATGAGCTCCTTATTGCCAAATTCAGATTTAAGTTGAAGAAAGTAGGGGAAACCACTACACCATTCAGGTTTGACCTAAATCAAATCCCTTACGATTATACAGTGAAGTAACAAATAGATTCAAGGGATTATGTCTGATAGACAGAGTGCCTGAAGAACTATGGACAAAGGTTCATAACATTATACAGAAGGTAGTGATCAAGACCAGCCCCAAGAAAAAGAAATGCAAAAAGGCAAAATGGTTGTCTGAGGAGGCCTTACAAATAGCTGAGAAAAGAAGAGATGCTACAGGCAAAGGAGAAAAGGAAGAATATACCTGTTTGAATACAGAGTTTCAAAGAAGAGCAAGGAGAGATAAGAAAGCCTTCCTCAGTGATCAATGCAAAGAAATAGAGGAAATAGAATGGGAAAGACAAGAGATCTCTTCAAGAAAATTACAGATACATAGAGAACTTTTCATGCAAAGATGAGCACAACAAAGGACAGAAACAGTATGGACCTAACAGAAGCAGAAGATATTAAGAAGAAGTGGCAAGCATACACAGAAGAACTACACAAAAAAGATCTTCATGATCCAGATAAACACGATGTTGTGATCACTCACCTAGAGCCAGACATCCTGGAATGTGAAGTCAAGTGGGCCTTAGGAAGCATCACTACGAACAAAGCTAGTGGAGGTGATGGAATTCCAGATGAGCTATTTTAAATCTTGAAAGATGATGCTGTGAAAGTGCTGCACTCAATATGCCAGCAAATTTGGAAAACTCAGCAGTGGCCACAGGACTGGAGAAGTTTAGTTTTCATTCCAATCCCAAAGAAAGGCAATGCCTATTGCACTCATCTCACACACTTGCAAAGTAATGCTCAAAATTCTCCAAGCCAGGCTTCAACAATAGTGAATGGTGAACTTCCAGATGTTCAAGCTGAATTTAGAAAAGGCAGAGGAACCAGAGATCAAATTGCTACCATCCATTGGATCATCGAAAAAGCAAGAGAATTCCAGAAAAACATCTACTGCTGCTTTATTGACTATGCCAAAGCCTTTGACTGTGTAGATCACAACAATCTGTGGAAAATTCTTCAAGAGATGGGAATACTAGACCACCTGACCTGCCTCCTGAGAAACCTGTATGCAGGTCAAGAAGCAACAGATAGAACTGGACACAGAACAACAGACTGATTCCAAATCAGGAAAGGAGTACGCCAAGGCTGTATATTGTCACCCTGCTTATTTAACTTGTATGCAGAGTACATCACACAAAATGCTGGGCTGGATGAAGCACAAGCTGGAATCAAGATTGCTGGGAGAAATATCAATAACCTCAGATATGCAGATGATATCACCCTTATGGCACAAAGTGAAGAGGAACTGAATAGCCTCTTGATGAAAGTGAAAGAGGAGAGTGAAAAAGCTGGCTTAAAGCTCAACACTCAGAAAACTAAAATCATGGCATCTGGTCCTATCAATTCATGGCAAATAGATGGGGAAACAGTGGAAACAGTGGCTCATTTTATATTTTGGGGGGCTCCAAAATCACTGCAGATGTTGACTGCAGCCGTGAAATTAAACGATGCTTGCTCCTTGGAAGAAAAGCTATGACCAACCTAGACAGCATATTAAAAAGCAGAGACATTACTTTTCCAACAAAGGTTCGTCTAGTCAAGGATATGGTTTTTGCAGTAGTCATGTATGGATGTGAGATTTGGACTAATAAGAAAGCTGAGTGCTAAAGAATTGATGCTTTTGAACTGTGCTGTTGGAGAAGATTCTTGAGAGTCCCTTGGACAGCAAGGAGATCCAACCAGTCCATCCTGAAGGAAATCAGTCCTGAATATTCATTGGAAAAACTGATGCTGAAGCTGAAACTCCAATACTTTGACCACCTGATACAAAGAACTGACTCATTTGAAAAGACCCTGAGGTTTGGAAAGATTGAAGGCAGAAGGAGAAAGGAATGACAGAGGATGAGATGGTTGAATGGCATCACCGACTCAGTGGACATGAAGTTGAGTGAGCTATGGGAGTTGGTGATGGACAGAGTCACCTCGCATGCTGCAGTCCATGGGGTCACAAAGAGTTGGGCATGACTGAGTGACTGAACTGAACTGGCAGTCCAATGTTTAAATCAGTGCTCCCAGTGCAGGGGGCACAGGTTTGATCCCTGGTTGGGGAACTAAGATCCCACATGCTACACAGTGTGGCCAAAAATAAATAAATAAATAAATAAAATGCATTTCAGTTTTTTTGTAGTATCAGTTTGCTCCACTAGAAAAGATGCACTTGTTAGCACAGCCTTTTCTTTTTTCCTTCTCTTTCTCTCTTAGTATTTTTTTTTTGGCTCACATCATTTTTATTTAATCAAGATTTGCAGTGTTCACATTTTTTCTCTGAAAATGCAAATCCTTTTGTTGTCAGCCTTGGTCTGTCTATATTTAGCTATGAGTACTTTAACCACAGCTTTTTCATTCCTAGATTCTTTATTTTGTTTCATCTCTTGTTTAAATCAATTT
Source organism: Cervus elaphus (assembly GCF_910594005.1). Classification (NCBI taxonomy): domain Eukaryota; kingdom Metazoa; phylum Chordata; class Mammalia; order Artiodactyla; family Cervidae; genus Cervus; species Cervus elaphus. The sequence continues at coordinate 81,643,067 of NC_057833.1, forward strand.
ATCTTTAGTGAATTTCCTAAGTGCTGGTGGCTGATAGGTACTGGACTTCTTGACTTCCTTCATGTTTGAGCATGTCTCACTGGTTCTGTTACATCTGGATAAGAATTGACTAGGTACAGTGTTCCCAGGTCACATTTTGTTTCCCTCAGAACTTGGCAGACTTTACTTCATAGTCTTTGGCTTGGACTGTTGTGGAAAAGTCTGAGGCCAGTCTACCTCCCACTGCTTCTTCCTGAACACTTGAATAATTTGTCTTCATTTTTCAAGTTCTTAAATCAGACTGCAGATCTGCTCTGATCACCATCATTTTTAATCAGTTTTTATAAGCATGTGATATGCCCTATCTGCCTAACAATTTTATCCTTCTTTCATTTTAAGGTAAATTTTTTTTTTATATTACATCTCTGAATACATATTCTGTCCCATCCGTGAGAGTTCTACTTCAAAGCCATCAAAGAGTCATCTTTGCCCTCTTCATGTCTATCATCTCCTGACTAATTTTTTATTTTTTTCCCTTTTCTCCACATTCATTCTGATTATCTCAAGACTCTCCACCAAAATTTGACTTTCAGTTATATCTATTCATAGCTATTAATATATCAGGTTTATTTGTTATATACCAAATAGTACTAACTTTTATTTAGTTCTGAAATATCCTCTTCAACCCATTCTGCTGGTCTTAGCTTATTCTCTCATAGATATTATTATATTAAATTAAGAATCTATATGTTCTCTTAGTGCAAAATACTTATGGAGAATATGTCCCTGCCTAAGGGTGCATGCTGGTATCTTTCTATGTTATTTATATTTGAATCATTTGTTTGACATAGATTTAAGTACCTACCACTGTAAGACAGTGTTTTGGTCTCTGGGAATACCACAAAGCAGAAAAAGTTCTTGCTTTAATGGTACTTATGTTGTTTGGGTGTGCTTGCATGTGTACACAGAATATGTCTGTGTACTTGGGTTTGTTATGATATGTTTATGTAACAACTACATCATTTTTTGCCATTTTACTGATAGTTAACCTGGTCTGTGCTACACAGATCCTTCATTTCTCTAATGAAGTGAGATTGAATTTTCCTTGACATTTATTGTTTTCTTATTCTCTAGAACCAGATTGAATTCCCTTCAGTGCTTCAGATTAAATTATCCATGTTGATTTTAATCTACTTTTCTGTAGCCTGAGGATAGGATTGTTGTGATCAAATTTATGGACTTCAACTTTACAAAAGGGAATTCACTTTGTTGTCATAACAAACTTTTCTTTATAAATTTAATTTTACTTACAAATCATATAACTACAGTTTCAAAAAGCTGGAAATGAATAACATCACCTGTACATGTTTATACTTGACAACAATTCATATGATTTTTGTTTTTTAGTAACTGGACCATTACCTAAAAATGAGTAAGCTGAGGAACCGATGGAAGAAGCCCAAGAGCTTCATGGTAACCTGTGCATCATATGAGTCTAAAAACTCCTCACTGACTATTTAGGAGCAAACCACTAAGCTTTTTTCCACACAAATGAGCAATCCTGAAGGTGTTCCATAGCTTGGTTGCATCTCATGACAAAAATAACCACAATATAGATATGATCCATGTGCAAGTACAATTTCATTTCTGTCCAAACTGGAAATACAGCTTTCACCGTCTTTGTGTTCCTTCCAGTCAAGAATTACATTTGTCTCTTGGGTGGAATAGGAAGGAATGGTGCCAAGTTATCAGAAATGAAATATGCCCTCTCTAGGTTGTCTCCAAACAAAAAAAGAAAAGAAGGCGAGAGGAAGGACCTTTGGCAAATTCAACAAACACAAAATTACCTTAAGCATTCACAAAGAAACTTTTCAAGGGCTGACACTCAAGGGAACTAAGTACAGAAAGATAGAACTAACTTAGCCTAAAGAACACTCCTGCCTACAATCATCAAATGTATATCTGAGTTTCCTGGCAACCAGGATGAAAATAAAAATAAAAATATCATACTTCTTTTTGCCTTATAAATGAATGGCAAGACTCCAGATTTTTCCCACTTTTGCACTCTTAAAGGAGAATTTTTACATGGATCTTTATCTATAGAATCATGAACAATGGAATAGACAACACTCTCAAAATATAAAGAGAGATCTACTTATATCATCTATGATCCCAGATATAAGAACATTAAAGGATGTAGTTTTATAAACTCAGTGCCACAAAAGGAATTCTTCAAAGTCCTGTCCAGACTAATGAATCCCTTGTGTGACTTTCTTCTTACTCAGTGTTCTATTTTCCATTGCTCTTGCCTTTGTGTATGTGTGTGTGTTGTTTTTTTTTTAATTCTGTTTCTCTCTTGGGCATGAAAGCGTCATCTGTTGCAAACCATTGTTAAAACAAACATTCTGAAAGCCAGAAGAGAATGAGCAAGCTGCTGTCAGAGGCAGGTTGTGCTGAAAGCAGGAAGTGGGAACCATCCTTCTCTGTTGCTCTCTCACCTCTGCACTGCCCCCTGTATCCCTTGCCTATGGGGTGGAGGGTGGGGGTCCTCACTGATTTCTGGGCTTACAACTTCCCACTGCCATGTGCTATCCAGGCTCACCTCTCAAATATTGTCACAGCTTAAAGATTACCTCCTGTCTCTTTTTTAATTAGTTTACTTTATAGAAGTATAGTTGATTTACAAAGTTGTGTTAGTTTCAGGTGTAGAGGAAAGTCATTCAGTTATACATACATACATACATATTTTTTTCAGATTCTTTTCCCTTATAAGTTGTTACCAAATATGGAACAATGTTTAGTTCCCTGCACTATGCAGTTGGTCCCTGCTAGAGATTACCTCCTCACTTTATTTTCCATTAAAACCTCTCTGTCCTCAGGGCTGAGTGAAGCATCAAAAGGAAATTAAGTGTATCAATCCAGGTCCAGTCAGGGAGGCAGAACCAAAGTGCACTCTGGGATAAGGAATTTGGAATTAAACCTTATGCAATTATGAGGGGAGCATGGCAGTGGAAGTCAGAAAGGAAGAGTGAGAGGAGAGAGTTGCCAGCCTATCAATCAGAGAAGCACATCCCAGTGGGATGCGAAGGGGAAGCTGATAGAGAAGCTGTGGGCCCACAGCATCTGGTGATGGGCTTGCTGCTGCTGTTGGTCACCAGGGACACCACTGGGATAGAAGAGCTGGTTTCAGAGCTCAGGAGGGCCAGGGCTAGCCGGAATCCAATGGCGCCTCTTCGTATGGCACTGCCTCTAACCATGCTGACATCCAGAGAGTAATGGCTGCTTCCCTCTCACCTCCCCAGTTTGGGGCAAGTTCCTCTTTCGGGCAACTCTAACCTGAAACCAAACAGGAAAGGGATTGCGGAAACATAGTTCCTGTTTAACAGGGTTGACAATAGAACTATCCAGTGGAGTACGCTTAGATAAATTCACACTGAGTTACAAAGCACCTGATACTCTCTGTGACCTTGTCTGGAAAGGATACTTTCCAGGGAAACACTCCTTCAGAGAGATCTTGGGCAGGTAAAGAACATCCTGCGAACAGTTAAGATAGCTTCCACTAATCACCTGATTATAGATGACAGTAAATGTAGACTTTGGAGGACTAGGATCATAGCCCAAAGAAGTCCACCACAAACTCATAATTTCTTTCAAGTCTTCTCTTTTATTTCATTATTCTTGAAAATCCTGTGTCTTACTTTGCTTGTTTCAGTATCAAAATAAAATTTTAAGTTGCTTCCTGGGGATAAGTTTCTTTTTTCTTCTCAAACCAGTCACTTACATGTGGAGAGATGCACTCATTCATTCTGTGGCTTCAAAAGCCCCAACCACACCACCACCTATCCCCTGGCAAGCGCACATGCAAAACTGAGGAACATAGGCTTTCCCTTGAAAAGTGGTTCAGCTAATCAGCCACTTCCTGGCTTCAAATATTCAAAGGGTTCCAACCGCTCTCAGGGTCAAGTCCAACCTCTTGAGCCCATCATTCAACGCCTCCATGATCTGGGATGACCCACTTCTCCTGCCTCTCTTCTAATCTCGGCACCCACTCCTGCCTCCTAAAGTCTCCCTTCCAGCCCGTTCCTGACCACCCTGTGCTGCTGATGCTCCCACACCCTTCCCTGTGCTGTTTCCTCCCTTCTGCCCACTTCTTCAGCTGAAGAAATCTTTCTCAGGCCTGCAAGACCCCACTCGCCTGTCACATCCCTGAAGCACCGCCCCCCATCTTTGCACCATTAGGGCCACAACTACATACCATTAGCTGTTATTGTTTTGTCTGGCTTCCCAGGTGGCCTGTGAACACCTCTGGGCAGACACTGTCAGAAGCCTCCTCGACAGCCAGGCTCCTCTTCTGCCTTGCTGACGGAAGACCAGTCCTATTTGGAGGAAACGTAATTAAGCTAAACTAGTATGGCGATCCCACATTTCTCCACCAGTGAGGGTCATAAGTGTGGGCCCATGACTCATTTCTGGTTATCAGGGTGCCAAGAGGAGATACAAAGGCCCTCTCCCACTGTGTCTCACTCTCTATCTCTCTCCCATGTACACAGCAGAAGGTAGCCACTTGTCAGCCAGGAAGAGAGTTCTCACCAGAAACTGAACCCTGCCAAACGTTGACCTTGAACATTCAGTCTTCAGAACTATGAGAAAATGAATTTCTGTTGGTGAAGTCATCAAGTCTATGGCATTTGTTATAGCAACCCCAGCTGCTAGTAGATTCACGCTTAAACAGCTGAGATTTGCAAAGTGCTTGCTGTATACTAATCACTGTGCTTCTACTTAGTCACTCAATCCTGTCTGACTCTTTGTAACCCCATGAACAGTAGCCCATCCGGTGCCTCTGTCCATGGGATCTTCAGGCAAGAATACTGGAGTGGGTTATCATTTCCTTCTCCAAAACACTGTTCCAAGTATTTTTTAAGCAACATTTCATTTAATATTTACTACTGTCCAGTGAAGTAGGTACAATTACAATCTTCTCCACTGTACAGATAAGAATCTGAGGCACAGAAAGTCTGAGTACTTAGCTCTAAATCATAAAGCTAAGAAGTAGCAGAGTTGGGATTGGAACAGTTGCCGTTTGGCTCCACATTCACTCTTACCCACTGTGATATTCTACCTCTTCTCAAGGGCTGGCCTTGTCTGATTCACCTTACAAAATTCTTCAAGGCCAGCACAGTGCCTACCCTTGGTAAGGCATTTACTGAGCATTGATGTACTAGGCAATCTGCCAAGCTTCGTCAACAATCATCTAATTTCAGCTTCACAACAAGTCTATCAGCATGGTAGCTGAGAGTCCTGTCTGCTTATGGCTGAGGGGGTTCATGGGATGCAGGACTTTCTATTTAAAACTGTGGTGGATTGGTCACCTTACCTATTCAGAGTGTGTTACAACTCTCATTGGCCCAGGAATTTTTGCTTTTGAGGGCACCTCCCATGAAGTAGACTTTGGTGGACCTTAAAAAATTTGCTTTTTTATTACATGAGAAAAAAATGTAAAATATCTTCTTCAGCCCTAAAGGTTTATTTTTTTTTCTTCTGGTTTTAAAAGAAATCAAACATTTTAGTAGGCTCCAAAAAATATCATGTGTGGCTTCCCAGGTGGCTCAGTATTAATAAAGAATCTGTCTGCCAAGCAGATGTGGGTTTGATCCCCTGGGTCAGGAAGATCCCCTGTAGAAGGAAATGGTAACCCACTCTAGTATTCTTGCCTGGAAAATTCCATGGACAGAGGAGCCTGGTGGGCTACAGTCCATGGAGTCACAAAAGAATCAGACATGGCTTAGTGACTAAACACCAATAGCCAAAATATCATGTACCTCGTGTTTATGCCCAGGTCCTCCAAGGCCTAATGGATCTGTCATAATTCCCATTTCACAGAGAGTTTAAGTAATTGCCCAGTAGTCATACATCTAGAAAAGTGATGGAGCCAGGATTTGAATTCATTCTAACTCCAGAGTCTGTGCTTTTTTTAACCACTCTATCAGTGTTTTCAAACATTTTTGATGGTGACTCACAATAAGAAATAAGTTTTATAGCACATTGTCATATTCACTCACATTTATACACACACACATACATGCACACAGAGAGGAATCAAAAGGTGAATGTAACAATATTTACCCTTACTGCACATAATTCATGCTGATGGTTCCTGTTTTATTTGGTTCTGTTTCATTTTTTAAAATGCCAACTGCAGCCCAACACCATTCATGACCCATCAGTATGTTGTGACCCACAGCTCGAACCCTGTACTCTAATATCATCAACAAGTACTTGTAGAATGAATGTCTTGGGTGTAGAGACAGGATAGGGACATCACCCAACAAAAATATTTTCAGCCAAGTAACTATCAGTTTCATCTGTCTCTTTAACAACTGAAATAACATGAAAAGGAAACGTGTTATTTTAGAAACACAATGCCAGTGGTTGAACATTTTAAAATATCTGCTTCCTAGAAAGAATGTGGTGAGAACTTTGATTTTACGTGGTTTTGTCTTGAATAAGTCTTAACTCTCAGCATTCCATTCTTAAGACAGGGCATGTGCTTCCCAAAACTCATGAACTAAGGAGTAAAATGAGACAGCTTACTCTCCTGGGTGTGTGCGTGCCTGAACAGGGTCCTTGGTCACATCCAACATGAACATTTCACCAGTTTCTTTAACTGTGTGCTAAGGGAAAATGTGAATTACAAGCTGGCTAGGTAGATAAATAATGATTACTAAACTAGATCAAAAATGAAAATCAGGCCATGTAAATAAGCTACTGGGCAAATTTTAAATCATTCTGAAGCCTGTAAGACTTCTGAACTCCCAAACGAAGATGTTATTACTACTGATATTAATTAGAAATTCTCAAGTGACCCTGAGGGGCTGACACTTTTGTCCTTCTACATTTGGGGACTCTTCTTTTTTTAATTGTGTATTATTTATTTATTTTTGGCTGTACTGGGTCTTCGTTGCTGAGCACAGGTTTTCTCTAGCTGTGGTGAGCAAGAGCTACTCTCTCGTTGTGGAGCACGGGCTCTGGGGCATGCAGGTTCAGTAGTTAAGGCTCATAGGTTCAGTAATGATGGTGCATGGGCTTAGTTGCCCTGCTGCATGTGAAATCTTCCCAGACCAGGGATCAAACTGTGTCCCCTGCACTGGCAGGCAGATTCTTAACCACTGGACCACCAGGGAAGTCCTGGGAACTCCTCTTGATAACAAAGAATTTTCATTTACTAGGACCCTCTGTTCGCTAGCTGTATACTTAAGTGTCCAGACAGGACCTGGGTACCAAATAACGGTTGACCACTGATGGATGAATAAAGGCCTACATGAAGGAATGAATGAGTGTTGGCACAACCTCAAATTAAAGAAGTTTAGACCAAGAAGCTATAAAACACAAGCTCTCAAAGTAGGGATGGTGAGGCAGGAGGAGAAAAGTCAAAGAACAGTTGAGGACACAAGAATCTTAATGGAAGGTAGGTAAGGGGTGTAGTTTCTGTCAATTTTGGTGTCTAGCTTTCAGCATGATAGTGATGATAGCCTTCACTTTTTTGACCTTCAGTATCCACAACAGTGAATTGAGATGTCTCTATCCAGTGACATTAAATGTTCCTTTCAGCACTCAAATTTCAGAATTTTCAGAACACTAAAGGTCTTGACTTAGATATTTTGATGTTAGAAAGAGCTCTCATGCCCAAAGAGATTGGGACCCCTACTCACATCTTTATTGAATGGCATTGCTTTCTTGGGGTTGGGCTTGGGAATTCCTTCACTGACTTGCCAGCTAACCAAGGAGAAGCCCCATCATGCCCTGTAGCCTTTCTCGGTGTTGGTTTAGTTGCTAAGTCATGTCAAACTCTTTGTGACCCTATGGACATAGCCCAGCAGGCTCCTCTGTCCATGAGATTCTCCAGGCAAGAATATTGTAGTGCATTGCCTTTCTTTTATGTTCCTAATTATAAGTAAAATTGTGCCAAGCATTGGGCTAAATTTTTTCTGTGCACAAGCTCATTTTGTCTTCACAGCAGCCTGTGAAGTAAGGAACTCTGTGCTATAGGTCCCCGCCTGAGGAAATTTCATTTTCTCTCTTTTCTGTTCTTTCCTACTTCCAGCTTTCAAGATCCTGACCCCTGAATTTGATTACACTTCCTCCTTCTTGGTTACAATGACAATGGAAATCTCACAAGATTCTATTACTTAATCCTTTGGTATTCGTTATCCAAGCTTTACTATGTAGTTCTTTGTGTTGAGTTATTCTTATTGGTTTCAGAATTTGACCTGTGGTGTTTGCTCCTCTTCGTAGCATACGCTGCCAGTTTTCTTGAATGATTTTAAAATTAAAATCGTTAATGGATTCCTCACATTTGCACCATATGAAAAAGGCTTTCTACACTGTCAACGTGAATCATCTCACCCCCTCCTGAGAATGCCTCACCAGCTTCAGGAAGGAGACTTGGCATCCATTTTGACACCAGTGACCTGGCCCCTCCCTGACCATAGCTGACTGAACCAAAAAAGAATCGGTCAATTTTCTCCCCAGAAAGTAAATTGGGCCTAAAATAAGAAAGTCCATTTTTGTTGGTTACTTGATTGAAAGATGGGCCAGCTCAGAGGCTGTGGGTGGGCAGAGAAATCTAGATGCCTAGTCTATTGAGGGGAAGACCCAAAGCAGATGTGCAGAGAGAAGGAGAAACAGAGCAAGTTTTGGAGAGTCAGATACTATCTGTACCTTGGCTCTTAGAGTCTGTAGAGTTCAAGGCCATGGCAGATTCTGATTTCTGTGGGTCTCAGAAAACTATGCGATCCATAAACTTATCCTTTTTGCTTTAAACTAGCTTCCATGTGACCAATACCAGGGATCCTGCAAGACTAGGAACAAATGTTCCTTGCTAGGAGATGCCAACCAGACCCTTTCCTCAGAGTGAACATTTCTTCCTGGGATTCCTGTACTACCACAGTCTGCCTGTATACTACCATAGTCCTCCTGTAAACTACTACAGCCCTCCTGTATACTACCACTGTCCCCTGTATACTACGACAGTCCTCCTGTATGCTACCACAGTCCTCCTGTACACTACACATTCCTCCTGTACACTACCACAGTCCCCCTGTATACTACCACAGTCCCCCTGTATACTACCACAGTCCTCCTGTATACTACTGTATACTACCACAGTCCTCCTGTATACTACCACAGTCCTCCTGTATACTACCACAGTCCTCCAGTATACTACCACATTCCTCCTGTACACTACCACTGTACCCCTGTATACTACCACAGTCCTCCTATATACTACCACGTCCCCCCTGTATACTACCACAGTCCTCCTGTACACTACACATTCCTCCTGTACACTACCACAGTCCCCCTGAATACTACCACAGTCCCCCTGAATACTACCACAGTCCTCCAGTATACTACCACAGTCCCCCTGTATACTACCACAGTCCCCCTGTATACTACCACAGTCCTCCAGTATACTACCACAGTCCTCCTGTATACTACTGTATACTACCACAGTCCTCCAGTATACTACCACAGTCCTCCAGTATACTACCACAGTCCTCCAGTATACTACCACAGTCCTCGTGTACACTACCACTGTACCCCTGTATACTACCACAGTCCCCCTGTACACTACCACATTCTTCCTGTATACTACCACATTTCCCCTGTATACTACTACATTCCCCCTGTATACTACCACAGTCCCCCTGTACACTACCACAGTCCTCCAGCATACTACCACATTCCCCCTATGTACTACCACAGTCCCGCTACTACCATAGTCCTCATGTATACTACCACATCTCTCCAGTTTACTACCACAGTGCTCCTGTATGCTACCACATTCCCCCTGCACACTACCACAGTCCTCCTAGATACTACCACAGTCCCCCTGTATGCTACCACAGTCCTCCAGTATACTATCACAGTGCCCCTGTATACTAACACAGCCCCCTGTATGTTACCACAGTCTTCCTGTATACTATTACAGTGCAGACCCTCTGTATACTACTACTGCCCTTGTACTACTATCACACTCCTATCACTGCCCTTGCACCCATGAGCATCATCTGATTTCTCATCAACTAGACTTGAGCCCTCACATGGCAGTTATGGTGTCCACTTCAAGCCACTTCTCTTATGCTTAGAACAGCTATATAGTAGATGCTATATAGATTTTTTTGATTTAATTTATTTTTGGCTGTGTTGGGTCTTTGTAGCTGTGCATTGGCTTTCTCTGTTTGCTGGGAGTGGGGCTTCTCTTGTTGTGGAGCACAGGCGTTAGAGCGCGAGGGCTTCAGTAGTTGTGGCCTACAACCCTTAGTTGCTCAAGGATTGTGGGATCTTCTTAGACCAGGGATCAACCCATGTTCCCTGCACTGGCAGGCAGATTCCTAGCCACTGGGCCACCAGATAAGTCCCTAACTTTTTTTTTAATTTTTAAATTTATCTATTTTATTTTTGGTTGTGCTGGGTCTTTGTTGCTGCCCGGACTTTTCTCTAGTTGTGGCGAGTGGGGCCTACTCTGTAGTTGCTTCTCATTGTGGTGGCTTCTCTTGTAGAACACTGGCTGAGGGCACATGGGCTTCTGTAGTTGCAGTTCCTTGGCTCTAAAGCACAGGCTCAGTAGTTGTAGTGCACAGGCTTAGTTGCTCCAAGGCATGTGTGGTTTCCTGGATCAGGGATCGAACCCAGATGTCTCCTGCATAGACAGGCAGATTCTTTATCACTGAGCCACCAGGGAAGCCATAGATATTAGTGAATGAAACAGTGAGACAATTAATTATGAGTGGGAAATCACTTGACTATTATTCAATGACTCTCATTCAATACTGGACATTTCAGATTTTTTTCAGCTGCTTATGAGAATTAGACACAAGCACTACAAGAGCAGGTGCTTTTTGTCCTGGCCCCTCTGTGTTCCAGCACCCCACACAGTGTCAAGTACAGTGGACACTCAGTAAATGTTTGTTGAATGAATGATTTAGCAGGTATGGGAAGGAAGAGAAGTAGTGAGTGTTTGGGCCACAAAAACTCTAAATCTTAACTTTCTGCAAATCCTTACCCACAGATGTTAATTTTCTAAAGACTACCCATAATTCTTGCCCTATTATTTTCATTCCTTATTAAAGAAAACCTACAGAAGGAAATGAAGTGCTCTCATCAAAAGGAGCCCTAGACCCCTGTTTTGGCTGACTTCCTACCTCCTTACTGCATTCCTGAGCAAAGGCAGATGGTCCCCCGGAAGTTCTGCTGTTTTCTCTTCCTATTCATCATCTCATTTGATGAGGAAAGGAAGATATCATCTTTCTAACAGTAACTCACCTTTACTGCTGATGACATCTCCTCTCTTCCTTTCTCTGTCTTACTCTCTCATCCTGTACTTCCTCCTTCTGATGAGCCCAAGCCCTGAATTTTCTTCCCCCACTTCTCACCATTCATTGTAATCAGAAGCTCCTGGTAAATTCTTTGCTGAGGGAGGACAATAAAAGGAAGTGTGACCATTGATTCCCATAACAGATGTTAACTGAGTGTCCATGATGTGTCTTACATATTCCAGAGTCATTGGGCATACAAACCAAGAGTTTACAGTCTTGGTCATCAAATAGCTTAGTTTTATGGAGAAAACAGATATGCAATTCCCATGGGATTAAAAACACTACCCTTCCCCAAAAAATATGGCTAAATGGGGTTTTAAAGTGATCTCTCAAGTAGTTATGGATATACGCACAGATTTAGATAAATTTAGACACACCTAAGATACTTATAACAACTTGATGCTAATTTGCTAGGGCTGCCATAACAAAGGCCCACAGACTGAATTACTTAAGCAATAGAAATTTATTGTCTCACAGTTTATTGTTCTGGAGGCTAAAATTACAAGAGCAAACTGTTGGCAGACTTGTTTCCTTCTGAGACCTTTCTTGGCTTGTGAATGGCCACCTTCTCATCATAGCTCATGTGGTCTTTCCTCTCTGTGCACAAGCTTCCCAGTAACCCTTTGTGTGTCCAGACTTCCCCTTCTTTTACAGACACCAGTCAGATTGGATTAGGGCCCTGTCTAACAGCATCAGTCAGTTTAGTCACTCAGTTGTGTCCAACTCTTTGAGACACCATGGACTGCAGCATGCCAGGCCTCCCTGTCCATCACTAACTCCCAGAGTTTACTCAAACTCATGTCCATTGAGTTGGTGATGACATTCAACCATCTCATTCTCTGTCGGCCCCTTCTCCTCCTGCCTTCAGTCCTTCCAGCATCAGGGTCTTTTCCAGTGAGTCGGTTCTTCACATCAGGTGGCCAAAGGATTGGAGTTTCAGCTTCAGCACCAGTCCTTCCAGTGAATATTCAGGACTAATTTCCTTTAGGGTTGACTGGTTGGATCTCTTTGCAATCCAAAGGACTCTCAAGAGTCTTCTCCAACACCACAGTTCAAAAGCATCATTTAACTTAATCAAATCTCTAAAGACCTGTCTCCAAATAGTCACATGCTGAGGTATTGGGTTAGAGCTTCAACAAATGAATCTTGGGGGGACACATTTCACCCCATAATATTATAGAATACTGATAGCTAAACACATTAGAACCAAGTGAAATATCTAATGATAGGATAATGATGAAACTCATCCAACAAATATATACTGAGTGCTTGCAGGGCCAGGTACTACTCTGTTTGCTGAGTTCCTGTCCACAGTCTAGTGGGAGCAGGAGATTAATAGATAAATCATAAGAGACTCAGCCAAGAATGATACTCATGTGCACAGACTCTGGATGTAAACTTCCTTGCTCCCCCACTTACTAGCTGTATGACTGTGGGTAAGCTGTTTAACTTCTCTGTACCTCAGTTTCCTTATCTGTAAACAGGTCTGTTTTGATAATTAAATATTTATAAAGTAAGAATTGTAGCTGGAACATAGCACTACAAGTGATCAATAAATAAATTTGTGAACATTCCCATGAGTCTGGCATTGAAAATGAGGTCTGTGGTAGACTGCAATCTTGGCTCCAATTTCATCTCCCTCCTTGTATCTAGGGCCTTTGCCATGTGACTGCAACTCCTCCACAGGTGGAGGAATCTGTTTCTTTGACTTTTCACTTCAAGCTGGCCCATGTGATTTGTTCTGGCCAATGGAATGTTAGCAGATGTGAAATTAGTAGAGATGTGAAGTGTGCCAGTGGGGTGTGTCCCCTTGTGTTTCTCTCATCATTATGAGAACTTGCTGGAACTAATCTACTGATCCTAGTGGCAGGATGGAGACATATGGACCAGAGTCACCCCAACTGACCAGAAAACATTTAAATGAGAACCAAAGCTAACTGTTTTGTACTGAGAATTCTAGGTTACTTGTTACCTAGTAGTAACTAATAGGATGTTGATTGAGATTATTTCATCAGGAAATGTTCCCAGTAAATTACATGATGGCAAAAGTTGATTACCAAACATTTCATACAGTAAGATCATATTTTTTAATTTTAAATAAGTTTGTTTATGTGTTTTTGTGTATCCCTGAAAAAAGTGTAGACCAAAATGTTAGTCAGTGGTTTTCACTGATGGGTGGTAATTTTTATTTTGTATGTATTTTTTCCTATCCTTCAAGTAAGCTAAATGACCATGTTTGGATTCTGTGTTTAGATGGGTAGAGAGATGCATGGTAGTTGGGTGGATAGAAGCAGCCCTCCCTGGTGCCTGTTCTCCCAGGTTGGTCTGAACTCATCTATGGTGAGCAAACACATACTGCAGCAGGGCTGGAGGCCACACAGAATGTCTGTGATTATAGCAGTTTGGAAAATGATTTGTAAGATAGACTTTCAAGGTGAGACAACTTGTTAAGATTCTTCCAGGCCCTCTGAAAGATTCCTGTAGGGCTTGGAACATCATGTTTAAATGCATTTGGACATATGCCAGGTCAGGATGAATTAGAGGTTAACATTTAGTTTAAGAACAAGACAAAAGAAGGCCTGCAAAGCAAGCTTGAAATATCTGTTCTACTTGCAGAAGTTACTTCATTTTAGGGCACACTGTCCCACACCATTTCCTTGGTCTCCCCAGAGTGATCAGCCCTGGTAGATGACGCCTGGGCATATGGGCCTTGACCTCTCCAGCCAGAGCAGGACACACTGTAGCCGTCACTCCATCTCACTATGGATTCAGAATCCACAGTGGCACCACAGTGGATTCTAAGCCTTGGTAGGAGAGACTTTTGGTTTGTTGTTTTTTTTTTTTTTCTTTTTTCTGATTTTTTAAAATCAGTTTTGTTGAAATATTTTAAATGTACAGTTTGAACTTCCCCGATGGTACAGTAAGTAGGAATCTGCGTTGCCAATGCAAGGGGCATGGGTTTGATCCCCGATCCAGGAAGATCCCACATGTCTCAGAGCAACTAACCCTGTGCACCACAACTACTGACCCCAAGCTCTAGAGCCTGAGAGCTACAAATACGGAGCCCATGTGCCTAAAGCCCATGCTCCACAACAGGAGAAACCCCTGCAACAAGCCCATGCACCGCAACTAGAGAGTAGCCCCCGCTTGCCACAACTGGAGAAAGCCCAAGTGCATCAACAAAGACCCAGCACAGCCAACTAAACAGGCAAAATTTTTAAAAATAAATAAAATATACAGTTTAATGAGCTTTGACAAATGTACACCCTCTTGTAATCAAGATACAGAATTTCGCCATCACCCTCTCAGGTTCCTGCCAGTCCCTTGGTAGTCAATCCCAACTTGCATCACCAACTTCAGGCAACCACTGATGAGCTTCCTGACTGTACATTAGGTCTGCCACTTCTAGAATGTGACAGAAATGAATTCACACAGCATGCACCCTTTTGTGTCTGGCTTTCTTTTCTCAGTATAATGTTTCTGAGATTCATCTAAGTTGTATGACACCTTAGCTTTTTTCTTATTGTTTCTAAAGAGTATCCAGTTTATGGATGAACCACAATTTCTTTATTCATTCAGCTTTTGATGGACATTTGGGTGGTTTCTAGTTTGGGACTATTATAAATAAAACTTTTCTTTCCTTTTTTGAATTTCAACTATACTTTATCCAGTAGCTTCTATGGGACTCGCTACAAAATGAACAATTTTCCCTGAAGCTTGCTTTTGCACTAAGAAAAATTATCTGTGATCAAACAACTTGATAGTTCATCATTTCATTCAACCAAGCACTCATTTAATGAGCCATTTATCCAGTAAACATTCACTTACCACCTACTGTTATTACTAGTAATAATTTAGTAATATATTGAGTGCTTAATAAAGTGCACCATGCCTCAAATACAGGGATTATCACATTCATTTCTCACAACTGTCCTACCAGCTGTGACTGGTCTCAGCTTAAGGTGTTTCTTAAACCATAAAGTGCTATGCAAATAAACTTGCCTTTTTTAAACAAAAGAATTTTCTGTGCATCTTTGGTTTTTCATTTATTTGTTGGCCTGCCCTCCTCTCTCTCTCTCACTCCACTTGAGTTTTGTGAGATTTTATGGCGTTGCTTCTTTAATCAGGACCAAATGACCTATGACGTTGCTCATGCCTTTATGTTTATTGGCTGACACCAAAAGTAAGACATTATACTCTGACATCCCTGGGGTCATACACAGATTGGTATTCACTCCAGGCACACAGGGAACACTTCATCTTTCAGAGACATGATTGAGCCAAGGTGCTACATAAGTCAAATAAATAAGTATAGCTCTGGAAAGCCAAGGGCAGCTCTGTCCTTTGTGACACGTGGAAATACAGTTAACTTTCTGAGTTCCACTGAATGCTAACATGAACCAGGAACTTTGGAAAAAGAAAAAGAAAAGATGAGACAGAGAAAGACTCTCTTAACTCTTGACAAGTTTAATTAGTATGAGAGCCAAGAATAAGCCAAAAGAATAGTTTTCAAGAAAGCATAAATAATGGGAGAAAACTAATATGTCTTGAGCTTCTACCGTCTGCCAAAGAATGTGCTAATCCATGTGCTCCAACGTGGCAGGTCCTCATGATCCCCTAGGAGACTTATGAAAACATAGATTACTGGGCCTTACTCCCAGAGTTTCTGATTCTGTAGGTCTGGAGTTGAGCTCAAGAATTTACATCTCTAGCAAGTTTCTAAGTGCTATTGATGCTACTGGTCAAGAGACCACACCCTGAGATCCACTCAGAGTTGATAATATGTGCTAGACCCACGTATTATCACATTTAAACACCCCAAGAGCACCATGAAGTAGGTCTCATTGTCCCCAATTTGTATGTGAGGAAAGTAGAGTTCAGAGAGAAATTCCACAATTGTACCCTGAGTCCATAGCTAGTGAGCAGCACAGCTATACTTTGAAGTCACAATTGTCTTACTCTAAAACCTATGGTTTTCCCACAATTTCAAACATCCCCCAGACTCTTCCTGGAAAAGCAGACCTAGAATATTATCTGAGCTGTTCAATGTTGTCAGAATCTCCAGTGCTTGAGAATAAACAGGCACAGTGGCATTATTTAAGATTACATGCTTCCAAAGTAATAGAATGGTTTGGAAAGGATCCAGAATGCAGGAGTCAATGACCCTGACGAAAACTATGTGCTTCTTTGAAGCAACTCAGTATGCAAAAAACTTCAAGGTGACCTATCACTCTTGCTTCCTCCTTTCATAAAGACAGAGCCTGGTTACAAATCAGATTTATATCTGACTGTCTCCCTTCTGCTTCCCATAAGCCTCCTGCTGCATTAATTCAGCATAAGGAATAACTCTATAAAATTTATAAAAGCAAATACTTCAAACACAAGTAGATTTTTCTCATATGAACAAAGAAATTCTGTCTTCCTTGTCGAATTTTTATCCTCTAAAAGACTTTAATTCAGGGATTTCCCTTGAAGTCCAGTGGTTAGGACTCCATGCTTCCAATGCAGGGGGCATGGATTTGATCCCTGGCCAGGGAACTAAGATTCTACGTGCTACAAGATACAGCCAAAAAAAAAAAAGACTTTGTTTCAGACACAAATTACCAATTTAAGAAATGAGAGAGGACATCACTGAAGAGTCTACAAAGATTAAAAAGATGATAAGAGATGCTTATGGAAAATTTTATGCCAATAAATTTGACAACTTAGATGATATGGATGAATTCCTTGGTAGATACAAACTACCAAAGATTATGAAAGAAAAAATAGATAACCTGAATATCATATCTATTAAAGAAATTGAATTTATAGTTTAAAACATTTCTACAAAGAAAACTCCAAGTTCATATGGCTCTACAGGTAAATTCTACCAGACAAGTAAGGGAGAAGTAATATAAATTCTATACAAATTATTTTAGAACCCCACACCCTGTATTGAAAGTGCAGATGCCCAGCCACTGGACCACCAGGGAAGTCTCCCCGTGGAGCTTTTATAAGACCGAGGATTCCATTTCATCTGGCATTACCAAAATTGCATTTTTTCTCCCCTTAATATTAAGTGCAGTCTTTGGTCTGGAAGTAAAGTCTTTGAATTTCAGTGTAATTTTAACTTAATAGTTAATTGGTAAATAACTTCTTCTCTTCAATTTTCTGGGCTTCCTTGGTGACTCAGACAGTGAAAAATCTGTCTGCAATGCAGGAGACCCAGGTTCAATCTCTGGGGTGGTGGGGGCACTAATATACTACATGCCTCATGGCACAGACAAAATTGGAAAAAAAAAAAAAAACCTCCAGGAAGTAAACAAGATTCATGTGTGTCCTTGCTTTGCAGATAAAAAAAAAATCGGCCAAGGAAACAGGGTGGGGGGAGTTTGACCTACACACCTCCCCTCTGGTGGTAGGGAAGGCAGAGATAGGAGGGCACACAAAATAAGCTATTTCACAATTTCCCAATGGATGAGATTAGAAAAAATTCAAAGTTGCTAGAGAATAAAAGAGATGGTTCTTAGAGAAGGAATCCAGAAGAAATGGCAACCCACCTCATGAGAAGATTTTTTTTTTGGGGGGGTGGGGTTGCTTGATCACATGGCTTACAGGATCTTAGTTCCCCAATCAGGGATTGAACCCAGGTCCCCTGCAGAGGAAACACAGAGTCCTAACCACTGGATTGCCAGGGAATTCCCTAAACTTTATTTCAGAGAATTTCAAACTTACCTAAAAGAAAGTGAAAGTGAAGTCGTTCAGTCATGTTTGACTCTTTGCGATCTCATGGACTGTAGCCTACCAGGCTCCTCAGTTCATGGAATTTTCCAGGCAGGAGTACTGGAGTGGGTTGCCATTTCCTTCTCCAGGGGATTTTCCTGAACCGGGGATCAAACCCAGGTCTCCCGCATTGCAGGCAGACACTTTACCATCTGAGCCACCAGGGAAGTCCCAACTTACCTAAAGGAGATAGAATATAATGAAGTCCCATAACATTTACCCAGCCCCAAACAACAACCATCACCAAGTCCATGCCTCCAGACCTCCATCCATTTCCTCTGTCACATACAGATATCCCCCTTGTCTGTGGGAGATGCAAGACGCCCAGTGGATGTATGAAACAGTACTGAACCCTAGATGTATGATTTATTTTCTATACATGTTTGTCTAAAATACAATTATAAATTATGCACAATAAGAGATTAACAACAGTAACCAACAATAAAATAGAACAATTTTAACAATATACTGGAACGAAAGTGATGTGAATGTGGTCTCTGTAAAATGAGGGTTACTTGAACATGAGAACTGGGTTACCATGACAGTCAACAAGATAACCTAGATGGCTACTAAATGACTAATGGGCAGATATGCTGAACAAAGGGATGATTACATCCCAGGCAGGATGGAGTGGGATCCCATGGGATTTCATCATACTACCTTGAATGGTGTGCAAGGGACTTCCCTGGTGGCTCAGTGATAAAGAATCCACCTGCCAGTGTGGGAGATGGGGTTCAATCCCTGATCCAGGAAGATCCCATATGCCAAGGAGCAATAAAGTCCAGATACCACAACTTCTGAGACTATGCTCCAGAGCCCAGGAGACACAACTACCAAGTCCACATGCTACAACTATTGAAGCCCTCATACCCTAAAGCCCGTGCTCTAAAACAAGAGAAGCGAGAGAATGGCACTGAAACATGTGTATCATCATATGTGAAACAGATCGCCAGTCCAGGTTCAACACATGAGACAGGGTGCTCAGGGCTGGTGCACTGGGATGACCCTGAGGGATGGGACGGGGAGGGAGGTGGGAAGGGGGTTCAGGATGAGGAACACATGTACACGCATGGCTGATTCATGTCAGTGTATGGCAAAATCACTACAATAACCAGCCTCCAATTCAAATAAATAAATAAAACAAGAGAAGCCACCACAATCAGAAATCCGCACACAACTAGAGAGTAGCCTCTGCTTACCACAACTAGAGAAAAGCCCTCACAGAAAGAAAGACCCAGCACAACCAAAAATAAATATTAAATAATTAAATAATTTTTTAAAAGAATGGTGTGCAACTTAAAATTTATGAATTGTTTATTTCTAAATTTTTCCATTTAATACTTTTGAACCAGAGTTGACCACAGGTAACTGAAACAGGGCAGAAAACAAAACTTCTGATAAAGTGGGGGAAGGGAGGGGCACTGTGTTATTTTAAAGCAAATCCCACCCATAATATCACTTTACCCACAAATATTTCAGTTTGTTGTTGTTTAGTCACTAAGTAGTGTCCAACTCTTTGGTGACCCCACACACTGTAGCCCTCCAGATTCCTCTGTCCATGGGATTTCCTAGGCAAGAGTACTGGAGTGGGTAGCCATTCCCTTCTCCAGGGGATCTTCTAAACCCAGGGATCGAACTTGTGTCTCCTACTTGGCAGGTGGATTCTTCACCACTGCCCAAATATTTCAGTGTGTATGTCTAATATAGAGCCTCTCAATCTCAGCATCATTACCATTGTGAGCCAAGTGACTCTTTGCTGTGAGGAGCTGTCTGGTGCATTATAGGATGTTTAGCAACATCCATGGGTTCTACTCTCTAGAGCCTGGTAACACCTTCCCCCCAGTTTTGACAACCAAAAATGTCTCGAGATTGCCAAATATCCTAAGAAGCAAAATCTCAAAACTGAGAACCACTGCTCTAAAAGATGAAGGCTCTTGTTTAAAACATAGATGATACTACTATCATGTGATTTAAAATTAGTAGTTATTTCTTACTTTAACCAAATGTCCATTCCATGTTTACATTTCTAATTGTCTCATGAATGGTGGGTTCTTTCCAATAGTATTTTTTAATAAAATAAGGATTCAACTATAGTCCATACATTCTGATTGGTGGATATATCTTTTAGGTATCTTTTACACTGTTTCCCCTGCATCCTTTTTTTTTTTCACTTTTTCCTTTTTTTTAAAGAAAAGAAGCCATTTGACCTATATAGAGTTGCCCTCAGTCTGAATTTCATTGATTACATGTTCATAGTAGTTTAACATTTTCTCTGCACCTGAAATAAACAGACACTGATGATTGATGACATTACAATTCTACCATTCTGTCTCCATTTATTAACTGAATTCTTACATAAAGGGAAATTTGCCCTAATGAGCAAGTTCTTTACATTAGTAATGGCCACCTGTAAGACTGAGGTGAATGATTCTGAACACTGGAAATTCAGCAGGTGGGTTACAGCCATAAACGTGCACTCTCCTAATCTCGAAAGCTAAACAGGATCAGGCCTGTTGGTACTTGGATGGAAATTCAGCATGTGATGGGACAGTGGTAGTGATTTCTATCCCTGATCTAATCTACTCCCTTCTTTGAGAATTGAAGGCTCAGTAGAAAGAAGTAAGATTACATACTTGAGGGCAGAGAGTTGAATATGATTATTGAGTCAGGATAGGCTCAGAATCAAAGGGGTTCTTTTTTCTTTTTTATTGATAATTCCCAATATTGACAATATGCAAGGAATGGCACTTTCAGACACTATTTGTAAGAACATAAACTAGTACACGGAGATGGCAATGGCATCCCACTCCAGTACTCTTGCCTGGAAAATCCCATGGATGGAGGAGCCTGGTAGGCTGCAGTCCATGGGGTTGCTAAGAGTCAGACACGACTGAGCGACTTCACTTTCACTTTTCACTTTCATGCATTGGAGAAGGAAATGGCAACCCACTCCAGTGTTCTTGCCTGGAGAATCCCAGGGATGGGGGAGCCTGGTAGGCTGCCGTCTACGGGGTCACATGCAGTCGGACACAACCGAAGCAACTTAGCAGCAGCAGCAGCAGCAAACTGGTACAATTTTTCTGGAGGACATGTAAACTTGACAACATGTAAAAAAGCCTTTAAAGTTTGCATATCCTTTGACTGAGAAATTCTATTGCCATAAATTTATCCCAGGGATGTCCAGAAGACTCAGTGAAGTTTATTCACGATAAGTCTGTAGTAATAAAACATTAGCCACAACCTAAATGTTCGCCTATAGGGGATTCACTAAAGGCAGTATGTTATGTCATTGATGGCCTTGCAGTCATTTGAATATTACAGAATATATCAAGGCATAGAAAGGTATCCAAGATATATTATTGAGTGAAAAAAACTCAGACCTTAAGTAATATAAGTTGGAATCAAGATTTCCAGGAGAAATATCAATAATCTCAGATACGCAGATGACATCACCCTTATGGCAGAAAGTGAAGAACTAAGGAGCCTCTTGATGAAAGTGAAAGAGGAGAGTGAAAAAGTTGGCTTAAAACTCAACATTCAAAAAACTAAGATCATGGCATCTGGTCCCAACAGTTCATGGCAAATAGATGGGGAAACAGTGGAAACAACAACAGACTTTATTTTGGGGGGCTCCAAAACCACTGCAGATGGTGACTGCAGCCTTGAAATTAAAAGACACTTGCTTCTTGGAAGAAAAGCTATGACTAACCTAGACAGCATATTAAAAAGCAGAGACATTCCTTTGCCAACAAAGGTTCATCTAGTCAAGGCTATGGTTTTTCCAGTAGTCATGCATGGATGTGAGAGTTGGACTATAAAGAAAGCTGAGCACCGAAGAATTGATGCTTTTGAACTGTGGTGCTGGAGAAGACTCTTGAGAGTCCCTTGGACTGCAAAGAAATCAAGTCAGTCAATCCTAAAGGAAATCAGTTCTGAGTATTCACTGGAAGGACTGAAGCTGAAGCTGAAACTCCAATACTTTGGCCACCTGATGCAAAGAACTGACTCACTAGAAGAGACCCTGATGCTAGGAAAGACTAAAGATAGGAGAAGGGGACAACAGAGGTTGAGATTGTTGGATGGCATCACCAACTCGATGGACATTAGTTTGAGCAAGCTCCAGGAATTTGTGATTGACAGGGAATCCTGTCATGCCGCAGTCCATGGGATCTCAAAGCAACTGAGAGACTGAACTGAACTAAGTAATATATAATCAGTAAATTCATGTTTCTATTTCTTAAAAAAGGAATTATGCATATAAACATATGCATAATGGAAAAAGAGGTCTCAACAAATATAATGAAGTATGAACAGCTAATATTTAAATATTAATATTACATGATGGTAAAATTAGGACTAATTTATATTTTCTTTCTTTTGCTTATAGGCTTTCCTTGTGTCTCAGCTGGTAAAGAATCTGCCTGCAATGCAGGAGACCTGGGTTCAGTCCCTGGGTTGGGAAGATCCCTTGGAGAAGGAAAAGACTACCCACTCCAGTATTCTGGCCTGGAGAATTCCATGGACTGTATAGTCCATGACGTCTCAAAGAGTTGGACACAACTGAGTGACTTTCACTTTCACTTTCCTTTTGCTTATCTGATTTTTCAAAATTTTCTGTAACTCATATTATTTTTTAAAAGAAAAAACCTTTAATAGCAAGTACTTTATTTTTTTATTTTTATTTTTTCAATCAGATAGGAGCAATCAGGGTGTTGCAAGTCCTGATTATGGAGAGCCCTTAATCATAAATCAATCAATCCAATCATCACGTTCTATTCTGCCCTCCAAAAAGAGGAATAAGTAAGGATTATCCTACCTGACAATAGCAAGTACTTTAAGTTAGAGTTGCCAGGTATCATGGGACATACTTACAGCAAAAAAAAATATTCATTGTTTAATCTGAGTTTTAAATTTAATGAGGTGTTTTGTATTTTTATTTACTAAATCTGGCAAGCCTATTTTTAATGTAAAGCAATCAAAGGAGAGACTTGGGTGCTGTCCCGTTTGAGGACAGAAGAGTCACTGATTGTATCCAGTCTTTTAAACCAGGAAACAGGATTTGATGGAATAAGACAGGAAGATAACTTTGGAAGCCACATAGTCCTTATCTGAAATCTGGACTCTGCTACCACCACCACTATCCCCACGCCCCACCCCAGCCCCATTCACCCCACAATCTGGATGTCCTGGGGTGAGTCACTGATCTCCTCTGAGCCTCATAATAATGCCTGGCTTGCCAGGATCAAATGAGAACATGTGTGTGAAGGTTCTTAGTAAACTGCAAGTGCCAAGCAGCACATTATTATCATGTTAACAAATTATACACACAAGGACCCGTCAAACAGGAACAAAACATCTGCCACAAGACAACTGCAGAATTGTTCCTTGCAACAGACTTTTGATGGCTCTCTGAGGTCAAAACAACTCAAGGTTTAGTCACTCCAGGACTGAACCCATACATTAATATCTATCCAGATTGTTCTTACGACCCTATTTATAGATACACTGATCATTAAATAGTTTGGAACACTTTGCAGCGAGTCGGTTGTTAAATTGCTTGGCGAGTGGCTCAGAGGAAGCCCGCATGGTTTATGAGTTTGGCAGCTCATAACTCCAGGCCCTCACCTTATCACCTTATCCTCACACACCAGGCTCAGTCACCTTGGAAACTGCCCTATTCTGGATGCAGAACACAGAACGCCTGACTGATGTGGAATTCCTCAGCAGTCGCCTTCTTGTCTGGTCTCTGTTACTAAAAAACTGTCGGTGCCTCTCAAGCCACTTTAGGGAGGATCCAACAGGGGAGTTTCAAGGATCTTCCAGGGGAAAATTAATACAGAGATTGAGGTTTATGACAATGTGGAAAAACAAGTTGAGAGAGGAAAAAATTAAGGGAGAAGGAAAGAGGAGAGGAGGGAAGGAAGAAGAAAATGGAAAAGTTCAGAAGAAAGAAAATGAGAGTATCATCCTATTTTACAGATGAGGAAACTGAGGCCCAGAGGCCCAAGGTCACATGACCAGCAAAATAGCTCCTCAGGGGAACCAGACACTCTGGAAAGAGCAACATGAAAATGCAGCTTGTGAGTGAAGTGCCAAGGCACAGGGGAGCGACAGCAAGAGGCAGCCACCCACCAGCCTTCACCAGACACCAAACCTGATGTGGGACTCACCAGCCTCCAGAACTGTGAGAACCAGATGCCTACTGTTTAAGCCCCCCAGCCCATGGTATTTTGTTACAGCAGCCCAAGACATTTGGCAGTTCTCTTTAACTGATGGAGGAACTGCCGAACTATGACTGCCCCAGTTTCCTTTCCCACCATCAGTGTCTGAGGTGGGGGTACCAGTGTGTGGTCCCATCGTCCCCAGCCCAGATCTTCACACTGCCACACACTCAACTGGGTGACCTCTTGGAGTCTCAATTTCCTCATTATAGAATGGGAACAACACACTTGAGGGAAGATTACACAGATGACGTACAAAAAGCTCCTAGTACATGGTGCTCAGCAAAGAGTGGTTTCCTGGTCAGTGTGCAGAGAATCAAAACATCTCAGTGTAGGAAGGAGCCTGACAGGTACAACATGTGATGCTACTTCCTGGATTATTATAACAAGGTCCCCTGGCCTGTGTCCTGCCCGAACGCTGCTCACTGTAGGGCATCAGTGGCCAGAACCAACTCCACAGGACATAAGGAGGCATTTCCCATTATTTCTTGGAAACCTGGCTTTCATGGGGTATAAATGAGTGCTATAATGCGAGAAGGAGGAAGAATTCTGAAGTCAAATAACTGGGAAAGACTGGATTGAACAACACCAAGGCAGATTTCTCTTCTGCAGGACTCCTTGGAGCATTGAACAGAGTCATACACTGAAATCTCCAAGTAGGAATAGAGCATTTCTAAACCTCTCTGTCCTGTAAAATGAAAGTCTGCATCCAGACATAAGACATCTGTCCACACAGCAGGGAAACCACATACAACCACCAAGGTTGAGCTGTAAATACTCACCCCCAAACCTCTGTCTGCCCTGTAGCAATTCTCACCTTTCCTTCTTTATCCCAAATGACAACTTAAAAACTGCGGCCACTGCTACTCTGCTGTCTTCCTTAATGTCTCCATCCATCCCTGCTGCCTGAAGTCAATTTCCAAGTTCAAGTTCAAGGAGTTAGATAATCTTCAGAGGCTGAGCGAAGCGAGTCACCATGTGAGGATTGAGGGAGTTTGCCCTCCCCATCCCATGCTGAAGCAGATACTGAACACAAGTGAACAGAGCTAGGTTTCCCTTCTCAGCCAGGGTTCTCAGCTGAGATTAGAAAATTGCCAAAGAGCCAATTGTCTTGGGTCCTGCAATTGCCCTTTTGTATGTTTATGCACTTTTTAAAAACCCCATGATTTGTCTGGAGACTATAACTAAGGATGTAAGGAATGGTCAGGATGTGAGACAGAACAAAACCCTTAGCAATTTTTTGAAACCCTAGGTAAGAGGCTGAAGGGATTGTTCCAGAAGACCTGACCTCTAAAGTTCACAGTAATGCAAATGCAAACGAGTTATACCCTCTGCTGCCCCCACCTCCCAGAATGGCGAATAATTCCACCTCAGAAGGCTACCCTGGGCTTCCCTGGTGGCTCAGCTGGTAAAGAATCTGCCTGCAATGCAGGAGACCTGAGTTTGATCCCTGGGTTGGGAAAATTCCCTGGAGATGGGAACGGCTACCCACTCCAGTATTCTTGCCTGGAGAATTCCATGGACAGAGGAGCCTGGCAGGCTACAGTCCATGGAATCATGAAGAGTTGGACACAACTGCATTGCAGGCCTGGAGAATTCCATGAACTTGAATTTTGCATCCATGGGGTCACAAAGAGTCAGGACAGATGGCTACCAGATAAACAACTCTCACTTTATGTACAACTTACCCTGAGTGGCACCAAGGAAAGTGAGGTCTTTTCCTGAACTTTTTTAAACAGAATGAAGACAGTCCCAGGATGACCACAAAACAGGGACAATTGTTGCCAGTGAATTTTTTTTTTTTAATAATTTTATTGATTGATTGATTTTTGGCTATGCTGGTGGGCTGTGTGGGCTTTTCTCTAGTTGTGGTGAGTTACTCTATAGTTGCAGTGCTCAGGCTTCTCATTGCAGTGGCTTTTCTTGTTGTGGAACATGGGCTGTAGGGCACATGGGCTTCAGTAGTTGCATCTCCTTGGCTTGAGCACAGGCTCAATAGTTGCGGTGCACAGGCTTAGCTGCTCTGCAGCATGTGGAATCTTCCCAGACCAGGGATCAACCAGTGTCTCCTGTGTTGGCAGGCAGATTCTTTACCACTGAGCCACCAGGGAAGCCTACAATGAATCTTTATTAAGCACCTACTGTGGGATAGACGCATATGGTCCAATAGCCAGAGAGAACAGCCAACCACACAAATGTGTATGGCTGGAATAAATCCAACCCAGCCCTGGGAGCATCACCAGCTCCTCCAGACTCTCTGCCCAGCTGGAGTTTGGGAAGCTAAGCAATGTCTGTAATGTAAGGAATCTGATGCACCCAGCCCTTATCAGCCCCGTCCGAAGAATGCAGCTTAGCAAGTCCCCTAGGAAGATTTACTCAAGTATGAAGTTAGAAATGGGTTTGTCTTTCATCAACACACTTGACGGCAATAGGCACTGGTGACCGCAGAAGAAAGGCTGGCCCAGCTCTATGTGGGGTAAGGTGGACCTCTGCCTGGGAAGCAGGGGGCCTGGCTGCAAAAACTATGATGTGATGTGTGGCTCAGGACATTGCATGTCCCTGAATCTTAGCATTTTTGATAAGGGTTGGGGGTAGGAGACCAAGGATGTTGAGGAAGAGAGGCAGCCTGCTATGGCAGGCTGGGGGTCACCAGACTTGGCTGTAACTCTAACAGGCTGGGCGAACTCACCAAACTATTTCCCCTTTGTGACCTCAGCTACCTTATCAGTAAAAATAATAGTAATAATAATGAGATGACTGTTCTAGATCTGTTGATTGGGGTTTTATTTTTTCATTGCTGTATTTTGTAAAATTCTCATAACATAAAGCTTGTCATTACTGACATTTAGCACACTCACAATGTCATGTGACCATCACCACTATCAAGTTCCAGGACATTTTCATCATCCCCCAAAGAAATCCTGCACTCATTAAGCAGTCACTCCACCTTAACCCCATCACCCTCATCTCTGGCAATCACTAATCTGCTTTCCATCTCTGTCCCTATGGATTTGCCTATTCTGAATATTTCATATAAATGGAATCATGAAATTATTTGGCCTTTTGTGACTGACTTCTTTCACTTAGCAGGATGTTTTCAAGGTTCATTCATGTATCAATACTTCATTCTTTTGTATAGTTAAGTAGTATTTCATTGTAGAGATATACTACTTTTACCCATTCATCATTTGTCAGTTATGGTCAAATTTGGGTTGTTTCCACCTTTGGACTGCTGTAAAGAGCCAAACATTTACAATAGAACTGTCAGAAATAAATGTCTGCTGTTTAATTCACCTTATCTATGGTATTTTGTTACAACAGCCTGAGCAGACCAAGACATATGGTAATCTCCATGTAACTTATTACAGAACCACCAACCACTTTTCTACAGTGGCTGCATCATTTTTCATTCTTACCACCAATGTTTGAGGGTTCCATTTGCTCCTCACCCTCACCAAACTATATCCTTATGCACGGAGGGAATTTAGTAGTAAAATCTTTTCTTCTAACACAATCTTTCTTGGAAACCTACTGTGAGAAAACAGATCAAAGAGAAACTGCTGTGGTTAGAAGTGATAGCACATCTGAGGAACCCCCTAGGGTTGGAAGAAACACAATTTGAAACCCGTTTGCTACAGGGTTTGTTATATCCTTCCTGGCTCAGAATCTGAATATCCCATCTTGATCCCCTTCCAAGGTCCATCCCGGTCTCTGGAGGTTTGGCTTATCGAGGACTCTCCCCATCTCTATTCTACACTTTTAGGAAAGGCCTGAGATGATAGTCCTCTTCAGCTTGGGGTATGGGGCCCACCAATGGAAGAATTAGCCAGTTCTTTTTCTTTTTGGCCATGCACAGTGTCATGTGGAATCTTAGTTCCCCAACCAGGGATTGAACCCCCTGCGTTGGAAGCGAGGAGTCTTAACCACTAGACTGCCAAGGAAGTCCCAGCTGGTTCTCATTAAAATAAAAATTCTGGGATCCCACCCCAGACTTAGAGAATGGGAATCTTCAGGGAAGAACCCTGGACTTTTGCATTTTTTACATACTTCCCAGATGATTTTTATGCCCCCAGATTTGAGAACCACTGAACTAGAAGGGACTGAGAGGTGAGGGTTAGGAGAGTAAACACCTAAGGTTGGTAGGGCCACCATCTTATTGAACTGTTGTGAGCTTCTCTTCTGCTCTTTGGGAGAGAAAAGTTGGATTTTGCTTTGGCATCGAGTGCCAACTGGGGCTTTCCAAAGGTCAAACTGGCACCACCTCCAGCCCGCAGGACTGGGAAGCTCCGAAAGATAAGGATACTCCTGTGACCTCAGGAACTGCACACAATGTTCCAGAATTTCCAAGTGCTGCTTTTTTAAATGAGGGTTATTATGGTTGCTTTTTTGAAATTTGAAAATATAGCAAATCAGTCATAAAGCAATGACTGTTTATGTGAGTTTTTGTAGCACTAAGCAGTGTCTTCTTTGTGCTGAGAATCAACATTATTTACTTTGGGAATCTTGCCCAGATTTCTGTCAACTTATTTATACGCAGTTTCTCTTCCCAGATTTGTGATTCAGTGAAGATTTCCCCGTCTGGGGCAGGGAACAAACAAAACTATCATATGCAGATGCAGCCTAGGGCACTGAGCTTGTGAGAATCATCAAAGACCCCCTACTCTAGCGATACCCCCAGAGCAGTAACCCCCTCTCCAGACTCTGCTGGGATTCATCCAAGAATGAGTAGCTCCCCACCTGTTTTGGTTAGTCACTGTTACATAAAAAGTCTTGCCAAAACTCAGTGACTTGACACAAAAACTATTTCATTATTAGTTCTCACCAGTCTTTGGAGTGGCTGAGCTCAACTTAGCAGTTGTACTACTTGTGATGTTGGTTGGGGTTGTAGCCACCTGGGGTGTCAACTGGGCTGAAGACTGAACTGAAGAATTCAAGCTGGCTCACTCGCATGGCTGGGAGCTGATGCTGGCTGCCCACTGGGAGCTCAGCTGGGGCTGTTGGCTGAGATGTCAACACATAGCCTCTTCATGTGGCTTGGGCTTCCCACAGTATGGCAGCTGGGTTAGAGAGGGAATATCCTACGAGCAAGTATTCCAAGCACTGATTTGACTCTAAGGCCTTAGATAAATTACCTAATCTCTTGGAACCTAGGCTTCTCCATCTATCACATGATGATAATTTGTCAACGATAATTTGATAAAGATAATTTATCAAATGAAGATGAATCTTCTCCATCAGATTAACGCAAAGACTAAGTGAGACAGTTTGAGTAAAGCCTTTCACACAGTGCTCCATAAACAGGAGCAGGTTATGATCATGGCCACACCAACACTTAATCCTGGAGCATCCTTGATAGCACACGATGCATCTCTCCAGACTTTCTCCCTGGCTCATACAAATCGCCAGGCTGCCACCTCTGACTTGAAGAAAAGGAGGATGTTGCCATCTTTAGTGGGTTTCTGTAGGACCAGATGAAGAAACTGTGGACTAGACATCAGAAATTATGACATAACTCCTTGGAAAGTATCTTTTTTTTCTTCCCATGGAGAAGGAAAGGGTAGCTTTATTAGTTTGCCAGGCAAAGGGAAACACAGCAGGCTAGCTCCATAAGAACCATCTACTTCCCTGCCCCAACCCCAACCAAACCCCATAAATAGGGAGAGGTTATACAGTCAGTTGGGATAAGGGCATGATAAGGATCAAGGCAGCAATAGTGTTTCCTTTGTTTGTTGTTTTTTTTGGCTGTGCTGGATCTTCATTGCTGCAAGTGGGCTTTCTCTAGCTGTGGCAAGCAGGGGCTACTCTTTGTTGAGGTGCACAGGCTTCTCATTTCAGTGGCTTCTCTTGTTGCAGAGCACAGGCTCTAGGGAGCAGGCTCAGTAGTTGTGGTTCATGGGCTTAGTTGCTCCACGTCATGTGGGATATTCCCAGACCAGGGATTGAACCCACATCCCCTGAATTGCAAGGTGGATTCTTAACAACTGGACCACCAAGGAAGTCGTGAAATGTATCTTAAAGGGAAAAAAATATCTTTCAAATATTCAAAGATATTTGAATGTTCCTTTAAACAATGTAAATAACATCTTATCAACAGAAACTTATCAACCTAAATGTCTATCAGTAAGAACTTTCGTATTCTACTGGATATTTGTTGCTTTTAGGGTATCTAGTATCTGACCACTCTTCCTTTAAAGAAGAAATTTAAAGATAAGAAAGAAGCACCCCTGCTTTCCACTATAGAAGCATTAAGAAGGCAAACATGCCCACTCCTTGCTCCCTGGAAGACAAGGTACAAGCATGTGAGCTGAGTGGCCAGTGTGTGAGCTTGTGCCTAAGGTTTTGCCCACAAAGACACAAGGACAGTTAGTGGTTTTCAAGACTCCCATGTTGGCAGTGGAGCCTAGGTTCCAGTGGCATAGTGGTGTCTGGTGGAGCAGAGCCACCTCAATGACTTAAGACTACTCACCTTAACAGTTACTCACTGTAACTGTTATGTGCAAGAGAAATAAATTTCCATATTTACTAAGTCACTGTAAATTGAACTT
This sequence comes from Cervus elaphus, assembly GCF_910594005.1. Taxonomy (NCBI): domain Eukaryota; kingdom Metazoa; phylum Chordata; class Mammalia; order Artiodactyla; family Cervidae; genus Cervus; species Cervus elaphus. The sequence goes on from NC_057833.1 coordinate 81,673,949, forward strand.
TCTTTGTTATGGTAGCTTAGATTATCCTAATTATGATAATTTTAGAACGTAGCCACAAATTCTTTTCTACTCCTTCCGTTGAGAAGTAGAGACTATGTCCCCTCTTTTGAATTTGAGCAGGCTTGTGACCACTTGGATCAATAGACTTTGGTGAAAGTGATTTCCAGGGTTAGGTCACAAAAGGCTGTGCAGCTTCCCCCCTGCTTGCTAGAATACCAGCTCCTGGAGCACTGAACCACCTTGTAAGAAGTCAGACTGCCCAGAGGCTACCAAACTGTGAGGAAGCCCAAGTCATATAGAGAGAGCTTGTATAGGCACTCTGATCAAGAGTCCCTGCCCAGCCCAGAGTTCAATTCATGGCAGCCCAGTCTCCAAACATGTGCATGAAATAGCCTCCAGATGATTCTATCACTCCACCCCCACCCCAGCCTTTCATCTCACTCTTAGTGTGAATTTTCCCAGCCAAGATCCCAGACATTGTGCATCATCCCTGCTGTGCCCTGTTAGAATTCCTGACCCACAGAATTTATGAGTATATTAAAATGATGAATGTTTTTCTACTAAGTCTTTTGGATTGTTACACAAAAGTAGCTAATGGAACTCTAAACTGACATAGCATAGATTCCATGGGCTATCCAATACTTTTCAAAATTCCTTTTTTGCTAAATAACCTAACCACAGTTTATCTCTGTTGTTGCTATCAACAGTCTTGGCTGGTAGATATGCAATGAAATACTATGCAACCCTTAAACTGAGGTAGCTCTATATTAACCATTACAGAAAGAGACTCACAATGTAGTTTTAGAAGAAAATGGCAGATTCAAAAATAGGAGGTTCAACATGGTTACATTTTTGTAAAAAAAATTATTATTTTTGCATAGTGTAAATTCTAAGATGCTATGTACCAAAATTACATGGTCTCTTAAGTATTGATTACCTACTTTTTCTATATGAACTTCATTACAGTTATGTGTATAAATTTTTAATTTAAAATATTTTTAAAAAATAAAGCCAGAAAAAAAAAATAAAGCCAGGGTTATAGATTCAGAAATTTAAGAGTGCCTGGAATATTTCACCACCTCTGGAGATTTTGCACATTCACTAATGAGAAACCTTGAAGCACAATCTTTGGGTAGTGGTAGCCCCATTAGGCTGCATAGTAGCTACTAATAATCCCTCCCCTTACTACAAACATATGCTATTCCTCACATCAAGAAGTATGGTTTATTTCCCCTTTCCTTATATCTAGGCTGTCCCTGTGACTGCTTTGGCCAATGGAATGCAGTATAAGATGTTCAAGGGCTTCTGATTTCAAGTCTTAGGAAATTTGGTAGCTTCTGTTTCCTTCTGCTTACATGCATGTTCTTGGGATGTTCACTCTCAGAATCCAGTCAAAGCAATATGGAAAGTTCACATGAAGGAGAACCAAGACTTCCCCATAGGCAGCCTTAGATTAGCTCCTAGCCAACAGCCAGCACCAACTGCCAGCCATGGGAATAAGTCATTTGAGATTCCAGCTCAAAATAAAAAAAAAACAAAAACAAAAAAAAACAGAGATTCCAGCTCAGTTGAGCCCTAGTGGCTGCAGATCCAACAGACATCATGGGGTACAGAAGAACCATCCAGCTGAGCCCTGTTAACCCACAGACTCATGAGAGATACTAATAGGATGGTTGCTTTAAACCACTGAGTTTTGGGGTAATGTGATAGCCAGCCTCCAAGATGGCTCCACTGGTCCCTACCTCCTAATATTTATACCTTGTATTGTAGCTTTGCACATGGTACCAAGGCTGGTCTGTCTGACCAGTAGAATAGACCAGAAGTGATGCACAGTATGTTACTTGTAAGATTAGATGATAAAATGCCTCATAGCTCTATCTTGGCCACTCTCTTCATATTCTGAGCAGCCCCTGGGAGAGAAGTCCACATATGAGGACCAATCTGTCCCCAGCTTGCCCAGGACTTTCCTGGTTTTAGAATGAATGTGCAAACCAGGATGATTGGTCACCCTATGTGACCAGCTAAGTAGTAAGGTAGTGAGACTTCAGGACTACAGTGAACAAAAAACAAGGCCTCTTACTAACAGCCACATGAGGGAGCCATCTGGGAAGCAAATCCCCCAGGCCCAGTCAAGCCTTGGGAAGACTGCAACCCCAGCCAACTGCCCAACTGCAACCTCATGAAAGACCCTGATCCAGAGTCACCCAGGTAAGGTGACCCCTAGAAATTATGCAAGACAATAAATATTGTTATTTTAAGCTGATCAGTGTGGGGTAGTTTGTTAAACAGCAATATGCAGGTGATCTGTTGCCCCCTAATAGATCAGGGAACACTAACAGATCATGATCTCCACCTATTTTAAACAGCTATGATGGTCTTTCTGTTTGGAGATCTTTTCCTTTCCTGAAAATGAACCTGAGGGAATGCTGCTTCTAGAGTTCCTGAAAAACAGTGTCCCACAGGGCCCCTGGTTCCTGCAGCTTGAGCTCATTCCAACTCTAATTATTTTCCAAGCCTTAACAATGAATCTCTTGGGCTCACAAAGCCCTCCTGCCTCTCCATTTCTAAATGCACTCTGAGGCTGTCCTGATTTCCCTGAAGGCCTGAGGCATTTACCTAGGCTGTTTAAATCACCTTCTCTGCTAGAAAGTATCCCTTGATCTCTGAACGTGGATATCTGTATGCAGAGAGCAGTGCACATGGTGCATGGCCTGTAGGGCATGCAGATATTCTGGGGGAGCCTGAGGGGTCTTAACCTAAAATCTCTTCCAACCAGGCACCAAGGTATCGGAGATTTCACCTTTCAGGTGTGATTAATTCATTTGAGAGGACAAATTATCCACCAGCACCTTCTTCTGAATGAGTTTACTGAAGACATTCTGCTCTGCCCAAGGTAGCATAAGAGCAGTGGGCACTTGATCCCGAGGAGCACAAAAGGCAGGTGGGATCTTGAAGAGTTGACCTTGGTCCACCTTCTAATGTATTAGACTGACTCTATGTACAGTGGGGCTGCAGGGCTGCACCCAGCATACTAGCAGCAGGTTACTGGGTACACCCAGAGACTCAGAGACACATTGCCAAGCATCAAAGGTACAATTACCATGTGCTGAGCTATTAGTTCCCCAGGGCTGCCATAGCAAAGCGCCACAAGCCGAGTGGCTGAAAGCAGAAGAAGCATGTTCTCTCATAGTCCTGGAGGCCGGGTGTCCAAAATCAAGGTGTCAGCAAGGTTGGTTCCTTCTGAGGGCTCTGATGGAATCTGTTCCAAGCCTCTCCCCTAGATTCTGGTGGTTTGTTTTCAGTCTTTGGTGTTGCTTGTCTTGTTGATACCTCACCCCAATCTTTGCCTTGATGTTCAGATGGCACTCTCACTTTGTGTCTGTCTCTGTGTCCAGATTTCTCATCCTCGTGACCTCATCTTAACTTCATCATCTGCAAAGACCTTATTTCCAAATAAGATCACATTCATAGGCACGAGGTGCTAGGACTTCAACATCTTCAGGAGGGACACAATCCAACCCCTAACACCAAGCCATTAGGGAAACAGTTACTATCCATAAAATGCTAGGCACTTGCCATGATAGTCATTTTATATACATTATTTCTAATCCTCACAAAGATTTCCCAATTTTATAGACCAGAAACTGAAGATCAGAAAGATTACAGGGCTTGTCTTAACTTACACAGCTAGAAGTACCGGCTCTGGAATTAAGATAGCTTGGCTTTACCACTTAACTGGGAGGTCCTGGGTAAGTTACTTAAATTTTCTATGCCTTAGTTTCCTCATTTGTAAGATGGAGATAACAACAACTATACCTCTATCCATTTAGGGTTGTTGCAAGCATTTTTTAAAATATGCACAGAGCCTGGTACATAGTAATTACTGAATTCATAGTAGCTGTTATTTTAGTTGTAGAATCAAGTGAAATAAGATGGAAGGTGAAAAACAAAAACCTTATGATTTCACTCATATTTGGAATCTAAACAAAACAAGGCAATAATAGACTCATAGACACAGAGAACAAATTAGTGGTTACCAGAGGGGAAGGTGGTTGGGGACAGGAGTGAAATAAGTGGTGGTGTTGTTTTTCAGTCCCTCAGCCTGTCCGACTATTCGCAACCCCATGGATTGCAGCACGCCAGGCTTCCTGGTCCTTCACCATCTCCCAGAGTTTGTTCAAACTCATGTCCATTGAGTTGGTGATGCCATTCAACCATCTCATCTTCTGTTGCCTTCTCTTCCTCCTGCCTTCAATCAACAATTGTTGACAATTAAAAGGATGATTTAAAAAACAGTGAAAAAATTAAACCTTCATGATGTGTATTTGTAGTTACTAAATGTGAAATCACTTGTACTTTGGCCTCTTCTCTCCAGTCTCCTGGTTATATGGTTCTTGCTCATGCTAAACTATCTGTGACTTCTAAATGGAGGGAGCAAAATAGCCACCACAAGTGCCCATCTGCTTAGAGCTCCTGTGATGCCACTCCAGGACCTCAGGACTACCCACCATCCACTCAGTCTTCTGAGCTGGCAAGGCACGCTCCCTCTCAACTTTGGTTTCTTCTCAGAAATGTAGATAATAACACAAGTTAGATTGTCTTGAGTGTTAGATAACAACACGTATAAACTGTCAGGCAGTAATCAAATTAAGAACTCTATAAGTTAGTTCCCTTCTCCTTCTTTAAGCTGTAACGTGTGTTTATTTTTAATTTTGTAAAAAGGTCTGAAAATAATTAACAAGATTAAAGACTTTTTAAATTTTCTGAACCAGTTTAGTTATCTGTTGCTATGTGACAAAGCAGTGGCTTAAAACAATAACCTTATTATCCTATCACACAATTGTCACAAAAGTCAGGAATTTGAGCAAATCTCAGGAAGTTGTACTGCTCTATATGGCATTAATTGAAGCCAGTCTGTGGTATTTATCTGGTGACTTGGCTGGTCAGGAGAGTTAAGACAGCTTCCTTATTCACAGGTAAGGCCTTGGCTTGGCTCAGTTGGACTACTGGCCAGGACAGAAGTGAATCACAGGAAAAGAACTTATAATATGTAAATGTGTGAAGTTGTAAAATTCCAGAGCAAGTACTGGCAGACCTGGGTGGTATTGCCAGTTCAGTCCAGAGCACCACAGTAAAGCAAATACCGCAAGAAAGTGAATCATGCCCATTTTTTTTTTTTTTTTGGTTTTCCAGTGCATATAAAAGTTATGTTTACACTATACTGTAATCTGTTAAGTATGCAATAGCTTTACATCTTTACTGTTAAAAAATGCTAACCATCATCTGACAACACAGGGTTGCTGCAAACCTTCAATTTGTAAAAATCCCAATATCAGTAAAGAAGAATACATAAGGTATGCCTATACTGCAAAATAACATGGTACTTTGGAGCCTCTAATGAAAGAAAGGTTATTTCTGTTTGGGAGATTCCAAAAAGGCCCACACATGGACTTTTGAGGGTGCGGGGGAGTTCCCAGATTTGGTTGGGATGGAAGGCATCTTAGAGGAAATGAAAAAGCATCAGCCAAGATGTGAATGTGGGAAGGTAAGGGACCTGTTTATGCAGGAAGTAGATAAATTCAGAATAAAGTCTAGTCACAAGGGTAAGTCAGAATAAGCTGTGTTGTGAAGGATTTTTGAATGTTATGGTGAGGGGAGATCTGTTTCACTTGATATGCAGATAGGAAGTCTCACCTGGCCTGAGTGAAAAACAGATGCCCACAGGGGTCAGACAGGGAAAATAAATGAGTCAAGTGATCTGGGTATAAAAATACCTTGGAGGCAGCCACTACTCAACTTTGCCATAGTTATAATTCAGAGATATGAAGCCACTTGGCCAGAACTTTTGATTTTCCAAAAGAAAAGAAAAAGTCTAGACTCTTAAGTAAAGCTTGTCACTTTTAGTGTTTACAGCTATTTAAAAACTGTGTGCAGGTTAAACAAAACTCATCTGTGGGCCAGATGAGGCTGGTGGGTGTCTGCTCTCCTTGAATATTTGTAGGGGCAGAGTGGGTGGAGGGAAGACATGGGAAGGCCCCACCAGAGGACTAAGCTGCTTTGGTTCTCTTTCTATTTGAAAGAATTCATCTCCATTGTGTTTGAATGTGTTCTTATTTTTGGCCTTTTAGAATCCTCTCTACACTAGGGCTGGTTTTCTAGGGAACTTTGGATTGGGCATGGCAGCTGGTTCCCACCTTTCAGGACTTCTCACTTTTTAGTCTTATATAACCCATCCTTTCTTCCTTTTTTTTTAGTCTGGTTTTTTTTTTAAATAGTTAATTAATTTACTTATTTTGGCTGCATCAGGTCTTTTGTTGCGGAGTCTGGGCTTCTCTTTAGTTGTGGTGTGTGGGCTTAGTTGTCCTGAGGCATGTGGAATCCTACATTCCCAACTAAATATCAAACCTGCATCCTTTTCACTGGAAGGTAGATTCTTAACCACTGGACAACCAGGAAAGTTCCCCTATCCTCTTTCTTTCTTCCTTTTTTTAAAAGTAGATTTGGTTAGAGACAAATACACTCTACAGACAGAATGTGGGCCATCTCAGAGGGTGAGAGAGGCCCCCATCCTCTTTCAATGGTTCGTTGTTTTGTCCCAGGAATGAAGCCTCATGTAAGCATTCTTGTGTGTGTGTGTGTGTGTGTGTGTGTAAGAGTTCTTCCATCTGAAGAATTCAGAATTAACAACAGACATGGGCTGAGCTTTCTGAACTTGGCAGGAGCTGACCCTTATGGAAACAGAATGCTTTGTCTGCTGTAGAACTGAGATAGGCCACTGACTAAACTCGTAACTGTTCAGTCAGTAATCAGTCTTTAGACTGATTGATTATATAACTCTATTCAATCTTTGGGTTGATTACCTTTGATGCCAAGATTATCAGCAAACCTTTGTAGAGGAAAATGTTCTACTTTATTATGTCTGCATTGGGATGACAGATAACATAGTGAAAGAAATATTTTGAGCTAGAGCTAGAAAAAAAGAAGTGATTTATTAGTTGGGTGACTTTGGTCCACTCACTTTTCCTCTCTGCATTTCAGTCCCCTCATCAATCATGTTCTAACCACAAGTGTTCACCTCCTGGTGTATTGTGAGGATTCAGTGAGATGGTGAATGCAGAAGTGCCTGACACCCAGCTATGCTGGATCAGAGAGGAATAAAGGAAAGTATCAGAGCTAAGGAGATATGGATTTAAATTTAATTTAAATTGACTTCACTACTTTTCTTATGATTTGATGTTTGTGTTCATTACAAAGTGATTATCCCAAAAATCTGGTTACCATCCATCACCATACACTTGACCTCAGCTATTTCAGACAGCCTTTAGAACTATAGATAGAGGTTCATAACATTGCATAGGCAGTGGTGATCAAAACTATAACCAAGAAAAAGAAATGCAAAAAGGCAAGAAGGATGTCTGAGGAGGCCTTATAAATAGCTGAAAAAAGAAGAGAAGCTAAAGGCAAAGGAAGGACATATCCATCTTTATGCAGTTTCAGAGAATAGCAAGGAGAGATAAGAAAGCCTTTTTAAGTGAACAATGAAAAGAAATAGAGGGAAACAATAGAATGGGAAGGTCTAGAGATCTCTTCAAGAATATTAGAGATACCAAGGGAATATTTCATGCAAACATAGGCACAATAAAGGATAGAAACAGTACGGACCTAACAGAAGCAGAAGATATTAAGAAGAGGTGGCAAGAATATACAGAGCAACTATTAAAAAAGATCTTCATAACCCAGATAACCACAAGGGTGTGATCACTCACCTAGAGCCAGACTTCCTGGAGTGCAAAGTGAAGAGGGCCTTAGAAAGCATCACTATGAACAAAGCTGGTGGAGGTGATGGAATTTCAGCTGAGCTATTTCAAATCCTAAAAGATGATGCTGTGAAAGTGCTGCATTCAGTATGCCAGCAAATTTGGAAAACTCAGCAGTGGCCACAGAACTGGAAAATGTCAGTTTTCATTCCAATCCCAAAGAAAGGCAATGCCAAAGACTGTTCAAACTACTGCACTATTGGACTCATTTCACATGGTAGCAAAGTAATGCTCAAAATCCTTCAAGCTAGGCTTCAACAGTATGTGAACTGAGAATTTCCAGATGTATAGGCTGGACTTTAAAAAGGCAGAGGAACCAGAGATCAAATTGCCAACATCTGTTGGATCAAAGAAAAAGCTAGAGAATCCCAGAAAAACATCTCCTTCATTGACTATGCTAAAGCCTTTGACTGTGTAGATCATAACGAACTGTGGAAAATTCTTCAAGAGATGGGAATACCAGACCACCTGACCTGTCTCCTGAGAGATCTGTATGCAGGTCAAGAAGCAATAGTTAGAACCAGACATGTAACAATGGACTGGTTCAAAATTGGGAAAGAAGTATGTCAAGGCTGTATATTGTCACTCTGTTTATTTAACTTTTATGCAGAGTACATAATGTGAAATGCTGGGCTGGATGAAGCACAAGCTGTAATCAAGATTGCCCGGAGAAATATCAATAACCTCAGATACGGTGACAACACCACCCTTGTGGCAGAAAGGGAAGAAGAACTAAAGAGTCTCTTGATGAAGGTGAAAGAGGAGAGTGAAAAAAACTGGCTTAACTCTACATTAAAAAAATTAAGACCACAGCATCCGGTCCCATCACTTCTTGGCAAATAGAGGGGGAAACAATGGAAACAGTGAGAGACTTTATATTTTGGGACTCCAAAATCACTTCAGATAGTGACTCCAGCCATGAAATCAAAAGGTGCTTGCTCCTTGGGAGAAAAGCAATGGCAAACATAGACAGCATATTAAAAAGCAGAAACATTACTTTGCTAACAAAGGTCTATACAGTTAAAACTAGGGTTTTTCCAGTATGTATGGATGTGAGAGGGGACAATAAAAAAAGCTGAGCTCCAAAAAATTGATGCTTTCAAACTGTGGTGCTGGAGAAGACTCCTGAGGCTCCCTTGGACTGCAAGGAGATCAAACCAGTCTATCCTAAAGGAAATCAATCCTGAATATTCATTGGAAGGACTGATGCTGAGCTGAAACTCCAGTACTTTGGCCACCTGATGCAAAGAACTGACTCATTAGAAAAGACCCTGATGCTGGGAAAGATGGAAGGCAAGAGGAGAAGTGGGCAGCAGAAGATGAGATGGTAAAATACATCACCAACTCAATGGACATGAATCTGAACAAACTCCGGGAGATAGTGAAGGACAAGGAAGCCTGGCGTGCTGCAGCCCACAGGGTCACAGAGAGTCAGACACAACTTAGCAACTTAGCGACTGAACAACAACAAAGGAATCTCATCTACAAGACTCCCCCTTCAATCCCCTCCACAGTCCTTTCCACCCTGACTGCCTTAATGAACCTTGTCACCAGCAGTCACCTAAGGATAGTATCACAGGCAGAACAGAGAAGAGGGTGGAAAAACAATTTCCTTGGAATTCACACCCATTCAGGACAGATGAGTTAATCACCTCCTAACAGCTTAATGCAGACCTCATCAATCTTAAACAGTTTTGACAGCTGGAGTAATTAAGATTGTGTCAGGATTCTTGTTGTTTTTGGAAAGATTATAAATCCTCTTATTTTGAAAGGGCCAGGTGAAAGGTTTTCAAATCCTGTTAAGAATTTTAGCCTGAGAAATCCTGAGAGCAATGAGTAATCATTGAATGGTTTTAAACAGAGGAACGATAAACTGATCTTATTTTTTGACCCAGGGGAAAAAAAAAAAAACCTGGTTTGGAGGGCAGGATTTAGTGATTAATTGGATGGAGGGTGAGTACTCTAGCCTGACCTTAGGGCTCTGCCCAAGGGCAGCTGGGTGGGTTGGATGTGAAGCAGAAAAGGAAAGGACTGATCACAAAGTAGTTCTCTCTTGGATCAGGTTAGCCAGGCATGCCTGAAGGCAGGCTCATGCCTTAGATCAGATCTCATGCCCTAGAGCCCTGACTGGCTGACTACTTGGTCACAGAGGGAGGGCCCCATAAGCCAGGCCAACTTGTGGAATCAGAGGGTTCTAGGAAGCCACAGCTGGCCCAGCAGAACTGGGGACATTGAGGAAGGTCCTGAGCCCATGGGCTTTCTGGTGACACAGAGGGTAAAGCATCTGCCTGAAATGCAGGAGATCTGGGTTCGATCCCTGGGCCAGGAAGATCCCCTGGGGAAGAAAATGGCAAGCTACTGCAGTACTCTTGCCTGGAAAAGTCCACCGATGGAGAGGAGCCTGGTAGGGTACAGTCCATGGGATCGCAAAGTGTCGCACACGACTGAGCAACTTCACTTCTGAGTCCATGAAGCCTTAGTAACCCAGAGATTGTTAATCCCCTCCTTCCTACAAAGGAACCAGGACTACTCCATCTTCAGGGACTGTTTGAGCTGGAGGTCATCAAGTCCCTGGAGCTAGCTCTTCAACTTGAAGATTCTGACTGATCCTGCACTTAGAAAGCACCTCAGGCGTAGCCCCGGAAAGAAAATCCCCTGGTCCCTGCTGTTCCAAAGATCTATAGCTAGCCAGTGACAATACCAAGGTGATTAGCACAAGCTGGGATCAGTGCTTTAAGAGAGATGCAAAGACTTAGGCAACTTGGGAAAGGCAGAGTTTAATCCCACCTGGGCACCTGGGGAGGTGGAGAAGTGATGAGGGCCCTAAAACACAGATTGACTTCCACAGGTAGACAGGAGAGGGCAGAGTCTTCTCAGAAGAGGCAATAACTGATGAAAAGATCCAAAGAGGGGAAATTCAGGACATGTGGAGACAGGAAACCTATGCAGTGGCAAGATTCTTTCTAGAGGCAAGGATATGCCGCTATTTGTGAAACCATTCACCTCAGCTTGGGACTTGAACCCAGCCAAAACCCACAGTCTTCCAGCTGAGAATACACACCTGATTTCTGGACCTAATGAAGCTCAAGTTCTTAATATCTCATAGCAGAAAGAATTCAGTGAGAGACAAAGTGATAGGTAAGAAGCAGACTTATTTAGAGAGAAACACACTCTCTAAACTAGCCCCACAGAGGGCTACTGTGGCCTCAAAATGTGGTGTGGTTAGCTTTTATGGGCTGGGTAGTTTCACAAGCTAATGAGTGGGAGGGTTATTCCAACTATTTGGAGGAAGGGGCAGAGATTTCCAGAATTTGGGACACTGCCAATTTTTTGATCTTTGATGGTGCCTGTGGGCGTGTCACTTAGCTTGGTGATGTGTTACAATGAGCATATATTGAGGTTCAAGGTAAGTTGACTTGTCTGCCATCTTGGACCCATTTCGTTTTAATCAGTTTATATTGTGTTCTCAGGCTATGCCATTCCTTCAAAGGTTTTGCCTCGCCACCTTCCCTCCTATTTCATTTTTACTGCTCAGACTCACAAGATTGTGAGGATCTGGGACAACAATCCAGCCTTGGCCTCAAAATCATCTTCAGCATCAGTGCATAAGATAGAAATTTCCTATTACATCATCTGGGAAAAATTCTAGGGTGCATATTCTGAACTCGCCCTGTCCCTACCTCCAAAAGCAACTTTGCAGAGCATTTGCATTTTTTGTATTAAACTCATCTCTCTCTGCCTTACTTTCCTACCTGTATTTTTCCTTTTGCTTTCTTTCTATTTAAGCCTTTAGATGAGGAATTTAGGTGTGTAAACATAAACTTATAAAACACTAAACCATACTTTCAAAACCATTCCAGTTTCTACCAAGTCTTCAGAAGGGCTGTGAGTCTCATGAGTGGAGACAGGGCAAGGGTCCAGAAGAGGACCCTAAATGAAGGGCAGGAAAGAACGAGCTTGGGCAGGGGACTCTGGGGACAGTGCCTGCAGTGAACTAGGACTGAACACAGGAAGTCCCCAGGGAACCTTAGAAGGTTATCAAGCACACGGAATCTGCTTCCACGGAGGCTGGTCAGGCAAGACCAGATTTCAGGTCATTTTCATCCAAATGTCACATTCAAAGGTAAAAGGAGATATTCAGGCTGCACATTTCCCACACCTCCTGGGAAACAAGGTTCCCTTTAGTGTAACATCCTGGGAAATGTGAGGACCCAGGGGCCTGGGAATTAAGCTGGGACGTGGTGATAAGCAGTCTTGGAGCTGTTGCAGGTTTGTTGCAGTTTCATGGAGCAGGGCAGGGGTAGGTTGGTATCGAAGCTTCTTTGTCATGGATGTGGGGACAGGGGAGACAAAAAGGCATAGCATCACTAAGAACCTTTATTAATTTTGCCACTTTGCTGAGTACATACAAGCAGTTATTCTCCACTTAGCTGTGTTTGGCAGCAGCTTTAATACATAACCTTTAATTGTATCTTACATTTATATAATTCTACAATTGTTTACATGACACCCTTTTTGTTCTTCCAGGGCCAAGATCCACAGGAGGAGATTTGCCAGTGACAAGGGTGAAAGCTCCCAGAAGCCTCACAAAACTTTTCTAGTTTCTACCCCTCTGGCATATCTCAGGCCAGACATCCCACTGTGTGGAGAGGTCTCCTGGAGGATAGGCCGGGGGATGAAGCGGGGTGGGGTGCAGACCTCAGAATCATACCATCTGAGATGAACTCCAGAAGGCTGGACTAATGCCATCAAAATGCTTTCTTCCTCTGTGTAACCCTTTGACTGGGGGCTAATCAATGATTACCTGAGGCTAAGCCAGGCCCCTCCCTCGAACCCCAGATGGTGGAGAGTTTAACTTCTTGCTGACCTACTCAGCAAGTCCAGTTTTATTTGGTCTGAGAGGGAGGGTGCCTTGCTAGCTCAGAAGACTGAGGGGATGGCAGGTAGTACTGAGGTCCTCAGGGGCCATCACAGGAGCTCTAAGCAGATGGGCACTCGTGGGGGCTACTTTGCTCCATTTCGAAGTCACAGACAGTTTAGCATGAGCAAGAACTATATAATCAGGAGACTGGAGAGAAGAGGCCAAAGTTAAACCTTTTACCACAGGCTTCAGGACCTAATGAAGCTCAGGTTCTTGATGCCTCATCCCAGAAAGAATTCAGTGAGAGACAAAGTGATAGGTAAGAAGTGGATTTATTCACATTCAGAGAGAAGCACCCTCCACAGATAGTTTGCACCATCTCAGAGGGTGAGTGTGACTGCAAAATATGGCATGGTTAGTCTTATATAAGCTGGGTAATTTCATATGTTATTGAGTGGGAGGATTATTCCAACTATTTGGGGAAGGGGCAGAGATTTCCAAGATTTGGGCCATTGCCCACTCCTTGGTCTTTTAGCAGTGCCTTGGAACTGTCATGGCACCTCTGGGTGTGTCATTTCACTTGCTGACTGAGGATCAAGGTCTAGTCTTGTCTGCCATCTTGGTCCCACAACATAATCGGTTTATGTTGTGTCCTTGGGCTATGTCATTCTTTCGAAAGCTGTGCCCTGCCCCTTTCCCTCCTGTTACAAAAGTACTAAGTGATTTCTTATTTAGTAACTACAAATACACATCATGAAACTTTAATTTTTCCACTGTTTTTTAAATTATCTTTTTAATTGTCAACAAATGTTTAGTGATTGTTTACTATGGGGCTAGTGCCAGTCAAGAGGTGCTGAACACCTAATTATGAGCAACAGGGTCAGAGAGAACAGATAAAGGAACAGTCACCAAAACCGCTCATGTAACTATAAATCATATTCTATGCCTTAGAACATGAGTGCTATTAACAATAATAATAATTTGGACTTTGCTGGTAGTCCACTGGTTAAGACTCCACCTGCCAATGCAGGGAACAAAGGTTTGATCCCTGGTCCAGGAAGATTCCACATGCCGTGGGGCAACTACACCTGCGTGATGCAACTACTGAACCTGTACTCTAGAGCTCCTGCTCTGCAACAGAAGTCACTGCAATGAGAAGCCCTCACACGACAACTGGAGAAAACCTGCACACAGCAATGAAGACCCAGCGTAGCCAAAAAACTAATAAAAATAATATTAACTGAGATGATTGTCAGACACTGAGCCAGGTGGTCTTCAAGTCCATCCTTACATTGAGTCCTCACAGCTCAGCAAGGCAGGTGTGTTTATCATCCTTACTTGTAAAGTAAGATTAACAACAACAACAACAAACCTGAGATGCAGAGATGATAAGTGACTTGCTAGGAAGAGGCAGAGTTTTGATTTAAATCAAGGTCTAGAAAACAGACACTTGACTGTGAAGTAAAGAGCATGGTGCTTGGGAGAACGTAAAAATTTGCCTTCAGCATGGGAAGCTCTCTCTATGCTCCCTACACCCTCACTCTTTCCTGCTTGTTAGTCCAAGTAGGAAGAAATACTATTGACCTACTGACCTGGTAACCAAGACTGGGCTGGCTCGGATTCAGAAGCATACAATGCCAGACAATTTCCCATCTACTGTTAGGTCATGAAGTAGGATTAGGACTAGATCTAGGGTGAGGGATAGGATAATGGTACCTTCCCAATATAATTATATCCCTTGCACTCTGTGATCAAAATGATTTGGGTCAGAAGGTTTTGGTTGTGCTGGAGTCATCTGACTGGCTCCCAGAGAGGCCACCCAGGATAGTTTATCTTGATGAGTTTACCATAAAGCTGAACCTGTTTCATAGTCAAGTCTGAGATTTGTCTGCCTAAAGAAGACTAACTCCCAGCAATTCAACTCACAGGAGGCTGAAGTATATAATCAGATACCCAAGTGTTCATTAACAGTTGGTATTAGTCCTTCAATAACTGGATGGCTCCTCCCTCAACCAGAGCACCCTTTTCCCGATATCAACAATCCCAGGGAGCCAAATCAGTCATCAGCAGGCTGATTCGTGAGTTAAGGAAGTATTTCATCCAAGGCAGGGTGGGCTCTGGCAAGTCATCTCCATCTCACATTAGGGCACTGTGTGAGCTCCAATTTCATGTTGTTCTTTCCTGGACAGTTATAGGTAATAAATGCCAACTTCTAGCCTCCTGGCTCTATCCTACTTCTTTTTCCTTCCTCTTTCTGTTTGCCAGCCTCATTCTTTATCCTTGTTTCAGACATTCTCTACAGAATACAATAAGATTGCTGATTATTCAATTATCATCACATTCCAGTCCTTCTCCTGAAATCAGTCACCTTGATGACTGGGTTGGTTGTTCCCAAGCTCTTCAATCATTTACAGAATTTTTTTTGTTTATTCTCAGATATGTTAGGCTGAACCATATGAAACTGCTATTTTGGCAGGTAAAGCAGTCAGACGGCAGCAACTTGATGTGGTTCATCAAACAGCAGACGGGATCCACTAGCGGTGGGCTTACTAAGTCCAACTCTCTTTCGCAAGCCTTGTGGTAGGTGGGGGTGGGGGAAAGGAAGGGGAAGGGTCATGCATGGCAGCCCTTTACCTCTTTCTGGCAACAGGCTCTTCTGGGCAGCCACTGGTATCTGGGACCTCATTCCTCTTGCTGTCCATTCATCTTCCAACTAGAACCTTAAAGTCAAGGACGACCTAACAAGGGTCTTGAGATTGAGGAAGAAGGTCAAATTCTTTGCTACACATGACTGACTATATGTGCTAAAGCCAACAAAGAACAATGTTAAGGAAAATTTAGATAGTCCATGGTTTGTGCAATCCCTTGTTAACGTGGAAAACTAGGGACTAGTGGCCACATTTTACAAACTTCAGTCAAATGTCTATGTGATGTAGGCTGTATGCCCAACCCCATCCCTATCTTCAAGTGTTTTTGTTGCCAAACAAGAGTCCATGTGCCCAACACATAGTGAGGCAAAACAACACCAAAATGTTGTTGGCGTTGGGAACAAAGGTTTATTGTGGGGGCATGAAAGGAGATGGATGGCTCACGCCTTAAAAACTCCAAACTCCTGAAAGCTTTCAGCAAATCTCTTTCATAGAAAAAGTGAGAGAAGGGCATAGTTAGCTGTTATAAACTTCTTGGTAGCAGATCCTTTGTGCTTGAGGTTAGGGAGAAAGCAGCCATCCCCCTCTCTCTGCCATGAGGACCACTGTGAGGTTGACTGTTGGTGGAATGGATCTCTAATCAAGTCGCTAATGGCCATGCTCCAGCCCTGCCCCATTATATTTTCAATGTGTTATAATTGTATGTATACTTGTGTGCTTCTGACTACCAGTTTATCATACAGTAAGCTCTGTGAGGGAAAGGCCTACATCTGACTTATACTTAACTGCTAACATCAGGCCTGGCATACAGTAGGTGCTCATGAAATAAATGTTTTACATAAATGAATGAGTTAATGAATGGATGAATGGTTAAACAACAAACAAATCATGGTAATATAAGGAAGGCATCAAATATCCATACCACAAAAGATCTCTGGGCCTTTAAAGGTCAGGAACTAGACTGCCTGTAGAAATCAGCAGAAGTTTTTCTCCAGAGGAGGTGATCTGAAAGTAGTTACTCCCCAACTGGAAAGGGTCATTAATGGAATAGCCCAGGAAGTAGCTCAGTCCCTCAGATTTCTGAGAGGAAGTCACAAACGAAAAGCTGTTCCTCTTTCCTGGGAAGTCTTTGGCTAGCACGAGCTGCATTCCTTTGAGCTTAGCATGTGTGGAACTTCCAGCCTAGGTAGCAGAATGGAACTTGGAATGAATAGCTCAGCAAAAAAGAACCCAGGAACAATGGGGCTGGGCCCAGCTTCCCTGTGCCAGCTCTTGAGCTCATGGAATACTGAAGCTCAGCTAGCCTTGTCGGGGGAGACAGATGACGTCCTTTGGATTGTTCCACTTCAGAGGACTCAGAGAGAAATTTTCACATTCAGACAGCATTAGGTTCCTTAGACGATGTGCTGAAATACCTGGTAATGGTTCACGTTCTCACCACTATTCAACAATCCACCCACCAAGTACAAATGAAGGTCTGTTTTGCTTTAAAGATGATGAAGGTCCAAACATCATGAGAGCAATGAATGGTGCTTCATGATGAGGGGTGGGGTGAAGATAAGGGGGAGGTGTCAAGGCTCTGTGTAACACATCGAAGGGAGCACAGGAGATTTAAGAGGAAAATCTGGTATGAATATATGCTGTCAGTTTCAGGTCAGGGGATTCAATGAGGGGGAGACTAGATTCCTGGAGGAGAGAATTAACTATAGATAATGACACAACCACAAAGACCCTAGTCTCTCTATTGGCCTGACCTGAGTCTTTTACATATGATCAAGTTTGGGGAACATGCCATCAATCACTGGAAGATGTAGTGGGGAATTTTGCTGCAGCTGCTGTTCCTTCTCTGCTTTTTCCCATCATTAATTCCTTCAAGACACACTGATACATTGATGGAGATCTAAGAAAGAGAGGGCTAAATTTCATTTATTCACATCTAGATCTTTTCTTATAGATTAGAAGGGAGTTGAAGGCAGGAATGACAAATTACTTTGCCTAGAATACACCACATTGCCTTAAACATAACGAAATAGGTGTTTCACAGGTGAGGAAAGAAAGAACAAAAGGAAGGAAGGGATGGGGGAGGAAGGAGGGAAAGAAGAGAAGAAAAATTTGATCAGAGATGTTAAGGAAGGTAGGGGAGAGGCAATACTGAACTTGGCTTGCATCACAAGAAGATGCCTGGTGTCACAGAAGGAAGTTACCTAGAGACCCATCCAGGTAGTCAGTATAGGGAATTAAACATAAGCTTGCTATTGGCCAAGGCCAGCTCCTTGATTTGCTTCTTTGACATATTCTGGATTTAGTACTTTAATAGTAGAGGTGAAGGGGGTGTAGGGGAGACAGACTTTAACAGAAAAACTGTAAAGGAAAAGACAAGTACCTCCATGTATTGGCTGTGCTCTATCTACCCTACAAGGCTACTAACATAACTCTGAGTCATTTCCTCAGTGGTTGTGTCTTTAGAAGGAAGTGGAAAGCTTAACATCTTTTATTAGACCGACTTTTTCATATGGGAGGATTCATTTCATCCTCAACTCCCAGAAGGTACTTAAATGGTACAACCACGTACCGTCTGGGCACATTTGGTCCTCACTTCTATATATGCCATTCCTTTCCTCTTATCAGGGATAAAAAAGATAGATTACAGCCATCATCTCATCAGGGTAGGGGGTATTATTTACATGTAAAATTATTTATAGCATCTAATGTATATTAGAAACTGCCCGTCAATGCAGGAGACATAAGAGACACGGGTTCGATCCCTGGAGAAGGGAATGGCAACCCACTCCAGTATTCTTGCCTGGAGAGTTACAATGACAGAGGAGCCTGGCAGCTACAGTCCATGCAGTCACAGAGTCAGACACGACTGAAGCGACTGAGCACAGCACCATGTGTGTTAAGTACTGTGCTGGCAGCTAAGAGGTAATCTTTCCCCACATATCTTGCAAGAGCTAACATCTCCACTTTACAGATCAGGAGCTTGAGGGTCCGATTTAGCTTGACCTATTTCTAGCTATCTCATAGAAAGTAGAATTCAGATAAAACCAATCTCCTTTCGACTACCTACTGGTTTATGTAGACCTTTTAGTAAATAAGAACAACTTCAAGCCCAAAGCACCTCATTTTCATAATAATCATCACCTATGAATAAAATGAATAGTTGCTAGACCAGAGAGGGTGAAAATACAGAGGCCAGCAGAGCAGACGATACCATCTTTATATAGCTAGCTTAGCACAGGGCCTCTCAGTCTCACTGAAGTTCAAACCACTACAAGGCCACAGTTAGCGGCTGACTAGCAGACACACGTGTACCCTACGCATGCGCCTAGAACGGACCTACCCACCCCTTCGACCGGACCTCTTTAGCCAAGTCACCAACAAGCCCTCTAAATGCCCGCCCTCAAGGCTAAACCCTCGACCAATCAGGAGGCAAAAGCCGTCATGTACGTCACTTATTTAGCATATACCCTCTCCCCGCCCCCAAGCCACAGCCCCGCCCCGTCTGAGGCAGGGATTGTCGCCTAAGCGCTTCGCCCTGGCACCTGATTGGCTCCCTTGCCAGCTCCGCCTCCGTCTCCTCTCACCGCCCTCCCCTCCACGCTCCCACAGTGGCGGGCGGAGCTAAGTACGCAGGCGCGGCCGCTGCCTCTCTTTTCTGGTGGCCCGCCCTCCCTCCTCCCCCTCCCTCCCCTCCCCACCCCCTGTCCCCTCCTCTCCCGGCCTGCGTGCTCGCCTCTTCCTCCTGCACTCGCCGCCGCTAACCCAGCACTCTCGCCGGAGCCTCTGGCCCGCGCGTTCCTTTTTCCCTCCAGCTGTGGAGCGGGCGGGATCCTGCACTGCGATCGCGGCAGCAGCTCCAGCCCGGGCGGGCTCGGGCGGCGGCAGCGGCACGCGAGCCCCCAGGAGGACCGTACCACCGTCCGCCAGCAGGCGGGGGGGGCCGGTCGCCCCGCTGCACACGCCTCAGCGACCCCGAGGGACTGAGGCGTCGCCGCGCCTGGGAGCTTGAGCGCCTAGCCGGCCTCGACCCCGAGCTCGGAGCCCCGGCGGGCCGCTCCCGCCGCCGGCCCCACCCATCCGGGCCGAGGAGGCCGCGGCCATGGCTGAGACGGAGGAGCGGAGCCTAGACAACTTCTTCGCCAAGAGAGATAAAAAGAAGAAGAAGGAGCGGAGCAACCGGGCGGCGAGCGCAGCGAGCGCGGCGGGCGGCGCTGGCGGGAGCAGCGGAGCCACGGGCGCGGCGGGCGGTGGGGCGGGCGCGGGGACCCGGCCGGGCGATAGCGGGACCGCGGGCGTGGGGGCCACTGGCCCTGGGGCCGCCACCAAGGTTGTGACAAAGGTGAGGGGCCGGGGAGTTAGGGCCCGGGCCGCGCGCTTGCGCCCATGTGCCCGCCCCCGCCTGCCTGCCTGGGGAAGCGGCCGGGGCCGGCCGGCGGGCTGACGGGCGCGGAGGCTGCCACGTGACGCGGGCTTCCCACGGCGGGCCGCCTCGCGTTCCCCGCCGGACCACAGCGGCCCAGTTCCCGACCCTCGTCGCCTGGCTCGGGCCAGCACGCAGGCAGGCGGCGGCACCTTCCCGGGGAATCGGCCCGGGTCGGAAGTACATCTATCGGGTGACGTCTACTCTGAGTAATTTAGCGTTCTGATTTCAGCCTAGTAGTGTGAACTGAATTTTCTAACAGTCACATTTGTAGCAGATCTAATTGGCTCGACTTGGTCTGGAAACCTGTAAAAGAAAAGTCTCATACAAGATTGAGGTAGACGTTTAGTTGTGGGCTTACTATGGACTTCATCCGACGTTTCCTGGTTGCTTAAAGTAACAAGTCTCATGAAGGAACCGGGTGGAAGTAACAAAGTTTAGTCACGTTTGTCCTCAAGCCTAGTGGCCTTGGGATTGAGCAAGGGCTTTGGCCAGAAGACGAGTCCACACTTTAGGTTCCAACCACTTTACCCCTTCTTAATAGTCTGATGGTTGTTTTAGCTGTGTTTTAAAAATAGCTTTAATTGACTACCTGGTACTTGTTTTACAGGAGGAAGATGAGTGGAAAGAATTTGAGCAAAAAGAGGTTGATTACAGTGGTCTAAGAGTTCAAGCAATGCAAATAAGGTATGGTTTGGTTACAGATAACGTTTATGTCACCCACCGGATAAATACTGTATGTTTGGGGTTTTTTTGTCCCAAAACAGCATCACAGTACTCTTGTTCTTTAGGTATGCTTATTACGACTAATGGATTGAGTCTATTCCTTCTCTGTGGTGGCAGCCCTTTTATATGCCAGTCAAATTAGCTGCCAGTTCTAAAATCCTGTGAGAGCTTGCCTGCTTCGAATCTTGGTTAGGCCTTTTTGAGACAGCTAAAATGGATTTTGTGCTTTCAGAATTTTTGCTTTTATTATTGGTGGGTTGAACTTAGCTTTTGTCTCAAAAAGGCCTTCAATTACATGGGTGGTTGTAATTGAAGCATAGTTACAGGGAAATACAGATTTTACCTATTCAACTTGTGTAATCAGCACGGAAGTCAAGAAAGGAAACATTACTGGTAGAGAAGAAAGCCCCCTTCCTAACCTCTTGTAGTCATTGTTTTAACCCCCAAATAACCACTGTCCTAACACTGTAGATTAATTTTCCCTAGAAATTTATAGAAATGGAATCATAGTCTAAGCATAAAGTTTTAAGAAAACAGTAATTCCTGAAAATTACATTGGTTGGTTTAGAAGATTTGAAATTAACATGTTTTATCAAATCCAGTCTATCGTAGTCACATGAACTTTAGATTCATGTAAATAAATGTCATGTTTTTGAAGGCTTCATGAAGAGAAAATCCACTGGCTTAGATTAAAAACAGTTTATTCCCAGTTTCAAGAAGCAAGTGATCCTAGGGAATTACCTCAGTGCTCTCACTACTAGGGGCCCAAGTTCTTTTACTGGTTGGGGAACTAGTCCTGCATACCATGCAGTGTGGCCAAAAAAGAAGTGACCCTGATGCACTGCCTTCCAGATTGAAGTTTGTGATTTATATTTACTCGTGACCACCTGGCACAGTGGAGGAAATAACTTTTCCTTAACAGAATACTGTTCTTTGACCTCACTCAGTTAAGTTCAGTCGCTCAGTCGTGTCCGACTTTGCGACCCCATGGACTGCAGGCTTCCCTATCCATCACCAACTCCTGGAGCTTGCTCAAACTCATGTCCATCAGGTCAGTGATGCCATCCAGACATCTCATCCTCTGTTGTTCCCTTCTCCTCCTCTTTTAGTATCAGAATCTTTTTCAGTGAGTCAGTTCTTCACATCAGGTGGCCACAGTATTGGAGTTTCAGCATCAGTCCTTCCAATGAAGGACTCACTAGATGGTAATGTTTATAATGTTAAATAACTTGTTTAAAAAGCAGGGCTAATGTTTATGACGTTTGTTGAATACTTACCACAGCTAGGCATTCATGTTCTAGGTGCTTTCAAGTTGTTGCAAAGTGAAACCTGATTGACAGTGGGAAACTTAGGGATTAGTTTCTGTAAATTTGAAATACCTTCCTGGTGGTGTGAAGTAGAGGTGATAAGACTGGAGGTTTATTCCCAACCACTTTTTGGCTTCCTTCGTGTGTTAGATGTTTTTGAAGAGGTATATATTTAGAAAATAATCCATTTTCTTTGTCCTGGCGCTTGGCTTTTATAAATGGGGAGGAGGGATGTGGAGTTGTTATTTGTGGTAGTGGAAGCGCCTGTGTGTTGGGTTCCTGTGTTCTGTGGTAGAGTAGGCTTTTGCTCTGCCTTTCCTGATTGCCAGGCCGTGAAATTTGTGTTCTCAAAGACTCGATTACTGAGCAAGAACAGCACTTTCTGAAGGAAGAGGTTTCAAGTTCATTGAATGTTAGAAGTTGATGTTGTTATTCAAATACAGGATATTTAAACTACCATCTATTTTTGTCATTGACTATATATCCCATATCCATTCATGGTTATTTTTCTTTATTTTTTGGCTACTCCTGAGGTGGTGGAACATTACTTAAATCACCTCTGTCTTTCACTTTTGCCAGAGGTGTAATTAAATCTCAGTTAGTGTGAGCATTGAGGTTTGTTTGACCCAAAATAGAGCAGCTTTTATACTGCATTTTACATTTTTAGCATCTAGTCATGGCCACTTAGTGGCCATGCAGAGGTCTTTCTCTTACCTGCTAACATTGAAAAACATACCTTCTTCCTGAAGGAAGCTGCTTTTGTGGATCCTTAGTCATTATGGAGTCTGGGGTGTATCTCTGTTGCCTTCATAAATCTATAGAAGGGAATGTAAGTTTCCAGGAAAAGCTTGAGAGTGAGAAGCTTTCATAATAATAATTATGAGGTTTCATAATAATAACTGAAAGTTTTAACTTTATACTGAATTTGGGTCTTCTCAGGTGGCTCAGTAGTAAAGAATCCTCCTGCCAATGCAGAGATGGGGGGGGCATTCAGTCCCTGGGTGGGGAAGATGACCTGGAGAAGGAAATGGCAACCCATTCCAGTAGGAGTGGAAATCCCCAGGGAAAGACACATTGGTTCAATAGAATGGAAAGTAGGTTACTCACACAAATAGGATGTAGTTGATAATAGAGCAAAAACATGGACTTAGGGAAAGACAAAGCTGGGCCTGCATCGTAGCCCTGCTGCTTATGTGTGACCTTGGGCGAGTTACTTTACTTGTGAATGTTCTTATCTGCTGAATTGAGATGACTGCTCAGATTTGTTGTGAGGATTTTGAACAGGATGTTCATAATATATCTGCTTGGTTCATGTTAATCAACTTCTCTATTTAGTGGATAGAGTGATTTACTCTTGGAAATTTTGCTGTTTAGCCATGAAGCATCTGCTTTATAATTCTAATATTTGAAGGAGTCGTGGAGACACTTTATGACTAAAGCACTAGGCTGGTGAGTCAGTGGGCTTTCCAGATTGCTCAGTGGTTAAGAATCTGCCAACACAGGAGATGCTGGGTCAGTCTCTATCGGGAAGATCCCCTGGAGAAGAACCACTCCAGTATTCTTGCCTGAAGAATCCCATGGCCAGAGGAGCCTGACGGGCTACAATCCATGGGGTCACAAGGAGTTGAATGTGACTGAGCACACATGTATGCTGGTGAGTCAGTTCACTATAGACTTAATAGGAGAACATGCCATTTCAGGTTGGCAATAGTATAATCATACAAACAAAAATCCTCAGAGTTGCTGGAGTTCTTGAATGATTGTTTTCTATGGCTTGATCTTACCTTTTGGGCTGAAGCCCTTGGAAGGAGAGAGAAATGAAATATCTCTCTCCTCGGATATTGAAGGGGGGTGGTTATGCCTTTAATTTGTCATCTTTTTTATCCATGAGAGAGGCAGCCTTTCAATATGGGACAAGAGAAAATGAAACTTTAGAAATTGACTTAAAATATCTTGAAATTCTGTCTCTAGTCTTAATTTTTTTCCTTCTAACTTTTTGTGTTGAAAAATTACAAACCACAGAAAAGTTGCAAGAATAGTAGAATAAGTACCCTTATACTTTTGCCTGAGGTCTACCAATCATTTTGGCCACATTTGCTTTCTCTTTAGTTAGCTGCATACAGTCTTAAAAGTTCTTGGCACTAGTCGTAGCAAGCTAGCATGCTCAACCTTTGTTGAAGTTAAGTGCAATTGAAAGAGGGGAAGTTTTCAGCAGTGGCAGACATACTGTGTTAACATTCTAGCTCACATTTACCAACTAGCTCAAGATTTAAGTACCAGGAGTAGTAGGAGGTCACGTGTCAAGTTTTGTGTCTAAGTTAATAAATCTTATTCAGGATTGCATCATTGTTTACAGACAGGTTCTGAGAGAGAAGCCATTGAGATAATAAAAGAAAGCATGGTGCTTAAGCTTAGATTGTTGGTTGATAGTAGGACCTATAGGCCTTTCCCATCTTTAAAATGGATTTGAGGGAGAAAGATTTCATTTACTACTTGTTACTAAATGGTGAGCATTTGTCATGTTTCAGTAACATGAGCCCAGTGGTTGTCTAGAAATCTTTGGACAGCTAGACTTAAACCAGTTAGGTAGAACTAGTTAAGTTGTCCTTTGAAGAGAAGAAATTACTTCAGCATCCAATCTGGATTCATTGTAGAAAATATTTGATGTCCGGGCATTGATTGTTAGGTCTTGGAGTTGTAAAAAAACAACCACCACCACAACTCACGCTCAGCTGAACACCTGTGGGTCGTTTCAGTGATTTGTAGAGGCTGTGGATGGAGCCCAGGAGAGAGATGCTTAGATCTGCCATGAAGGGGCCGAGAAAGAGTCCTTGGATGGGTTACAGTGACATTTTAAGCTGCCAGGCATGACACGTCAGGTGGTTTACTGTCTCCCCAGTTTACTGTCATGGAAGTGGTTGCATAAAACCAGTGGAAGTGCCCATTATTACTGGCAAAAGTGCAGTCAAGTCTGGATTTTGTGTTAGCTGCTTTAGTGTTGGAAGACGGGAGATAGGATGCTTAAATTATGTAATGTCCCTTGAGATAAGGAGGTAAAAATATTATGTTTTTTTATAAATATACTGCTGTAGCATTTGTGATCCTAATCAGTCTTACTTCAAAAAAGTGAGTTTCTCAAATCTGAAAATATAGAAAATTTTCCTATCATATTTCAGAGCTATAAAGACAATAAAATGAAGTGAGAGGCAGCCTGAAAGAATATGGGCTCTGGAGTCCCACTGACTTGACCCTGCTTCCTTGTAGCCCTGGGGAAGGTCCTTTAAGTATCTGAATATGAGTTTCCTCATGTGTACAATGGGTCTTCTCCCCATCTTTGTTATTTCGAGGTTTAGCTTTGTAAAGTGGGTATAACACTGCCTGGCATAGTATAGAGATACTAAGTAAATACTCCTTTTTCTAGCATTATCATTCCTCCTACCCCACCAATAGCGCCGTATAGACTAAAGCATATTTAAGACAGTATACTTTGAGTTGTGATGATGAATTTATAGTGGCATTGTAGTTTTTAAAGCATCAAATTTAGCTGATGAGAAGCTGTATACTGGGTTAAATGTTAAATTTTAGCCTAGTTGTCTTCTGTGGAAATAATTCTTTGTAACATGTTTTTTGTTCTTTGACATTTGGAGGTTTGACATTTTCTAAAATACGTAAGTATGAAAGAGTAATACGATATTTAAATTATTTCTGTCCTGCTGTTGGTACTGTGGCATTTCGGCAAGGCTCTTAGCATCTCTGGGCCTTATTTCCCTCTTGAATGAAGTGTCTCAACTAGACAATTTCCAGTGTTAAGTTTAGCTAATATTTCAGAATCTTATGAAGCCAAAATACTAAGTTGTCTTGTGCCTATTATCAATATAAAATCCCTCTAATGAAAATATATCACTTATTTTCTAGTGTAGTTTATACTCTGGAGGTATTTAGGATTTGTGGGGTTTTTTTTAAAAATTCATTTCTGTCACTTGTCTCTGAGAGTGAAAAAAGTGATGAAGACTCTCAGCATTCTATCATACTAAATTGGAATTTTTCTTTTCTTTTTTTTTTGCAGATTAGGAAAACAATGTTTTGGTTTTTAGAACATTTGCAAAGTAAAGCAGCATAAAGAAATATTCAAGGGGTGATCAGTGTTAACATTTTTTTGGCTTTCAGTTTATTACAAGCTGATAATTTTGGAATTTAAATTATTAATCACCAAATATTAAAATAATTTAAGGAAATCACTATTTTAAAGTTATATATATATGTGAACACTTGTGATTCAGTGCATGAAAAACCATTTCAAAATGTAACTGACCAAATGAAAGCCATCATAGATTGGGGGGATATTAGAGTATAAAGTGCCATAAAATCACTTAAATCTTTGTGAGCCTTTTATATCCCCATCTGGCATGGATTGGGTCGCTAGGACATTACTAACTACTTAGTCATTATAGCTAAGTGAATAACACCTGTGCTTTTATTAATAGCCCAAATTACATTATAGTGTAATTTACATAGGTATGGGTTCAGAAGTGGGTAACTTTTTTTAAAAAACTTCTTTTGGGACAATTTTGACACTTGAGTACCACTGTTAGACTCCTGGATAAACTATGACATTCATACTCTTACCTATTCATTCTGCTTAAAAGCTTTGGGAAGGTCATACTGCTTGGTATCCGTTTTAAAAGAATGTTTTCTTGTTGCATTTTTGTTTTTTCCAAATGCTATATTTTTTTCCTGTTAAAGGAATGTGATGCTTTTATGAAAACTCAGATATTAAAAAAGCATGTAATAGCAAGTGCTGACGGCACTTACTCTGTGCCAAACATTGTTCTGAGTGCTTTATGTCTATTAATCAGTCTTCATAATGGGGTTGTTATCCACAGTTTTATACATGAGGAGACTGAGGCATACAGAAGTTACGTGCTGTCCTTACTCTTTCTGGCTGGTAAATGGCAGAGTCTGCATGTATTGAACAGGCAGTTTGGCCTTAGAATCTGCTCCTAACTGCATGAAGAAAATAAAATTATGCATTCTAGCACCCACTTTTTAACATTTAGCTAAAAAATCATTCTAGATGTCTTTATTTATATTAGGTACATAGACTTTGTTTTAGTTCATTGTTTATATGAAATGATTATTATTTCCATATTAGTATAAGCCTAAAACATTATTTTAAATGACTGCATGGAATTCTACTACATGTTATCAACAAGGAAAATTGAAGGCTGGCTTAGCCATACTGTGCACCCTTTTTTCCTCTCAAACCATAGTCTTAAGTAAAATCTTGCTGTAAATGCAGATTGAAGGTAAGTTCATTCCACTTTCCTTCCTGTTGCCACCTTCAGCCTCTAAATTCTGCAGTTACCTCTGGTTGGTGGGCAGTGTTGCATGGTACCGTTGTCTCATTGTGTCATTAAAGGAGACCATTAGCAATTCAAGAAATTTGTTGTATAGCCAGAACTTATTTTAATAGACATAGAAGGCTAACACCCTTAGATATCATTTTACAAAAACCAAGAGAAGCCTTTATGTTCCCAAGGTTACAGTCAGGGTAGAGGTCATGTGCACATTGTTATGACCATCATGGATCAGCCATCAAAAAGAGAAAATGCCTGAAAGAGTGGAAGGTCAAGGACAGTATGTTTTTTTAATAGAGGAAAGGATAGTTAGATTGATGGTGGAGATTGATAAGCTGAAGACCTAGGAAACACCACTAGTGTCATGGAAAATAATCCAGGGGAGAGGTGGTGTCTGTGCCAGATGCATCATCTGCAGGGACAAAGGAAGTTTGACTTGGCAATTATCTTTGTGCTGTCAAGCCAGTGGAACAGAAAGACAAGCTATATGTACTTGTTAATTTAGCACATTCAGGTTTACATAACACAGTAATAAGTAATCTAACACAAGGAGACATCATCAAAGATACCTTGGAGAGATTATACACTTCTGACTCAACTCAATTCAAAAATAGAAAAATTAAAAAGAGGCATTAAATAGAATCTTAGAATGGTATGTCACCACTGAGGATGTATTTTGCATTTGTAATCACTAGCAAGCCAAAGACTGAGTTCTTGTATTCTCTTCTTTAAATGGGTGAGACATCTCTGTTATTAGGAACCAGTTCTGTGTATTCCCTGTCTGGATAGTAGAGACTGATGCTAAACACTAACTTGTTTTCCTCTGTTGGAATGTGAATTAATTTTGAAAGTATTTTGTTACATGTACTAAAGGATTAGCAAATGAAATTAGACAACTTTTAAAAACAAGTCATTTGATCTGAATTGATATGAAAATATGCTTACTATAAATGGCTGTTTGTACACTTTGGTTCCAGAAAAAAATCTAGTAATTGTACTTTTGATTCTTTTTCTCTACATGTCAGGTTAGATTGACCTTTCTTCCCTGCCTCAATAGGGACTCCTATAAGTAATCAGCATAGATTGTTATAAGTTGATGTGTTAGTACGTTAAATATTTCTAGATGTTCTTGACTGTATGAAGTTTGCAAAAAGGGAAATGGAGACTGTCATTGGTTTTATGAACTTTTGCCAGTGATGAATTCTTGCACATGAAGTTAAATTGAGGCCCCAATGCATAAAATGAAATTCCCTGTTTCTTCCTTTCCCTTAAAAAAAAAAAAAAGACGAGCTTGGCGTTTGGGCTTGAAGAGGGTTAAGTACCTTCTCCAGAATCACAGATCAGTATTGATAAAACTAAGGATTTGGACTGAAAGATTTTCCACCTGAAAATTGGACTGCTCAGGTGCTTAATTTTTTTCAGTATCCCTCATGAGGCCTGTCCCCCAGGACCCAAACAAAAAACTTGTTTCTGTAATTGAATTCATGTACTTATTTTCCAATAGTGAAAAGGAAGAAGATGAAGTTGAAAAAAGAGAAGATCCAAGTGATAATTGGGAAGAAGGTGGAGGTGGAGGTGGTGGTGGTGGTGTAGAAAAATCTTCAGGCCCTTGGAATAAAACTGCTCCGGTACAAGCACCTCCTGCTCCAGTAGTTGGTAATCTTAATATTTCATTTTCATAAAGATGTGTTGTCTATAATTTTATAGGCAGTCAGCTTTCAACTAAATGCATGTTTGCAGTGAGTGAGTAGGGTCTTCTTTCAGTTGCTAGGAGAGAGAAATTTGTGTCTGATATAAACATGTTCATATCCTCAGTAAAGGAATTTGGAAGTTAAGGCTGTAGGCTGCTTAAGTCTTAGAGTAATCCTATAGTGATCCTATAGCTTGCCAGACATGTTCAAGGTTTTGGGATTGTTTGTTTTTCGGTTTTTGACAGCTGACTAAGTACCCATCTTTTTTTTTTCCTTTTCCCATTTTACTCAGTCTGAAGAACGAGTTCTCAGAAGGGGAATATCTCGGATAATTTTCTTTCTTTCTGTTGTTCAGAGACCTTTAATGCAAATGAATATTGGTTTTTTCCCATAATTGTTAAATGATCAAGAATTCAGGAGTAGCTTGTTAAAATGCCAGGCACTGAGTGGTTTCTCTAAACTGTTACGAAATGTCAGTTACAGAAACCCCAGAACCGACAATGACTAGTGGCGTGTACAGGCCTCCTGGAGCCAGGTTGACCACAACAAGGAAAGCACCACAAGGACCACCGGAAATCTATAGTGACACGCAGTTCCCATCCCTGCAGTCCACTGCCAAGCATGTAGAAAGCCGGAAGTAAGTATTCTCAATATTTTGTTTTGAAACCTTTTGCCTTGGCCAGAAAATGGGGTGCTTGGTATTTGAAAACCCACCTTGGGGTTGCAGTAAAGCCCAGGCTGCAGCTGAGAGGAATTGAGAATTAGGGTAGGTCTTATATGCCCGGGAATTGGGGAGGAGAGGAAGAACCCTGGAAGGGCTGAGGGGAAAGAGCACCAAAGACATCTTCTACAAGTTCTTCTTTTCCCTGGTTTATGTCATTCTGTAGCCATGAGAAGTCTTACCTAGTTAGAATTTTTAATAAGTATTAGGTACATTATTGCTGCTTCAACGTTCCTTATGTTATAGACTAGAGAAATCAGCAATATTTTATTGTATTCCCAGTTAATGTGAATAGATGAAAGATGTTGACATTTATATATCTAATACTAAAAATAATCTTATTTCAGCAAGTACTTAAATGAATGCTACCTGGAGTTAAATGACCACATATGGGACATCCACATCTTATATAGGGACATGATTTTTTCTTTTAAGTAAATAAAATAGGAAGAATGTAAATGACATAATATGGAATTGTTGGGGAGTGGCTTTTAAATTAAATCTTAGCTTTTTTGCCTCTTTGAGGGCACAACTGACTTGAATCTAAACCTCTGGCCTTGCTCTGTCCTACACACGAGGCACTGATTCACCACACTCATCTTTATCTGATCCATTCCCATAAAGTGGAAGTGCAGAGAAGTCTCTGAATAATGAGTAAAACTTCACTTGAATGAGAAAATTGTTGCCCTTACTGACATATAAAAAAAAAGAGATGTATTGTCCTTTTTTAGCTGAGAGTAAAGGTGAGTCTTAGAAGGATTCACCATGCCATTAGACAGCTTTTTAACTTTGCAGTTGTCTTGAAGTTGGTCCCCAGAACAGGATTTCAGTTGATAGTATTTGGTAGAATTGCTACCACAGAAAATATGACCATAGAGCTTCAGTACAGTATTCTATATTTTCTGTTCAATTGAAGCCTTAAAAATGGTTTTGATAAGGATTTTACACACCAGTTTCTCCCTCCTATCCCTTCCTCAAGATTTTTCCAAGGGGTGGCTTTTTTATTTTAATTCAAGAAAGAATATTTTCAGAACAGCCTAGTGAAGTAGAAATATTTACTGATTACATTTCTTTCCCCTTAGGGATAAAGAAATGGAGAAGAGCTTTGAAGTAGTAAGACACAAAACTAGAGGTAGGGATGAGTTTTCAAAAAACCAGGCCCTTAAACTTCAGCTAGACAACCAGTATGCTGTGCTTGAGAATCAGAAAAGCAGCCACACACAGTACAATTAAGGAATGGTGTTTGCTAACCCTTCTAAGGTAACTAAACCACAGCTAACCACCACGGACAGCCATCCATCTGATCTCTGCTGGATCTACAGCCGATGCAGACCACTTGGTATACGTGACTGACCATGTTGCACTATGGAAGTTTAAGTGTTACAACTGCTCTTTATGTGTATTGGCTTTAGGGGGGTTTTCATAGTTATATTAATGTTCAAACTAGATTCAGCAGTGTTCTTTCATAATGACTCTGCGAGTACGAAAAAAAAAAAATCAAAAACTGCAGCCAGTGGTCATATCAAAATCTTTTTATGTTCAGATACTGAGCCTTCGTAAGGGTTGACTACCTCAGATTTGCTGCACTCATTGTGGACTTCATGTGGATCACAACTTCTGGATAAGAAGGTTACAGCTATTAAGTGTTGATGTGAAACTTGAAACCAGCTCTACTGGATTCCTATCAGAAATCCTGCAGAAAGTCAGCCATCTGGGTTCTGATCTGCTGTAAAAGATGAAGATTTAAGTGACCTTAATTAACCTGTCCTGTGCCCCATCTATAAGGAATACTCTGAGGTGGACTGTGGCTGGATTAGACTTCCTGGAACATGCCGCTCTCAAAAGAACTGATGTGCTTGGATAATCTGTAGGGCTCTGACTTATAATTTAAAACTTTGAGTTGTATTCTGAGGTAACCACAAATTAAATTCAACCAAACTTGGGTCACCAAGTGGGGAAAGGGGTAGGAGGGAAGAATCTTATTTCTTTTAGTAATTTTTTATTTGGGTAATGCTTTTTCTGTGTTCCATATTAAGGCTTTTTTTTTTTTTTTTTTTTGCTATCACTTGGAATAGTTCTTTGACAGAGCATATTGCTTAGCTCAGTAACCTGAAGTATACATTGGAATTGTGAAATGTCTCATGAATTTGCCAATCCCTAGAGTGGAACCAAATGGCCTTTAACGTAAAGGGCAGTAAATGCAGGGGGCTCTACTTCAGGTGCTGCTAAAGCCTCCTCTAATCAGGTCTAAATTGTATAGTAAACTGGTGGAAAGACTTTGTTTAGTTTCTGCTCAGGCCAAGGGAATCACTGTCCTGTCCTTACAAATTTAAAGCAGTAAGAGCAGAACCTCAACCTGAAACCCACTTAAGTTTCACAGATCTTGCATGATCTTTGACAAGAATTCAAGATGCACTTGTGCCCAAACATTTAAGGTGTTAGGTATTCTGTAGATGCAGTGATTGTCCCAGCCTAGCTTTGGTATCAACCTTCTGGTGTGTCTTTAAGTTGGTCATTTGGAGCGCGTCAGGGGCGAAAGACAGGTGATGTAGCACTTCTGTTTTTAATAATTACAGCTTAAACTATCCAGTAATTTTTAGTCCTGAAAACGGACACCAGGACGCTACCCAGGATTACTGAGAAGTCTTTCCATCTAATGAGATAGTCTCGTTATTTCCTAGTTTTGTATCTTCAGTAGTAATATTTCAAAGTGGCATGTGACCACTTGATGCAGAGTCTGGGTTTCTCTATAATAAAATCCCTTTGCCAAATGTAGGAGTTGCAGACTTGCTACTGGCAAGAGTGAAGCAAATGGGTGAGTAAAACTATCCTGTTGTGGGAGCATTTTCCTCTAGGAGTTGAGTCTTGATAAAAGTGTCAATGCAGGAATCCCACTCCTGGGAAGCTAACAGAATCACCTGATGGGACCTGCAAACTGTATCTGGGCAATAATGTTGGAGTTACTTGAGGTGGCAGGCAGGATGCCTATGTTCTGATGTGCTTGGGTGAGTAGCTGAGCCAGCCAAGGAGAGGTTGGATGATTGAGAAACAAAGGATTCTTGGTTAATCTGAAGACTTCATTTGGGAACCAAAAATCTTTTAACAAATAATCTCTTGAACCTTGAGCCACATATTTCCCCTGAAAAGTGCATTTTTTCCAGCAAAATTTTGTTGGGGGTTATGTTATTGAGGAACAGAGATGAATATATGGAAAAGTTATTTAATGGCATAGAAATCTAAAGACCTGCAAGGAGACTTAAAAATCCCAACCCTTGTTACAACTTTTTAAAAGATTGTGGAATTATCAAAGTGCACATGAATCAAGTTTTAATATGCTGTATGATGGGTGGATGAGGCTGTCCATTGTACCATTTCTTTCTTTGAATTCTCAGGCATGGTTTGGCAGTGCAAAAACTATGTGTCATTAACAAATTCAATAAAAGTAAATATATGGATTTTGGAGTCTGGTTTTTGCTCAACTGGTAACTTATCCTCTATCTTTGCAAATGGAGGATTGATGACATTTCTAGTTTGCTCTGGGAGGATGATAATCTCATCCTTAGTGACCTTCCCATTTGAGAAATGTTTGTTTTTAATGTTAAAAAACCAGACCTGGAATGAAATTGTGAAGCTGTGATGAATATTCTTTTCCAAGGTAAAAACTGAGATGCACACTTGTCTTCATTGCTGTATTAAGCTTTGTTGTCTTAGACCGTGGCAGGGGAATCTACACTATCTACTGTGTCTACTATGTAAACTAAAGATTTGAGGCCTTATCCTCAGAAGCTTACAAATTTCTCGAATGAGAAATTTCAGAGTTTAGTCTGGATTATAGTCCCTACTAGGCTTCCTTGGTAGCTCAGATAAAGGATCCACCTGCAATGCAGTAGATCCTGATTCAATTCCTAGGTTGGAAAGTTCCCCTGGAGAAGGGATAGGCTACCCACGCCAGTATTCTTGGGTTTCTTTGATGGCTCAGACAATAAATCTGCCTGCAATGTGGGAGACATGGGTTGGAGACCTGGGTTCAATCCCTGGGATAGGAAGATCCTCTGGAGAAGGCCATTGAAACCCATGTCAGTATTCTTGCCTGGGGAATCCCACATGGACAGAGGAGTGTGGTGAGCTGCAGACCATGGGGTCAGAGTCAGACATGACTGAGCAACTAAGCACAGCATAGCACATGTAGTCCCTAAATTTCTAAACAATAGAGAAAGTATATTTTAAGTAATTTCTGAAACACCAAAAGTCAAATACAAGTATTTGAACTATTCATTTTGAAATGTAAGTATATGTATTTTTTTCAAGCCTACAACTCATTTGTTTAGTAATTGAATTATGTACCTGTTAATGTTCCTCATCCATTTCACCCATCTCCATATGCCCATCTCTCCTCTGGCAAATACAAGCTCGAAATTCTGTTACTTTTTTTTCTTTTTTTAATTCCACCTATAAGTGGAATCATTACTTGTCTGACTTATTTCACTAAGCATAATGCCCTCCAAGTTCATCCACATTGCTGATGGCAAATTTTCTTTCTTTTTTATGGTTGAGTATGCGGGCTTCCCAGGTGGCTCAGTGGTAAAGACTCCACCTGCCGATGCAGGAGACAGGAAACAGAGGTTCAATCCCTGGATCTGGCAGGCAGACTGGGGAAGGAAATGGCAACCCACTCCAGTATTATTGCCTGGGAAGTCCCATGGACAGGAGCATGGCAGGCTGCAGTCCATGGGGTCACAAAGAGTCAGACACAACTTAATGACTAAACAATTATTCTATATATGTAATACATTTTTTCATGTGTATGTTGATGGACACAGGTTGCTTCCTGTTACAGTAGCTTGGCTATTGTAAATAATGCTGCATTGAACATAGAGATGCATGTGTCTTCAATTTAGAGATTTTTCTTGTCTTGGATAAACACCCAGGAGTGGTATTGCTGGGTTGTACAGCAGTTTTTTTTAATTTTTTGAGAAATATCCATACAGTTTTCCATAGTGGTTGCACAGATTTACATTCCCACAATTAGCATGAGGGTTCCCTTTTCTCCACATCCTTGAGAACACTTACTTTTGTCTTTACGATAATGGCCATTTTGGCAAGTGTGAGGTGATATTGTGGCTTTGGTTTACATACGTTTCCCTGATTAATACTGATGTTGAACATCCTTTCATGTGTCTGGCTACCTGTATGACTTCAATGGCAAAATGTCTTCTCAGGTCCTCTGTCCATTTGAAGTTTTTTTTTTTTTTTTTTTTGGTCCTGCCGCACAGCATGTGGGATCTTAGTTACCCAACTGGGAACCAAAACCTTGCTCCCTACAGTGGAAGCATGAAGCCTTAACCACTGGACCACCAGGAACGTCCTTGTGTGAGTTAAATTTGGACATTAACATGACTGATTCATGTCACTGTATGACAAAAACCACTACAATATTTTAATCAGCCTCCAATTAAATTAATTTTTTAGAAATTTGGACATTAAGCACTTACCAGATATATCCTTCGCAAATACCTTCTCCCATTCAGTAGGTGGCCTTTTCATTTTGTTGGTAGTTTCCTTCACTGTGCAAATGACTTAAAGCTTTTTAGGTAGATGTAGTCTCATTTTTTTGTTTCTTTTGCCTGAGGAGACATCAAACAAATGGAGAAAAAGGGGAGGCAACAGCAGATTTTATTTTCTTGGGCTCCAAAATCACAGCAGATGGTGACTGCAGCCCTAAAAAGACACTTGCTCCTTGAAAGAAAAGCTATGACAAACCTAGACAGTGTATTAAAAAGCAGGGACATCACTTTGCCAACAAAGATCCATATAGTCAAAATTATGGTTTCTCTAGTAGTCATGTATATCCATATATACATGAGAGTTGGTCATAAAGAAGGTTGAGTGCTGAAGAAATGACGCTTTTGAATTGTGGTGCAGAAGACTAAGTCCCTTGGACTGCAAGGAGATAAAACCAGTCAATCCTAAAGGAAATCAACCCTGAATATTCATTAGAAGAACTGAAGCTGAGGCTCCCAATACTTCAGCTACCTGATGTGAAGAGATTCTGGAAGAGACTTTTCTATTGGAAAAGACTGATGCTGGGCAAGATTGAGGGCAGGAGAAGAAAGGGGTGACAGAGGATGAGATGGTTGAATGGCATCACCGACTCAGTGGACAAACTCCAGGAGATAGTGGAAGACAGGGAAGCCTGGCATGCTGCAGCCCATGGGGTCACAAAGAGTTGGACACAGCTTTGCAACTGGAACAATAGAGAATAAAGAGTATGGTCCCTATGTTTTTTCTTTTAGAAGTTTTATGGTTTCAGGTCTTACATTTAAATCTTTAATCCATTTTGAGTTTATTTTTATGTATGGTGTGAGTAAGTAGCCCAGTTTCTTTTCCAGGTAGCTGTTCAGTTTCCCAAATCATTTATTAAAGAGGCTGTCTTTTTTCTGTTGTATGTCCCTTATCATAGATTAATTGATGATATAAGTGTGGGTTTGTTTCTGGTTCTTTTCCATTGATCTATGTATGTTTTTATGCCAGTACCATGCTGTTTTGATTACTATAACTTTGTAGTATACTTTGAAATCAGGGATCATGTTACCTCCAGCTTTGTTCTTTCTCAAGATTGTTTTGCCTATTTGGTGTTTATGGAAATTTTAGAATTATTCTAGTCCTATGAAGAATGTTGTTTAGTTGCCAAATCATGCCTCCTTGCAAACCCATGGACTGCAGCATACTAGGCTTCCCTTTCCCTCACCACCTCCCAGAGTTTGCCCAAGTTCATGTCCATTGAATTGGTGATGACATCCAACCATCTCACCCTCTGTCCCCTCTTTTTCTGCCTTCAATCTTTGCCCACGTCAAGGTCTTTTCCAATGAGTCAGCTGTTTGCATCAAGTGGCTAAAGAATTGGAGCTTCAGTATCAGCCCTTCCAATGAGTATTCAGGGTTGATTTCCTTTAAGATTGACTGGTTTTGATCTTGCTGTCCAAAGGACTCTCAAGAGTCTTTTCCAACACCACCGTTCAAAAGCATCAGTTCTTCAACGTTCTGCCTTCTTTATGGTCCAGCTCTCACATCCATACATCACTGCTGGAAAGACCATAGCCTTGACTATATGGCCCTTTGTCAGCAAAGTGATGTCTTTGCTTTTTAACACACTGTCTAGGTTTGTTAGAGCTTTCCTGCCAAGAAGCAATCATCTAATTTCATGACTGCTGCAGCCACCTTTAGCAGTGATTTTAGAGCATAAGAAGAGGAAATTGTCATTACTTCCACCTTTTTTCCTTCTATTTGTCATGAACTGATGGACTGGATGCCATGATCTTAGTTTAATATTGAATTTTTTTTTTTTTGGCTTATATTTTTTTTTAATTTTTTAATTTTTTTTTATGTGAAAAGGAGATCTTTTTTTTTTTTTTAATTTTTTTATTAGTTGGAGGCTAATTACTTCACATAATATTGAATTTTAAGCCAGCTTTTTCACTCTCCTCAACAAAATGCTCTTAAGTTCCTCTTCACTTTGTGCCATTAGAGTGGTATCATCCACATATATGTGAGGTTGTTATTTCTTCTGGCAATCTTGATTTCAGCTGTAACTCATCCAGCCCAGCATTTCATAAGATATACTCTGCATATAAGTTAAATAAACAGGGTAACAATAAACATCATTGTGGAAAATATCATCGGGATTGCATGAATCGGGATTGCATTGAATCTGTAGAGTATGGTCATTTTAACAAAATTCTTCAGTCCATGAGCACCATACATCTTTCCATTTGTTAGTGTCGTCAATTTCACTCATCATTGAGTACAGGTCTTTCACCTTAGTTAGATTTATTCTTTGTATTACTTTTGAGGAGACTGTAAACAGAATTTTTCTTTCTGATAGTATATAGAAATGTAATAGATTTCTATATATTAATTTTGTATCCTGCAACTTTACTGAATTCATTGGTAAGTTCTAGTAGTTTTTTTGGTGGCATCTTTAGGATTTTATTGGGCTTCCCTGTTAGCTCAGTTGGTAGAGAATCTGCCTCCAGTACAGGAGACTGGGGTTCAATTCCTGGGTCAGGAAGATCCCCTGGAGAAGGAAATGTCAAACCACTCCCATCTTCTTGGCTGGAAAATCCCATGAAAGAGAAACCTGGTGAGCTGCAGTCCATGGGGTCGCAAAGAGTTGGGCACAACTGAGCCACTAACATTTTCACTTAGGATCTTGTATATATTAGGATCATGTCATCTGCAAACAGTGACAGCATTACTTCATCCTTTGAATTTCTTTTATTTTTCTCATCTGATTGTTGTTACTAGGACTCACAATACTATATTGAATAGAAGCGGTGAGAGTGGCACTACTATTCAACATAGTTTTGGAAGTCCTGGCTACCACAGTCAGGGAAGAAAAAGAAATAAAAGGAATCCAGATTGGAAGAGAAGTAACTCTCACTGTTTGAAGATGACATGATCCTCTACATAGAAAACCCTAAATATGCCACCAGAAAATTACTAGAGCTAATCAATAAATAATCATGATGGTGTGATCACTCCCCTAGAGCCAGACATCCTGGAATATGTAGTCAAGTGGGCCTTAGAAAGCATCACTATGAACAAAGCTAGTGGAGGTGATGGAATTCCAGTTGAGCTATTTCAAATCCTGAAAGATGATGCTGTGCAAGTGCTGCATTCAACATGCCAGCAAATTTGGAAAACTCAGCAATGGCCACAGGACTGGAAAAGGTCAGTTTTCATTCCAATCCCAAAGAAAAGCAATCCCAAAGAATGCTCAAACTACCGCACAATTGCACTCATCTCACGTGCTAGCAAAGTAATGCTCAAAATTCTCCAAGCCAGATTTCAGCAACACATGAACCATAAACTTCCAGATGTTCAAGCTGGTTTTAGAAAAGGCAGAGGAACCAGAGATTAAATTGCCAACATCTGCTGGATCATCAAAAAAGCAAGAGAGTTCCAGAAAAACATCTATTTCTGCTTTATTGACTATGCCAAAGCCTTTGACTGTGTGAATCACAATAAACTGTGGAAAATTCTGAAAGAGATGGGAATACCAGACAATCTGACCTGGCTCTGGAGAAACCTGTATGCAGGTCAAGAAGCAACAGTTAGAACTGGACATGGAACAACAGACTGGTTCCAAATAGGAAAAGGAGTACGTCAAGGCTGTATATTGTCACCCTGCTTATTTAACTTATATGCAGAGTACATCATGAGAAACACTGTGCTGGATGAAGCACTAGCAGTAATCAAGATTGCCAGGAAGAATATCAATAACCTCAGATATGCAGATGACACCACCCTTATGGCAGAAAGTGAAGAGGAGCTAAAAAACCTCTTGACGAAAGTGAAGGAGGAGAGTGAAAAAGTTAGCTTAAGCTCAACATTTGAAAACTAAGATCATGGCATCTGGTCCCATCACTTCATGGGAAATAGATGGGGAAACAGTGGAAACAGTGTCAGACTTTATTTTGGGGGGCTCCAAAATCACTGTGGATGCTGATTGCAGCCATGAAATTAAAAGA
Organism: Cervus elaphus; assembly: GCF_910594005.1. Classification (NCBI taxonomy): domain Eukaryota; kingdom Metazoa; phylum Chordata; class Mammalia; order Artiodactyla; family Cervidae; genus Cervus; species Cervus elaphus. Next base: position 81,713,030 of record NC_057833.1, read on the forward strand.
CGCCTACTCCTTGGAAGGAAAGTTTTGACCAACCTGGATAGCATATTTAAAGGCAGAGACATCACTTTGCCAACAAAGGTCCGTCTAGTCAAGGCTGTGGTTTTTCCAGTAGTCATGCATGGATGTGAGAGTTGGATGGTGAAGAAAGCTGAGCGCTGAAGAATTGATGCTTTTGAACTGTGGAGAAGATTCTTGAGAGTCCTTTGGACTGCAAGAAGATCCAAACAGTCCATCCTAAAGGAGATCAGTCCTAGGTGTTCATTGGAAGAACTGATGTTGAAGCTGAAACTCCAATACTTTGGCTACTTCATTTGAGGAGTTGACTCATTGGAAAAGACCCTAATGCTGGGAAGGATTGGGTGCAGGAGAAGAAGGGGGCGACAGAGGATGAGATGGCTGGATGGCATCACTGACTCAATGGACATGGGTTTGGGTAGACTCCGGGAGTTGGTGATGAACAGGGAGGCCTGGCTTGCTGTGATTCATGGAATCACAAAGAGTCAGACACAACTGAATGACTGAACTGAACTGAATCAATAAATATGGTAAAGTTGCAGGATACAAAATTAATACACAGAAATCCCTTGCATTCCTATACACCAATAATGAAAAATCTGAAAGAGAAATTAAGGAAGCAATCCCTTTCATCACTGCAATGAAAAGAATAAAATACTTAGGAATGAATTTACCTAAAGAAACAAAAGACTTGTATAGAGAAAAGTATAAACACTGATGAAAGAAATCAAAGATGATGCAAATAGATGGAGAAACATACCATGTTCTTGGATTGGAAGAATCAATATAGTGAAAATGAGTATACTTCCCAAAGCAATCTATAGATTCAACACAATCCCTATCAAACTACCATGTTATTTTTCATAGAAGTAGAATAAATAATTTCAAAATTTGTATGGAAACACAAAAGACCCTGAATAGCCAAAGCAATCTTGAAAAAGAAGAATGGAACTGGAAGAATCAACCTGTCTGACTTCAGACTATACTGCAAAGCTATAGTCATCAAGACAGTATGGTACTGGCACAAAGACAGAAATATAGATCAATGGAACAAAATAGAAAGTCCAGAGATAAATCCACTCACCTATGGACACCTTATCTTTGACAAAGGAGGCAAAAATATACAATGGAGAAAAGATAGTCTCCATTGTATATGTATGGGAAAACTGGTCAATTACATGTAAAGGAATGAAACTAAAACACTTTCTAACACCCTACACAAAAATAAACTCAAAATGGATTAAAGATCTAAATGTAAGACCAGAAACTATAAAATTCTTAGAGGAAAACATAAGCAGAACACTCTTCGAAATAAATCACAGCAAGATCCTGTATGACTAACCTCACTGAGTATTGGAAATAAAACTAAACAAATGGGACCTAATTAAGTTTAAAAGCTTTTGCACAACAAAGGAAACTATAAGCAAGGCAAAATGATAGCTCTCAGAATGGGAGAAATAATAGCAAAGGAAACAGTTGACAATTAATCTCCAAAATATACAAGCAGCTTATGCAGCTCAATACCAGAATAACGAACAACCCAATCAAAAAGTGGGCCAAGGACCTAAACAGACATTTCTCCAAAGAAGACATACAGATGGCTAACAAATGAAAATATGCTCAACATCACTCATTAGAGAAATGCAAATCAAAACCACAATAAGGTATCATCTCACACCAGTCAGAATGACCATCATCAAAAAGTCTACAAACAATGCTGGAGAGGGTGTGGAGGAAAGGGAACCCTCTTACACTGTTGGTGGGAGTGCAAACCACAACAGCCACTATGAGAACAGTGTGGAGATTCCCTAAAAAACTGGGAGTAGAATTGCCATATGACCCAGCAATCTCACTGCTGGGCATACACCCCTAGGAAACCAGAATTGAAAGAGACACATGTACCCCAATGTTCACTGCAGCACTATTTACAATAGCTAGGACATGGAAGCAACCTAGATGTCCATCGGCAGATTAAGAAAGTTATGGTACGTATACACAATGAAATATCATTCAGCTATAAAAAGGAACACATTTAAGTCAGTTCTAATGAGGTGGATGAACCTGGAGCCTATTATACAGAGGGAAGTAAGTCAGAAAGAGAAAGATATTAACACATGTATATGGAATTTAGAAAGATGGTACCAACGATCCTACATGCAGGGCAGCAAAGGAGGCAGATGTAAAGAATAGACTTTTGGACTCAGTGGGAGAAGGTGAGGGTGGGATGATTTGAGAGAATAACATTGAAATTATACATTATCATATGTGAAATAGTTAACCAGTGCAAGTTTGATGCATGAAGCAGGGCACCCAAAACCAGTGCTCTGGGACAACCCAAAGGGATAGGTTGGGGAGGGAGGTGGGAAGGGGTTTCGGGATGGGGGAGGGGCAGACACAGGTATACCTGTGGCCAATTCATCTTGTACGGCAAAAACCATCACAATATTGTAAAATAATTATCCTCCAATTAAAATAAATTTTAAGAAAAGTGAGAGTGAGCATCCTTGTTTTGTTCCTGATCTTAGAGGAAACGCTTTTAGCTTTTTACAGTATGTCAGCTGTGGACTTGTCATATATGACTTATTATATTGAGGTGTGTCCCTCTATACCAACTTTGTTGAGAATTTTTAAATTATAAATGGATTTTGAATCTTGTCAAAAGCTTTTCTGAATCTATTAAGATGATCATGATTTTTCTTTCTGATTTTTTTTTTTAAGTATTTTATTTGGCTGTGGCAGGTCTCAGTTGCAGCATGCAGGATCTTCAATCTTTTTTGCAGCATGCAGGATGTTTTAGTTGTGGCATGTGAGATCTAGTTCCCTGACCAAGGATTGAACCCAATCCCCATGCATTGGGAGCATGGAGTCTTAGCCACTGGACCACCAAGGATGTTCCCTCTTCAGTTTGTTAATATGGTGTGTCACACTGATTTGGGAATATTGAACCATCCTTGCATCTCTGGGACAAATCTCACTTAATCATGGTGTATGATCCTTTTAATGTATTGTTGGATTTAGTTTGCTAATATTTTGTTGGGTATTTTTACATCTGTATATATCAATGATATTGGCCTGTAATTTTCTTGTTTTCGTGATATCTTTGGTTTTGGTATCAGGGTTTTGTTGGCTTTGTAGAATGAGTTTGGAAGTGTTCCTTCCTCTGTACCTTCTGGAGTTTGAGAAGTGTGGGTGTTAACTCCTTAACTGTTTGGTAGAATTCAGCTGTAAGTTTGTGGACTTTTGTTGGAAGTTTTTTTTAAAATACTCAATTTCCATTCCTGTTAATTAGTCCGTTCATGTTTTCTATTCCTTTCTGATTCAGTTTTGGGAGACTGTACATTTCTAGGAATTTCTTCTAAGTTTTCCAGTTTATTGACATAAATGTTCACAGTATTCTCATGATCTTGTGTTTCTGTGGCATTGGTTGTAACTTCTCCATTTTCATTTTTGATTTTTACTCATTGGGGCCCTCTCTCTTCCTTGATTAATCTGGATAAAAATTTATGAATTTTATTTATCTTTTCAAAGAACCAACCCTTGGTTTTAGTGATTTTTTTTCAATTGTATTTTCAGTCTCTCTTTCATTTATTTCTGCTCTGATCTTTATTTCTTCCCTTCTACTTTGGGTTTTGTTTTTCTAGTTACTGTAGGTGTAAGGTTGTTTATTGGAGATTTTTCTTGTTTTCTGAGGCTTCTGTTACTATCAACTTTCCTCTTAGAACAGCTTTTGCTGTGTCCCATACATTTTTGTTTCATTATGTTTTCATTTGTCTCCATGTATTTATTTCCTCTTTGAGTTTTTTCAGTGATCTATTGGTTGTTTAGTAGCTTATTGTTTAGCCTCCATGTGTTTATTTTTTTGGCAGTTTTTTCTTGTAATTTCCAGCCTCATGACATTATGGTTGAAAAATATGTGTCTGTTAAGTCCATCTGACCTAATGTATCATTTAAGGCCAGGGTTTATTGATTTTCTACCTGGATGACCTGTCCATTTATGTGAGGAGAGGAAGGAGTTTAAGTTCCTTACTATGTGTTACCGTCAATTTCTCCCTTTATATCTATTAATATTTGTTTTATTTATTGTGGTACTCCTATGTTGGGTTTATATATATTTACAATTATTATATCTTCTTGGATTTGCAATTGTTATATCTTCTTGGATTGATCTCTTGATCCTTATGTAATGTCCTTCTTTTTGTCTCTTGTTTCAGTCTTTGTTTTAAAGTCTATTTTGTCTGATATAAGTATTTCTGCCCTGACTTTCTATTCATTTCCATTTATATGGAATACCTTTCCCCATCCCCTCACTTTCAATCTGTGTGTGTCTTTAGACCTAAAGTGAGTCTCTTATAGGCTGCACATAAATGGGTCTGGTCTTTGTATCCATTCAGCCACTGTCTTTCAGTCCATTTACATTTAAAGTAATTATTGATAAGTATGTACTTATTGCCATTTTGTTAATTATTTTTTGGTTGTTTTTATAGTTCTTTTTGGTTCCTTTTTTTGTTCTCTTCCCTTGTGATTTGATAACTCTCTTTAGTGTTATATTTGGTTTCCTCTCTTGTATGTGCATCTATTGTAGATTTTGGTTTGTGGTTAATATGAGGTTTATATTAATACATATATATATATATGCTGTGTATTAATATAAATATGTATATGTATTAATATATATGTATGTAATATGTATATATGATTATTATAAGTTGATAACTTAAGTTTGAACACATTTTGACAGCCCTGCATTTTTACTCTCCCATATTTAATGCTTTTGATAACATATTTGCATCTTTTTGTTTTATGTATCCCTTATCTATACTTATGGGCATAGGTGATTTTACTACTTTTGTCATAGAACCCTCCTAGTAGCTTCATAAGTGATTATTAAGTTATTTCTAGTTCCTTGACTGTATAATTACCTTCACCGATGAGATTTTTCTTTAGTAATTTTCACATTTCTAGTTGTGGTCTTTTCTTTTTCACTTAGAGAAGTCCCTTAATATTTCTTGTAGAACCAGTTTAGTGGTGCTAAACCCTTATCTTCAAATATGTTCTTTGCCTCTTTATTCTCCTGGTACACCTCTATCATGCAAATGTTAATATACTTGATGCTGTCCTGAAGATCTCTTAAAAGTCTGTCTTCACTTTTTTTTCTTTTTTCTGTTCAACTTGGGTGATTTGCATTACTCTGCCTTCCAATTTGCAGATCCATTCCTCTGTATCATCTAATCTGTTGATTCCAATCTAGTGTATTATTTTTTTCAGTTGTATTCTTCAACTCTGAGTCTTCTTTATGTATTTTCTAACACTTTGTTAAACTCACTGTGTTCATCCATTCTTCTGAGTTCATTGAGTGTCTTTATGATATTTACCTTGAACTCTTTACTGGGTAGGTTATTTATCTCCACTTCATTTAGCTCTTCCTCTTGGATTTTATCTTTTTCCTTGTTTGGAACATATTCCTCTGTTTCCTCTTTTTTGCCTAATTTGCTGTTTTAATTTCTATGTATTAGGCAGGTCAGCTATTCCCTGATTTTGGAGAAGTGGCCTTCTGTAGAATGTCCTATGTCACAGCACTGCTTTCTCCTCTGGTCACCAGATCTATATGCTCCTGGGGGTGCTCTTCACTATACGCTCTTCACTCTTTGTAAAGTTCTAGGCCCTTCTGTTGTGGGTGGGCATGCTGGTAGTCATGACTAGCCCCTGGTCCGATTGGTTACCAGGCCCTATCTAGTGCAGAGGCCACCAGCCACTGGGCTAATTCGTGGGTACCTGGCTTCAGGGGAGCTTCCAGGGCTAGTGCCAGCCTGTTGGTGAGAAATCTGGGTTCTGGGATGGTTGCTTGCAGGTACTGGTGTCCTAGAGCCGGTGTTAGACTCGAGTGTATGGGGCCAGGTTCCAGGGCTATGCTGGCCCACCATAGGCAGGGCCAGACTCCAGGCTGCTAGCTGAGGGACCCCAGGTGTTTCAGAACTGATATCCACCCTCTGGTGAGTGAGACAAGTCTGAGGCTAGTGCTGACCCACTAAAGGGCAGAGCTGGGTCCTGGGTCTCTAGCTATAAGGGCCTGAGGTTCTGAAGCTGGTATCAGCCTGCTAGTGGTTGAGGCCATGGTCTTGACATGGTGGGCTTAGGGACTTTGGGGGTCCTGAAGCTAGTGCTAGCCCACTAGTGTGTGGCCAATTCCTCAATTACCTGTTATGACGGGCCAGGTCCCAGGACCCTGGGGCCCTCATGGGATCCCACAGCTGCTATTGGCTTCCTGGTGGGTAAAGCTATGTCCCCATGCAGATAGCTACTCAGCTTAGGCGGAGGGCCAGGACTGGAACCAACAGGCTGGTGAGTGAGGTGAGGTCCCAGTTCTAATAAGCCAGAGGGAGGATTTCAAAATAGCACTTGCCATTACCAGTGTCCTCGTGATAGAAGGAGCTCTCCAGAATGGCTGCCACCCACCATTACTGTTAATGATTTATTATTTGGTCATTCTTTGTACTAGATTAAGATGATTCTCAATAGTCTGATTCAAAAATAGAGCACACACAAAACCATACTTCCTATCACTCTTCCCTCCTCTAAGTTTGTCTAAATAGTAAATTTTTAACATTAAAGTGGGTGGCAGCCATTCTGGAGAGCTCATTATATCATGAGGACACTGGCTTATTAGCACCAGGAGGGCAACTATCACTACTTCTTATTCTGGAATGTTTTCATCATCTCCAGAAGAAATCCCATGCCCACGAGCAGCCCTTTCCCACTTCCCTTCAAATCCCCAACCTTAGGTAGTGACTATTATTTTTCCTCTATAGATTTCTCCATTCTGGTCATTTCATATAAGCAGAGATATACAATATATGGTCTTTTTTTGACTGTCTTCTTTCATTTGGCATGTTCTTGAGATTCATCCATGTTGTAGCATGTATCAGTACTTCATTACTTTTGATTGCTAGACAGTATTCAACTATGTGGATATGCCATATTTCATTTACCCATTCATTATTTGATAAGCATTTGGTCATGTCCACTTTATCCTTGTTATGAATAATGCTTCTATGAACTCTCAAGTACAAGTTTTTGTATCAACATGTTTTTCAATTCTCTTGGTTTAGGGTTAGGATCTAGGAGTGAAATTGAGGGGTCATATGTTAACTTTCTGAGTAACTACCAAACTCTTTTCCAAAATAGCTGTGCAGTGTCTGAGGATTTTGATTTCTCTTTATAATTACTCATTACCTGACTTTTAGTTCTAGTCATCCTAGTTGGAATGAAGTGGTATCCCTTGGTATTGATTCACATTTCTATAATGATTAATGGTGTTGAACATCTGTTCATGTGCTTATTGGCCATTTTTTATGTCTCTGGAAAAATTCATCTATTCAAATCCTTCACTAATTTTTAAATTGAGCTTTTTCTCTTTTTATTGTTGAGTCATAAGTGTTCTCTCTATATTCTGGATACTAGTCCCTCATCAGATACATGATTTGCAAACATTTTTTTTTTCCCATTTTCACTTTCTTAATACCACCCTCTACTAGGATGTGAAACTGGAATAAAAACACATGGGAAAGGATGTCAGGAGTTTGGGAGTGTGGGACAGGAATTGGGGAGAGGTTAGGTGGAGGGTGGTAGACAGGAAAAGATTGAGGTCATAATCTGTATTACACAGTGGAGACAGAATTTAATAGGACAATCAGAGCTAGGAAGGAGAATCCAGGACATAGAGAATCATCTACACAGATACTTCAATAACTAGAGTCCTGAAACTGTATAATAGTTTTTATCACCCCAGCTACTATGACAAGTCATAAAATGCAGGCAAGTTTTGAATCTTTTTTTTTTTTTTTTTTTTTTTTTGAGCTAGATCTTCATTGCTTTGCACAGGCTTCCTCTAGTCATGGCGAGTGGGGGCTTCTGTTGTGGTGAATGGACTTCTCATTGTGGTGGCTTCTCCTATTACAGAGCACAGGCTCTAGGCTCGCGGGCTCGGAAGTTTCAGTTCATGGGCTCAGTAGTTGTGGTGCACAGGCTTGCCTGTCCTGCAGCATGAGAAATCTTCCCTGACCAGAGATTGAGCCCGTGTCCCCTGCACTGGCAGGCGGATTCTTATCCACTGCGCCACTAGGGAAGTCCTGAATTGCTTCTATCATTTGTTTGTTTTTTGGCTGTGCCGTGCAACTTGTGGCAGTGGAAGCACCAAATCATAACCACTGGACAACAAGGGAATTCCCATGAATTGCTTCTCAATCTTAATATAAAGGTAATGAATATTATGATTATATTAATCAAAGAACATAAATAATCACTCTAAACAGCATTTTTATTATCTAAAAATAAATGAGAAGGGATTATGTCCACATCAAGGAAATCATTAAGGTATTTTAAACCTTTTAAAAAATTATAGCCCAAGTGAGAACTAGCATGTTAGACGATCGCTGAGTATAGTAATAGAAGGTGGATAGAACTCAAGTTATCAATTCTTATTTCACCCGTGAGTATCCTCTCCACTGAACACCATCCCCCAACCGCACTCTGCAGGGATCCAGTCAGAGCAGACAGCAAGAAACAACTTAAATGTCCATTAACAGGAGCAATGGATAAAGAAGATGGGAATATTACTTAGCCATAAAAAGAAACAAAATTGGGTCATTTGCAAAGATGTGGATAGACCTAGAGACTGTCACACAGAATGAAGTAAGTCAGAAAAAGAAAAACAAATATCATATATTAGGTAGAATTTGAAAAAATTGGTATAGACCATCTTGACATCTTAGAAATCAGTGAACTAAAATGGATGGCAATAGGTGAATTTAATTCAGATGACTATTACTACTGGGGGCAAGAATACCTTAGAAGAAATGGAATAGAACTCATGGTCGACAAAATAGTCTGAAATGCTTGGGTACAGTCTCAAAAACAACAGAATAGTCTTGGTTCGTTTCTGAGACAAACCATTCAACATCACAGTAATCCAAGTCTATGCCCTAACCACTAAAGCTGAAGAAGCTGAAGTTGACTGGTTCTATGAAGACCTACAAGATCTTCCAGAACTAATACCAAAAAAGAAGTCCTTTTCATCATAGAGGATTGGAATGCAAAAATAGGAAATTAAAAGATACATGGTGTAACAAGCAAGTTTGGCCTTGGAGTACAAAATAAAGTAGGACAAAAGTTAACGGGGTTTTGTCAAGAGAACACACTGGTCACTGACCGTAGCAAACACCCTCATCCAGCAACAGCGCAGGAGACGACTTTACACGTGGATATCACTACATGGTCAGTACAAAAATGAGACTGATTATTGTCTATGCAGCTGAAGATGGAGAAACTCTATACAGTCAGCAAAAACAAGACTTGGAGCTCAGATCAGGAGCTCCTTATTGCAAAATTCAGGCTTAAATTGGAAAAAGTAGGGAAAACCTCTAGGCCATTCAGGTTTCACCCAAATCAAATCCCTATGATTATACTGTGAAGGTGATAGATAGTCAAGGAATTAGATCTGGTTGCAGAGTGCCTAAAGAATTATGAACAGAGGTTTGTAACAGTGTACAAGAGGTGGTGAACAAAACCATCCCAAAGAAAAAGAAATGCAAGAAGGCAAAGTGGTTGTCTGAGGAGGCTTTACAAATATCTGAGAAAAGAAGAGAGGCAAAGCCAAGGGAAAAAGGGAAAGATATACCTGACTGAATGCAGAGTTCCAGAGAATAGCAAGAAAAGATAAGAAAGCCTTCTTAACTGAACGATGCAAAGAAAGAGGAAAACAATAGAATGGGAAAGACTAGAGATCTCTTCAAGAAAATCTGAGGTATCAAGAGAATATTTTATGCAAAGATGGACACAGTAAAAAACAGAAAAGGTAAGGACCTAACAGAAGCAGAAGAGATTAAGAAGAGGTGGCAAGAATACACAGAACTACACAAAAAAGGCCTTAATGACCTGGAGAACCATGATGGTTTGATCACTCACCCAGTCGATCCCTGGGTTGGGAAGATCCCCAGGAGGAGGGAATGGCAACCTACTCCAGTATTCTTGCCTGGAGAATCCCCATGGTCAGAGAAGACTGGCAGGCTACAATCCATGGAGTCAAAAAGAGTTGGACATGATTGAGTGACTAAGCACAGCACAGCACAGAGCCAGACATCCTGGAGTGTGAAGTCAAGTGGGCTTTAGGGAGCATTACTACAAACAAAGCTAGTGGAGGTGATGGAATTCCAGCTGAGCTATTTAAAATCCTAAAAGATGATGCTGTGAAAGTGCTGCACTCAGAATGCAAGCAAATTTGGAAAACTTGGCAGTGACCACAGGACTGGAAAAGGTCAGTTTTCACCCCAATCCCAAAGAAGAGCAATGCCAAAGAATGCTCAAACTATCATACAATTGTGCTCATTTCACATGCTAGCAAGGTAATGCTCAAAATCCTTCAAGCTAGGTTCAGCAGTAAGTGAACCAAGAATTTTCAAATGTACAAGCTGGGTTTAGAAAAGGTAGAGGAACCAGAAATCAAATTGCCAACATCTGTTGGATCATAGAGAAAGCAAGGCAATTCCGGAAAAACATCTACTTTTTCTTCATTGACTACACTAAAGCCTTTGACTATGTAGATCACAACAAACTGGAAAATTCTTAAAGACATGGGAATACCAGGCCATCTTACTTGTCTCCTGAGAAACCCGTATATAGGTCAAGAAGCAACAGTCAGAACCTTGCATGGAACAACAGACTGGTTCGAAATTGGGAAAGGAGTACATCAAGACTCTGCTTATTCAACTTATATGCAGAGTACATTATATGAAATGCCAGGCTGGATGAATCACAATCTGGAATCCAGATTACCAGGAGAAATATCAACAACCTCAGATATGCAGATGATACCATTCTAATGGCAGAAAGCAAAGAGGAACTAAAAGCCTCTTTGATGAGAGTGAAAGAGGAGAGTGAAAAAACTGGCTTAAAACAACATTCAAAACACTAAGATCATGGCATCTGGTCCCATCATTTCATGGCAAATAGAAGGGGGAAAAGTGAAAACAGTGACAGATTTTACTTTCTTGGGGTCCAAATCACTGAGAATGTTGACTGTAGCCAGGAAAATGAAAGATGCTCTTTCCTTGGAAGGAAAGCTATGACAAATCTAAACAGCATATTTAAAAGCTGAGACTTTGCTGACATAGGTCCATATACTCAAAGCTATGGTTTTTCCAGTAGTCCTGTATGGATGTGAGAGTTGGATCATAAAGAAGGCTGAGCACCAAAGAAGTGATGCCTTCAAGTTGTGGGGGCTGGAGAAGACTCTTGAGAGTCCCTTGGACAGCATGGCGATCAAACCAGTCCATCCTAAAGGAAATCAACCCTGAATATTCATTGGAAGGACTGATGCTGAAGCTGAAGCTCCAATACTTTGACCACCTGATGCAAAGAGCTGACTCACTGAAAAGACCCTGATGCTGGGAAAGATCAAGGGCAGGAGGAAAAGGTGGTGATGGAGGGTGAGAAGGTTGGATGGCATCACCGACCTAATGGACATGAGACTGAGAAAATTCCAGGAGATAAGGAAGGACAGGGAAGCCTGGAATACTGCAGTCCATGGGATCACCAAGAGTCAGACACAACTTAGCAACTGAATGAAACAACAAATTTACAAAGCAGAAATAGAGACACAGACATAGAGAACAAATTGATGGATACCAAGGGGGAAAGCGGGGGGTGGCATGAATTGGAAGATTGGGACTGACGTATACACACTAGTGATAGTATGTATAAACTAGATAACGAATGAGAACCTACTGTATAGCCCAGGGAACTCTACTCAGTGCTCTGCGGTAACCTGAAAGGGAAGGAAATCCAAAAGAAGAGGGAATATATGTATACGTATTACTGATTCATTTTGCTATACAGTAGAAACTAACACAACATTGTAAAGCAACATATATTCTAGTAAAATTTTTTTAAAGTGTAAGGATAAGATCCTTTGTCTCCAAATATGGTGAAAGACAGTGTGTTAAGTATGAATGAAGCAGCATCCATAGTCTTTCTTAATTGGTAACAGGCTGACCGCTTTAGTATCAGGTGAGCACCACTAAGGAGGCAGCCACTTGCTCCCTGAAACAGGTAGCAGATTCAACTAAGGGAGTGATTTTTAAAATTTATTGCAAATATTTAATGTGATGTTCTACATTTTTGCAGTGCCATTTTAGGAAACATGGTCTTTTGTTTTTCTTTAAACCTGAGTAGCTTTTGACCCTGTCTACTGATCCTGCTGACTACACTGTCTCACTGTATCTCACTGTGCACACTGTTTGCTGAACCCATGGTAGGCAAGGTATGAGCAGGGAAGCTGGAAGAAGACTCAAGGAGACATAGGAACTGCAGACACATTTATTCTCTCCTGGCTGATGCAGCAGCCATCACATAACATAACCCTCAAGGGCTTTCCAGGAGGAGCTTATATATGCTTGCAGAACAAAAGTAGCTCATGGCCAAGCAAGTACCTCGTGACACACATACGCAGTGCTATAAGTGATCTCAGCTGTTGCATAATCATTATTTACAATTTACAAATCATGGGGCAAGAGTGAGAGGCCATGGGGTGAGAGAGCCTGACCATGCCATCTTGGCTTATTTGCTCTTTCCCTTCAGACCCCAAACTCTCAAGTTTCAAATCCTAAACCAGGATATTTTACCTTTTCTTACTTTGTTACAACAAACAATTTGACAATAATTTTCTATACCATCTCTTAACTTCTGTTGTATAACTTTACCTTTTTTTCCCCAGAAAACTCAAACTTTTTTTTTAATCTTTTTCTATGTAGGGAGACAAATATATGAAATAAACTATCAATTATTTTGAATGTGATTGTATGGAAACTCAAAACATTACCTCAGGACAGAGATTTTGTGTACTTGATTTTCAACTCCAAAGTTTAGACAGTATATCATCCCTAAAAAGACTGTAGCTGATTTTCTTCCTAAGAAGTGAGGCAACTCTATGGGTTACATCCACAGTTCTGAAACTGCTTCATTTTGGAAGAACCTGGAGGTCTTTTTAAAAATACTGATGCCCGACTCCCACCCCTACCCCAGGTATTCTGATTTAATTGGTATGGGGTATGAATGGCACATAGGGATTTTTTCTTTTCTCCAGTTAATTCTAATATGTGGCAAAATATGGGGACCACAAGTATGTCAAAGAGAGAATTGATCTCTCTGTGATGGAGTGGGAAAACACACAGCCAGTTATGTAGGAAATCCTTTCGATTGTAATTTTAGTCCAAAAAAGGATTATCGTATTTCTAAATGTGTTATTGTTTTTGCTCAGCCGCTAAGTTGTGTCTAACTCTTTGCAACCCCATGGACTGCAGCACCAGGCTTCCCTGTCCTTCACTATCTCCCAGTTTGCTCAGATTCATGTCCATTGAGTCGGTGATGCCAACCAACCATCTCATCCTCTACCAACCTCTTTCTCCTTTTGCCTTCAACCTTTTCTAGCATTAGGGTCTTTTCCGATGAGCCAGCTCTTTGCGTCAGGTGGCCAAAGTATTGGAGCGTCAGCATCAGTCCTTCTAATGAATATTCAGGGTTGATTTTCTTTAGGATTGACTTGCTTGATCTTCTTGCTGCCCAAGGGACTCTAAGGTTCACCACAATTCGAAAGCATCAATTCTTTGGCACTCAGCCTTCTTTATGGTCCAACTCTCACATCCATACATGACTACTGGAAAAACCGTAGCTTTGACTAGATGGACCTTTGTTGGGAAAGTGATGTCTCTACTTTTTAATATGCTATGTAGGTTCATGATAGCTATCCTTTCAAGGAGCAAGCATCTTTGCATTATCAGAGACTGTGAAATGAGGGGTGGGAGTGGGGAATGAATACTAAAACAGTGTGGGAAGCTGAAATACAATTTTTTTAAAAAAATTTTACATACACATTTTATCATTCAGTAATTATCAATATAAAAACTGTTAAATATATCCTCTCATTTCCAAGAAAACTACCTCAGCATCAATATAATTACTATAGTTCCTTTGTTTTCCTTCGTTTTCCTTCTCATACACTAACTTTGTCTCTCTTGTGTCTTGACAATAAATCTGACCATTCCAGAAGTTACTCACTGTAAATCTTAACTTGCCTTACATCACTCCTGGCTACTTTAAATTTGCCCTTCCATTATGTTGCTAGTAACAACACCTCTGGGTTTTAAGGGTTTCTTTGCAATTCTGTAGTTCTCCCAAGTGACTATGAAATGAACATGATTAACTTCACCAGAGACAGGCTTCAGCAACTGCACTATTGTGCAATTTGCCTACTCAGCACTGGAAATTCAGGCTCTTTACTGACCACACTCCAGGCTGATGGTTGACTTCAGTCACCTTCTAGGGGTCGTGAATAGCATGTGGGCACAGAGAGGAAGCCTCTTAGGCTTGTCTTTGGCTTTAAATTGATGGAACTATTGCAGGTGTCTTCCTGGGTTCCTCTGATTTTACAGTTCAAATGTACGCCTTTAATTAGAGCCTGAATTAAACTTGGATGTCAGGGACTCCCCACCTCAGTAGCACCATGTTAGTGTAATGGGGTTAAAGGCAGGTTGCAGCTTCTGCTTTGTTCCTATGTCCTTCTCTGATCCTCCCATCGTCCTTTCATATATTTTTCTAACCTTAGCGAGAGTATCAAAGAGCAAATCATTTTTTAGAATTTTAAAAACTTACTCATAAAGTGTTTAACCTTGGGCCAGGCACTGTCCAAAACATGTAACAAATGTTACTCATTTAATTCCTGGCAATCCCTTAAAGATGGGAAAATAGCTTCTGAAAGCTTAGATAAGCTTGCTTGAATCACAGAGCAGGTGATGAAGGAGCCAGGATTCCACCCCAGCTGTTTTGACTCTGGCGTGTTCTTAACCATGAGGCTTTGCTTCCACTCCTCTTGTTAGATTTAAAGCTAAAGAAATAAAGCAGAAAACTAATGTTTCTTCAGACTGGGTTTGGAAATGCCTTTTGCTGTATTCCCATCCCAAAGCCAGCATGGATGTCCTTGAGGCTGGCTTCCTTATTGTCTCCCTCTCAAAACAGCAGAATATAGAGTTCCTGACACTGAGGTGAGTTGTATTATCTTTAAATCTGAGTGTGGGGTTTTATTTTTTAGGATGTTTTATGATGAAAAATTTCAAATACATTAGTAAAGAGAATAGTATAAAAATGTCCTTGAGGTTATGACCTAGCTTCAACAATGATCAGTCTGTGGGCAACTCTTATTTCACCTGGGAACACATTCCCCATTTCCTGGATTAATTTAAAGCTAATCCCAGATCTATTTCATCTGTAAATATTTCACCTAGGGATAAAGATTCCTAACCATAACACCATTATCACACCTAAACAACTAACATTTTCTTAATATCAAGTATCCCGCTGGTGTTAAAATTACTCTGATTTCTCCTGATGCTTTTCAGTTGGTTTGTGTGAAACCAGACAAGAATGACCATTGCATTTAGTCTAAGTTCCTATGATTTTCCCATTGTATTCTTACAACAATTCTGGTTATTGGCTTGTAGAATTGTCCACATTCTGAATTTAGCAAATTACTTTCCTACAACTCCTATAAATAAGTGGTGTGCCCGTTATTAATTTATAGACTTTAGTTTCCAAAGCTGCCCTTCTTCGCCTTGCATTGTGATTCAAGGAACTCTGGACCCTGTACACAGCTCTGCTTCGCCAACAGAGGGAGCTGGAGGAAAATGGTAGAGTTAGCAATAGGACTACGCCTTTCTTCCAGTCCTCTGGGCAGACTGTCAGGTTCACCTTGGATGTTCACCTCGGTAGCCCTCAGGGTTCAGCCATGGCTAACACCCTCCAGGCGTAACTTCAGCCCATATCCACCAGCAGGTTTTTCTGCCACCAGCAGGCTGGCTGTTGCAGTGCAGCCATACTCTCCCCTCCCAGGGCTGAACCTGAGCCTTGAGAGGGACCCTGCCTTTAAGTTTTCTAAGTTCCTTTCTTTTTAGTTTATTTATTTTTAGATGAAGGATAATTGCTTTACAATATCGTGTTTCTGTCAAGCATCCACATGAATCAGCCACAGGTATACGTATGTCCCCTCCGTCTCAAACCTCCCTCCCACCTCCCTCCCCATCCCACCCCTCTAGGTCGTCACAGAGCCCCAGTTTGAGTTCCCTGAGGCATACAGCAAATTCTCTTTGGCTATCTGTTTTACATATGATGGTGTACATGTTTCCATGTTACTCTCTCAACTCATCCCGCCCTCCCCTTCTTGCCCCCTCGCCATGTCCACAAGTCTGTTCTCTATGGCTGCGTCTCCACTGCTGCTGTGCAACTACATTCATCAGTACTATTTTTCTAGATTTCATATATATGCATTAATATATGATATTTTTTTTTCTCGGCTTACTTCACTCTGTATAATAGGCTCTAGGTTCATCCACTTCATTAGCACTGACTCAAATGTGTTCCTTTCTATGGCTGAGTAATATTCCATTGTATATATGCACCACAACTTTTTTATGCATTCGTCTGTCAGTGGACATCTAAGTTACTTTCATATCCTATTGTAACTAGTGCTGCACTGAACATTGGGGTACATGTGTCTTTTTCAATTATGGTTTTCTCAGGGTATATACCCAGCAGTGGGAATGTTGGGTTACATGGTAGTTTTGGGCTTCCCTGGTGGCTCAGTGGTAAGGAATCCGCCTGCAATGAAAGAGACACAGGAGACACTGGTTCAATCCCTGGGTCAAGAAGATCCCCTGGAGGACGGCATGGAAACCCACTCCAGTATTCATGCCTGGAGAATCCCATGGACAGAGGACCCTGGCTAGCTACAGTTCACGGGGTCACAGAGTCAGACAAGACTGAAACGACTGAGCATACACACATATATGGTAGCTTTATTCCTAGTTTTTTAAGGAATCTCCATACTGTGTTCCATAGTGGCTGTATTAATTTACATTCCCACCAACAGTATAAGAAGATTCCCTTTTCTCCACACCCTCTTCAGCTTTTACTGTTTGTAGATTTTTTGATGATAGTCATTCTGACCAGGGCGAGGTGACATCTCATTATAGTTTTGGTTTGCATTTCTCTAATTATGGGAGATGTTGAGCATCTTTTCATGTGTTTATTAGCCATCTGTATGTCTTCTTTAGAGAAATGTCTGTTTAGGTCTTTTGCCCACTTTTTAATTGGATTGTTTTTCTGGTATTGAGCTGCATGAGCTGCTTGTACATTTTGGAAATTAATCCTTTGTCAGTTGTTTCATTTGCTGTTATTTTTTTCCTATTGTGAAGGTGTTCTTTTCACCTTGTTTATAGTTTCCTTTTCTATGCAAAAGCTTTTATGTTTAATTAGGTCCCCCTTGTTTGTTTTTATTTCCATTACTCCATGAGGTGGGTCATAGGGGATCTTGCAGTGATTTATGTCATAGACGCCCTGCCTCTGTTGTCCTCTAAGAGTTTTATAGTTTCTGGTCTTACATTTAGGTCTTTAATCCATTTTGAGTTTATCTTTGTGTATGGTGTTAGGAAGCGTTCTAATTTAATCTTTTACGTGTAGCTGTACAGTTTTCCCAGCACCACTTATTGGAGACTATTATCTCCCCATTGTATATTCTTGCCTCCTTTGTCAAAGATAAAGTTCCCACAGGTGCATGGGTTTATCTCTGGACTTTGTCTTGTACCATTGCTCTATAAGTTCCTTTCTTGTTCACTCTTCCTCAACTCTAGGGCTGGTGGCTGCTTTCTATAGTTGATACTGATGTATGCCTTAGCATAGTCTTTTATCCTTCTTAAATGTTAACCACTTTTACTAGGTAATAATTCTTTATATTTTTCCTGTCTAAATTACTGGTTTAATTTGTTTCCTGACTGAATGGTTGCAGATGAAATGGTACCAGGAATGGTCTCAGGAGAAAAACCTTCAAAGATTTGATTTGGGGATTGGTTTGGTGGTACCTTTGAACTCAAGCAAAATTATGAGCTCCTTGCCACTGGGAAGTGGGATTTTCATAATCCATGACATGCATAGCAGTTCAGCTACTACCTCTGCTTGGGATGAAATGTCTGCTGAAGTAAGTGTTTTGTGAGCCCATGGGACTTGGGCTGCACTTGACTTATGGCAGTAATGATGTCTGCAAGGGCTAGTGTGGGGTTGGTTCTCCATGCACTGGAGTGCTTACAAGAAGAAATGACAAGCTCAAGCCCTTAAACTCTCAGCCCACGTCACAGTCCAAGGACCAGAGAGCATCCATGGCAATCCTAAGAGAAGTATTTCATGGAGCCAGGGGGCTTGATGTTGCTGAAAATCAAACAAAACTTAATTGTGCAGGTTGCAGAATTATAACATCAGTTGACTTCACAAAATCATTAAATTGCTTATGTGATTAAGACATTGACTGGGAGAGATGGGGAAACTTGGAATGGCAACTTCTGGCCAGACTCAGACTAAACTGAACCTTCCTTGTCAGTGGACATAGTTTATCATCCTGTGTTAACCAAGGTAGCTAATGTTTTTTTGCAAATCTTGAGATCCTTAATTTGAGTCAAATTCCCATGCAAAGACATGCCCATTCTCAAGAACTTGTTTTGACACCACTACCCACACAGTAAAAGAATCTGCCTGCAATGCAGAAGACTCAGGTTTGATTCCTGGGTCGGGAAGATCCTCTGAAGAAGGAAACGGCAACCCACTCCAGTTTTCTTGCCTGGAGAATCCCATGGACAGAGGAACCTGACAGGCTACAGTCCGTGGGCTCAGAAGACTTGGACACGACTTAGCGACTAAACCACCACCACCACCCACATAGTAAGTGACCCAAAAAGGGAAAAAATATTAAGATTTTCCTAACATATATTAGCAGAATTCTGAAATAAACATGTGAGAATGTATTTGAAGAGCATTAGGCTTCCTTGATAGCTCAGTTGGTAGAGAATCTGCCTGCAATGTGGGAGACCTGGGTTTGATCCCTGGGTTGGGAAGATCCTGTGGAGAATGGAAAGGCTACCCACTCCAGTATTCTGGCCTGGAGAATTACTTGGACTGTATAGTCCATGGAGTTGCAAAGAGTCAGACACAACAGGGCAACTTTCACTTTCCGAGTAAGGAGAAGAGGATATACTACTAGATTGAGCTGAATCCATTGATATGGGTTCACTAACCAGAGATTCTAGACCCAAAGTGTTAGCACTGAGGGCTCTAACATATTACTGGGTTGGTTGACTGAAACTTGGACTCAGTGGTAGCCTATGTTTTTTGGTTTTTTGAGGTAAAATTGATATGTAACACATTAGTTTCAGGTATACAACATAATGATTTGATATTTGTATATATCACAGAATGGTCCCCACAATAAGTCTAGTTAACATCCATCACCATCAGTCAGTTCAGTTCAGTCACTCAGTTGTGTCCAACTCTTTGCAACCCCATGAATCTCAGCACACCAGTCCTCCCTGTCCATCACCAACTCCCGGAGTTTACTCAAACTAACGTCCATGGAGTCAGTGATGCCATCCAGCCATCTCATCCTCTGTCGTTCCCTTCTCCTCCTGCCCCCAATCCCTCCCAGCATCACGGTCTTTTCCAATGAGTCAACTCTTTGCATGAGGCGGCCAAAGTATTGGAGTTTCAGCTTCAGCATCAGTCCTTCCAATGAACACCCAGGACTGATCTCCTTTAGGATGGACTAGTTGCCTCTCTTTGCAGTCCAAGGGACTCTGAAGAGTCTTCTCCAACACCACAGTTCAAAAGCATCAATTCTTTAGCACTCAGACTTCACAGCCCAACTCTCACATCCATACACGACTACTGGAAAAACCATAGCCTTGACTAGACAGACCTTTGTTGGCAATGCAATGTCTCTGCTTTTTAATATGCTGTCTAGGTTGGTCATAACTTTTCTTCCAAGGAGCAAACTTCTTTTAATTTCGTGGCTGCAACCACCATCTGCAATGATTTTGGAGCCCAGAAAAATAAAGTCTGACACTGTTTCCACTGTTTCCCCAGCTATTTCCCATGAAGTGATGGGACCAGATGCCATGATCTTAGTTTTCTGAATGTTGAGCTTTAAGCCAACTTTTTCACTCTCCTCTTTCACTTTCATCAAGAGGCTCTTTAGTTCCTCTTCACTTTTTGCCATAAGGGTGGTGTCATCTGCATATCTGAGGTTATTGATATTTCTTCCGGACATCTTGATTCCAGCTTGTGCTTCATCCAGCCCAGTGTTTCTCATGATGTACTCCGCATATAAGTTAAATAAGCAGGGTGACAATATACAGCCTTGACGTACTCCTTTTCCTATTTGGAACCAGTCTGTTGTTCCATGTCCAGTTCTAACTTGCTTCCTGACCTGCATACAGGTTTCTCAAGAGGCAGGTCAGATTGTCTGGTATTCCCATCTCTTTCAGAATTTTCCAATTTGTTGTGATCCACACAGTCAAAGGCTTTGGCATAGTCAATAAAACAGAAATAGATGTTTTTCTGGAACTCTCTTGCTTTTTCTATGATCCAGCAGATGTTGGCAATTTGATGTCTGGTTCCTCTGCCTTTTCTAAAACCAGCTTGAACATCTGGATGCTCATAGTTCACATACTGCTGAAGCCTGGCTTGGAGAATTTTGAGCATTACTTTGCTAGGGTGTGAGATGAGTGCAATTGTGCGGTAGTTTGAGCATTCTTTAGGATTGCCTTTCTTTGGGATTGGAATGAAAACTGACCTTTTCCAGTCCTGTGGCCATTGCTGAGTTTTCCAAATTTGCTGGCATATTGAGTGCAGCACTTTCACAGCATCATCTTTCAGGATTTGAAATAGCTCAACTGGAATTCCATCACCTCCACTAGCTTTGTTCGTAGTGATGCTTCCTAAGGCCCACTTGACTTCATATTCCAGGATGTCTGGCTCTAGGTGAGTGATCACACCATTGTGATTATCTAGGTTGTAAAGATCATACATAGTTACAAAATTTTTTCTTGTGATGAGAAATTTTAAGATCTACCCTCAGCAATTTTCAATCATTCAGTACAGTGTTATTAACAATACTCACCGTGCTATACATTACATTCCCCGGGAGTTACTTATTTATACCTCTGAACACCTTCACTCACCCATTTCACACCCTTGACCCCAGCTTCTGGCAACCATCAATCTGTTCTCTTTATGAGTTTTGTTTTGTTTTAGAGCCCATGTATAAGTGAAATCATATGGCATTTGTCTTTATCCATCTGACTTATTTTACTTAGCAGTATACCCCTAAGGTCACAAATGACAAGATTTCCTTCTTTTTATGGCTGAATAGTATTCCACTGTATGTATTTACCAATTTTTTTATTCATTCATCCATCAAAGGACACCTAAGGTTGCTTCCATATCTTGGTTATTGTAAATAATGCTTCAATGAACATGGGGGTCAGTTTTTTTGGGTTAGTGTTTTCATTTTCTTTAGATAATACCCAGAATTAGAATTGTTGGATTACACAGTAGTTTTATTTTTAATTTTTTAAGGAAGCTACATACTGTTTTCTGTGGTCACTACACCAATTTATATTACCCTCAGTGGGACAAGTGTCCCCTTTTCTCCATATCTTCACGAATTCTTATTATTTCTGTCTTTTTGATGATAGCCATTCTAACAGGTGTGAGTGATAGCATATAGTTTTGATTTGCATTTCCCTGATAAGTGATATCAAGTACCTTTTCATGTACCTGTTGGCCATCTGTATGTCTTCTTTGGACAAATATCTATTCAGACCCTCTACCCATGTTTTTAATCAGTTTGGATGTTTGCTATTGAGTTGTATCAATTCTTCTATAATTTGGATATTAGCCTTTTATCAGTTACATAGTTTGCAAATATTTTCTCCTATTTGATAGGTTACCTTCTCATTTTGTTGATGGTTTTCTTTTCTGTAAAGAAGCATTTAGTCCCACTTACTTATTTTGGTTTTGGTGTCAAATCTTAAAAAGTCATCACAAATACCTGTGTCAAGGAGATCACTGCTGTGTTTTCTTCCAGGAGTTTTATGGTTTCGGGTTTTACGTTCAAGTCTTTAATCCATTTGAGTTTTATTTTCATGTATGGAATAAGATAGTGGTCCAGTTTCATTGTTTTGCATGTGGTTGCTCAGTTTTCCCATCACCATTTACTAAAGAGATTATCTTTACCCCATTGTATATCTTTAACACCTGTGTTGCAAGTTAACTGAGCATGCATGTGTAGGCTTACTCTGTTCCATTGATATATGTGCCTGGTTTTATGTCCATACCATACTATATTGATTATTATATCTTTGTAATATAGTTTGAAATTAAGAAAAACGATGCTTCCAACTGTTATTCTTTCTCAAGTTGCTTTGGCTATTCAGATTTTTTGTAATTCTGTGAACATTTTAGGACTGTTTTATATATATTCATTTGTATATATTTTTGAGATTCCACATATAAGCAATATCATGATATTTTGTCTTTGTCTGGCTTACTTCACTTAATATGACCATCTCTAGGTCCATCCAAATTGGTTGGTTGCTGCAAATGACATTACTTCATTCTTCTTTTATGACTGAGTAATATTTCAATATATATATGTATATGTATATCTTCTTTATCCATTCATCTGTTCATGGATATTTCTGTTGCTTCCATATCTTGGCTAATGTAAATAGTGCTGCTATGATAATTGGGACGTATGTTTGTTTTTTTTTTTTTGACTGCCCTGTGTGGCATGTAGGATCTTAGTTTCCCGTCCAGTGGTTGAACCCATGCCCCCTGCATTGGAAGCACAGAATCTTAACTCCCGGACCACCAGGGAAGTCCCACATGTATTTTTCAATTAGAGCTTTTATCTCTTCTAGAGTGAGACTGCTTGATCATACATTAACTTTGTTTTTTAGCTATTTAAGGAACCACCATACTGTTTCTCATGTGGTTGCACCAATTTACATTCCACCAACAGTGTAGAAGAGTTCCTATTTCTCCACACAGTCTCCAGCATTTATTATTTATAAACTTTTTTTAATGGTAGGCATTCTGACCAATGCAAGGTGATATCTCACTGTGGTTTTGATTTGCATTTCTCCAATAATTTGTGATGTTGAGTATCTTTTCATGTGCCTGTTGGCTATCTGTATGCCTTCTCTGGAGAAAAATCTAGGCCTCCTGCCCTTCTTTTGATTGAGTTATTTGGTTTTCTTTTTTATATTGAGTTATATGAGTTGTTTATATATTTTGGAAATTGATCTATTGTCTGTTACATGATTTGCAAATATTTTCTCCCACTCTATAGGTTGTCTTTTCATTTTGTTTCTGGTTTCCTTTGCCATGTAAAAGCAAATAAGTTTGATTATGTCCCATTTGTTTATTTCATCTTGGGAGACTAACCTAGGAACATATTTTATGATTTATGCCAGAAGATGTTTTGTCTATGTTCTCTTCTAGGAGTTTTATTGTGTCATGTCTTATATTTAGGTCTTTAAACCTTCTTGAATTTTTTTTTTTTTTGGTATGTGGTATGAGGGAGTGTTATAATTTCATAGATTTGCCATAAGGCAGTCTAAAAGCTTTCCTAGCACAACTTGCTGGAGAGATTTTCTCCATCATATATTCTTGTCTCCATTTTCATAGATTAATTGACCATAGGTGTGTGGGTTTATTTCTGGGCTCTCTATTCTCTCCCATTGATTTATAAGTCTGCTTTGTGCCAGTGCCATGCTATTTTAATTACTGTAGCTTTGTAATATTGTCCAAAGTCTGGAAGAGCTATACTTTGAGAATTGCCAAAGCAATGGTGAGGAACAAGAACAATCTTTTGTGGTTTCATATAAATTTTAGGATTACTTGTTCTAGTTCTCTGAAAAGTGTCATGGATAACTTCATAGGGATTTTATTAAATCTGTAGATTACTTTTGGGTAGTCATTTTAACAATATTAATTTCTCCAATCCAAAAGCATGGGACATCTTCCTATTTCTTTGGATCACATCATCTTCAGTTTCCTTTAGCAACCCTTTATAGTTCTCAGCATATAGGTCTTGGGTCGTTTTCTTAACTTCGCTTTCTGATAGTTCATTTTTAGCATATGGAAACACAACTTATTTTTGCATGTTGATTTTGTGTCCTGCATCTTTACTGAATTCATTATTTAGTGCTAATAGTCTTTCGGTGGAGTCCTTAGGATTTTCTTATTCTAATACCATGTCATCTGCAAACAGTTACAGTTTCACTACTTCCTTTTCAATTTTGATGCCTTTTATTTCTTTCTTTTGCTTAATTGTTCTGGTTAAGGCTTCCAATATCACAATAATATGATGAATAAAAGTGACATGAGTATCTTTGTCTTATTCCTAATCTTAGAGAAAAAACTTTCAGCTATTGACTGCTGAGTATGATGTTGACTGTTGGCTTCTCATGAATAGCTTTTATTATGTTGGAGCACATTCTCTCTCTACTTACTTTTCTGAGAATTTTTAAAATGCATGTTAAATTTAAGTCCACTGGATGCTAAATTTAAACTTTAATATTTAAATTTTGTGAAAAGCCTTTTCTGCATCTATTGAGGTGATCATGATTTTTATTCCTCATTTTGTTAATGTGGTATATCACATTGATTGATTTGTGGATATTGAACCACCCCATCCCTTGCATCTCTGGAATAAATCCTACTTAATCATGATTTCTGATCCTTTTAATGTATTGCTGAATTCAGTTTGCTAATATTCTGTTGAGGATTTTTGCATTTATGTTCATTGTTGTCTTTTCTGCTATCTTTGGTTTTCATATCAGGGTAAATGCTGGCTTTATAAAATTGGTTTGGACGTGTTCTTTCCTCTCCTATTTTTTTGAAAGAGTTTGAGAAGGGTTGCTATTCTTTAAATGTTCTCTAGAAGTTACCAGAATTTACCAGTACAACCATCTGATCCTGGAGTTTTGTTTGTTGAGAAGTTTTGGATTACTGATTCAATCTCCTACTGTAATCAAATTTTTTTCATGACTTATTCTTTATAGTCTGTATATTTCTATACTTTCAGTCATTTTTTTCTAGATTGTCCAACTTGTTGATATGTAAGTATTCATAGTAGAATCTTATGATTCTTTATCTCTGTGGTATCATTGTAATGTCTCTGCTTTCATTTCTAACTTTATTTGAGTCCTCTTATGGGCTTCCCTGGTGGCTCAGAGGTTAAAGTGTCTGCCCACAATGCAGGAGACCTGGGTTCGATCCCTGGGTTGGGGAGATCCCCTGGAGAAGGAAATGGCAACCCATTCCAGTATTCTTGCCTGGAGAATCCCATGGACAGAGGAGCCTGGTGGGCTACAGTACACGGGGTTGCAAAGAGTCAGACACGACTGAATGACTTCACTTCACTTCTTCACTTTATTTTCTTGGTGAGTCTAGCTAAGATTTGTTTCTTTAGTTTATAGTTGATAATTAATTTTTCAAAAATCAACTCTTAGTAGGTCAATCAATCAAAATCAACCAATAAATCTTTGGGCTTCCCTGGTGGTCCAGTGGTTAAGAGTCTGCCTGCCAATGCAGGGGATATGGGTTCTGTCCCTGGTCTGGGAAGATTCCACATGCTGCAGAGGAACTAACCCTGTGTGTCACAACTACTGAGCCAGTGCTCTTACTTTTGGATGCTCTTACTTGTCAAGTAGAGCCCATACTTGACAATAAGAAAAGCCACCACAATGAGAAACCTATGAACTGCAATGAAGAGTATCTCCCATGTATCACAACTAGGGAAAGCCTGCATGAAGATCGAGAGCAGCCAAAAATAAGTAAACTAATTAAAAAAAAAACAACAGCTCTTAGGGACTTCCCTGGTGGTCCAGTGGTTAAGAATCCACCTGCCAATGCAGGGGCACGGGTTCGATCCCTGCTCTGGGAAGATCCCACGGGGCAACTAAGCCTGTGTACCACATCTGCTGAGGCTATACTCCCGTGAGCCACAACTACTGAGGCTTGTGTGCCCTAGATCCCCTGCCCCACAACAAGAGAAGCTACTGCAATGAGAAGCCTGCACATCACATCTAGGGAGTAGCTCTGACTCACTGCCATGAAGACACAGAGCATCCACAAATAAATAAAGATTAATTAGACCATACAAAAATAAAAATATTTAAAAAAAACTCAGCTGTTAGTTTCATTGATCTTTTCTATTGTCTTTTAGTCTCTCCTTCATTTCTACTTTGATCTTTGTTATTTTCTTCTTTCTATAAATTTAGACTTAGTTTATTCTTTTGTAGTTCCTTGAGGTCTGAGGTTAGGTTGCTTGAGACCTTATTTCTTAATAAGGCATCACTATTGAGGAGTTCCTTTTTTATTTTAATATTTATTTGTTTTGGTTGCACTAAATCTTAGTTGTGGCATTCTGTTGGAATCTACATGATCCCATGTTGATCACATGTTGCTACACGAGTGCTCTTTTAGTTGAGGCACACAGGATCTTTAGTTGCAGCATGCGGGATCTGGTTCCCCAACCAGGGATCAAAAGTGGGCCCCCTACATTGGAAATATGGAATGTAAGCCACTGGGCCACCAGGGAAGCCCCAGGCATTTATCACTATAAATTTCCCTCTTAGAACTGCTTTTGCTGCATCACATAAGGGTTGATATGTTGCATTTCTATTTTCATTTGTCTCAAAGTATTTTTTTTTTAACTTTTGATGTCTTCTTTGACCCATTTGTTGTTCAGTAGCATGTAGTTTAATATCCATATATCTGTTGATTTTCTAGTTTTCTTCTTGTAATTGATTTCTGGTTTCATATCATAGTGGTCAGAAAAGATACTTGGTATGATTTCAGTCTTCAATTTATTGATTTTTTTGTGTGGGCTTAACTTATAATCCATACTGGAGAATGTTTTATGAGCACTTAAGAAGAATGTATATTCTGTTACTTTTGAGTAGAATGTTTTATATATGCCTTTTAACTTCATTTGATCCAATGTGTCATTTAAGGTTCATGTTTCTGTATTGATTTTCTGTCTGGGGGATCTATTCATGGATTAAAGAGGAATATTAAAATCACTTACTGTTATACTGCTGTCTATTTCTTTACGTGTGTTGTTTGCTTTATACACTTAGGTGTTTCTATGTTGGGTGCATTAATGCTTAAAAATATCATATTCTCTTTTTGGGTTGACACTTTCATCATTGTATATTGAGTTTCCTTGTCTCTGACTTAAAGTCTATTTTGTCTACTATAAGTATAGCTACTCCAGCTTTAATTTGGTTCCATTTCAGCTTTGTTCCTCTTGTGCTCTCTTAATTTTGATTTGATGGTTTTCCAGAGTGGTAGGCTTTGATTCTCTTGGTCTTTTGTGTATCTATGGTGGTTACCATGAGCTTACATAAAACAACTTTCATTCTAAGACTACATTTTTACTTCCCTCACCATGTTTTGTATTTTTGATGTCACAATTTACATCTTTTAATCTTATGTAACTATTAACAAATTATTGTAATTATAATTACTTTTACTACTTTTGTTTTAACTTTCATAGTACCTTTATAAAGTGGTTAACTCACCAACTTTACTTATTCTGCATTTTACTATGTATTTATCTCTATATATTTATCTGTAACACTGAGATTTATACTTCCATGTTTCTTATTACTAATTAGTGTCCCCTTCACCCAGCTTAAAGAAGTTCCTTTAGCATTTCTTGTAAGTCTGGTTTAATGTTGATGAACTTCTTTATCTTTTCCTTGTCTGGAAAGCTCTCTATCTCTCCTTCAATTCTGAAGGACAACTTTGCCAGTATAGTATTTTTTTCTTTCAGCACTTTAAATATATCATGCCAGTCTCTCTTCTGGCCTGGTAAGTTTCCACTGAAAAATCGGCTAATGATCTTTGTGGGGGTTCCTTTGTACATAGCAAGTTGTTTTATCTCTTGCTGTTTTTAAGATTCTTTTGTTGTCTTTAACTTTTGACACTCTAAATATAATGTCTCTTTGAGTTCATCTTATGGAATATCTTTTTCCTTCTCCAGGTTAGGAAAATTTTCAGTATCTCTCTCTCATCATTCTGGGAACCATATAAAGTGAGTGTTGGTCTACTTGATATTGTTCCATAAGTCCTTTGAACTATCTTTACTCTTTTTCACCTTTTTTTTTTCTTTTTGCTGCTCTAATTCAATGGATTCCACTGAACTGTCTTCAAGTTCATTGATCTTTTTTTGTTTCATCTAGTCTGATGTTGAAACCCTCTACTGTTATTTTTCAAAAGTTTAGTTATTGCATTCTTCAGCTCTGTGACTTCAGTTTGATATTTACATTTTTTGTTTCTGCTGCAATTCTTTGCTCCTTCACTGTTCTCATGAGCTTGGGGGAACATCTTTATGACTGTTATTTTGAACTCTTTATCAGCTAAATCACTCATCTGTTTCATTATGGTCTTTTTCTGAAATTTTATTCTTTTGTTTGGAACATATTCCCTTGTTTCTTTTTTTCTTGCCTCTCTTTATTGGTTTCTGTACATTAGATAAAGCAACCACCTCTTCTAGTGCTGAAGAAGTGGGCTTGTGTTGGAGACGAAACTTATTCAACCCTGCTCTAGTTCTTGGTTGTCCTTCAAACTTCTGCAACTGTTCAAGTAGACTAATTTGTTCTTAGTGGCTCCCAGTACTTGAGGGTATGCCAAGACCTCTCAGTGTTCCAAAGGGGAGGATCTCAGTCAGCACCCAAGATTCAGGCTGACTGGAAGTCAGACTCTTGGGAAGCAGCTTTTAAAGTATGCAAATATACCTTCTCCAGGGGAATACTGGAAAAAGAGCATTTTTGTCTGCTACTCTGCATTGAGCCCTGGGGTGATAGCCTGTTCAAAACTGTTTGCTACCATCCCACTGAACCTGTGAACACAAGTCCTGCTGACGCCCAGATCTAGGCTATCAAGGTATGTGTCCTCTAGGTGGTAGCCACAAAAGTTAGGGCATCAGACATGTATGTACACAGCTCCTTTTTCATAGGTACCAGTAACCTGGGTAGGGCAGAAGGGAGAGTGAGAAGATGGTGTTCACCCTCTGAGGTCTCTGGAGAAGAATGTAGTCAAACTTTCGGTGTGTGTTTAATTAGACGCCTGCCCCTCAGGCCAAAGCTATGAAGACATGCTAATGGACTTCTTTCACACAAAGACTGGGTGTGTTTCAGTCCGATGTCCTTGTTATGTGCCCTGGGGATGATAGCTGGTTAAAAAAAACTTCTCCATTTGTTACAGTGTTACAGCGACCTGTGAGTGTTAGCCCTGTTGACCACCAGAGCCAGGTGATTGAGGGGTGTCCCCTGGGGAGCAGCCACAAAAACTTGGGTGCCAGGCATGAGCACAAACTCCTTCCTAGGAGATACTAGGAGAGAGGCAGAGGGAGAGGTTGAAGGTGGCTCCAACCAGCCTCTGTAGACTTTAGAAAAGTATTTCAGGAGGCCTCTCAATGTGTGTTTAATTGGAAGCCTGCCCCCAAGCTGTACCAATGAAAATAAGTACCAATCCTCTTTTACAGAAAGAATGGGTATTTCAGTCTGTTGCCTCCCTGCTCTGCCCTGGGAGTGGTAGCTGTTTAAGAACTCTTCTCCATTTGTCCTATGGGACCTGCAGGCCTAGGCCCCACTGGCTACTAGAACCAGGTGATGAAGGGGTGTTCTGTGTGAGGGTGGCTCCTCCCCAAATCAGGGCACCAGGCAAATGTACAGGCTCCTTTCTGGGAGGTACCAGAGATCTGGAGCAAGGCAGAGAGTGTACGAAAGGCAGGTGTGGTGGCCTCTGTCTTTTGCAGAGTGTTTCAGTGGTCACCTCTTTGTGTTAGGGGAAACACAATGTTTGAAACTGCCCACCCTGGCCAGGCACCATAGTAAGCATTTGCATGCGTTGTTTTACGACAGGAGGTCCTGGTAAGGAATACAGAAGTAATAAGCCACCTCCAACTGGAAGAACTTGGGAAAGGTCAAAGGAGACGCCACGTGCTCTACCACTTCCCAGACTCCTTCTCAATGCCCTCCATTTTGACTGAGCAATGCGTGTGCCACCAGGAATACCCTGGGTCAGAATGACTGGCCAGAAAGAACCCAGAAACTAATCTCATCACTATGAAACCCAAGAGTGCAAGCCACGGGGTAGGGCAGTTCTCCCAGGTTCCCTTACCCCACTGCTCTCCACTCAGGAGGCCCTTCAGTAAAGTCCCTTGTTTTCTCAGCATGTGTGTCTCCTCTGACAGTTCATTTATGAATGTGACACAAGAGCCCCCTTTCGGGCTGCCCCTTCCTGCAACATCTGGGTTAAATGCCTGCCCCTCAGGCCAAAGCTTTTGCTTGTTTTATTGAGGTACAGTTGATATACAAGTGTACAACAGTGGTTCACAATTTTTAAGTTATAGTCCATTTATAATACAAATGTCAAAGCTTTACAATAAGCAGTTGGGCCTCTTTTACAGAAAGACCGGCCCTTTTCAGTCTGCCTCTGCACTGCGTTCCCAGATAACTGTAGCCTTGTGGGTCTTGACAAAACAAGCTTCACTGACTGTCAAAGCTAGATACTTTGGAAGCTTGCCTCTCAGGTATAAGTCTTACAATGTGGGATGTCAGATGTGGAGTTCAAAGCCTTTGTTCCACGGGAGAAGCTAAGGTGTGCCAGTCCGCTTCTGATTGTGGGTGATGTGCTGGGGATGGGGTTTATGGTGAGACTGTCTCAGCTTCCCCCTACCTGCTTTGATGTGGTTTTCTCATTTGCCTGATATGTAGCAGCCACTTTTTGTGGCTCTTTCAGAGGAAATTGTTCTGTATATAAGCTGTGGATGCAGTGTGTCCATGGGACACAGGATTCACTAACATCATCATTTTGAACTGGGTCTCTCCTTGAAAGTCGCTCAGTTGTGTCTGACTCTTTGTGACCCCATGGACTGTAGTCCATGGAATTCTCCACGTCATAATACTGGAGTGGGTAGCCTTTCCCTTCTCCAGGGAATCTCCCCAACCCAGGGATTGAACCCAGGTCCCCCACATTACAGGCAGATTCTTTACCAGCTGAGCCATACAGGAAGCCCAGATCTCTCCTTACTCAATGTTGATTGATTTTATTAAGATCTGGAACTTGATCAAATCCAAGTCATGGGGCTGGGGGCAAGATTACAGATGTTCTCCATTTCCTGCTACATAACATCAGGAGGCATGTCTGGCTCTTTCTGTGACCAGTGAGTTCAGGTATTATCAGCTTGACCCATCATTATAAAAGTCCCTCTTTGCTTAGATCTATGATTTCATTAGAAGTTATAAAATGGCTTGACTTCTATCATTTCTTCTGCACTTCCTGCCTGGAATTATTCTATAGGGCCTTTTCTCAGCTGTCAGGCTACCCTGAAATGCAGTCATAATGGTAGGATAACTGCCTGATTATCTTTCCTTTATCAGTTTCTCTTGCTTTAAAAATATTGCTATTACATTAAAAGCAAAACATTCTATTGCTTCTCTTTATGCCTTGAAAAACATAAATATCTGTATCCTGGCTTTTCTTCCTATAAACACCTCACGAATTTAAAACACTCAATACTTTCAATTACAAAATCCCAAATGCTAAAGAAGCATGAAATGCCAAAAGGATACTACTCCTTATAAATGGGAGAAAAACAAAGAGCTGTGTGCCTTGCTGGTTGACCACAGATTTTTTTCCCCAAGAAACATGAATTGATTTAAAAATATTTATTTTGTATCTGCTTATTCCATCCACTGTTTGAGGTGCTGGGTACATGCCAATAAAACAGGTCAATAAATACAGATTAAAAAGTATTTTTTAGGCTAGAGTGGGGGTCACACTATGGCCAACTGCCTATTTCCATATTGCCTTGAACTCAGGATAGTTTTTATATTTTAGAGGGTTGGAGGAAAAATGCCACAAGACCAGCCCACATTACTTAAAAGTTCATTTTCCACCTTCTACAGACAAAGCTTGCCAACCCCTGCTATAAAGCAACATGTATGAACGCATCTCCAAGTTAAAGGTTTATCTGTTAAGTTGCTGCAGGAGAGGGAAACATCAGGTCCTGGGATGGAGCGCTAAGAAGGGATCTTTTGCTTCATGCAGCAAAGACTTCACAAATGAGCCACGCCCAGACCCTCCCCAAAAAAGTGAGAGTTTGAGGGATGCACACTCCATTGGCAGAACCTCTTCAGAAAGTGAGACTGGACTCATGCCATGGGGTTGTTGGTTTTTATGGGCTGAGTAATTTCATAAGCTAATGGCTGGGAGGAATATTCTTGCTATTTCAGGGAAGGATGGGATTTTTCCAGAAACTGGGCCACTGCCCACTTTTCCCATCTGAGTGATTTTATTACAATGAAAGTATAAGCTAAATGTCAATGACCAGATTATTCTTGAAGTCATCTTGGTTTCAGCCAGTTCCAGCCTGTTCAGCATGCTAATAAATAGCTGTGCCCTCCTTCACTGTCCAGAGGTTCTGTCCTGTCCCTTCCCCTCCTGTCTCAAACAGGTATGGACTAGAGCTTAAACAACAAACCTCTCACAATTCTGGAGGCTAGAAGTTTGAGGTCCAGGTGCTGCCAGGGGAGGCTTCTAGTAAGGCATCTTCTCCTGACTTGCAGACAGCTGCCTGTGTCCCCACATGGCATTTCCTCTGTGCCCATGAACTCCTGGTCTCTCCTTTAAAACCCACTCTTATGACGTCATTTAACCTTAATTATTTCCTTAAAGGCCAATCTCCAAGTATAGTCACATATAGGGTTAAGTGTCAATCTGTGAAATTTTCCTTAGTGGGCTGAGGAAGATAAAATTCAGCCTGAAATGTCTGCACTGAGGGCCCTACCTCTATAACTCTGAGGGAGCATGTGTGCTAAGTGGTTTGCTCCTGAAGTCCACAAACTACCTTACATGCTGAGGAGTCATATTTGTTGAATCAATGAATCGTGATAAGGCCAGAGTAATGCACACGAAAAGTCAAGGGGGAATATAAGAAATGCTAATTTAAATGTCATAGATTAAAATACTACAGTAGTTCTAAGGAGAAAGTAAGAATAATTAAGGAAAGTTTTTTTTCTTCCCTTTTAAATGAGATATCTACCTATGCTTAGAATTATCTGCGTGTAAAAAGACTTTGCAGGCATAAGGACATTTACAGTGTAAGAGTCAAAACCTGAGTGAAAATGTGCTTTGCAGTGTTAGACAGATTCTGGAGAGTCAAGAGAAGCTGAGATCTGGAGGCTTAAAATTGTATGTTAAGGCCTGAACAGAGAAAATATAGTTCATAATCATGGCAGAGAAGACAATGCTACATTAGTTCATTTTTTCTAAGATAGAGAAATAGGAAAATAATATTTGTTCTGGTAAGTGTGCTCATCAAGAAAAGAGTAACTATTTCAAAGAATTTTTAAGTAGTGAAATTCAGAGAGAAACATACCTCAAACTGCCGATGAATGGACCAGCTAATACAAAATGGTTCTAATAAAACCAGGTCTATGGGTTTTTGTTTGGAGGAGGGCAGGAGTACAGTTTATATGACAATGCTACCTGTTTGCTGGTGTAAGAATTTGTGTTGTCCTAAGGTGTGAATTAGCTTCGAAGCTAAAAAGACTGAAGGACAGTGATAACCCCTACTTCATTTAGATAAAAATCTGATGAAAACTTCAGGGGTTTGGTGTTCAGGTTAAGGATTTTAATTCATCACCATTTGAGTTTGCCTTTCAAAGATTATTACTAGGAATTGAACAATTTACATCAAAATTACAGTCCCTTAAACAAAGTGAGGTAGCCTTATATTTAGAGAACTGTGGCCATGCATGTAGTATCTAGTGTTTAGATTAACAGAGGCTAATGCAGTTCTGTAGTTCTTCCTTTTTTAAACCCACCAGAGCAATATTCTACATGTGTATATGAAAGTTGCTCAGTTATGTCCGACTCTTTTGTGACCCCATTGACTATACAGTCCATGGAATTCTCCAGGCCAGAATACTGGAGTGGGTAGCTGTTTCCTTTTCCATGGGATCTTCCCAATCCGGGGATCTAACCCAGGTCTCCTGCACTGCAGGCAGATTCTTTACCAACTGAGCCACCAGGGAAGCCCCAATATTCTACATAAACAACATCAGAAACATAACTAGATTCATTTTAAAGCTGTTTTACAAATCTTTTATTTGCTTCAACAAGAGAATGGTTACCAGAATGTTTGTTTTTTTCTTTAAATTATCTATTTGAACAACTACTTTGAGTCACTACTTTTATTCTTTATTGTCTTTATTGTCCAAGTTTTGGCCCCCAAACTTGGCAAACATTATGGAGATTTGTAAAAACATGCATATACATATATACACACGCACTTAAGTTTAAAGCCTCAGTTCCTCATTAAACCTTGTGCTCAGGCTCCTATTAAGAAGAGGTAAAATGGTTTGAGAAGCTAAAAATCAGGGAAAATATGAATGAATCCCAATTGACAACTTTCTTGTCGTTATGAAATAAAGCAGACATTTTAAGGCAAAATCTAACACCTTGCTAAAACTTCCACTAAACTACAGACTTGGATACTTACAAGCAAATAAATAAAAACCCACCTTACACACATCAGTATGGTTTAACGACAAGCTAGCTGAAGAGCTGCATTTTGTTATTTCAGGCAACTATTAGGATCAGTTAATATTTCAGTGATTAAAATTTCAGGTGTTGAAAACTAACTTCAAGCTTCACCATTACACTGAAGCTGAATTCTCCAGGTTCTTGTCTTTAAATTACAAATCCATAACAGTCATACTCAAGTTATTAATTTAAAAAACATTTAATGTTTGGTAACTGAGTAAATATAATTACTGTACTCTGGGTCGTTTGATTTTATTTTTTTCTGTAGGGGCTTTCCTCTTTTGTGAGAATCCAGGCCCAGGTTCTTTTTTATTCTGAAGAAATGATGCAGCTTCTGGTAGACAGTAATTTTCTACTTGAGGAGGGGATTCCTATAAAAGAGGGTAAAAACCCAACATTGTTAATTTTTTTTTTTCCAGATTTCAAACGGTTGTTAATAAGGTAAAAGATTCCTTTACTCTGCTTTATAATCAAAAAACTTAAACATCAGTCTTCCAAGATAGCTACTTAGCACTTGTCACCCTTAATGAACAGATCCCACGTAACAAAATTTCACCTTTCATCAGAAAAATGAGTTTACAGCTCAGGCAGAGCAGGGCTAGCTCAGATCTTAATGGATTAAATATAGATTAAAAACAGAATAGAGAAAACATAAAATACAGTTAACAGCTATCATTTAAGTGAGATGTTGTATTTATTGCAAGTTTCTGAAAACCTTTAAAAATTTTTTCAGTAAGTATGTAAGATACGTTTTTTATTCTCCATTTTACAGATAAAAAAGGTTAAATGACACAGTGTTATATAACTAGCGGGTGGCAAAGCCAAAATTCATGTACCTCTCCACTTGACTCCAAAATCCTTTGCATTTTTCTTCCTTACAACCATATTGCAACATAAAAGAAAACAGCTATTAAAAGTGCAATTTATTCCTGGCAACATGGTAGACTGGAGAATGCAAGGAATCACCACCACACTGGGTAAGTGCCTTTCAATCCAACTCTTCCAAAGTTTAACAAGTATAACTTCTGACCAGAATACTGTAGAAGAAACAATCAGGCAAATACCAAAGGGGGGTCGACCTTTGGAAAGAAGGAAATGAATGGGGTGAATCCTCTTTTTCACTTTTTACAGCTTTTAGTCAGGGGAGATGCCCCTGTCTGTGTCGTGTTGACTGGTTAAAACAGAAAGCTTGGAAGAGGCACAGGACAGAATGGCACCATAGCACTAGAAAATGAGGTGGGAAGTTCCAGAAAATTTGAGGGGAGCTCCAACTCTGTATTATAAACATTGACCAAATTCTTACTTGTATCTCTAAATCATGTATGTCAGAGACTCAAGGTAAGGCCCCAAGAACCCAACTGAGACTTGAGCTGCAACTTACTGTGTAAGGTCAGCCAAGCAAACTGCCTACTGTCTTCAAGGACGTAAAGACTTAATATACTAGAGACGTCAAACACTTAAACTGACCTGCAGGTTTAATGTAATTCCTATTAAAATCATAGCAAGGTGTTTTTATAGACAAACAAGCTTATTTAAAAATTTACATATAAAGATACAAGCCAAAAAAAAAAAAAAAGTACAAGCGCTAGAATAGCAACAACATTTTGAAAAAGAGGAATAAAGAGAAAGGAATCATTACCTAGGATTAGGACTAATTGAGTCTTGCAAAAAGAAAAAAAAAAAGTCTTGCAGAGGGAAAGACACACAGATTGATGGAACAGAACAAAGAATCCAGAAACAGACTGACACAAAACCCACGACTGAATTTTGACAAAGGTGCAAATGCAACTAAACGGAGTGATTAACCGTCTGCTCTTTAACAAATGGTTCTAGAGCAACTGGATATTCCAAGGCAGAAAACCCCCCAGCCAATCCTCTGACAGTTTTGTCCTAAACCTCACAATGAGGTTTCCCTGGTGGCTCAAATGGTGAAGAATCTGCCTACAATGCAGGAGAACTGGGTTCAATCCTGGGTCAGGAAGATCCTCTGGAGAAGGGAATGGCTAGCCACTGCAGTATTCTTACCTGGAGAATCCCATGGACAGAGGAGCCTGGTGGGCTATAGTCCACGGGGTCACAAAGAGTCGGACAGAATTTAGAGACTGTCATATGTTTTATGGAAAATGGGTCAAAGAAAGTATAAAAACTAGAAACTTTTAAACCTCTGTTTTGCAAAAAATCCTGTTAAGAGATAAAAGTAGGGAATCCCTGTTGGTTCAGGGGTTAGGACTCAGTGCTTCCACTGCTGGGGGCCTGGGGATTCAGCCCCTGGTGGGGGAACTAAGATCCTGCAAGCTGTGTGGCACAAAAAAAAAAAAAAAAAGAGAGAGGATAGTAAATAGATAAACCGAGACAGGGAGAAAATATGTGCAAATACATATCCAACAAAAGACGAGTATCTGCTACAAACAACTCTCAAGGGTAAAACCAATTCAATTACAAAATGGGCCAAAGACATGAGGAGACATTTCAATAAAGAGGATTATAAACATGGTAAAAAAGCACACAAAGAGATGTTCACTTTGATTAGCCATTAAGGAAATGCAACAAGCTAAAACCAGGAGAGATTATATGCCAAGTGAAATGATAATTAAATGTAGATAAGGATACAAAGAAACTGGATCACTCAGACATTGATGGTGGGAATGTAAAATATGCCCACTCTGGAAACATACACTTGGGCACTTATCCTAGTGCAATGTAATCTTATATTCACATACAAACTATACAAACATTCCTAGCCGCTCCAATCCAGAAATAACCCAGATGTCCTTCAACAGGTTAAAGATTAACTGTAGTATATCTGTATTACTCAGTAATGAAATGGAATAAAAGTGTATACTAACACAACAATTTGGATGAATCTCAAAAGAATTTTACTGGGTGAAAAAAGCCAACTGTCAAAGTTCACACACTATTAGTAATTTCATTTATTGAAGATTTTAAAAATCACTAAATTATAGAAATGGACAAAAGATTACTAACTGGGACCTGCTGGTGGTCCAGTAGTTAAGAATCTACCTTGCAAAGCAGGGGACACAGGTCTGACCCCTGCTTGGGGAACTAAATTCCACAAGCTGCAGAGCAACTGAGCCCACGGACTGCAACGACTGAGCCCATACACGGGAGACCATGCGCCACAGTCAGGATGTCCATGGGCTGCGACAAAAGACCTTCGTGGTGTGATCAAGATCCCATGTGCCGCAACCGAGACCTCACACAGCGAAATAGTGACTTTTGTTTGTTAGTGTCCTCTTAAGATTGGTGGTTGCCAGGCATTAGAGACAGCTTGGAAGGGGGGAAAAATGACACATTGCATAAAGAACAATTCAAATTACCATTAACTTCTCATCAGAAATAAAAGAGGCCAGGAGAGAATGAAGTCTTTAAAGTACTAGAAGAAGAAAAAAACTCTACCCCCAATTCTATATCCTATCAAAAATCTTCAAGAATAAAAGTAAAACAGACATTTTCAAAAAAGAAAACTAGAATTGGTCCCCATCATATCTGTACTACAAACTAAAGAAAGTTCTTCAGGCTGAAGGAAAATGATACCACACGAAAACTTAGCTCTTTAGAAAGAAATAACACTTAAGATGATATATATTAGGGTAAATATAAAAGGCTTCCCTTTTGATTTCCTTAATATAAATAAGACTGTCTAAGGCATAACTTACAAAGTATAACACAAAATTGTGGAGTTGTAGCAGATAGATGGGTCAGACATTAAACATTTTAGTAGTTGCAAATCTTTGTTGCAACTACTCAACTATGCAGTTGGAGTGCAAAAGCAGCCAAACAGAATATGCCAATGAATGAACATAGCTGGGTTTCAACCTTCTAAGTTTTATTTATAAAATAGGCAACAGACTGGACTGTGGGCTATAGTTTACTGACTCCTGGTTTGAAGAACAGGGGAAGCAACTGAATCTATATGGTTCCAAGATTTCTAAATTTTATGCAAAATGGTACAATAGTAGCTCTAGAAAGATTATGAAATATTAAGTATATTGTAATCAGCAGAGCAAAACACTTCCACCTATCAAAAAAAAGCAGAGAAGCTGTTGCTTTAAAAAGAACGGACGCTGGACTTGCCTGGCAGTCAGTGGTTGAGAGTCCACCTGCCAATGCAGGGGACACAGGTTTAATCCCTGGTCCAGAAGATCCCACACGCCATGGAGCAACTAAGCCCACGTGCTGCAACTATGGAGTCCATGTGCCGAGAGCCCATGCTGCTCAGCAAGAGAAGCCACAGCAATGGAAACCCATACATCACAGCTAGAGAGTGGACCCCACTCGCTTCAACTAGAGAAAGCTCACACAGCAACAGAGAGCCAGTGCAGACAAAATAAGGACAATGAACAAAATGGAGTTCTACAAGATATTTAATACCAAAAAAGACAAGAAAAGAACTGAGGAACAAAGAACTGAGAGACAAACCAAAAGACAAATGGCAAAAAACAAAATCCAGTACTGGTAATTACATTGTGGACTAAACATTTTAGAGAATAAAAACCAAATCCCAACTATATCCTGTTTATAAGAAAGCTATGTTTCCCACTCAATTTTTAAAAATATTTAACTGGGGGATAATTGCTCTACAATATTGTACTGGTTTCTGCCATACATCAACATGTACCAGCCACAGGTACACATATGTCCCCTGCCTCTAAACCTGCCTCCCACCCCATCCCACCCCTCCAGGTCGTCACACACAGAGCCAGAGTTTGAGCTCCCTGAGGCATACAGCAAATTCCCACTGGCTATCTGGGTTTTACTCGTGGTTGTGTATGTTTCCATGCTACACTCTCCATTCGTCCCACCTTCTCCTCCCACCCCTTCTCTGTGTTCACAAGTCTGTTCTCTGTGTCCGCATCTCCATTGCTGCCCTGCAAATAGGTTCATCAGTACCATCTTTCTAGGTTCCATATATATGTGTTAATATATAATATTTTTCTCTGACTTATTCACTCTAATAGGCTCTAGGTTCATCCACCTCATTAGCACTGAATCAAATGCACTCCTTTTCATGGCTAAGTAATATTCCATTACACACACATATGTATATACATATATACATGTACCTATGCATATACATACATATATATATGTAAATAGTGCTGCAATGAACATTGGGGGTACATGTCTTTTTCAATTATGGTTTCATCTAGGTATATACCCAGTAGTGGGATTGTTGGGTCATATGGTAGTTTTATTCCTAGTTTTTAAAGGAATTTCCACACTGTCCTCCATAGTGGCTCTATCAATTTACATTCCCACCAACAGTTCCAAGAGGATTCCCTTTCAAGAAATTCATTTAAAGACAAAGATAATTTAAAATTTTTAAAAAAGAGAAATTAAGAAGAAATAATCCCATTTATAGCTGCACCAAAAAGAATAAAATACTGGGCAATAAATTCAACTAACATTTATAAACAGTAAGACTGATGAAATGAAGACTTATAAATTAGTAAACTGTAAGCTGTAAGACTGATGAAAAAGATACAAATATACATAAAGATAATCTGTGCTCATAGATTAGAAGAATTAATGTTGTTAAAATGTCCTTGCTACCCAAAGCAATCTACAGATTCAATGCAATCCCTATCAAAATTCCATGGCATTTTCCAGAGAAACAGAACAAACAATCCTAAAATTTGTATGGAAACAAAAAAGACCTCAAACAAAGCTATCTAGAGAAAGAATCCACTCCAGTATTCTTGCCTGGAAAACCCCATGGATGGAGAAGCCTGGTGGGCTACAGTCCATGGAATCACAAAGAGTCGGACACGACTGAGTGACTTCACTTAGAGAAAGAACAACAAAGTTGGAGCATCATGTGCCCTGATTTCAGACTATATTACGAAGCTACAGTTATCAAAATAGTACATCATGTGAAATGCAGGGCTGGATGAAGCATAAGCTGGAATCAAGACTGCCGGGAGAACCATCAATAACCTCAAATATGCAGATGACACTACCCTTATGGCAGAAAGCAAAGAGGAACTTAAGAGCTTTTTGATAAAGTGAAAGAGGAGAATGAAAAAGCTGGCATAAAACTCAAAATTCAGAAAACTAAGATCATGATATCTGGTCCCATCACTTCATGGCAAATAGATGGGGAATGGAAACAGTGACAGACTTTATTTTGGGGGGCTCCAAAATCACTGCAGATGGTGACTGAAGCCATGAAATTAAGACACTTGCTCCTTGGAAGAAAAGCTATGACAAACCTACACAGCAGAGACATTACTTTGCCAACAAAGGTCTGTCTAGTCAAAGCTACGGTTTTTCTAGTAGTCATGCATGGATGTGAGAGCTGGACCATAAAGAAAGCTGAGCACTAAAGAATTGATGCTTTTGAACTATGGCATTGGAGAAGACTCTTGAGAGTCCCTTGGACTGCAAAGAGATCCAATCAGTCAATCCTACAGGAAATCAATCCTGAATATTCATTGGAAGGACCAAAGTATTGGTAGCTCCAATACTTTGGCCACCTGATGTGAAGAGCTGACTCACTGAAAAAGACACTGATGCTGGGAAAGACTGAAGGCAGGAGGAGAAGGGGATGACAGAGGACAAGATGGTTGGATGGCATCACTGACTCGATGGACATAAGTTTGAGCAAGCTCTGGGAGATGGTGAAGGACAGGGAAGCCTGGTGTGCTGCAATACATGGGGCCGCAAAGGCTTGGGACACAGCCGAGCAACTGAACAACACTGGCCAAAAAACAGATCAAGGGAATAGACTAGAGGCCCAGAAATAATCATATGCATACATGGTCAAGTAATTTACAACAAAGATGCCAAGAATATACAACAGGGAAAAGACAGTCTTTTCAATAAACAGTGTTGGGGGAAAACTAAATTACCACATGCAAAAGAATGAAACTCAATTAATATCTTACATCACACACAAAAATAAACTCAAAATGGATTAAAGACTTGAACATAAGACCTGAAACCATAAAACTCCTAGAAAAAAACAGGTGGCAAACTTCTTGACAGTAGTTTTTGTTTTTTTGACTTGACACAAAAAGCAAAGGCAACAAAAGCAAAAATAAACAAGTGAGATTATCAAATGAAAAGCTTCTGCACAATGAAGGAAACCATCAACAAAATGAAAGGGCAACTTGTCAAATGGGAGAAAATATTTGCAAATTATGTATCTGATAAGGAGTTAATATCCAAAGTATACAAAACACTCATAAAACTCAATAGCCAAAAAAAAAAAAAAAAATTCCATTAAAAAATAGGCAGAGGATTTGAACAGACATTTTCCCAAAGAAGACATACAGATGGATAACAGGTACATGAAAAAGTGCTCAACATGACTAATCAACAAAGAAATGCAAATCAAAACTACAATGAGATATCATCTCACACTTGTTAGAATAACTTTTATACAGAAAAGACAAGAAACAACACACGTTAGCAAGAATGCAGAGAAAAGGGAACCTCTGTGCACCACTGGTGGGAATGTAAATGCTACAGCCACTATGGAAAACAGTATGAAGGTTACACAAAAAATTAAAGACAGAACTACTATATGGTCCAAAAATTCCACTGCTGGGTATTTACCCAACAGAAACAAAAACACTAACTTGAAAAGATGTCTACATTCCCATGTTCACTGAAGCATTATTTACAATAGCCAAGATATGAGTATCCAGTAATGAATGAATGGATAAAGAAAACTGGTATATACACATACACACACTCACACAGACTAAATGGAATACTGGCAGCCATTGAAGAGGAAACCCTGCCAATTGTGGCAACATGGATGGACCTTGAGGGCACTATGCTAAGCAAAAAGAGTCAAACAGAGAAATACAAATACTAAATGATTTTTTTATAAATGGAATATCTAAAAAACAAAACCCTCAGAACTCAACAGATGGAGAGAACAGATTGATGGTTGCTTGAAAGAGGCAGGGGGTTGAGGAGCGGGTGGGCAGAAAGGATGAGGGTGGTCAGGAGATAACCCTGTCTTAATCATGTATAGAAAACCAAGAATTATTAGATATCTGATAAATCCCTCTAACATGGAAGATGAAAACCCAGCTGTGAAAACACAGCTTAGTGGAAACAGAACTATTCAGACATAAGAAAACGTAAAAAAAAAAGAACCTCCTACCAGATTATAGTTACATATAAAGGATTATGAATCAGATGGCTTTAAACTACTCAACAGCAATACTAGAAGCAAGGAGACAAAAGTTACCAGAAGAGACAAAGGGCAGTGAATGGAGCTCCTGGGATGACGGCAGTGTACAGAAGTAGATACAGGGTGACCATCCAAACCGAAGCAATGCAACTGAAGACACGCTGACGTCTGTTACCACGAGCATCCCTGCAGCCACAGCACCTAGTTTCTAACCTGAAGTCAGAACACTGGGGTAAGTCTATCTCAGGGTCCTACCTCTGCTTGGTTTCTCTTGGCCATGAACTTGACGTGAAGCTGCTGCTCTCCCATCCTTAGCCTGCTGCCTCACTCTACAAAGGACTTCTGTTTTGACCTACTCCTGAGACCTGGAGATAGGCAATGATGAGCTCAGATGCAGAAATACAGTGCAGTTTACTCCCCCAATGCACTTCTCCAGATATCCAGAACTTGACACACATATCAACCCTGACAAAGGCAAGGATATGAACAACCAGAGAGGAGCAGCTGGCGGTCGTATGAGACTAGCATCTACAGTTTATCCTGGGTGCCTGGATGACATTCTGCAATCCTTTACCAGGAAATACTTTCTATACACTCTTTCATATGTAAGAAAAAATACCAACAAATTATAGTACACTTACAAACACTTGACACAGTACAAATTAAGCAATTCATCTATGTTGGGTCCTATCTTAGATGGCAGCCATATCCCTGAAACAATCAGTAACTTCTGGAGGGATAAAGTACAGGAGCCTCTCCACATTCCTCTCATCTCCGCCCCTTATTCAATTAGTAGAATTTTAAAACCTCGTATCTTAACAAACAGATTTCTAAAAAATATATTTAGGGGGAGGCGGTTCCAAGATGGTGGAGGAATAGGACAGGGAGACCTCTTTCTCTCTCACAAATTCATCAAAAGATCATCTGAATGTTGAGCAACTTCCACAAAACAACTTCTGAACACTGGCAGAGTACACCAGGCACCCAGAAAAGCAGCCCATTCTCTTTGAAAGGAGGTAGGACAAAATATAAACGACAGAAACAGGGACAAAAGATTTAGGGATGGAGACC
The DNA here is from genome assembly GCF_910594005.1 of Cervus elaphus. Lineage (NCBI taxonomy): Eukaryota > Metazoa > Chordata > Mammalia > Artiodactyla > Cervidae > Cervus > Cervus elaphus. Next base: position 81,756,840 of record NC_057833.1, read on the forward strand.
TGTCCTGGGGAGAGAGTGTGAAGAAGTTTCCACACAGTAGGAAGCTCTCTCACAGGTGGGTCTGTGGGGAGTTTTGTAATCTCAGAGGCAACTTAACTGGGAGAAAAAAAAAAAGACCTCACAGAATACACACCTAACCACAACTGCCAGCATCACAGTAGCCCAGATGCTTGTGTCTACCACCAGAGAGTGGGGGCTGGGCAGGGAGGTGTGGGCAGCATCATCGGTCCTTAGGGTAAGGACTGGGCCTGAATGCCCTGATGACAATCTGAGTGAGCTAACATGATACCACAACATGGGATCGCCAGAGACCAAAAAAAAAAAACCTTTCCTGAGAAAGGCTCTAACACAGCACGGTCACCCCTGGTGTGCTCACAGAACAAAGATGAGTGAATGCCAAAGGAGTGTGAGCCAGCTGCAATATAGGGCCCTCCCTCCCCAGAGGCAGAGAGGCAGGCGTCTGACAGAGCCAGAGCCGGAAGGCAAGGGGCTGCGGCAATCTCAGCCCCGGAGACTGCACCTTCCACCAAACTGTGAGCATACTCCCAGTTGCTAGCTACGTCTTCCTGGGATCCTGGATGGTTGACGTCTGCCAGGAGTGTCACAGCCTGAGATCAGCTCCCCAGAGACACACGGCATACCTGTGATGGTGCTCTCGCAGCACACCGGGGGAACCAACAGGCCAGGACCAGGGAGGTGATTAAGATGCGTGGTGCATCTGGGACAGTGTGCTCATCAAGCACTGGGTTGCCTGAGCTGCTTGGACCTGGGAGGTACAAAACGCACAGCCCATCTGGACCTCTGCCCTGCAAAGCTCTCGAGAACCTGAGCAGCTCAGACCTGGGGATCGCATGGAATGTAGGACCCACTTGGGACAGTGCCCTTGCAGAGCACCCTGGAGTCTAAGCAGGGTAGACCTGGGAAACATACGCTGCCTTCGGCTATGGCAAACCCAGGGTGGTCCATACACTGCGAGCACTCCCCACACACGCCAGTGGTATTTGTTTGCAGTGTCCCTCCCTCCCCAAAACACACTGAAAAAGTGAGCCTAAATAAGTAGCCACCTTCACCCCCCTGTGTCAGGGCGGAAAGTAGACACTGAAGAGACTTGCAAACAGAGGAAGTCAAAATAAACAGAAGAAGGAACCGCTGTGGAAGAGACAGGTGCAACGCATTAAAACCCTGCAGTTAATATTGACTGTGCATTGGAGGGGGACCTATAGACCTTGAAAACAAGTACAAGCTGGAAAAAGGGATTATCTGACACTGAACTAACATCACACTGCCCACAACAGCGCCAGAGAAATTCCTAGATATATTTTTACTATTATGACTTTTTCACTTGTTAAAGAAACTTTTTTATTATTCCTTTAATTTTTATAACCTCATATTACCTAGCATAAAAAGGACCCTATTTTTTAAAGTAAATTTCACATATATATATATATATAAATATTGTGATTGATTTTGTTTTTGTATTTTATATTGTATTTTTGAGAGTCTATTCTAGATTTTTAATCTTGCTTTTTGGTATTATCAATTTTGTACCTTTAAGAATCTAATCTTCCGTATCCATTTTCACTTAGGGATTTGATTACTGGCTTGATTGCTCTCTCCCGTTTTGACTCTCCCTTTTCTTCTCCAGATCACCTCTATGTCCTTCCTTCCTCTTCTCTTCTCTACTTAACTCTGTGAATCTCTCTGGGTGTTCTGGGATGTGGAGAGCACTTAGGGAATTGATTACTGGCTAGACGGCTCTCTCCTCTTTGACTCCACCTCTTCTCTTGGTCACCTCTATCTTCCTCCTCCCTCTTCTCTTCTCTATGTAATTCTATGAATCCCCCTGTGTGTTCTTTGCTGTGGAGAATTGTTTCACAATTAACCTAGATGTTTTACCATCTGTGCTGTATGGATGGAGAAGTCTTGAGGCTACTGTAAGAGAAGGACTGAAAGCCAGAGGCAGGAGGCTTAACTCCAACACTTGACAACATCAGAGAACTCCCGACTCTGGGAACATTAATAAACAAGAGCTCACCCAAAAGTCTCAATACCTACACTGAAACCAAGCTCCACCCAAGAGCCAACAAGTTCCAGTGCAAGACATCCCATGCTAATTCTCCAGCAAAACAGGAACAAAACCCTGAGCATTAAAACACAGGCTGCCCAAAGCCATGCCAAACCCACAGACACCCCAAAACTCACTACTGGACACTTCACTGCACTACAGAGAGAAGATATCCAGCTCCACCCACCAGAACACAGACACAAGCTCCCCCAATCAAGAAACCATGACAAGCCACTAGTCCAACTCCACCCACAGGGAATAGACTCCACAATAAAGAGAAACCATGAACTTACAGCCTACAGACATGGCACCCCAAACACAGCAATCTAAACAAAATGAAAAGGCAGAGAAACATTCAGCAGGTGAAGGAATATGATAAATACCCACCAAACCAAAAAAAAACCAGAGGAGATAGGGAGTCTATCTGAAAAAGAATTCAGAATGATGATAGTAAATATGATCCAAAATCTTGAAGACAAAATGGAGTTACAGATAAATAGACTAGAGACAAGGATTGAGAAGATGCAAGAAATGTTTAACAAGGACCTAGAAAAAATAAAGAAGAGTCAATCAATAATGAATAATGCAATAACTGAGGATCAAAAGCACTCTGGAGGGAACCAACAGTAGAATAACTGAGGCAGAAGAAAAAAGAATTAAAAGAAATGAGGACAACTTCAGAGACTACTGGGACAATGTTACATGCCCCAGCATTCGAATCATAGGAGTCACAGAAGACAAAAAGAAAGGGCATGAGAAAATACTTGAGGAGATAATAGTCCAAAACTTCCCTAAAATGGGGAAGGAAATAGCCACCCAAGTTCAAGAAACCCAAAGTCCCAAAAAGGATAAACTCAAGGGGAAACACCCCAAGATACATATTAATCAAACTAACAAAGATTAAACACAAAGAGTAAATATGAAAAGCACCAAGGGAAAAGCAACATACAACACACAAGGGGATCCCTATAAAGATAACAGCTGATATTTCAACAGAAACTCTTCAGGCCAGAAGGGAATGGCAGGACATACTTAAAGTGATTAAAGAGAAAAGCCTACAATCAAGATTACTCTACCCAGCAAGGATCTCATTCAGATATGAAGGAGAAATCAAAAGCTTTAGAGACAAGCAAAAGCTGAGAGAATTCAGCAACACCAAACCAGCTCTTCAACAAATGCTAAAGGATCTTCTCTAGACAGGAAACACAGAAAAGGTTTATAAAATCTAATGTAAAACAAAGTAAATGGTAATGGGATCATAGTTATCAATAATTACCTTAAACGCAAATAGACTAAATGCCCCAACCAAAAGACAAAGACTGGCCAAATGGATACAAAAACAAGACCCCTATATATGCTGTCTACAAGAGACCCACCTCAAACCAAGGGACACATACAGACTGAAAGTGAAGGGCTGGAAAAAGATATTTCATGCAAATGGAGACCAAAAGAAAGCAGAAGCAGTAATACTCATATCAGATAAAATAGACTTTGAAATAAAGACTGTGATGAGACAAAGCAGGACACTACATAATGACCAAAGGATCAATCCAAGAAGAAGATATAACAATTATATATGCACCCAACACAGGAGAACCTCAATACATAAGGCAAATGCTAACAAGTATGAAAGGGGAACTTAAACAGTAACACAGTAATAGTGGGGGACTTTAATACCCCAATCACACCTATGGATAGATCAACCAAACAGAAAATTAGCAAGGAAACACAAGCTTTAAATAACACAGTGGACCAGTTAGACCTAATTGATATCTACAGGGTGTTTCACCCCAAAACAATGAATTTCACTTTTTTCTCAAGTGCACACAGAACATTCTCCAAGACAGATCACATCCTGGGCCATAAATCTAGCCTTAGTAAACTAAAAAAAAATTGAAATCATTTCAAGCATCTTTTTTGATCATAATGTGGTAAGATTAGATGTCAACTACAGGAAAAAATGATTAAAAATACAAACACATGGAGGCTAAGGGCTTCCCTTGTGGCTCAGCTGGTAAAGAATCCGCCTGCAATGTGGGAGACCTGGGTTCGATCCCTGGGTGGAGAAGATCCTCTGGAGAAGGGAAAGGCTGGCTACCCACTCCAATATTCTGGCCTGGAGAATTCCATGAACTGTATAGTCCATGGGGTCACAAAGAGCCAGACACTACTGAGCAACTTTCACTTTGGACTTCCCTGGTGGCTCAGACAGTGAAGTGTCTGCTTACAATGCGGGAGACCCGGGGTTCGATCCCTGGGTTGGGAAGATCCTTTGGAGAAGGAAATGGCAACCCACTCTAGTACTCTTGCCTGGAAAATCCCATGGACAGAGTGTGGTAGGCTACAGCCCATGGGGTCGCAAAGAGTCAGACACAACCAAGCAACTTTGCTTCACTTTATGGAGGCTAAACAACACACTTATAAATAACCAACAGATCACAGAAGAAATAAAAAAGCAAATAAAAATATACATAGAAACAAATGAAAATGAAAACACAACAACCCAAAGCCTATGGGATTCAATAAAAGCAGTGCTAAGAGGAAGGTTCATAGCAATACAAGCCTACCTCAAGAAACAAGAGATGCATCAATAAATAACCTAACTTTACACCTAAAGCAACTAGAAAAAGAAGAGACCCAAAGTTAGCAGACGGATAGAAATCACAAAAATCAGAGCAAAAATAAATGAAAAAGAAACGAAGGAGAATATAGCAAAAATCAACAGAACTAAATGTGGTTCTCTGAGAAGATAAATCAAATAGACAAACCATTAGCCAGACTCATCAAGAAAAAAAGGAAGAATCAAATCAATAAAATTAGAAATGAAAATGGAGAAATCAGCAACTATATGCGAACAAAATGGACAAAAATTTAGAAAAGAGCTAACACCTATCCTACTCAAAATCTTCCAGAAAACTGCAGAGGGAGGTAAACTCCCAAACTCATTCTATGAGGCCACCATCACCCTAATACCAAAAACAGACAAAGATGCCACCCAAAAAGAAAACTACAGGCCAATATCACTGATGAAATTAGGTGCAAAAGTCCTCAACAAAATTCTAGCAAACAGAATCCAACAACATATTAAAAAGATTATACATCATGGGCTTTATCCCAGGGATGCAAGGATTCTTAAATATATTCACAAATCAATCAAAGTGATACATCATATTAACAAACAAAGATGAAAACCATATGATTATCTCAATAGATGCAGAGAAAGCCTTTGAAAAAATTCAACACCCATTTATGATAAAAACTCTCCAGAAAGCAGTCATAGAAGGAACATACCTCAACATAATAAAAGCCATATACAACAAAACCACAGCAAACATTATCCTCAAGGCGAAAAGTTGAAAGCACTTCCTCTAAAATCAGTAACAAGGGTGCCCACTCTCACCACTACTATTCACCATAGTTTTGGAAGTCCTAGCCACAGCAATCAGAGAAGAAAGAGAAATTACAGAAACAATTCATCACTGCAACAAAAGAATAAAATACTTAGGAATAAATTTACCTAAAGAAACAAAAGACCTATATATAGAAAACTATAAAACACTGATGAAAGAAATCACAAACAGATGGATGGATCAGAAGAATCAATATAATGAAAATGAGTATACTACCCAAAACAATGCAAGCTACCAATGGTATTTTTCATAGAACTAGAAAAAATAATTTCACAGTTTGTATGGAAACACAAAAAACCTCAAATAGCCAAAGCAATCCTGATAAAGAAGACTGGAACTGGACACACAGATGCAAAGAATAGACTTTTGGATCCTATGAGGAAGGCAAGGGTAGGATGATTTGAGAGAATAGCATTGAAACATGTATACTACCATATGTGAAACAGATGACCAGTGCAAGTTCAATGCATGAAGCAGGGCACTCAAAGCTGGTGCTCTGGCACAACCTAGAGGGATAGAATGGGGAGGGAGGTGGGTGGGGGGGTTCAGGATGGGGGACACATGTATACCCATGGCTGATTCATGTCAATGTAAGGCAAAAGCCATCACAATATTGTAAAGTAATTAGCCTCCAATTAAAATAAATTAACTGATTAAAAAACCCCCACAAATTACAGTATAGTAACAGTCCACAAAATAAAAGAAGAAATCAAGTAATAAAGGGAAAGGAGAAAATTAATATTAAAAAAAATTCCCCTGAGTTTCTAGCAACTAAAAGGGAAATTAAATGGATCATAAAGCTCTCATTCTGTAATGAAAGAAATGCTACTACTGAAAAAAGATTCCAAGTTGAGCAAGGATAACAAAAACATGGCTATGTTGGCATTGCTAATGATATAACTTCAGAATCCCTTACACAGCATTCTAATGAACCATGAATTCATCAGAGATGGCTCTTAAGAATAAATCTTCACGATCTCTTGTATAAATGGTATTCTTTTACCTCAAGAAATCTGTCATTTAAAATTAATAAAGCATGCATACCTGTTTAAAATATATATATATATTTAGATGTTCAAGGAGAACAAGCACTGATTTACTAATTCGTACTCAGTACACTTCACTGCTTTACAACAGGTTTTATGTCGTTTCAGGCATTCCTTCTATTAAACCCTGACCAACTTCCAAATGCAAGCAGCAACAATTACAAAGCAGGTTGAGTTTTGACTTCCTTCTATTTGAAATCCTTTGTGGTAAGACATTTATGATGTGTCATATCTCACTGATTCCTAATGGCATTTTAGGCACTCTGGTGTCAAGATTTTTCTTTGCTCATTCAAATCAACCAACATAGGCCAATTCTGAGCAGGAATATAGTGAACCTTCCATGTAGCAAGTGCATGATTTCCCTCACTGTCTAACACAGGTATTCACAATGTACCAAAGCATAAGAGATTAAGAGGTAGCAAGAATACACAGAAGAACTATACAAAAAAAGATGACTGGGATAACCATGATGATGGGGTCCTTTACCTAGAGCCAGACATCCTAGAGTGCAAATTCAAGTGGGCCTTAGGAAAGCATCACTATGAACAAAGCTAGTGGAGGTGATGGAATTCCAGCTGGGCTACTACAAATCCTAAAAGATGATGCTGTGAAAGTGCTGGACTCAATATGCCAGCAAATTTGGAAAACTCAGCAGTGGCCACAGGACTGGAAAAGATCAGTTTTCACTCCAATCCCAAAGAAGGGCAAAGTCAAAGAATGTTCAAACTACCACACAATTGCACTCATTTCACATGTTAGCAAAGTGATGGTCAAAAATCGTTCAAGCTAGGCTTCAACAGTATGTGAACCAAGATTTTCCAGATGTACAAGCTGGATTTAGAAAAGGCAGAGGGACCAGAGATCAAACTGCCAACATCCATCAGATCATAGAAAAAGCTTGAGAATCCCAGAAAAGTATCTCCTTCATTGACTATGCTAAATCATTTGACTGTGTAGATCATAACAAACTGTGGAAAATTCTGAAAGAGATGGGAATATCAGACTACCATACCTGCCTCCTGAGAAACCTGTATGCAGGTAAAGAAGCAACAATTAGAACTGGACATGGAACAACAGATTATTTCAAAATTGGGAAAGGAGTACATCAAGGCTGTATACTGTCACCTTGCTTATTTAACTTTTATGCAGAGTGCATCATGTGAAATGGCCCAGCTGGATGAATCACAAGCTGCAATCAAGATTGCCAGGAGAAATATCAATAACCTCAGATATGCAAAAGATAGCACTCTAATAGGAGAAGAGGAACTAAAGAACCTCTTGATGAGGGTAAAAGAGGAGAGTGGTGCTGGAGAAAACTCCTGCAAGTCCCATGGACAGCAAGGAGATCACACCAGTCAATCCTAAAGGAAATCAACCCTGAATATTCACTGGAAGGACTAATGCTGAAGCTGAAGCTCCAAATACTTTGGCCACCTGACAGGAAGAGGTGACTCACTGGAAAAAGACCCTGATGCTGGGAAAGACTGATAGAAGAAAAAGGGGGTGACAGAGGGTGAGATGATTGGATGTCATCACTCACTCAATGGACATGAGTCTGAGCAAACTCCAGGAGATGGTGAAGGACAGGGAAGCCTGGTGTGCTGCAGTTCACGGGGTCACAAAGAGTCGGACATGACTTAGCGACTAAACAACAATAAAGCAAAAAGGTCAAGAAAATTTAGAAAGGACCCCTGGGTAAATATCTCTCCTTGGATTCGCAGAATCAATTTCTGCTTTCTTTATATTCCAACATTTTAGAGGGCACTTTTAAGGCTTTTAGAGGCCCCCGGATTTTCATACCCATTTCATATGTACCTTCCATGCTAAATGTTTACATGTGTTCATTATTTTAAAAAATAGATGGAAACTGAAAGGGTTGAATCAAGGAGACTAATGGGAGATTAACATTCTAGGAATAACAACCAAGGGTTTTGCTGTATCTGTATGCATATAAGCATGTTTCTGGTAGCGAGGTTGTCAAGGTCAGGATTTTACAAACCTGCATAAGAAAATCAGCAATGTATTCTGTTTTCAAGCAGTATACATTCTGGGCAGCAGCTTCTGCTATATTAACTCCTGAGTCATCTGGTTTCTGTTTATTAAAGTCAGAAAAGAGATGTGTAGCTTCTTTAAATAAAGATACAGAATAACCAGGCAGCACCTAAGGAAAAAACAAAAAGCACCACAATTTATCAGTGTTCCCAGGTAGTTCAACTGTATCATCTACACCTAAGGATTACCATATCATAAAGTACAGAAAATCAAGAACTGATCACAGCAACCTTGGTTAGAAGTAATTGTAAAAAATCCAGTTAAGTTTACTCAATACAAACCTTTGCTCCTCCTGACTGAAGTAGGCGTTTGAATCCTGATTCTCGGGACTGATCAACATGTAAAATAACTTTCCACCCGCTAAATGCCCCCTACAAATAAAAAATAATCAGTGTAGAAATTATTTGGAAAATAAATGACAATATAAAAACATTAGTTTCTCTGCAGTCTTAGTTTTATGTAAGTGAATAATCTTATAAGTTTTGCTTCTGATGAACTGAACACTTGGTCAGAACACTCTGATATACACAGTCATGGTGTCTGGCATACAGTAGGCCATCAATAAATAATTAAAGAATAAAACAATGATTTAATAATTAGGTAACAATAAAACAAAGCAACTTGAAATTTGTTTAGTTTTTTCCCTAGTATTTTTTTCCCTCACAACTAATCTAACTGTAGAATCTAAAACACAGCTTCTTAGATTAGATGAAGACTCCCTACTATTTACCTTGAAAATGACTACAAATTGGAAATTTAAGTACAGAATTAACAGTTAACAGAAGCTAGTGGAATTACTCTAAAATAAAGGGAATCAAGGCTAATAGGGACTTGGAGATTAGCACAGAACTCAGAATATAACATAAAAGATGATATAATTTGCATTTTTAACCTTTTTGTGAGGCATGGACCCATCTGCAGTCTAGTAAAACCTATGATCTGTTTTCCAAATAATTAAAAAAAAAAATAGCTTTATTGAAATGTAATTTCCATACCATATGAATGTTTTATAAACATTCAAAATAAAACAAAGTATTACAAAAGAAACCATTTTATTGAAAATTATAAAAATATTTAAAAAACTGTGACATAGTAATAGATGTGCTTCTACCTGAAACCCATCAGAGGGTTGAAGACACCATTTAGTAAAAAATGTATTTAAATACATCTAATGTACTAAACATCGATTACTACTGTTTTTTTAAAACTTTATTTATTTGGCTGCACCAGGTCTGAGTTGCAGCACGCGGGACTTTTAGTTGCATCATGTGGGATCCAGTTCTCTGATCATGGATTGAGCCTAGGTTGCACGCATTGGGAGCACAAAGCCTTAGCCACTAAGCCACAGGACTTCCAGGGAAGTCTTACTGCTGTTATTGTTCAGTTGCTGAGTTGTGTCTCTGACTCTGCAACCACATGGACTGCAACATGCCAGGCTCATCTGTTCTCCACTAAGTCCACTAACTAATTTGAGAGTTTGCTCAAATTCATGTCCTTTGAGTCAGTAATACTATCTCACCATAGCTTACTAGCCTACATTAAACATGCTCATAATACTTACAGAAGTCTTTAGTTGGGCAAAATCAGCTAACACAAAGTCAATTTTATAATAAAGTAGTTGAATATCTCATGTAATCACTGAATACTATACTGAAAGCGAAAAACAGAATGGTTGTACCAGTTGTTTACTGCCCCCATGATCACGTGGCTCACTGGGTGCAGTGGTTGCTGCTATAGCCCAGCATCACCAGAGAATACTGCATTGCATAATGCTAGCCTAGAAAAAGACCAACATGCAAAATTTGAAATATGCTTTTTACTGAATGTGTATCCCTTTTGCAGCATCATAAAGTCCAACCACTGCAAGTCAAGGAGGTCTATATGTACTATAATTTTAAAGTTGTGATGAACATAAACAATATTTCAAGTTGCAAACATAATGCAAGCAAAAACTGATTTCTGGGACTTCCCTGGTGGTCCAGTGGTTAAGAATCTGCCTTATAATGTAGGGGATGCAAGTCTGATCCCTGTTGGAGATCCTACATGCTGCAAAACAACTAAACCCACGTTGCAACTACTGAGTCTGAAAGCCACTATTAGAGATTTCGTGCACCACAAGGAAAGACCCCACATGATGCAGTGAAGATCCTGCACACCGGAGGTAAGACTCAACGAAGCCAAATAAATAAATAAATTTTAAAAAATATCTGATTTCTGTGGGGAACGTCACAGCACTGTTAACAGTGTTGTGATTTGTTGCCTAGACTTATATAATGAAGGAAATGCAAACTTTCAATTAGAGGTTTGTAAAAATAAGGATGTATTTTTGCCCCCATCGAAAGTGTATAGCCTTTCCGAATTTGATCTTTCTGAATTTGATCTATAAAGTCCTTTGATATTTGATTTGATAATCTGTGGACCCCCAGTTGAGAACTCCCGAAGCTAGAGGCTGAAAAGATTCTTTGGAAGAAATATAGTATGGGTCACATTTTACACATATAAATGATTTTTAAGAGAGCCATCAACACTAAATATATATTACTGTTGATCACAATTAGAAGAATTAGGAATCACCCTAAGCTCAATTTAGAATGCCCAAATTAAGTATATCAATCAAAGAATAAAAGACAAATAGAATTATTCTTACTTTGTAATACAGGTTCTCTCTAAAAAATTAAAATCTGGACTAGTCATGACATCAAATGCCATTTATACTACCTACATAATTATACATATTAATACCTCCATAATGCCTGATTCTTGTCTTTGCTGGATTTTTTTCCTCCATCTCATTGCTGCAAGGGCTAGTTTTCGTTGCTGTACATTGATTCCAGTCAAAACATCGAGTATGGAACTACTTCCCCACTCATAGTCTTCTTCCTAGAGAATCAGTTCAACAAACTTTTGAATTCCTACAATATGTCCTCAAAGAGTCCACAATCTAATAAGAGCTACAAGCTACACATTTTGTTCCTTTCAATACAGAGAGTACTAAGCAAGCATCAATTTATGAGCAGGAGGAAATGTAGATTAATTTGCCTTCATATGAAAGTCACATACATCTAGCTTCATCTTAGCAACTGGTAATATTTAGATTACTGGGCTTTACCTACTATAAGATGAACTTCACAGAAGGACATGGTCTCAGAGGAGGTATATATTAACAGTTTGATTACTAGTCTATACAAGAGAGATCCCTGAGGTATCTTGATTGAAAACTTCAAAAACTACATGATAGATATTATTGTCATGGTCAGTTACAAACCAAAATATTTCAAATAACTACTTTAATATTTTATGTGCTGGAATCAATTATTAAGACATTTAATTTTGAAGAAAAATGACCCTTCACATTAATTTGCATACATACCGACATGAAGCGCCCAGCAGTCCTGCAAGCTTCAAGGTAGGAGCGATGGAGTACCCACTTTCCCGCTGCCACTGAGGCTAAATACTTCTCGTTGCGAAGTGGATGCCCCACAACAATGTGGGTACAGCTGGGATCAAAGCACTGCTTCTCAATCACTGATCCACCTTAATTAGAGAAAAATTGATACTTTATTGATTCTTAACCTTTTCTGAGGGAAAATGTACCTCAACTATGCAGTGGTGGTGGTTTAGTCGTTAAGTCATGTCTGACTCTTGCGACCTCATGGACTGTAGCCCGCCAGGCTCCTCTGTCCATGGGTTTTTCCAGGCAAGAATACTGGAGTGGATTGCCATTTCCTTCTCCAGGGGATCTTCCTGACCCAGCAACTGAACCCAGGAATGCAGAGAAGTTATTTATAAATGAAGTGCATTAAATAAACAAAACCCTTGACAATTACTTTACATGCTGTATTTTTATAAAATGTTTACACAAAATTTCCTGCTTTTCTGAAATTGGTTTGTTACAATTAAGATGAAAAAAAGAAACTGAATACAAATGAGAGCAACAAACTGCAGTTGGTTGTTCTCTTAAGTCTCTCTTAGGGTCACAACTCTTAAGTCTCTCTCAACTACCTTAGCAATATTCAAGCACTGAGTATGTGTCACCAGGGAGACGGAGGTCAAAAATGGGCATCTACAGACTAACAACAGAAGAAAAAATTTTTGTCCTGCTTTTAGTGGAAATAAGGTCAGTAGACCAACACAGAAGCTCAGGAGGAAAACACACACTAGGTAAATAGAGATGAAGGAGATGGTGAGAGCTGACCCCTCTTCTCAGACATGTAACTAAGAAGTCTGACAGGACAGAAGAAGGCCTAAGTAAATAAAAGCACATGTAAAGCATGCTTTTATTTATACTTTAGAGGTTAGGCATGTGGTACCAAGGACTTTCTGAGATTTTTAACAAAACAATGGAACTCTACTCACACTTTACAGATGACTTTAGTAATTAAGAGCAGCAATACTTTTGAGCACTTACTAAACAAGTCAGGGAGTTTAAAGTTTAATTATCACTATTCAATGAATATTCTATTATGTACAATTTACATATGAGGACACAGGTGCAGAGTAACTAACCCAGAATCACAGTGACTAAGGAACAATAAGGTAAAAAATTCCATTATTAATATCGATATCTAATTCTACGTAATGAATTTATTATAACTCAAACAGGCAAACTTATTTATGTACATCAGCTGGCCACAGCTGCTTCATATATACAATGAAGGGACTCTGCAGTCTATATCAAAAGCCCTCTAGTCACAGACACAGTTCAGCAGTCTGCACACATCGGCCTCTGCTCTCTGTTCTCTTCTAGACAAGTCTCTGCTAGCTGCTACTACTCTTGTCCATCATTTACAGAGATGGAACACTCGACAGAAGACGGACACTCAACAGTGCTTCATCTGGTGAGCTCTAGGCAATGCTTAGCCATTCTGACTTATCTCTATCTAATTTATTATATGACTGAGAAACACATGTTCCACAGGCGTAAAGTTTCCAAAACACACAGCTTCTTAAGTGTACAACTATGTCTGAAAGAAATATAAAAAAAAAAAAAAGTGTCATAGTTCTCCACAAACTTAAAAGGAGAGCACTAAAGAACCTTTAATCTTTTCTTGATGATTCAGGGCCACTATTAAAAACAATCATTATTTCTTAATGTTTCTCTGGGTCAAGCTGTCATATTAAGTTCTGTAAGGCTGCTTTGTCCAATACAGTAGCCACTAGCCACATGTGGCTACTGAGCACCTGAAGCACAGCTAGACTCAGCTATTGGGATGCTGAGATGTGCTGTACATGTAAACTATATCCCAGATTTCAAACTTAGTAAGAAAAACAGGTAAACTGTCTCACTGATATTTTATACTAATTACATGTTGAATATAATATTTTGAATATGACATTTTGCATTTATTAATAAAGCACATATTAAATAAAGTACAAATATAAATAAAGTACATATCTAAAATTAATTTCACCTGTTTCTTTTTACTTTTTAAAATGTAGTTGCTAGGAGGTTTACTTTTCTAGTATGCTGCTTCCAGAATGGTGTCAGATGGAGAGCCTGACAACCAGTGGAATAAGAACCTCACAGCAGAAGGAGCTCCTGTCTGGATATCACTGTACTTTCAACTTCATGAAAACGTAGTTTTAACTATATAATTCCTTTGATTTTGACAAGAGTTTCAACAATGAACACTCAAAGTAGGACAAGATTCTTACACCTTAATGATGGGATTCACTTTAAATCTTTAAATCCTATGACTTAAGTTCTACTGCTGATAGGCTATATGGCCTGAGACAAGTTATCCATCTTTTTAATCTCAATTTCTACAGCTTAAAAATAGTATCAATAATTAGCTACATTTGACTTCTAAATAAGGTTACATTTTCAACATAAGTAAAATACTTGTACCTAGTTTTTCAATCAGATGACAATAATCAATACGTTCTTGAGGATTCAGAGATGACAACTGAAATATGTACTGTTTTTTTAAGTCTTCATGAGTCTCCTCTATTGTTATAATCTGGAATGGAAGAGTTGACTTTAGGAAAAAATTAACATCAAAACAGCTATCAAGTCTATTGTTCTTTTACAGTAACATTTTACTTAGTTTTCTTAGTTATCAAATTCAGAAATGATTATAATAGAGTACAAAGAAATACAGTTTTCAACATACAACAAACCCTTGATATTGATGTCAAAAAATTCGGAATGTAGCATAACAGCAATATCCAAAAGTCTTATCACCATACTAAGGATAAACAAACCTTTTCTCTAGGGTGTGGAGCCACCGGTGGGTTGGCTAGGGGGAAGGCAATACTGGGGGCTTGAGGCGTAGGGATCAGGTGGCTGTCTTTCATTGGAGTTTCCAGTTCTTCAGAGATACGGTGTTTGGGGGCTCCAGTCACACATACGTTCCCAGGATCACAAACAGCTGAGGGCAATAAAATGCTACAGTGTGATGTTATCCAAATACAACTAAGAACAAAGTCTGGGGAATATTCTCATCTGTCTTAGCCAAGATGAAATTAAACAGAAATTCTAAAATGTAAAATGTACATGCAAAAGAAGTAGCCTATTTCTAGAGCTTATAAATGAATGCAATTAAAATGGCAAATGGTGTTATCTGTGTGCTTCTCTTTCTTTAAATACCACACCTTCATCAGTAAAATGTAAATCAGATTTTAAAAATGAGAGCAATTTCTCGTAAGAGAAAATCAGAAGCAGAGATAAATCTATACATCTAGTATAGAGAAAAACTCATGTGATGTGAAAGAGAAAGATGACCAATGATGAGAAACAGGAAGCATTTTGTTTTCAAGGTAAAGTCCAAGGAAGAAAAATACAGGGAATTCAGAAAGAAACTCATACAGCTCTAGAGAAATGTAGGTATGTGCTAATGTGGAGTTAAGACTTAAATTAAATGAACAAGATGATTGAGAGAAAAATCAAGCATTAACTACACAAATGCAAAAAGAATTGGAAAAATGTCCGGGGGAAAAATTGCCTAATCCTTAACTTCCAAATTTAATCAAAATACATATTTCAATTTATGACGCCTATGTGGCTAAGTTGCTTCAGTGGTGTCTGACTCTCTGCGACCCTATGGACTGTAGCCTGCAGGCTCCTCTGTCCATGGAGTTCTCCC
This sequence comes from Cervus elaphus, assembly GCF_910594005.1. NCBI lineage: Eukaryota > Metazoa > Chordata > Mammalia > Artiodactyla > Cervidae > Cervus > Cervus elaphus. Next base: position 81,772,499 of record NC_057833.1, read on the forward strand.
AGCCAGAATATAAATTATCTCAATTTATAATTATTTTTCTGACTTTTTCAAGTTTAAGCCCAAATATATCTTATTAAGTTTTTGTTGGCATGTACAATTCAGAGAACCACAAGGTGCTTATCTATTTATTTTCAAGAAGTCAGCATGTACTTAAAACAAGCAATTAAATAGATTTCTTTCTCATTACCCTGTTCAGCAATTTCTGAATCATGTAAAGGCTCCTGGAAAGGAGAATCCTCCAATTTTTTAACATCAATCTGAAGCTCAGAGTATTGTGTGGGACAACTAGGCCACTGCAAATTGCTGGCAAGTCTTGCTCTCTCCTCCCTGGCTGTAGGGTCATCCCAAATGATCTGTTCATTTTGGGAGGGCTCTGTGTTGATATCAGGTACTGTTTGACGAGACTGCCTAAGGAACAGAAGTCACAATTTTAATATTAGATAGCCATAACAAAATCCATCCTCATAACTTCCTTTAAGTTAGACTGCAAATTGGTAGTTCACCTTTAAATGTCCACCATCTAGCACCCAATAAGCACTTGAAAATACTTATTCAATATTTGAACTTTGGGAAATTTTTATTTAAAAAAATTTTTTTCCCAGAAACTTATCTATTTTACCTAGAAAATAAAGCACATTGAATCTCTTTATATTTAAAACTTCAGAGGGTAAGTTTACTGTAGGAAATTTTAAAAAATTCTAAAATGATTATAGCATTTAGAAAAGGGACTTCTCTCAATTATATAGGCTTAGGGAAACAATGTTTAGAAACCTGTTTACTTTGCTGACCATTCACAGGATGTATTTTTAATCACTGGAAACAATAACTATAATTAAACAATAGCTATAATTACATAGGAAGTGTACCTAGTATCTATAGGTTGCTTTTAAAGAAGGTTCTTTTGGTTACTGACAACCAAACCTCTCAGAGTAAGCCAGCTCTATAGTGAAGCATGTTTCATGGTGTATCAATTTCACTGAAAAGTAAAAAGAATTCCAATACCTGCCTTCAATGTGTATACTGAATATTTCAATGTATATTCATAAAGAATTACTAATAAAAATAATTTGCCAAAGCTGATGGCATTCCCAAAGTGTTCATTTGCCTCAAATACAAGGATGATGGCCTTTTACTCTCAGAATGTATTTACTTACTGACTTTGGCACAAGATTTAGGCACTCTGAAATGTAAAATATGACCTGAGGTGTATTAAATAGAAAATCATTTTTGCTCAGTACTCAGCTAAAGAAACAGTCTCATGAAACATACAGTTAATACAGATAAATGCAGAGTTCAATTAATCAATTCAAGATATAAGTCCATTAACATTCATCAGATTTTTCTGTTAAGGAAAAGATGAAGTTATTTCTACTGAACTTAAATCACATCACACTAAGATCTGTAATCACCTTCCCTAGAAGATAAGAGTTATAAAGAGAATACAAAATACATGTAATCCAATAAGAAAACTGCCTAAATTTATGTATGTATATACACACACACACACACACACACTTACTTACTGTCTAATACCAATATTAGTTAAGTCTAATACACAGAACAGAGAGGACTACCATTCAATCCATTTCAAACAAGGCAAACTGGATCTTAAATCATGTCTTTCTCATGGGAGGTAATAAAATGTATTAGTCATGCCTCACTGGAAGCAGTTCCTTGGTATGGAACACACCTCTGCTTCCTATTACCAAATAAGAATTCTGGAGTTACATGAAATGAAAGAAGGATAAGCGAGCAAGGAAGGGAGGAAGGAAAAGCTATTCTGCCACAGACCTCAGTGCCTCTAGGACTCTACTTCGTCCACTGCGGGCAGAGCGGGTGCTGTCAGGAGTTGAAGAGGTACTACTGTTACAACCACTTCTTGAGAGGGAAGTCCTCTGCCCTTGGGGTTTCACTATTGAAGTTGCAGACATTATCTCCTGAAGCTGCTTTTGAAAGTTCTCTCTCATCTCCAAAGTCTGTGTCAGAGCTTGAAACAAACACAAATATATCAGTCAAGGTAAGTTTCTCTTTACCATACCCTATTCATATTAACTATTTTGTCTAGATTTGGTTGAACACAAATTTATTGACTTGACATCTACTGAATATTTACTACAGGCTACAGTACTGTACTAAGACTATGAATACTGCAGAACCAGGACATAAAGGAAGCCCTTACTATGGGGATGAAGTAGGAAATAATCAGGAAGCCCTCTGCAGACACTGTGCTGAGACTCGTGGTCATCATCTTTCTGCAGATACCCTGCCAGTTTCTGATCCTCTCCTGCTCTGTACCACACACCCTGACGTATATTACAGTCATTTATGATTTTCCCCCATGGTCCTCGGAAACACAGACCACAACATGTTTATCTTTGGTTTCTTTGCAGACTATTGAAGTAGGTACTAAATAAATATTTTTGGAATGAACAGAGTGGGACTAACTAAACTAACTAAACAGTGCATTCACAGGGAATGCACTGGTAGGGTAAGGAAAATAGAAAATACTGACCCAATAAATCCATTAAAGAGAGGACACCTAGACCTATAACATTACTCATTGCTGCACTCTTTATAATAGCAAGAAATTAGAAATAACCAACATGCCCATCAACAAGGAACTGGCTAAACAAAGTGGGCCATTCATACTATGAATACTATACAGTTGCCAAAAAAGGGAAAAAGACTGAAGAAGCTCCTTATGTACTAATATGACACTTTACAAGTTGAACTGCTAAATAAAAATATCAATATCAAAGTATAAAACAATATATATAGTAGTTTTTTATATATATATATATATATATTTTAAATGGGGGAAGGAGAAAACATATGTTTATGATTGTGTACTCATAAAACAGCTCTGAAAGAAATCATAAGAAAATAACATCAGAGGACTTCCCTGGTGGTACAGTGGATAGGAGTTCCCCTGCCAATGCAGGGAACATGGGTGCAATGCCCGGTCTGGGAAGATCCCACATGCTGCAGAGCAACTAAGCCCATGTGCTGTAACTACTGAGCCCGCACTCTAGAGCCTCACGTGCCTGCCTCAACTACTAGAGCCCGAGCACTCTAGGGCCTGCGAGCTACTAAGTAGCTACTCCACAGCTATTGAGCCCATGTGCCTAGAATCTGTGCTCCACAACAAGATAAACCACCACAATAAAGCCCATGCACCGTAACTAGAGAAAGCCTGCCCACAGCAAGGAAGACTCAGCACAACCAAAAATAAATAAACAAAATAACATCAGAAAGATAAGAGAAACTATACCTCCTTCTATACCTTTAAAACCATGTGAATTTATGTTAAAATATATTGTGCATATAATGAAATTTTTTGAATCAAAGGACCAATTTTTGAAAAATTACCATCTCTACCTATGTTTAAGAGAATAGGGTTGTATCACACCAACTCTGTAGAATACCTAGTTTCACACACTTTACAGGTTTCACACTTAAATCACTCAAAGCTTTGCTAACTATTAATGATTGGCATGGAACCTCAATTCAATCCTCAAATATTAATATATGCTTTACTTGTATTTAGTAACATAGAAGATAACTTTATTTGTTAATCTGATGCAAAGGAAGCATTCAGTATGAAAGATACATATTTATAAATTTTGTTTGTAATTTAAAATATTTTACCTCCTTTAGAGTCATTCCTTCCATTTCCATTTGATGTTGCTAGTTCTTTATTACTGGTGGTCATATTGTCTATATCATTTTCTTCTACAGGCATATGATCTGGCTATTGAAGAAGAAAAATTGGTTTCTCAAACCAAGCCCTGTATAAGGCTTCACAGCAATATATGACTGTACATTCAGCTTAAAGAGGGGGTAAATGTATCATCCATATGGTTTACCTCATCATCCTTCATTGCAGAACCAGCTGAGAGTAGTCGGTTATTACCAAGTCGGCCATCTTGCACTGCACTGATGTCCAAGCTCATTTTGGGATTATAAGTATGTGGATAAAGAGATTCAGGAAGATGTCTGTACTCCTGGGCACACTGTAATACAATGGTGTGCTTTAAAACAGGACTAAAAAAAATTTTAGTGACTAAGAGATGTTAAGTAGGAAAAAGACAGCCAAAACATTATGTTCTAAGATGGAGAAAGTTCACAAAATTAAAGTTTTGAAACGTAGTTGACTTTAAAATTCCATCATACAAGTAACAATTTGTCCTCACTTTTAAATGTCCTGTCCACTAAAGTATAAAATCTAATTCTATTTCTATGCTTTTGCCAAAGTATCAATCACGTTTCAGGGAATACCCAGAAGGAAAATGGAAGAAGAAAGAAAAGAAACTGTACTGGCATGCTAAATTAATTCTCCTCAAAGCATTACCAAGTTTTCTTTCATATCATTTTTAACTAGCAGAAAGAATCAGACAATCTGAAAGAATACCCATTAAAGATTTACTAAGCATTTAAAGATTAAAGACCTTAAGTTTCTGATGCTAAAGAAAGGAACTGTGCAATTAAATAAGGTCATCAAACTTGTTTATGTACAGAGAAATGGATTTGTGCCTTGAAATACTGTTTATATGTTTTCATTTAACAGAAAGGGGAGGGGGAAAAAGTATGCTTACTTCTAAAAGCCAGTGCTCTGAAACAATGTGCACTCCTCTTTCTTTTACAGATTTATACTCCCGATTAGTGTCATTTGGTCGTCCTTGATAGATGAAATGAGTCACTGTCTCATCAAAACTCCACCTAAAACAATCAAACACACAAAAGCCTGAATACCTGAGAGAGATAACTATGTTAGTTTATCATTACTCTCTATAAACAGAATATGCAAAACCTTTCAAAAAAAAAAAAAGAATATGCAAAACCTTTCAAGAACCAGAGTAAGCAAAAACACTAAATGACAGACTCCACTTTCACTGTTAAATTTTATACGCATATCTCTCAATATATAAATGCAGAGAGAGATGCTGCTGGCAGCCACTAGTCACCATACATTTGCTCTGTGCTCCATAATATTGCGTACTCTACATAGTATTATTCATCCATTCCTCACAACAATTCTAAAACACTGTATTATTTTATCCATTTAACAAATAAGAAAACTGAAGGACATGATTAAAGTAACATACTCAGTGAATAAGAGGTAGAGCCAGCTTTGACTTCAAAATGCACACTCTTAGCTATTACACTGTTTTCCCGATTTCCTCCCATTTAATATTTCCTTAACCTAGTTTGCTAAATGTGAACAACTTGTGGCAGTCATATTACCAACAGAAATGCTGTTTATGGTATCTGAGTCTCCATATCTATTTCAGTCTTCCAGCTATCACATTTGAAGTGCTCTTACTATGTATGCAAAAATATAAATACTCCACTCCCCTCTGTGTTATCAGACAAAGGCATTTACTATTCTATATAGAATAGTATATTCTATTACTATGTACCTTCTGACTTTAAATTATAAAAGTCAGATTTATGAAATCCATTTTAGTAGAAGGAATGTTGTATAAATATCTGTAATAATAAAGGAAGGCTACATCTGATGTGTCAGGAAGATCTGGTCTAGATTTTAACTGTCGGCAGGTGGGAGACAGTATCACTGATCTCGTCGTTGAGTATGGAAGGGAACATCTGGAACATCAGCACTTGAGAGCCAATTACCCTGTGCACACATACATACTGTAACCTCTGCATAATAAGAGTTCTTTCCTCTCATTGATTATCAAGTCTCAGAAATTCACTTCAGGAATACACCTAATGCATATTCCAAATTAATGCCCTTGACTATTAAATTCTATTTAGGGATTTCAGCAATGTATTTTTTTTTTTAATATTGAGAAGACTGGGGCATTTTATTTATTTATTTTGGCTGTCTGGTGTGGCTTGTGGGATCTTAATTCCCTGACCAGGGATAGAATCTGGGCCCCCAGCAGTGGAAGTGCAGAATCCTAACCTCTGGACCCAGGAATTCCCAGGACTGGCATTTTAAATCTTATAAAAACACAAGTCCTATATGTGTCTTTTAAATCTTACATAAGTCCACATCTAAACAGAATACCCAAGGACACATTCAATTTTGACAAATATGTATACTCTCTTAGGGCTACTGTGAGAATGGTATGAGATAATACTTGCCTCATACTGAGCACTCACTCAGCAACCAGGTAAGAACAATATATAGACAATACAAATAATAGCTGTAAGTAAGAAAGCTTTACTCTTCTACAATAGATGAACGAAACACTAAGGTGCCTATAATTACACAAATATTTTTTATTTTTCCATTCTCCTGATTTAATTTCTCCATCAAAAAGAAAGATAACTGAAATGACTTACCAAAAGGGAAAGATAAAGCTAATCTTATTCCTCAAACTGTTTGTTAACTGTAAACCAATCATTATGCCAACTATGAACTGCTGAAAACCAGTGATCAAGAAAGCTTGAGTACCACAGACAATGAAGAAATACGATCAACTCAGCACTGGCTGGAATAGGGCCTCTCAATCCCCGATACTGATGCCATTTGTTTGAGGGACCTGTCTCTGGCTGGGCTGTCAGGTTGAGAGTGGTAATCTATGCCTCCAAAGTAAAAACGATAGGCATTCAACATCCTCAAAAAGACCATTTTTTAATTCAGGAGTGCTGCAGCACTTAGTAGTACTCACAGAAGGGCTCTGATTTGAAAATCACTAAGAAACATGCTTAAAATCTCCGACCTAAATGTATTAATAAACTCCTTGAAGATAAGGATTTTTTTTCTAGACTGTACTCATTCATGGATCCCAAATTTTTAGAACAGTGTCACAAAGTATGTTCTCATATATTTGTTAAATATGCCCTAAAAACACACATGTAAGAGTGAATTGATATGGGAGAGGGTATTTTAAAAGGATGAGGTAAATTAAATAAAAATTGGATTTTGTAGATACTATGATAAACTATTAATAAAAGGCAAAATAATGCTTTTTTTTTTAAATAGGTGCTCACAACAGCTTTAGGTTTCCCTATAAATTGAGTTCGTATCACCACCAAAAAAAAAGATGTGCCAGCTACCTGTAGTCTGCGCCTAGAGAGGCTGCAATTCCATTTAGCTCACTCTGCTTCTTACTGAGTTTCTTACTAACACACACTACTACCTTCTGAAGCGGCTTCGGAGCGACTTCCTGCCCATAGAAAACAAAAGAAACAGGTCAATCATTATTATTTTAATTTTTTTTTAATCTAAAACTTCCTTTTAATAAGAGATATAATTCCACCTTTTCTGACTGGGCATCCTTCAGTTGAGGGCTGGCAGAAAGAGTAACAGCATTTCGAGAGCTATTTGCCAAAGCAAGTTTCAGGTTTTTGACAATGACTTCTGAGAGTGGTGTACTCAGTTTCCTTTTCTGCTGGCTGGGACCTCCTGGAGTTTCCAAGGCTGCAAGTGCATCCTGTGTATATGAAGGAGGAGAGGGAGAAAAGTGAGGAAAAGGAGGAGAAAAGGAAGGAGAAAGAAGAGGGGAGAGAGGGAAGAGAGAGAGGTAAACAGAAAAAGGAAAGGGGGAAAAAACAGGTAAAGAAAGAAGGGGAATAAGCCTCAGTATTAATTGGATTATAGCTTTAACCCCCTCCAGCTTTCCTCCAAACAACGAGAAAAAGAACGAAGTATTATCTGTATCTATATAGACAATGAAAAAAATAATTCCATATTGTCCAACAAATTGGTTGAAAAAGACTAAGAAGCTTAATACATTTTCAGCAGTATTTTACCACATTTGTCTGATCTTACAGTTGAAATTGGTTAAAATGATACCAAAAAAACAAACAAAACAAACAAGTAAACAAGCAAAAAACACAGAAGGAAACAAGTAAGCAAGGATGGATATAAACTAGACATGAACAACAAGGAGGATTAAAAAGTCATACTGAGCTGAGGATTATGAAAAATCTTCAAAGGTACAAAACATATGCCTATTCCCAAGCCACCCCAATTCCCATGTGAGGACTAGTCACTGCTATTCAGGACTTGTGCTCATTCCCTTTCCCATCTGAATAGTCTTCCATGTACACAGCAGAAAGTGTTTAGCTAGTGCTCAACTGATGAATATTAACCTAGAATACACACAATTTGCACAGGTAAAGGAAACCATGTAAGCAAAATGCATGCACCAACACTGATATATTGTCATGGGCAAAGCATCAGTGTTTCAGCACGTACTAGAGAGCACAGTAGATAATCAGATTTTTCTTTTTTGCCAATCTGTTACATCAATTTAAAGACCACTGATTACAAGGTGAAGTACTATTTTATATATCACAAAAGAGACAGACACTGCTAAACATGTATCACTAAACAATAAAACCTTTAAATGTGTTTTGTACCTTCACTGAGACTATTTCAGAACCATCAGTTTTTCACTGTAAGGTAGAAGAATGGTTGCCATGAACAGAAATATTTCTACTATCTTGCCTATTATTATTCCACTTACTATTCAAAGAATATTACTAGCTTTGAGACCTTAGAAATCATCTAGATATGCTCCATAATTTTACAGATGGGGATAATGAAACACAAAGAAGCTGACTTGGCAGTAAGAGGCAAAGCAGAGGCCTGATTCTAGATCTCACAGTTCCCAAACCAGTGCTTCCCCTCTAGTTTTTACAGCGTAAGTAGTGTTACAGAACAAAATGTTACTTCAGAAGAAATCTGATCAAAGATTTAGCTTGGAGAAAACTGTCCCAGGTCAATTTATATGTATTTTCTGAAGCTGAACAACTTGCAAACTTTAAGTCTGCTCCAAAACATACTGTGAGTAAAACCACACAATAATTTTGCAAAGGTTCATGGATTTAAAAAAATCATGATTCGAATAGCTATTTGAAAGGCCAAAAACTACAAAAGGAACAGTGAAGAAAATTATCTTTGGGGAATGAAAGAAAACCATCTGAAAAGTCTGAATTAAACCTTCATTTGTTAATGCATTTTTTAGACAAGGAGCCATATTCCAATGCTCAGAAGATCAAAGAAAGATGTACACTTAACTCATCTTTTTAGGGCAAATGATTGAAAGGTAAAGAGATAACATTTTCAGAAAGAGCACTGGGTGTACTCCTATAATCAAAACCTAAGTCCAATATGTCTATGTAATTTTACAGTTTATGAAACTATTCCTCACACAATTTCACTTGATCCTTACAGTAAATCTGTAAGTTTTCAGTGATATTATCCTCTTTGTACAAAAGATGGAACTGATGCTCAAATATGTTAAATGATCTGTGAATCATACCATTCATGACAGATACAGGACTTGAAACCAGATGTCCTGATTTCACACCATATATATCTCTAGCGGTTACCTCAATGCTGGGTATACATAGGGACTCATTACCATGAATCTATTTGCCAACATTTCTGAAGTTACTACTACAAACTAAGTGATGGAGAACCTGGTGCTTTAACTTTATAAACTATAAAACTGTTATCTCCAGAACCATTTTCTACAAGCCTCACCTTCACATCAAAGGAAGGCTTGAAGAGTTTGTCCTTGGACAGAAACTTTGATGGCGTATCCAGGTGTAATGAGGGCTCCTTCTGAAGTGACTGTCCTGGGGTAGGGGAGACTGAAGCCTGTCCGGAGTGCTGTGACATCACCGTGCGGAAAGCTTTACTCTGAAAGCGGTTCATATCTAAAGGTGTAACGGCTGTTTTCCTGTGAGTTTCCAGATGTGTTACAGGATGCTCTGGAGTATCTGGATTTAGATTCACCTCATTTGTTGTTTCAGTTTCCAAACTTCGTTCTAGAGATTTAAAATGAAAAGAAACAAATGTGAGCCACTGATGTCGTTTTCTTGTCTCTGAAGAGGCATACAAGAAGTGATGTTTTTTATCTTACTATTAGTTTTCCTGTGAATTCTTAAGTATACTTCATACCACAAAGCTATATACTTATTTTCAAAGAAACAAACCAGACAATATATTAAAATATATGTTGAGTTAGACAAACAAATTGACTGAAATAATGAATGAAATTAGTTTCCTGTTTCATCCTGTTATAACTTGAAATATTCTCAATAAACCTCATAATTTGCCCAAAATTATGTAAGAAAATGCTGAGTGCCGAAGAACTGATGCTTTCAAATTGTGATGCTGGAGAAGACACTTGAGAGTCCCCTGGATTTCAAGGAGATCAAACCAATCAATCCTAAAGGAAATCAACCCTAAATATTCATTGGAAGGACTGATGCTGAAGCTGAAGCTCCAATACTCTGGCCACCTGATATGAAGAGCTGACTCACTGGAAAAACAGAAGGCAAAAGGAGAAGAGGGTGGCAGAGGATGAGATGGTTAGACAGCATCACTGACTCAATGGATATAAGCATAAGCAAACTCTGGGAGACAGTGAAGGTCAGGGAGGCCTGGTGTGCTAAGTCCATGGGGTCACAAAGAGTCAGACATGACTTAGTGATTGAACAAGAAGTTAATATCATTTTGGCCAATGGTAGAGTAAAAAGAAAATCCCAATTACATGTACTCAGAGTTAACAACTACAGTCAAGTTTTTGAAAAGTTCTTAATGAGATTTTAGTATGACCTAAACATTACTTTACCTCAGTTGTAAAATTCCCAGGTTGTCTAGAGAAAAGTAATACGTAATAGCTTTGAGAGCTGTTCCCAAGGTTCCCTAAAGTGTGACCCGGGATGTCATCATGTTATATAAGAGAGGCTACTGTGTCCTCCCATTCTGCCTCCTACCATCTTTCAACATTTATCAAAAACACTTACTAGATGACTGCTCCATGCCAGGTCCAATCCGGACAATGAAAATATATAATTTATAAGATGCATGTACTCCTTGCCTTTTCAGAGCTTATGGCTGAGCAGGGAAACAGGAAAGTAAACTAGAATGGTAACACTGGGATCAGAGCTACAAAAGAGACATGATGTTATGGCAAGACAAGGCCATGCTTATGAGTCAAGGAAGGTTTTTCCAGGGAAAGTGATATCCAAGCTGGGAGCTGAAAGATAAGGAGGAACAAGCAAGCACAAGGTGGGCAAGAGATAACATGCAGAAGTTCAGGAACAGACTGGAATAGAATAAAATACATAGATGGGAAAAAAAAAACAGAAATAGACAGCACTTTACTCACAGAAGGAACAGTAAGTGGGATCCAAGATCGTATCTTCAGACTTCAAACACTGAGACCCTAGAACACTCCCACACTGTTCTGTACCTTCTAGCTTTCAGACAGTGCCTACACTCGATAGTACAATTATAAATTAAACATTCTGCTATAAACGTACTTATATTGCCCACCCCCTCCCCAATAATGGGTGCCCAACAGTGGCTCATGTTAAAGGGCAAAATCTTAATGACCTGTCTTAAAAACAAGCTTTAGTACATTCATATACCAGAAACCATGGGGTCACAAAGAGTCAGACACGACTTAGCAACTGAACACAATCCCAGAAACCAAACTATAAAAATATAAATAAAATGATAAACAAAAATATTAACCTTCTTTAGGTGAATTTTCAATCAGGAAATGGCTTTCATTTGCTCTCTTTCCCAATCTAGCAGACTCCAATAGCCAAGCTATAGTGACCGCTGGTATATTCCACTTCTTGGCAGCTTCATATTTAGAACCACCTGGCTCTTTCAATACAAGATGTGTACTGGCAAACATGCCTTTCTTTGCATTGGACTTGCGAACGAAGTATTCTTGAACACTGAAAGTTACGTTTAAAAAAAAGCAAATGGTCATATGCATAATTAGTTGGCAAAGAATGACATTTCTAATACAATGGTGTTGTCAGAGTTCTAAGTATAAGAAAATACATTAAAAGTTGGTTCTATTTCTTAAATTAAGTTAATCCTCTTACAAATACTTTAGGATAAAAATGTATTGTTAAAATTAAACTTTTCAAAATTAATAATTTAAAAATAAGCAAATTAAACCAGACTTACAAGAATTAACCAGAAAGATCATCTATTTAATTGGTCATCACCCACCCACCCACCCACCTTGTCTTTCCTCCCACTAAAAGACACAGAACAACTAGGGGAGCAAAGGATGAGTATGAATAACACAACTTCTAGCCCTACACCACAACTTCTCTAAGCATTCTCACATATATCATTGGATCCTCTCAATATCTGTGAAATACCAATATTTTACAAGTTATCATAAAGATATAACTTGGGAAAAGATGCAGAGAAATTATGTGTCTTCCTCAAGATCACAGAATATTAAAGAGAACAACACCATTTGAGAAGAAGTCCACCATTTGAGATACAAACAGAAATGTCTTTTAGGACTTTTGGGTTTCAGGTCTAGTTCCTCACTTTTAAGATTTTTTTAAGTATACCACATTTTCCCTAGTACTTTCAAGGGTTCATTTTTCATATTTAACCCACTGATCAATTAATTTGGTACTTATTTTGGTATGAGATGTTGCTCCAATTTTATTGAATTATCTCTTCCTCAATAAGCCAAAACATCACTTTTATCATATATTAAATTCCTGTTTGTATTTAGGTCTATTTCTATGCTTTCTATCTGTTCACTGAACTTTCTGCTACTTACAGACATACTATTATCTAGTGAGGTTAACCAAATATATTTAAATAACAATTCTATTTCAGAATTTTTATGACTTTCCTGCTTGCTAATATTTTCTTATGAATTTTAAGAATTAGTTTGCTTATTGCCCTCTCTAAAAAATTCCTTTACAATGTTTAGTCTTCCTGTCCAAGAACAGGTACATCTTTCATACTCTTCAAGTCCTGTTTCCCTCAATAGCATTTTACAAGTTTCCGTAGCTCTTCCAAGTTTCACTTTCAACTTTTTTCTTAAATCAAAGTATAGTTGACAGACAATATTAGTTTAAGGTGTATGATATAGTGATTCAACATTTAAATACATTACAAAAGATCAATACCAAGTCTAATTACATCCCCGTGACTTTTAAATTTGATAACTGGAATTTTGTACCTCTTAATCCCCTTCACTAATTTTGCCCAGCTTCCTATTCCCTTCCCTTCTGGTGTCCGCTAATTTGTTCTCTGGATCTATGAGGCTATTTTGGTTTTATTTTCTTCATTCCTTTTCTTTCTTTTTAAGATTACATATCATTACTATTTTATCTCTTACTACAGATTAAGTAAGAGAGCTCTGTTTTCATTAGCTCTTCTAACTAGCTGCACATATGAAGGTCAGTGACTTCTGCATATTAGTATTTTACGTAATCAGTTTGCTGAATTTTTCTATGAGCACTGCTTTAGTCTATTGCCATATTTTCTTACTGTTCTTTTCTACAATTTGTTTTTTCCAAAAACTTATTGTTTAGTATAATCAAAGTACAGAACACAGCAAAAAAGGAAATATAAGATTTAGTGAATTATCATAAGATGAAAACTCTTATTTTCCTCACCCACGTCGGAAGACAGACTCTTACCAGTCACTCCAGAACCTCTCCAATATGCTTCTTCTCAGTTACTACCGCCCCTCCCCTCCCGTGCTAACAGCAGCCACTGTTTGGATATTTATAGTTATCACTTCCTTACTTTACAATGTCACGAACCTCCGTGCATAGTTCATCAGGCACTCTGTCTATCAGATATAGTCCCTTAAATCTATTTCTCACTTCCACTGTATAGTCACAAGGGATTTGATTTAGGTCATACCTGAACGGTCTAGTAGTTTTCTCCACTTTCTTCAATTTCAGTCTCAATTTGGCAATAAGGAGTTCATGATCTGAGCCACAGTCAGCTCCTGGTCTTGTTTTGCTGACTATATAGAGCTTCTCCATCTTTGGCTGCAAAGAATATAATCAATCTGATTTCAATGTCGACCATCTGGTGATGTCCATGTGTAGAGTCTTCTCTTGTGTTGTTGGAAGAGGGTGTTTGCTATGACCAGTGCGTTCTCTTGGCAGAAATCTAATAGCCTTTGCCCTGCTTCATTCTGTACTCCAAGGCCAAATTTGCCTGTTATTCCAGGTATTTCTTGACTTCTTACTTTTGCATTCCAGTCCCCTATAATGAAAAGGACATCTTTTTTTGGGTATTAGTACTAGAAGGTCTTGTAGGTCTTCACAGAACTGTTCAACTTCAACTTCTTCAGTGTTACTGGTGAGGGCACAGACTTGGATTACCGTGATGTTGAATGGTTTGCCCTGGAAACAAACAGAGATCATTCTGTCGTTTTGAGACTGCATCCAAGTACTGTATTTTGGACTCTTTTGTTGACTATGATGTCTAAGCCATTTCTTCTAAGGGATTCCTGCCCACAGTAGTAGACATAAAGGTCCATCTAGTCAAGGCTATGGTTTTCCCAGTGGTCATGTATGGATGTGAGAGTTGGACTATAAAGGAAGCTGAGCGCCGAAGAATTGATGCTTTTGAACTGTGGTGTTGGAGAAGACTCTTGAGAGTCCCTTGGACTGCAAGGAGATCCAACCAGTCCATCTTAAAGGAGATCAGTTCTGGGTGTTCATTGGAAGGACTGATGTTGAAGCTAAAACTCCAGTACTTTGGCCATCTGATGCGAAGAGCTGACTCATCTGAAAAGACCCTGATGCTGGGAAAGATTGAGGGTAGGAGGAGAAGGGGATGACAGAGGATGAGATGGTTGGATGGCATCACTGACTCAATGGACATGGGTTTGGGCGGACTCCGGGAGTTGGTGATGGACAGGGAGGCCTGGCATGCTGCAGTTCATGGGGTTGCAAAGAGTCAGACACGACTGAGCTGAACTGAACTTCCTTACTTTGCTTTATTTTTATCACATCCCACCCTTAAACACTGCATTTAATCTTTTATGTCTTTTGGCTTCCAGGTTCCCTCTTCTTTCCATGGCCCCTTTATATTTGCTGAAGACACTGGATCATGAGGTTTCATTATTTTGATAAGATTGTTTCAAGATGATTGTATATTCTTGATAAGTAGGCATATGTCTAGTTTTCTCTTTATTATGTGAATGTTGGTTTTCAATGTCTAGATTCTTCCATTAATATTAGGAGTCAAAATTTTACCATTTCTTCTTCACTTACTTGTTGGAATACCTCTATAAAGGGAAACTTTGTCTTATCTACTCTTATGGATACAGTCTGATGCAGACTGTACAGGAAGGCAGGATAAACACCAGATCCTTTCTCCTCACTTACCAGCTTTCAAAAATGATGAGTTGGTTTCCTAGCATCCTTTAAACATGGCCAATCAGCTTAGTTTTTGGTGCCATTATGAAGCCATGATTGAAATACTATTTGATGATGTCTGGAGCCACAGCTGCTATTGACACTTTTCCTGTCTTTGGCCAGTGGCGATCCTTTTGACACAACCCTTTGAAGTAGTCTTCAGTAATACACTTGCTCTCCATTCTGACAAAAGGTTCCAGACTCACTGGTATCTTTTCTGCCCCAGATCTGGAACTGATCATTTCTTTAAACTTTAGTTTCTTTTAGTGCGAAATGGTATTTTAAGGTCACAATGTGGGTACTGGTGTTGCTTGTTACTATTGGGTTGACAATGATATCTAGGCTTATAAATGGTTTTGAATTCCTCTTTAAACCAAGAGTTATTAAAAAGTTCTAAAATGTCCAGTTGATACAGTCTTCATTTTCCATTTCTACTATTCATTTCTAATTTTTTTAGAAATTAGAAACCTTCCATGTAAATAGCATTCTTTATTTACAACACGCTTTTTTCCCCCTGTTTAATGCCTTTTGATTTGAATTCAAACTTGTCTGATAATAAAATTGTACCCCTCTCCTTTCTTTTCACATATCTTTGCCCATCTTTACTTTTTTCCCCAAATGTTCTGAATCACTTTGGTTTAGGTATGGCTCTTGTTTAAAAGTATTTTAAGTGCTATTTCATAATATAATCTAACAGAACTTTTCCTTTAATGTGAAAGTTAGTTCATTTATAATTATTTATGTAACAGTTTTCTACTTTCTTTTTAAACAGCCACCATTAAAGTTCACTTAGGGGTTGGGCTAATTTGGATTCTAGAACTTTTAAATTCATTTTCTTTCTCCCAAAGTATTCATTATTTCTGCTTAATGATGCACTGCAGAGAAACAATTAATATATACTGAAAAAGAATAAATCATCCATACGGCACACAGAAGGAAATAACACCAAGAAAAGCAATATTCAGTAACAGCCTATGTATCGGCTTTAAATATTTTCCTTTTCCTGGTAGGTAAGCATTAATGCCTATAGTCTTAATACTTGCTAAGTGCCTGTCTAACATCATTCTCTCCCTTCCACTTTGAGCCACCACATCAGATACACAGCACACTCCTCATAAATATAAGACATCCAGCAAAATGCTAATTTGTATGTTTTTCAGTAAGTAAAAACAAATAATACGTACACCAAGATGGCAGGTACTAAAAATACTACATACCTGGCTCCAAGGTGATTTGCTAAGAATGTCAATGAATCTTTTTCAGCTCCTACACATTGGCTGAACGAAAGAACACAATCCTCTAAAGGAGTCATTCCTGCCATAACTGGAACTGGTGTGAAGAGAGGATTTGAGTTTGGATCAATTAAAGTCTGGTAGTCTATACAAGTTACCTTTTAAAAACAAGAAAAACATCATCATCAACCTGAAATAAGCGATTAGTGGTTAACACTGGTTCAGTTACAGTAAAAAGCAATTTTACTTTAAATGTGTATATGCTCATTCACAATACATTTAAAATTATAATGTTAAAATGTATCAGTCATTATACAAGATATTAAAATCAGTCAGATTTATCACTGGACTTCCTAAACATTTCTTTAAATTTAATTTCTTCCAAAATGTAGTTATCATTTTTTTCTCTTAAGTCTTGGTAAGTTGAAAAAGCCAATGGTTGAAATGATCAGTGATAAGCCAACAAGATGCAATAATACAGAAGTTCATGTCATGCTTTGGTAGTAAGAAAACAGGGAAAACCAAAGTATGAGAAGACCTGGAGTCACTTTCCTAGGAAGGAATGCTGCTGATGTAGCCCCTCTATTCTACCAGGATTAGGACCAAGAAGCTTGCATATTTAATTATTTATAATTTCCTTTGCTAAAAGCAAAATCCAGACAGTGCCCAAACCCAAATACCAGTCTACCGAAACTAGAGTGCCAAAGATACAAACATGCGCTCTTGGCTTCGGACACCCTTCAATACCACACTTGAACTGATGCGGCGTTTTCTTACCAGCCACGTGTTTGTTACAACTTCTCCCACAGTCGCCTGTACTTCACACCCCAGCAGAGGAACCACAGCATAATCAGCAACAACTCTGCTCTGAAGGGACACAATTTTCCCAGCATTTTCTCTTATGATGGTTGCAATATTAGACTCATTTTCATTACTAAAACCCAAAACTAGGAATCTCTTTTGGCTAAATAAACCTTCTTCGGTAACTGTAGAAACATCAGGAAGGCAATGACTGATGGAAGACTGGTGTTCTTGCAGAGAAATACGAGTAGAATCATTAAGGGGCTCCACACGGGTAGAGTCACTACAGAGCCCAACTTCGGACTTGGCAACTTCAACTGGAAAAGAAAGAGAAATGTTTTCTAACAGGTAATTTACTTTATAAAGTTTATCTCCTAGTAAGGATACAAAGGTTAACAGGGAACCTGAGAACTGTGACCACACTTACAAAACTAAGGCTTTATTAAGGATACAATGAAGAAAGAATATGACCTACCCCATCCTCTGGGTTCCCAAGAGAGCAATGAGTATCACCATCCTGGGATAAGAGCAGTCATTATTCTTAGTGTACCAGAAAATTATGAGGCTCCAGGAACTCGAAAATTATGAAGCTTCAATAACTCCACAAGGGGCTTCCCTTGTGGCTCCACTGGTAAAGACTCTGCCTGCGATGCAGGATACCTGGGTTCAATCCCTGCATGGGAAGATCTGGAGGAGGGAAAGGCCACCCATTCCAGTATTCTGGCCTGGAAAATTCCATGGACAGTCCATGGGGTTGCAAAGAGTCAAATACAACTGAGCAACTTTCAGAATTTTACAAGCCCTGCTTCCTGGGATTCCAACAAGCCTGAAAGCTATTCAAAGATTCTTTTCTATTTACATAAGAGTTAGTTGCTCAGCTGTGTCTGACTCTTTGTGACCCCGTGGACTACAGCCTGCCAGGCTTCTCTGTCCATGGGATTTTCCAGACAAGAACACTGGAGTGAGTTGCCATTTCCTTCTGGGGATCTTCCCAACCCAGGAATCGAACCTGGGCCTCTCACATTCCAGGCAGATACTTTACCATCAGAGCCACCAGGGCCATAGGTACTGTACTTAAGTGCTTTTCGTGCGTGTAATTAATGCTTATGATAATGTAAGGCTAGCTCTATTGCTGTATCTACACCCATCCTCCAAGAAGAATGTCAGGTCTAAAGAGGTTATGTAACTTCTCTAAGGTGACACAGTTATTAGCTGGCAGAAATGAGATATAAACCAAAGTATGTCTGACTCCAGGGTCCATAACATTATGTTATAGTTGTTCTAGTTGCTAAGTCGTGTCCCACTCTTTTCCGAATCCATGGACTGGAGCCAGCCAGGATTCTCTGTCCATGGGATGTCCCAGGCAAACACTGAAGTGGGTTGCCATTTCCTTCACCAGAGGATCTTCCTGACCTAGGGACTGAACCCACATCTCTTGCACAGCAGGCGGATTCTTTACTGCTGAGCCACCAGGGAAGCTATCTTCTTATTTCTATCCTCATCTCTAATAGGCAGGACTCTCTTTACTTTAATTACTGTATATGGGTGGGTGTGTGTGTATGTGTATACATGTGACCCTTTACAATTTTAAACTAATTACTCTATATACACATGCATACAGTCATTAGTTGAAAAGTGAAAAGTCATGCTTATTGGAGAAAAGTATGTATAAAGTGTGTGTGTATATATATATATAAAATAAAGTGTGTATATACACACTTTAATTTCTACTTAATACAAGTATTTAAATTGCTCTGAGACTCTGAAGAAGCCGTTGTGTCTAGAGCATTTACTGATCAGTACGTCAGGAGACTCTCTGACCCTCAGTTTCATACTGTAAAGAATGAAGGATAATAGTGTATCTATAATTTAAAGAGATGTATCCCCAATGGCTCAGCAGGTAAAGAATCTGCCTGCAATGCAGGAGATGCAGGAGACTACAGTTTAATCCTGGGTCAGGACATTCCCCTGGAGGAAGAAATGGCTACTCACTCCAATACTCTTGCCTGAAAAATGCCAGGAAAGAGGAGCATGGCAGGCTACAGTCTAAAGGGTCACAAAGACTCAGACATGACTGAGCACACATGAGGATGAATAAGCCTGGATGAAAATAAAGGTGACATGATACTATAAAACATTTAGAAAGTAGTTTTAAAATATGTAATATAAAATGTAAAAACAAATTTTTTTGCATTAAAATTGTTCACAATCGCATCTAGGAGGAAAAAAATGACTCTGTTTGATGTTTTTGTGTAACTGGTGAGGTGGGAAGAAAAAAGAAACCTGGGGGAATGTTAGACTACTACAATAAAAACTGAAGAAAATGGCAACCCACTTCAGTATTCTTGCCTGGAAAATTCCACAGACAGAGGAGCCTGGTGGGCTACAGTCTGTGGGGTTGCAGAGTTGGCCATGACTGAACACATCAGTACATACTATAAAAACAAACTAGAAATACTATGTGCTTATAAATTATAAGTAAAACCCTGAAGTTATTAAAGGTTCAGAATAAAATAACACATTTCATAGCAGTTCTTTTAGCAATAGAACCCTCTTTTCAAACAGATGCCATTTGGAAGCCCAACAGACACCTTTTGATAGCTTTTTCAATATGAAGTAAACAATTATATTCTTTCAAAGGTACTTGGGGATTCACTGAGATTTACTATTACTAAGTCCTTTCAAAGTCAGTACCCTACCAGCTGCTTCAGAAAAGAAAATTTGAGAAACTAATTGCCTGCCTCCAGCAAGGACCCTTGTTGAAGGATAGCACATAAAACTGCTTCCAGTCAACAGGTGGTCTTTTTGTACTAAAACATCCTTAAAAAATTAGGATCATCTGATATGATACACTACTAAAGCATAAGCAAATTTCTGACAAAAATCATCTTGCAGAACAACATGAATAGAGTGTGGATTAAATTTTAAAAAAAGGAAAATTAAAATTCTCTAAAAATATGTCAAAAATAAATAAATAAAAATATGGCCAGCTAGACATGCAGAACCTTCTCACCATAAAACACCTAAAAATAGAGGATGAAATATTAAAGATATCATTATAAATGCAAAGCTGAGTTGGCTAAAAATGAAGTAGTAGCATGAATCCAGAGCATTAAATGATCACTAAAGGTAACAATTACTATCTATTTTGGCAGTGACCAAAACCCTTAGGATTTAAGGATGTCACATGGAGGGACAGAAGTCAAGCCTTTTATCCCATACTATTTAGAGGTGGGGTGGAGTATACCCTTCCACTCAGAAACCCTAAAGGAAGATGCCTTCAGTAAAAATGTCCATCAAAAACCAATCAACCACCACCACCACGTTCACCCTGCAAAGAGATGAGAAGTACACTATTTTGGCTTTTGGGGGGTGGGGGTGTCAACATATCTCTCTTGGGAATCTGTCATCATAGGCTGGTCATCAGAGTAGGTTAGGGCCTGATGGTCCAAGAACATCCAGCTAAAAATTAACTTAGGGGTGTCCTAAGTTGGGAAATTCCTAGGCTCTTGGCAGATTTAAACATAAACTTTATCCGAAGGACCTAATTCTCTTCCCAGGCTTCTTAGAACCTCAAGTCCTAACAAGAAAGAGTTTATAATAAATGTCACAAAACAGATGAGGAAACCAGGCATCATGGACAACAATCAAGAGAACTACCCCTGTCCATCCAGATGTTGCAACAGGTTTAAAATGTCTCAAGAAATAAAGCAAAAAACCCCAATAAATACAGAATAACTCACTACTGAAAGAACTAGGACTCCTACAAACTGAAAAAATACTGGAAGTTTTTTTTCAAAATATTGAAAGTTTAATGGATGGGTTAAACACATTAGGCAATAGCTAAGCAGAAAAATAGTGTTTTGACAGGAAAATCTCAAGAAATTACATATAATAAATAATAAACAAAAAGATGAAATTAGCAGGACAGATTAAGGACACAGAGCTAAAGGGGAGTTACAGAACACAGACAATGAAGGAAAGCAATATTCAAAGACATAATAGACGAAAACTTTAAAAAAACTAACAAAGGGAAAAAAAAACTCACTAATTCTCTGATTCAAAAAGCACAATGACTTGCAAATAAGATAAATAAATGGTAAAACTCAGGACACAAAAAATAAAAGGTATTAAAAATAAAGAAAAAAGATGCTGCTGCTGCTTAGCCACTAAGCTGTGTCTGACTCTTTTGCGACTCCATGGACTGTAGCCTGCCAAGTTCCTCTGCCCATGGAATTTTCCAGGCTTAAACACTGGAGAAGGTTGCCATTTTCTACTTCAGGGGATCTTCCCAACTCAGGGATCAAACCCACATCTCTTGTGTCTCCTGCATTGGCAGGTGGATTCTTAACCATTAGCATCAACAAACAGAGAAAAAAAGATTTCCTACAAAAGAATGACAAGTAAGCTGATATCTGACTTCTTAATCAGCAGTCACGGAAACACATGACAAAGAAAAAATATCTCCCAAGAGCTTTGACAAATTAACTGTCTAAAACTGTCTTTTAAGGACAAGGGCAAAATAAAGACATTAACAGAAACTGAAGAAATTTCCAAAGGATATATCTTAAGAAAAAAGAAAATTATTCCGAAGGAGAGAGATCAGATGCAATAAGGAGTCAGGAGCAAAGAAATAGCAAATATGCTGGTAAATCAAAACAATAACTGAATATAGAAAACAACAAAAATGCCTAATTGTGAGATTAAAGGATAATGAAAATACAAGACAAAAATCACATAAGTTGAATATATTAATGAGTGTATGTGTAGAGGGTATGGTTGGTAGTGATGCTAAAGATAAATGTTATAAGGTTCTTATATTATTCACAAGACAAAAATTCTGATTAATTTTAAATTTTAAGCTATAATGTACATTAGATTTTCAAGGGTAAACACTGAAAACATAAAATAGTATATATAAGCTTCCAAATCAGTAGAGGGAAAGATGCAGGATTGGGAGTGTCATCAGGGGAAGGAAAAGGCAAGCTCAACCCATCCAAAAGATAAAAATGTTAAAAAATATTTAGAATTACTTTGGTGACTGATGCAAAGAATAGACTCATTAGAAAAGACCCTGAAGCTGGGAAAAATTGAAGGCAAAAAGAGAAAGGCGCAGCAGAGGATGAGATGGTTAGATAGCATCACTGACTTAATGGATACGAGTGTGAGCAGGAGACAGTGAATGACAAGAAAGCCTGGAGTGCTACAGTCCATGGGGTGGCAAAGAGTCAGACACCACTTTGCAAGTGAGTAACAATAACAAATTACAAAAATGCTACATAAAAGATCTTTTGGGACTTCCTTGGTGGTAAAGTAGAGAAGAATCCGCCTCCCAAAGCAGGGGACATGGATCTGACTCCCAGTCTGGGAAGATTACACATGCTGCGGGCAACTAAAGTCCATGTGCCACAACTACTGAGCCCATGCCACAACTACGAGAACCCAAGTGCTCTAGAGCCTGTGCTCCACAGAAGAAGTCACTGTAAGGAGAAGCCCATGCACTGCAACGAGAAGCCTGTGCACTGCAAAGAGAGTAGCCCTTGCCCTCCAACGAGAGCAATCCTGTGTGTAGCAACGAAGACCCAGTGCGATCAAAATATAAAATAAAATATCTTTTGAAATACAACTACTTGAGTGAGTACTTTCAGAGAAATCTATTGACATACTTAGATAAAAAGACTACCAAAAAAAAAAAGAGAAAGCAAATCATGCAACTCAAGAAATCAGAAGGAAAAAAAGAATTTATGAATCAAAAGTTAGTTCGCTAAAAAGACTAATAAAATTAGCCATTAAGCTTCCTAGAAAACCCAGCTTACAAAAATTGATTCAGAAAAAAACAGAACTGAACAGTTTTATATCCATTAAGTGAATTAGTACTATAAAATTTTCCTACAAAGAAACACTAGGCCCAAATAGACAGATGAGTTTTATCACACATTCAAGGATAGGGAACCCCAATGTTACACAAACACTGAGATTTTTAAAAAAAGGAAAAAATAACCCCCCAATCTACCACAAACTCTGAGATTTTTTAAAAAATGAAGAATAATCCCCCAATCCATTTTATCAATTAGTTAACAAAATCCAAAAAAGATAACAGAAAAAGGAAAAGTATAGGCCAGTATCACACTGAATAGATAAAAGCCTAAATCAAATATTAGCAAACTAAATATAGTAATGTGTAAAAAAGATGAATATATCACATCTAGAATTTAAACTTGATTTAACAATATAAAATTTACTAATACAATTTATCACACCAAAAAGGAAAAACCATATGATAATTCCAATGAGCAGAGGAAAAGTATGTAATACCCAAATTAAAGCCCTAAAGAAGAATAAAAACAAAACTTTTATAAGGAAACGTATGAGAAAGTTTCATGACTAGCTTTGGTAGTGATTTCTTAATTATGAGACCAAAAACACAGGGAATGAGGAAAAAACAGATAAATTGGACTTCATCACAATTAAAACTATCGTCTACCAAAGAACACAATGTGAAAAGGCTACCCAAAGGGGGAAAATATATACAAATAAAATAACTGATAAGAGATCAATATTCAGAATATATAAAGAACTCCTACCACTCAGGAACAAAAAAAAAGTCAGCCCAATTGAAAAAAACATTTCTCCAAAGAAAATATATAGATGGCCAATAAAAGCAGGAAATGATGCACAACATCACTAATCAGGGAAATGAAAATCAAAACCACCAGTGAGATATCACTTCAAGTCCGTTAGGATGACTTGTATTATGAAAAAAAAAAAAGGAAATACAGTATGTTCTAAGGATGTAGAAAAACGAATCTTTGTGCACAGCTGGTGAGGATGCAAAGTAGTTCAGCATTTGGAAAACAGCAAGGTGGTTTCCCAAAAAGTTAAACATAGAATTCCCATATGACATCAATTCCACTTCTGAGACTATGTCTAAAAGAACTGAAAGCAGGGACTTGAACAGATATCTGTACACCAATGTTCACAGCACCATAATTTACAACAGCCAAAGGTAGAGATAACTCAAATGTCCATCAACAGAAAATGGAACAATTTCAACATACAATGGAGTACTATTCAACTTTAATAAGGAATCATATTCTGACACATGCTAAAACATGACTTTGAGGACATAATGCTAAGTGAAATAAGCCAGACACAAAAGGTACTGTCTTGAGTCCATGTATTTGAGCTACCTAGAATAGTCAAATTCATAGAGACAGAAATATAATGGTGGTTGCCAGGAAATGGGTTGAAGGAGGACTACAGAGTTACTGCTTAAGGCCTATAAAGTTTTAGTTTGGGAAGATAAAGTTCTGGCATGGATGGTAATGATAGTGGCAAAACTATGTGAATATAATTAATACCACTAAACTGTATATCTAAGGATGGTTAGAATGGTAAATTTCATGTCAGGCATATTTTACCACAATTTTTAAAAAACTCAATACCCAAAATGTTCTTATTCAAAATGTTTTATTCTTATATACCAGTAAAATATAATTTTAAGAACTAAAATATCAAATGAACAGACACAAAACACAAAAAATTAGGGATAGTTGTAACACAGCATGTCTAGTATCTTATGACTCCAGTTATACTTTACTGAAAAACATAAACTGTATGCTGATATTCTATGTTCATGGATAGGAAGATCTTTTCATTGTAAAGATGTCAATCCTGCTCCAAATAATAAATTAATTCAATACAATCCCAACCAAATTCCCATACAGATTTATTCAAACTGACAAACTAATTTTAAAAATTTATATAGAAGCAAAAGTCCAAGAATAGGTAAGAAACATTTGTAAAGAAAACTGGAGAGCCTTGACATTTCAGATACCAAAACATATTACAAAGGCTATTAAAATAAGATGGTTTATCAGTGAAGTATCTCAATGGAACAAAATAAAAAGCCTAAACCTAGATCCCCATTTAACAGACCCTTAATAAATGACAGGGGCAACAGGGCAAATTAGTAGAGAAAGGATGGCCTATTCAAAAAAGTTTGAGAATAAGTGATTATTTACACTGATAATTTGAATGCTTCTTAACAAATGCAAAAATCAATCCCATGTGGGCTGAAGATGAAATATGAAAAAGCAAAACCTTAAGACTTTTAAAATACAACTTTATGGCTTTCAGATAGGAAAACTTACATAAAACAGAAAAGCACAAACCACAAAATAATGGTTTAAAAAACCTACTTTACAGGAAACTCAAACAGGGGCTCTGTATCAACCTAGAGGGGTGGGATTGGGAGGGAGATGGGAGGGGATATATGTACACCTATGGCTGAATCATGTCGAGGTTTGACAGAAAACAGCAAAACTCTGTAAAGCAATTATCCTTCAATAAAAAATAAATTAATTTAAAAAAATTATAACCAAATAATACTCAAAAAGATGCTCTACCTTATTAGCAATGTTATAAAATTAAAACTACAATGAGATCCCACTCTACACCCATCAAATAAATAAGAATTTCAAGTCTTATGAGAAATACTAAATGTTGAAAGGATGTGCAACAACAGGAACCCTTACTACTGTTCTAGTATAAAGTGGTAAACTAAAACACTCCAGAAAGCAATACACTTTATGTAAGTAAGTGGAAGACATACTTATCCCAGGAATCAGCCATCCCACCCTAGAGAAATTCTTGCTCACGTGCACAGAGATACACATAAGAACAATTTCACCAGTACTGTTATTAGACAACAAAACAAAAAAAACACAATAAAAATCTCCTCAGGAAGGGCAATAGATAAACTATGGAATGTTCATATACCAGTGTGATATATTCATAACCAGTTACTAGGATGAGATGAGTATCTTGCATGTTTAGGGTAGGGTAGCAAAAGAGTACATATCATATATGATTTATGTAAGTTAAAATACACACAAAACAAAACAGTGTGTATATTACTTACAGATATATATATGTTATAAACTACTAAGAAAATGAGGAGGGAGTCACAGGAGAATTTTGACCAAGCAGAATATCCTATAGTTTTTAAACAGTTAGATTAGTAGTATATGGTTATTTGTTAAATTGTTCTTTATATCTTTTTGGATGTATTAAATACTTTATAATAAAAGTTTTTAAAAAGTAGAAATGCTGTTCACAACTTTTCACTGGCAATTATGTTTAGCACACTGAGAAGACTACATCCTGAGACAGTAGTCTACAGTGCATTATACTCATTAAAGCCACAATTACAAACTAAGAGGCATTTGTTATAAGCTTAAAATACCTTGTGAAAAATACCTTGCTGGACTGGATGAAGCACAAGCTAGAATCAAGATTTCCAGGAGAAATACCAATAACCTCAGATATGCAGATGATACTACCCTTATGGCAGAAAGCAAAGAGGAACTAAAGAGACTCTTGATGAAAGTGGAACAGGAGAGTGAAAAGGCTGGCTTAAAACTCAACATTCAAAAAACTAAGATCATGGCAGCTGGTCCCATCACTTCACGGCCAGTAGGTGGGGAAACAATAGAAACAGTGAGAGACTTTATTTTCTTGGCTCCAAAATCTCTGCAGATGGTGACTGCAGCCATGAAATTAAAAGATACTTGCTCTTTGGAAGAAAAGCTATGACCAACCTAGACAGCATATAAAAAAGCAGAGACATTACCAAAGGTCCGTGTAGTCAAAGCTATGGTTTTTCCAGTAGTCATGTATGGATGTTGAGAGTTGGACCATAAAAAGAGTGCCATAGAATTGATGCTTTTGAACTGTGCGGTTAGAGAAGACTCTTGAGAGTCCCTTGGACTGAAAGGAGAACAAACCAGTCAATTCTAAAGGAAATCAGTCCTGAATATTCATTGGAAAGACTGATGGTGAAATTCCAACCCTTTGGCCACCTGATGAGAAGAACTGACTCATTGGAAAAGACCCTGATGCTGAGAAAGATTGAAGGTGGGAGGAAAAGGGGATGACAGACAATGAGATGGCTGGATGGCATCACCAACTCGATGAACATGAGTTTGAGCAAGCTCCACGAGTTGGTGATTGAGAAGGAAGCCTGGCATACTGCAGTCCATGAAGTTGCAGAGTCGAACACAACTGAGCATCTGAACTGAACTGACCCTGTAACAAACTCAGGATGTTACAAACACACAAACCAAGTGACTGTATTTAAAAACCGAACCCAAGAGGTACAGATGAATTGAAGAGAAAAGAGGGACTCAGAAAGTCTAGAATCTCTTAGCCTTGCCAGGTTAAAAAAAAAAGGTAACACAAATAAAACTTCAAGGGAAGAAAGAGGCTAGTATGACCTAAATTCTATAGGAACTGGCAGAAATCACATAAGTATGTATTCTGCTACCAAAATATTTAATGAATGTTAACACTGGTCACTCTTTCTTACCTACTGTTGAGTTATTAGTCTGATATTGAGAGAGTAGATCTTCATCAGCTTGCTCATGCTTTTCCTCAGGAGCAAAGTCATTCTTAGAGAAGCTGCTGTTCTTCCTTTTTAAAAGGGCTGTTTTACTTTCAGGTTGATCTGAAACTGGAATTTCCACTGGCTGGTAGTTAACATGGATATATGGCTCTTCAGGAAGCATATAACCTTTACTAAAACACTCTAGCAACCATTTTGCTCCCACTACATGAGGCCTAAAAAACAGTACAGTTATATATTAGATTAAACTATAAATATCATTATCCCACGTGCCATGCAGTTTCCATAACTGCCAGGATATGCAATTTTAAGAAAAATCATTACAGAGTAGAAATTGCTTTGAATTAAAAACCAACAAAACCTGTGGGCTGATTTATCCCAAAACTGCTTCAATTCATCATCATCATCTCCCACAATAACATGAGTTACATCTTCATTGAGCTGATTAAAACGAACTCCACCTCCACTGTTAATAAGTCTTCTCAGTTTATCTAGCTTTCTGCCATTAAAACCACAAAGATAGATCTGCAATGAAAAAAAAACTTGGCTTTAGATTAACACATTTAAAATGGCCTATTTCTCTCAATAGCAATCTATTTATTTAAAGTGTGTAGTATCTAAACCCATTGTGTGTAAATAAGGCAACCTTTATATTTACATTTTAAGTACATTAAGAAGTATATTCTGAAACTTTGATTTCTAAAGAATCTAAAATTTTATCACTTCTTCACAATCCCATAACATTATTACCCATTACTGATAAGTACTGTGGCTTTAAATAAAATAGAAACAAGAATAATTCAAATATCTTTTGAATATTAGTGCACAACAATTTCTAAAATGTAGGTAGCTTCTTAAACTGGTCTTACTGCTTATAAATTTCAAAGTAATTACAGAAATAAACTGGAGTTAAATATGTGAATTCAGAAAATCTAGGTTTAAATTTTGGGTCAGCTGCCAATGATTGACCACACAACCACTTCAGCATACTAGGCTTTTTTTTGGTGGTGTGGGTCTTCGTTGCTGCGCGAGGGCTTTCTTTAGTTGGGACAGGTGGATGCTACTCTCTAGAGAGCATGTGCAGGTTTCTCAATGCAGTGGCGTCTCTTTTTGCAGGGAATGGGCTCAGAGGGCATGTGGGCTCAGCAGCTGTGACACACATGCTTAGTTGCCTGACGGCGTGGGAATCCTCAGGGTGAGAGCGTGCTCAGTTTGTGTCCGAATCTTTTCGACTCTATGGACTCTACGTAGCCTGCCAGGCTCGCTCCTCTGTCTATGGGATTTTACTGGCAACAATACTGGAGTCGGTTGCCATTTCCTACTTCAGGCGATCTTCCCAACGAGGGATCAAACCCTCGTCTCCTGCGCTGCAGGTGAATTTTTTACTGCTGAGTCACTGAAGAATCTTCCCAGACCAGGGATCAAACCTGTGTACTCTGCATTGGGAGGCGGATTAATGATTGGACTACCAAGCAAGTCCAACTTACACTATTTAAACCAATTTTCTTCCTTTTATGCTGAAATACAGTTTTCATAGTTGATTAAACAAAAAAAAATTAGGTCAAAGAGCTAAGCACAATGCTTTGAGGATGAAACATATTCAGTAACTTATTTTTAACTATCAATAATGTACACATGTAAGATTCGAGAGTTGGACTATAAGAAAGCTGAGCACCGAAGAACTGATGCTTTTGAACTGTGGTGTTGGAGAAGACTCTTGAGAGTTCCTTGGACTGCAAGGAGATCCAATCAGTCAATCCTAAAGGAAATTAGTCCTGAATATTCACTGGAAGGACTGATGGTGAAGCTGAAACTCCAATACTTTGGCCACTTGATGCAAAAAGCTGACATTTGAAAAGACCCTGATGCTGGAAAAGATTGAGGGTAGGAGGAGAAGGGGACGACAGAGGATGAGATGGTTGGATGGCATCACCAACTTGATGGAATGAGCTTGAGCAAGCTCCAGGAGTTGGTGATGGACAGGGAAGCCTGGAGTGCTGCAGTCCATGGGGTTGCAAAGAGTCAGACACGACTGAGTGACTGAACTGAACTGATGTACACATATATATATGCAGAGTGAATAAATGAATTTGTTAGCTGCTCAGTCCTGTCTGACCCTCTGTGACCCTATGGACTGTAGCCCATCAGGCTCCTCTGTCCATGGGATCTTCCAGGCAAGAATACTATAGTGGGCTGCCATTTCCTTCTCCAGGGGATCTTTCTGACCCAGGGATCGAACCTGGGTCTCCCACATTGCAAGCAGATTTTTTCACCTTTTGAGTCACCAGGAAAGCATGCCAGATTGGATGAATCAGAAACTGGAATCAAGACTGCCGGGAGAAATATCAACCTCAGATATGCAGATGACACCACTCTAATGGCAAAAAATGAAGAGAAACTAAAAAGCCTCTTAATGAAAGTAAAACAGGAGAGTGAAAAAGTCGACATGAAACTCAATGTTCAAAAAATTATGATAATTGCACCTGGTCCCAGCACTTCATAATAAACAGATGGGGAAACAATGGAAACAGTGAAAATTTTATTTTCTTGGGCTCCAAAATCACTGTTGAGAGTGATTGAAGCCATGAAATTAAAAGACACTTGCTCCTTGGAAGGAAAGCTATGACAAACCTAGACAGTGTATTAAAAAGCAGAAATATCACTTTACCCACAATGGTGCGCATAGTCAAAGCTATGGTTTTTCCAGCAGTCATGTATGGATATGAGAGTTGGACCATAAAGAAACTTTAGCACCAAAGAACTGATGATTTCAAATTGTGGTGCTGGAGAAGACTCTTGAGAGCCCCATGGACTGCAAGGAGATCAAATCAGTCAATCCTAAGGGAAATCAACTCTGAATATTCATCGGAAGGACTGTTGCTGAAGCTCCAATACTTTGGCCACCTGATGTGAAGAACTGAATCACTGGAAAAGACCCTGATTCTGGGAAAGACTGAAGAGAAGGAAAAGGGGCAGCAGAGGACGAGCTGGTTGGATAGCATCACTGACTTAATGGACACGGATCTGAACAAACTCCAGGAGATAGTGAAGAATAAGGGAACCTGGTGTGCTGCAGTCCATGAGGTCACAGAGTCAGACAACTTAGTGACTGAACAACCACCACCACCTATGTTTTTTGTGGCAAAGACAGGGTTTCATATATATATATATATATGTATGTATGTATGTAAACCAATTTCTGACAAAATGTGGTCCACTGGAGAAGGGAATGGCAAACCACTTCAGTATTCTTGCCTTGAGAACCCCATGAACAGTATGAAAAGGCAAAAAGGACACTGAAAGATGAACTCCCCAAGTCAGTAGGCATCCAAAATGCTACTGGAGATCAGTGGAGAAATAGCTCCAGAAAGAATGAAGAGAGGGAGCCAAAGCAAAAACAACACCCAGTTGTGGATGTGACTGGTGACAAAAGCAAGGTCTGATGCTGTAAACAACAATATTGCATAGGAACCTGGAATGTCAGGTCAGTGAATCAAGGCAAACTGGAAGTGGTCAAACAGGAGACGGCAAGAGTGAATGTCGATATTTTAGGAATCAGCGAACTAAAATGGGCTGGAATGGGTGAATTTAACTCAGATGACCATTATATCTACTACTGTGGGCAAGAATCCCTTAGAAGAAATGGCATAGCCATTATATTCAACAAAAGTGTCTGAAGTGCAGTACTTGGATGCAATCTCAAAAATGACAGAAAGATCTCTGTTTATTTCCAACGTAAACCATTCAATGTCATAGTAATCCAAGTCTATGCCCCAACCAGTAATGCTGAAGAACCTGAAGCTGAACAGTTCTATGAAGACCTACAAGACCTTCTAGAACTAACACCCCAAAACAATGTCCTTTTCATTATAGGGGACTGGAATGCAAAAGTAGGAAGTCAAGAAATACCTGGAATAATGGGCAAATTTGGCCTTGGAGTACAGAATGAAGCAGGGCAAAGGCTATTAGAGTTTTGCCAAGTTAACGCACTGGTCATAGTAAAAACCCTCTTCCAACAACACAAGAGAAGACTCTACACATGGACATCACCAGACGGTCAACACCGAAATTCAGATTGATTATATTCTTTGCAGCCAAAGATGGAGAAGCTCTATACAGTCAGCAAAACAAGACCAGGAGCTGACTGTGGCTCAGATCATAAACTCCTTATTGCCAAATTCAGAATAAAATTGAAGAAAGTAGGGAAAACCAGTAGACCATTCAGGTATGACCTAAATCAAATCCCTTCTGATTATACAGTGGAAGTGAGAAATAGATTTAAGGGACTAGATCTGATAGACAGAGTGCCTGATGAACTATGGATGGAGGTTCCTGAAACTGTACAGGAGACAGGGATTAAGACCATCCCCAAGAAAAAGAAATGCAAAACAGCAAAATGAATGAGGAGGCCTTACAAATAGCTGAGAAAAGAAAACAAGTGAAAAGCAAAGGAGAAAAGGAAAGATATACCCATTTGAATGCAGAGTTCCAAAGGAGAGTAAGGAGAGAGAAGAAAGTCTTCCTCAGTGATCAGTGCAAAGAAATAGAGGAAAACAATAGAATGGGAAATACTAGAGATCTCTTCAAGAAAATTAGAGATACCAAGGGAACATTTCATGCAAAGATGGGCACAATAAAGGACAGAAATGGTATGGACCTAACAGAAGCAGAAGATATTAAGAAGAGGTAGCAAGAATACACAGAACAGTACAAAAAAGATCTTCACAACCCAGATAATCATGATGGTGTGACCACCCACCTAGAGCCAAACATCCTGGAATGTGAAGTCAAATGGGCCTTAGAAAGCATCACTACGATCAAAGCAAGCGGAGGTGATGGAATTCCAGTTGAGCTATTTCAAATCCTGAAAGACGATGCTGTGAAAGTGCTGCAGTCGATATGCCAGCAAATTTGGAAAACTCAGCAGTGGCCACAGGACTGGAAAAGGTCAGTTTTCATTCTAATCCCAAAGAAAGGCAATTCCAAAGAATGCTCAAACTACCACACAATTGCACTCATCTCACACGCTAGCAAAGTAATGCTCAAAATTCTCCAAGCCAGGCTTCAACAATATGTGAACCGTGAACTTCCTGATGTTCAAGCTGGTTTTAGAAAAGGCAGAGGAACCAGAGATCAAATTGCCAACACATGCTCGATCATCGAAAAAGCAAGAGAGTTCCAGAAAAACATCTATTTCTGTTTTATTGACTATGCCAAAGCCTTTGACTGTGTGGATCACAATAAACTGTGGAAAATTCTAAAAGAGATGGGAATACCAGACAATCTGACCTGCCTCTTGAGAAACCTGTATGCAGGTCAGGAAGCAAGTTAGAACTGGACATGGAAAAACAGACTGCTTCCAAACAGGAAAAGGGAGTACATCAAGGCTGCATTTTGCTTATTTAACTTATATGCAGAGTACATCATGACAGAGTACATATCGACTGCAGCACTTTCACACTGGGCTGTATGAAACACAACCTGGAATCAAGATTGCCAGGAGAAATATCAATAACCTCAGATATGCAGATGACACCACCCTCATGGCAGAAAGAGAAGAACTGAAGAGCCTCTTAATGAAAGTGAAAGAGGAGAGTGAAAAAGTTGGCTTAAAGCTCAACATTCAGAAAACTAAGATCATGGCATCCGTTTCCACCCCTTCATGGCAAATAGATGGGGAAACAGTGTCAGACTTTATTTTTGGGGGCTCCAAAATCACTGCAGATGGTGACTGCAGCCATGAAATTAAAAGACGCTTACTCCTTGGAAGTAAAGTTATGACCAACCTAGACAGCATATTAAAAAGTAGAGACATCACTTTGTCAACAAAGGTCTGTCTAGTCAAGGCTATGGTTTTTCCAGTAGTCATGTATGGATGTGAGAGTTGGAGTATAAAGAAAGCTGAGCGCCAAAGAATTGATGCTTTTGAAATGTGGTGTTGGAGAAGACTTTTGAGAGTCCTTTGGACTTCAAGGAGATCCAACCAGTCCATCCTAAAGAGATCAGTCCTGAGTGTTCACTGGAAGAACTGATGTTGAAGCTGAAACTCCAAAACTTTGGCCACCTGATGTGAAGAGCTGACACAGTGGAAAAGACCCTGATGCTGGGAAAGATTGAAGGCAGGAGGAGAAGGGGATGACAGACGATGAGATGACTGGATGGCATCACTGACTCAATGGACATGAGTTTGGGTAAACTCCAGGAGTTGGTGATGGACAGGGAGGCCTGGCATTTTGCGGTCCATGGGGACACAGAGAGTCGAACATGACTGAGCAACTGAACTGAACTGAAACCAATTCAATCAATATTACTATATTTTATCTTCTTCATCTCTATTTTATGAAATGGATCTTTAAAAAATGTCTTAATCTATTCCAAACTGCATTTATATTCCAAACTAAATAACCTCCATCACTAGATTACATTTTAACAAAAATGAGTAATCATACATTTCCTATAAGAATAATTAAGTCACATCCACAATTAGTAGAGTGTAGATAAAAGACTGCATGACACCTCCTATTCCATTAATAAACTGTTAAGTTTTAAAAGTATAGAAAGGAAAGTAATTTGCCCAATATTCTGAAGAATAAAAAAAGAAAGTTAAGTCTTTGCTACTCTGCACATCAGTGCATAACCTATTCATTCTACAAGCAAGAAATATACTAAGTATTTAGTTCTAAAAGATATATATGATGTTCCCATCAAGGCATTTATTAGTCAGTTACTCAAGACACTAAAAAATTAAATAGCCCAAGAGATATTAAATAAAGTGGTATACCTAATCTTTAGAAATACAGGCTTGAAATAGATGGCTAGTTACTTACTGTCTGTGAGATTCTGGACAAGAACTTTAATCCTCTGAGTTTCAGCCTCAATAATATCCATTTTAGAGTTATTTGTGGGAATTATATGGGATTATATACGACATACTAACATGTATATGAAATAATTAGCACAGTGTCTCACTTATTATAAACAATACATGACAGTTATAAATAAAAATCCATTAAGTGGTTCAGAAACTAAATGATCTCAAAATACAGTAGATGGGACTTCCCTGGGGGTCCAGTGGTTAAGAATCCATACTGCTAATGCAGGGGACAGGGATTCGATCCCTGGTCTAGAAAGATCCACATGCCACAGAGTGAGCAACTCTATTCACCCCAAACACTGAACCCCTGTGCCACAGGGGCTGTGCTACAATGAAGCACAGCCCGTGCTCAAAGCAATCAGAGAACGCCTGAGCACAGCAATGAAGACCCAATGCAGTCAAAAAAACCCCACAGTACATGGGAAGATTAAGGCAGTTAGGAGGGTTCAAAGAAGATTTGAAAAATGATATGAACTTTAATGGATGACAAATGAAGGTACATCCCACGCAAAGAGACCCTAATAGCTAAAAGACAAACATGGCCTAATGAGTGCATCTGCTTAGCTTGAGTGGTGGGCTTCTGTAGGTAAGGAGCAAGCCCAACTCTGAAGGGTCTTCAGAGTGAAGCTACAAGTACCAACATGTATTATCACTTAGTGCTTTGCATAATAAAGACATACCCGACAACCATCTAATAAATCTTCAGGTGCCTGAAATGCACTGATATCCAAATTTTCCAGATTTTCAATTGTAGGTTCCAGTTTGCTACTAACTGAATTACATATTGATTCATTTACGCAGCTTGCATTGATGTTGGAAATATGGCTGACATCTGAAAGAGTACGACCTACATATTAAAAACAAAGATGCATAAATTTATGGAAATAAAATAACTGATTACATATTTTCCTATAGATAAACTTTTCTTATACCACAAGAGCCATGAACAATTTCTAAAGTAAAATTCATATGGTTTTAATGAAATCTTGGGGGTCAAGTATGAAAATGGAAAATGAATCTAATTAAGGTTCATTTTAATGAAAATATACTTAATATATTCTCTTAATAGTGACTGGCTTCCAATAAAAATCTGAAGTTGCTGACTTCAAGGTCCAGGAAGGTTATATTTGAAAAAAAATTGGTAACATTTGTTATACTGCCAACAACAAGTATATATGGTACTTCCAAAACAGAAATGGTTTTTAAATTTTATATGAATATAGATGATCTATAACAACTGTGGCAAACTAATAAAGAAATGCGACTAATATCCACATGCCAGTCAAGTTTTATAAACTTAATTCTCTAATTTTAAGTCTTTATTAATATTCTTAATTTCTTTAACCATCTTGTGCATTATATAAGGATATGATAGAAAGTAGGTATTCATTAGAAAATGAAATAGCAGAAGTTCTGGACTTTTTAAATATAATTTGGTTGTTTTATTATACAATTATACCTGGAAACAAAGCAGGAAAAGATAACAATTCCCTACTGTATCTCATCGATCCTATTAACAAATCAATTCTTACACAGAAAAATGTCTTAAAAATGACTGTTTAATCCCAAAGAGACTTACTGTCAATTGTGTTGATCTGGCCAGTAGGAGTTGAAGTATCAGGCATACTCTTTGTTTCTGATCTAGGCTCTGTCTTGTACACGGATTCATCCTGACAAAAACCTTTCTCAACACTGTCAAAAAACCATTGTGTGGTCACACAGTGTACATTCCATCTTTTGGCACATTCATATTTTTGACCTATCATGTCAAATAAAAAAGAGAGAAATGCAAGCCATTAAAATCTATCTTTGCAGAAATATTTATATGAAAGCTTATGAAAAAAATTCACCTGAAACAAAATGAAAATTACCAGCAATTACTCTTAAACAGTATGCTATACAGTGTATTAAAAGGCAATATGTTAGGTTACTATCCAATTATATTTTCTGTGTGTTGTGTAAATACACATGCTATGTGAGGGGGTTTATGTTTTACAAAACTGCAGACAGAAGGCATTAGTGGGGTAACTGAAGTAATATTTCTGAGTATAGCTTCGATCATTTAAATTCTTTAAACCAGCTTCTTAATCTGTAACATGTGGATAACTCACAGAATTAAGTGGTTTTATGCTTTTCATTTTAAACTAATTACTATGTATATATACACAGATATATTTATGTGTATATATACTTTAACTCCTACTTAATACAAGTATTTAAATTGCTCTGACACCCTGAAGAAGCCGTTCTATCTAGAGCATTTACTGCTCAGGAGATTCTGACCCTCAGTTTCATACTATAAGGAATATGGGTTAAGGGATAACTATATTTATAATTTATAGAGATATACGAGGATGAATAAGCTTAGATGGAAACAAAGGTGACATGATACAATAAAACATTTTGGAAAGTAGTTTCAAAATACATATTTCTAATATAAAACATAAAAACAATTTTTTTTCCCATTAAAGTTGTTCACAATCACACCTAGGAAGAAAAAAACAACTCTGATGTCTATGTGTAGGTAAAAAGAGACAGTAAAAATGTTAATAAAATTCTGTTCTCATCAACTTTTATATATTTTAAGACAACTGGTAAAAATATTCTCCAGAATAGTTATGATGGTTATAGAATGCCAAAATTGATTGCATTTTAAGGAACCCCTTTTCCTGGTAATATATTTTTCTTTTAGCAGTTCCATGTTCTTCAAGGTGTATCTTCAAGTTAAAACTTGCAGTTTACTCAGTAAGGTTAACTCATTCAATTAAAAATGAAGCCAAGCCTTTAAAACTCACTATTAGAGGGCTTTCCAGATGGCTCATGGTGAAGAATCTACCTGCCAATGCAGGAGACACAGGTTCAATCCCTAGTCCAGGAAGATCCCACATGCTGTGAAGCAACTAAACCTGTGAACCATAACTATTAAGCCTATGCTCTAGAGCCCGGGAACTGCAACTACTAAAGCCCACATACCCTGGACCCCATGCCAGTTAACTAGAGAAGCCCCTCCAACTAGAAAGCAGCCCTTACTTGCTGCAACTCGAGAAAAGCCTGTGCATCAACAAAGAACCAGTAGAGCCAAAACTAAATAAATAAATAAAATTATTTTATTAAAATTACCATTAGATTAAAAAACATCAGCTTTTGTGTTAAACTCATCTAAATCTTTCATCTTTCGAGTACTGGGTGGCTGTGTGGGGACTTAAAAAAAAAAAGAAAAAAACCCAAAAGACCAGGCAATAAGTTTAGATAAAACACCCCTGGAAATTCTTATTCTTTAATATTTATTCAATGATCTGGACCAGTCTGTAATTTTTCTAGATTATAAACAAAACTATCTTTGCAAGAAAAAAGAAATGTGCATGTTTATGAAATATCAGAAGTAAAAGGTATTCTAGAATGATCTCAAAATGATGAATACTAGAAAATATTGCATTCATCTATTTGTGAAACAGTTTTACCTTTTGGTTCTTGCACAATGAGATGTGTACACTCATTCATTTTCAATTGTCCCATGTACTGTCCTCCATGCTTTACTGTGAGCTGCTGAACTGATTTCCTGTCTAAGGTACACAAGCCAGTCACACAGATTATGCAACCAAGAAAAATAGGACACTTGAAGTCTTCCATGTTTATATCAGTATATCTAGCTATTTTCCTGGGGAAAATGAACCAAAAAAAAAAAAAAACCACAAAAACCCATAAATTAAGATATCAAAACACCAGACAGTTTAAATTTTATCTGAAGAATGACAAACAACAGAAATAACACTAATGCTTTCTTCATTTTTTAGGAATTTAATCAATATTAAGGGAAACTGACAAGCACACTTAAAATTATATTAACTGCTCATCTAGCTCAAACCATGTCTCTAAGAAAATTAATGCTTCAGAGTTTCAAATAAAACTGTTTTAGGGGAAAATATATATATATTTCAGTAACTATAAATCCATGCCAGTCAAAGAAGTGCATTTTCCAAACTTATAAGTCTAAATTTCTAACTAAAAACTCAAAGGGTCTTTGGTTGCCTACTAGAAAAACAGACTTTTAATCCTTTCGCTATACTATACAAATAATAAGCAAAGATTTTCAGCAGAATGCCAACAAAAATACCATCATTCTGCTGCCCTGGTAGGCAGATGTGCTGATCAAACAGGCTAGGAATGGGGATGCCAACATAGAGACATGTTTAAAATATGCTGGATGGTGCTGAAAGGAAGACTGGAAAATGTCTACTTAATTTAAACAGTGGTAACTAAATACTTATTGGTTGTTAATCTAATTCTAAGGGAAACTCAATTCTATCTTTTGAAATAGGCTCTAAGCTCTATGAGGCCAGGGATGCTGTCTTGTTTTGCTCTCCAGTTATATCTAATGCCTAGCTCAGGACAGGTACATAAAATGGGTTAAATTAACATTTACTGAATAATTACATCTCAGTGAATGGCTTATATATGTTTACATTCAACCTTAAATATGTCCCTTTTGGGAGGAAATACAAATACCAAAGTGGCTAAAATTTATTCTCCATCCTAACATGAGGGCATGGTATTGAAGGCTAATGCAACATAAAAGTTACAGTTGCCACACAGATTCTCTCAACTATTCTATCATTCTTCACTGCTGAAAACAATTTTATTATCAAAGAATTTCTTATCTTGTAGCTAATGCTAAGTCCATAGCCCAGTCTACCTAACAACTTATATCTTGATAATAAGAACTTATAGATTATCTTTTGTTTTCATTAGAGAAAAGAGTAATGATCCAATTTTTGTCCCAAAATAACAAATCCATAGGGGATACCATAAAAACTCCCCTATGAAAACCCATAATATGCCAAAATGATAACATTTATTCAAATCTAGAAAATATGTAAAATATCTCTTACTTCTCCTGTGACTTCTCCCAAAGTGTTTTTATCCAAGAAGGAAGCAAAATAGGTTTCTTTAGGTTTGCAGCAACTAAGTATTTTTTACTACCAACTTCTCCGGCAATAAGGTGAGTTACTGATATGTTAAGGTCTCTGTATACGCGTCCACCCATCATTTGTACATATTTATGAACTTCTTCCTGTAGCCCCAAAAGAAAATTATTAATACAGAAACAAACAATATTTCTTCCATTTTTAAATACACTGTCCCATAAACATTGTTTGTTGTTGTTAGCTTGAACACACAAATACTTCTCATCACTACAAGTTAAATATTCATGAAGTTACTCTTTAGAAGATAAAGTATACATTTTAGAATTACCTTTATGCACATTATTTTCCTATGTTTATCTTTTGCAACTCCATGAATTTAATTATCTTGCTTCTACAGTGAACACTATATACTTTAATATACTATGAAGGACTGATGTTGAAGCTGAAACTCCAATACGTTGGCCACCTGATGCGAAGAGCTAACTCATTTGAAAAGACCCTGATGCTGGGAGAGATTGAAGGCAGAAGGAGAAGGGGACAACAGAGGATGAAATGGTTGGATGGCATCACCGATTCAACGGACTTGAGTTTTGGGTAAATACCGGGAGTTGGTGATGGACAGGGAGGCCTGGTGTGCTGCAGTCCATGGGGTCACAAAGAGTTGGACACAACTGAGTGACTGAACTGAACTGATGCACATACTTAAAAATACACAAATTACATATAGAATATATGAAAAATGAATGTAAATCTCAGAATCCTTTTTTAAAAGATTAACTATGGTGGAAAAAAGTGACTCAAAGACAAACTCATTGATTATACAGAGAAAAAAGTGAGTTTCCTTTTTAAATCAAAACAAAAAACTTTAAGTAGTCAGTTTGCAATGAAAGAGTCCACTGCATTCAATTTTGAAGAGAAAGCCTTTGACAAAATTCAATATCCATTTATGCTTGCTTCAGAAAGCAAGCACAGAAGGAACATATCTCAACATAATAAAAGCCATATATGATAAGCCCACAGCAAACATTACCCTCAATGGTGAAAAATTGACAGCATTTCCCTTAAAGTCAGGAACGAGACAAGGGTGTCCACTCTCACCACTACTATTCAACGGTTTTGGAAGTTTTAGCCATAGCAATCGAGAAGAAAAAGGAATAAAAGGAATCCAGATTGGAAAAAGAAGTAAAACTCTCACTGTTTGAAGATGACATGATCCTCTACATAGAAAAGCCCCACCAGAAAATTACTAGAGCTAATCAATGAATACAGTAAAGTTGGAGGATGTAAAATTAACACACTGAAATCCCCTGCATTCCTATATACTAACAATGAGAAAACAGAAAGAGAAATTAAGGAAACAATTCCATTCACCATTGCAACAAAAGAATAAAATACTTAGGAATAAATCTACCTAAAGAAACAAAAGACCTATATATAGAAAACTATAAAACACTGATGAAAGAAATCAAAGATGACACAAATAGATGGAGAAGTATACCATGTTCATGGATTAGAAGAATCAATAATAGTGAAAATGAGTGTATTACCCAAAGCAATCTATAGATTCAATGTAATTGCTATCAAGCTACCAACGGTATTTTTCAGAGAACTAGAACAAATAATTTCAAAATTTGTATGGAAATACAAAAAAACCTCGAATAGCCAAAGCAATCTTGAGAAAGAAGAACAGAACTGGAGGAATTAACTTGCCTGAGTTCAGACTATACTACAAAGCTACCGTCATCAAGACAGTATGGTCCTGACACAAAGACAGAAATATAGATCAATGGAACAAAATAGAAAGTCCAGAGATAAATCACTCACTACAATGGAGAAAAGATAGTCTCCACTGTATACGTATGGGAAAACTGGTCAATTACATGTAAAGGAATGAAACTAGAACACTTTCTAACACCATACACAAAAATAAACTCAAAATGGATTAAAGATCTAAATGTAAGACCAGAAACTATAAAACTCCTAGAGGAAAACATAGGCAAAACACTCTGACATAAATCACAGCAGGATCCTCTATGATCCACCTCCCAGAGTAACGGAAATAAAAGCAAAAATAAACAAATGGGACCTAATTAAACTTAAGCTTTTACACAACAAAGGAAACTACAAGCAAGGTGAAAAAACAGCCTTCAGAATGGGAGAATAGCAAATGAAGCAACTGACAAAGAATTAATCTCAAAAATATACAAGCAGCTCCTGCAGCTCAATTCCAGAAAAATAAACGACCCAATCAAAAAATGGGCCAAAGAACTAAACAGACATTTCTCCAAAGAAGACATACAGATGGCTAACAAACACATGAAAAGATGCTCAACATCACTCATTACCAGAGAAATGCAAATCAAAACCACTATGAGGTACCATCTCAGGAAGGTCAGAATGGCTGCTATCCAAAAGTCTACAAACAATAAATGCTGGAGAGGGTGTGGAGAAAAGGGAACCCTCTTACACTGTTGGTGGGAATGCAAACTAGTACAGCCACTATGGAGAACAGTGTGGAGATTCCTTAAAAAACTGGAAATAGAACTGCCATACAACCCAGCAATCCCACTGTTGAGCATACACACTGAGGTAACAAGAATTGAAAGAGACACGTGTACCCCAATGTTCACTGCAGCACTGTTTACAATAGCCAGGACATGGAAGCAACCTAGATGTCCATCAGCAGATGAATGGATAAGAAAGCTGTGGTACATATACACAATGGAATATTACTCAGATTTTAAAAGAATGCATTTGAATCAGTTCTAATGAGGTGGATGAAACTGGAGCCTATTATACAGAGTGAAGTAAGTCAGAAAGAAAAACACCGATACAGTATATTAATGCATATATACGGAATTTAGAAAGATGGTAATGATGACCCTATATGCAAGACAGCAAAAGAGACACAGATGTAAAGAACAGACTTTTGGACTCTGTGGGAGAAGGCGAAGGTGAGATGATTTGAGAGAATAGCATTGAAACAGTATATTACCATACGTGAAACAGATCGCCAGCCCAGGTTTGAGGCACGAGACAGGGTGCTCAGGGCTGGTGCACTGGGACGACCCTGAGGGATGGGATGGGGAGGGAGGTGGAGGGGGGTTCAGGATGGGAAATGCATGTACACCCATGGCTGACTCAGGTCAATGTATGGCAAATACTACTACAATATTGTAAAGTAATGAGCCTCCAATTAAAAAAAAAAAAAAAAAAGATATACAATGTCATCTAGACTCTGTTACATGTCATAAACACCAAATGCAAGGTCTTTCAAAACATCCCCTACACAGTGACAAATTAAATGTGCAAATATATATTGACCATGATATTTCACTCAATATGGCAATACTTACCCTTTTGTCTTTTTCCAGGCTTGTACAAGACACGATTACATCAGACATAACCATGTTATAAACTGGATGTTCAGCTCTTGGGACACATCGCTGGTGGTGCATACAAAATACGACTACTTGAGGACCAACAATTCTGCAACCAAGCTACAAAATCAAGGAAAGTTTATTAAGTAGGAAAAGACTTCCAGTTTTAGAAAACTATATTTTGTAATACTGTATTTACCAATTCTTTAGAGAAGTTGATCACCGCAGAAAACCCACCAAATTGTTAAAAAAACAAACACACGTTATATAATTTCTCAGACATACCACACATTAACACACAAGCAAATCAAACAGTGCAGGCTATCAAAAGAAATTAGCTCCAAAAGTTATACTCACTCAAAATTGCCATTCAAATTTCAATCTCTGAAACAAACACAATCTTAGCAATAGGGGATACAAGTAACAGCCTTATGCCATAATAAGTAGGAAACATCTACCTTTACTTTTCAAAAGAAGCACCCAGCCAATGAGGCAGTTAAGTGTAAGAACCCAAATAATTCCCCTGTAAAATGCCTATTATGCTACAAAAAAGCATAATCCTAGGTAGTTTCTACATTTGTCTTTTTAAACACT
Source organism: Cervus elaphus (assembly GCF_910594005.1). NCBI lineage: Eukaryota > Metazoa > Chordata > Mammalia > Artiodactyla > Cervidae > Cervus > Cervus elaphus. The sequence goes on from NC_057833.1 coordinate 81,815,860, forward strand.
GCTCACAACTCAATGTTTTTCCAAGGAAGGCCCACAGAAACTTCTCCTAAGGTATCACTTTCATTGCTAACTGAGAGAAGTAACAATCTTGCTCAACATCAGCACATCCAGGCCAGACTAAAAAGCCTACAGTTGCCTAAGTTACCAAAGCATAACTGATGCAAATGTCTACAGGGTAAATGTTCATTTCTATCTTTTTGGTCAGTCATAAGAAAACTGAGTATTCAATGCTATTGATTCTATCTCACGAGCGGTGTTATTTCCAAAAGGAGGGTAAGACCAATAATGCTTTTGGCAAACATGGACACAGACCTTTCATATACTGTATAGTACTGCATCTAGCTACTCTTCTATATTTTCTTCTCCTTCAAACAAGAGTCACTTCTTTGTAATTTGGATGGAATTATAGCCAGTTTACTTTTATTTCAATGCTTCTCTCTTGTCCAGACACCAAAAAAGTAATGAGTCAGTAGACTCTAGAATCAACAAAAAGAAATAAGATGGCTCAATGGTATATTAGCAATGGTCATCCCCAAAATGCTTCCTTTTAGCATATAATTTTTCATACCCTATACAAAGCACAGGTACTAAAATTCAAGAGCACACAGTAAAGACAGTAAGTAAACAAGGAAGTCTTTTCTTACTCTACAATCAAACTGAGTTTAAGTACATTAGAACTTCATCAAAAAATACTTCACTACTATAGGGTTAAATTATACTAAGTGAGGTTAAATTCCCTGAAATATAAAAATCACATATTAAGCAAAGTCTGTTCTGTGCTGTGCTTAGTCGTTCAGTCATATCTGACTCTTTGTGACTCCATGGACTGTAGCCCGCCAGGCTCCTCTGTCCATGGGGATTCTCCAGGTAAGAATACTGGAGTGGGTTGCCATGCCCTCCTGCAGGGGATCTTCACAACCTAGGGATCAAACCCAGATCTCCTGCACAGCAGGTGGATTCTTTACTGTCTGAGCCACCAGGGAAGCCCAACCAAAGCCTACTGGAACATAATTACCCTTTAAAAATACTATTCTGGTCTTTCAAAACCAAAAGATTCCTCTCAAGTCATAATTTACAAAACACATCATGACCAGTAAAGAACTTATGTCCATTGCAGCAAAAACAAACCAAAAACACTACCTGAAAGAATACACTAGAAATTAGCAAACCTTTTTGAGATGATCAAAGGCATCACCACTAAAGGGATCACAGATATACAGTGATCTATCATTCTCCTTTATTTTCAATGCCTCTTCTTCTGTAATAATCTGAAGATATTCTTCTGATTGGAACTCTTTTATTGACTGAAAGAAAAAAATAATGCATATGAAATTATTCACCTGTATTTATGTCCTGTGAATTCTATCTTCAAAATCTATCTCAAATCCAGCCTTCTTCCTATCAAAAGGAACCATCATCTCTCACTTGGCCTGTGCAGGAGTCTCCAAAGGGGTTTCTTCTCATCCTTTGCCCTAAATCTATTCTCCACACAGCAGCTACGAATCTTCTCAACAATACAAATCAGGTCATGTCACTCTGCGCAAAACTTCCAGCAGCTTCCCACCACACTCAGAATAAAATCCTCATTTCTTACAATCACCTACAAGACCAGAGTCTGGCCCTTGCCTGTTTCTGTCTCCCCATGCTTACTTCTTTTTTTTTCTTCATTTATTTTTATTAGTTGGAGGCTAATTACTTTACAATATTGTTACTTCTTCCTCTAATCCCTTTGACTCACTCTTCTCTAGCCACTCCTGCTTTCTTTCCAGGCTTAGAACAAGCTAAGCATGACCTCATTTAGAGGTTTTGCTTTTTCCTCCCACTACCTGGAATATTCTTCCCCCAGGACTTCACCTGACTTATCTCACTTCAACCACATCTGCTCACATGTCACTTCCTCAGAGATGCTTTTCCTGGTCACATGTCTCTAAAATATTCTTTCCCCATTTTATGAAGAAAAATAACATAGATGTAGTAATATGTATACTAGCATATATAATATATATAATATATATACATACATACACACTGTTTTTATCTCTCTCCCTTGTAAGAATGAAAGTTTCATGATCTATCTTGTTTGGCAACAGATCCTGGCTCCCAATAAGCACTCAAATATTTCCTTAACAAATTTTGAAGTCCTTTCTTACTCTCTGAAGCAAACTTTAACATTCATCCCACATCTCCTGTTCACACTACACTACAGCCACAATAAAGCAGGATAGACACTGCAAGCACCTTCCCAGGGCCTGTGTATGATTATTTCCTCTGCCTGAAACTGAAACCTTCCCCACATATTCACACGGCTATTTATCTCACCTCCTTCAAGTGTCTGCAAATATCAACTTCTCCACAGAGAATATCACACTATATTTAAAATAAACTGTAAACTTCCCTTCTTCCTTAACATCTTCTGGAATGCTTTAACTTGTTTCACATTTCTCCTCCCATAGCACTTTGCACCTTTAACATACTATATAGTTTACACATTTATATATGACTAGTTTATTTCCTATAGCTAGAATAGAATGTAAACTGAGAAAGTATGGATCTTTGCCTGCTCTCATCATCTCATCACTGTGTATCCCAAGTATTTGAACAGTGCTTATCAGATTTGCTGAATGAATGAACTTTAAAGACAAACCTGCTACAAGTGTTTCTTAAATACATAAGATCTTGTTAAAAAGTAGATTCCAATTGATAAGTCTGAGTTGGGGTCCAATTTCTCAGGCCATGGTGATGCTACTAGGGGAGACACTACCCCTACATCCTCCCACATAAAACTATATAATAAAACATACTTTTAACAATTAACAACAACAAAAACAAAAAATGAAGTGTAACCAATATAGGACTGCCTCAAGTTTTTTCAACACACAAAGGTCTATGGTTAGTAGACAAAAGAAAACTACTTAATTTCTAAGAATAGTATGTCCATCACTTTCAATATAAATGTCATTAAAGATTTCAAGCTCCCCAAAATACATGATATACTAATATCAAAAGTGTGTTAACAATGAGATATCTACAAATGTAGAGTAAAACTTATGAAAATAAAATAACCATGACTAAGACATAAAAGGCCTAAATCAAAAACACTAGAAACAAGAAAATGAATTCACAGCAAGACATTGTCAAGTAGTCTTACCTCAAGAGCTTTAAAAAAACATTCAGAATTGTCTGAAGACTTTAAAAACTTCACAAAAAACGGTTCTTTTTCATTTTTGGACATTTCTGAACTGCCAAAATAAAGGAACCATTAACAAGAGCAAAACACATTACATATAAAGTTAAATGTTTAAAGCACCTACTTTTCTGCGCAGGTAAGAATGCCGAAGTACAAACATTCTGCTCTTGCCCATGAATTCGTACATTATGGTTTGTAAGAAACAGTGGAATGTGAACAAAATCAAGGGAAAAGATGACAACAACCAATCTTCGTAAATCAAAATAAGAAATTAATGTTGCTAAACTGAATTCATCGAGGACCTTTGCTCTGGAGCTCTAAAGTCTCCTAAGCCGATGGTCATTCAATTTCATTTTGCTTGAGAATGCTCAGAACGAATAGGTCCCTGAGGTCATCTGCGGCCCTCGAGATAGGTTAAGCCCTCAGTAAACGAACTTTGAATATAAACATGAAAGCCAGCCATCCAAGTCAGGGCCCTAAAAGGCCAGAAGCTCCCGCTTCCCAGCTGCCAGGGAAAAGTCCGATTATCAGTCCAGCCCCAGTCACTAGCTCTCCGGTGTCCCATCCACCGGTCCGGGGACCGGTTACAAAGTCCGGAATCCAGGGCCCCTAAGGCCAGAGGCGGCGTCGAAGACCCCTCCCACCCCCGCGAGTTGGGGAGGGAGCTGGGTGCTCACTCTGAGCTTTACTCACCTCAGTGGAGCCTGGGGATCTCCGGGCGGCGAGTGGGGGGCCGCGCGGCGCGCGGGACTGCGGCTGGGGTCGGGCGCCAGCCCGGCGCACACCCGCCGCACCCGGCGGGGCCCCCAACCAAAGCAAACGCAGACCCGGAAGTTGCCGAACCGCGAACCGACTTTCGCGCCAACTGCGCGGTCGCGCCCGCCCCTTCCGGCGGAAGTGACGCTACCACAGCTGCAGCGGGGGGGCGGGGAGGGCGGAGACGAAAGAAAGCGGCGGTGGTGGTTGGCTCCGACCCGGAGGCCAAGGTGTTCCAGGAAGGCTGTGGCAGAAGCTTCGGCTCAGGAGCTGGAAGGGCGGGTCTTGCCTTTGCGGGAAACTGGCCAAGCGCCGAGGGCTAGGGCTTTGGGGCGGCGGGTCAGAGGTATCTTAGAGCAGGAGTTCGCAACTCCAGGGCCAGGAGAGGTTAGTGGTGGAAGCGGAGCCGCTTCCCGTTTCTCGCGTTGCCGCCTGAACCGCCGAGCTCCCCCTGTCCTGGGAAAAATTGTCTTCTAGTAAACTGGTCCCTAGTGACAAAAAATGTTGGGGACTGATGCCTCAGAGCAGACCCTAACATCTCAAAAAATAAAGACAGGTAAAAGAGGGTTTCTTTAATAAATACTTTATGCCGAGAAACTATATGTTATCGAAAACAACCCTGGAAGGCAAATACTGATTTGCATTTTACAGATGTAAAAACTGAGGCTTAGGGAAATTAAATGAAGTGTTCAAGGTCACAGTAAGTGGTAGAAGTTTAAGACTGCACCCAAGTCTTTTTGACTCCATGGACTGGTGGACTGGATTATTTTCTTCCAGTATAGCCCAAATGTGTTCACCAGCTACAACAGCCAAGGGTCTAAAGGAAAGAAAGACGTCAGGATGACGTGAATTACACACCTGGTGCGTAGGGGGTCTTTGCCAACTTCAGTAGTGCCCTCTCTGGGACTAACACCCCATTCTCCCACCTTGAGCATCTCATTTTTTTCTCTGTAGCTTCCCAAGTGTTGGGCAGATTGTGGGATGAAACCTAATGTTCAAATGGCAAAGGTAATGGGGAGAGGAGGTGAAATAGGATTAGGATCTCTGGCTTGTTGATGGCCAATGACATTGCTTGGTCAGCGTTTCTTCTCATTCTATTCTTGACTGTTGAGAGTGAGAAAATCATGATTTGAGTAACCTGAGAGTTTAATGAACTGTACCTTGGTTTTTCAAACGTCTAAAGATGGTAGATAGCATCTTGGGTCAAAGTGTGTGAACACTTAGGTGGAAGGTGAATCAGAATCAGTACCTGAAAGACCAACTGAAAGGCCTGTTGTCAGGGAGGAGGTGAGGAAAGCCTTACAGATACACCAAAGTTACTAGACTTGTTTAAAAAAAAAAAAAAAAAATGAGAGACAACCCTGCCACAATTCACTGTGAAGGAGCAAATCTGAGCTGATATAATAATTACTATTTGTGGGGTGAGTGACAGTGGACAGAGGGCTCCTGCTCACTCTGCTGGACAGTCCTCTAGAAAATGGGCATTTTGGGCCACTGTCAACTTTAAAAACCGCACAACCTGAGAGTGGTGAGTTAAGTTTTATTTGGGGCAAAATAAGGACAGAAACAGTATGGATGTAGCAGAAGCAGAGAAGGCAAGAATACACAGAAGAACTATATAAAAGAGGTCTGAAAGACCCAGAAAAGCACTATGGCGTGGTCACTCACTTAGAGGCAGACATCCTGGAGTGGGAAGGCAAGTGGGCCGTAGGAAGCATTACTACAAACAAAGTGGAGGTGATGGGATCCCAGGTAAACTATTTAAAATCTTAAAAGATAATGCTGTGAAAGAGTTGTACTCAGCAAACTTGGAAAACTCAGCAGTGGCCCCAGGAATGGAAAAGGTCAGTTTTCATTCAATTCCCAAAGAAGGGCAATGTCAGAATATTCAAACTACAGCACAGTTGCATTCATTTCACATGCTAACATGATAATGCTCAAAATCCTTCAAGCTAGGCTTCCGCAGTATGTGAACAAAGAACTTCCAGATACTCAAGCTGGATTTAGAAAAGACAGAGGAACCAGAGATCAAATTGTCAACATCTTTTGGGTCATAGAGAAGCAAGAGAATTCCAGAAAAACATCTGCTTCATTGACTATGCTCGAGCCTTTGACTGTTGGATCACAACAAACTGTGGAAAATTCTTAAAGAGATGGGAATATCAGAGCACCTTCAGTTCAGTTCAGTTGCTCAGTTGTGTCTGACTCTTTTCTACCTTATAAACCACAGCACGTCAGGCTTCCGTGTCCATCACCACCTCCTGGCGTTTACCCAAACTCATGTCCATTGAGTCGGTGATGCCATCCAACCATCTCATCCTCTGTCATCCCCTTCTCCTGCCCTCAATCTTTCCCAGCATCAGGGTCTTTTCAAGTGAGTCAGCTCTTCACATCAGGTGGCCAAAGTATTGGAGTTTCAGCTTCAATATCAGTCCTTCCAATGAATACCCAGGACCGATCTCCTTTAAGATGGACTGGTTGGATCTCCTTGCAGTCCAAGGGACTCTCAAGAGTCTTCTCCAACACCACAGTTCAAAAGCAGCAGTTCTTTGGTGCTCAGTTTTCTTTATAGTCCAACTCTCACATCCATACATGACTACTGGAAAAACCATAGCTTTGACTAGACGGACCTTTGTTGACAAAGTAATGTCTCCACTTTTTAATATGCTGTCTAGGTTGGTCATAACTTTACTTCCAAGGAGTAAGCGTCTTTTAATTTCATGGCTGCAGTCACCATCTGCAGTGATTTTGGAGCTGCCGCCCCCCCCCCCCCAAAAATAAAGTCAGCCACTGTTTCCCTGTCTACTTTCCATGAGGTGATGGGACCGGATGCCATGATCTTAGTTTTCTGAATGTTGGGCTTTAAGCCAACTTTTTCACTCTCCTCTTTCACTTTCTTCAAGAGGCTCTTTAGTTCTTCTTCTCTTTCTGCCATGAGGGTGGTGTCATCTGCATATCTGAGGTTATTTGTATTTCTCCCAGCAATCTTGATTCCAGCTTGTGCTTCTTCCAGCCTAGCTTTTCTCATGATGTACTCTGCATATAAGTTAAATAAGCAGGGCGACAATATACAGCCTTGACGTACTCCTTTTCCAATTTGGAACCAGCCTGTTGTTCCATGTCCAGATCTAACTGTTGCTTCCTGAGGCCTGCATACAGGTTTCTCAAGAGGCAGGTCAGGTGGTCTTGTATTCCCATCTCTTGAAGAATTTTCCACAGTTTATTGTGATCCACACAGTCAAAGGCTTTGGCATAGTCAATAAAGCAGAAATAGATGCTTTTCTGAAACTCTCTTGCTTTTTCAATGATCCAGTGGATGTTGGCAGTTTGATCTCTGGTTCCTCTGCCTTTTCAAAAACCAGCTTGAACATCTGGAAGTTCATGGTTCCTGTATTGCTGAAGCCAGGCTTGGAGAATTTTGAGCATTACTTTACTAGCGTGTGAGATGAGTGCAATTGTGTGGTAATTTGAGCAATCTTTGTCATTGCCTTTCTGTGGGATTGGAATGAAAACTGACCTTACCTGCCTCCTAAGTAATGGGTATGCAAGTCAAGAAGCAACAAAACTGGACATGGAACAATGGACTGGTTCCAAATTGGGAAAGGAGTATGTCAAGGCTGTACATTGCCGCCCTGCTTATTTACAGAGTACATAATGTGAAATACCTCGCTGAAGTTCAAGCTGAAATCAAGATTGCCAGAAAAATGTCAATAATCTGAGATATGCAGATGACACCACCCTAATGGCAGAAAGCAAAGAGGAACTAAAGAGTCTCTAGATGAAGGTAAAAAAGAAGTGTGAAAAGCAGGCTTAAAACTCAACAGTCAAAAAACTAAGATCATGGCATCTAGTCCCATCACTTCATGGCCAATAGATGGGGAAAAATTGGAAATAGTGACAGACTTTATTTTCTTGGGCTCCAAAATCACTGGGGCCAGTGATTGCAGCCATGAAATTAAAAGATGCTTAAATAGGCCAGGTTGATGGAAATGAAAGTTTGCTTTATTTCAGATGTTGGCAGCTGGGGTGGGGAGAGGGTGGCAGACATCTTTCCAAAAGCTGACTCTCACCACAAGCAGTGGGGTAAGAACTTTTATAAACAGAGTGGGGGTGGGGTGGAGACTATGTGCAGAAACAATACAGCTCTAACAGTCATCTTCAAATTGGTCATCAGTGATCTGACCAGCATCATCTTGATTGTTTTAAGCACAGTTAATCTTCACTTCCAGGATCCATTTGTTCTCATTTTTTTGTGATCAGTCCTTGGAATTGTGGCAGTTCATGTCCTGGATACAGTCTGGTCATCATGTAGTTATCTTCTCCACCTGGGATTTTAGTATCTATAAAACAGCTCATAGGATATGGCTCAGAATATTATCTACAGCCCTTGATAAAGGTCCTTGATGATGCTTAACAACTACATTATTCTTAAGTCTCTTCTGTTTTCTTTTATTTCCACATTTATCACTTCTCTGATTAAGCTTATTCTTTGACTAAAGTTTTCCACAGACAAAAGGCAGGTAAACATGATGAAGGAGTGGGCAGGGACACAGTGTCCTGCTCTGTTTCACTTGGAAGAAAAGCTATGACAAACCTAAACAGCATATTAAAGAGCATAGACATCACTTTGCCAACAAAGGTCCATATGGTCAAAGCTATGGTTTTTCCAGTAGTCATGTACAGAGATGAGAGTTGGACCATAAAGAAGGTTGAGTGCTGAAGAATTGATGCTTTTAAACTGTGGTTCTGGAGAAGACTCAAGAGTCCCTTGGACAGCAAGAAGTTCAGACCAGTGTGGTTTAGTCCCTAAGTTGTGTCTGACTCTTGTGACCCCATGGACTGTAGCCTGCCAGGTTCCTTTGTCCATGGCATTTTCCAGGCAGGAATACTGGAGTTGGTTGCCATTTCCTTCTGCAGGGGATCTTCTGGACCCAGGAATCGAACCTGGGTCTCTTGTATTGCAGGTGGATTTCCTGCATTGAAGGCAGATTCTTTACCACCTGATCTACGAGGCAAGCCCCTTCAAACCAATCAATTCTAAAGGAAATCAACCCTGAATATTCATTGGAAGGACTGATGCTGAAGCTCCAATACTTTGGACACCGAATGCAAACAGCCAAGTCATTGGAAAAGACCCTGATGCTGGGAAAGATTCAGGGCAGGAGGAGAAGGGGATGACAGAGAATGAGATGGTTGGATGGCATCACCGACTCAATGGACATGAGTTTGAGTAAACTCCAGGAGTTGATGATGGACAGGGAGGCCTGATGTGCTATGGTCCATGGGGTCACAAAGAGTCAGACACAAATGAGAGACTGAACTGAACTGAGAGGTAGATTGCAAGTGCCAATTTGTAATTGATAGGGCCCCCTCTTGGTATTAAATTCGACCATGCTTCAGGAGGCATTTCATGACCATTTTGTCACACAGTGCTAGGAAGGTTCATTTCTAGATCTGTCAAAGATTTTACTGATAGACCACTCAATGTGCAGTTACTGGACTAGGTCTTATCAACAGTAACCAGGACTATTGATCACCCGTCTTATTAACCTCTTATGTCCAGGAAAAATTCCCTCTTGTTGTATCTTACCATATCTAAAGTTACACTATTACAATCATTGCTCTCAAAAATATTTTCATCAGAGGATCAGTCACACATTTGGTAATGCAAGAAACAACAATCTTGTAAAACAGATAAAGTACAAATAACATAGCTAGCAGTATTATTAAAGTCATCAATAAGAAGTCAAGAACTTCCATAAGGTGTAGCCCAGTATATCCTCAGATTGTCTGACTTCATCTGTTCTGTACCAATCTTTATTTTTCAGGGAAATAATAAATTTATCCTTAATATAATTTAATTGTTCCCAAGATAAAGGAATCTGCCTCCAATGCAGGAGATGGGCTTTGATCCTTGTGTCAGGAAGATCACTGGGAAGAGGAAATGGCAACCCACTCCAGTATTCTTGCCTGGGAAATCCCATGTACAAAGGAGTCTGGTGGGTTACAGTCTGTTGTCACAAGAGTCAGACATGACTTAGTGACTAAATAATAAAAGATTGGCGGGGGGGGGGGGGGGAGCTTAAAACTTAAATGACCTCAGCCTGGTGTTAACTACATATTGTTGTTCAGTCACTAAGTCCTGTCTGGCTCTGCCACCCCATGGACTGCAGCACACCAGACTCTGCTCTCCTTCAAGGTATCTTGGAATATGCTAAAATTCATGTCCATTGAGTCCGTGATGTCATCCAACGATCTCATGCTCTGTCACCCCCTATTCCTCCTGCCCTTAATCTTTCCCAGCATCACAGTCTTTGCCATTGAATCCACTCTTCACTTCAAGTGGCGAAAGTATTGGAGCTTCAGCTTTAGCAACAGTCCTTCCAATGAATGTTCAGGGTTGACTTCCTTTAGGATGGACAGGTTTGAACCCCTTGCTGTTTAAGGGACTCTGAAGAGTCTTCTCCAACACCACAATTTGAAAGCATCAATTCTTCAGTGCTCAGCCTTCGTTATGGTCCAACTTTTACATCCATACACGACTACTGGAAAAACCAGAGCTTTGACTATACAGACCCTCGTCAGCAAAGTGAGGTCTCTGCTTTTTAATATGCTGTCCAGATTTGTCACAGATTTTCTTCTGAGGAGTAAGCATCTTTACATTTCAAGGCTACAGTCACTGTCTGCAGTAATTTGGGACCCCAAGAAAATAAATCTGCCAGTACTTTCACTTTTCACCTTCTATTTGCCATGAAGTGATGGGACCAGATGCCATGATCCTAGTTTTTTGAATGTTGTTTCAAGCCTGCTTTTCCACTCTCCTCTTTCACCCTCATCAAGAATCTCTTTACTTCCTCTTCACTTTCTGCCATTAGAGTGATAACATCTGCATATCTGTGGTTGTTGATACTTCTCCTGGCAATCTTGATTCCAGCTTGTGCTTCATCCAGCCCAGCATCTGACAAGATGTATTCTGCATAGAACTTAAATAAGCAGGGTGACAATATACAGTTTGTCATACTCCTTTCCCAATTTGGAACCACTCAGTTGTTCTGTGTCTGGTTCTGACTTTTGCTTCTTGACTGGTATACAGGCTTCTTAGGAGACAGGTAAGGTAGTCTGGTATTCCCATCTCTTTAAGAATTTTTCAGAGTTGGAGATCAAAGGCTTTCACATAGTCAATGTGAAAGTCAAAGGCTTTCACATAGTCAATGATACAGAAGTAAATGCTGTTCTGGAATTCTCTTGCTCTCTCTACGATCCAATGAATGTTGACAATTTGATCTGTGATTCGTCTGCCTTTTCTAAACCAATCTTGTACATCTGGAAGTCCTTGGTTCACATACTGCTGAGGCCTAGCTTGAAGGATTTTGAGCATTACCTTACTAGCATTTGAAAAGAGCACACTTGGTACAGTAATTTGAACATTCTTTGATATTTCCATTCTTTGGGATTGGAATGAAAACTGACCTTTTCTAGTCCTGTGTTTTCCAAATTTGCTGTGTTTTCCAAATTTGCTGACATATTGAGCACAGCACTTTCAACAGCATCATCTTTTAGGATTTGAAATAGCTCAGCTGGGATTCCATCAACTCCACTAGCTTTGTTTGTAGTAATGCTTCCTAAGGCCCACTTGACTTCACACTCCAGGATGTCTGCTCTAGGTAAGTGACCACACCATCGTGATTATCTGTTTCATTCAGTTCTTTTTTTGTATAGTTCTTTTGTGTATTCTTGCCTCGTCTTATTAATCTCTTCTGTTTCTGTCCTTTATCATGCTCATCCTTCCATGAAATAGTCCCTTGACAGCTCCAATTTTCTTGAAGAGATCTCTAGTTGTTCCCATTCTATTGTTTTCCTCTATTTCTTTGCAGTGTTTATTTAAGAAGGCCTTCTTATCTCTCCTTGCTAGTCTCTGGACCTCTGCATTCAGTTGGGTATACCTTTCCCTTTCTGCTTTGCCTTTCACATCTCTTCTTTTCTCAGCTATTTGTAAAGCCTCCTCAGACAACCACTTTGCCTTCTTGCATTTCTTTTTCTTCGGGATCATTTTGGTCATTGCCTCTTGTACAGTGTTATGAACCTCTGTCCATAGTTCTCTAGGTGCTTAGTCTACCAGATCTAATCCCTTGAATCTATTCATCACCTCCGGTGTATAATAATAAAGGATTTGATTTAGGTCATATCTGAATGGACTAGTGGTTTTCCCTACTTTCTTCAATTCAAATCTGAATTTTGCAACAAGGAGTTCATTATCTGAGCCACAGTCAGCTCCAGGTTTTGTTTTTTTTTTTTTTTTTTTGCTGACTGTATAGAGCCTTTCCATCTTTGGCTGCAAAGAATATAAGTCTGATTTCAGTATTGACCATTTGGTGATGTCCATGTGTAGAGATGTCTTTTGTGATGACCAGTTTGCTATGACCAGTGCATTCTCTTGATAAAACTCTGTTAAACTTTGCCCTGCTTCATTTTGTACCCCAAAGCCAAACAAGAGATACTTACCCCAAGTATCTCTTGGCTTCCTACTTTTGCATTAAGTCTTCATAGAAATGGTCAACTTCAGCTTTTCAGAATCAATGGTTGGGACATAGAGTTGGATTATTGTGATGTTGAATGGTTTGCCCTGAAAATGAAGCAAGATCATTCTGTCATTTTTGAGATTGCACCCAAATACTGCATTTCAGACTCTTCTGTTGACTGTGAGGGCTACTCCATGTTTTTCCTAAGGGATTCTCTCCCACAGTAGTAGATGTAATGATCATCTGAATTAAGTTCGCCCTTTCCTGTCCACTTTAGTTCACTGATTCCAAACATGTTGATAGTCACTCTTGCCATCTCCTGCTTGACTACATCCAACTTACCTTGATTCATGGATCTAACATTCTGTGCTCTTATGCAATATTGTTCCTTACACCATCGGACTTTACTTTCACCACCAGACACATCCACAAATGAGCACTGTTTTCACTTTGGTCCAGTTGCTTCATTCTTTCTGGAGCTATTTGTAATTGTCCTCTACTCTTACCCAAGAGCATATTGGACACTTTCTGACCTGAGGGGCTCATCTCCTGGTCTCATATCTTTTTGTCTTTTCATGCTGCTCATGGAACAATGGACCATTCAAAGAGGGAAAGGAGTATTTCAATGCTATATATTGTCATGCTACTTATTTAACTTAAAAGAAAAATACATCATGCAAAATGTCAGACTGAATGAATCACAAGCTGGGATCAAGATTGCCAGGAGAAATATCAGCAACCTCAGATATTCAGATAATACCTCTCTAATGGCTGAAAGGGAAGAGGAACTAAGCCTCTTGATGAGGGTGAAAGAGGAGGGAGAAAAAGCTGGCTTGAAACTCAACATTCAAAAAACCAAGATCATGGCATCTGGTCCCATCACTTCATGGCAAATAGAAGGAGAAAAAGTGGAAACAGTGACAGATTTTATTTTCTTGGACTCCAAAATCACTGCAGATGGTGACTGCAGCCATGAAATTAAAGATACTTACTCTTTGGAAGAAAAGCTGTGACAAATCTGGACAGCATATTAAAAAGCAGAGACATCACTTTGCCTACAAAGGTCCATATAATCAAAGCTATAGCTTTTCCAGTAGTCATGTATGTATGTGAGAGCTGGACCATAAAGAAAGCTTCAGAAACAAACTTGAGTGTTCTTTTAACAATTCAATTAAACTTTACTTTAATATAACAGCAAGGACCTATCCAGGAAGTGAGTCTTAGTAAATATAGACCTCCGTTAACAAAAGTGGGATTTAACATTAATTGAAGCATCTTTTTCTCTCTAGAATTACCCTCATTTCTACCAAATATAACAAAATTGACTAATTTTTTTGCAAAATAAGTCTGATCTCAAAAATTTGGCCTGATAATTTATGTAACTATAAATCTATTTATTTTAATTGGAGGCTAATTACTTTACAATATTGTATTGCTTTTGCCACACATTGACATGAATCTGCCACGGGTGTACATGTGTTCCCCATCCTGAAACCCCCTCCCACCTCCCTCCCCATTCCATCCCTCTGGGTAATCCCAGTGCACCAGCCCTGAGCATCCTGTATCATGCATCGAACCTGGACTGGCGATTCGTTCCACATATGATAATATACATATTTCAATGCCATTCTCCCAAATCATCCCACCCTCGCCCTCTCCCACAGAGTCCAAAAGTCTGTTTTATACATCTGTATCTTTTTTGCTGTCTCGCATACAGTGTTATCGTTACCATCTTTCTAAATTCCATATATTTGCGTAAGTATACTGTATTGGAGTTTTTTTTTCTGGCTTACTTCACTCTGTATAATAGGCTCCAGTTTCATCCACCTCATTAGAACTGATTCAAATGTATTCTTTTTAATGGCTGAGTAATACTCCATTGTGTATATGTACCACAGCTTCGTTACTCATTCGTCTGCTGATGGACATCTAGGTTGCTTCCATGTCCTGGCTATTATAAACAGTGCTGCGAAGAACATTGGGGTACACGTGTCTCTTTCAATTCTGGTTTCCTCGGTGTGTATGCCCAGCAGTAGGATTGCTGGGTCATATGGCAGTTCTATTTCCAGTTTTTTAAGGAATCTCCACACTGTTCTCCATAGTGGCTGTACTAGTTTGCATTCCCACCAACAGTGTAAGAGGGTTCCCTTTTCTCCACACCCTCTCCAGCATTTATTGTTTGTAGACTTTTGGATAGCAGCCATCCTGACTGGTGTGTAATGGTACCTCATTGTGGTTTTGATTTGCATTTCTCTGGTAATGAGTGATGTTGAGCATCTTTTCATGTGTTTGTTAGCCATCTGTATGTCTTCTTTGGAGAAATGTCTGTTTAGTTCTTTGGCTCATTTTTTGATTGGGTCATTTATTTTTCTGGAATTAAGTTGCAGGAGTTGCTTATGTATTTTTGAGATTAATTCTTCGTCAGTTGCTTCATTTGCTATTATCTTCTCGCATTCTGAAGGCTGTCGTTTCACCTTGCTTATAGTTTTCTTTGTTGTGCAGAAGCTTTTAATTTTAATTGGGTCCCATTTCTTTATTTTTGCTTTTATTTCCTATTTACTTCCTATGGGAAGTGGGTCATAGAGGATCCGGCTGTGATTTATGTCAGAGAGTGTTTTTCCTATGTTCTCCTCTAGGAGTTTTATAGTTTCTAGTCTTATGTTTAGATCTTTAATCCATTTTTAGTTTATTTTTGTGTATGGTGTTAGAAAGTGTTCTAGTTTCATTCTTTTACAAGTGGTTGACCAGTTTTCCCAGCACCACTTGTTAAAGAGATTGTCTTTTCTCCATTGTATATTCTTGCCTCCTTTGTCAAAGATAAGGTGTCCATTGGTGCGTGGATTTATCTCTGGGCTTTCTATTCTGTTCCATTGATCTATATTTCTGTCTCCGTGCCAGTACCATACTGTCTTGATGACTGTGGCTTTGTAGTAGAGCCTGGAGTCAGGCAGGTTGATTCCTCCAGTTCCATTCTTCTTTCTCAAGATTGCATTGGCTATTCGAGGTTTTTTTGTATTTCCATACAAATTGTGAAATTATTTGTTCTAGTTCTGTGAAAAATACCGTTTGTAGCTTAATAGGGATTGCATTGAATCTATAGATTGCTTTGGATATTATACTCATCTTCACTATATTGATTGAGAAACCCAAGTAAGAGGGTAGGTGTTGCGAGAGGGCATCAGAGGGCAGACACACTAAAACCATAATCACAGAAATCTAACCAATCTGATCACACGGACCACAGCCTTGTCTAACTCAATAAAACTAAGCCATGCCAAGTGGGGCCACCCAAGACGGATGGGTCATGGTGGAGAGGTTTGACAGAATGTGGTCCACTGGAGAAGGGAATGGCAAACCACTTCAGTATTCTTGCCTTGAGAACTGGATGAACAGTATGAAAAAGCAAAATGATAGGATACTGAAAGATAAACTCCCCAGGTTGGTAGGTGCCCAATATGCTACCGGAGATCAGTGGAGAAATAACTCCAGAAAGAATGAAGGCATGGAGTCAAAGCAAAAACAATACACAGTTGTGGATGTGACTGGTGATAAAAGCAAGGTGCGATGCTGTAAAGCAAATATTGCATAGGAACCTGGAATGCTAGGTCCATGAATCAAGACAAATTGGAAGTGGTCAAACAGGAGATGACAAGAGTGAACATCGACATTCTTGGAATCAGTGAACTAAAATGGACTGGAATGGGTGAATTTAACTCAGATAACTCTACTACAGTGGGCAGGAATCCCTTAGAAGAAATGAAGTAGCCATCATAATCAACAAAAGAGTCCAAAATGCAGTATTTGGATGCAGTCTCAAAAACGACAGAATGATCTCTCTTCGTTTCCAAGGCAAACCACTTAATATCACAGTAATCCAAGCCTACGCCCCAACCAGTAATGCTGAAGAAGCTGAACAGTTCTATGAAGATCTATAAGACCATTTAGAACTAACACCCAAAAAGGATGTCTTTTTCATTATAGGGGACTGGAATGCAAAAGTAGGAAGTCAAGAAACACCTGGAATAACAGGCAAATTTGGCCTTGGAGTACAGAATGAAGCAGGGCAAAGGCTATTAGAGTTTTGCCAAGAGAACGCACTGGTCATAGCAAACACCCTCTTCCAACACCACAAGAGAAGACTCTACACATGGACATCACCAAATGGTCAACACCGAAATCAGATTGATTATATTCCTTGCAGCCAAAGATGGAGAAGCTCTATACAGTCAGCAAAAACAAGACCAGGAGCTGACTGTGGCTCAGATCATGAACTCCTTATTGCCAAATTCAGACTTAAATTGAAAAAAGTAGGGGAAACCACTAGACCATTCAGGTATGACCTAAATCAAATCCCTTATGACTATACAGTGGAAGTGAGAAACAGATTTAAGGGACTAGATCTGATAGAGTGCCTGATGAACTATGGACAGAGGTTCCTGAAACTGTACAAGAGACAGGGATTAAGACCATCCTCATGGAAAAGAAATGCAAACCAGCAAAATGGCTGTCTGAGGAGGCCTTACAAATAGCTGTGAAAAGAAGAGAAGTGAAAAGCAAAGGAGAAAAGGAAAGATATTCCCACTTGAATGCAGAGTTCCAAAGAATAGAAAGGAGAGATAAGATAGCCTTCCTCACTGATCAATGCAAAGAAATAGAGGAAAACAATAGAATGGGAAAGACTAGAGATCTCTTCAAGAAAATTAGAGATACCAAGGGAACATTTCATGCAAAGATGGGCACAATAAAGGACAGAAATGGTATGGACCTAATAGAAGCAGAAGATATTAAGAAGAGGTGGCAAGAATACACAGAAGAACTGTACAAAAAAGATCTTCACGACCCAGATAATCACGATGGTGTGATCACTCACCTAGAGCCAAACATCCCGGAATGTGAAGTCAAGTGAGCCTTAGGAAGCATCACTACGAACAAAGCTAGTGGAGGTGATGGAACTCCACTTGAGCTATTTCAAATCCTGAAAGATGATGCTGTGAAAGTGCTGCACTCAATATGCCAGCAAATTTGGAAAACTCAGCAGTGGCCACAGGACTGGAAAAGGTCAGTTTTCATTCCAATCCCAAAGAAAGGCAATCCCAAAGAATGCTCAAACTACTGCACAATTGCACTCACCTCACATGCTAGTAAAGTAATGCTCAAAATTCTCCAAGCCAGGTTTCATCAATAGGTGAACCATGAATATCCAGATATTCAAGCTGGTTTTAGAAAAGGCAGAGGAACCAGACATCAAATTGCCAACATCTGCTGGATCATTGAAAAAGCAAGAGAGTTCCAGAAAAACATCTATTTCTGCTTATTGACTATGCTAAAGCCTTTGACTGTGTGGATCACAATAAACTGTGGGAAATTCTTAAAGAGATGGGAATACCAGATCATCTGACCTGCCTCTTGAGAAACCTATATGCAGATCAGGAAGCAACAGTTAGATGTGGACATGGAACAACAGACTGGTTCCAAATAGGAAAAGGAGTACGCCAAGGCTGTATATTGTCACCCTGCTTGTTTAACTTATATGCAGAGTACATCATGAGAAACGCTGGGCTGGAAGAAGCACAAGCTGGCATCAAGATTTCTGGGAGAAATATAAATAACCTCAGATATGCAGATGACACCACCTTTATGGCAGACAGTGAAGAGGAACTAAAAAACCTCTTGATGAAAGTGAAAGAGGAGAGTGAAAAAGTTGGCTTAAAGCTCAACATTCAGAAAACTAAGATCATGGCATCTGGTCCCATCACTTCATGGGAAATAAATAGATGGGGAAACCATGGAAACAGTGGCTGACTTTATTTTGGGGGGCTCCAAAATCACTGCAGATGGTGATTGCAGCCATGAAATTATAAGACACTTACTCCTTGGAAGGAAAGTTATGACCAACCTAGATAGCATATTAAAAAGCAGAGACATTACTTTGCCAACAAAAGTCCGTGTAGTCAAAGCTATGGTTTTTCCAGTGGTCATGTATGGATGTGAGAGTTGGACTGTGAAGAAAGCTGAGTGCTGAAGAATTGATGCTTTTGAACTGTGGTGTTGGAGAAGACTCTTGAGAGTCCTTTGGACTGCAAGGAGATCCAACCAGTCCATCTTAAAGGAGATCAGTCTGGGTGTTCATTGGAAGAACTGATCCTGAAGCTGAAACTCCAATACTCTGGCCACCTCATGTGAAGAGTTGACTCATTGGAAAAGTCTGCGATGCTGGGAGGGATTGGGGGCAGGAGGAGAAGGGGATGACAGGGGATGAGATGGCTGGATGGCATCACCGACTCAATGGACATGAGTTTGAGTAAACTCCGGTTGTTGGTGATGGACAGGAAGGCCTGGTGTGCTGCGATTCATGGGATTGCAAGGAGTCGGACACTACTGAGTGGCTGAACTGAACTAATGTTCCTTCTATTCCTGCTTTTTGGAGGGTTTTTCTTTTTATCATAAATGGATGTTGAATTTTGTCAAAAGATTTCTCTGCATCTATTGAGATAATCATATGGTTTTTATTTTTAAATTTGTTAATATGGTGTATTACATTGACTGATTTGTGGATATTGAAGAATCCTGGGATTCTTTGCACCCCTGGGATAAAGCCCACTTGGTCATGATGTATGATCTTTTTAATATGTTGTTGGATTCTGTTTGCTAGAATTTTGTTAAGGATTTTTGCATTTTTGGTAGAATTCAGCTGTGAAGTCATCTGGTCCTGGGCTTTTGTTTGCTGGATGTTTCTGATTATAGTTTCAATTTCCATGCTTGTGATGGGTCTGTTAAGATTTTCTATTTCTTCCTGGTTCAGTTTTGGAAAGTTGTACTTTTCTAAGAATTTGTCCATTTCTTCCAAGTTGTCCATTTTATTGGCATATAGTTGCTGATAGTAGTCTCTTATGATCCTTTGTATTTCTGTGTTGTCTGTTGTGATCTCTCCATTTTCATTTCTAATTTTATTGATTTAATTTTTCTCCCTTTGTTTCTTGATGAGTCTGGCTAATGGTTTGTCAATTTTATTTATCTTCTCAAAGAACCAACTTTTGGTTTTGTTGATTTTTGCTATGGTCTCTTTTGTTTCTTTTGCATTTATTTCTGCCCTAATTTTTAAGATTTCTTTCCTTCTACTAACCCTGGGGTTCTTCATTTCTTCCTTTTCTAGTTGCTTTAGGTTAGAGTTAGGTTATTTATTTGACTTTTTTCTTGTTTCTTGAGGTAAGCCTGTATTGCTATGAACCTTCCCCTTAGCACTGCTTTTACAGTGTCCCACAGGTTTTGGGTTATTGTGTTTTCATTTTCATTCATTTCTATGCATATTTTGATTTCTTCTTTGATTCCTTCTGTGATTTATTGGTTATTCAGCAGCGTGTTGTTCAGCCTCCATGTGTTGGAATTTTTAATAGTTTTTTCCTGTAATTGAAATCTAATCTTACTGCATTGTGGTCAAAATGATTTCATTGATTTCAGAATTCAAAATTGATTTCAATTTTTTTGAATTTATCAAGGCTAGATTTATGGCCCAGGATGTGATCTATCCTGGAGAAGTTTCCATGTGCGCTTGAGAAAAAGGTGACATTCATTGTTTTAGGGTGAAATGTCCTATAGATAGCAATTAGGTCTAACTTGTTTCATTTAAAGTTTGTGTTTGCTTATTAATTTTCTGTTTAGTTGATCTATCCATAGATGTGAGTGAGGTATTAAAGTCTCCCACTATTATTGTGTCATTGTTAATTTCCCCTTTCATACTTGTTAGCATTTGTCTTACATATTGTGGTGCTCCTATGTTGGGTGGGTGCATATATATTTATAATTGTTATATCTTCTTCTTGGATTGATCCTTTGATCATTATGTAGTGTCCTTCTTTGTCTCTTTTCACAGTCTTTGTTTTAAAGTCTATTTTATCTGATATGAGTATTGCTACACCTGCTTTCTTTTGATCTCTATTTGCATGGAATATCTTTTTCCAGCCCTTCACTTTCAGTCTGTCTATGTCCCTTGTTTTGAGGTGGGTCTCTTGTAGACAACATACATAAGGGTCTTGTTTTTGTACCCATTCAGCCAGTCTTTGTCTTTTGGTTGGACATTCAACCCATTTACATTTAAGGTAATTATTGATAAGTATGACCCCATTGCCATTTACTTTATTGTTTTGAGTTCAAGTTTATACACCCTTTCTGTGTTTCCTCTCTAGAGAAGATCCTTTAGCATTTGTTGCAGAGCTGGTTTGGTGGTGCTGAATTCTCTCAGCTTTTCTTGTCTGTAAAACTTTTGATTTCTCCTTCATATTTGAATGAGATCCTTGCTGGGTACAGTAATCTTGGCTGTAGGTTATTTTCTTTCATCATTTTAAGTATGTCTTGCCATTCCCTCCTGACTTGAAGAGTTTCTATTGAAAGATTAGCTGTTATCCTTATGGGAATCCTCTTGTGTGTTATTTGTTGTTTTTCCCTTGCTGCTTTTAATATTCGTTCTTTGTGTTTGATCTTTGTTAATTTGATTAATATGTATCTTGGGGTGTTTCGCCTTGGGTTTATCCTGTTTGGGACTCTCTGGGTTTCTTGGACTTGGGTGATTCTTTCTTTCCCCATTTTAGGGAAGTTTTCAATTATTATCTCCTCAAGTATTTTCTCGTGGTCTTTCTTTTTTTCTTCTTCTTCTGGGACTCCTATGATTCAAATGCTGGGGCGTTTAACATTGTCCCAGTGATCACTGAGATTGTCCTCATTTCTTTTAATTCGTTTTTTTTTCCCCTCTCTGTTTCATTTATTTCTACCATTCTATCTTCTACCTCATTTATCCTATCTTCTGCCTCCGTTATTCTGCTGTTGGTTCCCTCCAGAGTGTTTGTGATATCATTTATTGCATTATTCATTATATATTGACTCTTTTTTATTTCTTCTAGGTCCTTGTTAAACATTTCTTGCATCCTCTCAATCCTTGTCTCCAGGCTATTTATCTGTAACTCCATTTTGTTTTCAAGATTTTGGATCATTTTCGCTATCATTATTAGGAATTCTTTGTCAGGTAGATTCCCTATCTCTTCCTCTCTTGTTTGGTTTGGTGGGCATTTATCCTATTCCTTTACCTGCTGGGTATATCTCTGCCTTTTCATTTTGTTTATGTTGCTGTGTTTGGGGTGGCCTGTCTGTATTCTGGCAGTTTGCGGAGTTCTCTTTATTGTGGAGTTTCCTCACTGTGGGTGGGGTTGGACAGGTGGCTTGTCAAGGTTTCCTGGTTAGGGAAGCATGTGTCAGTGTTCTGATGGGTCGAGCTGGATTTCTTCTCTCTGGAGTGCTATGAAGTGTCCAGTAATGAGTTTTGAGATGTCAGTGGGTTTGGTGTGACTTTGGGCAGCCTGTATATTGAAGCCCAGGGCTATGTTCCTGTGTTGCTGGAGAATTTGTGTGGTATGTCTTGCTCTGGAACTTGTTGGCCCTTGGGTGGTGCTTGGTTTCAGTGTAGGTATGGAGGCGTTTGATGAGCTCCTATCGATTAATGTTCCCTGGAGTCAGGAGTTCTCTGGTGTTCTCAGGATTTGGACTTAAGCTTCCTGCCTCTGATTTTCAGTCTTATTCTTACGGTAGACTCAAGACTTCTCCATCTGTACAGCACTGATAATAAAACATCTAGGTTAAAGGTAAAAAGTTTCTCCACAGTGAGAGACACCCAGAGAGGTTCACAGAGTTACATGGAGAAGAGAAGAGGTATGAGGAAGATAGAGGTGACCGGGAGGAGAAGAGGGAGAATCAAAAGGGGAGAGAGCAATGTAGCCAGTAATCACTTCCTTATGTGCCCTTCACAGTCTGGATCCCTCAGAGATGTTCACAGTGTTACACAGAGAAGAGAAGAGGGAGGAAGGAGACAGAGGTGGCCAGGAGGATAAAAGGGGGAATCAAAAGGAGAGAGACAGATCCAGTCAGTAATCAGTTCCCTAAGTGTTCTCCACTGTCCGGAACACACAAAGAGATTCACAGAGCTGGCTAGAGAAGAGAAGGGGGAGGGAGGAGATAGAGGCGACTCAGTGGAGAAAAAGGAGAGTCCAAAGGGGGAGAGAGCAGTCAAGTCAGTAATCTTGCTCCCAGGTAAAAATGGGTACTGAAGATTGGGTTCTTAAAAGTACAAAATTGATAACAAATACCAAAAAGCAAAGATTAAAAATCTAGAGTAGAGGTTGGATTCTCAAAAATACAATATTAAAGAAAAAAACAAAGTCACAAAAATTATAAAATGTATATATATGAAATTTGCTTTTAAAAATAGGGTCTTGTTTTCGGCAAAGTAATAGTAGGTTATAAAAATGAAAATTAAAGGAGTAAGAGAGGACTTAAAAATAATTTTTTTTTTTTTTTTACAAATTTAAAAATTGATTATAGTAAAAATATATCTAGGACTTTCTCTGGTGTTGTTGTGGGCTGTGTGGGGTCAGTTCATTTTCAGATAGTTCCTTGATCCAGCTTATACTTCTCAAGATCTATAGGCCCCTTCCTATGTAGTCGGTGCCAACTACAGGGCTTTAACCTATTGCACCTGTCACTTCCAAGGCGGTTCCCTCTGTTTGTCTTAGCTTCTTCTGTTTGCTGGTCTCTTCAGTGTCTAATTTCTGCCCTGACACAAGGGGGCAGTGGTGGACACTGTTTTAGGCTCACTTGCTCAGTCGTGCTGTGGGGAGCGGGGAACACTGACAAGAAATATCACTGGCGTGTGTGGGGAGCGCTCGCAGTGTCTCAGCCACGCTGGGTTTGCCCCCGCTCTCGGCGTGTGTGCTTTCCCAGTCTACACTGCTCAGGCTCTAGGTTGCTCTGCTGGGAACTGTCTGAGGCCGGCCCTGGGTTGTACGCACTTCCCAGGTCTAAGCCGCTCAGGTTCAGGTACTCGGGTACTCCACCAAGGCGCAGACTCGGTTGGGCCTGCGTTTTGTGCCCTTCCCAGGTCTGAGCAGTTCAGGGGACCAGGAGCTTGGCGAGCGCGGTCACTGCGACTTATCGCCTCCCCCATTCCTGCCGCTCGGTTTTCTGGGTGTACAACCAGCACACCTTCTCAGGTGTGCCGTGTGTCTGTTCTGGGGAGCTGGTCTCTGGCTGCGACCCTCCCAGCAGATGTCAGCCGTCCAGAATCCCAAGAAGTCTTAGTTAGCAATGAAGCCTGCTTGCAGTTTGGTAGATGATGCCTCTCTAGAGACGCGATTTCCCCCTTCCGGCTCTGGCTGCCCTCGCCTGTCTCCGGCGGGAGATGGGCCGGTCCACAGCCGGCTAGCTCTGCTCAGTCCTTTGTTTTGTGAGTGGGCCTGGCAGTGTCTTAGGTTAGGGCTTTTCGCAGGATAGCTATCCCACAGTCTAGTTTGCCATCTCAAGTTAGTTTCCTCAGATTGCCCTCGGGGCATTCAGGCCCGGGCCTTACTCTAAGCAATGCAGCCCACGCCTCCCTGCCCAGACCCCAATTTCTAGTGGCAGATGCGAGCGTCTGCACTGCTTCTCCGCTGGGAGTTACCGTTGGGCAGGTAATCTGTGGATTTTAATTATTTATTTATTTTTCCTCCCAGTTATGTTGCCCTCTGAGGTTCCAAGGCTCGCCACAGACTCGCCAGTGAGAGTGTTTCCTGGTGTTTGAAAACTTCTTTTTTAAGACTCCCTTCCCCAGATGGATCTCCGTCCCTACCTCTTTTGTCTCTCTTTTTATCTTCTATATTTTTTCCTACCTCCTTTTGAAGACAATGGGCTGCTTTTCTGGGTGCCTGATGTCCTCTGCCAGCATTCAGAAGTTGTTTGGTGGAATTTACTCAGAGTTCAAATGTTCTTTTGATGAATTTGTGGGGGAGAAAGTGGTCTCCCTGTCGTATTCCTCTGCCATCTTACGACTGCCCCCCAAAATATCTTTCGTGTTTCTGAAAAAGGAAGCCAGTATTTAGTAATTAATGTTTCAATATATTATTTTATTTGGGAGTGGCCTAGCTATTCAATAAGCTTCCATCACTTAATTCAGCACAACTCTAGAATTTCAAGCTACCAGAATCTAGAAAGACTATTTTAGATGATCGAACCCAGGTCTCCCACATTGCAGGCAGACACTTTAACCTCTGAGCCACCCTTTAGATAGACAGTTCTAAGCATAATTATTCTTAATAGAGTTTTTCTAAGAGCTCTTGTATTATTTGTATTTTCCTTCCTTTAAAGTTCCTTCACATCAAGTTACCTTCCTTGCTGACAAAGTTGCAATAGCTATAACAAGATTTTATTTAAATCTAGATGCCATAAAAGTATTATACTTAATGTTGATGACTCTAAGACATGTCTATATTAATTAAGTCAAAAAACTTAAACATTAATACCAGGTATTAATGCTGAATATTTCCCAGCTTATGTGAATCTGAAATTAATTCTGGCCAGTTATCTTCTATATCTTTCAGAATTTATATAAACACTTGATTTTCTTTAATTCAATTAAGTAGAGTTCATTGACAAATTAACCTCAGAAATATTATCCAAACACACATATTGAGACATACATATATCCAGACAGATACAAGGGATCTCATAGCTTCATTTTCTAAACTTAGTCATGAAACATATATCACAATATACAGCTCACTACTTGTAAATAATAATTGGAATAAGTTAAATAATTTTTCCTATCCCCTTTCTCCCGTTTCAAGAATTATAGATGGTTGAGATAGAATAAATAATCCTCAGAACTCTGGGCTCAAGGAACAGGAAGAGAAAATCAGGTTTTCCTAGTAGGCCTTATTCTCTCAGGGTCAGAATTCTGAATATATATATATATATATATATATATATATATATATCTTTTTCCTTTCAAGCTAGCTTTCTCTACTAGTTGGTAATTAAACAGGAATCAGTTAAATTTCAACAGGCACTGGCACAATTGAAGGTTGATCATTTTTGTAGATACCCCCTACTTTTTTTTTTTAAATGATTGTGAAATATTGGTCAGCCAATGTAACAAGGGCATTTGTTTGTAACTCTGACCAACCTAGGTTATCCTTTGACTAGAGTAGTCAAGTCCTTCTTTAAGCCTTCTGAAAAAGCAGAGTTAAGCAAGGGGCTGCTTTGGTGTTTAGAATGATTCAGGTGTCAAGCCACAATATTGCTTAAAAGTTTTTTTTCAAACCTTTCATAATAATCTAGAATTTATCCATCTGATCTTTGCTTGCACTGGTGAATCTCTGTCTGGTTTTTCCTTTTCTTTTTGAAAAAACCTGTGGCATAAGTTCAAACAATTTCTGAGTGAATTCCTTGTATTCAGTGTGAGCCTGTGGTTCAAAATCCATTAAGGAATGTTTACATCATGCTTTTTAAAATTCATTCCCTTGCTTTGCTTTCAGAAAATAACAGCTATATTAATTGACATAGATCTGAAAACCCAGACTTATAAGTCCAGATGTGTAACTCAAATTCCTTAGCAAATCCTAATGGATCCTAGCTTGGATTGGGAAATTCCTTAGCTAAGGCTCTAAAGTTCTGCTTAGGTTCTGGGTGTGTTGTAAGCATTAAGGATGATTCATCTCTCCCTGTAATAGCTTCCTCCTTAGAGGGAGTTAATAATCACTTCTGATTTTTTTTTTCTTCCTTTATTGGGGAAGAAAAAACAGCAGGAGACAGATGAGTTGGAAAAGAAAAAGATATAGTGTCTGAACCAGGCAATTCAGATAGAAAAAGATATGCGGGAGGAGAGACAGAGCCACACCTGGGCTTGTTCAGAGGCACCATGACTGGAAGCCCCCTGCTCTTCCTGACTCATCACAGTGCTCCTTGTCACAGGCTGCCACACATCTCTGACATTTCTAGGACCCAGTGAAGGCCTTGGAGGAGGAAGAGGGGAGTCATGTGCTGTGCATAGTCACTCAGTCATGTCTGACTCTTTGCGACTCCATGGACTGTAGCCCACCAGGCTCCTCTGTCTATGGGGATTTTCCAGGAAAGAATACCAGAGTGGGTGGCCTTTCCCTTCTCCAGGGTACCTTCCCAACCCAGGGAGCGAAGCCAGGTCTCCTGCATTGCTGGTGGATTCTTTACCATCAGACTATGTACAAATAAGGGGGTGTATAATTTAAAAATGAGGTTAGTAAATGATCTTTCTTGCTATAGAAATAGTCTCTGTGGTGGCAAAATATTTATTTAAACTGTTGTCTTCATACCTGGAAGGTAGAACATATAGATCAACTGAATCCACTGAAGGAGGAGGTAAAATAGGATGTTACTAGCATGCATTGGTTGCTATTGGCTGCGTTTAATTTGGTATTATAAGAAAGTGCTAAACTCAGGGAAGGATTAGCTTGTTTACATGCAAGAAGTAAAAGGAATTTAAAAATCCAAAACTTGGATTTTGCAAGGTTGGAAAAGCTGATTGCATCTAGGCCCTAAAAATGAAAAGAAACCTGAGAGAAGTTTTCCAGAACAAACGTACATTATAACCCATCCATGTGAAAAAGACCTACATAAGAGTATGGGCCTCCTACTCAATCTGGGTTGTTGTTGTTCAGTCTCTAAGTCATGTCTGACTCTTTGAGACCCCATGTACTGCAGCAGGCCAGGCTTCCCTGTCCTTCACTATCTCCTAGAGTTTTCTCAAACTCATGTCCATTGAGTTGATGATGCCATCCAACCATTTCATTCTCTGTCACCCTCTTCACCTCCTGCCTCAATCTTTCCCAGCAACAGGTTCTTTGCCAATGAATCATCTCTTCGCATTAGGAGGCCAAAGTATTGGAGCTTCAGCATCAGTCCTTCCAATGAACATTCAGGACTGATTTCCTTTAGGATTGACAGGTTTGATCTCCTTGCAGTCCAAGGGACTCTCAAGAGTCTCTTCCAGTGCCACAATTCGAAAGCATCAATTCTTTGGTGCTCAGCTTTCTTTATGGTCCGACTCTCAAATCCATACATGACTACTGGGAAAACCATAGCTTGACTATATGGACCATTGTGGGCAAAATGATGTCTCTGTTTTTTAATAGCTGTCTACGTTTGTCATAACTTTTTTCCAAGGAGCAAGTGTCTTTTAATTTCGTGGCTGCAGTCACCATCTGCAGTGATTTTAGAGCCCATGAAAATAAAATCTGTCACTGTTTCCATCTTCCCCCCATCTATTTACCATGAAGTGATTGTTAGGGACCATTAATTGAGAGAGAAACAGGTATGGGGTTAAGAATAGCAATCAGGCTTGAGAGAACTGTGAGTGTGGCAACTCCTGTAGGGGAACAGCTCTGCCATGGCTTCCTGGCAAACTTGTACGTATCCATACAGGCGAAGGTTGAAACTGCAGCACATCTAAGCCAAACACTCTGTGAGCCTGCTGGAACATCAGAGGATGGAGGCCCCCTTCCACTTGTCTTCCCACCTGCCCTAGAAGAATGTCATCAGATAACTTCTCATCACCTCCCAGATTCTGATGAAGTGTGCTCTCTGCACTGCTCCCCTCAGAACAGAGCTGCAGAATATAAAACCACATAGCTATGATCTAGATGTGGTCCCCCAGTGATGAGATTTCTCAAATCTCAATTGCAGTCACCAGCCCCTTTTCTTCAGTATCATCTTTTTCAGTGTGTGGGTAAGGACCCAGGGAGCTAGCACCTTTGGCTTCTTCTATTTTTGCTATTTATGGAAGCAATAAATATGTCTCATGTATCTTCACCAACTTCATCACTCAGGCCTTGCCCTTGTCTTGTATGTGTGAAACTGACTGGGAGCAAGTAGATCTGAAGGTTACTAAGGTTTTGAGGTCATTGTTGTGTGAAGAAAACCAGAAATTCGGAGTATTCAAACTTTAGTATAATTTTCAAACTTGCATAATAGGAAGTGGGTGAAAAGTCATACAGCCTTCAGGGAGCATTAGTTTCTCAATACCCTATCTAGACCTGGTTAGAGAGGATCATAGAAAAGGAGCACCCTCCAAGATGGTCTTTGGAAAACACTGAGCAAAGGAACTACTTTCAGAGAGCAGAACCTGAGTCAGGAAGAGGCACTATCCAGTGTCTCTCAAGTAGGACTTCAAAGTTGATACTGACCAGCAACAGCTAGGGATCTCCGCTCCTTCCGGAACTTTCTGAAAAGGAATTTTACTGTAGTTGTTTTGTCCCTGCTCCACTATTATATGTCACCATGTGATTGGTAGGGATGAGGGGTGAGCAGCAATCGATCTTTTCAGTCCATATGTCACTGGACCATCCAGTGGATTCTGGCAGAGACTGTGTAGCTGATCCTTAGTATCCCATACATATCCCCTCAGCCTCACCACTCACAGGCATATTGGGAAATTTCCAGCTGCCAGTACCCGTGTTTCTTTGCACGAAGCATTCTGTGACACCAGGAGTCTGCGTTGCCACCTGCACAGTAGTCCAGGAAGCAAGGGGATTTATGACCCATGAGGAAAAAAAAAACCTTCAAACGATTACTGACAGGAGTTGGTGTACAATTCTTGTTTGCAAGCCTCTTAGATGGGTTATTTTACCCTTGCTCCCAGAGTTTCCCCAGTGGAATTAAGCTCCAGTCTCCATGGCGGTAACTGACCTGTCAGTATATCCTTTGGTTGCCTTTTTATGCCTGTCTCTCTTTCTCATTCTCTAATTTTATTTTAGCAAATATTCTTTATTTTACCAAATAAAACATTTGAAAAGTCTTGCCTACAAGTGTGTTTTCTGGGGAAATACAAGCTAAGACAAAAGACCAAAGACATGTGATCTCTTTGATAGTGTATGTTGTTGCTGGGACAAAGTTGCTGAGCCAGGGATTTCAGTTCCCATCCTGTCTGCATCTCGGTGGGGTCATGTGACTGAGTTATAGTCAATAAAATATAAATAGAAGTGATGTATAGCACTTCTAGACCTGGTTCATGGAAACCTCTCGTACCTCCCACACTCTTATTCTAGGTGTCAACACACAAGGCAGTCTTGGAAACCACATGTTGAAACTGGCAGAGCATCTCTTAGCCTGTATCTCTGATTGACTAACCAGAGCTATGAAGGTGGACCCCCCCCCCCCGCCCCGACCCCACCCCTGCCTGTCCAACAAAATAAGACCTCTGATTCCAACTGGGCTTTATATTAGCAGGAAGCCAACTTCCATTATGTTAAACCACTGAGAGTTGGAGTTTCATCTGTTATGTCAACTAGTACCAGCCTAATCAATTCTGAAGTTGCCAGAGTTTAAACAAATATGTTACCATTTCAAAAACTGTTTTTATTATCAGAAAGACCCTTGGAAAGAGGAAAAAGTGAAATAGGTTCAGAGATAAATGCCAGAGGTCACATGGGGAAGAGCATGGACTTGGAAGCATGCTGCCTAGTTTGAATGCTGGTTCTGACACGTACTGACTGTCTGATCTCGGGCAAGCTACTTAACCTCTTGGTGCTTCACTTTCTTCCTATATGAAATGGGGATGACAATAACTTATGTTATTGTGTGTGTATATATATATATATATATACACACACATATACATATATATATATAATATATATATTGTATATATGTATATATATAATGTAACTAACTTATGAGGTTACTATAAATTAATATTTGAAAAACACTTAGCTTAGTGCCTGGCACACAGTTATGATAAATTTACAAATTCCTAATTTTCCAACTTGCCATCATGAAGTCTTTCCATTGTTTCCTACAATACAAGGTAATCTGCTCTGCTGTTATGATCGTGTCAAAGCAACAGAGATGGCTTTAGGACCATGGATGTCCTTCCTTTGCAATATGACTTGGCTACAATAAATAGGAATTTTCCAGAGTTTACTCCACTCAGAGGTCAGTGGGTATCTTGGGCTACTGGTTTTAAGCTGTGTTAGCTTTAGGCAGATCATTAACCTTAAAAGCAACGCTCATCTCTTGACCCTATTTAGTTTTTGCCCACTGACCTACAGAGAAGATTGCTCAACCTACTTTTGAGATAATCCTTTATGTGCATTTATTCACCTATTTGACAATTTTTTGAGCCTTACACCAGACACTATTTTCCAACTTAGGGTTAGCATGTAAAACAAGAAAAACATTAGACCGTATTTCTTTTCAAAGGTATGAATAAACGAGGAGTTGGGACAGTTGTAAATGAGCACAATAACCTGTAAAAATTCATTCATTCAGTTAACAATATGCTAGAATCTTAAAAAAATAAAGATTAAAAATTAGTAGCTAATGTCATCCTCATTTGTGTTTCTGTCATGTTGAAGTAGCCTGTATAAGAATCGGGCTCTTGTTGAGCACATCCAGATGTGGATAAAGCCCCAGAAAACATCTATTTAACAGCATTAGACATTAGAGGTGCCAAGTTTCTGGGAAAGGGAAGGGGTAACCCAGAGATATACCCATTTGAATGCAGAGTTCCAAAGGAGAGCAAGGAGAGATAAGAAAGCCTTCCTCAGTGATCAGTGCAAAGAAACAGAGGAAAACAATAGAATGGGAAAGACTAGAGATCTCTTCAGGAAAATTAGAGATACCAAGGGAACATTTCATGCAAAGATGGGCTCAATAAAGGACAGAAATGGTATGGACCTAACAGAAGCAGAAGATATTAAGAAAAGGTAGCAAGAATACATAGAAGAACTGTACAAAAAAGATCTTCACAATCCAGATAATCACAATGGTGTGATCACTCACACTCACCTAGAGCCAGACATCCTGGAATGTGAAGTCAAGTGGGCCTTAGGAAGCATCACTATGAACAAAGCTAGTGGAGGTGATGGAATTCCAGTTGAGCTATTTCAAATCCTAAAAGATGATGCTGTGAAAATGTTGCACTCAGTATGCCAGCAAATTTGGAAAACTCAGCAGTGGCCATAGGACTGGAAAAGGTCAGTTTTCATTCCAATCCCAAAGAAAGGCAATGCCAAAGAATGCTCAAACGACTGCACAATTGCACTCATCTCACAGGCTAGCAAAGTAATGCTCAAAATTCTCTAAGCAAAGCTTCAACAGTATGTGAACTGAGAAATTCCAGGTGCTCAAGCTGGAATTAGAAAAGGCAGAGGAACCAGAGATCAAATTGTCAACATCCATTGGATAATACAAAAAGCAAGAGAATTCCAGAAAAAACATCTACTTCTGCTTCATTGACTATGCCAAAACCTTTGACTGTGTGGATCACAACAAATTGTGGAAAATTCTTCAAGAGATGGGAATACCAAACTGTCTTATCTGTCTCCTGAGAAATCTGGATGCAAATCAATAAGCAACAGTTAGAACCGGACATGGAACAATGGACTGGTTCCAAATTTCAAAAGGAGTACATCAAGGCTGTATATTGTTACCCTTCTTGTTAGACTTATATGCAGATTACATCATGAGAAATGCCAGGCTGGATGAAGCACAAGCTGGAATCAAGATAGCCAGGAGAACTATCAATAACCTTGGATATGCAGATGACACCACACTTATGGTAGAAAGCAAAGAGGAACTGAAGAGCCTCTTGATGAAAGTGAAAGAGGAGAGTGAAAAAACTGGCTTAACACTCAACATTCAAAAAACTACAAT
Source organism: Cervus elaphus (assembly GCF_910594005.1). NCBI lineage: Eukaryota > Metazoa > Chordata > Mammalia > Artiodactyla > Cervidae > Cervus > Cervus elaphus. The sequence continues at coordinate 81,847,804 of NC_057833.1, forward strand.
CATAGCATCCAGTTCCACCATTTCATGGCAAATAGATGGGGAAACAATGGAAACAGTGAGAGACTTTATTTCCTTGGGCTCCAAAATCACTGCAGATGGTGAGTGCAGCCGTGAAATTAAAAGACGCTTGCTCCTTGGAAGAAAATCTACGACAAATCCAGACAGCATATTAAAAATAAGAGACATTATTTTGTCAACAAAGATCTGTCTAGTCAAAGCTATGGTTTTTCCAGTAGTCATGTATGGATGTGAGAGCTGGACCATAAAGAAAGCTGAGTGCCAAAGAATTGATGCTTTTGAGCTATGGTGTTGAAGAAGACTCTTGAGAGTCCTTTGGACTGCAAGATGATCAAACCAGTTCATCCTAAAGGAAATCAGTCCTGAATATTCATTGGAAGGACTGATGCTGAAGCTGCAGCTCCAGTACTTTGGTCACCTGATGGGAAGAACTGACTCTTTGGAAAAGACCCTGATGCTGGAAAGATTGAAGGCAAGAGAAAGGAATGACAGAGGATGAGATGGTTGGGTGGCATCACGGACTCAATGGACATGAGTCTGAGCAAGTTCTGGGAGTTGGTGTGCTGCAGTCCATGAGGTTCAAAAGAATCAAACAGGACTGAGCGACTGAACTGAGCTGAACTGAACTGATGCAACACCAAGCCTCGGATTGTGCCTCAACAGCAAGGTAGATGAATCTTACAAATATAACCTTGAATGAAAGAAGCCAGATGCAACATTGTACATTGGTATGATTCTATGTCTGTAAAGTTAAACAATCAGCAGAATTAGTCTGTGTTGCTAAAAGTCAAGATAACGGATACGCTTGTGGGAAGATGGGAAGTAACTGGAGAAGGCCCCCCCTCCCACCTTATTAACGTTCCTTTCCTTGTGTTATATGCTTGTGCTCACTTTGCGATAATTCATCGTTGTATACTTGGGACATGTGACGTTTCATGTATGTTTATTACATTCAAGACAAAGTTTTTAAACTCTCTCTAAATTCGGAAGACTTGCCCCAGGCAGAGCTCATAGACTTCCGGAGGAAGTCTGCCCCAGTCTGAACCTGCGCTTCACCAGATCTCAGCCTTCAGCACAGGGTTGCAGGAGACCATTTTATGGGGGTTGGGGGTTGGAGAACTTCTGGGAGGGACCCGGAGTGGGCATCCGAGACGCTGTGGAGGAAGAGTCTGAGGATCCCTGAAAATTGTGTTCAAAATGTTGTACATACGCGTGCACATGCCTTCCTAGAGGAGGGATCCACAGGTTTCACCTCGTCTACCGCTCCTCAGTCCCGAAAGGGAGGGCCACGCAAGAGGTGATGTCTAGGTCAAGGAACCCGCAATCTAGCTCCTAACCTGGGGCCCAGGCTGTCACACTCACCTTGGGCCTCAGTGTCTCTCTCCAGCGGTCTCCGGGGTTGCTGCGGCTCGTACATCTTGGTGCGGACCTCTCGCTGGCCAGCGGAGATCCCGCCTCGCAGCTCCCGGCGCTGGGCAGAGATGCAGCCGAGGCTCGGCTGTTGAGATGCCGGCGCAAGGGATGGGGGTGTGGCGAGGGCGATCCGCCGGAAGAGCGAACCTTTGGGAGGAGGCGGATCCGCCCCCTCGCGGGCAGGTAAAGCTAGTTGAGGCCCCGGGAGCCGGGTAGGTGTCGCGCGCCGACGAGGAGAATGAGGCTCGTCTGCTCCCTGCTGTGCGCTGCCGCCCTGGGTGAGTGCGCGCTGGAAGCTGGGTGAGGGCGGCCCCTAGGATGGGGATCGGGTACCAGCAGAGGGTCAGCCACGGCGGGACGCTACACTGCCTGGGCTAGGGCGGCTTCAAAGTAGCCCAGAGTCTGGCTGGCTGCAAAGTGCCTTCCACCCCCGGAGGTGCATCAGTACACCCGACAGGCAGTCGCCCTTGAAGAAACCCTATAGCCTAGGACAGCAGTTCACAAACTCCTATGACCAGCCGGCCAAATTCTGCCAGCCGCCTGATATACAGCAGACTGAGCTAAGAATGGGTTTTACATCTTCACATGGGTGGAAGAAAACAAAAAGAAAAATAGTTTTGACACATGAGAATTAAATGAAATTCAAACGTCAGCGTTCATAAAGAACACCTCACAGCAACAGGATCAGGCTCATTCAGTTAAGTCCTATCCACGGCTGCTTTTGGGCTTCCCAGGTGGCTCAGTGGTAAAGAATTCTCCTGCCAGTGCAGGATACGCAGGTTTGATTTCCGGGTGGAGAAGATTCCCTTGGAGGAGGAAATAGTAACCCACTCCAGTATTCTTGCGGGGAAAATCCCATGGACAGAGGGACCTGGCAGGCTACAGCCCATAGAGTCGCAAAGAGTCAGACCTGACTCAGCGTCGAAACAATAACAACAACAATAGCTGCTTTCAGGATTTAAGGCAGCGTTGAGTAGTTGCCGCAGAGTGTATGGCTCACAAAGCTAGTCATTGCCTAGGTAGACCAGTAAGGAAAATGTTCATGACCCCTTGCCTGAAGGCTGTTCATCCCATTTAGAGTGGAGGAAACGGGGTCAGAGGAGAGAACGGACTTTTCCCCCCAGGACTCACAGACTATTAATAGGAGGGGCTGAAGCCCCTGAGGTAATCTTGTCAAGTGTCTAACCAGAAGGATATTTCCTGCACTGAATGTCCAATGCCTCGCATCCCTACTATACACTAGAGAGGTGGACAAATATGGGGGACAAACACCCAGCCTAGAATGAGATCCACCCGCCACTCAGTGCCATGTGACTCTGAGTGGTCCCTTGCCCTCTCTGAGCTAATTTACTCCTCAGTTCAGTAGAAATTACTTTTTCACAACAAACACAGCTGCTGTGCACGTGATGTGAGGTCATGTGCCTAAGGGCAGAGCTCTCGGCACAGATGCGTTATCACTGGGAAAAAATCCTGCCCTTAAATGAAGGGGGCCCCTTCCTGTGTTGGGATACGGGCACGGCTCTTGGTTGGGTAATTGTAAGGAAGGTAACAGTACAAGGTCACTGAGCTCATGCAGGTGGAAGCCCTCCCAGGCTGAACGACTGGGTTCCGTCCAGCCCTGGTTCTGTCAGGTCTCAGGTTGTCTTAAGTCATTTCTGGGGCAGCGTATCTATCATGGGGGGAGGGGTAACCTGGGCTGGGCAGAAGAAGGCAGGGTATGCAAGGAGTGCTTTCTGGGCCTCCCTGGCCAGTGGCTGCCATCTAGGGCCACAGAGGGAGCTCTGCTGGGGCTGAGGAAGGCTGGCAGGGTTGCTGCTGCTGTGGTCCAGCTATGGCCACGGGAAATCTATGTGCAGCCCCTTGGTCTCTCCCCGTTCTCCCTGAACAGTGTTTGGGTTGTTTGTTCTTCTCCACCCTTCGCCTGGCAGTGTCAGGCACTGACACTCTCCCAGTCAGCTCTGTGTTTACTAAACAGAGGCGAGAGCTGCCTCTCCTCTGTCCTCGGCCCACTCCACCCCAACATTTCATCCCTCTTGGCCCTCGGCAAGGCTGGAATTGGGGACTGGCTTTCTTCAAAGCTCAGTGTTCTTTTCCAATAAAAATTCTTCAGGTGGCAGATGACAGGAATGTGACCAAACTAGTTAAACTAAAATTGTCAGTGGAGAGGGGGTGGTGGTTAGGAAACGTAAGAGCCAAGAACCAGGGGCTCAGAACAGCCTGTCCCTCCACCTCGGCTTCCGCCTTTCTCGATCTTTTGCTCTTCTGGGGAAGAGATTTCTCCGCACAGTGAGCATGGGCCACCAGATTGAAATATTCGAGGTGGGCTCTGAGTACCCCTTCTTGAAACTGTCACATGATCTGATGGAGTGTTATTGATGGCTGGTGTAGTTTAGGCTATTTGACTCCATTGACCCTTAGCTTGTTTACATACACTCTCTTTCTTTTTAAAATAACTTTTACTTACATTTAAGATAATGCCTTTCTTTATGTACACATACAGTTCAATGAATTTCAACAAATATGCCTACCCACATAACTACCACCACAATCAAAACACAGAACATTTCCGTCACTCTCAAACTGTCCACTATCCCTTCCTAGTCATTCCCATTTTTTCCCACTTTAGATAAGTTTTTCCTTTTCTAAGATTTCACATAAATGGAATTATATAGTACCTAGTCTTTTGTGTCTGGCTAATTTCATTCAGCATAATTGTTTAGAGATTCATCTACATTGTTGTTCACTCCTTTTTACTGCTTAGTAGTATTTCACGATGTGTCTTTACTGCAGTTTGTTTTCCATTACTTTCTTAGTGGATGTTTAGATTGTCTTCAGTTCAGTTCAGTCGCTCAGTCATGTCTGACTTCTTGTGACCCCATGAACTGCAGCATGCCAGGCCTCCCTGTCCATCACCAACTCCTGGAGTTTACCCAAACTCGTGTCCGTTAAGTCACTGATGTCATCCAACCATCTCATCCTCTGTCGTCCCCTTCTCCTCCTGCCCTCAATCTTTCCCAGCAAATGAGTTAGCTCTTTGCATCAGGTGGTCAAAGTATTGGAGTTTCAGCTTCAACATCAGTCCTTCCAATGAACACCCAGGACTAATCTCTTTTAGGATGGACTGGTTGGATCTCCTTGCAGCCCAAGGGACTCTCAAGAGTCTTCTCCAACACCACAGTTCAAAAGCATCAGTTCTTTGGCGCTCAGCTTTCTTTATAGTCCAACTCTCACATCTATACATGACTACTGGAAAAACCATAGCCTTGACTAGATGGACTTTTGTTGACAAAGTAATATCTCTACTTTTTAATATGCTGTCTAAGTTGGTCATAACTTTCCTTCCAAGGAGTAAGCGTCTTTTAATTTCATGGCTGCAGTCACCATCTGCAGTGATTTTGGAGCCCCCCAAAATAAAGTCAACCACTGTTTCCACTGTTTCCCCATCTATTTGCCATGAAGAGATGGGACTGGATGCCATAATCTTAGTTTTCTGAATGTTGAGCTTTAAGTCAGCTTTTTCAGGTTGGGGATATTATGACTAAAACTGCTTTGACTATTAGTATCCAGGTCTTTGGGTGGACATATATTTTTATTTCTTTTGGGTGAATATCGAAGAGTAGCATTGCTGGGTCATAAGGGTAAGTGTATGTTTAACTTGTTAAGAAAATGTCAATTTTTTTGAGTAGTTGTACCATTTTACATTCCTACCACCAATATGAGAATTTCAGTTGCTCTACATCCTGCTAACACTTGGTGTTGTCAGTATTTTCACAGTTAGCCTTTCTAATAGATACATGTGGTAGCTCACAATGGTTTTAAATTGCATTTCTCTGAAAAGTAATAATGCTGAAGATTTTTTTCATGTTTTTATTGGCCACTTGTATATCTTCTTTTATAAAGTATCTATACAAATATTTCCCTATTTTTCAACTGGATTATTTGACTTCTTGAGTTAAAAAGCCCTTTATATTTTCTAAATGCAAGTCCTTGGTCAGATAAAGTGTATTACTTACACTTTATTTACATATTACTCAGTCATTTCCAACTCTTTGTGACCCCATGGACTATAGCCCACTAGGCTCCTCTGTCGTGGAATTCTCCAGTCAAGAATACTGGAGTGGGTAGCCATTTCCTTCTCCAGGGTATCTTCCCCACCCAGGGATCAAACCTGGGTCTTCAACATGCAGGTAGATTCTTTACTGTCTGAGCCACCAGGGATAGATGTATTATAAATATTTACTCCAAATTTGTGGCTTAGTTTCCCATTTTCTAAATGATTTCTTCTGAAGAGCAAATGTCTTCCATTTTGATCAGGTTCACTTACCTAATTTTCATTTTTTGTTATTATGTTTTGTGTCATCTCTAAAAATATAACTGGCTAGCCCCACAAGTTGCAGTATTTTCCTCTTTATTTTTAGTTTTATAGCTTCAGGTTTTGTATTTTGGTTTATGATACATTTTTAGTTAATTTTTGTGTGTGGTGTAAAGAAAGGGTTGTGATTCATGTTTCTTGTATGGATATCTGGTTTTTCCAGGACTTGTTTTGGAAAAGAATATCCTTTCATCGCAGAATTACCTTGACAGCTTTGTTGAAAATCTACTGCCTCTATAGTAGTAGTAGTGTTATAGTATAGTAGTAGTTTTAGTTGCTCAGTTGAGTCTGACTCTTTTCGATCCCATGGACTATAGTCCACCTGGCTCCTCTTTCCATGGGATTCTCCAGGCAAGAATACTGGAGCGGATTGCTGTTCTCTTATCCAAAGGATCTTCCTGACCCGAGGAACAAACCTGGGTCTCCTGCATTGCAGGCAGATTCTTTACTGTTTGAGCTACAGGGAAGACCCATTGCCTCTATATGGGTCAATTTCTAAACTGTTCTGTTACATTAAGCTTTAATCTCTCCTTATGACAAGATCATGTTGCTTTGGTTACTATAGCTTTATAAGTCTTGAAATCAGATAGTATAAATCCTCTGACTCTATTGTGCTACTTCAGTGTTGGTTTGGCCATATAGATATTTTGCATATCCAAACACAGTTTTGAATCAGGTTATCAATTTCTATAAAAAGCAAGATTAGGTTTGGAGTTTTATTGAGATAGCATTTATAGATTATTTTGAGGTGAGTTGACATCTTAATATTGAGTTTTCTAATCCATGAACATTCTATATCTATTTATTTAGGTCTTCTTTCATTTATCTTGGGAGTATTTTGTAGTTTTCATGTACAGGTCTTATTCATAATTTGTTGAACTTATCTCTAGATAGGTCATTGTAAGTAGTATTTTTAAAGTTTCATTCTTGTAGTTTTTGTCTTTTCAGCATGGTAGAGATCCAGTTGATTTTAGAATATTAACCTCAAATCTGATGATCTTCCTAAACTCATTTATTCCTTAAAGTTTTCTTTGTAGAGAAACATGTTATCTATGAATATAGACAATTTTGTATCTTCTTTTCCAATCTGTGTGGCTTTTGTTTCTCTCTTGAGCTTTGTTAAAATGATTAAGACCTCTATTACAATGTTAGAAGTGATGAGACTGTCTATCTTTGACTTGTTTCTGACCTGAGAGGGAAAGCATTCAGTCCTTCACCATTATGTATGACAGTAAGTGTGATTTTTTTGTAGATGCTCTTTATCAGGTTGAGGACATTTCTTTCTATTCTTATTTTGGAATTTTTAATTGGCTAGTACCTTTTCTGTTCTATTGAGATTATCATATGGATTTTTTTATTTTATTCTGTAATATGGTGAACTATACTGATTAATTTTTGCACTTATTTTAACTTTTCATTCCTGGGTAAGGGATAAATATGTGTGTGTGTGTGTCTGTGTCTGTGTGTGTGTGTGTGTGTGTGTATTCATGTACTCAAAAAATTTTTGGCTGGATTTGATTTGTTAATATTTTTTGATTTGTTAATGTTTTGTAAATGATTTTTGTGTCTGTGTTCATGGGGGATATTTGGCTGTAGTTTATTTTGTCTTTAATGTCTTTGTTTGGACTTGGTATCAAGTTAATGTTGGGTTTAGAAAATGGATATTTTTTCTAAGGAGTATTTTCTAGGAGTATTACTTTCTCCTCTACTTTATAAGATAGTTTGTGTAGCACTGATGAGATTTCTGTTTTAAGTGTTTGATCGAATTCATCAGTGCAACCACCTGGGTCTAGAACTTCCTTTAACATTCATTGTAGTGCAAGTTTACTGAACCCAAATTCTCTCAACATTTGTTTGCTTGGAAAAGTTTGTTTTTGCCTTCAATTCTTAAAGTTATTTTCATTGGTTGTAGTATCTAGGTTAGTAAGTTATTTTTCTTTTAGCACTCTAGTGATATCATTCTATTGTCTTTAACTTGTGTGGTTTCTGACAAAAAGGGAGATATTTATTGTCTTTGTTCTTCTGTACCTAATTTTGCCCCTTTTGTCTAGTTGCTTCAGAACTGTGATTTTGTAGTTTTCATAATATTAGGAAATATTCTGACTGAATATTTCTTCCCATATTTTTTCTTGCCCCTTCCCTCCTTTTTTATCCTGGACTCCAGTTACACGTATGTTAGATCACTTGATACTATATGATAAATCACTGAGGCTCAGGTCATTTGTTTTTTGATCTTTTTTTTCTCTGCTTCATTTTGGATAGTTTCTAATAATGTCTTCCAGATCATCTTTTTTCTTCTGTAGTATCTGTTAATCCCACCAGATGGAATTTTCATTTCAGATATTCTATCTCTAGCAATTCTTTTTGGCTCTTTACATCTTACATTAGTATCCTCATTATGCTCAAGTTTTTCTTTTCTGAAGTGGTCACTATTTATGAAAACTATTTCACATATCCATGATCCTCTCCAGTCAGGAGTTCTTTTACACAATACCACAAGGCTTGACTGGTCATTTGACTCTCCCATCCTGTGAATGGCTCCACAGAGAGCCTCAGTTTTAAACTGGCCTTTGAACCTGCCTGTCATTTTGTCAGCCTTGGCCAGGTTCATCTGGATGGTCCTTGGTGCTGATGATACAGTTGCTGGTGGAGCATTTCCATGGGCAGTACAGGTCCACAAACTTGCCGGCATCATTCTTCATGCTTAGCGCGCATGTGGTGACTCCACAACTAGTGTGAGAGCAGAAAGGAAGTGCCACCTCCCCTGGCAGCACTGATGTCCATGCTTTTTAAAAAATCTCTGAGCATACTTTCAACATTTTAAATAGCTGTTTTAAAGTTATTTTCTGTTAATTTCCTCATCTCTTTTTTACTTCTGGGTCTGATCCTATTGGCTGATTTTCCTCCTGGTTATGGCTTACATTTTCCTGCACCTTCACATGTGTACTAATTTTATTGGTTGCTAGATGTGGTGAATTTTACCTTACTGATACTGGGTTTGTTTTTAATTTAAGGGGTGTCAACCTTTTTTCTGGCAGGCACTCATAATGTCTTCAGATCAGCTAATATTTTACTAATCTTGAAAATACTAATATTTTCAAGATTAGTTTTCAAGATGCTTAGGCTATGTCTAGATTACTTTTCTTTCTAGATCTAGTTTAGCTTACTTCTGGAATCTTTCAAAAATGCACTATTTACTCAATAAGATTTTATCCACTCTGAATGGTGTGAACTCAAATGATTCTTAACCCCGTTTGAACTCTGTGAAATGTTTGGTTTAAGGTCCCCATTAAATTTTCTTTCCCTAGCAGCTGTCCTTGCCTGGCCTCCACAATGATCAGATTGATAATTAGCCAGAATCTCCAGGGTGTGAAAATTCTGGATCTCTATTTCTCTCTCTTTCTACTTTCTTTTTGCACTCCCTGCTCTTTGGTACCCTATGCTGTACATTCTTACTTGCCTCTGCCTTGCCAAACTACGATCTCTGTCTCCTCAGCTTAAAATGACCATCAGACTGTTTCCTCCTCTGCCCTGCCGTCTGGTCATTTTGTCCAGGAAGAAAGCTAGAGTGATTTCAGGGCTTACTTTATTTGTTTCCCTTCTCTCAAGGATCATAGTTGCAAACTTCCTGTTGCCCAGTGTTTTAAAACATTCTTTTTTCATATGTTTTTTCCCAGGGTTTTTTTTTTTTTAATCTTTTTTTCAGTTGTTTAAAGTGCTAGGGCAAGTCCCATATCAGTTATCTCTCACAGGTGGAAACAGAAGTCTATCTGGTTTAATTTTTTTTGTTTTGTGTTTTCTTTGTTTCGCTTAGTTCCCTGTTTTAGTACCATGATTTTGTCAAGGTTTTAGCTTTTCCCTAACGATGCAAATATCATTCACCCTATTTTATATTCACACTGAATGAACTATGGCTATCACTGGGGAGAGGGAAGGAGTGAGGGGTAATATAGAAGTAGGAGAGGGGGAAAAAAGGTTATTATAGGATTGTATGAAATCAGCTGTGTGATACTTTGGAAAATTGTAAAGCACTGACACTTTCATTCAATAAAAAAATAATTTAAAAACATCAGTAGTGCAAAAGCTGCAGGTTTAGTCATTTCAACATAAGCAAAAGTGATGGAAAATACAGACCTTCTGTAGAAGCTTTCACAGTAAGTGTATACTTTTGAAAAAGGAAAAAACTGCAATTGTATACAGTAGCTCTTTGTGTAACTTAATCTACTTATAAAGCTATTTTCATTTATAGAGTTGTATTGTCTCCATGGTTACCAGTCATTTACAAGAGCAGAATGTTTTAAGAATATGCATTGGCAAGCAGAGTAAACATGCTTTGAAAGGCTCAAAATGCAACGTGAGTTATAACGTTGCACACTTCTATTCTGCATAAGGGCACATGGCCCAGCAGCTCCACTCTCTCACTGGCTCTCCTACCCTGGGTGGCTGCTATCAAATGGGCCTGTTCAAACGAAGCTGAAGCACTCCATTTGTCACTTCCTGTCTTTGGTATAGATTTTTCTGAGTGAAATTTTATATCTCTTGCCCCATTTATTTTTGTATTTCCTACTTATAGGCAGTTAAAGAGCAATTACAGGTTTTGGAGTCAAACAGACCTGGGGGTTTCAAGGGTTAGCTTCATTTCTAGCCTCTGATAGGTTTTTTTGTTTGCTTGCTTAAACTCATCTACAAAATGGGAACATCAGTATTTAACTGGCAAGACAGTTCCAGCAGCTCGAGAAGGGTTGTGAGTGTGGCCCACTGCCTGACACACAGGGCCTCCTCAAAAACTGGTAGCTGTGACTACTGTTACTTTCATCTGGATTTCAACTAAGTTGACATATTGCCCAAATATTGCAAATTTGTAAACAGCATTTTGCTTTCATAATACTGTCAACACTAATTACAACAGTTTAAAGGGCTAGTGAAATGAACTGACACTGATTTTAATGCCCCAGCAGTTACTACTATGGAAGGCTGAAGTATCCAATGTCAAGACAAAGATTCAGGTTCCAACTTCCCTTCCATAAGATTTTTTTCTTTTTTGAGGTGAAATTCACTAACATAAAATTAGTCATTTAAAAGTATGCAATTCAGGGACTTCCCTGGTGGGTCAGGGGCTAAGATTCTGCACTTTCAATGCAGGGAGTCCAGGTTCAATCCCTGGTCAGGGAACTATATCTCACATGCCACAACTGAGAGTTTGCATGCAGCAACTAGAGATCCCGTGTGCCGTAACCAAGACTTGGTGCAACCAAATAAATAAGCAAATATTTAGTGATTAAATGAAGGTATAGATTGAGTAGTATTCAGTATTCACAAGGTTATACAGATACCACCTCTATCCGGTTCCAGCATGACTATCCTGTAGTCATCCTCCTCCCCCAGCCCCTGGCCACCACCAGTTTGCATCTTGATAGATTTACTTATTCAGGATATTTCATATAAATGGAATGATATAATGTATAGCCACTTGTGTCTGACTTCTTTCATTTAATATATTATTTTTGAGATTTATCAATGCTGTAGCATTGCTTTATTCTTTTTATGGTAGATTACATTCTGTTGTATGGATATACTATATATTGCTTATCAAGTCATTCCTTGCTGTACATTTGGGTTGTTCCCACCTTTTTTGACCATTGCAAAAAGTGCTGCTGTGAATATTTGTGTATATGTATTTGAGTCAGTTCAGTTCAGTCCCTCAGTCATGTCTGACTCTTTGAGACCCCATGGCCTGCAGCACTCCAGGCTTCCCCCATCACCAACTCCTGGAGCTTGCTCAAACTCATGTCCATCAAGTTGGTGATGCCATCCAACCATCTCATCCTCTATCATCCCCTTCTCTTCCTGCCTTCAGTCTATCACAGGATCAGGGTCTTTTCATATGAGTCAGTTCTTCACGTCAGGTGGCCAAAGGATTGGAGTTTCAGTTTCAGCATCTGCCCTTCCAATGAATATTCAGGACTGATTTCCTTTAGGATGGACTCGTTTGATCTCCTTGCAGTCCAAGGGACTCTCAAAAGTCTTCTCCAACACCACAGTTCAAAACATCAGTTCTTCAGTGCTCAGCTTTCTTTATGGTCCAACTCTCACATCCATATATGACTACTGGAAAAACCATACGTTTGGCTAGACGGACCTTTGTCAGCAAAGTAATGTCTGTGCTTTTTGATATGCTATCCAGGTTTGTCATAGCTTTTCTCCCAAGGAGCAAGCGTCTTTTAATTTCATGGCTGCAGTCACCATCTGCAATGATTTTGGAGCCCAAGAAAATAGTCTCTCACTGTTTCCATTGTTTTCCCATCTATTTGCCATGAGATGATGGGATCAGACACCAGGATCTTTGTTTTCTGAATGTTGAGTTTTAAGCCAACTTTTTCACTCTCTTTTACTTTTATCAAGAGGCTCTTCAGTTCCTCTTCACTTTCTGCCATAAGGGTGGTATCATCTGCAAATCTGAGGTTATTGTTAATTCTTCTGGCAATCTTGATTCCAGCTTGTGTTTCATCCAGCCCAACATTTCGCATGGTCTACTCTGCATATGAGTTAAATAAGCAGGGTGACAATATATAGCCTTGATGTACTCCTTTCCCAACTTGGAACCAGTCTGTTTTTCCATCTCCAGTTCTAACTGTTGCTTCTTGACCTGCATACAGATTTCTCAGGAGTGTTTGAATGCCTGTTTTCAATCCTTTTGGGTATATGCTGCTGCTGCTGCTGCTAAGTGGCTTCAGCTGTGTCCAACTCTGTGCGACCCCATAGATGGCAGCCCACCAGGCTCCCCTGTCCTTGGGATTCTCCAGGCAAGAACACTGGAGTGGGTTGCCATTTCCTTCTCCATTTGGGTATATACTTATACCCAAAAGTATGAGTGGGTGATATAGTAATTCTATATTTAACTTTTGGGGGGTGCTTTTGGCTTTTTTCCCCCAACGGGAAAGGTACAGTCAGAGGAATGGGACCTACCACATAGCCAGTCCAATTTGTGTCTACTCCTCTCAGGCAACCCTTGACCTTGTCTTCAACCTCTCCGTCCAGCAGAGAATGGTGAGTTCTATGGCTCCCTTACACACCTGGCCTCTCTTCCCTAGGGCTGTGTCTGGCTGTCCCTGAGAAAACTGTGAGATGGTGCACTGTCTCGAATCTTGAGGCTAGTAAGTGCTATAGTTTCCAAGACAATATGAAAAAAGTCCTCTCAGTGGATGGTCCTCATGTCACCTGTGTGAAGAGAACCTCTTACCTTGATTGCATCAGGGCCATCGCGGTAAGTCACTACTGTCTAAGAAGAGTGGGGGGAAATCCATACTTTCTAGTTCTTTTTCTGTACTTGCTATAGTTTATTGCTCTAGAACAATTTTCTCCCCAAAGGAACTAGACTTGAAAGTACAGGGACTGTGTGTAGATGAAAATATAGATGCTCAACATTCATTAATAGTGAAAACAGCAATATTAATAATATTTAAACAACTGATAGATAAGGATTCAGTGAGAATGCCCATAGTAAAGCACAGCCAGATTTATACTGAAAGAGAAATGTATAAATAGTCATAAATAAACAAGAAGTTTTAGTGTCACTGTTATTACTTAATACTGTTTTTGGAATTTCTTAGTAATGCAATGATATAAAATGATAGAAACAAACAAAATGTCAATATTTTCAGATGCTTACATGCCTATAAAGCATAATGAAATCAAGAGAAATACTACTATAATTATTAATGAAAAAAGTACTTTGGTAAAAGATTAATATATCACAATTTAATGTCATTTTAACTGTCAGTGGTCACTAGTTGGGGAAAAAGAACCCCAAATTATGATCTTATTTACATGTAAGATGATACATAGAAAAATGTTTCAGGGAAAAAATTGTATGAGAGATCTGCAAGATTACTGTAAATATAATACAAAAACCTGAGACAAATGAACAATATTATTAATAAATTAAAACATATGCTGTATTCCCAGATAGGAAGACTAAACTTTATATATTTGCATATTCTCCCAAAGTTGATTCATAAATTTAATATAATTTTATCAAAATTATATTAAAATTTTTTTAAGTCAATAAAATAACTTTGCAATTCTTAAGTGTGGATGAGAATATAAAATAGTATTATGAAAATTAAAATGAGCAGGGGAGTAGCTGAGGCCTGTCTGAAACTAGAACGTATTTAATAACAGTATTGCAAAGAACAAGGTCCTGGAAGAGAACAAGATTTAGACGTATTTCCAGCTTTCTAAAAGTAGCTAATTATCCACATGATATGATATAGATGCAAACTATGAATGTCCAGCACTATGACACTGGGTTCCAGACTTAATGGTTAGATCCACATAGATTTAGACACTGTGTGACAAGGCAAATTTTCCAAACAAAAGACTGAGAAAGGATTGTTTAATCAGACAATTGGATAGCTATTTAGAAATAAAATCGACTGAGATTTTTAATACATTTACCAAAATAAACTCCTAGCTTGACTCAATTTGACTAATGTAGCTAGATGTAACAAGATAAATCAGAAAAGTAGACAAATTTGGAAATGTAAAAGTTTTAAGTCTCTGACAAAAAAAAAAATTAAAGCCCTAAGCCTACAGAAAACTATATTCACATCAGCTATAACAAAGCAATGTGATCTAAAAGCTATATAAAGATGTCATTTAAATTTATAAGAAATGCTTAAGAATAACAAGCTATAAACAAGCTACTCACAGAAATTACAACTAATGATGATATAAACAAGGAAGGAAAATTCTTCATCCTTTTTAATAATCAAAGAAATGCAAATAAAAGCATCCTTAAAGTAACAGTTTATATTTTTTAATGTAGTATTATTTCTTAAAAGATAGCATTTCTTGCTGATAGTTTTGCATGAAATTGGCATGCATTGCTAATTATACATTATAAATTATAATTTATACATCATTTCTGGAAAAAAATTTGGAAAGATCCTGTAAGGGTCATAAAGATACACACAAGCTTTTATTTATTTTCTGTAATTCTCATTATAAATTATAAATTTGTATGCTGTGCTATGCTTAGTTGCTCAGTCGTGTCTGACTCTTTGTGACCCCATGGACAGCAGCCCACCAGGCTCCTCTGTCCACGGAGATTCTCCAGGCAAGAATACTGGAGTGGTTTGCCATGCCCTCCAGTTGAAGAAAAAAGATTTCCATAAGGGCTAGGAAAATGGTCTAACCTGATTTTTGAGAAGAGGGTGTGAGGTTACTGCTTTTCTCAGGAAGGAAGGAATCCTTGACAGATTCTTGAAGAGGCAATCCAGACTTAAGAGTGTAAAACATGACTCTTATGGATGGAAATGCCAGATGGAAATGGAGAAGAGGGCGACAGAGGATGACATGGCTGGACAGCATCACCTATTTAGTGGACATGAACTTGGGCAAACTCTGGGAACAGTGAGGTGCAGGGAGGCCTGGAATGCTGCAGTCCATGGGATCACAGAGTCGGACACGACTTGGTGACTGAACAACGGCAACATGGATGGAAATATTCTGATTCATTCACTTATCCAACAATATTTGTTGTACTCCTATCAGTAATAAGTGCTGGGCTTTGTTAAGATAAAACAACAGAACACTAACATCCCCACCTTGGTGGAGCTTGCATTCCAAAGGGGAGGACAAACAATAAATGAAGAAGGTTTGTCAGATGGTTGCTAAGGGCTCAGGAGAAAAACAGTGTTTCCAGCATTTGGGAGGTGGTAGTTTTAAAAGCATGGTTGGGGAAAGGTTTTTGAGCCAACATGAGGGAGGTGGAAGAGGTGTGAGCTGTGCAAATATCCCAGGGCATACAAGTGACCCTGGCGGAGGATTAAGTGAGTCTTTCTTGGAGCTGAGGGGCTTCATTCATGCCTGGCCTTTCTTCTTTCAGGCACACGAAGCAGATGCTGTGATGGTGGATGGTGGTTTGGTCTATGAGGCAGGCCTGAGGCCCTACAACCTGAAGCCTGTCGTGGCAGAGTTCTATGGGTCAAAAGATGGTGCGTCCCCCGTGGGGACCCGGGTCTCTGTCCTGACACAGCTGCTGTGGGGGGAGGCAAGGACTCTGTCGGTGTTATACTTGCAGAGAACAAGTTGCTGGGGTTCTTTGTACTGTGGAAGGCTGTCCCCAGTGCTGACCTGTGGAGCTGGGACCTTGGCTCTTTCTGGGAAGCTGTGAACTTTAAGCCTCAATGGGAATGCTGCTGGGTGCTGCTGAGTGAGAGGGGATGTGCTGTCCGGAGTCCACTGCCCACTCAGGGGGGTTGCATCAATGGGACGCCTCTCTGGAGACACATATCCCCGGACAGCCTCTCCTTTTGCCAAGTCCCCTGCAGGTGCTAGAGAATATGGGCAGTGAATGTTGTGAGAAGGGACTTTAAAGAGCTGAAGAATGAGGTGCCTGTCCTATTTGTCCATAAATTTCGCCGGTGTGTGCTGGAGCACAGCTTGCCTCAATCTGAGTCCAACTTGCAGGCCCCGGCAGAATCTTTGGATGCCCTGTGTACCTTCCTCCCACACCTTCACCTTTGTGGCTGTGCTGCAGACAGAGGAGCAGAGAAGGGGAAAAGCAGTAACATCACGATGTTACTAGGATGACTGGGAGCTGTAGGTCCTCCAGTCTATTGCCTTGAAAAGGGACAGTTTGCTTTCTTCAGTCAATCAGGGGCCTTTCCCTTTCCTTTTCTACCTGTTTACTAGAAGGTGCTGCAGGTCCTAGAATCCCCCAGGCTCCACTGCACACACTCTGGAAGTTTGGTAGCAATGATGTGGCATCTTGCCTCGGCCCTTCTTTCTCTGCTGCTTTGCAGATCCACAGACTCACCATTATGCTGTAGCTGTGGTGAAAAAGGGCAGCAACTTCCAGCTGAATCAGCTCCAGGGCAAGAAGTCCTGCCACACAGGCCTGGGGTGGTCTGCCGGGTGGAACATCCCCATGAGGATACTTCTTCCCTCTGACTGGTCCCAAGAAGGTAAGCTGGCCAGGGTGGGGTGCCCTTGGGAAGGGCTCACATGGATTGTATTGGGGCCTTGCAATCATTGCCAGGTGTACGGGTTTCATAATGTCCAAGATGGGGTAAGGACAACTTGCTTTAAACATGTACTGGCTGGATTTGCTGCATCAGCGACCCTTGTGACTGGCAGCTGAGACTTCCCTTCCTTCAGCCAAAGAGACCCTGTCTCTGAGCTCCTGGCAGCCCCACATTCGTGGTATCCCAGCAGTGGGGTTTGACAAGGGCCGTGGTGGAGGCTCATGAGAAAGGGGAGCTCCCTTCCAGCTGCCCAGGAAGACTCTCTAAGGGTGAACACCATACCACCAGCAGTCAGGCCGCAATGCCTAGGGTGAGGGCTGGGGGTGAAGGCAAGAGGAGATGAGTGGACCGGAGCTCAGTTATGATGAGCCAGGGTGAACCGAGGGTGCCTTTTTGTCCCCTGAAAGATAGCCAGATTTTCTGCACTTTGCAAAAGTGTTTCTTTTTGAGCTCTGCCAGCTCTGCAACATTTATGTTTCACCTGTGTTTTGGGCTGCAAAGGTCAGATGGGGTGCTGCAGCCTGGACCACAGCTCTGGCTATATTTTCTTGGGGTTCCATCTTGCTTTGAGTTGTTGGACGTCTGTCTGGGTGGTTATGTTGGCACACCCACTCGCATGAAGCAAGTGAATGCAACCCCCTCCCGTGAATTCCTGGAAGAGGGATCCATCCCCATGAGCCACCATGGGCCCTGGATCAGAAGAGGAGAAAACTGGGTGGGACCATTTCCTGAGATAAGGAAGGACTGTTGGGGTTCCTGAGTGTTTAGATTTCTGTGCTCCCCACCACCACTCCCTAGCCTCTGTGTTGGTGACTGAGCCAGGTGAGGAGCACTGGGGTTGCCTGGTTCAGTGCAGCTCAGCAGCTTTGGAGCCCTGCAGTGGACACGCTGGGAAACTTCTGGAGACCCAGGCCCACACGTGAGCCATCCATGCTTTTGGACCAGGCACCGTTGGCCACCTCTACATGCCCACTTCCTCACAATAGTCTGAAGCAGTGCATTCAAATATCTGCGCTCTCACATAGGGCTACTCACACACACACACACATACACACACACACACACACACACGACCCAGGGGCCCCGCCAGCTCATGCCCTGAAGTCCATGTGTCTGTGTTGAGCAGCAGTGGCCAAGTTCTTCGCGGGCAGCTGCGTCCCCTGTGCGGATCAGTCGAACTTCCCCCAACTGTGCCAACTGTGTGCGGGAAAAGGGATGGACAAGTGTGCCTGCTCCCACCATGAACCATACTTCGGCTACTCGGGGGCTTTCAAGTGAGTGGGGCCCCCTTCTCTTCCTCTCTCTGATGTTGGGGAAACTGAAGAACAGGGAGTAGATGGGGCCTGCCCCAGACCACCTGAAGTGTCCTGGTGAAACCTTGGGTTTTGACTGTCTCCCATGGCACATCCTCATTCCTGCCTGTCCTGCAGAGGAGTCTTCTGTGTGGGGGGGGCTGTCATCTACCCACAGCCTGGAGTCTGGACCAGGGAGGCCTCTGGGATCCATAGACACAGGCTTGAGCACCCAGCCAGGCCGAAGATCAGGTCCTGCCCCGAGCCCTTCACTGGCTGCTCTCTGCCTGAGCATCTCCATGCCGGGTACAAGTGCTGTGTCTCCCCACCTCCTCCTCAGCCCTGTGCCCGAAGGCAGCTTTCCATTCAACATGCCTGCAAGGGACATCACTAACATTCGAAACCCGAGCAAAACTGACCAGGTATCCAGGCTGTCTAGAGTTTTTTATACTCTATGTGCTGTGCTAAGATACTTCAGTCACGTCCAACTCTTTGCAACCCTATAGCCTATCAGGCTCCTCTGTCCATGGGCTTCTCCGGGTGAGAATACTGGAGTGGGTCCTCTATGTAAAAGGCTTTTGACCTAAAAGAAAAAAGTACAAAAACCCTATTGCTTCAGGCTGCCTACAAAGAGGAAGGTGAGGGTCCTTCTTTTGAACCATCCCTCCCCAGAGTTGCCTGGGACAGGGCTTATGGGGCTCCTGCCTATTTCAAACCCGGGCTTGGCTCTGGGGGTTCAAAGACTCCTCAGACAGGGCTGTTGCCTCTGCAAGGACTGACTGAAGCCTGGGAAACTGCAGGCGAAGCCCTGTCAGCCAGTTGCTGGGGCAGAGCATGGGGGGGGGGGGGCTGCTGGCGGAGTGGGGGGTGAGCCTATGTTGTAGACAGTGGCCTGACCACAGCCGTCCTGTTGCTCAGGTGTCTGCAGGACGGTGTGGGGGATGTGAGCTTCGTGAGGCACCTGACGGTATTTGGTAAGTCAGACGGAGGAAGAATCTTGTGGCCACACCCTGGCCAGAGGAACTGCTTCTTTCCTAAGTTTCCTTATATCTAGAGATGGGTCATGCCAAGATCTTTAATGAAATAGAATTTCTGTATAATGACACTTCCATTATTTGTGCTTTGTTTAGTGTTCAGTTTGTTCAGTTTATAAATCTACTGAACAAATTTTCTGAACATTTAAACATTCAGTTCAGTTCAGTTCAGTCACTGAGTCGTGTCTGACTCTTTGCGACCCCATGAATCGCAGCACGCCAGGCCTCCCTGTCCATCACAAACTCCCAGAGTTTACTCAAACTCATGTGCATCGAGTTGGTGATGCCATCCAGCCATCTCATCCTGTCTCGTCCCCTTCTCCTCCTGCCCCATTTAAACATTACTTACCAACTAATAAAGCAAGGTTTAATAATTAGATTCTCTTAGTCACTGAAATGCCAAATTCAGATCTAATCATGATCTCCTGAATGCTTCTTTATAAACAGTTCCTAAATGTTTTCTTTAATCACCTTAAACAAATAAATTCTTATAATGATTGCAGAACTTGTTAGCACATCTCCAATTAAATCTGTTGCAAAGCATTACTACTGTGGACAAAAATGTATTTCTTCTTTATTTCTATGTTAAAAAAAAAAAACCTTTCCAAAGTTTTGGGCAATTTATCAGAAACAAATAAAATAGTGTTTCATATGAATTCAGTTTTCAGAGTCTAGGTTTTATAACCAGTTAAATTTCTATCAGACACAGAACACATTTGTAACACTTAAGATGTTTAAACAAGAGATGTATATTTTATACTCAGTTTATTTTTAAAATCACTGTCTGCTACCTCAAGCAGAATTTTGAGCCTTCACTTTTTCTGGGGGCCTTGATTCCTTGCAGATTGGTCTCTTTCCCTAACATGAAACAGAAGTGTACTGGCTTTGTTCCCTCACCTCAGCCGTTCATAATTCAGTGTTCCCTCATTATAATACACTGACATGGTTTGTTAGCCTTTTGGCAATTGATGTGTGTCTTATTATCAGTAATTTTCATTAGTAGGGGAATCTATGGGTCTCTTCTCCCAAAATCAAGTTACTCTCAATAGTTGTCATTGTAATTTTCTGGGATTGCTCAAGTTGGAACAGTTAGGCCAATGGACAGAATCTTCTAACACTCACTCTGGAGAGCTGAAAACATCCTCACTTTCTGAAAACAACCAGTTGTCTGAGACCATCTAGATTTCCCTTTGCTGAAAGTTGTATGTCCACTATTACACACAATCCTGTGTTACCTTTTAAGTGGGAGTTTCTGAGAGACTGTCTACTGGGCTTAGGGGTGAAAATGAGTTTTGGTGAGCTGCTGCCAGCACTGAGCCCTAGAAAGACTGAGGTGGAAACGTTCTTTCTTTCTGAAGCTATTAGATCATATTGTTCTTTTAACTTTAACATTACAAAATTTGTTTAAATTTTTCTTTTAATATGAAGCTTTAAAATGTGTTTTCTCTGCAACATGTCTGGTTAAATGGAACTGTTCACAGGCACTCTAATTGTACTACTCATTCTCTTTCAGTATAGGATTTTATCAACCTAAGATATGAGTTTTCTAGGGCTGCCATTACAGAGTACAGTCATCTCTCAGTTTACCAGCATTTGCAGGTCGTCAAGTCCCTAGATTACTTATAATACTTAATCAATGTAAATGCTATGCAAATAGTTGATTCCATGGAAAATTCAAGTTTTGCTTTATGGAATTTCCTGGAATTAAAAAAAATCTTTGCAGATGTGGAACCTAGAAATATAGTGAGCGGCTGTAACACACTGAGTGGCTTAAGCAACAGAAATTCATTCTCTGAGTTCTAGAGGCTAGAATTCTAAGATTGGGATGTTGGCAGGGCTGGTTCTTCCTGAGGGCTGTGAGGGAGAATCTGTTCTATGCTCCCCCCACCCCTGCGGCTTCTGATGTTTGCTGGCAGTCTTTGGTGTCATTGGCCTGCAGTTCCATCACCCCAATCTCTGTCTTTCCCTCCACATGGCGTTCTCCCAGTGTGTGTGTGTCTGTTTGTGTCCAAATTTCCCCTTTTGGGAAGGATACCAGTCATATGGGATCAGGAGTCACCCTACTCCACTATGACCTCATCTTTTTGTTTGTTTGTTTCCAAAAAAATCTTTTATTTACAAAAACAGACAACGAGCTAGACTTTGCACAAGGCTGTAGTTTTCCAACCACTGCTCTATCCTGTTTAACGTATTTGTCTATCTATGCATCAGTGCTAAATGGCTTGAATTATAGTTTTTAAGTAATGTTTCACATCTTCTAAGCCCAGCTCTGCTTCAACTCATTTTGCTTTTTCTCCAAAATGTCTTATTATTCTTGGTACATTGCAGTTCCATATAGATTTTTTTCTGTTTTTTTTTTTTTTTTAGTTGACTAAAGTCTACACTTTCCTAACTTTTTACCTAATGTGTTTTTTCTGTGCTAGTATTCTAAGATACCAGTTACAACCTCATCTTAACTGATTACCCCTGTACTGTCTCTATTTCCAAATAAGGTCATATTCTGAGGTGCTGGGGATTAGGACCTCAACATATGAATTTTAGGGGGACACAGTTCAACCCAGAATACCTTCTAATACCTAGACTAGGGGAGCCAAAGAGTCTGTTTTCCTCACATGGTTTTTTGGTCCTTCTTTGTACCTGTATAGTATCCTGACTGGGTCCATTGGCCTTCATCCATCTCTCAACCCGCTGCCACCTTCCCCCAGCAGACTCTGTCCCCAGAGGAGTATTGCCACTTTAGTGAGGACCTGAATTGTCCCCGCAGCATGGCTCTGTGTCAGCCCCAGACTAGGTCAGACTTTGATGAGTTCCCTTAATCCTTCGAGCCTCAGTCTCCTCATCTCTGCAATGGGATAATCACATTACAAGCCTCCCCCAGTTGTTATGAGGATTAAATGAAACAGAGCATAGAGAGCTTCAGCTCAGTCCCTGGTGTGCTATGAGCTCTCAGAAAGCATTTGCTGTCACCATTCTTGTTAGCAGAGCCCTGGGCAGAGCATGCGTCCCAGCCCTGGGTCTCTCTGCAGTGAGAATCTGTCATTTCATCTCCGGAGGGCTCAGCATCCTCACCTGTCTAAATGTATTTGGAAAAGATTCTCTTTTAGTCCTCTCCAGGCTGTTAAAAAAATGATGAAAGAAGACAGTTCAGGTGATATAGACTTTAGCACTTCTTGAAGTGGGCCATTCAGTCTCCAGAGAACTGCAAAACTGCAGAAGGCAGGAAGCTTTGATGGGATAAAGAATAAAGAACAATGAGGAGAAAAACATAATATCTGATTGGCCAGGGTCACTTTGCCCAGGGTGAGAAGAAAGAAGGAAGGAGGTATAGAGCCCAGAGTTAGTTTGGCATTGGATGCCTGGCTGACTGGATAGACTGCATTTCTGTTAAGCAGAACATTTACAGGCACAGGAAGTTATCTAAGTTTCCATGGTGATGTAGCATCACAGACAGGAGTGGCTTCATTTTGGGATTGGCAAGCTATTTCAACAAATCCCTAAACAAGCACTTTGGGAGGGGTGGGCACCACAGCTCATGGTCTGCCGGCTGTCGGCTCATGTAGGCTTCCCTCCTCTAGAGAACCTGGCTAACCAGGCCGACAGGGACCAGTATGAGCTGCTCTGCAGGGAAAACACCCGGATGCCTGTGGACGCATACAAGGAGTGCCATCTGGCCCGGGTCCCTTCCCATGCCATAGTGGCCCGAAGTGTGGATGGCAAAGAAGACTTGATCTGGGAGCTTCTCAATCAGGCTCAGGTATCCCCACCCCCTGCCTTCCCCTCCTGCATAGGGATCCCTGCTTGGATTTGGGGTGCTTTCCCTCACTCTCTTCCAGCCACTGTGGAAATCCTGGTGTTCGGCACAGTGGGAACCACACCACATGTCCTCCGCTTCACTGACCAGCACTTGGTCTGGATATGTGATGGGCAGCAGTGACCATAAAACTCCCTTCCTTGGCATCACCAACACCATGGGCCAAAGACTCTGCAGAAGGCCACTGTTGCCCCATTTTATTCTTCTAGGTTGTATAGGGATCCTCAAGCTACAATGCAGATGCCCCTCTTCCAGGAGCTGCTCCCCTCTCATCCCACTGGCCTGGACCCCTCAGCAGCAGGTTCTGACTGTGAGCGTTTAGTGTCCTGTGCTGAAGGCCCTCCCTCCCAGCACACCCACATCTGTCACCTGTCCCATCTCTGTTAGTGCCCTGTGCTCAGCACTAGGCATTCAGAGATGACCTGGACACAGACCTGCCATGGGATCACTCACAGATGACTGTGGAAGACACAGCAAGCACGCTGTATACAAAGATCACCGCCATGGGGCACAGCCTTGCACACATGAGCTGTGTACTTTGAAGAGAGTGATTTGCAGGCTGTATCTGGAAAGGTTTCTGCGCCCCAAGAGTAAGCTGTGGACACTCCAAGGAGATGTGGGGTTTGCCAGAGAAGGCAATATGCAGAGCCATTCCAAAAGCAAAAAGGAGACATTGCAAAGAGCATGTGGGTAGGTGCTACTGTCAGCTACCATCAGGAGCAGCTTTGGGCCAGTCAGTGGGGTTACAAGCAAAGGGCTCTTGGTTTTCTGGGAGGGCCAGAAAGAGTAAGGGACTGCTTGAAGTCCTTCATGGCAGGCCTGGGGCGTCAGGTGCACCTAAGACTCATGACCCCCAGGCTTGACGGTCCTGGATCAACACCCACTCCAGGATGAAGCCCACAGGAGCCACTCAGGACAATCAGATGTCCAGCAACAAGGTCACCATCACTGGCTGCCCCACCCATGGGAACACAGCGTAGGAGATGGAAGCTTCCTGACCCATCCTAATGGTGACCATTACCCTTTGTACGGACCTGGGGGACAGCCCCTGGCAGTTTCCCTGAGGCTGCACAAGGCAGACAAATTGGGATTTGAGTGAAGTGTTTGCTGAAGAAAATTTGAGAACCCTGTGAGCCACAGGGACTTTGGAGGGTCTTGCCATGGTCGTCACTCTCAAGCATTCGTATTTCTCTCCCTTTCTATTCCCCTGAGTTGGGGATTTGTTTTTACTTTGCTTCTCTCTGCCAGCCTCCATCCTTTACTATTTTTTTTATCCCTTGAACAGGAACACTTTGGAAAAGACAAGTCAGCAGAATTCCAACTCTTCTACTCTCCTCATGGGAAAGACCTGCTATTTACAGATGCCACCATTGGGTTTTTAAGAGTCCCACCTAAGATGGATGCCAAGCTTTACTTGGGATATGAGTATTTCTCGGTTATTCAGCATCTGGGGAGAGGTGTGTAAGGTCCTGGGAAGGCCTGGAGAGCTTGGGCATAGGGAAGGGTGGGGCCGTGGAGGCTTTCCTGGGGCCTGCAAGCCCCACCTCACCCAACCCACACTGGCCTGCGGGGTTCAAGGGAGGGCCAGCTGCGCTGGGTTCTTGTGGGGATGTTCTGCTGAACTTGGGAAAACGCCTGAACCTGGGGCCACAAAAGGGTTTAAAAGACCTTCAGATTACAGGTAACTTAAGTAATGACGGGGGCTTCCCTCATAGCTCAGTTGGTAAAGAATCTGCCTGCAATGTAGGAGACCCCAGTTTGATTCCTGGATTGGGGAAATCCTCTGAAGAAGGGGTAGGCTACCCACTCAGGTATTCTTGGGCTTCCCTTGTGGCTCAGCTGGTAAAGAATCCACCTGCAATGTGGGAGACCTGGGTTCAGTCCCCGGGTTGGGAAGATCCCCTGGAGAAGGGAAAGCTACCCACTCCAGTATTCTGGCCTGGAGAATTCCATGGACTGTATAGTCCATGGGGTCTCAGAGAGTCAGACACGATTGAGTGACTTTCATATCTAAGTAAGGACAGTCCTGTCTCCTTTGTGTTAGCCAGTCTTGCCCCACCCCGCAGCGGGTCTATTTGACAAGGAATAGAGCCCATCCTAAACTGAAGTGGGAACACAGCCTCTGCCACCACCAGGATCAGAGGCAGAATTTCAGAGAGTTTGGGACTTCCCAGGTGGCACTGGTGGTAAAGAATCTGCCTGTCGATGCAGGAGACATGAGAGACTTGTGTTCGATCCCTGGGCCAGGAAGATCCCCTGGAGGAGGGCATGGCGACCCACTCCAGCATTCTTGCCTGAAGAATCCCTTGGACAGAGGAGCCTGGCAGGCTACAGTCCATAGGGTCAGAGAGAGTTGGACACATCTGAAGCGACTGAGCACACACTGATCCAGCACACAGTGATCCAGCAAGCCCTGATCCAGCACTTGCTTTCCTTTGGTTGTCCATGCTTCCTTCCTCCTTCCTTTCTTTGTTTTTCTCAGTAGTTATGGCACGTCTGCCAAAGCCCTTGTGATTGATGTGGACATACTTGGTGGCAGGAGCAGATGTGTGGGGGGGGGTGGGGGGTGGAACAAGCAGGCCCGCCCAGGACAAATGACACTAGCTTCCAACTGGGGGATGCTCCCTGGATGGGAGATCTCCGTCCTGTGAGAAAAAAACCCAGAAGGCCCTGAGTTGGGCTGGTGCTGGCAGAGGCTTCCCCTGGGGAGGTGATGTCTGAGTAGGGAGATCAGGAGGGGGCTTGCTCTGCCTTCACTACTCTGTCTGGGAGCCAGGTTGGCCATTTCTCCTGGAGGTGATATGTGGGAATAGGTGGTGACACGGGCATGAGACACGTCAACTCTGCCGCTGCCAGGAAGAGCCCGGTTGGGCAGCCACTTGGAATCCTTCCCCCATCTGGGGGCTTCTGTTGGATCCCTGGCTCTTCTCTAGCAGCCCCAGAGGCAGAAGATCCCCAGAGGGTGATGTGGTGCACAGTGGGCCATCACGAGCGTGTCAAGTGTAACCAGTGGAGTGCGCTGAGCGGGGGCATCCTGAAGTGCACGACGGAGGAGAGCGCCGAGGACTGCATTGCTGCCATCGCGGTAAGGAGGACCTGCTTCTGCAGCTGGGCTTGGACACTTGGACATGCAGCGCTGCTGTGCGTTTGGTGGTGGAGGCCCCTTCCCCGTGTCTTCCCATCAGCGGTGAGGCTGAGACACGCCTGTTCCATGCTGCCTCCCCCAGCCCCACTCTCTGAAGCCCCACCCCACTGGCCCCACCTCCCTCTTCAGCTCTGGCAGGGCAGAAACAGAGCAGCCCAGGACCCATATCTTCAGCTCAACTCTGGAGTCCAGGGAGCTCTGAGGGGTCCTGCCTAGGGTGTGGGGTGACATCCTGTGGTCAGAGCCCCTGTGGTTTGTGAAAGCAAATCAACCTTATTGGTTCTCTGGACAGGTTAAACTTTTTTTTTTTTTTCCCTGTGCTAAAATTATTACATGCTGGAAGAGAAATGAAAGATAATATTATTTACAACTCCACAACTCAAAACTCATTGTCATTTTTGAGTGATGGTGTTATGTTGTTAATAGCTGTCCATTTCAGTTTTGGAGATTAGGAAAAAAATTATCAATAAAAGACGGAAAAATTGACAAACTTAGAAGACACTACAGTTTTTCTTCAAAAGATCATAATTGCGGTAAACCTCTCTGGGACTAACCCATAATATTAAGGTCTTGCAATTTATATAGTCTCCTGAATTTGTCTGTTATAAGGATCAAATGAATTTGAGTGCTTGTAACATTGCCTAGTGTGTAATAAGCAGTCAATAAATTTTAACAGTTATTATTTCAATTCTTGAGCACAATTGGCACACTTTCTTAGCTAATGAAATATTC
The DNA here is from genome assembly GCF_910594005.1 of Cervus elaphus. NCBI lineage: Eukaryota > Metazoa > Chordata > Mammalia > Artiodactyla > Cervidae > Cervus > Cervus elaphus. The sequence goes on from NC_057833.1 coordinate 81,874,651, forward strand.
ATTTGAAATGTTTTTAATGGCTGCATAATAGATCACCAAATATTTATGCCTCAATTTATTTAACCAATTTCTAATTGTCTATATTTGAACTATTTCTGAATCCTTGTCTATTATAGATAATATGTGATTGGATATTTTTGTTCTATGCCCATCAGTATTTTTGAGTATCTCTTTAATATTAATGATGGTGAATATATCTGGAGTTACTTACTGTGTGCCATGCATGTGTATGAGCTCTTAACTTGTATTAACTCATTTAATCCTCATGATAAGCCCATGAAAGAGATTTTTTTCACTCATTTGATGGATGAAAAAAATGTACATAGAAAGTATTTAGGGATGTGTCCTTTGGAACAGTCAGTCCCAGAGGCTGACACATTCCATTGTGGTTATGAGCAAAGGCTAAGAAAATTAAACCGCCTGAGTTTGAATCTTAGTTTAAATCTTATCCAATCATCTATTGGATAAACTACTTAGCTTCTCTCTGCTTCAATTAAAAAATGTATAAAAGGGGGAGAATTATAGTACCCCCCCTTACTGGGTTCTGTGAGGGAGTACATGAGGAAATAGTGTTTAGAAAAGGGCCCAGCACATTTTTAGTAAGGTAAGCTTTTGCTTTTGTAGTTACTACTGTTTTAAGATAGATTTCTAGAAGAGCAGTTAGCAGGGGAACAGCAAAGAGTGTTCCTGTGTCTGTATGTTTTTTTCTTCATGACCTTATCTATAAATATAAGTATGCATTTTTGACTGTTGTTGGAAAAGTTCATTGATTAAAATCATAAGTTAATTATTAATAAATTACCAATTAGACTAGAGTGCTAATGGGATTATAGAAACAGAATTAAACTCTGCCATATGGAAGAAAACATCTCCCGTAGAAAGAGATTAAATACCCTAAGTCTGACCACGTGGATTGTTGAGTGAATGACAATGGTCACAAAGAAAATGTAGTGACAGCATGTCCCATACTAAGAATGGGGTCTCATGGAGGGCACAGAGATGTCTAGAGAGCATGATCTGGGTTGGGACCACAGGCATGTCCCGTTTTCTAAACCCTGTGTTTATGTGGCAGAAGCTTTGGGTCATATGCCATTTGGTTTATCACAAAGACACATAACATGAAGCCAATAAGATGGAAACCTCTGAGGGTGAGACAGGATAACAACCTCACTATTATGCTACTGTTTTATTTCTTAACTTCAGAAAGGAGAGGCTGACGCCATGAGCTTGGATGGTGGCTTCATCTACACAGCGGGCAAGTGTGGTCTGGTGCCTGTCCTGGCAGAGAACTACTGTAAGTGGAGGGGAGGGTCCCTGTGTTTTCTTCCCTCTGGCCTATGGACATAGAAAGGTGAAGAATAATTTAGTTCAGTGTTGAGATAGCAATAGCTGTTTTTGGAGCATAGAGTACTAGCAGATAACATCTATTTCCCCAGAGTCAGAACCAGCTAAAATATATGTGGAACTTGGAGAGAAATCAAAATAACACCTTCATTGCTGGAAGAGTGATATTGGAGACCATGGCACAGAACTGGCCCCAAGGCTTGTTAAATTGCCCTTGAGTTAGAGTCGCCCACCAATTCAGGTGGACAGTTCTACTGGCTGACTGGCTCCATGGCTTAGTACAGAAGAAAACATGTTCTGTCACAGATAAGGAGGTCAAAACCATCCTCTCCCCATTCTCTTCAACGAAGAAAGAGCCACAGGTGCCTAGATCCTTTTGCCAAGTTTACTAATCCAAATGCACTCACTGTAGCAGTTAGAACATTGAGGATTGTGGCTACAAGGTCATGGTCTTGGTGGGGATCCATCTACCAGGAAAAATAAAGCTGGTTCATTTGTTAAACCCCTTAGCTGCTAGGCAGTGAGAAGCCATACTTTATCCTTCAAAACAAGACAACTCTGTGAAGTAAATAGTGGTATTTCCATAATAACTGAGGCTTGGGGAGGTTGAATGAGGTGTCCAGGGTAGAATGCAGACTGCAACCAGTCTTTCTGAACCATGGGCTGGACCCTTCCCTTACAACCTAGCAAGACTGTAATGACTGCCTGCACATCACAGAGCTCTGAAGGGAAGAATGTCAGGATGCCTAGAATCACATAGCAAAGTGAAAAACCTCTGTGAAGGTTTATATGGCTTCTGCTTCCCCCTCACCCCCTTCAATGAGCATTTCATTTTCTTTCTCTGTAGCTCCCCAAGTGTTGAGCTAATTCTGGGATGGAGGCTAATTTCAAATAGCAAAGGTCAGGGGAGAGGAGGTGAAATAGGATGGCAGGATCTCAGCTTGTTGATGGCCAATGACAAACTGCTTTGTCAGCATTTCTCCTCATTTTATTCTTGACTGTTGAGAGTGAGAAAATCATGACTTGAGTAATGTGAGAGTTTAATGACCTGTACCTCAATTGTTTTTAGTGTCTCAAGATGGCAAAGAGCAGCTTGGGTCTAAGTGTGTGAACACACCTATGAAAGGTGAGTCAGAATCAGTAACACTGGGGCTCAAAGGTAAAGGCCTATTGTGGGGGAGAGGGGGTAAGGAAAGCCTTACGAATAAACCAACATTACTAGACTTGTTAAAAAAAGAGAGAGAGAGAGATGACCCTGCCACAGTTCGCTGTGAAGGAGCAAATCTGTTGGGAGCTGTGTAATAATTTCTGTTTGTGGAGCATGTGACAGTGGGCAGAGGGCTCCTGCTTGCACTGCTCCTGCTCAGCCGTCCTCTAGAATGTGGGTGTCGCTGTGCGCGTCGCATAGATGGGAAAGTGAGGCTCAGGGGCTGTGTGACTTGCCCAGGGCCACGCAGCCAGCAAGTGGCCGCACCTGGGCTTGTTCAGAGGCACCCTGGCTGGAAACCCACTGCCCTTCCTGACCCACCACCGTGCTCCCTGTTACAGGCTGCTACCCATCTCTGCAAGGGACAGGAGCCCATTCCTGACATTTCTGGGGCCCAAGGGAGGCCTCAGAGGAGGAAGAGGGGAGTCATAGATGCTGCTAATGAAGAAGAGGAGGAGGGAAAGGAAATTAACCCTTAGCTTTTAGTGGCTGGCTTTGAATAGCAGGGGAGTCAACCTCCTCTTCAGAATAGGAGGCCAGGTGACAAGTTTTGCCATCTGTGTCATCTCATGGGCAGAAATGGTCTTTATCTGTTTCTGAGGTGCCCTGGGTAATCCAGGGCATTGACTAGAGCAGTGGTTGTGTATGTCGTGTGGTGTCTGGACCAGTAGCCCCATCATCACCTGAGAACTTATTAGAAATGAACCTTCTTGTGTCCAACCACAGGTCTGCTAAGCTCCAGGATGTGGCTGCTGCTGTCTGTGTTTTAGCAAGCCCTCAGAATGATTCTGATATGCATTAAACTTTGGAAACTATTGTGATAAGGGATCTTGAGATGAAAGCAAGTGCTTACTTGGGTTTGGAATTTCTTATGAGATAGGAGAGCTAGGGGAGGTGTGGGGGCTTGAAGCATCACAGCGCAAGTGTGGGGTCACAGAGGCCCTGCACCACCCATCACCGCAGAGGCCTCAGGGGTGCAAAGTCGCTCACCCCACAGCTTCTCCCCTTTGAAGGGAGGAAAATCTGGGATATATTGTTCCTCTTTCCTCCTTGCTTTCCTGGCTAACAGTCTTCTCTGATTTGGGTCTGTATCCCCAACCCCAAGGGCCAGCATATAGTCATTCTGATTATAAAATACATGAAGTTCTAAAGAATTGTAATTGCTTTACAGGTGATTGAAATTTCCAAGAACTGCAGTGATATACAAATGTGGGTCAATGAGGATGCTTGGAAGATAGTTCAGGGTGACAGAGAAGGTTAGATTGGACTAGAGATGGAGAGGAGTTAATCCCGAAGTCACACACACGCGCGCGCACACAAACACACACACACCCCCCTCAGATGACAATAGTTAATGCCATTTTGTTGAAATTGTTACAGCTCAAAGAAAGTTACTTTAACAGTGTTTGACTGCTGGAATGGTGTCATAGAGCCCAGTCTGGTAGACAGGAGAATCTGCTTCACCAAGAAAGTGGCTCTAGTACTGCTTCTGCTGCAAGCTACATGGCCAGAAACCTATCCATGTAATCTCCCCTTCCCATTCCTAATACAGTATGATCATACTAGCACATTTCATCCCCTTCAATAGGTATTAGTACCTAAATATTACTCTTATCATTTCATTTACCAGAGATTTAGGATCCTAGATACTGAGTGACTTGTCTGAGGTAGTTTAGTAACTGGTGAGGGAGGTCGTCCACTGCCATGTTGACTTCCAACTTTTCTAGGCTTGAATATATAGACATCTGAACCACAACAGCAAGCAAAGGTGTGTGTATGTGTGTTGGGAGGGGTTGGGAGTGGTGGTAGTAAACCACATTACCCATGATTTCAGTCTCGAAATTCAGCCTTGCAGTTTAGGTCTTACTTAACAAGCACAATTCTGTTACACAATACTGTGATAGACTACATCAGATATCAATGGTGTTCCTATAAAAATCAGGAACAAGACAAGAATGCTCACACTCACCAAATATATTTGGCATTATTTTGTGAGTGAATTCAGTAAGATAAGAAAAAGGTTTTTTTTTTAAAAATTGAGGAAAGGAAGAGATTAAATTGTCATCATTAGAAAATGGTATTACTATAAGCCTAGAAAATCAGAGACTTAACTTTAAAACGGAAGTCATTAAAGCACTTTCTTTTGGACTTCGACTCAACAGAAATACTCAAACATGTGGCTTCACACAGTTCTCCCTCCCTGAGAGACTGACAGGTGAAGGTTAGCTGCAGTGGCTCTGGAGTAAATTTTAGAGAGGGCCTGGGAGGTACTGAAATTGCATCTTGGTATCTGTTGCAAGGTTATTACGTCGTGGCAGTGGTCAAGAAGTCAGATGCTGACCTAACCTGGAGCTCTCTGCGAGGCAAGAAGTCCTGCCACACTGCAGTTGGCACTTCTGCTGGCTGGAACATCCCCATGGGTTTCATATACAATCAAACTGGGTCATGTAAATTTGGTAAGTGTGTTCTGAGTGGCGGTGTGCCTATGGGCCTATGCCTATGTAGGGGAGAAATTCAGTTCAACGAATGGCATAAGTGGGTGGTGGACAGGGGCTGGATAGACATGTGGGAAAGCTTCACATCTCCTTAGCAGGACCCCCCTTTCTCCTCCCCTCTTGCTTACATGGAAGTGGTTTGGCTCAAAGAGCAGATCTCAGGAAAATACATTACTCTTTATGTCTTTTATCTGGCTCATGGAAGAGGCCTGTTGGCAAAACAAGAGTGGAGTGTAGAGTGGGTATAGGTGTGCATGCGTGATGTGTGTGTTAGTGTGCATGTGTTGTTTTTCCATTTAAACTTGCCCTCCTTTTTAAGTGTAAAACAGGTTTATTTGGGGAGATACACACATACACAGAATGTGGACGATCTCGGAAGACGAGAGACCTGAACTTACTTTCTTAATTGAACACGTTACACCAGTATGGTTCATCTTTACCCTTTGAGTGCTTTAGCTTTCACTTTCACCCTTCACCTCTCTTACATTTCTATATTAGTCATTTCAGCAAGACTCTGGCCAATACCTAAAAGGCTCCTGCTCCTCCAGGAGCTTTCCCCAGCCGTATGACAAGTCCCAGCCCTGCAGGAACCGCATCGCCCACTCTCTTGGCGCTCTGCACCTGAGCAGCTGAACACAGGTGGAGAATGTCACAGGGCATAGCAACTCATTCCATGCAGATGTTCCAGCCGCTGGCCTCAGCATCACCCATACCGCCTCCCCCCTCCACTGTAGGCTCACGAGCACCCCTACTGTTCCTCGGCTCCAATCCCCACACTTCTCAGTAATTACCCTAATGTCCTAGTTGTCCATACACCTCCATTCCAGTCTCACCTGTCTACCACCCTTTCTGAGCAGATGATCTTGTCTGCTTCTGCAAGAGACACCTGAAGCCATCAGGACAGTTCCCATCAATACCCCACCAACAAAGCCCAGGGCTCCTGCTGGCTGCATCTGCTCAGCCAGTCCTCCTACCCACTTGGCTGTTGGTCCCTGCCTTGACCCCCTCCCCAGAGCTGCACCCTCAGTTTCCATTTCTTCCTCTGGTATATGCAACAATTTCTCTCAACCTGTAAATGCACCCAATATCAACCTGCAAATGCACCCAACATCTTTCATCTTTAAAAATCCTCCCTCTCCCTACCGTCCCCTCTAGCTCCTAACCTTCCCTTTCTGCCTTTATGGCTAGACCTCTTAAAATCATGGTCTGAGCCATTCACCCCTGCACTACCTGCTGTGGGTGGCTCCCCTGCCTCATTCCACAGGGAGAACTCTGGTCAAGGCTACCAGGACCTCCGTGTTGCTCAGTTGGAAGGATGGGCTCCAGTCTGTTCCTCCATGACCTTTCCTTCTTTGAATCATCTTAAACCACAGTCTCCTGGCTTTTGTGAAAACATACTAGCTTCTTTCTTCTCTTACCCCTACAAAGTCCCTCTTTCCCAACCTGGTTAATAAATGTTTGAGTTGCTTAAAGCAACTTTTTCCCCCACTTTAAACTCAACCTCCAAGCACTCACATCTATGCCTACAGCCTAGATGACCATCTAAACCAATATTATATGTGCAAAGCTAGGCTCAGAGCAAGCACTAGATCAATGTTTGCTGCTGTCACTATTACTATGTCAATATGCTGACAATGTCAGGTTTTGTCCCTAGCGCGGATTTCTCTTTGATCTCCAAACCTGCATATATTGAACTGCTTGTTTGACATTATCTAATCTTGTATTTCAAAAGTGCATTAAACTTAACCTGTACAAAATAGAATGCATTCTCTCTACCAAGCCTGGTCCTGCCCCAGAGCCACCCAGCTTGCTGGAGGCTCCCAGTCTGTGCACTGGCTCCAGCTGGAAACCAACCTGCCATCATCTCCACATACCCGTCCAGCATGAGATTTCAGCTGTCCTCCCTCCACCTAGCTCCTCCCTCTGCTTCATGAGACTCAAAGCTGCCCTCATGTCCCCCGGACTCCAGCAGTAGCCTGCTGCCTACACCCCAAATCTGTCTTGACTCACCCTGCTAGACCCTTGGCCCAACATTATCTAGCCTGTCAGAGACTCCCCATTTCTTTACAAATAAAAAACAAAATGTACACAAAGATGTAGGTCATCACATGTGGTCTGGACCCTGACCCTTCCCACTCACTGGATCACTGAGTGGTTCAGGCCCAGTGGGCCTCCATTAAGCTCTCTGTGCTGTTTGCCCCCCTCCCCAACCCTTGTCTTAGCCTTTGAAGATGCTGCTCCCTGTCTGGAAAGTGCATCCTTTGCCCTTCACTAGGGTAACTCCTATTCATTCTTCAACTCTCTACTTGAGACCTCTCCCTGACTCCTAGGTCTGTACCAGGCTCCTTTATTTGTAGCTGTGAAGCCATATTCTTTTTCCCAGAGCATGATGGGGAAATACAATTATGGGGAAATGCTAATTCATGGTGTAGTTACTTGAGTTGTGACTGTTGCCCCATGAACTTGGGCTCCAGGAGGGCAAGACTTCTGTGGTTTCATCATAGTGGTACCCTGGGGCTTAGCACAGGGCTGGGCATTTGGGCCTCTTGGGCTCCTTCCTGTCCTTCGAGTCATAATTGCAGACCTTGTAAAGGTGGACAAGGGCAGTAGAGATTGGAAAGCGTGCAGGACAGGGTCAACCAACCAAAACTTGCAATTCTGTCCACTCTCCTAGAGTTAAATCCGTGTCCATCCCTCCCCCTGCTGCCCTGTGCCAGGGCTTCAGTGAGCTCACAGACCCTTGTCCCAGCTTCAATCAGGTCCCCTTTACTTTGCTCCAGCTGCAACCTTTTTTCTCTTTCTATTCCATAGGTTCTTATTTCTAATCAGATGGAACTAAACACTTGAATGTGTCTTTATGTCACTCAGGCAATTTTAGGGACAACATCTGAGGCTTTCTTGCCAACACAGGCAGGGAAAGCTAACCTCTGGTGTCCTCCTATGCAGATGAATTCTTCAGTGAAAGCTGTGCCCCTGGGTCTGATCCGGAGTCCAGCCTCTGTGCTCTGTGCGGAGGCAGCTTCAAGCCAGCCCACATGTGTGCTCCCAACAGCCACGAGCAGTACTACGGCTCCAGTGGGGCGCTCAGGCAAGTAGCATCTGCCCACTGCCTTTGGCTTTGGCACCAGCCCATTGAATCTCTTGTCCTTTCTCCTTTCTCAGCACCCCACCATCTGAGTGCTGCATTTAGGAGGGGCCAGGACTGGAGAACAGGAACTGCAGATTCCCAGGGGCCCTGAGGACTCAGGTCCGGCGCCTTCCTGGAGCACTCTCGGTCAGAGCTGGGGGACTCAGGGCACCTGGGGAGGGGCAAGAATGATAAGCACAGGTCACAGCCCTGCTTCTGCTTTCGATCCTTCCTTCTATGTGACTGTAGACAAGTCACAGGATCTTCCAGAGCCCAGTTTGAGATCAAAGGAAGGACACTGAATATGTGCATTTTACACCTGTTTGATGAGTACATTTAAAAACACATATTCCTGGGCTCCTCCATTCATTCAATAAATATTTATTGAGCACGTAGTATGTGCAGGCACTGTTCTAGGTAGGTGGGTTAGAGCAGCAGCAAGACATATGGCCCCTGTGTCTCATGGGGGGAGTAAGACAACATATAAAGGACGATCACTTCCTCACTGTGGTAAGCACTATAGGGTGTGTGTATGGAGGCGTGGGACCGAGGGGCATGATATGGCAGTGAGTCAGGGATAATCTTAGAAAAAGGGGTCAGGGAAGGCCTCAGCATCATGGAGGGGCTGTTAAATATTGAGGGTTAAATATTGAAAGGGAATCAGGAGAAAATCTGGAGAAGAATAATCCTGGAAGAAGGAACAGCAAAGACAAAGGCAAGGCTAGACAAATCATGCTGTGTTTGAGGCCAGAGAAGGCCCCAGAGTAGAGGTGGGTCCAGGTGAGGGGAGGCTGGGGTTGCAGCCGTTGGCTGTTTTGCCCTTGGAGATCTGGCTCAGGATATCTCCTGAGTTAATTCTAAGTATGGAGGGCACTCGAGGGTGCTATGGAGTTGGGATTGTGTGGAAAATGTGGGAGCCTCTATAAAGAAGGCTTCTAGTCATCACATGGCCAGACAACTTTGTCCCTCCCTCTCCAAAATTTTGTCACTTTCATAAACCATACATAAATTACATAGTTTCACAGATCCTACTACATAAATATATGATGAACATTAAACTGAGGGTAAAATATTTAAACTTTTCTTTCCATTGGGATGTGCATCAGTGTTAGGGTCCATGGCCCCATTTTGGTATGATTATGATAGCATCACAGAGACCTAGAGTTCTGTCCAGAACCATGGAAGTTCCATCGTGAAGATGGGGACGCAAAGAACAGTCTTAGATCTAGGCATCTCATTCTCCCCACCACCTCCTGCCTGCCTTGGCTGTGCTTCCCGCTTCCTGACTCCAGCATTCCTACTGGCCTGAGATCCATTGATCCTGTTCTCACCCCCGCTATAAACTTTTCCCTCTCCAGTCCACAGCAGACTTTCTATAGCTAACCGTGATAACTATTCCCCTGTGCACATCCTCAAATGCCTGTCGCCTACTCCTGGCTGAACTGTGACCTGGGTTGGGTCCAACATTCCCCTTCGGTGCCGGGTCCTCCAAACTGACTGGCCTCCGTGTAAAGTAATGAGAACCCAGTTCCCATGAGCCAGACCATCTCTAGTCCGTTACCATCCCTCTCTCTTACAAGGCCATTCCATGCTCTTTCCTCTCCTCAGTCATCCAACATTCTTCCTCCATCTATCCCACTGTTGTTTCCTCCTTCCCCTGAGAAAACTGAGGTCATCCAGATAGAAACGCCAGTGTACCGCTGCCATATCTGGGCATGTGCTAACCTCCGTGCCGGTGGGTACGCTGCCTGCCACTCCTTCTCCTGGGGATGAGCAGGCCGGCTCCTGCTGAGCCCAATCCTGTGTTGGCATCACCTCCCTGCAGCCTGTTGAAGAGCGTTGCCCCAGCACGCCTCTCCTCTTCCTCTTGTGTCATCACATCTTATTCTCCACAGAATTACTTCCAGCAGCACGCAGACATGCTGCTTCTTTCTCATCCTAAACATAAAGAAATAAGACAAACTTCCCTTAATCTCACTGTCCTCTGTAGCAACCCCCTGTTTCTTCTTTACAACAGAAGTCCTTGAAGGAGGTTATTCTAATGTCCTTGCTCAGTTCAGTTTCTCTCTTTTCAGTCTCCCCCAAACCTAGTTTAAGAAACTGTTCACCTCTCCCTCCCCAACCAGTGGAGTTGGTTGTCATTATTGCATTTAAATTATCTACAGAAGGCATTCTTCCTCATTGTTGGCACATGGGAAGATTATTCCCACCACACCTACCGCCCGCCCCCACATTGACCCCCATCTACCACCATCCACCACACAGCTGAAACTACACTTTTAAAAAATATATTTATTTATCTGGCTGCATGGGGTCTTCATTGTGGCATGTGGGATCCTTAGATGCAGCATGTGAACCCTTGGTTCTGACATGTGAACCCTTGGTTCTGGCATGTGGAATCTAGTTCCCTAATCAGGGAGCAAACCTGGGCCCCAGCATTGGGAACAAGGAGTCTTAGCCTGTGGACCACCAGGGAAGTTCTGAAATCATCCTTTTAAATCACCAGGGACCTCTGTGTTGCAAATAAATCCAAAGCCCAGAGCATTGGCACCACCCATCTCTTCCTCCTCTTGGATACATTATTCTTCTCTGGCTTCTGGACACCATACTTTCCTGGATTCCCTCCTTCTTCTCCTGTTACTGCATCTCAGCCCCTTTGCTGGTTCTGCTTCATTCCCTGACCTCTACATATTGGCGAGCCCCAGGGCTCCAGCCTTGGTCTTATCTCTTAGTGCTCAGACTTTAGTGGTTTTATCTAGTCCTTGTTGTCGTTCAGTTGTCCAGTCATGTCCAACTCTTTGCAACCCCATGGACTATAGCACACCAACCCCCCTGTTCCTCACTATCTCCTGGAGTTTGCTCAAGTTCATGTTCCTTGCATTGATGATGCCATCTAGCCATCTCATCCTCTGATGCCCACTTCTCATTCTCCATCTAGTTCTGTATGTTGACAATTCCCAAATCTACGTTCCTCTTCAGACATCTCTTCAAAACACCAGATGAAACTCTAAACTCATACATCTAACTGCTTACTGGGCATGTCCACTTGGATGTCTAATCACCAGGTCAAGTTTAAATGTCCCAAAGTGAGCTTTTGGAATTTCACATGCTTCCACCTAAACCAGTACCTGCTGCAGTCTTCCCCATCTCAGTTAAAGGAAACTCTGTTTTTCCTTTTGGAAAAATTCAAAGTCTTGATGTGTATTAACCATGTCTACTCTCTTTCTCTGAGACCCCATATCATCATATTATGTTAGCTCTACCTGCAAAGGGTAACGAGAACTGACCTCATCACCCATCTCTGCTGATACCACCTTGATCTAAACCACCATTGTCTCTCCCCAGATTATAACTCCTAACAGAAATCCATGCATCTGTCCTATCCCCCTCCCCCACCACAGTCTAGCTTCAACACAGCAGTGAGGGTGATTGTCAGCCCAGTTCAGGGGAAATCTTCCTGCTCACACAGCTCATGCCCTGAAGTTGTGTTGTAAAGTCCTGGCTGCCTCCAGTGTGACCAGGTGGATTGAAGAGGATGGGGAGGCCTAATCAGAACTCAAAAAATATTAACACTTGGTAGACCAAATAAAAGCCAAGAATTAAAAAACAATGTTACACAAAGGGAATTTTGTGTTCTTAGATATAAAAATCACATTACAGTACTACTTAATAATGTGATCAATACAGGCTGGTTTATGTGATGACTGACAAATCAGTGGAAGAGAAAAGACTTCCAAGACAGATACATAGACATATTATGTTTAGTCTAAAACAAAGATGACAATTAAGATCATTGGAGAAAGGATGGACTTGGGACATCAAATAAAACAAGTACAAGGAACTGGATCTGGTGACCCAGGTGGGAGCAGATTCAATAGTGAGTCAATCCCCTAAGATGACTGGCAAGGGTCAGGGACTCATGTGCAGGAATGCTGATGGTAAGTGCTGTGATGCTCTTAGGTGTGTGCATGACTTTAGGGGAGAGGCCCATTGCTAAGGGCAGTGTAGGGTCAAGGCAAGGCTTAGCGTTTGTTTATTTTTTAAAAAAAAGCATAAGTGCTGATGGAAAGAGCCCAGTGAAGAGGGTTATAGAGAGGAAAGAGGATGACTGCCATGGAAAGTGCCTGAGTGTGGGTTGAGGTGGGGTGCAGAGCCCCGGGGGAGGAGACTTTAGCTGGAGGGAGGTCTTTCCTCCTCCTTTGTCCCTGGAGGGCAGGAGAGTGCTAGGGCTGCCAGATTCGACAGAAGGATGCTGAAAGGAAGCCCGCATGATGATCTCTCTATTTCTTCTGTGAAGCCCAAGTACCTGACAGAGTGTAAGTGTTGTGGAGGGGTGTATGGAGAGACAGAGGTTTACAGGAAGTGGGAGAACATTTTGGGGTCCCTGCTCTGTAGAGTGGCTTACCTGGTAGCTCAGACAGTAAAGAATCTGCCTGCAATGCGGGAAACTTGGATTTGATCCCTGGGTTGGGAAGATCCCCTAGAGGAGGGCTCCAGTATACTGGAGAATACATTCTAGTATCCTTGCCTGGAGGATCCCCATGGACGGAGGAGCCTGGTGGGCTGCAGTCCATGGGGTCAAAAAGAGTCATGGGGTTGCTGTCTCAGGCAGTGTTCTCTCATACTCACTTGAGCACACTCCCACAGGGCTTATTCAAACCCAGAGGGCTGAACCCCATTCCAGAGTTCCTGAGCCAGTGGGCCCAGGGCCCAAGAATGTGCATTTATAACCCATTCCCAGGTTGCTGATGCTGCTGGTCCAGCCCACCCTTGGAGAGTCACAGGTCTAGAGCAGAGAAGGGATGCCAGAATGCCCGCGTGAAGTTAAGGATCGGGGAGCTCTCGTCTACCTCACTGCTGAGGTGCAGACACACCTGAGACAGACGATTGGGCTCATTCAGGACTGGGATTATTGAGGGGAGGTTGTTAAGACAAAAAAATAGGACAAGATTGCTTAGGAAAATTGACGGGAGTAACTGATTCTAGTGAAGGATAGAGGGGCCTGATGATGGGACAGAGAAAACTGGAGAGGTATTCCTAAAAATTAATAATATCATTTTCTAACTGACTGAATGTCACAAAACTGATTTTTCGTGTGCTCAATGTTTCTCCCAAAGCATGCACCTTGAACACTGAGAAACATTTTTCAGGAGATTAAGCATGAAAAATATCTCATGATACATGCACATTAACTTTTGTTAAGGCTGCACAGACACATAAGGTGTGACAAGACTCCTTCAGAATCACATCTTCCACGCTGATTTTAATCTCTGATGTGAGTTTTGATCCAGCCAGAAAATTATCTTTGGATAGCCCTGTTAATAGAACACAAGCATCTCCCGTGGAGAAGCCAATCACTGTTTAAGGAAGCAAGCAATGGGTATCTACAGTGGAATCTAAATAAGCAGATTTCTTTTTCTATGACATTTCTTCTGAAGTTGCCAGGGACAGCAGACATTACAGCAGTGTGTGTGGAATAAGCGGGCCATGTTAGATGTGCCCAGTTGTCTGGGCGAGGGGAGGGGAGCTCCCAGGAATTCCGTCTTGGAGCTGCTCTCTCCCACCTCTGTGGGTCCCCTTTGCTGACCTGACCTTCTCTGTGCAGGTGTCTGGTTGAGAAGGGAGATGTGGCCTTTGTGAAGCACCCCACAGTCCTGCAGAACACTGACGGTATGCACCTGCACTGTCCTTTCCTCCCTCAGGAAAACTCAGAGTCCTTCCTGGGAAATCACTCCCCAGGCAGTCACATTGGTCCTAACATTCTTTATTTAGGGAATGAAAAAATTCTTCATGTCTGCTCAGACTGGACAGGGTTGGTTATCACATTGACCTTGAACCCAACCAACAAACACACAAAGGCCACAGTCCATAGAAGCACATCTGGCTATCTTGATTTTTAGGCGTTCTTTGTATTTTCTGGACACAAGTTTTTGTAGCTGTATGTAATGCACATAGCTTGTCCCTCTTTGAAAATACTTACCTTTCACTTTTTTTTTGGCCATGCTGCAAGGCTTGTGGGATCTTAGTTCCCCACCAGGAGTTGAACCTGGGCCCAGCAGTGGAAGCCTGGAGTCCTAACCACTGAACCACCAGGGAATTCCTGCTTTCTTAATAATGTCTTTTGATGAACATTCTTCATTTTAATATAGTTTAATCAGTCGATCTTCTCTTTTTTGACTAGCACTTTGCAGGCCTGTTGAGGAAATCTTTGCCTCTAACAGGACTGACAAATGAATTTATGAGTTTATGAATGTTTCTCTTCTGTTTTATGTTTTATTGTTTTGTTTGTGCCTTTGTGGTTCTCCCAGGCACTGGTGGTCAGTCACACCCCCCAGTGAGGGTGCCTTGACTGAAGTGATTAGCTATGACCTCTCCACCTCCTCTCTCTCCAGGAAAGAACCCTGAAGCCTGGGCGAAGAATCTAAAACACGAGGACTTCCAGCTGCTGTGCCTCGATGGCTCTAGGAAGCCTGTGACTGAGGCTCAGAGCTGCCACCTGGCCATAGTCCCAAGTCATGCTGTGGTCTCAAGGAAAGATAAGGCAGATTTTGTTCGCAGAATGCTCTTCAATCAACAGGTGTGGGAATTCAGTCCTCATCCCCCACGTGAATGCTCAGCTCACTTGCAGAGCTGCACAGACACGCCCCAGCCCAGTCGCACACTCTTTCTCCCTGGGCAGTGGACCCTGCCTCTGATGAAAGTGGGAGGCTGGTGGCTGTGCTCACTTCTTGCTCTGGGGCTGTCTAGGGTATCCCAGTGGAAGAGTCCAGACATATGGGCATCTCAAGTGTCTCCCTGAGACTGAGCAGAGTCATGGTACCTCCTGGGCTTGTTCTGTCCTGGAAATAAGGGAGTCAGCCCAGGTGCCCTTCCCACCAGGCAGGGCTACATGTGGGAAAGGTGGAACAGAGGTTACTCTGCCTGACCAAAAGAGGATTTCACTGTGTTTCTTGAAACTGGGTGGGCTGAGCACTGTTTTGGGCTTCATGAAAGTCGAAGAGCCAACATTCAGATAACTTATGACCTCTATAGGCAGCCAAAAAGGGCTGACCCTAGGGAATAGTGGCTGCCTGAATCAGAAGATCTTAAGGAACCCAAAGCCCCATCTGCCTTTTGCCCTAGCACACCCTATTCCTGGAGGAGCCCCAAATGAGTAATCTATATCTTAGCATAGGCTGTTGACACATCCTGCTTAAAGGGTGATGACCCAGAGTCAGCTGGCAACACAAGAGGCTCTTGGACTTGGGCTTTTGAAGGGATGGTACCATCCAGGGTGAGCTGCCACCTCTGCTACAACGGAAGTGGACAAAGGAAGTGGTGGGGGGAGGGGCAGGAAGCAATGGAAATGATCAGTGTGTGGGTCAGGTTCAGAGAACAGAAGATGCAAGGTAGGAAGGGATCTGGTCACAGGAAATCATGTAAAGATGACTCAGAGAGTTGAAAACATCCACCAGTTGTTGGTGGGATAGTAATAGAGCAGTGAACTTGGGGATCTTTCTATTTAACAGTTGCTTTACATACATTGGGCTTCCCTGTATTCTTTATCAGATAGTAAAGAATCTGGTTGCAATGCAGGGAATGCAGGTTCGATCCCTGGGTCAGGAAGGTCCCCTGGAGAAGGGAATGGCTACCCACTCCTGTGTTTTTGCCTGGAGAATTCCATGGACAGAGGAGTCCATGGGGTTGCAAAGAGTTAGACATGAGTGAGTGACTAACACTCTCACTTTTTGCATATATCATCTCAGTATCTAATGTAATTACCTCCATTTACAAATGAGTAAATTGAAGTTCAGGTGTTTCCACCTTGGTGCAGTGGGAAACAATCTGTGGTGCAGGAGGTGAAGTTTTGATCCCTGGGTTGGGAAGATCCCCTGGAGAAGGAAATGTCAACCCACTCTACTATTCTTGCCTGGAAAATTTCATGGACAGAGGAGCCTGGTGGGCTATAGTCCCTGGGGTCCCAAAGAGTCAGACACAACTGAGCATGCACACATACAAAATGTAGTTCACTGAGCTCAGTCAAGAATTTTCTTAAGTCACACGATAGGAAAAGCTAGGGCCTGGCTTTGAACCCAGAGAACTTTTTGCCATTTTGCTCCAGTGCCTCCTAAGCTGTTGCTGTGCCCCAGGGTCGCCAGGCACTGGAGCTGAGCAGTCCAGCAGACTTGGGGCTTCTGATGCAGAACACGTGGCCCGGGCTGCTGGTCACTCGCTTTCTGTCTGTCTGTCTGACCCAGGAGCTCTTCGGAAGAAATGGGTTTGAATACATGATGTTCCAGATGTTTAAATCCCCAGCCAAGGACCTGCTCTTCAGTGATGACACAGAATGTCTGGCTAACCTTCAGGACAGAACAACTTACCAAAAATACTTAGGGCCAGAGTATCTTCAGGCTATTGCTAATGTGAGGCATTGCTTACACTCAGGTGAGTAGAATAAACACCCAGGAGTAGTAACATGTGCATCAAGGCAAACATGTTTGTCTTAAGGATGACCTTGTGCCGAGACTGGGCCGGTACCAATAGGAGCATAAAGATTCAGAGGGCTTGCTCCTGGCCCCACAGGAGGATTCAGGCTTACCAGGGAAGCAGCTCAATTAGGCAACAGTATAAGATACTACCTGAAAAGGCCGAATTGTTTGAAGGAGACAGAGGGTACAGTAGAACTAGAGATCTTTTGCAAATTGAACTTGTTTACATGTCCTTTTCCATTTTCTTTGGCTACTAGAATGAAAATGTGTGTTAGCATTTCAGTGTAGGGAGAAGGTTGGAAATGACACATATATACCACTCACAGAGGACCAATTCACAAAGATTTTAAGTAAAGCGTATAGATAATACTTTATACAATTTAATAGAAACAAAGTATTAGCGCTAAGTAGGCCATTTCTACATATATACATATATAGAAATAGCACTAAGTATATCATCTCTCTCTATTTTTGTGTATTATAGAAATGGCACAGCTGCCTCAAAAAGAAATAAGTTGGAGAAATAAAATTAGACCTGGAATAATCAAATTATTGGGAATGTGCCTGATTTTTGTTAAATTATATCATGTGTTAAAGATGAGGAGAGCAGGAGAGGAAAATGTAGATGTTTAAGAATAGCACTGACATCAGTTAGAATGATGAGAAAGAAATTAAAAAAAAATCTTTATTATCTACCATTTACTTTTAGAAAATAGGAAAAGGATTGTGTTTAATAAGCACAGGCAGTACCTGATGATCTTCCTCTTATGTTACCTCTCACAGAACTTCTGGATGCCTGCACATTCCATGGAAATTAAAAACTGATCAAAGTGGGCAAAGACGGAGATGTTCAGAGCCTGAAAATACAGTGGGGTTACATCCTCACTTGTCTGCCTGGTGGGTCTGTGTTAACATCACTTATCTTTATAATTATATACTGTAACTGATGCAAAAGTTGGAATGAATAAAAATTGTTGTGTCTTCTCAGAAAACTTCATGAAATATTCTCAGATTTTTTGGGGGAGGGCAAGAGAACGATTTCTTTATACTACAATTGTGCTTGTGAATTTAGTACCTATTAAATTATATGTATTTTAAAGACCTCTACAAGACTAACTCAACTTCCTTGTCTATTCTTTGATTATTTTACCCAAGAGTCAACTCACTTAAATTGAATTTAAGCAATAAATCTGTCTGAAGGGAGTCTGAGTGGTGATCATAAGTGTGCAAAGAAAGCGTCAGTATGTGCAGTATCAAGGACTTACATAATGAAAATAAAGAAGAAAGAATGAGTTTGTGCATTTTAAAAGTGTGTTCATGTATTTAAAATTCACAATTTCAGGTAGAATTAAACTCCTGATCAGATTAATTGAAAAATATCAAAATTACTGTAAAAATCTAATCCTACTATCCTTCCTCAGTCAATTTCCTGAAAGTGTGATTTACATTTACTTAAGTGAGTTTCTTATCAGAGATTTTCCCATTTCTGTTATTACCATGATTCCAGCCTATGGTGGAATAAACACTGTATGGGAACCCAAGCTATATACTATGGAGTACAGCTTGGTGTTTGGACCTCTGCCTCTGCCTGTGAAAGAGTAACCAGTGCAGAATTTGCTCCTCTTCCATAAACAACTAAAAAACTGGGGGAAAATAGGTTGCACAAATGTTTTTAAACATTGGGCGATAATAGTGCAGAACTATATGATCCTTGAAAGAGGGCAAAGAAAAGTGGTGAGCACAGTGATGACCATAGTCTTTGCCTAGAGGAAATTTCCAGATGACAGCAAATGGAGGAGGAACCCACAGCAGCCCATCACGTTTGAGTTAAGGAACAGAGATAGGAGTTGGGGAAGCCAGAGTGACTGGAACTTGACTGGCATACGTCAAGAGATACGTACTGGAATCTGGTTGAAATGCTTGGCCAGATACGAATCTGCCTGTGTGTAAAGTGAAACTGAAGTCTGTCAGGCTAGGCAAAGAATGACTGTGAGAGATCTAGAAGTTGAACAATGCCCAGGGCTCCCATAAGACCAGGAATCAGTTACAGCCCTACCAACCAGTCTGAAGAGACCTCACTGAACACCTAAGCTTTTCACTGAAGGCAGCTGGGGTGAAATAGCTGTAGATTAAGGCCTGCTCCATAACTGTCCTTACTGAGAGTGATACTAGCCCTAGTAGGATAAACCAGATCTGCAAGTCACTTGACTGTCCCCTAAAATAAACCTCAATATTCACTAAAGGAATACAACAAAATCTCAACAGGATGGCATGCATAATATCTAGATGTGGCATGAGAAGATTGTTAGATGTGTAAAGAAGCTCAAAATGTGACCTAGAATCATCAAAAAATCAACCAATGGAAACACACCTAGAAACCACAGAGATGGTATTCAGACAATGAACTTTAAACAGTTGTAATAAACAGGCCTAAGGATTTAAATGAAAACTTGAAGGAGAATTTCCTGCCCTCTAATGGTTAGGACTCTGTCCTTTCACTGCCAAGGGCCTGGGTTTGCTTCCTGATTGGGGAACTAAGATCTTACAAGTCACACAGCCAAAAATAAATAAGCAAATAAATGAATGAGTGAATAAATAAATGAACATAGCAAAGAAAAAACTGTTAGATTTTAAATGGAACTAGTGAAAAATATACAGTGGCAAAGTTTGGGTTTCGAGGAATTTGTTCTATCTAAATTGTCTATTTTTGCCATAATATTGTTCAAAATATTTTCTTATTCTTTTAGTATTTATGAAATGTATCTCTTCTTCCATTTTTCCTACTAATAATTTGTATTTTCTCTCTTTTTTCTTGACTCATGTAGCTATTGCTTTATCAATATTCTTGAATTTTTCAAAAATGAATTTTTTATAAATTTTCACTACTATTTTTTAATCTCACTTTCTGATCTTAGCCTTCCTTCTACTTATTTTTCATTTAATTTTCCTTTTTCTCTTAGATTCTTAAGGAGCAGGCTTAGATCAATGTTGAGAACATTTTATTTTTCTAATGCGGGCACTTAAAATTATAAATTTCCATCCAAGCACTACTTTAACTGCATCCCCCTAAATTTTGATATGTTTATTTTCATTATCATTGAGGTGAATTTTTTTCTAGTTTTTCAAAGATTACTTCTTTGATCTGTTGATTATTTAAAAGCTATTTTTAATTTTCAAATATTTGGCAATTTTCCAGATATGCTTTTGTAATTTATTTCTATGTTCCAGGTATACTTTTTTTTTCTTAATAGATATTCTTAATTGCTTGGTATAGTTCTGTAATATGTAGTGTAGTATTATAAGTAGCGGTTAGGTCAAGTTGGTTCAAGTTATTATTCAAATCCTCTGCCTTGACTCATTTTCTATCAACTTTTTGCATTAGCTACTGAGAGAAAAGGGTTAAACTCTCCAACTAAAAGTATGAGTTTGCTCATTTCTCCATCCAGTTTGATCAGATTCTGCTTTATATATTTGGAGGTTTTGTTAGATACATACCCATTTAGGATGTTAGGCTTTCTTGATGAATTGACTCTGTTACCATTATGAAATGTCCCTAGTTGTCCTGTAACACTTTTTCTCTTTGAGTTTATTAATTGGATATTAATATGACTCTTTCTTCTGATAGTTTTTTCTTGGTTTATTGTATTACATTCTTTTACTTTTAGTCCATGTTTCTTTCTATTAAAGAGGGCTTCTTATAAAGAACATATAGCTTTTTTTTTTCATTCAGTGTGACATTCTTTTTTCTTTTAAATGAAGTGTTTAGTTCATTTGTATATAACATAATTGTTGATATTTGTTTTCTGTCTCATCTGTTCTTTGTTCCTTATTTCCTCTTTTCTGCCTTCTATTGGATTAATTGAATAATTTTTAGTATTCCACTGTTCTTCTCTATTAGTTTATTATTCTCTATTGTTTATTATCATTTTATTTCTTTGTTATTCTATAATAATTTTATTATTTTTATAAATAAAAAGATATTTATTTTAAACATCTTTTTGAAAGTTTGTAATATACATCTTTATCTTAAGACTGGCATCAAATAACTTTATATCACTTTGTAAATAATGTATTGGGTTGGCCAAAAAGTTCATTTAGGTTTTCTGTAACATCTTATTTTTGGCCAACCCAGTAAGATCCTGTAATAGTGTAGCTCTACCTTCACCAGTGGAGTGTGGATAACTTTTAACAACCAGATGTTCAAGGTAAAAAAGGCCTAGATTGGTATCATTTGCCAGTTTCACGGAGCACATTCTCTTGCCATGGATGATTTCAAACTATCAAAGTAATGTCAGAGATGAGAAGAGATACACAGTCAACCTTTGCAAGCCAGCCCAGGCTAGCTGCACCACCTCTCTGACTTCCCTGTTTTATTTTTTGTGCTTTTATTATCAGACATTTTACTCCCACATATGTTAGAAACTCCACAATAAAATATATACAAAATAATAAAAGTGATATTTTTACATCAAGCCATCAATTACCTTTTAACGATATTTTAAAATGAATTTGAAATAGCTCCAGCTGCTATTTCAAATCCTAAAAGATGATGCTGTTAAAGTGCTGCACTTAATATGCCAGCAAATTTGGAAAAGTCAGCAGGGGCCACAGGACTGGAAAAGGTTAGTTTTTCATTCCAATCCCAAAGAGAGGCAATGCCAAAGAATGTTCAAACTACTGCACAGTAGCACTCATTTCACATGTTAGCAAGGTAATGCTCAAAATCCTCCAAGCAAGGTATCAACAGTACATGAACTGAGAACTTCCAGATGTACAAGCTGGATTTAGAAAAAGCAGAGGAACCACAGATGGAATTGCCAACATCCATTGGATCATAGAAAAAGCAAGAGAATTCCAGAAAAACATCTACTTCTGCTTCATTGACTATGCTAAAGCCTTTGACTGTGTGGATCCTGACAAAATATTGAAAATTCTTAAAGCGATAGGAATATGAGACCACCTTACCTGTCTCCTGAGAAACCTGTACGCAAGTCAAGAAGCAACAGTTAGAACTGGACATGGAGAAACCAGTCTAACAATGGTTAGACTGGTTCAAAATTCAGAAAGGAATACATTAAAGTTGTATACTGTCATCCTGCTTATTTAACTTATATGCAGAGTACGTCATGCAAAATGCCAAACTGGATGAAGCACAAGCTGGAATCAAGATTTCTGGGAGAAATATCAATAACCTCAGATATGCAGATGGCACTACCCTTATTGCAGAAAGTGAAGAAGAATTAAAGAGCCTCTTGATGAAGGTGAAAGAGGCTTAAAACTCAACATTAAAAAACTAAGATCATGGCATCCAGTCCCATCACTTCATGGCAAATAGGTCAGGAAACAATGGAAACAGCAAAAGATTTTATTTTCTTGGGCTCCAAAATCTCTGCAGATGGTGACTGCAGCCATGAAATTAAAAGACGTTTGCTCTTTGGAAGAAAAGCTATGACAAACCTACACAGTGTATTAAAAAGCAGAGACATTACTTTGCCAACAAAGGTCCATATAGTCAAAGCTGTGGTTTTTTCCAGTAGTCATGTACGGGCATGAGAGTTGGACCATAAAGAAGGCTGAGTGCCAAAAAATTGATGCTTTCAAGCTGTGGTGTTGGAGAAAACTCTTGAGATTCCCTTGGACTGCAAGGAGATCAAACCAGTCAATCCTAAAGGAAATCAACCCTGAATATTCACTGGAAGGACTGATAGTGAAGTTGAAGGTCCAATACTTTGGCCACATAATGTGAAGCATGGACTCGTTGGAAAAGGCCCTGATGCTGTGAAAGATAAAAGGCAGGAGGAGAAGGGGACAACAGAGGATGAGATGGTTGGAATGGTGTCATCCACTCGATGGACATGAGTTTGAGCAACCTCTGGGAGATGGTGAAGGACGGGGGAAGCCTGGCGTGTTGCAGTCCATATCATTGCAAAGAGTCTAACATGACTTAACAACTGAATAACAGCAACAACAGAAAACAAAAAAAAATCTTTACTATTTACCCACATCTTTGGGCTTCCCTGGTAGCTCAGATGGTAAAGCATCTGCCTACAATGCAGGAGACCTGGGTTCAATCCCTGGGTTGGGAAGATCCCCTGGAGAAGGAAATGGCAACCCACTCCAGTATTCATGCCCGGAAAATCCCATGGACTGAGGAGCCTGGGGGGGCTACAGTCCATGGGGTCGCAAAGAGTCGGACACGACTGAGCGACTTCAGCTCAGCTCAGCTCAGCTTACTGTTTCTGGCTCCTCCATACTTTTTGTAGCTTAGAGATTTTAGATATTTTGTGGATACATCTTTCTGGCTTGCCTTATTGTCTGTAGATATGTTATTTTTCATCTTATTTAATTTTTGGTAATAACTTTATATAGTATTTGACCATGATACTTCCTGTTATTCAATTTTAGGTGAAATTTGCTTTCCTGAACTTTTAGAATAACGCTATTTGCAAGAAAGGGTTTCTTACTTTCAGAGCTCCATCTTCTGTTGTTTTGTGCATTATTCAAAAGCATAGTTCCTTGCTTTCTTGGGTTTCTTGGTTTTATATCTTTGTCCACTTAGGTCTAGACCTTCTTTTTATTTCCTCCTTGTTTTCCTTTTCCTATACAAATTTGATTCCACTTTCAGTGGTCTCTTGCTCCAGATGGCTCTAGGTCCTTTTGTCCTTCTTGGTTGGGAAAGGTATTTTCACACCTGGTCCTAGGTTATCTCGTTGCAAGGTATCCCTAGGAAACCACAGGCATGCTTATCCTTTACACTGGGGCTTTTATCCTTTACACAGTGACTATGGCCTCTGATTGGCTTGAGTTTCTACCACCAGTTTCCCCCACCAGGAGAGCCACCCATGCAGCCTTCAGTGGAATAGACCTGAGGCAGAAGCCTGAAGATTTTGGTCCAACAGGGACCTCTCCCTGGTTGGGGAAGAGCTATCGAGTACCTTATGACTTGGAAAGAAGACCAGAGCAGATTATTAATGTTTAGTATTTCAACAGGTTTGAGGTACTAATGGACCCTTTTGAGGATTAATAAAATCCTGGGACTCTCACCCTAGTAACACACACACACACACCTTGGTGTGTAATTTTTGTATATTTATAGCTCCAGTCCAGTGATTCTTCCTCAACCTCACAGCACCTTCCCCTAAGGTGTTTAGAGTTAATAGGGATAAAGGCTACTTAATCTGTTTTCAGGCAGATGCTATCCTGTGGGTTTAGTAAGTCTTGTTGCACAAGTTGCATATATTTATGTTAAAGGAACATTTATCTGTGGAACATTTATGACAATTAAAAGAGTAAGCTAATTCAACTGTAGATACCAACAGTTGACACCAATTTCTACAAATCTGTAAAGATCAGAGGTTTACTTTGGCACAACTGAGAAACAAGGTGGACTTTGCCATCCTCTTCCCACGCAGAGCAGGAACATCAAACAATGGCGTTTGCTGTCAGGGCAGTAGAGGAAATCTGCTCTCTGTTTGTTTTGCCCCAGGAGCTCCAGACTTTGCTCGGCTTCACCAGCCACTGCTCATGGCCCATTTGAAGATCTTGGGACTTGGCTTCTCTTGGTGAAAGAGAATGGGAAGTGAAATCCCTAAATGACTTAGAAAACATTATGAATGGCAACTTTCAAGAAAGCATGTCACCGGCTGGTGGGGAGAGCTCAGGATATTGAGTCTAAAGTTCTGGTTTCTGGCTTTGTCTGCCTTGCTGGGTACCCTACCAGTTATGTCCTCTGGCTGGGCCTCAGTTTTTCTCTCTATAAAACGAGATCATTGTACTGGATGGTCTTATAGGATGTGTTTTGCTGAAGAGTCCATTAGCAATGGAAGGTGCCATAAAGAAATTGTGTGAAGTCACTTCATTAATTCACTGAATGTATTGTTAGTACCTAGACTATGCCGAGTGTTCTGTAATAATGGTAGCATTGCCATTTATTGGTGATCGCTATAAGTCGGGCAGGACTTGTACCTTAATAGCACTGTGAGTAATCTTCAAAATGACCCAAGAATGTAGGTGATCATATTTTATTATTAAGGAGAAAACAGATGCTAGGAATAGATAAGTAACTTGTGCAGCATCATGTATTTTCTAAGTGGCCTATGATTCAAAACCAGGAGTCCCTGACTCCAATTTCATATCCATTTTGTTCCACAGATTGCACATAATACCCAATATCTGTCCTCAGTAATGGACAGGTGAATAAAAAGTGTGCCTACATAGCTAGCATAAAGAGAAAAAGTTTTGCAGCATCTGTTTGCTACATTTATGATATCTTTAGGTATCTTTAGGTATGTAAAGATCATATGTATCTTTATGATACATTGTCTAGGATTTAGTGGTCAGTATTCTTTCAGGGCTCCCTAATGTGGTGTGACTTGAGGAGCTGGGGTCACAGCACTGTGTAAACAGAAATTGAAGGGGAAGATATTGGTCATGACATAAATAAAAATAAGAAGGAGAATAATGTGACGGGTACTGTAGTAGATGATTCACCTTAATTGCTAATTTAGTTCTCATATAACCCTATAAAAGTGGATATTATTATTCTCATTTTCTAGGTAAGGAAATGAGGCAATGAGAGTTAGATTAACTTGCCTAATTTACTAAACAACTGAAAGTCTGTTCAGTAGAACAGAAGTGAAGGTGCAGAAGCAAATGATCAAACCACACTAGTGAGGGAGAACCAGGGTCTCATTCCCTTCTTGTCCCAAGCTTTGCAGTTGTGATCATTTCTCATGTTTACTTAATCCTACTGCTATCACCATGACATTCTTATTTAGCACTGGGCAGATGATTTCCAAATTCAAATCTGGGAAGTAACTCCACTTCCGGGAGCAGATTCTTCTATCTGAGATTCTTCCTTTATTTGAAAATCCAGACTCCTTCATACCCTGGTGTTCTGGTCCACTGTATACTGAACTCTCAGAATTTCCCAGGCTTCCTTTCCCCTCCATATTATCCCACTGAGTGGACTAGGAGAAGTCAATTGTCAGAGTTGCCTCTGGACAGATGTTTCACCCTGGGACAGATCCTGCCTGTCTCACAATTTTGCCTGAAATCAGCCCTGCCATGGAGCTCTAAACTGTCCCAGCCCTATCTTCTAACTGCTTTCCCATCTGTCTGAGTGCTCTGCAAAGAGTATACCAGAGAAGACCAACTTTTCCTGCTTGCCGGCCTTTGATCAGGGACTTTTGTCCCTTTGCATATGACCAGAGTCCACTCAGTTCCAGGGTCAGTGGCCTGTGCATCTATTGGCCTAGAGGTCAGATATGGCCAGGTTAGGTTGAACGTTATACTGATAAGGAAAGGGTTTTCTTAGGAGATTCTTTTGCTTGCAGAATGGACATCTTTGACTTTTGAAACACGGACAAACCCCTGCTAGTCTCTCCCAGTACTCTATAGAAGAATGATTGGGTTGAGGAGAAAGAGTCGAGAGCTTTGTTTAATGGTAAAAAGTGATGACTGTCTCTGTTCAATTATTCCTCATTCCAAACATGACCCTGCATTCTGCCCTTCACAGAATACTGTGTAACTATGGAGACAGGTAAAAAAGGATAAAAAGGCTCCTCTTCCTTTTCCTTTTCTCTTTCTCTTCTCTTTTTGTTCTTTTTCAGTTAAAAATATTTATTTGTTCTCGTTCATTTCATTTCCTTGAGTGTGTCAGGGGGAGTGAAGCCTGAGAGACTGGGGCAAAGAGGCAGTTGGAGGATCAGGAGATTGATAACATACAGGGGAAGGGAACAAAGCCTAGAAATATTGAGAATATTTAGATCAAGGAGAAGGGAGTTGCAAATACGTGGAGGGAGAAAACTAAGACTTGTGGTAGAGTCAACTTGAATTGCAGGAATCAGTGTGAACTCATGGTTGGAGAGAGAGAGAGAGAGAAATGAATGTAGATGTGTGTTAGTATGGAGATCCATATCTACACCTAAGATATATCTATATATGTCTGTTGAAAGACCCTATTATCAATTTCTCTCCCAAGCGGTTCCTGTACCTAGCACCCACATTTTGCTTCCTAAATACCATTCTATACTACAATAATAAAGTTTCTTAGAGAAATGAGATTCCTGAAACAGAGATTCTAGAACTGGTATAGGGAAAGTGTGAGATAGGGCTGAATGTCATATTCTGCCAGAAAGTGAAGCGCTTGAAAAATTATAGGGCTTGTAAAAAATACACAGCAGCAAGCTTGAAGGGCCACAACCATCTGATCATCCAAATAAATGAGGAGCAGAGTTCTGGGAAGATGGCAGAGTATAAAACACCAAAAATCAGTCTTCCTACTCAAACAACAAATGCACTGGTAGAATTGTTTGATTTAAGTATTTTTGGAGGCTTCCAACTTCTAAGGGAAGGTTTAAAGTGTAAATTGCTATTAATTTTGGTCAGTTTCAGTTCTTATCTTGGCAGTGGCTACCTATCTCCGTCCCCACTGCCCCACATCAGACAGCTGTGCATGTATTCCAGGAGCAGCTTGCACATAGCTTGTGGAATCAAGGTGGGCAATAAGGATTCTGTTATGAAATATTTAGAATCTAATGTTAGGGTCATTGATAGTTGCTTATGAACATGGAGGTTCATGTACAGAGGAGGGATATCATTGTTATTGCACTTTACCTCTTTGTTGCAAGACCCTCCTCCACTGAGTGACTTCCAGAGAATTTAAAGGGCCAATATAATTTTACCTGGGCTTTTCAGGTAGTTTAGTGGTAAAGAATCCACTAGCAATGCAGGAGACTTGGGTTCAATCTCTGGGTTAGGAAAATCCCCTGGAGAAGGAAATGGCAACCCACTCCAGTATTATTGCTTGGGAAATCCCATGGACAGAGGAGCCTAGTGGGTTATAGTCCATGAGGTCACAAAAATGTTGGACATCCTTTAGAGACTGACAACAACAACAACCTTTTTATGATACTTTTTCACTTTTCTCCCTTTCTCCCTTTTGAGAGCAAGGCATTTAAGACTTAAAAAGCAACTCTGTAGTCAGAGGAAATTAAGAAGTCATTGCGCATACACAGGGAAAGATGTGGGATCAAAAATACCTGAAAAGACCTTAACTTTGTACTTCTGATTGATTCTTGGCACAGAGACAATACACAGCAATGTAAAAAACAAAACAAAACTGCAAACCCCAATGAAGAAGGAGAATCTGATTTCCAGAGTTACTATGTTGTTAAATTCTAATGTCCCATTTTCATCAACAACAAAAACACAAGACATACAAAGAAACATTCAAAGCGGGGAAAAATCAACAGAAAAGATCCCTGAAAAAGACCTGATGGTGGATCTACTAGACAAAAACTTTAAAGTGCCTTAAAAATGCTCAAAGCACTAAAAGGAGATGTTGAAAAAGTTTTTTTTTTTAAAAGATATATAAACAAAGTGGAAATATCAGTAAAGAGATAGAAAACCTAAAAAGAAGCTTAGAATTTCTGTAGTTAGAAGTATAATAACTGAAATAAAATTCATCAGAAGAATTCAAAGGCATATTTGAAAAGGGAGAAGAATCAGTGAACTGAAATTATTGAGTCTGAGGGAAAAAAAAGAAAAAATATAGAGGAAAAGTGAACAAAGAAAAAAGAAACTGTGGGTCATCATAATGCAGAATAACATATACATTGCGGGAGTCCCAGAAGGAGAAGAGAAAGGAGTAGAGAGAATATTTGAAAACATGGTCAAAAATTTCCCAAATTTGATGAAAGATATGAATATAAATCCAAGAATCTCAAGGAACACCAAGTAGGGTGACCTCAGGACTCACAGTGAGACATAACCAAAGTATCAAAAGCCAGAGACAATAATCTTGAATGCAGCAAGAGGGAAGAAATTCTTGACATACAAGCAATCTTTGACAAGATTATTAGCAAATTCCTCCTCAAATACTTTGGAGGTCAGAAGGCAGTGGGCTGAAATATTTACGGTGCTAAAGGAAAAAGCACAATCAACCAAGAATCCTGAATCTGGCAAAATTGTCCTTCAAAAGTGAGGGAGAAATTAAGATATTCCCAGAGAAACAAAAGCTAGGGATGATTGTTACCACTAGATCTGTTCTACAAAATATATAAAGGTAATCCTGCAGGTTGAAATCAAAGGACACCAGACAATAACTTGAAGCCTTATGCAGAAATAAAGATCACAGTAGAAGAAGATACAGAGTGATTATAAAAGCTAGTATTATTGTAACAATGGTGTGCAATTCCACATTTTGTTTTTTATATGTATGAGGCCAGGTGGCACTAGTGGTAAAGAATCTGACTGCCAGTGTAGGAGGCTGAGGAGATGCAGGTTTGATCCCTAAGTCAGCAAGATCCCCTGTAGGACGGCATGACAACCGACTCCAGTATTCTTGCCTGGGAATTCCAAGGACAGAGGAGCCTGACAGACTACAGGCCAAAGGGTCACATAGAGCCGGACATAGCTGAAGTGACTTAGCACACATGCAATGCAAAATAAATTATTAGTCTATGTTTTCAAACACACTGTATAAAGATGTAATTTTATGAAATAAACTATTGAAAGTGTAGGGAATGGAGCTGTAAAGGAGCAGTTTTTGCATGTTACTTCAGTTCAGTTCAGTCGCTCAGTGGTGTCTGACTCTTTGTGACCCCATGAACCGCAGCACACCAGGCCTCCCTGTCCATCACCAACTCCCAGAGTCCATCCAAACCCATGTCCATTGTGTCGATGATGCCATCCAACTGTCTCATCCTCTGTCATCCCCTTCTCCTCCTGCCCTCAATCTTTCCCAGCATCAGGGTCTTTTCAAATGAGTCAGCTCTCTGCATCAGGTGGCCAAAGTATTGGAGTTTCAGCTTCAGCATCAGTCCCTCCAGTGAACGCCCAGGACTGATCTCCTTTAGGATGGACTGGTTGGATCTCCTTAAGTTAAATGGTATAAATTCAAATTAGAGTGGTATAAATTTAAATTATATAATCTATAGTAACCACAAGGTAAATAGCTATAGGAAACACACAAAAGGAAATGAGAAGGAAATGAAACTATTTCTCTACTAAAAAAATCAACTAAACACAGGAGAAGACAGTAATGCTGAAAATGAGGAACAAAAAAGCTATGTGGCTTACAGCAAACAAATAGTACTATGACAGAAGTCCCTCCTTATCAGTAATTACTTTCAATAAAAGCAGATTAAACTCTCCAACAAAAAGATAGAAATTACCAGAATGGGGAAAAAAAGATCTAATAATACATTGTCTACAATGAATTTACTTTGATCCAATGACACAGATAGATTGAATATAAAGTGATGGACATGAGTTTGAGTAAGCTCTGGGAATTGGTGATGGACAGGGAAGCCTGGTGTGCTGCAGTCCATGGGGTCACAAAGAGTCAGACATGACTGAGCAACTGAAATGAAACTGAACTGAACCCATTGGAAAACTACTATAAAAAAACCAGAATATTTTAAGTGGTGAGAATGTGGATAAATCAAAACCCCTAAGAATTGAAAGCAAGGTCTCATAGAGATATTTATACGCTCATGGTTTATAGAAGTATTATTTGCAATAGCTAAAGTGTGGAAGCAACCCAAGTGCCCATTGCTAGATGAATGGAGAAGCAAATATGATATGCACACACAGTGGAATATTTTTCAGCCTTAAAAGAGGAAAGTATTGACATATGTACAGCATGGATGAAGCAAAAAGCAAATATTATATGATTCTGCTCAAATGAAGTACTTCGTGTAGTCAAAATCATGGAGATAAAAAGTAAAGAGGTGGTTGCCAGGGGCTGGAAGTAGGGGAAAAGGAGGAATTATTGGTTACTTGCTAGAGAGTTTTAATTTTGCAAGATGAAGAGTTCTAGAGATGAATGGTGATGACAGCTTGCACAGCGATATGGATGTACTGAATACCACTGCACTGCACGCTTAAAAATGGCCAGGATGACAAATCTTATGGTATGCGTTTCTTAAGCACAATAAAAAATGGGAAAAGGAATGATAGAAATGTATTATAGCCCACTGAATATAAAAGAAACCCCTAAGCCCCATGCTGATAAAAACAAGTAAATGGAGAAAGAGAAGTACTTGTTTACTTTAGAATGTCAGTTGATAAATGTATAAGGAATGATATAATCAGAAAATCACTGTTTGGCAGTGAATATAGTAATCATTGATTCAGGCCAGAATCATCAATGGATACTGAAACTGGAGGATGAAAGTTTGATGAGGAAGAAAAGTAGTCTCAAAGTATCTCCTCACAAGCTGCTCATTAATCACAAAGGAAAATTTACAGTGTAGAAACCTGTCAGACACCACCTTAACCAGGCAAATAAAGCTGACAGAAGTGACAATAGGACAAATGACTATTGTCTTACTTCTAGTGCAATACCCTGAGAAGCCAGCATCACTTCTGTGATGTTGCTGCCAAAAACGCACACCCTGAATGAAATCATGAAGCAATTTCAGACAGACCCAAATTGAGGGACTTCCTGTAAAATGCTGTTAAATGCAAAATAACATGTTAAATCACATAAGCCAAATTCAGAATATTGGAAATACCACAGAACAAAAGATGCCGTTTCTTCAACAAGTAACTAGCATAAAAGGTAAAAGAAAAGAGTAGAAGAGTTTTAAGATATATAACCAATTCAACCCCTGGGTCTTGTTTTAAGTTCAAATTTGAACAAGGTAATTTTTTGACAACCAGGGAAATTGGCATATTCCCTGGGAATTAGATGATAATATGGAATAATTAACCTTTTGACAGATGTGATAAACATTTTGGTTATATGTTAAAAATTCTTTAGTTGTTAGAGACACATATTTTGTGGTGAAATAATGCAATGTCTGCTGTTCTAGAAAAAAAGGTGGGAAGTGGGAGGATAGATGAAATAATATTGGCAAAATGTTGACAATTGTTGAAGTTAGATAAGGGGTTGTTGTTTAATTGCTCGGTCATGTCCAACTCTTTGCTACCCTATAGACTGTAACCCACCAGGCTCCTCTGTCTATGGGATTTCCCAGGCAAGAATACTGGAGTGGGCTGCCATTTCCTTCTCCAGGGGATCTTTCTGACCCAGGGATTGAACCCACATCTCCTGCATTGCCAGAGGATTCTTTACTGCTGAGTCACCAAGGAAGTCCCAGGTAAGGTGTGCATGACAGTTTATTACATCATTTTCTCTATTTCAATGTATATTTGAAATTTTTCTATGTCTATGTAAAAGAAGGAGGAGAAAGAGGAGAAGAATCTGAAATACATCCTAAACCATAACTAGTAAAGAGTTTAATTTGCTTCTCTTTCACCACTTCATTTATTTTTTAACTGAAAGATAATTGCTTAACAGAATTTTGTTGTTTTCTGTCAAACATCAACAAGAATCAGTCATAGGTACACCCATGTCCCCTCCCTCCTAAACCTCTCTCCCATCTCTCTCCCCACCCCACCCCTCTAGATTGTCACAGAGTCCCTGTTTGAGTTCCCTGAGACATACAGCAAATTCCCGTTGGCTATCTATTTTACACATGGTATTGAAAGTTTCCATGTTACTCTCTCCATACATCTCACCCTCTCCTTCCTCTCCTTCCCCCACATCCATAGGTCTGTTCTCCATGTCTGTTTCTCCATTGCTGCCCTGCAAATAAATTCATCAGTACCATCTTTCTAGATTCCAATATATGTGTCAGTATATGATATTTCTCTTTCTGACTTACTTCACTCTGTATAGTACGCTCTAGGTTTGTCCACCTCATTAGAACTGACTCAAATGCATTCCTTTTTATGACTGAGCAATTTTCCATTGTATATATGTATCACAGCTTCTTTATCCATTCATCTGTCAATGGACATCTAGGTTGCTTCCATGTTCTAGCTATTGTAAGCAGTGTTGAAATGAACATTGGGGTTCAGTTCAGTTCATTTGCTCAGTGGTGTCTGACTCTTTGCGACCCCATGGACTGCAGCAGGCCAGGCTTCCCTGTCTTTCACCAACTCCTGGAGTTTGCTCAAGCTCATGTCCATTAAGTCGGTGATGCCACCCAACCATCTCATCCTCTGTTGTCCCCTTCTCTTCCTGCCTTCAATCTTTCCCAGAATCAGGGTCTTTTCCATTGAGTCACTTCTTCTCATCAGGTGGCCAAAATATTGGAGTTTTAACTTCACTATCAGTCCTTGCAGTGAATATTCAGGACTGATTTCCTTTAGGATTGACTGGTTTGATCTCCTTGCAGCCCAAGGGAATCTCAAGGGTCTTCTCCAACACCACAGTTCAAAAGCATCAATTCTTCAGTGCTCGGCTTTCTTTATAGTCCAACTCTCACATCCATACATGACTGCTGGAAAAACCATAACTTCAACTAGATGGACCTTATCAGCAAAGTAATCTCTCTGCTTTTTAATACACTGTGTAGGTTGGTCATAGCTTTTCTTCCAAAGAGTAAGCATCTTTTAATTTCATGGCTGCATTCACCATCTGCAGCGATTTTGGAGCCCTAAAAAATAGTCTCTCACTGTTTTCATTGTTTCCCCATCTATTTGCCATGAAGTGATGGGACCAGATGCCATGATCTTAGTTTTCTAAATGTTGAGTTTGAAGGCAAATTTTTCACTCTCCTCTTTCACTTTCATCAAGAGGCTCTTTAGTTCTTCTTTGCTTTCTGCCATTAGGGTGGTGTCATCTGTGTATCTGAGGTTTTTTATATTTCTCCTGGCAATCTTGATTCCAGCTTGTACATCATCCAGCCTGGCATTTCGCATGATGTACTCTGCATATAAGTTAATGTGTCTTTTTCAATTTTGGTTTCCTCAGGGTATATGCCTAGGAGGGGGATTGCTAGGTCATATGGTGGTTTTATTCATAGTTTTTTTATTCCTAATGTTTTAAGGAATCGCCATACTACCTTCCATAGTGGTTGTATCAATTTACATTCCCACCAGCAATGCAAGAGGGTTTCCTTTTCTCCACATCCTCTGTGACATTGATTGTTTGTAGACTTTTTGATGATGGCTATTATGACTGGTGTGAGGTGGTATCTCATTGTAGTTTTGATTTGCATTTCTTTAATAATGAGTGATGTTGAGCAACTTTTCATTGTTTGTTAGCCATCTGTGTGCCTTCTTTGGAAAAATGTCTGTTTTTTTCCCACTCTTATTGGGTTGTTTGTTTTTCTGTTATTGAGTTGTATGAGCTGCTTATATGTTTTGGAAATTAATTCTTTGTCAGTTGTTTCCTTTGCTATTATTTTCTCCCATTCTGATGGTGTCTTTGTAGACAAACTACAAAGTACTTGTTTTTAGTTTCCTTTGCTGTGCTAAAGCTTTTAAGTTTAATCAGGTCACACTTGTTTATTTTTGTTTTTATTTCCATTACTATAGGAGGTGGGAAGGAGGTGAGTCATAGAATATCTTACTTTAATTTATGTCATCGAATGTTCTGCCTATGTCTTCCTCTAACAGTTTTATATTTTCTGGCCTTACATTTAGGTCTTTAATCCATTTTGAGTTTATCTTTGTGTGTGGCATTAGGAAGTGTTCTACTTTCATTCTTTTGTATGTAGCTGTCCAGTTTTCCCAGCACCACTTTTTTTTTTTTCATTTGTTTTTATTAGTTGGAGGCTAATTATTTTACAATATTGTAGTGGTTTTTGCCATACATTGACATGAATCAGCTATGGGTTTACATGTATTCCCCATCCTGATCCCCCTTCCTACTTCCCTCCCCACCCCATCCCTCTGGGTCTTCCCAGTGCACCAGCCCTGAGCACTTGTCTCATGCATCGAACCTGGGCTGATGATCTGTTTCACCCTAGATAATATACATGTTTCGATGCTGTTCTCTCAAAACATCCCACCCTCGCCTTCTCCCACAGAGTCCAAAAGTCTGTTCTGTACATCTGTGTCTCTTTTTCTGTTTTGCATATAGGGTTATCATTACCATCTTTCTAAATTCCATATATATGTGTTAGTATACTGAATTGGTCTTTATCTTTCTGGCTTACTTCACTCTGCATAATTGGCTCCAGTTTCATCCATCTCATTAGATCTGATTCAAATGAATTCTTTTTAATGGCTGAGTAATATTCCATGGTGTATATGTACCACAGCTTTCTTATGCATTTGTCTGCTGATGGACATCTAGGTTGCTTCCATGTCCTGGCTATTATAAACAGCCAGCATCACTTATTGAAGAGGCTATTTTCGCCCCATTGTGTATTCTTGTCTCCTTTATCAAAAATAAGGTGCAAAGGTTTATCTCTGGGCTCTCTATCTTGTTCCTTTGGTTTATATTTCTGTTTTTGTGCCAGTACCATACTGTCTCAATGACTGTAGCTTTGTAGTATTGTCAAAGTCAGTAAGGTTGATTCCACCAGCTCCAGTCTTCTTTTTCAAGACTCCTTTAACTGTTCAGGGTCTTTTGGGTTTCCATATGAATTGTGGATTTTTTTTTGTTCTAGTTCTATGAAAAATCCATTAGCAATTTGATAGGGATCACATTGAATCTGTAGATTGCATTTGGTAGTAAATCATTTTCACACTATTGATTCTTCCTACCCAGGAACATGAAATATCTCTCCATCTGCTTATGTCATCTTTGATTTCTTTCATCGGTGTCTTATAATTTTCTGTGTACAGTTCTTTTGTCTTCTTAGATAGGTTTATTCCTAGATATTTTATTCCTTTTGTTGCAGTGGTGAATGGGAGTGATTCCTTAATTTCTTTCTTATTTTTCATTGTTAGTGTATAGGAATGTAAGTGATTTCTGTGTGTTGACCTTGTATCCCATGACTTTACTGAACTCACTGATTAGCTCTAATAATTTTCTGATAGTTTCTTTTGCATTTTCTATGTATAGTATCATATGACCTGCAAACAGTGAGTTTTACTTCTTTTCCAATTTGTATTCCTTTTATTTGTTTTTCTTCTCTAAATGCCATAGCTAGGACTTCCAAAACTATGTTGAATAACAATGTGAGAGTGTTCACTGTTGTCTCGTTCCTGATCTTAGAGGGAATGCTTTTAATTTTTCACCATTGAGAATAATGTTTGCTGTGGGCTTGTCATATATGGCCTTTACTATGTTGAGGTAGGTTCCTTCTATGTCCATTTTTTGAAGCATTTATGTCATAAATGGGTGCCAAATTTCACTGAAGGCTTTTTGCATCTATTAAGATGATCATATGATTTTTATCTTTCAGTTTGTTAATATGGTATATCACATTGATTGATTTGCATATATTGAAAAATCCTTGCATCCCTGGAATAAATCCCACTTGGTCATGGTGTGTGAGCTTTTTAATGTGTTGTTGAATTCTGTTTCCTAAAATTTTGTTGAGGATTTTTGCATCTATGTTCATCAGTGATATTGACTTGTGATTTTCTTTTTTTGTGTTGTCTTTGCCTGTTTGGTATCAGGGTGACTGTGACCTTGTAGAATAAGAATTAAATTATA
Organism: Cervus elaphus; assembly: GCF_910594005.1. NCBI lineage: Eukaryota > Metazoa > Chordata > Mammalia > Artiodactyla > Cervidae > Cervus > Cervus elaphus. The sequence goes on from NC_057833.1 coordinate 81,910,703, forward strand.
CATAAGCTAGTATAAATGTATGTTTACAAATACTTATTTAGTGGACTGTATATATTTTTCACTCATACTACTATTCCAGTATCAAGTTATAGAAAGCACATAGGTAATTTTATTGATAATGAATACCTGAATTATATAGACATGACAATTATATTTCAGATGTCAGTACTTAGAATTGGTAGAAAAATTTAGAAAAATCAAATGCATTGTGTTCTAATTTTGAGATGCTATAACTTACACAATCAACCAAATGTCTCTTTAAGGTCTTTTGTATTTCTTTATAAACTTTAGAATTATATTGTCCATTCCCACCAAAAAGTATAAAAAAAATTCTTGGCAGTGGGACTGGGAGTGATTGAACCTAAATATTATAATTTGAGAAGAACTGAAATCTTTGTAATATTGAGTCACCACTACATTTTCTGGGTATAGCTCTTCATTAACTCAGAGTTTCTTTCATTTTTCTCATCAATATTTTATAGTTTGGTATGTAAAAATTTTAGACATTTTTTGATAGACTTATTCTTGGACATTTGTAGTTCTTATACTATTTTAAATAGCATTTCTTTTAAAATTTTGAATATAGAAATATAATTGATTTTGCATATTTACCTTGTTTCCAGAAACACTGCATAACTCAATTAAATTTCTAATATTTGATCTAGTTTTTTAAGAATTTTATGTATTTTCAATCATTTCATTTGTGAAAACAGCAGTTTTATTTTTTCCTCTTCAATCCTTTTACGTATTGTATCTTTTCTATACCTGAGCAGACTGGCAGGTAGGATTGGAAGAAAAAATGTTGAATAGAATGATAATAGTAGACCTTCTGATCTTTTTCTTGATCTCAAAGAGAAAGTTTTTATGTGCTATTTCACCACTGAATATGATAATTTCATATATAAGTTTCTTATATATATATTTTTATACATTTCTTTTATTCATATTTCACACACACACATACATACTCTATCAGATTAAACATATTTCTTAGAAAAATTTGCTAAGAGGGTTTTAAAATGAGTGGTTGTTGGATTTTACCAAGTGCTGTTCCTCTACCTACTGATAATCATACAATTTTTCTTCTTTATGCTGTTGTGATCAGTTACACTGATTGATTTTTTTAAAAAGACAACTGCATTCCTGGAATAAACTCAGCTTGGTAATGATTTAGTATCCCTTTTAGATGTTGCTGGATTCAATCTGCTAATGTTTTCCTTAGGATTTTTGCATCTATGTTCATAAAAAGAATTTTTTTATCTTTCTCATGACATCCTTGATGGTTTTTGCTTTTTGCCATACTTACTTGCCTCAAAGGGGGCTTCCCTGGTGGAAGGGGACTTCCTTCAGTGATAAAGAATTTGCCTGCAATGCAGGAGACACAGGAGAGATGAGATTGATCCCTGGGTCAGGAAGATCCCCTGGCGGAGAAAATGGCAACACACTCCAGTCCTCTTGCCTGGAAAAATCCCATGGACAGAGGAGCCTGGCGAGTAAACAGCTGGACACAACTGAGCAACTTAGCACATACACACACATTGGCCTCAAAAACTTAGTCAAGGAGTGTTCCTTCTTTTTCTATTACCTGGAAAATTGTGTGTAAGAATTCTTCAAGGTTTGGTAGAATTCATCCATGAAGCTATCTGGCCCTGGACTATTCTTCTTGTAAAAGATATTTTTATGGGTTTCCAAGGGAAAGAATAGAAAACCTATGAATCATTCATTGTTCAGGGACTTCTGAGGGGTAGAAATGAGAGAGAGATGGAAGTGATGGTGTATGGCATTTCAAATTATCTGACATTTTCCAAAGACACTCTGCTCTTGTTTACCGACTGTCATGCCACACATCTTTGAGCTGGCAGATCTGTGGGATAATGAGTCTATGAGCATAGTTCTCAGGCTGCCTGATCCCATCTTCCCAATGATCCAGAGGCAAGTCTCTCCAATGGTGTTGGGCAGAGAGCTGTGAGGGGAGGGGGAGGAGTGACCGGATTAAGCAGACAGAGGCTCTTTGTTTGCCCTGCTTATGTAAATCTTATGTTGTAAATGAGGCAACATTTGGAAACAAATATTGGCTCAGAGGACTAATGCCTTCATGCCATCTCCTTTTAGGTCAGCTACCCAACCTCCTTGCACGTACACACAATTTCAGCTCTTTCAACAAGAAGCCTTGTTGAAATTTAAGACTTTTATTCAGTTTATGGTGGAAGATTTGGGTCAAGACTTAGATTCATCTGTAACTGGAAACTCTCTCTCTCTCCTGCCTCCCTTCCCCCTTTCCTTTCTCCTTCCTTTCCCTCTTTCTCCTCTCCTTTTCTGGATAAATGAAGAGAAGATCAACATAGAAAAAAGGGAAAGAAGATCAATATAAAAAAGAGAGGATCAATATTTTTTTAAAAAAGGAGAGAAGATCAACATCAAGAAGGCAGCTGTGGTCTAGAGAAGGCTGGGACTTAGGAGATTTGAGTTCAGGTCCCAGAGCTCTGTGAATGAGGAACTTCATTTTACTATGATGTCCACAAATAAAAAGTGGTGAGCTAATCTTATCTCCTTAGGCAATTGGTCAAGATCACAAGGTCTTGCCTCAGGACAGTGTCTGGCATGTGGAACAGTTGAAAACATGATTCTTTCCTTTCATCTGAACATGATAAGCCAATGTGTGCCTGAGATGCTGCAGTCAGGGCACCCAGATTTCTCCCAGAGACAAGCTCTTCTGCAGTAGAAAATGGGTCCATGTGTCTGTGGAGAAATGGCAGGGCTGGAGGTTCTAGATCTGTCTCTCTCTCAGTGTCACCCCAAACAAACCTCTTGGCCTCTATGTTTGTTCCTGTTTGGTGGCAGAGGCAGTGTCCCTGGTGGATGGGTTCACACACTCTGGAACCAGACAGCCTGATTTTGTACCTGGCTTGCCAGCTGACCTTGGACAAGTTACTAACCCCTCAGGACCTCAGGCTCTTCATCGCATCTGTAAAATGGCGAATCTAATGCACCTATCTTACAGGGCTAGGGTGAGGGCCCAGTGAATCTCTCAGCAAGTGCTAGTCCTCATCAAACTGTAAAAGAGGGATGATGAGTTTCATGAGGCCAGAGTGTCTCTAGTAAAGAATTAAACACCAGAAGGGAGAGCAAGTGTCATGGGACAGGGACAATTTTCATGAGACAGGGACAAGTGTCATGGGCCACCAAGGACACAAAACACTGACTTTTTCACCTCTCACCTCCACACACCCCCTTACACATTATAGATGTGGGCATGGCCATACCACCAGGGTCACACACGCATGGACCACCACAGCCAGCTTCACCCCTTGCCTCCCAGGAGTGACAGACACAGGCCTCTATCCTGTCCTCTTGAGCAAGAACCAAGGCCCACATGAGAAAAGGGCATAAGATTCTGTTCTCTGTGTCTCATCTGGCCCTTCTTCAGATTCCATGGGCCTGCCTGTCTGGGGCTCAGAGTCAGAGGGCTCCACTGAGGCAAGGCATGGGCTTGGCTGGCCTGGAGGGAACTCTGCCTGGCCAGAGTGCTCCCTCTGAGGGGCTCAGGCTAGGCGGTGGGGCTGTTCCTGGAGGAACTGACTCAGGAAAGGCTCACTTGTAAGTGTAGAAAGGACCCCAGGGGAGGAATATGGTCCGTCTGTCCTCCACCGAGCTCCCCTGAGTTTGTGAAGCAGCTCAACATTTGACAACTCTCCTTTCTGCTTCTGGGCAGACTCTGCAAGCTCACTGCAGGACCTGTAGAAGGGTGAGCTGAGAGGGGCACCCTGATCTGCAGAGTCTCACCCAGCCACCCCTGCCCTTGACTCTCTCCCTTTGTCTTTCTCTCTGTACCTCAAGTGTCCCCATGAGGCCAGACCACCCCCTAATGCCTGATGCAGGGGGCAACAGGAAAATGCCCCTCCTGCTAAGATGCTGGCTTTCCCAAGGCTGGAGCAGAGGCCCTCCCACCCCAAGGGCAGGGGCAGAAGAAGAGCAGCAGGGATTTGGAGAGATGGGCTTGTCTTCTGTCCCTGCTGTAAACAGCAAGTCCCTGCTAACACAATGCTATCTGTACTGGGGTGTGTGTAACCCCTTGCACATCAGACAATCTACTGGGGTGTGGGGAATTTATCCTAGCTACAGGTTATATTTACACCTTCTGCAAAAGATAAATAAGTTAATATTCACTCCTGCTTCACATGAGGATTAGCACTGGCTCCCACCTGGTGTGCAGGCCAGACAGATGCACAGCATTGAGGGCCTTTGAGGTGTCCTGAGGAAAGAAGTGAAAAGTCTCACAAAGAGTGAGGTGGGGAAGGGAATGCTGGAAGCTTGTGATTCCCTGACCTGTTCTTTACTTTTGACTTCTGTGACTCCACATTTTGTGGTTTGCACATGCCCAGTAAAATGGATGTACAGATGAAGTAATATGATTTAACTCATCAGATCTCACAAGATGCACAAGTGCCTTAGAAAGATTTCTGCAAAGAAACTAGAAGATGATTCTGAAATCAAAAACATGTGAGTTAAAATGGCACTACTGACGTATCTTCTAAGCCTGGTGTAAATTAGTGTAAATAAAACCAATAGCAACGACCATTTGATCAAGTTGGATAAGTAGCTTTCTTAAGTAACTTAAGAAAACCCTAAAATTATCTTGATGATCCCCTGGAATATGGATTTACAACAACTATCAGGAACTTTACTCTCTCCCTAAGTGTATATTTTGCTTTGAGATATTTTTCATTGTATATAAGGCAAATAGACATTTTTAAATGAATGTTTCATTTTTCCCATAGTTTAAATTTTTTCTATTTCTTTCATGATTGAAATAAACATGATGTTAGTTTTAAGTATATATATGGAATGTACAGCTTCACTATTTTACCTGATAAGGATGGGTAATCAAAATGGTTTGGAGACCACTTTTTTTGGAGGGAGCTGGGGATGAAACAGGGGATTGAGATCAGGCCACATCCTCTCCTGCGTCCCTTTCTTTGTGTTCATGAGTCCCTTGTCCTCAGTGTCACAGAGTCTCGACCACACGCCTGGACAGCTCCTTGTAGGAGAGACGTCTCTCCTGTGACTCTGTCCCTAGTCAAGGTGCTCAGCAGTCTACATGAAGGGGAGGAAGGTTACCTGCCTAGGATCCTGTGCTCAGGGGGGTACACAGGGACGGAAACCGTTCCTTGGGGTTTTAAGGGCCCAAGAAGGAGCAGGGAAACAAGCGAAAAGGGATGAGCCTGTTGTCTTTGACTTGGGATCAGCTTATTCTTCTCTCACACCCTCTCCCGGAAGGTCTCTGCCTGTCTTCCTCCTATTCTAGTCTGCCTTTGGGGCAGTCGGCTTCCCTCTTCTATGGAACGAGCACAGAGGTTGATTCAGGACCAGCTCTGGCTCCCCAGGATTCAGAAGCAGAGCCACACCCACACCAGCCGGCTGCAGCTCTGCTCCTGGTACAGAGCAAGCACACTTTAACAACGGGCTGACTTGTCTTTCATTCCCTTTCAATCAGCACTTTTTTGTTGGATTCCACCCACGGGTCTGTTCCAGAGGTCAGGAAATGAGGTGATCAGCCTGAGCGAGGAATGAAGGGGGAGGGCTGAGGGGCGATTGGGCAACCGGGCTGAGCAAACACAAGGGGTCAAGGATTGTGCTCGGCCAGCCCCGCGGGAGATATAGGGGCGCCGGGCGCAGCGAGGCGACGCAGAAGCCGGTCGGTCTGTGCTCTGCGCTCCGCGTCACAGACCGGGGAGGATGAGGCCCGCTGTCCGCGCTCTGTTAGCCTGCGCGGTTCTGGGTGAGTGTGGCGGCTGGGAAGGCCCTCAGCGTCGCCGGCCCTGGCGCCCCCTGCATCTCGGAGCCCTCTGCACCTTCCCTGGGCTCCGCGCTGGAGCTGGAAGCCTGGGACCTTTCCTTCGATTCTCCCCGCCGCACCCTCGCACCTGCTTCAGCACTGCCTCGGGGACAGCTCTGCGCCTGCGCGCACCTTCCGGACTTGCTGGTGTCTCTGCCACCTTTTCACTCTCTCCTTCCTTTCTTCTTGTATCCAGTAAATCTCGTGGTAGCGGAATACAGTAAATTAGGGCGCTCCCATCCCGGTTTATCAAATCCCTTTGTTGCGACCTCAGATAAGTCCAAACTGCTTAGGATGGCCATCAAGGCCTTCCCATAGCACCACTGACAGTCTGATGTCCCATGGGTGCCCTTGGTGCTGACCGTGCCTCACTAATGAGACAGGTCTGTCGAAGGGTCCCGAGCATGGGGTTTGAAACCAAACTTTGAAGGGTAGTGCAGCTTGGCCTGGGAGGGCCCCATGGAAGTAAGTAAGGCCACAAATCCAGGCACGGGTGGAGTGGACCTTGCTGCACAGATCCATGTTTCGCAGCTTGTAGCTGTTGGGCCTGCTTTGTCCTCTAACTTCTGCTGGCCACTCGTGGTGCCTTTATCTTACCTTTGGAGCCTTCTGTGTTTAGTTACTTGACCCTCTTGAAAAAGTTAGCCCTTGAGACTCCACCCACCTTAACTCACCTTTACCCTTCCCCCTCCCAACCTCAGAGGATCTCACAAGGCTGTGGAAGGTAAATGCATGACTGAGGACCAACACCTGTCTTTGGGACCTCAGGAGGGATGGTTTGGGGAGGGTCTGGAGGAGTGGTTTTGGGGAAGTCTGCCACTGACCCCTTGTTGCCTGGTTCGATACCCCATGGGTGGAGCTGGGGGTCAAGGGTGATTGGGGAGTAAATTTCCTGTGGCTCCTCTTTTTCTATCCTGGAGAACCATTCCCTCCCCATCTCCTGCTTTGTGCATCATAGATATTTATCAGCTTTGAGTCAGCCCTGTGCTGTTGATCCACAGAGTGGAGATGACAGAGGGCTTTGGGGAGAGTGCCAAATGCTCATATCATGGGAACAACACATCTGCAACCATGGCGATTGATTTTCACAGACACAGCTGGCTTTAGCCTCTCCTAGTGACAGTCCAAAGGCCTAATTGTGGAAATTGAAGGAGGGGTCGTTGGAAACAGAGAAACATTGAATATGTGGAGTTTCTAGTAGTTCCTAGAACAGAGGGTGACAGATGAGCATCGCGGGCAAATTCATTGCCTCATCAATCATTTATCCCTTTCTTCTGGCCAAGCAGATGGAAAACAACTCAGAATGTTGTCTTCTTTTGTTACCTGGGCAGAGACCAAAGTCTGGAGACCTGATTTCTAGACCACTTAGCTATTAAGAGGCTAGGTAACCTTGGGTAAAGCATCACTCTCTGAAAGATACTAATTACTAGAAAATGTGATTCCTACCCTGCTGGCTTCCCAGAGCTACAGCATTGAACCAACAGCTTGATGTAATTAAAAATCCCCCATGTATGTGGAAGTTTGTATTCCAAGGTAGGCCACTTGTCATGAGGTGAAATAAGGAGGCTCAGAGAACACAGAGGAACGGGTTGTTGTCGCCAATTGAGAGCTAACAGTCAAGCCAGCATCCCTCTGATCAGCACATGCTGGTCAGTGGGAAACTAAGAGGCCATTAGGATACTTGTCACTTGTCCCCAGACTCAGAAAGCAGTGGAACCTCTGCTCTTGTTGTTCATGGACAGGAGTGGGGTAAACAGGAGAGAATGGAGAGGAAGTAGCCTCCATGACCCTCCAGAGGCTGCTGCTGTCCTTCCCACTGACACAGGGGTCTCTGGCCTCTTTCCCTTAGGGCTGTGTCTGGCGGACCCCGAGAAAACTGTGAGATGGTGCACCATTTCAACTCATGAGGCCAGTAAGTGCGCCAGTTTTCGTGAAAATATGCTTCGTGTCTTTGAGACTGGTCCTTTTGTCTCCTGTGTGAAGAAAACCTCACACATGGATTGCATCAAGGCTATCATGGTAAGTCACTGCCACTTAAAAGACAGTGGAAGAAAATCCATACTTTCTCTTCCCTGTCACTTGGAATGATTCTGTACTCACAGGTAGGAGACTGATGTGTGGAACAGTCAGCCCCTAGTGCTAGTAAGATCATTTTAGAACTGAAAATAGAAGCAGTCATCTTTAATGGCTTAAAGGAAAATATAGCATACTCTAAAAGGGGACTATTTTTGACCCACTAAGTTCTCTGAACTCAGAGAAGAAATGCATGCTCTCAAAATGACCGTGTAACACTATTTTGGAGGTTCTTGATGCATCACAAGAAGTAGATGAATGATACGCACAAGGAGGAGGAATACATTGTCATGATTGAAGATGATAGCTGATCCTTTTGTTCTAGGTTTTCCAAAATACTTGTTCAACATTATTCCTACTCATCTGAACACGGGTCAGACCCTGTGCTGGGCAATGGGGCTGTAGTGGTGACTGTAAGCACACATGGTCCTGATTCTTGAGTAGCTTACAGTCCAGTCAGGAGAGCAGAAAAACATGCAAACAAGTAGACATGAAATTTCAAATTGCGTGATGTACAATGGAGGAAAAGAAACAGAACTTTCAGAGGAAACTTGCTCTGGTCTGGGTGTCAATGGCAATCTCCCTGAGAGGGAGCAATGAATCTGAGACCCCAGGGATAAGTATTGGTAAGCCTGCCAAAAGCCACAGGTTAAATATGTCAGGTAGGGAGCCATAGCATGCGCAAAGGGCCTGAGACAGGGGAGAGCTGGGCTTGTTTGATTTTCTGTAGGGAAGCTAGGGTGACTGGAGCAGAGCAAGCAGGAGACTGGAAGGAGTGGGGGGAGGTATACATAGACTCAGTCAGATGGAGCATGATTAACTGAAGGAATCAGTGTTTTTGTATAAATAACTGGTCTGTTGTGTGTGTGTGTACTGAACCTCAGTTACTATCCAGGCTTAATTATAACTTTTGATTTATGACTTACTTTCAGATTTGGTATATGCATACCCCTCTTCGTTTTAAAATACATTAATATTATGAAATAATACTATCCACAAACCTACCAGAGGTTCTCAAAACTTCACCATTGCCAGTAGCTGACTTCTAGGGCTACTGTGTAGCAGCATGGATTCTACAGGAACTTCATCACTTGGGGCAGTGTAACCCTCTGACCCTGCTTAGAACTATCCATGTATTTCCCTATCCAGTGCAAACAGAATCTCAGAACTTTCTTGCTTTTTATTTAAAGACTTGTATAGGTATTTGTGGATAATTGCATAGTTTTGCTTCTTAAAATATTTTATAAACATGTCATTACTATGTGTTGGCTTCTCATACTTGCTTTTTGCTCCTCAGTGTTATACTAGGATTTCACCCATGTTGTTGAATACAGCTATTGTTCATTCATTTTCAGAACTCTGCAAAAGTCCATTGTGTTAGCATACCACAATTTATTTTTTCTTTTCTGGTCATTAAGCATTTGGATTGTTTCTAGTTTTTTGTTATTCTAATCAGGGTTTGAGGAATATTTTTACACAAATCTCCTGTTACACAAGTATTACTAGTTTCTCTGTAATATATATGTACTAACAGATTTTCTGTGCCATGGGATGTGTGAGTATTTGACTTCAAAAACAATGCCAAATGTATTTGGGTTTTTAAGCAAATGCAATGTGGCTATTCAAATTCCCACTGTCACCAGCCGTATATGAAAGAATAATCCATATAACTCTTGGTGAATTTGATATTTTATCATTATAAATTAATCACTGTCTCTGGCAGTGCTTTTTAACTAAAGTTTATTTTTCTGATATTAGCATACTACATTAACTTTCTTTTAACTAGGATTGTCCTTCTATGTCTCTTTCCATTCCTTTATTTTCAACTTTCTGTGTGATTATCCTTCAGGTGTGTCTTATGAAAATGGTATGTTGCTGAGGATTTTGCTTATTAATGAAATCTGGTAATCTCATTTGTTTTGTGTGGTAAATTTAAACCATTAATAAATTATTGCTTTCATTAATGATAAATTTGTACTTATTTCTGCCATATTACTTTTTGATTTCTCATAGTCCTCCTTTCCCCCGGATTTCTGATTTTTAAAAATTGAGTTGGCACATGTGTGTGTTCATTTGGATTGTGTTCCCTTTATTCCACCTTTCCCCCATTGGAAGTAAATTTAAACAATTTGTTTATATTCTTTAATGAGTCCCTTAAATTTTTACTGTATAATTTTTTAGCTTAACAAAGTGTTAACAGTAAAATAATCAACCCCCTACCTCTTTCTGAAACAGAAAGAGAACTCTGGACTATATTGATATTTTATGTCTGTCTTTTCTTAACTAACCCTGGAATGTAGATACTTCATGTATTTCTTGACAGTATACATACATATTATATAGCTAAGTATGTGTGTGTATGCATGTGTAAGTTTGTTCAGTTCAGTTCAGTCACTCAGTCATGTCCGACTCTTTCCGACCCCACGGACTGCAGCATGCCAGGCCTCCCTGTCCATCATCAACTCTCGGAGTTTACCCAAACGTGTGTCCATTGAGCCGGTGATGCCATCCAGCCATCTCATCCTCTGTCGTCCCCTTCTCTTCCTGCCTTCAATCTTTCTCAGCATCAGGGTCTTTTCCAAGGAGTCAGTTCTTCGCATCAGGTGGCCACAGTATTGGAGTTTCAGCTTCAACATCAGTCCTTCCAATGAACACCCAGGACTGAGCTCCTTTAGGGTGGACTGGTTGGATCTCCTTGCAGTTCAAGGGACTCTCAAGAGTCTTCTCCAACACCACATTTCAAAAGCATCAATTCTTCAGTGCTCGGTTTTCTTTATAGTCCAACTCTCACATCCATACATGACTACTGGAAAAACCATAGCCTTGACTAGATGGACCTTTGTTGCCAAAGTAATGTCTCTACTTTTTAATATGCTGTCTAGGTTGGTCATAACTTTCTTTCCAAGGAGCAAGCGTCTTTTAATTTCATGGCTGCACTCACCATCTGCAGTGATTTGGAAGCCCCAAAATATAAAGCCTGCCACTATTTCCACTGTTTCCCTATCTATCTGCCATGAAGTGATGGGATCGGATGCTGTGATCTCAGTTTTCTGAATGTTGAGCTTTAAACCAACTTTTTCACTCTCCTCTTGCACTTTCATCAAGAGGCTCTTTAGTTCTTCTTCACTTTCTGTCATAAGGATGGTGTCATCTGCATATCTGAGGTTATTGATATTTCTCCTGGAAATCTTGATGCCAGCTTGTGCTTCATCCAGCCCAGTGTTTCTCATGATGTACTCTGCATATAAGTTAAATAAGCAGGGTGACAATATATAGCCTTAATGTACTGCTTTTCCTATTTGGAACCAGTCTGTTATTCCAGTTCTAACTGTTGTCCAGTTCTAACTGTTGCTTCCTGACCTGCATACAGGTTTCTCAAGAGGCAGGTCAGGTGGTCTGGTATTCCCATCTCTTTCAGAATTTTCCACAGCTTGTTGTGATCCACACAGTCAAAGGTTTTGGCACAGTCAATAAAGCAGAAATAGATGTTTTTCTGGAACCCTCTTGCTTTTTTGATGATCCAGCAGATGTTGGCAATTTGATCTCTGGTTCCTCTGCCTTTTCTAAATCCAGCTTGAACATTTGGAAGTTCACTGTTCACATATTGTTGAAGCCCGTCTTGGAGAATTTTGAGCATTACTTTACCAGCATGTGAGATGAGTGAAATTGTGTGATAGTTGAACATTCTTTGGCATTGCCTTTCTTTGTGACTGGAGTGAAAGCTGACCTTTTCCAGTTCTGTGGCCACTGCTAAATTTTCAAAATTTGCTGGCATTTTGAGTGCAGCACTTTCACAGCATCATCAGTGTAAGTTTGTGTATGTGCCCAAAAGTTCAGAAAGAGGGAGGAAGACACAGAGAAAATTTTGGATTTATCTACATTTTTGCCATTTAATCTATTTACCATTTCTTCTTCTTCTTTTTTTTTTAAGCTTTTAAAAAAATTTTGGCCATGGTGTGTGACTTGTGGGATCTCACTTCCCCAACCAGGGATTGGGGCTTCCCTGGTGGCTCAGTGGTAAAGAATCTGCCTGCCAATTAAGGAGATGCTAGTTTGATCTCTGAGTGGGGAAGATCCCCTAGAGAAGGAAATGGCAATCCAGTCCAGTATTCTTTCCTGGAAAATTCCATGTACAGAGAAGCCTGGCAGGCTACAGTTCATGGGGTCGAAAAGAGTCGAACATGATTCAGCAATGAAAACAACACCAACAGGGATGAGCTTAGGCCATGATGGTGAAAGGGCCAAATCCTAACCACTAGACCACCAGGGAACTTGCTACTATTCCTTCTTATATTTCTAATCATCCTTCTGGGATGTTTGCTTTTGAAATGTGTCCTTTTGGTGGTACTTTAGAGTCAATTTCTTGGTATTAAACTCTCTCTGTTGCTTGCTTGTTTCCTCTGCAAATGCCAGTCTCCCCTTTATTCTTGAATGGTAATTTTGCTGAATGTATAATTCTAGTTTGATGTTTTTACACTATTTTAAAATATTTCCATTGTTTCCTGACTTCCTTTGTACTCATTGAGAAGTCTGGTATCATCCTATTTCTCCTTTAATCATCTCACTGGATAACTTTTCTTGTCCTTGGTTGAGGATGTTCCCTAGATTCACCATGATATTTCCAGTTGTGGGAATCTTGGTACTTATCTTGCTTAGACTATGTTGGATCTGTGGAATCATGTCTTTCAGGAGGTCTGGAAAAGTACTGCCTTTCTTCTGTTTCTTTCTTTTTTTAATTCTAAAATTCCAAGAAGACACATGTTAGGCTTTCTTTAATCTAGCTTCCATATCTTTTAATCCCTCTTTCATAGCTTCTGTCTCTGTACCTCTTTTTGGCACAGATGGGCACCAAATTCATCCAAGATGAGTTATTCAGATATAACTTTCAGTTCCCTAATTCTCAATTTTAATCTGTTATATCAACTTGTTGCCTATTCATTCACTTTTCAAATTTCAATGGTTACATTTTTTACTTCTAGAAGTATGAGTTAATTTTTCTTTTTATTCCTGATAATCTCATTTTCTATGCTTATCTCTGTGATTATGGCCTTCACTTTGTACATAAAGCACATATATAGCTCTTCTCCATTGTTTCTGACCATTCTGAACTCCACAGTCCTTGTGAGCCAAGTCTGCTGCTCCTGTTGATGCCCATGCATCGTGGCTTCCCTTCTTTTGGGTTTGGTTTTCTGCACTTGGGAAGTCATACTTGATTTTAATCCTCCACCTTCCTGGGGGTTCAGGTTCCCTTCGGAATCCCTGTGGCCTTCGTGGAGTTAGGGCCACATGAGTTAGGCCTTGGCTTCTTGATTTCTGAGCCCCCAAAGCCTCAGTGATTCCTGCCCAAGATACTGGTGTCTGGGCCTAGAAAGCCCCAACCTCACTGCTTTAAGAAAAGCTCTGTTTTTTTTACTCATTTATTTTTATTCTGTGGTGGGTGGGGTGGGTGAGGAAAGTCTCTGGAGGTTTCATCTACCTTTGGGATACCAAGAAAGCCATAAAGATTGCTTCATATAAGGAGTCTAGTTGTGGAATAAGAGAGCCCTTCACCAACATGCATGTGTTTAATGGCACTGAAGTGTACATTTAAAAATGGTTAAATGATAAACTTTATGTTACATTATTTTATTACAATAAAACAACAAAAACAACTCCAACCATTGAAAGAAAAGTTTCAGCTAGACAAATATATATTTTGGCTTACATTATTATTTTATTTCATTTATAAATACTATTTTCTTGTTATCTACCTATAACATGATGCAGACTGTGTAGCTACAGTTTCTTCTTTGTAATTTAATTCATAAGAACTATTTATTTATGGAGTACTAGCAAGGGATTCAAGAAAAGTAATTTTGATTAAAGATGTTTGAAGCAAGAAAAAAAGCAATAAAAATATGTTATGAAGTGTCTATATAAAGATGGTGCATCTCACTTTGAGAGAAAATATAAATTCTAGACCTAGTGGGATGGTATCTGTAATACTTCAAATGAAATCTTGGTTTAAAGAAGAGAATTAGTAAAAGCAAAAACTAAGAATAAAACAAAGCAAAACAAAACAAAACAAAGCAAAACAAAACCCAGAAAGTAACAGTGTAATGGAAGAAATAAACCCACACTGTGTGGATTCAAATCCTAGCTATATGACTTACTTGTTATGTGGTCTGGGGAGATGATTTAAACTTTCTCTGCCTCTATTTTTTTAATGTGTAAGATGGAGCTGAGTTGGACAATGATGTCTGAGTAGTTGATTAAATGAACAGTCAGCCATAATGGAACTAAACACTCATTAATGCTCATAATGAGCATTAAACAGTCAGTTTAGAGTATAAGCATGAAGTTAAAGCCAGAGAAAGCTCCGGTCCCTGAACAAAAGACTCCTCTGGTTATATGGACCCAGGACAGGAAGGAAAAGTACTGAGTACTGAATTGCAGCGGGAAAGGATGTCTTCATGTCTCCTCTTCCCCACTGAAAGTTCTCCACAGAGACATCTGAGGACAATCTCAGCAGAAGGCCCAAGATAGAGAGGTTGGACCTGAACTTGAAATATAAATATGTGTAAAAGCATGGCTAGGCAGAGAGACTGGAGTCCTTGACTGCAGCTCCTTCAGAGCCTGTACTGAATGGACTGTGCACCCAGTCTGGTGTTGGAGCTTTCCCCCAAGAGGCCTGCTGGCAAAGTGTCTGTAAGTTAGGTCAATTTTGAAAATCACAATAGTTTTCTGGGCCAGTAGCTGGACTCCTCACCAGGAAAAAGAGAAAAATGATTCATTCCATCTTTGCAGGAATAAGGAAAATGATGGCCAAAACCTCTCACCAGGGCAGCAGAGTTAACTGAAGCCCGTGGTGTTACGTAAGGGCTGGGCAAGCTGAGGGTTCATCTGGCCTCAGATCTGAGAAGCACTACCAGTCACTTCTACATACCCAAGTATAGGTGGGCCTTTCTTGGAAGTAAGGGCTTCACTGAACTCTGGTCTGTTCTCTTTCAGAATAACGAAGCAGATGCTGTGACATTGGATGGAGGTTTGGTGTATGAGGCAGGCCTGAAGCCCAACAACCTGAAGCCTGTAGTGGCAGAGTTCCATGGGACAAAAGAGAGTAAGTTCTCCTTTGGACCCAGAAAGTAATTAGTAGCCCTTGTTCTCTCCTGGTAGACACTGGGTCTTGTCTCATTCAGGCGGGTAATGGAGATTAGCTACTTATGAGCTTTCCCCATTGGGGAGTGAGTGGGGAATGAGGGGCCCTGTCAACAACTGTAGATACAACTCAAGGTCCTGGGAGCTTTGGGCTGGTTGAGGACTGGTGCTCATGACGCTGACCTTGTAGGCAGGCTGTGTACAATGAACTGAACCATCGGGGTTTAGAATAAAGAGGAGTTCTCCAAGAACCACATGCAGGGGAGAGACTACACAGGAGCATGTACCTGGAGCCCCCACGGCCTTGGATCTCATCTGAGAGCAACTCCACTGTTCCTGGGTCTGTGTGAGGAACAAAAATACTAAGAGAAAGTTAGCAATGTGGCCTCTCACAGTTCCAGCTTCCAGGGGGAGACTCGTTTTGTAGGTACAGGCAGACACTCCCTGCAAGGCCAGGGTAGGCAAGAGCATTGGGGCATGTGTGCACATAGCTTCCTTGATCCTGGGTGTGCCTGGAGGGTCATTACAAATGTCTCTTCTGTGGCCCATCCTTTCCCCTGTAAGCCTAGGAAGGCTTTTCTGGTCCTCTTTAGGACCCAATCCATCATAAATGTTACCTCTGGGTAACCCTTCCCTGCTCAGGAGCCCAGTAGTAATGAACAGTGCTTCTCTGGTGGGCCGTTTGAGAGTCTTTCATCCACACTGTCCCTTCGCAGACCCGCAAACTTTCTATTATGCTGTGGCGGTGGTGAAGAAGGGCACTGAATTCAAGCTGGATGATCTCAAAGGCAAGAAGTCCTGCCACACAGGCCTCGGCAGGTCCGCTGGGTGGAACATCCCCATGGGCAAACTTTATAAGCAATTGCCTGATCCACAGGAATCTATTCAGAGAGGTAAGTGGGCAGGAGGGTGAGCAGGAATCTCTTCAGATGCCCACACGGGCCACACTGGCATCACTCAGACATGGTCAGGTGATGATGTGTGATGGCTCTGGGAGTGGAGGTGGGAGATTAACCTGCTTTAAATGGGCAAATCTGCTGCAATAGCAGCTATTGTGGGGTGTCACAAGTCCTTTTTTCCTATAAGCTCCTGACACCCCACCAGAGGCTGTCCTGAGGAACTGGGGGAAGGGAATGGAGGGCTTCATTCAGGGCCAAGGCTCCTGGGCCCTTTGTCCACTTCCCTGGGGTGCTTTCATGTCTGTGGCTGATGATTTCCCCATTCTGCTGGAGCTTTCCTAAAGGCCATCTGCTGGCTATGAACTTGGCCTACACCTCTCCGGGTGGGTCCTCCATCTGGTCTTGGAGGCCAAGTCCAAAGGGACACATAGGCCTATGCCAGTCTGGTTTTTGGGGAGGAGGTAGGAGGGAAGGGGTTAAATATGCCCCTTTTTGAAAACCTTTAGTCTTGAAGAGAGGCTTCTCAGGTGGCCCTAGTGGTAAAGAAGCTGCCTGCTAATGCAGGAGACTCAAGAGACATGGGTTGAATCCCTGGGTCGGGAAGATCCTCTGGAGGAGGAAATGGCAACCCATTCCACTACTCTTGCCTGGGAAGTCCCATGAAGAGAGGAGCCTGGCAGGTTACTGTTCATGGGATTGTAAAGAGTTGGACACGACTGAGTGCAAACACACATTCATAAAGGCAAACTGTAACTGTGGGGATGCTGGTTTTGCTTGGATCTCTCTTGTGAGCCTGGACCGGGAGCTGTAGTTGCCTCTGGCCAGGCTGGCTCATGCCCTGTGTTTCTGTGTCTCTGTGTTGAGCAGCTGCGGCCAACTTCTTCTCGGGCAGCTGTGTCCCCTGTGCGGATCAGTCATCATTTCCCAAACTGTGTCAACTGTGTGCGGGGAAAGGGACAGACAAGTGTGCCTGCTCCAACCACGAACCATACTTCGGCTACTCAGGGGCCTTTAAGTGAGTGAGACTGGCTGCTTCTCCATCCCGGCTCCTAAGTGTCCAGTGTCTTCAGGTTGGGGGGCTTCCCTGACCCGTAGCAGAGTCCAGCCTGCAAAGGGGCATCCAGGGTACCTAATCCCCTCCCAGGAACTCAGTGACACAGCTGGGACTCTCCAGGCCAGACCAGGGCACACTCTCTTCATGTGACGTTGACAAGGAAGCCCCCTCCTGGGACCCCTTCTGTCTCCCCAGAGTTTTCTCACTGCACTAAGCAGAGCCAGAAGCGACCGGCACTGCCCTGGTGCCCAGGGTGCTCCGTGGGGATGGCCCTCTGCTCTCCATGGCAACAGCGTCACCTGCTCAGTGCACTGGCCTCTCTCCTGCCTCCTTTCTCTGTCCCCGCATAGGCAGCTTGTGTGGCTGATTTCTTGCTCCCTCTTCTCGCTTGGTTATATCCTAAAGTTTTAGAGCAAGCGAAGGGCACCTTTCCTCCCTCAAGAGACACTATGCCTTTATCCTTCACCAGAAGTTTGAAAGCACTTTTCACTATTGAGATGTCTTCAATACCTTTTTGATGCTTTGGGGCACATGGTGATAGCCCTCCAGCTCCTGTGAGCTCACCCCACATCTCCATGGTGCCCTGGGGATCAGCTCCCCATGGTGCTTCCTCAGCTGTGGGTCTGCACAGAGGCTTCCCCCAGGCCCTACCCTTGTCCGAAGGCTGGACGGTGTGGTCAGACACTGGAGCCTGAGGAGAAGGGCCTGCCCTGCAATAATCTCCCTAATGTGTCTCCTCTCCACAGGTGTCTGACGGAGGGCGGTGGGGACGTGGCCTTTGTCAAGCACTCAACGGTATTGGGTAGGTGATGGGAGAAGAATCTATAGACCCTTCAAGCAGAGGGCCTTCCTTTTCTTTGTCTTCCTGCTCAGGTGTCAGATGTGAGCACAGTGTGTTCCTCCTTTCTCACTGCTGGGATGTTCACCTGTGAGGAGGTGTGTGCCCATAGGGTCCCCATCCGGACGCCTGGGCCTCATCCTATCATCCAGCTTACTGAATACCAGGCCAGTGTTGCAACAGCAAAGGATCAGGAGCAGGTCTGGCTGACCTTGTCCTGTAGTCGGCCTGCTGAGATGAAATTTCTTGTGGGATGTGGGCAGTCACCCCTGCACTGGGCATCAGAAGCTTCTCGATCTGTAACTGCCTAGGGGATCTTGAGCAAGTCAGTTTCCTTCTGGCCTTCACTGTTTGCTCTTGGCTTCTCAGCTCACATAGTTCTTGATTCAGTGAGTTTGCAAGGGAGAGGAGGGGGCTCCTGCCATCGACCTATGTGGGCTTCCCTCCCCAGACAACCTGCCTAACCCAGACGACAGGAAAAACTATGAGCTGCTCTGCGGGGACAACTCCCGGAAGCCTGTAGATGATTACCATGAATGCTACTTGGCAAAGGTCCCTTCCCATGCGGTTGTGGCTCGAACCGTGGGCGGCAAGGAGGATGTGATCTGGGAACTTCTCAATCACGCCCAGGTACCAAATCCCCCTGTCCTCTCTCCTGCTTAGCAGTCCCTGCTTGGATTTGGGGCATTTCCTTCACTCCCTCTCAGCCACTGTGGAAGTCATTCTGTGTTCAGGACATAGCAGGGACCATGCCACACACCATCCACTTGCATGCAGACACCCACCCAGTAAAACCTTCTTGGAGTTGCACATAGCCTAGTCCTGCATTGTCATCTGCCAGACTCTTACATTCTGGGTCAGTGATATGAAGCTGCTCCTTCTTGCTCTCTTTCGTTTCTCTTCCATTGGAAAGGAAATGGTCTCTCTTCCAAGTCCCTCAGCCTGACAGAAAGGGAGTTGCACATACAGCCAGCCTTCCTTTCCCAGAGCAGCAGAATGCCAGAACTGAGCCAGTTTCTCTTGTCCAGCCCTCCCATCTGTCCATCAAGGCAACCACACAGCCTCTGAAGTTGAGTTTCTTACACCCAGTGAGCTATCATCCAGCCAGAGAGACAGGCATAGAAAAAAGTTCAGAGTATCAGATATTTGTTACATGGCCCAAAAGGGCTGTGAATGGAAAAGGTGCTGGGTGGGAAACAGCAGGTCTGACTGCCCTCTCTATTCATATCTTGAAAATTTCACAGTTTTAATCTTTGACCCATTTTGCAGCACCCCTTGTTGCTGTAGCCATTCAGACCTGTGTTTTACCACAAACAGGAACATTTTGGCAAAGATAAACCGGACAATTTCCAGCTCTTCCAATCCCCTCATGGGAAGGACCTGCTATTTAAGGACTCTGCTGATGGGTTTTTAAAGATTCCTTCTAAGATGGATTTTGAGCTGTACTTGGGATATGAATATGTTACTGCTCTTCAGAATCTAAGAGAAAGTAAACGTAAGTATTTGGAACTCCTAGACCATGTGGCTCTAGGAGTCTGGAAACCTGGTGAGGGTGGGGACTAGAAATTAGAGTCTTTCCAGGTACTAAACACCTGTCCCAACAATCCTTCATTTGCCCTGCCCATCCAGCCCAGTGTTAGATGGATGCTAAATGACTTTGGCCATCATGAGATGGACCTGGACATCACCAAAGGACATTAAAGGAAATTCACACTTAAAATGATTTTTATCGGAAACTCTCTGGAGGCCAAATAGTTAAGATTCTGTGTTTTCACTACAGAGAGCCCAAGTTCGATCCCTGGTCAGGGAACTAAAATCTCACAAGCCACAAGGCAGGCCCCCCACCCAAAAAGAAGAAGATTTGTATTGATGCCAGTATTGCTTCCCTTGTATAAGCCAGGGCTCCCCTACCCACTTCATGAAGCCAATTAGCCTGGTACAAAGTAAGTCAAATAGAATGAAACTGCTACAAACAAGCATATCTGCAGCCAGTGCTATGGTCACCATGTACCATGGTGAAGCTGGAGCTTTAGACAGGTCAGTCCTTCTCCTGAATTATTTCCTTGGGTCCTTAGAGGTGTGTTTGAGCACTCATTTATTCAACAGACATGTATTGACCATCTACTATTAATAGCTATAAACTATGTAACATGCTGGGCATATAATGGTGAGGCAAAGATGTATTAGATTCTGTTGTCACAGAACTTTCAGACCAGTGGGGAAGACAAATGTTGAAGGAATAGTCACTCCACTGAATGATCAATTGAAATGAGAGATTTCCTCAACAGAAAGAAAGCAAAAACCCAGAACAAAATATCACAGCTCTACAAGAGCGCGAAAACAAAGGTAAACAGGTCCAAGAATTGAGGTAAAGCTTCCCTGAGGAAATGCCTCTTGAGCCAGTCTGAAAGTTGGGTAGGTGTTTGTTTATTCAGTAAACATTTATTGCACTGACCATAAGCCTGGCATTAAGGGTGCCATGGAGAACAAGACAGGCATGGCCCTCACCCTGGCCAAGCTTATGTTCTCCTGCAGGGAACAGACGGTAAACAATGAATAAATATACAACATCTGCTCGGATGGTTAAGTGCTATTTCTAAATGAGGGAAAAATAACCCCAGCCTGAAGTGATAGAATGCCTTGGAGTTGGGAGGAGAGTGGACTTCTCAGAAGAAGTAATTTTAAGTTAAATCTAAATGATAAGAAGCCAGCCAAGAGACTGTTATTGCCTTTAATTTCTAAGAGCTTAATTCCTTGAATGGAATCTGTTTGTGTATTGCTAAAAAAAATCCCAGCGTCTTTCTGAAGACAGCAGCAAAACCAGCAAGCCACATCTGGGCCTCTTCTCATCACTGGTTTTCTTGCTTACGTCCTAGCCCCGGACACCTCAAAGGATGAGTGCAAGGTGAAGTGGTGTGCAATTGGCCACCACGAGAGGACAAAGTGTGATCGGTGGAGTGGGTTCAGTGTCGGGGCAATAGAGTGTGAAACAGCAGAAAACACTGAAGAGTGCATCGCCAAGATCATGGTACGTCCCTCCTGCCTCCACAGGGCCACGTGCCTGCCACCGCTGCCTACCTGTCCCCGAGGCTGAGTGAGTGTTCCTGGGAATTACACAAAAAGCAGGGTTCCTGGGAACCTCACCCTCAGTGTGGGTGGACCTCAGTGTGGGGGACCTCAGTGTGAGGACCCTGCAGGGTCCTCAGGACCTTTGAGCTTGTGAATCTGAAGGGCTCCGGAGGGCTTATTTCCTCCTAGTGTCAGCACTCCGTGGAGGGCAATCTGAGCTGTGTCTGCTTAGGGAGGCTGGACCTCGGTGTGAGTGTGCCTGAGACCCACGGTGTGCCATGGCAAGCGTGACAAGGTCATGTTACTGAGGAAACACGTGGAAGTTTAGCTTTGTTGCTCACAAGGGCATTCCACATTTGCTTTTAGAAGTGTTGAAAAACTGAAGGCTATAAATAAGAAAATACATAAAAAGTAACCGTAACCTTATAAATCAGAGAAAATCCTGTTAACTGGGCTCATATCATGCCTGCAATTTATTACTCTTTTCTCACCTAAAGTTATCTAGGGAGCTTTTTTCTTGTTTTCAGAGAATTACTTGCTCCCGTGTTCACAAAAAAAATTTCGTTCTTTGAAAACATGATTTTTAAAAATGTATTTTAGTTTATTTTTGAAAGAATATACACTATTCTGTTTACAGTGGCTTGTCTGGGGACCAAGTTTATGAGGAACTATCTCTTTCATTTCTTTTTTTCTCTTTTTTTAACTCAGATTTTCCTCTTCTTTTCCATTATGGTTTATTATAGGATACTGAATACAGCTCTCTGTGCTATACAATGGGACTTACTGCTTATCTAGTCTGTGTATTAATATAATAGTTTGCATCTGCTAATTCCAAACTCACAATCCATCCTTCCTCCATCCCCCTCTACCTTGGCAACCGCAAGTCTGTCCTCTATTTCTGTGAGTCTGTTTCTGTTTTGTAGATAAATTCATTTGTGTCATATTTTAGATTCCACATATAAGTGATATTATATGGTATTTGTCTTTCTCTGAACGACTTCACTTAGTATGATAACGTCTAGATCCATCCATGTTGCTGCAAATGGCATTATTTCATTCTTTTGCGTCATATTTTAGATTCCACATATAAGTGATATTATATGGTATTTGTCTTTCTCTGAATGACTTCACTTAGTATGATAATGTCTAGATCCATCCATGTTGCTGCAAATGGCATTATTTCATTCTTTTTATAGCTGAGTAGTATTCCATTGTATATACACGCCACATCTTCTTCATCCATTCATCTATTGATGGACATTTAGGTTGTTTCCTGAAAACATGATGTTCTAATGTTGATAGTTATTCCAGAGTGTGGGTGTGCTGCAATTTATTGAGCCATTTCCTTACTATTAAGTCTGGTCCTGTCTCATTGCTATTATGAATCATACATGCATGCTTTTGCCTACTTACACATTTTGCCCAAATAGTTTCCCACCCATCTGATTGTTCCTTTAGGGTATATTCCTCAAAAGTATATTTCTAGGCCTAATGGGAAGCTTGGCAGTCTTATTGAATTAAGCATCTCTGAAATTTGGGGCTTATTAGCTCTATTCAGTTCAGTTCAGTTCAGTTGCTCAGTTGTGTTCAATTCTTTGAGACCCCATGGACTGCAGCATGCCAGGCAGAATTCCTTGTCTATCACCAACCCTTGGGGCTTGCTCAGACTCATGTCCATCAAGTCCAACCATCTCATCCTCTGTTGTCCTCTTCTCTTCCTGCCTTCAATCTTTCCCAGCATCAGGGTCTTTTCAAATGAGTCAGTTCTTCACATCAGATGGCCAAAGGATTGGAGTTTCAGCTTCAGCCTCAGTTCTTCCAATGAATATTCAGGACTGATTTCCTTTAGGAGGGACTGGCTGGATCTCTTTGCAGTCCAACAGACTCTCAAGAGTCTTCTCCAACACCACAGTTCAGTTTATTTGACTCATTTGAGCTTATTTTACTCATTCATTAAAGATCTTTTATTGACCAAGCACTGAAACAGCACTCAGCTAATGAGGTCAAGATTCAAAGCGAGGCACTCCATGCCACAGACACAGCCCTATGTCCCTGACTCCATTTGTTTGTCTTACAAATGGAGAATTCTTGGTGTCAGAAAGCTGTTGTGAGTGTATCTGGAACAGTGTGTCATATGAGAGGTCAAGGGGACTGAATGTGGGTCTTTGCTCCTGAAGAAACAAAGCAGATCACCCAGAGTTGATCATCAGTTCATCATGGTTTGGTGAAAATGGGAGTACTTTTTATTTTCTATGTCAGGTCTGCCTGACTGATCCTTTGGGGGTCCATTACCAGCACCTTCGTCTCTTCACAACCTGTGCTGGCAAGGTTGCTTCAAGGAAACAACCAGACGGGCATGTGGGACTGGAGAGGATCTCTTTTACCTGCTGTGATGTGTTATGTCTTTGCAGAAAGGAGAAGCTGATGCCATGAGCTTGGATGGAGGCTACCTCTACATAGCAGGCAAATGTGGCCTGGTGCCTGTCCTGGCAGAGAACTACGGTAAGTGGGAGGGGCAGTGGTTCATTGCCTCTGAGACAGGTTGTTAAAGAAAACAACCTGAGACAGGAAACAAAATCACAGCCTGATTCAGCCACAGGGAGCATAAAGCTCTTGCTTACTGAGCACCTCCTACTCGCTAGGCTCTGGGCTCCCTCATCTCTAGTCCCTTTTGTTATCTTGAAAAATAAGAATCTTCTACTGTACCTTTTACTGTACTCCAACAAGGGAGTTGGAGACTTTGCACTGGGAAGTTCTAGCTAAAAGTGACCCCTCTGCAGAGGACAGCTAGAATCTCAGCTGGAATTCCTGGCAGGTCTTCTTGCTTCCAAAGTCCGCACTTCTCCTGTTGCCCTGGTGCAGGGATTCAGGTACAGTTAGCAGAGTTACACTATGGTCACAGGGTAGATAGAGTGGGAAACTTGAAATATAAAATTTTGGGCTAAATTCCAGAGGCCAGGGAGCTAAAGTGAGCTTGCATAATCCAGACAGCCTGGACCTTTTGGGAACTGGTAATACGTAGATAGTTTTCCTGGCTCTTGTAATTCTGAGCTGCATATGGGGAAGAAAATTTTCAATCTATACATGAGTGTCCAATGACTTTGTTTTTTTCCCCTGCAGAACCTGGGAGTGGAAATTGTAAGGACACACCAGAAAAAGGTGAGTTGGTATCGGTAACCTCGTGAGTTTAAGATAAATTCCCATTGCTTTTGGGAAAGCATAGGCAAGCTTAAATTCAAATCAAAAGTAGATAAGAGACCAATTTTCAGAATCAAAAGAACCATGGGAGGAGAATAATTGGCAAGATAATTACACTTGCCACGACACACACATGGGAATTCTCATTTAATCCTATAAGATGTGTCTTGTCGTCTTCTAATGATGCACAGAGGAACAACAGCTTAGAGAGATCACAAGCTGTCTAGACTCTGACATCCAACAAGCAAATACAGACCCTCCCACCACTGCTTTGCATTGCGTGCAGCCTGCAAAGTTATAAACAAGAGTTAGCACGAGCCCAGAAACCTTGCTGACGTGCCTGGCAGGCCTGAGAGGAGAGGCTCACAAAGGAAGATGTCTAGAGACATGAAATTGCCCAGCCTCCCAGCCAGGGCTAAGCCTAGAAACCCAGGCTAACCTGGCTCTCACCCAGGACTCAGGCTTGGGGTGGATCTGGAAAGATGTGTCAAGGGCAAGACAGGAAATCGTATCAAAGATTTGGGCTCTGGGTCCCACGCTCAAGTCCCTGCAGGTCATTTCCAGCCATTAGTGTACAAGTCTGTTCTCATCACTTTTTCTAGTTACAGCATCCCAGCCTCTCCCCATCATACTAGGAAGCAAGCTCTTTAGCCAAAAATAGAACCATTCTTAGTCCATGAGCAAAAATATTTGTATCTTTTCTATTGGAAACAATTTCCTGAATTAATTAAATTGGAGAACTGAAATCATGAGTTTATATTCTATTCCCAGTTTTAAAGATCAGCATGTATTTGCCACCAATGATAGCAGCTAACTTGATTATGACAGTTTCACTTTGCATATTTATTTTGGTGCAAACCTTTATCCTCCTTATCATAAAACATCTGACCAGAATAATAAACCTACAGTTTATTGAACATTTACTACTCTTTTCTAATAAAATTCTTAATGTTTAGAATGTTGGAGTTACATGTACCCTTCAGTATCCATTCCTCTGCTATTCCACAGTGGAGGGTGAGTTGCTAGTGTATGTCAGTAGCTTCATGCATTTGGGGAAGTGTTGTCCATCTTCATCCATTGCTCCAATGATTAAGTATTCTTACTACTTTGTTTTTTTTTTAAGTTCAGATTAATCTCCACCTCCTGGAATGACTGGTATCTCCCTTCAGTCAGTTATTAGGAAGACCCTTTCAAAGAGAGAAAGAATGTTTTGGGATAATTTTATTCCATAGGATGATGGCTAGGTTTGACTGTAGACAGACACTCTGGAGGGTCCAAAGGTGTTAATACTCCCTTTTTTGGTGTCTTTCTTGTAGGGTACCTTGCTGTGGCTGTGGTTAAATCATCAGATGCTGATCTCAACTGGAACAATCTGAAAGGCAAGAAGTCCTGCCACACTGCAGTAGACAGAACCGCTGGCTGGAATATCCCCATGGGTTTGCTCTACAACAAGATTAATAACTGTAAATTTGGTGAGTAAGCTCTGGGGGTGTGCTGTTGTCAGGGTTGGGTAGAAAGAGGCGCACTGGCAAGAGTAGTATGGTACAAGAGGCCCTTGTTCTATGATAATACAATTTGATTTAGTGAACTTCAAGGAAATAAAAGGAATGGCAGGACTGGGAGGTGGATCAGAATGGCTCTTCTCAGTTGCACGTAATGGCTTGAGTGAACATATGTTTACTATTCTCTCTCATGAAAAAGACCAGAGACAGGAGTCCATGTTGGTATTGTCATTAGAAACCCAGGCTTCTCTGTCTTCCCACTTCCCCATTCTCAGCGTGAGGCCTCCATATTCAAGGTTACCCATGGTTGCCATTACATCCATGATCCAGGCAACCTTAAGGAACAAGGAGTAAGGGCACTTGAAGTCCACACCACCTTGGTAAAGGAGCAAATTAGGAGGTCTAACCCAATTACTTCAGCTAACTTCTCATTGCCCCTCACTTAGGTACACAGTCACAATTATCTGTAAAATGGGCTGGAAAATGTTATCTTTTATTTAGATTTTTATTCATAAATTAAAAATAGAACTACTGTATGATCCAACAATTTCACTTCTGGGTGTTTACTAGAAAAAAACAAAAATACTATCTCAAAAAGAAAAATGTACCCACATGCTCACTACAGCATTATTTACATAATAACACATAACATGGGAAGAACCTGTGTCCATCATGAATGAATGAACAAAGAAATTGTGGTTTATACGTATAGAGTAGAATGTCATTCAGTCATAAAAGAGAAAGAAATCTTGCCACTTGCAACAACATGGATGGACCTTGAGAATACTATGTGAAATAAGTGAAATAAAACAGGCAGAGAAAGACAAATACCATTTGCTCTCATTTATACGTGGAATCTAAACAAAACAACCTGAGCTCACAGACACAGAGAGCAGATTGGTGGTTGCCAGAGGCAGGGGTTGGGGATGGGCAAATTGAGTGAAGGTAGTCAAAAGGTATGAACTTTGGTTGTAAAATAAGTCATAGGGATGTAACGTATATCCTGGTGACTATAGTTAATGCCATATTGCATATTTGAAAGTTGCTAGGAGAGTAGCTGTTAAAGTTCTCATCACAAGAAAAAAATTTTTAATGTGATATACCATATTAAAAAATTGAATAATAAAAATCATATGAGCATCTCAACAGATGCAGAGAAAGCTTTTTGATAAAATTCATCATCTATGCATAAATGCAAAAAGGCAAAATGGTTGTCTGAAGAGGCCTTACAAATAACTGAGAAAAGAAGAGAAGCAAAAAGCAAATGAGAAAAGGATATACCCAACTTAACGTAGAGTTCAAAAGAATAGCAAGGAAAGATAAGAAAGCCTTCCTAAGTGAACAATGCAGAGAAATAGAGGAAAACAATAGAATGGGAAAGACTACAGATCTCTTCAAGAAAATTAGAGACACTAAGGGAACATTTCATGAAAACATGGGCACAATAAAGCACAGAAATGGTATGGACCTAACAGAGGCAGAAGATATTAGGAAGAGGTGGCAAGAATACACAGAACTATATAAAAAAGATCTTCATGACCCAAATAACCACGATGGTGTAATCTATCACCAAGAGCCAAACATCTTGGAGTGTGAAGTCAAGTGGGCCCTAGGAAGCATCACTATGAACAAAGTCAGTCTCCACTGAGGAATTCCATCTGAGCTATTTCAAATCCTAAAAGGTGATGCTGTTAAATTGCTGCACTCAATATGTCAGCAAATATGGAAAGCTGGGCAGTGGCCGCAGGACTGGAAAAGGTCAGTTTTCATTCCAATCCCAAAGAAAGGCAATGCCAAAGAATGTTCAAACGACTGCACAGTAGCACTCATTTCACATGCTAACAAGGTAATGCTCAAAATTCTCCAAGTGAGGCTTCAACAGTACATGAACCAAGAACTTCCAGATGTTCATGACGGATTTAGAAAAGGCAGAAAAGCCAGAGATCAAATGGCCAACATCTGTTGTACTGCAGAAAAAGCAAGAGAATTTCAGAAAAACATGTACTTCTGTTTAATTGACTATGCTAAGGCCTTTAACTGTGTGGATCATGACAAACTGTTGAAAATTCTTAAAGAGATAGGAATACCAGACCACCTGATCTGCCTCCTGGAAAACCTGTATGCAAGTCAAGAAGCAACAGTTAGAACTGGACATAAAACAATGGACTGGTTCCAAACTGGGAAAGGAGTATGTCAAGGCTGTATATTGTCACCCTGCTTATTTAACTTATATGCAGAGTACATCATGGGAAATGCCCGGCTGGATGAAGCACAAGCTGGAATCCAGATTACCGGGAGAAATATCACTAACCTCAGATAAGCAGATGACCCCACCCTAATACCAGAAAGTGAAGAGGAGCTAAAGAGCTTCTTGATGAAGGTGAAAGAGGAGAGTGAAAAAGCTGGTTTAAAGCTCGACATTCAAAAAATAAAGATCATGGCATCCAGTCCCATCACTTCACTGCAAATTAATGGGGAAACAATGGAAACAATGAAAGACTACTTTGGGGGGCTGTAAAATCACTGCATGGAGAAGGCAATGGCACCCCATTCCTGTACTCTTGCCTGGAAAATCCCATGGATGGAGGAGCCTGATAGGCTGCGGTCCATGGGGTCACTAAGAGTCAGACACGACTGAGCAACTTCACTTTCACTTTTCATTTTCACACATTGGAGAAGGAAATGGCAACCCACTCCAGTGTTCTTGCCTGGAGCATCCCAGGGACGGGGGAGCCTGGTGGGCTGCCATCTATGGGGTCACACAGAATCGGACACGACTGAAGTGACTTAGCAGCAGTAGCAAAATCACTGCAGATGGTGACTGCAGCCACAAAATCAAAAGATGCTTGCTCCTTGGAAGATAAGTTATAACTAACCTAGACAGTGTATTAAAAAGCAGAGACATTACTTTGCCAATAAGGGTTCATATAGTCAAAGATATGGGTTTTCCAGTAGTCATGTATGGATATGAGAACTGAACCATAAAGAAGGCTGAACACTGAAGAATTGATGCTTTTGAGCTGTAGTGTTGGAAAACACTCTTGAGAGTCCATTGGACTGCAAGGAGAATCAAAACAGTCAATCCTAAAGGAAATCAGTCCTGAATAGTCCTTAGAAGGACTGATGCTGAAGCTGAAGCTGAATCTTTGGGCACCTGATGTGAGGAGTCAATTCATTAAAAAAGACCCTGATGCTGGGAAAGACTGAAGGCAGAAGGAAAAGGAGACGACAGAGGATGGGATGGTTGGATGGCATCACTGACTCAATGGACACGAGTTTGAGTAAGCTCCAGGAGACGGTGAAGGACAGGGAAGCCTGGCGTGCTGTAGTCCATGGGGTTGCAAAAATTCAGACACAAATGAGTGACCAAACAAAGAACAACAGCAATCATCTATTTAAGGTAAAGACTGTCCAGAAAGTGGGCATGAAGGGAACGTACCTCAACATAATAAAGACCATATATGATCAATGTACAGCTAAAATCACACTCAACAATGAAAAGCTAAAAGCATTCCCCAAGACAAGGATGTCTACTCTTAACCACTTTTACTCAACATAGTTTTGAAAGTCCTAGCTAAAAGGAAAAGAAATGTAACCCTGTATGGTGATAGATATTAATTAGATCTATTGTAGTGATCATTTCACATATAGTCACAATAGTGAATCATGTTGTACACCTGAAATTAATGTGCTTGGCACGCTACGGGGTCGCAAAGAGTTGGACATGACTGAGTGACTAACACACACACATGTCAATTATATCTCAATATAAAATTAATGGAGAAAAAAATTAAGAGAAAAAACCAACTTGATCTTTGTTACAGAGAAACAAGAGGAAATGGCCATTTGGTGGATGGCTACGAGCCCTGCCACAGAGCTTTCTAGGCAATACGGTGTTAGGGATTCTTGGGTCTCTTTAAGGTCTTGGCAGCTTCAGCTCTTAGGCCCCTTTGAAGGGGTGGAAATCAGTTGGTTCTCTGTGTCCTCTGAATATCTTCAGGTGTGGCCTTAGTTCTACCTCCTAAAATCTGTGAGTAAGTTCACCATGGATATGTTTCCTCGTGGTTCTTATTAACTTTAACTTCCTGAGTACTTTCCCCCCTGCCACCTCCAAATATGTGTAGCAACTTTAAAAGGAGAGGCCCCTAAAGACAGAACCAGGCAAGTCCTGTGTGTATTGGAGAGGAGGTTCAGATTCAGAGAGGCAATCACATCTTTGCACTAACATGCTCTGTGATATCAGTTTGCCAGGAAGGTGGTTGGGGCGACTTTCAGGAGTTCTGTTCCCCACCAGCAAGGGTACCACCTCTGCTCTCCTGAGCCTCCTGGCAGTTATATAGCCATGGGAGAGCAGCTGAGCTGTGAGTGAGATTTCCCCAGAATTTTCTTGAGTTTGGAGTTCTAAGTTCTGTTAGAAACTCTTCTAATAAATATCAGAGAAAAGAAACACCTGAAAACAAATGGCACCACTCAGGGAGTGAGACTTGCAATTTTACACCTGCTTCAGTCACCTTTCACATAATTTCCATCTCATCTCGCTTTAGGTGAGTAATGACACTATTGGGAGGCTGATGGAGTCCCCTCCACCTGAATTGTAATGGTCACTCACCATTTTCAGCCTCAGTGAAGTTTTCTTTCAGAGCCTACAGCCTGGCAAGTCTTGTGCTGATGTAGGTCACATAATAAGCATGTTCTACCTACTTATCTACCTGGGCCAGACACACCTGTGATGTGTTAGATAAAGTCCACTCATACTGACCCAGGAAGAGCTGACTTTCTCTTGTCCTTTTGCACAGATGAATTTTTTAGTGCAGGTTGTGCACCTGGATCTCAGCGAAATTCCAGTCTCTGTGCTCTGTGCATTGGCTCAGAGAAGGGTTCAGGAAAGGAGTGCGTTCCCAACAGCAATGAAAGATACTACGGCTATACAGGGGCTTTCAGGTGAGTCTTATAATCCTCATACAAAAATAATAATAATCCCAACCCTGACAAGAGTTCCTTTTAGGAGCTCAGGTGAGATTCTTACATTCCTAGCCCATTAGTCCTGCATGTTAGGGTGGCATGTTTACAAACGTAGGTAGAAACCTCTGTGAAGAGGCATCCAGGTCCCTCCAGGACACCATCTCCGGAACTGGCTGTCATAGAGAGCAAAGACTGGTGGTATCGTGCAGGTCAGGAGTTCTCAGTGGCTGGGGGGAGCAGGGGAGGGATTTACCCCTCAGGAGACATTTAGTGGTGTCTGGAGATGTTTTTGATTATCAGTAGGGTTGAGACGGTGCAACTGGCATCTAATTGGGAGAGGCTGATAAACATCCTACATGCGCAGGGCAGCACCCTACAACAAAGAATTATCTGGCCCCTCATGTCACTAGTGCCAGGTGAGCAAACCCTACCATAATTGAATAAACACAGGAGTCAAGCATCTAGCTCACACTCTTCCAGTCACCTCTGGGGGGACCTATGACCACGGAAATATACAAAAGTAAAGTCCATCATTTCTACATCTTTGGTTACATCTCTGTTTCATGGAATTTTAATTATTTTTAAAGAGACACCTGTGCACTTTACGACCTTATTAGTTTTTAACTATCCTGTTTGACTTTGGCCTTTGCTACCCTGGTAGTTCATGAATCCATCAACTTCACAATGATGGTGGTATTCATAACTAAACTGCTCACTGCTGCTTCTGCTGCTAAGTCACTTCAGTCGTGTCCGACTCTGTGCGACCCCAGAGACAGCAGCCCACCAGGCTCCGCTGTCACTGGGATTCTCCAGCCAAGAACACTGGAGTGGGTTGCCATTTCCTTCTCCAATGCATGAAAGTGAAAAGTGAAAGTGAAGTCGCTCAGTCATGTCCGACTCTTCGCGACCCCATGGACTGCAGCCTACCAGGCTCCTCCGTCCATGGGATTTTCCAGGCAAGAGTACTGGACTGGGGTGCCATTGCCTTCTCCGAAACTGCTCACTAGCAAAGGAAAAACAAAGATTATCTCAATTGTCTAACTAGAACCACCTTGTGAGTTAAAATTAGAACAATTCACAGTCCACAAATTTCCAATTTCACAAGTAGACTGTGCATAAGGAATCACCTTGGTGGAAAACCGCTCCTCTAACATCTGTATGATGCTTGGAAAAGTATGTAGACCTGTTGGATAAAATGTGCCAGAGTTTAGAATTTAATATATAGAACTGCAATTGTATAACTACAAAGCATATCAGAGATTTTGTTTTCTTTTTATTACTTACATTAGTAATATATAAGATTAGTGAACAAAGGAGAGTCACTGTTGCTGATATCAGATGGCCAGCCCTGGATCTCCAAGGTGGCATAATACTCAGGCATAAAAAGGAATGAATTGGGTCATCTGTAGTGATGTGGATGAACCTAGAGTCTGTTATACAGAGTGAAGTAAGTCAGAATGAGAAAAACATATTGTTTTTTAACAATATTGTAAAAATTGTATATTGTATATTAACGCATATATATGGAATCCAGAAAAACGGTACTGATGAACCTATTTGCAGGAGAAGAATAGAGATGCAGACATAGACAACAGACTTGTGGACACAGTGGGGTGAGGAGAGGGTGAGACAAACTGGGATAATATTACTCACACACACACACACACACACACACATATATATATACTACCATATATAAACATAGATAACTAGTGGGAAGTTGCTGTACCATGCAGGAGCTCAGCTTGGTGCTTGTTGATGACCTAGAGGAAGGAGACGGGGGGTGGGAAAGAGGCTCAAGAGGTAGGAGGTACACATATACGTATAGCTGACTCACATCATTGTACAGTAGAAACTAGTGCAATGTTATAAAGCAATTACCGTCTAATTAAAAATTAAAAAAAAAACAATTTCAGATTATAAGATGGCCCTTCTGAATGACAGATGTAACTCTGATCTCTTTTCTTCTCTCTCCCTGTCTGGGACCTCACAGGTGTCTGGTGGAGAAGGGAGATGTGGCCTTTGTGAAGCACCAGACTGTCATACAGAACACTGACGGTATGTACACAGCTCTTTGTCCCCATAAATCAGGGTTGCTGGTTCCCTTGTATTCAGGATGTCTTTGTGGAAATGTTAGGGGCTCTTGTCAGGGTCCAGAGCTGTGATTCTCAACCTGTTTGTTCACTGGTGAGAGACGCATCCACTTGGGTAGGCAGAATGGTGAGGACCGTGAGCTTCCCAGCGGCTGTGAAATCTCTCCTAGAAGCCTTTCCACAGGTGTAGGCACTGTGCCTTCTTTCCCCTAAATACTCCTAAGAACAAGGACTTTTTCATACTTTTCCTAAGAACAAGGACTTTTAGATACTTACATTATAATTAGCAAGATCAGGAAATTTATACTAACGTGGTTTAATACTCATCCCATCCACAGTCCCTATTCAAAATTAGTGAACTTATCTCCCACAGGCCCTTTATAACTATTTCTCATATATCTAGGTCCAATATATATTTAACCATATTATAAACCCACTGGGGAAAACATACAGACAATGGCACCCCTGTAGGAATGAGCACCAGGACTTTGTCTATCACCATTCTCCAAGAGGAAGAACCAGGGCCCCTTGAAAAAACAGCTAATTCTGGGGCTGGGGCAGGAAAAGTGTAACGTGAACCGAAGAGCATTATAGTGAAGTGTCCAGAGAGATGGAATGTGTCAGAACACAATGGAACTATTGTGAAAGCCCTCCACTGGCCACATCTGACATTTGGAGCATTACAAGAAATAATAAAAGTAGTAAGATGAAATAGCCCATTGAATAAAATAAGAACACATGAGTCCATCCTGATTAAACAAATGAGTATAAGGGAAACATCTTCTTTATTGTAGAATGCTAATTACAGATGTAGAAAAACTCAAACAACTATCATTTGGCAACCAATATAGCAATAATCGATTCAAGCAAGGACCATCAATCAGTGGGTACTAAAACTAGTGGGTGGATATTAGATGGCCATGACATTAAAAACATGTGGTAAGAATGAGCATTCCAGCTGCCCATGCTCTATCACTAACAGCTTACACCACCCCCTAGAGTCCAGGCAGTATTACTTCCCTCCCTCCCTCATAACCCTTTGTGTGTGTGTGTGTGTGTGTGTGTAGTCGCTCAGTTGTGTCCAGTTTTTTGCGACCCTTTGGACTGTAGCCCATCAGGCTCCTCTGTCCATGGGATTCTCCGGGAAAGAATACTGGAGTGGGTTGCCATGCCCTCCTCCAGGGAATCTTCTTGACCCAGGAATTGAACCTGTGTCTCTTATAACTCCTGCATTGGCAGGTTGATTTTTTATCACTAACCCACCTGGGAAGTCATCCTCCATTTACCCAACCTCAAATTTTTCCTCCAGTGCAGGACCAACTCCTCTAAGAAGCCTTCCCCAATGGCACCCCTCCATCCTACAACAGAATCCTCTGTCCACATTGCTATTATTATTGAATCCATTACATTCTTTAATAAAATATGGGCACAGGGAGCTCTTCTTTTTTCTTACATCTCAACACCAATTACAGTATAAGGTACACAGAAGTTACTAAGTACTTACTTGAAGGAATATTGGTTTGGCTAATTTTTCTTTCACCCCTCCTGTAAGTTTTGCTTTTCCCTTTAAGGGCTATCCTCTTCCTGCTACCTGAGTGTTACCCTAGGCTGGTTCTTTGTCACTCCTTGATTTCTCTTTGTATCCTTCCAATAGGGCTCCCCTCTCTAGACCTCAATTCTCTTTGCAAAGACTCCCAAAGCCTTAACCTTCTGAGGGGAATTTATAGAGGAGGCCTACCTCCCTATACACTCCCTACCTAAACACCATCCTAGGATCCCTGTTTGCCCTGTGGTCATGTTTATGTACAAAGTACACTGATAACTACAACCTGCACTAGAATAAATCCAAACTCCTTACACTTGTCTCTCACAGAGCCTCTGTCCCTATGGAGGACTTTGTTATAGGTCCTGTCAGTCAAGCCTAGATTAATCAATGTTGAAAGTGAATGCTGTGGAATTATACTGGGTTTCAAAGTCTTATTCCTTAAAACTATGTAGTGTTTTATAAATTAGCTACAGTAAACAAGCATCTTTTACTGGAAAGAAAATTTTTTATCATGCCCTTCTAGATGCCCACTGCCCCTAACCCAGACCAAATCACCTCCCTTCTCATTTTTCCTAATTGTCCTATTTGGAGCTCACACATTAACATTGATTTCCATTAAGTTCTCATAGACCAACCTTTCTTATTACCTAAGTGCCACACTAGGGCTTCCCACAGTTGCTCAGCAGTGAAGAATCCACCTGTAATGCAGCACACCTGAGTTTGATCCCTGGGTCAGGAAGATCCCCTGGAGAAGGGAATGGCAACCCACGTCAGTATTCTTACCTGGGAAATCCCACAGAGAGAGGAGCCTGGGGGGCTGCAGTCCATGGGGTCACAAAGAATTGGGCGTGACTTAGCAACTAGACAGCAATAACAACAAAGCGCTGTACTCCATCCCACATTCATCTTGAGGGCGTTTTTAGCCTGACTGCCCAAGGCTCTGTTCCAGTGGGGCTGTTCTCCACCCACTAGAAACACCAGGCATGTAGCCGTCCCTGAGTCTTGCCAGAGCATTCCATTCCCCCTCAGAGAAGCGGTCCTTTCTCCTCTCAGCCCTACACATGATACAGAGCACTGCTGAATCCTTGGCCTCTCCAACTAGGCTTCCGGAGTCAGCATACTCTCACTGTGCTGGTTCCCTTGCTCACACAGCATTTAGAGAGTGTTACACAGAATATAGAATGATACTATCCGTGCCCTGCGCTTTTGCTTCTGGTGTGTGTACTATTTCCCACTTTTAATAAGATTGTGTCTTACAGAGGGCTGGGAACATAGTATTGAATAAATGCTTAAATTACTAAGTAAAACAGAATGGGTTTGGAGAGGAGGATGGACTTCATTTGGAAGGTACTGAATTGGAGGGACCAGTAAGAAAAGAAAGGCAAAAAGTTAAAAGGTGAACAAGATATGTGCAGATACTGGTGGGAGGAGAGGCAGGCAATTTGGAGTTTCCTATTAAAACCTAAAGTGTACATTTGGAGACTGTAGGACAAGGGGTATTTTTACTTTGTATGTAAGTTTAAACTTTTAAAATAGTGAATTCATATAGTGGTTGTTCGATTAAAAGAGAAAATTAGATTAAGAAAAAGACTGCAATCCTGTATTTTAGGAGAGAAGCAAAAACCAGGAAAGCTTATTTGAGAATTGCCTCAGGAGGAAGGCGCTTAAACCATGGGAATGGGTGAGATGTTCTTTTTTCAGAGAAAATACAGAAAAGATGAAGCAAGGGGCTGAGAACAGGATATGGGCCTTCATGCACAGAGGTGTTTGTGCATTTTACAGAGAACTAGTGTGAATGAGCCAGATTTCAAGCACTGGGCTACCTTCCAAAAGAGCCTCTGGGGAAGATTCTTTTGCTTGCTAGTGCCAGATGGTATGGGGCTTCCCAGGTGGCTCAGCCGTAAAGTATCCGCCTGCCATTGCAGAAGACCCAAGAGTTGCAAGTTTGATCCCTGGGTCAGGAAGATTCCCCTGGAGGAGGAAATGGCAACCCGCACCAGTATTCTTGCCTGGAGAATCATGGACAGAGGAGCCTGGTGGTCTACGGTCCATGGGGTTGCAAACAGTTGGACACGACTGTGCAACTACACACACACACAGCCAGATGGTATAGCACAGAGATTGTCAATCTGCTTAGAGGGTCATGTGCTTCCTACAATGGAGTCTAAATGGAATTTGGAATTTAGCAGAAATGAAGATCCTTTTGACAGAATGTGGTTCACTCTCCCTTGTCTGGCTGGGAAGACCGAAAGGAGTGGCCCCAGGGAATTCCTGATAACTCTCTTCCTCTCCATATCCGTGAAACCCCTGCTGGCCACTGGGTCCAGACCCCCCACATGCCAGTGGAGGGTGGTCACATCTCCCGGTGAGGGTGTTTTGATCAAAGCTTTGGCTGATGCACCTTTTCTGAACCTAGGAAACAATGATGAACAGTGGGCAAAAGATCTGCACAAGAAAAATTTTGAATTACTATGCAAGGATGGCACAAGGAAACCTGTGGACGAGGCTGAGAGCTGCTATCTGGCCCGAGCGCCGAATCATGCTGTGGTCTCACGGAAAGATAAGGCAACTTGTGTGGAGAGAATATTAAACGCCCAGCAGGTACGGACCAGCCAGGGACTCCAAACTGTTTTTCTTGTGTGGATATGGATTATTGGGGGATTTCGCAGGCGAGGAGAAGCCCACACACACTCCTGCATTCTTTCCCTGGAAGTTAGAACTGGAAAGGTATGGATGGTGGACTGACTCTCCCAGACCTGGCTCTATGCATATCTTCTGCTTGCTGGAAATCAGACCTCAACTGATGCACATGTTCCAGGGTCCAAGCATCTGCCTTCTAGCTCGACCCTGACCTTGCTCTGTGGTACCCTCATTTTACCCACTTCTGCCTTTTTTTAAAATGCAGGCAACTAATCTTGTTTCCCAACCTTTCTGGATACAAGTCATGAAATGTGGACTGTGTTTCTTTTGCTTAGACAGATTGAGAACCATCCCAAAAGGCAGAAAAACCCAGGAACCTTACCCTCAGGGAGCTTGTCCTCTGGTGAAAACAACCAACCCAGGGCTGGCCCTGTGGGGAGAGGGGCTGTCTGAATATTTTAATCCTAAAGACCCTTCCACCCCTAAAGACCAACCTCCCCTCAGTGACAGCTTCCTGCCTGTTGATCCATCATTAGTTTTCTCCTTTTAAAAATGAAGATAGCACACCTTTGTGAGTCCTCTTAGGGTAAATGACACTAATAATTAACATTTAAGGAACATTTCCTAAGTGCTAGATGGAATGCTAAGCTTTCTGTAATCATTATTTCATTTATAATCTTAGAAGATGTGGACGAGTCCAGCCTCTTATCAATTTAGGATCAAAGATGCAGCTAGCAGCTCCCTGAACCACCCCTCATTGGGTGGCTCTTATTTAATACCTTCTTGATAATAATACTTAAAAGGGACATGTTTCTGCCCTCTCATTTCCTGGAAGCCATCCCCAAGGCCATGGCCAATGAAGTGGGGAAGAGAGATCAGAGAAGTCAGCCGTGGTGGGTGGGTGGGAGGGAGGGACTTCCCCAAGGAGATGGGACTAGGTTGGACCCTACAAAGGATTTTGGGGCCTCATGGAAGCCTAGATTTGGGGCCCATATTTGTGTGAATGCCAAGGGATGGATGTGGAAAGATCCTGAGGCATCCTCTGCAGCTTTCCTTTCTTCCCAGGGCTGGTTCCCAGCTTCCAGTTTCCTCCATCCCTTCCATGTGTTCCAGTGACTCTTTTCCACAGGTCCTCATGTACTTTCTGTCCACTTGACAGGAAGAATTTGGAAAATCTGTAACCGACTGCACGAACAATTTTTGTTTATTCCACTCAAGTTCCAAGGACCTTCTGTTCAGGGATGACACTAAATGTTTGGCTTCAATTGCGAAAAAAACATATGACTCCTACTTAGGGGATGACTACGTCAGAGCTATGACTAACCTGAGACAATGCTCAACCTCAAGTGAGTAGGAGGAACAGCATGGGGAAACTGCAAAGTAAATATGGTTGGGGTTCTGGGTGCTGGATTCAAAAGCAGGGGCAGACTGTAGTCACCAGGAGATGATCAGTTGACTAGATGAAATGATGAGGGAACTTTGCAACCTAGCATGAATGAAAGGCTACCTGTATGGGCAGATGGTAAGGGGACATGGGCTGATGGCACTGGATACGCAGAATTCCATGCTATTACTTAGAAAAGGAAGAGAGTTATGTGCCCATGCCTACTGCTCTGCTCTGAACACCTTTTTTTATACTGTGCTGCCTTGTTCAAAATGGTAGCCTCTGGCTACATGTGGATATTTAAATTTATATTTACATTAAACAAAATTTTAAATCAGTCACACCAGCCATGATTCAAGTGCTCAGGAGATACCTATGTCTCCACATACATGAACAAAGAGAACATTTCCAGCATTGCAGAGAGTTCTTTTACATGGTGCTGCTCTTGAGAGCTTGAACGGTGATAAGTACCAGTAACTCTAAAGTTGCTATACACACCACAGGCACACCTTGGAGATATTGCAGGTTCAGTGTCAGACCATTGCAATAAAAGAATATTGCAACAAAGCAAGTCATATGAAGTTTTTGGTTTCCCAGTGCATATAAAAGTTACATTTATACTACACTATAAAGTGTGCAATAGCATTGTCTAAAAAATGTCTAACAATGTACATATCTTAGTTAAAGATACTTTATTGCTAAAAAACAGTAACTATCATTTGAGCCTCCATAATCTCTTTGCTGGTGGAGGGTCATAATCTCTTTGCTGGTGGAGGGTCTTACCTCAGTATTGATGACTGCTGACAGATCAACTGTGGCAGTTCCTTAAAATAAGACAACAATTAAGTTTGCCCCATCAATTGACTCTTTTTATTTTTAATCCTGTTGACTGGGCTTTACCTTTATTTTCATAAATGACAAAAACTTTTGATTCTTTAGAGAATCAGAGATACATTAAAAAATTCTGCAGTTTAATTTAGGTATTATAAATACCATTGGGGAAAAAACTAAAGGATAGTATTATTGAAATATTTTTATTATTTATTTATTTTTTATCCTAAACACCACAACATATTTACTTATTTATTTTGCTAGCTGCATATCTATTTTTTAAATTAGAATTCTAGCCTTCTCTTCATACTAAATCAAACAAATAGAATCAAAATGTCATACATTTTTTAGACAGGCAAAAAGTTCATAATCACAATAGTAAAAGATGTTTACTAGTTTTCACAATGAATAGCCAGACCCCCCCAAAATAAAAAGATAATTACAATTGCAAGCCATAATGGGAACATGATTAGCCTAACAATATATAATAATTACACACAATTTGATGGGTCAAGCAGAGTCATGTGGCAAGTGGAAGTGCATACATGCACAAGTTTTCATCTGCCCAGCCAGTCTATGTCTTTGGGTTGGTTTAATCCTTTTATAATTAAGGTAATTTTCAATATGTATGATTCTATTAACATTTTCCTAATAGTTTGGGGTTATTTTGTGTAGGTCTTTTCCTTGTCTTATGTTTCCTGCTTAGAGAAGTTCCTTTAGCATTCATTGTAAAGCTGATTTGGTGGTGGTGCTGAATTCTCTTAACTTTTGCTTGTTTGGAAAGCTTCTGATCTCTCCATCAGATCAGGAGAGTCTTACTGGGTAGAGTATCTTGGTGGTAGGTTCTTCCTTTTCATCACTTTAAATATATCATGCAATTCCCTTCTGGCTTGTAGAGTTTCTGTTGAGAGATCAGCTGATAGCTTGATGGGAGTTCCCTTGCATGTTATTTGTCATTTTTCCCTTGTTACTTTTAATATTTTATCTCTGTCTTTAATTTTTGTCGGTTTGATTGCCATATGTCTCAGTGTGTTCCTCCTTGGGTTTATCCTGCCTGGGACTTTCTGTGCTTCCTCATCTTGGTTGATTATTTCCTTTCCCACGTTTGGGAAGTTTCCAGGTATTATCTCTTCAACTATTTTCCCAGGTGCTTTCTCTCGTCTCCTTCTGGGACCCCTATAATGCAAATGTTGGTGCATTTAATGTTGTCCCAGAGGTCTCTTCAGCTGTCTTCTTCTTCTTCTTTTTTTTTTCCATTCTTTTTTCTATATTCTGTTCTGTGGCAGTGATGCCCACCATTCTGTCCTCCAGGTCATTTATTCATTCTTTTGCCTCAGTTATTCTGCTTTTGATTCCTTCTAGTGTATTACTCATCTCAGTTTGTTTGTTCTCTAGTTCTTCTAGGTCTTTGGTAAACATTTCTTGCATCTTCTCCATTGTTTTCCCAGGATCCTGGATCATCTTCACTATCATTATTCTGAATTCTTTTTCTGGAAGGTGGCCTATCTCCACTTCATTTAGTTGTTTTTCTGGGGTTTTATCTTGTCCCTTCATCTGGGACATAACTTTCTGCTTTTTCACGCTGATTTACTTTCTGTAATGTGGTTTTTGTTCTAGCTGCTGTGGGCTTGCTTCTTCTGTCTGCCCTCTGATGGAGGAGGTTAAGAGGCTTGTGTAAGCTCCCTGATGGGAGGGGCTGGCAGTGGGAAAAACTAGGTCCTGCAGTGTTGGGCAGGGCTTTGCTCAGTAAAGCTTTAATCCAATTATCTGCTGATGGGTGGGGTTGCACCCCCTCCCTGATTTTTTGGCCTGAGGTGACTCAGCCTTGGGGTCTATGGGCTCTATGGTAGAGTTAATGGTGACCTCCAAGAGGGCTTATTCCAAAGGGGACTTTCCAGGGCTGCTGCCAATGCCTCTGTTCCTGTTATGAGCCCCTGCCCTCCCACACCTCCACAGGAGACCCTCCAACACTAGCAGGTAATTTTGTTTCAATCTTCTATGGGGTCATTCTCCTTTCCTCTGGGTCTTGGTGTGTGCAAGATTTTGTTTGTGACCTCTAAGACTGGAGTCTCTGTTTCCCTCAGTCCTGTGGAAATTCTATAATCAAATCCTGCTGGCCTTCAAGATCAGATTTCCTGGGGAGTCCCAGTGCCTTTATCAGATCCCCAAAGCAGGGAAACCCAACATGGGTTTAGAACCTTCACAACAGTGGGAGAACTTCTTTGGTATTATTGTTCTCCAGTTTGTGCATTACCCACCTGGAGGGTATGGGACTTGATTTTATCATGATTGTGCACCGCCCCTCCCCCCCCCCACCATCTTGCTGTGGCTTCTTCTGTGTCTTTGGACATAGGGTATCTTTTTTTGGTGGGTTCCAGCATTCTCCCATTGATGGTTGGTTAACAGCTAGTTTCGATCTTGGTACTCTCACAGGAGGAGATGAGGGCACATCCTTCTAGTCTGCCGTCTTCAACTGGAAGCCTGAAATTGATGGATCAACTCTTCTTTCATGACTGATTCCTCTGTAGCATCCAATGCTCTTTGATAGCATTTTACCCACAGTAGAACTTTCTTTCAAATAGGAGTCAGTCCTCTCAAGTCCTGCCATTGCTTTATCAACCAAGTTTATATAATATTCTAAATCCTTTGTTGTCATTTCAACAATCTTCACAGCATCTTCACTAGGAGTAGATTTCATCCCAAGAAACCACTCTCTTTGCTCATGCATAAGAATCAGCTCCTCATCTGTTAAAGTTTTATCGTGAGATTTGCAGCAATTCAGTCATATCTTCAGGCTTCACTTCTAGTTCTAGTTCTTTTAATATTTCCATCACATCTACAGTTTCTTCCTCCACTGAAATCTTGAATCCCTTATAGTCACTTATGAGTTGGAACAAATTTCTTTCAAATTCTTGTTCATGCTGATATTTAACCTTATTTCATGAATCACAAATGTTCTTAATGGCATCTAGAATGAGGAATATTTTCCAGAAGGTTTTCGGTTGACTTTGCCCAGATCCAGCAGAAGACTCACTGTCTATGGCCAGCAGAAGACTCACTGTCTATGGCAGTTATGAAATGTATTTCTTTAATAATAAAACTTGAGAGTTGGAATGACTCCTTGACCCATGGGCTGTAGAATAGATGTTGTGTTAGCAAGCATGAAAGCAATTTTAATCTTGTACATCCCATCCAAGCTCTTGGGTGACCAGGTATGCTCTCAATGAGCAGTCATATTTTAAATGGAATTTTTTTTTTTTTCTGAGCAGTAGGTTTCAATAGCAGGCTTAAAATATTCAGTAAACCCTCTCATAAACAGATGTGCTTTCATCCAGGCTTCGCTGTTCCATTTACAGAGCACATGCAGAGCAGACTGAGAATGATTCTTAAGGGCCCTAAGTTTTTTAAGAATGGTAAATGAGCACTAGCTTCAGCTTCAAGTCACCAGCTGCATTAGTCCCTAACAGGAGAGTCAGTCTGTCATTTGATCATGAAGACAGGCACTGACTTCCCCCCTCCAGCTATGAAAGTGCTATATGGCATCTCCTTCCAACTGAAAGCTGTTTCATCTACATTGAAAATCTCGTTTAGTGTAGCCACCTTTATGAACTATCGTGGGTAGGTCTTCTATGTAACTTACTATAGCTTCTATACCAGCACTTGCTGCTCCACCTTGCACTTTTATTTTTTAGAAATCTTATTTATTTTATTAATGGCTTCACCGGGTCCTTGAGGCTGTGTGTGGGCTTTCTTTAGTTGTGGTGAGCAGGGGCTACTCTGCTATGGTGCTCTGACTTCTCATTGCGGTGGCTTCTTTTGTTGC
Organism: Cervus elaphus; assembly: GCF_910594005.1. NCBI lineage: Eukaryota > Metazoa > Chordata > Mammalia > Artiodactyla > Cervidae > Cervus > Cervus elaphus. Next base: position 81,953,588 of record NC_057833.1, read on the forward strand.
AGAGCAAGGGCTCTAGGTGCACAGGCTTCAGTAGTTGCAGCGCACAGGTTTAGTTGCCCCACAGCATGTGGGATCTTCCTGGATCAGGGATTGAACCTGTGTCTCCTGCATTGGTAGGCAGATTCTTTACCACTGAGCCACCAGGGAAGCCTCCGCCTTTACTTTGGAGGCAACTTCTTTCCTCCTCATGAATCAACCTGGACTCACTTGAAGCATTTCTCCTGAAGTTTCCTCACCTCTCTCAGCCTTTACAGAACTGAAGAGAGTTAAGAGTCTTGCTGCAGCTGAGGCTCTGGCTTAAGAGAATGTTATGACTGGTTTGATCCTTCATCTAGGCCACTAAAACTTTCTCTGTAACAGGAATAAGGCTGTTGCTTATCATTTCTGTGTTCACTGAAGTAGCACTTTTAATTTCCTTCAATAACTTTCCCTTTTCATTCACAGTGTGGCTAACTCTTTGGCCCCTCTTTGGGCCATCTTTGCTTTTGACATGCCTTCCTCACTAAGCTTAATCACATTTAGCTTTTGCTTTAAAGGGAGAGATGTGCAATTCTTCCTTCCACATGAACATTTAGAGTCAATGCAGGGCTATTAATTGGCCTAATTTCAACATTGTTGGGCTAGTGGAGCAGCAGGAACACACATAACATTTATCAATTAAGTTTGCCATAGTAATGGACATGGTTTGTGGTGCCCCAAAACACTTAACAATAGTAACATCAAAGATCACTGATCACAGATCACCATGGCAGAGATAATAATAATAATGAAAAAGTCTGAAATATTTCAAGAATTACTAAAATGTGATGCAGATACATGAAGTAAGCAAACGCTATTGAAAAAATAGCACCAGCAGATTTGCTTGACACAGGGTTACCACAAACCTTCAATTTGGAAAAAACACAGTATCTCCAAAGTGCAATACAGCACAGCACAGTAAAAGAAGGTATGCTTGTACTTATCTAGAATAGCAGTTTGTGCCATAGCTATGTTGGACATCATTTAATGACTTGGAATCATTTGGAAGATTTGGGAGAATACCATGTAGCTCAAGGGAGGTTACTCTTCAACTGCAGAGTACAGGTCCATGAGCTACAGTCCTTAAGATACTGATTCCCAGGCCCTGGGATACTGATTCAACAAGTCTGTGCCAGGTTCGGGATTTCTGTGTTTTAACAGCTGCCCACATAATTCTGGTTTAAGGATCCTTGGCTACTGTTCTGTTGAGGGGGCGGAGACTGGATCTGCTGGGCTCTGTTCTATCCCTAGCCCCCGGCAGGGGAACTGGCACAGGCCTGGTGCTTAGTGCATCTCGTTATGTTAGCTCCTTGCCTGGATCTGAGAGGATAGTTCTCCTAGGCTTGTTCCAACCACATGGACTCAGATGTGGGAGCTCCGCCCATAGGACATAAGGCAGGAGATGATGCAAGGCAGGGAAATCCTGTTACTGTCCTTGGTGTGGGGCACTGCCCAGTGCAGACACAGGAGCTGTGCAGGCAGGAGGAGGAGGCATTGGGAGGAGGGTCAGGTTCACCCATCAGAGGAGCAGGGCAACTAGTCTGAGTACTTTTGTATTGGGCTTAACTGTTGATTCACTTAACAGGAACTAAACATGGGTAGATTTTTAACTGTACAACCCCTCTGCTCTGCCCCTACAGAACTCCTGGAAGCATGCACTTTCCACAAACCTTAAAATCCAAGAGTGGAGCCAACACCTGATGGAGATGGGAGCTCATGGGACCCATAAGCTTCCTCTGGTCTCACTGGTCTGAGTGATTTGGTTGCCCTCACAATTTGGTGGTGGCGCCTCTGCAGGACAAAATAAAAATAAACATTATGATTGGTTTTATCTTTTAAAAAAACTTCATTTTTCCCGCTTAATGCTTGGTCTGCAACTAGCCCTTCCTTCAGAGCTCAAGATTCATTGTCTCTTTCCCACAGCCACAGTTCCTGGGTACAGTCCAAGTAGGAATTCTTTCTAAAAGGGGTTTACATGGTCATTTTATTTTTTTCCATTTATTTTTATTAGTTGGAGGCTAATTGCTTTACAATATTGTAGTGATTTTTGCCATACACAGACATGAATCAGCCATGGTGCATGGTCATTTTGATAACATCAAGTGTACAAGGCTTGATTGAATCAAGTGTATGTGTGTGTGTGTGTGTGTGTGTGTGTGTGTGTGTGCGCGTGTGTGTGTGTGTGTGTGTTGTTGAGGAAAGGGCAGGAAGGAGGATGCAGAGTAAATATTGACATAGAGTGCTCAAGGCAGTACAGAAAAAACTATAGATGATTTACATAGTTTAAAATATTTTTAATACATTTCATCAGGTATACTTGAGGTCCCAAGTCTTAGTGCTTGCAAAAGTGAATCACTGAAACCTCATCTTGCTAAAAATCATCCCTTGACCCCAACTCTCATGGCAGTCACTGCCCTGTCTCCTCCCATGCTTAGTGGAGCTCCTGAAAGGTGGATTCTCATTAATGACTGAATACAGAGAAATCAGTCTTCTGTTCCACCCATGTCCCTGAAGCTGCTCTGGTCAAGGTCACTGCCCACCTGCCAGGTGTGAAAGCCAATTAGTTCTTTTATCCTTGAGTCTGTTTACTAACTTGATACAGATGACCACTCACCCTTCCTTGGAAACCTTTCCTAGCTTCTCTGATATGGCAGCCCTCTGCTTTGGTTCCCACCTCTCTGTCCTTTTGTGGTCTTACTGTGGGCTTATCCTACCAGTTCTGAAATGTAAGGCCATCTTCTTGGGGCTCTTCTCTTCATCCAGAGCTCTTTCCACTTTCCAGGCCCTCCCTAAGCAGTGAGAATGACTCCCAGGCAGCTATATCTGTAGTTCTGACCCCTGCCTGCAACATCTCACATGCACATCTCCTCCTGCCTGTGGATCTGTACTGTAGAGTTCTCACAGCAATCATAAGCCCAACAAATAAAAAGGGAGGTGATCATTTTACTCCTTCCCTCCCCTGCTTCCCTAAGCCAACTCTTATTCCCATACTTCCTAAAGACATGGTCTGCTACCCACTCACAGGAGTCATAAACTGAGGAGTCAAATTTCAATTCAGTATTCTACTTCATTCTACATCTAATGTCAGCAAGTTTTGTTGATTTTGCCTCCTAAACAACTCTCCAAGTTTGCCCCTTTGTTTCCAAACTCCTACCACAGTTTAAATTTACAGTCAGGGGCAGAGCTGCAGGTAGGGGGTTTCTAAACACAATTGTCCAGTTCTCAACTTTCTGGTATCCAAAGAAACAGACATTGGGTCTACTTTGCAGTCCGGACCTGAGGTTCACCTTTTTACACACAGCCCTGATTTGCTTTGAGCCTAACAACACTGCCTTATGTAATAATCACCTAAGCTCCACCTTCACCCCAAATCCTATAATAATTCTTTCTTATCCTTTGTTTGATAAGATGCCCCAACCATTCCTCTGGCATCTAGTCTGTCTTATTGCAATGAATCAACAAATCTAATTTTATCAACAATGCACTGAGTACCTACCATGATTCAGGCACTGTTCTGGAAACTGTGAACACAGTAATGTATATTATAGTCTCTAAAAATAACTTTGTTCTGTCATTTATTATTCCTTCTAGATTGCCTTCTTGTCAGTATATCTGTACAGAGAAATGTCTGAAATCATGTTCACCAGATACTATTGATATAACAACTAATGTGATTTCTGGTTTTCTTCTTTGATCTTTCATTATTTCATTATTATATTGAGTTTTTAATATAAAAACATGTCCCATTTTAATTCTTTTCTTTTAAAAAAATCCTCTATTTTTTTTTCAAAGAAACAGAGTTAAGGAGATGAGCCAGAGTAGGGGAATCACATGATTGGTGTTCTGAGTCTGAGATAGGTTTCGTTGTGATTTGGAACTGCTGGGAACAGCAGAGGGAAAAATGCATTCAGTGAATGAGACATTTTAACTGATGAAAGAGAAGAAAAATTGTCTCCACTGGTTTTGCTGTAACTCTCCATCTGCTGACAGAACCAGGGAGCACAACACTTTCAGCCAGCGACAGTCAGTGTCAGCGTGTCCTACTCCTCTACATCATTCCCACGGAGCTGTCCTTGTCTCCACCCATCTCCACAGAGCTCCCAGGAGCCTGAGTCCCTGAGGTGAGAGGACAGGAAGCCACCGATGCCATCCTCTCCTGCTCTCATTACTGAGACTGACAGCCCCACCTTCTAACTCAAGTGTGGGAGGTGTGCACATCTCTCCTGCCTTCATAATACCCAGAAAACAAATTAAAAAAAAGAGTATGACCATGTGTTATCAAACCCTTGCTTCCTCATTCCCAAATTGCACCACCAAAATGGTACTTGTTCACTCACATGCTCTGACTGAAAATCCTTATACAATGAGGACAGTTCTGGTAGGTGTCCTCCGTGTCTGGCCCTTCCTCCTTCACTGTATTTTTAGTCACTAACAGAAGTTATTATTAATATAAAGGAGGTGAGTGTGTGTGTGTGTGTGTGTGTGTGTGTGTGTGTGTGTTGGGTGTTGAGGGGTGAATACAGAGCAGGGATCAGGACCACAAGAAAGAAAGGAAATAGAATGCAGTAAGATTGCTGTTGGTTCTGATAGTTTTAATTCATAATGCTAATTTAAAATAAAATAGTTGGAGATTTCTCGGCAGTCCAGTGGTTAGGACTCTGCAGTTCCAATGCAGGGGGCACGAGTTCCATCCCTGGTTGGGGAACTAAAATACAACATCCTTAGTGAGTCCAAAAAAATTCCCTGGTAGCTCAGCAGGTTAAGATTCTGCCTGCAATGCAGGAGATCCTGGTTTGGTTCCTGGGTCAGGAAGATCCCCCGGAGAAAGGATAAGCTACCCACTCCAATATTCTTGGGCTTACCTGGAGGCTTAGCTGGTAAAGAATCTGCCTGCCATGTGGGAGATCAGGGTTCAATCCCTGGGTTGGGAAGATGCCCTGGAGGAGGGCATGGCAACCCACTCCATTATTCCTGCCTGGAGAATCCCCATGGACAGAGGAGCCTGGCAGGCTACAGTCCATGGGGATGCATAGAGCTGGACACAACTGAACGACTAAGCACAGTAAATACACACACACACACACACACACACACACACACACACACACACACACGTTAGTTGGTTTACTTACTTTAACTTCACATCCTAAACATCTTTCCTTAATCTGGAGTCCCTATTGCCTCCCTTTATTGATGAATTGTGCCTGGAAAATTAATTTTGCTGTGTTAGAGCATATAGCCAAACATAAAGGAGCCCAACAACCTGGGATCAATGGATAAGTTACTCAAGCCCTGTCTCAGTTTGCCCTCTGGAAAATTGGGATGGTGGGTCATTGTGAGGATTAAAAAAACTAACAAATTTAAAGGATTTAGAACAATGCCTTGCTCTAGCAAGTACTCATTGTGAGCAGTTATCCTCTTTACTGCGGAAACAGTGGAAACAGTGACAGATTTTATTTTTTTGGGCTCCAAAATCACTGCAGATGGTGACTGCAGCCATGAAATTAAAAGATGCTTACTCCTTGGAAGAAAAGCTATGACTAACCTAGATAGCATATTAAAAAGCAGAGACATTACTTTGCCAACAAATGTCCATCTAGTTAAGGCTATGGTTTTTCCAGTAGTCATTTATGGATGTGAAAGTTGGATTATAAAGAAAGCTGAGCGCCAAAGAATTGATGCTTTTGAACCGTGGTGTTGGAGAAGACTCTTAAAAGTCCCTTGGACTGCAGGGAGACCCAACCAGTCCATCCTAAAGGAAATCAGTCCTGTATATTCACTGGAAGGACTGATGCTGAAGCTGAAACTCCAATACTTTGGCCACCTGATGCAAAGAATTGACTCACTGGAGAAGACCCTGATGCTGAGGAAGACTGAAGGAGGGAGAAGAGGACGACAGAGGATGAGATGGTTGGATGGCATCACTGACTCAGTGATGTTTACTCAAGAGTTTGAGTAAACTCCAGGAGTTGGTGATAGACAGGGAAGCCTGGTATGCTGCAGTCCATGGGGTTGCAAAGAGTCGGACACGACTGAGCGACTGAACTGAACTGAACTGAAGCAAGCACTCATTGTGTGAAGTTATCCTCTTTACCTCCTCACCCTCCCCTCCTTGTTCCCCCTGAGCTCACTTTTCATTCAAGCCCTCATCATCTGTTACAGGAATGCTGCTGACCACTTCCAGGACATGATTTACTTCTGTGTTGGTGACTCTCTCTTCTCAGGCTTCTTTGTGGCATCCCCTTTCCTCCTCACTCTTCACGCTCTCCATGATTTATTTTTTTCCCCTTCTCTTTTTATAAAATTTTTAAAATTAAATGGAGGCTAATTACTTTACAATATTGTGGTGGTTTTTGCCATACATTCACATGAATCAGCCATGGGTGTACATGTGTTCCCCTCTCTGACCCTCTCTCCCACCTCCCTCCCCATCCCATCCCTCAGGGTCAACCCAGTGCAGCAGCCCTGAGCACCCTGTCTCATGTATTGAACCTGGACTGGCGATCTATTTCACATATGATAATATAGATGTTTCAATGCTATTCTTTCAAATCATCCCACCCTTGCCTTCTCCTACCAAGTCCAAAAGTCCGTTCTTTACATCTGTGTCTCTTTTGCTGTCTCGCATATAGGGTCATCATTACCATCTTTCTAAATTCCATATATATACGTTAATATACTATATTGGTGTTTTTCTTTCTGACTTATTTCACTCTGTATAATAGGCTCCAGTTTCATCCACCTCATTAGAACTGATTCAAATGCCCTCTTTTTAATAGCTGAGTAATATTCAATTATGTATATGCACCACAGCTTTCATATCCATTCGTCTGCCAATGGACATCTAGGTTGCTTCCATGTCCTGGCAATTGTAAACAGTGCTGCGATGAACACTGGAGTACACGTGTCTCTTTGAATTCTGGTTTCCTCAGTGTGTACGCCCAGCAGTGGGATTGCTGGGTCGTATGGCAGTTCTATTTCCATTTTTTTAGGAATCTCCACACTGTTCTCTATAGTGGCTGTACTGGTTTGCATAACCACTTGTTTACGTATGACTCCCAAATAAAAATCTAGCACCTACTGCTGACACTTCACATTTGTTTACTGTATCGCCTGCATGATAGATGATTTTAGACTTCCCAGAGGCACTGGAAACTCCATGTACAGAAAATACAGGCAGTTTTCATTCTGGCTATGTCCCTGGCTCCAAAGAACTTCAGCTGAGTTCCCTCATTCATGCTGAACACTTTGATCTTCCCAGCAATACATACCATGTGTTTCAGATGCAGTCTTGCTAGCTCTTCTCCTTAACTCAGTTTGTACAATTAATCACCAAATCCTATATATTTTCCTTCTAAGTGTCTCTCATAACTGTACCCTCCTTTCCACACTTTCCACACTTCCTTGGTTCAGACCCTGTGCGTTGTTTGCCAAAACATTGCAACAGCCTCTACCTGGTCTCCCTGCCTGTCTTTTCTCTCTCAAACCATAGTACTCCCTTGATCTGCCAATAAACTATTTCACTCTCAACTGAAACTTCTTATTGCATTGTAAAATCTAGGTTCCTCAGTATATCTCCCAGTCCCTTCATGTCTAGCTTTTGCCAGCATTTCCTGCTCATCTCCTGCCAATTCTGCTGAAATAACAATTGCTTAATGACAGACTGCAAACTGGCAGCTTCCAGACCAGCCACTTCTAACTCTATGAGGTGTTTTATTTAGACTACAAGTTTTCATTACTCGCTGAAATTTAAAAACTGGAACATTCCCCTTAAAACCTTTTTTTCTGGCTTCTCTTAAAAACTGAAGAACTGGCCACCTCGGTCCCACATACCTGTCTGGCAAAGTAGTGTCTGCCGCTTAGGGCAGAGTGACAATTTTCAACAGCCCCAGCCCCGCTCTTCGATTTTCCTGGCTGCTTCCCTTAATGTCTCTAATCTCAGGGGCAGCTCTACATTAAGGGAAGTAGCCAGGATTTACAATGCAGTGGTGGTGGTGGTGGTGGTTTAGTTGCTAAGCCGTGTCTAACTCTTGAGACCCCATGGACTGTGGCCCTCCAGGCTCCTCTGTCCATGGGACTTCCCAGGCAAGAATATTGGGGTGGGTTGCCATTTTATTTTCCAGGGGATCTTCCTGACTCAAGGACTGAACCCGCGTGTAGGTACACTGAATTGCTCTTTCTTTTCTGCACAGAACACCCTTTCTCCTATTACGCCTGCAGAGGCTAACTTGTCCTTCAAGGCTCACTTCCTGTCATTTTCCTCCAGTAGCTTTTCTCTGAACCCATGTGGCGTAAGCGCCCCTTTATGCATCCCCATTCCTCACCTTACACCCTCTGTCGCACCTTGTGCCACATTATATTCCCATGAACGTTTGTGTAATGCGTTCCTCACAAGATTCACTTCCCCTCGCGAAGGGAGCGACTGGAAATCCTCAGGGGAGGTTTCTTGAGCCATTCATTTTATTCACCCATCATTCTGTCAACAACCATGAAGAGAGCGGGACATTTGACTCATATCCTAAAGGATGAGTGTGTCGCTCATCCTTCCGGTTGGCTGCTTAGTCAGTCTTTCGCGGGCAGTTCGGTGTCAAAGAGAACTACAACTCCCATCAGGTCCTTCGGCATACCGGCCTGCGAAGGAGGAAATACAGCTTAGGAACTACCACTTCCGTGATGCTCCGCTTCGCAGACCTGCGCAGAGCCCAGGGCCACGTTGCTTTCGCGGTGCCGGGTAGCGTGATCTCAGCCATGGCTTCCACGGACTCCCGGCGGATGGGGAATGGGGGTGGTGTTGGGGGCGCCTTCCAGCCATACCTGGACTCTTTGCGGCAGGAGTTGCAGCAGAGGGACCCGACGCTGCTGTCAGTCGTGGTGGCGCTCCTTGCGGTGCTGCTGACGCTAGGTAAAGAGGCGGCCGGTGGATCTGGCGGGTGCGGGGCGGGCGGGGATCCGAGCTCGGACTGGGCTTACGTAGACCGCGGAGCAGAGGTGGCACCTGAGGGGCGTCTAGAATGGGAGACTAAAACCTTATATACACCTGCCCTCCTGCCTGAAGCAGCAGAAACAGCACAGCGTTAGAGGGGATTTCCCGCAACCCCTAGAGTGACGTCCTGGTCCTTGGGCACAGGTTGCTAGCCCCTGTACTGCCTGAGCGCCCCGTTTTCCCCTTCCATTGCTCTTGCTACCAATACTCAAGTGGTTTTCGCTCCAAGTTTGAGCATCCTGTGTTTGCGAGCTGGGCGCTGGGGATATAGAGTTAATAAGGCAAGGTTGCACTTGAGTATACTGGCAGGGTAGGGGATGCATATGGAGAAAAGTTGACAGTTGATGGTGGCTGGCATTCAGCGGAGTCCTCAAGAACAACGATTATAATGGTGGTAATAACACTGAAAGTCAGCTCCAGATGAATGAGGCCTTCTATGGTAGACTTCATTTCCTCCAGCCCAACCATATTTGCGTACTGTTGATAATCAAGGCGTCATTTTGGTTGTTTTTCTCTATTTCACAGTGTTTTGGAAGTTCATCCGGAGCAGAAGGAGCAGTCAGAGAGCTGTTCTTCTTGTGGGCCTTTGTGATTCCGGGAAAACATTGCTTTTTGTCAGAGTAAATGCTTTGATTTATACCTCTCTTAACAATTGATAGGAAATTTTAGGGCACCGTATTATTCCTGTTAGTTTTACTTTGGGAAAAAAGCTGTTGCTGACAAATTGGGGGATTAATTTTTGACTCACTTGGGAGGATGAAAAGACTCTTAAAGTGGAATTTCTTGGCCATTTTTATTCTCTTGCATTTACCAGAGATAGATGGAAGACATTAATCTGTATGCAGTGTATAATTCTGAGAATTTGTCAAAGAAACTTTTATTGGCTATTTAGGCTTCTTTTCACTAATATTTATTTCTAGTCTGTGTAGTATTTTTAAATGTTCGGTTTTTGCTACAAAGAGTAGTGGAGGTTTTTTCTTTATTATAATTCTTTTTGAATGCTATTTTCCTTTCCACTAAAGAAATATAATGTCTAATCATTTTTGATGATTGTAAATGTTGAGAAGTTTGGTAAATTTGGCCACTAACCATTTGAAAGTACTATTTGAAAATAGTAGTTTAAAAATAATAGTTTTCCCCCTCCTCTCATTAAGGAGAGGGGAATGAAGTTTGCAGTTAATTAGGTTTTTCTACAAGCAAAGGGGAAAAAAAATCAATATGGTCCTTTTTAGCTATTGTAAGCAACATTTGTTTGTTTGACTTTACGCCTAGGAGAGTTAGAGCAGAGTTACACTCTTTAGATTTGCTATTTATATGTTTGCTCAGATCTCCCCCCATATTGTGTTTTGTTTTGTCTTACAGTTGTTAACAGGCCTTTACAGAGACACTCAGACTTCCATCACTGACAGCTCTGCTGCCTACAAAGTCAATAACAACAGGGTAAGAGGTTCCTAGAATGTGGGAAGTCTTGACAGTTTTACTCTACTTTGGTGTCAGGAAAAGACATTTCTAGGGTGAATTAGTCTGAGGGCATAAGTACCATTCTTAGCTTATTTTTATGGATAAGTACCGTTCTTAGCTTATTTTTATGGATAAATATTGTGCATGTGACAAATTCTTCTCTTGATCATCCAAAAGTGAACTTAATCATGCTCTCCGCTTCTTTGTTGTACCGTATGCATATTGATGTTACATCACATTTTATTAGCTTTTATTTCTGTGCCTTCTTTCCAGCTTTACCTTGAGTTCTTAAGAGTGAGCATTAAGCCTTTTTGTTTAGTACATTTATATGGGACAGAATTCAAAAGGTTAAAAGGATACTTGGTGAAAAGTAATTTTGCTTTTCCTATCCCTCCTTAAAAGTCTTCTCCTTGGAGGCAGTAACTTACCATTTTCCTGTGTAGCCTTCCAGATGGCCAGTGCTATCCAAACAGATCTGTTCTCTTTACTTTTTTCTTTCATAACACTCTGTTCCACCCCTCCCTTTTTAAAAATTTAATAATATAATTGATACAGCTTGGGTTTGTTCTCATTTTTTTCTTTCTCGTTTTCATACATAGTACTACCTGGTTGATTTATGAGCTGAATATTGTGAGTACTCCGTTATGTGACTGTACCATACAATTTTTTTTCTTAAAGCCTTTAGTTTTGAGACATGACAGAAAGATCTTGTAGTTACACATGGCAAAGTAAATCATAATCATAGTTGAAGGTGAAAGCAAACTGATCAGAAAACTTACTTTTTTTACTTTCAGTTCATGTTGAGTTTTTATTTAATAAGAGCCCTATTAATAGACATTTAGTATTTTTGTTATTACAGTCTTGCTTTTACAAATGGTGTTGCGGTGGAAATCTTAAAGAGTATATATGAGTATATTTAAAAAATACCAAGAAGAAATCATGAGAAGGACTTTGTATGTACCTGTATGTCTCCAGAATGTAGATAGTGACTGTCAAGCTGATTTTACTGCTTAATAAGTGTTTAGTGAGTGAGCAAAGATAAAGAGACAGCCTTTTAAATGTCTTAGAGATATTTTTTCTTTTTTCAGTAATGACAGTGTTTCTGACTCAGACCTTTTTAAATTCTCAAGGGTTCAGATTTTGAAATTTAAGATCTGAGAGATCTTTAATTCTTGGGACACACGTACTGGATATTTTAAGTCGAGTATTCCAGGGTATAAGCTTTAGACCTGTGCTTTCCAACACAGTAGCCATTGGCTGTTTGTGACTAATGAACATCTGAAATGTGACTAGTCCAAATTGAGGGCTGCTGTTAAGTATAAAATACACACCCAATCTTGAAGACTTGAGATGAAAGAAAGAATGTAAAATATCAATTTTTTGAGTTTTTTTATTATATGTTTAAAAAGATAATTTAGATAGATTAGATTATATAATATATAATATTAAAATTTTACCTGTTTCTTTTTACTTTTTGTAATATGACTGTCAGAAAACTTAACATTACATATGAGACTTGCATGTTTCTATTGACTATGTAAAACATCCTCTTTTTAACTTCTTTTCCCACCCCTTTTATGTTTTAGAGCAGCAGTCCGCAGCCTTTTTGGTACCAGGGACCAGTTCCGTGGAAGACAGTTTTTCCACGCACTGGTTCTGTATCCCTGTACCCAGGGTTCCCAGTTTTAGAAATGTTTTCAGTTACCCAGTGAGAATTCTTAACTGATATTTTTGTTAATTGCTACCTCTGATTTCCTCAGTCTCCAATATTGGGAGATTATTAAGAAAAATTTTATTGGAGTATACCTGGTATCAGGGCTTCCCTGTTAGCTCTTTGGTAAAGAATCCGCCTGCAGTGCAGGAGACCCTGGTTTAATTCCTGGGTCGGGAAGATAGCTGGAGAAGGAATCAGCTACCCACTCCGGTATTCTTGGGTTTCCCTTGTGGCTCATCTGGTAAAGAATCCACCTGGCAATGTGGGAGACCTGGGTTCAATCCCTGGGTTGGGAAGCTCCCCTGGAAAAGGGAAGGGCTACCCACTCCAGTATTCTGGCCTAGAAAATTCCATGGACTATATAGTCCATGCGGTTGCAAGGAGTCAGACACAACTGAGCGACTTTCACTTTCACTTTTATACTTGATTTACAATGTTGTGTTGTTTCAGGTGTAGTGAAGTGAATCAGTTGTACATATACGTATGTGCACTCTTTTTGTTTTTATTTTTAGATTCTTTTCCCATGTAGGTCTTTACAGAGTATTGAGTAGGGTTCCTGTGCTATACAGCAGGTTCTGACTAGTTACCGATTTCATATATAACACTGTGTGTATGTCAATCCCAGCCTCCCAGTTTTTTCCTACCCCCCCTCTATCTCCTGGTAACCATAAGTTTGCTTTCTACATCCGTGATTCTACTTCTGTATTTTAAATAAGTTCATTTCTACCCTCTTTTTAGGTTTCACATATAAGCAGTATCATGATATTTGTCTTTCTGTATCTGACTTACTTAGTATGACAGTCTCTAGGTCCATCCATGTTGCTGCAAATGACGTTATTTTGTTCTTTTTTTATGACTGAGTTAGTAATATATCTTATGGATTGTTTATATTGAAAGTATGTGATGTGATGCTGATTATGCAGTGTGATAGTGGGACCAATCTGAGGTCCCTAAACTCTTACTGGTATTAAAAAACAACAACAAAAAAAAGTCTTATATACTTTGTGTATTACCTATAAAAGATCACACAGACTAAATTACAAGTCACAATATATTTAGTAGTAATTATGTCAAATCTGTGCATAATGCTGACTCCTTCCTCCTAGATAGTGGTTGAGGCTCGCTGTGGAGAAAGTAGGAATACCTGAGAAATGATCCATTGGTCTGATACATGTAGTGGGACTATGCTCAAGTCTTAGCATTGAGCATGGCCACATCTGCCTTGAACTTGAGCCCAAGAATGAAAGCTTAGAATGAGTAGCATGTAAGTGGGCAATAATCAGTCTGCTCACTGGGGTACAACCCTGCCTTGTTCAGTGATTGTCACTGGAATCAACAATTGACACAAAATATTAACAGAACAAAAAAATGGTGTGTCTGGTGGACATGTATTTTAAAAACAGATTGCAGTAGAAATATAAAAAGGTGTTTTGTTTTTATAAAGGTTGGATATCCCTATAACATGCCATCTGATGAAGTATAGGTTCTTATATCACATTATTTAGCTTGTGAGTATTTGTTACTGTTTTTCACATGTTTTTGCTTTTATTCATGCTGGTGTATTTCCCCAACTCTAGATGGACTTTCCTGACTTCCTCAAAGAGGGTCAAGTCTCTCACACACCCTCAGAACATTTATCAGAGTTGTAATTTTACATTTTCCACAGCCTTCTGTGGTTTACAGAGGATGCTCTGTCAACATTTGATTCATTAATCAATTACATTGACATTTTTGATTAATTAATTAGGTACCATTCACATACCTGAGATATGTTGTGAAAAATTTATGTTGTGAGTGTGAATCAGTACCAAAACATTAATATTACTGCTGCTATCCTTAGGGCACTAACCTGACCTTGATTGACCTCCCTGGACACGAGAGCTTGAGACTTCAGTTCTTAGAGCGATTTAAGGCTTCAGCCAGGTATGTTGGAAGTGGGATGGGCTTGTCTGAAATCTGTGTATCAAGGCCAACCATGTAGTTTGCCCTTGTGGTATGCTGGAGGCAGCCTGGTGTCCTGGAGTGGAAAGAGCATGCACTCTGGCGTCAGCATTTCTGGGCTGCAAGCCTGCCTTCACTTGGATTATATTAATGTTTGAAAGTATTTCTCAGGAGGTTCAGAAAGTATTTACCCCTTTTGTCATGTCAGTAAATTTTTCATTTACTCTGAGGACAAATTTAATAATGTGTAGAACTATTAAAATCTGAAAAAGAATTTTAAAGCTAGATGGAATCCTGGAAGATATTAAAAATCCAATATTATATATTTCTATCCTTAAATTACCTAAAATCGATGGTTGAAAAGTGTGGAAGAATATTTTCATACTTCTTTTAGGATTGTCCTAGTGTTACTGTCTCTTATTTCCTAAATTTCTTGTGTTTCAGTTTAAGATGCTTTGTTCTTATTTAGTCTCCAACACTGATAGGAACTTGAAGAAAATCAGAATACTTGAAGAATCAGATTGTTTCATTGATTTTAAGACTCATTTAAAAATCTTTGACTTACAGAATGCCACTTACAGTTGATGGTATCATAGTTCAGTTGGCAGTATTTTCTTTCTTAGTCAAACCTGAAATAATGTCTTTTAATTGATGGAAGCCTTGTTTTGATGGAATAAGTGAAGATTTTCTTATTTTTGAAAACGTCTTATATTTTGTTGTTGCTTCCTTGCCCACAAGGTGGTGATGATGAGCAGTCTGTCATAGTTGTGATTGTTACTTGATTTAAAAAAAAAACCAAACAACAAACTATTTTTTAGAGAATTTCAGGTTCACAGCAAAATTGAGCAGAAGGTACAGAGATTTCCCATATAACCCCACCCCTACACCTAGCATTCTTCACCTATTATCAGCATCCTTCACCTAGTGAAATTACAAATGTTCACCCATTTGTTACAAATGACGTACTTACATTGACATATCAAAATCACACAGAGTCTGTATTTTACATTAGGATTCACTGTTAGTGTCATACGTTCTAGGAGTTTCAACAAATGCACAGTGATATGTAGTCTCCATTATAGTATCAGTATTTTCAGCACCCTAAAAATCCTCTGTTCTCTGCCATCTCATCCCTCTCTCCCCTAACCCCTGACAACCACTTATCTTTTTACTGTTTCCATAGTTTTGCTTTCTTTAGAATTTCAAATAGTTGGAAACATACAGTATATAGCCTTTTCATGTTGGCTTCTTTCACTTAGTAATATGCGTTCAAGTTTCTTCCATGTCTTTTCATTGTTTGATAGCTTATCTCTTTGTACTGCTGAATAATATGTGTTGTCTGGGTTTACCGCAGTTTTTTCATTCATCTGTTGAAGGGCACTGTGGTTGTTTCCAAGCTTTGACAGTTCTGAATAAAGCTGGTTTTTGTGTGAACATACATTTCTGGGTAAATATCAAGGAGCACAATTGCAGAATCATATAGTAAGAATATGTTTAGTTTTGTGAGAAATTCCCACACTGTCTTCCGAAGTGGCCATGCCATTTTGCATTCCCACCAATGATGAATGAGTGTTCCAGTTGATGTGCATTCTCACCAGGATTTAGTGTTGTCAAGTGTTGCGGATTTTGACTATTCTAAATGGGTAGATAGTGGTACCTGATTGTTGTTTTAATTTGCATTTCCCTAATGACATGATATGGAGCATCTTTTCGTATACTGATTTGCTGTTTATAAACAAATTTGCTGTTTTAAATCTTGTTTGGTGAGGTGTCTATAAAGATCTTTGACCCACTTTTTAAATTGGGTTTTTTTTTTTTCCTGCTGTTGAGTTTCAGAAATTCTGATCATCTAGTGCTTTCTACACTGGTGTTTCAACACTGGTTTTCTCCAGTGTGGAGTTTTATAGTTTTGGTTTACATTTAAGTATGTGATCCATTTTAAGTTAATTTTTGTGAAAAGTATAAGTTTTGTATCTAAATTCATTTTGTGTGTGTGTGTAGATGTCTGTTCCATCACTGTTTGTTGAAAACACTATCTTTGCTTCATTTATTGCCTTTGCTCCTCTGTTAAAAATCACTTGACTGTATAGATGAGGGTCTCTGGGCTCTGTTCTGTTCTATTGATTTATTCTCTCATCAATACCATGCTGTCTTCATTACTGTGGTTTAATAGTAAATTGGTAATGTCAGTTCTCCAGCTTTGTTCTTCTTCGGGATTCTGTTGGCTATTTTGGATCTTTTGCCTCTCCATATAAACTTTAGAATCAGTTTGTCAGCATCCACAAACTTAGTTGCTGAGATTTTGATTGAGGTTGCATTGAATCTATAAATCGAGTTGGGGAGAACTGACATCTTGACACTATTTAGCCTCCCTATCCGTTTTCTTAGTTCTACTTCAGTTTTGTGGATCAGAGTTTTATAGTTCTCCTCATGTAGATCTCGTATGTATTCGTATCTCTTTCATACTGTAGGATGCTAATGTAAGTGGTATTGTGTTTTTAATATTAAATTTCATTTGTTCATTCCTGATATTTGAGTAAGCAATTTACTTGTGTATCAACCTTGTATTCTGCAATTCTGCTCTAATTGTGTGTCTTAGTTCCTAAGCTTTTTGGTTGATCATTTTCAGATCTTCTACATAGACAGTCATTTCATGTGCGAACACAGACATTTTATTTCTTCCTTTCTCAATACCTTTTATTACCTTTTCTTGTCCTAATGAATTAGCTTGAAATTTTAGTATGATGTTGCAAAACCAGTGGTGAGATGGGACATCTTTGCTGTGTTCCTAGTGTTAGCAGGAAATCTTCAACTTTTTCCACCATTAAATATATTAGCTCTATGATTTTTGTAGATACTATTTGTCATGTTAGGGAACTTCCCCTCTAAGTTTACTGGAAGTTTCTATATCATGATGTTAAATTTTGTCAGATGGTTTTTTGAATCTGTTGATATGATCATGTGATTTTTCTCTTTTAGTTTATTGATGTGATTATGTTAATTGATTTGTGAATGTTGAATCAGCCTTGCATACCACTTGGTTGTTGTGATACTGTGATTTATTATGAGAAGTATAAATTTGATCTTTGTCCCTATTTCTGGCACAGAGCTCCTAAAATCCTTGGAATTTCCTAAGTGATGAGAATGATAAAGTTGTCTTTTGGTATGTTATTGAGGTGAGTTTTGGATAGGGGCTAGATGCCAAGAAAACCAACCATGTGAGTTAGAACTTTTCATTCCCATCCAGGGAAGGGAGAGGAGAGAGACTGGAGGTTGAATTGTGGTCAGTTGTTCAATCAGACATGCCTGTATTTATTATATGCTCTATAAAACCACCAAAGGATGAGATTTGTAGGGCTTCCATGTTGGGGAATCAGAATGCTTCCACATGCCACCCTGCAAGGCCCAAACTCCCTGGGGATAGAAGCTCCCTTGTTCAGGAACTTGCCATATGTATCTTTTCATCTGGCTGTTGATTGATATCCTTTAATAATTTTGTAATAAACTGGTAATTTAGTGAGTAAATGAGCTTCCTGAGTTCTGTGAGCTGCTGCTGCTGCTGCTAAGGTGCTTCAGTCGTGTCTGACTCTGTGACCCCATAGACGGCAGCCCACCAGGCTCCTCTGTCCCTGGGATTCTCCAGTCAAGAATACTGGAGTGGGTTGTCATTTCCTTCTCCAATGCATGCATGCATGCTAAGTAGCTTCAGTTGTGTCTGACTCTGGGTGACCCTATGGACAGCAGCTCACCAGGCTCCTCTGTCCACGGGATTCTCTAGGCAAGAATATTGGAGTGGGTTGCCATTTCCTTCTCCATCTGTGAGCTGCTCTCACAAATTAATTGAATCTAAGAAGGGGGGTCATGGGAACCTCTGATTTATAGCCAGTCAGTCAGAAGTACAGGTAACAACATTGACTTTTGACTGGCATCTTAGGTCCTTTCTACCAAGCTAACCAAACCAAAGAAAGGAATTGTGAGACCTTCCAATCTGTAGCCCGTTACTCAGAAGCACAGGTAACAACCTGGACTTGTGATTGGCATCTGAAGTGTAGTCAGTCTTGTGGCACTGAGCCCTTAGCCTTTGGAACCTGATGCTATCTCCAGGTATAAGAATTGAGTTGAGTTGTAAGACACCCAGCTGGTGTCAAGAGAATTGCTTGGTGGTAGGAGAAATCTCCATCCACCACATTGATATTGAGTCCAAAACCCATTTATCATGGCGTATAATTCTTCTTATAAATTGTTGGATTTGATTTGCCAGTATTTTCTTGAGGATTTTTACATATATGTTCAGGAAAGATGGGCTTCCCTCATAGCTCAGTTGGTAAAGAATCCGCCTGCAGTGCAGGAGACCCTAGTTCGATTCCTGGGTCGGGAAGATCTGCTGGAGAAAGGATAGGCTACTCCCTCCTGTATTCTTGGACTTCCCTTGTGGCTCAGCTGGTAAAGAATCCACCTGCAATGTGGGAGACATGGGTTCAATCCCTGGGTTGGGAAGATCCCCTGCAGAAGGGAAAGGCTACCCACTCCAGTGTTCTGGCCTGGAGAATCATGGACTGTATAGTCCATAGGGTTGCAAAGAGTTGGACACAACTGAGCAACTCTCACTTTGACTTTCATGAAAGATATTTGTGTGTAGTCTTATAATGTCTTGATTTGTGTTTTAAAGTAATTCTGGCCTCATAGAATAAACAAGAAAATATTCCTTGTTTCTATTTTCTGAAAGAAATTGTAAAGAATTTGTATGTTTTCTTCCTTAATTTTTTAATTGAATATATTTGACATAATAACATTGTATAAATGTCCTTAAATATTTGGTAGAATTCACTAGTGATCCCGCTTGTGCCTAGTACTTCCTGTTTTGGAAGGTTTTTAATTTTTGATTCAGTGTCTTTAATAGATACAGGGCTATTCAGATTGTTTCTTATATGAGTTTTGGCAGATTGTATCTTTCAAGGAATTGGACCATTTCACCTAGCTTATCAAACTTGTGGGCATAGAGTTATTTATAGTATTCCTTGATTATCCTTTTAACTTCCATTTTATGTCCTCTCTTTTTCTTAGTTAGACTGGCTAGAAGTTTATAAATTTTGTTAATCTTTTCAAGGACCAGCTTTTGGTTTTGTTGACGTTCTCCATTTATGTCCTATTTTCAATTTCATTGATTTCTGCTCTTTTATTCTTTTTTCTATTTACTTTAAATTGCTCTACTTTTTCTAGCTTCCTAAGATGGAAGCTTAGATTATTGATTTTAGGTCTTTCTTCTCTTCTAATAAGCACATTCCATGCTATAAACATCACAGGGTATAGAATTGTAGGTTTGGGGATTTTTCTCTTAACACTTTAAATATTTCCCTTCACTCTCTTCTTGCTTGCATAGTATCTGAGAAACTGGATATAATTCTTATATTGCTCATCTGTACATAAGGTCTTTTCCCTTCTGGCTTATTTTGATATTTTTTTCCTTTATCTTTCATTTTCTGTAGTTTAAAAATGATATGGCTAGCTATAGTCCTTTGACATTAATCCTGCTTGGTGTTTTCGGAGCTTCCTCTGGTTTCTGTCAATCTGTGGTTTGGTGTCTGACATTAATTTGGGGAAGTTTTCAGCCAATATTGTTTTATATAGTTCTTTTTCTCTTTCCTCTCCTTCTGAAATTCCCAGTACATATATGTTACACTTTTTGTAGTTCTCCCATAGTTCTCAGATATTCTCTTCTGTTTTTTTAAGTCTTGTTTTCTTTGCTTTTCAGTTTTGGAGGCCTCTGTTGAGATATCTGAAGCTAGAGGTTCTTTCCTTCAGTTGTATGCAGTCTACTAATAGTTTCATCAGAGGTGTTCCTCATCTGTTCGTTTCCTTTTGATCTGTATCGTTTCTGTTTTTATATATAATGTTACTTTTTATGGCTGTCCTGGGTCTTCATTGCTGCACAGGTTTTCCTCTAGTTGCGGCGAGCAGGGCTCCTCTCTGGTTGTGATGCACGGGCCTCCCATTGTGGTGGTTCCTCTTGTTGCAGAGCACAGGCTCTAGGCACACGGGCTCCAGTAGTTACATCCCGTGGGCTCAGTAGTTGTGGCGTGCGGGCTCAATAGTTGCAGGTCCCCGATTCTGCACAGGCTCGGTAGTTGTGCTGGGCCAGCCCAGTTGCTCTGCTGCATGTGGGATCTTCCCAGACGAGGGTTTGAACCCGTGTCTCCTGCATGGCAGGTGGATTCTTCACCAGTGAGCCACTGGGGAAGCTGTGTAGCATTTCATTTTAGTTATTTTTTTGAACTTCATCTCTCTCCTTACGTTTCCCATCTGTTTTTGCATTTTGTCTTCTTTATCTTCTAGGACACTTAGCACCACAAACACAGTTATTTTAAATTCCTGGTCTGACAGTTCCAACGTCTCTTCCATGTCTGAGTCAAGTTCTGTTGCTCGCCCCTTCTTTTCAGACTCTTTTTTACTTTTTAGTGTGTAATGTAATTTTTCTTGATAGACATGCAGTAAACTGGGTAAGAGCTGCCATTAGTAACGTGGTGAAGTGTGACAGGCAAGAAAGCATCCTATGACTAGATCTCAGTCTTAATGGGCCTGTATCTGGACTGTGAGCTTTACACTTGATTCTCAGTTGATTCCCACTGCCCCCTTAAATGGGATAGGATTGGTAGTATAGGCTGGAGATGGGTATTTTTCTTCTCCCACTTGGAATGCTAGAGCTGTGTGGAGTTGGATATTTCCCTTTCTGCAGGTCAGTTAGGTTCTTTTAAAATCCCAGCAAATTAGGCTCTGGTTAAATAGTTTCTCCTGAGACTAGACTTCATTTGTAGTTGTTGTTTAGCCTTTAAGTCTTGTCCAGCTCTTTGTGACTCCATGGACTGTAGCCCACCAAGCTCCTCTGTCCATGGGATTTCCCAGGCGGGAATACTGGAGTGGGTTGCCATTTCCTTCTCCAAGACCTCATCAAGGTCTGGCATATCTCAAAATGATTTCTTTTCCCTTCCCCCTGCCGGAAGCATGAGGGGATTTTTCTCTACTATATACCACAAGAACCTAGTCAAGCTTCTGGTGGTAAAATTTACAAAAGTGTGGGTCTCCCTGGGGTTTTATACCTCAGACTTGTTCATGCTGACCTTCTAGCAATTCATCAGTTACCAATCAGGTTTTCACACCAGGTCCCACAGAGATTTTTGCTCATGAGTTTATACTCTAGTAAGTTGTACTTTTCTGTGTATATATGTTGTTTTCTCCAGTTTGAGGGGCAGTGCTTTCCCCTATAACCTCACTTCTCTGATGAACTTAAGTGCTGTGGATTTTTCAGTCTGGTTAGCTTTTTCCTTCTTAGAATGCAGTGGTGACTTCCAGCTTCTTTCATGCCAGACTGGAAACTGGAAGTTGTGTGATATATGTATTTTTTAATCCTCAAACAATTGATAGAAATCTAGAACTGGTAAATTTTGCTGTAATTGGGTTTTAATTTCTAATTTAAATTTTTTTTCTCACTTTCAGCTACAAATTTTTTACATTTCACAGTGTAATTATAATTGCTCTTTGATCCAAGTATTTTGGGTTACTAAAACATTCAAAGTGTGAAGATACAAATGAGCTCAAATCATAAGCACAATAAATACAAATTCAAAAGATACTGCAGTGAACCCTTGAACAAAATGGGTTTGAATTATGTGCATCTGCTTATAGGAGGAATTTTTTCACTTAATATGTACCACCCAATCTGTGGTTGCTTTAAATCAACCAGTGTCAAACCTCAGATATGGAGGGCCAACTGAACTTTATACACAGATTTATGATTAGAGGGTCAGGCTCCTAAACCCCATGCTGTTTAAGGATTAAGATATAGTATATTGATCTGTGATTTCTTGTTTTTTAATTGTACCAAGTTTTTAATCATACCTGATGATCAGGTTTCCCTAATCATCTCATTTTTCACCCTCAACTGATTTGAAACTATGTTATTTCTTCTTTTTTCATTGTTATCCTCTACATTTCTTTTTCTAAATATTGACTGCTTAACAAAAGTTAAAAATCAATAATACTAGCTTTCTTTAACTGAATCTTAAAATACCTTACTTTGATCTTCCTTATATCTTTCATTTTAATTTTCTTTCCTCTTTTTTAACCCCCAACAGTGATTTTTTTCTCCTCCATTCAGTGACAGCATAGAATTACTAGCATGTTTATGGATTTTTTTCCAGTCCATTGCTTCTTGCCTCTTACTCTTTCCTTGTGATTCAATTTTCTTTCACGTATTTCTTTTAGATATGTTTGCAGAATGATGAACAAGAGATAAAATTTCTCATTTTTTGTTCATTTGAAACTTTTTTCATTGGCCTTCATTTTTTAATAATTTTCTTAGCTCTGTTTTCACACTGAAGGCATTACTCCTGACTTCAAGTATCTATTGTTGTAGATTAGAAAGCAGTGCTCAATCTACTTGTCATTTCATGATATAGAATCTTTTATTTTTATCCTGTGTTAAGGGGTAGATTATCCTTCTGTTTAGGGATGATTTAGCTTTATTGTGGTTGGAATTCAAGTGTACTATTTCAGTTGAAATATTTGCATTTTCAGTTCTGGAAAATTCTCAACAATATCTTTTCAGGTAGTTCTGTTTCTACTCAGTTTCTTTTCCTAAAACTCTCATTAGCATCATTAAGCCATATCTTTTCTGCTCTTGTCTCTTCTCTATCGTACCTTCCAGGTCTTTTCACCTTGCATATAGTAAGATATTTTTACCTTTATTTTGTAGTTTACTCTATCCTTTTTAGCTGTAGTATTCTCTGCTTATTTGTTCTATTAGTTCAGTTCAGTTCAGTTGCTCATTCGTGTCTGACTCTTTGCGACCCCGTGGACTGCAGCAAGCCAGTCTTACCTGTCCATCACCAACTCCTGGAGCTTGCTAAGACTCATGTTCATTGAGTCGGTGATGCCCATCCAACTATCTCATCCTCTCTCATCCCCTTCTCTTGCCTTCAATCGTCCCCAGCATCAGGGTCTTTTCCAAGGAGTCAGTTCTTTGCATCAGGTGGCCAGAGTATTGGAGTTTCAGCTTCAGCATCAGTCCTTCCAGTGAATATTCAGGACTGATTTCCTTTAGGATTGACTGATCTAATCTCCTTGCAGTCCAAGGGCCTCTCAAGAGTCTTCTCCAACACCACAGTTCAAAAGCATCAATTCTTCGGCACTCAGCTTTCTTTATAGTCCAACTCTCACATCCATACATGGCTACTGGGAAAACCATGGCTTTGACTAAATGGACCTTTGTTGGCAAAGTAATGTCTCTGCTTTTTAATATGCTCTCTAGGTTGGTCATAACTTTTCTTCCAAGGAGCAAGTGTTTTTTAATTTCATGGCTGCAATCACCATCTATAGTGATTTGGGAGCCTCCGAAAATAAAGTCTGTTATGGTTTCCATTGTTTCCCCGTTTATTTGTCATGAAGTGATGGAACTGGATGCCATGATCTTTGTTTTTTGAATGTTGAGTTTTAAGCCAGCTTTTTCACTCTCCTCTTTCATTTTCATCAAGAGGCTCTTTAGTTCTTTGCTTTCTGCTATAAGGGTTGTATCATCTGCGTACCTGAGGTTATTCATATTTTTCTTGGCAATCTTGATTTTAGCTTGTGTTTCATCCAGCCTGGCATTTCACATAATGTATTCTGCATATAACGTAAATAAACAGGGTGACAATATACAGCCTTGACATACTCCTTTTC
The DNA here is from genome assembly GCF_910594005.1 of Cervus elaphus. Taxonomy (NCBI): domain Eukaryota; kingdom Metazoa; phylum Chordata; class Mammalia; order Artiodactyla; family Cervidae; genus Cervus; species Cervus elaphus. The sequence goes on from NC_057833.1 coordinate 81,977,419, forward strand.
AAATTTGGAACCAATATGTTGTTCCATGTCCAGTTCTAACTGTTGCTTCTTGACCTGCATACAGATTTCTCAAGAGGCAGGTCAGGTGGGTTGGTATTCCCATCTCTTTAAGAATTTTCCACAGTTTGTTGTGGTCGACACAGTCAAAGGCTTTTCCATTAAGCCATTAATCTTTTCCATTAAGTTGTTATTTTGTTCTTTGCTTCTAAAAACCTATCTTTTAAAATTAGTCTAGTATTTTTTTTTAGTACTATCTTTTTTCTTTTCTTATGATATCTAGTATTCTGTTAAATTGTTTAAAATCTTTTATTTACTACTTATTATTGTCTTTGTAGTTTAGATCTGGAACCCCTGTTCAAGGGGATGAGATTTTGTTGTTGATATTGTGGTTGCTGGGTTAATTTGTTTTTTTTTTTTTTTTTTTGCTTTAGGTTATAAAAGCCTCTCTCCAGAAAGGATTCATATTTCCTTCTGTTAGGGGCCGTGGGGGTCCATTGAGTCTGGCGCAGTCTTCCTGCCTCAGGATCTTACACCATGAGAAAATGTAAATTCATACAGTATTTCTGTGTGTGGCACAAGAGGCCTAGTGATTCAATTCTTGGATTATTTTCCCACACCACCCTCTATTAGACTGCTTTTAAGTTCTAGGCTTTGCACAGAGCATTCGTGTATTGGTCATTGCACATCTCCTAGGCATTCAAATACTTGTCCCTAAGGTCTGTTGTCTGCTCTTTTCCTGGGTTGCTTTGCTTTAGCTTTGATGCCTCTTTATTTCTGGCAAATGAAGATTCTCACTGTTGCTGCCTTAGGTTAGACCCTACCTGATCACTCTGCTTCTAGTTTGATTATCCTCTTAGTTTTATCTTTCATTCAGGCACCAGTATTCTTTGTAAGATGCAGTAAAGAATCCACCTGCCAATGCGGGAGACACAGGTTCAATCCCTAGGTTGGGAAGATACCATGGAGAAGGAAATGGCAACTCACTCCAGTATTCTTGTCTGGTAAATCCATGGACAGAAGAGCATGGGGGGCTACAATCCATGGGGTCACAAAAGAGCTGGACATGACTTAGCAAATAAACAACATTCTTTGTAAGACAGAAAAACATAAACTCTATAGATCGTGTGTCACGTCCCTCTTCTCTCTGACCTAACTTTCCTTCATTTCCCCACCTGTCTGTGTATTAGGTTACATTGAGTTCTCCAGGGCATTTGTGCCCTGCACAAACTACTCTCTAGACAATCTGTGCCACAATGATATTTTGTCTGGCTAAAATTCACTCAACTATTACACCCTCCTTTAAGTCGTCTTGATCTAGTTTTATGTAAATGATCTTCCTCTTTGTTTCCTAGCAGATACAATGTCTGTCCTAGTGTCTTATCACATGATTTTGTATATGACAATTTCCTGGACTTGAGAGGAAGCATCATTTCCTGTTGTCTTTTTAGATACAGTCATTGATTCATTTTTGTTATTCAGTCGCTGAATCATGTCCAACTTTGCAACCCCGTGGACTACAGCATGCTAGGCTCCTCTGTGGTTCACTGTCTCCTGGAGTTTGCTCACATTCATGTCCATTGAGTCATTGATGCTCCCTAACCACCTCATCCTCTGCCACCCCTTCTCCTTTAGCCTTCAACCTTTCCCAGCATCAGGGTCTTTTCCAGTAAGTCATCTCTGCATCAGGTAGCCAAAGTTTTGGAGCTTTAGCTTTGGCATCCGTCCTTCCAAAGAATATTCAGGTTTGATTACCTTTAGGATTGACTGGTTTAATCTTGTAGTCCAAGGGCCTCTCAAGAGTCTTCTCCAGCACCACAATTTGAAAGCATCAATTTCTCAGCACTCAGCATTCTTTATGGTCCAACTCTGTACATGACTACTGGAAAAACCATAGCTTTGACTGCATGGACCTTTGTCAGTAAAATGATGTTTCTACTTTTTAATACACAGTCTAGGTTTGTCATAGCTTTTCTTCCAAGTAGCAAGTACCTTTTAGAAAATTTCATGGTTGCAGTTACCATCTGCAGTGATTTTGGAACCCAAGAAAATAGAATCTGCCATTGCTTCCACTTTTTTCTCCTGTTTGCCATGAAGTGATGGGACCAGATGCCATGATCATTTCTTGAATGTTGAGTTTTAAGCCAGCTTTTTCATGCATCTCTTTCACCCTTATCATGAGGCACTTTAGTTCCTCTTCACTTTCTGCCATTAGAGTAGTGTCATCTGTGTATCTGAGGTTGTTGAAATTTCTCCTGACAATCTTGATTCCAGCTTGTGATTCATCCAGTCAGTCATTTCTGCATAGAAATTAAACAAGCAGGGTGACACAAGCAGCCTTGATGTACTGCTTTCCAAATTTGAACCAATCCACTGTTCTATGTCCTGTTCTAACTGTTGCTTCTTGACCTACATACAGGTTTTGCATGAGGCAGGTAAGGTAGTCTGGTATTCCTGTCTCTTTCAGAATTTTCCACAGTTTGTTGTGATCCACACAGTCAAAGTCTTCAATATAGTCAATCAAGCAGAAGTAGATGTTTTTCTGGAATTCCCTTGCTTTCTCTGTGATCCAAAGAATGTTGACAATTTGATCTCTGGTTCCTTTACCTTTTCTAAACCCAGCTTATACATCTGGAAATTCTCAGTTCACGTACTGCTGAAGCCTAGCTTGAAGGATTTTGAGCAAAACCTTACTAGCATGTGAAATGAATGCAATTGTATAGTTGGAACATTCTTTGGCATTGCCCTTCTTTGGGATTGAAATGAAAGCTGACCTTTTCTAGTTCTGTGGCCACTGTTGAGTTTTCCAAATTTGCTGACATTTTGAATGTAGCACTTTAACAGGATCATCTTCTAGGATTTTAAATATCGACACATGGTAGCACTCACTAGTCCTTTGTTAAATACTTATGTTTTATGATTACTTGTGCACACACCTGTCTGTGAGCTTATTTTGTGTTATTCATTAGGATTGAATTGAACAAAGTTAGGGATATCATTTTTCAACATACCACTTCACTATTGCATGCTTACACGCCAGTTTTTCTTTCTTCCCCCTCCAGGGCCATTGTGTTTGTTGTGGATAGTGCAGCCTTCCAGCGAGAGGTAAAAGACGTGGCTGAGTTTCTGTATCAAGTCCTCCTCGACAGTATAGGTCTGAAGAACACACCATCATTCTTAATCGCTTGTAATAAGCAAGGTACTATCATGTTTTCTGGCAATAATAGTTGAGATTTTTCTGGGATTCCTACTAAGAATTAATAGTTATCTACAGTTGTTATTACTGAGGATGAGAGACAATTGCTAATGAACTATAAATTAAGGATTTTAAATCTTAAAGTTTATTTATACTCCAACAACTTCTTTAGTCTCCCTTACCAGACTGTTCTAAAGAGTGACAAAGAAATGATTATTACCATTCATTTATAAAGTGTTTTCTTTTTTTTAATCATAAATAATTTTAATTTACCAAGTTATTAAGTTCATCAGATCAACAGTATGTCTTATCAGATACACAATCGAGGAAGGACAGGGTAGAGTCTCTCCATTTAAACAAGTTTGCCATCTAGCACATTTCATCAAGCAGAGTTTGCAGAAGTGTTTTTCTTTAGCTTCATAAGAATGAAAAACTATTTAGTCTCAGCCAATAAAACTAGGCTTTAGTTTTATTATTTTTAAAACCAGATTAGAAGTGGTGTCAGCATCATGAGGTGTGAGACACCCTCTTTGCCTCCCCTGCATTCTACAACTTGTAAAACATTCACAACTCAACAAAGGTTCCTCTGCCTAGCACACTAGGACAGGAGAGATCCAGAAGTCTACTTCTGAAGATGGATGGACTGGAATACATAAAGGGGTAGAACTCAGGGAACAGTGAAGCAAGTGCCTGCAGCCTTGGCCCTTGGCCACCGTGGCTGAGCCGGAAGCCCTAGAGACCCCTGTAGCCACAGGGAGGACAGCACACGTGACTCCAGCCTCCTGGCTGCAGTGGCTCCTTTGACCACAGGGAGCCTAGCAGCAGTGATGGTGGGTCCTGTGACCGTAATCCCCTGGGTCACAGCAGTGGTGAGTTGTAAACCTGACAACCCTAGATGTGGAGAAGGTGCCCATGACCGTGCCTCCTCCACCCTTCGCCAGCCCCTCCCTCTAGCAGCAGTGGCCATCCAGGCCACCCTGGAGCACAAGCAGTGATAGTACAGTCAGGCAGAGGCAGTGGAGGGTGGAAAGTGTCAGTTCTCAAATGTAGCTAGAGGCGGCTCAAGTATGAGAAGTGAAAAACTGGTGTTATAACAAGAAAAATAAAAGAAAGGCCTCTAATTTCCAACTTAGAGGTAAAAAAACCAAAAACCCTTTACCTACATAAGAAAGGTATTTGCTACTTTAAATGCACTGGCAGAGGAATAACTTGCCGAGTACCATGTGAAACCACATACACAGTGTCACAGAAAGAAAATGAAAGTTCTTTAGAAGCCAAACTTAAGTCATGGAAGATTGCACTTTAACTGATAGAGAACTCAAAATAGGTGTTATGAAAAAACTCAGCAAGCTACAAGAAAACTCAGGAAGGCAGTTCAGTGAGCTTAGAAATAAAATTAATGAAAAGAAGAAATACTTTGACAAAGATATTAAAAGTCTAAAAAAAAAACCACACAGAGGTTCTGGAGCTGACTGTGTCAATAAATGAGATGATGAATGCATTAGGAAGCACTGGAAACTAGAGTAGACCTAATGGAAGTGTGAATTAGTGAGCTTGAAGATAGATCTAGAATCTTATGTTAATTCTCCTACTTCATTATCCTTCATAAGAATAAGGGTTATCCCAGAGGAAGAAGAGAGGGAAAATGGAGCAGAGAGTTTATTTAAAGAAATACTAGAATTTCACAAACCTGGGGAAGGAACTGTATATACAAGTCCATAAAGTTAATAGAACACTTAATATCTCAATGGTAAAAGACCTTCTCGAGGGAACATTATGTTAAAATTGTCAAAATTCAATGATAAAGAATTCTAAAGGCATCCACGGGAAGAAAACGGTAACCTACAAAGGAACCCCTATTAGGCCATCAGATTTTTCAGCAGAAACTCTATAGGCAGGAGAGGATGGAATGACCTATGCAAAATATTAAAAGATAAAAACTGCTGAAAATTCTTGTAGCACAGTTGCCCTTCGGATATAAAGGAGAAATAAAGCTTTTCTGAGACAAAAGCTGAAGGAGTTCATTACCACTAGGCCTGTCTTACAAGAAATATTGAAAGGAGCTTTTCTACCTGAAATGAAGAGGCAAAAGTACACAAAACTTAGAGTAAGATGATAGGTAGGTAGATTCAGAAAATTGCAACTTTACATCAGAATAGGTTGCATAAAGGTTAAAGGAGAAAAAGCAGTAAAAATACCCATAGTACTGGAATTTGGTAATGAACTCACAGTATAAAAAGAGATAATTTGAGATGACAAAATGTAAAAGGGGAAGAGAAAAAGAACAGAACTCATATAATGGCAAATCAATATAAGATGCTATCAACAGAAAAAGGACTAAGTTATCTATGAGATGTTCTATACAAATCTAATGGTAACCCACGAAATGTAAGTCTCGAGACATGAAATGTAATAGAGGAGGAAGCTAAGAAAAACATGACAGTAAACCATCAGCTAAGATGTCAGGCAGGAACCGTGGAGATATATATAGAACAACCAGGAAACTAAAGATAAAATGGCTAAGGCCTCATTTATCAGTGAAAGAGTGAAAGTGTTAGGTCACTCAGTCGTGTCCCAACTTGTTGCGACCCCATGGACTGTAGCCTGCCAGGCTCCTCTGTCTATGGGACTCTCCAGGCGAGAGTACTGGAGTGGATTGCCATTTCTCCTCCAGGGGATCTTCCTGACCCAGAGATCGAACATGGGTCTCCTCCATTGCAGGTGAACTCTTTACCTACAGAGCCACCTGGGAAGCCCCATTTATCAGTAATCATACTAAATATAAGTGGATTGAATTTACCAATCAAAAGACACAGGGTGGCTGGATGTATTGAGAAACAAGATCCAACTACATCCTGCCTCCCAGACTCATCTCTGCTCTGAAGAGAAACATAGGCTCAAAGTGAACGGATGGGAAATGATACTCCAAAAAATGGCAGGCAAAACAAAGCAGGTGTAGCCATCTCAGATCGGATCAAATTGACTTCAAGTCAAATAAGAGAACAGGATGAACTTAACATAATGATGAAGGGGACAGTCCATCAAGATGTAATTTTTATTAATATTTAAGCATGTAAGCAGAAGCACCAGAGTATAAAAGGAATTATTAACAGATATAAATGAAGAAGTCAACAGCAATAACAATAGGGAGCTTTATATCCCACTTATATCAATAAATTGGTCATCTAGACAAAAAATTAGCAAAGTACCATTGGCCTTAAGTGAAACGTTAGAGCAGAACACGAAACATTCCCTCCCAAAGCAACAGAATACACATTGTTCTCAAGTGCATATGGAACATTCTCATGAATAGACAATATGTTGGGATACAAAACAAGCTTCAATAAATATAAGAGTGAAATTATATCAGGCATCTTTTTGAACCACAAAGATATGAAACTAGAAATAAACTATAAAAAGAAAGCTGATAAAATCACAAATATGTGAAGAATAAACAACATTCTGCCAAACATCTATTTGGGTTGGTGCAAAAGTAATTGCAGTTATGCATTGTTGAACTTTGCTGTTTGATATTGGAATACATTCTTTATATGTGGTTATCTTATACACCATTTTAATGTGCATTTCTCGCTTTATTATTATTTTTTTTTACTAATGACATTACTTGCTGTTTAATTTAAACTAGGAAAGTGAGTGTTAGACAAAAAGCAAATTCGAGCGATTTTCTTATTTGAGTTCAAAATGGGTTATAAAGCAGTATAGATAACTTGCAACATCAACAACACATTTGGCCCATGAACTGCTAGCAAACGTACAGTGCTGTGATGGTTCAAGAAGTTTTGCAAGGGAGATGAGAGCCTTGAAGATGAGAAACGCAGTGGTCAGCCATTGGAAGTTGACAGCAACCAGTAGAGAAGATCATTGAAGGTGATCCTCTTACAACTACACGAGAAGTTGGAGAAGAACTCATTGTCGACCATTCTACAGTTATTTGGTATCTGACGCAAATTGGAAAGGTGAAAAAGCTTGATAAGTGGATGCCCCATGAGCCGACTGAAAATCAAAAAAATCGTTTCAAAGTGCCATCTTTTATTCTATGCAACAACAACAAACCATTTCTCAATCAGATTGTGATGTGCGATGAAAAATGGATTTTACATGACAACCAATGATGACCAAATCAGTGGTTGGACTGAGAAGAAGCTCCAAAACACTTCCCAAAGCAAACTTGTACCAAAAAACATTGTGGATCACTGTTTGGTGATCCACTACAGCTTTCTGAAGCCTGGTGAAACCATTGAATCTGAGGAGTATGCTCAGCAAATTGATGTGAAGCACTGGAAACTGCAACGCCTGCAGCCAGTATTGGTCAACAGAATGGGCCCAGTTCTTCACAACACCCAACCACATGTTGCACAATACTTCAAAAGTTGAACGAATTGGGCTACAAAGTTTTGCGTTATCTGCCATGTTCACCTGACCTCTTGCCAACTGACTACCACTTCTTTGAGCATCTGGAGAACTTTTTGCAGGGAAAATGTTTCCACAACCAGCAGGAGGTGGAAAATGCTTCCACAACCATCAGGAGGCGGAAAATGCTTTCCAAGAGTTTGTTGAATCTCAAAGCACAGATTTTTATGCTACAGGAATAAACAAACATTTCTTGTTGGCAAAAATGTGTTGACTGTAATGGTTCCTATTATGATTAATAAAGATGTGTTTGAACCTAGTTATAGTGATTTAAAGTTCACCATCTGAAACCGCAGTTACTTTTTCACCAACCTAATACTAAGTTAATGAGGAAATCAAAGGAGGAAAAAATACACCTGAAGATAAATGAAAATATGGAATACCAAAATCAGTGGGATACATCAAAAGCAGAACAAGTTTATAGCAATACTTGCCTACCTCAAGAAATGAAAAAGAGAAATGAAAAAGCCCAACAGTCCTTATACCTAAAGGAACTATAAAAAGAACTTCAAATTAAGTCCAGAGTCAGTAGAAGGAAGGAAATACTAAAAGTCAGACAGTAGAAAAGATCAATGTAACTAAGAGCTGGTTCTTTGAAAAGATAAACAAAATCGACAAACCTTTAGCTAAACTCACGAAGAAAAAAAGAAGGCTCAGATAAATAAAATAAGAAATGGAAAAGAAATTGCAAGAGGTCCCACAGAAATGCAGAGAGTTAGAAAACTGTGAGTAGCTATGTGTGAACAAATCAGACAACATAGAATAAATGAATACATTCTTAACATCTTCCATCTTCCATTGACATTCCATCTTCCAAGATGGAATCTTAAAGAAGTAGAAAATCTGAATAGATGGATCACTAGTAAGGAGGTTAAAACAATATTCAAAAACCTTCCAAAAAAACCAAAGAGTCCAGGACCAGACAGTTTCACTGGTAAATGCTACCAAATGTTCAAAGATGACCTAATATCTGTTCTTCTTGAAAGTGAAAGTGAAGTCACTCAGTCATGTCCGACTCTTTGGGACCCCATGGGCTGTATACTGCCAGGCTTCTCCATCCATGGGATTTTCCAGGCAAGAATACTGGAGAGGTCTGCCATTTCCTTCTCCAGGGGATCTTTCTGACCCAGGAATCGAACCCAGGTCTCCCACACTGCAGGCAGACTGTTTACCATCTGAGCCAAACTCTTCCAAAAAGTTGAAGAGGAGGGAGCACTTCCCAACTCATTTTTTGAGGTCAACAGTACCATGATATCAAAGCCAGACAAAGATAATACAAAAAAAAGAAAATTACATGTGAGTATCTCTGATGTACGTAGATGCAGAAACCCTCAACAAAGTATTAGCAAATGAAATAACACATTAAATGGATCATACAATATAATCAAGTAGAATTTATTCCAGCGTTGCAGAGATGATTCAACATCTGCAAATCAACATGCTACAACATTTTAAAAATAATGATCAACTCAATAAATGCAGAAAAAGCATTCAACATAATTCAACATCCATGTGTGATTAAAAACTCAATGAAATTGGTATAGAAAGAATGTATGTTAACATAATAAAGGCTATGCTTGTCAGACCCACAGCTGACATAGTCAACTGTGAAAAACTGAAAGCTGTGCCTCTTAAGATCAGGAACAAGACAAGTGTGCCCATTCTTACCAGTCTCATACCTGAAGACTCCACCAAAAGCCTGTTAGAAATAATAAATGAGTATGGTAAAGTTGCAAAATGCAAAATCAAAATACAAAATCTGTTGTGTTTCTGTACACTAACAAAAAACAAGCAGAAAGAGAAATTAAGAAAACACTTATCATTTAAAATTGCAGCCAAAAGAATAAAAAAATGCCCAAGAATAAATTTAATCAAGGATGGGAATTTCCTGCCAGTGATTAGGCCTCTGTGCTTTCACTGCTTGAGGCTGCAGGTTCAGTCCCTGGCTGGGGAGCTAGGATTCTGCAGTATGCTATAAAACTTTGTTTAAAGAAATGGAAAGATGAAGGATGTTTCATGCTTACGGATTGTAAGAATTAACATGGCTAAAAATGTCCATTTTTTCTATAGCAATCTATAAATTCATTGTAAAAATCCCTATCAAAGTCCTTGATGACATTTTTCACATAAATAGAACAAAAGTTCCTTACATTTATATAGAACCATAAAAAACTATGAATAGGCAAAGCAATTCTGAGAAAAAAGAACAAAGCTGGGGGAAGTATCACATACCCTGATTTCATATTATACTGCAAAGCTATAATAATCAAAATAGCATGGTATTTGACAGAAAAAGAGGTTAATGGAACAGAATTGAGAGCCCAGAAATAAACCCACACATATATGGACAATTAATTTACAACATAGGAGCAAAGAACATACAATGGAGAAAGGACAGTCTCTTCAATAAATACTGATGGAAAAACTGTACAGCCACAAGAAAAAGAATGAAACTAAGCCATTTCCTTACACCATACACAAAAATTAATTCAAAATGGATTAAAGACTTGAATAGAAGATCTGAAACCATAAAACTCTTAGAAGAAAACAGGAAATTCAGACTTTGACATTGGGTTTAGCAATTTGTTTTTGGATGTATCTCCTCAGGCAAGGCAAGCAAAAGCAAAAATAAACAAGTGGTACTATATCAAACTAAAAAGCTCTTCACAGCAAAGGAAACCATTAACAAAATGAAAGAGACAACATACTGAATGGGAGAAGATAGTCAGATATATCTGATAAGGGAGAGCCCATATAACTCAACAACAACAAAAATGAACAGCCTGATTTAAAAATGGGCAGAGATCAGAATAGACGTTTTTCCAAAAAAGATATACAGATGGTCAGCAGGCACATGTGAAGATGTTCATCACTAGTGAAGATGAGTGTCATTAATTATTAAGGAAATGCAAATCAAAGCAACAGTTAGACGTTACCTCCCACCCATTAGAGTCATTGTTGTCAAAAAGAAATGTGTTAGTGAGGATATGGAGAAAAGGGAACCCTTGTTGTTGTGCACTGTTGATGGGATTGTAAATTGGTGTAGCCACTGTAAAAAACAGTGTGGCTATTCCTCAAAAAGTTAAGAATAGAACTACCACGTGATCCAGTTAGTTTTCTTCTGGGTATTTATCCAAAGATAACAAAAACACTTGAAAATATAGATGGAAACTAAACTTTTGGTAGTAAGCACAGAAATATTGTATACAAAAATTGAATCATAGTGTTTCACATGAAACGTAATGTTGTAAACCAGTGTGACCTCAATTATAAGATAAACTTCTTTCCTTAAAAAAAGTTAAAATGAGATAGACTAGCTGATTTCTATTGGCCTTTTTCATACCTAATATTCTCATTCTATGAAGAGCCCAATGCATTTCTTAAAGGGGAGCTAGTAATAACCCTACCAGTGACTAATCAGGAATAGTGTTAAGGTCATTAACTGACTTCTTTGTTTCTTTTATTCAATATAAAAAGAGGAAGTGATATTTATTTGGCTTTTGCTGGTGCCACACCAGTGCCTTTTATTACCAGAGTGCACTTGCTGCTGCAACATACCATTTTAGTATCAGCTGGAAATGTTAGTTTAGTTTCGTATTACAGGTTGAGTATTTCTGTTGGAATGAAAACTTTTATTAAAATCACAAAGCAGGTAGCTTTTCTTTTTGTCAACATTGGCTGGACTTATATGTGTTGATTTAAAATGTCTGTAAGATGTAGAAAACTTTTATGAAAGACTAGTCAATTTTAGGGTCACCAGCTTAATATATTTATAAGCATTATTATAAATATTTGTGCTTACTTTGATAATGGGGGGGAAGGATTAGTTGGGAGTTTGGGATTGATATGTACTCACTACTATGGACTTCCCTGGTGGCTCAGACAGTAAAGAATTAACCTGCAATGTGGAGACCTGGGTTCAGTCACTGGGTTGGGTTCGATCCCTGGGTAAGGTCATGGCAACCCACTCCAGTATTCTTGCCTGGAGAATCCTCATGGACAGAGGAGCCTGTTGGGCTACAGTCCATGGGGTCACAAAGAGTCAGACATGACTGAGCAACTAAACACAAGCACACTACTGTTATTTAAAATAAATAACCAACAAGGATCTATTGTCAGGCACAGGGAACTGCTTAGTATTCTGTAATAATCTCAATGGGAAAATAATTTGAGAAAGAATAGGTATCTGTATATGTGTAAATGAAATACTTAGTTGCACACCTGAAATGTAACACATCACAAATCAACTATGAAAGTGAAAGTCACTCAGTCGTGTCCCAACTCTTTGCGACCCTAGGGACTATAGCCCTCCAGTCTCCTGTCTGTGGGGTTTCCCAGGCAAGAATACTGGAGTAGGTTGCCATTTCCTTCTCCAGGGGATCTCACTGACCCAAGGATCGAACGTGGGTCTCCTGCATTGCAGGCGAATTCTTTATCACCTGAGCCACCAGGGAAGCCCATAAATCAACTATAATCCAATATAAAATAAAATTTTTTTTTAAATGGTGGGGCAAAGAAACCTAAATTTAAATGGGAATTTTCCATATGTGCAGGAAGTCTTGGGAAAAGACCCTGCTTTAAACAATGTCTTTTGTTTCTTTACAGACATTACAATGGCAAAATCAGCAAAGTTAATTCAGCAGCAGCTTGAAAAAGAAATGTAAGTAAAAATAATCCTACTGGTTAATTGTGTATCTTGTCACTTAGGAAATATGTATTATATTGCTTAAGGTCTTTGGTTTTATGTGATTACCATGATTATCCTGAAGATTAGTGTGAAATATACTTGTTTAAAAATTGACAACAGAATTAATGCAATTATAAAAAGTATTAGTGGGATGTTTATAGATATTTAACATTTTCATGGGAAAAAAATCTCAGGTTTATTGAAACTGTAAGCTCAATTTGTTTTCCCACTAGTTCTAGCTATAGCTTATAGTAGATATGAAAGGTTTTAAAAACAAAAAATTTGAAAGCCATGGAAATTTTTGTTGACAGAATAAGAAAGGAATACTTCAGAAAAATACAAAAACCTGTGATACCATTTTGTGACATGTTTTTTTTTGTTTTCAAGATGTGTGAGTATCGTTTGGCTTGTGTTTGACAGGTGTTGATTCTACACATAAGTGTAATCATATGATATTTGTCTTATTCTGTTTATGTTATTTCATTTAGCATAATGTCCTCTAGGTTCATCCAAGTTGTCACAAATGGCAGAGATTTCTTTTGTAGGGCTCAGTGATACTCTTGTATATACGTTCCACATTTTCTTTGTCCGTCCTTCGGTGGACATTTAGGTTGCTCCATATATTGGCTGTTGTTAATAATGCTGCAGTGAACATGAGAGTGCATGTATGTTCATCTCTCTGAGATCCTGATTTCAGTTCCTTTAGATAAACATCCAGAAGTGGAATTGCTGGATCATGTGGTAGTAGTTCTGTTTGTGATTTTTTGAGGAATCTCAGTGCTTTTTTTTATTACAGAAGTACCGATTTACACCCACCAACAATGTAAGAGGGTTACCTTTTCTGCATATCTTTGCCAACATTTATCTTTTTTTTTTCCCCTTAATGTTAGTAATTCTGTCTCATTATGGTTGTGACTTGCATTTCCCTGATGGTTAGTGATGTTTAGCATTTTTTCATGTACTTGTTGACTGTTTGTATGTCCTCTATGTCTGTTTTTGCCCATTAAAAAAATTTTTTTAGTTACTTTCTTTTGACTGTGCTGGGTCTTCGTTGTTGGGTGTGGGCTCTCTGTAGTTGTGACGAGTTGGGGCTACTCTTTGATGTGCTGTGCAGGTTCTCTTTGCAGTGGCTCCTCTCGTTGTGGAGCATGGGCTTTAGGACTCAAGCACGTGGGCTCAGAACGTGTGGTGAATGGGCCTAGTGTTCTGCGGCATGTGGAATCCTCCTGGACCAGGGGTCGAACTGATGTCCCCTGATTGCAAGGCAGACTCCCGGCCACTGGACCACCAGGGAAGACCTTTTGCCCACTTTTTAAATTGAATTATTTTTTTGTTTTTTTACTGGGTTGTATGAAGTCCTTATATATTTTGGATATTAATCCTTATCAGATACATGTTTGCAAATATTTCCCCCATTCCACAGGTTATCCTTCCATTTTGTAGATAGTTTCTTTTGCTCTGCGGGAGCTTTTTAGTTTGATGTAATCACACTTGTTTATTTTGCTTTTGTTTGCTTTTAATCTCATATCTTAAAATAACTGCCACAGTGTCAGTGTTTTCTTCTTGGATTTTTATGGTTTCAGGTCTTATATTTAAGCCTTTAATCCATTTTGAGTTGACTTAGTATATAGTATAACATGAGGGTCCAGTTTCATTGTTTTGCATGTGGATATCCAGTTTTCCCAGAGCTCTTTATTGAAGAGACTGTCCTTTTCCCATTATATACTCTTGTCATCTTTGTTGAAGATTAGCTGACTGTATATGTGTGGGTATGTCCTGGGCTGTCTATTCCATTGTTCTGTATGTCTTTGTAAAAGTATATTGTGGGTATGTCCTGGGCTGTCTATTCCATTGTTCTGTATGTCTTTGTAAAAGTATATTGTTTTGATTACTATAGGTTTGCAATATAATTTGAAATCTGGAAGTGTGATGCCTCCAGATTTATTGTTTTTACTTGATTACTTTGAGCATTATAGTTCTTTTGTGGTCCCGTATGAATTCTAGCATTGTTTCTTCTATTTCTGTGGAAAATTCCATTGAAACATTGATTGAGATTCCATTGAATCTATCAGTTCCATCACTTAGGCGTGTCCAACTCTTTGTGACCCCGTGTACTGCAACATGCCAGGCTTCCCTGTCCGTCACCAACTCCCGGAGCTTATTGAATCTATAGATGGACATTTTAACAGTGTAAATGAACACGGGATGTCTTTCCATTCATTTGTGTCTTCGGTTTCTTTTGTCACTGCTTTACAGTTTTCAGTGTACAGCTCCCTGAACTGCTTTGTATTATGCCTAAGTATTTTATTGTTTTTGATGCTATTATAAATGGACTTGTTTTCTTAATTTCTGATAGTTCATTAGTAGTGCATTGAAACAGAACTGGATTTTGGATGTTGATTCTTGTGTCCTGCAGTCTTACTCAGTTTATTAGTTCTGTTTTTTGGTGGAGTCTTTAGGGTTTTCTATATTTAAGATCATGTCAGCTGAAGTCAGAGATAATTTTGCTTCTTCCTTTCTGATTTTGATGCCTTTTATTTCATTTTTGCCTATTTGCTCTGTCTAGGACTTCCAGTACTGTGGTGATTAGAAGTGGCAAGAGGAGGCATCCTTATTTTGTTCCTAGTCTTAGAGGAAAAGCTGTTAGCTTCTCACCACTGAGTATGATGTTATCTGTGGACTTGTCATATATGGCATTTTTATTTTGAGGTATATACTTTGTATAACTGTTGAGTTTTTATCATGAAAGGATGTTGAATTTTGTCACATGCTTTTTCTGCATCTATTGAGATAATCATAAGATTTTTTTCCTTCAGCCTATTCATGTGGTGTAGCTATCTCATTTATTTACAAATGTTGAGCCATCTTTGCATCTTGGGCAAATCCCACTTGATTATGATGTATGATCTTTTAATATACTGTTGAATCTGGTTTGCTAATATTTTGTTGAGGATTTTTGCACCTATGTTCACAGGGATAGTCTCCTGTAATTTTCATTACTGGTAGTTAATATCTTTGTCTGGCTTTGATATCAGGGTAATGCTGTTCTTGTAAAATGAGTTTGCAAGTGTTAAAACTTCTTTAATTGTTAAGGAAGTTTGAGAAGAATTGGTATTGATTTTTCTTTAAATGTTTGGTAGAATTCACCAGTGAAGCCGTGTGGTCCTGGGCTTTTCTCTGTTGGGAGGTTTTTTATTGCTGATTCAATCTTCTTCCTCTGTTGGTCTCTTCAGATTTTCTATTTATTCATGATTTAATCTTGGTAGGTTGTGTGTTTCTAGGAATTTATCCATTTCTTTGATTGATTGTGCAATTTGTTCATAGTCATCACTTATAATCCTTTATATTTCTGTGGTATCAGTTACAGTGTCTCATTTCTGATTTTATTTATGTTAGTCATCTTTTTCTTCATTATTCTAGCTAAAGGTTTGTCAATTTTGGTTATCTTTCAAAAAACTGACTTAATTTCATTGATATTTTCAGTTTTTCTAGTCTGTTTCACTTACATCTGCTCTGATGTTTATATTTTATTTACTTCTTCTAATTTTTGGCTCAACTTGTTCTTTTTCTAGTTTCTTGAGATACGAAGTTAGATTGTTTACCTGTACCTGGAAGCTTTTTCCTTAGTGTAGATGTTTATTGCTATAAAATTCCCTCTTAGAATGCTTTTTGCTTCATCCTGTGACTTTTCATATATTGGGTTTCCATTTTTGTGTTAAAATTTTTAAAATTTTGCCTTTTGATTCTTTTTTGATTTACTCGCTGTTCAGAAGTGTGTTGTTTAACCTCTACGTATTTGTGAATTTCCCAGTTTCCCTTCAGTTATTGATTTCTATTTTCTTACATCATTGTGATCAGAAAAGATACTTGGTATGATTTCAGTCTTCTTAAATTTTTCTTAAGACTTATTTTGTGGCATCCTGGAGAATATTCCATGTATACTTTAAGGTATTCTTCAGTTATTAGAAGTAGTGTTCTGTATATGTCTGTTGGTATAGTTGGTCTATAGTATTGTTCAAATATGCTATTTACTTATTGACTTTCTGTCTGGATGATTGTTGAAAGTATTGAAGTGCCCTTCTATTATTGTATTGCTGTCTATTTTTCTCTTCAGTTCTGCTGATATTTATATAGTTAGGTTCTCTGATATTAAATGCATATATATGTGTGTGTGTGTGTATATATACATAAACATTTTATTCTTTTGATGATTTTATTTATTTATTTATTATGTAATAACCTTTGTCTCTCATGACAATATTTGACTTAGTCAATTTTGTTGATATATATGTATTCAGCCCTATTCTCTTATCATTTGTATAGAATATATTTTTCTGTCCCTTTGAACATTAAATTGAGAGTTCATCTCTTGGAGGTAGCATATTGTTAAGTCTCAGTTTTTTATCCATTTATCCACTCTGTATTTTGAATGGGGAATTTAAACCACTTACCTTTAAAGTAATTATTGACAGATAAGAACTACTTCTGTTTTTTTATTGTTTTCTGACTGTTTCATAGTTCCTTTATCTCTTTCTTCCTTTCTTCCTTTGTAATATGATTGCTTTTGTGTTATTATGCTGTGAGTTTTTCTCTTATTTTGTGTGTTTACTACAGATATTTTCTTTGTGATTGTAATGAGCTTATATAAAATGTAACACTGACAGTCTGTTTTAAGCTAATAACAACTTGGACTGTATACAGAAATTCTAAACATTAACTTCTCTTTCCCCCACATTTTATGTTGCTTATGTCACAATTTACATCTTTTTATATTGTGTATCCGTTAATAAGTTCTTGTAGTCCTAGCTACTTCACCTTGAAGATTCGCTCTCTTTAGCATTTATTATGAGTTAGAACTAGTGGTAATGAACTCCTGCAGCTTCTGTATGTTTAGGAAAGCTTTTATCCGTCTTTCACAGCTGAAGGACAGCTTTTCTGGGTATAGTATTATTGGATGGCTGTTTTTTTTACCCCCAGCATTTTGAAAATATCATCCCACTCTCCACTGACCTGCAAGGTTTTTGCTATGAGATCCACTTTTAGTCTTAAGGAGTTTCCCTTGTTTGTGACAGTTGACTTTTCTCTTAATGCTTTGAGCAACTTCTGTCTTTTACTTTTGTCGATTTGGTTATAATGTGTTTCATTAAAGTTCTCTTTATGTTTAATCCATTTGTGTTTTAGCGGCTTAGTGGATCTGGATGTTCATTTCCCTCCCCATATTTGGGGATTTGCTGTCATTTTTTTTTTTTAATAAGCTTTCTGATTCTTTGTCTTTATTTGCTGTTTCTGAGAGCCCCATAATGCATACATTGGTTCCTTTTATGATGTACCACAAGATTTTCTTCTTTCTTTTCTTATAATTTCATTTTGGTTTTCTTACAGAGTAATTTCAAATTACCTCTGCTCAAGCTCTCTGATTTTTTTGTTTTGCTTGGCTGAGTCTGCTGTTTAAGCTTTCTGAGTTTTTCACATCCAGTCATTGTGTTCTTCAGCTCCACAATTTTTGTTTTTCATGATTTCTATATCTTTGTTGGCTTTCTGATTTTTTCATTTAGTCTTTCCCTCATCTTGTTGAGTTGTCTATGTTCCTTTATAGCTTACAGGACTTTCAGATGATTATTTTGAATTATATGTCAGGCAGTTTGTAGATCTCCATTTCTTTGGGGCCAGTTATTGGTGCTTTATCATATTCCTTTAGTGGTGTCATGTTTCCCTGATTACTTATGAGCCTTGGGTCTTTATTTTGGTGTCTGCACATTTGAAAAAATAATCACCCCTTCTAGCCTTTATTGACTAGCTTTGTCAGAGAAAGTGCTTCTCTAGTCTGTCCAGCCAGAGATCTGGATGGGCTTGCTACTGGATTTCTTAGGCAGGTTGGCTTTGCTCATGGGCTTGTGGGTGGGTGGGCCTGCTGCCTGGGTCCATGGAAGCTAGCCTGGAAACCGAACCTGTCTTGGCTGGACAGGTGCCTGTGTCTACTGGGACTGCCTGGTGCTAGGTTCCATGACACAGTGGGTGCTCATTTTACTCTCCCTCTCCTGTGTAAATCATATGTCTCTATGCTTCACTGTGCAGGCTTGCAGGAGCAGTAACATGGTGATTTGAAACTGTCCCTTCTGCCCTCTTCAATGCATCTTCTCTTACTTCTGTGCTACACCCATGTGCTGTAGTCTCTGACCTGGATTCCTAGCTCTCATGAAAGTATTCTTCTGTGTGGATGGTTATTTAAATTGATGTTTCTGTGAGAGGACTTACGCTGAAAACTCCCATTCTGTCATCTTGCTGGTGTTACTGAATGGTTTCTATCCCTTCTGAAATTGCATGTTCATCATGTATTCTCACATCTTGGTGTTCACTCTCTTGAGACTGCCAAAGCTAAGAAAATTGGAGCTAGATGATTTGTTTTTGTAAAATTTCTGTTGCAATTGTTGAGCATTTTCTTTGGGGGAAAGTAGTAATATTAGTTGTATATCCATTTTTTGAAAATTGTATAGCATTTTTTTTAAACTTTTTTATTTTGTATTGGGATATAGCCAACTAACAATGTGATAGTTTCAGTTGAATAGTACAGGAACTCAGCCATACATATACATATGTCCATTCTCCCTCAAACTCTCTTCCCATCCAGATTGAGCAGAGTTCCATGTGCTATACAAAAGGCCCTTGTCGGTTATCCATTTTAAATACAGCGATGTGTACGTCCATCCCAAACTCCCTAACTATGCCTTACCCTCCACCCTTTCCCCCAGCAACCATAAGATTATTCTCCGTGAGTCTCTTTCTGTTTTATAAGTAAGTTCATGTGTATCCATTTTTTTTTAACAGCATGGTTCAAGTCTTCCCGTGTTTAAAATGTTTTCCTTGATTCATTTGCTTTTCATTCTAAACAGCCATAGAAAAACAATACAGAAAGAAATGCTGTATTATAAGGGCAGTGAAATAAAATGTTAAAAAGTTACAAAGATTAATATCAGTTAAATTAGGAGTCTAAGTTTAGTTTAATCGTGTGTTTGTGAGAATTAGGCCTTATCAGCTTTGAAACATTTCATAGTTTTCTGAATGAAAAGAGCTGAATATAATGTTTGGTTTTTTATTCCTTTTTGAGTTTTTTGTAAAATATTTTACATATAAAAGAGCATATGTGACACATGTATTGAGTTTGAAGACAGTGAGATGAAGACCCATGGCCCTAACACCTTGCCTAGAAGGCCCTTTGTAACATGGAGTGGGAGTTGACGGCAGCGGCCGTGGTGAAAGGAAGGAAAAGGCAGGCCGGGTGAGCAGGCGGACTGGCCGACCGGACGACCAGCCGACAGCAACGGACTAACTTAGCAATCTACCGCTTAACACATCTAACCAACCGCCCACCAAGTTAACCTGAGCCCCTCCACCGTCAGCTCAGGTTCGGCCGGCCCCCGGCCCGCCTGCCACAGCTGTGGTGGCAGCCCCGGGAGGAGCACTGGCGTCCGTTTCCTTCGATTCTCGGGATTTGAAGATGGCTGCACAGTCTGCGCCAAAAGTTGTGCTAAAAAGCACCACCAAGATGTCTGTAAATGAGTGCCGATGCCAGTGAAAATTCGGGCTTCAATGCAGCAACAGCAGCAGCTAGCCAGGGCCAGAAACAGAAGACTGGCCCAGCAGATGGAGAATAGACCCTCTGTCCAGGCAGCATTAAAACTTAAGCAGAGCTTGAAGCAGCGCCTGGGTAAGAGTAACATCCAGGCACGGTTAGGCCGACCCATAGGGGCCTTGGCCAAGGGACCAATCGGAGGAAGAGGCCTGCCCGTTGTCCAGAGAGGCTTGCCCAGAGGAGGACTTCGTGGGGGACGTGCCACAAGAACCCTGCTTAGGGGCGGGATGTCGCTCCGAGGTCAAAACCTGCTCCGAGGTGGACGAGCCGTAGCTCCCCGAATGGGCTTAAGAAGAGGTGGTGTTCGAGGTCATGGAGGTGCTGGGAGAGGGGGCCTAGGGCATGGAGCTATGGGTCGTGGCGGAATCGGTGGTAGAGGTCGGGGTATGATAGGTCGGGGAAGAGGGGGCTTTGGCGGCAGAGGCCGAGGCCGTGGACGAGGGAGAGGTGCCCTTGCTCGCCCGGTACTGACCAAGGAGCAGCTAGCTGGACAGCCAGTTGGATGCGTACATGTTGAAAACAAAAGGACACCTGGATGCTGAGTTGGATGCTTACATGGCTCAGACAGATCCAGAAACCAATGATTAAAGCCTGCACACCCTTCTGTAAGACTCTTGTTCAAGTCACACATCTGTAAATAACCTTAAGATAACAGATGAGAAGAAAGCTGAGGGATACTGAAAGGACCTATCATAATAGGCTGTGGACTGACTTGCCACAAGTTTGTGCGTTTAGTGTGTTCCTTTTACTTTTTGATACTATGTTGTATGAAACCCCTTTTTTCCCCTCTGAGTGGGGTTTTGTTTTGTTGTGTTATTTGGTGGGGAGGGGTTTCCTTCACCCAGACTTTTCTTTGAACATGAATGTGTTGGCCTTGTGGCTAGTACACCTTCTTCCCCCATCTGCCTCCACTCATCTGTCATATGCTTTGACAGTCTTAACATTTCCTCTGCTCATTTTGGTGCCCCATGAAAAAGTCCCAGAAAGCCCACCAGTGTTCACCTTAATGTCTAAGTCTCTGAGATAGAATTCTGTTTTACGTCATTTTTAATAGCCTCTTTAAAATGTTCAGAAAATCTGGAGCTCATAAATGCATTCTACCACAAAAAAGAAAAAAAAAAAGTCCCTTTGTGCGCCTCCTCAAAGGCTTTTCCTCGTATTAATTGTTTTTAAAATACTTCTCCCATATGTGTGTCTTTCTGAACAAGGTACTTAGTTTTTCATATGGATTCTGCACTAGTTTTCATGAAATCTTACAGTACTAAGTCATCCTTTATTTTGTCAGCACACGTTCCTCTGCTTCTGGGGAGAGAAATAGACCCAGTGAGCCTTGCTTTTGCACTTCTTATTAAGGCCTGCAGGTGGCAGTTAAGTGACTTAAATTGAGGTGTTAGAATTGGAAAGAGATCGGACTGCATATAAGAACCTGCAATTTGTAGATTTTTAAGCTCTGTATCGAGATAGACTCAAGATAATTATAAATATCTACCTACCCACACTTCATTTCAGAAACTTAAGGTTTTGAAACCAGCAGGTAATGTAAAAATATATCTTAAAATGGCATCATGCAGGAAATCCCAGTAGAAGGGGGCACTGTGCTGAAAGAAGGTTGGTGTGACCTTGGTTCATTACTGACCCCCTGTCATCTGGCCACGGGGCTTCCCTGGTGGCTGGCTCACTTGGTGAAGAATCTGCCTGCCACGCAGGAGACTACCTGCAATGCCGAAGACCCGGTTTCAATCCCTGGGTCAGGAAGATCCCCAGAAGAAGGAAATAGCAATACACTCTAGCAGACTTGCCTGGGAATCCCATGGACAGAGGAGCCTGTTGGGCTATAGTCCATGGGGTCACAGAGAGTCAGACATGACTTAGCAGCTAAACCACCACCATCTGGCCATGTTAGGTTGGACCTCTATCCTGTCTTGTCTGAGAGAGTGACCTATAACTTGTAAAGCAAAGGATTATTTAACAATCCTAATAGCATAATTGACAGTTTTATGATTCAGCATTTAAGTGAGTGTTGAATTATTTATGAATTAATGTGGTTTTCTAAAGGGCTTTAATTGTTATATAAGAATTAAAGTCTTTTTGCTTCCTGATTCATTTTCCTTTTGTCTCACAGCAATACTTTACGGGTTACCCGTTCTGCTGCCCCGAGCACACTGGACAGTTCCAGCACTGCCCCTACTCAGCTGGGGAAGAAAGGCAAAGAATTTGAATTCTCACAGTTGCCGCTCAAAGTAGAGTTCCTGGAGTGCAGTGCCAAGGGTGGAAGAGGGGATGCTGGCTCTGCTGACATCCAGGACTTGGAGAAGTGGCTGGCTAAAATCGCCTGAGGACTAGATCCAAACACAAGATGTGAATGTGTGTATGTGTGAATGACAGTTTTGGAAAAGGATGTGGTAGTCTGGAGGGATTATTTCAAATATAGTTAGGAACTTTTGCTTATTCTGGAAACAAATTATTGTTGAAACCAGTGTGGAATTTTTATTTTTTAAGCTCAGTTCTCCCATATTGCTTTCAAGCTAGTTATTTTATTTTATTTGTGTCTTCCCTTTTTAAAGTGTATGTAAGATCCCTTTAGTATATGCTTGATGTAAGGTCGAGGTCTAACAAGTGGACCTCATATAGAGAGGATACTATCATGAGAATATGATGTCATCTAAAATGTTTTCTTCTCCTTTGCTTCTGTGCTTTGACCCCCTTATCCTGCAAACAAACCTGTCTTGTGTGGATCTGGGTGATTTCCAGTTACCCTTCATGGGCAGTACATGAATCTTCAGATTTGTTGGTACAATTACAACATGGTCTCTGGACATGTAAAGGCAGGTTGAAAACAGCAAGGCTGTGCTGACAGTGGTCTGTTCTTCATCAGCTCAGTGACTTGTCCACACTCCAGCCTTGTAACACTTAGGTTTCAGAAATGTTATGAATTCTTGGAGTCATTCCTAGACGATGGGACTGTAAGTGCTAAATCCCCAAATGCTACTAAAATGTACACTAGAAATGACCATCCTAGTGTTTTCCCTTAACTGGGGAGCACATGGAGATTTAGAAGATGTTATGTTTTTCTGATGCATGAGTGCTTCTGGGCTATATCTTCGTGTGCTATTTGATGAGCTCCTATTTTTGTACTCATAGCATGAATGCTGTGGAACAAATACAAAATGGAAAAGTTCTCTGTAGATTTTTAAAGTGCACATTCACTGATGGTTTTTTTTAAAGTGATTTCAAAGTGATGTTCTTTGCTATCTTTTTAAAGGTATGGCTTTATAAATGGCTTTTTATAAATGATTAATATATAGGCTTCCCTGGTGGCTCAGTCCATAAAGAATCCACCTGCAATGGAGGAGACCCGCCTGAGTATAGGAGACTCTGTGCATTGAGTGCAGGAGAAATGATTAATATATTTCTTGATAAATAAAACGACCTGTCTGTGGGGCTTCCCTGGTGGCTCAGTGGTGAAGAATCCGCCTGCCAGTGCAAGAGACACAGATTCGATCCCTGATCTGGGAAGATACCACATGCTGCAGAGCAACTATTAAGCCTGTGCTCTAGAGCCCAGGAGCCACAACTGCTGAAGCCTACACGCCCTAGAGCCTGTGCTCCACAACAAGAGAAACCACCACAGTGAGAAGCCACGCGCACTGCAGCTAGAGAGTAGCCTGCTTGCCACAACTAGAGAGAAGCTTGTGCTGCAACAAAAACCCATCATAGCCCCCTGCCGCCCAAATAAAAACTGTCTGGCTCAAAGCATTTACATAGAATGGTAGAGTGAATTCAGATAGGAGCACATGTTAGAATTCAGGCCTGTCTCCACATTTCCGGGGCCTAATGATGGTAACGTACATAGAAACTTCAATCCCTACTTCAGACACCCAGAGACAAGCCAACTAAAGATTAAGAAGGAGACAGGGGTGGCTGTGGATAGGTGAAATGCTAATCCCAGCACAGTGAGGGAGGAGCCATAAAAGAGGAGGTGCAGGATGCTCCAGGAGTATGCAGTGGGGCTCCTAACCTTGCCTTGAGGGTCGGGGAGAGGCAACGGAGAACGGCATGGAGCCAGTGACATCCCAGCGAGTGTGGTCCCCACATCACGTGCTGTGGCCCATGCCTCTGCCTGCCTCCATTCCTGTGTGTCACTCTGGCTCTGCCTCAGAGCCCCTTTCCCTTCGCCGCGCCCACACCCTGCATCACACAGCTTGCTGCTGGAGTATGAAATAAACCCAAGCTGACACAGAGATGCCATTAGAGTCCAACCCTGGCGGGGTTCTTATTGGGAAGTGTCACTGCTGATATGTCTACTGTCTTTTGGACTCTTTCTTGCCCTTTCCTTATTAGCCAAGTGGAAGTAGGTAAGAAGAATGAACCAGAAACTCACAAGGTATGTGATAAATGTGACATGTTCACATACTCAAAGGCAGTGCTCACCTAAATAAACATCAATGGCTTGATGCTTCCATTAAGGGGCATGCCTGTGCTGTCAGCTGTTTTGTTGTTTTTTTCCAGAGGTGATACAGTGTTTCACTTCATTAGAGGAAGAAATACATAAAAGTGACTGAAGAAGGGGTGCAGGTTGAATTTTATTCAAGACCTAAAGATGATCTTTTGAAAAAGGAAAGTTCTATCTCAGTGATTCTCAGATGTTAGCATGCATCAGAATTAAGTGATGCTTGTTAAAGAGCTCATCTGAGGACCCCGCTTCTGAGCATTCAGTTCAGCAGTAGGTCTCGTGTGGTCTCAGGAATCTGCATTCATAACATGACCGAGCACCTGGGACTCCTGGGAGCAGTCTCACAGGTGGCCTGGCCTCCTGGAGTATCACACAGGCCTTTAATGTGTTTTGTTAATGTTCTTTGGGCCACAAACCATGTTTAGTGTTTTTTTGTTTGTTTGTTTGTTTGTTTTAATTTATTTTACTGTGCCAGGTCTTAGTTGTGGCACGCTGGATCTTTAGTTGTGGCATGTGAACTCTTAGTTGCAGCACGTGGGATCTAATTCCATGATCAGGGATCAAACCCGAGCCCCTTGCATTGGGAGCACGGACCGAGTCTTAGCCACTGGACTGCAAGGGAAGTCTCAGGCCCTGTTTAGTTTTACTCAAGGTGAAGTAAGCAAGCAGGTAACATAGTCCCTTCTGGGCACTCTCATTCTGCCTCCTAACTCTGCCACAGCCATCCCATTATTGTGGGTCTGAGCATGGTGACTCGTGCTTGGGAGCTTGGGTTATCAATGGGAGGTCAGATTATCTTCCTGTGGCCCTGAAGCCATTCAGCCAAAGTAGGCCCATTTCTTCTTGGGCTGGGAGCAAGTATGGCCAGAGTGGAAAGAGGGATGTCAGGTCACAGGGCCAGCAGACTCAGCCTGACTGTGTCATAGATGGGAACATGGCAGTGTCTGAGCCACTGCATTGGGAGGCACTGAGACTGCTCCCCGGGCCGTTGCCTCCTGATGTGAAAGAACCTGTGCTCTGCGAGTGGGGAGGTGCAGATTGCAATGCAGTGCCATTGTGGAGGCAGCTGTGACGAACAAGCCCCATGCACCGACTGCCCTGGTAAACACCACCCACTGCCAGAGTGGAGTCTCCACTGGGTACAGAGCACACCTGCAGACTGAGGCTGCCTGTCCATTCCAGCTCTTTTAACACTTTTCCAAACATTTTGGGGCCTTGGTAGCCCCTCTCCTGCCAGGTGCCTGACTGTTTGCTGGAGGTTAGTTTCTGATCAGCAATAACTGCCATTGCTGGGGAGTACCTGGGGTCTGCCCTTAGACTTCCCCATGCTCTCTGTCTCAGTGCCCCTGAGATTCCAGTGGCCCTACTGTGTGTAAAAGGCACTTGGCTGTGTTCTGTTGGTTTGAGATCATTTCAGCCAGAATATTGTGCTTTTTCTTTTTCTTAAGGTTTGAATTTAGAATGAAATCAAGGCTTCAATTGGTTTATGCCCATTCTTACCTAAAGGTGTATTAGCAGCAGTTACAATGCTTACCTCTTCCATTTCAGCCCTTTGAGTACTTAAAAAAAGGTGGTTACCTCACCTGACTTTTGCACAGGAAAGTAGTTCCACTTCCTTTTTCAACTATGAAGTCCTAACCTGTTGACTACTCACACGAGCCATGTATGGCATTTGGAAGATGCCAAGCACTGTGCCCAAGTCTGGGAATTCTAAGTGTGGCACACTTCCTGCTTTTGTGGGCATATAGTCACAGTCTGAGGTGAAGAAATAGCCCCTGCTTTCCCCTCTCATTAGCATGGGCTCCATCTTGGCTGCACCAACCTCTGTCCACAACGCCCCCTGCCCCCCCCTCCCACCATGCTGCATGCCCCAAGGTCAGCTGCCTCAGTACCAGCCTCACTTTCGCCCTTCCTTGTCTGGCTGCACCACCCATGCAGCCCCAGCATGACCTCAGTGCTTCCTGGGATCCCAGTGTTCCCCACCGCCACCCCACCCCTCTGGTCATGTCCTGTGTGAGGCACTTCGTGTTCTTTTGACTTCAGATCTTTTTGTTTCAACTGAAATATGCTTAAAAAAAAAAAAAGCGGCGGGGGTGGGGGGCGCGGTTATCATAGGATTATCAAAGCTCCTTTCTGCACCCTTGGTCACTGGGTGACCAAAACACAGCTACAGTGATAGAGGAGACCACCTCAAGCAACATACCTTGATGGCTTGCAGGGCACTGCAGGTAGGACATTCACAACTCCAGTTTTCACACTCACGTCTGGGAAGCCCCAGCATGCTTCCTTCACCTGCTGGATGTTGTGCGTGTGAGCATGATGCTCAGGGAGATGACCCACTCCCTTTCCTGTCTGTAGTCACACTGCCCTGAATACCGGTCTTGGGGAAAAGCTGTCTGGAACAGCTTTCCTCTGGCTTTGGTCTGGTTCATACAGGCATATGCGCTTGGGATCTCAGGCCTCAGCCCCTTGACTTGCCTGGTACCGCCTCCACCTCACAGTTTACACCTGGCACCCAGGAAAGTTAGGCTCAGTGGGCAGGGACTCTTACTGCCTACCCCTCCTAATCAGAGATGACTTCCTTGAGGTGGCAGATTGGAGGGTGTTCCAGAAACTTTTAGAACCTTTAAAGGAGAAAGATAGTGAAGCAGAACTTGACAAAGAAGACCTGGTGAACTTGGCTTTCCCTTCGGCCCCAGGATTCTCAGCATTCCCAGACCAGGGCAGCTGTGGGCCTGATCTTGGCCTTTGTGTTCTCTTTGGGTTGGTCCCCTGGACTTCAGGGCCCCTTTTAGTCTGGAGGTGACTGAGACCTGAAGGGCTGTCTCAGGGATGTTCTCTAATTGGTGTGAGGTGACGCTGGAGGGCATACGAGGTAGCTTCATGTCATCTGAAAGGTGATTATGGTTCATCTTAAATTCTTGCCTTTAAATACTTCCAGAAATCATGGGAATAGAGATTCAGCCCCTATACCCACCCTTCTAACCCTCAGCCACTGTGGAGAGCAGGGATGACGAGATAACACATAGCCCTGAGTCTCAGTTCTGCCTGGAGTTTCCCTTTCCATCAGCCTTCAGGCAAAATGGAGATTATGGAAGCTCAGCGTGTCCTGCCCTTTCCCCTTCTGAGTTGAGAGCCCAGTGAGGAGCAGGAGGGAAAAGCAAAGGGAGGTGGGAACACACCACCCAGACATGAGGAGGGTCTTCTTCATGGAGCATGCATTTGAAGAAACCTGTTTTTTCCACACCCCCTCCACCAATATACGACCACACCGCTTAGAAACAAGAAACAAGAGGCTTTGTGTTGAGAATTAGGACAGTTTATTGTTTGATCAACATGCTGAGTCTTCCACATTTTACACAGTTTTATGTAAAGTCAATGTGGCCATTTAAGCCTGCTGAGCCAGTGAGATGGGAATGCCATCCTTTGTGCTCCTTGTGGCCAATCACTTCCCTGGGGCCGGGTGAGGAGGAAGGTGACACACACCGTGTGATACACGCTGGCCGTCCACCTATGGAGGCTTCGCACTAGAAGGAAGCTTCCCATCCCACTGCAAGGATAAACCACACCCTACCGTGAGCATCAGCAGGGGCAGGGTAGGGGGTTGTCTGGTGTCCAGGGAGTTTACACATTGAGAGCTCAAGGTTTTGGGTCACTGAAATAGTTTATTTCAAACAAAAAAATCCAAAGGGTGCCCTGCTGTGACAATCAGAGTGGACTTGGGGGCTGGCCCTTCTTTGCAATGGAGGAGCCTGAAAGGTACTCAGATACGCTGGACCGACTTTTAGGTCCAAACCAGAGTAGAGATGGTCTGAGGAGCACACGTGCCCTGTAGCCCTGTGTGCCAGTGCAGAGTCACATCTGTTACACACACGTCAGCGATAGATGAAGGGTGAAAACACTTGATTCTGACTGCTTGCAGGTTACTGGGTAATCACAAGCAAGTCACCCTTCTCGGACTTGGTTTTCCTGCATTTCCTGCAGGAAGGGTTGTGAGCCTGCCGCCTCACTCTGCTGTAGCCAGGGGACAGTGTCTCACATTCTTGGGGGAGAGGTAGTTAGGAAACAAGTGCGCACTGGTTGATGCCCAGACACTTCAGCTCGGCTGCCCCTCGTGTGGCTCAGACATGCCTCACAGCCCTCAGGTACCTGTTCTCACATCCCGACACCCTCACCTGCCTTCTGCCACGTGGAGAAATGAGGCTTCTCTGCCTGCAGGACACCGAAGCCAGCGGTGCCATTATTGTCACACCTGGTACTTGAGGGCGGGGGTCCCCAGCATTGCCGCCACCAGGAAAACGATAACATCACACTCAAGATGTGTCCACACTCTCGGCTACCACCATACCAGTCCTCGTTTCTGCTGCCTGAAACCCTCGAACTGATCTGGCCATTGCTCCTCAGACCTGAGCCATCCCAGACCAACTGAGGATGCTGACAGGAAGAGTGCGGTAATGGTGATGGCAGGGAGACCTCTGACCGAGTCAGCATGCTTGCTAACCTTGGACCACACGGCGGCAGCTCTAGCACTCGAGATGCCAAGACCACCCCTTCACTCTGGCACGTATGCATTCATAAACACGCTTTCTGCTTTCTCCACCATATGCTCGATTTTTCCGATGTCCACAAAACAGGAGCTTTACTGACAGCATTTTTTTCTTTTTTTTTTTGAGATTCCTCAAAGTAAGAGGGCTACAGAAGATGAGCCTGCTCTATTTCCAGGTCAAGTGTGCTCTGTGGAGACAGACTGAACCACTGGCTAAACTGAAATCATTTCCTAAAAGGGTCCTTCTTCTCTGCTTCGTGCTAGCCCACCTGGATCCAGCAACGATGGGATACTCTCACCAGGAATGCTGAGGAATTTCATGACATTCTCTTCAAGGGAACCTGATCATTTCATTATTGAACCTTAACTCTGAAACAAGATCCTACCTACAAGCAAGAGGACAGTGATGGCACCTCCCCCCAGTGGGAGCCAAGGAGCTAAGGCCCTTCTGTGCTGGAGGTCTGGCTGCCCTGACAGACCCAGGAAGAGGGGTGGAGATGAGGCCCGAGGAGGGCACTCAGAGAACAATGTGGCGCCACCAGGATAGGAGGATAAGGGGAGGCAATTGCCGTCCCCACCTCCCCCTCTCCTACAGGGCTGGGAGAGCTGGGCTCAGGAGAGAGGATGTCATGTATGTGTTGGGAAAGGAGGGCTCACGGAGGCCACATCAAGCCACACTGTATCTACTTCATCTCTTACTATTATTCTAGGCTGTGATGGAAAAAAACATGGTATTCTGGATATGTGTACACATGAGAAGGGGACTGAGTTTCTATCTTTTTAACAAAAATTTTTAAAGAAAAAGTACTCTTTAGTACCAAGAAAATAAAAATCCACCATTCATTCACTGAGACCCAATGAGATCCCTGCAAATTGGGCTGTCCTAGGGGCCACAAGCAATGGCCCTCACTGCCAGCCAGGCTTGGTGCTGTTACCTGGACTCCTCTGAATTCTGACGAGGTAAGTAAGCACTCTTCCAACAAGCACCACTTGGGGGGTGTGCCATGGTGGGGGTACTGGCTCATATAGGCATGCACACTTGTGCATATAAGTACAGACAGAAACAGTGTGCATATTCCCAGGGTCTGCTTTTGCCTTTAGTTAACACATCTATGCATTGTTTTATTGATGGCAAGACAATTCACAAGTTTTTGGACAATATTAAGCATTTCTTATTTCAACACATTGCAGTACTTTTGGATTTCCAAAACTGATATCACAATGCAAGTTCCAACTTGAGAGCAGGAAAAACAAGAATATACATCGAGCACACGTATCTTTGTGAGAATGTGTGTGGAAGGTGTATACACAAGTCTATCTCTATATATAATTATGTACACACATATAAAAACTCAACATGTGACACTGGAATTACGTTCGTACGTTGGTCTTTACCTTCTGGAAGAGGAGCTCAGTGGGAATTCTGCTTCCTCTTTTCTTCACCTGAAGATAAACTTCTCTCTAAAGATCAGCTCTGACACACAGTCTCCTTAGCTGAGTGTGTGACAGGCCCCTGGACACAGTATCAGTGAGTCCCGCTGGGTCCCTGCTATGCTTGGTGGCTGCCATTTTGGCTTAGTTTCTGAGAAGTTCCAAATTCAACATAATAACTTGTTGGGATCCTGCTTTATGGTGGAATTTACTCCCTACTATACGCCAGATAGTCATTTAGCTCGTCTATGACAAGCCTAACAGCGGCCTGGAGGAAGAGCCAGCCAGGCAGGGTTCACTGATTTTGGCCAGAGTGGCTGCCCTCCGCCTGGCTTTGTGCAGACTCGGAGTTGGTGAGTCTGATCTATTTGGAATGCTGGTCAAGTGGGCAGCATCACTTAGTGAAAGAGAGTTCTTTCCAAAGATTTTACAGGTAGGTCCTCAGGACTAAGTCCTTCTCAGAAATGAGTCAAAAATGGCCAGGATGGCTCCCTGGAAAGCCTTCTGGGGACCCCACCTCAGCCTTAGCCTCAAGTGACCAGAGTGCTGCTACAATATCTGCAAAGGTCTGTGCACAAAAAGGTCAACTGCCCTGCACCAGGGAGACAGAAACACATCAAGAAGTCAGCTTTTCCAGAACAGCACTCAACAGTAGTAGCAACCAAGGATCGGCAAACATGCATCTTCCTGGTGGCAGTTCTGCAGACCCTCCCTTCCCCCACCACAGACGGGCCAATACTGGGTGGAACAGGCTCCAGCTTCCCTGGCATCCAAGGAGGAGGACTTCAGGGGCACACACCAAGGTTTCTCCTGCCCTTCCCTTAGCTTCAAACCAGACATGTTTGCTGATCGTTGGACGGCTTGGTTAAAACATTTTCATGAGTACATATGGTGCCCCCAGTCTATAAACCACACCTTGCCCCAGCCCACAGTTGCCAACAGCACCCCGTCCTTCCTTCCTGCCCATGACCTCTTGCTCTGCCAGTCACTGGGTGGACCACAGAGCACAGACAGTCGCCTGTGGCAAGTGTCCTCCACCCCCTTCGAGGCTTTTCAGGGAGGGGATTCAGCAGAAGTGATTCCAGTGGGTCTGGCCTGGGCTCCCTGCAGTTCACAGGCCTTACTTCAGCTCGGGGCTGTGGTTCATGTCCTGCTCTGGCCACAGAAGGACAGAGTCAGAGCTGCCTCTTCAGAACCTGTTTCCTTCCATCAGTGTTTGATTTAACCACGGAGGGCCTGTTTGGTGAGGCCTGGTTGGTCTGGGCCAGACAGCCTCGGGATTGGAGCCTAAATAAATTGCCCAGTTAATTGTTTAAATTTATTGGTCTGGGGGTGGGAGGAGGGCAGAGGTGATGAACCATTAAAAGAGGACAGGAAGGAGGAGGTGTGTGGAAAAGTTTCTCTGTAAGTTTACAAATATACAAAAACAAAAAAAGCACATCTTTCAAATAAAAATGACTACATTTTTATCTGGCAAAAAGTTGTATACACATGATTTAAATTTTTTTTTAAATTTTAAGTTTTTGGCAATCTTAATAAAGTACAATATATTACAACCAAACCAAAAAATAGTTGTTTAAGTAACAGCTGTTAAGAGTGACGTGATCCCTGATGCCCAGCCTCCCTCCCCACCCACCCGACTCCTAGAGACAGAGAGAAAAGAAAACTCCTCCCATCTGGATAAGCTCATCTCCCACCCCCCTTAGGAAGCTAACCAATAGGAAGCAACACAACAAGCGAGTAGTGTCAAAGGAAGCCGGGGTCTGGCTGCATTAGCAGGAGCAGCCGCCCTCGCTGGCCGGGGGCTCCTGGGGTTTGTCCAGCTTGATGTCAATCACTGCAGGAGCCGGGCTAAGGAAGATGACTCGTGGAGAAGCTCCCACCTGACTCCCACCCCGGTACCCACTCAGCGGCCCTGCACAGACCCTCCGTCCCTCCGCAAACACCCAGGGGCTCGCACTTTGCTTAGCCTGGGGGGGTAGGATGCAGGGTCGCCAGGTCCCACCCTTCCTCCTCTTCCCGGACTGTCCCCCACGGCCTTGCCTCTGTCTACCAGAAGCAAAGCTTGTCCTGGGGCTGTGGGACCACCACATAAACACAGGCTTGACAGACCCTTTCTCAAAAGCCTTTCTGGTGGGGAGCCTTGGCCTTGTTCCCTGTCAACCGCACCCCGAAGTACACAGGAGGTGGAGAGCCTGCCGGCTGGGTGGACAGCCCACCTCGCCAATCACAGGGCTACCCGGGCCTTGCTCAGGGGGGCACAGCAACCTTGACCCCCTCACTTCAAGCTCCGGTCAGAGGGGGTCCTAGACTCTGAGCTTGCTGCTGTGAGAAGCCACAACCCGTCTACAGTCCTTTCCATGGATGCCCTGGGGAGTGTGGGTTGAAGGAGCACCAATAGGAACCGCCAGAGTTGGGGTGGAAGCAGTCCTGCTAGGGATCAGTTGCCCACGTCCCAAGGAGGTTTTGCGGCCTCTATGTAAGGGCGATGCGAGAGGTGCTTCAGGAGTCAAGTAGTATAAAAAACCATGCTTCCCTAAAGACACCTTACCCTTTCCCTCCTTACCACTTTTTTTGCCACTGGCCATGGCATATATTCTGAGTATGACCTTGTCCATGACTTTTCCTTATTTTTTTTTCTTTTTATGGTCCCTAAACCTCAATATTCTTTTGTATATTTTTATCTTGTTTTGTGTGTATGTAGTATTACATATACGTAAACATATATTTTTTATAACATGGCAAAGTAAACTAGTAAAAAGACAAGAAACAACTGACTTCCCTTCCACTGGGCAAATCAGACCACCTCTCTGAGCCTCGGTTTCAGCCTCTGAGTGTGGCCCAAGGTCTGGAGTGGACTGGGTGAGTGGTGTGCAGACCCTGTCCCCGGGGCAGTGGGAAGGCCCCAGGCTGTGCAGGGCTGGGTTGAGGAGGCACTTGTCTCATGTACAGGAGGCTGAACCATGCTGAGATCATGTCTGAGTGTAGAGAAGTGGAGATTCTACTTGTCCACATGAAACACAAATCTGTGTTCACTAGAAAGAGGGGCAGTTACTATTTCTCACTCCTTGCCCCGCACTGTCACTCCACACACATCCCTCTGGCACCCCGACCCTGTTTTGGAAGACTGTTTGGTTCAAGATGGACGGGGTCTTGAAGACCTTGGAGTTCAGCCTCACTCCTGTACATACGAGGCTCCACAGCACAGCTGCCCATCAGGAAGGCTGGCCTGGGGACCAGGGAAGGGCTTGTCCACTGTTGTAACATATCATGTGATAAATCCATGAATAAATGACTTCTGCAGCATCTTTCACTCACTTGTCAAAGGAAAAGGATACTCCCTTCTTTGCTTTTCTCCTGGACATTCTCCATTCCAGGCAGAGCCGAGGCCACACGTCGGAAGAGCTAGGGAGAGGGGGAGATGCAGCATCAGCCCCATCCTTCCCCCCCTGCTCCTGGCATGTCCACCTTCTGCCTCTTCTCACCCTGACCTCAGGCTCTACTTCTGTCCTGTCCCGCTGACTGCATCCTGGGAGCAGAGACTGCACCCTTGACAGAAGGGACTGGACCAACTTCTCCCTCCCACCCCCTAGCACCCTTCACGGCATTGGGCCCCAGCAGGCCTCTCACCCAGGCAGGCTGGCCTCGGGGTCTCAGGGGCTGAGTGTGGGTCATGGTGATGGCAAGGGATCCACCCCAGTGCAGAAAATGATCTAGGCCCTGGGAGACAAGCTTCTGTCCCACTGCCCACCTGGGGGCCAGTGGGGAAGTAGCTTTCAACCTGCCCTTTTGACAATGACCCTCTCTTCAGGGAGCCTTGCGAGTCCACAGCATCAAGGCAGCTGGCTTCTAGGAGCCAGGGCCACAGTTAGAGTTGAGGAGACTTTTCAGAGGGAATAAGGACATGGGAGTGTGAGTGTGATATTGAGGGTTTGCTTGGGCGTGGGCAAGTGTGACTGCGTATACTGTGTGTAGAGGAGTGTGTGCAGTGTGGATATGGACGTGCGGCATCTGTGTGTGTAAGTATGTGGGGGGTGCGTGTGTGTGACGTGTATGTGCACATGTGGGGTTTCTGTGTCTGCGTGTTTGTAAGTGTGCATGGAGAGCTGTGTGGTGTGTGTCTGCGCGCATGTGCTCACTGGGGCAGGGGTGGACAGGGTGTCGGGGGGCTGGCAGGACCTAGGGGGATGGAACCTAGGGGGATGACAGTAAGTACAAGACAGAAATACAAGGCACCAGAAGATTCTGAATGCTCTCCCCATCTGTTGACAAACACCAACTGCAGGAACTAGGTGAGCTCTGGGCTTAAAACATCACTGCCTGAGCGCTCTGAAGACAGGGTGAGGCTCTTTCATGGTCTCACGGCAGAGTCCAGTCGCATGGGAGCACCCAGGCTGGGTGACAGGACCAAAGGTGGTGAGGGTGAGGGCCCAAGTGGGGAAGATGCTGGTGGGCAGGGTGCAGAGATGGGCAGGAGGGGGTGCAGAGGTCCAGTCACTCCCCGAGCCTTCCTCCATGGCCATGCCCCAGGCAGCCCCACTCCGCCTGTCTGGCTGTTAAAGTAGTCACAGCCTCTGCCAATGGCCAAGTTGCCAGTCAAACAGAAGCTCTAAGGGTCACGTGGGGGCCTCTGAGAGCAGACATGCTCATGTTCAGAGTCCAGGAGCCTGCACTGCATGGAGACTCCTCTGAACCACTCAGGGTTGAACTGACTATACACAACTCTTGCTCAGACCATTGCCTGGCTTCCAGAATGTTCTGGAAAGGGGGCATCAGCATCTCTGTCCACTGGGGGCAGAGGCTACCTGCCCTCTGGACCACTGACCTCTGCTTCCCTGCCCTCCAGGCCTTTCCATCAGGACCACACAGAGCCACAATCTGGTGTCTCCTGTAGGCCCCCAGGGATGGGCAGCTCTGTCCTCCAGGGGACACCTTATGCCGAAGGAGGCTGGCAAGGGGTTGTGAGTGAACAGAGCAGCACTGAGGCCCTCCAACTGGGGTGGGGGCATCCCCTGGATCTGGAGCTCATTCTGTTCCTTCCATCTCCTCTGCCACTTCCCACTGGCACAGCACTGCCCAGGCGGGGTAAACCCTCAGACCCTCACTGCGTGTGGCCAGCTGCTGCATGGCAGCTTGTCTAGTGCTCTTGGACACTGCTGGGGGTGGCAGGGCAGAAGTGACCCCAGCAAGACCCCAGCGCCCCTCCAGTCCCACCTGTGCCCGTGTAGTCCCCCGCCTGGGAAGCCCCCTCCTTGTCAGCTCTCCAAGTCCTCTTTTCCTTGAAGACAGGGGACCCTCACCTTTTATGAACCAAAAACTCCTTTGGCAGGCTAGTGAAGACTATGGCCTCCTTTCAAGCATATGAAATGAATGGTCCTCTGTCCACAGAATTCTCCAGGCAAGAATACTGGAGTGGGTAGTCATTCCCTTCTCCAGGGGATCTTCCCAACCCAGGGATTGAACCTGGGTCTCCTGAATTGCAGGCAGATTCTTTACCATCCGAGCCACCAGGAAAGCCCAAGTTTTATGTAAGGAAACCATTTAGTACTGAAATAAATTTCTAAACTCTTTAAAGATACAGGCTCATGATACAGCAACACCTGTGCTTCCTCAGGAACGTGTTAAAGAGCCGGAGCCGGCAGGGGACCCCCTGAGATACTGAGGGGGGAAACGTTCAAGAGACTCAAGACACCAATAAAGCCAGGGGAGCTACTATCACACGGAGTCCTGTTGCTATGCTCATGGCTGCAGAAAATGCTGAAGATCTGTCAGGGGATGGTGCAGAGACAGGTGCAGTTGTTTCCACCCAAGTCCACTGACCTGCTGAATGCCATCTATGAGAAGTCTCTTGCTCTGAGGCTCAGCCCTAACCCCACCTCCTCTATGGCTCCTCTGAGGAGTCTGACTCTGCAGGCCCCCCTCCTGTGAGCTCTAACCGCACTGAGGGTGGGCTCTTTTCCCCAAGTCCACCTGGCCCAACACAGCCCCAGGTGCTTGCCAAGCACAATGCAGGAACCCCAAATGCAGTGGATGGCCTCTCCTGCATGCCCATCCCAAGTGAGGGAACAGGTAGGAAAGTGCTGCTTCTCGGCTGCCTAGAAGCTGGGGGCTGGACATCCACGGCAGCTCAGGGGCCGTGGGGCTGGCTGCTGGGTGCAGCTGATCCCATAGTCCCCGATACCCTGAGGCTGAGGAGTAGAGCTCTGGAGGGACTCACTCCCCATCGGGTGGGCTGGCTGGACATGCTGCCCCACCTGGTCACTAGCCCCTGGCGCCAGAAGCCCAGTGTGGGCCCCTGGCCAAGGCGGCACCTCCCACCTGCTTCACATTGTAGCCAGTCTTCGCACTGGTCTCGATGAACATGACGCTCAGTTCTTTGGCGCGCTGTTCGCCCTCCTCTATGGTTATCTGCCTGGAGGGAAGATGAGGGGGACCAGTTTTCAGGATAGAAGGAGCCCCCAGTCGGGGTGGAGGGAGCGGCCTCAGATGATGAAGGCACTTCAGTTGGCCTGAGACCAGGGCTGAACCCCAGGGCTCCCTCAGGGCTCATGAGGTGCAGAGCACAGCAGGAAGCCAGCATCCCCACTCCACTCCTTGGCAGTACTGTCCAGTCTGGGAGCTGGCCCTGTGGCTGGTGGGCTGCTGGCCCCTACCCACTTTTCCCAGGATCACCACTGCCGGAGCCAACATTTGTCACACTCTGCCAGCCACAGACCACCTCTCTGGGTGGTACCACCAGCCCCATTTGCCAAATGACCGCATTGAGGTCAAAAGGGATGGCCCCAAGGTCAACTATTGCAAAGAAGCTGGGCTTTGAGCTCTGTTTTCTTCACTTCAAGGACAAGATTTTAATAAAGCAGCTTCTCATTCAGAATACTCCCTAAACGGTCAGAGTGCATTTCAGGAGGCCCTCAGTTCATGACTGGTTGCTTTATTTGCCCCATAAGATAAGGAAAGGGTGCTGAGTTGAGCCCTGTTCCTAGAGGGCAGCCTCTTTAGGGACAGTGTCACACTCAGACATAGAGCTGGACCAGGAAACTCTGTGTGTTCACGCCTGGGGACCAGGCCCTTCACACTCACACCAGTGTTAGCACAGGCGTTTCCCAGGGGCAGGGCCAGCAGGAGCCCGAGGGCTGCTGTGTCCACGACTGCGCTGAGGCCAGGCCCAGATCACGCACTGCTGGGCTGGCTGGGCACATGGGTGCTTCCAAAGCCTTCGGGGCCCTTCCCAGATGTGGGAGGACAGGTCATACAGGGCGCTCACCACCTACAAGTCCCAGGACACCCCATCCAGGAGGAGTTGCAGAGGAGGGCGGGGGGTGGCCCACAGCCCCCTGCACCTACCTCTTGTCGGCCAGGTCCGTCTTGTTGCCCACCAGCATGATGATCACATCGCTGCCCCTCTCCGTCCTGACATCATCAATCCACTTAGAGGTCTGCTGGAAGGAGTTGAGATCTGGAGGTGGAAAGTAGGGATAAAGCTTGGCATGAGAGGTGGCCCCGCGGGAGAGGGGAAGGGTTCAGGAGGGAGAGCGTGCACCCTCAGACACCTGGGCAGGGCAGGTGGGAGCACAGACCGGCAAGTCTGGACCTTCCTGAGAATGCCTGGGTGTATTTGTGGAACTGTGCTGCGGGCCCCCAAAACCCCTCACATTGCTGAGCCACCCACTGGGGAGAGGTCATGGCACCTGGAAGGCCACTGGGTCATGATTTGCTCCATGGACTAGTGGTTTTCGGGCCCATCTGAGAGTCAGATCTGACCTTGCAGGCTCAGAGCAGGGTGAGGTATGAGTGCAGTGGACTTGGCTGAGCTTGGAAACAGTGTGATACTGTGTGTGGGAGAGACCATGCAGCCCTGAGTCCAGGAGGGCCGCAGGGTGGCCTCCCACCGACAGGAGCTCAGAGGGGTTTTCGAACAGCACCCTCAGGCCCTGCAAGTAAGGGGAGTGGGAAGTGGGCCCAGGAGCAGACGAAAGCCAGGAGAGGCCAGTTTTCGCAGGGCAGTCCCCTCCTCGGTCAGAAGCTGAGACAGGCCCCCAGAGGAACAGTCACAGGGTGATGCCCACCACTCAGCAGCCTGCAGGCCCAAGAGGGGGCGAAGCTCCCTGTCCTGGGAACCTGGGCTTCCCACAGCTGATCTTCTGCTCAGCATCAGGGGCCCAGGCCTCCTCAGGGCCCCGCTTCCATGCTCAGGTGTGCAAGGAGCCTGCGGTCAGGGAGACGGTGGGGGGAGGAGGTGGGGAGGGCTAGAGGCAGCAGGCTGGGGCATCCTCCCACCATAAGCTTGACTGCAGCCCAAGGGCTTGCCAGGTGTGTGCCATGACACCTGCCTGGGCAGTGGGGCTCTGCACGGGTCCTAGCCCCTCACCCCCAGCCCCACAAGTCTCCCTCAGGGCTGTGTCTCTCTCTCCAGAGCAGCTGACTTGGCCAGAAGAGCCACAGGGCGTGAGATGAACAGCCCACCCCCGGCCCCCAGGGGCCCACTGGGCCTCGCCTCCCAGAGAGCCCTGTAAGGAGCTGGGGTGCTGCTAACAGAACCACGGCTGCCAGGTCAAGGCTGGCCCACGGACCGGCATCCTTTCACACCTGCAGGTGTACACACACACCATACAATGAAATTGCTCTCTAGGGGTCTTTCTGGCAGCCAGGGCCCAGGACGGTGCTGAGGGGCAGGAGAAGGGCCAGCCTTCTGAGCATCTGCTCTGCTGCACACCCAGGCCCCTGTTCTGAACAGGGTCACGCTGGTCCAGTACGCCGCGCCTGGTGCAGGAGGATGGGGGAGGCTCAGAAGCAACTCCCTCTCCACTCTGAGCACCTGCCTTCCTGCAACCAGAGGACAAGCACACACGCATGCATACACACACACACACACACACACACACACGCTGCACCCTGGCTGGGGACGCACCGGGCCCTGGAGCCTGTGAGCTGCTCCCCGCCCAGCACCCAGGCCCCACACTCACTTGTGATGTCATACACCACCACGGCCACCGTGGAGTCCCGGATGTAGCTGGGGATCAGGCTGCGGAACCTCTCCTGGCCGGCCGTGTCCCAGAGCTGCAGTCGCACCTGTGGCAGGGTGGGCAGGAGCTTCAGGGCACGGTGGAGTCCTCAGGGTGGGAGCGGGGGGCTGGGGGGAAGTCCTGCGGTGCTGGCACTGGCCGCTCTGGGCAGCCATGGGCTCTTAGTGGTGCCCAGGACAGGCCCCAGGTGGTAGGTCCCAGGGAGCCCTCCCTGTCCTCCCAGGCCCCCAGTCAGGCACTCACCGTACGATCCTCCAAGTACATGGTTTTTGACAAGAAGTCAATCCCAATGGTTGCCTGTTAGAGAAGAGGACGGAACAGTCAAAACTGAAAGGTCTCAGGCAGCGGGGCAAAAGCTGAGTCATCCAGTCAGGGATACAGCCAGCAAAAGGGGTCGTCGCCCAGCCCAAGCCTTGAGTGGGTTCTATTTTGCTGTCCCACACCCCAACTCAACAGTGAATCCTCTCGTCCCTCTCAGAGGAAATGAGATAAATAGGAATGAGGACAGGTTGTTTTTTTTAGAGAGTGACACACTCTTTGGAGAGGAAGAGAAAAGTGCTTCGGAAAAAGGATGAGAGAACAAGGGAGGAAGCTTGCTTGGGAACAAGGCCACTGGATCTCCTGCTGCACTCAGGTGGGGGCCTGGAGGAGCAGGAGCTGCGTGGACTCCCTGCCCCAGCCTGCTTGTGCCCTGCCTACCTGCTTGCCTCCCAGCCTCCCCTGCAAAAGCCTCTCTCCTCAGACCTGGAGTTCAGGTGCCGGGCTCACTGCTGCCCAGGTGGGTGGGGATGGAACGGGAGCAGGGCAGCTTGTTGGTGTGGGGGCAGAGAGCAAGCTGGCTTTCCACAGGAGCATCACAACCACCCACAGCAGCATCTTGCTGAGAAACCCCACTGGCTCTTTTCTACCCAAACCAACACACTGGAAGTCAACTGTCTATGTCACGCCTGTGCTTCCACTCTCCTGGCATCAGGGGAGGCAGCTGGACCAGAGGGAAGGGCCCACCACTCACTGGCTGTATGGCCTGAAACAGGCCACCCAACCTTTATGGGCCTCGCCAGCACCCAGTGTTTGTGACAGGAGCTAAGATGCTGTCAACGGGGAACAGTCCCTGCCATGTAATTAATAACAATGAAGACTCAGACACAGCCTGAATGTTGGGGCACGGGTGAAGTGCAGCGTGGTCCGTCCAAATGATGAAAGTTTGGCATTCATTAAAAATCACGTTCTTAAAAAATATTTAAGGATTTCAGGAAATGGTCATTAAAAGGAAGCAGACTACAAAACATCAGCTTGATTAACTGAAGTAGAGATACAAGCATTTTTCTTGTTTTCTTAGATGCTGAAGTGAAGGCCCTACACACTAAGGCCTGAATAGTACCGGTGTCCATGTGCTGACACTATGGGTGATTTTTGTTTGTTTGTTTCCTTCATTATACTTGTCTCCATTTTCTACAATGGTCATATAATAGTTCTAAAAGCAGAATTTAAAGTATCTTTTAAAGAAATATAAGGTTTAAAAAAATAGGCTTAGTTGAATGGAAAATTGACTTCTGACTACAAAAACCACAACTAAAGAAACCCAAGGAAATAGAAAAGCCCAGGTCTGCAGGCCCCCAGCTGACTGCAAGCAGGTGTGTGTATACCGCCGACTCCGTCCCATTTCATAAAGGAGTTGAGGTGGCTGCATCCTCCTGGGAGGTTGCCTTAGTGCAAAGACAGGGAGTGTCAGGGAATCATACAATTCTAGAACATTCATGCTAAACAAATACCTCAGACACAACTCAGTTCTCTACTCTGGAGACCAGGAACGTTAAAGCCCATGCCTACTGTGACTCTGCCAACCAATGGCAGAGATAGGAGGATCAGCGTAAAATCTTGGCATCACTTGGGCACTTTCAAGCCCAGCTTTGTACACCTTTCCAGCATGGTGTAGCCACTGGGGAATGTGGAATTGACGAGCAGCTTGTGGAATGAGCTTTGTTCCTTACCAGCTACATTACGTCCATTTTATTAGTATATGTTAGAGCAAT
Organism: Cervus elaphus; assembly: GCF_910594005.1. Classification (NCBI taxonomy): domain Eukaryota; kingdom Metazoa; phylum Chordata; class Mammalia; order Artiodactyla; family Cervidae; genus Cervus; species Cervus elaphus. The sequence goes on from NC_057833.1 coordinate 82,018,846, forward strand.
GATCCTTGTCTGCTGATACCCACAAGAAGAAATGTACAGAGCAGGTGGACATCCCTCAACTCCAGTGCTCAATGGGTTCCCCAGTGACTGTCAAGCTCCTTCCATAAAGTGACCCTTGAGCTAAAAACCAGGTTCATGACCTCAAGATTGGTGACATGGACTGGTGGCTGTCCCCAACATGAAGTCTCCCTTTATACAGTATTAGGGCTCCAAACATAAAAATGAACTCATAGCTGCCCCAAGTAAAGACTGTATTTCTCAGCTTTCTTTGTAGCTGGGTAGCTAAGTTCTGATCAATGGGATGTGAAGGTGACATGTGTACCTTCTGAGATGGGTCCCTCATGGGGAAGCGGGATGTACCCACAGCTGCCCCTTGCCCTTTCCCACTGCTTGGAATAAAGACAGGTGATAATCAGTCATACTGGCCCATCTAGATGAGAGTGATAGAGTGGGGATGACTGGTGAACAAGACAGAGGAAGCCCGAGTCCCTGCCCTGTAGAGCTTGTCTCTGCAGTCTGAGACTCTTAGACTATTGTGTGACAGAGAACTGAACTATCTTCCCGAAGCCACAGTTATTTAGGGTTTCTTTTTAACATTCCTTAGCTCTGACCTAACTAATAGAGCAAAGAACCACAGAGAAACATACCCCTAAAGGGGAGGCAGCATGGATGGTGATGGTGATGTTCCTGATGATAATGTAACAACAATCCCATTTCACCTCATATGTGCTTCCATGGACAGAGAGCTCACCAGATGACATGACAAGGATTGTGCCATGTGGATCAGGTCCTAGTAAGCTCAACTCAGTGGCCTCCATAATCATAAAACCATCTACTGAACACTCACATACTTTATTACCCCTAAAAACAGTCTGACCAAGTCGGCAGTAATGATGAGTCAGGCTAAAAGGACCAACTTCCTATCTCTCCAGCTCTCTCCTACCTTTATTCCCACTTTCATGCTTCTTTTTATATCAGAGAAATATCTGGTTCCTTAACTGCCCACTCTCTTAGACCTGTCTGGCCACACTTTCCACCCAACCAGGCTGCCGAGCCACTGCAAGACCTTCCCACAACCTGGTGCCAAAGCACGTGTCCTTCGTCACAGCTGAGCCATCAGCTCAGCTCAAAAACACCTCCCTAAATTCTGCTTCCAATAATGATTAAATAGCTTGTATTAAATTAACCCGCCCAATACAATTATTGTAAATCTTGGACAAGTACAAGAAATAATTTGCAATCACTGAAAAGTGACCAAAACAGGCAGACAAATAGAGGGGTTATAATCTCTAAAGGAAGGAAAGAAAACAAAGTGAGATCCTATGCTTAACCAGTTTTCCCCCTGAGGTAGCCTTCTAGTCTCACCAAGTTAGAAGGACTTGGTAACACCTCAGGCTTTCCATTAGAACCCCAGAAGGGTCAGCTTTGGGAGAAAGGACATCATCTCAGAAATAAGGGTTATATCAGAGGACTAAGGGAAAAACAAAAAGAGACATATCTTATAAAAAAACTTTAAACATGGTAAGTAAACCCTTCTAAAAAATTAGTTGCACATAATTTAATGCCATTAAAATAAAATTCAATACTTTTTCAGAGGAAGGTAACAGAATTCAAGCATCTAAAACTTATTATTCACAATGTCCACTACACTATAAGAAAGGATTAGACATGAAGAAGCAGATTTAAGCCAATAATTGAGGGTAAAAAAAACTCAATAGAAACATATTCAGATGACCCAGACACTGGATTAACAGACAAGGACTTTAAAGTAATTATTGTAAATGCACTAAAAATGTAGAGGAAAAAGATGAATATAATGGGTGAATTTCAAGAGATAGAGGGAGACTAAAATAAAACCCAGAAATCTTTTTTTAAAATATTTATTTATTTGGCTGCACCAGATCTGAGCTGTGGCCTGCAGGATCTTCTAGTTGTGGCATATGGGAATCCAGTTCCCTGACCAGGAATTGAATCCAGGCCCCTGCATTGGGAATATGGAGTCTTAACCACTGGACCACCAGGGAAGTCCCCAAATCCATAAATCTTTACACACAAAAAAACACAATATCTGAAATAAAAATCCTCTGGGTTTGAATAACAGCAGCGAGGACACTTCAGAGGAAAGGGCAGTAAACTTGAAGACAGGTCAAAAGAAATTGTTCACATTGAAGCACAGACTAAAAAGATAAATTAAAAATGAATAGAACTTCAAGAACTTCAAGCACAATATAAAAGACCTGAGATATATATATATATATATATATACATATATATATATATACACACACACACACACACATATACGCATATGCACTTGGGGTTTCAGAAAGAGTAAAGACAAAAACAAAACAAAAAATGCATACATAGCCAGATACTTTTTCAATTTGATTAGAAACATCAGCGCACAGCTTCAAGAAGTTCAGTGAACCTAAAGCAGGATACAGACAAAGAAAATCACACCCATCCAAGTCATAGTCAAATTGCTGAAAATTAGAGATAAAGAGAAAACCTTGACAGCAGCTAGGAAACAGAAAGACGCAATACACACAAGGAAACAATGACAGCAATGATGGTTGATTTCCCTTCAGAAACAACTGAGGGCAGAAGACAATGGAAAAACATCTTTAAAATTCTAAAAGAAACTACCACCACCATCCTCATCATGTCAGCCCAGAATTCTGCAGCTAGTGAAAATTTCCTTCAATAGTGAGGGTAAAACAGAAATATTTTCAGATAAGGGAAAGCTGTGATGATTTGTCACCACTGAGCCATCATTATGAGAAATACTTCAGGCTGAAGGGAAATTTTACAGATGGAAGTTTGAATCCTTAAAAGACGGATCAGGTTTTCTCCCTCATGACCTTGTCATGGGTGGGATCTCGTGTGCTGGCTCCCGGCAAAGAAGGAATCTAGGAGCACCAGAAAAGGTAAGTCTGTGGGTAAATATAAACACACGTGACTTGTCCTTGACCACCTCCTACTTCTATCCATATAAGCAATAATTCATAACATCCTCCCCTCTGCTTTGCCCCATCTCATCTTCAGTGAGACTTACTCTCAGAAGATGGCCTCAAATGTTACTTTATATTAGGTACAAACCACTTCATTCCTTGCTTTTCCCCCTCTAATATAATAATAATAATTACTGTTGTTACAATGGCTAAACATCCGAGGGCTTATCATGTGCCAGCCATTGTCCTAAGTGTTTTATATGTATTAATTAACTTATGTTAACTTTTTATGAGTTATATTCTTTAGTATTTGTATATTTCTGCTAAGAAAACTGAGTAAAGTTGATCCCTTAACAACGTGGGGGTTAGATTTCCACACAGTGGAAAATCTGCATATAACTCATAGTTGGCCCTTTGTATATGTACTTTGATTCCTCTGTTCAACCAACAGCAGATGGTGAAATTCTGTAGTATTTAATACTGAAAGCAATTGCATAAAAGTGCACCAGCCCAGTTCAAACTCATATTATTCAAGGGTCAACTGCATAAGAGACGTTAAATTACTTGCCTAGCATCAACAGCTGGAAATGAGAGAGTCAGGATTCAAAGGTATTTGCAAAGTTGTCTAGGTGTGTCCACCTGTATTCCCATCCCTCTAGGTGCTGAGCATTTGCTCCTTCTATCAAAGCAAGCCTCTCCCTGCGTTCTCTTGGCTCTGACGCTCTCAGCCATCAAGGATCTTTGCTCTGTCTTCAACCTTTCATTCTCTACTCACTCTTTCCTTTCATCCAAGAAACAGTCTTAAAATTCTTGCATCTTTAAAAAAAGAATAGGTCCCTGTCACTAAGTGGCTCTCTAGCTCGCTGCCAATCTCTCACCTCCATTCCACTGGTAGGCTTCTGGGAAAGGGCCCCAAACCAGCTGTCCCCGCCTCTCCTCCCACCCACTGCGCGGTGAAGGTGGTCTGGTTCCTGCCCCTCTGCCCACTGAGGCTGCTCTGGCTGTGGTGGCCATGGCAATTCATCTCCAAATTGTAAGGACACTCTATAGGCCAGACTCTACTAGTAATAGATGAACCTGACCCAGTGGAACAGTCCCAGACTCTACTAGTAATAGATGAACCTGACCCAGTGGAACAGTCCTCTTCCTTGACACTCTGGCTTCCTCTGCTTTCATGACATGACTCATTTCTGGCTCTCCCTGCCTCTCTAGCTGCTGCTCCTCAGTAGCCTCTTACAGGATCCTCTTCATTTCTCTGTTCTTAAAACATTGGCATTCCCGACTATTTTGTGTTGGGTACCTCATTTACATCCCAATCTACATCCCAGGCCTCACCTCTGTCCTGAGCCCCAGATCCAGGTAGCCGATCTCTTACTGAACATGTACATCCACGTGTCTTCTAGACCCCTCACTAAACACAGTGTATCCCACAAGGAGCCCACTCTCCCCTCCTGGCTTACTTCTTCTGCTTTCCCCATCTCCATGAAAGGCACCTCCACTTCTGCAGGTGCCGAAGCCTCCGGAAGCCCTCCTGAGTTCCTCTTCTTCCCTTGTTCTCATATCCACTTCCTCACAGTCCACTCCCTCACAGCAGAGGATCACTGAGCTGACACTTTGCCTCCAGAGTGTTTTCAACTGCCCGTTTCTCTCCATTCCCACCATCACTGCCCCAGTTCAGTCCCCCAACCTCTTCTACCTGAATAGCTGCAACAGCTTCCTGACTCATCTCTCTGCCCCCAGGTTCTCCCCTGGATGATTTTTTTAATTAATTAATTAATTTATTTTTTGTTATGCTGGGTCTTCATGGCTACATGCAGGCTTTTGCTAGTTGTGGCGAGCAGGGGCCACACTCCAGTTGCAGTGTGAGGGCTTCTCATTGCGGCATCTTCTCTTGTTGCAGAGCATAGGCTCTAGCTGCACAGGCTTCAGTAGTTGCAGCTAGTAGCTGTGGTAGCTCTAAAGTAGCTGTGGTGCATGGGTTTAACTGTTCTGCAGCATGTGGAATCTTCCCAGACCAGGGATCAAACCCATGTCCCTTGCATTGGCAGGCCGATTCCTAACCACTGGACCATCAGGGAAGTCCCTCTCCTGGATAATTAATCTTTCACATAGCACCAGCGTTATCTTCCTAAAACATAAATCTTACCATATGACTCCCTACTGCCTCCAGGAAACCGTATAAATGCTTGAGCTTGGCCTGCATAGGGCCTGCTCCTAGCTTCCCCTCTTTGATCTCATTCCCCTCTTGCCCAGCTTGTACTTTACACTTAAGCAATAAGACTGTGGTGAGGACTCTTACCTACACATGTTACTTTGTATTTCTGTGCATTTGCTAATGCTGTTCCCTGCCTTTTCTAATGCTGTTTCACATGGTTAAAACTTATTTAGAGATCAAGATCCACTCCTTTGCAAATCATTTTCCAAGCCTTCAAGTTGGCCTCAGGGCCCCTCTTCTAACAGTCTCTCTACTAAACTGGAAAGATCTCACGGCGGTCAGTTTCTCCCACTGGCCAGTGATTTGGTAATTCTCAACATGTAGTCCATGGACCACTTGCTTCAGAATCACATCAGAAGCTTGTTAAATATGCAGGTTGCTGAGTCCAACCCCGACAGACAGAATCATAATCTCTGGGGTGTCAGTCTGGGAATCAGAATTCCAGACAAGCCCTTGGATAACTCATTTGAGGAACAAAGTTTGCAAACAGCTGTGCAGACTCTGAGCTCCTGCAATAATTGGTCTGAGGAGGCTATAGTATCCAGAAAGAGGGGCAGACTCCCTGCCCGAGGTAAGAGACAAGGAGATGCCCATGCCGGCAGAAGGGACTAATCACGGATGAAGAAACCAAGGCTCACTCAGGCTTGAGGTCGTCCAGGTGGGGTGGCAGAGGCAGGGTTAGGGCCCAGGTTTCCCTGACTGCAAAGCCCCTCCTCCTGACACTTGAGCCGTATTCCCTCTGCTTCCTAAAGTCCCTTCATTTCTGAAGCTGTCACTGAGTGTGTGTGTGGGGCGGGGGGGGGGGGGGGGGGGGGGAGGGTCACATCCTGTCTGGTTCCTTAGTGTCAAAATCTGTGGCCATTGGCCATAGCTTGGCAGAGTCCACCTAAGAGGAAGTTCATGTGCATTTCAACAACAAGAAAAGTCAGCTAAGGGCAGAACAGAAATAAGAACTTTTAAGATGGCCTTGATTACCAGAAATTTTCTAGCTCCTCAGCATCATTTATTTTTCCAGACACAAGGCATAAGCAGCTGGCCCTACACGACTGCCAGCTCTAGCCCATCACTCCCAGACAGGCCAGATCTACAGGGAGAAGGCAGTAATGGCCTTTCCTGGGCAGCTCCTTTCTGGCATATGGTGTAAGTAAGTAAGTAAGACTCATTCACTTATCACTCTTGAGTGCTTACTATGTGTTATTTGCAGACCAAAATAGACTCTGGTCCCTGTGTATAAGGAGCTGTTCACTCTCCTGGAATGCTCTTCCACATGGTTAACACCTATTCAGAGTTCAGGATTCAGCCTTGAATTTCCAAACTTGTGGAGGAGCTAAGACGAGCACACAGAACTAATCAGAACACAGATAAGACAGATAAGACTATTGTAATTGAGGGGCACTAAGGGGGGGGGGCTTCCCATGTGGCGCTACTGGTAAAGAACCCGCCTGCCAGTGCAGGAGACATAAGAGACGCAGATTCAATCCCTGGGTGGGGAAGATCCCCTGGAGAAAGGCATGGCAACCCACTCCAGTATTCTTGCCTGGAGAACCCCATGGACAGAGAAGCCTGCGGGCTACAGTCCATGGGGTTGGCACAGCTGAAGTGACTGAACAGGCGTGCATGCAGGAGGAGGGAGAAGTAGTGGATTGGAGGCATGGGGGAGTAAATCCCAGACAGAGGAAGACAGGTTCTGATTTGGGCAACGGCAGAATTCCTATCAGACCAACCCTCCTACAGACCTCAATGATAAACTCTGAGCAACCTGAAGGCACTTACAAACAGGTAGAATCTAGAGAGAAATCAAAAACTTAAGAGAATGGCTCTGGGTGAGCCTCCTGTTTTTATGATTGTTTATTCACCCGAAGGCAGTCCCGGCTGGAGCTGAGGGGTGGGGGCTAACACTTGGCAAGAAACCCATAGTCTTATTGGTTAAAAATAAAAGAATAGGTCATAAAACTATCACAGTGCTAGAAAATGTGGAAAATCCTGGAGATGAGAATGCCACAGACAGGGCACCCCAAATTCTGCATGAAAATGCTACTCAAATCCCTGGCCCAAAGAGACCATAAGCAGCTTAAGACCGAAAACCAAACAGACAGGCAAACAAAGCCGAACAGAACTTTAAACTGCTGCCTACCACAGGGAAGAGAATTGAAAATCTGGGCTCAACGAATGTTATTTCAAAGGAACAAGCAGAATCCATAGTCTTAATCACAATGTGTAGTATACAACTCAAAACTACTATAAAGTGAAAGCCATATTCAAAAAAAAAAAAAGAAAAGACTAAATGGAGACCAACCTCGAGGTGACCCAGATGCTGAAAGCAGCAAGCATTTTTAGATAGCTAATATAATTATGCTCAGGCATATAAAGAAAAATATGCTCATAATGAATGCCCAGATTTTAAAATCTCAGCAGAGAAAGAGAAACTATAAAGAAGCAAATACAAATTTAGAACAAAAAAATACAACATCTGAAGTTTTAAAATGCTTAACAGTAGACAGCAAATGACAGATGAGTCAGTGAATTTGAAAACAGATTAGCAGGAATTGTTTGGAAGGATAATATGAGAACACCAGTCAAAAAGAATAACTAGCTACCCAGGCAGGCCACGGGCTTCTCTCACAGCTCAGTTGGTAAAGAATCTGCCTGCAGTGCAGGAGACCCAGGTTCAATTCCTAGGTCGGGAAGATCCCCTGGAGAGGGAAATGGCAACCCACTCCAGTATTCTTGCCTGGAGAATCCCATGAACAGAGGAGCCTGGCAGGCCACAGTTCATGGGGTAGCAAGAGTCAGACATGACTTAGCAACTAAACCACCACCACAGGCAGGCCACATCCTCCTACCAAAGGCCCCAGAAATCTTGCCGATTTCCTGTTATGTGCCACAACCTCCCTTCAAAGTTCAGTAGAAGTCATACAGTGTGTGTGTACTGAGGGGAACATGTGTATGAATGTGTGTGAGTAGACATATGATGAGTGGAGACACACAGGTGTGCTTGCAACTATGTATGTGCAGGTGGAAAGAAAAAGATGTAAAAAGATTGTGAGGCATGAGTGTGAGGTGAGATGGGGAGGCAGTCATTTCTGCTTTGAAGGAAAGCAGATCAATGCCCAGATCAATGATACGCACACAGCCCTGGTGATGCCAGAGGCCAAGAGACTGAGGTGACCAACAGCCTCCATGCGGGAGGAGGACAAATTTCTGACAACAAACCTAGATGCTCTGTCAATGCCTCCTGGGGCAGAGCACGGCCAGCCCTGGAGGATCTGGCATGCAGCTAGCTGAGTGCCTCATCCAAATGGGTCCTTGGTCTGTTTTCAGGGACTTCTGCCGGTGCCTTAATGGGCTTGTCCTGCAACAATGACAGCTTCTTTGACCCTCAGCTTCCCATCTCTAAAATGGGGACAATCATAACTTCCCTCAAGGACTCTTGGATCAAGTGAGTTAGACTATGTGACGGTACTCCGTACAGACAAAATGAGGACTGACCAACTGATGGTAGGATTTCCAAGAGAAGCTGTGGAAAAACCCACCCACTCAACCTACAGGAGACCCTCCAATAACGTTTTTCAGGCTGGTTTTGTGGAACATAGCCTCATGAGAGAGGCCATCTACAAGGATGAAAGTGAACTGTGAGCAAGTGTTTCTAGGAAAGGTTTCATGTTCCAGCCCGTACTGGGGGGCCATGAAACACACTGACATAGTAAAGGTTCTGAGAAGTCCTGCACTGAAGAATCAGGAACAATTCCATGTAATCTGCTGTTTCCCAAACTCTTGGTCCTGGGAATCTTGGTGCTTACAATTGCTATTCACATCCCCAGTAAATGAGTGTTAATAGAGCTTCAGGAAAGGCTGGCCTTCAGAGAAATGAGTTCCAAAGGAACCACAGCATTCACTCTCTGTATTCTGTTTCCTCTTATGAAGTAGGCAGTGAATTATTCTTGCCGGAAACTATTCCACAAAGATGGAAAGAGGATAACAAGGGCAGCAGGCCTGACTCTGGGGACTCTCCATGACCCCCACGATCCTTCCCTCCCTTCCCCTCTGTGGCTGTGCTGGATGAGCCTCCTCTACCGCCTGATGACCTTCCAAGGAAGCCAGACTGCATCCTGCTGTGGTTGGATCACCCCAAACCTGGCAGTGCTTATTTACTCCTTTAATATTGCCAACTGTACTGCTTAGGAAAAATGGCAGGCACTTCATCTTATACAAAAAAGGAGGAACCTTAACAAGACAGATTTCATAGCTGCACCCACGTTTATCTTCTTCCGCAGGTATGTGAACTAGTGTTAACAGGGGCTCAGACACACAGTGAAGAATGATAGCACATTATACACCTCCCTCTGCACAAAAGCTCCCATTGGCCCAGCACATGCCCAAGGAAAGAGGTGTTTCCTGAGGCACTTGTTGAAATCGTTTTTGCTACGTGCATTTATTATGAAATGTAATTTTGCATCCACTTTCTGACAAGACACAGTAATAAAGTCTGTGGTAGAAATTTGCATGGTGATTTGCATAAGTTGACTCGAGATTCTCTTCTCAGGAAAAGAAATCATGAAAAGGAATGTATGCATGTCTTCTTTCAGCCTTGGCCAGGGCTTGGCCCGTGGCTGGGGAAGCATCTTGGCAAGTGGCAGAAAGCAGCTGAGCACGGCAGGCCCTTGACAATGAAGCTGCTGTTTATGCCCTGCACTACCAACCCTCAGAGGAGAGTATCAGGATAAAGTCATGCAAATGAGCATGCAAATGAAGCTGGTGAAACTCAGGGATTCAGACCAGCAAGTCGGTGCAGCAGGGGAGGGAGACAACAGCTTCTGGAAAACACGCTGGGCAGGGTCTGGCCTGGCCAGCAGCTCAACCAAGTACCCTGGGGGAGGGGCGGTTGGCTGGAAGGCCACAGGGCAGGTACCTGGATTCCTTCCGATGCTTTAGCCTCAAAGGTTACACAGTCCCCCGTGGCCACTTTCCTCCCAATGGGAACTGTCTTGTGCTACTTACCAACCAATATAAATATGTATTGACTGCTCTTTCATTTCCTGACTGTGCTCTAAAACATCAACCAACAATATATACTTTCCAACTTTAAACAAGGGGTTGTATGTGTGCATGCAAGTCGCTTCAGTCATGTCCGACTCTGTGTGACCCCATGGACTGTAGCCCGCCAGGCTCCTCTGTCCCTGGGATTCTCCAGGCTAGAGTACTGGAGTGTGTTGCCATGCCCTCCTCCAGGGGATCTCCCTGACCCAGGGATGGAACCTGCGTCGCTTATGTCTTCTGCATTGGCAGGCAGGTTCTTTACCACGAGTGCCACCTGGGAAGCCCAAATAAGGGGTTAAGTTTCATCAAAATTAGTCAATTCTTCCAAAAGCTACACAGATGCAGAGGGATGTGTGGCCTGAAGCTCCCCTGAGAGCTCTCCCACAGGCTCACAAATGGATCCAATGCACAAGCCCTCTCCTCGGCTCTCAGGGAGAAAGAGGTTCTAGGGGGAGAACTTTTAAGTGCATCTATAAGCAACCCACAAAGTAAATTAGGAAGGATTACTAAAACCTGGGCCAGAGTTATATGATGGGGCCACTTCACTTATGAACACTAGCAGGTGCTATTGGACTTCCCCTGAATATCAACTGGCAAGCTCCCACTCCCTTGCAGGCCTGGAAACTGTAAAAGAAAAACTGCTTTCCCAGCCTCTCTAGAGGGTAATGGTGATCAGATGACTCAGTTCTGGCCAATAAGACACAAGCTGCAGTCTGCTGGAGGGGGATGGGATTCTAGGGAAGTTCTTGCTATCCTTTTTTTTCTGCCTTGAATGCACAGGTTGATGTCTGAAGCAGCAACAGCCAAGCTGCATGAAGATACGAACCCACAGAACAAGAAGGCAAAACAGAATGCCCAAGGGCCTGGGATGTGCCTGATGGCATCACCACACAGCTGGGGCATCTCAAGGCCTGCTGTGACTTCTTGCACCTGAAAAACCGAAACCCTCCCTTGTTTAAGCCAGGGTAGTCAGCCTTCTGTACTAGAGGCTGACCACATAGCTAATTGTAATATGCTTGACAAAAGAGTGGAAGAGAAGCCAGAGGAGAGGAGGGAGGGAAAGAAAAGATGTCACAGTCAATCTGCCCTCAGACCAGTCCTAGGTAAATGTCCAAATGGAGCACCTGGGTGACTGGTGCTGCTCCAATCGGTGTCTGAGGGCAGGGTCATCTTGCCAAGCTGCCTGACATTTAGGGGTATTTCACCATATAAGAGTGTTGCCTCACATTTTGACCACAGAACCTACTATCTGTGAAACATGAAACTCTTAACTGTATTAATAATGATAAAATCACTGTGTTGCTAGAGTTGGCCGAAGACAGAGTTCAGTGTTCTGCCAGAAGTCTGGGGACTCTGCATAGATGCACGTGCAGGCATGGGTAGGAGGGCCACGGTTTCCCACACAAACACTTGTGAGCAAGTTATTGTTCACTTCACTTCATCATCATCCACTTCATTTGCAGTGGAGTTGTTGTTTAGTATTGCTCTCTACAGAGCATGGTAATGCACATTTGTATCAACAGTATTTCTGGTCTAAAATTTCCCATCATCTAGGCTTTAAGGCGTCCATGCTGCTATGCTTTAAATACAGATTGACCACTTTCCTACTGCTGAAGTTTGAGGCCACTGGTCTAGGTGATGTAGGGGTTAAATGCCATCCAAATAATTTCTGGATTAAAAAATGCAATACTAAGAAACTGGGATGCTAGCCCAGACTCTCAGCTAAGTGACAGAGGTGGGATTTCAACCCAGGCCTCGGAAGGCAGCATTGTTTTGAAGGAAAAGAAGGAGCCAATATCAGAGGATGTGCTGACTCAGTGTGTGACTCAGTTCTCCTCAGTGTGTGACCCCACTCTGCCCACCTCGACAGGGGTGAAGACCCTCCCCTGTCTCCTCGGGTGCCGGGTGGTTACCTGAACACCACCTAAGGACATGTGGCACCTTGGATTCTATGGAGAAAGGCCTTTCCTCCTGGCCTTCCACCTGCTGTCTACAATCCGACCCAGGAAACTCATCAGCTCTTAAGGCTTCAGGGATCCAGATCCTGCCAGCCCTTCCTGGACCCACTCACATAACAGCCATTTTCAAACATCTTCACTTGGCTGTTCCATCATTACTTCCCACTCGACTTTTCGTTTTCCTTTGTGTTGATGGTACCGATACTCTTCTGGAGTGTCTGGACAGAAACCCAGGGCCCGCTCAAGCCTCTCGCTCCTCTGCACCCCACAGGCCTACTCTGCTCCCACGATTCTGTGTGTCCAGCCCAGGCTTGGCCCAGGCCCCCTCACCCAGCCCTGCATGACTGATGAGTGATGCCCCTCCCTGCCCTTCCACTCCCAGAGCTGCCCCAAGTCTGTGGGCCCTGCTGCAACTGCCATCCTGCCCTGGCCCAGGCCCCCAGGCCCGTCTCCTACAAACTCTGGCTTCTTTGATCCCATCAGAGCCAGCCTTCAGGAAGCCCCAGTAGCTCTCCACTCTGCCCCATGAGCCCAAGCCCCATCGAGATTCTAGGGCCGCCACAGCCTCATCAGCAGAATCCCAGACAGGTCTGGTGGGGAACCCCGCTCTGCATGCCCAGATCCTCACACCAGCCCCCCAGGGGCCACAGGCAAGTTCAGCCCCAGACATGGCCAGGGGTGGGGGGGACTTGCTGTCACACAGGATGAGGTTGAACACCCTCTACCCTCCATGCCCTGGCTCAAGGCACAGCCAGATTCTGTGGCCAACACAGAGGAAGCACGTGGCAAACGTGTTGTCAGAGTACATGAGCAGGGGAGGGGACAGGAGACAGAGCCAGAGACACACAGCGAAGATGGGAGTGAGGGAGTCAGTCCTGAAAACTGTCTGGGCACCTCAGCCAATCAAGGCCGGGGGGGGGGAGGGCAATGCTGGGCTAAAGGGCTGATACCTGAGGTATGACTGGGCAGTGCTGGGGAGTGATCACCGTGCAGCGGACAACTGGGAATATCCCCAGAGCCCTCGGGGTCGGTGTCTACTTCCCAAGTGTCTCTGCCATCATGTTAAGAAAAAATAACATTTCCCTCTCTCCATCTCCAGAGAATTTATTAAAATGGGCCTGTGTGCGCACAGAATTGGAGCCCCAGCCTCCCAGCCTAATTACCATTTTAGAAGGTATTGGGAAAGAAATTCCACCTGCAGTCCAAAAAAAAGAAGTCAGAAAAGCCTGCGGGGAGGAGGGCACTTGGGCTTTCATTGCTTGTTTCCACGACATTGGACATTGACACCGGGCCACTGTGGCAACTTAGCCTGATGGGGTCTAAAAAGCAAGGCAGACAGTCCCTCCCGAAGCCACTGTGGTATGAAGAGGCCCCTGACACCAGCTGTGGGCAGGCCCTGAGAGGGCCCAAGAACGCAGCATTGAATCTGAGGGTTCTGGTCTCAGCCAAGCCAAGAGCCCATTCAGCAGCCGAAGCAGACGGAGTTCCTGTCGAGCCAGGAGGACAGTGCGCTGGGCAGAGGGAGCTGCAGACGGGCACAGAGCATGGGCATGACCCAACCATGGGGCACAGAGCAAGGCACGGCCCAGTCACAGGGCACAGAGCATGGGGACGGCCCAGCCATGGGCACAGAGCGAGGCACGGCCCAGCCACGGGCACAGAGCATGGGGACGGCCCAGCCACGGGCACAGAGCATGGGGACGGCCCAGGCATGGGCACAGAGCGAGGCATGGCCCAGCCACGGGCACAGAGCATGGGGACAGCCCAGCCACGGGGCACAGAGCATGGGGACGGCCCAGCCACGGGCACAGAGCGAGGCACGGCCCAGCCACGGGCACAGAGCATGGGGACGGCCCAGCCACGGGCACAGAGCATGGGGACGGCCCAGCCACGGGGCACAGAGCATGGGGACGGCCCAGGCATGGGCACAGAGCGAGGCATGGCCCAGCCACGGGCACAGAGCATGGGGACAGCCCAGCCACGGGGCACAGAGCATGGGCATGACCCAACCATGGGGCACAGAGCAAGGCACGGCCCAGTCACAGGGCACAGAGCATGGGGACGGCCCAGCCACAGGCACAGAGCATGGGGACTGCCCATCCATAGGCACAGAGCATGGCACAGCCCAGCCATGGGGCACAGAGCATGGGGACTTCCCAGCCATAGGCACAGAGCATGGCACAGCCCAGTCACGGGGCACAGACCATGGGGACAGCCCAGCCACAGGGCACAGAGCATGGGGACGGCCCAGCCACAGGCACAGAGCATGGGGACAGCCCAGCCACGGGGCACAGAGCGAGGCACGGCCCAGCCACGGGGCACAGAGCATGTGGACGGCCCAGCCACGGGGCAGAGAGCGAGGCACGGCCCAGCCACGGGGCACAGAACATGGGGACAGCCCAGCCACGGGGCACAGAGCATGGGCATGACCCAGCCATGGGCACAGAGCATGGGCATGACCCAGCCACGGGCACAGAGCATGGGGACGGCCCAGCTACAGGGCACAGAGCATGGGGACGGCCCAGCTACAGGGCACAGAGCATGGGGACGGCCCAGCCACAGGCACAGAGCATGGGGACGGCCCAGCCATGGGGCACAGAGCGAGGCACGGCCCAGCCACGGGGCACAGAGCATGGGGACGGCCCAGCCACGGGCACAGAGCATGGCACAGCCCAGCCACGGGGCACAGAGCATGGGGACAGCCCAGCCACGGGGCACAGAGCATGGGGACAGCCCAGCCACGGGGCACAGAGCCTGGGCATGACCCAACCATAGATACAGAGCATGGGCATGACCCAACCACGGGGCACAGAGCATGGGGACGGCCCAGCCACGGGCACAGAGCATGGGGACGGCCTAGCCACGGGCACAGAGCATGGCCATGACCCAACCACGGGGCACAGAGCATGGGGACGGCCCAGCCACGGGGCACAGAGCACAGGCATGGCCCAACCACAGGCAGACGTGTGCTTGAGCCTTGGTGAATCAGAAGAACATTTCACAGCAGAGAGGAGGAGCGGGAAGGGCATTCCAGCAAAGCTGACACCATACGCCAGGGCCTGGAGGCCTCAGAGTGTCACTGTCTGGGGAGCAGCAAGCGGGGAGGCCCCTGGACCACAGGATATAGGACAAGCAGTGGGTCATGGGAGATGACACTGAAGACAGAGGTGGGCTGAGATTTTGAGGGACTCAAACAACATGGGGAGAAGTTGAGGCTTTGATCCACAACAAAGCACCACGGTGACTCTTGAGGACCACTGCAAAGACCTTGAGGCCTCCTCTGCTGCCCATCACTGCCAAGAATACCAACTAGCCAGGAGTGTCACTATTATCAATGGGGCATCAACAAGTATTATAAGTATTATAACATTTGAAAGATCAAATAATCAAAATAATGTCTGTGAGATCATTCATACACACACACACACACACACACACACACACACACACACAAGTGAACACCAAGTCAGACTTAAGAACTGAAGTTAGGGCTGTGATTAGATGTAAAGTGATGCAGGATGACTACCCTTGCAGGGAAGAGAGGCCTCTCGCAAGCCCACCCTGGTACAGAGCATGACCAGTACCAAACAAGACAAAGTGTGGCTGAGACAGTCATCCCAGAGCTGATGTCCCAGGTTGTGTACATCACTCGGGACCCCACATCCTTACCCTTTAGTCAATTCTTACCAAGTCTACTAGTTATCTGGTATTTCAAATGACAGCAGAAGAAAAAAGGTTTAAGAGGGAGGCAGAGAAAGGGGCTGTATTTAGGCAAAGATGCTGACTGGTCCAGAGTGAGACAGACAGATTAAAGAGTAGACACAGAACTATAATTGGCAGTGAGCTGTGCTCTGCATGTTCTGTAAGTCTGGGAACGTGGGGATACCTCTTAGCACAACAGTCCCCAGGGTGTTCTATAAATATTTATCCTTTGAGGACTCAATGACAGAAGGATTCCATGATCAAATACATCTGGGAGACTCTGCACACTACATCTTTCAGCAGATCAAAATCATATACTGATATGGTAAAGGCCCTGAGAAGTCCTGCAGTAGAATTCTATTCACCAGTGATCCTGAGTCTCTTGCCTTTTTTCCTCAAACAACACCTACTAACATCCCTTAGAACTACTATCTCACAGAACCCACTGGCTTAGAAAAATGCACTATTATTTGTCTGTCTTAAGGAACAATAAATTTTTTCTTAAAAATAGTTGAAATGATTAAGTTTGGTGCCTTATGATAAAAGCTATAGTTGCAGGGGAAATTCACTTCATTTGACGAGCCTCACCACTCAGCCATGGTGCCAGAAAAGTAAAATGTTACTGACCTTCAAGAGCTCAGCCTTCAGTTCCTGGAGCCATTTCTGTCTGACTCCAGATCTCCCTTGAGAGCCAGGAGCACACAGATCACTTCATCTAGCCTCCTGCCCACGTAGAGCAGTGTAGGCCCATCACACTAGTCTCTCCAGGGAAGGAAGGGCCCCTGCAACCACATGTGTGTGTGTGTGTGCGTGCACACACGTGAAGGTCCAGCCAAGAGCCACGCTAGAGAAGCACATTCTCCTACTGCTCTTTCACGACTCTCATTTAGAATCTTGTCCATCCTCCTCCATATGATGACACCCAAGAATCCAAACACTGTAAATGATTTAGACGTGCCATGGGGGCAGGAGAACACAGTTTGAAAGGTGTCCTTTCTCTCCTGGAAACATTTTTTTACTGAGGTTTGGAGCTTCAGAAGGGCTCAGGGTCTTTACCGGGCTGGGACCAGGGTGCAAATGGGAGGCTCCTTCAAGACAACATAGATGTCCTGGGCCCCATGCACACCCTACTTTCCTCGAGCATCAGCAGTCCTGGGAGGGTGGCTGGCATGGTGTCCAGGCAGTCGTCAAGGCTACAAACACCATGAGGCTTAGTGAGGGGCAGGGACCCAGGAACTCACCTGGTACGTGTTGTCGAAGCTGTCGTACATGAACCGTGTGATCAGAGATGTCTTCCCGACTGTAAAACAAAAAGAGAGGGGTTCAGCTGTGATTCCGGCTAGGCTCCTCTAAATACACTTCATGCAATGAAAACAAATAATGAAATCAAAAAAGCCCAGAGGAAAAGATGAGATGCAGAAACAGTGGGAGGTGGGACCCCAGAGAGGGACATTGAGGTGAGGTATCCAAGTCAACATCGGGTGGGCTGCAGAGGACTTCCTGCCAGGCACCAAGGAGGAGGCCTCTGCCTACTCTGTGAACACTTACCACACAAATCCAGGTCTTCCTTGACCCATAAGAGCCATATAAGAACAATCAGAGAAAGTGTGTGCATTACAGAATGCTTCTGTCACAGGCCTACATTCACCTGGAAATAACACCTTGCCCTTGGTCACAGGCTGGGATAGAGGCATGCTCTTTTATTTTAGCCTGGGGACTGATGAGGAAGGTGACTCTCCAAGGAACCAGAAGGCAGGGGAAGTAAATGGGTCATTCCCCAGTGTCTCTCATGGGCAGGACTATTCTTCAAAATGTGTACCTGACTGCCCAGCTCCTCACTGGATATTTAACATCCCTGGACCTTGCTGGGTAAGTGCCAGTGGGATCCCCAGTCATTGTGACAAGCAAGGACTCCCCTGCACATCTGCAAATCCCTCTAAGGGCAGTAACATCTCCAACTGAGAACTACTGGTAGGACTAAGGGAAAAAGGACGTCTCTGGGGAATCCCGTAAACACTTCTGATTTCCCAAACTGCAGAATTTGGCTTCTGACCTAACCCTGTGCAGGTCCCCTGAGGCCTGGCAGTGGCAGAAATGCAGTAGCAGCATCTCTGAGCATCTGGGTGGGGAGGAAGGGCGATAGAGGAACATTTGTTGGGTCAGGCCCAGCATGGAATGCTATACCATCCCACCAAGCTTCTACTATGGCCCTGGGAGGCTCAGAGGTAGACTGGACCCGCTGAGCTTGGCTCAGAGTCCCTTCTGCTCTGGGATGTGACAGACAGGTAACTCTGGCAGGGAGAGCAAAAGATCCAGCGCCCAAGAGTTCTCCATTCTGCCTCTCCCCAGTTCTCGGATGGGATGTCCACAGGCCGAACCTGGAAGGGTGGCTGGTCCCTGGTTAGACGGAGCAGGGCAACCCACAGGGGCTCCCCTGGGAAAGGTCCCTTTCCAGTTCGGAAGCCTCAGCAGTGCAGCAGACAAGGGCAGCCCTCTCCTGACAGCTGGCATTTCTAAGGAAAGGGCAGTCGTCTTCCACAGGGAGAAGGCATGCAGGTTGGCTCCAGACTTGCCCAGACTCCACCCCTTGGGTCTCTTCACTGGGCTGTTTCTGATTCATATCTTTTGTGGTAAAACTATAATTGTAAGTAAGAGTGCTTTCCTGAGTTCTGTGAGTTGTTCTGGTGCATTATGGAACCTGAGGAGGGCCGTGGGAACCCCCAGACTTGCAGCCAGTTGGTCAGAAGGGCAGGCCCCTGGGGACCTCACTCACAGCTGGTGTCTGAGGTGGGTGTCAGTCTAGTGGGGGACTGTGAGTCCCCCACCTAAACCTGAGCAGTCTGATGCCAGCTTAGCTCAGGTAGTGCCAGGACTGAACTGCAGTATGTCTGCTGCTGTCAGAATAGCCCCATTTCTCTGCTGAACATCTCTGGGGTGAGCAGTAATACACTCAGGATCTCTTGGCTAAGTTTACCTGGAAATGCCCTTTGAGCATCCAGTACAAGTTAAATCTGTGAAGTGCTTTCCAATTGCTTTAAATCTCTGCTTAAATTCACATGAAAATGAGAAGTGGGGGCTTCCCACACTGGGAGGATTGACTCTGAGGCCTCAGAAACGCATGGCTGTTAACTGTTTAGGGGAACCCAGAGTGAGAAGTGGGGCAACCCCAAGCCAGCTGGAAGAGGATGGAATCAGGGAACACGTGGATCCTCCTCTTCCAAGAGCAATGGCAAGTTCCTGCCGCCTCAGGAAAAGAGGCACTGCCGGCCCGCTGGGAGCTCCCGTCTGTGGTGACACACAGCACCTTACCCCTCAGGGAAGGGGCCCGGTCCTTTTCTCCAACAGGCTCCTCCCTAGGACAGGCAGGAGAGACAGCAGAACCCCTAAAAGCCACGGAGGGAACAGGAGGCTCGTGGAGGAGCTGAGAGAGCAGAAATCTCTGCGAGGCTTCTCTGCCAAGTCCCTTCTCGGGGCACCAGCCACGACCAGTGGCTCCACAGTGGCTTTCAGGGTAACGGCAAGGCAGGAGGAGAAAACGCCCAAGAAACGAGTAGCGTTTTGGGGACCACACAGGACAACCTTTTAGG
This sequence comes from Cervus elaphus, assembly GCF_910594005.1. NCBI lineage: Eukaryota > Metazoa > Chordata > Mammalia > Artiodactyla > Cervidae > Cervus > Cervus elaphus. The sequence continues at coordinate 82,038,296 of NC_057833.1, forward strand.
TTTGGGGTCCTGGCCAGTGTCAGTATTTTCTCAGCTTTCTCACAGACCCAATAAAAGATGACACCTGAACCCTGTATTTACGGAGGTCGTGTCAGACACACCACAGGGGCTGTGCCAGGCACAGATTTACACGGCAGCAATAAACAGGGGAGACGGGGACACCCGCCTGCCTAAAGCCTGTAGGACTTCTGTGCTTGCAGCAACACTAAGCCCCTAAGACTACCTGGCTAGTCCTCAACTCTGAGTCGGGTACTTATGCACCTCCATTTTATACAAGGGGAAACAAGCTGACAGCTCCTTGCCCAGGGCCAGAGCTGAGTGGGGCCAGGATAAGGAGGTTGGACCAGGAACTGAGTTCCTGTGCCTCACGCTCCTCAGCATCTCTGGGTCATGCTGGGCTACAGGATTCTGCCAGGTCATCACTGCCACTGCTGTAGACATCATGGAGCTCCAGGAATAGCTTCGCCTAAGCCAACGAACCTTTTCCTCGGGATGGGCAGGAGGCAGGGTTTCCCCCTACTCGGGCAGTGCTTGACCCAACCTAGAAGGCCAGAAACTAGGAATTCAGGCAAAAGGCAGGCTTAGAAAATCAAGGATGGATGGTTTAAGACACCTGGGGTGTAGCACCCCAAACTGAGGCCTGGACTGAATGACAACCTCATTATGGATTTGATGCAAAAGGGAATGAGTTCTTCTCATTCTTCCAGGTCAGTTTTTTCATTTCTCAGAACAGAAGCCCTCCTCTTCCCTGCCTCAGAGCTTCCCCAAGACCACCCATACTCTTTCCATGGCTGCCGGGCCGGTGTGGCTCAGACTCTGTCTGAACCTGTCAACTTGGCCTCCCTGCTTGGAGGCCTCCTCCTCGCCTCGGCCTCGGTCTGCACCCTTCACTGCAGGCAAGTGTCCGTGGCCAGCGTGTCCTGCCCCAGCCCCAATTTGGGTAAGACTGACCGCCGGGCCTCCACCCTGATCCGTGGCCTCGGGGGCTCCAGGGCGGGGCTCACCAGCCTGAAGGGGACCAACCACCCCTCAGAGTAGAGCCCCGGGCAATGCTGTCTGGCACCAGCAGTGGGAAAGGAGCCTCCACACTTTGCCCCCAGGGCCCTGAGACAGAGCTTCACCAAGGAGCCCCTCACCCACTGATGCCCTGTGTCACGTCGAGAAGTGGGGCGGGTAAAGGGGCCCCCACATCTACATTCCTCTTCGCCTGAAGGGCAGAGGCCTCTTCCTGACCCCACACCCCACCCTCAACAACTGCCCCAGGTGGAAGGTGCTGGAACCTGGATATGGAGAGCCCACCCACCGGGTCACTCTCAGGCTCACCACCAAGAGCTGCCGGACAGCTGGAGCCATCCCCTGACTGGCCACGGCCACTGGGGTGTGGCCAAGGGGAGCCCAAGAGGGGCCGCGCATTCAAGCAGCTGACAGGGCTGGGTGGGAAGGGGAAGGAGGCCCTCCCCTGAGGCCCCCCATCCTTCTGCGGCCCCCTGCATCCTCTGGGAGGGCCATCCTGCCCACATAGCTCTGTTCTCAAGGTCACATTGCCCCACTGCCCTAAGGACAGCTCTCAGATACCACCACAGCAATGCAGAGCTCTTTTCAGGAGCAAAGATTCAGCTCTTTTGGCAGGATTTTATTAAAATTAAGCAAGCAAATCATTACTGAGCTTTTTCCTCTCTGCTCACAGCTCAGCAATATTCTCATAATCTTCTGGCAGTTTAGGCCCACATGATTAAGCAGGGAGATGCATTTTCCCTCTTTCACCCAAATGAGGGTGAGAAAATTCATCCTGAGCACTTACTAGGAGGCTCCAGAAAGAAGGAATGGAAACGTTCTTACTGAACTTCTACTCAGCACCAGACAAGAAATTCTTAGTTTTCCTCATTAATCCTCATCGGGATCCAATACGGTGGTTCTTGTCTCCAAGGTCATGAGGCTGGGAAGCAGAGGTACTGACGTATAAACCCAGGTATGACGCCTAAGACCTCGCCTCGTGCAGGAAGTGGCGCTGGTTTATGGAAAGGTCTGGGCAGCAGCAGAGCGGGAGGTCACAAAGGGCAGGGGTCCTGGGGTGGGGGGTGCGGCTTGGCAGTCAGGAAGGCCACAAGGGGTGGGGAGCAGCCCGACGGGGAAATGGGGGTTTGGAGGAGAAGAGGTATTTCAGGCAGAGGGCACAGCGTGAGCACTGAGGCAGGGAGACAAGAAGCTTGTGTGAGGCGGTGGGATGGGAGGCAACAAGCTAATCGCAGTGAAGGAGGGGCAGCAGCCTGGCCAGGAGCCATGGGGACACACTGGCGCCCTCGAGGTCCACATCTGACCTTGGTCTCCGGGGAAATGGGGCCAAACCAGGTGTGTGAGGGATAGATAACCAACACTGTCCAAGGAAGCTCTGTATGGGCACTGGGTTAAACCCAGATCAGAAGCAAGCCCAGTGGGACAGGGCTAGATGGCCAGGCCTGTGGCCACAGCGCGGAGCACAGTTCCCTCCCAGGGATGGCAGGAGCTTCCGAAGGGTCTTACGCAGAGAGGCGGTGGGAAAGGTGTGGCGGATCATAATGCCCGTGATGGCTCACAAAAGACACCCCAGCCCACGTGCTCTCCTCACAGGGCACCTCTGCCACTCTCTCTGGGGGGAAGTTTGCGGGCGTATGACTATGGCAGAAATGGCACTGTGTGTGACTCCAAAGGCAAGGTTAAAAAGGCAGCACAGCTTCTGTCTGGAGAGCTCCAGCCCCCTCACACTCTGGAAGCTAGCCCTCCAACCCAGCTGCCATGCTGAGAGGATGCCAAAGGCAGCCTACACACAGGAGGACCACACGGAGACACCCACACGGCAAGAAATGGAGACCCCCCAGTCAGCAGACCTGTGGGTGGGCGAGCCCTCAGATGACTCAAGCCCAGCCTTGGAGCCATTAAAGTGGGACAGAGACACCGTTTCCCTGCTAGGACCTGCCCAAACTATAGATTCCTGAGCAAAGAATATAGCCTCATTGTCTTGAGCCACTAAATTTTGGAGTGGTTGCCAGGAGAAATATCAACAACCTCAGAGATGCAGATGATACCATTCTAATGGCAGAAAGTGAAGAGGAACTAAAGAGCCTCTTGATAAGGGTGAAAGAGGAGAGTGAAAAAGCGGGCTTGAAACTCAACATTCAAAAACGAAGATGATGGCATCGGTTTCATCAATTCATGTCAAATAGAAGGGGATAAAATGGAAGCAGTGACAGATTTTATTTTCTTGGCCTCCAAAATCACTGCAGATGGTGACTGCAGCCATGAAATTAAGACACTTGATCCTTGAAAGGAAAGCTATGACAAGCCTAAACTTCGTATTAAAAAGTAGAGTATCACTTTGCCGACCAACGTCCGTATAGTCAATGCTATAGTCAAAGCTATAGCCAGCAGCACTCACCTGGATCTCAGCCATGGGGCGACTTACTTCCCCAGCCTCCCATGACCCCCACTCCCCATCTCAGTGCAGGCCCCAGATAAATGGATTTTTGTAACTTCAAATGGCTTCTAGGTAGCAGCAGAGGACGTGAGGCATCTCTACTCGCTCAAATACCCCTGGGGGCTCACTCTGTGCTAGGCCCAGACTGGGCAAGAATCCACAGTGAAAAGCAGATGACCCTTTGCCCTGCAGCAGCAGCCCAGCTGAGCTGATGGAGCAAGATTCAGGTGCAAACACCCAAGATGGCAGGTAACTTGAGACAGGGCTACTGAGAGGCCAAGAAAAAAAAAAAACACAAGGTCACTGTCTGCTGGGGAATTGCAGAGGTGTCCTGTAGGAAGCTGTAACAAACCTAGACTGCATATCAAAAAGCAGAGACATTACTTTGCCAACAAATGTTCATATGGTCAAAGCTATGGTTTTTCCAGTAGTCATATATAGATGTGAGAGTTGGACCATAAAGAAGGCTGAGCACCAAAGAATTGATGCATTCAAACTGTGGTGCTGGAGAAGACTCTTGAGAGTCCCTTGGACTGCAAGGAGATCAAACCAGTCAATCCTAAAGGAAATCAACACTGAATATTCATTGGAAGAACTAATGTTGAAGCTGAAGCTTTAATACTTTGGCCGCCTGATGCAAAGAGCCAACTCAGTGGAAAAAAACCTTGATGCTGGGAAAGACTGAAGGCAAAAGAAGGGGGCAGCAGAGGATGAGATGGTTAGACAGCATCACCGACTCAATGAACATGAGTGTGAGCAAACTCCAGGAGATAGTGAAGGACAAGGGAAGCCTGGTGCACTGCAGTGTATGGAATGGGCAAGAGTCGGACATGACTTAGTGACTCAACAAGAATAAAATGAGTAAAAGTGCTATGAACATTTGTGCCCACATTTTTTTTTTTTTTATGGATCTATGTTTTCATTTCTCTTGGGGAAAAACCTAGAAGTAACAATTGCTAGATCAAAGGGTTTGTGTATGTGTAACTTCATAAGAAACTATTAATACCTGTTTCCAAAGTTGAAATGGAAGCAGAAAAATCCAGTAATTACTTCTTATATACAGTGCAAGTAACATTAACCATAAAGGAAAAGACCCTGATGCTGGGAGAGATTGAAGGCAGGAAGAGAAGGAGACGACAGAGGATGAGATGGTTGGATGGTATCACCGACTCAGTGGACATGAGTAAGCTCCAGGAGATAGTGAAGGACAGGGAAGCTTACAGTCCGTGGGGTCACTGAGTCAGACATGACTGAGTGACTGAACAACCACCTGCAGGAGGTGGCACTTGGGCTGGGTCTTGACGGGTGGAGACAAGACATCAGGGGAGTGACATTCCCAGGGGAGTGACCAGACGGGTCTGGTGACATGAGGCTAAGGCGTCCTCTGCACACAGCTGTCCCTTACCCACATCTCATCACTGCTACCACCTGAAGCCAAAGACTCCCAGGACTTTGGGGTCAGTGCCCATGAGAGTTCCGGGGTACAGCTGGCACCCGGGTCACAGGGTGACACCTGAGTAGGCTGTGAACCCTCAGACCCCAATGCAACATTGTCTCCCTCCATGAAGGACTCCTCTCTGCCCTGTCATCTCTACAGCAGGTGTGGGTGGAGGGGGAATGGAGGTAGAGAGATTTCCATGAGGGCCAGGAATGGGGCAAAATGTGAGACAGAGCACAAGAAATGAGCTGGAGACTTGATGGAGGGTCTGCCAAGGCCTGGCAGCATATGCCCCACCAGAAGAGTCTCCCCCTCACTAAGCCATCCCCGAAACTTGCCCCAAAATCTGTTCTCTGTGGCATGCTCATGTTTACTGCCCACACCAGTGTAGGTGTGCCGTTGAATGGTCGGTGGATCCCGTCTGGTCCTCCTTGGGGTCAAAGGGCTGGCCCAGGGTGGGAGGTAGGAAAGCTGTGGCAGGGCTCACTGCCATCTCCAGGCTGCTGTGGCGGGCTGCCCTCCTCTTAGTCGCCTGTGTTTTTAGAGAAGGGAAAGAGTCTCTGCATCCTTGGCCCAGAGCCCCTATCAGCCAGCCCCGGTAGCAGAAATGTCCACAGCTGTCACAGAGGTCTGTCACTCGGAGCTAAAAAGGCAAATCTGACTCCCCAAGGATCAGGCCAAGCAACCCACTCCTAGGATGGGCCTGGCTGACTCAGATCTCCCATCCGCTCAGTTTCTAGAACATAGATGGGAGATGCTGGGAAGGGCTGCCCACCAAGGGGTCCAGTCCTCGTCCTGATGCTGGGAAGGTGGCCACGCCCTCCCTGTTTAGTGTCCCTGCTCTGCAGGGCCTGGGAAGAGGGTTCCACCATTCCCCGGCACACCCTGTCCACAAAGTCCCCCATTACTGCCTGCCCATGGGGTACACAGCCCCCAGGCCCTGCGGTGACAAGAACAACAGCTGGAGACATGAGCTTCATCTGTCGGATTCTTGTTTCCTTTTGTTCTGTTTTCACAACCAGAAAACTCAGCCCCACCCTCCTGCAAGGTGGACAAGCATGGGGGCCCAGGGGCCAGGCTCCCACTGCACACGCCCTGCCACCCTGTACTCAGAAACGCTGCCGCAGAATAGGGCTCTGCCAGCTCCTACCTGAGCCCTGAGGGGCCAGCTGGCTCACCGTAGGCTAAATGAGGAAACACGTGAAAATTCCATTTCAAACCATCCCCCAAAGGACTCAAACTGTAATTAAGAAGTATGCAAAGCTCTTCATTGGACACTTTAATTAAGTGTGTTAATTCCCTCTGCCAGAGGATGCTCAGTCACCTGGGCTTCACTGGGGGATCCAGGGAAGACAGAACAGAGGAGGGAGGAGGAGGGAGGAAGCCAAAGAAGGGGTTGCAGGACAGTCTGTGTGTGGGGGGTGGGGGGCCTGGGCTGGCCCAGGCCCTTTCTCCTGCTCCAATCAGGAGCCTGGCCCATCCCTGACGCTCTTGCTTCCGCACTGTCCTCCACCTGTCCCCATCTGCTCTGTCTGAGCCCAGGACACCAGGAAAGTCTGTCCTGGGTCAGGGGCAGTAGGGTGTTGTTCACTCTCTCCCCCCCCCCCCCACCAATGTATATCTCAGCTTTGCCACTTAAGGAGCTAAGAGGTCATTATTCCAATGAGGTCAGGTTAGGTGGTCTTTAAGGGCTGCTTCCACTTTGACAATGCTTACCAAGTCTGAAATGCAGCTGGATAAAGGGACCAAGGGAGGGGCTCATTTCCTGCTATGAGCGGAGTCCCTCTGACCCTCGGTTCTTACTAACCTTCAAACATTTCACGCCCACTCCCACCTGCATCAACCTGGAGCCCTGAGAGCACAGAAGGGCCTGTGCTCCACTGTCTGCTCTGGTGGAAGAACAGAGGATTGAGGGGCCCAGGGAGGGTGCACCGGGCTGGGAGCTGTGCACAGGAGTGCTTGCACTCATCTGCACTAACCCTCTCCTGTTTCTCCCCACAAAATGGTGAATTTTGAAGCTATCAGTGTTTAAAATAATATCAGGATATAATAGCTACCTATCAATAACAATAGTGAATAGCTGCCCAATCCCTCTGAATGCCTCTACTACCCTGGGGAGATCTAACACCATCCTCCCCAGTGCAGCAGCCTCTCTTGCAGCTCTGTTGGAAGCATCTGACTTAGGCTTCTCCCACTAGATACTCACGTGAGACTCACCAGAAATGAATCTAGTGAGGTGTGGGATGTCCCTGGATTCTGCACGCAGGGGCGGCCAGGACGTGGGTTTCAGCATCAGTCTTTGCCAGTTCTCAGCACATGGGCTGTCTCTCCCCCTGGACCAGTCCTGGTATGACTCAGGCTGCTGCTCCAAGCCTGGTCCTCTGAGCCTCCCAGAGACTCTGAGCTCCCTAGTCATTGCTCTGATACATTGACTGTCTGCCTGAATCAACGGGAGAGTGAGAATAGATTTTTCTTATTTGCAACTAAGAACTTTGAGAGCGATATAAGACAAAGGACAAATAAGCTAAAACGAGAAGGCGGGAGAAAAGAAGTTTGTTCATAGACATACACCTTAAAATATATTACTCAATCATTAAAGTCAGACTAAGGTATTGCCCAAGGCTCTTGACAGTCAAAAAAGTCAAGCAAAAAAAAAGTGAACATGACCAACTGTACAGTTCACAGTATTCATAATATAAAACCAAACTATTCATTTAACAGTGAGTTTTCAATAAGAGCTGAATAGCAGAAAGTTCTTGCAAAGAGTCTGGAGTACAGAAATCATGCAGCAAATTTACATGTTTATATAATTAATTGTAAAACATTGCAGATGAAAGTCAAGGATGCTAACCAGACCAGACAACATCACTGCCCAAGCCAATGTTCTCACTTATAGGCCTAGACCAGTGTCCGCTACAAATAAATGATTAAATGAAAAGCCAAAGACCAAAGGATGTTAGCTTCCAATCAACATTGTGTAAAAAGGATCAGATTTGTCTCCTCACTGGAAACAACCAAAATAAAGACAAAACATAATAAGAAAAGACAGTACATCAGGCAATAAAGGTCAATAAACCCTGAGGGATATGAAACAAATGAGGTGAGCCCCCTAATTGCTTCAGATTGCTGCTCTGAGAAAATTTCAGGCCATGGGACAATCAGCAGGGAGACGGAGCTAAGAGTCCAGGGAAAACAAGGCAGCTGAATTCACAAGAGAAGACGGAGGTACAGAGAGGGTGAGGGAACACCAGAGGTCTGCAAAGTGACTCCCTTAAGTCTCTGGCTAAGGATTGATCAGCAAAGATATACAAAAAAAAAACTGCTCAAGACTTGGGAAAGAACCACCCAAATGGATTAAAAAGGAAACACTGCCTGGCATCCACACAGACCTGGGATAGCGCCTGCTCCTACCAGCCAGAGTGAAAACATTCCTCACTCATGGGACATTGGGGGGCGAGAACTCAGAAGGGCTGTGCCTCAACAGTGGGAGATAATTAGCCCCAGACTGAGCACCACTCCAGTCCCAGCTAACAAATCCTAAGAATATCTATAGAAATACAAAAACTGTACAATACACAACATGACAAGATTCACAATGTCTAGCATCTAATAAAAAATTACTAGGCATGAAAAGAAGCAATAGATCCTTAATAACAAGGGAAAAAATCAATTGAAACTGACACAAATATTAGAATTAGCAAACAATTACTAAAAAAAAAAAAAAAAAACAATTACTATGACTGCATTTCATATGTTCAAAAAGTTAAACAGAGAGATTTCCCTTGTGGTCCAGTGGTTAAGATCCACCTTGCAATGCAGGACACACAGGTTCAATCCCTGATGGGGAAACTAAGATCTCACATGCCACAGAGCAATTAAGCTCACATGCCACAACTACTAGGCCTACATGCCACAACTAGAGAGCCTATGCACCTCAGTGAAAGACCCCATGATGCAATGAACACCCCACATGCTGCAACTAAGGCCCAACACAGCCAAATAGGCATTCTTTTAAAAAGTTAAACAGAGATATAGCAGATATTTAAAAAGACACAACTCATCCTCCTAGAGTAAAAACTATAATGTGGGAGATGGAAAATATGTTAGATTGGATTAGCAACAGACTAATCCCAGATTAACTGCAGAAGAAAAGATTAATGAACTTGAAGACATATTAATATCTAAAATAAAATGCAGAGTAAAAAGAAAAGAAATAAATTATTGGAGTACCAGTGAGCTATGGGATGACATCAAGTAGACTAACATACACGTAATTGGAGTCCTTGAAAGATCTGAAGAACGTTTTACTGAAAATACTCTGAATTTGAGAGAAAATATAAACCCATAGATCCAAAAAGTTCAACAACCCCCAAGCAAAGGAAACATAAAAGAAACCAAACAAAGTTCCATCATAATCAAACTGCACCAAATCAGTGATACCAGAAATTCATAAGAAGAGCCAGGGGAAAATGACACATTAAACACAGAGAAACAAATATAAGGAAGACAGCAACTTTTCCTCGGAAACAATGCCAGCAATATCTGTAAAGTACAGAAAGAAAAACGCATTAATCTAGAATTCTGTAGCTTTAAGACATATACAATCTAGCATCTTTCAAAAACAAGAATGAAATAAAAAAACTTTTTCAAATATTCAAAAGCTGATAGAATTAGTCACCAGAAGACTCTCACACAAGAAATGCTACAGGTGGTCTTCCAGGAAGAAGTGAAATGACACTAAATAGAAATGTGGATCCACATAAAGGAAAGGTGAACACAGGGAATGGTCACTACATGGCTAAATACGTAAAATTTCTTTCATATCATTTAGATATCTTTAAGAGACACCTGACTGTTTAAACAAAAATAAGAAAGTTATCGGATCACAGATCTAAGAGAACATTGAAGAAAAATCTTTGTTACCTTGTCAGAAGCCATGCACACCAGAAGAAAATGAAGTGATACATATGAAGGACTGAAAGAAAAATACTATCATCACAGAATTCTATACCCAGCAAAAATCTTTCAAAAATGGAAGTGCAATAAAAAAAGTCAGGTACCAAGACTATTTCTAGCTAGCAGAGCTACAACACAAAAAAGGAGGTCCTTGGGACAGAAGAAGCAGGACACCAACACATTCACACTCCACAGAATGTTAGTACACTCACTGACAGGCCTAGATTTTAATCCTGGCTCTGCCACTGTGTGTTCTTGAGTTAGTCACTCTCCTCTCTGAGGCTCAGAGTCCTTATCTGTCCAATGGGGGAAGAAATGCCTACCTCACAGAAGTGCCATGAATACCATGAGAGGAGTAAAAAGCTGTCATTCTGGGTAAAAGGCATATGGAAAGTCTTCATAATATTCCTACAACTTTCTATAAGCCTAAAAGTATTTTGGCATAATTTTAAATAAAATTTTATTTTAAATAAAATTTTAATAAAAAGTTAAAGGAAAAAATAAACAGGATGATTTTTAAAATTTATGCATACATATACATATAGTACATAACACTATATCCATGTCTCTCAGATTCTGAACACATTCAGGAAATGGTTTGTTCTGATTAAACATTCTTGTCAACATGAAAATTTCCTAAGGAACTAGAATATAACCGTACTTGGCATCAGCAGTCTTCACAGAGAACCAGGACCTAGCTGGGAATTGCTGTGAGCCCTTCTAAGCAAAGACCGGAGAGGGAGCAAGCCTTGACAGGCCAGCATGGTGGGCAGAACCCGGCATAACCACACAGGCACATGCTCACCAAGATGCATGCAATACACACACACATACGAACACACTCAAGCCAGCAGGCACCAGAAGCCCTGATGTGTGAAGAAACTCTCTAGTATTCCTGGTGTCTTAGCTGTGAAACTGAGAAATCAACAGGATTTCTTAAAAATTACCTGAGTTCTGAGCACATAGTGATCAGCCCACCCACTGTCTGGACCCTCTCTGCCTCAGAGAACCATCTCAGACACTCTTGTCAGCTTCAAAGGTGCTGAATCTCCCCTCCATGTCCCCAAGGCACCAGCACCAGCGAGCTTTGAGTGCTAGCTACCCTCCATCCCCAGCTAGAACAGGAGTCCTGCCCATAGCACACACAGTTTCCCCCTGGCCTGGCTTCCCTGGACAGCCAGACCCCGGGTGGGCAGAACGTGCTCCATTCCAACCCGCTTGAGGCTCAGCCCCACTCCACACAAACCCTACACTGGCCATCATGTCACATGTCTGAGAGCTGCATGGGTGCTATGGAGAATTCATCCAAGTGAGGATATGCACATTTGAGAGCAGGAAGCAGCATACACTGAATTCCCACCACCAGCTGATCTTTTGACAAGGCTGATGTTAATGCAATTTGGTAGTTTATTTAACCAAGAACTCTTGGCCCATCCATGGCACGGAGGTTTACAAAGTAATATTATAAGTACATACTCACATTTACACTTGTCTTCCTCAGGCAAATTGTTGGTGGCATTGCTGTTAAAAGCCTCATTCTAGGGAGAGGAGAGTGGGGGTGGTGACAGAGAGGGTAGACAGAGTGCAGAGAGCCACGGCTTTTGTTTCCCAGATTATCAGCTGAGGTCCAGTCAGAGGGGCCTTGTGACAATGGACTCACAGCCTCCATGCATGGAGGCCTGGTCATGAGACCAAGCTCCCTCGGGCAGGTGGAAGGTGGCCTCAAGGTCACAGGCTGCTGGAGACAGGGCATCCTTCTGAGGAACCCTGGGCTGGCTGATCAGGAGTGCTGACTCCAAGGCTTCCCCATGCACAGGGGCTGCTCCCAGCACTTGTGTGGGCCCAACGCCCCTCCCTGGCCCTGCACCCCGCCCCCCTCCCCCGAGTCTGCTCACTCCAGGCACTTTGCTGCTTTGCCACAGAAGAAACAAGCAAAATCCCAGGCCACTGCATGTTCAGGGGGCTGGTGAGGCAAGACTGGACATGGAGACCTCCCCACTCAATCAACGGAAAGAAGACCCCTCCTGCCTTCAGGATGGGCTCAAGGGCACCTGCTCAGGCTTCACGCAGGGAGTAAGGACAGACCTGCAGGTGAAATTTAGAGACAAGGATCCTTGTTTCTGGGGTGGAAGAGGCATTCTATATCTCTGTGTCCCTAGGCCTGACAATGAGCACAGGAACACTCAGCAGGCAAGGAAGATTCTGCGTCTCTAGCCCTGTGGACCAGAAAGGACTGCTGGCTAGGCACTGGGATGCTTGCAGGGCCAGGCTTGGGGAACAAGGAACTGGGTGGCTATCCAGGTCTCCTCCTGGACTTGGATGCCTGGGTGCCAGAAAAAAACGTAGCCAGCCTCACCTGCCTCCATCCCACAAGCTCCAAATCAGCACCACAGAGAGTGGGAGCCATCGAGGACCTTGGAATCAAACTTGACCGAGCCTCTCGCCGAGCTGACCAGATGTGAGGTCAGAGAAGAGGCGCCACTTGCCCAGGATCACACAGCACAAGGGTAACAGTCAGAGAGTAACTCTCCTGGTGCATAGCCCAGAGCTCCGCCTCTGAGCCCATCAGGCTTACTGAAGTGTGCCCAGGCCAGGAAGGTCCCGCCTCTTGAAGCCCCGGGAGAAACACAACATGGGAGAAGCAGCAGAGATTAAACTGTGGTAAGGCCCTGAAGCCTGGCTTCTAGAAGGATGACAGATCAGAGTGGCTTCAGAATACCAAATCATGGCAAGAAGGCACCTAGAGATCACCTGATCCGGTGCTTCACATAACAGGAAAAATCAGAGACCCAGGGAGCAGGAGGGTTTGGTCAACGTTGCACGAAGGAAGAGCAGCAGCAGAGCAAGAACCAGGGTCCAAATCTTGGGCTACCCCAATGCCTGCTTTGGGGGGCTCAAGCCAGCTGCTTAGCCAGGGGCAGGTCACAGCCCCTCCTGGAAGCTCCAATTCCTTGTCTGCAGAAGAAGAGCATCTCTAAGGTGTGTCCTCCCTGGAAACATTTTCACCCCATCTGTATTAGTTATCTGTTGCTGTGTAACAACCCCACGAAGTGGATCAAAACAACATATATTTATTATATCACACTCTCCTGGGGCAGGAGTCTGGGCACGGCTTTCCTGGATCCTCTGGTTGGAGTCTCACAAGGTTACAATCACAGTATTGACTAGGCTATGTTTCTTTCTGGAGCTTGGGTCCTCTTCAAGACTCCCATCTGAGGTGGTTGACAGAATTCAGTTCCTCGTGGCTAGAGGACTGTTTCTCCTCTAGAGGAACAGCCACAGTTCCTTTCCATATGACCCCTCTCTACCCTCTCCCCACACGGAAGCTCACTCCTTCAAGGCCAGCAGAGGAGTCTTTCAGAGCTACAATCACAGGAGTGACAGCTGTCCTCCCTGCCATACTACATTGGCTAGAAGCACGTGTTGGGTTCCATCTGATTCAAGGGGAGAGGACTACACAAGCGTGACTCATTTAGGGTCACCTTAGATCGTTATCTGCCAAACCATCTCACATTCCTAAAAGATGCCCCCTCTACTCTTGACTTAGCCTCCGCCTCCTCTCCTGCAGCGGCGTCAGTGGCCAGGCACCTGCAACAGAACCTCACAGGTCTCTCTGTTAGAGGCTAGGACTACCTCACCGTACATTTCCCACAGCACTGCCAGCCCTCTGGCTGAGGTGGACAGACGAGCAGACACTGCTGTCTGGACTAGAACTCTGCTTTAGATGACCCTTTAGCTGCACGATGGAGGAACACAAGGAGCTGAGCTGTTCTGGCCCAGCCTCTGAAGTTCTGCCCTCTTCTGACGCAGGTGGGAGACAACAGGGTGGGTGGGCTAGGTGTGTGACATGCATGTCACACTCTGATGTGGGCAGCAGCCTGCAGTGCTCCGGCTGGATGTGGGGGAGTGATGGATTAGATCAGGGGAGAATTTCCGGATGCTGGTGCTGCACGTAGGATCTGTTAATATCCCAGAATAAGTGGCTGATCTGAGAGTGGCTTTTTTATTTCCCCCAAAAGAAACCCTTCTCAGAGGTGCTCTTAACACAAAGAAGAACAGAACCAGACAATCACGTGGATCCAAGGCTTGACCCCACTTGCAGCCGCCCAGTCTGGGAACTGCGATGTCCTAGTGGGGAAGAGACACCTGGACTTGTGGAGGGAGAGATAAGACTGGGTATGTTCAAGGAAGCCTGGAGTCTCAGCGCTGGTGCAGTGAGCTGACAAGACGCCCCCCTCATCCCCCGGGACAATGTGGGAGCCCTTCTCTCCACTCTTGCTCCACCTGGTGAGGGGTCGTCAGCCTCCTCACAGCAGCAGGTCCCGACCTCTCACCTCATCCTCCACCTGAATACAGAATGAGTCCCATCACTCCTGTGCCCAACAGGAATCAGTGTCTCCACAGGATCCTTTAATTCTCTCTGGTCAGCACCACTGCCTGGAGCCTACACCAGCCGAGCTTCCCCAAGGCAGCAGCGTGAGGCGGCCAGAAGCCCCGTGACGGTGGCACTCCGGCATGTGGGTGCGGTGGGGGGCCTCCCCTCAGTGCCTCCATGGCCTTCTCTTTCTGGCACCCCTGATGCTCCCATTTTCCTCCCCTGCCTGCCCCGCTTCACTGGATGGGGAAATACCCAAGAAACGTGTGTTCTCAATGCTTCACTTGATTCTCTCCATCTGTATGATATCTGTTCCCTGCTCACCAACACGGTCAGCATAGAACATTTTCTCTACCTCTCTCTCCGTTGCCCTCTCCCCCAGAGGGACCTGTCCCCCGTGTGGAGGTCACACATGCAGTTCTGCAGTCCCAAGCCAGGGATGGGTCTCCTGGTCCCGCCTCTGCCCCGGGGAGGAGGCCAAAGGGGGTATGGAGCAGGGTTTTGCAAAGGTCAAAGCTGGGCTGAGCTGCTTGCTGCCAACTTGCAGGCTGGTTTTTCCTGGGCCAGCAACCTGGGCAGGGGTGACACCGCTGGTGAGCACCAGTTGAGGGCACAGGTCTCCCTATTCACTCTGACCTCACAGATGGTGAATGTGGCCCTGCCCACTGAAACGTGCAGTGACCACTGACAACTCCTAATTAGGATATTCTCCCGACACCAGCTACACTGACAAAGGAATACCCAGGTGGGGCTCAATAATCTCCAGGGCCAGAAGACAGGAGGGGCAGGGAGCAGAGGTTACCAGGGCTTTGGAGGGCGGCATTTCAGGCCTTGAGAAGAGACTGTGAGACCATGACTTGACCTGTGGGTGGGGGCTGGGTTCAGGACAGCAGGACCTTTCTTCCATGCTGGCTCCCTGGCTTTTTGTGCAGCCCACTCAAGACCGGGTTTCTGTTTCCCAGGTGGGGAGGGAGGCTCTTCTCCACACAGGCCTCCCTCCAGTCCTCAGGGATCCCTGGGCTTTCTGGGGAGCCGGAAGCCACAGAGAAGAACAAGGGGAATCCATGGAAGAAAGCAAAAAAGGGAGTCAGGTGTCTGCTGGAAGGGAAGCCCAGCAAGGGAGGCAGTAACAGAAGGCTACAAGAGGGCTGGGGCTTGCACACACTCAGCAGCAGCTTCTCACCAGGTGGTGAATTCTGCCCTGAGCAGGATGGGAAGAGTCTGGAAGGGCAGCCAGCAGTCCAGGAGCACCCAGGGGAAGCAGGGGCCAAAGGATTGAGGAGCTTAAGGCAGCCAGTTTGGGTCCATCTGAGGACAATGTGCTCTTGCAGAGAAGGACAAAACCCCCTCCTCCCCATCCCTTAACTGTTTCTGAGTCCTCATTCAACAGAGAAACAATGAAGAAAATATACATCCCCAGCAGAGCTGAACTTGAGACCCGGAAGAAAGCTCAAGTTGACACCTGTCACAAGCCCTTCTCCAAATTCCATCCTCTGAATGTTCCCAGTGGCCTGGTTCAGGACACCTGCATCTCCTGCTTGCAACCAGATCATATCTTTGTCTGTTAACCTACAGACACACCCTTCCTTGGTTGAAGCCCCCCAGTGTGTTCTGGCTACCTGCAGGCAAGGCCCAGACCCTGGCATGTGGCCTGACCCTGCTTCCCCAGGGAGAACTCCTCCCACCACGTTCCCCCAACCACAGCAGAGCCCAGCCACGTGAAGCACACCCAATTCTCTGGAAGACCCACACCCATCACAGCCCTTGGCCTTGGCAGAGCCCAGCCCTCTCATGAAGAGCCAGGAGGCTCATGATGCCTCCCCTCACCTGCCAGTGAATTCCTGCTCACTGTATACCACCTCTTCCAGGAAGCCTTCCCTGACTCCCCAGCAGACCACACCCACAAGATTGCCTGTGTGCTTAATATTCCCATCAACACTGGCTGAGGCTTACAACCCACTTACCTTGGGTCAAGCACTATTCCACTCACAGGGCAGAACCTTTGGCTGTAGTCCCTGGGCCGTGTCCTTAGGGAAGGACAGTAGCCATGAAGTTGAGGTGCTTAGCCTGTGAGCAACTGTGGGGCCAGGGGGTTCAGGGTGAGTTTGCCTGGCTCCCTGCCAGGCTGGGAAGCAGGGAAAACACCACCTTGGGGTTTTCAGGGCCCTTGCGGTCCTTCCGAGCTTGGCGGTAGCGACTTGTCGGTCCTGCACGCTGTGTAAATGCCTCCGCCTCTCAAGGCCTCACTTCCCTCCTCTATAAAATGGGATGGGCAGCTCTACCTGTCAGATCAGGGATGCATACCCTGCAGCTCACTACACAAAGAGAGTCTATCAGTGACTCTCCAAGCTTTGAACCCTTACTTCTCTCCCCCTCACACATCTACCAGGGGGGATCACCATTACTACTTCATTAACAGAATGACCTCCTCTGGAACATTCAGCATTGTTATGTATTATTGCAGTCAATACATCATGAAAGTCATGAAAACCCTACTGTCTTGGGGAGGGAAATGAGCACAGGGGGTCCTGTTACATCCCAACACCCAGACAGAAAGGGCTGGGCTGGGGTGGAAGCCCAGGGCTTGAAAGGACAGTGCTGGTGATGGGGCTGGAACAGGAGCCAGGACTGGGTCACTAAGCCTGACTGGTCTGTGGTGGACACCGCATACCCCTTTTGGCTCTGGGCCTTTCCCAGCCATCCCTGCTTACCACTTGCCCACCTGCCTGCAGAAGGAAGTGTCTTGGAGTAGGAGTACCTGGGAGCTGTCCTCATCAGGGGTCCTCTGTATGGAATAAATGCCTGCCGGCAGGAAGGGCAAAACAGCTCCATCCCTGTTGCCTGGCAACCTGAGCCAAACACATCAGCAGCAAGGATGAACCATAGCAGCCTGAGGGCACAGCAGGGAGGGCTGGGCCCAGGTGGGTGGGCCTAGAATGCCGGCCAAGAGAAGAGGTGGCAGACTGGAGTGGACCCTGCACTGGAGCCCAGGGCAGCTACATGGGAGACAGCTGACAGAGGCCCTGATCCCGTGCCTTCATCCCTGCAGCCCCTCCAAACTGTGCTATGTCCAGGCTGGGAGTGTTACTGGCTTGGCATCCTACTCTAAGCTGGAGCTGAATAAAGAACTATTTAGAGCTCCATTGGCACCAGTGATCACCAGGTCTTCTAGCCTCCAGGGGCATATCGCGAAAGTCCGAGATGGGCTGAAGCTAATCCAACCACATGGCCAGCTGATGGCAGGCACCAGACAGAATCAGGGTCTCCAGGGCCCTGGTATCTCCAGGCCTATGAGGGAGAAGGAAGCCAGAGGAAGGGTTACACCCAGAGCTGGTGGGAACCAGCTTCTCAGAGTGACTGGTTCCTCCCTCCTGTGTAATTAGTTCTCAGCTAGAACTTGGGGAATAGTCTTCCTCCACGGCAGTAGGCTGACTTAGAGGACTTTAGTGACACCATCCCTATCAGCTCCCTTTAAACCATCCCAGATAAGCAGCTCACACTTATGAGAACAGAGGGCCTGCTATGCAATCCCAGCTCCATCAGACTCCCTCGAGGAGACCTGCTTCCTTCCGAGAGCTGCTGCCCTCCTCCCCACAGTCTGGGAGAATTAAAGGCCGCCACCCCCTACCCCCCGGCCACGCTGTGTTTGCCAGCTCCACCTCAGCAAAGAGCCTGGCACGTGATTCCCCAGGAGGCATTTACTGTGGACCCCGTTTCCACACAATCTCAGTGTTCTTCTGTCTCCCCGCCCGCCTCAAGCCTGGGCCTGCCTTTGAGGCACAAGGCCCGGCAGTTCACGGTTTCTCGATGGTGACCTGGGTTTGGATTTCCAGCCTGCCACATAAGCAGGGAGTCGCTAGGCGTGACCAGCTCTCAGAGCCTCTGCAAAGCAGGATGAACCCCACATCTGCGGCTCCCTTTGTGGAGCCTTGAGCACACTGGGTTTTCCCAAATGCTACCTGGGTTAACTGGGGGAGGGCCCAGGAACCCAGGAAGGTCAACTCCATCTTGTCAGGAAGGGCTGGCTGGGTCTGGACACCACCCCCCTCTTCCTCTCCAAGCCTCTAGAATAATGGATCCTTCCCCAGCAAAGTGACCAGGCCACTCCCCAGCTGAGGATCCTCTGCCAGTTCCCCACCACCCTTGGGTGAAAGTCCCAGCTCCTGGCCAAGTCAGTCTCTGTGACCTGCCCTCACCGCATCTCCAGCCACAGGGGAAACTCAGTGAGTCTATGACCCCAATACTGGAAACCTCTTGCTCTAGGGTAACCCCGTGAAGGCAACAAGCCCCATCCCAGCTGCCCAGGCCCTGGAGGAAAGCTGAGGTCTCCAGCACAGAACGCACCCAAAGGAAGTCTCCTTCTTCACCTGTCCACTGCCCCCAGCTCCTGCTGGGGCTCCGGGCTGCCATGCTTTCCAAGCATTTTATAGAGGTAACCTTTACTTTAAAGGCTCCATTCTGCCCTCATGGGTGAGGAATAATCTGCTTTCTCCTGCACCTGGGTCTGTCCTTTGATTATGTCACCCCCTAGGAAAGACTGCTACCCCGTCCAGGACATATGGTTGAGTCACCTGGGCTCCCACCAGACTTGTTACCAAGAGACCAAAATAAATATGCCTTTCTACTAAAAATAAATCATTTTACTAAAATAATAATGTATTCATGGTAGTGAAAATTTACTTTTCAAAAAAGATCTCACTTAGTTCAGGGCCAAAGTTACCAAAATAATAAAGGGAATTGGAAATGTCAAGTTCGGTATTAGAAGCTCTCTTAGGAGTCCTCAGGCATTAGGAACCTTCATTCCTCCCTGCCCTGTTCCAGGAAGCAGAGACTGGCTTTCTCATCCTCACAGTCCCCTCAGGGCTTAAGTGCCTAGCACAGCCTATGGCCTGATTTCCTGGCAGCCTGTCTTTCGGGATCTAACAAAAGCTGGCCATCTCAGGGTGCATCGGGTACTTCTCCCTGGCAACCTCCGCCATCTTCTCTGTCGTGAGAAATAGAAAATGATGACAGACACACAGACAGTTGAAGAAATGCCCAGTACAGCAGCCCACTCCCGACGTTTATGAATTCTGCAGTTCGACCTAACCTTTCCTCACCTTCTGCAACGCGGCTGTCCATCTGTTTCTCTAAATTATTTACACTGAGAGCCAGACAGCCCTGCACATTCAATGGCTCATTCATTCCGCAACAGTGGAAGACACGGTGGGGAGGAGAGGGACATTCCGCAGCCTGGATGGGACACGGATGGTACCACCCTCAGGCCTGCCCTGGGTGAGCTTGCAATGTCAAGATAACACATAAGGATAACTATTCATGGGCTAATTTTAGGGATGCAATAAGTAACAAAAGGACAATGAGGTTGTTATATTTTAATGGTATTCATTATAATTTGGAGGTGACAAATGATAACGATAATCAGACCATGTAATCATTGTTACACCTGCACCACCAAAACCAGTTCTCACAGTTTCTTGTTTCTCTTCTGGCTGGTTCTTGAGCATTTATCATCAGCACTGAGGATACCACTTTTTTCCTTATGCCAGAAAGAAGGAAGCACGCACTAAGTTGTGTCTGACTCTTGCAACCCTACGACTGTAGCCGGCCAGGCTCCTCTGTCCATGGGATTCTCTAGGCAAGAATATTGGAGTGGGTTGCCATTTCCTTCTCCAGGGAATCTTCATGACCCAGGAATCGAACCCAGGTCTCCAGCATGGCTGGCAGGTTCTTTACCAACTGAGCTACACAGGATCCTCCGTTTCTTATGCTGAGTACAGGTTAACTCTTGTCTTGGTGTCTGTCTGTGTGTGTCTGACCTCATACACCCAGTTGCTTAAAAAAATAAAGCAAAGGTCCTGGGTCTGTATCCAACATCCAAGGTTCCCTCTCTTACCCAGCCACTAAGGCAGGGAGGAAACCTGGGAAGAGAAAAAACAAGACCATGAAGCTGAGGCACAGAGTTGCCTGGTGACTCAAACCAGATCTCACAGAAAGCTGGATGTGTCCCTTCTGCCCCATCTCTGGGGGCCTTGCTGCTCTCACAGTTCTTCAGAGATGCTGGTAGGGATGGGGGTGCCCTAAGAAACTCAGGCTCCATAAGATGAAGGGTGAGTAGAGCACAACCAAGGATAAATGAGCCAGTCCTCTATGAAAGACTCAAGTGCTGCAGATAAAAATCCTCTGGCTTGACAAAGCGGCAGGTGTCCGCAGGAAGAACCTTATTTCAAAGCTGTCTTGACTCCTTTCACTTTCAATGTACTGATGGGCCATCAGCAAATCCCACACAGCAAAGATCTCTCATCATTTTCACATGAGATATTGAATAAGTACAAACCTCCTGCAGTTGGACAGGTGGGAAAGGTGACTAGATCTTAGGTGCTGAAATTTGCTCTTAAGGGGCTTAAAATTTAGGTAGGGTTTTTGTACCTAAAAAAAGTTAGTAAACATTTTAAAATCCAAAATAATTAACACAACAGAGGTCTCGGGGCAGCATATGATTGTTTTTAAAAATGTTCAGAAAAAGCAAAGCTCTGCCATTGCAAGTGCCCAGCTAGACTGGGTACAGCAGGGCCGGCGGATCTGGGAGGAGCAAACCTCTGCGGTAGGCACAGTCACCAGGCCAGTGGCGGGCTTCCGGGGTGGCTGTGGCAGTGAGCGTGGTGGGAAGGCAGGGGTCCAGGGTGGGCCCGGCCATGGGCAGGGAGGGAGCCCTGTCAGCAGTGAGGACTGAGATGAAAGTGGACGGACAGCCCCTTCCTTCTCAGCAGTAGCAAGCCAGACACCTGAGGGTCACCTTCAGCGTCCTGCTCCCCACCCCACACACTTCTACAAGGTGGGGAGAAGAAGAAACAGAGCTTCCTAGAGAGGATGGGCCCTTGGGAGAGCTACTCCCTGCGCTCAGCCCAGCACGCGGCCTGTAGAAGCATCTCCTCCTCTTCTCCTCTGAAGCCTTTAGAAAGCACCATGGTCACCTACCCCCCGAAGGTGGGTGGGACACCCTGCTATGTGCTTCCACAGCAGCTGTTCCTCCCTCGTCATGGCTCTTGCAGACCTTTACTGGAATTATACCCGCAGACATCTGCACTCCCCAGTGGACTATAAGCTCCACGAGGCAGGGATCCGCTCAAAGACCTGACTGGATGAATAAATGGATGCTGGGAGAAGGAAGGGAGGGGTGGGTGGGGGAGGGAGAGAGGGATGGTTGAGCAAATGACTAAACAACAACGCTGCCCGCAGGGTCACTGTGCGGCACGAGTCCAGGGACACCACTCACACTGTGTCCCGTGCGTGGATGGCACCTCCAGCAGCACCACTGCCGGGGCAATGGGGGGCACCTAGTCAGAGGGGGCAGCTGGACTGCTGGCTTCAGCCTAGGGAAGTAGACCAAACTTGGGTCCACCCATCTTCCTGCTCTGGCTGGAGGAGTCTCAGGGAAGGCAGATTAGCAGAGGCCAGCGTGCAGCAGACACAGCACACTTCCTCCTCCAGGCCACATACACTTGGAGAAGCCCTGCATGAAGCCAGAGACCCCATCGAACGCCAGCAGAACTCAGAAGCAGGGCTGTGTCCCTGAGGTAAGCTCCTTCCTCAGATATCTGCTCAGGCCTCTCTTCTCTGGATGCCACCAAGTGCCAAAGTCAGGACTGGTGTGCATCACCCCCTCTCCCCAACCACTGCCATTGACACGAGAGCAAGGCCAGCAGGCTGAGAGAGCTGTCCGAGCCCCAAGAGGATTGCTCAGCCTCCCCACTGCAAGGAAACCCTTCATCCTGGGTCTACAACATTCTCTGCACAATCCCTTCCCCTGCCAGGCTGACACTGGCCAGCCCTGTATTCCACAATCCAGGGCAAACAATCATTCTGTGCCTGGAGGGGGTGCTCTCTCATAGACTAGAGTTATTTTCCCTAGAGTGGCTCCTTAAGATGTCCCAACCAAACCTGGTCCCCAGTTTATCTCTGAAGGCCCCATGCCCCTGGTATTATCTGGTTCAAGGCACCCTCCTCATCACTGGGCTCCAGGGTGGGCACTCCTCTCTGGGACCCAGCTGTCCTTGAGTACTGGCCTAGAGAGATGCCACCATGATGGCAGGTACAGGAAACAAGAGAAGGCCATAGCCCTCTACTTCCTTCCCCGGGCCTGTTTCCAGGAGGCTCCGCTTATACAGGCCAGCCCACTGCTGTTCTAGAAGTCTCTGCTGTGCTCAGCAGACCTGAGATCCCCATGTACAGAAGGGGAGAGACCTCCCACACCACACAGGGAGGGAGACCCAGGGTGGAGGTGATGACCAGAATTCAGCGGCTCCCTCCACCACACAGGCTGTGGAGGATGTGGGCACAAAGGACCAACATGTGAAAGTGCACGCAGGCAAGATGGAAGTCATGGCTGTGGTGGTGATTTCTCTGTTTCACCAGGCTCAGGGATGCACATGTCCCCTGCATAACTCGGGGACCCCAAAGCTCTGTAAAATTGAAGGTGAATAACCCACTAATGGCATAAAGTGGGAGGAGTCTTCAGGGCCCTAGAGCTCCCTGCCAGAAGGAACCAGTGTGGCTAATGGCAGTGCCTTTTCCCCTAAAGACCATGTTCAAAGGGCCCGGAAACCATGATCCCAAACGACTGGCCTGGCATCCCCACCAGGTCACCCAACTCAGCCACAATCCTGGCCAGAGTTTGGTAACCACCACCTCCTAAGAGTAAAGATTCCCAATTCTTGGCTTTCCCAATTCAAGGTCACCTCATTTCCCAATGGCATGTTAGTGACTGGGAACAGGAGACATGAGTTCCAGTCCCAGAAGTGTTAACAACTCACAATAGACCTGTGGGTCCACACCCCACCCTGGGGTTCGAACTTCCCTTATAAACATGCTGAAGAGGTGGGGGCTCACTCTCTGAGGCCTTCAGCTCTTGTTTCTGTGATTTTAGGTGCAAAGGGGGTTTGTAGAGCTCAGCAGGGGCCTCAGCCCATCAGAGGTTCCGAGGGAGCCCAGAGTTTTCACTCAAACACACCAGATGCATTCTCCTCATCAAACCCCTGGTCCTTGACTGAAGCATATTCAGACTTGGAATAAAAACATGTTTACTGACAACCTCTCAGGGTTCAGCCCTTTGAGAGACACTGGGAAACATGAAGGGGTAAGAGAACGACCCTCAGGCAACCATCTTACAGAGACAGAAACTATGGCTCAGGGAGGCTTCGAAATCTCCTCAAGGGAACACAGCTAAGAATTCAACTCCCAGGGCTCTAGCACTGGTAAGACGAGCACTGTAATGTGAAGACCAACCCCTCTGCCCCCAAATCCCTTTAGGCACAAGAAAAAGTTAGTTTTGTGAAACTGGAATCTACTAAGATCAGAAACTCAAGAGTCCAGGACACAGGGCTCGCTGGCTGAGTTCATCTTGTTCAGAAATGCCCAGCTTGGCCCTAAAACACACGTCAGAGCTTGGCCACCTTCTGACACCCTTCTCTGAGCCAGCCCTCCATCCCAGGTAATGAGCAGCGGCAGGCAGGCGACTGTCATGTGACCTCCACAACCAGCATGTACACACGCATCACAGCAGCGCTGTTCCTGGGGCTCACCAGGTCCTCCCAAGGTTGTGTGTGTTGCGGCCCCTTGTACAGACAGGCACTACACCGGGTGAACTGGACCGGTCCGTACAGCTAGAGCTGGTGGTCCTGCCTCCAGAGACAGCCTTCTCCCAGAGCAGGTCAAGGCCCAGCCTGTCTCCCCGCAGCCTCTAGTGAGAGGCCTCTGCAGGGATGCTCGGAGAACCACTCCTTCCTACAAGTGTCAGAGGCTCCATGCTCTTCAGTCTGGTCTTCCCTCCTCAGGACTAACCTGGCTTTCAGAGATGCTTTCCCCGGGGAGCTACCAGACAGCAGGAAAGCCGTTTGTCTCCCCGTCTCCCTGGCCCCTGGCCCGCTGCCACGGTGGCCTCCCCTCCCCCAAGAAGGGCGGTGAGCTGGGAGGTGGGGGTGGGAAGAATCCGCCGAGAACGCTCTTGGGAGGGGTGCTGGGAAGCCAGGCAGGGCGTGTCGCCTGGTCCTTTCTCTGCCCAGCGCCGGGCTTCATGGCTCTTGGTGCAAGGCGCCCCGGTACCATCCCCCAAATCTGCCCTGCACTGGGGAACCCCTGCTGTCATCGCTCAGACCCCTGAGCCTCAAAGCGGCTAACACACAGCAGCGAAGGGCAGCGGGTCTAGAACCTTCTGTGCCCAGTCGGACGTAAGCCAGGGGAGGTAGGCGCCCTGTTCCCCCACGATCTGCACCTGCTCTTTTCAGAGGAGACAGATGTCGGTCGTCTCCCCGCGGCCGTCTGCCCCAGGGCCTGGACGTGTCCGCAATTACGGTTCCCGTCAGGGGCCCCAGGGAGCCTCTCCGGTGCCGCGGTTTGGGGAGCGGCCAGACGACAGTGCCGTCTCGTTCTCTAAAGAGGTGCACGCGCCCTCCCTGCGACCCTCATCGGCGCCCCGCCACCTGCGCGGTCGCCCGCAGCCGGTGCCGCAGTGCGAGCGAGCCAGCGAGCCAGGAGCCTTCACGCCCGCGGCCGGCGCCGCCGAGCGAGCCGCCGCCCTCCAGCCTCCCCGCCGCGCCGCACCTGCACCGCACCCCGAGCGCTCACCCCAGATCCCACCCTCACCCCCACCTCTGGCCCCAGCGCCTCGTCGGCCCTTACCCTCGGAGCCTCCCCTGCCGGCCCCTCCGAGCCGGCCCCGACCTCCCCATCCCCAAACCTCTCCTTTACCCGGGCACCGAGGGGCCTTTTCGAGCCGAGGTCGGGGTCCCAGTGGGGTGGATGATTTGGCGGCGGGGGTGGGCTCGACCCCAAACCCGGGGAATAAGCGGGGTACTTACCGCTCTGCTCCCCCAGGAAGACCAACTTGAATTTTCTCAGTGGGTTCCCAAAATCTCCCCCTGCGGACATGGTGCTGGCAGCTGGGGCTGGGAGAGGAGGAGGAGGAGAAGCGAAGGAGCAGGGAGGGGAGAGGAGGAGGGCGAGGGGAGGCGGCCGGCGGTGCGGGAGCCGGAGGGGGAAGGGCTGGCTGCGCGCGTCCCTGACTCCCCAGCTGCGTCCCGGCCCCGGCCTGCGGCTGCGTGTCCGGCGGCGGCGGAGGAGGAGAAAGATAAGGAGGAGGAGGAGGAAGGATGGGGCTGGGCGGCCGCAGGCGGCGCTTGATGCGGCGCGCTCTGGACGCCCGAGGCGCGGCGCGGCGCGGACTGCGAGGATCGGGCGGAGCGGGGCTCAGGGACGGCGCGCGGGGCGGAGGAGCGCTCTCCCGAGCCGCACCAGTCGGCCCCCTCCCGCCTTGCTTCTCCGCCCGCGCCTGCGCTCTGCGCGCTCCCTAGCCTCTGATGTCATGCGGGGCCCGCGGCGCTGCGGGGCTGAGGGGCGTCAGTCCACCCACCCGGACCCCGCACTCGGGCGGGAGAGGGTAGCCCCGCCGTGCCTCCAAGAGGCTACCGAATCGGACCCTCTCTCATTGCCCCTCTGCGTCTGTCTTCCCCACTCCACCTCTCTTTTGAATGCAGAAAATGACGTGAAATTGTCAAGGGATATTTGTTTCTGGTCTTCAAACCTAGATGTTACCCCTTCCTTCTCCCCCTGCGACACTGATACACACTCAGCCCAGCCATCCGAGAGGGTGAAAAGGAAAGAAGTCGGGGCGGGGGGTCGGTGACCCCGGGTGTGGTGGACCGTGTGGGCGCAGACCGGCTCTACTGTCCTCTTGTGCGTGTGTCTGGCCCTCCCTCCCATCTTCTCCCCAGATCCCTCCTCTTGGGCGCCTCTGTAGAGTCATGGGTGTCCCCACCACCCACCCGCAGACAGGCCCGACTGGAGAGGAGCACTGATAAAAGGAGCACCCTACTTCAACCGCTCCTAAGCATCACTTTATCCTAAACCTGCTGCCCCGTGTGAGAGAAGAGGAACGAGGCCCTGAATGTCAGCTCCTCCATCTCCAGGATGGATCCCTGGATCCCTGGGCCCTGGGATCTCTGGGCTGACAACGCCACTCCTTGCCCTGGCAATTAGGTGTATCTGGACAGTGAGCTCCCAGAGGACAGGAGGGAGACCTTCCATTTGCCTCTGCATTCACCGTTTGCACACAGATAATTTGTGAGTGGGTGAGAACAAGGAGCTGGTGCCAGGTGTTAGGAGCTCTCCCAACCGGGTCCTAGCATTCTGGGTAACTGAGGTTTCCCTAAGCTGCTTCTGCTATTCTGCTGCCAGGCGGGCTGTTCTTTTAGGGCTGTTCAATGAATGTTCATTTGGGATTATACCCCAGATGTTAGGGAACAAAGGGTGTGTGTGTGTGTGTGTGTGTGTTTCATTGAGAGAGAAAGGTCAGAAGCAACCTTCATCTCTGGAGTTATCTAGGGGACATTTGTTGCTCTCTTTTTGACTTACATAGCTGGCTTGGAATGTCTGGCTCCCTGGCTTATTTACTTAGAATCTTTCTCTCATTGCTTATTAAAAACTGTAGGATGAGTTCCATGAAATCAGCAGTTGAGTCTCCACTGCTGAATCCCAAAGACCTAACTTAGAGCTTAGGAAATAATTGTTGAATGTTTGGATGAATATCTAGAACCCGAGTCAGTACAACTGTTCCACTTATTGAAGAGACTGTGTTTTCTCCATTGTATATTTTCCCCCACTTTGTCATAGAATAATTGACTGTAAGTGTGTGGGTTTATTTTGGGGTTCTATATTCTATTCCATTGGTCTATGTGTCTGATTTTGTGCCAGTGACATGCTGTTTTGACTACTGTAGCTTTGTAATATAGTCTGAACTCAGGGAGCATGATACCTCCAGTTCTTTCTCAAGATTGTTTTGACTATTCAGGGTCTTTTGTGTTTTCATACAAATTTTGAAATTATTTTTTCTACTTCTGTAAAAAATGCCTTTGGTATTTTGATAGGGATTGCATTGAATATGTAGATTGCCTTGGATAGTGTGGTCATTTGGACAATATTAATTCTTCTAATCTTAGAACATGGTATATCTTTCCATCTATTTGTCATCTCCAATTTCTTTAATCAGTATCTTTTAGTTTTCTGAGTACAGGTCTTTGAACTTCTTAGGTAAGCTTATTTGTAGGTATTTTATTACTTTTGATGTGATGGTAAATAGGGTTGTTTCCCTAATTTCTCTTTCTGATAGTTCATGGTTGGTGTATAGAAATGTAATAGTTTCCCATATATTAATTTTGTATCCTGAAACTTAACCAAATTCATTGATGAGCTCTAGTAGTTTTCTGGTTGCATCTTTAGGATTTTCTATGAATGGTACCATGTCATTTGCAAACAGTGTCAGTTTTACTTCTTTCTTTCTTTCCAATTTAGATTCCTTTTATTTCTTTTTTCCCTCTGATTGTTGTGGTTAGGTCTTCCAAAACTATGCTAAATAAAAGTGGTAAGAGTGGACATTGTCTTGTTGTCTTCAATAAATGGCTCTGGGAATACTAAGCAGCTATGTGTAAAAGAATGAAGTTAGAACATTTTCTAATACCATATACAAAAATAGAGTCAAAATGGATTAAAGACCTAAATGTAAGACTAGATACTATAAAACTCCTTGAGAAAAACATAGGCAGAACACTCTTTGACATGAATCATAGCAATATTTTTCAATCCATTTTCTAAAGCAAAAGCAAATACAAACAAATAGGACATAGTTAAATTTAAAAGCTTTCACACAGCAAAGGAAACCATTGGCAAAATGAAAGAGCAACCTACTGAATGGGAGAAGGTATTTGCAAATGATATGACTGATAAGAGGTTAATATTCAACATATTTAAACAGCTCATACAACTCAATATCAAAACAAAACAGAACAAACGACCTGATTTTATAAATGAGCAGAAGAACTGAATAGACATTTTTCCAAAGAGGAAATGCAGATGGCCAACAGGCTTATGAAAAGATGCTCAACCACTAAGCATCAGGAAAATGCAAATCAAAACCACAGTGATATATAACTTACACCTGTCAGAATGGCTATCATCATCCAAAAAAAAAAAAAAAAACCCACAGATAACAAAACTTGACAAGGATGTGGAGAAAAGGGAACCCTTGTACATGTTTGCTATGCATGTAAAGTGGTGCAGTTACTGTGGAAAACAGTATGGAGGTTCGTCAAAAAACTAAAAGTAGAACTGCTGTATGACACAGCAGTTCCACTCCTGGGTATATATCCAAGAAAAAAAGAAAAGCTAATTCGAAAAGATACATGCACCCCAATGTTCATAGCAGCATTTATTACAATTGCCAAGGTATGTAAGCAACCTAAGTGTCCACCAACAGATGAATGGATAAAGAAGACATTGTGTATATATATAATGGAATAATACTCAGCCATAAAAAGAATGAAATTTTGCCATTTGCAACAACTTGGATAAACTTGGAGGTCATTGTACTAAGTGAAATATATCAGGCAAACAAAGATAAATTCTGAACCATGTTACTGATATGGAGCATCTAAAAACTAGAACAAACTAATGAATAAAACAAAAAAGAATCAGATTCACAGATATAGAGAACAAACTGTGGTTAAAGTGGAAAGGGAAGGGAAAGAAACAATATAGGGGTAGTAGAAAAAAGGGTTGTTATGGCATTATATGAAATCTTCTGTTTGCAACTTCTGAAAGTTGTAAAGCACTATAGAACTTAAAGAATCTTTCATTCAATAAAAATTTTAAATAAAAATAAATTTTAAAAATAAAAAATACATTCTTTTCCCACTGGGGGAAAAAAAGAACAACTGATCTACTCCTCAGAATGGCCTTTGGTTTGGAGCCCCGTGGACTGTAGGGTATACAGTCTGGGATACAGGCCTTGAGTTATCTCCTCTATGGTGCCTGGCATCAGGCTCAGGGTCATTTCCAAACCCCCGCCCCACTTCTGCTCTGGGGTTTTGCTCTCTCAGGAGACCGCATCCAGATGGAGTTGAAGGAATCTCTAGAAGGAGACGAGCCTCCCAAGCCACCATCCACAGGGGAGGCAGCCAACTGGGGCACCCTTCCTCCCACCCACACCTTCTCCTAACATCTCTCTTACCATACCTTCCCATAGTTTCTCATTGTGTCCTGAGGAAATCATCATCTGTGGCAAGACAAAGTGTGGCAGAAAAGTACCCCCTTTTAGTTAAGCCTGGACAAGTCCATCCTTCCCTGACTGTCCAGTCCATACACGATCATGTGTCAGTAGAGGAGGGAGCAGGGAACACAGGCCCCTCTGGGCACTCTAAGCCTCTGCGTCAGCTCAGGTGCTTACCAGCCCCAGCAGGCTGACTGTGGGCCAGGATGCACTGTGGGACTCTGTCAGAATTCTTCCAGTTTAAGTGACAGAACCCTGACTCCAGCTACTTCAGACAGAGTGACATGGGCTGGCTCAGGTAGCAGGAAGAGACGGTGGCGTTGCTCACAGAACATGGTCATCGTGCTGTGGGACTCCTTATTTGGAGTCTTGTCCTTAGCTTGCCCTGGAGCAGACAGGCTTTTTCCAGGTGGCAAAAAAAAAAAAAAAAAGAAAGAAAGAAAGAAAAGAAAAAAATGAAGTGTGGCTGCTGTTCCACTCAATTTGGCAATCTCACTGAAACAAGTTTCTTCCACATGGCATCCTTGTGGTCCATTTTTTAAAATTATGTTAAGCTTCCTGTTGAGGCTGACAATGTATATCTAAGCTGTAAAGAAAACCTGTCGGACTTGCCTGGTGGTACATGGTGTAAGAATGCGCTTGCCGATGCAGGAGGCATGGGTTCGATCCCTGGTCGGGGAAGATTCCACATGCCGCAGAACAACTAAGCTCATGTGCCACAATTACCGAAGAATGCTGTTCACAGAGCCTGTGCTCTGCAACAAGAGAAGGTACCACAATGAGGAGCCTGTGTAGCTCAACTAGAGAGTAGCCCCTACTCTCCACAACTAGAGAAAGCCCACATGCAGCAGCAACGAAGACCCAGCACAACCATAAATATATAAAACATAAAAAAAGAAAACCTGTCATTCAGTTCAGTTCAGTTCAGACTCTCAGTCATGTCCAACTCTTTGCGACCCCATGGACTGCAGCATGACAGGCTTTCCTGTCCATCACCAACTCCCAGAGCTTACTCAAACTCTTATCCATCAAGTGAGTGATGCCATCCAACCATCTTATCCTCTGTTGTCCCCTTCTCCTCCCACCTTCAATCTTTACCAGCACCAGGGTCTTTCCCAATGGGTCAATTCTTCATATCAGGTGGCCAAAAGATTGGAGTTTCAGCTTCAGCATCAGTCCTTCCAATGAATATTCAGGACTGATTTCCTTTAGGATGGACTGGTTGGATCTCCTTGCAGTCCAAGGACTCTCAAAAGTCTTCTCCAACACCACAGTTCAAGAGCATCAATCTTTGGTGCTCAGTTTTCTTTAAAGTCCAACTCTCACATCTATACATGACTACTGGAAAAACCATAGCTTTGATTAGACGGACCTTTGTCGGCGAAGAAATGTCTCTACTTTTTAATATGCTGTCTAGGTCGGTCATAGCTTTTCTTCCAAGGAGCAAGTGTCTTTTAATTTCATGGCTGCAGTCACCATCTGCAGTGATTTTGGAGTCCCAAAAAATAAAGTCTGTCACTGTTTCCATTGTTTTCCCAGCTATTTGCTATGAAGTGATGGGACCGGATGCCATGATCTTAGCTTTCTGAATGTTGAGTTTTAAGCCAACTTTTCACTCTCCTCTTTCACTTTCATCAAGAGGCTCTTTAGTTCTTCTTCACTTTCTGCCATAAGGGTGGTGTCATCTGCTTATCTGAGGTTATTGATATTTCTCCTGGCCATCTTGATTCCAGCTTGTGCTTCATCCAGCCCAGCAAAATATACAGCCTTGACGTACTCCTTTCCCAATTTGGAACCAGTCTGTTGTTCCATGTCCAGTTCTAACTGTTGCTTCTTGACCTGCATGCAGATTTCTCAGGAGGCAGTCATTAGGTATGCCCATTTACCCTCCACCCAGCTGAAGCAGTCAAGCATCACAATATTTTGAGGCCTCTGTTTGTTGTTTCCCTCCACTGTACTCTGGTCTCTTCCTCCTTCCCCTACACAGAAATACAGAACCCCAGCTGGCTTTTATTTTAGTCTTATCACATTTTGATGTGCCTTTCAGGAATATTTTCTTGCATTTGCATCTTTTGAACTTTTTCTAAGGTATCAAATGACATGTTTTCTCCTATGACTTGCATTTTTCTTACATTATGTTCCTACGATTCGTCTGTTGATAGGTATCGCAGAAGTCCTTTCATTTTCACTGTGATTTTGTATTCCACTGTATGCTCTAATTTTAAAATCATTTTCAGTAAAATGTGTCCAGTTTAAAATGTGAAATACTTTTTGATTCACGATAACATCTTACATTGCCACAGTACATTAGTAAAACCAGGAAATTAACAGTGAAAAGTGCACCCAATTTTCCTTTGGCTACTACCAATAATGCTGCTGTGAACATTCTTCATGTCTCTATCGATACACCTGTGAGAAGTTTTTCCGAGCTGTGTACTGAGTAGATAAACTGAGGTATAGAACCAAGTATGTATTTAACCTTATGCCAAACTATTTTCCAACAGTCAGTTCAGTCAGTTCAGTCACTCAGTCGTGTCCAACTGTTTGCGATCCCATGGACTGCAGCACGTCAAGCCTCCCTGTCCATCACCAACTCCCAGAGTCTATTCAAACTCATGTCCATTGAGTTGGTGATGCCATCCAACCATGTCATCCTCTGTTGTCCCCTTCTCCTCCCACCTTCAGTCTTTACCAGCATCAGGGTCTTTTCAAATGAGTCAGTTCTTCGCATCAGGTGGCCAAAGTATTGGAGTTTCAGCTTCAGCATCAGTCCTTCCAATGAATATTCAGGACTGATTTCCTTTAGGATGGACTGGTTGGATCTCCTTGCTGTCCAAGGACTCTCAAGAGTCTTCTCCAACACCACAGTTTCAAAAGTATCAATTCTTTGGTGCTCAACTTTCTTTATAGTCCAACTCTCACATCTATACATGACTACTGGAAAAACCATAGCTTTGACTAGATGGACCTTTGTTGGCAAAGTAATGTCTTTGCTTTTTAATATGCTGTCTAGGTCAGTCATAACTTTTCTCCCAAGGAGCAGGCATCTTTTAATTTCATGGCTACAGTCACCATCTGCAGTGATTTTGGAACCCCCCCAAAAATAAAGTCTCTTACTGTTCACACTGTTTCCCCATCTATTTGCCATGAAGTTATAGGACCGGATGCCATGATCTTAGCTTTCTGAATGTTGAGTTTTAAGCCAACTTTTTCCCTCTCCTCTTCCCCTTTCATCAAGAGACTCTTTAGTTTTTCTTCACTTTCTGCCTTAAGGGTGGTGTCATCTGCATATCTGAGGTTTTTGATATTTCTCCCGGACATCTTGATTTCAGCTTGTGCTTCCTCCAGCCCAGCGTTTCTCATGATGTACTCTGCATATAAGTTAAATAAGCAGGGTGACAAAATACAGTCTTGATGTACTCCTTTCCCAGTTTGGAACCAGTCTGTTGTTCCATGTCTGATTCTAACTGTTGCTTCCTGACCTCCATACAGATTTCTCAAGAGGCAGGTCAAGTGGTCTGGTATTCCCATCTCTTTACTAATTTTCCATAGTTTGTTGTGATCCACACAAAGACTTAGGCGTTCCAACGGTAGTCCTCAA
Source organism: Cervus elaphus (assembly GCF_910594005.1). Taxonomy (NCBI): domain Eukaryota; kingdom Metazoa; phylum Chordata; class Mammalia; order Artiodactyla; family Cervidae; genus Cervus; species Cervus elaphus. Next base: position 82,071,211 of record NC_057833.1, read on the forward strand.
CTTGTATCGCTCTATACCTTCAACTATATTTTTCATTTTCTTCAAGAAAGTCTGGACTATTCTCATTTTCAGCTCTTTGCTATTATATGCAATTTTTAAAATATTTTTAAAATTTGAAGTTTGGTTGATTTACAGTGTTTCGGGTGTACAGCAAAGTGATTCAGTTACGCATATTATTATATGTGCTTTAAATTAAAATTTTAATTTTGAGATCATTATAGATTCACAACAGTTGTTAAGAAATAAGACAAATCCTGTGTCTCATTTATCCAGATTCCCTCAGTGGTAACATTTTGCAAATCTATAGCATCATATCACAACCAAGATTCCGACCTTGGTCCAGTCAAGGTGCAGAAGATTTTCATCCCTGCAAGGGTTCTTGAGGTCCTTTGATAGCCGCACTCACTTTCTCCTGCCCACCCCTTTCCTAATCTCTGGCAACTGCTAAACTGTTCTTTGTCTCAATAATTTTGTCAGTTTAAGAATGTTATATAAGTGGTATTATACAGTATGTATACTTTTGGGATTGGTGTTTTTCACTGGCCATAATTCTGTGGCGATTCACCCATGTTGTGTATATCCACAGTTGGTTCCCTTCCACTGCTGTCTAATATTCCATAGTAGGGATTACCACCGTTCATTTACCTGCTCACCCATGTAAGGGCATCTGGGTTATTTCCAGTTTGGGGCCATCACAGATAGAGATATTATCAGCATTCCTGTATAGGTTTCTTTTTTTTTTTTTTTTCTTCCCATTTACTTGTTTTTCTGTGAATGTTAAGTTTTTATTTCTTTGGGATAAATACCAAGGAGTGTCATTGCTGGGTCATATGGTAGCTTCATGTTTAGTTTTTTTTTCTTTTAAAGGAGCAGCCACATTGTTTTCCAATTGGTACATCTTTAAATTCCTACCAGCATCATGTGAGGGATCAGGTCTCTCCACATCCTTACCAACATTTGGTTTTATCACTATTTTTTAAGCTATTCTGTGAGATGTGTAGAGACATGTCACTGTGTTTTTAAAAAATACTATTTATTTTTGGCAACATTGGATCTTAGTTGCGGCACCCAGGATTTTCATCATGGCATGGGGGAATCTTAGTTCCTGACCAAGGACTGAACCCACGTCTTCTGCATTGGAAAGTGGATTCTTAACTACTGGACCACCAGGGATGTCCCCTCATGTGGGTATTTTTTATTTTTAATCTCCATGCTTTTTGTTAAATATATTTTAAAAAATGAAACAAAGATGAATATTTTTAATGATAAAAGGTACAATTCACAAAGAAGATAGACATCATTAACCATTAGATACCTAACAACAAAGAAATAAAGACATGTAAAGCAAAAATCAGAAGAAATATAAGGGAGAAGGAAAAATATATAATCATAGTGGAACATATTAATATTTTTTTGAGAATATTTTATCAAGTGCAGAAAAATTAAGAATAAAAGAATCTTTTTTTTAAGTAAAAGAATGACTTTATTCATTAGCTAAAATATTCATTTGGAGATTCTTATATAAAATAATCTTTATAAATATATTTTTTAGATAATAAAACAAAAATATTTTTATGTGAATTAATTATATGTTTTTTAAATTTATTTATTTTTAATTGAAGGATAATTGCTTTACAGAATTTTGTTGCTTTCTGTCAAACCTCAACATGAAAAAGCTGTAGGTATATATATATCCCCTAATAGAAGCATCTTGAATGTCATAATAATTTAAATATAATAGATTTCTATTTATATTCATTTATATTAATCTGATATCCTACACAAATTATTTAAAATATTGTATCTCATAGATTGTTATTAGATGTCCATAGGACATTTAGAAAAACTGACAAAAAGATAAGCATTACTAAATTTTAAAAAGGAGAATTCTTTTTATTTTTGTGATTGTTATACATATACACATTGTTTTTGAAACTTTCCATTATAGATTATTACAAGATACTGACTGTAGTTCCCTGTGCTATACAATAAATCTTTGTTGCTTGTTGCATATCTATTTTTTAAATTAGAAATCTAGCATTCTATTCATACTAAGTCAAACAAGTGGAAACAAAATGTCATAAATTTTTTAGTTAGGCAAAAATTCATGAGTTTTCCAAATTATATATTATACATATTATTTGTATGTATATATGTATACAAGAACTTTTCTACTACACTTGACAAAGGCTTGAGAAAAAACATCAAAAAAAAAGAAGAGATATGGAGAAATTGGAAAACATAAACTAAATGAAATGGGAGCACTGAATATAAAATTTAAAAAGTGAAATAAACTAGATGAAAATAAAAGATTCTCTCAATATTGTCAAAATGGCTATTCTACCCAAAGCAATCTATAGATTCAATGCAATCCCTATCAAGCTACCAACGGTATTTTTCACAGAACTAGACCAAAGAATTTCACAATTTGTATGGAAATACAAAAAACCTCGAATAGCCAAAGTAATCTTGAGAAAGAAGAATGGAACTGGAGGAATCAACCTGCCTGACTTCAGACTCTACTACAAAGCCACAGTCATCAAGACAGTATGGTACTGGCACAAAGACAGAAATATAGACCAATGGAACAGAATAGAAAGCCCAGAGATAAATCCACAAACCTATGGACACCTTATCTTTGACAAAGGAGGCAAGGATATACAATGGAAAAAAGACAACCTCTTTAACAAGTGGTGCTGGGAAAACTGGTCAACCACTTGTAAAAGAATGAAACTAGAACACTTTCTAACACCATACACAAAAATAAACTCAAAATGGATTAAAGATCTAAATGTAAGACCAGAAACTATAAAACTCCTAGAGGAGAACATAGGCAAAACACTCTCCGACATAAATCACAGCAAGATCCTCTATGAACCACCTCCCAGAATATTGGAAATAAAAGCAAAACTAAACAAATGGGATCTAATGAAACTTAAAAGCTTTTGCACTACAAAGGAAACTATAAGTAAGGTGAAAAGACAGCCCTCAGATTGGGAGAAAATAATAGCAAATGAAGAAACAGACAAAGGATTAATCTCAAAAATATACAAGCAACTCCTGAAGCTCCATTCCAGAAAAATAAATGACCCAATCAAAAAATGGGCCAGAGAACTAAACAGACATTTCTCCAAAGAAGACATACAGATGGCTAACAAACACATGAAAAGGTGCTCAACATCACTCATTATCAGAGAAATGCAAATCAAAACCACAATGAGGTACCATTACACGCCAGTCAGGATGACTGCTATCCAAAAGTCTACAAGCAATAAATGCTGGAGAGGGTGTGGAGAAAAGGGAACCCTCTTACACTGTTGGTGGGAATGCAAACTAGTACAGCCACTATGGAAAACAGTGTGGAGATTCCTTAAAAAACTGGAAATAGAACTGCCATATGACCCAGCAATCCCACTTCTGGGCATACACACTGAGGAAACCAGATCTGAAAGAGACACGTGCACCCCAATGTTCATCGCAGCACTGTTTATAATAGCCAGGACATGGAAGCAACCTAGGTGCCCATCAGCAGATGAATGGATAAGGAAACTGTGGTACATATACACCATGGAATATTACTCAGCCATTAAAAAGAATTCATTTGAATCAGTCCTAATGAGATGGATGAAACTGGAGCCCATTATACAGAGTGAAGTAAGCCAGAAAGATAAAGAACATTACAGCATACTAACGCATATATATGGAATTTAGAAAGATGGTAACGAAAACCCTATATGCAAAACAGAAAAAGAGACACAGAAGTACAGAACAGACTTTTGAACTCTGTGGGAGAAGGTGAGGGTGGGATGTTTCAAAAGAACAGCATGTATACTATCTATGGTGAAACAGATCACCAGCCCAGGTGGGATGCATGAGACAAGTGCTCGGGCCTGGTGCACTGGGAAGACCCAGAGGAATCGGGTGGAGAGGGAGGTGGGAGGGGGGATCGGGAAGGGGAATAAGTGTAAATCTATGGCTGATTCATATCAATGTAAGACAAAACCCACTGAAATGTTGTGAAGTAATTAGCCTCCAACTAATAAAAAAATTTAAAAAAAAAGAAAATAAAAGATTCTCATATAGTCCAGTTGTTTTTAAATATGGCTGCCCTTTAGAAACATATCCAGAACTCTGGCAAAAAAAAAAAACACCAGGGCAATTGTATTTTCCAAAAAGTTCCAAGATAATTCTCATATGCATCTGGATTTTAAAAAGTGATTACAGGTTTTTCTATTAAATGGTAGTTTTGGTGATATAGAATTCTATTATTTATCTGTTGACCAGTAATGATACAACGGTATTAAGTCATAATAGTTACATAATCACAGTAGTGAAAGATGTTTATCAGTTTTCACAATCAATAGCCAGACTCCCCCCCCAAAAAAAGATAATTACAATTGCAAGCCATAATGGGAACATGATTAACCTAACAATATAAAATAATTACATACAGTTTGAGGGGGTCAAGCAGAGTGATATGGTAAGTAGAAGTGCATACATGCACATGTTTTCATCTGCTCAACCAGTCTATGTCTTTTAGTTGGTGCATCTAAGCCATTTATATTTAAGATAATTATTGTATGTATGATCCTTTTACTGTTTCCATTGTTTTGGGCTTATTTTCTGTAGATAGGTCTTTTCCTTCTCTTCTTTCCTGCCCAGAGAAGTTCCTTTAGCATTTGTTGTAAAGCTGGTTTGATGATGCTGAATTGTGTTAACTTTTGCTTATCTGGAAAGCTTTTGATTTCACAATCAAATCTGAAGGAGAGTCTCACTGAGTAGAGTATTCTTGGTTGTTGTTGTTCAGTCGCCCAGTCATGTCCGACTCTTTGCTGCCCCAGGGACAGCAGCATGCCAGGCCTCCCTGTCCTTCACCATCTTCCAAAGTTTGCTCAAGTTTGTGTCCATTGCATTGGTGATGCCATCCAGCCATCTCATCCTCTGATGCCCTCTTCTCCTTCTGCCCTCAATCTTTCCCAGCATCAGGGACTTTTCCAGTGAGTTGGCTGTTCAAATCAGATGACCAAAATACTGGAGCTTCACCTTCAACCTCAGTCCTTCCCATGAGTATTCAGGGTTGATTTCCCTGAAGATTGACTGATTTGATCATGCTCTCAGGAATCTTCACCAGCACCACTGCTTGAAGTCATCAGTTCTTTGGTGTTCTACCCTCTTTACAGTCCAGCTCTCACAATTGTATGTGAACACTAGGAATACCACAGCCTTGACTATATGGACCTTTGTCAGCAGAGTAATATCTCTGCTTTTCAACACACTGTCTAGGTTTGTTACAGTTTTCTTCAAAAATTAGAGATACCAAGGAAACATTTCATGCAAAGATGGACACAATAAAGGACAGAAATGGTATGGACCTAACAGAAGCAGAAGATATTAAGAAGAGGTGGCAAGAATACACAGAAAAACTATACAAAAAAGATCTTAATGACCCAGATAACCATAGTGATGTGATCACTCACCTAGAGCCAGACATCCTGGAATGTGAAGTCAAGTGGGCCTTAGGAAGCATCACTCTGAACAAAGCTAGTGGAGGTGATGGAATTCCAGTTGAGCTATTCCAAATCCTAAAAGATGATGCTGTGGAAGTGCTTCACTCAATATACCAACAAATTTGGAAAGCTCAGCAGTGGCCATAGGACTGGAAAAGGTCAGTTTTCATTCCAATCCCAAAGAAAGGCAATACCAAAGAATGTTCAAACTACCCCACAATTGCACTCATTTCACATGCTAGCAAAGTAATGCTCAAAATTCTCCAAGTCAGTCTTCAACAGCATGTGAACCGTGAACTTCCAGATGTTCAAGCTGGATTTAGAAAAGGCAGAGGAACCAGAGATCAAATTGCCAACATCTGTTGGATTATAGGAAAAGCAAGAGAGTTCCAGAAAAACATCTACTTTTGCTTTATTGACTATGCCAAGCCTTTGACTGTGTGGATCACAATAAACGGTGGAAAATTCTTCAAGAGATGGGAATGCCAGACCATCTATCTGCCTCATGAGAAATCTGTATGCAGGTCAAGAAGCAACAGTTAGAACTGGACATGGAACAATGGACTGGTTCCAAATTGGGAAAGGAGTACGTCAAGGCTGTATATTGTCACCCTGTTTGTTTAACTTATATGCATGCAAAATGCCAGGCTGGGTGAAGCACAAGCTGGAATCAAGATTGCCAGGACAAATATCAATAACCTCAGATATGCAGATGACACCACCGTTATGGCAGAAAGCGAAGACGAACTAAAGAGCCTCTTGATGAAAGTGAAAGAGAAGAGTGAAAAAGTTGGCTTAAAACTCAACATTCAGTAAACGCAGATCATGGCATCTGGTCCCATCACTTCATGGCAAATAGATGGGAAAACAATGGAAACAGTGAGAGACTTTATATTTTGGGACTCCAAAATTACTGCAGATGGTGACTGCAGCCATGAAATTAAAAGATGCTTGCTCCTTGGAAGAAAGACTATGACCAACCTAGACAGCATATTAAAAAGCAGAGACATTACTTTGCCAACAAAGGTGTGTCTAATCAAAGCTATGGTTTTTCCAGTCATCATTTATGTGAGAGTTGAACTATAAAGAAAGCTGAGTGCCAAAGAATTGATGCTCTTGAACTGTGGTGTTGGAGAGGACTCTTGAGAGTCCCTTGGGCTGCAAGGAGATCCAACCAGTCCATCCTAAAGGAAATCAGTCCTGAATATTCATTAGAATGACTGATGCTGAAGCTGAAGTCCCAATACTTTGGCCACCTGATGCGAAGGACTGACTTATTGGAAAAGACTCTGATGCTGGGAAAGATTGAAGGCAGGAGGAGGAGGAGATGATAGAGGAAGAGATGGTTGGATGGCATCACTGACTAGATGGACATGAGTTTGAGAAAGCTTCAGGAGTTGGTGATGGACAGGGAAGCCTGGCATGCTGCAATGTGGGGTCACAAAGATTCGGACACAACTGAGTGACTGAAGTAACTCCTGCCAAGAAGCAATCATCTTCTGATTTCATGGCTGCAGTCACCATCCACAGTGATTTTAGAGCCCAAGAAGAGGAAATCTGTGACTGCTTCCGCCTTTTCCCCTTCTATTTGCCATGAAGTAATGGGGCCAGATGCAGTACCTGGGTGAAAAAATGACAGAATGATCTGTTTCCAAGGCAAGCCATTCAACATCATAGTAATTCAAGTCTATGCCCCTTCCACCAATGCCAAGGAAGCTGAAGATGATCAGTTCTATGAAGACCTAGAAGACCTCCTAGAACCAACACCAAAAAAGATATTCTGTTTATCATTGAGGATTGGAATGCAGAAGTAGAAAGTCAAGAGGTAAGTGGGGTAACAGGCAAGTTTGGCCTTGGTATTACGGTTCTCCAGTTTGTGGGTCGCTCACAGTTTGTGGGTCGCCCTGGAGAATCCCAGGGATGGCGGAGCCTGGTGGGCTGCCGTCTATGGGGTCACACAGAGTCGGACACAACCGAAGCAACTTAGCAGCAGCAGCAGGACCACCAGAGAAGTCCCTACAGAATTCCCTTGAAGTGAATAAACATTTATTTGAAATTTTATCACTCTTTTATGTTCATTTTGATTTGTTTTTCAAGTTTTAACTACAAATGAATTCAAATGCAATAACATTACAAAAACATACTTTAAAATAAAATCACGTTTAAATCACTTTTTAAAAAATCACATTTAAAATCACTTTTAAAAAAAACCACGTTTATCAAAATACTTCAATATATCTACATTTGATCTTAGCCAAAAGGCTGAGAAACAATAAAATACTTCAGTATATCTATTTAGCTTTTCTTGAACACATACATGGAACGATGTCTAGAATGATACCCTTCTAATGTAAATACTAATTATTTATGAGCAATGGCACTTAATTTTTTTAACCTCTATGCAGTGCTTGAATAATTTATAATAATATGCATTCTTTCTACAAAACTCATACTGGTTTTCCTTCATATAAAAGAAAATTTTTAAAAAATTAATTCTCTACTTATTCAAATTGTTTCATCATTACCTTAAGTAGTTTATTTGTAGGAGCACCCTGCAACCTTCTAACTCTAGGCTTACTGTTAAATTCTCTTTGGAATGTAACCTTTAATCTCAGGATGCAGAAATGCTATGCTGACTTTACTTTGTATGTTTGTGTGAGACAAGTATTATTAAGATATTTATTATAAAAATTATTGCAAACTGTATTTGAGGTAGGAAAATAAATTTGCTCACAATCCTTGAAAAGTAATCATTGACTCTGTCCCCTCTGGCCCTGTTATAATTAACCTGAGAATATATAAACTAAGTAGAGTCTATGGAGAATAAGAAATTTAATGGTAAGCTTTCTCTTCTAAAAATACATATGCATATTCACTTTTAAATAAAACATATTCATGGGGAGTGGGGTCAGATGGCGCCAGCTCCCCAGCCTAGGGCTTCATCAGGTCTGGGTGCTAACCAGCTCAAGGCTATGAGGTGGCTGTTTATGCTTTATAACCACTAAGTCATATACAGAAAGGAAATGCCCACCAGCTAAATGGGTTGAGAACCAACATTTTCGAAACTGTCAAGAGGAAGTTTTCTTTAAGAATTTAGGGTTCTGGCTGAGATGTGGTATACTAACTTTCTTTGGCTGCTGTAACAAATGACACAACTTTGGTCAGAATTTTTTATAACCAACAGCAGAGATAAAAGAAATTTATTCTCACAGTTCTAGAGCCCAGAACTAGGCTGAAACTAATAACTGGGCTGGGGCGGCGGGGTGGGAGGCTAAAGAAGGGGATGCCTGGGGCAGTGCTCCCAGAGGCTGAGGGGAGAATTCACTCCCTGCCTCTTGCAGCTGCTGGTGGCTGCCTGCATCCCCTGACTCGCGGCCTCTGCAGCGCTGTCTCCACCTCCATGTTCCACTGCCTTCTCCTTTTCTGTGTGCAATCTTCTCTTCCCCTCTCTTAAAAGGACACTTGTGATTGCATTAGGGTCCACCCAGGTAATCCAGGATAATCTCCCGGTGTTAAGATCCTTAATTACAGCTGCAAAGTCTTTGCCATATAAAGTAACCTTCACAGGCTCCGGGGATTAGGACGAGGATGTGTGGGGCTGAATGTCAAAACTGATAATTCAATTTTTTTCTCACCTAATTTGTTTTCTCCCCATTCAGACAGTGCAGACTGAGAAAGCAGGAAATTTAAAAAATCACTTATTTTCTTCATCTTTTTAAGTTACAAAAAATAGCAGACTTTTGGCTTGAAACTTTCTCTGTCTAAAATAAGTTGCAGAGCAGGTGGGGCCATGTAACATGATAATACTGCCCTTCATTTAAAAAAATCATAAATACAAAGGTAAACTGGTGAAACTTTTACAGTTGGAAATGCTTTCCATTTGAAGCACTTCAATACGAATACTATTTATTTAAAAAGATAGTAACATGTTCAGTTCAATTCAGTTCAGTTGTTCAGTCATGCCCAACTCCTTGCTACCCCATGGACTGCAGCATGCCAGGCCTCCCTGTCCCTCACCAACTCCCAGAGTCTACTCAAACTCATGTCCATTGAGTCGGTGATGCCATCCAACCATCTCATCCTCTGTCATCCCCTTCTCCTCCCGCCTTCAATCTTTCCCAGCATCAGGGTCTTTTTAAATGAATCAGTTCTTCACATCAGGTGGCCAAAGTATTGGAGTTTCAGTAATATGTTACTGTGTAATAAAGCCATGAATGTTGATTTTAATCCAAAATATACCAAAAGGCCATAATTAAATAAACCCTTGGAAAATCAAATCTTAGGTGTGAGTTTTATCCTAAGGATGATTCTGTGTTTCATCCCTAGGGCAGCAATAGAGTTATGATGGATCCCAACAGAGATGCATGCCTGCCATCTTGACACTTTATACTGTGAACTATGATACACAGATGCACATAAAGTATAAATGTATGGCTCAAGAATTATCACAAAAGAATGTATCCACCAGGAGCTCAAGAAGTAGAACACTGCTACAATCACAGCAGTTTCCCACACTCCTTTTCCAGTTACTCAGCCTTCCTTCCTTCCCAAACATAAATGCTTTTCCAACTTACAACAGGCACTTTCATCTGAGTAGTTCTGGAAGCCCGGTGTATGAGTTCTTTTGTGTCTCAGTTTTTCACTCAATGAAATGTTTGTAAACTCATCCATGATGCTATATTAGTTGCTGTATGTGTTGTATATGTATGTGCTCTTGTATATATGTGGCAGGGTTTCCAGGTGGGGTTATTATGAATGATTTTATTATGAAACAACTTGCCTGTGTCTTCTACATGAAGGCAGTGTATTTCTGTGTGTATATACCTAGGAGTGGGGCTTCTGGGTCAGATGATATGCATGTGTTCAACCTCAGTAGAAAATGTCAAAATGAGTTCAAAATGATCTACCAATTTACACCCCCAGCAGCAACATATGAGCATTCCTATTCTTACCAACATTTAGTATCATCAGTCTTTTTAACTGTGGCCATCCTGGTGGAGATGTAGTAGAATCATGTTGGAAATTTTACTTCGTATTTCCTGAGTGACTAATGATATTCAGTTCAGTTTAGTTGCTCAGTCATGTCCGACTCTTTGCGACCCCATGGACTGCAGTATGCCAGGCTTCCCTGTCCGTCACCAACTCCTGGAGCTTGCTCAAATTCATGTCTATCGAGTCAGTGATGCTATCCAACTATCTGATTCTCTGTTGTCCCCTTCTCCTCCCACTTTCAAATTTTCCCAGCATCAGTGTCTTTCCCAATGGGTCAGTTCTTCGCATCAGGTGGCCAAAGAATTGGAACAGCTTCAGCATCAGTCCTTCCAATGAATATTCAGGGCTGATCTCCTTTAGGATGGACTGGTTGCATCTCCTTGCAGTCCAAGGGACTCTCTAGAGTATTCTCCAACACCACAGTTCAAAAGCATCAATTCTTGGGTGCTCAGCTTTCTTTATGATCCAACTCTCACACCCATACATGACTGCTGGAAAAACCATAGCTTTGACTAGATGGATATTTGTTGGCAAAGTAATGTCTCTGCTTTTTAATATGCTGTCTAGATTGGTCATAGCTTTTCTTCCAAGGAGCAAGCATCTTTTAATTTCATGGCTGCAGTCACCATCTGCAGTGATTTTGGAGCCCAAGAAAATAAAGTCTCTCACTGTTTCCATTGTTTCTCCATCTATTTGCCATGAAGTGATGGGACCAGATGCCATGATCTTAGTTTTCTGAATGTTGAGTTTTAAGCCAACTTTTTCACCCTCCTCTTTTCCTTTCATCAAGAGGCTCTTCAGTTCCTCTTCACTTTCTGCCATAAGAGTGGTGTCATCTGCATATCTGAGATTATTGATGTTTCTCCCAGCAATCTTGATTCCAGCTTATGCTTCATCCAGCCTGGCATTTCACATGATATACTCTGCATATAAGTTCAATAAGCAGGGTGACAATATACAGCCTTGACATACTCCTTTCCCGATTAGGAACCAGTCCATTGTTCCATGTCTGGTTCTAACTGTTGCTTCTTGACCTGCATGACAGATTTCTCAGGAGGCAGGGAAGGTGGTCTGGTATTGGTATTTCCATCTCTTGAAAAATTTTCCACAGTTTGCTGTGATCCACCCAGTCAAAGACTTTGGTGTAGTCAATAAAGCAAAAGTAGATGTTTTTCTGGAACTCTCTTGCTTTTTCTAAGATACAGTGGATGTTGGCAATTTGATCTCTGTTTCCTCTGTCTTTTCTAAATCCAGCTTGAACATCTGGAAATTCTCAGCTCATGTACTGTTGAAGCCTGGCTTGGAGAATTTTGAGCATTACTTTGCTAGTGTGTGAGATGAGTGCAATTGTGCAGTAGTTTGAACCTTCTTTGGCATTGCCTTTCTTTGGGATTAGAATGAAAACTGACCTTTTCCAGTCCTGTGGCCACTGCTGAGTTTTCCAAATTTGCTGGCATATTGAGTGCAGCACTTTCACAGCATCATCTTTTAGGATCTGAAATAACTCAGCTGAAATTCCATCACCTCCACTAGCTTTGTTCACAGTAATGATTCCTGAGGACCACTTGACTTCACATTCCAGGATGTCTGGCTCTGGGTGAGTGACTACATCACTGTGGATATCCGGGTCATTAAGACCTTTTTTGTATAGTTCTTCTGTGTATTCTTGCCACCTCTTCTTAATATCTTCTGCTTCTGTTAAGTCCCTACCGTTTCTGTCCTTTATTGTGCCTATCTTCATATGAATGTTTTCTTGGTATCTCCAATTTTCTTGAAGAGATCTCTAGTCTTTCCCATTCTATTATTTTCTTCTATTTCTTTGCATTGTTCACTTAAGAAGCCTTTCTTATTTCTCCTTGCTATTTTCTGGAACTTTGCATTCAGATGGGTATATCTTTCCTTTTCTCATTTGCCTTTTGCTTCTCTTCTTTCCTCAGCTATTTGTAAACCCTCCTGAGACAACCATCTTGCCTTCTTGCATTTAGTTTTCTTTGGAATGGTTTTGGTCACCACCTTCTGTGCAATGTTATAAACCTCTGTCCATAGTTATTCAGGCACTCTGTCTACCAAATCTAATCCCTTGAATCTATTCATCACCTCCACTGTATAATCTTAAGGTATCTTATTTAGGTTATACCTGAATGGCCTAGTGGTTTTCCCTCTTTTCTTCAATTTAAGCCTGAATTTTGCAATAAGGAGCTCAGCCTTATTGCAAAAAAGAAACAAACAAACAAACAAAAAAACTGAAAACAACTTAAATACCCAGTTCATGCATGCATTCTAAGTCACGCCAGTGTCATCTGACCCTTTGGGACCCCGTGGACTATAGCCCACCAAGTTCCTCTGTCCATGGGATTCTCCAGGCAAGAATACTGGAGTGGGTTGCCATTTCTTCTCCATAAGTGCCCGGGTGGATGGATTAATTATGGTATGCTCATCCAACAGAATACTAACCAGCAATAAGCAGAAGGAACTATTACATATTCCCAACCACATGAATGACTCTCTGAAATATTATGCTAAGTAAAAGAAGCCTGACCCAGAAGACTATATGAAATTGTAGAACAAGTAAAGTTATCTGTAGAAATACAGCAGATCAGTGGTGATTTGCATGAGAAGGGAGGATGGGGTAGGGAGGTGAGGGAAGTACGGCTGGTGAAGGGTATCAAAAAGTTTTCTGGAGGTTGTGGAAACTATATATCTGGATTCAAAATTCACTAAGTGAATTCATAATTCACTTAAGAAGGCTTAAAATGAGTGCTTTTTGTTATACGCAAATTATATATCAGTAAAGTTGACTTTTTTTTTTTTTTAAGAAAGGCTTATTTTCTCTTGTCTCCAAGTTTTTGGTCTAATCACTAGAAAGTTGGAGTGCCATTTAGTGAGATGGGAAAGTCAGTGAAAGGAGGTCTGGGGAGAAATACGGGAGTTCTGTTTGGACTTCATCCTCCAGTGGGCCCAAATCAGGCACCTGCAGTCAACTGTCCCTCACAGTTTCTCCCAGACAGTCATCTACCCGGCTGTTATTTCTCAAACACAACCCTTTGCTGCTGGACTGGCCCTGTCCAACATTCACCCAGATTTCCACGGCTTAGCTTGACTCTTTGAGGGTGTGGGTATGTCTGGAAATTTCAATACCCAAAGGGGCTGAGCAGGTGACGTGGGGAGCCTCAGTAACCCTAAGAATACAGGGGCCACCTCACAAGGTGACCTCTATTCAGCTGCAGTGCCTTGTTGTAGGGCTTGAGTGCTGGTCCAGGTTTTTTCCAAGAAAAAAATCCCAAGATTCAAGCTCTCAATGTTTGCAGATAATTTAAATACATAAGTGTCAAGTGGGCCAATTAGACCCCACGTGTTGGGCCCACAGACAGCCAGTTTCCCAACATCTGCTCTTTAGCAAGGCACATTCTGGTGCAAGAATCCACTCCAGCACCCCTCACGCTAACTCCCAGTACTCTGGGCAGCTCGGCCTGGCCCCAGGGAGGCGCCTGGGAGGCTGCTGCTGCTCACTGATCCTGCCCTCTGCTCTGACCTGTCGGAGCCCCTTGGCTCAGATCTCCTCCTGTGCCCGAGCCCCCCAGCAGCCACAAAGACAAGAAGGAGACCATCTTCCTAAGAACCTACCTGGGCCAGCCAGGTTCCCTTTCCCAAGTACGAAGCAGCCCCAGTGGCTTTTGAAACTCAGAAACTGGGTGGCATCTTGCCTCTTAAAAACCTGTTGGTGGTTCCCCATTATCCATAGCAGCATCCAGCCACTAAAGGAGGTGTATACACAGTAACCCTCTCTCTGGAGCTTGCCTCCCACTACACTCCACCTCCAGCCATTTGTAACTGTGCTTCCTCCCTGCTGCCCTCCAGGCAAACACACCTCAAGCGTCTCACCTGTGAGTCTCCAAGCCTGAAGTTCCCTCTGCCCAGGACACCTTCATTCTAATGCTCCTGCTTCATAAACTTGCTGCCATCCTTCACGACGCAGCTGGCGTTCACCTCCCTGCTCCTGATCCTTACTGCACTAGGGAACTGGCCTCTGTCACCTTTGTGATATCACCACACATACCCCTCCCCCCTGCATTCTGATCCAGGCATCTGTCTGCATCTCTCCTACATAGCACTGCTGCATCTGGAATTATTAGCCAATCTCAACCACACAATTTGTGTGCCTTCTTGGTTACGTGTGTCTTCCTTCCAAATTGTAAATTCCCCCAGGGAATGGGTTCTATTTGTCTTGTTCACTGCCTCCCCACCCCCCTCACCCCGCCCGCCACCCCCGCAGCTGCCCGATGCTAGAGTCTGCGACAGGATGGGCAATCGGCACTCCCTGAGATGGGCAGGGCCTGGATCTGCACACAGGTTTCTCTCTGATGCCCGCTTCTGTTTCAGGGCCGGGCCCCACGAGGTGCTCCGGGAGCCAGCCGGAGGAAAGGGGGATGGGAGGATACCTGAGTGCTCGCAGTCACAGAACGGTGGTTCCCACGTGGCGGCTCCGCGGGAAGGCTGGGACGCCCTCCTACTCCCCCTCCCCCGCCCACGGCACTTCGGAGGGCGTACGGGAAGCCTTCTGTTCTCCCGGACCCTCTCGGGCTTCCTGGTCCTTTTTTCTCTACCTTCCTCGTTCTTGAATGTGTTTATTACACTCTTGTACTAAAAATACAAACAAACAGACCAAACGGTGCTTTATCGCGCGGCGGGGGTGGGACATCTTCTCAAGGACACGCCGGAGGCTGGCGCAGGCGGGCTCAGACTGCGGACAGATTCGGGGTGGCCAGAATCGGTGGATGCAGGCTGGGGTAGGGGGTGAGCGAGTGGACGCCAGGGCGGGAACGCTGGGCTGCAGGAAGCGTGGGGCTAGGTGGCGGCGGGGTGGGGGCGCGAAGGCGCGGGGGCGCTGAGGACGCGCGCGGCGGGGATGCAAATCCGGCCTCCCTCGCGCCCCTGTGCAGGGCCCGGCGTGGCGGGTGGCACCCCCTGGTGGCACCCACGAGGTGCAGTTCTGCAGACCCCAGCGCTTGCCCCGGCCGCCTTTGGAGGAAAGGAGAGACAGGGGGCTCTGACCACAGTCGTTCAGATACGCAGATGACCCCATTCTTATGGCAGAAAGTGAAGAAGAACCAAAGAACCTCTTGATGAAAGTGAAGGAGGACAGTGAAAAAGTTGGCTTAAAACTCAACATTCAGAAAATCGAAGATCATGGCATTCGGTGCCATCACTTCTGGCAAATAGATGGGGAAACAGTGGAAACAGTGGGAGACTTTATTTTGGGGGGCTCCAAAATCACTGCAAATGGTGAGTGCAGCCATGAAATTAAAAGGCACTTGCTCATTGGAAGAAAAGCTATGCCCAACCTAGACGTCGTATTAAAAAGCAGAGACATTACCAACAAAGGTCCGTCTAGTCAAGGCTATAGTTTTTCCAGTAGTCGTGTATGGATATGAGAGTTGGACCATAAAGAAAGCTGAGCGCTGAAGAATTGATGCTTTTGAACTGTGGTGTTGGAGGAGACTCTTGAGAGTCCCTCGAATTGCAAGGAGATCCAACCGGTCCATCCTAAAGAAAATCAGTCCTAAATATTCATTAGAAGGACTGACGTTGAAGCCAAAACTCCAGTACTTTGGCTACCTGATGCGAAGGACTGACCCATTGGAAAAGACCCTGATGCTGGGAAAGATTAAAGGCAGGAGGAGAAGGGGATGACAGAGGATGAGACGGTTGCATGGCATCACCGACTCAATGCACATGAATTTGAGCAAGCTTTGGGAGTTGGTGATGGACAGGGAAGCCTTGCTTGTTGCAGTCCATGGGGTTGCAAACAGTTAGACATGACTGAGTGACTGAACTGAACTGACCACAGTTGGCTATGCCTCAGGTTCCTCATGGGAAACGGCATGATAATTGCATCTCTTTGGTGACAAAGGTGCAAACTTGTGTGAAGCTCTCAGGGCAAAGTCTGGGTGCTCAACGCCCTGAACTGCTGAACGCTGGGCTGCAGGAGCCCTTCTGGAATCTCAGAGTGAATAAAGAGGAAGCTGAGGTCAAGGAGCCAGATGAGAAGAGTGTGAAACCCACCTCGGACTTACCCACTGGGGACCCAGGGGAGAGCTTCTGCCTCTTTTGGACTCACTGCTCCCTCTTCTGTAAGCTAATGTCAGTGAAGTGTAATGAGGGCCAAGGTTTAAACAAATGTTGGGCCCCGTCTGGAATCTCTGAGGTCATGTTATGGATCTGGTGTCTGTAGAAGAGGATTCCTATCCTATAGCACATGCATGGACCACAAAAAGGAGAAGCGGGTAGCAACACACTGGAGACCGGATGGACGTTCCTTTAAATTAGCTGCCATTTTGTGCCCTGAGACTCAATCTTTCTGACTCCCAGCTCCAAGCTTGAGTTTCCAGAGCTTGGGTGGGAAGAGAGAGGAGATGAGAGGGGACGAGAGGGCATAGAGAAGCTTCCACCCCACCCTGGGCTGGGGCAGCCCAGAACTCTGGCCAAGAAGGGAGCTGCAAATGGGCAGCTCCTCCAAGCTCCAGAGGCGGGACTTCCTGGGAACTGGTGGGCAGGCTGGTGTGGCTGGGGTGCCAAGAGGACCACTCCTGGAAAGATAGAAGGGCCTATTCACGAGCCCCTTCCCAGTGTAGACAGAGTCCAGGAGGGGGCCTGAGTTAGGAGGACCTTCCTGGGATGTGTTGGCTGAGGCTCAGAGGCCCTCTGGCCGGCCCAAGTGGGAAGAGGGGGGCCTGGGCACTGCCCCAGGAGCCAGGACCAAGAGGCCCACCACTCACGGCTGCCCTTAAAATCCTCCAGGAAACTTGAAGTGACTGCCTCTCCAGAGGTGACCCCAGCTCTCCTTCATGTACCTTGCATTCTTATGCAAGAATGTCTTCTCTTGCATCTTGTGGTTTCTTGAAATCTAGTTCATCTTGTAAGGATGGATCAAGCCCCTTCTCTGATCTCTCAGTTGAATGCACTCTCAGCCCTTGTACCTAATTCTTGCTTCTAATTATGTGACCTTGGAGGTGAGGGACCATATGCGCATCATCTTTTGTCCTCATCTATGTTGGGGACTAAGTGAATAAATAAAAGCACAAGGCAGCTGGGAGGGGTCTTGTTTTCTCCATCTGGAGGACAGGACTAGTCATACTGGCCTTTCAGGGCTGGTGGAAGCTCTGGCTGAGATTCCTCCACTGGGGATCGACTCACCTCTCTTCCTCCTTAGGGCCTTTCTCTGGTTCTTCAGCCTTCCTGAGTCTTCGGTCCTTTGCCCCAGCAAATCTCACCCCAGAAGACCCCTCCCCCAACCCCACATTTCCTGTCACTACACCATCCTCTTCCTCTGAGCCGACCTCCCTTCTCACCTCCTCTTTTTCCTGCAAACTGCCTGCAGGTTCAGCCTTGCCTCAAAATCATCTCCTCGCCTTTGGGGACCCAATATTCACGTCGCCACCTTCAGAGAACTTTCTTCTGGCTGTACCCCCTCCCCCAAGGCCTGGCAAACTTTGCTTAAGTGCGGCAGTGAGCACCTGTGTCCATCCAGGTTTGCCCCAGTGGTGGAGGAGCCGAGCATTTGTCCAGCATATCCGCTTTCTGTCTCTTCTGAGCTCACAGAAGGATTATCCTTCCCCATCTCTGTGGCAGTTAGGCAGCAACAGTGACTAGTTCTGGCCAAGGGGCTGGAAGCAGAGGGGAAGCGTGTAACTTCTGGGCCAGAAGTTTCCTTAGCGGTGCAAGACCTTCAGAGACTTCCTGGCACTGCCTCATCCATCTGGCAGTGTGTGATGAGAAGGGGGTACTGAGCCACTGCCCCGCGAGTCACCCAGACTGACGGTGGACTTCAGGTGAGCAAGGCGTGCACTCCTGTTGTGTCATGAGACGATTGGTGAGGTTGGTTTGTTTCCCAGCACACCCAAGCCTATCCTGAGTTTCCAGTTAAAGCAGTTTGTTAAATGAGTGGATGGTGTGAGCTGTAAAGATCTGTGTACATTTTAGTCACTGTCATCAAGCGGTAGCAGGTGCCTGGGGGGGCAGGGACTTCATCACACTGCGGTGACCCCCTGTGTGGTGTGGCCACAACACGGCGGGGTGGGGGTAGATCGGAGTGGATGAGTGAGCAGGGTGTGTCGTGGGAGAAAAGCTTTCTCTCACTTATAATTTGCCAAGGGCTTGCCCACAACCTGTATACATATTTAATCTCTGATGAAAGGTTATAATGAATTTTGTGCTGTTGGCAGGAGACGGACATTTCTCCCAGGTATTTGGTTCTTATGGTTGTAAAAAGATAGTGTTTCTCTGTTGGATTCACAGGGGAGTTTTTTTGTTTGTTTTCTTTCTCTTTTCTCTCTCTCTCTCTCACACACACACAGCCCCTGTCAATCTCTGGGAATCTGTAATATAATATTTTAATAATGGTTTGATACTGACTGGATTCAGCCCCTGGATTAACTGTATCTCTCCATCTTTGAAAGCAGCTGGGGAAAATCACAATGTGGCTTTGTTTCCTAAGCAAAACCCTGCTGACTCGTCACCAAGTGGGGGGTGTCTCCTAGAAGGTCTGTCTGCCTGTAGCTCTTCCAAGGCTTTTTCTCTTGAAAGCCTTTTTCTCTTTGTCCCTTTTCTCTGTGACTCTTTAAATTCGTGCTGCTATAGGGCTGACGTGGTCCTGCTTAATGAACAGCTATAATGTTCTTGTTACTTGAATAGAAGGTGGGTAAGTGAAATATTACCTGTTCTCTCCACGTCCATTAACGACTTTACCTGGCCCTCACTAGATTCCCCCACCTCTGTCTTGTGGTCCAGTGGCCCTCCATGGGAACGGACACAGCAGGGGAGCTGGAGCAGAGAGGGCTGGACAGCCTGGTTGGAGTCCAGGCCCAACCAGTTATTATCTGCATAAAGTTGATCACATAGTTACTTCCTGAAGCTCAGATTCCTCATCTTCAAATGGAGTCTTAACACCAATCTGGCCTCCAACATGGAGCTATGGCAAAGATCACCCAAAAGGGCTTTGGGCCAAAAGATAATTTATGGAGCTATGGTATTTAATTCTATTGCATTTTCCCTCTCCTGTGCCAAAAAGGTTCAAGGAAGGGTGAGACAAAAAGGTTCCTGCAGACCCTTCCTTTGCTGGCTTTTTCATTCAGCCGCTGAAGGGCTGGCAGGGGAGTGGGTTTCCTAGACTGGATGGGGGTAGAGGGGCATCACTGGGGTACACAGGACCTTAGTCTTGGGGTCCAACCTCTGCAGAGTTTCCAGGCTCAGGGAAGAAACCAGGCTTCTAGGGGCCTCAGACCAGGAAGGGACCAAAGACCCACAGTGGCAGGACCCAAGGACATGTGGATGGCTCTGAGAGCCAAACCAAGGCTGACTGATGTTGAATTTCCAGCCAGGCAGCACCATAGGACCTGAAGTCAGACACAACCAATATAAAGAAATGACTGTGATGCATTTTGCACTTTCAAGCTTGTAGAGGGAGAATTCCACTCTCAGGATTGATAGAACATAATATGCATGTGGGCTTTTGCATTGTTTTCCACATCCACTAGCCCCTGGTTGGAGCCACCCAGGAAATCAGAGTCACCTGATTCCTCCACTCATATTGGAGCTGACCAAAGGCCTATTGTCAGTTTCTCAGTAGTCCAAGCAGAAGTGGGCATCCCTAAGGCTCTGATGACCCCCACACAGGGTTTGACAACCACCCGCATCAGCCTCACACAAAGGACCTGTTAAAAATGCCACTCCTGGCTTCCCTTCAGCCCCATATAAATAGCCTCTGGGGCAGGGTGGAGAGGGTTGGGAATCTGAACTTTATTTTACTTAGTTCTTAAAAATATTTATTTCACTGTGCTGGGTCTTAGTTGCAACACGTGGGATCTAGTTCTCTGACCAGGGATCGAACCCAAACCCCTGCATTGGAAGTGCAGAATCTTAGCCATTGGACCACCAGGGAAGTCCCAGAGATCTGCATTTTAACAACACGCTCTATGAGAGTCCAACACTCAAGGAAGCTTGTTAAGTTTTGCACCTGAAGGGAAATGAAGGTAACATCATCACAGGTCCTGCAGGCAGATTTGCTGTAGGGTGGTTGTACTGGCTGTGACCAAGTGATCAGTGATGATTATGATATTAATTCCACTTCATATCATGGACTTAGCTGTCTGTGTCCTACCCCACTTCTGCATATAAACTCAAGGGCAGGGATCAGAGATTCTAAGAGCCCAGCACTGTGGGGTCTTGACTGAAGGGACTTCACTGAAAGGACAGGAGGCACCTGCTGCTTCTCTGTACCAGCAGGATAAGTTGAGAGTAGCATCACCTCCCATCCCCATGGTCTTAGGCCCCCAAGGATTGGGCAAGGGACAGTCTCTGGCCAGAACATATAGGTTCTGTCTGCTCTCTAGCAAATATACATGACAGTTCAAATTCATGACCAAGTTACATTATATTAATAGAAATATCAAAATAGAAAAAAAGGCTTGGAATAGCAACCATCTTCTAGAATCTGAAGGCTGGCATTCATTGTTCATGAGCTCAGCGAAAGGCAGTGCCTTCAGAATTTGGTTAAATTGCAGAGAGAAGAACCAGGGTTAGTTGCAGAGAATCATTTTCCAAGCATGACCACTGAAAGGGCTGAAACTGGCTTCGGAGGTTGCATGGAGCTTCCCTTCCTGAGTGAGATCTGTGGAAAAGAGCTGGTGGCTTTGGAATCAGGCTGTCTGTGACAGTGACTTTCATAAAGACTTCATTCAGGCCATGGCACTGTGGCCACTGACATTCCGTCATACGAGGCCTTTCCAGAGGTGGCTTCTGGAAGGGTCTTCTAAGAGCAGTGGCACTCAAGAGATCTGCATGTGACCACGACCGACGTCCAGCAGCTCCAGAGGACATGGTAAGTCAGCTCCCCATGTGGTAAAGCCCAGGAGCAGACTCAGTATGGTGGGGCGTGGACAGCCAAGGTTCTGTTGATAATCTCCAGGTTCTTGCTGTGTGTCCCCCACCCTGCCCAGGGAGCCTGCTCTGGGAGGAGGCCTTAGTGTAGATGGAGGGCAGGGAAGCTCCAGGGAGAACCATGCCCCAGTGCTGCCTTGCACAAAGTTGGTCTCCAATAAATATTTGTGGATGAAAGGAGTCCTTTGTTGGCTTCTGACTCTGAACCTCCACCCAGGGCAGCAGCACCTCTCAGCCCAAGCCCGGGGAAGGCACGCACCTCTCTGGAGGCAGTGAGAAGAGGCTGAGAAAATGCTAATAAGCACAAGCATGTTCAAAGCCAGGGAAGTCCACCTCTTGGGCCTCTACTCTATGGGCTACCGGAGGCCAGACAGCTTGACGGCTTTTGACATTTGCTGGACTTCATAACCTGACTGCTGACATCCCTGACAGCCTCTCTTTACTC
The DNA here is from genome assembly GCF_910594005.1 of Cervus elaphus. Classification (NCBI taxonomy): domain Eukaryota; kingdom Metazoa; phylum Chordata; class Mammalia; order Artiodactyla; family Cervidae; genus Cervus; species Cervus elaphus. The sequence goes on from NC_057833.1 coordinate 82,093,090, forward strand.
CATGACCCACAGGCTAGAGTCCAGATGGGGAAATCCATGTGAAGCCACCGCGTCTGCACCCGAGTCAGCTTAGGGGAGGTGGTCTTCCCATCACTCTGAGATGAGGCGTCCTGTCTCCCCACTGTGGGGTGGGGGCTGGGTGTCATGGCCATCCATAACCAGCCACAGGTCTGCAGCACCGTGTGACTTTCTTAATGTGAGAGATACTCCTGGAAAGACGGAGATAAACCTACACAGACCCGGGTACAGAAGAGTCTACAGTTAACGTGAACACCATTTGGATGGCCTGTCTTCAGGTGTTAGTCCGAGCTCTGGTCCTGAGTGTGGGTAACTGAGAGGACCAACTGGCCATACTTCCCGACGTGAGAGCTTCCAAAGCAGCCTCTTGGGCAGGAAGCAAGGATCGGAGTGGAAGCAAGTCAGCCCTTCCTGGGCTCTGTACTGGGGCTGAACCCAGATACAAAAGGGACTGCAGCCAGCCGCCCCCTCCCCTAGCCTGGCTCTGGTCAGTAATAACTCAGCCCCCTCCCTCCCGCCTCTGGGCAGATACCCAGAGTCTCCCCACAGAGAAACCACAGAGCTGGTGAGGGGTCGGCGGGGCTGCCTCAGTGAGCATCCCCATCGCACAGGATGAGACTGGGCCTGGGGGGGGCCTCGCCCAAGGGGCCAGGAGAGACCCAGCCCTCCAGCTCCATGCCCACCGGGCCCATGGGCACCCTGGGTGGGCTCTGGGAGGAGGGGACAGGGAAGGCAAACGGTGACGGGGTTTTCTTTCTCATTTACGAAACAGAAAGGAGGCGGCGTGTTCACGTTAGTAAATATGGCCAGGTGTGGGGGCAGGTCCCTCTCAGGAGCAGGGCAGCAGCTGAGGCCGAGGGTCAGATGAGGCTGGCAGCCTTCTCCTGCACATTGTACTCCTTGTTCTTCTTCACCCGCCAGCTGATGAAGATAAGCAGCGCGGCGCCCAGAGCCTTGTAGGCCACCTGCAGGCCCAGATACCTGTGGGGCAGGAGGCAGGACACGTGAGGGGTATGCAGGCGCTGTGGCCAGGGCCACTGAGAAGAGCAGAATCATTGTCCCAGTGGCCCCGGGGTCATGTGTCATCACCACTCAGGTAAGGATCTGTCCCCACCTGAGGGGGAACCACCTTCCTCATTCCTTTTGTCCACCAGCCTAGAGAGGCTTGTAGGACGGAGCTACGTGGGACTCCCAGTCCAGTGCGCCTGGTTGTCACTCTCTCTGGCGCCCCCCAGAGGGCCAGTGAAACACTGCAGCATCTGGGAGGGTGCTGTGTCCCAGCACAGCCAGGAGGGGGTGCCTTCTCCCGCCCTCTTGGTCTGCCCCACTCCGGGACTTCTGTGCCCCTCCCACACCATTTCCAGACCCCGTCCAGTCCCCTGCAGCCCACTCTCCCCACTTCGTTTGTGACGAGGCAGCAGGTGAGGTGGCTGAAAGGGTGCAGAGCTCAGCGGTGCTGCAGCTGGGCTTGGTCCCACCTGCCCTTGGTCTCTTCCAGGAGCTGTGATGGGCCACCCCTTTCTGAGCAATAGGAGGCTGGCCTGGCATCATCGTTCCACAGCCATGAGCTCTCCCTTTAACAACCCTCTTTGTGATGCTGTCCCTCTCGACGGCCAGCGGGGCCTGAGGACGGGGAGCAGGACACATCAGAGCAGCCTCCAGGTCTGGTTACTTGGATGGCTTTCTGTGAGCCTTGACTTGCTGGTCAGTGGTGGCCCCCACTCCTGCCCATGGCAAGCTCCCCTCCGGCTCTCCCTCACAGGCCTGAGAGCCTCACAGTTGCCACCGGAGTGATGACTGCCCTTTGCTCGGGCCTGGGGCCTGGCGCATCGTGCAGGCTCTCACCTGTTCCGGAGAGCGTCGTTGTCATAGTAGGCACAGGCCCCTCGCCTCCCCGAGCACTTCGAGCTCCACAGGATGCAGGAGTAGTCGATGGTGAGGCCGTAGAGGGCTGGAGACGGCAGCCAGGCTAGCATCAGCAGGAAGAGAGTTCAGAGAGCTCAGGTCACTTGGAGCTGTCAGCAGAGGTGCCAGGGCAGGGTGGGGAGCCAGGTGCCCGGGGCCCCTACACAGCTCACAGGCACGAGAACATCTCTGTCCCACCCCTGGGAACCACAGTGACTTTGGAAAGCAACCAGCTTTCCATGAAGCCTGAATTACTCTTTCACTGGAGGCTCAGAAGAGAAGAGGAACCTGAGCCATCCTTCCAGGACAGTGAGCTGCAGGTGTCCCCTTGTACCAGCTCAGACAGGTACCAGAGTTCCCATGCTTGGGATTGCTGGGCTCACTGGGTGGCAGGAGGCTCTTGAGGACACCAACTCCTCAGGCCCTCAGGGCAGCCTGGAGACAGGCGGGTGCCCTTATTTTAATGGGGAGGAAGGTGGGCTCGGCTGGCTCACCTTTGCATAGCCAAGCAGGGTCAGGGCTGGACTAGGAACCCTAGTTCTCAGAGGTTCGAATCTCACATTCTTCCACAATGGCAAGCTGCCCTTAGATAGCAAGCACCACCCCCAGGCCCCAAACACCCTGGCTGTTCAGAGCCTCTGCCCCAAAGCTGAGGCCGTGCCCTATGGCTGCTAAATAGTCAGGTCAGTCCTGCATCCTTAGCTACAGGTCTAGACAGGGGAGGGCTTGGCCAGATCCACACCCAGGTCAGGCCACCCCATTCTCAGAACCACTGAGAACAGCCTCCCAGACTCTGTTTAGGGCCCTGTGAGAAGCTGCTCCTGGAGGAAAGAAACAGGCAATCTTCTGCTTGTGGCTCTGCTCTGAAGTGGGGACCTTTAAGAACCAGCCAATAAAATAAAATGTTTAAGATGTGGGGAAAAAAAAAAAAAGAACAAGCCTCTCTATCAGACCTGCTCGCTCCCAAATCTCCAGGTGAATGGGGGATGGAAACCACAAGGAATGACCTTCCTAAATGATGTTCCCTAAATAGAAATGAAGTCCAGAAAATTTTTCTACTAAGTTTCAGTGGGTAATTTGAAGCTGGCCAAGTCCTTTTTTCTACCCAGGTTGGAATTGCATTCTTGGGGGATGAATGGATCCCTCCAGCCTGCGATTTCTATCTGTGGTCTCACATTGAGTTATCTGAGCTCAAATGAAAAAAAAAAAGGCAGCAGGTGCTTTGAGCACAGGAGGGGCTGTTTTCACAGTGGAAGAAGCAGGGCAGGGTGCTCCAGAGCTTATCCTAGCTGCTGTTGAGCTGGGTGGAACATAAGCTTTCCTTCCCAGTGGAGGTTTCAGAGCAAGTTGTAAATGATCAGTTATAAATGGAAAGGCCTTGTGCTGACAACGGTGCCTCTGCCATCAGGGCAGGGTGGCCCTGGTGCTTCGTGTCCACGGTGCTTGTAACATAGGCCAGAGGAGCAGAGTCTGAAGAGGGGGCGTTAGGAGCAAGTGGCCAGAGACCAAGAAATTCCGCTGAAGACACTGGTTCACTCCTCCTTATCCCACACTCAGCTTTGGTAGGAGAGGGTCCCCGGTGGTTGGGCCCAGGAGAGACATCACCCACACACCCCAGGGTGATCATCGAAGCTGCTACAGAGTGAAGTTTTGCAGCCAGACTCCCAAATAATAGTGCACCGCAGCCTCCGCAGGGATTTCAGCATTCAAGGTCAGAAAGTGCACTGTGATGCCAACTGAAGTCTCTCCACTGAAGTCAGCATATTCCCCACTGCAGTGGGCACCCCCGGGGCCTTAATAAATCCCTCCTCAATCCCTTTACTTCGTGTACCTGTCACTGCAAGAGTCTCCATACAGGTGCCTTGTGTTTAATTCAGTGCCTGGAGGCATCCAGAGGGCACAGTCCAGCATGAGCAGTCTGGGAAAGGACCCACAGTGTCCCCACACCTGGGGCGAGCTGGGTGTAAGCAGATGCCTGCAGGCCGCGCGATCCCAGCCAGTCCGATCGCTGTGCACAATGCCCTTCCTCCTTGGGCTCTGACTGCTTTTGCGGGGTTTGCCAGCAGAGGGCCCCCCTTTGCTGAATAGAGGTAGGAGGAGTGGATTTTGTAAAATGGAAGGGAAGCCAGGGCTGGGCTCTGCCGGAATGTGAGGTTTTGTTCCTACAGTGAACTCTTGGAGAGAGAGAAAAAAAATACCTACACTCTGTTCTATTAGGCATTCTCAGCTGTGTCCACTTTTCCTTCTTCTTACAGTTTCGTTTGGAATTAATGCCATAGATGGAAACTTTCCTAACCTCAAGTGATGCGGAAAAAGTCCATATGGGATTTGGCATTTGCTGTTGTGCTTATTATGTACAGCTTCTTATGACAGAGATGAGATGGGGCTTTTCCCCTCCCCACCCCACACCCCACAGCCCTCTGATTTCCCTTAATCTGGGGCCACCAGGAAGGGGGCGTCTCTGACACTTACCCAGCAGACGCATCAGCAAGAACTGTACTCCGATGGCGAAGGACTTTTCCTCCTGGTTCACCACACTGAAAAGGTAAACAGGAAATCAGCAAGGGGAGGACTCAGGGCTGAGCCTTCCCTCTGTTGATGCAGCCAGCCTCAGGGCGCATCAGACCTGCCCTCACGAGGCCTCCCTGGGTTCACCTGGGCCCTGTGCTCCTATTGTTCCTCTTGGCGGTTCTCAAAGCGTGATCATTGCATCAACAGCATCAGCATCCCCTGGGAACTTACTAGAAATGCAGATTCTCAGGTCACACCTCAGATGAAGAAGCAGACACTCTGGGGTGAGGCCCTGCACTCTGTATTGTAAGAAAACCTCCAGAGATTCTGTGCACACTCAGGTTTGAGAACCACCGGTCTCTATGATTTTCAGGGCTGCCCAGAGCTCCCTTCAGGAGGCAGAGGACAGAGCATCATGGAACCAGAGGATACTGAAGGATACTGAAGTGCAGCACGCCAGGCCTCCCTGTCCATCACCAATTCCTGGAGTCCACCCAAACCCATGTCCATCGAGTCGATGATGCTATCCAACCATCTCATCCTCTGTCGTCGCCTTCTCCTCCTGCCCTCAATCTTTCCCAGCATCAGGGTCTTTTCAAATGAGTCAGTTCTTCACATCAGGTGGCCAAAGTATTGGAGTTTCAGCTTCAGCATCAGTCCTTCCAATGAACACCCAGGACTGATCTCCTTTAGGATGGACTGGTTGGATCTCATTGCAGTCCAAGGGACTCTTAAGAGTCTTCTCCAACACCACAGTTCAAAAGCATCAATTCTTCAGTGCTTAGTTTTCTTTACAGTTCAACTCTTACATCCATACATGACCACTGGAAAAACCATAGCCTTGACTAGATGGACCTTTGTTGGCAAAGTAATGTCTCTGCTTTTTAATATGCTGTCTAGGTTGATCATAACTTTCCTTCCAAGGAGCAAGCGTCTTTTAATTTCACGGCTGCAATCACCATCTGCAGTGATTTTGGAGCCCAGAAAAATAAAGTCAGCCACTGTTTCCACTCTTTCCCCATCTATTTGCCATGAAGTGATGGGACCAGATGCCATGATCTTCTTTTCTGAATGTTGAGCTTTAAGCCAACTTTTTCACTCTTCTCTTTCACTTTCATCAAGAGGCTCTTTAGTTCTTCTTCACTTTCTGCCATAAGGGCGGTGTCATCTGCATATCTGAGGTTACTGATATTTCTCCTGGCAATCTTGATTCCAGCTTGTGCTTCAGCCCCAAATTAACACTGACTCTCTGACCTCTGTCTTGTGATACATTTTTGGCACATCTTCACCCCCAGCCTGTATTTCCATGCCTGGTTGAGGGCCATGAGTGATACAAATAAGGTTTGGGTCACCTACAACATTGGCTTTAAACCTCACCTTCTTTGCACTACATAGCATCCATTCTTTCATCTTTCCCAGGGGAATTTATTTCAAAATTATTTTGGGATACTGGGGCCTCTTCTTCAATTTCACTCCAGCTTGTGACCAAACTTGGAAGGGAGAGTTTTTTTTTTTTTTTTTAAATCCCACCCTGGGGTTCAAATGGTGCTTTCCCTTCACTGCTTCCTCTCCCTGAGGCTTGGCAGTCCTCTGGGAGGCAATCTGACAGCAATGCCCTTCTCCGATGCTCAGGGGCTTCCCTATGAAATTTCCTTATTCTATTCCCTCTCCTCATCATGGCCACCCACATACCTTTCTCAGGATTATTGGGTCCACTGTGGTCCATCTGACCTGGAGTGCAAGAAGGGAACCACACACAGGAGCCTTGAGTGAAAGCATGGGTACTTGGAATGCACAGATGCAGGATGGTAGAGGAGACGGTGATGACAGTGTTGACACAAGCAACCTGCTCTGAGCACCCCACACATTCTTGTGGAGGATGCTAAGAATGCAAGGGCCTGACCGTGTGCTTCCTGGGCCATTTCCCAAGGGTGTGGTTGCAGTGAACAGACTTAAGGCATGAGGTAAAATTTTCTAGACCAGCTGCAGGCTTGGTTTATAGAAGCGGTGGCTCTCCCAAGCTCAGTGCTCCTCAGGGGTGACCTACACCCACTGCAGGTGACACATATGCCTGAAGGCCTACACATCACCCAGTAGGACATGGGGGTCACAAATAAATGATGCAACATGAGCTTCACATTGCTTGCTGTCCTGTGAGCAACAAAGTCCTTTGCCTTTGACCTAGGAGTCTCCCGGCTTCTGCCAGTATCCTTATGAAACAGTAACAGAAACAGGAGCTTGGTAGTTTGCAAGCTAATGTGTAAATAGGATAAAATCCCAGACCCCTCAACTCCTAGTCATCTGGGGAATAAGAAGCTGTTGATAAGAATAGTAGTAATAATTTGGTGGTAATAATTTTTCCAGTTGTCATGTATGGGTGTGAGAGTTGGACTATAAAGAAAGCTGAGCACTGAAGAATTGATGCTTTTGAACTGTGGTGCTGGAGAAGACTCTTGAGAGTCCCTTGGACAGCAAGGAGATCCAACCAGTCCATCCTAAAGGAAAGCAGCCCTGAATATGCATTGGAAGGATTGATGCTGAAGCTGAAACTCCAATACTTTGGCCACATGACATGAAGAACTGACTCATTGGAAAAGACCCTGATGCTGGGAGGGATTACGGGCAGGAGGAGAAGGGGATGACAGAGGATGAGATGGTTGGATGGCATCATCGACTCGATGGACATGGGTTTGGGTGGACTCCGAGAGTTGGTGATGGACAGGGAGGCCTGGTGTGCTGCAGTCCATGGGGTTGCAGGGAGTCGAACACGACTGAGTGACTGAACTGAACTGAATAACTTGGTTAATAGTGATAATGAACCATTATGCAGAGCAAAGCAGTTTACCATACAACCCTCACATGAATCCTTTGAGGTCAGTATCATTAATGCCCTTTCATTCATGAGGAAGGGCTTCCCAGGTGATACAGTGGTAAAGAATCTGCCTGCCAATGCAGGAGACACAGAGACATGGGTTTGATCCTTGAGTGGGGAAGATCCCATGGAGTAGGAAGTGGCAACCCACTCCAGACTCTTCCCTGGACGGAAGAACCTGGCAGGCTATGTCCATGGGGTTGCAGAGCTGGACACGACTGAGTGACTAAGCACACACATACATGAGAAAATTGAGACTTGGTGAACTTGGCAACACCGAAACACATTTAGCCAGTTTATGGTAGAGCTAGGCCTTTGACCCTGGACCGGGTCTTCCAAATCCTGTTTTTCCATCTCTGTTGCCAGACAGATAAGGACAGGAGGGAGGTAGGCAGAGGGTAAGTTATGCCAACTTGGTTGAAACCTTGTTTTCTCCTTTGCAGAGGGTGAGGTGAATGGAAGGTCATTCCATGTCAGCACCTCAGGGGCACCTTGGTGTCACTGTAACAGGACACCTCGGCCTTGGCCGCCGCCTGTCCTGCCCTCCCTTCTGACCTGGCTCCTGGGACACGGGGCTTTTCTCCTTGTCTTCCTTTCCACATTTCCTTATTCTGTCTCTGGAACTTTCCTCGTTTTCCTTCTCTGATTTTATGCCTCCAACTGAATTCTCCTCCCTCCTCTCAGTTCTTTTGAGAGTTAAAGATAGGTGAATCTACAGGTGTGGAGCCAGCGTGGAGCCTGGCAGCCTGGAAGGGTCACGTGGCTCAGCCGGCAGGCTCCGCCTCCTCTCCAGGCTCCGCCTCCTCTCCAGGCCCCGCCTCCTCTCCAGGCCCCGCCTCCTCTCCAGGCTCTGCCTCCTCTCCAGGCCCCGCCTCCTCTCCAGGCCCCGCCTCCTCTCCAGGCTCCTCCCTCCTCATGCAGGATGGAGAGGCAGGGATACCCACCGAGTGAGGCTGCAGCGTGGGACTCCGCACGGGCTGGCACCAAAGCCCTGGCACTGGCGCACTAGTATTATCTCCCTGTATCACCCCAAGAACATCTCATGTCCGAGGACTCTCGGAGGACCGGGAGAGGGAGGAGAGCTGAGAAGGGGGCAGCTGGACGCTAAGTGAGCGGAGCATTGGGAAGGAGAGGCGCACTCACCGCAGCACCATCATGTAGAGCGGGTTGTGTGAGATGCAGGCTATGAGCGCCACGAAGGAGATGAGGAAGGTGGTCGGGAGCAGGAAGTGGGCGCAGGAGATGGGACACGGGCCTGTCTTCACTGAAGCAGATCCCCCGTTGATGCAGTTGCAGTTCAAGTAGATCTTGGAAGGAGACGGAGGGGAACAGGGGAAACCTGCTGTTATTATTTCCATTCCACACACTTTAAATGCCTGCTCCAACGGTCACCCCTCTGCCCTCCCTGGGGACCTGGTGATGCTAGATGCAGAGACTGGAGAGGAGACGAGGTGGGGATTTCAGGTGCCCCAGGGATCTCGCATCTGATCACTGGGCAACAAATAGTGTTCGTTTCACCAAAACCAGTCGTCCAGTGTGCGCTGGACTCCTCCGGCAGTTACACCGCGTGGGGATCTGCAGGATCCCACTGCCAGCTACGGTCCACCAGTTGCGGACCTGGGGTTGGGAGGGCCCTCCTCTGGGCCAGGCCACCCTCTGCCGAGCAGTAGTGGTTTTCTGAGTTTTGTTTTTGCTGTTGTGTGTTTATTGCAGGGACATTAAAGGAAGATAAAAATAGGAGGAGATGCCAGTGGGAATGGGCTTCCCAGGCAGTTCAGCTGGTAAAGAATCTGCCTGCAGTTTGGGAGACCTAGGTTCAATCCCTGGGTTGGGAAGATCCCCTGGAGGAGGGGATGGCTACCCACTCAGTATTCTTGCCTGGAGAATCCCCATGGACAGAGAAGCCTGGCAGGCTACAGTCCATGAGGTCGCACAGAGCCGGACACAACTGAGCAACTAAGCGCAGCGCAGCACAGCACCAGTGGGAACACAGTGAAATCCAGTGACCTTTCTGCCTGAGATAAATTCCTCCTGCCTCTAAAGGTCTCCGTCTCAAGTCTATAAATCCATACAGCTCAACATGGTTGTACAGCTCACCTCGGTGGACCCTGTCTGTGTCAGATGGCTTCATCTTCCCTCTCACGTGGTCTGATGGACCAGCCTATGGTCCAACTGCTCCAAGTGGCAAAGCCGTTAGAGGGCAGAGATTGGAACTAATGAACTGGTATGTTTCCTTCTACCAAGGATCGGAACTATGGACCTTCTTTACTTGGGCTGCTGGGAAGCTCATAATTAAGTTGTATACAATGTTGCTGCTACCTTCCTCAGTCTGGATTTTTTACACAAACTTTCCCTTATAATTGGCTATTTTTTTCTTGATATTCTGCTAATGGATTTTGGTCTTGATGTGCTTGTGCTGTTATTGGAAACTTGTCAAGATTATTTCTGGAGGTAGATGAGTCAGAGGTAAGTAAAGATAAGAAAACCACAGAAGCCACCACAGGCTCCCCCTCAAAAAGAAGGCAGCTGAGAAAGCATCTTGTCCAAACTCTTGGTCCTTGCACTTCCTGAGAACCGCGCTCCTCTGCCAACAAAGGAGGCCATGGAAGCAGCCTTGCCTGTCTTCTCATGGAAGATGGCTAGCCTTGCCCATGCCCTCCACACAGGCTTAAAGGAACAGGCTGCATCCTCTCCTTAGGGAGCTGCATAGACTTCCCAGCTCTTAGGATAAAGAATGTCCAAGTCTGAAGCCTGAGCCCTGCCTGCTCCCAGGCCTTGCTGGGTATGACCCTCCTCCACACTCTGTGCCAGCCCTAGCCTTCTCGCTCTTCCCATTTGCCAGATCATTCACACCCTTGGGCCTTGCACTTGCATTTGCTTCACTCCCGGGTTTTCATAGTGTTTTCTTCCTCTGCTGGTTCAGTTCTAATGTCACCTCCTCCGGCAGGTCCCTAGATATTCTCTGTCTCATTAAGTCTCTTCGTAGCATGGGTTACCTTCTAAAAACACTCTTGTGCCTTTATTTGATGAATACAAGTTCATGAGGGCCAGGACATGGGCTGATGTGTTCCCCACTGAATCCTTAGCACCCACGTACGTGTCTGGTGTTCACTAGGTGTTTGCTGAATAACCGCACAGACGACTGGAGTTGGTTTGCTGCTGTCTGATCTGGGGAGGCAGGGAGCACTCTGAGGGCTGGCCAGGACCTTGCCAAGTGAGCACCGTGAATGTGAGCTGTGTGAGTGGGAGGCTGTGACCGGGAAACACCTGATCTTGCACAGACGTGCCCCGGGCTGGGGCAGCACCCTGGGTTCTAGTCCCAGATCTGCCCCTGAATAGCCACCGCCTTCAAGCCAGTTGTGTGGCCATAGCTGAGAGTGTCCAGAAGGGTTGAACCAAATGGCCTCCATCACCACTTCCGGCTCTAACCTTCCAGGTCCACATCACAGAGGCCCTCTGCCCTCGATCTACGTGGGCCTGTCCATATGGCTTTGCAACACAACCAGATCGCAGGACACTGATGTGTCCAATAAGGACCCATCAGCGTGAGACTGGCAGGCTTCAGCGGAAGGAGTGCTCTGACTTGTTTCTGTTTTGAGCATTGTTAGGCTTAAGGAATGTGAATTCGTTGGACATCGGCCAGTCTTTAATTGACTTTGGGCTGTAAGCATCTGATCATGACCCTAGGGAACGGGAGGTGGAGAAAAGGTGGGTGTGGCCCAGAGGCCAGGATGCTGGGAATGAGTAGGGTGGAGCCCTGCCCATCCCAAGTGGAGGAGCAGGCTGTCAGAGCACACACTCGGGGGAGACCCGGGGCCCCTCCGGCCCTTACCGGTTGCTTGAGAGCTATAGAGCTGACGTTGACTTCTCTGCAGCCAGCGTGGCAAGGGGAGAGGTATTCAACCCCATCGTCTCCACAGACCGGGTGGAAGACAGAATCTGGGCACGAGCAGTCCCGGCGGCAGGAGAGAGGTTGTGGACGTATAGAACTTGATGTGCTGCCAGCAAAACAGGAAATGGGAATCAAACAAAGCAGGACCAAAGGAAAACGTCGCCACTCCAGCCCAGCGTGACTTCCCCGCCTGGTTAGCATGCTTGTGTCTCTGTTTGTCTTGGGCCAGCGCCACCCAGAGATCTGAATCATGTCTACTAGAGCCAAGGGTCAACTTGGCTGGTGTTCATGGCACCTCTGCTGTTTCTGCCAGTAGGAGCCCAAACCTACCAACTAGTCATTGGGAATGCTTAGTTGGCAAATCCCCCACTGCAGAAGGGGTCGAGACGAACAATCTGCCAGGACTCTGATGAGAGAGAAGGCAGATGCTATGGGAAAGTCACAGGTGATATTTCCCTTCCTTTCTCTTTCATCTGGGCTCGGGCTGAGGCCCCTTGAGGTCATCGAGGGTCTCAGTGGCTCCTGTCTCTGGGTCTATGTAGCCATCGCCCAGGTTAATGCATCCCCCTGAGCTTTAACCCAGGGATTTCACAGGTTGATCGCACCAATCTCTCCACCCTCCATATCCAATATTCATGATCTCCTCTGAGAAGGGTGGGGGTTAGGGGCTGATAAACCACAGTTCAGAACTTAGCTAAAATAATTATTCTAGTGCTGGTTAACAGTAATGGGGCATCTCTCATGCTCCAGGCACTCTGGCTTAGGGCTTTTCATGCCCTGACATCACAGTAAATGTTCTGATAATGATGCTCCCTTTGTGGATGAGAAACCTGAAGTAACTTTCCCCAACTAGGAAAGAGAAGTGCCAGACCTAGGACCTGGTCTGATGACAAAGCCCTGTGCTAAACACCCAGTGAAAGCATTCTTGGCCTCTCTCAGCCACAGCCAGAAGACCAGTACAAACTGGGAGTGGGCCAGAGTGGGGCGAGGGGCAGTTCCGTCCTGAGTAACACTCCCCTCCTTCGTACCCTCTGGAGACAGGAGAGGTCCTTTCACAGAGAAAGATAACCAAAACTGAAAAGTATGCTCTCTTCCAGTATTGCAACCTCACTGGGCAAAATCTAAAAGAAGAGGTGTTGAAATGTGGCTCTGAGGAAAAAAGCGAAAAAGCACATCCCCTCCTTGGCTTCAAAGCCCTTCCTGAACATGAAGCCAAACTTAGAACTTAAAACCATGTTGCTTTATGCAAACCGACAGGTATCCTTTACCTGCCCTCTTCCTCACCTGCCCTAATTTTTCAGTCTGCCATCACTTTCATTGTTCTTCTCCAAATCTTTTCAAGTCTCCATCTCTCATCTTTCCTCAGCAGTTCAATAAGACTCTGTAATTCTAGCTGGTAAAGAGCAGATGCTAAACATAGCTATTTCCTGGTTCCTGAGGCTCACAGCACTACAGATTCTTCTTGAAACCAAACAAATTAGTTTCTGGTGCTTCTTAAAAAACAGAACCCTAATCCTGATTGCTAGTGGCCCACTAGCACTCTCTGATTTCTTCTCATAATTGAGCACACTACGATCTGATTTTCTCAGTTGCCACATACAAGATCAGATCAACAAGGGAAAAGGAAAGAGGACAGTTGAAGAAGCAGAAAGGGAGATGTGGCAGCCCCTCCATGTTCTGGCCTCAGCAAAGAGTATTTCCTCACCCTCACCGCCCCCCCCCATACCTGGGGAAGTTGACCTCTGCCACGAGTGGGGTGGAGCAGCCCATGAAGAACAGAGGGGCACAGAGGATCATGGAGATGATGATGATGGTGGCAGCCACACGGGGAATGGTTTGCAGAGAGAAAACACAGCGCTTCATGAGGATCCCTCCAAGCAGCATCCCCAAAGCCGCAGCAGGGAGGTTCACAGCACCTACAGACAGAGAGAAGCTGGTCTGGGCGCACAGGCCTTGGAGTGCTATGTGGACCACCGAGAAGGGGGCATGGCTTCTGAAGGGACATTCGATATGTTTAATTGCAACAGTAATAGATGACATTAATTGAGCATTTACTGTTTGCCAGGCATACTGACAGAGTTTTCTTGACACGGAGGATTGCCCTGTCTGTGCAAAGAATAAAGAAAGAAGTGGGACCCTTACAACCAGAGAGATGTGGGTTGAATATGCATTTATTAGACAGTGAAAGTGTTAGTTCCTCAGTCATGTCCAACTCTTTGCGACCCCATGGCCTGTAGCCCACCAGGCTCCTCTGTCCATGGGATTCTCCAGGCAAGAAGACTGGAGTGGGTTGCCATTCCCTTCTCCAGTGGATCTTCCTTACCCAGGGATAGAAGCCGTGCCTCCTGCATTGCAGGCATATTCTTTATAGTCTGAATCACCAGGGAAGCCTAAATAACTCTGTGCGTGCATAGTTGCATCCAATTCTTTGTGATCCTGTGGACTGTAGGCAGGCTCCTCTGTCCATAATATTCTCCAGGCAATAGCACTGGAGTGGGTTGCCATGCCCTCCTCCAGGGGGTCTTCTGGACCCAGGAATTGAACCCGAGTCTCCTGCACCTCTTGCATTGCAGGCAGATTCTTTACCCACTGAGCCACCTGGAAAGCCCTTATTAAGGCTTTCATTATCTGGCCCTTTATTGCACTGTAACTACATGGGGTTAGCAAGGCACTGATGGTGCTTCCTGTTTGATGTGCTAGTCAGAGGCCAAAGGCTAGAAGGGTGAAGTCACAGCCAAGAGCCACACAGGAGGTCAGGGGTCATGCCCTGACCACCCTGCCACATCCACATGGTCAAGTTCACAAGTGAATTGGCACCCGTCATTCCCTTGGGTACTTGGTGGGACCACATCAGTATTTTGCAACCTCAGCTGCCAAAAAACACAGGTGCTGGATGCTGGCCCCCCCTGCCAGAGAGTCTGCTTTCACTGCTTGAGGGTGGGGCCTGGGCATCTGTATTTCTTAAAGCTCTCCTGGGGAGCCTAAAGTGTAGGGGCTTGAGAGTCACTGGGCCCCACAGTCCTTATCCAGGTGAATATCTTCAAGCCCTTGGAGAAGAAAAACACCCAGCGGCATCTTGCCTAGCCCCCAGTTCAATCCGCGCTCTTTCCTCTCTTGTCCCTGATGATGTCAGGGCCTTTGGGAGATGGTCAGGCTTTCAGCCCCTCTGACAGGGAGGAAGCAGCCCCCAACCTCCAGCCACTCCTGCCCAGAATGATAGGGGCCCAATAAATCTGCCAAGAACATTCTGGATTGCCAACCAGGAAAAATGCCCTGAAAATCCTTTCTCCTGGGCAAGAACCCTCTGGCTCCTGCCCTTGTCGGGTCTGGTGGCGCTCCTCCCTGGATGAACAGGGGGAAGGCCCGGCTGCAGCAGCCCTGGGGACTCACCGATGAGGAAGTTGGCATAGGCCGCGGAGGCGCCGTACTGCTTCTCCAGGAACTTGTTGAGGAAGGTAGAGAGGCCGGCGATGACGGAGGAGAAGGTACACTGGGCCAGGACCACCAGCATGAAGAGTGGGTTCATCAGGAGCTTCAGGAAGATGCGGGGGAACCCTGTGGACAGACTGCTGTCAGGGCTGCGCCTCCAGGCAGTGGTCAGCGGAGTCCGCGAGCCTGACCACTGCCCGTCCTGCCCCCCAGGCAGCTCCCCTCTCTTCCTCCAGACAGAAACCCAGGCCCCAAGCTGCTCAGTGGCCAGCTGGGGGTACACAGCCACTCAGGATCCACTCAACATGCTCATGGACTAAATAAAATGAGGACAGGCCTGGAAGAAATCAGGTGGCAGGTGATTACACAGGATGGCCACATCCATGTGAAGGGAAGAGAGAGGAGAAGGTGGGCCAGACCATGAGGGCAGGGCTGCCTCTGCCTGATTTTGGGTCTCCTGCTCTCTGCAAAGCAGCAGTCAGCAGGGCTCTTGGCAGAACCTCTCGTGAAGGGATGGGCCAGTGTTGCTCTTACTGCCCCTCACCACACCCAATCCCACATGGGCCAGGTGACCCTAGACCACCCCCACCCCAAGCCAGCCCACCCAGGACTGCGGGGTCACTCAGTTACTTTTAATGAAATCCACCAGGGAGCTTCTTGACTTGGCCTCTTCCATCTTCCTTGCTTCATCCATCACAGAATGAGTCCTCTGAAGGCAGCAAAGGGGGTGAGTGTTAACGGCTTCCTTGAGTGTTAACAGGTTCCTTACAGCCATCTTTCCCAGGCCCTTGATCCTTCTGGTCTTAGTGGCTCGTGGAAGGGCGGTGCTCAGCCACCCTGGAAGTGTGTGGAAGGGTGTCCAAAGCAGTCACCACATGCATGTCAATGAGCCCGGTGCTTTGGCCACTGGCCAGAATGCATCCACGCTAGGGCCTCCCAGATATGATTTCATATCTGTGCATATTATTTCATGTCTAACTGTTGGCTGATGCCAAAAGGCATCTGAGTGAACGTCAGCCTTTGTCTGTCTGTCATGGCTACACTTCTTCTTTGTCCTCAGGTTCCAGGGGCTACGGGCCTCGGGGACACTCTGGTCTACAATGACCTCTGTTCCCAGCTCTCTCTTTCAGTCTCCTCTGTGGAGTCCCTTCTTTCTTTGGGGCCCAAAGTTGGAGCCTGTGCAAGGCTCTGACCTGGCTCTTAGCCTGCACCTTCTGTGCAAACCCCCTCAGTGAACCCACCTTCCACTTCTGAACTTGTCAGCTGCAGCCCGAGGCCCAGCTCTGAACCACTAAACAGATGCAAGGACCCGAGCTCAGACACTGTTAGGATCCCCCAGCAGACTCCTCGCCAGGTGCAGGCACTTCCATTTAAAAGCGGACCCCATGCTTTCTCCATGGTGGGCCCCGTGCCCAGCGTTCTGCATACATTGTCCCATTCCTCACAACCTCCTCCTGAGATAGGTACTCTTATCTCCAGTACTTTAATATTTATTTTTATTTACTTATTTGGCTGTGCCAGGTCTTAGTTGCGGCATGTCGAATCTTAGTCCCTAGACCAGGAATCATTGAGAGCACAGATTCTTAGTCATGGGACCACCAGGGAAGTCTCTATCTCCAGTATTTTAAAGTAGAGGAAACTTAGGAGCAAGAAAACTTGCCTAGGATCTCTCAGCTAGTTGAGAAGTAGCAGAGCTAGATTCAGACTCAGGTTTGTCCGACTCCAGCATCACGATGATGTGCTGCCTGGCTTTGAAATTCTTCTTCAAGACAAGTTGAGGCCCTTTTATCCCTGCCCCTCCCCATTGGCCGGGCCTAGATTTCACCCAGTCTCACACACCTTTTTGCAGAACATCCAGCTCAGCCTCTGGCTCTAAGTCTTGGCACAAACTTTAGCCGCTCACGGTTAAGTCCTTCTGAGCAACCCCTCCACGGACATCTATACTGCCCTGTCTCAGTTGCCTGGCAGCCACGGCCCTGGTCCTCAGCTGTATCATCTCTACACTGGCCTCATCACATCTCCAGCCTTCATTCCTTCCCGACTCCCCAACCACAACCTCACGTAGTTGTCACCCAAGTGGGCGCCAGTCACTTAGAACTTCATGAGATCAGAACAAGTTTCAGATCCTTCAGCCTAATGTCTAGGCCCCCACTCAGACTTCTCCCCACTGTTTTCCAATCTCATCCTTCCCTGATTTCTTTCCCCAACAGATATGACTGGAAAATGCATGCAGGTCAGTCTGCTCATAGTATGCTCCACTCTCTGCCCAATCTCACACTCTTCAGCACTAGGAATTTCTCTTTTACTCAGTCCTTTAGGATTAGACATGACCAGCCCTATTACATGCAAAAGTCAACTGCTCCAGGTCCCATATTCAGTTTTTATTGACTCTTAATTCTTTATTTCACTTTAAATAACTCAGAACTTCCCCAGACTATATTCCCTGGAACCCTCCTAATCCCTGAGATGCTACCAGGGTGAGGGAACACTGATGAAATCCCATCTTTGGGAAATTCACAAGCACGCTCACCTTTCAAAGCCTGTGAGAAGTCCTACATCATGAAACTTGATTAGATTTCACCCAGAATTAACTTACTGAAACTTCTCAGCTTTATTAGCTACCCCTCCATACCTCCTGGTGGCTCAGATGGTAAAGAATCTGCCTGCAATGTGGGAGACCCAGGTTCGATCCCTGAGTCAGGAAGATCCCCTGGAGAAGGAAATGGCAAACCACTCGAGTATTCTTGCCTGGAAAATTCCATGGGCAGAGGAGCCTGGCAGGCTGTAGTCCATGGGGTCGCAAAGAGTCGGACATGACTAAATGACTAACACAATACCTCCTTTTAGGAAACTCTTATAATAAGTAGAATTATGGGTTCTCAGACGCTTACCTCTATTCCTGTGGGTATCGCTCGAGGAAAGAAAAAGAAGGGGCAAGAGGTGACAACCAAGCAGGCTGAGGAAATGAGCAGGCCCAGCCACCAGGCTCCTATCCATCGGGGGTCTCCAGGGCTCAAGTTAACAGAAGCTGAAGAGAAAGCACAGGACACAGGTATTTGTTGGATGAATGCACGGTCTCACTTTACTCATCAAGGGAACTAGCACCTTGGTCAAGACAGCATCCTCTCTCTCTTCCCAGAGAACAGAGGCCTGTGGGAGGATCAGCGAGGTTAACTGTGCCCTGCGGGCACCATTTCATCGGCCAGTTTCAAACCCATGTATTTGTGGTTTCCAAACCCGCACTCTTAATAACGGAATGCTCTGCCTCCCACTTTTGTTAACCCCTAAAAAAGGAGGCCTCACAATCCCTAGAAACTCAGAAAACCACCAGGAAGAGACTAGGCTCTTGGGTAAGGAGATGCTTTCTCCTGTGCAGTCTCCCATCCACGCCCAAGGGTCTGCTGTTGTTTCTCTTTGTAAGTAAAGAATCTACATGGGCATGCAGCGAGGGAGAAGGGGGAGAACACTGTCCCGGATACTGTCCCTGGTGGACTGGGAGCTCAGGTGCTAGTCTCTTTGGGTAATGAAGAGCTAGGACCCAGCTCAGGAAGTGCCAGCTTTGGCCTTTGATTTGAAGTACAGGTGGATGACACTGAGCAGGTGACCTTGTGGTCTGACAGTCCCAAGGTCAGGAGTCTGTGGTGTCTGGCAGCATGATTGCCCACATTCTTTGTGAGACAGGCAGGCTCTGATCTGAGTGCCGGGCACTGGGCTGGGGATGTTATTTCTGAGGGTCTGGCAGACCTGCCTTCCAGCCACATCAGGCCCGCGGGAATTTACATACCACCCACACACTCCCCATGCATTGCCCATCTTGACTTTGTCCAGATGGTTCCCTCCACCTGGGAAGGCCTCTGCCACCACCAGCTGTGGGATTTCCACCCACATGGGATGCAGACACGCATCATCTCCCTGGGAAGCCCTCCCTCATCACCTCACGCAGAAGCACTTTTCTGGCCTTGGAACTGCCAAAGCACTTTGCCTGTCCCTCTCTTACTGTGCTGGCCCTCTCTGCCTTGCGGGAGGCTGGGGGTGTCAGGCAGCCTTACAACAGCCATATGCCCTTGTAGGATCCATCCTGGGGTCGGCTCCCTGAATGGTTAACTCAGTACATGTGCTCTTGTCTGTGGATTGTATTTTCTCATGCTGAGATACAGAGAGGCTTAATCCATATCATTTTGTTAATAGCTCACTTCTGTCAACCTCAATATGTATCAGCCATTTTTAAACATCACAGCAACTTTATTTCACTATCATTAGCCCCATTTTACAGATGAGGAACTGAGGCATAGGAAGATGAAGGTTTGTGCCCAAGATCAGTAGAGGTGGTAGAATTCAGCCAGTAGAGGTGGAACCAGGATTAGACAGAGGTTCCCTGCTGTGTCCACATGGTTAAATTCTGTTACACTCTTCTGGGTGGGAGTCATAATCCATCTGTATATTTCACATACTGCTTCTTCCTTTCCCTCAAAGAAGTCTTCTCAAAAATTTTTAAACAATCAAAACCATCTTAGAATCAAAGAATTATAGAGTTATTTTTAACACCACGACCTCAAAAGGCAGCTGTGATGGCAACACCCGAGGCCCTGCCCAGGTCTCAAGGTTTCCCACTGCAGAAAGTATGTTTTCTTAGGGAAGAAAGTGTGTTTTCTTCAGCGGCAAGCCCTGCTCCATCATTCAGCCTGGCCCTGGAGGGAGGAGGCATATGCTGTCTTGCTCTCCACTATCTGAGGCCGGCTGACGACTGCAGGTGGGAGGGAGGGAATGGGGGGCGAGGGAGCCATAAGCATTTAAAGTTCAGCTTCATCCTTGCCCTGACTGGCTGGGGGCTATGGTCCTGGCACATACTCACCTGTGTCCACCCTGCCGTAGTCTACAAAGATCTGCAGCATGACCGAGCCCAGCAGGTACCCGAAAGCTGGTCCAAACACAGCGATGGCAAATAGGATGGCTGGAGAGGGGAGAGAGAAAGGATGCTGAGGGGGTGAGCGGACTGAGGGTGGCACCCAGGCTCTTTCCCTCACTTGGGGGCTCCCAAGACATTCCCCAGTCTATCCCCTGGCCCTGACAAGTCCACACCTGTGGCATTTCCCACAGACAAGGCCAGAGCCACCTGAGACCCTGGAATGTGCGGAACCCAAGCAGATTCTCCTCTGGCTAGATGCCAGAGCAATCTGCTTGCTGGGAGAGAAGCGGCCTCCTGGGCATTTACAGATGAAGGCCCAGGCGTGGGTTGGGGGCAAGGCTCCTTGCGGGTATGATGTGACAGCAATGGTGGGAGCTTGTGGGCCACAGGGCCTCTGGGTGTGGCCTGTCTGGTCTGGGCCCTGAGGATGCTCAGTGCAGCTTGTTCTAAGGGAAGAATTGGGTCATCTGCTATCTATTTTGCTATCTACTTGGGCTTCCCTGGTGGCTCAGACGGTAAAGCGTCTGTCTGCAATGCAGGAAACCCGGGTTCAATCCCTGGGTTGGGAAGATCCCCTGGAGAAGGAAATGGCAGCCCACTCCAGTATTCTTGCCTAGAAAATCCCATGGATGGAGGAGCCTGGTAGGCTACAGTCCATGGGGTCGCAAAAAGTTGGACACAACTGAACAATGTCACTTTCACTTTATCTATTTTGCATGTTTTTCTATGAGGCCAACTTGGCCTATGGATGGCTCAGAAGACACGTGTGCTGGCCGGTGCCTGATCTGGAAAGCAGTGGTACTGCTCTTGACCAGTACCTTGACCAGGTACTTGACCACATACTGCTGGTCAAGGAGCTGCCCTTTTCCTGGCCCAGGACCAAGGGGTCATGCAGATCCCCTCGGGGACTCCCACGGCCCCAGCGCACAGAGACTGTGGGCCCCGTCCCAACTGGGGAGAAGCTGGGGCCTGGGCTGGGACTCCAGGTGTGTCAGATCCCCAAACCTCTGTATGCCCTGGCTGTGCCATGTGAGGACCCGCCCCCACCCCAAGCCCTCTTCAAGCCCGACTCACAGATGTACAGGGGCGAGTTGTTGGGCTCCGAGAAGTCGTCCACATAAGAGATCCCAAATGGCTGGATGGGTACCGTGCCGATGCCTGCCAGTAGCTGGGCCATCACCATCAGGCCCCACATGCTACTGGTCTCCTTCCGAGAGTCCTGGGGGCTGCCGTGGCACTTGCTGGGGGTTAGGCCCTGCGAGGGTTTCTGACAGAGCTCGGTCTGGGGGTGGCTGCTGTTCCCTGCAACGAGAGAGCACACGCCCGTCACCCCCACCCTGGTGTCCTGCTGCAGCCTCTAAACCCGGCCTTTCTCCCAGGCCTTCTTGGAATGGCTCTAGAAACAAAGGTGAGGAGGGGAGAGGCGGGCTCCCTGCTCTAGGGGGACTTAGCCCTCATCGGGTGGGAGAGGCATCTTCCTCTTCTGGGGGACCATTCTTTCTCCTCTCTGGGTACTGGCAGGGGAGTGGGGTTAGTAACACGAAGCTTTTGCCCTGGAGGCAAGGCCACCCAGTGGGGAAACAGGGAGCCAAGATCAACATCCAGGCTTGTGGGCCTTCAGCGACCCTGTGGGCAGCCTCAGGCTTCAGGCCCCCAAGGTGTGTTTTTTCTTTAGCAGGACAGAAGTCATTCTGTCCCACAAAAGACAGTGTCACCTCCAGCCTGGAAGGCTCCCGGGGGCCATGATTCCCAGAATTCTCCCTCTTGGATAAGCCACACATTGGGTCACACTAGGGAGCCCTACTGCCACAGGCCTTGAACGTGATACCCAGTCTGGCCAAGGATCAAGAATTTGGGATGCTAAAGGGACTGTGACACCCTCTGGTTCAAACCTCCTGTTACAGGTAAAGGGTGAGGCTGCACCCACAAGAGGAGCCAGGCTGCACCTACTGTGAGGGCCCCAGAGGCCCCAGTGTGGCCTGTGGGCACCAGTGCCCGTGGCTTTGGGGACCTGGCCAGGCTGGCCTGCCGTTCCCATGCCGCTGTTTCCAATTTGTTTAGCTGTTTAGCCCACGCTAAACAGACAGCACTGCCAGCTCTCCAAGGCCTTGAGGGCTCCTTTCCATGAGATGCCTTCTTTCCCAGCCTTGAAGAGGCCAGTGGAAACCACTAACATCCCTGATCCTGCTCCATGGGGTTCAGTTTCACTCTCATTTGTGGTCCTTGCAGAGAGGACAGAGCTCTGAGCTGGGTGGACCTCAGAGTCCCGTGGAGAGGAAACATGAGGGCTATGCACAAGATCTGTCCATCATCCTCAACTCTGGCTGCTCTGGGTGGCGGGGCTGGGGAGGGGTCTGCCCTCCTCATCTCATCATCCCCTCCTCTTCACCAGACACACATGCTTCATCCAACCAGGCCTCCCCATCTCCCTTCCTCTTCACTGGTGTTTGTGTTGAACACGTGTGAAAACTGCTGGCCTGGGGGTTTCCTCATCAGTCAGGGAGGCGTGTCTCAGTAAAAGCAAAGGGGGCCAAGATGTCATCTGGTCAAGGTCGTCCAGACCTGACAGTAGCTGCGTGCAAGGAAGTTCGTGCACCCAGGCCAGCGCCCAGCACCAGACTTTGGTTAGTGTTCCTCCATCCCACCCATCATCCCGCCTTTCAGCGCAGGGTATGGGGTTCGGATAGAGCGGTCCAACCACAAGGGTAAGTGGGAGACAGACTCTTAGAGTGGGGATGTAGCTTTGCTGACATGGGAAGGAAGCTATAACATCTTGTCGATTCAAAAAATACCTAGTAGTTTGGAGAAGAATATGAGCCCTAGTTTATAAAACTTATGTGATCTGATTGAATATGCAGAGAAAAACTGGAAGACCATGGCTGTCCCAGGGTGATGGGATTGTGGCATCTTTGCGTGTGTGTGTGTTTGCCTCGGTGTACTTTCTAATTTTTCCATAAGGAACACATGATGCTTTTGAAATAAAGCAACAGTAAAAACTTTTAAATTAAAAATATTTCTCATAAAAAATATATAGCCAAAATTTAACAATCATTCCCACTTCTTATTTCTTGGTTCCAGAGCTGTTGCCCTGGGCCTGCAGAGGTATGCATCACACCAGGGCCAAGTTTCTCTGACACCCATCTTCCCCGATGCCTCTCCTTGGTGGAGTGCTGGGCTTTTCTCTGACTTACATGCTCTACTGTAGAGACCCAAATTCCAGCGCCAGAATTTTTAAACTTTCATTTACTGCACAAGCAGACACTGCCAAGGCTGTGACGTACTTTGTGTCCTGCTTAGAGGTTACTGGCCCATCAAAGTGGCTGCTTTGGGGCAGAGCTGGCATTTGAGCCCATGTGTGCCTGATTCAAAGTCCTTAATGAAATCAAGTCTGAAGTGGCAGCTCTGAAAAGATCCAACACAGGTTTTGCAGGGATGGGGGAGGGCAGGTCTGGGGTGATTCCTCTGCTCCTCCCTAGTTACATTCAAGCACATGAGCCCTCTGATCTCTGTAGGTGGCTGGGAACCTCCTCCCAGATAGAGGTATCCTGGGAAGGGCTGGCTGCTGGGAGTTCTGCTGAAATCAGAGGCAAAGAGACAAAACAAGCAGAGTATAAAGAGTGAAGAAATTGGTTTTGGTGAAATTAGCCAAACACAGAAAGACAAATACTGTATGATCGCTCCTATACATGGAATCTAAATTAGTCAAATACATAGAAGCAGAGAGCAGAAGGGTTGCCACGGACCAGAGGAAGGGGAAATGGGGAGGTGATGGTGACGAGTATGAAGTTTCAGTTCTGTCAGAGAAGTTCTAGAGATCTGCTAGATGGCATAGTGCCTGTAAATAACAATACCACACTGGAGACTCAACATTTACTTACAGGGTAGATCTTAGGTGTTCTTAACACACACACACAATAATAATAATAATTATTAAAGGAAACTTGGGACATGATGGATATGCTTTGACAGTGGTGACAATTTCATGGGTGTATACTTAAACTCATTAAGTTTTATATATTAATATGTTCAGCATTTTACATGTCAGTCACATCTCAATAAAGGCTTTTTTTTAAAGAAAGAAAAATTGGTTTTAGCCCTAGGTAGCTGTGTGATCTTAAGCAAGTTTCTGACCCTTTCTGAGCTTCAATTTCCCTTTAGGCAGAGACCATAATGTGGCTAGATAGGGAGAGCTCCTGTGGTCACTAAAGGGCTAGAAGGCAATAGTTCCAGAAGAGAACAGGCATGAAAAGTCAGACCCGCTGGTCAGCGTGGCTGACGGCTGTGCTGGCCCCCTTGTAGGAAGGCTGGTATGACCCAGCAGTGCTGCAAGGCCCGACTCTCACTTTAGTCTGGAAGCACAATCTGTGAAATGTTCCCGCTGAGAAGGAGGAAAACCCTTCACTGTGCTCAGGAACCCTGTCACCAACACTGCCCCATGTCCAGCACTCAGAACCAGAGGTGTGGTGCTGGCAGACTTATGCCCGCCCCCAGGAGGAGGCCCAGCTGGCCGTGGACAGGCAAGACCCATAGATGTTGGAATGGCTGGATTGGAGGCCTGGGAGCTGGGTCCTAGTCCTGAGTCTGACTCCCTACTTCTGTGACCTTGACTTTGAAAGACCTCAGAGGATTCCAGGGAAGGGGCCATGCGCCGCAGAGGGTGAGTGGCTGTTGGTGACCTCACTGCTCTCTCTGGGCCCTCAATGTGGCAGCCACCGAGACACCCCAGCTGATGAGCATTTACACACGGTGGGCTGTGCTAGTCTTTAGAAAAAGACCCCACTACCCTTCTCAAGACCATTTGGACAGGTTCAGAAATGAGGCCAGAGCAGGCCGCCTGACCTAGGCCACCTTCTAACCCAACTGGCCAGGTGCAGCTGTGTGGTCATTCAGTCAGTACACACGCCCTGCTCACCTCCCTCTGCCAATTTTGAGCTGACGCATGTCTAAAGGACTGATAAATAAAAAAGCTGCCGCCAAGTTCTCAAATGGGCATTTGTTCTCAGAAGATTCAAATGAATTTCAAGCAGATTTTGTACGAGGAAATGGGCAAAGTTTGGAGTTCCCTAAATCCATGGGCTGTTGCCACTTGCAAATGTGCTTGCCTAAGCTGCCTGTCCCTGCCTAGGTGTGACAAAAGCTCCCTCTCAATGTTGTCTTATCAGCTATGGGGTGGCAGGACCAGGCCTCCCTTGTGTGCTGGGTGGCAAATGACCACACTGGGAAAGAGGTGCAAAGCATTGCCCCCCTGCTCCCAGTGCAGCCACCGAAGGACCACACCCAGGCCTGTCAACTTCAGTGGACGATGCCTGCCTCACTCTTGGTTGTTCAGTTACTTGGTCAAGAGTGACTGGGGGCAGGCCCTCTGCTGGGATGACCGAGACAAGCCCAGGAGCTCACTGAAATAAGCCTGACACTAAAGTACAAATATTGCATGATTCCATTTACATGAGGACCCTAGAATAGGTAAATTCACAGAGACAGAAAGCAGAATGGTGGTTGCCAGGCAGGGGCTGAGAGGAGGAGGAAGAGGGAGTTAGTATTTAAGGAATACAGTTTCCAAAGATGCAAACGTTCTGGAGATGGATGGTAAGAATGGTTGTACAATAGCATGAAAGTGTTTAATGCCCTGAACTGGACACATTAAAATGGCAAATTTTATGTTATGTATAGTTTACCACAATGAAGAAATACAGCCTGGTATCCACTGAGTTGGGCTCCCAGGTAGCACTAGCGGCAAAGAACCCACCTGCCAATGCAAGAGAAGTAAGAGATGTGGGTTTGATCCCTGGGTCGGGAATATTCCCTGGAGGAGGGCACAGCAACCCACTCCAGTATTCTTGCCTGAAGAATCCCAGGGACAGAGGAGCCTGGCAGGCTACAGTCCATGGGGTCACAACGAGTCGGACAAGACTGAGGCAACTAGCGTGCACACACACATCCACTGAGTTGGGAAGGAAAGTGTACCAGAGAGCATGCCACCCAGTCTTGCTGGGGAGAGGGTTTGGGAAGGATTCCTGGAGGACATGGGCTCTACACTGAGAAGACTCAGTAGGAAGAGACAGAAGGGAAGAGCGCAGAGGTTTAGTGGGGTCAGTGTGCAGACACCACTACGGTGAGGCCTGGCCAGCCCTGGAGGGCTGCTGTGTCCCATGAAGGGGCCTGGATTACATCCTAATGAGAACCCAGAGGGTCATGATCATGAAGGTGAGATTAACCTGTGTTCATGACCTATGTGTAAATAGCGGAATCGACCCAGCCAAGAGCTACCTGGATGGTAAAACAGGTGAGGCTGCGTGCTACATGAGAGGCAGGCAGGGGTTGCTGGTCCAATCCACGGCTGTGAGCACAGGATTGCCCAGCCCTGGGTGGGTGTGCGGCAGATACACAAGGCCAGGCTGGTTGTGTGGGAGCAGGAGCCCGAGAAGGGCCAGAGAATAAGTGCTTCTTTTAAGAGTTCTTGTTCTTAATTTTGCTGATTCTTACTATTTGACTAAAGTCATATTTATTAGAACATTGTTGCTGGCAAAATTATTTTTCTGTGAGCCATTAAACAGTGATCAAAGCTCACAAAAATGTTGACTGGCTTATTAAGCCTTTACATGGCATGTTGCATGGTGCACCAAGGCCACAAAATTCCTCATGAAATTCCACCTAATGAAGTGTCCAGTAGGCAAAATTCTCTGGGGATCTTTTAACTGTTTTACATTAACTTTTAGAATGTTAGATTACCTGTCAGAAACTGCCTTTATTAAACATGCACATTTTCAAAAATAATCAACTGGCCCCAGTTAAATCCAAGTCCACTGAGTTCCTCTTGGACTCTTCTGCACTCCAAATTGATTCAAGGTCTCCCAACAAACTTTCTTTTCCTTATTCCAGCCCTAAATGGGGCCACCCCACCCTGACCAGGCTCTGACACAGGTGAAAGGGAACGAGAAGTTCCTCTACCTGGGAGCACCACCCTCAGGAAGGGAAGTGGCAGCTGTCTGTCCCGGGGGCAGGGTGCCCTGGACCCAGGTAGAGCAGGGTGTGGTGGTGGGTGAGACCACTGCTTCCTGGCTTATTGTGCAGAAGGTGTTTGCATCAGAGACAGAATGTGGGCCTCCCAAGAACCCATGCCTGGGCCTCCCTGCAGTGGGCAGCCATGGCCAGCTCACTCTGGTGAGGACAGTCTTCTAGAAGTTAGAACCTTAGGCTCTTCTCTTAAAAGGAAGACAGTGATGGAATGAAGACCTTGTATTAGGACCCTTTGGCAGAACTGGGGGGCTCAACTTTCTGCAGCCCATCCCCTCCTCCTCCCTGGAATGAATTCAGGAGCTCAGCCCATGTAAAGAAGAAAGAGCAGCCTCTCTCCGTTTCTCAGGCATTCCAGCAAAGGCCGGGCACCCAGTCCTCTCCACTGACTTATAGAACCTCACTGCCCTCCTTCTCCTCCAACCTGCCCACCATCAGATCCTGTGATAAGGTCAGAGAAAAGCCCGCCAATTCCAGTCACAGTCTCAGGGGCTGCCTGCCTCCACCTTGTGGGGCCTGGGAAAGGGAAGGAGGGAGGTGTATTCATTAGCTGATTGTCAGTCTGTTTCCCATCTTCCCTGAGGCCCACTTCTGGAAGGCTCAAGCTTATCAGAGCACATTCTTCTTCCCACAAGACACCAGAGATCTAGCCGTGCCAGTTATCACAGGGCTGCGAGATGCTGACTAGAAATAGGCCGGGACCTTTCCCCTCCTTCAGCTACCCCCGTACCAGCCCAGCTGCATGCCAGTCAACCCTTTGACTCATCCCACAATTTACATACACAGAATTTCAGCTCTAATTTCTGAACGCCTCCTCCAGTTTGGAAAGATGGGACGTGGTAGCAGGAAGGGCTACCTTCCTGGAGCAGGCCCCACAGAGATTGGCGGATCTGGGCAGAGCAAAGTCTAGCCTCTTCACTGTTCAAGGACACACAGTCGAGGTGTGGCCAGGCTGAGGTGGTAGGCTATCAAGGGTCTAAATAAGGGTCTCTGCACAAAAATCCAGCACTGGGGCTGTGAGAGGATGCTAGAAGTGTTGAGCAAACACAGGAAGGCCGTGGCAGGAGTGGGCTTTCCTTTGACTAATCTTTCTTGTCATTCTAGTAGAGGAAAGAGAGAATTCTGCCAGGAAACAGGAGGGGAGCACCTTGAGAGCTACCCATTACCTCCCCACCCAGAAGGGGGCACTGTGCGTGGGTGAGTAGGGCCAAAGGAGGAGGAGGTTAGCAAGACCTCAGAAGCAGCCCCTAAGAGTACAACAGGGATAGGCAGTGGTGTTTCCGGAGAGTTTCCTGGAAGCACACCCAATGTGCCAAGCCTCGCTGGGCTATCAGCAAACTCCTGGAACCCCATTCAGAATGTTCCACTTTGAAGGACCTATTTCCTCATCCTCCTAATCGGCTACTCAACAGTTCTTCCCGAAACTCTGGCAACACCCATCAGTAGGCCTGGAACAGGCTGTCCCGAACTCATGATGGAGATCTCCAAGTCATTTATAAAGTGACCTGTTTGCAGAGCAGAACTGGTTGGGTTCCTTGTCAGTCCATCATGCCCCTGTGACAACATGTGTTCTCTTCCAACTAGACTAAGCCTCCCCTTAGACAACAGTTCCTATGGGCATGTCCCTTCTGACTTTCATTTTGGGAATCTTAGAGAACACATTCTTCTGCACCAGCAGAAATGAACAGAGTTGGGGTTGACAGCCAGTCACATGCTTGAGTAGTGCAAGGAATCATATTTTGAAACCAGACAGACCAGGTTCAGATGGGAATTCTCAGAACCTTAGTCTCTTCATGTCTGAAACAGATATAGATACTAATATCGACTTTGTAATAGTCTTATTCAGATTAAAACTAATAACAGTAACAAAACCTGGGATATGATGATTACACAATAACATCAATTTTCATTCAAAGTTTCAAGCCAGAAACTTTGAGAAATTCAGACAGATGAGAGAGAGGTCAGAACTCTTGAGATAGGCATTGTTGCCCAGGTTTTTTTTTAAGACTTGGGAAGTGGGTCCAGAAAC
The DNA here is from genome assembly GCF_910594005.1 of Cervus elaphus. NCBI lineage: Eukaryota > Metazoa > Chordata > Mammalia > Artiodactyla > Cervidae > Cervus > Cervus elaphus. Next base: position 82,121,666 of record NC_057833.1, read on the forward strand.
TAGAAACAAGTAAGATCAGTGCTGGTCACTAGAAATGAATGGGTATAATAAAGGAGTTGAGGGCAAGTGGGTTGCTTGCAAGGATTCACATCCATGCAGGAAAAGAGTAAGCTTAGGGGAGTGGAAGAAGAGGGTTCCTTTGCTCTGTTCTCAAGACCGAGTTTCCAAGGCTGAGACTGAGGCTGGACACCCTTTCCCACACAGCTTTCCAGTACTAAAGGGGCCATGGGGAAATGCCTACTTGTATTGAGAAGGCCATATGACCAGTGAGGTCGGTGTGAGAGGGCAAGCCCACTATGCACTGTGTGAGGCGGCTGACAAGGGGCTTGCCTCCAGCCTGTCACCCCCGCCCCTGCACACCCACCTGCTCCTGAGGAACTGCCATCAGACCAAGGAAAGAGGAATTGCCTGGCTCATCTTGTCATCAAAACTCTTTCTTAGTGGATAGGAAGGAAAGAAGACACACCTGAAGGAACAGGAGGAAGGCTCAGAGCCGTTTAATTTTAGTATTCAAAGAGAATGCGTGCTTAATTTGAACACTCCCAATTGGGAGTGAAGCAGAATTTATTGTTCACAGATTTATTAACAGGCTGATGAGGAGCAATTTGAAGGGGAAAAAATGGGATTAGCTGAGCCAACATGAATTCATCAAGAGCCAGTCATGCCAAACCAACCTCATTTCCTTTGTTAATGGGGCTCCCAGAGTCGGCAGGAAGCCGTAACGCGGTGTTACTTGACTGGAGGAAGCCTTTTGACAAAGCCAGTCATGATATCCTGACTGATATCCAGACCAGATGCAGACGCGTGGCTGAGCGTCCTCTGGGGAGAACAACTCAAAGCGTGCCCGGCACAGGCACGAATGGGCCAGGGTGACCTGGAAGACGGTGGCTCTCGGGTCCATCGTGCAAGTCAGCCCTGGGCACGGCTGAGAACAGCTGACAGCTTTGTGAGTGACGTGAATGGCCTGAGGCTGGAATCAATGGTTAATAAGACAGTCCAAGGGTTGAAAATTCTAAATCAAGACCCAAGGTTATGAGGAGGGGCTCCAACCAAAGGGACTGAATCTAAGGGAGTCCATGGGGGCTGCAATGGGTCACAAAGGGTCCAAAGGGTCACAGCCTGGGCAGCTTACAAACAGCACAATGGTTTCTCACAGTTCTGGAGGCAGGAAGCCCAAAATCAGGGTGCCAGCATGCTGGGGTTCTGGTGGGAGCTAGACTGCTGACTTCCTGTTGCATCCTCACGGGGCTGAAAGAGCCAGCCAGCTCTCTAGCCTCTTCCACAGAGGCATGGACCCCACCAGGGGGCTCCACCTCCATGAGCTCCCTGCCTCCAAATACCTGACTGCTCTTGGCTGCTTCCTCTTTTAGATCTCTGAGCCTTACTTACATCCCCTGACGGAGGCCAATCCAAGCTCTGGGTCCTGCAAAGTCCTTTTGTTCCTTTAGAGAAAGAGCAGGAGCTCCTCCGTGTGTCCCCTGGGGGGTCCTCAGAGGCGGCATCGATGGTTTCTTCAAACCATAGTGCTTTGCAGGACAGGGGCTGGCACCCTGCTTCTGTGGGGCCATCCCCCTGACAGTTTTCCTGGGGTGACCACAGCATCTGGAATAGTAACCAGTCTTCCTTTCCAGTCTGTGTGGGCTCTCCTCAGGAAACCCACCTCCCTGCCTTGGGTGGGCCCAAGACACACAGTCCACAATGGGCCCCTGAGATGCCCTCTTCCCAGAGGAGCCAGGACGCAGGGTGCAGCCTGGCTCATAGGCGTCCCCGCCATGCCCTCCAGACCCAAGCAGGCCTATACCCTCAGCCTCATTCCTGAGCAAGAGAAGTGATGAACAAGCCTCCAGGGGAGGCAGAGTGACGCTCAGGTCTCTACTGGGGCCTGCACTGGAGACCCAGAACAACGAGGGTTGTGACTCTTCCACACAACAGAGGCAAGCACTCTCAGGTCGACTGCCGGGGCTGTGTCTCCGAGAGGCCCGTTCTCTGCAGCCCCAGCTCCTTTCCTGGCCATCCCCTGACAGGCAACGCGGCAGCCTGGCATTTTCTGTCATTTCTCCACCGGCATTTCTCTTCCTTCCTATAGTGTGTGTTGAAAATGTGTTCCCCATCAAGTCTCATTAGCTTAGTTGTGCTCATCTGTTCGGGAGTATTTTCCTCTCAGTTGACTTAATAACACTCATGTGTTCTGTGACTTCCCCCCTCCCCCCTCATTGTTTTCTCTTCCTTTTCAGGTTAAATAGATCCAACTGCCCAGACTGTGTGTGACCTGACACCCACTCACCACCCCCCCCGAAACACCACACTGACATTTATGTAAGTGCAGGACCCCAACCCCTGCCAGGCTGCTCCCCCACATCCGTCCCTGTCTGCACCTCCACACCCACAAGACCCCCACCCTCTCCACACCTCTGGTACACACCCACCCCCACCCCCCACATACACATGCACTTCTTCCCTCACGCACCCACCTCCTCCACTTACAGCCACCTCACCACCACAGAGAAAGGCTTCCCTCACACACACTCCCATACACCCCCCAAACACACTCCTTCCCCACCGTGTCCCTCTCACACCATGGCCAGACGCTGCCCTTTGAACAGCCCTGAGCTCAGGGTCCCTGAGCAGTTCCCTCAGTGCAAGCACCCTGCATGGCCCTTGGGGCCTTCTGGGGTTCAGTGCCATGGGTTCTGCTCTGGGGCCGAGCGTCCTCCAGTGAAGAAGGGGCTCAGTCACTCAGGGGCCTGAGGCTCCTGTCCCCAGGCCTTCCCACCACCCTCCTGCCACTTTTGATGAACAAGCGTGGGTGAGGGGCTGGCAACTTCACAAATAGAGGACTAGAAAGCAACTCTTCCCTTTCTTTTCTAGACCTCTCCAAAAATACCATCGACTCCCCCAACCCCACTGTTCCCACAGGAAACCCCCTCCTGTGTGCATCCATTGTCTGCGAGGAGCTGACTTCCCTCTGGCCTTGGCTCAGGACCTCTCCCAGGTTACACCTACTCCTCCCAGACACTGGTTTCCGAAGACCCTTCTTCTGTCTCCTGGGGGAAATGGTCTCCTGTTGGCCTGTCTCCCACCTATCCCAACTTCTCCACGCATTCCAGAAGTGGTCTTAGAGGCTTTGGCTGGGTGGCTAGTCTTTTCTCTAAAGGCGCCAGGCATATTTCCGGACCCCACTGACATTTACAAAATCTAAACATTCAAAAAAGTCTGCCTGGCCTTTTTAGAATTAGCAATTAGTTGTTAAAGGTCTCTGTGATTCCCACAATGGCTCCATCTCTAATTTGTTTTTCCTAAAACACTTCTCATTTCCCATGTCCATTTCTGGAGCAGCTCTGCTCCAAAGGGAAAGAATCAGCAGGCAACACATGATAACAGGTCCAGGGGTCACTGCTGATGAGTAAGAGACTTCAAATACCACATCAAGGGCAGGCAAAGAGAAACGTGCTGAGCAGCTACTGTGGGCCAAGCGCTTTATCTACACAATTTAATTTTAATTTTGCCTTTAGAACAGGCTGAAAAGTGGAGAAATTATTGTTCCCACTTTATAGATTAAGAAACTGAGGCTCAGAAAGGTGAACAGCAGCTTTCTTGAGGAGATTTAGCACCTACATGGCTGAGCTGGGATTTGAGGGTCTCTGTTCTCTTTCCGCATTACCAGGTACCTCCAACTTAAGGGTCTAGGAACGGATCAGAACAGCAGCCTAAGCTTCAATAAAGAGAAATCCTATGGCCTCACATGTGAAGGCGTGGCAAGGACTATGCCCAGGGAGGGGCCATGTTCCAGCTAGAGCAGAGGACGGATGGACGGTGAGGACCAGGGAGAAGCTGCAGTCAGATGCCCCAAGGATGCCCATCCTATTGGCCGGGAGCTGTCAGACACTCCATAGGAAGCAGGCGCTTCCTCATTTGGAATCTTAGTTTACCCAGCATAAATTGTCCCCACCACTGCTGGTTATAAAGTCTACCACTGAATGGTTGCTGCACGTGCCAGCCACTGGGCTAAACTTAGAGCACACATCCTTCAGTCCTTGCAGCCAGGCAAGGGAGGCTCCATTTCATAAGGGAGGAACTGAGACTCAGCTGCGAAGGAAGTGGCCCAAGGCCACGTTGTTAAGGGGTCTCAAAGCCCAGCATCGGACGTAGGACTGTCCAGATGCATGTCACCCCTCAGGGTGGTGCATTTTTTTTTTTTTTTTTTTTTAGTTGGAGGCTAATTACTTCACAACATTTCAGTGGGTTTTGTCATACATTGATATGAATCAGCCATAGATTTACACGTATTCCCCATCCCGATCCCCAGGGTGGTGCATTTAATGAGATTCATTTGTTGTTGATGACTTGCATAGTTCAAAACTGAAGTTCCCGTAGGAATACATTTGAAGAATCATACTTGAAACTTTTCCCACGAAGTGAAACTTTATAAATATTTTTGTTTGCACATATTAGCGTAGTACATGCCCTTGCTGCACTGGTACTCACAGCTTCAGCGAGGTCCCACACTGTGGCTCCTGGGCCAAAGTCCTCCTTAGCCCGAGCCCCTGGGAGCACAAAGATGCCCTGAAGGTAGCCCAGCCCTGAGCACTTCCAGCTGCTGCTCTGATCCCAGCCAGCAAGAGGGGGAGTGTGTCCTATTGTTGCAAACAGAATTGACACTAACAAAAACACAAGGACCTCACTCTCTTGGCCAGCAGTTCCTTCCTGCAGGCTGAGAGGCAAGTCTTGTTCTTTCCTCTCTCCCTGGAGGTGGGCTAAAAGTTGGAGTGTTTGCCTAGGAGCAGGGAGGATGGTGGTGGAAAGGACCCAAGCCACCCGACCATCCCTAACAATGGGCAGAGGGGTTGCTTTCAGAGCCCCGCCCGTCTCCACCCACCCTCTGTAGTGACTGCTCTGTGCGGAGCAAATGCCCTTGGTATGCGGCCCAGGCCAGGGGAGGCTGGGGGAGCCCGCCCTAGGCTAGGCAGGCCACCGTGTGGCGCCTGGCACGATGCCCTCCCCGCAGCCTGGCCCCAGTGCCTGGAGTTCCCCTGCTGATTTCATTACCCCACTCTTCATGCTGATGCGGAAGGGCTGGGACCTTGCGTTGGAGCAGGCATGGCACAAAGCTTTCCGAAGTAGCCAGCAAATCCTGACTCTCCTTCAGAGCTGGCCTCAGACCCTTTGTCTAGATCAAGGAGGGGGAAAGAGCTTAGTACCCTAGGCTTGGGTCTGTCTTCCTCTTGGGCCTACTTGAAGCAAGGCTCAGGCTTAAACAGTCCACAGATCCAAGGCCACAATGAATGTATAAGAAATAATTAGTTCACTGGTGACTACCATATGTGGGGAAGAGTCCCACGGCCAGAACTCAACTAACATTTCATCATTAGACGTGGCTGTTCCTGATTCACATTTTTTCCATTCCAGCCACCTACCTCCCCACTGCAGGTCTCACAACCTACCTTCCCACTGCAGGTCTCACATCTACCTCCCTACGCTGTAGGCTAGGTCTCACAGTCTACCTCCCTACGCTGTAGGCTAGGTCTCACAGTCTACCTCCCTACGCTGTAGGCTAGGTCTCACAGTCTACCTTCCCACTGTAAGTCTCACGATCTACAAGGGATTCCCTCCTGGCATGAAGAGTGATTCATCTCTTGGACTGGATCTGCACATATGACTAACAATAGGCCTAGTATTAAGCAAACAGCAATCAGTTATCCCTTCAGCGCACCCCTCGGTGGCCCATCTATCCTTAGACATCCTCAATTCCAATACAGTGGACCAAGGATGAGCACTTAGGGATTGGGCCTCTCACTGGCTGCTCCTCACAAAACCACTGCCATGTACCACATCCCTTGAAACAAGTGTAACTTTATCCCAAGCCAGTACATTATCATACAGTTAGCTCCAAAGCAGTGGCATTCCCAGGATACCAAGTAAATGCAAATATAAAGCCACTCTTAGGGTAATTTCCTATCTAGACCACATAAAATGTCCACAGGGGGGAAGAATTCCCACTATCAAGGACCCTGCCATCAAACACTGCATAACAGAAAGGAAATACTCCACCATGAACAAGAACAAGCAGACACAGAATGTGGGAGGATTAGCATTCTCAAAATCTGTGCTAATAAAATGATCTGAAAGGGACTATAAAAATAAATACATTTAAAATAATTGAAGAAACTAAAATGAAAATAGAAATCATAAGGGATTATCAAGAAACCATGAAAACAGGGCAGGTAATTTGGAAAACTATTTGAAAGTTATACTAAAGAATGTACTTCAGGAAAAATGAAGTTATTCAATAAGGGTGAGTGAAGTGCAAGAAGCAATGATGAGCAAAGAAGCCAGTAACCTTGTGGGTAAACAGAAATAAGTACTAAATTATTTATAAATAACAACTATAGTAATAATGACCACTGGGAGGAAGTTAAAGACAGGCAAAACTAAAATGTTAGTCAATAATAACATGGAAGATGGCAGAGGAGGGTGGGCATCCAAACATTACAGGATCCTTATTTTGTTCTGTCGGAGAATAGAGATATTCATCAGTTGTTTTTGTTGTTGTTCAGTTGCTAAGTCATGTCCGACTCTTTGCGACCCTACGGACTATAGCCCATCAGGTAGGTTCCTCTGTCCATGGAATTTTCCAGGTAAGAATGGCTGCCATTTCCTTCTCCAGAAGATCTTCTTGACCCAGGGATCAAACTCATGTCTCCTGCATTGGCAGGCAGATTCTTTACCACTGAGACACCTGGAAAGCTCATTCGTCAGCTGCAGAGTTTGCTAAATCACAGTTCATTGTTAAAATGTAAGGGTAACAGTGATGCCTACTGCGTTCATAGACTGGCAGACTCAATGTCAACTATCCCCAAAGTGACCTGTGAATGTAATATAAGTCTAATCAAATTTCCAGAAGGATTTTTTTTGACATATAGACAAGCTAATTATAAAATTTACAAGGAATGACAAATGAATAAAAAGAAGCAATTTTGAAAAAGAAGAATAGTGTTGGAGGAATCACACTACCCAATTTTCAAACTTCTTTATAAAGCTACAGTAATCAAGAGTACGGCAGTGACAAAGGAACAGACACACAGACGAATGGAACAGGAGACAAAGTCTAGAAATAGACCCTTACAAATATGTCCAATTGAGGGCTTCCCTGGTGGCTCAGTGGTAAAGAATCTGCCTGCCAGTGCAGGAGACAAGAGTCTGAACCCTGGTCCGGGAAGATCCCACAGGCCATGGAACAACTAAGCCCATGCACCACAACTATTAAGCCTGTGCTCTGGAGCTTGGAAGCTGCAACTACTGAGCCTCCATGCCACAACTCCTGAAGCCTGCAAACTCTAGAGCCTGTGCTCTGCAACGAGAAAAGCTACTGCAATGAGAAGCCTGCACACCACAACTAGAGAGTAGCCCCCGCTGCTCACTGCAACTAGAGAAAGCCCACGCAACAAGGAAGACCCAGCATAGGGAAAAATAAATTTAAAAATGTGTCTCTTATTTTATGATTTTTTATAATGATGAAAAATATTTAATGGAGAAAAGAGAGTCCTTTTGACAAACGATGCTTAAAGGATTTAACATCCATATGCAAAAAGAAGAAAAAGAACCTTATAAAAAACTAACTCAAAATGTAAATGTGAAAATATGAAACTTATAAAAACACAAAAAGAAGAAAAAGAACCTTATAAAAAACTAACTCAAAATGTAAATGTGAAACTGTGAAACTTATAAAAACACATGGTAGAAGTGTTTCCTGACTGGAATGTAGCAAAAAATTCTTAAATGTGCACCAAAAGCACAGGAAGATTGAGGGGGTGTCTCACAAAGTTGGTGGGAGGGGCTTCTGGGCAATGGATACCACTCTGAGCTCTGCTGTCCTATCCCACCAGAAAGTTTCCTTGGCCTTTCTCCCCAGAGTGTATCTGACAGTCAGAACATACAGAATTATGTACCCTCATTCCCTTGAAGCAGTAATGGGAGGCCACTTACCCATGATGGTCTTGGTGTATTGGTAAGGCTCTGAAAGGAAGTGTGGGAGGGTGAGGACAAAGGCCCCCAAAGCTAGCAGAAGACCCCCAATGCCAATCAGCTTTGGACGGTGCACCCGGCTGCCAAAGTAGCTGACGAAGATGATGAGGATGGCGTTGCTGATCTGCAGAGAAAGCAGAGGAGCCAAGTAAGACCAGAGGCTATGTCCTCACCCACCCATAGTGGATCTGACCATCAGAAAAGAGAGGCAAGAAGCTGCCTGGTGTGACAGGCAAGACAGCTTGCCTGGTGATTCTTACAGAAGGCCAAGCATGCAGTTTCAGCTTTCCCCTGTTGTCAGAAACCCTTCCCAGCCTCAGCCTTCTAGGCCAGACCAAAGGAAGTATCTAGAGACCATGGGAAGTTCAACCATCTTAGGGCCAAACTTTTGGGGGCCAAATTCAAGGAAACCTCCTATTCTGGCTGGCTCCTAGAAACAGTGCATGTTCCCTAACTAAAGTCCCTAAGGACTCTGATATCATAGTCAGAATAACCACCAAGCAAGATGCACTATCTCATTTCAGCATGCAGCAAGACATTTTGCAGATGGCACAGTTGGGACTCAGTATATTAAGTAACTTGCTGTGTCCATGCCGTCAGGAGGTGGCTCAAACCAGGACGACCTGAGTTTAAAGTGTCCTGTCTTAACTGCACTGGTCTATGGCCCCTTGCAGAAGTGGGTTTCTGCCCCAAAGCTCTGCTCCTAATCAGCCCTGGCCCTCCCTGGGTTGGTTTCCACTTCTGTGAATGAGGGATGAGGGTTAAAGCGCCCCGAGTCCCTTCCCAACTGGAAACACCAGTAACTCGTGTTCCTGATGCTCCCTGGAAGGCATGCTCTCTGAGCCCCACCAAAGAGGGGAATCAAAGGCTCCAGCTTGGAGAGCAGGCTCTTCTTCAATGGTAAAAGAGAGGCTGGCAGATCTTCTGACCTTGACTCCAAGATGGTCATCTACCCCAGAAAGTAAGTTCACCTGAGCCAGAGGAGCCCTGGATGTCAGCACTCATAGCCCCCGCCCTGTCCATGCCACAGTCTCCTTCCGGCTATTAAAGCAGGTGCCCTTGTCTCAGGAAATAGGGACCAGAGGCTTGGTATGTGGCTCTTCCCATGATCATCAATGACCTCCTCATTGCCAAGCCCACTGGCTAATCCTCTTCTCACTGGATCTCTCAGCACCTTCTGATTCAGTTGACCATTGCTCTCTTTCTGAAACCCTCCTTTCACTGAGTTTCCATGACACCACCATCTCCTAGTTTACTGCCCCTGGCTGCTCCATCTCAGTCTCCTTGGCCGGTTCCTTCTTGCCTCCCTGACCTCTCAACTCTCAGGTTCAGTCTCCACACCTCAGCTCTTGTCTTGGGAGCTCAGCCAGTCCATGGCTTTCCTTGTTCTGTATGTGCTTCTAATTCCCTCATGGGGGGTTAGAAGCCAATTTCTATAAGTAAATGTCATACTTAGCATTAGAATGCTATGTGAGTGTCTGCTCATTCCTGTCTCCCCAGCACCTAGAATGGTGTTTGACACACAGCTGGTGCTCATGAAATGTTTGTTGAATAAATGAATGAAGGAAGGAGTAAACGGTAGGCTTTTCCAAGAAGAGGAAGGATTACCCAGGAGAACCCTCCTGTGGCCAAGAAAAAGAATGGTTTATGACACAGAGAAAGGGAATAGGAAGGTGGGTGAGGAGGCCTAGCCTGACTGAGATGTTGCGCCAGTTCCTGGCCAGATGTGGTTCTAGGACATTCTGTAACCAGTGCCTGGAGACAAAGCTTTGTTATGCTTCTTAGGTTTTATTCCCTTCTTGTTTCCCTATCATTTTGCAGGAAGTAATTGTAAATGTCAGACCATATCAGCTAAGCTAACTGAGGCTGACTTGCAAGGTTTGGGAGAAGAATGGGGGAGGGCCCCAAAGGGAGGCTCAGGAAGGACTGGGGGGCGCCCAGCCCCAAGCACTGGGAGCAGACTGGGCTGGCTTCTTGGAGGGAACTGGGCCCCTATGGCTCTTATGACTGGCTAAGCCCTTGGTTCCCAATCTTTCCTTCAGCAGTGGAGCTCCTTTGAAAAAAATTACTTTCCTTAATATAAAAACAAAAGAAGCAGCAGCAGCTATTCTAGCCGAGGAGAAGAGGGGCTCTGCAGCCCAGGCCACATCCACTCAGCCCTGACCTGGCCCTAAACAGCTCTGTGGACTTCCTGTCAGAGCATTTGTAACACATTACATTAATGTCTCAAAACAAAGGGACCCAGGGCAAACCACATTGGGCATTAAGGGCTATTGTAGGTGAAGCTGGTGCTTCACTGGCAGATGCTGACATCTTCCCTGCCAGCCAAGCCCCTCCTCCTGCTGCTGGCCTGGTCCGACCAAGCCTGTCTCCCCTTGCCCTCACCGCTGGGCCCCACTGGCTTGGAGACTGGCCTGCAGCATGAAGGCTCCCACCTCTGGAAGCTGGCTGCACACGCCAGGCGATCAGATGGGTTCGCCTTCCCCTCCACCAGGCCTGTTCTTTCTCACACCCCTCAGGCTTCTGATAGGCAGCTGCCTTTTGGTCTGTGGTGCCTTCAATCCCCTTGTGGCTCGGCTGGCAAAGAATCTGCCTGCAATGTGGGAGACCTGGGTTCAATCCCTAGGTTGGGAAGATCCCCTGGAGAAGGAAAAGGCTATCCCCTCCAGTATTCTGGCCTGGAGAAGTCCATGGACAGTGTAGTCCATGATGTTGCAAAGAGTCGGACACAACTAAGCAACTTTCACTTCACTTAGCCTTCAATTCTGTGCTTAAGCAGCTACCAAATCCTGTCTTTTCTTCCTTTGCAGGATCACCAGGGCCCTCTTCTTCCCCAGCTGCTCAAGCCTGGCTTAGTGAAGGCCTCCTAGCCGCCTGACTTCGGGATGCACCGTCCTCTGCCTCAGGTGTCTCCCAGGCTCTCCAGAGGGTTCATCTTCACTGACTATACACCCAGCCCTGGCTCTGTTCAAGAAGCCAGGCCAGTTCCTTGCTGCCCGCCCCAAAAGCTGGGAGCCTCGAGCTTGACCATGAAGCTCCCTCCCTTTGGCTGCTCTCTGCTCTCCCAGTAAGACCCCTACTTTCCTAGTCTGTTTTTAAATGCTGGGGTCAGAATCAATAGGATTGGGACTTCCCTGGTGGTCCAGTGGCTAAGACTCCATATACTCCCAATGCAGGGGGCCCAGGTTTGATCCTTGATCAGGGAACTAGATTCCACATGCCACAACTAAAGATCCCTCATGCTGCAATGAAGATCAAAGATTCTGCATGAAACAACTAAGATATGGTGCAGCCAAATAAATAAATAATAAATTTTTCAAAAAATTAAAAAAAAAAAAAAGAATCGATGGGATTGTTGAAGACCCCTTGGCTGAGTTCCTATCCTACCTACTCCACACATTCACCCATTCACTTCCCTTCAACACACACAGATACACATCCAGACACACACAGATACACAAATACACACAGACAGGTACACAAATATACACACAGATCACAGACACACACAGTCATACACACAGACACACACACAGACTCAGACACATGTAGAAACAGACATACACACAGAGACATGCACATTTTCATACAAAGCACACACACAGGATTCTTAGGTTCAGGGAATTAACTTTCTTATATTTGCCTCAAACTATGCCCATAGGGATGTCCACAACCTGATTGTTGAAAAACTCATCTCAGTTTGGGAAAGAGAAATTAGACATCCAGAAAACAGTGAAAATATCACGTGGGCCTGGGAGCTCAGAGGAGGGTCTGAGGCCCATGAGGCGAGCAGGCATGACTGATGGGTCCCAGGGTTGTACGTGTGCAAGGGCATGCCCACCACAGTGGAGGAAGTCCGTGGAGGTGGAGTGTGTGTCGAGAGAGGCAGCAGTAGAGATTCCAGCAGTGTGTCCAGGGACTAGCTTTGGGGCAGAGCAGGGCTGGTGGACAAAGGGCAGGGCGGGCGCTTTGGGGATCAGAGGGAGGCCTGGGGTGATGGCCGTCAGACAGACCTGGGCTCCGATCCGGTGTGGCCACCAGTATTGGGTAGGCTTTCTGCCTAAAAGACATGACTACTGTGAAGACAGTCCTCCTGCGAGGACTGCAGGGGCATCTGCCCTGGCATGGCGGGGACGGTTCCTGAGGGGCACCCCTGTGTGGGCCTGGCGGGGCACAGGACTGAAGGGTAAAGGGGCGTTTCCAGCAGGGAGCTGGCTGGGGGATGAGCTGGCTGGAAGGTGGTGGTTGGGGGCTGCTGGGAGACCTCCCGCCTTCTTTTCAGCTCATCTCAGAAACTGCCCGTGAGAGCCCCTGCATCGGCCTGAATTTCACTAAGTCAACAGAAAATCTAACTGCACCTGGGCTCCCGGGAGGGGGAGGCTGTGGCCTCCACCCCAGAACAGTGGGCTCATGGAAAGAAAAGACAGAAAGTCATAGACCTGTGACCCTATCTGGGAGTCAAAGCCATTGAGTTGGCCTCTGGGAGCTGCTCCCCTATCTGCATGCCTGCGGCTCGTCTTCCTCTGGATGGGGCTGGACGGAGGCCACATCAACTGGTAGGTGGTCACAGAACTCAATCAGAGGCACGGAGTTTGGAGGCAGCAGGCCTGCACACCTCGGGCAAGCCGCTGACCTTGTTGAACCCCGGTGCCCTTACCTGTTGGAGGAGGTGCAGAGCACCTGCTCGCAGTGGAGTGGTGAGGAGGTCAGGTAATGCCGGAGGCTCTCAGCTCAGTGCCTGGTGCCAGGGGAAATGTATCTGACTGTGTCCATCCCCCACGTGCCCCCTGCCCCGATCTGCTCCTCCAGAGCCCCCTCTTGGATCCCGTGAGCACGGTGATGCTCGGTTGGGTTCCAGTGGACTGGAGCATCCTGCTTACCTCATTCAAGCTGGAGATGAGACCTGAGGAAGAACTGGAGAGGCCAAACCGCTTCTCGATGGTGGTGAGGCTGCTCTTGAAGTAGGCACTATACAGGAGCTGGCAGAGCTGCAGGAGGCCATGGCACAGCACGAACACCTGGGAGGAGACTGGCAGTGAGCCCTGCTGCCCACTTCTGCTCTCCACTCTCGGGCACAGAGGCCCGGCAGCCTGGCCCATTCCCTCCCTTGTTCACTGGGAACACGTTCTCCATCAGGTGATCCCAGGGTGAAATGCCGTCATCCTCAGACCCGTTTCACCCCTGACCTTGGTCAAGGCATGTCAGTGATTCCCATGATTTCAGCCATTCCCATCACACGGCAGGGAAACCACAGGGTTGGAGAAGCATCTTTAAAGGTCTGACTCATCAGATTTTTCTCTGAGAGCTCTGCCCTCCCTCCTGGGTCCTGTGAAGGTTGAGGGTCCCCCTCCCAGTCCATTCATGTCACAAACAAGCGGGGGAGGGGGGGTCACACTGCTCCGCGCCTCTTGACCAGGCCTCCATTCCCCTTCCCCATCAACACTCATCCCCAAGACTCCCTTCTCATACCCCAGTGAGGCTGCAGGACGGGCTCTCACCCAGCCCAGCTTGTTACCATCTCTTATACGAGGTGTTTGTGACCATGCTGGCTCCTCCTCTGGATGAAGATAAAGGCCTGGGGAAGGCATCCCGCCCTGTCCCATAGGCCTTGCCCTGTGGGTGTGAGTAAATGTGACAAGCAAATGTGCTTTCCGTGGCTGATGGAGACAGAAGCACAGTGGCAAGGGTGGAGAGGGGTCGTGGCATCAGGAGTTGGCTGCAGGCTCAGCGCTCCTGGGTTCTTGGCTGTCGGGCTGAGAGCAGGCTCAGAGCCCCAAACCCCCTGGAAGTGCCCCTTCTGAGGACAGCACTTTTCCTTCAGGGCAGGGCGGGGTGCCAGTATGTTTCCTAGTCTGCCAAAGCTCTTCCCTCACTGGAAGAGCTGGCATCTCAGGAAAGCAACAGGGATCCACCCACATTTCTATTTCCTTATTAAGCCAAGCCAGCCATCCACAGGGGCCCCACTCTAGGCTTTGGGGTCAGAACTGACATCTCCTCTCCAACCTGCCAATGTACAGCCTCTGGAAGCCCAGGGTGCAGCCCAAGCTGCCTGCTCGTACATCCAAATTAAGGTGGCCAACACACCACAAAACCAGACACTTGTCCAAGCACTGCCACTCCCCTCCTGAACCTGCCTTCTTTTCAGCCCATCTCAGAAACTGCCTGCGAGGGTCCTTGTGTCCGCCTGAATTTCACTAAGTCAAGGGAAGATCTAACTGCATCTGGGCTCCCGGGAGGGGGAGGCTGTGGCCTCCACCCCAGAACAGTAGGCCTTGTGGAATCTACACTGTCCCTCAGTGATGCAAATCAAAATTAGAAGGAAGAAGGACGGGCTGAGAGGTCAGAAGCCAGGATCAGCTAGGAGACACTGTAAGCCAGGGAGAGAGGGCAGAAGCAGTGTTGGTGGCTCAGATGGTAAAGAATCTGCCTGCAATGCGGAAAAACTGGGTTCAGTCCCTGGGTTGGGGATATCCCCTGGAGGAGGGCATGGCAGCCCACTCCAGTACTCTTGCCTAGTGAACACACCCATGGGCAGAGGAGCCTGGTGGGCACAGTCCATGGGGTTGCAGAGTCGGACATGACTAAGGGGCGAAGCACACACAATCTCTGCTTGGTTCCCTAGCAGTCTCAGGAGAGAAAGGTGAGGATGCTGGGGAAAAAATCTGTCTCATATCTCTTCCCGAAAGATATGTCTTTGCTCTTTCCAGTAAACACAAAAATCCCTGCAGACATGAGGTGGAAGACTCCACCTAGAGCTAGGGGGCGCCTTTCTCACCTCACACCCCAGCAAAGCCTACTGCACCACCAGCTCTCAGCCACTGCAGCTCTGACAGGTTGGGGTCCCTTACAGGTGCCCCAGCAGAAGTGCTGGTGTGTATCTGAGACCCCAGGTTCCAGTGGACTCAGCAGATGAAGAGGAATGAGATCTGTGGCTGCAGGGGAGGGAAAGGTGGGCAGAAAATGTTGGGTAACGAGACAGAAGTGGAGAGAAGGTTCCAGTAGATTTCTCTGCAGAGCAACTCAAGGTCACAGCCATCTGCCTCATGGCTGGCAGGAGGGAAGCCTGTCCACTCGCCACCCTTGCCTCCCCACGGAGGCTCATCTCTGCTTCTTCTCATGCACTGGAATTCTCAACATTTTGTGATAAAGGTACTTTGGAAAATGGTCCAGTCTCTCTTACGAATGGGGAAACAGATGTCCAGAGAGGGAGAGAGGGGGGATCCTAGCGCCTCAGAGCTGAGGAGACCAAGGGCTCATGAGGGCAGGAACCTGCCACGGCTGCTCCGTTGTGTGAGAGGCAGGCCCAGGACCGGGCCTGCCAGGCACTTGGAGGGCCTGGCACTAGGCCCACAGCACCTGCTACGTCCAGGATACAGGCAGTTTAGTCTTGGAGGCCTTACCAGATTATCTTCTTCCGATCACCCCCTGAAGGTTAATGCCGCCCCAACCTGCCCGGCTCAAATTGTCTGTAGTCACCTTCCCTGGACACGGGGCCCTTTTTGCATGTGTGCATTGGAAGCCCCATTTGTGGTACCCACATTTCAGACTCTCCTCCAGAACGTCCCCCAGGGTTTTTACACTCAAGTGCATTACAATCTGTGCTGGACATGTCCATATGGACATTCTCAGACCCCTCCCCCAGACTAATCGCTTCCTAAATAGGGCCCAATGTCCTCCCCCCACAAGGCTCTTCGGTTTTTTCCCTTCATTCCCCATCATGTTCGCTCAGTGCCCTAAGGCCAGAAACCGGAAATCCTCCTGGATGCATGGTCCTCACCTCTGACATTTGGCGCCACTGTGATTTCATCTGGCGCCTCTTGCATTTGACCTGCCCTCACCTCCAGATTATGTCTGGCTTCAGGCCCTCCCTCTTTTATCTCCCCCAGATTCTTTCAACAGCCTCTCACAGATCTCCTGTCTGCCGCCTTCCAGTCTTCCATCTCATCACTCCAGGAAGAGCTTTATCAAACACCAGCATGAGCCAGGTACACCCAGATTAATACCTCTCACTGGCTCCCCACTTTTCACAAGATGAAAACCAATGCCCTTTGGAGTGTCATCCAAGATGCTACAAGTCCTGGATTCTGCCTGCCTCTTTGGCTCCATATTCTGCTAGATGGATCATATTTTACAAAGATGGCTACACCAATGTCTCCTGCCCCACGTATACCTCTTACAATGTGACAATGACATTCATCCATCAAGAAGTGGGATCTGTGTTCTCTTCCTTTCAATATGGGCCAATCTTACCTATTTCCTTCTAAAAAAGAGAAGGAAGCAGGAGTGATGCTCTGTGATCTCTGTGGCTAAGTCCTGAAAGTTAATAGTGAATCCCCCAGCTCTTTCATGGGATCTTAGACCCCAGGCATCACATTATAAGGAAGCCGCTCTTCCCTACTCATGGGGATCCCCATGGTGATGCTCCAGCCGATCAGTCCAGTTAAAGTTTCAGCCTGCAGCCAGCTCAGGATTCCAGCCTTCAATGCCAGGTGAGCTATGCCCTGGCATTGAAGCCTTCCACAGATGGCAGATCCATGAGCAAACTAAATGTTGCCATTGTTTTAAGCACTAAGTTTGGGGCTGCTTTGTTATGTAGCACTAGAGCTAGAACCTCTTGTCCTTCAAACTCCATCAAGGTCACACACTACCCCAGAGCACACACTCAGTGTCTGCATCTTTGCTCAGTCTTCACAAAATCATCTTTCTGTCTGGATAACCCTTCAGTGGTTCCCTTGCCCAGCACAGGGCTCAGACATGTGTCCAGTTCAAAGTAGCCTCCGAAAGTCCTGTCACCTGATGCTGACTTTTGCGCAGAGTCTTGCGGATGGCTTGGCATGTGACTGGCATTCAGGGTGGCATCCAGCAGAGGGCTGAGGGCTCTCAGAGCAGCCTGAGGAGAGACACTGAGGGCTGGGCCAATGTCCAAGGCAGTGGGGAGGCAGGTAGTGGCAGCTTAGAGGTTCCTGCAGAGGTTGAGTTGACAAGGCTCTTGTCCTTGATTTGAGGCGGAAGAAAAGGGGCAGAGTTTCCAGCCTGAGGGCCAGGAAGGGGTCAAGTCTGTGCATGAGACAGGGACCCAGGAGGAGGAGTGCAGATAGAGAGAGGGGACAGGAGTTCAGGTTTGGAACACCCAAGTTACTGCATATAAAGTTCAAAAATACCAGTCTCCCTCTAACCAAATCAGTAATGAATTAACAGGAGTGACTAGTCTCTACTTGAGCAGCTGATTGGCGGCTCAGATGGTAAAGAATCTGCCTGCAATGTGGAAAAACTGAGTTCAATCCCTGGGTTGGGAAGATCCCCTGGAAGAGGGCATGGCAACCCACTCCAGTATTCTTGCCTGGTGAACACCCATGGGCAGAGGAGCCTGGTGGGCTACAGTCCATGGGGTTTCAGAGTCGGACATGACTAAGGGACGAAGCACACACAATCTCTGCTTGGTTCCCTAGCAGTCCCAGGAGAGAAAGGTGAGAACGCTGGGGAAAAAATCTGTCTCATATCTTTTCCTGAAAGATATGTCTTTGCTCTTTCCAGTAAACACAAAAATCCCTGCAGACATGAGGTGGAAGGCTCCACCTAGAGCTAGGGGGCGCCTTTCTCACCTCACACCCCAGCAAAGCCTACTGCACCGCCAGCTCTCAGCCACTGCGGCTCTGACAGGTTGGGGTCCCTTACAGGTGCCCCAGCAGAAGTGCTGGTGTGTATCTGAGACCCCAGGTTCCAGTGGACTCAGCAGATGAAGAGGAATGAGATCTGTGGCTGCAGGGGAGGGAAAGGTGGGGAGAAGATGCTGGGTAACGAGACAGAAGTGGAGAGAAGGTTCCAGTAGATTTCTGTCCAGAGCAGCTCAAGGTCACAGCCATCTGGTTTCACTACTGAGCTTACATGGACAGGACTCAGGCTACTTGAACTTATCAAGTACCTGCTCCATGACCAGTGTGACATGAGCAGCAAACACTTGACACCATGCAGGACAGATAGAAATCCATCCCTTGTGAGACTGTGGGGCTTATGAGCATAAGGAGATGGACTGGTGGGAGAAGGAGAGGTTTGCTCATTAGGCTGCAACCCATCCTCCACCACCATTTAGACAACATGGTGTTGTGGGTTGATAGCTGGGGTTTGGGACTCAAACAAGCCGAAGCTCACATCCTGACTCTGTAATGAATGGCATGATCTCTGACTATGTATTTGACCCTCTGACAGCAGTTTCCCCACTAGCAAACAGGAGCTTTGACAATACCTGTTTCCACTGCCTTGGGAGGCTTGCATAAAAGGGTCTGTGTTTAAAGTCCTGGAGACCTGCTTGACCCACAGCGTGTGCTCCACATTCTGGAGAGATAGTTAATAAGCCCAGGCTCCCATCTCTCCCTCCCGCCCAATTAATTGAACCTCTCTGTTGCTTTCCCATCTCCTGTGGAATGAAAACTCTAGGACAGAATTTCCCACAATGTGTTAGGCAGATCACCACTTGTTTGAGATGATCAAAGTTGAAAGGATTCCCAGGAGAAAAAAGTTTGGAAAACTTTGCATGCCACCATCCTTCCTTGTGAATATTTACAGTTTGTATTAGCATATTAAAGTCTCTAAGAAAACCTTCAGTAAAGACTGGCTTTTCGCTTTGTTTTACCCAACTTTCTCCATGGCTTCTTTAGCCATGTGACCCCCTGTATATATATGAAATATCTACAGACTCTAGCATTCTGCAGAATACAGTTTATGGAAGGATTCCATGTCCCTTTTAAAAGTAGCTTATGGTAGAATCTGGGTCTTGAGATTTCCTCACAAAAGGAAAAGAAAATAAAGATATATTACATGGCTGTATTATCTTTTTAAAAATAGCCCACCAGCATTTTCTGTCTCCTCACTCCACTTTTTTCCTTTTCATAGCAGTTATTGCTTCCTAGGAGAGTGAAAAAGCTGGTTTAAAACTCAGCATTCAAAAACTAAGGTCATGCCATCTGGCCCCATCACTTCATGGCAAATACATGGGGAAACAATGAAAACAGTGACGGGCTTTATTTTCTTGGCTCCAAAACCACTGCAGATGGTGACTGCAGCCGTGCAACTGAAAGACACTTGCTCCTCAGAAGAAAAGCTATGATAAGCCTTGATAGCATATTAAAAAGCAGAGACATTACTTTGCCGACAAAAATCTGTCTGGTCAAAGCTATGGTTTTTCCAGTAGTCGTGTATAGATGTGAGAGATGGACCATAAAGAAGGCTGAGTGCCGAAGAATTGATGCTTTTGAACTGTGGTGCTGGAGAAGACTCTTGGGAGTCCCTTGGACTGCAAGGAGATCCAACCAGTCAATCCTAAAGGAAATCAACCCTAAATGCTCGTTGGAAGGACTGATGCTGAAGCTGAAGCTCCAATACTTCTGGCCACCTGATGTGAAGAACTGGCTCATTAGAAAAGACCCTGATGCTGGAAAATATTGAAAGCAGGAGAAAAAGGGAACAACGGAGGATGAGATGGTTGGATGGCATCACTGACTCGATGGACATGAGTTTGAGCAAGCTCCGGGAGTTGATGATGGACAGGTAAGCCTGTTCACGAGGTCACAAAGTGTCGGACATGTCTGAGCAACTGAAGTGAACTGAATTGCTTCCTAATACATCATGAATTTATCACTTATAGTCATCACCCCCACCAAAATCCAGAATTCACAGAGGAAAAATGATGTGTGTTTTTCAAGATGCCATGTCCTCTTGTCTGGAACAATGCCTAGTCCTTAATTGGGGCTCATTCATTGTCAAGTGAATGAATAGGTCTTTAAAGTGTCTAACTGATGAACTCTCTTCCAGAATATATGTCCATCAGAGGAGCCATTTGAGAAGCTGCAGGTTTGTTCCAATGGTCTTTCCTCAATCATTATAAATTTCTCCTTCAGCATTGCTTTTAATCAGTGTACAAGCAATTCATCAATCATTTAAAATCTGTGCACTTTATTATATGTAAAGTTAAATGAAGTGTTAGTCGCTCAGTCGTGTCTGACTCTTTGTGACCTCATGGATTGTAGCCTACCAGGTTCCTCTGTCCACGGAATTCTCCAGGCAGTAATATTGGAGTGGATCTTCTCAATCCAGGGATCAAACCCAGGTCTCCTGCATTGCAGGCAGATTCTTAACCATCTGAGCCACCAAGGAAGCCCTATAATATGTAAACTATACCTCAAAAAAGTTGATTTAAGGAAAATTTAACTTCAAAATGATTTGCAACCAGGAAGGTATTCAAAATAATCTTCTGAGGCTTTGAAGGGAATTCCACAAACAGTTTAAAAAAAAAAAAAAAACCTATGAGCATTGGCAGTGTCATTGGAATAAATCTGTTAAAGAGTTCACTTTGAAACAATCAAAATCCAAGTAGATATTTAAGTGTGTGTGTTAATGTAAACGTCTAGCTTTTCATGTGTGTGTGTGTGTGTGTTAAAACTATACAAGTCTTCAGGCACATCTTGTAGAAGGAAGTGCGAAGGGAAAGTTAATGCAAGGGAACAACATTCTGGCAGGGTGTGGTGGACGGGAAGCTCTAAAATGTCTAACTGTTCACGTTCACTGCTCTATTCTTTTTCCAATCTTAACAAACATGGAGAGGAAATTCAGACAGGAAGGAAGCAGAGACATTGGAGTAGTCATGAAGATCTTTCTTCTAATAGAGATGACTCTTTTCACCACTTTTGCCAAGGAGCTAAGAACGGCTGAAAGATGCTGAGACACCAAGCGAGGGTTCAGAGTGGGACCCTAGGCCCCAGCCAAACTTCAGAGCTCTATGTAAGTAAATAATCAGACTCTAAGGGTAAACCGTTAGGACAAAGAGTGAAACCTTTATAGCTCAGGGTGAACAAGAAAGGGTCAAAGTCCAGCCCAGCCATAGTTTCTTCTGCTATGCAGGTTCATGACCTTCTTTTCTGAACTAAACAGAGAACTATGATCTGAAGCACCTAATTAGAATGATAGGGACACTAGAATTTCTGAAATGTGGTCCTCACAGGATTACTACCCATCTAATCACTGACTCTGCTGTCAACAAACTCTGGTTTTGTCCACATGCATCCCAATGAAAACAAAACTCTAGAAAATTCAGCCGATGCCTTAGGTTCACCAGATGTGATGTCTCTGAGATAGTTTTACCCACATATGGGAACCAGGAGTTGGAAGAAAGCCATTCGGGAGCAGGAGATGGGGCTGGACTGGGACACAGGCTGTGATCTCCCAGTTTAGATCAATGTTCCCACCCTTAAACAGTAGATGTCAGGAGTCTAAATGGAGCTATTTGGAAGGAAGGAAAGAAGGAAGAAGGAAGGAGGAAGAGTGAGAAGAAAAAGTAAAGAAGAGCTCAGGGAAACCTTAATCTTGCCCTGCCCAGCAGTGCAAGGAGAGCTCAGAGGATGGCTGCTTGCAGTTCTCCTAAGTGACAGGAGTCTTAGAGATGCCACTTGCTTTAGTTCCTCCAACCTCTGTGGGTCAAGATCTGGCCCCAGAATCCTTGTTGCTCCTCCTCTCCAGGCTGGAGCGGACTGGTGCAGGGAGGCAGGAACAGCTGGAGGCTTGCATGTCTCTTGGGCAGCACCAGAGCTGCCCAGCCACGGTGATGACCCAGCGGGGTTTGAGCCACACTGCCATTCAGAAGCTCCTTTTCACAGTCAGCTGGGATCCCTCCTACTTAATCACAAATCCACTTACATTTATTTTCACTTTTTTCTTTTATTTCGAATTCATGCACATGTTTTTAAAAAAATTGTCATATGGAAGGACTAAGAATGACAAGGCCAGCCCTATGCTCAAGTGCAGCCTACCACAAGTACTACAGTCCAGGGACATACTGTTTTTAGTGTTTCTGTTGATTACATCCACATATCTCAAAATAAAATTCTTGTTTTGCAATTTCTTGATTTATCACTTTTGACTGTGTGCCACGATAGAGGAGGATTTAGCTCACTTGTTCAGGTCCCCTCTCTCTCCCTCTTCTCCCCAACTTTTCATAGTTCTAGCAGTGTTTGTATCTTTATTGGATCATTTCAGTTTGTGGCAAGCGAGCCTGGAGCCAGCAGTGGGGCTTACCCCCTGGGTGCCCACCCACACCAGCTGACGGTCCCTCAAGGCATGGAGAGAAGCCCAAGGTAAAGGGCTGCGCTGTATGACCCCTCCAGCTCCACCTGTCTGTCATCTCTGCCTTCTTCCATCCTGCCCACTCTGAATCTGCAGACTCCATGACTGTGCCAAGTTTGCCAAGTTCCAAGTCCAGGGGCTCGCCTACTCTCAGCCCCATGCACACACTTCAGAGCCCACTCTCCTCCACTTTGTTTCGTCTATCAGCACTTTCCAACCACCCTCCATCTTACTGAAATTATTGGGATGTTTCAGCCACTCATAATTCCTGTACTTTTCTTTTTTCTGTTGTTAGTTTTCACTATTTTTAATTCATGGCTCTTATCCTAACGAGGGTATTAGAGATGAGCGGAGACAAACACATGCCAAGCCTGCCATCTTGAATTATGAACCAAATCCACCTCCTGATGCTAATCCAGTAAGCAAATTAATAATTCTGCCCCCACTTTTTCAAAGGGAAAAAAAAGGAGTATGTACTTGTCAGGGGCCTAAGTGGTCAAGCCAAGAAGTGTACCCAGGCTCTTCTCCACAACCTTCCCTCCCTCATCCCTTAGGACACTCATGCATCCTGACACCTCATTCATTTGACTAGGATTTTCCAAAGTGGCCAGTCTATCTCCAACAGAAGTCACATGGCTGGAGAGTGGCGCTGGCTTAGGATGTCTCTCCATCTCCACTTAAATATTTCTATTTTTTTTAGTGTCTTTACTCTCATAGCCCATTCTCAGTCCTGGCTGGAAGTTCACCCAATGGATAAGATCTGGGAGGTAAGACTCCAGGCTCAAGAGGTCCTAATGCAATAGGGACAAAGAAGGAAACTCAGAAAACGTGACTTTCGGCTGTTTCCCAATGACCTCAAAGAGGCAGCATCTGAAAGGAAAGGAGGTCTGTGGGTTGGTTCCTCTGAGGCTCCTCTGAGCTGGAGGGGAGAGGGGAATCTTGCCCCTGTCCTTCCAAGAGAAGAAGCAAAGCAAAGATGTGTCATGGAGTGAAGGCCTCCTTCAGCCCCATCGGCCTGCTTACCCTCCTATACCTTCAGCAGGGTGTGACTTTGGATCCAAACCATGGTTCAGTGGCCCCAAAGGAGAATGTGTCTTTTTTTGTTTGTTTTAAATTTTTTTTTTTTTTTTCATTTATTCTTATTAGTTGGAGGCTAATTACTTTACAATATTGTAGTGGTTTTTGTCATACATTGGGAATGTGTCTTTTAAGAAGTGATTCAGGAAATCAGGTATGTTTCCATGTAGGAAGAATGCCTGAACATGATAAAGCTCAGAGATTCAAAATAGCCAGCCCAGGGTTCAAGTTGGTGGTAGTCACAGAGAGTACTTGTAGTAGTGTCTGTTATATTTTCATAAACTAGGCAAAGCCTTTGATAAGACACGGTCCTGGGTGTCCTGGGAAGTATAAAAATCAGAACAATCTAAAAAGAACAACACAGATTCCCCTCACAGCTTCCTTGTTCCCTAAGACGGCAGTGGCCAGTCTGGAGAGCTGGGACTCTGATTCTGCCAATTGGGAGCCCCTTAGGCGTCTCTGCCCAGCACCCTCTCGCCAGCTTTTGCTCTCCACATCGTGACCTTACTGTCTGGCCGGTTCCCCTCATGTGACCAAAAAGGGCTATCAGAGGTCTGTGAGAGCTGCTCTATAGAGGACTGGAGCCTCAGTGGAGGCCGGGAGGCCACCGGAAACCACAACAAGCCCAGAGGACCACAGCACTTAAGTGGTCTCTCCCACAGATCACACTTCTTGGTGGGGGTGGAGAGGTGGGCCAAGGACCACTCTAATGCAGGTCGCCAAGGAATTGGGTTAGACCAGGATCTTTCAGCCATTTTTTAGTTTAGTCCACTCACTTAGAAAAAAAATCTCGCCTAAAGGCCTCTGCTGCTGCTGCTGCTGAGTTGCTTCAGTCATGTCCAACTCTGTGCAACCCCACAGATGGCAGCCGACCAGGCTCCCCCGTCCCTGGGATTCTCCAGGCAAGAACACTGGAGTGGGTTGCCATTTCCCTCTCCAGTACATGAAAGTGAAAAGTAAAAGTGAAGTAGCTCAGGGGTGTCCAACCCTTTGCGACCCCATGGACTGTAGCCTACCAGGCTCCTCCATCCATGGGATTTCCCAGGCAAGAGTACTGGAGTGGGTTGCCATTGCCTTCTCCATAAAGGCCTCTAGGTAAGAGAAAATTGAACAGGACACTCACTGCAAGTCCCAAACCACATAATTCTGTAGTTTTTGTTTTTATTGTGACTAGGAGAGGCCTTTGATAAGACTGAGTCCTGAGGGCCCTTGGATGTGTAAAAGTCAGCACTATCTGTAAAGAAACATGTGGATTTCCGTGGCAGCGGTCTAGTTGGAAGGGACACTGCAGTGATACCAGTAATCTTCAAACACTTTTGGCTGCAGTTGTTTTCCTTTGGCTTTTCCCTGGTGGTAACTGTCTGAAGTTCAGCCCCAGCGATGAGGAAGTCAGATGTCTAGACTCTCCTGGTGGCATTTGTGAAGGAGGATGAAAGAGCAAAGGGCGAGAGACGGCCCAAGGTGACCAGGATATGTGGTGTGGGCTTTAGAAATCGTAGATTAAAAAAAAAATTCTGGAAGAGATGAAACATGAGCACATAGACTAAATGATTTTATCAGATTAGCTAGAAGCATGGTGCTCAAGGGTTCCCAGAAAAATAAAAACTTTGAAACAAAATTATCATTGACATTTATGTAAGTATGTATTCAAATTCTTCTTTAGAAATTTCCAAAGTCACTTTTATTTTTTAAGTCAGAAAAGCTTTCCTTCATGGAAAACAAGTACCATTTGCCTTTTTTGGAAGTTGGCACAAGAGTAATTTGTTAGGTGAAATACGGCGCCATTCGGGAAACTCTGAATCCATTTGTGGCAGGAAAATAACACTCATACTGTACTAATATAGAAACTTCACCTATTTTATATTCTTCCTATTCTTTGTAAAGCAAGATGGGATGTTAATATTTTCCCTCACCTCCCTGAAGGGTTTGCAGATTAAGCCCTTCCCTTCCTGCTCTCAAGGAAGAGGAAATGAGTTTTTCAGAGAGAAAGTGGGGTGTGGAGGCATGTATCGGAAGAGCTCAGGACCCTGGGAAGCTGGCCAGGAAGGAGGGACCCCTCTGCTCAAGAAGGCTGGTTCATGGCCACAGGGAAGCACTTAGGCGCACTTTTCCTCACATCACCTTGTTTGTGTGATGATTAGTTTCTGTCTGCTTGTTTGTTGGTCTGTATCTTCTGCATCTGGCTGAGTATCTGGCACATAATAGATGTTTAATAAATACCTGCTGCATACAGTGAATCCGCATACCCCTGAGAGGCAAATACGATTCTGTTGGTTTATGGACGAGGGAACTGAGTTTCAGGCAAGCTTCCAAAATTCTCTTATCATACAGTTGGTAAATGGTAGCAAACGAGGTACGCCAAGTGACACCATCATTCTGCTCTACCCAGCACCCTGATCGCATGAGAGTTTGGGCAAAGAAGGTACCACTGAAGTTGTCTTCACCAAGATAGCTGGTCACCTAACTGCCAAATCCAGCAGTCTCTCCAATGACAGCTTTACCTAAGTCCTGCAGCCTCTGACACTCTTGTTTCCCTCACCATCTCTGATGCCATTGTTTCCCAAGCTCGTGCAGTCTCAGTGTTCCTCCTTGGAAATTCCTGTGGGAGCTCTTTCTGTTCCATCCTCAGCCCCCTTGTCTGTCTCTCTGCACACACACCCCATGGGCATCCTGCTCGTCCATCACAGAGATCACCCTCGTGGCAGGCCACAGCCTCCAGTCCATCCTAGACTGCAGACCTCCCACCTCGACCCCCTACTTCCCACACAATTCAACTTTACTCCCAACAGCCAGTATCTGAAATTCATACCTCAAACGACCATGTTAGCCTACACCGCCTCCTTCGGGTTCCAGTTCTCTCCCTGGTGCTTTCACCTCCAAACCAAGGCTCTAAGTCATGCTGTGTCCCTGCCTCCCCTGCTGCCTTCCATCCAGAGGCTGGCAGGCCCAGCTGGCCACTACTGGTCAGGTGGGTCTATCCTTTCCTGAAGCCCATTCCTTCCTCCTTCCAATCTACTCTCTAGCCAGCAGCCAGAGTGATCTTTGAAGAATGCATAACATTCACCACAAAAAGGCACAAGTCAAAAGGGTACAGCCTGATAAAGTGCCAGAGGGACAGCACGCAGACCAAGAAACAGAACACTTCTAGCTTCCCAGACAGCCTCGGGCGCCCTATCAGTCACCTCCCCTCCAGGGTAGTGACCTCCTGTCCTCTAGCAGCTCATGTAGTTTGCTGGTTTTGTACTTTACACAAATATAATCACATGGCTTGTCAGCGTGATCTTCTGAAGATGGAGATCAGAGCCTCTCATGACCCATGAAAAATCCCTCCAGTGGAATTCCACCAGCTCAGATCAAGATCAAGCAGAGCACCCCAGCCTGCAGGGCCTCCCTGTTCCAGCTCCCGTCCACCTCTGGCTTCGCCGAGCTTCCCATCACCATGGCCTCTCCTTGGGCACTACCCTAGCTACGGTCTGGGGTAACAGGCAGTAAAATCTGTAGCTGGGTGGAAAACTCATCGCCTGTGTGGGATGACGTGTTACCTTAGAGCTTCTGGGGGTGGGGCCCATTCTGTCTACCAGGGTCTGGGGCGGGGAGCTCTTCATTCCCACCCCCTCCCTTGTTTAGCTTCTACTGACATATCTATATGATGGTGAAGAATGTCCCTCCTGTTACACATTCTCCATTCTTCCTTCATGGCCCTGAGCCCAGATTGCAATTACAACTACCTTGAGTGTTTGGGGCCCTACAGCAATCCTGGCATCCAGCACAGAGACGTCGCCAGCCAGAGGCGGAGGAGGGAAATGACCGCAAAGCAGGCTGGCTACGACTTTATGAGGAAGAGGTGATCTGCTCGGCAAATATCTGACGATAAACAAATCAACGGGAAAGGATGAACCTCAAGGAATGCAACCACTGGTTACATCAGCACCTGTAAGCCAGAAGTAGGAAGATGTCAAATTATTAAAGCAGATCGTGAATTCCTTGAAGACATAAGGGTTTTTTCTTTTTTCCTTCTATTGTGCCCATTTGTCTCCCAAGGAGATAAATCAATTACTTCGCAAATCCTTGTTAATTCTTTCACTGTCAGCAGGGTGACACCCAGGGCCAGCTGCATTTCAGAGCTCCCAAACATCTCCATTTAGAAAAATGAAATCCTGGACTCATATTCACCTCTTGGCCCTGCCAGGCTTTTTAACAGAAAGACTGGAGTCATACTGAGTAGTGAAGGGGGGCAAGTCTGCCCCATGAAGGGGGGAGGCTGCCCCATGCGGGGTTTGAGGTTCTATAGGGAACGGTTGGTGCCCCAGCAGGACGAGGAAGGAACCCTCGCCCAGGGAAGCCCTGCCTGGAAGCCTGTGCTCACCCTCTCAGAGGCCTCTCAGAGTTCCTGATAAACCATAGCATGCCCAGCCCAATCAAAGTCACTGGAAATCTGAGAACCAAGCTTGAAGAAGCTGTAACAGAGTCAAAGACTGCAGACATGCCTTAGACAAGGGTGGGCCGGCTGCCGACAAGGCCAGGCCAGGGCAAGGGCGTGCATGGACGCCAGGACCCAGGCAGGGCCTGCTCACTGTCACTGTCCACCTCACTGGCCGACTGATGGCAGAGCGCCTCCTCAGGCTGCAGTGTTCCAGAGCCACGCTCAAGCAGCAGAAAGGCATGCTCCCCTGCGACAGGCCGCCCTTGGCAGCAACACTCTCCGGCAGAGCAGCATCTTCACGCCCCGTCCTGCTCACTCCAGCATTCCCCTGCCCATTTCCAACCACAGTGATCCTTACACATGCCCACTTCCTTCCAAGACCCCATCAATCTGAAAGTGACAGCAGCTCCCTGAAAACTCCAGCCCGCCCCTGCCAGTGGGACAAGATGTTCAGGGCAGATGCCCCAACACAGCACAATTGCCACACTTTGTGGCGTGACTTCCTTCTGCTTTCCTGGCTGCTAATGGAGGCATGGCCGGAGGAAAAGGCTTTGTCAGACGCATCAGGAGGATGAGGTGTCCTTTGTAAGTGCTGAGCACAAATCCAGATCCCACCCTTGACCTCCTGGAGATCCCCAGAGGGACGTGGAAGCTGGTGGTCTCCATTCCCTACCGATTGATGACAGTCAAAAATCAAGGATATGAACCCAAAGGAACCACGCTACCTGCAGATAACTCTGGCAGGGACCCAAGAATATCTGTCACCATCGTGCCCCGTGGGCCTCCACTTCCCCTCCCCACAAACCCCTCTCCCCGCCAGTCCCCCAGGTGGTCCCCCGGCATCTTTGTTATGATCCTCATGACTGATCTTACCTCTGTCTCCATCCCCTTCCTCTGCTAAGGACACTTTCTATGACCTGTGCTGTCCCCAGCCTCTTTGCTAGATGTTACAGGCTAAATTGTGTCCCCAAAGAGGTATGTCAAAGGTTAACCCCTGGGGCTTGTGAATGTGACATTATTGGAAAGAGGGTCTTTGCAAATATAATCAAGTTATGGTGAGGTCATCCTGGAATAGGGTGAGCCTTAATCCAATGTTTGGCACCCTTACAAGAGCAAATTTGGATCCAGAGACACAGGACACTGGAGGCAGAAGAATGGAGTGATGTGGCTACAAGCCAAGGATTTCTGGCAATCACTAGAAGCATGCCTGCAACTCCCTTGGTCCTCTTCATTCTGTTCGATGACAGAATCCTGTCCCTCTGGCCCAGATGTCCTGAGCTGACCCTACTAGAAACCATCTTCACCTCTCCTGGGCCCACTACATTTCCTCCTCCAGCTTCAGAGAGTCTGCACTCACCCACTCTTCAGGTGACTGAGAAAATAGGTTGCTTTATTTCTTAGCTGTCCATGTCCCTCCCAATTCACCCAGCTGTTTTCTTAATTCTTCTATTGCTCATGGTTGTCCTTTTGGACAAACACCGTGACAGCCAAGGCCTTCTATGCCTCTCCCGTCTCCTGCTTCTCCCCATCCCACCCTTGATTTGATTGCTTCTGGGCTCCACTCCCCTAGCCTGCGTGCCTCCTCCTTATCTCCAGGCTCTCCTACATTCTGTCCATTCCTGAAGGGACCTGACTCACGTTCCATGAGAAATTTCCCTAACCCTGTGGACCTCTTCTCTGTGGGAGCCAAGTCGTTACAGGAAGCCCGTGTGGAATGGAGGGGACTTCCTTGTCTCCACAAAGTGAAACTGCCTCCCTTCCTGCCTTTCGAAGCTGTCCTGTAGGGTGCCCTGCTGTCTTAGCTGAGAGCAAATTCTCACAAGTAGCAGGGTCAGTCTTCAGGCATTTCTCCACAGGCCAGAAACGACTACCCACCAATCTGTCTGGACCTTATGAAAGACAGAACTCCAGACTGATTGGCTTTTCTAGGCTTGCTCTAAACCAGAGCCTGCAGCCTGCATACCTTTAAGAGGTCTCCTGGCTCAGCAGCCCCGACGCTCTGAACTTGTATCTACTCTTTGAATGTGGTTCTCTTCATCCGGGTTCTGAGTCCTTGTGCATGCTTCCCTATGCCTAGAACATTCTCCCACCCCTTCCCTTGCCTCCTTGCTGGCCTTACTCCCCTTTTCAAGCTCTGTTTGAACATCGCTTCCCTTATTTAGGCTACTCCCTTGCTGACACATCCCCTTAGGAACCTGTGGACCTCTCTCTCTGACACCATCACAATTGTGATCCCAGGGCCATCATGGTTATACAGTGGATCAGCTCCCAAAGACCTTACTTAGTTCAAAAAACACACAAGTCAAGACTTAACCTTCACGGGATGCTGTGTCTCCTTATGGAGACTGAAATGGTGCCTCCCTCTGGCAAAGGTGCAGACACAGTCTACAATTCCCTTGGTCTATTTGCTTTAACAAAGCTTAGTAAGATCTAGAGGGGGCAGGGGATACAGGGGTACGTTATTGCTAATTTCTCCCAGAAGGAACACTTGAAATAATGTGATAAGCAAATGTTAACTGAATATCATGGGTTAAGCAGGGCTCAGCCCCTCTGGAGCAGTTTGTAAATAAGATGAGGTATGTGTACACACATACACCACCACACACACGACACCTTACATGTTTCCTGAGAAATCTGTAGGCATGTCAAGAAGCAAAAGTTAGTACCAGACATGGAATAACCGACTGGTTTAAAATTGGGAAAGGAGTATGACAAGGCTGTATACTGTCACCCTGCTTATTTAACTTATATGCAGAGTACATCATGCAAAATGCTGGGCTGGATGAATCACAAGCTGGAATCAAGATCACCAGGAGAACTATCAACAAACTGAGATGCGTAGATGATACTACTCTAATGGCAGAAAATGAAGAGGAACTAAAGAGCCTCTTGATGAGGGTGAAAGAAGAGAGTGAAAAAGCTGGCTTGAAATTCAACATTAAAAAAAAAAAAAACTAAGATCATGGCATCTGGTCCCATTACTCCATGGCAAATAGAAGGGGGAAAAGTAGAAGCAGTGACAGATTTTATTTTCTTGGGCTCCAAAATCACTGTGGATGGTGACGGCAGCCATGAAATTAAAAGATGCTTCCTCCTTGGAAGTAAAGCTGCTGATAAAAGTTCATATAGTCAAAGCTATGGTTTTTCCAGTTCAGTTCAGTTCAGTTCAGTTCAGTTGCTCAGTCGTATCCGACTCTTTGCAACCCCATGAATCGCAGCACGCCAGGCCTCCCTGTCCATCACCAACTCCCGGAGTTTACTGAAACTCATGTCCATCGAGTCTGTAGTCATATACAAATGTGAGAGTTGGACCATAAAGAAGGCTGAGCACTGAAGAACTGATGCTTTCAAACTGTGGTGCTGGAGAAGACTCTTGAGAATCCCTTGGACAGCAAGAAGATCAAACCAGTCAATCCTAAAGGAAATCAACCCTGAATATTCATTGGAAGTACTGATGCTGAAGCTCCAATACTTTGGCCACCTGATATGAAGAGCCGACTCATTGGAAAAACCCTTATGCTGGGAAAGACTGAAGGCAGGAGGAGAAGCGGGCAGCAGAGGATGAGACGGTTGGATGGCAACATCGACTCAATGGATATGAGTTTGAGCAAATTCTAGGAGATGGTGCAGGACAGGGAAGCCTGGTGTGCTGCAGCTCATGGAGTCACAAAAAGTCAGACATCACTGAGAAACTGAAAAACAAGAAGCTGTAACAAAAATAGAGGCAGGGAGGCCAATGAAGGATTTGGGGACAAGGCTGAAGAAGCCTCCAGTCAGGCTGTGTCAGTAGACCAGGGGCTGTCAGCAAGGGAGAAGGCCATGACCTGATGACTAAGGAGAGGTGGGAGTGGTGAGCATCTGAAGACCAAGGAAAGGGAAGCAGGGAGCTCCAGAGACAATGCGGAGCAGGGTAAGTGGTGGGAGGCAGAAGTGGGCTGTGGGGCAGGGAAAGACCCAAGTGGACATTAATGGAGCCATCCCTGGTTTCAGGCTAGCTGGCAGGTGCCCCTAGGGAAAGAGAGCCTCACTTCTGATAGCTATTTAACCCCACACCCAGGAAGAAAGAAGATCCCTTCAGGACCATATAGAATCCAGGGATTAATCAGTAAATTAAAATGGTGACTCAGTAGCCACTATTTGGGGTCCTGAAATCAATCCCCTTAGGGCTTTATGTTGACAATCTTTGAGCAAGAAGGCAGCTGTGGGAAGATGTCTTGTCCAATTATCTCTGTTACCTTTTGTTCCACGAGGGCAGAGCCTCATGCCTTGTTAGACTTCACACAGATGCACAACACCATCTATAGATGGAAGGTTTGCCTGCAGTGGAGCCCCAGGGATATCTCCTAACAGAACTTCACTAGCTAAATTTGCAGAAGAATCTGAAGGGAAAATGGATCTTTGATGAGGCTCTCTGGGACATGGGAATTCTGACTTGAAAGATAAAGGATCTGGTGCCTGACAGAGGCGACCTGATTTCCAACAACACAGATGATTTGGTCCGAGTCCAGTCTTGCATCTAATCTTTAAATGGGTAGGAGTCTGCTCGTCTGGGCCCTGCTCCAGGGGTGGGCAGCTTTGTCACTGAAGGCTACATCTGAATGCAGGTGGTCCGCACATCTGCTTGGTCTTCTTTGGTCACCCTTGGCCAGCACAGTGGCCCAGGACATCTCTGCCCCTAAAGGAGCCTCTATTTCAGTTCCTCTCTCTCCACCACTTCAATGTATCTCTGGCCCTTTCTGGACTGAGGGCCGCCCCTTCCATGGCCTCACCTCTTGAACTCCCATGTGCCCCTCCTTGTCCTCCACTTTGCCTGCCTTCCTCCCCACTCCACTCCTCAGATCAGCAAGGAGCAGGGGAAAGGGAGAAACATTTGCAAGGTCTGGAGAGGGCAAGGTAGAAGACACTGGATGGGATCCAGCCTTCAGCTGATAGGAGAGGACCATCAGCCCTGCAGAAAATGCTCAAAACCTTTCTCGGAAAAGTTTCCTCGGGTGCTAGGTTGGACTGAGAGAGGAAAGGAAACTCTTACAGGAAAGGTCAAGGCAGGAGGCCAAGCAAGGCATGCTAGCCTCCTTCCCATCAGAAAGTACATTAGATAAAAGCAATCGCACATCCTTCCCTGGTACCCGCACCCTCAGCCACTTCCTCCCACCTCCCTCCGCCGCCCAGGGCCCCAGGGAGTGCCCAGGGGAGTGGGCCACAGGGACTTCTACTGTTGCCCTGCTGTCCAGAGGGGTCGTCCAGGGTGTCAAGGTCTTTTCTATGACGTGAAATGTCCAGTCTAAACACAGGAAGTGAGGGCAGGAGCGAGAGAAAGGGGGAAAGCAAGCCAATTTCTCAAATTCCCTGTTTACCTAGAGTAAGCTTTAAGCTATAAATACCACTAGTTAGAACACCCCTGATCTTGACCTCCGAGAAAATGTGCCATTTCCAAACCACCTGTGGGAAAAAAGAGTTTAAAATGGAACTCAGCCTCGCACCAAGCTCCCCTGGAGATTCTCCCAATTCCAACATGTGGCCACCATGCTCGTCAAGCCCAAGAAGGCTCTGTCCACCGCACCCTCCCCTCCCCACCCTCCTTTCTCCATGGGGTGCTCTGGGAGGCCTCCACTGGCCTGTCTGGAACGTTCCCCAATGTTCTTCCCATCAATTACGACTCCACATTAGATATTCACACTCCCTGGGAACCATTTCAATTTAATACGGTTACTTCCCATCAGTCACTTTAACGAATACTGTGGGGACAAGACTACCACAGCCGCCTTAGGGACCTCTGCTTATGAATCAGTGCTCTGATGTGTGCTTTGCCTCGGAGCAGAGGTTCTTGAACTTCAGGGCACAGCAGAGTGGCCTAGAGGGTTTGTTAAAGCAGTGTGCCCCACCAGCAGTTTTGGATTCAGTAGATCTGCAATAGGGCACAAGAACTCACATTTCTAACCAGCTCCCATGTGATGCCAATGCCGCTGGTACAGGGACCACACCATCACCTCAGATTCGAGTAGGTCCCCCTGAACTCCAACCCAAATCCTTCTTTCCAGTATCTCCTTCCTGGAGACAAGGCCTGACCTCTGTGTAAACCCATTACAAAGCAATGAGGGTAAAACTGAGAGGTACACGCTTGCTTCCTCTGCCCTCCCCTTGGCCATCTGCCCATCTCGGTATGGGGTCTGTTTGCATACTAAGGCTCTGTCAGCTCTGTCACGGCAGCCAGGAGCACCCCACAGCTAGCTCTGACTGTGCACTTCCATTGGCCTCTCAGCTCCTTGGAACACCCCCGCTGCCTCGCCTGGAGCTCTTGATGGCAAGTGCAAGGGAATGTGGTTTCATCATCCACACCTGGTCTGTTTGGCTGTGCTCTCTTCCAGCAGGTTTCAAGACTCCTGAATGAAATCATCAATAAGCATCTGTAGATGGGGAAATATTAGCTAAGTGAATACTTTACACCTATAAGCCACAGCCTTGGGGGCAGCAGAAGTGAGCTCACCCCCCTTTCCAGTATCATGACCAACTCATGTCTGCAGCCCAGGGGGCTATGACCTCAGCAGCAGGTCAGAGACAAACACTAGTGGGCAGTGTAGGAAGGGTCGTCGAGATGTTGGTGATAGACTGGGGGTCTGCTCTGTGGAGGGGAGGGAAGCACAGAGTAATGACAGGATTTTCACTGTGGGAAGGAGAAGATGCCATGCCCCATTTCAGGCCCCCTTGCAGAAGCTCACCCCTGCGTACCCATTCCTGCCATCAGTGATGTCAGCAAAGCCCCTCTGCAAATCTCTCCTTTTGCAGGCCTATTGCCCAGGGGTGCTCAGCTCTCCTCCTTGCTGCTACATTCTGTTCCATACTTGTCCTGAATGTCACTGTCCTTTGAGCCTGTGACAGCACTTTTGCTGTGTCCATTTGGCTACGCTACAGTCTCCAGTTATTCAATCAAACATTAAACTAGGTGTTGGCTGTGAAGCAAATTTGCAGCTGTAATTAAAATATATAATGAGTTGACTTTCAGGAAGATTATCTTAGATAACCTGGGTGGGCCTGGTTTAAATAATCAGAAGACATTAAAAGCACAGCGGAAAGAGAGAGAGATTGATTCCCCTCAATAAGAGCTTTGGCCCAATGCCTGTGATCATCTTTTCCTGACTGCTTGCCCTGTGAATTCTGGGTTTGCTTATTCAGCCCCCGCAATAGTCTAGGCCAATTCCTTGAAATAAATCTCTTAACTCATATATCAATACATACATATGTGTGTTTGTATCTGCTATTGGCTCTGGTGTGATTAAATCCTGCAGTAGACAAAATAAAGGCCTCCCAACACCTGTGTACTGACACTGTGCTTAGTTGCTCGGTCATGTCTGAATCTGTGCGACCCCATGGACAGTAACACACCAGGCTCCTCTGTTCACGGGATTCCCGAGGCAAGAATACTGGAGTGGGTAGCCATTCCTTTCTGCAGGGGGGAAATTGTAACTGCAGGTCAGAGAAATCATGATGCTGAAGAAAGAGCCCAGAAGTGAGCTACTTCCCTTTTCTTGAGCCTGGGTAGGAGACAGAAGTAAGGGACCCAAGTCAAATCAGCCTGTTGGTCACTCAGTTGTGTCTGACTCTGCGGCCCCCCAAGTTCTTCTGTCCATGGAATTATCCAGGCGAGAATACTGGTATGGGTAGCCATTCCCTTCTCCGGGGGATCTTCCCAACCAAGGGGTCGAGCTAGGGTCTCCTGCATTGCAGGCAGACTCTTTACCACTGAGCCACCATGGAAGCTGATGCAGGGAAGCTATACATGATATGTACAGGGATACTTTCTTTTTGTAAATTTCTGTTAGAAGTTACTATGCTTTCTTTATTTTGAGGTACTATATGTCTTATTAATTCTGGAAATTTTTTGTCATTTTTTAAAATACTGTCTATTTTACCAATTCATTCTGTTCTTTTCTTTGGGCCTCATTTCAGACTTTATTTTTCCTGTTTCCATATCTCTTAAACTGCCTTTTATAGTTTTCACTTCTTTTTTTCTTTTAACTCATGAAACTATACTTTATTCAGATCTCATTGGGTTTTTCTATGTCCTTTCTCTGTCCCAGAATCCCAGCCAGGACACCATACCACATTTGGCTGTCTGGTCTCCTGTAACAAGACATTCAGACATTCCTAGTTTGGAGGCGTTATTGATCAGATATTTTGTAAAATGCTCTTCAGATTGGGTTTGTTGATGATTTTCTCAAGGTCAGACTGGGGTTATATTGTTCAGGGAGGAAGACCACTAACTGCTCCTCTCACCCTATTAGTTACAGGGTACATATTTTCAAGATAACTTATCACTGGTGATGCTAAACTTGGTCACTTGGCCAAGGCTGTGCTTGCCAGGTTTCTCCTCTGAAAGTGTCAGTTTCCACTTCTTTATTCCTCTATGCTGCACTTAGGTGACTTTTCAACCCTATCTTCCACTTAATATCATTTAGTGCAGATGTCATTAAGTTAAGGACTTCAAATTAGGAACTTATCTAATCTATTAATTAATCAGTCATTGTATCTAATCTACTACCTAACCATTTTTACTTTCTATAGCTATAGAATTTCTTTGTGTTTCTCAAATCTGCTTGTTCCTTTTTCATAGTGTTTGCTCTTCCCTGGTGTTTTCTATTTCTTCTTACACTTCTTTAAATATGTCAGTATATATTTACATGTATTTATTGGCTCCACTGGGTCTTCGCTGCTGCACGTGGGCTTTCTCTGGTTGCAAGGAGTGGGGCTCCTTCTAGGCGCAGTGTATGGGCCTCTCTTTGTGGTGGCTTTTCTTGTGGAGTGTGGGCTCTAGGGCACGTGGGCCTCAGTAATCGCCGCACACTGCTCAGTAGTCATGGCTCCCAGGCTCTTAGAGCTCAGGCCCAGCTGTGGTGTTGCACAGACTGAGTTGCCCCTCAGCATGTGGAATCTTCTCAGACCGGGGATCAAACCAGTGTCCCCTGCATCGCCTGGTGGATTCTTAACCACAGGACCACCAGGGAAGTCCTCAATATAATGTTATAGTCTCCTTCAAAGTGTACCATTATCTCAAAATCTTGAGGTGCTAGCCTTCCCCAACGACATATGATATATGTGCTGTCTGTGGCTTAGGGTGGGTCATTTCCTGTGTGACTGTTTAGTGTAAGCTCCTCTTCCCATGAGCACAGTCTTCTCTTGGGATACTTTTGGTCTGGATTGCAGAAGTATCCCTCCAGAGTGGTTTTCCTCTGTGTCTACCAGATAGCAAAGAGTTAGCACCAGTTCAGAACCAATTTCTTATGCTAATTTATTTGATTAGAGATCCCCATACTATGTGGATAGTATACATTCTGCTTCCAAGTTCACGTGGCTCAGACTTGGGGTTTTGATTTCTCAGAATTATTTCACCTAGAGGTCCAGTTAGAGTTATGCGTCTTACCTCTAACCAGGTGGTGGGCAGAGTTTTTCTGGTTCCTTTCTCACCAAGGACCCAACTTCATGCATGAGTCTGTGTGCCAACACCCCATGTCATATTTGGTGCCTGTGAGATTACTAATACCCAATCTCCATCAGGAGTTTCTTGAGAGTTTCTTTACACAGTTTCCCCTCAATCCCCGCTACAGAGTCAGCAGATATACTGTTCATCACTTCCTGCCCCTGAAGATTTCACTTCCTTTCTTCCAAGTTCGGCACTGTATTCAAATATTTGATGGTATTCTATTTTATCCAGAAACTCTAAGTATTTGTAATAGGAGGGTCCCATGTTATGTAAACCTGTCATATTGATGAAAACCACAATTCACTATAGTTCTCTCATCTTACTGCAACTAACAAGAGCCTTTGGAAGACAGGCCCCTCTGATTCATGGTCGTGTTCCCCATGCAGAGGTTAAATAGCAGAAGCATGAAGGTGGCATGTTAGAGTTCAGAGTACATGACCCCTGAAGTATTGAGCAGAATCTAGCTCTGTTTCTACCTCCTCCTTCTCACAAAACCCAATTCTTTCCCCTCTTATTTGACACATAACTTTGCATCTATTTGTGCATCTGCCCACTGTTTGTGTCTCTCAGGAGGGCTTGGACCACTCTGTTTTATTCATCATTGTACCTCCAATGGTTGAGACTAGGTGATTAATAATCACATATTGCATGAAGCAGAGACATTACTTTGCTGAAAAAGGTCCATATAGTCAAAGCTATGGTTTTTCCAGTAGTCATGTATGGATGTGAGAGTTGGATCATAAAGAAGGTTGAGTGCCAAAGAACTGATGCTTTCAAACTGTGGTGCTGGAGAAGACTCTTGAGAGTCCCTTGGACAGCAAGGAGATCAAACCAGTCAATTCTTAAGGAGATCAACCCTGAATATTCACTGGAAGGACTGATGCTGAAGCTGAAGCTCCAATACTTTGGCCACCTGGTGTGAAGAGCTGATTCATTGGAAAAGCCCCTGATGCTGGGACAGATTGAGGGCAGGAGGAGAAGGGGGAGACAGAGGATGTTATGGTTGAATGGCATCACTGACTCAATGGACATGAGTTTAAGTAAACTCTGGTAGATAGTGAAGGGCAAGGAAGCCTGGCATGCTGCAGTCCATAGGGTCTCAAAGAGTCAGACATGACTGAATAATTGAACAACAATGAATAAATGAATGAATGACTGCATTTCAGGCAGCCGTCCTAACACCATTCCTGGCCTCAGAGTTCTGAAACCCCTGCTGTTTATGACATTAGTTGAGTGCCAACTTGCAAGCAGTGGTCACCAAATGACTCACGGCTAACCAAAATGATTGCGTGAAAGCCCACCCAGGGATGTCGCCACATTCTCCCAGGTATAAAACTCCAGACTCAGCACTGGATCCCAGGCACCCCTGAGCAGATGCTGTCCCACCCTCTGTCCTCACCACTCAGGCCCACTCTTCCTAAATGGCACAGAGCCCATCAGGTACATTCACTTCCCTAAAATGTTTGGCTAACCTTTAGGACTGGATTCCCAAGCTCTAAGCCAGCCTTTGGGAGTGGGCACCAGAACAGCAGAGAGGCCTCCTGGACAGAGACACTGCTCAATCTTCCCAGAAAAGAAAATGTTCCATAGGTTTGCCTCTCTTTAAGAACTAAGGTATTATTATCTTACTTCACCTTCATCACCGAGGAGCCATAAAACTAAAAAAAAAAAAAAAAAAATGCAGTGGACTGCATGCACCAGGACTTCCCTGGTGGTCTAGTGGTTAAGAATCTGTCTGCCAATGAAGGGGACACAGGTTCAATCCCTGGTCTGGGTAGATTCCACATGCCATGGGGCAACTAAGCCCATGTGCCACAACTATTGAGCCTGAAAGCCACAACTACTGAAGCCTGCGAGCCTAGAGCCTGTGCTCTGCAACAAGAGAAGTCATGACAATGAGAAGCCCTAGCACTGAAACTAGAGAAAGCCTGCATGCAACAACAAAGACCCAGTGCAGCCAAAAAAAAAAAAAATGCAGTGGGAGCAGTGACTGGCATAGGAATGGTCCTTGCAAACAATCCCATCCCCTGGCTGCCCTCCTGGCCGCATCCTTGGTCCACCCTCAGGGACCTGAAGATCTGCCTCCTCCTACCTCACATCTCATTTCACAGGCCACAGTGACAGACCTCGCTGTACCAGGCAAAGGTGGGTGTGGGGGGTAGCATCACAAACTTCAGGGCTTTTAATTGGTAGCTTCTTCTAATTATAAATGCGGGACACGTTTATTGTAAAAATATGGAAAACACAGAATGTCGCAAAGAAGAAGAACAAAACCATTTATAGGCTTCCCACTCAGAGAACTACCTCTGTTCAGGCATATCCTCTCCAGGTCTTGTGGATCTGGATCATCTCTTCACACGAATGTCCACCCTGCCACCTCTACTTAAGTTTATAGAATGAACTCTTCCCCCAAGTCAAAACTGTTCACAATAAATCTTTAAAACCTGACTTGTAAATATTTCATAGGCGGATGTCCCAAGATTTATTTACTGTCTTGCCAATTGCTAGATACACAAGCCGTTTCCTCACTATAAGTTTCTGAACAGATGAATTACATGATTAAGCATTGTTCAGCGGACTGGGTTTCCATTTATTCATTCAGGAAGGGTTTCTAAGCCACTTGATTGCTGCCCCCACCCCCACGCCAGGTCCTATTGTCAATGCTTACGTGCTGTGGGTGAGGGAAGGTGTAGCAAGAGAGGAAAACTGAGGAACACGGAATTTGGGGGTCACCAGTGTGAAGTTTGGCTTGGGAAAATAAAGCAATAAATATAAGTAAGCAGCCTGCTGTGTTTGTTGGTCTGGAGACTGAAGTAGCAAAGGCCTCGCTTGGCTGGTTGGGGTTTGTGGCGGGACACAAACTGACTCTTAAGACAGGGTCCCTGAACCCCAACTCTGTCACTGTGTGATGCGGCAGTCCCCACAAGCTGCCTGTCAATTTTCTCCACTCTACAACGTGGACAGCATGCACCCCACAGCACAGAGAGCATTTCTGAAAAGACCTGACTTTGTTATGTCACTAAATTTGGCACATACAGGTGCTCCCCAATGCACTGGCATTCACAACTACATATTCATATGCCCCATGTTTTATCACACAGATGCATCCTAATAAAATGCATTGGACTTTGTGGTGATAGCTCAGAAAGTCATAATTGCTGCTAAAAATGTGCTGGTGCCGAGGGTGGGAATTCTAAACACTTGTGACTTTAAGGTAAACCAAAACAGGCTTGACTAACACGTGTCCCCACTCCTTGTGAACCATATACACCTGTTTGTGTATTAAACTTACAGGTCGACTCATTGGACCCAAGCTTTCCCGGGACAGGGAGGCTAGAGCAGAAGCGAGCCCAGCAGGACAGCGTCCTAGCAGCAGCAGCAGTCTGAAAGTGAAGAGGTGGCCATGGCCCCAAGGCTCGCTTGTCCAAGTCAGTGACAAGGTCCAGGGCTGCAGATGGCCCACTAGCAAGACCAGTTCTACATCACTTTGGCTTGGTCATGGGTGGGTGGGATGTGGGGGGTG
Organism: Cervus elaphus; assembly: GCF_910594005.1. Classification (NCBI taxonomy): domain Eukaryota; kingdom Metazoa; phylum Chordata; class Mammalia; order Artiodactyla; family Cervidae; genus Cervus; species Cervus elaphus. The sequence goes on from NC_057833.1 coordinate 82,162,298, forward strand.
CAGTCTGGGGTACAGGCAGGGATCCACAGGAATGTTCCCACTGGCATTAGGGCAGATGCCCTCCATAAGGGTCTCTGTCTCACTCTCTGGTGATAAAGTCAGGGAGTGTGGTCCCAGCGAGCCCCTTGTCTACTTGCTCCAGAGAGATGTTGCCCAGCTGGAGCCTGGAGGATGGACCCAATGACCTGTCCAGGGCTCTTCCATGCTTGGCAAGGATTCTCCATAAGAGCTCCCAAGTCAGGGAGAAGTGAGAGAAGATGGTGGAGAGAAGGCAGCGTGTGAGTAGGCCTTGGGTTCCTGAGGGCATAACAAACTGGCAGGGACTGATGGGGTGAGGGTGCCCATCATAGGAAGGTTTTTGCTGGTTCCAGGAAACCCCAGGCCCACCAGCCTCCACAGGGCCTGAGACCCCCTTGTGAGTGATGACCAGATCCAGTGAGGTTCTGATCACAGCTCTGAGATCCAGGACAACAACAGTTGGGGGCCACATCTGCCCCTCAGCAAGGCCCACCTTCAGGGCCAAACAGGCTTTTAAAGAGGGTAGCCCAGGCCCCTGGGGCTTTCTGGTTCAACCCAGTTAGAGGGACCTGTGGGAGAAGGAAGACTGCCCTTCTATCAGACACAGTGAGGAAAGTGACCAGGAAGAGGGGTTCTGCTGGATCGGCTCCAGGGGATAGACACAGAAGGGCAGACGTGACCCCACATAGGAGAGACCTGTCTACTGCCTGTGGGGCCACAGCTGTTAGGCCTGCCTTGTGACGTGGTGAGATCCCCATCACTGGGGCTGTGTGAGGACATTGTCAAGAAGATTCCAGCCTCTTTGAACATATGAGCTTTCTCATCACTTTCAATTCTGAAATTCAGTAATTCTGAAAAGTGCAAAGGGCACTGTGTTTCTTTTATATGATGCTTTTGAACTGTGGTGTTGGAGAAGACTCTTGAGAGTTCCTTAGACTGCAAGGAGATCCAACCAGTCCATCCTAGAGGAGATCAATCCTGGGTGTTCATTGGAGGACTGATGCTGAAGCTGAAGCTCCAATACTTTGGCCACCTCATGTGAAGAGTTGACTCATTGGAAAAGACCCTGATGCTGGGAGGGATTGGGGGCAGGAGGAGAAGGGGACGACAGAGGATGAGGCAGCTGGATGGCATCACCAACTTGATGGACATGAGTTTGAGTAAACTCCGGGAGTTGGTGATGGATAGGGAGGCCTGGCGTGCTGTGATTCATGGGGTAGCAAAGAGTCGGACACGACTGAGGGGCCGAATTGAACTGAACTGATATGTTTATAACATTTTAACATTTAATAGAAACTATATATAATATTTTATTGCATCTTACATAAGATAGCCACTACAGAAACTTACATAGTCTAGAAGCAAGATGGATGGTTAAGAAGGGCCAAGTCCTGTGGGCTATTTTCTCAGAGGCTATAGGTCAGAGATCACTGAGGAGAGGAGCTTCAGATTACTCAGTTAGGGAAGAGGTGAGGAAAGGCTAAAATATAGGGTGCAGACAGAGATAACGAGCCACTGGGATCATCGCTATCCCAAGACTTGGGAAACAGCATTACAAAAATCCCTCTCCCCTTAGGCACAGCCCCAATTTCAGCAGCTATGATAGGAATCACCTACTGTCTTACTTGCCTGGAGTGGGAAAACATCACAAGTGAAAGACATTATTGGTCCCTGCCCCCAACATTTGGTTAGACTATATAGCATTCAATAATCCAGAAGAGAAACAAGGTGGCCTAGGTTATCCTTTAGTGAGAGACGGTCAGAAATACTTCCTTAGAGAATGGGGAATACAAATCCCCCAAAGTCAGCTGGTTTCCAAATCACACGGTCAACTGACACGGGTGGGTTCTGGCTTCCCATGTGCAGTAGCCACTCCACTCTGAGGCAGTGGTTGCAGAGGCTTTCTCAGAATCTGGAGATCCCTGTGATCAGCACCCATCTCCAGCCATCTGCACGTGGCCCAAAACGTCCGCTGGGCCTTCAGCAATTTCTTTGACCAGATGATCTTCAAGGGTTAGTGAAGGGTCAAAAAGCAAGGGTGAAAGAGGGCACTGCATACCATCACCCACAGCTCGGGCTCATACATCTGAGGCAACTTGAAATGCAATGGGCAGCAGAAAGGAGCCTCAGAACGGCTGACAGGAACTGGTTTCTTGCAGGGTACCAGCTCATGCCCCTGGCAGCATTAAAGAGAACCTGATATGTCGTCCTGACAAACATGAGTAAGGCAGTGTCTGGTCATTGGAATCCACAAAGGCCAAGCACCCCTGAGTGGAACAAGTGGTATGGGCCTCTTAGGCAGTAGCATGTGTGGCCAGCTTTCTGCGCTCCTTCAGCTTGCCTGTGTCATAAGGCTTTCATTCCAGAGCGCCGACCATACCACTGAAGACATTTTAGATGCTTTAACTTCTCTCCTTCTTTGGCCAGAACTCTCTCCGGAGAGACTACTACCTAGAGCTTCTTGTTCCGCTTTGTAATTGTGTAAGTAACATTGCTTCTTCTCTTTGAGCAGATGCTGAAGTCGTTTAAACTGGTCAGTGCACAAAAATTGCAAATGAATAAGCTTCTCACGCATAATCAAGGCCACTTCTTCAGCTATGTAGACGCCAGCACGTCCGAAATTTGGCTGGCTTCACTGCAGCTACATTTTGGAGTCTAAGACCCAGCTCTGTCCCAGCATGTGAGCTCAGCTGGCACAAGAATGTTTCACCCACCAGCCCTGGACTGGTCTTCTTCGCTTGAGCATGGAGTACCAGGGCATGCCCATGGGCATGTTCAGTCCAGAAGGACACCCCATCTTTCTTCTCAGGTTTTGGGGCAGCACTGGGACATCTTTTTCCATTTTTTGCCTCTTGCAAGGCACACTCTTGTCTTCAAGGATATGCTGAGCATAACTCCTGCCCCACTAGATAAGGTTGCGAACATGGGCGATGAATGAATGAATAGCACAGGGGCTCCTGAGACCTGGGCACTGGGGTGATCCTCACTCGATCGGTTAGCAAGATGTGGATCTGCATCCTGGTTATACCAAAACCTTTGCCGCTGCGCCGCTCCACTCCAGCACTGTGTTTCTATAGCTCAGTTTTATCATTACTTGTATGGATTCTACACAGTAAGTTTAAAATGTTGTACAAGTCATAATGAGCAATGAAGGCAAGGCCTGGCTGGAGGACTTCCACATACAAACAAGAGGGAGAAGTGAGCCCTGCCACCCGTCTTCTCCTGGAAGCCTCTAGTTTCTTCCTGCCGTGAGGCTTATTTCCATCCTGGGTACCATCCCTGACCTGCCACAGTCTCCTCTCCCACCCTATAGTCAGGGGCTGCAAGGCCATTCTTGTAAAATGTCACAGCAAGGAAGGCAGTGGGGTGACCAACTTATCCCCATCTGCCCAGAACATCTTAGTTTTGAAACTGAAAGTCTACAGCCTGGGAATCCCCTCAGTCCTACACATATTGAGGCCATGGGTCATGCTGAGAGGCAGGGCACTACAGATTATTGTTTCTTGGAAACATGGGGGGCCTCTGAGAGAGCTGAGGGCAACTAGTGTCATCTGGGGAAGTGCCTCCACAGTAGACATGCAGTACAGGCTTGTGAGTGAGTGATGTTTAGCTCCCCCCACTTCCTTTGAATGCACTGTGAATAAAAGGCAAATCAGGACAATTTCATAAGGGCCTGGACACTGGCAGGAAGGACTTCTAAAACAGTTTAATTCATCCTGCAATCTCTCAGGCAGCCAGTAGGGCAGGACCAGTGTGGCCCTTGCTGCCTGCTGTCTGCCCCCAACCAGGCACCCCCTCTCCCCAAGCCCACAGGGGCCTCACTGCATCCTCTAGCCAGCTCCTCTCCTGGGGTGTCCCACGGGCTCAGCCCAGGAATGGCCTGCACCCACACCCCATACCTGTCCCACCGACATTTCCTAGGTATCATTCCCTCCATGCCCAACAAGCTGGCTGAGTGAGTTAATCACATAAACTAGTTCTAATTTGACGCCTGTGGTATCATTTCCCAAACTCTACCTGGGGTCATACCTGGAAGACCTGAGCCAAACATGATGTGGCTTCCTGGAGCACCAGTGTTACTACTACATTTGGGGGTAGACATAACATATTATTTGGAAGCAAACAGATATATTGTAGAAGAAAAATATAAAATTCCCTTGACTCTAGGACAAAATGTAAACTACTACAGAAACGTAATAACCACTGTTAGTTAAACCACATCTCCAGAGCCCACCTTCATCTCCTTGTCCTCCTCCAATGTGGAGATCTGGTCACTCCTTTAGAATTCAGGGCCAGCCACTAGCTTAATGAAGTCCCCCTGGTGCCATCTGCATTTTAACTGAGGCCTTCTGTGCTCCAGCCCAGCATCTCCCAAGGGTGTTGGATGGGACACACTTCAGAACATATATAGTTAAGGCTGATGTTTGGGTAAACAAAACTCATCATCAGGGCTCTCAGGTTCCTAAAGGACTTGGGTACACACTAAATCTTACAGAAAGGGTTAGTGTTCCCACATTTCTAGAGGCAGAGGTCAACACTGTAGGGGTCAGTGCCGATGCTGACCAGACTGAGTGTCCCACAGGTCACTGGTGTGACTGGGGTGACTGTGCCCCACAGTCCTGGGGTTATTGCCCCAGCTGGGGCTCTCTGCTCAACCCACAGCCTCTGTAGCATCTCCACCCAACAAGGTGACGAGGCTGGGGAGAGGGTGAGAGGGCTGATCACTGCACAGCATCATCCCATCCACCCAGCCCACAATGTAGCCTGAGTCTCTGGGCCTTGGTTTCATCCATCACCCCTGATCACATTTAATCCATTCCAGGGAATCAAAGTCCTCTAAACCAAGAGAGCTGAGATTAATTGCAGACAACCCAGCCAGCCCATACCCTCCTCTTTTGCCAGGTTTCAGAGCAGGTCTCCCAGCAAAGCTCAGATCCAACTGGCCCTACTCCTGGTCTCATCTCAATCAGCAACTTGATAGCATGAAATGGGAATCTGAGAACCTAAAAGGACCTAAGAGATCACTAAGCTCAGACCCAAATATTCATGGACAAGAGAATCTGAAACTGAGAGACATTCTGTGGCCATGGGAAGGAGGGGGCTGGGAGTGAGCTGACACCGGTGGGAATTCCTGCTTTGCCACTGACTGGATATGTGGTCTTGGATGCACCTAGATTTCAAGTATGAAATGGAAATGCTGATACCTCCCTTGCAGGGCAGTTATTACAAATAGAAAAAGTTTAGGAACATATATTGAAAAATCAAATTCAAGGGAAAAGACAACCATTCAGCTCAAGCCAGAAGAAAAGCTGGAGGATGTAAATACATAAGATTCCATCCAGTTACTAAAAGCAAGCTTTGAATCTGCTCTTAACTCTTCCTAAAAGGCAAAGGAGAAGGGAAACTGAGTGGGCTAAAAGATTTGGTAATCATACCATTGCAGGATGAAAATCAAGTTTTACATCATAGCAAGACTTTCTGTTTAGCTACAGTAATCAAGACATGGTGGTGTGGGCAGAGAGATATACACATACATCAATGAAGCATGATAGAAAACCCAGAATGGACCCACACAAGTATGGCCAACTGATCTTCGACGAAGACGCAAAGGCAATTCAATAGAGTTTGGACAGTCTTGTCAACAAACAGTGCGGGAACCATTTATTTGTTCCTAACCACAGGCAAAACAACGAAACCTTGACCTAAACCTCACACCTATACAAAAAATTAACTCAAAATGGGTCACAGACTGAAATGTAGAAAATGTATAAAACTTTTAGAAGAAACATAGGATTTCTCTTTTATGAGTTAGGATTTGGTGGGGGTTTTCAAACAACAATAAAAGCAGGATCCATAAGTTTAAAAATTGATAAATTAGACTTTATTGGAATCAAAACTTTTTTCTCTGTGAAAGATTCTGCTGAGAGGATGAAAAGCTATAGACTGGGAGAAAATGTTTGCAAACAATATGCCCAACAAAGGACTTTTATCTCATATATGTAAAAAAAAAAGTCTCAAAACAATAATTCAAAAATACAACAAGAAAAGGGACAAAATGTATGAACACATATTTCAGAGAAGAGGGTGTTGCTGCCATTGCTGTTTAGCCGCTCAGTCGTGTCCGACTCCTTGCAACCCCGTGGACTGTAGCCTGCCTGCCAGGCTCCTCTGTCTCCCCAGGCAAGAATAGTAGAGTGGGTTGCAATTTCCTTCTCCACAGGATCTTCCTAACCCGGGGGTCGAACCTCGGGCTCCTGCACTGCGGGCGGATTCTTTACCAACCGAGCCAGCAGGGAAGCCTGAAGGGGGTATACACATGGCGAGGGAGCACATGAAAAGATGTTCAACAGTGCCAGCCAACTGGGACATGCAAATCAAGACCACATTGAGATCTCACTACACACCAACTCGAAGAGATAAAATACTCCTGGTTCCCTGAGACCTTGCAGAGGTCACCACCTCTCTCTGCCTCCATTTTTCATTTGGAGGAGGTTCTAGCCAGTGTTGACATTCTGTTATTGTATAAAAATGGGGTCCTCCAGTTTATTTTCACCAGTGGCAGTGCCCTTCTGTAGGGGAGGAATTCTTTCAAAAAAAAAAAAAAGGATAGCTAAAATAAAAAACAGTAACAACATCAAATTCAGTAGAGGAACTGAATTTCTCATACCTTGCTAGTGCAAATGTAAAATGTTATACCCACTCTGGAAAATAGCTAGGCAGTTTCTTTAAGAAAAAAAAATCAACAGGAAACTACCATGTGACCCAGAAAATTCACTCCTGGGCTTTTCAGTTCAGTTCACTTGCCCAGTCGTGTCCAACTCCACGGCCCCATGAAATGCAGCATGCCAAGTTTCCCTGTCCATCACCAACTCCCGGAGCTTGCTCAAACTCATGTCCATCGAGTCAGTGATGCCATCCAACCATCTCATCCTCTGTTGTCCCCTTCTCCTCCTGCCTTCAATCTTTCCCAGCATTAGGGTTTTTACCCCAGCAAACTGAGAATTCATGCCCACACAAAAACCTGTACATGATTGTTCATAGCAGCTTTATCTGTAATAGCCCCAAACTGGAAACAACCCAAATGTCCTTCAGTAGGTGAATGGCTGGACAAATCATGATAACATCCATGCCATGGAACAGTATTCAGCAATAAAGAGAAACAAACTATTGATACATGGAACAACTTGAAATGATCTCAAGAGCATTATGCTGAATGAAAAAAGCAATCTCAAAAGTTCACACACATATTTCATGATTTCATTTATATAATGGTCTCAAAATGACAAAGTTACAGCACTAGAGAACATATTAGGGTAGTCAGAAGGAGACCTCGGTGGCAATGGGATAGTCTTAAAGCAGAGGGATGGCAGTTCCCTAAATCTGTATACATGACTGAATGGCCTGGAACAATACTCACACATTACTACAATGTCACTTTCCTGTTTTTGGTCTTACATTGCAGCTATGTAAGGTGACCCTTGGGAGGAACCAGGTAAAAAGTACATAGGTCCTCTCAGCACCATTTTTCCTATAAATCTGTAATTATTTCAAAATAATCCTTCTTCCACTTGCTTCCCTGATAGCTCAGTTGGTAAAGAATCCGCCTGCAATGTAGGAGACCCCGGTTCAATTCCTGGGTTGGGAAGATCTGCTGGAGAAGAGATAGGCTACCCACTCCAGTATTCTTGGGCTTCCCTTGTGGCTCAGTTGGTAAAGAATCCACCTGCAATGTGGAAGACCTGGGTTCGATCCCTGGGTTGTGAAGATCCGCTGGAGAAGGGAAAAGCTACCCACTCCAGTATTCTGGCCTGGACAATTCCGTGAACTGTATACTCTGTGGGGTCGCAAAGAGTCGGACACAACTGAGCGACTTTCACTTTCACTTTCCACTTGTTAAATTCATCACCAGGAGACAAAATGAAATCCAGGAAAGGGCTTGAGGCACAGTCACAGGAGGAAAGATCTGAATAACCTCTGACCTCCACCCCACCCAGTGCCATAGTTTTCCTCCTCGACCCCCAACACACATATATTAAGCAGAGCAAGGTGGGCCTCTCAGGACAGACACCCTGGAGAACATAACATATGCTGTCCCATGTGTCAGAGAAACAGCCCAGGAAGGAAAGAGCATGTCAGCTCATAGGTGGATGAGGGCATTCTCTGGTCCAGGGGATTCTCTTCAGTGTCTCCCCAGGCATGGATTGCAGGCTGTGGGGACGTAGCACTTTCCTCTGGAAACTGAGAAGTTAGGCCCAAGCTGCCTCCCCACGGCTGGCGGTCAGAAGCCTCCGGACATTATGGACACAGGCCAGGACAAAGCACCCCTCCCTCATGTAGGGGGTCACCAGAGCCACTCGGGTCCAGCTGTGAGATCTCCTTCTTCCCACTGTTCTTCCCCCGCCTTCCACCCCCCACGGACAGGACAGCCATTATTTCACTAAGCTGGGACCCTGGGTGTGAAAGTTTCAAAAATGTGGGCAGCAATTACCAATCAACCACTCCTTCTATAAGATAACCACAGTTTGGCTCCAAAAGTTTCATTTTAAGAAGAAACAGATCTCTTTGAGGTTGCCAGGATATGTTAGCCACCAAGGTTTCCCCTCACCTCCCCAACTCGTGCCCTATAAACACTGAATGAACCTGTTTTTAATTTGGAGCTTAGGCATTCTGGATGCTGAACTGCTCCCCCTGACAACAGCTGGTGAGCAGGTCCTCTACTTCTTAATTAAAAAATTATTTAATAAAAAAAGGAGTTAAAAAAATACAACACACACAGTAATTATTTCTAAGAACATGTGTTTATAATTTGTGTTCAATAACACAAATTAGCCTTATGTTACTAAAGAGCATTACATGTTAAAAAAAAAAAAAAGAATGCTGTAGGCAAGGTGGCTCAGTGCTAAAGCATCTGTCTCCCAATGCAGGAGATGTGGGTTGGATCCCCAGATTGGGAAGATCCCCTAGAGGAGGGAAAGGCAATCTACTCCAGTATTCTTGCCTAGAGAATTCCATGGACAGAGGAGCCTGGTATTGCAGAGAAAGGGAAAAATGAGGAATGAGTTTTTCTTTCCCTTTCCTGAGAACAGAGAAGATAAAGAGAACAGTGAACAGTCCCAAACATTCTTAGTTTTTACTTTTAACTGTTCCTAATCTGTACTCTGTAACTAAGCTTGCTTTTCTGCCCCCTAACTCTGCATGTCTGTAAATAAGTTTGGTTTTCTGCCCTCTAATTCTGCATAAGCTACATTTTGCACCTATTATCCTTTGGTTCTATGCCAATTACATCCTGTATTTGGTGCTCAGCTTTATAGCACTCTCTTGGCAGATCAACCCTCAGAAGTTTTCCTGTATCAGAAAGAAGGCTGAAGTGAAAATACATAATGGACCCAATTACTGGGCCACCAGACTGCCAGAGGCTACCTGAAGCCAGCCTGTGACTATTTTTGAAACAATGCAAGAAGAACAAGATTCTAACACCTTTGTTCCTCATCCCTGACCCTTAACTACAAGCGCTCATCTTATATAAACCCCTAGGCTGGATGGCATCACTGACGCGATGGGCATGAGCTTGAGTAAACGCCGGGAGTTTGTGATGGACAGGGAGGCCTGGCGTGCTGCGCGGTTCATGGGGTCGCAAGCAGTCGGACACGACTGAGCGGCTGAACGGAACTGAACTGAGACTCCTCATGGGGGGGACGGCACAATTCTTGAGGCATGAGCCTACTCGGTTACCCTCTCCGCCAGCTGAGGATTAAGGCCACCTTTTTATATCCTCCAAACTCTGTCTCTGTAACTTTTATTTGGCTTCAGTGGGCAGAGAAAGCCAAGATTTTGTTCAGCAATTGTGGGCTGCAGTCCACAGGGTCACAAAAGAGTCAGACACAACTGAGCAATTATGTAGGCACGCACGCAAGTCAGAGAAGCAATAGAGACTCTCCAGAGTAAATATCAATTGTATTGACTCCTGCAGCAGGAGGTACCAAAAACTCACCCCACGCCTGAGTGTCCCCAGGCTCTTGAAATGAAACCAGGAAGAACGAAAAGATCTGAACCTGTTAGTGCCTATACACATCTGAGCTGCAGCCACCGGTCAAACTGGGATATGTCACCAGAATCTGGAGAAACCCCTGACTGCTCGGAATAAGTACATCTGAGGTATCTCCATATGCTTATACAGAGCTAACCAACACCGTGCAATAGACAGGGCCAGACACACAGGGGTTAGGGTTTGGGGCTCTGACTCCAGAGGCTCACATTCCTGGTTCTTCTACACCCCACCCTTTCTATGTATCCACACCCAAGAGACCAGCCTCACAAAGCCTTGTTTTCCTCATCCTTAATGGGAACAGTAACAGTATAACAGTTGATAGAGCTGCAATGAGGACCGCATATGGGTAAACTATTTCCATAGTTCAAGTACATTCAGACAGATCTGTTGCTGTTAGCTACTATTGTTATTTTTTGGATATTATTATTATAAACGGCAGTTTCTCTTAACTATTAACCGTGTCTCACAGAACGAGGTATAATTGATGGAATAACAGACCTGAAATGACGTTTGTATGCTGAGTCTTATTTGCTGAGGCAAGAACTGACCTCACAATGGTGTCAATACCAGAAAGCCCAGCATGATTTACAAAGCTGTTTCCTCTTGCCTCTTTCCACATAATCCTTAGGAAGCCCTCCCCCCCCCCCCCACCCCGCCAGCCCTTGGAGGGTAGGCATTGTTCATATTACCCAGTTTTTTTCACTTAAGGACTCTGAGGCTCAGGAATGCCTCCCTGTGACACCTAGTTAAGTAAGGGAATGGCATGAGGCTTGGGTCTTAGTCCCCTTGTTTCATGCCTTTTCCCAAACCATATGGTATGTGGGGTATTGCAGGAATGTCATAAAGCCTATTGGGCTTCCCATGTGGTTCAGTGGTAAGGAATCTGTCTGCCAATGCAGGAGGATTTGATCCCTGGGTCAGGAAGTTCCCCTGAAGGAGGAAATGGCAATCCATGTCAGTATTCTTGCCTGGGAAAATCCACTCCAGTATTCTTGCCTGGGAAATCCCATGGACAGAAGAGCCTGGTGGGCTAAAGTCTATGGGGTTGCAAAGAGTTGGACATGATTGAGCGACTGAACACATGCACACCTAAAGCCTATTGGTTAATCTGTCCCAACAATGAGGAACCTAGAAAAATGATGGGTCCTCAGGTTGGATGTCCCCTGTTCCTCCCATAACACACATGTCACAAGACATGTACAGTCCATACCCCCTGGGAAGGAGCAGGGCAGCCACCAACCTTCTTATTAGGAGCAGGAAATCTCTCATCAAATAGCAAAGCTCCCAAAAGTCAGCAATGTCTCCTGGAAGAAAAGGCTTCAGAGAGTTTAACTAATGGAATTCCAGCCCCCATTGCCTTGAGATATCAAAGTTCCTACCTGTTTTCAGGCTGATAACGGAAGCTAAGTGGAAGTTGCTCCTAACTCTGGCCTTAGAATTACTATGGATTAAGGGAGGAAATGGTTTAAAAAATCTGGTTTTCAGAGTTTAGTAAAATTTTCAAATGGTATGAGTCTTAAGGAGGCCAGTTGGCCTGGGTCCAGGCCTCAGGCACGTGTGACTAAATCATCAGCATGTGATAAATTATCTTATTTTAATAGATCTTCAAAGAAACTTCTGCCATGAACTCATTTATTTTAGAGACTCAGGGAGGGTCTAAACAGATCAATCTCATTTGGGGTTACCCTGGCTATGAGCTGTCCCTCCTGCTCCCAACACTAAGAGTGGTAAAAATAGAGGACTTAGCCTCAGTCTGGCTCCCTCCTGGGCCTCTTTCTTTTCAGACCACCTGATGATTGCTCTGGCCCTTTCCTCCCAATTCCTAATTTATAAACACCAAATTTTCCACAATTCTCTGCTGAAACCTTTCTAAACTTTCTTAAAATGGTGGGACCAAAACCACACACAGTGCTCTCATCAGGGTCTGGCCAAAGGTGAGGAGATTTGAGGATTATTTTAAACTCTCTCAAAATTTCTGACTTACTTCCAACCATGGAATCAATTCAGCCTAGTGTGGTATGGGGAAAGAACAGCAGCAGGAGTGGGGCGCCCAGCTCTATTGCTCACAATATGTGTAAGTACACATATGGGTTCCACTGTGACCTCCAGATCCCTTTCTTTTGGACACAAAACCAGCCCACAGAGACCTTTATCCTCCCTTCATGTGTTCTGGGTTCCCCTTAATCGTACCATTGGAGGCTTTACCTACCCGAATCTGACTGTGTGACTGCCAGAAACAACCTGTCTGCACCATCTGCCCTGACTCCAAGGTAACCTGACCTGGGCTCCACCACCTCCCACATCCTCACCACATGAGGTGCATTCTGCGCTACCAGAAGAGGCAAAAAAGCCTGAGTGTGGATTCCACCATTCCGGTCCTCCTGGACCTGTGAGTGGAGGAAAGTGACCTCACCACACCACTGCCTACACCCAGCTTTTCTTCACCCACTCCCCATAACTTGCCAGGCACCTGCCTAGACTTTATTGAATAGACCAAAAGCCGGTGCTTTCCCGGGGCTATTTCCGGACCTGGAAAGCTAGTCCAAGACCTGCAGTGTGGGTTGCCAGCCTGGGGGGAATTCTTAACATTGCAGGCAGCAGCCCGTTCAGGTAGCAGAGCCCACGCGCTGGCTGCCGCCCTCAGGGAAGAGGAAAGCATAGTGGAGAATGGCTCTTCTGCCACCCACTCAAGCTGAGATGGGCTCTGATCTTCATCTCAGAGGGACCACAGCCTGTCCCCTACAAGGCGCCAGACCAGGCACTTCCAAGCCCACGCCCTTAACAAAGTAATTGCCACAGGAGCCCAAAAAGGTGTCCCGGAGATGTTCTTGTTCGAAGAACTGGGCAATTTCCCTACCTTAGTGCCAAGACTACCTGAAGAGAGTTGGCCCGTAAGCAGGCAACTTTCATCTCCGTTTCCTACCCTGAGAAGGGCGTGTGAGTAAGCGCACGCACACACACACACGCACACGCACGCATGCACACACACATGCACACACACGCATGCACACACGCGCGCACACGACCAGCACCGCTTGTCTGGCAGGGCGCCCCCCTGCCCGCGGTGCGGGGTCCGCAGGGATGCGTTGGGGAGCGCAGCACCCACCGATGGACTGCGAGGGTGGGCGCCCACCCCCAGTGCCTCCCAGGCGCCTGCATCACCGACGCCGGGACCGCGCCGACCGTGCGCCCTGTGCGGCTCGGGCTCGACGGCCCCGCTTCTCCGCTCACCTTAATGTTGCTGAAGATAGAGCGGGGTTTGCAGCCGGCTCGGCCCTCAGAGGCGGCGCTACCCTGGCGCGCGTCGGGCTTGGACAGGAGCCCCATGGAGGCGGCAGCACGGGGCGGGAGGCCGGGCGAGCGGGGCCGGGGCGCCTGGGCTGGGGCGGGCGGCCAGCGGGTGGCGGGCGCCTTGTCGGTGGCCGGAGGAGACTGAGGGCGAGGGTGCGCGCCTAGAAGTTTTATAAGTGGCCGCCGCCGCCGCCGATGATGAAACGCGCACTCCCTCCTCCCTCTGCCTCCGGTGTCAAAGGCGCTGCGCGCCCCCGCCCCGCCGCCGCCGCCCCCTCAGACAGGTGTGACGCGGTGGCCGGCGGCGCTGGACCTCTTTCCGGCCGAAGTTGTCTCTGCGCCCGCAGCTGGGGGGCTGGGACCCGCAAGGCTCGACCGCCCCGGGAGAAGGTCCCGCCCGCCGGAGCGTGGGGGCGGGGGGTGGCGGGCCGGGGAGAGGTCTGCAGGGGGGAGCGGCCGGCTGAAGAGCGTGGGAGCACCCGGGGCGCTGGCGGGGCAGGGTGGGCGCCGCGGGCCCGCAGACTCGAGGGGGCCAGAGAAGGGATCGGCAGGGCTACGAGGGTAGGAGACAGGAGGCGGGGGCGAGGGGCGCTGAGGGAGCCAACGGGAGCCAGGGTGGTTGGAGGGGAGCCGACGTTTGTGAAGGGAGGGGGAGCTTCCGCGCCCCTCCCGATGCGGTCTGGGAGATTTACAGAGCCGGTCTCTGCTTGTTTGCACTCGCCGAAAACCTGGGCTCTCAGTTCCGGTGATGGTTCTGAGACTCGCTGAGGCTCTGTTTGTGTCCAGGACTGATTTATATTTAAACTGCTCTTTGCACTAGAGAGGGGCCGGGTAACAAAGGTGGAGAAGTGGGGGCCGCCCCGGGCTGGACCCGAGCCAAGGTAAACTGGAGGTGCTGTCGAGTGTCAGCATGGCTCGCTCTGGCCTGGAGTGTTGCCAGAAGGGTGGGAGTTGGGAGGAGCGGTGAGAGTGGGGCCGTGGACAAACGGGGTACACCCACTGATCTCCTTTTCAGGGCTGGAATAGAACAGACGCTTAATTTTTTTTCCCCAAGATTTTTTCCACCAGGATACACAGTGCTGGAAAGAGAAAGAAGGTGAGACTTCCAAGGGAAGGATAAGAAGGTTCTGCCCAAAGCAGCTGCAGTAAGAGATCTAGTTCTGGAGGTGTTTTTCCAGCTCCTTAATTCCTGTCATTCTTGAAAAGCCAACGTCTTCAAGCCACCCCACCCCCCACACATCCCCCCTCCCACTATTCCCAGGAAAAGATGTTCCTCAATTCCCAGGTGGAGAAGGCAATGGTGACCCACTCCAGTACTCTTGCCTGGAGAATCCCATGGATGGAGGAACCTGGTAGGCTGCAGTCCATGGGGTCTGGAAGAGTCAGACAGGACTGAGCAGCTTCACTTTCACTTTCACTTTCACGCATTGGAGAAGGAAATGGCAACCCACTCCAGTGTTCTTGCCTGGAGAATCCCAGGGATGGAGGAGCCTGGTGGGCTGCCGTCTATGGGGTCACACAGAGTCAGACACGACTGGAGTGACTTACCAGCAGCAGCAGCAATTCCCAGGAAGATCTGACTAAGACAGGAGCCACAGAACAGATGGAACACGTAGGTCTCCTACTTCTACCCAAGTCTTGATTGATGCTTTTCTGGGCCTGGTCTGGGCTGTCTGTGTCCAGGGGCTTCTCCTTTCCACCTGCAGCCCCAGGACCCTGGACAGCACAGCACACAGCGCTGGAGGAAAAGCCACTGGACTGTAGGTGGCTTTGGGCCAGTTTGCTCACCCACAGATCAAGGGTCAACCAGAGAGGCTTTTGGGAGGCTGGCCCTGCAGCAGGCCCAGATCCAGAGGAGGCATGAAACTGCAGTGGATAGCAAGCCAGCTTGGAGAATTTGAAACACAAAAATGGCCCTCTACAGAGCACTCAGCGTGTGCTGGGCACTGGGCTCTAGCAGCCATGGTGGACTCCACCAGCATTCTGCTAGCACTCGCAGATGTGAGGCTACAGAACCCCAGCATTAGCCCAAGAGTTATTAGCACTGTTATAATCTGGTTTTAACAGATGATGATGAGGTGAACCAAAAAGAGTGCCTGGAAGTCATATAGCTCGTAAGCCATGAAGCTGGACCTTGCTTTCCTGACTCCAAAGCCCAGACTTATAGCACTATACCTTTGAAAAGTATAGCAGCCTCATTTCACAAGTGAGACCAAGCAGTTACCAGAGAAGGCCCAGGTCAAGATTGTGGTCATGTTAGGACTGCATCACTAGAGCATCTTCCTCACACATTGAGTGAAGCCTTGCTGTGGTCCTCTGATAGAATCCCAGGCAGAGTCAGTCTCTCCAACCCCACCTTGTCCTCCTTCATTAATCTTGCCTCTGCCCATTCTCAGGACTAGCATCCTCTTTAAAGGAAAGGTCTATTCAGATGCCCACAGATGGTTATCTGCCATCATCTACCTTTCCTAGGGGAGTTCACCTAAATGTAGTGGAGACCCAACAGTTGGGCTAACTGAAGTTGGGACTTCAATGAGTTTTATTGGTCTTTCATAACAAGAAGACGTTAGTAGGTCTTCTACTAGTAGACGGTAGTAGGTCCAGAATCATGACCTAGGTCCCTTCAAGATTCTTTAGTGTGTGCGCTTCCCTGGTTACTCAGATGGCAAAGAATCTGCCTGCAGTGCAGGAGACTTGGGTTTGATACCTCTGTTGGGAAGATCCGCTGGAGAAGGGAATGTCAACCCACTCCAGTATTCTTGCCTGGAAAATCCCATGGGCAGAGGAGCCTAGAGAGCTACAGTCCATGGAGTCACAAAGGGTCAGACTCAGCTGAGTGACTAACACTTTCACTTTCTTCTCCTCATGGCTGGCTCCACTACCAGCTTCCTCTCCTAATTCCAGGGAGGAGGTGGAAGATGGAAAATAGGAAGGGACTGTGATCACATCAGGGAAGCAGATCTCTCCTGTGCATGCTCAACCACTTTTCCTTAAATCTTGTTGGCCCAAACTGGATCACATGGTCACCCATTAGAAGGAGGCTAAGAATTGTAGTTACTATCTGACTGCTTCCGTTCAGTGCCTACAGTAACCCATTTCCCCTAAAAGAACACCCTCAGCGTCTAAGATTCTTCTCAGATCCTTTGATTTCAGCAAATACTTCTCAGCACTAGAAGAAAAAAGCACAAGGACAGTTCCTGACTTCAAAGATTCTAGGATCTCAGGGTGGGGAGCAAGAAGAGAAAGCATCAGCATGACGTAGCAAAAGAGCTGTTGTGTGCATTGGCTATGGGAACACAAAAGAAGGGCAACAAGAAAGCTGCCTGGAGGAGGTGACTTTCAAGCTGAGCCCTAGGGACTATAAGGATTGGGAGGATTAGAGTGAAGGAAGGTAAATCTACTCCATGATTTCAGTCTGGCTGGACCTGAGACCAGAAGACAGCGAGAAGGTGTGCAGTGAAGAAGTTGGAACACCGGAGGAGCCAAGATGGCAGAGGAATAGGAAGCGGAGACCACGTTCTCTCCTACAAAGTCATCAAAAGAATAACTGAACGCAGAGCAAACTTCACAAAACAACTTCTGATCGCTAGCTGAGGTCATCAGGCGCCCAGAAAAGCAACCCTCCTGTCTTCGAAAGGAGATAGGACAAAATATAAAAGAAAAAAAGAGAGACAAAAGAGCTAAGGACGGAGATCCGACCCGGGAAGGGAGTCTTAATAGAGGAAGTTTCCAAACACCAGGAAGCCCTCGCACTGGCGGGTCTGGGGGAAGTTTTTGAATCTCGGAGGGCAACCTGACTGGGAGGGGAACAATAAATAAAACCCACAGCTTATGTGCCTAAAAGCAACTCCCAGCAGAAAAGTACCCCAGACGCTCGCATCCGCCACCAGCAAGTAGGGGCGGAATGGAGAGGAGCAGGCGGCATTGCTTAGGGTAAGGACCGGGCCTGAGGGCCCTGAGGACAATCGGAGGGAGCTTTTGTGAGTTACCAACTTAAACTGTGGGACAGCAAAAGAGAGAGAGAAAATTAACTGGCCCGAGCACACTGCCGGCCGTTCGCAGAACAAAGGGACTGAGCAAGTCCAGAGAAGAGCTCGCAGGCTTCCAACCGGCCCAGCCCCGCCAGAGGCAGGAGGCAGGGGGGAGGGGAAAGGGGCAGGCTCGGCCCCAAGGACCGCATCCCCTACCGCACTGCAAACAGGCCCCCAGTTTCTAATCAAAGACCTCCTGAGATTCTGGATGGTCGACATCCGCCGGGAGGGTCGCGGCGAGACACAGGGCGCAGGCACCTGACCGGTGTGGGCGGGGACTGGGGCTGGGGACGCGGAGGGCAGAAGGCGCGCCGCACCCGGGGAGAGTGAGTCCATCAAGCTCCTGGCTGCCTGAGCCACTCTGATGGGGAAGGCACAAAAAGCAGGCGCAGCTTTTTGTTCTGCGCTTTAGTGGAACACCCGAGGGCTGGAACTGCGCGCAGCGCAGGGGACGCTCCATAGAGATCGGCCGGGAGCCTGAGCAGCGTAGACCGGGAAAGCAGCGCTAGCACCTCCCCAGAGCGCGACGGAACTAGCTACCTGAATAAGAGACCACCTCCGCCCGCCTGTGTCAGGGCGGAAATTGGGCACTGAAGAGACCGGCAAACATAAGCCAAATAAACAAAGGGAACCGCTTCAGAAGGGACCGGTGCAACAGATTAAAATCCCTGTAGAAAACACCAACTACACCGGAAGGGGCCTGTAGATATCGAGAAGTGTAAGCTGGAAGGAGGAGCTATCTGAAACTGAGCCGAACCCACACTGACTGCAACAGCTCCAGAGAAATTCCTAGATATATTTCTACTTTTTTTTTTTTTAAAGTAAGAAAAAAAAAATTTTTTTTTCTTTTTTCTTTTTTCTCTTTTATTTTCTTTTAAAATTCCCTATTACTCCCCCATTACTCCTTAACTTTCATTTTCATAGATTTTTATGATTTTTTTAATTAGGAAAATGTTTTTTCTTTTTTTTTTAATCTTTTTTTTTCCTTTTTCTCTTCTATTTTCTATTTTTCTTTTTCTCTTATTTCCTTTTAAAGTCCTCTATTACTCCTCTACTACTCAATTTTCATTTTCATTACACTATAACCTTACAAAAAAAAAAGAGAGAGAAGCCCTATTTTTAAACTGAACTTCATATATATTTCTAAAATTTTTGTGTGTGTTTTTGTTTTTAATATAGTATTTTTAAGAGTCTAACCTCTACTCTAGACTTTTAATCTTTTTCAGTATATTATATAAATTGTGGACATTTAAGAATCCAATATTCAGTTCCCATTTTTATTCAGGAGTGTGTTGATTACTCTCTCCCAATCTTGACTCTCCATTTTCTACCTCAGAACACCTTTATTTCCTCCTTTCCCCCTCTCTTCCCAATCCAATTCTGTGAATCTTTGTGGGTGTCTGGGCTACAGAGAACAGTCTGGGAACAGACAACTGCGTAGATCTGTCTCTCTCCTCTTGAGTCCCCCTTTTTCTCCTCCTGCTTATCTCTATCTCCCTCCTCCCTCTCCTCTTCTTCATGTAACTCAGTGAACCTCTCTGGGTGTCCCTAACGGGGGAGAATCTTTTCGCCATTACCCTAGAAGTTTTATTATCAGTGCTGTATAGTTGGAGAAGTCCTGAGACTACTGGAAGAATAAAACTGAAATCCAGAGGCAGGAGACTTAAGCCCAAAACCTGAGAACACCAGAAAACTCCTGACTACATGGAACTTTAAGTAATAAGAGACCGTCCAAAAGCCTCCATACCTACACTGAAACCACCCACCACCCAAGAGCCAATAAGTTTTAGAGCAAGACATACCACGCAAATTCTCCAGCAACACAGGAACATAGCCCTGAGCGTCAACATACAGGCTGCCCAAAGTCACACCTAACACATAGACCCATCTCAAAACTCATTACTTGGCACTCCATTGCACTCTAGAGAGAAGAAATCAAGTTCCATGCACCAGAACACTGACGCAAGCTTCCCTAACCAGGACACCTTGACAAGCCAATCGTCCAGCCCCACCCACTGGGTAAAACCTCTACAATAAAAAGGAACCACAGACCTCCAGAATACAGAAAGCCCACTCCAGACACAGCAATCTAAACAAGATGAAAAGGCAGAGAAATACCCAACAGGTAAAGGAACATGAAAAATGCCCACCAAGTCAAACAAAAGAGGAGGAGATAAGGAATCTACCTGAAAAAGAAATTAGAATAATGATAATAAAAATGATCCAAAATCTTGAAAACAAAATGGAGCTACAGATAAATAGCCTGGAGACAAAGATTGAGAAGATGCAAGAAATGTTTAATTAAGACCTAGAGGAAATAAAAAAGAGAGTCAAGTAAAAATGAATAATGCAATAAATGAGATCAAAAACACTCTGGAGGGAACCAAGAGTAGAATAACGGAGACAGAAGATAGGATAAGTGAGGTAGAAGATAAAATGGTGGAAATAAATGAAGCAGAGAGGAAAAAAGAAAAAAGGATCAAAAGAAATGAGGACAACCTCAGGGACCTCTGGGACAATGTGAAACGCCCCAACATTCGAATCATAGGAGTCCCAGAAGAAGAAGACAAAAAGAAAGGCCATGAGAAAATACTCGAGGAGATAATAGCTGAAAACTTCCCTAAAATGGGGTAGGAAATAGCCACCCAAGTCCAAGAAACCCAGAGAGTCCCAAACAGGATAAACCCAAGGCGAAACACCCCAAGACACATATTAATCAAATTAACAAAGATCAAACACAAAGAATAAACATTAAAACCAGCAGGGGAGAAACAACAAATAACACACAAAGGGATTCCCATAAAGATAACAGCTGATCTATCAATAGAAACCCTCCAGGCCAGGAGGGAATGGCAAGACGCACTGAAAGTAATGAAAGAGAATAACCTACAACCTAGATTACTGTACCCAGCAAGGATCTCATTCAGATATGAAGGAGAATTCAAAAACTTTACAGACAAGCAAAAGCTGAGAGAATTCAGCACCACCAAACCAGCTCTTCAACAAATGCTAAAGGATCTTCTCTAGATAGGAAATGCAGAAAGGTTGTATAAACGTGAACCCAAAACAACAAAGTAAATGGCAACGGCACCACACCTATCAATAATTACCTTAAATGTAAATGGGTTGAATGCCCCAACCAAAAGACAAAGATTGGCTGAATGGATACAAAAACAAGACCCCTATATATGTTGTCTACAAGAGACCCACCTCAAAACAAGAGACACATACAGACTAAAAGTGAAGGGCTGGAAAAAAATATTTCACGCAAACGGAGACCAAAAGAAAGCAGGAGTCGCAATACTCATATCAGATAAAATAGACTTCAAATAAAGGATGTGAAAAGAGACAAAGAAGGACACTACATAATGATCAAAGGATCAATCCAAGAAGAAGATATAACAATTATAAATATATATGCACCCAACACAGGAGCACTGCCATATGTACTGCAAACGCTAACGAGTATGAAAGAGGAAATTAACAGTAACACAATAATAGTGGGAGACTTTAATACCCCACTCACAACTATGGATAGATCAACTAAACAGAAAATTAACAAGGAAACACAAACCTTAAATGACACAATGGACCAGCTAGACCTAATTGATATCTATAGGACATTTCACCCCAAAACAATCAACTTCACCTTTTTCTCAAGTGCACACGGAACTTTCTCCAGAATAGATCACATCCTGGGCCATAAATCTGGTCTTGGAAAATTCAAAAAAATTGAAATCATCCCAGTCATCTTTTCTGACCACAGTGCAGTAAGATTAGATCTCAATTACAGGAGAAAAATTGTTAAAAATTCAAACATATGGAGGCTAAATAACATGCTTCTGAAGAACCAACAAATCATAGAAGAAATCAAAAAAGAAATCAAAATATGCATAGAAATGAATGAAAATGAAAACACAACAACCCAAAACCTATGGGACACTGTAAAAGCAGTGCTAAGGGGAAGGTTCATAGCATTACAGGCTTACATCAAGAAACAAGAAAAAAGCCAAATAAATAACCTAACTCTAGACCTAAAGCAATTAGAGAAGGAAGAAATGAAGAACCCCAGGGTTAGCAGAAGGAAAGAAATCTTAAAAATTAGGGCAGAAATAAATGCAAAAGAAACTAAAGAGACCATAGCAAAAATCAACAAAGCTAAAAGCTGGTTTTTTGAAAAAATAAACAAAATTGACAAACCATTAGCAAGACTCATTAAGAAACAAAGAGAGAAGAACCAAATTAACAAAATTAGAAATGAAAATGGAGAGATCAATGAATATAGTAAAGTTGCAGGATATAAAATTAACACAGAGAAATCCCTTGCATTCCTATACACTAACAATGAAAAAACAGAAAGAGAAATTAAGGAAACAATACCATTCACCACTGCAACAAAAAGAATAAAATACTTAGGAGTATATCTACTTAAAGAAACAAAAGACCTATACATAGAAAACTATAAAACACTGATGAAAGAAATCAAAGAGGACACAAACAGATGGAGAAACATACCGTGTTCATGGATTGGAAGAATCAATATTGTCAAAATGGCTATTCTACCCAAAGAAATCTATGGATTCAATGCAATCCCTATCAAGCTACCAATGGTATTTTTCACAGAACTAGAACAAAGAATTTCACAATTTGTATGGAAATACAAAAAACCTTGAATAGCCAAAGTAATCTTGAGAAAGAAGAATGGAACTGGAGGAATCAACCTTCCTGACTTCAGACTCTACTACAAAGCCACAGTCATCAAGACAGTATGGTACTGGCACAAAGACAGAAATATAGACCAATGGAACAGAATAGAAAGCCCAGAGATAAATCCACGAACCTATGGACACCTTATCTTCGACAACGGAGGCAAGGATATACAATGGAAAAAAGACAACCTCTTTAACAAGTGGTGCTGGGAAAACTGGTCAACCACTTGTAAAAGAAGGAAACTAGAACACTTTGTAACACCATACACAAAAATAAACTCAAAACGGATTAAAGATCTAAATGTAAGACCAGAAACTATAAAACTCCTAGAGGAGGACATAGGCAAAACACTCTCCGACATAAATCACAGCAGGATCCTCTATGACCCACCTCCCAGAATATTGGAAATAAAAGCAAAAATACACAAATGGGACCTAATGAAACTTAAAAGCTTTTGTACAACAAAGGAAACTATAAGTAAGGTGAAAAGACAGCTGTCAGATTGGAAGAATATAATAGCAAATGAAGCAACAGACAAAGGATTAATCTCAAAAATATACAAGCAACTCCTGCAGCTCAATTCCAGAAAAATAAATGACCCAATCAAAAAATGGGCCCAAGAACTAAACAGACATTTCTCCAAAGAAGACATACAGATGGCTAACAAACACATGAAAAGATGTTCAACATCACTCATTATCAGAGAAATGCAAATCAAAACCACAGTGAGGTACTATTACACGCCAGTCAGGATGGCTGCTATCCAAAAGTCTACAAGCAATAAATGCTGGAGAGGGTGTGGAGAAGAGGGAACCCTCTTACACTGTTGGTGGGAATGCAAACTAGTACAGCCACTATGGAAAACAGTGTGGAGATTCCTTAAAAAACTGGAAATAGAACTGCCATATGACCCAGCAATCCCACTTCTGGGCATACACACTGAGGACACCAGATCTGAAAGAGACAGGTGCACCCCAATGTTCATCGCAGCACTGTTTATAATAGCCAGGACATGGAAGCAACCTAGATGCCCATCAGCAGATGAATGGTTAAGGAAACTGTGGTACATATACACCATGGAATATTACTCAGCCATTAAAAAGAATTCATTTGAATCAGTTCTAATGAGATGGATGAAAGTGGAGCCCATTATACAGAGTGAAGTAAGCCAGAAAGATAAAGAACATTACAGCATACTAACACATATATATGGAATTTAGAAAGATGGTAACGATAACCCTATATGCAAAACAGAAAAAGAGACACGGATGTACAGAACAGACTTTTGGACTCTGTGGGAGACGGCGAGGGTGGGATGTTTCGAGAGAACAGCATGTATATTATCTATAGTGAAACAGATCACCAGCCCAGGTGGGATGCATGAGACAAGTGCTCGGGCCTGGTGCACTGGGAAGACCCAGAGGAATCGGGTGGAGAGGGAGGTGGGAGGGGGGATCGGGATGGGGAATACATGTAACTCCATGGCTGATTCATGTCAATGTATGACAAAACCCACAGAAATGTTGTGAAGTAATTAGCCTCCAACTAATAAAAATAAATGAAAAAAAAAAGAAGTTGGAACACCGAGTGGCATGCCATGAAGTGCAAGTCTTATTCCCAACATAATGGAGAGCCTTTAAAGGCTTCTGAACAGAGAGTGACCATGCTGGTTTGCATTTTACATGGGCCTATGGGGCAGCTGGGTGGGTCATTGTGCAGTGGGGCAATCTGGAAGGCATTCCAGGAGCTCTGCAGCAATGGGGATGATTCTGGGGAGGACGGAAAGGCACGAAAGATGTTAGGCATCCAAGTGTCGGTGAGGGAGATGTTAGGGATGACTCCCAGGGTCTGACTTGGGCAACCTGCATTAGTGATGCTGAGTGCTGAAGAGGGGACCCAGAAGGAGCAGCAGCAACTGGGGGAATGTGGTGGGTCCCTGAGGCTCTTTTGAGTTCCGATTGCCTGGAGTATGTGCAGGAAAGAGATCCAGCAGGCAGATTATCACAGGGGTCCCGTGCTCAGAGGGTATGCTGGGCTAGAGATCGGGGGCTGGGTATCCATATGGAGGCAGTGGCTAAGCCTCGAGAACAGATGTGTCTCCTGGTGAGCATGTGTTGGAGAAGTAGGTCTGGGAACAGCCACAGCAACCAGCAAAGGAAACAGAGGAGAAGAGTCCATGGAGAGGAGCAAACCCAGAACGCACGTCCACATATGGATAGAGCCCCAGGGCGGTGTTCTGAGGAGGAGGTCAGGAGCATGCCTGGGATGCTGAGGAGGGATGATAAGATCCAAGGATGGACATTGGACTGGCAATAGGACCTTGGCAAGAGTGTTTGCGATGGGTGATATGAGCAGAGGCCAGACTATCTGACCTGAGGAAGACCTGAGAGGGAGAAAGGGTAAACAGGGGTCAGCAGAACTTGCTCTGGGGTGCAGAGGGGAGGAGAGAAAAACAAAGGAGCCAAGCAGCTTCTCAACTGAGCCCTGAAACTTCCTCTCCACTTGAAACTGGAGCAGTTACGTTCCCCTCGGGCTTTTGCTCATGCTCCTCCCCCCTGCCTTCTACCCTTCAAGGGTGGCTCCTGTTACTACCTGTTGTGGGCCCCCATAACAACAATAGAACCTATCACCCAGGAAACTAGAGGTCATTACGCCCATTGCACAGATGAATAAACCGAGGCTTGGAGCTCTTCCCTAACACACACCATGTGTTCCTCCGGCCTTTATTATCACAGGTAGCAGTGGAGATGATACGTGTGTTGCTGAGGGCACAGACCCCGAGTCACACATAAATGCCACTACCCCTCCTCGCAAGCTGTGTTACTTTAATAAAGAAGTCTGCATCACCTCTCAGGGCCTCTGTGCCCCTTCCCAGCTGTTATAAGTGTGCATGAGGCCGTGCCAAGTTCCCAGTGCTGATGGGGGAGTTGTTGGTGCCCAGTGGGCGCCTGATGGTTGGCAGGATTGAGGTCGGTCTCTTCCTCTAAGCCACTTGTGAGCCCTCTGGGACAAGGCTTCTGTGTTCATTCTCTTTGCCAAGCATATCCTATAGCTTTAAGATGTTCATTAAGTGGAATTGAGCTGAAATGAATCCCAGAAAGACCCAGTGACTGGAGAAGGCCTCATGGCTCCAGAGGCCTCCACGCCGCTACTGCTTGCATACCAGGCTCCCCACTCCCGCTGCCCCCCCCCCCCTTCTACTCCGCTGCCTCCACCCCTTACCCTAAGCCTCCCTAGTCAGCCTTGTTGTGTTTATCAGTCCCCGGGCCACACCCACCACTCCTGCAGCCACAGATGGAAGTCTGTGACAGTTCAGACTTAGCTATGATTTTGAGCTAACTCTGCCTGGGTCAGGAAGATCCCCTGGAGAAGGAAATGGCTCCCTACGCCAGTGTTCTAGCCTGGAGAATTCCATGCACTGTGTAGTCCATGGGGTTGCAAAGAGTTGGACACGACTAAGCGACTTTCACTTCTCTTCACTTCATTGCCCACCTAGCTCCTTGTGTGCCAAGGTGATGGGGCAGCAGTCCCCCAATGATTACACCCCCCACTAGGTGCACGGTATCTCTGCATCCAAATGACACTGGTGTGGCAGCCTCTTCCCCTGTGAGTGGCTCTGGCCACTAGTTTATATTTTTATTGAACAAACGCTCCGTGTTGACAGTCCTTGCCTGATGTTGGCACAAGGCTGATTCGTTTAATCCTCAAAACAACCCAATAAGAGGGGTCACTTTTATTAGTGCCATTTTATATTTGGAGACACTGAGGCTCAGAGACGTTAAAATAACTTGCTCAGGGCCACACAGCTCGTAGGTGGTAGAGCCAAGATTCAAACCCTGGACCCTCAGAGCAGAGTCTCAGCTCCTGAGAGCTCCTAAGTGCATCCCCTGCTCCCTCCTCCCCCACCAGAGGGCCCTTCAGGGGTCTGAAGTCCACCCTGGGCCTCACCCATCCCTGCCCCCTCAGGACCTCCGCTGCCAGCAGCACACCAGCCCGAGTGGGGGTTTGAGCACAGCCTGGGGCCACTGGGCTCCTTCTCAATCCAGCTCTGAGGACCCTCCACGCCTTTCTTCTCTACCCGCACCTTCCCTCCTGCAGCACCTGCAGCAGGCCACCTGGGCCTCACTCAGGGCTGACCTTGCTCCTCTCTCCCCATGGAAAAATGCAGCAAAGAGCGGGAGGGGCAGAGTGTCCCCCCCCCCCCCCGGGACCCCAGCTGCATTGCATGTTACCTGTGGGACAGAAGTGTTTGCTCAGGGTGGGCACACTGATGGCATGTCTGCTCTCTTCCCGGGAGGGCCTCGCACGGCCTGATGTCTTGTTTCAGATCTGGGTCTCACCCAGTGCAGGTCACTTGCGGCTTTGAGAGGAGATATGGCAGGAGATTCAGCAGAGGCAGGAAGAAGAGAGACCCCCACAGCCCTGGCTCTGCACTCCTCCCCCTGGGCAAGGAGCGCCAGCTGGCCCCCATCCTCTGTGCTCCATCCACCCAGGTTCAGGTTGTCCCCAAGCGGTGTTATCACAGCCAGTCCTGTGTGTTATCCAGCCAGCCTTCCTGCAGCGCACGGACTTCACTTCAACCTCCTGATCCAGCCATGTGCGGGCCCCAGGCCCATGGAGCCTGTCCTATGGATGTTGCCAAGTAACCAGAAAGCTAGTGCTTTGTCTCTGCCATGGCGTTTGTTTTTGAACTGTTTGTTAATCTTTAGGTTATAGTCTTTCAAAAATAATTTAACTGTGTTTGAACTCTACCCCACCCATCATCTGGCACCGCTATTAAACCTTTACTGACTTTTCTATTTTTCCTGTTTCTTTCCAATAAGCATGTTTTTACCTAGAAAAATCACAGTGTACCATTTGGCTCCTACTTTTTACAATAAGCATTTTTCCATGATGAGAGGGGCTTGTCACCATTCTTTGAACGGCTGTGTGGGCAACCAGGAGTTATTTAAGCCTTCCACTGCTTTTGAATGTGGGGGGTGTCTCTAACTTTTGTCTTTTATACACAGGGACTTGATGAATAACTTTTTGCAAAAAAACTCTTGGCCTTAGGACTGATGGCCAGCACTGTCATTTGAACACTGCTAGATATTTCTCTCTGTGATATTCAAAATTATGCCTCCTGCTATATTCTACCACTTAGGTCTCTTCTCCTCACCAGTGACACCCCTCCTGGCCCCTGTAGAGGGTGGCCGGCCCCCAGGGGAAATGGCCTGACTTGCTGTAAAGTCCACCCAGGTCCTGGGGACCTCCTAAGGTCTTTCTTGTCTCCAGCGGCTCAAACAGAGGCCCAGAACTCAGAGAGACACCTCCAGGCTGATCCCCGGGTGCCGGGTGATGTGATTGCTTTGATCTGCAGCTCCTTCCCCCTCCCCCAGCTCTGGAGAAAGAACTGTAGGTCACAGGCCTTGTGTGGGCATCTTCCCAGAAAGAGCTGATCCGCACCTGTATGGTCCAAAGAGGGACCCCTTGTTCTCTCTGCCCTGTCAGCTTACTGGCTATGTCACCTAAGGCAAGTTGCTCAACCTCTCAGCGCAGCATTGGCCTCTCCATGAAGCTGCATGAAGCGTGAGCGGGACTCACAAGCCCTCGATATGATCACCACTGGTAGCGTGGTTGTTTTCTCCTGACTCAGCAGTGCTCCCTCCTAGGCCCTGTTCCATCCTCAGCTGTTCCCTGCTTTTCTCCTTAGGAGGCCTCCTTTCTACAGAAATGTCTTCTCAGAGGAGCCTGGGAGACCCTTAATCCAGCCCCCGCTGTGGAAGCTGCATGCGGGGTTGGGGGGGTGGTCACCTGTCACCCAGGCCTGAGATGGCTGACCTCAGGCCCAACCTGCCTGTCCCTAAGGAGCTTAACTGGAGCCCCATCCTCTCCTGCTGCTGGGGATGGAGCTGGGGGTCCAGGAGGGGCACTGCAGGGTGAGGCACCCTCCCAGGTCCCCTCTCCCCACTAAAGCCTCCCCTTGTCCCTTCCATGTGCACTAGGAGAAGCTGGGCATCCCAGTCCCCGCCCTAGAATTCTACCCCCCCACCACCCCCCTGCCTGGGAGCCGGAGGCCTGGGCTGCAACACAGACACATAGACATTTCCTCACCCCGCCCTCTCCTTGAATCTGCACACTTGTCCACAGCAGGGTCAATCCAAGGGGGCCCCAACGCAGGGTGTGCTAAGCACTTTTTGAATTTCTGAAAGTTCCCACCCAGCCTGGACAATTTTGATTGTCCCCCGGGGCACCAGATCCTGCTCTGCTCCCCGTCAGGCTCTGGGTCAAGGTCTGGCCTCATGCTCCCACCTGGCTTCTGAAGGCAGTCCGGTTCTTTTGTCAGTCTTGCTTCTTGATCCAAATCTCCTCCTCCTGGATTTGTCCAGGTCTGGGGCCTCCACACCAGAAAGGCCTCTGGCTCCCTCTTTCCTTTCCTCCCACCCGCCATAGCTCCCAAGGGTTCTCTGCGGCCTGCTTCTGTCTCCTCTGAGAGGGAATGGGTCCTACCTGGCTGGGCACACACCCTCTGCGCTGTTTGGACGGACCCCATATCAGGTGGATTGTGAGCTTTCGGGGCAGGGACCAAGGACAAACACACAGAGATAGGAGGATGCCCCAGGAGACCGAACAGGAGCCCTGCTGTCTGCGGAGCACCCCCCACCACACCTGGGATCCCCATTGCACTGATCACACAGACCTTACCTCCCAGATAAACAGACCTGGGCCTTCTGGGGCACCTGACCTGATGCAGCCAACCCTTCCTCTGACAGTTCCCCATTCTGTCCTCTGCCGCCCCCGCCCTTCCAGGAAGAAACAGCTCTGCTTTCTCAGTGGTGACTTAGGGCCTCCAGAGTTCTGCAGGGCCCTTCAGCTGGGCCGGGGTCCCTAACACACCCTGGGCCCTGTTCCTCCGGTGCTGAGTCACCTGATGAGGTCACTTTCCAGTGATCTCCTCTCCGTGAAGCCTCCTCCCTGGTCATGGGTCACCAGCCGGGAGCACCGGGGGGGTGTGGCCCCATTGCTGGGAATTCTGGAAGAGAATGTTGATTGCTTCCGTGTGAAGCCAATGGGGGAGGAGGAGGAGGGCCACCCGGACTGTTCAAACCCAAGACCCGGGGAGTCCACAGCTCCCTGACACTGAGGTGCTCTGAGAACCTCGCTCTGGCCACAGTGGCAGGAACGATGGCCAGCAAGGTGGGCATCTCCTGCTGGCCCTTCCCCACATCTCCTGGTTCCCCCCTTCCCACTCTCAGGTTATGAGTTTAGGTGGGTGGGCCCCACTGGGGCAGAGGGCATGGGGCCCGGGCATCTGCTGAAACAGTCGGGAGAGCATGCTTTCTTCGGGGGCTGCCAGCAGTGGGGACGCCTTCCTGGATGCGGGAGTGGGGGAGGGCACAGATTCTGGGAGAATCTGTCCCAGGATTCTGAAGGAGCAGGAATGTGGGACAAAGGTCACTGAGGCTTGTGACTGTGTCCCTCAGGCTCTGGGTCCCGCTGGACCTCAGCATCTGGACTTTGCAATTCTGTGAGGCAGTTGTGTTGATCTTGGCTTCCTGTTGCTCACAGGTAAAGTACGCTGACGAATCCAATAAACCAAGGTTTGGACAACACCAGGCAATTCAGAGCACGGCCTCAGAGCCAGAATCTCACATAAACTCAAAGTTGCCTTGCTAGGCAGGTCTCGTTGTTACTACTCGGAAGAAGTAGAGGAGTAAAGGTCGGAGGTGAGTGTGGTTTGGCACCTGCATCTGCTGAACACAGACCTCATCCTTCTGCTGGGTCTCATGACACGGAGCCCTAAAGCCGTGCTGGAGTCAGGCCCAGCACGTTGAAGACACAAGGATGGAGGCTGGACTGCCCACCACCGGAGGAGACAGCCGAGCTGCAGAGGCTCCAGAAACACGTGGTAAAACATTTCCGTGGGTGGACATGGTCACTAAAATTCACGCTCACAAAGAATCTGTAATAATGAGGAAAATGCTATGTCATGATGTCAAATAAAAAATAGGACAAATTTATAGATTACACACACATATATATTTACATAATACTCACAATTATGTTTTTCAAAAGGCATAGAATTTTTTAAGGCTAAAAGAAAATATAGCAAGATGTTAAAAAGATGATCTTTCCATGGTGGAAATGTGAGTTTTGTCATCTCATTTTTTCTACATCTTTCTCATTTCCTTGATAAATTTGCTTTATAATGAAGCAAATATAATAAGTTTTATTTAAAGAAAAAAACAGAAAATCACTTGGTCACATAGCAGTTTTCCATAAGGACCATTTTCAGAATTGAAACCAAACCAATCCTTTGTCTGAAAGGGCATCAGGGAAGCTACTCCTGGTCCAGTCCTGCCTTGACCACTTTCCCCTGACGCTCAAGTTCCAGTCACTGACCTCAGCCAAAATTCACACCCATCCTGTGCCGTCCTATGAAAACTTGGTTACTCAGGGGGCTCACATCACACTGCTGCTTGGCAGTAGTCCCCCTCATGGTGAGCTCCAGCCCACAGCAGCCTACAGGGAGCTCTGGGCATTGTGCCCCTTTCGCTGGGGAGAAAATGAAGGTCCAGGAGACCTAAGGATTTGCCCTCAGTGTCAGGGCTGGGCAGAGCTGGAACTGGAACTTGAACTGCAATCCATCTGATTCCAAAGTCCACACCGCTGACCATGATGTGACGCAGCCTCTATTCTAAAACCTTCCTGGGTCACTTGTTTGTCTCTTTCACAAATATTTACTGACCACCTACTATGCCCATGACACAATTCTTATTCACAAAGGAGACGTGGAGAAAATCTGCGTTATCAGCACAACCCGGCAGCTCACACTGCAGCCCTGTGGTCTCAAAGCGGGATGTGCAGCCTGAGAGGTGCTGGGTCATCTTTTAAGGAGCAGGCAGAATACATCACACCTTCTATTTGTAGCTGTTTTCTAATAATTTTTCATTTCCACTCTTAAGCGTTTATAATAAACATGATATCCTGCACACTGCATGTGTGCTCAGGGGCTCAGGTGTGTTCGACTCTTTGCAACCCTTCAGACCGTGGCTTCTCTGTCCATGGGATTCTCCAGGCAAGAGTGCTGGAGTGCGCCAGTCAAGATAGCTGCTATCCAAAAGTCTACAAGCAATAAATGCTGGAGAGGGTGTGGAGAAGAGGGAACCCTCTTACACTGCTGGTGGGAATGCAAACTAGTACAGCCACTGTGGAGAACAGTGTGGAGATTCCTTAAAAAACTGGAAATAGAATTGCCATATGACCCAGCATTCCCACTCCTGGGCATACACACTGAGGAAACCAGATCTGAAAGAGACACGTGCACCCCAATGTTCATCGCAGCACTGTTTCTAATAGCCAGGACATGGAAGCAACCTAGATGCCCATCAGCAGACGAATGGATAAGGAAGCTATGATACATATACACAATGGAACATTACTTAGCCATTAAAAAGAATATGTTTGAATCAATTCTAATGAGATGGATGAAACTGGAGCCAATTATACAGAGTGAAGTAAGCCAGAAAAATAAACACCAACACAGTATACTAATGCATATATATGGAATTTAAAAAGATGGTAACGATAACCCTGTATGCAAAACAGAAAAACAGACACAGATGTATAGAACAAACTTTTGGACTCTGAGAGAAGGCGAGGGTGGGATGTTCTGAGAGAATAGCATCGAAACAAGTATACTATCAAGGGTGAAACAGATCACCAGCCCAGGTTGGATGCATGAGACAAGATCTCAGGGCTGGTGCACTGGGCAGACCCAGAGGAATCGGGTAGAGAGGGAGGTGGGAGGGGGGATCAGGATGGGGAACACATGCAAATCCATGGCTGATTCATGTCAATGTATGGCAAAAACCACTACAATATTGTAATTAGCCTCCAACAAATAAAAATAAATGAAAAAAAATTAAAAAAAATAAAAAGAATACTGGAGTGGGTTGCCATGCCCTCCTTTAGGGGATTTTCCTCACCCAGGGATCGAACCCGCGTCACCTGCCTTGCAGAAGGAATCTTTACCACTGAGCTACCAGGGACTCCCATACTCTATAGTGACATCCTTATAAAACATAGGTGATAACTCTTTGATTGGCATATGATCTTGTTTATATGTCCTTGTATGTGAAACTATACATCACGGTGATCAGGGAAGGCTTGTGGAGAAGGTGGGAGCTTCACTGGGGTGGGTTAATCTGGGCAGAGTGAGGGGAGAGGCCATCAAAGGCGACACCACAGCCC
Source organism: Cervus elaphus (assembly GCF_910594005.1). Lineage (NCBI taxonomy): Eukaryota > Metazoa > Chordata > Mammalia > Artiodactyla > Cervidae > Cervus > Cervus elaphus. The sequence continues at coordinate 82,194,629 of NC_057833.1, forward strand.
AGTGGGGACAGGTCCTGCGGACTCAGGGGATGGGATGTCGGCCCCCTAGTCCCTGCCTCCTCCTTCAGGCTCAGAGCCTGCAGAGCATCGGCTGGCCCTGGCAACCTCTGGGCCCCTGTGGTTCAGCCTGTGCCCAACTAGTCCAGCAGTTAGGCTCCCACCCTTGCCCAGGACATGGCCCCAAACTCAAAGTCTTTACAGTCAGATCCTCTTCCTCCTCTATTCCAAGAGCCCTCCGTATTTCCTTTTAGACCCAACTTCTCCCTCCATCCCACCCCTTTCAGCCCAGCCTAGCCCACCTTGAACCCTGGGTCTGTGGTCCCCACTCCCCACCTCCTCAGCCTCTGCCCCTCTGTCCCCGCAACCTGCATCTTGTGGGACTGACTGCCCTTAGGACCCACTGCCTGAGAAAAGCTGCTTATTCTCCAAAATCCAAGGCTAGGCCATGGGGCCAGCTGGAGGTTTTCTCTTGGGTCCTTGAGGCCACTTCCGAGCCTTTGCCCCTTGAGCCCTGCCTCCTGTAAGCTCGGACATCCAGCCCAGGCCCCCAGGCCCCTTCCTTGCCTCACTCCACCGGGTGCTGCTGCACCCCTGGAATGCCCACACCCTATGCTGGCACATCCCACTGCAGCTGACCTCACACTTCACCGTCACACAGCACCTTAACACCTTCAATTCGCCCATTTATCTGTCCCCACCTACTTCTATTTCCTTCTAGCTTAGAACCCAGAGAATTTCCAGCAAGGGCTATCCATCTCCTCGACTGAGAGTGACCAACCCTTAGGATGTGCCCTGAGTCCATCCCCTTCTGCTCCCTTGGGCAGTAATCTGCTCCTTCAAATTTGCTCCCCTCCCTCCCGCAGCCTCAACTCTCTCTTTTGAACCTCTTCCTCCAGCAAATTTGCTTATGTTTCCACAGTTCCCCACATTAATAACAGAACAATCACCCACCTCTTGGCTTCCTCTTGCCCCTGCCCTGTCTTTTGTCCTTTTTTATGGTCAAGCTTCCTGAGATTGTCTCTATTTTTCCCTCAATCCATTGCACACTGGCCTGGGGATTAGACCATCACAATGGATTGCTCTTGACAAGAGCACCAGGGACCTTGTTAACTTATTCCCTGGATGCCTGATCCTGGCAGGCTCTCCACAGCCTCGAACATGTGCTCATGGGAATTTGCTCTCGGTTTAGTCTACACACCACCCCTTCCTGCTTCCCTTGTCCCCACCTCAACTGCTTCTTAGGCTCCCTCCTGGCATCCTCATGGTAAGTACTCCTTAAACACCCAGGGGAAATTCTGATGCAGTTGATCTGAGAAGGGCCAAGAATTTGCATCTCTTACAAGTTCCTGGACTTCCCTGGTGGCTCAGATGGTAAAGCGTCTGCCTACAATGAGAGAGACCCAGGTTCAACCCCTGGGTTGGGAAGATCTCCTGGAGATGGAAATGGCAACCCACTCCAGTATTCTTGCCTGGAAAATCCCATGGATGGAGGAGCCTGGTAGACTACAGTCCATGGGGTCGCAAAGAGTTGGACAAAACTGAGCGACTTCACTTCACAAGTTCCTGAGTGATGCTGCTGCTGCCGGTCCACAGACCACGCTTCAGAACCACTGCTTTATAGAGTAAAGTAAGCCTTGGCCTGAGCCCTTCAGTGAATATAGCAGGCTCATTGCAAAGTGGGCCCCTGCCACCCACGCTGGGGAAGCTTCTGGCTCCACCTGGGCTCAGCTCACAGCAGTGAGGCCTTTGACATTGGCTTGCACTGACTCTTGGCTCATTTTTCCAACTTATTCCTAGTCATTGTTGCTATGGCTAGAGAACAGAACATAGGCATTAGAACATAGGTCATTATTGGTGCTCAAAGTGGAGGTAAGTGGCAGGGATGCCCATCAGGGGGTGTTCTGCCTGCTCTCGGGTCAGACTCAGACTTTCCTTTTTTCCACCGCATTTTCTCTTTGCCCCATCTTTTGTGTTTTAAGAGCACACCAAGGCATACTTCTGCAGAGACCTAAAAAATGTTATCTAGTAATTGTGTTCAGAATTCTCCCTCAGTTTCCTCTAACGCCCTGAGCTCCATCCCCAGCACCCACTTCTGGGCTGAGAGTCAGAGGACTCTCCACGCAGGGCAGGTGACCCTGAAGAGGAATCAGAGTGCACATATTTCTGCTATAGGAACATAAGGACAGCCTAATACTGAGGCCAGGGTCATCCGCAGGGCTGAGCCTCAGAGCTGCTAGGCTCCTTCCTCTTTGCCCTGCATCTGCCCGAGGGGCTAAATAAACGAACTTCACCTTGGGCCCTTGCCAAGGGTCTGCCTGGTTCCCACAGCAGCGTGGGCCGATCACATCTGCCTAGGAAGGAGGGCAGGCATGCATGTGCTCATGAATGTATGAAGTCGCTGAGGCAGGCCAGGGGTTGACCCAGATCTGACTCAGTCACTCAAAACAGCCACACTTTACTAGAGCTTGTGGAACAGTGCCTGGATCCTTGCCTAGCACTCAAAAGATGCTCAATAAATATTTGTTGAGTGAATGAATGCGTTCACTCCAGGATAATCTGTTCATTCCAAGAAATCTGACGCGATCCTGGCTGCTCTCATCTAAACCAAGTTTTTCCTGTTTCTTTTAATCATTCTCTTTTTAAAGTTCTCAGATGGGGCATAAAACAAATCCTCTTACATCCTGCCAGGGAACATGGAACATGGAACCAACACACACATGAAAATCCCTGACCATGGGCTCCCTGTGCACTCAGCCAACCCAGCCATCCCTCCAGCGGCCACACCACAGAGGGAGCCCATGGCAGCCCCCCAGATGAACATAAAGCTGCCTCTCCTTCTCTGGAGATCTGCAGCTCCTGGAATCTGCCAGGGCAGGTGTCTCCTGGCAACTGTGCAGGTGTTCCTCCCCTTGTGGATTCCTCGTGCCACGCACCCCGCATTCTCAGGCCTCAGGAGATTTGGGGCCTTGGATGAGGACTAAGAACAAAGAAGGGTCAGGGATGTGAGCCAGGTACCTCTTATTGAAAGGCAGATGAAAGATGTTTTTAATGAATTGATTTGATCACCAACTTGTAAAATAAGCCTGCTTTTTGGAGCTGAGAGTTGGGAAGATCTCGCCCAGTTCTGCTTCTTTCATGCCAGCTTCCCCTTATGGATCAAGCTGTCACCACACAGCCCTCCCCGTAAGGAGGTCACAGTGTTGCTGGGCAGACAAAGCCATCTTCATCAAATAGCCACACACACAACGTGACAACGTGGCAGAGGTTAAAGAAATCATTCTACGGCCTGTCACAGTATCATAAATGATTACCGGTGAGTTTGGTGTCACATTTTTCTAGTTTTGAATGAGTTAGGAAGAAATTTATAACCATTTACAAAAATGCTAAAGTTCATGTGGCTAAACGCATGCCAAGTGCCCCTCACCGAATGTGGTCCTTTCCCTGGGCAGTATGACTCCCAGCCCCTGGCCCAAGAAGACTCCCCATGTGTGGCTCTAGCAGATAACTACTGCCCCCGAGGCCAGCCGGGCAGACCTGGAGCATGGATGGGGCTGGACTGCACTGCCCCACTGGGCCATGTGGCCCAAAGTCAGAGCCCAGGTTTTCCTCTCTGGGCTCAGATGCCTAAGTGACTTGTTGGAGCAGAGCCCCTGGAACACAGCAAGCAGGAAGTCTGTTCACCACTCAGCCAAGCCCGGGGTCTGCCACCCTCCCATCCTGGCCCTTTGCCTCCACAAATAAAAGGCAGTGCCGCTCCACTCTCTCCCACTCCTTCTGTCAACATCCAACGCAGTTCATGACCTGGCATCTTCAGGGAACTCATGACGAAAAGAAATAGGAGTCAACCTGCCAACAATTTTAGCCCAGACTGATGTCGAGGGAAATGTGACTGCTGCCCCTCGATGCTGGGGAGGGGCAGGAACCCAGCCTTCCACCCCTCCCAGGGCGTGGACACCTCCCCAGAAACCCATGCAAGGTCGTGGGACAGAGCTTGCTGCAGACATTGTCTTTTGGAGCAATCATCCCAAAGTATTTCACAAGTATATGAGTAAACACCAGCCTAAAGTGTGACTCTTCACAGGAAAAGTGAATAATTTATCTAAGTTTCAAGTGCTGAATATTTTTTGATAAATGTTGATTCTATTTGTATATCTGCAATCCACAAGTATTATCAAGAAGGTTTGAAAATGCTACTGAAGATGAAGAATAGAGAAAACGTGTTTATCTCACTTACAGATACGTACAGCAGTGTTGTTAACCTGGACAATGTCCAGTTCTGAGCTCATGTGGGAATCAGTCACAGAGAAGATCTCCATGTCTGTTGTGTTTATGATGCTGAGCTGAGGGCTCTTGTCATGCTGCCTTCTTCCTTTGTAAAAATGTGTTCAGAAAAAAAAAAAAAACACAGGATGTTTGGGTTGCGATAACAAAACACCATAGCCTGGTGGCTAATAAGCAACAGAAATTTACTTCTCATATTTCTGGAGTCTGGAAGTCCAAGATCAAAGCATTGGCAGATTCCTGGTTCATGGACAGTGTCTTCTCACTGTGTCCTCACAAGGGGAAAGGAGGCTCTCTAGGGTCCTTCATATAAGGGCACTAATCCCATTCTTGAGGGCTCCACCTTCATGACTTCATTGCCTCCTAAAGGCCCCACCTCCAAATATCATCACTGTCAGGGTTAGGTGTCAATATATGAATTTGAGGGGCACAGCATTCAACCTACGCATGCATGCATGCTAAGTCACTTCAGTCGTGTCTGACTCTGTGTGACACTATGGACAGCAGCCCACCAGGCTCCTCTGTCCACAGGATTTTCTAGGCAAGAATAATGGAGTGGGTTGCCATTTCTTTCTTCAATTCAACCTATAGCAGTGCACAAAGAAGAGAAAGAAAAGCAAGAAAGATGATGGAAACATAAACCCAGAGCATTACATGTTTGGTGACCACTGCATAAACTGATGTGCTGGAGTGACCTCTGGGGGGTTGAGGATCTGGGCATCCATAAGATTGGCTAGAGGCTGTATGCACTTTCTAGAACCCCAGAGAGGGGCATTATGCCAGGAGAGGCCTCCACTTGCCCACACACATAGATCATTGACCAAGCTCAGTTCTGACTGCCAGTTACAAGCTGCTTGCAGAGTCTCTGACCCTGGTTGGCACACACCATGGATGCCAGGTTAGGGTCCTCTGATGAAATGCCAAATGCCCAGTTCAATTTGAATTTCCAGCAAACAACAATTGTGGTGTTTTTTTTTTTAAGCATAAGTATATCCTAAATATCTTATGGGATATACTTATACTAAGAAATTATTCATTGTTAACTGGACATTCACATTGAACTGTGTGCTCTTTATTTTTACTCATTAAATCTAGCAACTTGCTGCACTAAGTAGCTGAGGGCCTTTCTGGACCAAGTCAGGGTGCTGGGGACAGGCATCCACCTGGCCAGGCCTCCCCAGACACTCAGATCAGGCGTACCCCCGGTCAGGTGACAGCAGAGCTGCTCTTGAATGACTTCTGAGAGAATGGGTCCCTGAATCCATTCCACCAGTGTGGGAGGGTCCCCATGCTACCATTTCACTTCTGACATATGTCAGTGGGGTGAAAATAAACAGTAGCAAATTTAATGTGAAGATTAAGGGTGACAAACTGATGCTAGAATCTAGATGCTTTATGTCAAATGTGTTATTCTTTCTTTCTTTTTTTTTGAGGTCACAGATGTCAAAAGTTTAATGGCAGCAGGACTTAACGGAGAGTTCTATTTATGAACTTTTTCTGTTAATTGGGGAAAGACTATCATTATTTTATTTGACATGGAGAACATACATACTCCAGCCTGAGGACTGTCAAGGACCCATCAGGACACTGCTTGTTAATAGATTCACAACCCAGATGGAGACCCTGGAGATGATAGGAGAGGAAGCCAGGAAAGCAAGCCTCAGGCAGAGCTGGACTGGTTCACAAGGGCCAGAAGAGGGGCAACCGGCCTGCAGGCAAGCAGTGCTTTGGGAGAGGGGGTGTTCCCTAAGGATGCACATGGCCACCTGGGGGCCAGATGTGTGTGGCACTGTTGTTGGGGGGGGGGGCACTCTGGAGAATGCAGAGCCCAGATGACTGTCCACCAGAGCCCAAGGCCCTGGGGGGCAGTAGGCAGGGGCAAGTCAGGCAGACCCAGTGATGCTGAAAGCTCAGTTTCTCTGTGTACCAGTGCTGAATTGAATCTTGGAGACAGAGTTTTGGGTGAAGTAGAAAAGAATAGCTTTCTTACTTTGTCAGGCAAAGGGGGCCTCAGCAAGCTAATGCCCTCAAAATCATCTGTCCCAACTTGGGAGACGATAATGAGAAGTTTCACAGTAATTGTTCAAAGAGGACATGGTCAGCTTGTGGACATTCTTCTGATGGGTTGGTGTGGAGGTGAGTGGGAGTCAGCAACATCAACTTTCTGGTTCCAACTGGTCTGGGATCTACATGTTTGTGGGCAGCTTACCATTGTTAACTGTTGACTTCTCCCACCCAGAGGGTGTTTCAGTATCTGCAAAATAGTTCAAATATATTGTGGTGTATCCACTGATGGGGAAACAGGACCTTGCCCCAAGGCTGCTCGTAACTGTTCCTCACTGGTCTCACATACCCTCCCTTCCCTAATTCATAACTGCTTGAAATCTGCCCATTGGAACCCGGGAAGGTCCTGGAGGCTGAATGAAGGCTGCTTCCTATAATCAAAGAAATAATGGGCACAGAAAGACTTTGTGCCCAGGAGCCCCACAGGACTCTGCTCCACATCATAAATGGAAGGTGGCATGGGAGCTGGGGGTTGGCAACCCAGAGAGAAGTCCAAGTTTGCTCTTGGCCTGCCACACAGAAGGGACCCTCTTGAGAGTGGGGGGGAGTCTGTCTGAAGGGTTGGAGACTAGAGCTGAGAAGACCAGGTTTATTATCCTGGCAGAAGGGGACCTCAGAGCCTGTTGGGTGAGTGTGACCCAAGGGGGAGTGACTGGGGCCTGCCTGGCACATGATCGGCAGGAGGGGACAGTGAGAAAGGTGACAAAGTGACCACAGACAGCAGTCCCCGCATGGCCAGAGTGGACAGGGTGAAAGGACTCACACACACAGTCTGATTTAGACCACTGGGACATGGATCAGGGGTTTAGCTCCTGCCTTTACCTGCTGTTGGCCAATCAGCCAGGTGTCTTCCACCATGGCCTGACAGCTGGGTCTGGTCCCAGTTCTGGCACCGTCTCTGTGTTCTTGGGAGAAACCATGTCTCCTCTCAGGAGCTACTGTCACAGCAATACAGGAGACCCCCTTCATCTGCTCTAGGAAGTCACAGCTTCGTGTCGGGTCAGCCAGGCTGGCCCAGTACAGCCATTGGTGTGGACCAAGCTTGTGGCCTCCACGCGGGATGGCCAGCCTCGGCACCTGCGCCAGGCACCCATCACCACAGCTGTCCCACCATCCTGCCCCGGTGTTTCATCAAGGGAGTCTGAAAGTGAAAACAACGGGGAGAAAAGTGAAACTCCCGAAGGGGAGGGCAAGGCAGCAGCAGGCTAAGTAGCACAGGCAAAGGTCACTTCGTGTCCCTTGAAATGAGACCCAGAGAAGCCTTTGTGACTTCCGCATTCCTGTCTTCCGTCTTAGTTCCTGCGTGGCCCTGGTTCCTGGCACACACAGCCCAGTAGAGGCTGTCATCATAGCCCTGTCAGCCAGGTGGCTGTTCCATCCAGCCCTGCGCTGACAAAGGGCCATCTCCCCATAGGCCGGCCACACACAGAACCAAGCATGTGGTTCTGCATGTGGCTCACACCTGTGCACGGGACCCGTCCTCAGGCACCCCCGCAGCTCTCCCCAAACACAAGCCTGCACACACCCCTCCCCCAGCTCAGCCCTCACACCCCCTTCCTGGCAGAAGCACACTCACAAGCACAGACACGGAACACCCTGTGCGTGCTAAGTCACTTTAGTCACGTCCAGCTGTTTGTGACCCTATGGGCAGTAGCCCACCAAGCTCCTCTGTCCATGGGATTCTCCAGGCAAGAACACTGGAGTGGGTTGCCATGTCCTCCTCCAGGGGATCTTCCCCACCCAGGGACTGAATCTGCGTCTCTTACGCCTCCTGCATTGGCAGGCGGGTTCTTTACCACTAGTGCCCTCTGGGAAACCCTGCATTCTTGCATATCCAGTCTCCCTATGTGTGCTCATGTGCAGTACACAGACAGGCGCACGGGCCTCCCTGCTGACAGCTATCAAGCCCTTGGGTGGCTATTCCTCTGTGCCCGGGGCAGGGACACCAGCCCCTCCCTCCACTGCCATCTAGGAATGGTCTCTACCACCTTCCTGAGCTCAACCAACTGGGCTGGGCCCCATAACTGCATCTGGTTCTGTTTGTACTGACTCAAAGGGCACTCCCTTTGAGACCCCACCCTTCGAATTCGAAGGCCAAGCCAACACCTACCAGCTGTTTTCCCCACACATTTCACATGGAGTGCTGGAGGAACTGGCATCCTGGCTACCTGGACTCTGGAACAAATCAATACTCTTCTTCTTATCTCTATGTTAGAGAGGCTATCCCAAGCTGTCAGAAACACAGAAACATAGACACTCAGGTTATTTGGAATGGTGGCTGTTCATTGAAAGAAAGAAAAGAGGGACAGAGATGCATGGGCAGGACTTCAGCAGTGTCCTGCAGTTGGGACTTGAGCTTGGGTTTAACGCTAAGAAGAGTGTCTGCCCCACCTGGGTCCCGGGCACGGCACCAGATGCCTAGTGTGCGTTATCAAGGGGCACTCACAGCAGTCTTATGGAGGAGTTCCCATCACTGTCCATTCAAAGAGGATGGTGAGGCTGAGATAGTTTGTGGCTTACCTGAAGTCCTGCAGCTAGTGAGTGCAGGGCTGGGACGCGAGCCCCATTGTCAGGGGCCCATCCATGTACCAAGGAGGCCCCGCATCCTGCCGCTCCCAAAAGCTGGTGTCTGTGGCTCTCGACCTGGTGGATCTGCCTTTCTCTTGAGATGACTTCCCCCCATCTCTGGATGTTTGTCTGTCTGTCTCTGCTTCCTCCTCTGTGTGTTCCTATCTAAAACTCCCGAGATGGGACCCTTAACATCAGTCAGATTCTAGCCAGTGCGGAACCACTCTGAAAGTAAAACGAGCAAAGTTTCATCCATACTGGACCCATGCTCCACTCCCTTCCTTCCCACAGTGAGCAGATGCCTTGGGGCGAGGCGCTCAGCTGTGGTCAGGACAGCTAGTCACTCAGATGCCCTGGGGATGGGGCAAGACACTCTACCAACGCTAGGTTGTCCACTGTGGTTTCTAATACTGTTATTGGAAATCTTTTCTGAACATACTTCTCATTTTCCTGACTTGGTGAGATTCATCTAGTAAGTAATTGAATATCTACAAAAACTAGTCAGGATTTTATGATTCCTGGGGCATCCTTCTGCATTCCAAGTGCATCAAGCAGCCAATGCAGGAGGGATGGGAGCTGATGGTGGTGACAACCAGGAAACTCCCTAAACATCTTTTTAAACATTCCTGATGAGTTTTTTGCCTTAATGTTAATTTAGAGGCAACAAAGAGGAAATTCCCTGGCAGCAGGTTCAGTGAGCTTAGGCGTCGTCTCTGCAGATGCAGGCAGGGTCCCTGGGTGAGGCAGCTTCCTTCCCCTGGGACCTTTCAGCCTTGGCTGCAGAAGGCCGCCCACACCAAGGGGCCTCTGAGGGCACCTAGGCGTGGAGGGTCCCGGGCCAGCTCCTCAGTCATCTGCATTCCCAGGAGCCTCCTCCACTGATAGAGGACAGAGGTGGGGGTCTCGGGTCACTCAGCCCATAACACCCACAAGCACAGGCCACCAATCCACCCTCCCTTGGGACTGTCAGGAGCAGCCCATTTCAATTTGATCCTTTGCATAAATACATTAGAGACCGCAGACTTCATGTGTGGTTCAGATCCTGTTAGAAAATATCCGTATTTATAGAGAAGCTTAAAGGAAGGAGCAAAAGTCCCAAATCCTTCACTGAAAATGACTGAGTGGGAGGGAATATTCACACCCAAAGCTACAATCTGGATTCTGGACTCTGCCTGACGTCAAACAGTATTCCCTGTGGATCTGAAACCCCACATGCTAGCAGCTACTTCGGAAGCAGGGCTTTTCCAGGACAGCCATCTCCTTGGGAGCTGTGCCCTGAACTGACCGAGGATGACTGACCTTTAGAGTCTCCTTCAGCCCAGGCGGCAGCTAGGCACGAGGCTGTGGGGCTGGAATTCAGATCTCTCTCCCCACGGGCCTGGGCGCATGGGCGTGGGCGGCTGGGGGAATGTTGGCCTGGCCTCGGGCTCCTGTTTCCCTAAGTCAGGAGCCAAACGAGGAGATGGCCTCAGACCGTGTGCTGCAGGCTGATAGTTACCCGACAACACACCAACAGTCACAGCTTCACCTCGATTTTTTAAAGGAGTGTACGTGGGTGGCCTTGTATGGCAAGAAAAACCTTTATTTTTCCCCCCTTATTCTACAGCAGAAACAGGCAACTTTCTACCAAGGTTTTACAGGATTCCTAGCCCAGCACCTCACTTGGAAACCCTTCCAAGAGGGTCCACCTTCACAAAGTTGATGTGTGGGTCTCAGTCCCCTGACTTCAGCCTGCATTGTTGACAGAAGCACTTTAAAGGAGTGTGTGATCTGAGTGGGGACAGAGGTGGGTGATGCTGGGGGAGGCGAGTGGACTCACTGCATATCATGACTAAATAAGTCCACTGCAGGAGAGTAGGGTCTGGAGATGTGCTGCCCCAGCGGAAGTGACCTCAGAGAGGAGTGAGGTCCATCTGAGGACAGGTCCCAGAGCCCTGCACTCTCATGGGAGGGGGTCTGAGACATCTCTGCCCAGAGGGAATCCCTCCGCACAATCAGTTCTCCCAAACCCGACAGCCCTGCACCCGAGGAGGGGCCTAGGAGCATGAGAAGGCCGAGTGGGTGGGCACAGGGCCCTGGGCAGTGCCAGTTCTTTCCAGAACGAACAGGCACCTGCTCTCCTTGCACTGCCAAGAGGAACAAGGTGAGCAGAGGCTGCCCTTCCCCTCCCAGTCAATGTGACCAAGGCCCTTCCAGACGCCTCTCCTCCTGGAACCTCAATGGGGTGTGTTCCTGAGGGTCTTTGCCCAGAGCAGCCCCCATGGTGCCACCAGGACTCCCCTTAAATTACTGACTATTTCACTGAGAGACTCAACTGGGCAACTCCAGGGCCCAGGGAGGCAGCAGGTGAACTCAGGGCCCCAGAGGACTGATGCTGGGGTCATCAGTTGTAGGTTTGGGGAGGGGTTCTAAGTTGGAGAGGAAGTGAGTTCCTGGGCTTCCTAACATTCCATGAATCTCATCCAGACCTTCTCTCTTAGTTTCCTGGGGCTGCTATAACTATAGTTCCACCGGATGGGGTGCTGATACAACAGAACTTTATTGTCTCACAGCTCTAGAGGCCAGAAACCCAAGGTCAAGGTGACAGCAGGGGTGGTTTCTCTCTTTGACTTGTAGACAGCTGTCTTCTCCCTGCATCTTCACATGGCCTTCCTTCCATGTGTGTCCATGACCAAGATTCCTCCTCTTATAGCACTAGCCATATAGGATTAGAATGGTCCTAAGGACCTCTTTTTAACTTAATTACCTCCTTACAGACCTGGTCAGTAAGCAGACACTCTTTTCACAGCAAACACCCTTTTCCAACAACACAAGAGATGACTCTACACATGGACATCACCTAATGGTCAATACTGAAACTAGACTGGTTACATTCTTTGCAGCTGAAGATGGAGAAGCTCTATACAGCCAGCAAAAACAAGATCTGGAGCTGACTGTGGCTCAGATCATCAGCACCGTATTGCAAAATTCAGGCTTAAACTGAAGAAAGTGGGGAAAACCACTAGGCCACTCAGCAATGACTTAAATCAAATCCCTTATGATTATATAGTGGAGGTGATGAATAGATTAAAAGGATTAGACCCGGTAGACAGAGTGCCTGAAGAACTATGGACAGAGGTTCATAACATTTTACAGGAAGCAGTGACCAAAACCATCCCAAAGAAAAAGAAATGCAATAAGGCAAAACGGTTGTCTGAGCAGGCCTTACAAATAGCTGAGGAAAGAAGAGAAGTGAAAAGCAAGGGAGAAAGGGAAAGATGTACCCAACTGAATGCAGAGTTCCAAAGAATAGCAAGGAGAGAGAAGGCCTTCTTTAAAGAACAATGCAAAGAAATACAGGAAAACAATAGAATGGGAAAGACTAGAGATCTTTTCAAGAAAATTAGAGATACCAAGGGAACATTTCATGCAATGATGCGCATGATAAAGGACAAATATAGTAAGGACCCAACAGAGGCATTAGAGATTAAGAAGAGGTGGCAAGAATACACAGAAGAACTATACAAAAAAGGTCTTAATGACCCAGATAACCATGATGGTGTGGTCACTCACCTATAGCCAAACATTCTGAAATGTGAAGTCATGTGGGCCTCAGGAAGCATTACTATGAACAAAGCTAGGGGAAGTGATGGAATTCTAGCTGAGCTATTTCAGATCCTAAAAGATGATGCTGTGAAACTGTTTCACTCAATATGTCAGCAAATTTGGAAAACCCAGCAGTGGCCACAGGACTAGAAAAGGTTAATGTTTATCCCAATCCCAAAGAAGGGCAGTGCTAAAGAATGTTCAAACTACCGGACAATTGCGCTCATCTCCCATGCTAGTAAGGTTATGCTCAAAATCCTTTAAGTTAGGCTTCAGCAATACTTGAATTGAGAACTTCTGGATGTACAAGCTAGATTTAGAAAAGTCACAGGAACCAGAGATCAAATTGCCAACATTTGTTGGATCATAAAGAAAGCAATGGAATTCCAGTAAAATATCTACTTACACTTCATTGACTAGCCTAAAGCCTTTCACTATGTGGATCACAACAAACTGTGAAAAATTCTTAAAGAGATGGGAATACCAGACCATGTTATCTGTCTTCTGAGAAACCTATACATGGGTCAAGAAGCAACAGTTAGAAGCTTACATGGACTGGTTCAAAATTGGGAAAGGAGTACAACAAGGCTGTATATTGTCACCCTGATTATTTAACTTATATGCAGAGGACATCACGCCAAATGCCAGACTGGATGAATTACAAGCTGGAATCAAGATTGCCAGAAGAAATATCAACAACCTCAGATATGCAGATGACACCACCCTAATGGCAGGAAGTGAAGAGGAACTAAAGAGTCTCTTGATGAGGGTGAAAGAAGAGAGTGAAAAAGTTGGCTTAAACTCAACATTCAAAAAACTAAGATCAGGGCCCAGTACCATCACTTCATGGCAAATGGATGGGGAAAAAGTGGAAGCAATGACAGATTTTCTCTTCTTGGTCTCCAAAATCACTGCAGATGGTGACTACAGCCATAAAATTAGAAGATGCTTGCTTCTTGGAAGGAGAGCAATGACAAACCTAGACAGCATATTAAAAAGCAAAGACATCGCTTGCTGACAAAGGTCCATATAGTCAAAGCTATGGTCTTTCCAGTTGTCATGTACAAATGTGAGCGTTGGACCATAAAGAAGACAAGAGCACCAAAGAATTGATACTTTCAAATTGTGTTACTGAAGAAGACTCTTGAGAGTCCCTTGGACTGCAAGGAGATCCAACCAGTCAATCCTAAAGGAAATCAACCCTGAATACTCACTGGAAGGACTGATGCTGAAGCTGAAGCTCCAATACTTTGGCCACCTGATGTGAAGAGCCAACTCACTGGAAAAGATCCTGATGCTGGGAAAGAGTGAGGACAAGAGGAGAGGACGTGACAGAGGATGAGATGGTTGGATGACATCACTGACTCAACAGACATGAATTTGAGCAAACTCTAGGAGACAGTGAGGGACAGGGAGGTCTGGCGTGCTGCAGTCCATGGGTTCACAAAGAGTCAGACACGACTTTGTGACTGAACAACAACATTACAGGTCTTACTTCCAAGTATGGTCACGTTCTGTGGGCAGCGCTTCAACATGTGAATTTGAGATGGCATAGCCCAGCCTGTAACACCTGCCCAAGCAGCAAGCATCTACTTCGATGGTGGCTGGGTGCTCCCTCTATAAAGGCAATCCATGTTGCCCACCAGGTATTTCACAAGTGCTTTCTGCTTCAATCCCTTTAACCTCCCCTGGAGTCAGCAGAGAAGGCATCCTCGTCTCATTTCATAGATGAGAAAACAGGTCCTGAGAGCTGAAGTTAGTGTCCCCAAGCCCCCTGTCAGGAAGTGAATGTTCTGGCTGAGACTGGGCTCCTCACTCCTTGGCACTGTTCCTTCAAACTCCCTGCTTCAGGGACCACAACATTTCCCTTCAAGGAAGGGAGAAAATATTTCCTCTGGTAAGAGCTTAACACCCAAGTCAAGTTTGCAAGCTTTCAGGCTCCTCGTCCTATTTAATGTGCCAGAGCTTCTTCTAGTTAACATTTATTTGCTAAATAAGTCACTTCTCCCCACATTTGGCTCTCACACAGCTGCTGTGAGCCAGGCGCTCTGTGAGGCCCCTCATATGTATTATATCAAAAATTAATCGTATTTCATAGATGAGAAAGGGCGACTTAAGGAGGTAAAACTGAGCTGCTGGTCAGCGCTGGAAGGATGCAGTGAAACCCAGGAAAGGATGATTCACAAGCTCTTGTCTTTCCAGGGTAGCAGCCCTCAACAAATTCAGTTACCCAGCAAGTGTTTATTAGAGGTCTGCTCCATGCCAGGCACTGTTCAAGGTGCCACTCAAGTTGTTTGGGTTTAATCTATTTACAAAAGAGACACTGAGCCCTGTGTTTATGGAGCTAGAGTTGTCCAGAGGGAGACAAACAATAAATATAATAAATAGATAAATTGTATTATGGCTTCCCTGGTGGCTCAGTGGTAAACAATACGCCTGCAATGCAGGAGACTTACAGGAAGCACAGGTATGATCCCTGAGTAGGGAAGATCCCTTGGAGGAGGAAATGGCAACCCACTCCAGTATTCTTGCCTGGAAAATCCCATGGACAAAGGAGCATGGGGGGCTAAAGTCCATGGGGTCGCAAAAAAGTTGGACACGATTGACTGGCTAAACAACGACAAATTGTATTATGTGTTAGAAAGTGGTAAGTCCTATGTGGCAGAGTGCGGGGTGATCAGGAACACTGGGCTGGGGAGAAGTGGCAGTATTGAACAGGGTGCTCAGGGAAGGTGTTCTGGAGTGTAGACTCAGGGGAAGGAAGAAGTTAGACAATGAGGATGCCTGGAAAAGAAGGTCTGAGCAGAGAGAACAAGTGCAAAGGCCCTGGGCGAGGAGGGTGCTTGATGTTTTGTAGGGACAGCACGGGGCCCTGTGGCCAGACAGGCAGGGAGGAGGGTGAGGATGGTGTGGAGGGGAAGTCGGAGGGGCAAAGGGCCTCTGGGGCAGGCTCACAGCCACTGCCAGGACCTGGGCTTGGCTCTAGAAGCGGGACCTCGGCCGGGCTCTGAGCAGAGAAGGCAGGCATGGTCTGACAGCTTTCCAGTGGGATCCCAGCTGCTGTGTTGAGAACACCTGGCAAGGGAACAGAGAAGAAGAAGGGATACCAGTTAATAGGACAGTGGCGTGGACAAGGTGGCCCTGATGCTGACAGATTCTGCTGCTGTTGTTGCTCTTCCTCCCTCTCCCCATCTCTGCCTCCTTCATTTTGGAAAGTCTTGGAATGTGGCCGACTACATTCCAGTTCTGGCGTCCCCAGTGAGCAGCTCTGGGGCCAGAGACAGCTGCTTCAGTGCTCAGAATATCAGACTTCTCCTTTAGTAAATGAAGTAAAACAGGGTTAATGATGTCAGCCTCACAGAGCAGTTGGAGAATCACCCATGGATGGATGGATGTGGAGTGTTTCAGTCAGTTCAGTCGCTCAGTCATGTCTGACTCTGTGACCCCACGGACTGCAGCACACCAGGCTTCCCTGTCCATCACCAACTCCCGGAGCTACTCAAACTCATGTCCATCAGGTTGGTCATGCCATCCAACCATTTCATCCTCTGTCGTCCCCTTCTCCTGCTTTCAATCTTTCCCAGCATCAGGGTCATTTCCAGTGAGTCAGTTCTTCACATCAGGTGGCTAAAGTATTAGAGTTTCAGCTTCACCATCAGTCCTTCCAATGAATATTCAGGACTGATTTCCTTTAGGATGGACTGGTTGGATATCCTTGCAGTCCAGGGGACTGTCAAGAGTCTTCTCCAACACCACAGTTCAAAAGCATCAATTCTTTGGTCCCAGCCAGCTCAGTCAAGGCCCCTCAGATCAGGTCTCTGAGCCTCTGACTCCCTGCCCCAAATGGGAATTCTCCAGACATGGGGTTCACAGAAGGATACAGTTCTCTGGGAGCATCAAAGGCAGAGCCCATGGTCATTGGGGAACCAGCTTAGAGAGGCCCAGGGATCCAGGGATGAACTTCATGTCTTCTGACCCTCAGGGGAGGGGGCTATGTGTGATAGATCAGGAGCCCAGCACCCTGCCTTTGTTTATTTTTTAAATTGAGATATAATTGACATATAACACTATACTAGTCACAAGTGTACAACAGAATATCTGTATATGTTGTAAGTGGTCACCACAGTGAGTCTAGCTAGCAGCCACCTGCCTTTCTGCATCAACTCTGCCATACCCCAACTCAGCAGACTTGAGAGACAACATCTCTCTGGGCCTGTTTCCCCACCTGTCAAATGTACATGTTGATAACATTTCCATGCTTCTCTCCAGCCTTCTGGGAGTTTTCTGGGCCTGAGAAGAGCCCAGGCAGTTGCGGAGTCACAGAGTTACTCACTTCCTTGTTTTCCTACATGACTTGGCCCTATTTCCTGGCTTCCAGCTCTACCCAGTCAATGACTTGGTCTGAGCCACTTGTGCGGGGAGAGCTGGTGAGCTGAGCTGGGATCAGAAAAGTGCTGGACAGACCTGGGCCACACAGCCTCATGCCCTCCCCTGAGGATGGGCCCTGCCTCTTAAGGAGATTTGTGGATGGAAGTTCATGAAGGTCAAGCTGGAAGGTCTCTTAGAGACCCTCAACTTACAGTGGGGAAGCTGAGGGTAACAGAAGGGAAGAAACTTGTCCAGGATCTCACAGAGGCCACTGGAAACATCTGTTTGTTTTTTAATAAACAAGAAACAGCTTATTACAGTATAAGTAGCATCTATTAAACTCCACATGAAGTGCATAGTTGGATGAGTTCTGACACACATACATCCCCATCAACCAGCTCCACAGTCAGGATACTTATCGTTCCCATCACATTGGGACTTCCTCGATGGTCCAGTGGCTAAGATTCTTCACTCCCAATGCAGGGGCCCAGGTTTGATCCCTGGTCAGGGTACTAGATTCCACATGCCCCAACTAAGAGGGCACAGGCAGCAACTAAACATCCTGCATGCCTCAACTAAGACCAGGCACAGCGAAATAAATAAAGCTAAAAAAAATTTCCCATCGCCTCCAGAAGCTTCCTCATGGCCCTCTGTCCTGTCTCCCTCACTGAGAAGGAGGCAAACTCCAGTCTGCTTTCTGCCACTATCTGTTCGCATCTGTTTTAAGGGAGCACTGACAGGGCTGGTGGGCAGGCTGGGTGTCGCCTGGGAAAGACAGGGGGCCACCAGGATTGCGGCCCGAGGACTGGAAGGCTGGAGCAGCCATACTTTGAGGTGAGGGTCAGGGAGCTTCGTGAGCTTAGCCTTGGGCCCTAAGCGAGCTGTCTATTCATCCCCGTATGAAGGCTCTGGGGCAGGAGCCGGGAGTTACAGAGGCTGAACTGGAGACCCGCAGAGAAGGACAGGAAGTCAGGGACCAGCCAGACCTCCAAAGAATGAGTGTGGTGACAGTGGGGCCCTGGTCTCCCACTAAGCAGTTGGTCAGGGCCAGCTCTCTACAAAACGCCTGCTCCCCTCCAGGGGTCTGGCCTCCCTGAGCCCGGGAAAGTGGGCCCTCCAAGGGCAGAGTGTTGTTGCATCTGCCTGGTGGTGACACAGTGCCTGGTTCCTGGGAAGAGCAACAGAAAGGCCAAAGAAAACTCCCCTTACCTTGGCAATATTTGCAGGAACCCAGAGCATGTGTCAGAGGAGGGCAAGTACCCAGACAGTGACAACCACTTCCCACGGGCCTTACCTCTGGCCAGAGTTCTGCAGAAAAGGAGAAAGCAAAGTGACATTTGACTCAACTTTCATGAACACTCCCTCAGTTGACCTCCCAGTAACCCCATCAGCTAGGTCCCTCCTTTACAGAAGAGGAAAGTGGGGCTCCAGAGAGAAGATGACACCAGATCTGGACCCACTGCCTCCTCGGTGACCCCTGGGGGCACGAAGGCTTGAGCAAATCTGCCTTTGGCCATCCCCAGCTGGTCACTGCCCTTTCTCCAGGGCTCCCCTCTCTCTGCAAATCTACTCCAAGATATTTTGTCCTATTTGGACGAACTGCCCCACCAGCCCCATACTTTGGCACCGCACCCTGGCCCCTCAGTGTGAGCCCACACTTCCCACCTGCCCTGTCCTAAAGGACCTTCTCTGGGCCACGCATGATGCCTCATACTCCAGGTGTGTGCAAGGCCTGATGGCAGTATCTTCCAGAAACCCCAATGCAGCTAGAATATTCAACATAACTGATAAACACAGCTGAGCAGCTTTCACTGCGTCTGGTCTGGCATACAAGAGGCAGGCACTGTCCTAGCCCTCCTGCGCCTGGGGACATGAGGTCCATGGGCCAACCTCAGGCCATTAAAGTTGACTGTGAGGCATGTGTGCTCTGAAGAAAAAGGTCAGGGCATAGGACAGGGGACCAACCATCCCAGGATCCACAGAGGGATTCTGGGGAAGGGAGTGGGGAGCTGGGGCTGAAGGAAGAGCAGGAGTTACCAGGGGAAGATGGAGGAGAGGTTACTCCAGGCAGCGGAGGGAGGGGGCAGAGCTGTGACAGCCAGAGGAGGCCTGTGTGCCTCAAGAGGGGACACCAGGCAGGTCAGCTGAGGATGTCCAGAGGGGAGGTGGGACCGGAAGTGGTGTGTCTTGCCCACTAGCAGAGACACACGCCCTTCCCTAGAGCAGCTCAGGGACTGGGAGCAGTCAGGGGCCCCGGGCCTCATAGCACCTTGGGGAGGGAGACTCCCGGGTCAGTTCCTGCTCAGCAGAGGCCAAGTAGCTCCATGAGCTCTGCCCAGCAGAGAGGGGGTCACTGGTCCCCACTCCCTGTCCACTGTCGGCTCCACGCAGACCAGGAGGCCCAGGCCTTCCGTCTGCTGTGAGCTTTCTGATGGAGGCGGAAAGGCCAAACCCTGGAATGTGCTGACCTGTGCCCCCTGCAAGGCCCAGGAGCTGAGGCCCATTCTTCCCTGCCAAGGGTGGGTGTGGCCCAACATGGGGCAGGCCGAGCAGGAGAAATATTTCCCGTAGGACGGTTCCCAGAAGGGTCTCCTTCAGCATCCCCAGCCTCCTTTCCCGATGAGGAGAGGAAGGCCCCTGAGGCCAGGGTCAGCACAGCATGCCCCAGCCGGTACTGGCTCAGCGCTTCCTGGCAGGGCCCTGCCAGAGCCCTTGAAACTGGCGGCCCTGGAGCTCCTTTCAGGAAACTTCACAGTTGGTTTTGGAATCCACTCCCGTTACGTGGGAACAGAGCTCTGTGGCCCGTGTTGGGAGGGAAGTCATGGGTGGCTGGAAGGGGTGGGGGCTGCAGGGCAGGGCCTGGGCATGCGCAGATCAACCTTGGAGGAAGCCCAGCCTCGCGCTCTCCAAGCCTCAGTGGCCTCATCTGCGAAATGGAAAGCACGGCTGCTCTGCCAACGCCAAAGGAAAGCTTGGAGGTCACGGGAAACTGTATGGTGCTTTCCAAGTGTGAGGTGAGCCCCTTATCAGGCTCCAGTCACCCAAGGGGAGGACATTGAGTTAAGGCAGTGACAGCCCTCAACGTGAAGCAGAGAAGCTGCGAAGCTGGTGTTCTGCTGCCCGAGGGGCCAGACAAGGTCTGAAGACTCTCAGCGCCTCTCATCCTGAAATGCAGAGCCCTGGGTTTCTTTTCTCCAGATGAACTGGGCTCTGAACCCTCCTGGCAAGCCAAGATATGGGCTTGCACTGGGGCTGGTGGTTCTTAAGGGAGTCCTCTGAAACTCCTCAATGGGAGGGGAAAACACAGACTCCTGGGTAGGTAGGGCAGGGATGCATAAGGATCCCAGCTAAGGACCCCTGGAGGTGTGTGTGCAGGAGTTAGGATTAAACTGGGAATTTAGAAGGAGGCAGGAACTCCTGCTGGGAAGCTCCCATAGCCCTATGCCTCCCAAAGCCTCCCTCGTGGTCAATGAGTTCTTGAGGGTAAGGACCACACTTTCTTCCTTAATCCAACAGTGTATGCCAAGAGAAGGGCCTCTGTACGTGTGTCGGGAAAATGAACAGAACAACTCTTGGTTAACTCTCAACTCAAGTCTCATCTACCTTTATCTCTGGCATCTAGCACAGCACCTGCATTCAGCTGGTGCTCAATATGTGCCTGGCGGCTACTTCTTCCCCCAGTAAACCCTATCCTGTAGTCAATACGGACCATCTGAACTTTTCCAAGCACATCTTTTGTCTCCAGCCTCTCAGCCCCTGTTCCTTCTGTCTTCCCAGGCTCTTCTTCACCAGCTGACATTCTGAGCATCCTCCGTGGGCCCCCTTTCCCAGGAGGCCTTGTCTGACCAGACTGACTTCCACCCGCTACCTTCCAAAGTACTCCAAGGACTTTCCTCATCCCACACAGAACTGCCAGGCTCTCAACACTCACCAGACTCCCAGCCCTAACCCTTTCCCTAGTCCTCACCTCAACCCAATACCCAGCTGAGGGTCTGTCCTGCTGGGAAGAAGTCAGCCACTTAGAAATGGCTGTATCCATCAGCTCTCCCCTCCAGGGCAGGACACACCCCCTCACGCGCTTACCCTTCCTCAGAAGACAGGGGAGAGGATGTCTGTGTTGTCTTTGGATGACAAAGCGAGAGGCTCTGGATCAGTCACCGAACCCCACCAAGAGGAAGTGGTGGTTTTGAAGAGCCCTAAGCTGGTGGTCAGAACGCCTGGGCGGGTGACCTTGGAAAAGTCACACACACAGCCTCAGATTCCCGTCTGTGAAATGAAGAGTTGGACCACTTCTCACAAAGTCTGACACATTGAAAGTGTCCAGTCCTATCCCAAGAAGGAAATTCCCCACAATGGCTGGAAAAGGGGTGGAGGAGGGGTGGAGGTATGTGCTCAAGGTCCCCCTGTCTACCGGGGCCAGTCTCCCTCTTTCCAAGGACTGCCCACAAGCTCAGGACACCGCCGGAGGGTGGGTGTCCTGACTCTGGTCAGGTTTGCTGTATTTTGCTGTGTGGTGAGTCCTGGCCTAAGGTCAGCTGTCCCCCTGCATCCAAGGCAGATTTCCTAGGAGGGAGCCCTGAAATTGGCTCCCCATTTCGGAGGAGGGAGAACAAGTTGATTCCAGGGAAAGACTATGTTTTCCAGAACATTTAAGACAGCTGTTGTTTCTGCGGCCTGCGGGGGTGCCCCTCTCTCCATCATCCCCAGAGTGGCTGGCTCCCCCAGTCCTTGGGACCTGGGAAAACTGTCCTCCTTCCCTCCCACCACCCTCCTCTCACTTCCAACAAGCAGCACTTCCTCTGGGATTCTCCACCTTGGACTCGCTCCAGGGAATTTCTGGAAGCATAAAATGGTGCAAACAGATTGTTTTCATTATGATTATTCTGGGTTTAACCTCCTGGCCCTGCGTCACTGAGAATTGGGGGCTCTTTGTTAGAACCACTTGGGGCAAGAGGCCTTTCTTTTTCTTCTGTTTGTGCCCGAATCAGTCTTATTTTCCTTCCTCAATTCTGGATCCTCTCCTGCCTGGACCCAGTCCTCCACACGCCCTCCCTGCCTCCTGCAGGATTTGTCTAATGAAGCCTCAGGGTGACCCTGCTCTCCTGCCTGACCTGCACTGTCATCAAATCCTTGCCTTTCTCTGCGGCTGCTTTCCAATGTGAAACCAACCTCTCTGAACCCGCCTCTGAAAGACTTAGAGGATCTGCCAACATTTGGTCTGAATGTTTTTAACATGAAGATTTTCCTATTCCTCAAAATTGTAGTGAAAACAACACACTCACACAAATGTGTTATGTACAAATTTTAATACATTGAAAACAACCGACATATTAACTTGGACTGCTGCAAGAATGTGTTTTCTTGTACAGATCTCAAAGCAAGAATTTTATTTAATTAAAGGTTGTTCCAGGAACAGCAAGAGAGCTAATTAAAAAAAAAAAACACACACACTTTTAACAACTGCAAATACTTCTCCATGTGAAACAGAATTTCTTAATCTGGCACAATCAAAATAGATGGCAGTGGTTCTCAGCTGGGGTGATTTTACTCCTGACACCTGACTCTGGAGGAAGGGCCGGTGACTGCTGGCCACCGTCACCATGCAGGGTCTGGAGCTGGACCATGAGGGCTCCCACCCTGGGCCCACCACTCCTGGACCATGTGACCCCAGGCTCAGTGCCTCATCTTGCCAAGCTTAGATTTCCTCAACTGCAAGATGGCACCACAGGATCATGTATTTCGTTTGGCAGTTGTGAGGATTAGATGGTATCATTCATGGCAAGTACTTAGAACAGTGTCAAACACACAGTCAGTGTTAGCCACCACCATCATGATTCCTGCAAATTCCAGCAGCCTGCAGGTTAGACCTGCCCATTGCAGGACCCCTGTCCTTGTCTTGCTTCACAGCCCAGCCCTGGCGTGCCCTTATGCGGGGAGTGGGGGCAGCCTATTGGAAGGCACTGCCCAGAACAAAGCTTTAAGCAGCAGTGTCCAGAGACACAGACACTTGAGGATTTTTCTGGCCCCCAAACTCACAGATGCCCAGACTCACAAAGCCGCCTCCCCACTTCCTCATTGAAAGCTGGAGTCCTACTGGGAGGAAGAGGAGGGGGATGACGGTTAGGGTCCAGGCTCAGCCTGACCTTTAACTTTGGTGAAGAGCCTCCTCAGAGAAGCTGTTCGACCTTGGCAGAGGGGAGGGGAGTGGCCTACTAGGGCACCAAGGGAAAAAGTCAGTGTTTACATTTCTGAAAACTCTATTGTTTGAAAGGACACAGAGTAGCCATTTCCCACAGCAATGGCCAATGGGGTCAGAATTCCTCACATCTTGCTGTGAGACCAGCCTGGCTGGGCTGTTTGTTTACAGCAAAAGTCATCATTTTACCAAAATTATTTGCTAAAAACTATCTTCCAGTATCAAACTTGAGAATTTGCTCTAATTGTGAAAAGTGGGTTTACTTGCTACAGATGGTTTTCCTGCAAAGACCAGCCAGGCTTGGTCAGGCTGTTGGAGTGAAAGCAGGGGCCCCTCAGTCGCCCTACCTATGAGGAGGCCCCCTGCACCGTGATCCCAAAGGGGAGCGAGGCTTTGTCTTCCTCAAAACTGTGTCTCTAACCGCCACAAGTTATAGGCATTAAGAAGACATTGAAGCCCATTCTGGAGAAGGTTTGTTTTGCTGAGTCACTCAGTGAGGTTGTGGGTATCCTAGGTCTGTCCTGGACACTTCAGTGCCTTCCCCATCTCCTCCTTCTAGGGCTTCCCTCCTTCCCACAACATCTTCCAGCTCTTCCTTCAGCATCTGTCCGGAACTAGACCACCTCCCATCACCTCCACTACCCAGGTTGGCCACCTCCTGGCCACCCTGTCTCAAGCACCGCCATCTCCCACCTGAGTCACTGCTGTGGCCCCCGCCTGGTCCCCCTGCTTCTGCTATGGCCCCTCTACAAACTACCACCTGGAGAAAGGTCACTTTAAAATGTAAGTCTGATGTCACTCTTCTAGAACATTCGAGTCCAGAGGACCCTTCCCAGCTCACAAGGAGTCAAATTCAAAGTCCCTTCTGTGGCCTGTATGCTATGCTCCCACCCCACCCCACCCCACCCCACCTCATCCCACCCCCCTCTCCCCCCTCCCCCCCACATACTCACTTGGGCCTCCTCTCTTACCACTTGGCTCAGTCCTCCCAGGCACACTGGGCGTTTGTTCTCCCCTGAACACCCCTTGGCACAGCCTGCCATTCCCTCTGCTCCCACATGGCCTCACTCACTTCCTTCGAGTTCCTGCTCAGGCATCTCCTCATCGGAGAGCCCTTCCCTGACCATCCTGACAATTGCCAGTGCCCACCCCACTGCAAACCCAGGTTTCCTCCTCTATTTGCTTCACAGCATTGCTGAACCTTCGCGCTCTGCTCATCACTTACTTGTGTGTTGGTGGCCTCTCTCCCTGGAGCATCAGCTCCTCAAGTGCAGGACGTGGTGGTGTTCACAGCTCTGTCCCCACTATCCCCATCCATGTCAGGAGCTCAACCAATACCTGTTGAATAAGTGATGATTAAGTGAGTGAATTCTGAGGGCAGCCCCAGACAGCTGTGATTCCTCTCCTCTGCCCACAGCTGACGGGGCTGGGGACTGCCAATCCCCAGAGCACCCAGACAGGTCAGGAGGAGAATGCTCAGCCCTCCTGCATCATGGGGATTTGTGGGCCAAGTCCTCATCAGTCTCCACCTCCCTCTTTCTCAGTTTAAAAAGAAGATTAGCCAGGAGATAGTGAGAAAGAGAAGTTACCTGCCAAGGGTTCCCAGCTGCAAAGACTATGGCTCCCCACAGATCCACAGATGAGGCCCCAGGCTGTCCCAGCCCTCTGGTTCCAGGTGTCATTGGAAGCCACAGGCCTGGGTGAAGAACTGTTCCATCTACACATATAATATCATGTCACTGGTGTCGGTGTCAGGATTGGAGCAGGGTCAGGGAGGGTCACTGTGTGAAAGTGTTAGGGTTCAGGGTGGTTCTGTGTGAGACAGAGGAATGCCATTGGTGGATTTTGGCTGGTCCAACTGGTCAGGAAAATCATTCCAGGAAGAGGGCCAGAGAGCATGATCTCAACTTCCACAAGCGATGATGAACTTGGGAGGATATTCCAGGTAAAAGAAACAGTATAAGAAACAGCAAACTTGTTTCATGAGCAGGGACTGAGAGTCTGGAAATCAATTCTGTAGAATTGGCTAGAGTGTAGGATTCATGCTGGGGGGCGGGGCAGGGTGGCCAGGAAAAAGTGACCTCATGTTTCCCCAGCACTGCTGCGCCAGGCCCGGGGCTCGGTGCTAGAAGATGAATAAGGCCCAACTTCCCCCACCCTGTCACCCCCTGCACAAGGTGGCGGGTGTCAGAAATACATGTGCAGCCAGCATCACGTGCGCACACACACAGCATGCATATACGCATTGCACTTTCACACACATACACGGGAAAGAGGCCCCTGGATGAGAGCTTACTCAAGCTTCCACCTTGAAACAAATCTCTTAAGTGGCCTTTGTTCCTTAGAGTCTCCAATGAGACTCTGAGGTCTTATTAGTGGGGAAAAGCAGGGTGTGAGTAGGTGGATTCCATTTGTGACCACTGTGGGGACTTCCCTGGTCGTCTCGTGGTTAAGACTTCACCTTCCAATGCAGGGGTTTTGAGTTCGATCCCTGGTAGGGAACTAAGATCCCACATGCCTAGTAGCCAAAAACAAGAAAAAAGGACCAAAACATGAAATGGAAGCAATATTGTAACACATGCAATAAAGACTTTTAAAAACTGGTCCATATCCCAAAAAATAAAAATAAAAAAACAAAACAAGTAACTTTTAAAAAGCCACCATAATAATAGATGTGTATCTCAGCTGGTAAAGAATCTGCCTGCAATGCAAGAGACCCTGGACCGATCCCTGGGTTGGGAAGATGCCCTGGAGGAGGGCATGGCAACCCACTGCAGTATTCTTGCCTGGAGAATCCTCATGGACAGAGGAGCCTGGCGGGCTACAGTCCATGGGGTCGGAAAAAGTCCAACACGGCTAAGCAGCTAAGCACAGCACAGCAGGTTAGCCTTGGGGGAAGCAAAGATGCTGGCAGCACGGAGTGCGGGGCCGGAGTGGGAGAGAGGTTTCACTTTTACTGTGTTTTATTACACATTTCAAATTCTGTTTAAGGTTTAATCTATATATTACTTAAGAAACCAATTTTTAAACATTTTTACAACTCCCAGGCTCTGAGGAGCCAGACTGCTTCACTAGCAAGTCCCCAAGCAAGGTGGCCCACAGGCCTTCCTCACCTTTGGTGCCGCCCAAGTGCCCCAGGCACACCATGAGACTGCATTAACTGGCAACAGAGCAGCAAGGCTGGAAGGCACGCGGGCGGCCTGGGGAGCCGGGCCACCTCTGAGCCACTCACACCACGGCAACCCAAGAGGCCTTTAAGTCCAGATGTTTGCTCAGCCCTCGAACAGCTCTGTTGGAGAATCGTGGTCCCAGGAGAGGACGTCCCATAGGCCAGTCCTCGGTCTGATCAACCCCCCACCCACCGACCCACTGGCTGCATCAGAGTGAGAACGCAGAGGGCCTGGGGCCGGGAGTGGATATCCTGCCTGTGCCTGGGGTCACCCCACCAGGGCTGCCCGCAGTGGGGAAGCTTCACTCACTCACTCCAACGGGTGCTGTAGGGGGCCAGGCTGTGGCAACTGGCTGAACTTCCACCACAGGGGTGATGGCATACAAGGCGCTTGAAACCACAGGGCGGGGTGGGGAACGTGGTGGCGGACAATGAGATCAAAGGAGGCGCAGCGTTGAGTAACCTGCCACAGGAGGCTGCTTGCGTTTCCCACTGACAGAGCATCCTGCCAGAGAAACGAATTGGGTCTTGAAGAACTGCTAAGCTGTTCTGAACATGAAGTTACAATTTCAGAGGCAGCTAATGGGATTTGGTTGTATGACTCATGCTGTAAACCCATCGGGGTTAAACCTCGGAGTGACTGACGTGCCGCACCCTGAGCCTGTTTCTTGGCAGGAACTGGAGAGCTGATTGCCAGTGATGCTCCTGGGGAATGTCAGAGGTGGGTTGGTGGCTCCCAGCATGTTCCCGAACTTTCTGGCTGAGTGGCCTACTTCTTGGCAATCTCAGAGCACCCTGCCATCTATGAAGGGACATTTTTCTTTCACGAAAATATTGAAATAATTGGAGCTGAGTGATATAAGTCTGGCCTGCCATGAGGCTGAGGCTGCCAAACACCTGTGTTCTCACTTGCATGGTCAGTATTAAACAATGACTTCCTTCTTTGAATGTGTGACTCCTCCTGTGAGTGCTCAGTTGTGTCCAACTCTTTGAGACCCCATGGACTGTAGCCTGCCAGGATCCTCTGTCCATGGGATTCTCCAGGCAAGAACAGTAGTATGGGTTGCTGTGCCCTCCTCCAGGGAATCTTCCTGACCCAGGAGTTGAACCCAGGTCTCCAGGATTGTAGGCAGATTCTTTACCATTTGAGCCACTTGGGAATCCCCTCCTCCTGTGAATAGGGATGATTAGATACAATTTCCTGGGATTGCTTTTTATCACATGAAAAAAACCTCACTATTGTTACCAATAGGATATCAACATGCTACGATAGCCAAGGAGCTTTTCAATTACAGCTGATACCAAAAAGTCAAAGGCCTATGAGAAACTCTTCCTAGCCACAGACTTGGAGAAAGGAGCCCAACAACCCAGCTTCCCTTGGCAGAAGCCATTCAAGATGAAGACTCCATTTTAACTTCAAAACATTTCTGGTCCCCTCTGTGACAGCAGGTTTTTTGTTTGGCCCTGTGTTCTGCCTGTCTCCAGCCTCTGGCAGAGGTCCCTGGGGCCCTCGACCCAGACCTGTTTCCCCAAGAGGGTGACCAACCATCCCAGTTCATGTGGGACTGAAGGGGTTTCCATGGAGTGGGACTTTCAGAGCAAAAACCAGAAAAGTCCAGAGCAAACCAGGACAAGTTGCTTAACCAAGTTCCCTACCGCCATCCCATCATAGCTGCTTTCTCCTCTCTGATCTGCAAGAAAGGGGAGGGACAGTGTGGTCCTGGCAAGAACAAGTCAGCTCCTAATAATTCCTCCCACATGGTGGTCCACCTGGTCCACCTTAGCACAGACTCTGTGCTAAGGGTTTTTCACGTATTATCTCATCTCACACTTTCCACAAATGCTTTCCCCAGAAATCTCTGAGGGGTTAAATGACTCATCTGTAGTCACCCCAACAAGATAGAAAGGCAGGAATGGGGACACAGATCTAACTGACATCAAAGCCTCACCTGGACACAACATGAATATAAACCAAACAATCATTCTACAGTTTCTTATACCATTTGTCTTTTAAAACTTTGCTCAGGAAACCCTAAAAGATTTCTGAGACACTTTGTAGTCTCTCAAAACTGAACTTTTTTTTAATGGTCTCAACCATATTCATCTTTATGTTTTTTATTGGAGTAAAATTGCTTTACAATGTTGTGTTAGTTTCTGCTCAAAATTGAACTTTAAAGTAGGTTATTATAAGTCTAAATCTCTCTAAATATATATAATTTTGATATATTGTAACTTTTAAGTAAAACTGTCACATCACTTTTTAAAATGTCTATAATGATGGGAATACAAAATAGCAAACTCTAAGGAGGGGAATTTGGTAATACCTAGCAATGGCACCCCACTCCAGTACTCTTGCATGGAAAATCCCATGGATGGAGGAGCCTGGTAGGCTGTGGTCCATGGGGTCACTAGGAGTCAGACACAACTGAGATACCTCACTTTCACTTTTCACTTTCATGCATTGGAGAGGGAAATGGCAACCCACTCCAGTGTTCTTGTCTGGAGAATCCCAGGGACGGGGGAGCCTGGTGGGCTGCCATCTATGGGGTCGCACAGAGTCAGACACGACTGAAGTGACTTAGCAGCAGCAGGAGCAGCAAAATTATGTGAGTGTTTACCCCTTTACTCAGAAATCTTACTTCTAGGAATCTATCTCAAAGATACACTAGTAAAGAATACAAAATGACATACTGTAAGACTGAAGCACTGTTTGTAACAGCAAAAGTCTGGAAATCCACATTTCCAGCAGTCAGGGATTAACTTTACACACCACAGCATGTCAATACAATGGAGTTCCATGCAGCTATGAAAAGGAATAGGGAGAATTTCTGTTTATACCTTTGGAATAAACTATGGAGCATGTATTGTTCTATGAAAAAAGGCAAGGTGTAGAATCATGGGTGTAGTATACTACTTTTTCTATAAAAATCAGGGAATATATGTATATTCCTACTCACAGTTGTTTGTATTTCAAGACAAAAGCAGCAAGAGTTGAAGAGGAAATAAAATGGTTTCCTGCATGGAGGGGGATTGTAAAAGATTTAGGGGAAGAGACTACCTTACTTTATAGCTTTGACTTTGGAACCATGTAGACTTTACATATTTTACAGAATAACTAAAGAAAGTTAAATTAAATGAACTTAAGTGACTTAACCATACAGAGAATTATTAAAGTGACATTAAAATATAGTAATTTAGCTGAGTATTAAGAATAAGATATATGATAAGTAAATTGCGAAGAAATCTTAAGTTGCTTAGCTCAATAATCATACTGTAGTGATAATATTAGTGATATTCCTTTGAAGCTATGGTGTATTATGATAAAATAAATAATTATGCTAGTGTTAATAGGAATCAAAATTTTCAGCATAAAAGAGATACAAATAGAAAATTTTAAATGTTAAGTCAAATTCTGTAATAATAAAGTTTACTCTGAAATATTAATATTGATTCATAATGTATTTTTATGTCAGAGAACAAATACTTACTTCCTAGCTCTGCCATCTGAAAAGACGTAGAATTCACGACTCATCCAGTAACAACAAACACTCCTAGCAACCAGATTATGGTCTCCAAATAGCATCTCCCAATACAAGGCTTCTGGAGAAATATCCAGAAACTGAAGCAGAAAATTTACAAGGTGAGCCTGTAATATCTTGCTTAAACAAAAAAGCAAGGATGCTACCCAAGACTGCTAGGGTCATGTCAGAAGATCACAGAAGTCAAGTCTTACTGGCCAGATAGACATGAAACAATTTGAGCATCAAAAAGAATAATGGCTGCAATGAAACTTTATGTCAAATATGCTTAAAATAACTGAGTCCATGCATAATATAAAAAAAAAAAATTCTGACTCAGGCCATGGGCCCTGAACACTCTTGCATGTCTGTTATGGGTAGGCAAAGGATACAAGACCCTGGCCATTCTTTGCCCAAACTGTTTATCAGGGTCACGTTGGCAGAGAACTGCCTTGGGGGATGAGCAATATTTCCCTCCATGACAAAGATGACTCTTCATCCTCTTAGCTAACTGTCTCTCATTGTGATGCAAACTTACTGCATGTGTGGCATCCACCTGGGCTGCTCTGTGTCACCCATGGGACCTGGGAGACAGAGGACCAGACACCTACGTGAAGCCCATGTTGCTTGCTGTGACATGAGTAAAAATCCATTATCTCTGACCCAGGAGCTGTATGTCTTCAATTTACATCCATGAGACTGGGGCAGCTAACTTGGTGGGTTTTAGTAAACTAAGGTCCCATACAGACACTCATCCAAATCACTGACCACCTTTAGAAGATATAAGGATACTAGCTTATTATTTTGAAAATTGGTAAAAAGCAATCATTTATTGCAATTCCGTCACAAACCATACTTGTAGCTAAATAGTTGATGTAGGAAAGTTCTTTATAGAAGAATCTTAGCTAATAAATTCAAAATAGGTGAAGAGAATTTGAAAACCACCATTTTGCATACCTTAATGTAATAATGAATCTAGGCAATGTTCATTAGTGACTGTCCTTTAACACTGCTGACTAGAATTCTGATGAAAAGCTGCAGTACATCACTGTACAATGAATATCTCACAAAAACAGAGATAACAGGCACTTATGTGATTTTTGCTGCAGTAAAATGAGAATGAAATCACGCCATCTATGAAATGTTCTTATAGAAAATTGCTGGACTTCTCTGGTGGTACGGTGGATAAGAATCCACCTGCCAACGCAGGGGACATGGGTTTAATCCCTGGTCTGGGAAGACTCCACATGCGGTGGAGCAACTAAGCCACAAATAGCCCACATGTGCTGCAACTACTGAGCCCTTGCATCTAGAGCCCATGCTCCGTAACAAGAGGCCACCATAATGAGAAGCCTTTGCATTGCAATGAAGAGTAGCCTCCCACTCACTGCAACTAGAAAAAGGCTTCGCAAAGCCACAAAGACCGAGTGTAGCCAAAAATAAATAATTTTTTTAAAAAAGAAAAGAAAATGACCTATGAATCTGATTAAACCTCCAGACCTAACTACCATTCACAGGAAAAAGAGGGACAAAGAAATATGTGAATGACAACAAGAGAGTGCAATCAGTAAAGTCTAGAATATGGGATACTCTACAGTACAGATAACTCAGTTTCTTCAATAAGTAAATGATGAGAAAGCAACAAAAACATAGGCAGAACTGCTGGATATTACAGGAGACTTAAGAGATGACAATTAATCAATGTGAGAACTTTGTATTCTGATTTAAACAAATCGTCTGTAAAAAACCATTAATGAGGCAACTGTGGAACTTAAACATAATGGAATATTTGATGATAATTAAGGAATGATGGTCAACTTTTAGGTGTCACAATAGCATGGGGTTGTTTTGAAGAAAGAGTCCTTCTTAGAAACTGAAATACACACAGATGAAATGATATGTCTGGAATTTACTTTAAAAGAATCCAGTGGCCAGAGGCAGGGGGAGGAGTGGGAGTGGGCCGGGAGATGAAACAAGATCCATCATGTGTTAATTATTAAAGCTGGTCATGGGCACATGCGGATTTGTTTTAATGTTTTCTTTACTTTGGGGATTGAAATTCCCATAGTAAAAGAAGTGTTTTTAAGCAAAATGGTACTACTTTTGAACTTCTTAAATAATGCAACTGAAATCTAAATGTACAAAAGTTGTATATTTGATGGAGTTAGAACAATATAGCAAATCTAAGAAGGGATTAATCTATTGAATCAAAGCTGATTTTCTAAAAATTTTGAGCATCCCATCCTAAACAGCACTTGGAAATGTTTTGTCCCATGCCCATACCTAAGTAGACAGTCTGCTTTTAGTTTACTCTCTGGGAATTATTAGCATAAAGAGAATGTAAAAATGCTGTCAATCATGTGAAAGACATCAGAGCTTAGATATCAAAAGGGGATCAATATATTTGAAAAGAATGGAACCCACTGGACTGGGAGTAAGTGGGAGTGTGCCTGTTCAGACACTGTCCTGTCTTCCTCCACCCCAGCCTCCCACCCCATCCCCAAATCTACCAGGTAACTCAACTCAGCACCTTAACCCTGTTATGAGGCCCTCCAGGGCCCAGTTCACTCAGGTTGGTCTTCCCTCTTCCCTCTCTCACTTTGCCCCTCTTTCTCCAGTGTCTGTGTCATGACCTGCAGCCGTATATGGCATATATGGGAAGAGGCAGGCGCCTGGCTCTGCCATAAGTCTGCCCACAGGGAGGGGGGCCCAGTCCCCCCCAGACCACAGGGAAGGGCCATGATCTTTGACCCCCCTCCTCCCCTTGAGCCCTCCACTCCATCTTCACTTTTCTTCTTCTTCTTTTTAAAATTTATTTCTTTTCGGTTGCAGTGGGTCTTCATCATAGTGCATGGGCTTCTCATTTCAGTGACTTCTCTTGTTGGGGAGCAGAGGTTCTAGGAACACAGGCCTCAGTGGTTGCAACATATGGGCTCAGTATTTGAGGCACATGGGCTTAGCTGCTCCTCAGCATGAGGAATCTTCCTGGAGCAGGGATGGAACCCATGTCCCCTGCATTGGCAGGTGGATTCCTTTTCATTGTTGTTGTTAAACAATGATTTTATTGCTTGTGTACAATAGGCAAATGTATGCAACCAGGGCAGAGGCTGCGGATGACTCGTATTTCCAACTGGGAGTGGGGATGGGGGCGGGGAGGACTCGTTTTGTCTTGTACTATCGAGCCAACCAGTGAATACGACTCTCAATCAGAATCAGATGGAAGCCTATTATACAGAGTGAAGTAAGTCAGGAAGAAAAACATCTATATAGTATATTAACGCATATATATGGAATTTAGAAAGATGGAAATGATGACTGTATATGTGAGAGAGCAAGTGAAGTGAAGTTGCTCAGTCATGTCCGACTCTTTGCAACCACATGGACTGTAGCCTACCAGGCTCCTCCGTCCATGGGATTCTCCAGGCAAGAATTTCTGGAGTGGGTTGCCATTTCCTTCTCCAGGGGATCTTCCCAACCCAGGGATCGAACCCAGGTCTCCTGCATTGGAGGCAGACACTTTAACCTCTGAGCCACCAGGGAAGCCCAAAGAGGGACAAATATAAAGATCAGACTTTTGGACTCTGTGGGAGAAGGCGAGGGTGGAATGATTTGAGAAAATAGCATTGAAACATGTATATTACCATATGTGAAATAGATAACCAATCCACATTCGATGCATGAGGCAGGGCACTCAAAGCTGGTGCACTGGGACAACCCAGAGGGATGGGATGGGGAGGAGGGTGGAAGGGGGGTTTGGGATGGGGGACACATGTACACCTGTGGCTGATTCATGTCAATGTATGGCAAAAACCACCACAATATTGTAAAGTAATTAGCCTCCAATTAAAATTAATTAATTTTTTAAAAAAGAACCGACGAAATTTGGCATCTTTACCCTTTCTGTTCTGCTCAAGATGCTTTCAAACAGCAATAGCTTTTTAAAGTAAATAATAGAGATCCTCAGGGAGATCAGGAACAAGTCCTTTGGACTCAAGAATTCTCAAGATTTTATTGCCTTTCACGAAACCTACTTGTGCAACACTGTGTGATTCTCTCAGGATCATACCAATTGGTGAGGGAGGGAGGCCCTTCTTGGCCAGTTTGTAGACCTGCTCCTTCACATTGTCAGACATCAGCTCCAGCTAGGTGGGGACACTGCGGTGGTAGGGGAGAGCTAACTGGGACAAGCCCTTCCTGGGAGTGTGCACGCAACCCATGATGGTGGCGATGTGGTAGCAAGAGGCGCAGGTGGATTCTTATCCACCAGGGAAGTCCCATCCTCACTGTTTCACCTCTGGGTCTCCAGACAGGCCTTCCTTTACTGACTCTATCCAGGAAGTGAGCCCCCTGGGCTCAGCACCAAACCCACACCAGCTCCTGTGAAGCGCTGGCCTCCTGTAGGAGCTGGCCAGGCTGCAACTCCTGAGCCATCAGTCCTTCGCAGGCTGCTGCCCATGATGGGAGGAGCTGCATGGGGAATGGGAGGGGACAGAATAGAGGGTTGGCAGAGGACAGCAGGTGGTAAAATGAAAAGGATGGGCTGGAATTCTCCCCAAGAAGACGTGTCTGCAATGCTCCTGGAAGGAGAAGTGAGTCCAGAGGATGGTCAGCAGATGATCAGCAAATGATCTGGGGTGGAGGTGGGGGGAACCGTGGGATGAAGATAAGGAGGGACAGCCAGGGGAAAGGAAGGCAGTCAGTTACTGAGGCCTTTATTCCAAAAACAGATGCTGTGAGAGCCCCTGGCTGTGCTGCGGTACCCGAGACAGAGTCCTCTAGCAGAAGGTTCCTTGTTGAGAAGACATCACACAGCTTGTGTCTGAGGGACCACTAGCAGAGCTCAGAGCCTGGGAGACCCGCATCAGGGCACAGGCCTGGGGGACCCTCAGCAGGGCTTAGATCCCAGGGGACCCACCCCAGAGCTCAGGGCTCCTCCAGGCTGGCTCTAATGCTCCGTGGCTTGTGGGAAGCTACCTGTCAGAGTTTCAGGGTTTCCACACCTTCTTGATATCAGGGCCACAGACCCTTCTTCAGGCACACAACTCCTGCTAGGAAAGTTCGTCTGGAAGCACAGTGAGAACAGGCCAGGTGTGAAGGAATGCAGGGCCTCCCCAGGGCTCTGGGCTGTGGGGCAAGCAGCTGACCAATGTGCTCCTGCAGGGAGGAGGAGCCGTCAAACAGGAGGCTCCCCAGGTGAGGGCTGGGGTGAGAAGGTTGGCCGAGTTCTGCCGGAAGGACTCTGAGACCCCTGAGTCCCCTCAGTGCTCCCCCTCCCATCCCCATGTCACGTGGGCAGAGAGGTTGCGGTCTGAGGAGCATCAGGTGTCCGAGCCAGAGCCCCTGTGAGACCAGCTTGCCCGATGCACCTGGTCAGGGGCACCGAAGACCCTATGTGAACTCTTGCTCTGACCACCCCATTACTGGGCTCTCTAGGGCAGAGTGGAACATAGGCCTGGAGTCTGGCCAGAGGATGGGCAGGCCCAAAGCAGGAACATTCGATCAGACTAGCAAGCATGCACAGCCTTGTCCCTTGGCCCTACCAGCGCTCACCCGCCCTGCTGTGTCCTACAGATATGTCATCTGCGTTGCTGTGTCTCCCTGACTCAGCGGTGGTGGACAGCTTGCCCCAGAGGAGTGAGCAACAGAGCTGAATGAAGATAGAATGAAGAATGGATGATGCCTGTCGCCTAGGGAGCACTCTGGGAAGCATCGTACTCAGTGGGCCCTTGGTTTTGTGGCTACAAAAGGTACTCGGCACTCAGCCAAACCCGGAGGAATGAAAAGTCAAGCTTCCAAGGAAAAAAGTTCAAAGCACCAAAATTCTTTAGTCCTTGAGGGAGAGGCTACCCAGGGACTGGGATCTGCTTTCCCAGGATATGCCCAGCCTCTGCCCAGATGTGTGAGAGCCTGGCTCTCCAGACAGCCCAGCCAGCCGTCAACAAAGCCCTGACGGCTCACTCCCCCACATTGGCCACTGGATTCCAGTTCAGAACCTCTTGCAGGATCTGTGAGCCTGAGCCAGAGGGCAAGACATGACAGGAATTTGCACCATTCAAACCAAGACTCTCTCCTGGATCTGCAAATGGGGATCATCTAGGGCAGGGGAGATTCCTAAAAACAGTCATAATTTTGTCCCACTCCAGACCAACTGAATCAGAATCTCTGGTAGGATCCAGGTCAGGGGATTACAACATGCAGCCAGGACAGAGAGCCCTCGGCCCAGCTCCTGATGTGTGAAGGTGGGGCTTGGGAGGGTGAGCCATGGAGCATCTCAGTGACCTGACTTAATCCCTGCAGTCAGGCCTCCTGGACAAGCATCAGTGTCCTGCTAACTAACCCTTATTCCCTAGAGAAAGCACAGACTCCTTAGCCTGGCACCTAATTGAGGCCCCTGGTCCGGAGAACAACCCTGAGCAAAACAGTGTGTCCCAGGGGTGCTGTGGGATCTGCAACTCCTGACAGGGTCAGATAAAGGGAGACAGGGTGGGATGGGGAAGAGAGTCTGTGGGGGTAAGAACATGGACTTTGGGTCAGTTGGGTTTCAGATCAGATACCACGACTTTGCAAAATAACCTCTCTGAGCATCTTTTTCCCAAAATGAGGATCAAAATTCTGACTCAGATTTAAGGTGAAGGATTTAATGGAGAACCTCCAGCTGGCACCCAGGAAGGGCTTGATACAAGGAACAGTCATAGCAACACTGTGGGCGTTAATGTGTTACTTGCTGCAAAGGGGAACTACCTTTGGCTAGGGGTGTCAGTGAGACTGTGTATCCCTGCAACTGGCCAACAAGAATGCTGGTTCCTGCTGGGCAGGTGGTGAAGCGGTAGAGTTCAGCTGCAGAGTTTAGCTTGTCACGAGAACTGTCCAAGGCTGCCCTGGGGGCTGGGTAAAAAGTTTGCCAGAGTGGGCTGAAGTTTGGGGGCAGGTCCAAAACCCCTAGAATCACAGTCCTGGCTTCTGCAATGCTCACATGCCTGGAGGCTGGAAAAGGGACACCACAAACGTCACTTGCCTCTTGCTTGGAAACGTCCCAGGGCATGTAGGTAAGTCCTGGGTTCTGTGGGAAGGGCTCATGCGTGAAGACTGACAAACCTGTATTTGAGTCCAGACTGGGCCTCCTCCTAGCTGTGTGGCTGGGATGAAACAGAACCACTCTGAGCCTCTGTTTGCCCATCTCTAGGATGGAAGTAGTGATCTTGACCTCACAGAACAGAGCTGCAAACAATGAGGAGTCACGCATAAGGTGCACCCAGCGCAGTGCAGGGCCTACTGTGAACGCTCACCACCCAACAGAACTTCCTGCTTCCCTTGTGCTGGAGATGAGAGATGCACAGCTCTTGGCTAGGCTTCCAGCCAAGGATGCTGAGTCACAGGATGACCAGGTAACATCAGTGTAGGCATGGTAAGAAGTGGGTGACAGTGCTCCACTTATCAAAACTGTTGGAAAGAAAATCCTGAGTGTCCATCCCTAAAGAAATCAATGAAGATTGGTGCAATTTTTACTCCTGAGAAATTGGACTGTGGCCTTCCCTGGAAATCTCTGCCTGCCACACCCCCAGGCCACCCTCCTGGGAGTTCCTGCTACTCCAATGTTTGCTTCCTGGCTGTTTGCCTGTCCACCTCCCTGCTAGATGGTAAGCACTGTGTCTCGTCCATCATTGTAACCCGGGTGCCCAGCACAAGGGTCCTACCAGTTCAGCCTCTGAGACCCTGAACGTAGAGTGAGGACATTCAAACTCCAGGTTAGATCCTGTCCTCCAGATGGCATAGGCAGACCCCTGCCCGCTCCAAAGCCAACTGATCTACTCTGACCTCAGGACCACCTAGACATGACACACAGCTCATCAAGAAATCAGCCACCTTGGCTGCCGGGCAGGCTGACCTCACTGGGGTCTCTCCAGCCTCCCCAGCTTGCTCTCCTAACCTTTGAGAAAGGGTTTCATACCCATTGCCCCTTCGAGACTGGTCTGTGCGCAGTGGCAAGGCCCCGTTATCTCAGGGAGGAGAGAGGAGTTAGGGCTGGGACAGCACACACTTCTGGGAGGGGAGGGCAGCCTCACCATGGGAGAGGGCAGCTACCCCCGCCTTCCCCTACCATTTACACCACTTCCTGTCATCTCTTCCCTGCACAGGGGAGTATCTGAACTGGGAGCTGGGGGCTTTTGTTGAGCCTCCTGTGAAATGGGAACCCCCAGAGGGTTTTGAACTAGAGCATGATAAGCTCTGACTTACCTTTTCAGATGATCCATCTGGCTGCTGGGTTGAAAACAGACTGAAGTGGGCAGGACTGGAAGTGAGACCACTTAAGGAGCTACTTGATACTGACGCTCAGACTGCACATACCACGAACCAAGGCTTAGTCCTCACAAAACAACAAAACCTACCGTGAAGGAGATATAATTATAGTCATGTTCTTCTCATAAAGCAAAAAACTGAGTCAAAGAAGTTGGGTAACTGCCCAAGTATATCTAGCCAGTATCTGGTCAAGTCAAGATCTGAACCCAAGCACTCTGGCTCTAGAGTCCACACTTTCAACCAGCTCACTCTATAGAGGGCATAAGAGCTCATCTGACTCCAGACGGATTTCAAAGGAAGAATCAACATGATCTAATCATGATGATATGATGTGGGAATCAAGAAAGAAAACAAGAATGATCCTAAGATGTATGTCTTACCACTTCTAATCAAAATAATCTTGGAATGATGACAGGGTGATAACATAAGAAAAAGAAATAAATGAATAAAGGTTAGAAACAAAGATGTAAATCTGTCTTTATTTGCAGACAACATGATCGTATATGTTGATAATCCTAAGGAATCGATCACAGAAGTTACTAGAAGTAATTAGAGAATTTAGAAAGATTGTAGAATACAAGGTGACTATATCAAAATCTATTCTGTCTCTATCAACAATAAATAACTGGAAATGAAAATTTTAAGTACCAATTACAGTGTCATCAAAAACATGAAATAGAGATCAATTTATCAAACTATGTACAAGTTCTGTTCATTAAACATTACAAAATATTATTAAGAAAACCTAAAGAAACAAAGAGATGTAAAGACTTAAAAATTATTTACAACCTTAAAGTTGAGACATGTTTTATTCAGCCGGAACTTCTAGGACTTTAAGCCTGGGAAGCAGCAGCTCAAGGAATCCTGAAAGAACTGCTCTGAGGAGGTGAGCTGGGGAGGTGGGTTATATAATAGAAGCTTTGCAACAAGTGTTAATGCAAGCTCCTGTGCCCAACACACAGTGAGGCCAAACAAATAGAAACGATGAGTTTGGAGCAGAGACAGATTTACTGAAGGGCCCTACAAGGAAATAGGTGGCTCATGCCCTAAAAACCCTCTAATTCCCTGAAGGGCTTTGGCAAAACACTTTTAAAAGCCAGGTGCAGGAGGGGGCGTTGAAGGGTATATGATCAGCTTGTGTATAATTCTCTGATTGACTGATGGTGAGACAACCAGGTGGTGTCACAGGTGTTAACTTTATCAGTCCTTAGTCTCCAGGAGGCTTGGGACTGTGTCCTCATCATTATCAAGTAGTTAGCATCTTTATTTGTTGGAGAGGGAAAGGTGTTTTACATCTGCAAAACAACTCAGGAAATGTGCATCAAATACTATTACCTAGGTACTTCAGAGAGGAGTTAAAGCAGAGGATATTGGGGAAGGCCTGTTCTGCTCACCCCCTAGAAGGCCCCATGGGGTCCTGCTCTGTTACTCAGGTAGTCTGAACATTAAAAGATTATTGTTAATTAAAAGAAAACCAGATATCTCAAGTTAAGGAATTTACCATTTTTTTAAATGTATGGGAACATGTAAGAGTCTGGGCTCACTGAAATCATTTCTTTGATATGCACCTCAGCTGTTTTTCTTTAGTCCCTAAGTTATGTCAGACTCTTTTGCAATCCTTGAACTGTAGCCTGCCAGGCTCCTCTGTCCATGAGATTCTCCAGGCATGAATACTGGAGTGGGTAGCCATTTCCTTCTCCAGGGGATCTTTCTGACCCAG
Source organism: Cervus elaphus (assembly GCF_910594005.1). Taxonomy (NCBI): domain Eukaryota; kingdom Metazoa; phylum Chordata; class Mammalia; order Artiodactyla; family Cervidae; genus Cervus; species Cervus elaphus. The sequence continues at coordinate 82,234,396 of NC_057833.1, forward strand.
GGATTGAAGATCCTTTGTGTCCTGTATTGGAGGCAGATTCTTTACCACTGAGCCCTTGGAAAGCCCTGACAGCTGCTAGCAGGTAGATATTCTTTCCTTCCTCAGGGAGTGAGTTAAACAAAAGATGTTACACTCATCAGCAATTGCCGCCACCACGGTCAACGAGCTGGTGAGCCCTGAGAGAATGCACTCCCTGAGGAAAGAAAGAATACTGATGGATGTTAGATGTCAGGTGAACCTCCTTTGTTTACAGATATGACAGGGAATATTCCATTTCTCAGAGATATACCATGTTCCTGGGTTGGGAGACTCTACATTAAGATGTCACTTCTTCCCCAATGTGACCTATAAATTCAATAGTATCTCAATCAAAATTTCAGCAGGTTTTTCTCATAGAAATAGAAAAACAGATGCTAAAATCAATATGGAAATGTTAAAGATTTAAAAATAGCCAGAATAATCTTGAGAGAGAAGAACGAATGTGGAGAATTTATACTATACTTGATTTTCAGATACACTAGAAAGCTACAGTAATCAAGAAAGTGTTATATAGACAAAAGATTGATGGAACAGATTAGAGAGTCCAGAAATAAACATGTACATATATGATCAATTGATATCCAACAAAGATACCAAGATAATTCAGTAGAAAACAGGAACCTGATCTGGGGTCGAATTCATATCTCCTGCATTGGCAGATGGATTCTTTACCACTGAGCCACCAGGGAAGCCCAAAAGGTATCATCTTTACAACAAATGATGGTGGAACAACTGAATGTCTATAAAGAAAAAAAGGAACCTCAATTCTTAGCTCACATCATACACAAAAATCAATGTAAAGTGGAGCATTTACCTAAATGTAAAAGTCAAAACTAAAATTTCTAGAAGAAAATAAATATAGGAGGAAACCTTTTGAATTTGGGACAGGCAAAGATTTCTTGACCAAGACTCATAAAGCATAAAAGAAGTGATCACTTAGATTTTATCAGAATTAAAAGTTTTTATTCTTCAAAAGATACTGCTGAGAAAATGAAAAGACAAGCCAGAAACCAGGAGAATATTCACAAAACAAATATTATACAAGGGATTTGTATCTAGAATATATACAGAACTCTCAACTCAATAATTAGTTGACAAATGGCTCGATTTTTTTAATGGCAGAGGATTTAGACATACTTTATAAAAGAAAATGTATGAGTGACCAATAAACCACATGAAAAGATTCTCAGAGCATTAGTAATCGGGGGAATGTGGATTAAAACCACTGCTCATCCAGTGGGGCTTCCCACATGGCACTAGTGGTAAGGAATCCACCCACCAATGCAGGAGACATGAGAGATATGGTTCAGTCCCAGGGTCAGGAAGATCCCCTGGAGGAGGGCATGGCAACCACGCCAGTAGTCTCACCTGGAGAATCCCACGGACAGAGGAACCTGGTGGGCTACAGTCCACAGGGTCACGAATGACCAAGTAGAATGGTATGAATTTAAAAATGGATAACACCAAACATTGGAAAGAATGTGAAACAACCAGAACTGTCACACATTTTTCAGATGTTGTAAGAGTATAAGATGGTATAACAGAACAGTTTCACAGTTCCTTACATACTTGCCATTTGACCTAGCAATTCCGCTCCTAGGTTTTGAGAGAAATGAAAATGTATGTTTACAAAAAGACTTGTACACAAATATTTATAATATCCTTATTCACAGTAGGCCCTAAATTGGAAATAATACAGATATCTATCAACAGATGAAGGAGTAAACACAATGTAGCATATACATACTATGGAATATTACCCAGTCATAAAAATGAACCAAATACCTAAAACAATATGCTGAGCAAAGGAAGTCAGACTTTAAAGATCACATACTGTATGATTTCATTTATATGGAATCCTAGAAAAGGAAAAACTAATCTAGAGTACAGAAAGTAGATCATCAGTTGTCTGGGGTTGAGGCTGCTGAGATTGGCTGAAACAACCTAAAGAAACTTTCTGGGGGTATGCACATGGTCTACACATTGATTTGGGCTGTGGTTACCTAGATGGATACAGTTATTAAAATTCCATCTGAGTGTACGCTTAAAATGGGTGCATCTTATCGTATGCAAACTTATAGTATCTAAAAAATACCCTATAGAGTTGGTTTTTAAAAAATTAAGAGAAAATAGGAGGAGAACTAGAGACACGGGTATAGGGTGGGGGAAGTTCTTCACGGCCAACCTCTCTATGAAAAGGAATGCTGATAGGGCTGACTGCAGGGGTTGAGATGAGGTTCAGGTGAGATCATTCCTCACACTCAAGGCCTGAGCATATCCCTGGCTTCAGTCAATATTAGATACTATTATACTAACAACAAAGATGTCCACAGAGCTCTGCTGGCCCAGTCTCTGCTCTGGATGTGCCTTAATGAGTACAGACATGTCCCTGATGTCCCTGACTTCTGTCTTCCTGCTCTGCTCTTCCAGACATTCCCGGGCCTTGGAAGTCATAGGCAGCTCCCAGCCCTGGATGAGGACATGATGTTTTTCTCTGTGGCTGTTTAGCAGACAGGGAGAGGGGTTGCCTGATGGGCCCCGAGGAGGCCAGGCAGATAAACTCCTGATGTAATCTCTGCTGCTATGCTTCTCCCAGAATGTCTGCAATCCTTCAGATGGGACTGGATAACAAGCAGGACTTCCTATTTGGATATGCCATTTGTCCTTATGTCAGAGGCTTCTCTGGACTTGGAGCCCCAGAACTCTGTCCCTTGCCCTGCAAAACCACAAGGATAATTTGTTTATCCACAGAGATAAGAGTGAGGTGATGAATAACAATGGGCTGTGCTCCCCATCTACATTGTGTACTCAGATAGGGGAAGGAGGTATAGGTCATGGAAGCAGCAAGCTGGGAGGAAACACAGGAACTGCTCTGCATTTTCCAAGTGTGATATGTTGACTAAAAAACATGCACAACTTGAGAGTTGCAAGTTAAGCTTTATTTGGGGGCAAAATGAGGACAGCAGCCCGGGAGACAAAGCCTCAGTTAGTTCTGAGAGACTGTTCCAAGGAGGTAGTCAGGGAAGGTCAATATATAATATTTTAGTGAAGGGGGAGTTCATTGCAATCAAGCACTTACTTTATAAAAAGGTTTTCTGCTAGTTACAGGGAGCTGATGTCACCATGAAGAGATTTAGTAATTTCCTAGATATGAAGAGATTCAAGGATTGGGATCACAAAATCAGTTCCTGAAAATACCATCTAAAGACCTGTTCCACCAGAGTCCCTGTAGCACAGAGTGCTTCATTCCACCCTGGATTCCCTCAGGGAGTGTTGAACAGCTGCAGTAAGTAGCACAGGGTTCAATCTTCACAGAGGCAGTTAGCAAATGCCCTTGTTGTTCAGTCACTGGCAATGTTCTTGGCAAGTGCCAATTTATAGTTGACAGGCAAGTGCCAAATTGTGGTTCACAGGTATGTGGAATCACAGTTGATGTTACTGAGTCCAGGCTCACTCTGCTCACCACACGATAGACTAATAAATCCAAGAGATGAGGTGCTGAAGCAAAGAATATGACTTTATTTGGAAAGCCAGCTGACCCAGAAGATGACAGACTAACATCTCAAAATAACCATCTTGTCAGGGCCCAGATACCAGGTTATTTTATGGATCAGAGATGAGGGGAGGTGAGGAAACAAAGTAAAAAGATCATTTAATTCTTGCAAATATCCCTAGAATGGCAAGCCTCTGGCAGGTGGGTGTGTTGGTTTCTTTTTCTTACAGTCATTTCACAGGTGCTGTGAAATGGAATATCTCCTGTCATATCAATAAACAAGAATGTCACAGCTGTCCACGATTCTAGCCCTCCAAACATGAATTTCTGAGCCATGCTGACAAGCAGCGCCACTCCCTACACAAGGAACTTAAGTATATCACAGTCATCAGTGATTATAGCCCTGTTAGCTAAACAAAGGCACTTTAGTTTAAGGGTCAGGGAGAGGGGAGAAAATTCTCTAAGGCAGGCCATTATGTATGATTATAATAACAAAAGCAGCAAAAACAAGGGCTAAAGTCAAGGAAACAGATTCATTATGGAGTCAAAATTAACCCTTCCTGGTTACATGGGTAGTATAGGACATACCTGCTATTCTAATATCTTTTGATTTTTATGGACACTTTTTTATTTGTGTCAAGTTTTCATTTATCCTACTGCTACTGCTAAGTCACTTCAGTCGTGTCCGGCTCTGTGAGACCCCAGAGACGGCAGCCCACCAGGCTCCCCCATCCCTGGGATTCTCCAGGCAAGAAAACTGGAGTGGGTTGCCATTTCCTTCTTCAATGCATGAAAGTGAAAAGTGAAAGTGAAGTCATTTTCATTTATCTAGGTATACAAAAAGTTTCCTCTTCAAGTCATTGCACTTTCTTCTTCTTTTTATTAGGGCTTTAATAGGTTTCTGAAGAAGAGTGTTGAGCAAATAAAGGATGATTTTATGCAAATACAGTAAAAAAAAACCCACAAATAACATGTAAATGACTGAAATTTAGAAGGCATTGATAGACCAGTTCCCCACCTATCAGATTTGGAGGCAAGCCCTCTGGAGGTTGCACAAAATCTTAATAGTGAGATTCTTATCGGCAAACCACAGGCACCCAGGAGCCAAGCCTTGATCCACAGGCATTAGTCACAGATGACAGGAGAAGCAGTGCTGAGCTGATCGGGGTTGTAGGAACACCAGCAGACACTGTGGATTTCAGGGCTCCCTCCAACACTCCCAGAGTATCCCAGGGGTTATGGAAACCTGAACCTTGATGCCCCTGGCTGGACTTTAGTGAACACAAGAGAAAAAGGCACTCACCTCGGGCTTCTGTTTCTTTAGTCATCAACCCTGCATTGCTCAGCCAAACCCTAGGCCGGCAGGAGAAAGGTAGGGGCTCCTTATGCTGTGTGCCAGGAGCCCACTCCTCACCCAGCATCAGAATCCTGGTGTTAGTGGGCCAACACCAACTGCAGAACATTTGTGCCCCCGGCCCCGGCAGACACTTGATCATGGAGTCCTCTGACACTCTGAGGAGATAAGCCCCATGACCATACCCCTTCAGAGATGGGGAAACCTCATTTCAGAAATGTTAGAGCATGTACAAAGCACAAGCAGGAAACTGAACCAGGAGATGAGGTTAAATGCTACTACCTGCCACCTGTCCCATGGCATCTTGGAGCCTTCAGTTCAGTGCAACCTTACTGAACTTCAATTCAGTTCAGTTCAGTCGCTCAGTCATGTCCAACTCTTTGCGACCCCAAAAATCTCAGCACGCCAGGCCTCCCTGTCCATCACAAACTCCTGGAGTTTACTCAAACACATGTCCATCGAATCGGTGATGCCATCCAGCCATCTCATCCTCTGTTGTCCCCTTCTCCTCCTGCCCCTAGTCCCTCCCAGCATCAGGGTCTTTTCCAATGAGTCAGCTCTTCACATGAGGTAGCCAAAGTACTGGAGTTTCAGCTTCAACATCAGTCCTAACAATGAACACCCAGGACTGAATTCCTTTAGGAAAGACTGGTTGGATCTCCTTGCAGTCCAAGGGACTCTAAAGAGTCTTATCCAACACCACAGTTCAAAAGCATCAATTCTTCGGTGCTCAGCTTTCTTCACAGTCCAACTCTCACATCCATACATAACCACTGGAAAAACCATAGCCTGACTAGACAGACCTTTGTTGGCAAAGTAATGTCTCTGCTTTTTAATATGCCGTGTAGGTTGGTCATAACTTTCCTTCCAAGGAGAAAGCGTCTTAAATTTCATGGCTGCAGTCACCATCTGCAGTGATTTTGGAGCCCAAGAAAATAAAGTCTGACACTGTTTCCACTGTTTCCCCATCTATTTCCCATGAAGTGATGGGACCAGATGCCATGATCTTAGTTTTCTGAATGTTGAGCTTTAAGCCAACTTTTTCACTCTCCTCTTTCACTTTCATCAAGAGGCTCTTTAGTTCCTCTTCACTTTCTGCCATAAGGGTGGTGTCATCTGCATATCTGAGGTTATTGATATTTGTCCCGGCAATCTTGATTCCAGCTTATGCTTCTTCCAGCCCAGCGTTTCTCATGATGTACTCTGCATAGAAGTTAAATAAGCAGGGTGACAATATACAGCCTTGACGTACTCCTTTTCCTATTTGGAACCAGTCTGTTGTTCCATGTCCAGTTCTAACTGTTGTTTCTTGACCTGCATATAGGTTTCTCAAGAGGCAGGTCAGATGGTCTGATATTCCCATCTCTTTCAGAATTTTCCACAGTTAATTGTGATCCACACAAAGGCTTTGACATAGTCAATAAAGCAGAAATAGATGTTTCTCTGGAACTCTCTTGCTTTTTCGATGATCCAGCAGATGTTGGCAACTTGATCTCTGGTTCCTCTGCCTTTTCTAAAACCAGCTTTGTTCATCTGGAAGTTCACGGTTCACATATTGCTGAAGCCCAGCTTGGAGAATTTTGAGCATTACTTTACTAGTATGTGAGATGAGTGCAATTGTGCAGTAGTTTGAGCATTCTTTGGGACTGCCTTTCTTTGGGATTGGAATGAAAACTGACCTTTTCCAGTCCTGTGGCCACTGCTGAGTTTTCCAAATTTGCTGGCATATTGCATGCAGCACTTTCACAGTATCATCCTTTAGGATTTGAAATAGCTCAACTGGAATTCCATCACCTCCACTAGCTTTGTTCATAGTGATGCTTTCTAAGGCCCACTTGACTTCACATTCCAGGATGTCTGGCTCTAGGTGAGTGCTCACACCATCATGATTATCTGGGTGATGAAGATCTTTTTTGTACAGTTCTTCTGTGTATTCTTGCCACCTCTTCTTAATATCTTCTGCTTCTGTTAGGTCCATACCATTTCTGTCCTTTATCGAACCCATCTTTGCATGAAATGTTCCCTTGGTATCTCTAATTTTCTTGAAGAGATCTCTAGTCTTTCCCATTCTGTTGCTTTCCTCTATTTCTTTGCATTGATCACTGAGGAAGACTTTCTTATCTCTCCTTGCTATTCTTTGGAACTCTGCATTCAAATGGAAATATCTTTCCTTTTCTCCTTTTCTTTTTGCTTCTCTTCTTTTCACAGCTATTTGTAAGGCCTCCTCAGACAGCCATTTTGCCGTTTTGCATTTCTTTTCCATGAGGATGGTCTTGATCCCTGTCTCCTGTACAATGTCACGAACCTCTGTCCATAGTTCATCAGGCACTCTGTCTATCAGATCTAGTCCCTTAAATCTATTTCTCACTTCCACTGTATAGTCAAAAGGGATTTGATTTATGTCATACCTGAATGGTCTAGTGGTTTTTCCTACTTCCTTCAGTTTAAGTCTGAATTTGGCAATAAGGAGTTAATGATCTGAGCCACAGTCAGCTCCTGGTCTTGTTTTTGCTGACTGTATAGAGCTTCTCCATCTTTGGCTGCAAAGAATATAATCAATCTGATTTCGGTGTTGACCATCTGGTGATGTCCATGTGCAGAGTCTTCTCTTGTGTTGTTGGAAGAGGGTGTTTGCTATGACTAGTGCATTCTCTTGGCAAAACTCTATTAGCCTTTGCCCTGCTTCATTCTACACTCCAAGGCCAAATTTGCTTGTTTCTCCAGGTGTTTCTTGACTTCCTACTTTTGCATTCCAGTCCCCTATAATGAAAAGGACATCTTTTTTGGGTATTAGTTCTAAAAGGTCTTGTAAGTCTTGATAGAACTGTTCAACTTCAGCTTCTTCAGCATTACTGGTTGGGGCATAGGCTTGAATTACCGTGATATTGAATGGTTTGCCTTGGAAAGGAACAGAGATCATTCTGTCATTTTTGAGATTGCATCTAATTACTGCATTTCGGACTCTTTTGTTGACCATGATGGCTGCTCCATTTCTTCTAAGGGATTCCTGCCCACAGTAGTAGATATAATGGTATCTGAGTTAAATTCACCCATTCCAGTCCATTTTAGTTTGCTGATTCCTAGAATAGCGACATTCATTCTTGCCATCTCTTGTTTGACCACTTCCAATTTGCCTTGATTCGTGGACCTAACATTCCAGGTTCCTATGCAATATTGCTCTTTACAGCATCGGACCTTGCTTCTATCACCAGTCACATCCACCGAACTTACTAGGGCCAAAACAGCCTAACAGAGTGTTTGCTGCACCCACTTATCCAAGGGCCAGGAGGTATATCGCCCATTTACCCAAGACTCAAGTAAGAAAAATGAGGCTCAGAATGATGAAGGAATTAGTGCAGTTGTACCCATGGTGAGACCTGGGAGTCAAGGCCAGTGCAGAAAACTCTCCAGAGCCCCTAGGAGAAGGGAGGCCCTAGTTCAGAAAGGGTGATCACATATTAATAGAGAAGCATGTCCTACTTGAGGTACCCACTCTGCTGCAGCATCCTGGGGAACCACCCCAGGAAAACCCCACTATTCTGGGCTTGCCTTCTAAAGGATCTCAAGTCTTGGAGAAAAAATTAGCATTTCCTGGCAGGGCAGCTCTAAAGACAGTAAGACCTCTCAAGTCACTGCACAGTCCACCCAGAAAGAAGATTGTTTCTATGTGGCAGCAAAGAGGGCTGGCTTGGCAGTCACCCTGGAGTGGATTTGAATTCCAGTTGAGATATTCACCCACTGTGTGTCCTTAGCCACATTAACTGACCCTTCCTTGTCCATCTACCAATCATATATGGATAATAATACCATCTTCAGATGGTAGCTATAAAATACGTGAATCTCTGGCATAGTGCCTGGAGCATAGTATCTGCTCAATGAGACAACAGTGATAGCAGTCACTGCAGTAATTGTACTAGGGTTAGCCATGCAACTTTTTGCTATTGCCACTTCCTGATCCTTCATCTGAAAAGCAGAGACATCGTTTTGCCAACAAAGTTCCATAGCATCAAACCTGTGGTTTTTCCAGTAGTCATGTATGGATGTGAGAGTTGCACCATAAAGAAGGCTTAGCACCAAAAATCTGATGCTTTTGAGTTGTGGTGCTGGAGAAGACTCTTGAGAATCCCTTGACTGCAAGGAGATCAAACCAGTCAATTCTAAAGGAAATCAATCCTGAATATTTATTATAAGGACTGATGTTGAAGCTGACAGTCCAATACTCTGGCCAGCTGATGTGAAGAGCCGGCTCATTGGAAAAGACCCTGGTGCTGGAAAAGATTGAGGGCAAAAGGAGAAGAAGGCAGCAGAGGATGAGATGGTTGGATGGCATCCCTGACACAATGACCATGAGTTTGAGCAAAGTCTGGGAGATAGTGAAGGACTGGGAGGCCTGGCATACTGCAGCGCATGGGGTCACAAAGAGTTGGACATGACTTAGCAACTAAACAAAAATAACAAAGAGTAAATCTGAAATGTTCCCAGTACATGACTTAGCAACTAAACAAAAATAACAAAGAGTAAATCTGAAATGTTCTCAGTACAAAGAAGAAATGGTAAGGTGTTAGCTAATGCTATGGTAGTAATTATTTTGCAAATTGTAAGTGTACAAAATCAACACATTTTACACCTAAAACTTACACAATGTTCTATGATAGCAATATTGCAAAGCTGGAAAAAGAGTTTTTTCACCTCCTCTCCTACAGAGACTTTCAGTTCAGCTCAATTCAGTCGCTCAGTTGTGTCTGACTCTTTGCGACCCCATGAATCTGAGCATGCCAGGCCTCCCTGTCCATCACAAACTCCTGGAGTTTACCAAAACTCATGTCCATCGAGTTGGTGATGCCATCCAGCCATCTCATCCTCTGTCGTCCCCTTCTCCTCCTGCCCCCAATCCCTCCCAGCATCAGGGTCTTTTCCAATGAGTCAACTCTTCACATGAGGTGGCCAAAGTATTGGAGTTTCAGCTTCAGCATCAGTCCTTCCAATGAACACCCAGGACTGATCTCCTTCAGGATGGACTGGTTGGATCTCCTTGCAGTCCAAGGGACTCTCAAGAGTCTTCTCCAACACCACAGTTCAAAAGCATCAATTCTTCGGTGCTCAGCTTTCTTCACAGTCCAACTCTCACATCCATACATGACCACTGGAAAAACCATAGCCTTGAGTAGACAGACCTTTGTTGGCAAAGTAATGTCTCTGCTTTTTAATATGCTGTCTAGGTTGGTCATAACTTTTCTTCCAAGGAGAAAGCGTCTTTTAATTTTATGGCTGCAGTCACCATCTGCAGTGATTTTGGAGCCCAAGAAAATAAAGTCTGACACTGTTTTCACTGTTCCCCCATCTATTTGCCATGAAGTGATGGGACCAGATGCCATGATCTTAGTTTTCTGAATGTTGAGCTTTAAGCCAAATTTTTCACTCTCCTTCACTTTCATCAAGAGGCTCTTTAGTTCCTCTTCACTTTCTGCCATAAGGGTGGTGTCATCTGCATATCTGAGGTTATTGATATTTGTCCCGGCAATCTTGATTCCAGCTTGAGCTTCATCCAGCCTGGCATTTTGAGTGATGTACTCTGCATATAAGTTAAATATATGGTGACAATATACAGCTTGACATACTCCTTTCTCAATTTTGAACCAGTTCATTGTTCCATGTCCAGTTCTAACTGTTGTTTCTTGACCTGCATAGAGGTTTCTCCAAGACAGGTAAGGTGGTCTGGTATTCCCATTTCTTTAAGAATATTCCACAGCTTGTTGTGATCCACACAGTCAAAGGCTTTGGCATAGTCAATAAAGCATAAATAGACTTTTCTCTGGAACTCTCTTGCTTTTTTGATGATCCAGCGGATGTTGGCAATTTGATCTCTGGTTCCTCTGCCTTTTCTAAAACCAGCTTGATTATCTGGAAGTTCATGGTTCACGTATTGCTGAAGCCTGGCTTGGTGAATTTTGAGCATTACTTTACTAGCGTGTGAGATGAGTGCAATTGTGCGGTAGTTTGAGCATTCTTTGGCATTTCCCTTAGTCACATGTATGTTAGGATGCTTGAAGTCCCTGCAAATAAAGACACTGATGCTTTGTGTGTTCATTTGTAGTATTTTTCCTCTTCTATGTTATTTTGGATAGTTTCTATTGCTCTGTCTTCAAATTCACCAATCTTCTCTTCCACAATATCTAATATACCATTTGTGACATGTTTTTTAAAAAATCTCAGACATTACAGTTTTCAGGTCTATAAGCTCAATTTGAGTATTCTTTATATTTTCTGTCTCTACTTAACGTGTTCAACCTTTTCATCTATTGTCCTGAACATATGGATAGTTCATATATGTTACAACATATAGTTGTAACAACTGTGTGAAAGTCCCAGCCTACTGAAACTATCATCTATATTATTTGAGTCAGCTTCTAATGACTGATTTTTCTTCATTATGAATCATATCTTTCTGCTTCTTTGCACTTATGGCAATCTTTTGAGTGTACGCCAGACATTCAAAATTTTACCTTGTGTGCTGTATATTTCTGTATTCCTATAAATATACTTAACTCTCATTATCAGACATAATTAAGTTACTTAGAGCCAGTGTAATTCTTTCAGATCTTGCTTTTAAGCTTTTTTAGATAAGACCAGAGTAGTGTCTAATTTAGTAGAGGACCTAAATTTTCTCCACTGCTGAGACAAACACACCTGATACCTTGTGAACTAGGTAACTTTCCTCTGGATGGTGAAAAAAGGCATATGTCTGTCCCTGTGTGAGCTACAGGGATTTTTTCCTCTGGTTGTTTTTGGGTAATACTTACTTTAGCCTTGTGAGATTTTCTTATCTTCATGCACTGGCCAGTACTCAGGTGAATACTTCAGCGACCATCTACAGATATCTAGACTTCTCTATCTGTGCAACTCCTCTCTGGTGATTTGCCCTGCAAACTCAAGCCACCAAGGCCTCCTAAAACCAACTTCTCAGCCTGAGGAGACCACTAGGCTCTCCTTAGATTGCTTCCCAGGAATTAAGCTGGGACCTTCATAGAGTTCACCTCATTTTCTTCCCATTTTTCAGGAATCACTGTTCTTCACTGCATAATATCTAATATCTTAACAACACTGTTTCATATACTAGTCCAGTTTTCTGTTATTTTGGGTGGAAGAAAATCTGGTTTGTTAATCCATCTTAGTCATGATTGGAAGTTGTCAATGTTCACCTTTTGGTAGTGTAAGATTGAAATGTCTTGTTAGTCATCCAGGTGGAGATGTAAAGCTCATGATTTTAAGAGTCAAAGACTTTGTGGGAAACCAACATGTTTAGTCCATTTAGTTCCTTGGAACTTGCTGCAAGTACCTTGACTGCTGACAGGTAAGAGATGATTTCAGGATGTTCTGTACGTGGAGGGATGTGGGTACGGGCTCAACATCATTGCACCGTCACTGCCATTGTGACGATTGTTTCAAGTCTTCAACAGGCAGAGTCGGTTTTTGTCCAGGCTTGTCGTCGCTTACAAAATTTAATTCCTTCAAACACTGGGTTGGGTTGGTAATCTACTTGCTTTCCATTTCATTTATTAATCATAACCAAGGTTTTTTCCTGGTCATAGTTCTCAAATCCTGAAGTGTTTTCTCACCCCTTTCCTTTGCTTTCTCTCAATGTAAAGGCAGTTACTTTGAGCCTACCCTGCTTGAACAAAAAAGATCAAAATTTTAAATTTGCACTGAGTACTTAATTCAATTGCTAAATTTTACTGAGCCTTTATTGTTTAAAGCTTTAAAAATTCTTATATCTTACTATTTGGGACTTCAAAATACTTGTCTTTTCCTTCTTTCAAGGTGCCAAATTTCTGGGATCTCCCAGCTTCCTTTTATTTTGGAATTTACACTGACTGAGTCTTTCCTGAACATATATCATCCTTGCAATACCTTGCCATCAAAGCTAATAATATCCACACATATTAATACTCTATTTCCCATCTTTTTTTTGGTTCTGACTACCCTTTAGGCATGGAGTCTTCCTCTCATGTTTCAAAAAATGGTGGTTTTATTCAGTGCTTTTTCTCCAACAACATGGATCTCTATTTCTCCAGCCTCCAACATAGCTTCATCACTGCTTGCCACCTACTGCTATGTCAATGTCATATACTGTAGGACTTAATTTCAGCAAGACTCCACTTCCTTTACCAATTTCTGTATCAGTCAGAATCAACTAACACCTATAACAAACCTAAATCTCAGTGGATTAATAGAAAGACTGTTTCCTCCTTCACGTTAACTAAGTGAATATTTCTGGTTGGGTGCCCATTCCATTTTATGGATCCTCCATCCTTTTGGAGGTTTCTTCTGGGTTCAATGTATTCAGATAGCTGCCTTATAGATAATGAGAGTGGCCAAGAAGCTCAAAAAATAGCCTAGGAGGTGGGTCAAGAAGTTGAATTCCATTGATTAGAACTAATCACATGGCCGCATCAAGAGGCATTGGACACCTGGAAATGCAGTCTTCCTATGTGCCTATAAGAAAAAGTAAATGACTTAGTTTCATCACAGCACCATCCATGGCCTACATTTACACCCACTCACCTACCATGAACCCATCACAAGTAAAATGAGAATACCAACAAAGAGAAAGTATATGTATAGAAAAATAAAGAAGCAAAATTTCTTGAACTGAAAAATATAGTAACTGACCTGAAAATTAATGAAAGTTTCAACAGCAGACTATCAGGCAGAAAAAAGAGTCAGTGAGCTTGAAGAAAGATCATCTAAAACCATCAAATCAGAATAGCAAAAAGAAAAAAATTGAATGAAAAAAAATGAAGAGATCTAAGGGATTTAATGGCAATGCCAAAGAATGATCGAACTACTGCATATTTACATTCATTTCACATGCTAGCAAGGTAATGCTCAAAATCCTTCAAGCTTACCTTCAACAGTATGTGAACCAAGAGCTTCCAAGATGTACAAGCTGGATTTAGAGAAGACAGAGAAATCAGAGATCAAATTGCCAGCATCAGTTGGACCATAGAGAAAGCAAGGGAATTACATAAAACATCTATTTCTGCTTCATTGACTATGCCAAAGCCTTTGACTGTGTGGATCACAACAAACTGTGGAATATTCTTAAAGAAATGGGAATACCAGACCACCTTACCTGCCTTCTGAGAAACCTGTATGCAGGTCAAGAAGCAACAGTTAGAACTGGACATGGAACAACGGACTGGTTCAAAATTGAGAAAGGAGTATGTCAAGGCTGTATATTGTCACCATGCTTATTTAACTTATATGCAGAGTACATCACTCAAAATGCCAGGCTGGATAAAGCTCAAGCTGGAATCAATATTGATATTTCTGGGTAAAATATCAATAACCTCAGATATGCAGATGACATCTCACCCTAATGCCAGAAAGTGAAGAGGAACTAAAGAGCCTCTTGAGGGAAGGTTAAGAAGGAGAGTGAAAAATCTGGCTTAAAACTCAACATTCAAAAAACGGCATTATGCCATAAGATCATGGCATCTGGTCCATCACTTCATGGCAAATAGATGGGGAAAAAATTAAAACAGTGACAGACTTTTTCTTGGGCTCCAAAATCACCGTGGACAGTGACTGCAGTCATGAAATTAAAAGATGCTTGCTCCTTGGAAGGAAAGCTATAACACACCTAGGCAGCATATAAAAAAGCAGAGACATCTGTCTGCCAACAAAAGTCCATATAGTCAAATCTATGGTTTTTCCATCACTTCATGGCACTTAGGTAGGGAAATAATGGAAACAGTGGCAGATTTTGTTTTCTTAGGTGCCAAAATCACTGTGGACGGTGATTACAGCCATGAAATTAAAAGACTTTTGCTCCTTGAAGGGAAACTATGACATACCTAGGCAGTGTATTAAAAAGCAGAGACATCACTCTGCCAACAAAAGTCCATATAGTCAAAGCTATAATATTTCCAAAAGTGATGTACAGATGTGAGTGTTGGACCATAAGAAAGGCAGAGCCCCAAAGAACTGATGCTTTTGAATTGTGGTGCTAGAAAAGATTCTTGAGAGTCCCTTGGTCTACAAGGAGATCAAACCAGTCAATCCTAAAGGAAGTCAACCCTGAATATTCATTGGAAGGACTGATGCTGAAACTGAAACTCCAATACTTTGGCCACCTGAGGCAAAGGGCTAATTGATTGGGAAAGACCTTGATGTGGGAAGGATTAAGGGCAGGAAGAAAAGGCAGTGAAAGAGGATGAGATGGTAGGATGGCATCACTGACTCAATAGACATGAATTTGTGGAAACTCTGGGGGATAGTAAAGGGCAGGGAAGCAGTCCATGGGGTTTCAAAGAGTCAGACGTGACTGAGTGACTGAACCAAGCAACTTTATGGGCACTATCTAGTAGACCAACATATGCATTGTGGGAATACCAGAGAGAAAGTGACAGAGAGTTTATTTGAAGAAACAATAACTAAAAATTTCCCAATTCTAAGGAAATAAACGGACACACAGATTCTAGAAGCTCAAATAACTCC
Organism: Cervus elaphus; assembly: GCF_910594005.1. Taxonomy (NCBI): domain Eukaryota; kingdom Metazoa; phylum Chordata; class Mammalia; order Artiodactyla; family Cervidae; genus Cervus; species Cervus elaphus. Next base: position 82,249,782 of record NC_057833.1, read on the forward strand.
AAAGAGAACCACGATGAGACACTATAATCAAATTGTCTAAAGTCAAAGACAAAATCTTAGATGCAGCAAAAGAGAATCACAAACAAGAGATCCTCCATAAAATTTTCAGTGAATTTCTCAAAAGAAACTTGGCAGGTCAAAAGCAAGTGTGATGATATGTTCAAATTGCTGAAAGGAAAAAAAAACTGTTAGCTAAGAAAACTATATCTGACAAAACTGTCCTTCAGAATGAAGGAGAAATTAAGACTTTCCCGGATGAGCAGAAGCTGAGAGAATTTATTACCACTAGTCTTGCTCAAGAAGAAACACTAAAAGAGAGTCCTTCAAGTTGAAATGAAACAATGTAAGCAACATGAAACTATTAAAAATTATAATGATGTCTCTTTTGCACAGCAAAGGAAACTATCAGCAAAATGAAAAGACAACCTACAGAATAGGAGAATGTTAATGGAAATGCTAATGATAGGACCAATGAGCAGTTGATGTTCAAAATACATAAGCAGCTCATACAACTCAATATCTTTATCAATCCAAACAACACGATTAAAAATAACGGGCAGAAGAACCAAATAAACATTTTTCCAAAGAACAACAGATGGCCAATAGGCACATGAAAAGATGCTCAAGATTGCTAACCACCATGGAAATGCAAATCAAAACCACAAAGTGATATCACCTCACACCTATCTATCTGATGCCCATCATCAAAAAGATCACAGATAACAAATTTTGGCAAAGATGTGGAGAAAAAGGAACCCGAGAACACTGTTGGGGGGAATGTAAACTGGTGAAGCCACTGTGGAAAACAATCTGGAAATGCCTCAAAAAACTAAAAATAGAACTATCATATGACTTAACAATTCTACTCTTGGTCATATAACTGAAAAACAAAAACACTAATTCAAAAAGATATATGCACTCCAATGTTCATAGCAGCATTATTCATGATAGTCAAGGCATGGAAGCAACCACAGACGAATGAATAAAAAAGATGCGAATTACACATGCACACACACAATAGATTACTACTCAGCCATAAAAAAAGTGAAAATCTGCCATTTGCAACAACACAGTTGGACTTGGAGGACATTATGCTAAGCAAAATAAGTCAAACAGAAAAAGACAAATACTGTATAATATCACTTCTGTGTGGAATCCAAAAAATACAAGAAACTAATAAATAAAGAAAAAAGAACACAACTTCTATATGTAGAGAACAAATTAGTGCTTATCAGTGGGGAGAGGGAAATGGGGAGGAGCAAAGTAGAAGAGGGTGATTAAAATATACAAACTATTATGTATAAAATAAATAAGTTATAAGAATATATTACACAAAATAGGGAATATAGCTAATATTTTAAATAACTATAAATGGAGTATAATCTTTAAAATTATGAATCACTATGTTGTACACACATAATTTATGTATTATAATATATATACAATTATATTATACAGATACAGTTGTACATCTCAATGTTTTAAAGGAAAAGAAAAAAATAATGATCTTCAGTAATAGCAAATACAGGAACTGAAGAGCCTCCTGATGAAAGTGAAAGAGGAGAGTGAGAAAGTTGGCTTAAAATTCAACATTCAAAAAACTAAGATCATGGCACCCAGTCCATCACTTCATGGCAAATAGATGGGGAAACAATGGAAACAGTGACAGACTTTATTTTCTTGGGCTCCAAAATCACTGCAGATGGTGACTGCAGCCATGAAATTAAAAGACGCTTTCTCCTTGGAAGAAAAGTTATGACCAACCTAGACAGCATATTAAAAAGCAGAGACATTAATTTGCCAACAAAGGTCCATCTAGTCAAAGCTACGGTTTTTCCAATAGTCACATATGGATGTGAGAGTTGGACCATAAAGAAAGCTGAGTGCCGAAGAATTGATGATTTTGAATTGTGGAGTTGGAGAAGACTCTTGAGAGTCCCTTGGACTGCAAGGAGATCCAACCAGTCCATCCTAAAGGAGATCAGTCCTGGGTGTTCATTGGAAGGACTGATGCTGAAGCTGAACCTCCAATACTTTGACCACCTGATGTGAAGAACTGACTCATTTGAAAAGATCCTGATGCTGGGCAAGATTGAAGGCAGGAGGAGAAGGGGACAACAGAGGATGAGATGGTTGGATGGCGTCACTGATTCGATGGACATGAGTCTGAGCAAGTTCCAGGAGTTGGTGATGGACAGGGAGGCCTGCAGGTGTGCTGCAGTCCCTGGGGTCGCAAAGAGTCAGACATGACTGAGTGACTGAACTGAACCTAAATACAGGAGTAAATATAGTAATTTTTGATGCATATGTGGCAAACATACACATGGCAAAAACATTTTTAAACCAAAAAAAAACAAACCTGTGTTATGGGAATGCAATGTAATATGTGACATCAATAATTTAAGCTATAGGAGTGGGGAACTATAATGGAGTAGAGATTTTTGTACATAATTGAAGTCAAATTGCTATCAGTTGAAAATAGAATGTTATACTTTTAGGTGGTTTGATGCAATTGCATTCACAAAAGAAGTCACCCGTAGAACATACACAAAAGGAAATGAAAAGGGAACCAAAGCATAATTACTACAAAAGAAAAAGAAACATAAAGGAAGAGATTAAGAAAAGAAAGGAGGATAGCCAGGACAAGGAAGCAACCTAGATGCTCATCAGCAGACGAATGGATAAGGAAGCTGTGGTACATATACACCATGGAATATTACTCAGCCGTTAAAAAGAATTCATTTGAATCAGTTCTAATGAGATGGATGAAACTGGAGCCCATTATATAGAGTGAAGTAAGCCAGAAAGATAAAGAACATTACAGCATACTAACGCATATATATGGAATTTAGAAAGATGGTAATGATAACCCTATATGCAAAACAGAAAAAGAGACACAGAAGTACAGAACAGACTTTTGAACTCTGTGGGAGAAGGTGAGGGTGGGATATTTCAAAAGAACAGCATGTATACTATCTATGGTGAAACAGATCCCCAGCCCAGGTGGGATGCATGAGACAAGTGCTCGGGCCTGGTGCACTGGGAAGACCCAGAGGAATCGGGTGGAGAGGGAGGTGGGAGGGGGGATCGGGATGGGGAATACATGTAAATCTATGGCTGATTCATATCAATGTATGACAAAACCCACTGAAATGTTGTGAAGTAATTAGCCTCCAACTAATAAAAAAATAAAAGAAAAGAAAAGAAAGGAGGGACATGCAAAAGCTATGAGACAAACAGAAAACAGAACAAAATGGCAATTGTAAGTCTTTCCCTCTTATTAATTAAACGTAGATAGATAAATTCCTCAATCAAAAGACATAGATTGGTTGAATGGATTTAAAAAACAAAATTCAACAAAAGTCTGTCTACAAGTGACTTATTTTAGATATCAGAACACATATAAGCTGAAGGCATAAGGATGAAAAGATATTCTACAAATGGTAACCAAAAGAAAGGAGTACTAATATCAAAGATCAAAACAGACTAAATCAAAGTCTGTTACAAGAGATAATCCACCAAGAAGATATAAAAATTATCAATACCAAACCTCAAAGCTCCTAAATATATGAAGCAAACCACAGAGTTGAAGGGAGAAATAGACAGCAATACAATAATAGTAGGAGACTTCGATACTCCCACTTTCAATAATAAATAGAACAAACAGAAAATAAGAAAACAGAGAATTGAACAATATAGCAATTGGATCTAGAAGAGCACTGCACTCAATAACAACAGGATATATATTTTTGGTTTTTTTTTTTAACTTTTTATTTTGTATTGGAAGCTGAAACTCCAGTACTTTGGGCACCTGATGTGAAGAGCTGACTCATTGGAAAAGACCCTGATGCTGGAAGGAACTGGGGGCAGGAGGAGAAGGGGACGACAGAGGATGAGATGGCTGGATGGCATCACCGACTCGATGGACATGAGTTTGAGTAGACTCTGGGAGTTGGTGATGGACAGGGAGGCCTGGCTTGCTATGATTCATGGGGTCGCAAAGAGTCGGACACGACTAAGTGACTGAACTGAACTGAACTGATAGCCTATTAACAATGTTGTAATATTTTCAAATGAACAGTTTCAAGTGACTCAGCCATACATATATGTGTAATCATTCTCCCCCAAAGAATATATACTCTTCTCAAGTACACTTGGAACATTTTCTATGAAAGATTACATTTTAGGCCATAAAACAAATCTTAACACATTCAAGACCAAAAGCATACAAAGTATCTTTTCTGATTACAAATGGAACAAAACTAGAAATCCAAAGCACATGGGAAACAGAAAAATTCATATATGTGTGAAAATTAATAACACATTCTTAAGCTACAAATGGACCAAAGAATAAACCACAAGAGAAATTAGAAAACATCTTGAGATAAATGAAAATTAAAATACAGTGTACCAAAACGTGCACTGAAAAGCCTCACTGCTTTCAGTGCAGAGGAAATTTTATAGCTGTAAACGTGTATGTTAAAAAAGAAGTTAATTTAATAACCTAAATTTATACCTACAAAACCCATGGGGAAAGAAACTAAAGCCAAAGCTACGAGTTGCCTGATGATCCAGTGGTTAAGAATCTGCCTTGCACTGCAGGGGAGACAGTTTCAATCCTTGGTCTTGAAGACTCTACATGCTGTGGAGTGACTGAGCCCAGTTGCCACAGTTACTGAGCCCAGGCTTTAGAGCCTGCAAGCCCCAACGACAGGGTCCACACACCTCAGTTACTGAAGACCGCACGCTACAGAGCTCCTGCTCTGCTATAAAAGAAGCCACGCCCGTGAGAAATCAGTGCACCGGAACTAGAGAGTAGACCCTGCTCACCATGACTAGAGAGACCCAGTGCAGCAGCAAGGACCCAGTGCAGCCAAAAATGAATAAATAAATAAGTGAAAAATAACCAAAGCTAGCAGAAGCTAGGAAATACAAAGATGAGAGAAGAGATAAATGAAATAGAGAATAGAAAAAAATCAATAAAATTGAGTTATAAATTTTTGAAAGATTAACAAAACTAATAAACTCTCAGCTAGATTAACTAAGAATAAAAGAGAATACTCAAGGGACTTCCTTGGTGGTCCAGTGGCTAAAACTCTGTGCTCTCAATGCAGGGGGCTGGGGTTTGATCCCTGGTCAGGGAACTAGATTCCACATGCCACAACCAATAGTTTGCATGCCACAACAAAGATCAAAGATTCCATGTGCAGCAAGTAAGACCCAGTGTAACCAAATAAATAATAATTTAAAAAAAAAAAAGAGAGGGAAAATACTCAAATAACTAAAACCAGAAATGAGAGAGGAGATATTACAAATGATGCTACAGAAATAAAAATATTCCTTTTTGATAAAAAAGAATATTATGAACAATTATTTATATAAATTAAACCTAGAATAAATGGGTAATTCCTAAAAACACACAACATATCAAACCAGAATCATGAAGAAATAGAAAATGTGAGCAGATCAATAATGAGTTAGGAGACTGAATAAGGAATCAGAAAGGTGCCACTGGACTTTCCTGGCAGTCCAGTGGTTAAGAATCCACCTGCCAATGCAAGGGATGGGAGTTCAACCCCTGGTCTGGAAAGATTCCACATGCCATGGGGTAACTAAGCCCATTTGCCACAACTACTGAGCCTGTGCTCTAGAGCCTGCAAGCCACAACCAGCAAAGCCTGCATGCTAGCTCCTGTGCTTTGCAATAAGAGAAGCCATTGCAATTAGAAGCCTTCACACTGTAACTTGAGGGTAGTCCCCACTTGCCACAACTAAAGAAAGCCCATGCACAGCAACAAAGACCCAGCACAACAAAAAATAAATAAAATAAAACAACTAAAAAAAAAAAGATGCCGTTGCTGAGAGTGGGGAGAGGGCATACCTATAGGAGGTGGAGCCAGCTCAGACATGACCCTCAGGCTCCTCCAGCACCATGGGACCTGACTGCCACCCAGTAGTGCAGTGACAGACACAGATGAGGAGAACTAGACAGGTTCATACCTGACTCTGGCTCTGGCCCCTCCATCTCCAGCACCATCTCACACTATCACACTCTTTGACTTCAGACTCTATTACAAAACTACAAAACAGTAGATCAATGGAACAGAATAAAGAGCCCAGAAATAAGCTCAAGCACTTACGTCAACTAACCTATGACAAAGGAGACAAAACTGTACAACAGAGAAAAGACAGTCTCTTCGATAAGAGGTGCTGGGAGAACTGAACAGCTACATGTAAAAGAATAAAATTAGAACATTTTCTCATACCACATACAAAATAAACTCAACGTGGATTAAAGATCTAAATGTAAGACCAGAAACCATAAAACTTCTATAAGAAAACATAGGCAGAATGCCCTTTGACATAGCTAGGAGTAACATGTTTTTGGATCTGTCTCTTCAGGGAAAGAAAACAAAAACAAGGATGAACAAATGAGACCAAATTAAACCTAAAAGCTATTGTACAGCAAAGGAAACCATCAACAAATGAAAAAACAATCTGCTGAATGGGAGGAAATATTTGACAATGATATGTCTGATACGGGGTTAATCTAAAATATTGGGTTGGCCAAAAATTTCCTTCAGGTTTTAAGTAAAAATAAAAGACACATTTTAAAATTTTCACCAAGAACTTTATTGAACAATATATTCATCATTTTGTCTGCCACTTTTCAGGCAACTTTATAATTCCATCTTCCCAAAACTTTTTATCTTCTTGAGTAAAGAATTGTTCCAAGTGCCTTTTACAGTTGTCCAGGGAATTGAAATTTTTTCCATAAAGAGAATTTTGTAAAGACTGAAATAAATTGATTTCCAAAGTTGCAATGTCTAATGAATATGGTAGATAAATCAGAACTTCCCAGCCAAGCTGTAATAGTTTTTAGCTGGTCATCAAAGAAATGGGCTTCCCTGGTAGCTCAGCTGATAAAAAATCTGCCTGCAACGCAGGAAATCCCAGTTCAGTTCTTGGGTTGGGAAGATCCCCTGGAGAAGGGAATAGCTGCTACCCATTCCAGTTTTCTGACCTGGAGAATTCCATGGACAGAGGGGCCTGGCTGGCTATAGTCTATAGGATCGCAAAGAGTCAGACATGACTGAAGCGACTAAGCGCATCAAAGAAATTTGCGGTCTTGTGTTACTGAGGGAAGATTCTGCATTTTCTGTTGACTAGCTCTGGGGGCTTTTTGTTGAGTGCTGCCTTCAGTCGGTCTAATTTGGAGCAGTACTTGTTGGAACTAATCATTTGATTTTCTGGAAGGCGTTCATAATACAGGGTTCCCTTCCAACTTCAACATATACACATCACCTTCTTTGGCTACGTTTGGTGTAGTTGGTGGTGGTTCATTTCACTTTGCTCCATGATCTCTTCCATTCTGTATTACTATACAGTATCTACTTTCCATTGCCTGTCACAATTTGATTTTAAAATGGAACATTATCATTATGTGTAAGTAGAGAATTGCAACCAGAAATATGGTCAAGAAGGGGTTTTTTTGCTTAACTTATATAGAACCCAAACATCAAAGTAATTAACATAACCAAACTGGTGCAAATAATTTTCAACACTTGATCTGCATATTTTGAGTATATTGGCTATCTCCCATGTGATATAACATTGATTGTTCTCAATTAATTTCTTTATTTGATTGCTATCAACTTCAACTGATCTATCCAACCACTGAACATCATCCAGAAAGAAATCTATAGCATGAAACTTCAACAAACTTCACAACAAAATTTGTAAGTTTTCTTTTTGACATGTTTGATAAGTCACAGCACATTATCCATTCGTTACACAAATCTTTTTGTGTGTGTTTCAGTTGTGTTTTTACCTTTCTTGAAATAATGAAACATAATATGCTAGAATGTTGCTTTTTTCTTTCATATTCAGTGTTAAAATGGTTACCCCAATCAAAATTCACCAATTTTGATAAGTTTTTAATGAATGCTGATATGACAGCTGTCACAATAAACTCTAACAAAATTGTTTTAAATGACATTAAAGACAACTAAGTGCCACTAGAGCCATTTTACAGGAAAAACTGAACAAACCTTTTGGCTGATACAATATATAAACAGCTCATATAACTCAATATCAAGAAAACCCCCAAACAACCCACTTAAAAATTGAGCAGTAGACCTGAATAGACATTTTTTTTTTTCCAGAGAAGACATACAGATGGCCAACAGGTACATGAAAAGATGCTCAAGATTGCTAATTACCATAGAAATGCAAATCAAAACCACAATGTGATATCACCACATATCTGCCTATTTGATGATTATCATCAAAAAGATCACAGACAACAAATGTTAGCAAGGATGTAAAGGAAAAGGAACTCTAGTATACTGCTGGTGGGAATGTTAATTGGTGTAGCACTATGGAAACCAGTATGAAGTTTCCTCAAAAAATGAAAAATAAAACTACTATGTGACTGAGCAATTCCACCCTGGGATATATATCCAAAGAAAATGAAAACACTAATTCAAAAAGATACATGCACCCCAATGTTTATTACAGCATTATTTATAGTAGCCAAGATATAGAAGCAACCTAAGTGTCCATCAACAGATGAATGGATATAGAAGAAGATAATTTCAATATATACATACATATGTATTCCATATGTTTATATATATGTATTACTCATACATAATAAAGAAAGGTGTTTTCTTTTTGCAACAACAAGGACCTGGAGGCAGTTATACTTAGTGAAATAGGTAAGGTGGAGAAATACAAATATGAATTCACTTATATACGTAATATAAAAAATAAACAAATGAATAAATATAATGCAACAGAAATAGACTCACAGATATAGTGAACAAACTAGTGGCTACCAGTGACAGAGAAAAGAGACAAGATAGCAATAGGGAGGTATAAACTACTATGTATAATATAAACAGGCTACAAGGATATACTGTATAATACAGGGAATATAGGCAATATTTTATAATATGTTTAAATGGAGTTTAATCTATACAAATATTGAACCACTATGCTATACACCTGAAAATAATATAGCATTGTAAATCAATTAAGCTTCAATTATAGAAAGAAAATTAAGAAAGCAAATCTATTTACAATGGCATTAAAAAAGAATAGCATATCTAGTAATAAACCTAACCAGAGAGATGAAAACTTTGTACACTGTAAACTACAAAACACTGTGAAAAAATGAAAGGAAACACAAATAAACGGAAAGGCATCCCATGCTCATGGATTGAAAAACTTAGTATTGTTAAGATGTTTGTACTACTTAAAGTGATTTACAGATTCAATGTGATCAGTCTCAAAATTTCAATGGCATTATTTGTAGACTTAGAAAAATAAATCCTAAAATTCATGCTATCTCAAGAGACATGGAATAGCCAAACAATTTTGAAAAAGAGAAACAAAGTTCAAAGTCTAATACTTCCTGATTTGAAAACATACTACAAAGGAACAGTAATCAAAACAGTGTCATATTGGCAAAAAGACAGATACATAAATCAATGAATAGAAGAGAAATTGCAGAGATGACTCTTCACATGTATGGTCAAGTGATCTTCAACAAGAGTGTCAAGACCAGTACGTGAGGAAAGTATACTCTCTTCAACAAATAGTAGAAGGAAAACTGAATATCCCCATGCAGAAGAATGAGGTTGAAACCTTACTTTACCCTATATACAAAAAATAACTCAAAATGGATTAAATACCTAAGTGTAAGACTTAAAACTATAGAACTCTCCAAAGAAAACATTAGTGAAAAGCTTTATGACATTGGGCTGAATGATTTCTTAGATATGACATTGAAACCACAGGCAACAAAAGCAAAAATAGACATGCATGATTGCCTCAAGGTTTAAAACTTTTGTGCATCAGAAGACATAATCAACACAGTTTAAAAAAAAAATAAAGAATGGAAGAAAACATTTGCGAGTCATATATGTGATGAGGGTCTAGTGTTCAGAATGTGAAAAGAACTCCTATAACTCAACATGAAAAAATCTAATAATCCAATTAAAAATGGGCAAAGAATTTGGATAGACATTTTTTCAAAGATGATCTACAATGGCCAACAAGCATATGAAAATATTCTCAACATCATTAACCATCATAGAAGTGCAAAACAAAACCACAGTGAAATACCACCTCAGAGCCATTAGGATGACAATTACTAAAAAAAAGAAAGAGAAAATAACAAGTATTAGCAAGCATGCATAAAAGCTGGCACTCCTGTGCACTCTTAGTGGAATTGTAAAGTGGTATAATCACTGTGGAAAACAATATAGAGATTCCTCAAAATAGAACTGATATGCAATCTAACAACCCCACTTCTAGACAGGTATGCAGAAGAATTGAAACCAGGGTGTTGAAGAGATTTTTTTTCACACCCATGTATGTAGAAGCACTATTCACAACAGTCAAGAGGTGAAAGCAATTCACATGCTCATCAATGGATAAATACGAAAGTAAAATGTGGTGCATACATATATTCTATTCAGCTTTAAATAGGAAGAATGCAGCATGTGACAGGACCTTGAGCACATTATACTAAATAAAATAAGTTATCAGAAAAAGATAAATACTGTATGATTCCACTTAGGTATCTAAATTGGCCAAAATCATAGAAAAAGAAAAAGTAGAGTGGTGGTTACCAGAGTTGTTTAATAGGTATAGAGTTTCAGATTTGCAAGATGATCAAGTTCTGGAGGTCTCTTTCACAGTATGTTAATATACTTAACAGTACTTAATATGGCAAATTTTACATTAAGTGGGTTTTTTAAAACTATAGTTAAGAAAACATGTTTAGGTAAAAATAAAAGCAAGACCATTGCATTTCAAATCCTGTTAATTTATAGCCTTAAATGCATTTATTAGAAAGATTAAAAATTAATGAAACAAACTTTAAACTCAACAAGTTAAAACAAACAAATAAAAACTATAGACCAAAGATATTAGAAGAAACATGTCAAATCAGTAAAAACAAAAACTACAAATTAAAATTTTTAAAACGGAAATGATCACTACAACTGAAGACTGGTTATTTGAAATAAATCAATAAAAAAGACAAATCTTCGGCAAGTGTGATCAAGAGAAAAAAATGCCAAAAAAAGTTTTTAAAAGCCAGTATCAAGAATATGAAATAAGGCATAATTTTTGGAAAGGAATATTTTTTAATTTTGTAATAACTCTTGAGTAGGATGACTTACCAGATTCATTTTTGCAGTCTTTTTTCCCATAGTTTATGCAAAATATTGAGTATAACTCCCTGTGTTATACAGTAGGTCCTTGGTTGTTTTCTATTTTATATATGGCAGTGTATAAATGGTAATCCCAAACTTCTAATTTATCCCTCCCCCCTTTCCCCTTTGGTAATCATAAATTTGTTTTCTTTATCTGTGTGTCTGTTTCTGTTTTGTATATAAGTTCATTTGTATCATTTTTTTTTAAGATTTTTTTTAGGAAAATTAAAATGGAGGAAGTCTTGTTTAGGCTTCAGAAGCAAGAGAGCAGGCTTCTGACCTTGCTTTTGACCTGCCTGGACACTGCCTGGATTCTACGCCTGCCTACAAGTACAACATATCAGGTAACAATTTAGATAAGAAAGGGAGTGGATTTTGGAATTCTTGAACCCCTGGAGGTCTGGTCAACTGCTCAGGGTTTAACGAAATCCTATGACTCACAAAGTGAAACAAGCAGAATTGTACAGAGATTAAAATAAAACCAGGGCTGCATTTTTGTGTGCAAACTTATGATATCAGTTCGTGGCCTGGGCTTATACGCAGGAGCCCTTGAAATTGCAACTTGAAGTCTTACTGGTGGAGTGGACACACTGCCTGGGATCTTTTCCCAACTGGGACTCCAGATTGTTGTTACTCAGGACTTCCAAGCACCCTGTTTAAGTTTGGATGTCGGTCAGCTCAATTTGGTGATATATGTGCTATCACTCTTCTATATTGTTTCTATTTCTCTTTTCTTTTAATGGTGAAAGTAAAGTCGCTCAGTCATGTCCGACTCTTTGCAACCCCATGGATTGTAGCCCACCAGGCTCCTCCATCCGTGGAATTTTCTAGGCAAGAGTACTGGAGTAGGTTGCCATTTCCTTCTCCAGGGGATCTTCCCGACCCGGGGATCGAACCCAGATCTCCCGCATTGCAGGCAGACACTTTACTGTCTGAGGCACTCTTTTAATGGTAGTATATTGAAATTAAGTTAAATTTTGTTGTTCAGTCGCTGTCATGTCTGAATCTTTATGATCCCATGGACTGCAGCATGCCAGGCTCCCCTGTCCTTCACTATCTCCCGGAGTTTCCTCAGATTCATGTGCATTGAGTTGGTGGTGCTATCTAACCATCTCATCCTCTGCCACTCCCTTCTTCTTATGCCTTCAATCTTTCCCAGCATCAGGGTCTTTTCCAGTGAGTTGGCTCTTTGCATCAGGTGGCCAAAGTATTGGAGCTTCAGTTTCAGCAACAGTCCTTCCAACAAATATTCAGGGTTGATGTCCTTTAGGATTGACTGCTTTGATTTCCTTGTAGTCCAAGAGACTCTCAGGAGTCTTCTCCAACACCACTTGAAAGCATCAATTCTTCAGCACTCAGCCTTCGTTATGGTCCAACTCTCACATCCATACATGACTACTAAAAAAACCATAACTTTGACTATATGCACATTTGTTGGCAAAGTGATGTCTCTGTTTTTCAATATGTTGTCTAGGTTTGTCATAGCTTTCCTTCCAAGGAGCAAGTGCCTTTTAATTTCATGGCTGCAGTCACCATCTGCAGTGATTTTGGAGCCCAAGAAAATAAAATCTGTCACAGCTTCCACTTTTCCCACTTTTATTTGCCATGAAGTGATAAGACCCAGATGCCATGATCTTAGGTTTTTTTAATATTGAGATAACGTCATACCTTTTTATCTTTTCATACTATTCATGAAGTTCATGTAGTGAGAATACTGGAGAGGGTTGGCATTTCCTCCTCCAGGGGACCATGTTTTGTCACAAATTTTCACTATGATTTGTCTGTCTTGGATGGCCCGGCATGGCATAGCTCATAGCTCCTCTGAGTTACACAAGCCCCTTAGCCACAGCAGAGCTGTGATCCATGAAGGAGTAAGTTAAATAATCCTCAATTAAATATTGAAATTGTTTATTTATGTGTGACCAGTGGTTTCTTTTGTTAACAAATCCTTTGATCCTGGACTGAAAGTAAAACTTTCAGCAAAACATAAATTAGTGTTGTGAGCAGGATTCATGAAACAAAACACCATTCTTTAAGAAAAAAGAGGTTAAGATGAATGTAACTTTTATTCTTCAATTGGAAGATTAGCCTTACTGCTCATTAGCTACTAAATGGGGCATATCCACTGAATTGTGTGAGAAATGGAACCCCAAATTACAGGGGTCAAACCTTTAGAAGTTATTTAATGTTTGTGACTCACTTGAATTGAGAAAGCAGAAGAATGTACCATGCTGGGTCAGAGAGGCTAGATCCTCCTCTGCGCCTACCATAACGTGTGTGCATGCGTGCTAAGTAGCTTCAGGGTCTGACTCTTTGTGACCCTATGTACTGTAGCCTGCCAGGCTCCTATGTCCTTGGGATTCACCAGACAAGGATACTGCAGGGTGTTGCCATGCCCCCCTCCACAGAATCTTCCGGATGGATTGAACTCATGTCTCTTATGTCTCCTGCACCGGCAGGTGGATTCTTTGCCACTAGTGCCACCAGGGAAGCCCATAGAGAGATTTTGCAAGGAGATCCAACCAGTCCATCCTAAAGGAGATCAGTCCTGGGTGTTCATTGGAAGGACTGATGCTGAAGCTGAAACTCCAATACTTTGGCTACCTCATGCGAAGAGTTGACTCATTGGAAAAGACCCTGATGCTGGGAGGGATTGGGGGCAGGAGGAGAAGGGGACAACAGAGGATGAGATAGCTGGATGGCATCACCAACTCGATGGACATGAGTTTTGGTAAACTCCGGGAGTTGGTGATGGACAGGGAGGCCTGGCGTGCTGCGATTCATAGGGTCGCAAAGAGTCGGACACGACTGAGCAACTGAACTGAACTGAACTGAAACAAAAGATAATATAATTTTAAAACTCCCGAGACAAACAGGAGGCTCAAAAATATATAAGGCTATTTGGTTTCTGGTGACAACATATTCCACATTTGGGCTGGATACTGAGTCCACTTGACAAAGTAACTTGATGTGAAGAAACTTTTAAGGAGAGAAAATGTAAATGAGATAAGAACTTTTAGATAAACACTATTAAGAATTATTATGCTTGAGTAATGTCTACCTAAAATAGTTTCTTCAGATTTTGGTAACTTGAATTTCTAGGGTTGTGCTAAATAAAGTTAAATGATGGAATTTTATTAAATAACTAAGCCACTTCTAAATGGACAGCAAGGGGAACAAAGCATTCAATCCTAAAGGAAATCAACCCTGAATATTCATTGGAAGGACTGATGCTGAAGCTAAAACTCCGGTACTTTGGCCACCTGATGCAAAGAGCCAACTCATTGGAAAAGACGCTAATGCTGAGAAAAATTGAGGGCAGAAGAAGGGGGCAACAGAGGATGAGATAGTTGAATGGCATCATTGACTCAATGGACATGAGTTTTAGCAAACTCCAGTAGATAAAGAAGGACAAGGAAGCCTGGCATGCTGCCATTCATGGGGTAGCAAAGAGTCGGACACAACTGAGTGAATGAACAACAACAAAATTAGATGCTAAAACATTAATTACTAAACATAGGCCCCTCTTACAGAGAAACTAAAGGTATTTTGGACTATTAATGAATATGCTTGGTGCTACCCTGAGATGTTCTCTGTAAGAAAGCAAATATTTGAAGACTTATCACTGGTACTTATGTTCACCAACCTAGAGAATGCTAATAAAAGGACAGTTCCTAGTTGCTCAAAGAAAGTAGAATGTGTGTCTTTAATAAAGAAGCTATGAGGAATGGAATTGCATTTTGTTAAGGGAAAAGGAAGTAAGTCTGACTTACAGGTATCCATTTCTGAATGAGAAAATAAAGTTTTGGATACAAAAACGAGAAGAAAGGTTTGTGGAAGATGGACTCTGAGAAAAGAGTTTCATACATGGTACAGTTTTTCTTGAGATGTTGAACTGCCTTTGATAACAGATTTTATGTTTCTTTACCTTTTAAGTGATCTGTTCTATACTTACCTTTGAAATCCTTTATTGTTACTTTGGCTGAAAGAATAACTATTGTTTCATAATGACCTATGATTTTATCTCGCTGAATATTCAAAACTCTTTGGTATTTTTGACAGAACTTCCTAAAATCAGATTCTAATGAAGTTCTTTTGACCTCTAGCTAATTTTGAGGTAATTCAGAGGGCCTCTGAGGCATCCCAAAGATATTAAACTAATGTCACTTGGTATGTTAAAGATTTATTACATGAATAAATCTCCTCAGATTATATTATATGGTAAATTTTACTAATACAGATATTTTAGAAATTATACAGAATTCATAAAGATCTGATATGTCATGATTAAATGTTGTCAGTCATAATTCTAGTTACTATCTTAAAGTGTTACGTGTCACAGCAGTAACCAAGTTACTTTATCAATTGCACTGTTATCAGATTTTAAATATGCCTTTTTAAGCCTTTTGTCTTTATAGAAACCTATGGTTTTATTCTGATGCCTTTGCAAAAGTACTACCTCTTCAAGAGAGGACTTTTTAAGATTAAATTAAAATCAACTAGATAAATAAATTTGTTATTAACAGTAAGTTTGTGTCAGACTAGAATTTGGCTTTTCTCTCTCTGTTAAGAGAACAAGGTTTTCTTGGAATGTGGATTTTGATAACAGACTATGTAAATCTGTTTGCCTTTAAGTGATTTACATTTGTTCTTAAAATCTTTTGTTACTTTAGTAAATAAATATTATTTCACGAGATCTATGAAAATCGTGGGCACACATTGTTGTTATTGTTCAGTTGTGTTCTACTCTCTGTGACTCCATGGACTGTAGAACACTAAGCTCCTCTGTGCTCCATTATCTCCCAGAGTTGCTCAAATTCATGTCCATTGAGTTGGTGATGCTGTCTAATCATCTCATCCTCTGTTGCCCCCTTCTCTTTTTGCCTTCCATCTTTCCCAGCCTCAGGGTCTTTTCCAATGAACTGACACTTTACATCAGGCTGCCAAAGTATTGGAGCTTCAACAACAGTCCTTGAAATAAATATTCTGGGTTTATTTGTTTTAGGATTGACTGATTTGATCGCCTTATCGTGCAAGGGACTCTCCAGAGTCTTCTCCAGCAACACAGTTTGAAAGCCTCAATTTGGCGCTCAGTCTCCTTTATGGTCCAACTCACATCCATACATGACTACTGGAAAAACCATAGCTTTAACTACACACACCTTTGTCAGCAAAGTGATGTTTCTGCTTTTAATATGCTGTCTAGGTTTGTCATAGCTTTCCTTCCAAGGAGCAAGCATCTTTTAATTTCATGGCTGCAGTCACCATCCACACTAATTTTTGGAGCTCAAGAAAATAAAATCTGTCACTACTTCCACTTTCCCTCCTTCACTTTGCCATGAAGTGATGGAACTGGATGCCATGATCTTAGCTTTTTTAATGTTGAGTGTCAAGCCACCTTTTTCATTCTCCTCTTTCACCCTCATCAAGAGGCTCTTTAGTTCCTCTTCACTTTCTTCTATTACAGGGTATCATCTGCACATCTGAAGATGTTGATATTTCTCCCAACAATCTTGATTCCAGCTTATGATTTATCCAGCATGGCATTTGCATGATGTACTCTGCATGTAAGTCAAATAAACAGAGTGACCATATACAGCCTTGCCATACTCCTTTCACAGTTTTGAACCAGTCTGCTGTTCCATATCTAGTTCTAATTGTAGCTTCTTGACCTGAATACAGGTTTCTTAGGAGGCAGGTCAAGTAGTCTGGTATTACCATCTCTTTAAAGAATTTTCCACAGTTTGTTGTGATCCACACAACTACTAGGGGCTTCCCTGTTAGCTCAGCTGGTAAAGAATTTGCCTGCAATGCAGGGTTCGACCCCTGAATTGGGAAGATCTCTTGGAGAAGGGAAAGGCTACCCACTCCAGTATGCTGGCCTGGAGAATTCCATGGACTGTACAGAAACAGTCAGACAGGACTGACAAAGAGTCAAACACGGTTGAGTGACTTTCACTTTCACTTTTCACACAGTCAAAGGCTTTAATGTAGTCAATGAAGCAGAAGTAGATGTTTGTCTGGAATTCCCTTACTTTCTTTATGATCCGTTGAATGTTGGCAATTTGATCTCTGGTTCCTCTGCCTTTTCTAAATCCAGTTTGTACATTTGGAAGTTCTTGGCTCACACACTGCTGAAGGTTAGCTTGAAGGATTTTGAGCATAACTGTGCTAGCATGTGAAATAAAGGCAACTGTATGGTTGTTGGAATATCTTTGGAATTGCCCTTCTTTGGGACTGGAATGAAAACTTACATTTTCCAGTCCTGTAGCCACTGCCGAGTTTTCCAAATTTGCTGACATATTGAGTGTAGCACTTTCACAGGATCATCTTTTAGGATTTGAAATAACACAGCTGGAACTCTGTCACCTGCACTAGCTTTATTTGCAATAATGTTTTCTAAGGTCCATTTGACTTCATACTCCAGGATGTCTGGTTCTCAGTGAATGACCACACCATCGTGATTATCTGGGTCATTCAGACCTTTTTTTGTATAGTTCTTCTGTGTATTCTTGCCACCTCTTCTTAATCTCTTCTGCTACTGTTAGGTCCTTGCCATTTCTGTCCTTTATTGTATACATCCTTGCATGAAATGTTCCCTTGATATCTCCAATTTTATTGAAGAGACCTCTAGTCTTTCCCTTTCTATTGTTTTCCTCTATTTCTTTGCATTTTTCATTTAAGAAGACCCCTTCTTATCTCTCCTTGCTGTTCTCTGGAACTCTGTATTGAGTGGGGTTTACCTTTCCTTTTTTTCTCTGCCTTTCACTTGTCTTCTTTCCTCAGCTATTTGTAAAGCCTCCTCAGATTTGATTGCCTTCTTGCAGTTCTTTTTCCTTGGGATGGTTTTGGTCATTGTCTCCCATACAATGTTATGAACCTCCATCCATAGTTCTTCAGGCACTCTGTCTGCCAGATCTAGTCCCTTGAATCTATTTGTCACCTCTATTGTATAAGGGATTTGATTTAGGTCATACCTGAATGGCCTAGAGGCTTTCTCTACTTTCTTCAATATAAGCCTGAAATTTGCAATAAGAGCCTCATAATCTGAGCAACAGTCAGCTCCAGATCTTGCTTATGCTGACTGTATAGAGCTTCTTCATCTTTGGCTGCAAAGAATATAATCAATCTGATTTTGGTATTGACCATCTGGTGATGTCCATGTGTAGAGTCATCTTTTGTGTTTTTGGAAAAGGGTGTTTGTTATGACCAGTAGGTTCTCTTCACAAAACTCTGTTAGTCTTTGCCTTGCTTTATTTTGTATTTCAAGGCCAAACCTGCCTATTATTCCAGGTATCTCTTGAGTTCCTACTTTTATATTCTAATCCCTTATGATTAAAAAAAGACATATTTTTTGGTGTTAATTCTAGAATGTCTTGTAGTTCTTAATAGAACTGGTTAACTTCAGCTTCTTTAGCATCAGTGGGGCATATACCTGGATTATTGTGATTCTGAATGTTTTGCCTTGGAAATAAACCAAGATCATTCTGCCATTTTTGAAATTGCACCCAAATACTGCATTTCAGACTCTCTTGTTGACTGTGAGGGTTCTCCACTTCTAAGGAATTCTTGCCCACATTAGTAGATATAATGGCTATCTGAATTAAATTCACCCATTAGTGATTTTAGTTCACTGATTCCTAATATGTTAACACTCACCCTTGCCATCTCCTGCTTGACCATATCCAATACCATGATTCTTGGACCTAACATCTGGGTTCCTATGCAGTATTGTTCTTTACAGCACTGGACTTTATTTCACCACCAGACACATCCTCAACTGAACATCATTTCCACTTTGGCCCAGTGGCTTCATTTTTTCTGGAGCTATTAGTAATTGCCCTCCACTCTTCCTCAGGAGTATATTGAACACCTTCCAGCCTGGGGGGCTCATCTTCAGGCATCGTATCTTTTTGTCTTTTCATACTGTTCATAGGGTTCTTGTGGCAAGAACACTGGAACGGGTTGCCATTGCATCCTCTGGTGGACCACATTTTGCCAGAACTCTTCACATGACCCATCCATCTTGGGTGGCCCTGCCCAGCATGGTTTGTAGCTTCATTGAGTTATGCAAGTTCCTTCACCATGACAAGGCTGTGATCCATGAATGCGGATAGTCCCTTACTATTATGTTTTATTTCTAAAAAGTTTAACTGCATTATTCTAAAGCTTATCCCAATAATCTATCTTTGGAAGGAGATCACATACCCCGTGAGCTACAACCAAGGGACATAAAATTGCATGTGGTCTGTAAGTGTATTGCAAGCTAATTGGAGTTTATGGCAAAAATAGCAAGGCAAAAGAGTACCTTTGGGCTTCTGGAGTAGGAAATTTCCAGAGGCTGGAAGAAATGGCACTCTCTTTGAAAAAGAATTATTGGCTTATTATTGGGCTTTGATTGATATGGAACAATTGACTATAGATCATAGTTTAATATTAAGACCTCAAGTGCCAGTCATGCAGTGGGTACAAAGTTCACCCCAAATCTACAGAAATGGGCAAGTCCAGGAGTCCAGCATAATGAAATGGAAATTGTATATTCAGGAGAAAGCCAAACCTGGGTCACTTGGGGTTGCTGCCTTACTTGAAAGGATTTCTGAAATTCTGTAGAAGGCCTCAAGCAAGAGACTGTAATTAACCCTGAAATAACTGAGTTGTTTGTAAAATGGGGAAAGCCCTTTGACTCTAACTGCACAAGAAAAACAGCATGCATGGTTTACTTATATAGGGCCACTTGCTATTGGAAAGCAGTAGCATTTAATCTGGTCACTACTAAATTGCTGACAACAATTGGGGAAGATAAAAGCAGTAAATTTGCTGAGTTATATTCTGTTAATCAGGTATTAAAGTAAGAAAATCTAACTGAATGCCATATATACATAGATTCTTGGTCAGTAGCCAATGGGTTGGCCACTTGGCTTCCCCTTTGTGTGAAGAATAATTGGCAAATTCACTTCTAAGAGCTATGGGGCAAGAAATTATGGTTTGACATTTGGGAAATTGTTCAAACTACTAATGTTTAAGTCTTTCATGTAGATGTACACATTGTTCCAAATTCTATGGAACGATGGTATAACTCTATTACAGATGAACAAACCCAAATCCAAGCATAAAAGTTGATTCAGACTCCAGTGACTTAAAAGGTTTGACTCTGTGGGCACACCAAAAATGAGGCCATCTGGGATAAATAGCAACATAGAGGTGGGCTCAAGATTGAGGTATTTCCTTAACTATGGATCTCATTAAATATGTTATTATTCAATGTCCAATTTGTCAATATATTAAGCATAGAAGCTTACCATGTCTAGTTAAAGGACAATTGGCATGTGGCAAACTGCCTAGGCGGATATGGAAAATTGACTATATTGGTCCATTAATTCTAGATAAAAGGATACCAGTATGTAAGTACTGCAGTGAATATGCCTATTCTGGATATTTAGCATCCCCTTTGGGAAAGTCAATCAGACTAATATTATTGGAAATAATTAATTTGTATGATGGAGCTTCATTTCCAAATTCAGGGTAAAAATGGGTCACATTTTAAAGTAAGTTAATACAAGAGTTTGCCCAAGAACATAATATACAATGGATATTTCATGTTCCTTATTATCCTCAAGCTGCTGGTTTGATTGAAAGAACAGTTTGTTTAAACAGCAATTCATTAAACTTGGAGAGAGCGCTCATAAAAATTGGAGGAATAACTTGAATGCTGCTTTCAATATCTTAAATAATAAACCTATAGGAGATTCAGAAAGCAAAGAGGAACTAGAAAACCTCTTGATGAAAGTGAAAGAGGAGAGTGAAAAAGCTGGCTTAAAACTCAACATTCAAAAAACGAAGATCATGGCATCCCATTCCATCACTTGATGGCAAATAGACGGGGAAACAGTGGAAACTGACAGACTTTATTTTCTTGGGCTCCAAAATCACTGCAGATGGTGACTGTAGTCATGAAATTAAAAGACACTTGCTCCTTGGAAGAAAAGCTTATGACCAACCTAGACAGCACATTAAAAAGTAGAGACCTTAATTTGCTAACAAAGGTCTGTCCAGTCAAAGCTACAGTTTTTTCAGTACTCATGTATGCATGTGAGAGTTGGACCATAAAGAAGTCTGAGTGTTGAAGAATTGATGGTTTTGAGCTGTGGTGTTGGAGAACACTCCTGAGAGTCCCTTGGACAGCAAGGAGATCCAACCAGTCAATCCTAAAGGAATCAATCCTGAATATTCTTTGAAAGGACTGATGCTGAAGCTGAAGCTCCAATACTTTGGCTACATAATGTGAAGAGCTGACTCATTAGAAAAGACCCTGAGGATGGGAGAGATTGAGGGCAGGAGAAGAGGACAACAGAGGATGAAATGGCTGGATGGCATCATGGACTCAATGGACATGAGTTTGAGCAAGTTCCAGGAGATGGTGAAGGACAGGGAAGACTGGTGTGCTGCAATGCATGGGGTCGCAAAGAGTCGGACATGACTGAGTGACTGAACAACAAATAGGAGAATCAGAAACTGCTTTGATGAGAATGACTATTCCAAACTTACAGGTTCATAAAATAGACTTGCATCCTGAAACAACTGAGTATTGGGAAATTAGCCCAGTAGCATTAGCTCCTTTCCAAGCTACTCCTGAGGTCACTAGACTGGATTTTTACTCTATATCTGAATGTAGACTTACTAGAAGATTGGCAGGGGCTATTTCAACTGGTACTGGAATCAAAATACCTCCTGAGCACTTTGGATTAATATAAGAATGCTCCAGTTTAACACTGAAAGGGCTCTATGTCTGTGGAGAAGTCAGAGGCTCAGACTAGCAAGAAGAAACTAAAGTAATTTTTAAAAATGAAGGAAAGCATGATCTTGTTATTAATAAACATGATCAAATTGCCCAATTGCTGATTTTTCCATATGTAATTGACAAAGTACAAAAAGAAGAACTTCCCACTTTATTAACAGTTAGAGATGATGGAGGGTTTGAATCCACAAATGAAATACATGCAATCAGAGCTAAAATTTGGGTGAAGGAGCCCAACAGTCCTCCCATAACTGTTGATGTGATTTCACAGGGAAAGGATAATACTGTATTAGTGATGATGCCTGGACAGGAAAAACTGAAATATGTGCCATTAACACACTGTTATTCTCATGAATAGACTATTCTTGAAAGCCTGATTATAATGTAGGTTGTCATTCACGCTTCAACCTTCAAGGATATGCTACAGTTAAAAGAAAAATATGAAGAAAATTATTGGGGTGTCTTCAGCAGGAGAAGAGGGCCAGACCTGAACTCAGGTTAACATCACTGCACTGCAAACAAGGCCTGTTCTTTCTTAACTTTGACTTTCTATGGACAAAATTTATCTCTTTGCTAGATTACACAGCCCTGGTAAAGATATAGCTCAAGTCATGAACAGAAGTTTTATGTGCCAATTTCACGTGTTACTTTAATAATTGTACCCACTTACTGATAGACTGTGACAAGATTATCAAAGGACTGCTATGTGGACCATCTTCTTGCATTTGGGGAGCCATGCTTATTGGAGAAGGAAATGGCAATCCACGCCAGTATTCTTGCCTGGAGACTCCTGTGGGCGGAGGAGCCTGGTGGGCTGCTGTCCATGGGGTCCCACAGAGTTGGACATGACTAAAGCGACTTCAGTTCAGTTCAGTTCAGTCACTTGGTCGTGAAGCGACTTAGCAGCAGCTTATTGGAGAACTCCATTAACTATTGTGAATGGACTAAGTCCTTAAGTCCTTTAATATGTTTTTTTTTTAAGTAGCCCCTCAGTTTATGTGTATTGTAACAATGATGTAGAAACTACTATGTATCAGTGAGGAACCTCTTTTTCTGGAAGTCTAGCACATGTTAATCATATATATTGAAAGGGGATCACTTATTACTTTTCCCCCATGAGAAATTTTTATTATGGACT
Organism: Cervus elaphus; assembly: GCF_910594005.1. Taxonomy (NCBI): domain Eukaryota; kingdom Metazoa; phylum Chordata; class Mammalia; order Artiodactyla; family Cervidae; genus Cervus; species Cervus elaphus. The sequence continues at coordinate 82,272,942 of NC_057833.1, forward strand.
CAAATATTATTTCCTATCTTGTTCCTAATATTAGCTTTTCCTTAGAACTGTTAGGTAAAATTTTGCAAGGAACCAAAGAGTTACAAAATTTCATAGATAAACAACTTGATAGAACATTCCACTGTTATTACTATCGCCACTAATAAGTTAATGGATGTAGGAGTTGATGTTCAAAAACATACTTCTCATTCATGGGGGACTTTTTCTTTCCTAAATCCCCTACTGCTCAAAATTATTTTCTGCATTGTTTAACCCATTACTTGTTTCTTTATTTCTATTAACTATCTGTAATTGTTGCTTAACTTATAGAATTAAGAAGACTTGCCTTATTCCTATATTCTTCAGCCTAAACAATCTTGAGGCCTACTGTTAAGGAAATTAAAATAAAGTCTTCAGAAGCAGGAGAGCAGGCCTCTAATCTTGCTTCTGATCTGCCTGGATACTGCCTGGATTCCATGCTTGCCTGCAAGCACAGCAAATCAGGCAGCACTTTAGATAAAAAAAGGAGTGGATCTTGGAATTCGTGAGCACCTGGAGGTCTGGCCAACCATTTGGGGTTTAATGAAATCCTATGACTCACAATGTGAAATAAACAGCACTGTAAAAAGATTAAACTAAAACCAGAGCTGCATTTTGCACACAAACTATTAATATCAGTTTGTGACCTGGGATTATAAGCAGGAGCCCCTGAAACTGTAATTTGAAGTCTCACCTGTGGAGTAGACACACTGCCTGGGATACTTCTCAGCACTCTGTTTAAGTCTGGATGTTGGCCAGCCTAATTTGGTGATGTATGTGCTCTTATTCTTCTTTTTCTCTTTCTCTTTTATTTTAATGATTACATGTTGAAATTAAGTTAAATAATCCTCTATTAAACACTGAAATTGTTTACTTATGTGTAATGAGTCAGAGCCACCTCATGCGAAGAGTTGACTCATTGGAAAAGACCCTGATGCTGGGAGGGATTGGGGGCAGGAGGAGAAGGGGATGACAGAGGATGAGATGGCTGGATGGCATCACTGACTCGATGGACATGAGTTTGAGTAAACTCCGGGAGTTGGTGATAGACAGGGAGGCCTGGCGTGCTGCGATTCATGGGGTCACAAAGAGTCGGACATGACTGAGCAGCTGAACTGAACTGAACAGAATGAGTGGTTTCTTTTGTAAAGAAATCCTTCGAACCTGAAATGAAAGTAAAATTTTTAGTAAAGCAAGATTCCACATATAAGTAATATCATATGATATTTGTTTTTCTCTGTTTGCTTAATTCACTTAGTATGATAATCTCTAGATTCATCTGTGTTGCTACAAATAGTAATATTTCATTTCTTTGTGGCTGAATAGTATTCCATTGTATACCACATCTTCTTTATCCATTCATCTGTCAATGGACATTTAGGTTGCTACCATGTCTTGGCTATTGTAAATAGTGCTGAAGTGAACACTGGGGTGCGTGTATCTTTTTAAATTATGGTTTTTGCCAGATATGTGCCCAGGAGGGGGATTGCAGGATCATGTGCGTGCTCAGTTGCTCTGTGACCCCATGGACTGTAGCCCACCAGGCTCCTCTGTCCATGGGATTTTTCAGGCAAGAAAACTGGAATGGGTTGGCATGCCCTCCTCCAGGGGATCTTCCTGACCTAGGGATCAAACCTGTGTTTCCTATGTCTCCTGCATTTTAAGCAGATTCTTTACCAGGGGAGCCCCTATAGAATCATATGGTAGCTCTATTTTTAGTTTTTTAAGGAACCTCCATACTGTTCTCCAGAGTGACTAGCACCAATTTACATTCCCAGCAATAATGTAGGAAAGTTCCTTTTTCTTCACATCCTCCCCAGTATTTTTTATTTGTAGACTTTTTGATGATGGCCACCTTGACCAGTGTGAGCTGTTACCACATTGTAGTTTTGATTTGTATTTCTATAATAATTAGCAACGTGAAGTATATTTTCATGTGCCGTTTGGCCACCTGTATGTCTTCTTTGGAGAAATGTATATTTAGATCTTCTGCTCTTTTATTGGATTTTTTTTTATATTGAGGCCTATGAGCTCTTTGTACACTTTGGAGATTAATTCCTTGTTAGTCATATCATTTGCAAATATTTCTCCCATTTTGTAGGCTGTCTTTTCATTTTGTTTATGGTTACTTTTGATGTGCAAAAGTTTTTAAGTCTAACGAGGTCCCATTTGTCCATTTTAAAAATTTTTTCATTACTGAAAGAGATGAATCCAAAAAGATATTGTTGTGATTTATGTCAAAGAGTGTTCTGCCTATGTTTGCCTCTAGGAGTTATAAAGTATCTGGCCTTACATTCAGTTCTTCAATCCTTTTGAGTTTATTTTTGTGTATGGTGTTAGAGAATCTTAATTTCATTCTTTTACATATAACTGTTCAGTTTTCCCAGCATTACTTATTGAACACTGTCTTTTCTCCACTGTATATTTTTGCCTCTTTTGTCATAGATTAATTGACCATAGGTGCATAGGTTTATTTCTGAGGGATACCTGACTTTATGGATGAGTTTCTTGGTAAATATCTGAGTGATGATTACCCAGTATATATAATGATCAAAATTCATTAAAATAAAGATTCAAGACTTGTGCACTTTGTTGCATATTAATTATAACAATTTTAAAACAAAAATAAAAATTTACTACCTTTCAATGTTTTCCCTCTACATAAAGCAGTAGGATTATATATTATGCATAGAAAAATCTATCAAACCTTCAAAGAACAGATGACAATAACTATGAGCCTAAAAACCTGTAAACAATTCCTGAATATAAGACTAAAACCAAAAAATGGCAAACGTAGTAAAGTAAAGTGAGACTACAGAGTAGCTGTGTTTATAAACTTACATTTAACTTAATAATTAGAAAATCAAACCCTGAGCTGTATCTAAAGAATCAAAAGAACAATATGTTATTACCAAACAGAGATACCTCAGAAATTGATAGGTAGTTCAATATTAAGTGTTAAGTGTTAGGCGCTCAGTCCTGTCTGGCTCTTGATGATCCCAAGGACTGTAGCCTGCCAGGCTTCTCTGTCCATGGAATTCTCCAGGCAAGAATACTGGAGTGGGTTGCCATTTCTTAGTCTAGGAGATCTTCCCAGGGAAGATAGAACCCAGGGATCAAATCCAGGTCTCCTGCATTGCGGGCAGATTCTTTATCATCTGAGCAACTAGGGAAGCCCAGTTCAATATTAGATGATTTAAAAAATAAGCTTACTATATTAACAGAATAAGAAGAAAGGGAAAATGATGGTCTTAATTGATGATGTAAAAGCATTCTGTCAGGAGAAATATCAATAACCTCAAATATGCAGATAACCCTTATGGAAGAAAGTGAAGAAGAACTAAAGAGCCTCTTGATGAAAGTGAAAGAGGAGAGTGAAAAAGTTGGCTTAAAGCTCAACATTCAGAAAACTAAGATCATGGCATCTGGTCCCATCACTTCATTGGAAATAGGTGGGGAGACAGTGGAAACAGTGTCAGATTTTATTTTTTGGGGCTCCAAAATCACTGCAGATGGTGACTGCAACCATAAAATTAAAGGACACTTACTCCTTGGGAGAAAAGTTATGACCAACCTAGACAGCATATTAAAAAGCAGAGACATTACTTTGCCAACAAAAGTCCGTCTAGTCAAGGCTATGGTTTTTCCGGTAGTCATGTACAGATGGGAGAGTTGGACTATAAAGAAAGCTGAGTGCCGAAGAATTGATGCTTTTGAACTGTGGTGTTGGAGAAGACTCTTGAGAGTCCCTTGGACTGCAAGGAGAACCAATCAGTCTGTCCTAAAGGAAATCAGTCCTGAATATTCATTGGAAGGACTGATGTTGAAGCTGAAGTTCCAATAGTTTGGCCACCTGATGCGAACAACCGACTCATTGAAAAAGACCCTGATGCTGGGAGGGATTGGGGGCAGGAGGAGAAGGGGACGACAGAGGATGAGATGGTTGGATGGCATCACCGACCCAATGGACATGAGTTTGAGTAGACTCCAGGAGTTTGTGATGGACAGGGAGGCCTGGAGTGCTGCAGTCCATGGGGTCGCAAAGAGTCGGACGTGACTAAGTGACTGAACTGAATTGAACTGAACTGATAGTGCCTCTCAAAAAGCTGCAGAGACATCAGAGAAAGTGGTGAAACACTGGAAGTATTTTCATTAATGTAAAAGAACAAGGTACAAGGCAACTACAAATAATGAAGACTGTCCTAAAGGCTTTTTCCAAGGGAGAAAAAGGTTAATATATAAACTCAGAAAAAATAGAAAGAGACAAAATTATCTAGTTATTGGTAATATAATCATGTACATAGAAAATTTCATAACATACCAATGGATAGATTGTCAGGACTAGTAACAGGGTATAGCAAGTAACTTTCTTTTATACCAACAAAACTATTTTAAAACTATAATAGAAAAATTCACATTTAATTTTTTCAAAAAATCTATAAAATTTCTATTTGCAAGTTCATAATATATAACAGTAATAAGTTCTGAAATGTGAAAAACCTATATGAAGCAAATTATAAAATTTTAGAAGACACAAAAGTAATAGATTACAATTAGAAAATATAGCATGATGGTGGATGGGATTACTCTCTTCATTAACATGTCAGTTCACTGAAATGTAATTATTAACTGCAGTTACAATAGAAATGCTTAAAGGGATTTTATGAGAGATTCCAAAATCCATCTGAAAGAGAAAATTACAAAAATACAGAGCCTTTACAAGGCTCAGCTGGTAAAGAATCCACCTGCCGTGTGGGGGACCTGGGTTCAAACCCTGGATCGGGAAGATCCCCTGGAAAAGGGAAGGGCTACCCACTCCAGTATTCTGGCCTGGAGAATTCAATAGCCTATAGTCCATGGGATTGCAAAGAGTCGGACACATCTGATCAACTTTCACTTTCACTTTTCACTTTTTCTGTATTCTTCTCTTTGCGACCCCATGGACTATTCCGTCCATGGAATTCTCCAGGCCAGAATACTGGAGTGGGTCATCTCTCCCTTCTCAGGGGATCTTCCTGACCCAGGTATTGAATCCAGGTCTCCCACATGGCGGGCGGATTCTTTACCAGCTGAGCCACAAGGGAAGCCCAAAGAATACAGAAGATGACTAGAAAAGACAAGAAAAAAAAAAGAAAGAAAGAAACGTGTCCTTTAATATAACAAAGCATACTAAAAAGCTATAGTAACATATATAGTAACAGCATGGTATTGATTCAGGTATAAACAAGTAGATAATTAAACAGAATAAAGAATACAGAATGAAATCTATGAAAGTATAGGAATTAAATATATCAAAGGGTGCATTGCAAAAGAGTTTTTGAAAGGACAGAATATTCAATCAATGATTTGGGAACAATTAACTTTATCATGTGGAAGGGGAAACAAAGTTGTCTTATCCCTTGACAAATATGAACTCATCTATAAAAGTACTAGGAGAAAATTTAGGCTAATATGTTTGTAATTATCAGATAAGAAGGTGTTCTTAAGATAACATTTTTAAAAAATGCAAATGGAAAAAAAGTAATGAATTTTATTATATCAACACAAAGAAGAAAAAATTAGTGATAATTTTATAAAATTAGTGATAATAGGGAAAGTATTTGCATACAATATATCAGCTCATAAATAATATCCAGAATATATAATGAACTACAGAGAAAAGAAGAGACAAAAGAGATAAGCCATCTGCCTAAAAAAAAAAAATGGACAAAGACTATAAACTGACAATTTCCAGGAACAATTCCAGGACAATTTCCAGATGGAGCTAAAACTTTAATGGAAGGGAACCTTACTCTTTCATCAGGGTTATTTGTACTGAAAAGAGCATCCCAAGAGAGTGAGATAAACCTGCATTGCTGTTTTTTCCCTTCTGTCACTTGTCCCAAGACATGAATGCAACGTGGTAAGTGGGGTAACTAGAGGTCCAGCATTAGTTTCCTAGCCAGAAGACCAAAATGGAGCCACAGAGAAATAAAAAGTATGTAGGAGGTTGCAGAGAGGGGGGGCTTTAAGAGAACAATCCTATGAACTTGTTTGTGAAATCCTGGGCTCACCTCTGAATTGTGCATGCATAGATCTAATTCTAAACAGCATACCAAAGGAGTTGAGAACTAAACTGAGCTAGACTGTGTTCCCGGAACCAAACTGACCACTAGGTGGCATGCATGCAGGATAGGTTCGGAATAGCACTGCAAAGGTTTGAAAATGGAACTTACTATTAAAACCACAAATGAGAAAAAAAGAAAAAGAAAAGAAAACCACAAATGGCAGAAGGCTCATTGGAACTTGCAGCCAGAATCCAAGTGAGCTGACTGCCTCTTCACACAAAATTTCAATACTTTATATAGGATTTAAACAAGACCCAGAATCTCATAACATAATTACAATGGCCAGGACACAATCCAAAACTACCTGGCATACAAAAAAATGAGGAAAACTTCAACTCTCATGGGAAAAGACAATAAATGTGACATAAATATTGGGACTCTCTGATAAAGACTTTAAAGCAGCTATTATAAAATAAGAATGAAACTGTTAAAATGAATGGAAAGACAGAAAATCTCAGCAGAGAAATAGAAACTATAAAGAACCACAAGGAAATTTTAGAACTAATACAATAACTGAAACAAAAATCTCATTGGATGGACTTAATGGAGTGACAGAGAAAAAAGCTGTGAACTTGAAGATAAATCAGAAGAAATTATCCAATCTAAACACCAGAGAGAAAAAGATAGTGGGGAAGAAAAATGAACAGAGCCTAAGAAGCCTGTGGGACAATATCGAAACTGTCAAATAATTTTGGCAACACAAAACTTGTGTTGCAGAAGAAGAGAAAAAGTGTAGTGCAGAAAACATACCTGAAGTAAAAAGGCTAAAAAACTCAAATTTGGGGGGGAAAAAATAAGCTTACAGGGACAAGAAGCTAAAATAATCCAAAGATAATAAACTCAGAGAAGTTCATGCTAGACATTTCATAATCAAATTGCTGAAAAATAAAGACAAGGGGAAGAATCTTGAGATCTGGAAGAATAAGAAAACAATGATGCAACATTTCTTTAGGAAGAACAAAGAGTCAAATGACTATGGATTTCTTATCAGAAACCAAAGAGGCCAGAAGGAAGTGAAACAACAGTTTGAAAGTGCTGGGGAAAAAAAAGAACTGTTTTGATTATGGTAGTGGTTATAAAAATACATATCTGTGCCAAAACTCATGGAACTATACACAATATAAGTCATATGTTAGTTAAACAATGAAACACATTGCAAAAAATTAGTTTGGGGGTAGACTTCATCAATTAGACCTTACTTCTACACAGAAGAAGTTTATTTGCAGCTTCTTCATTTGCACTTAGTTACCCAGATGGCTAAAGTTACCAAGTGTGTTAGAGGTTCTTTTAAATTATTATTTATTATTTTTGGCTGTGCTGGATCTAGTTGCAGAGAGCAGGGTCTTCTCTCTAGCTGCTCGGGTTTCTCTTGTTCTGGAGCACAGGCTCTAGGTCACATGCTTCAGTAGTTGCAGCAAGAGGTCTCAGTGGTTGTAGCTCCAGGGCTCCAGAACACAGACTCAACAGTTGTCATGAATGGGCTTAGTTGCTCCACAGCATGTGGGATCTTCCTGGATCAGGGATTGAACTCACGTCTCCTGCACTAAGAGGTGAATTCTTTACCATTGAGCCACCAGGGAAACCCCTAGACATTCTTAAAGCCAGTAAAACAGCCTCTGCTTGCACTAAAGTTAGGCATGTCTGAAGAATTTCTAGCTTTTTTTTTTTTAAGGTCTTTGCATCACACTAAGCCTTTGTTTAATTACAAGAAAGTTTGCCTCTCATGGCTTCAAAACACTAATGTCCTGGAGAAAATAACAAGCAAAATAGCAGAGTTTCTGATTTATGCTGACATCATTGTTTATCAATCATGTATGAGCTAATTATTAAAGAAACATATTGTAGTGGAATAGAGTGTATTTAATAATAATGAGGAAAAATTACATGAAGGTAAAATGTTCTAAGGTCATCTCATTATCCAAGAGGTACATAAAGGCATTGATTAATATTAATTTCTATAAATCAAAGATAAATTGTTATAATTTCCTGGGTAAATATCAAAAGAATGAAAGTAGAGCACATATTTAGTGTACTTAGAAACTACTTGAGGGGAAATGAAATTATTAAAATATATATCTATTCAAAAATAAAAAAAGAAAGGACAGAAAACTATGAGACCTATGAGATAGTTAGCACATGGATTTGAATTAAATTGAAATTTATTAGTAATTAATTGTCAAACTACATAAAATCAAAACAAAACACAAGTAATGTTATTTCCAAGCTATATTTTATAAAAAAACAGCAAGATTTACAGTAAAAAGGAAGGAGATTTATCATGTAAATATTAACTAAAAGAAAGCTGACTTAGCCTATTTTAACATCTCTCTCTCTATAACTGATAGAACAGGTACACTAAAGTCAGCAATATTGTTGAGCTCCTTTGAGCAATGCTATCAAGAAACTTGACCTAAGGACACATTTGTTGTGCCTGATAACTTATGAGTACACGTTCTTTACATGTGTAAAGTGAAAGCGAAAGTCACTCAGTCGTGTCCAACTCTTTGCAACCCCATGGACTTCTCCAGGCCAGAACACTGGATTGGGTAGACTTTCCCTTCTCCAGGGGGATCTTCGCAACCCAGGGATCAAACTCAGGTCTCCTGCATTGCAGGCAGATTCTTTACCAGCTGAGCCACAAGGAAAGCCCAATAATGTATGCCTTTCAGTCAAAGATGCTATGAAGGACTTCTCTTGTGATCCAGTGGTTAAGAAATCCACCTGCCAATGCAGGGGACATAGGTTCAGTCCCCAGTCCAGGACGATGCCACATGCCACAGGGCAACTAAGACCCTGTGCTTGCATTGTTACGGGCTTAGTAGTGCAACATTTAGACAAATTTTACCATAAAGTGTAACATTTAGACAAATTTTACCATAAAGCTATAAAACAAATTTGAAAGAAATGAAAACACATAGAGCGTGTTCTGTGACCACCATGCAATTATTCTAGAAGTTGACAACGACAGAAGATAACTAGAAAATTTTTATTTTGATATTAATGAATACATTCCTAAATAACCAATGGGTTAAGGAATTATAATGGAAATTAGAAGGTATTTTGAATTTACTAATAAAGAAAATGGTAAGTAAAACTCATGTGATCCAGCTGAAGAAGTATTTAGAAGAAAAGGTAATGACTACAGTACATATATTAGAAAAGAAAAAACACCTAAAATAAACTTTTAAATGTAGAAAAAGTATAAAGCAAATCTAAATAAATGTAAAGGAATAAAGGAATTTATGAAACAGAGATGCAATAGTGAGGATCAGCAAAGCCAGAAATTTATTATTTGAAAAGATTTTGAAAATTGAACTCTGATAAAACCTGTCATTAAAAGAAGACATATGCACCCAATATCATGAATAAAAAAGTGAAACAATTACAAATGCTACAGACATGAAAAATATAAGAAAACAAAATTATAAATAGGGCTTTTCTGGTATCTCAGCTGGTAAAGAATCTGCCTACAATGCAGGAGATCCTGGTTCAATTCCTGGATTGGGAAGATCCCCTGAAGAAGGGATAGGCTACCCACTCCAGTATTCTTAGGCTTCCCAGGTGGCTCAGATGGTAAACAGTCAACCTGCAAGGCAGGAGAGATCGTCCCTGGGTTGGGAAGATCCCCTGGAGGAGGGCATGGCAACCCACTCCAGTATTCTTGCCTGGAAAATCCCCATGGATGGAAGACCCTGGAAGGCTACAATCCATGGGGTCACAAAGAGTCAGTGACAGAGTGACAATTACATGAGTCACTCTGACAATGAATGACAGTTATGACAATATCATGAATAAAAAAGTGAAATAATTACCAATGCTATAGATATTACAAATATAAAAAAATATTATAAATATTTTGTATACATTTGAAACATGTTATAGAGAAGTTGCTAGGGAAAATACAACTTAAGAATGATAGAAAGCTAAATATCATTGACTTCAAAAGAAATTGAATCAGTAATCAAAGATCTTGTCACAAAGAAAACTCTAGATACAAGTCACTTCAACAGTGTTCACAATTATTCAATAAATAATAATTTCAATCATACGTGAACTCTTCTAGAGAAGAGAAAAGAAGGACTATCTCTAATACATTTTTCCTTGTGGGGGCTGGCATCAAAACCCAAAATCTAACAAAGAAAGTATAAGAACAAAAAATTAGAAACTATCATCACTCATGAATATATATTTTAAAATTATTTTTAAATGTTATATCAAATACAACAATATATAAAAAGAATAATACAGCATCAATTTGTATTCACTCAAGGTGTACAAAATTGGTATATTATTACTTCAGAAAATCAATCAATTAATTAATTTGCCACATAACAGATTGAAGAGTATGAGGTCCATCAATACATTATGTATTGTATTGCTCTGATGTCTGTAGAACAATATAAGGTATTAGAATTAATAAGAAAGTTTAGTTAGCTTGTTGGGTACAAATTCAATATAAAACATTCCTTCAGCAAGGTTGCTGGATACAGTATCAACATACAAAAATCAATTGTATTTCTATAAACTTGCAATAAAGTCTGAAAATGAAATTAAGAAAACAATCCAATTTACTCTATCATCAGAAAGAATAAAATACTTCAGAATAAATCTGACAAAATAAGTGCAAGACTTGTATATAGAAAACTACAAAATATTGTTGAAGAAATTAAAGAAGTTTTCAATAAATGGAAAGTGATCCCATGTTCCTGGATTGGAAGACTTCATATTGTTCAGATGAAAATATTCCCCAAACTGACCTGTAGATTCAATGTAAGCCTAATCTAACTCCTAGCTGGGGTTTTCTTTTCTTTTTCAGAAATGACAAACTGATCTTAAAATTCATGTGGAAATACAAGGGGATACAGAGTATCCAAAATAATCTTGAGAAAAGTATAAAGTTGGAAGACTTAAACTTTCTAGTTTCAAAACTTACTACAAAGCTACAGTAACCAAAACACTATTGTGCTGGCATAAGGACAGGCGTATGGGTTAATGGAATAGAATTGAGAGTCCAGAAATAAACCCTAACAGTTACAGTCTCTACTTTTTTGCCTATTCTGAACATTTCATATAAATGAAATCATTTAACATGTGGTCTTCAGTGACTGGCTTCATCAGTCAACACAGTGTTTTCATGGTTCGTTCATGTTGTAGCATAATATCCGTATTGCATTCTTTTTAATGGCTGAATAATATTTTGTTATGTGAATATACCACATTTTGTTTATCTAGTCATCATTTGATAGACATTTTGGTTATTTGCACTTCTGGATATAATATAGAGAATTTAGAAGTCATCACCCTCATCCCTACATAAGAAAAAAGCCAACAAATGGAAAATCAACAACTCTTCTTAGAGCCACAGAAAATTGAAATCATAGGGCAAACTGTTTCCCTGAAAACTAGAGAAACAGATGGATACAGAAACCCATATCGCACCAGGAGAATCCCAGGCGCAGAAGTCAGTATGATAGAAATATAAATTACAATTGACAGACTGCTGGAAGCTCAGCATAGACAAGCTTGAGAGCTAAAAACTCTGAAGGGGGCAGTCATGGGGATTCTAACCACTTTTATTACTTTCAGGAGCCTCTCAACCTCTCAAGTAAAGACTGGAGAAGTTTCCCCTTGTGCTGGGAAAAGTAAACATTTTAGAATATGCCCAGAGTCCTTTGTGCTCCTTGACATGGCCCACCCTCAAGAGAAACTATTTTATCAGAGCCTGACTGACTTGAGTTTTGCCCAAGTCTAACCAACCTGAGGAAACGAAACTATTCAACTCCAGTCTTCTCTGACCTTCCTGTCTCACTTAAAGGGTGAGGGAGCTGAGAAGCACTTGTGATGCCCAGGGACACAGGCCTATTAAAAGATTGAAATCCAATGATAGTACTATAGAGTGTGTCCCCTCCCCCGCCTCCACATCCTGCACAATAGGGATAACAGCTACAAGATTGCAAACCTCAGATCCAATTTAAGAAGGAGTCTCTTGGGAAACTCAGTGACGGACAGGGCAGACAAAAACAAGAACACTAGAAGAAAATTTAGCTGACCATAGCTACAGCTAGCAATGAACACAGCCTAATTCCTAGCCAGGCAAATGTAAAACATTCCACTAATACTCTATTCGTTCCTTTTACACAATATTTCACAGCCAGCTTTCAACAAAAAATTGCAAGCCTTGCTAAAGGCCAAAAAAAAAAAAAAAAAAGACTGAAGAGACAAAGTATCAGAATCAGACTCAACTATGGCAGAGATTTTGGAATTATCAGGCTAGGAATTTAAAACAACTGTGATTAATACACTGGGGGCTTTAATGGGGAAAAAATGGACATGTGGGAACAGATGGGTAGTGTAAGCAGAGAGATGGAAACTCTAAGATAGAACATAAAGGAAATGCTAGAAATGAAAAACACTATTAACAGAAATGAAAAAATGCCTTTGATGGGCTCATCAGTAGATTGCACATGACTGAGGAAAGAACTAGTGAGCTTGAAAATATTTGAATAAAAACTTCCTAAATTGAAAAGCAAGGAGGAAAGGAAGGAAGGAAGAAAAGGAAGGGAAAGGAAGAATATCCAAGAATTGTGGGACAATTACAGAGGGTTAATGTAATAGCAATAACAGAAGGAGAAGAAAGAAAGGAATAGAAGTATTTGAAGTAAAACGATGTCCAATCTCTTTACTTTGATTTCTAGATTCATGAATTCCCAATCAAAATGTTTAATAGGCTGGTTTTCTTTGTTTTCCTTTCTTTTAGTGAAACTGACAGGTTGATTCTAAAATACACAGGGCTAAGAGCCAAAGAATCTAGAGGAAAACAAAACAGAAAATCTTGTCCTATCAGATGTTTAAGACACTACAAAGTGATAGCAGTCCAGACAGTGTGAATACAGTGCTCATAAACGTGGATCAATAGGCTAGTTTCAAGACAAAGTCAGCACTACAGAACAGTGGAGAATGGCCTCTTTGATAAATTATTCTGGATTTCTCTATAAAATATCCATATGAAACACAAATGAAACTCAACTCCTATATCAAGCCATGCACAAAAATCAAGTTCAGGTGGACTATAAAACCTAGATGTAAAATGAAAAACAATAAAGTTTTTAGGAAATAATAGGCGGCGCTGGTGGTAAAAAAAAAAAATAAAAACAAAAACAAAACAAACCCACCTTACAGAGTAGGAGACATAAAAGACTGGGTTGGACCCCTGGGTCGAGAAGATCCCCTGGAGGAGAGGAGGAGGAGAAAACGGCAACCCGCTCCAGCATTCTTGCCTGAAGAATCCCACGGACAGAGCAGCCTTGCAGGCTACACAGCGTCACAAAGAGTTGGACACAACTTAAGTGACTTAGCATGCATGCCCTGAGGAATCTCTTCTAACTGCCGGATAAAGATGTTATTTTAGAATAAGTCACAAAAAGCACTACCACAAAAGCAAACACTGATAAAATTTGACTACATTAAGGAAAAGAATTTGGTTATCAAGAGATGTCCTTAAGGCAGTGAAAAAGGCAAGTATAGGATAGGAGAAAATATTTGTAATATTTTCTGACAAAGGTATATATATCTGAGAAACAAAGGATTCCTATCATTCATTTATCTAATTAAAAAGGCAGACAAATAATAGAAAAATGAGCTAACGGGTTGAAGAGATGTTTGAAAGAATACCCAAGTGACCAAAAAAGAGACAGAAAAGTGTTCATCCTCATTAGTAATCACCACAGTGAGACACCACTGTACCCTATGTGACTGGTTGGAATGTAAAAATTTACAAAACCAGAGAGATATAGACCACCAATGCATGGTGGAATATGAAAAGATCAAGTTGCAGAACAGGAGACATACTAAAGAAACTGATAACCTGTGCTGGGAAATATCAAGGCCATGCTGGTATAATTTATTGGCTTACAGCTAGTCTGCCTAACTGCAGAACCATTATGCATGTGAATGCAAATTCTAATGTAAACAGCACTTCAAGAAATTGGCCCAGGTCTTGGAAACAACATCTGAAGGCTAAAGTGGAGAGTCCAAAATTCCCTCCCATGAATTCTCCCAGAGACCTTGATTCAGTTCCATGAAGAGTGTGGGAGATGCCCCTGACATGGGCACCAAGGGAGGCCCCTTCGGCCTTCGTCCCAGGCACTGAGGTGAGCCCTTCACAGTGGAGGGGGCGCAACTAGGACAAGGTAAACTCTTACTGGGCTTCCCAGGTGGTGCTAGTGATAAAGAATCTGCCTGCAGTGCAGGAGATGTAGGTTCCATCCCTGAGTCGGGAAGATCCCCTGGAGAAGGAAATGGCAATCCACGCCAGTATTCTTGCCTGGGAAATTCATGGAGAGAGGAGCCTGACAGCCTGCAGTCCATGGGGTCACACGGAGTCAGACACGACCGAGCACACACGTGCAAGTCTTTTGTTAACAGATTAAAATAAATTTATTCTCTAAGCAACACTCCTCCCAAAAATGTGTGATGAGTTAATGATTGTTGTTAACTGAAACATAATGAGAGAAGGGCTGGCTTTCGTTCCTTTAGGTAGGCTGAGGCAATTTGTAAAGAAACTAAAGGAACCACCTGATCTGCACTTCAATCCAATCAAATAAGCAACTTGCCATGTATTTGGTATATTCTTATCTCTTCTTAAAAGTGAGGGGAAACATAAACACTCTGCTGGAGGTTTCCTACTTTTGGAAACAAGGGATAAATGTGGACTTCCTGAGAGGACCTGGACCAATAGGAGGGAGAATTCTACTAATAGCATGGGTAAGAGAGCAGAGAAAGGCCAACTGAGGTTGGAAAGGACTTCTCACAGCATTGGACGTAATGAGCACCCAGCGAACGGCAGTGATGGTGGTGGTGTTGGGATGGTGTGGATGGTTCTGAGGATGGCAGGGTGGTGGTGGTGGTGGAAGTGATATTGGTGATGGTTAATAGTCACAGTGGAGGATAACAAAGATGGTGGGGAAGGGCAAGTTTAGGCAGCGGAGGCTGGCGAGGATGCATGGTTGGTGATGATGGTGGTGCAGTAGGTTTGATAGTGATGGAAAATCTTTGACCCCTCATAGAAGAATGTGACTGGGCCCATCAAGGCCACACAGCTGGGACAAAGAAGCCCAGTTAGACTTAGACCACCCTGCTAGGGCCGGGGAGCCAAATCCACGATGAGAAGCTTTATCCCAAATAAAGGGTGAGTTGTACACTGTAAAGTTAGTTATTCTGGTGAAGTGGATTGAGGTGCAGCATCCCCAAGATTACTAGGAAAACTCTCTGGCCAAAAACAGATGAAGAAGAGAGGCTATTCCAATGCACGCGGTCTCTCTTCCTTCATCCAGTCAACCCCACGTCCTGAAGATGCTCTCTCCTCCAGCCTTCCCAGTGACTCTGTCTCACTTCAGGCCCCATCATTGCTCATAATGACACCCAATTCCCTCTGCTTCACAATCTATAGTCTTCCAGAAGTCTGTGGCTTTCCACAGCCAGAAACCCAACTCTTTAAGCCCAGAGGCTTGCAGAAAGATCTAGAGAGGGAAAGGGGCTTCTTATGTGAGGGTCATAAGGCACTTGCTGTGGGAGAAATAGTACCTGGTGCCTATTCTGCGTCTCCCCATGAGTTACAAACCTCATAGCCCAAAGGAACTGGGCAGAAGCCTGGAGATTCTAGGGTCTGACTGGGCCTGCCCCACAAGGCCATTGGCCTCTGAGCAAACACAGTTCAGTTCACTCAGTCGTGTCCGACTCTTTGCGTCCCCATGAACTGCATGCAGCATGCCAGGCCTCCCTGTCCATCACTAATTCCCAGAGCCCACCTAAACCCTTGTCCATTGAGTCAGTGATGCCATCCAACCATCTCATCCTCTGTTGTCCCCTTCTCTTCCTGCCCCCAAATCCCTCCCAGCATCAGGGTCTTTTCAAATGAGTCAACTCTTCACATTAGGTGGCCAAAGTATTGGAGTTTCAGCTTCAACATCAGGCCTTCCAATGAACACCCAGGACTGATCTCCTTTAGGATGGACTGGTTGGATCTCCTTGCATTCCAAGGGACCCTCAAGAGTCTTCAACACCACACTTCAAAAGCATCAATTCTTCAGCGCTCAGCTTTCTTTACAGTCCAACTCTCACATCCATACATGACCACTGGTAAAACCATAGCCTTGACTAGACAGACCTTTGTTGACAAAGTAATGTCTCTGCTTTTTAATATGCACACCTTCCTATTAACTGAAATTGGCTCCTATGTGCTCCCATAAACCTCTCTGGGCCACACAGAGCTAGCCTGCCTTCAGAGCATGTGGCTGCAGCTGAAAGGAACAGCAAGTTCAGTCCCAGGGCTCAGTGGCTGGTGGATGTGATGACATTCTTATCATCAGGAACTGGAATTGCCAGGTTCCCCTACAGGTTCGGGTCCAGGGCGGTGAGACATATGGGCTCTGGGGAGGCTGGGAATTCTGGGTGGGCCGAAGGCGATCAGCAGCATCCCTTAAGGTCTAGTTATGCCTCCCCAGGAAGCTTAATCCCTAAACATTCTGGTACTGACATGGGTGGAGTCATTTTTCTTTTTGTCCTCAGAGAACTGCATATTTTCAGTGGTATTTATTAAGCATTACAATGAATTTACCTCTTACCTTGAACAAGTGAGACTAAAGAGAATAGAAACAGAAAACCCCTTTATTCCTGCCCCTAGAAAATTTTCAGCAGGTCCCATTGCTTTCTGATCACTCCCGAATAATAAAAAAAACTTGTAGTCTCAAGAATCCTATAATAAATATGACCAGTCCAGTGCAAAAATCAAATCCTTCTCTCTTTCCTGTCAGCTTCTCTGTCACTGAGTGGAAACCAGTGCTGGTCTGGAAGTGCTTGTGGAATAGATTCTCTGAGCCCCAGTTTTCTGATCTGTGAAAAAGAGGTATTTCACGCCATGCTGCTTACCTTGTAGCGCTGAGGTGTACAATAGCAGAATAAAGTGGCCCTGTGGTGTCCCTAGAGCTCTGCATACCATGCTCTCCCTGGCTGGGAAGACTCCTCCTACATCCCCCTCTCCTGGCCAGCTCTACTCTTCCTCCTGACTTAGCTCCTGAGAAGCCTTAGCTCCTGGGATACACCAGGCTGAATTTGGGGCTCCTCCTTCATGCTGCCCTCTCTTGGAGCTTGATCACACTATTTGCACGTGTGTGCTCTTATCTCATCTTACATCCACCACCACAGCCTGCAGTGGTGTTTGCTGAATACACAGAAATAGAGGGGAAGAGAGGAGTGTAATAGTCCCTGATAAATGGTGATGAGAACTTAACAATGTGAGGCTGCTATAATCAGCAATAAATGAGAGAGGAGAGGTAAGGGATGAAAGCAGGAAGAAAAAAGAGGCAGGGTGGGAGAGAAAGGAGAGTGAGGACCAGAGACAGAGGAGCTACCCAGACTCACTGGCTTCCCGTGACATTTCAGGGGTGGGGCCAGCTCATCCCCATCTCCTGCTGAGCTGCTGGAGGAAGGAGGAGGGACAGCGTTAGCTGGCTGCTTCCCTCTCCCTGCCCCCCATTTTCCCCCTTGTTCCCTGTGGCCCAGCCCCTCTACAGGTGGCCTGTAGGCAAGGGGAGGGGCTAGGATTTAGAATAAGATTGTCTCCAAAGAAATTCTCTCATCTTCCTTGCCTTTCCTTTGTTTTCTTGAAACAGAACATTCCTTGGACATTTTCTTACAAGTTTTGTGTGTGATGGTCTGTCTCAGACTTGGTGGAATCTGATTGTCTATCATGTTGGTGACTCAGATGAACTGAAGAGTCCCATTTTAACACTGATTATACTAGTTTAAAAAATGGCAAAGGGAAATAAAAATTACAGCACTAAGAATGGGAGAGGGGCCACCAGAAGAGTTTGAAGAAAATCATATGGGACCATCCTGATGGGCAGAGCAGACAGGCAGCCAGAGATGTAGATGCCTGGGAGGTGAGAACCAGTGCTCATGGGGACCTGGGAAGAGTCAGTGGTCAGAAGGTACAGGTACAGAGGTCAGGAGACAGCAGGGAGGAGAAATCAGGGTGAGTCCTTTGCCCACCTTGAAAGAGTTGTGTCCAAGAGAACATCCACTGTATGCTTGCCCTCTGTATTGAGTAGGAAGAACAGTAGGCCAAGATGGTACCCACCCCAGGCCAAACCGGAGGGTGCCTTAGAATTTGGGGAGAAGGCTGGGAGCTCCTGCAGCCAGTGCTACCATCCCAGGAAAAGGCTTCTCCATTTTACTGGGGGCTGGGAGAGAAGTGGCCCTGGCCATGACCCTTAAATGGAATCCTGCCAGCTGATATGCCAAAGGTTCCAACTTAGAGGAGAGGGCTGTTGAAGAAATAGAGTCTATGATGGGAGAGAAGATAAATACCAGCCACCTATATTAAACCATAAAATCCTTCATTCGCAGATATAAATGTGTAGCCAAGGATCCCCAGATCTTTGAGTAAAACCAACAACCCATAAAAAAAGAGCCAAGACAAACAGAACCATGAACCCAGAAGAAACAGAGATAGTGTGGGGAATAGAAAATAACTTTAAAAAAAATCTACTTGGTATCCTCAGGGAGATTTTTAGGAGGTTTTTCTTTTATAGACAAAGAAAAAAAAAGTCATCAAAAAATAGAAAATAGAAAACAATGAAAATGTTCTTGGAAATTAAAACTGTAATTTTTAAACTTAAAAAATGCAAAGAAGTAGAAGAAATACCTGAGAACATGTGATACCCAACTAGCTGCATCAGTATGACTGGGAAACCTTTTAACACGAAAATTTCTGAGTTCCAGTCCAGACTTAATCAGAAACTAGGGGTGGGGCCCAGCAATCTGTGTGTTTTCACAAGCCTTCCAGAAGATGGGGGTGCACCTCAAGTTTGATAATCACTGTGACCTAAAACATAGGAAAAAAAAAACCAGAGAGGTGAGAAACATGACAGAAAAATTAAAAGATCTAGAGAACGAATGGAGGAAGAGTCATCGAAAAAGAAAACAGATTTCTGGGGAGTACACAATCAAATACATAATTTCAGAAAATGTCCTTGAACTGAATAAAGATATAAAACTTTAAATTTGAGAGTCTTCAGAGTTGTATCTTCTCAGAATTGCTGGGAATATTAGAGCTAGTACATGTAAAGAATCTATAACATCTCATAACACGAAGCAAGCACTCAGTAAACTATTATTCCCTTCCCATTCCTAGGTTACTTGCTATGTGCTCTTCCAGGCCTCTCTCTACACCTTTATAGAGTCCTGCTTGTAGTTTATTTTTTTCATAGATTTATCTTACTGTATGTAGTGTTCTGCAACTTAGTCTTTTGTGTTTAAGAAACAGGATGTTCTCCAAGGTGAGTTCCTCCAGATTTCCTTCAATTACTAGGCAGTATCCATATTCCACCTGCCTCTTGTTGATAAGTTTATATCTACTTTTTTACAGTTATAAATAATGCTGTGCTGTTTCAGGTCTTCTTTCAGTGAAGGTACCAATTTCCTTCATCAACACTTGATATTAAAAGTGAGTTTAATTCTTGATACATGTTATTAAAAAGAAAAGATCCTCTTGCTGCATTTCACTGCATCTCCTTGACTTCAGAGGGGGTGACCTCTTTCTTGTGTTTGTTGAATATTCATATTTTCTCTTCTATAAACTTTATGTTCATATTCTTTGTCTAGTTTTTTTTCATATCAAGTTCTTTTATTTATTGTTTCATATAGTATGAAAATGAACTTTTTCTTCTCAGTTGGTAAAGAATCCGCCTGCAATGCAGGAAACCCCGGTTCAATTCCTGGGCTGGGAAGATCTGCTGGAGAAGGGATAGGCTATCCACTTCAGTATTCTTGGGCTTCCCTTGTGGCTCAGCTGAAAAAGAATCTGCCTGCAATGCAGGAGACCCAGGTTCAATCCCTGGCTTGGGAAGATTCCCTGGAGAAGGGAAAAGCTACCCATTCCAGTATTCTGGCCTGGAGATTCCATGGACTGTATATTCCATGGAGTTGCAAAGAGCTGGACACAACTGAGCAACTTTCACTTTCACTTCATGCAACATATTTAAATTTACAGCATAAGGTTAATATTAATTTTTGAGGTTATAACTTTCTAATTTTTTTTCATATAGATAATTTTTGAAAATTAGCATTTGAATAGTTTTCTTATCCTAAGAAAATGTTGTTTAAATCATTCCCCCATTTTCCCATGTAAATATGCCCATTTCAGGGCTCTCTATTCTGTTTCAGTGATACATTTTTCAAATCCTTAGTAATCTTCCCCACCCCAACCACCATCACTACTACCAATCACCATCATTCTCTATCTCTTTTCAAAATATTCTCATCTATTCTTGAACATTTTTCTCCCAGACAAATTTTAGAATAAGCGTGCCAAGTTCATTTTATTTTACACTCACTCACTATTTTTTCAACATTCTCCCTCTGTTTAGATCCAAGTTTTTGACCTATATTATTTTCCTTCCCTCTAGAAGAATTTCCTCAAACATTTCTTGTTTGAAAAGGTCTACTGGCAACAAATTTCCTGAATTTCTGTCAGAGAAAGTCTCTATTTCTCTTTCACTTTTGAAGGAAATTTTACAGGGTAAAGAATTCTAGGTTGGTGAGTTTATTTTTTTTCTCTTGACACCTTAATTTCACTACACTGCCTTCTTGTTTTGCATGTTTTCTGAGGTGAAGTGCAATGTTAATTTTTACCTTTGTTCCTCTGTAGGTAAGGTGTTTTTTCCCCTCTGTCTTCTTTCAGAATTTTTTAATTTTTGATTTTCAGTAGTTTTAAAATGATACGCCTAGTCTTTCTTCTGTTTTTCCTTCCTTCCTTCCTTCATTTCCTTCTTTCTTTTTTTAGCATTTATCCTGCTTTATGTTCTCTGAACTTCTTCCCAGTTCTGTGGTTTGGTGTCTGACACTTAGTAACTAACAAACAAAAATTTTTGTAACACAAACAAAATTTTTCAGTAATTATAGTTTCAAGTGTTTCTTTTGTTCCTTACTTTCTTCTCCTCTGGTCCTCCCATTACACGTATAGGACACATTATTGTTGTCTCACAGACCTTGAATATTCTGCTCGTTTTTTGATTGTTTGCTTTGTCTTTTAGTCTTTGTTCTCTTTGCTTTTCAGTTTTGGAGGTTTCTATTGGGATATTCTCTAGCTCAGATTCTTTCCTCAGTTCCAGTCTACTAATAAGCACATCAAAGGAATTCTTTATTTCTGTCATGCTTCTTGTCTCCAGCATTTGCTCCTCTGCTTACATTGCTCATCTGTGTCTGCATGTTGATACTCTATCCATTAGTTTCCTTAGCATACTAATCACAGTTGCTTTCAATTTATGGTCTCATAATTCTAATATCCACCCCCTTACACGTCCAGTTCTGATGTTTGCTCTGTCTTTACAAGGCGTTTTTTTTTTCTTTTAGTATACCTTGTAATTTTTCTCTTGAAATATCCAACTCTAGCTAGCTCTAGTCTTCCACAAGGGAGAAGGGAAATTCCCAACTCCAGCCCCCTCTACCCATTCTGTCCCACTAGAAGTTCCACACACCCCCCATTCATTCAAAAAGCCCTCATTTATAACTGCATTGAACCTATTAGTTAATTTGGGAAGAACTGACATGTTTATAATTTTGCATCTTTGTATCCAGAAACATGTTTAACATCTCCATTTATTCAGGGTTGCTTTTTGAAAAGTTCAGTAACTTCAATAATGCTTGATAGATTTTTTTACAAGTCTTGCGCATTTTAAGACTTGCTTATTCCTATTTTGTATAATTGTTTATAAAGCTATTTTTATAAAATTCTTTTTAAAAAGTCAAGTACCCTGTTTGGTATTGTTGGCTTCTTGAAATGTTAATGGTTTTGGTAAGCTATTCCTTACTAGGCTTCTTTTTTATTTTTTTGGTTGTTTTTGCTTTTTTCATTATTTTAATAGTTTGTCTAATAGTTTTATTAGTTTTAATTGTCAGTTGAGTTGCCTGCATTTTCTAGCTACTTGATGAAAAAATCTGGTGATGATCACAATTTTTGTCACCCTTCCTGCAGCACCACTTGCCTTCCCATATTATTTCTTATTCATGTCTTACTGTATCATGAGATTTTGACAAATAAGGCCTGGCAGAACATGAAGTCACAATCCAAATTTATGGACCACATGAGAAAAAAAAAACCACCATTAATGAAAATCAGCAAAAAC
This sequence comes from Cervus elaphus, assembly GCF_910594005.1. Taxonomy (NCBI): domain Eukaryota; kingdom Metazoa; phylum Chordata; class Mammalia; order Artiodactyla; family Cervidae; genus Cervus; species Cervus elaphus. The sequence goes on from NC_057833.1 coordinate 82,295,251, forward strand.
ATGAGCAGCTTGAGACTAAGAAATTTAAGAAATGGAATTAATAGATCTAGATTATTAAAAAGGAATGTGTACAATGATTAAAGAAATAAAAGGTGTAATGAAAAACATAAGCAACTACTTAAGTAAAAAGATATTTTTTTTTACAAAAAAAAAAAGGAGAACTTTGGGAAATGAAAAAATAGAGACACTGAACTTTATTTATTTATTTATTTATTTTTGAGACACTGAACTTTAAAACTCAAATTCCATTAGAGAGCAGAACAACTATAATTGAAAAAAAACAAACAAACTGGTAAATCAGAAGCTATGTTACAAAAATCTACCCAGAATGCAGTGCAGAAAATTAAAATGAGGAAAAATTTTAGAGAGAGGTTAAGAGACATGAAAAGGGGAATAGGTAGGTAGGCAGGTTTGGTAGCTCAGTCATGTCCGACTCTTGTAACCCCATGGACTGTAGACTGCCCAGTGGCTCCTCTGTCCATGGGAATCTCCAGGTAAGAATACTGGAGTGGGTTACCATTTCCTTCTCCAGAGGATCTTCCCAACCCAGAGATTGAACCTGGGTCTCCTGCATTGCAGGCAGACTCTTCATTGACTGAGCCACCAGGAAAGGGGACTAAGGAAAGACAAAATTAGACTTCAGCATATTTTTTTCCCCTCTTATTGTTGAGGATTACTTAATCTAACACTATACTCTGGTCCTGTATCCACAACTTGGCATTTCCTCCCAGATAACAGGAAGTTAATCAAATACTTACTGCAGCAAGTAATTTACACACAAACATCTTTTCCTTAGATCTTCAAAAACAATTTCAAGGCTGCTTCCTGGTCTCCTGTGTTTAGATGAGAAAGTATATTGGTAACAAAGGCACTGTGTGCTTTCTGATTTTGCTGCATAAAATTTTTTTAAAAATAAAAAACTAGATCAAGGAATCTAATTCCTGGGTATGAAGGAGTGAAGGAAGGCATTTGTCATGAAGTCACCATGGTGGTTGCTGGTGCCTCTCTTCCATGGTAGGTCAGCCAACCACGTCAACTCTTTAGAAGGACATTCTAAGTGATGTTTGTGCTGATGAATTAGAGCAGAGAGTGATGATGTCTATGTCATGGGTCATTTCCTTAGTGGCTCACTGCCACAGGCAGTAGCCCAACCCCAGTAGGCGCCTTGCGGTCTCAAGTCTGGGTCCAGAGGTCAGAGCCATTGGGCTGAAGTTGCTATCACTACTAGAAAAGCAGCTCCAGGGACTCTACCTGGATTGTGCACATGCATAAATATAGGTTGAGTGAATGCATAAACATATGAGCCAGCATGATGCTCTGCAGTGGAAAAGGGACCCCATCAGTGGGTCTCACGTAAAAACTTCCTACACATGACCATCTCACCCAGTAGACTGCATTAAGTGCATTCTTCTGTTTCTTTCAGGAGGGTGTGTCTTAGAAACCAACCGTCTCTCACATACCTTCCTCCAAGGCTTTTGAATACATTTAGATTTTTTTTTTTTCTGCCAGTAGAAACTCTGAGAATAATGAGTTCCATATGTGCACATTGCTCAGTGGGAAGATTACCTTTATTTGGTCAGTAAAATTTACTCTTTGCTCCAACAAATCATTATATTTCATAAGCCCTAAGCGCTAGAAGAAGTTGCAGAGGAAGAGGGTGGAGTGATCCTTCATTGCTTAGGAAGCTTACAATGTAACAGACTCTAAAATACATATCTTTGCTATGCATCCATATTTGTTATTGGAAAACATTTCTCATATCAGTTTTTCAGACTGCTTGAAATAAATGCTTGAGTGATTTTCAAAAAAAGAAAAAGAAGGTTAACTCTGGCAGCCAAGGTAAGACTGGGAAGAAAATGGAAGGGGAGGGAGCAGAAGGTACAGGAGAGGTGGGCCTACAGACAAGACACTCTTAGGAGGATGGGGGCTGGAGCAGGCTTGGTCAGAGAGATCCAAAATTCTGCCCCTGGGTGACTCAGTAAGAACCACAAGAGAAGGAGTGAAAGTGGCTCCCTGGTCATGCCCTGATGGAGGACCGAAAATGAAGAGGATGAGTTTTGTGTTGTCTGCGTTGGTTTGAGGTAGCTGAGTAACATCCAGGTGGGAATGCCCAGGAAGAGATATTCAAAAAGGCCTGGACCAGAGCCCCAGGTGTGGGGGTGCTTGGCATAGAGCAGTTATCTGACTATAGATGGAACCACCGTGTAAGACAATGGAGACAGAAGGCTAGGAGCCTCAGGAAGTTCCACATTTGAGTGAATGGGAGAGAAAGGAGCCTGAGTAGAAGGCGAGAGGAAGAGGAAGAAAGGGCCCAAGAGAGAAGCACTGAGGGAACAGAGTTTTGAGCAGGGTGATATGGTTGAGGGGTCAGGGGGAGGAGGACACTGAGTCTTGCTGCTCCAGGAGCACTGGGAACTGCCGAGGGAGGCACCCCAGAGAATAGACACTGATCACAGGTTGGGGTGCGGACACCTGAGCAAGCCATGAGATGGCCCAGGGGTGTTTGAGCCTCCTCTTCCTGTGATGGTGCCCAGCAGAGGGCACTGAATGGAGAGCAGAGGGAAGTCTGGAGACGGGAGAATCACAGGGGATGAAGACCACCCTGAGAGGGGACCCGGGGCGGGAGGGGACAACAGTGTTGGCAAGAGCGAGAGATGAGAAAGCTCTTCTGAGAAAGGGGGGTGGCATCCGAGGAACACGAGAAGGACTTTCTCCTAGGGCTCAGTCCGGGAGTTGCCGGGAAGGGTCAGCAGGAGGGAGAAGGTAAGATGAGATGGGAGGACAAGCAGGGCCAGAGGGAAGGAGGGGACACTGAGGACAGTCGTGGGACGCCAGCTGGACAGAGCATAGCACAAAGTGGCTCGGGACAAGCAAGGGACAGCTAGACTTCTGAGAGGTGCCTGGCCTAGCCTGCAGCTTTGAAAAGGAGCCCACGGTCATGCCATGGTCAGTCTTCCTTTGTCCTGAGCCCCAGGGAACTCAAGGCTTCCAGGTGACCACCCAGACAGTGGTGGCTTCTTTTCTGGGAACACTGCAGCCCCAAAGTCCTCTGTCGAGTATAACCTGGCCTTGCTCTGTTTCCTGTGGGTTCCCCTCTTCACTCACAGCTTCCAGGGGAAGGAGGTGATACTTCCTGTGCAATTCCTTCTGGAATTCCTGCCCAGGCTTTGGGGTCCATAGCTGTCCTGGAGAATCAAGTTGTGCCATACTGGCCCCCTGTGATGATCCAATGGGCATTCGGCTCAGACAGCTGTGAGGACTACGGCCTGAAGTAAGGGAGGCTGGAGGGCAGCTTCGTTGGGAAGGGGTTGAAGGGTTCTAGCAGGAGTGATGGAGGCCTGGACAACAGGGTTGGTGATGGAGAGAAGTGGGGGGGGAGAGCGGTGCAGGGGCACGTTTTAGAAGGAGTGGACTGAGTAAGGGGGTGAGAAAAAGAGAGGAACCAAGGCTGATCTCTCAGACTAAGTGGCACTGAATGTTGTCATCTGACCAGCAGACTTCCGAGCAAGAAAGGTACCAATGAGGACACAGCAGCCCAGAAGGTTTTCCTGAGAGGGCCAGAGGGTGGGCAGGGCCCATGGCTGAGGGCTTGAGAGGGGCCGCTTCTCCTGCCCAGTCATGCAGGGACTTCCCTGAAAGGTTCAGGGTCAAAGTCTCTGAGCCAGCTCTGGGTAGGCTGGGGGAGGTCCAGCCGCATGGGACCACCTCAGGCCCGTGCCCTCAACTTCTCCCAGTTCCTGCCCTGGGTGCAACCATGCTGTGTGGGCTGGGAGGCCAGGCTAGACATCGTTCACCATCCTGGGAAGAGAACTGACCTAATGTGATACAGCTTTCCACAATATGGACATTTTTGGTTTTTATCTCTGGGAAATGGAGCATTTGTTTTGCAAGCAACAAACAGATTCTTGGATAGAAAGAACTGGATTTGCAAATAAAAGTTTTAATAAAAATGGTGGGAGCAGGGGAGGAGGTCAGCCAGACCATTTCTAGCTGATGCCACAAATGATTTCCTTACTGTGAAGATGAGCTCAGCCTCAGGGTGTGTGCAAACCTTCAGTCAGACTCTGGGACCTCAGTGGTCTGAGCTACTGGGTTTAGAATATAGGCTCTCCTCACACGAGTTAGAAAACCAAACTCCAGGACAGAAGTGATGGCCACTCAGATGGACAAGGGCCATGCATGTCCATGGAACCCACAGACTAGCCCTGAGCAGCATTCCGACCCCACGGGAGTGGCTTGAGCAGCTCCCTCTTAGAACAGGAGCCACTCCAGGGATCACCCCACAACTCTGGAGATGCTGGCGATGCCCTCCCCGAGAGTTCAGGCTTTGCTGGTTTTACTGGGCCCTGGGGTGAGGCCCTGTGGGGCTGGAACCCAGGGGGTGCCCCCAGCTCCAGAGCCTTTCCTCTCATACACACTGTACCATAACTGGCTGGTTATCTGCCCTGCACCCCCTCTTCTGTCCTCCCCAGCCACCCACACCAGACTGTGAGAACAAGATGTCTTCCTAGCCCTCTCCATTCCCAGGAACTGGCAGAGCTCCTCAGTGTTCTTGTTGAAGGAACAGACCAGCAACCCAATACTCAGCCAGCTCATCACATCCCTTTGGCACAATAGAAACTTTATTCCTAAGCGGTGAGGACAAACACCTCAAAGTGGTGAGGACAAACAACTTGTATCTCCCTGAAAGCCCCTCCTACACCCAAGGCCTGGCAGGACAACAAAGCAATGATGAGCTTGCCTTTCTTCCCATTACTGTGCCCACGGTCGCAGCCGCAGCACTGAGCCCAGCATGAGAAGCAGCTGTGAGTCTCATTCTGTTCTCCTGCACATGACTGGTTGGCTGATGGCAGGCACAAGTTAGCTACGCCGTGGCTTGAAAAGATGAGATGGGCACGGCCAAGCAGATGGCCGGTCTTGGAAATCTGACACGAATATAAGCAAAGAACCTGCCAGTTAGTTACAGATACGCAGTGTGTATGCAGAGGGCTGGAATGGCCAAACTGGCCATATGCAAGCTTCAGTTACAAACTATAAGTAAGAGAGGAGGAAGCTAGCTGGTACCCAGAAAGAAGCCAAGAGGAGGTTTTAAAATTCTAGGGTTCAAGAAGAGCCTCTTGGATAAGGGAAACAAAAGCAAAAATAAACAAATGGGACTACGTCCAACTAAAAAGCTTTTGCACAGCAAAGGTTATAATTAACAAAACAAAAAGGCAGCCTGTGAATGAGAGAGGATATTTGTAAACCATAAGTATGAGAAGGGGTTAATATCCATAATATATAGAGAACTCATACAAGTCAACATCCAAAAAAAACCCCAATTACAAAATGGGCAGAGAACCTGAATAGACATTTTCCCAAAGACATAAGAAATGGTCAACGGACACAAGAAAAGATGCTCTGCATCTGTCAGGGAGATGCAAACCAAAACCACAATGAGATAGTACCTTACACCTGTCAGAATGGCTATAATAAAAAAAGATCACAAATAATAAGTGTTGGTTGGCAAGGATGTGGAAAAACGGGACCCTTCGTGCACTACTGGCGGGAATGTAAATTGGTGCAGCAGCTACTATGGAAAAAAGTACAGAGGTTCCTCAAAAAATTAAAATTGAACTACCACACAACCCAGCAATTCTACTTCTGGTATTTTTCCAAAGAAAACAGAAACACTAATTTGAAAACATATATGCATCCCTATGTTCACTGAAGCATTATTCACAATAGCCAAGATATGGAAGCAACTGAAATGTCCATCCATAAATAAAGATGTGGTGTATACACACATACACGAATATTGTTCAGACATAGAAAAGAATATCTTGCCATTGCAATAACATGGATTACACTATGTGAAAAAAGTCAGAGAAAGATAAATACTATGTGAATTCACTTACATGTGGAATCTGAAAAACAAAAGCCCAAACAAAAGAGAAACAAACTACAGATACAGAGGACAAACAGGTGATTGCCAGAGGGGCGGGGAGTAGGAGTGGTGAAAAAAAACACACATAACTGTGTGAAGTAATGAATGCTAATCAGCTTGACTGTGGTGATCATTTCAAAATGTATATTTATATGAAACCATCACATGTATACCTTAACCATATACAACTTTTGTCAATTATACCTCAACAAAACTGAAAAAAAGATTTTAAAACTTAAATTTTAAAAGGACAGTCTCTTGGGAGAGATGAAATGTGTGGTGGTTTCTGCAGGTGAGGCTTTACCTAGGTGGAAAGGAAGTGCGGTGTGGTACTCATTTACAGGAAGGGAGGGAGTGGGAGAAGTCATATAAAGGGTGTTTGTGTAAGAGCCACTGGCTTCGTGTGGTGGGTAGAAAGCCAGGGAAGGGAAGAAGGTGCATGTGAGCAGAGGGCAGGCCCAGATGCTGGAGCGTCCCGTGTGCTGGCTGCAGTGCAGAGAACCTTGAATATGCTCTGGGACGGCCTCACCTCTGGGCACCACCATGTCCCCCTCCCAAGGCCATGGCCCCTGCATCCCCCAAAACTACGCCACTTCTAGACCCCACGTCGAGCCTACTCTACCCACAAACCACTAACTCCTACTCCAACCACTTACTACTTAATCTCACATCTACTCTGCAGCCTCTTTGACCCAAGGCTCCAGGCCCTTAATATCCTGGCCTAACTACTTTGTCCAGCTGGGACTCAGCTGACCACGTGAAATACATCTCACCAATACCTGAAGCTTTCTCATGCTGCTGCCCTTACACCTGTCCAGAAAAACTACAATCCTCCATCAACCCCACAGTCAGCCTTCTCTCCTGTGGTGGGCTCCGAGCGGGCCCCCAAGCCTATTCTCTTCTTCCACACACAATAGTAGAGTTTCATTTGGAAATGGTGGAGTTTAGTTTAACTAGACCCATTTCCCAGAATTCCTTGCATCCGGGTGTCTAAGGTCCCACCAATGGAATGTGAACAGAAGTGATGTGTACAACTTCCCTCTCTCTTACCTGAAAGGGAACTATTTGCTTTCCACTTCTGCTCCCACCTGCTCTCAGGAGCTGGAACACTGAGAGGGCAGAGACCTGGCTGTGGCCACATTAGCATAGTCGATGGACTGGTGGAACAAGACCGAAGGACTGAGGACCCTGAGAGGTTCTGGAAAATGAGTCACTCCACTCTCCTCCCTTTGGATTGTAACATGAGAGAAAATAAATGTTTATCTTATTTAACCCATTCCTTGTTATAGCAGATTCAAGTACAGTCAAAAGTGTGCAGAACAATGCTCTAACCGATCAGGGCAGTCCTGTCTCCAGGTCTCAGCTAAGATCCACCATCACTTGATTCTGATCAGCTCCCTTGCGAATTTCCCCTAGTAAAAGCTTCCAGCTCTCATGTTTATCAGACCCCCATCTGACTTTCATTCTCCACAATCCTGTCCCTTATGCACGCCAGACGTGGAGATGAGCAAACAGGGTCCACCATGTCCCACACACCCCTGCAATACTCTCCTCTATCCCAGGGGCTGCTGGCCTCTTCCTGAGCTCTGATCAGACTCCCTGGATGGAATTCACAGCTCCACTACATACTACCTGTACAACCCACCTCAGCATTCCTTTCCTCCACTGCAAAATGGAGAAGACAATACTATTTAACAGGACTGTGAGGATAACTGAGATAACGCCTGGTGTTAGTCAGCAATGGCCACCAGCCACTAAAACAAATGTGACCACATCAGCTTTGATGGAGGCCTTTCACTGAATCTCCATCACCTACAAAACTCAGTCTAAACCTTGCAATAGATGAAGTCCTTCATGATACATTGGCCATTTACCCCAGAAATCTTTCATGCCATTTTTCCTTGAATGCTATGTTCCAACAATACCAAAACTGCCCACAGATCTAAAAAAATAAAACACTAACTAGACAGATACATCTTAAAATGCCCACTTTTGGAATATTAGTGACTACTCCAATATTAGTGTCTACTCCCCTTGCTGGAAAAAAACACCCATTCCCTAAAAATCACCATGAGAAAAAGCCTGTTTTTTATCCTTTGTCTGGAAAGTGATACTGAATTCAGTTTCCTAAAATAGAAGTTAGGATATTCGTTTTTTCAGCTCTAAAGTGTGATGATTCAGCTCTCCAAGATGATTTCGGGCAGGGGAAAGCAATCTTTACATCTCCTTTTTAAATCTTGTTCTATTGTTTACATACATTTGAAATGTTGCCTCCTGTGGAAAGGGAAGGATGTTCCTTTCAGAGGGACACGACACACGAGTCTGACGTCGAGGCTGGCTTAGTAAGACGGCCAAGGTGGCCAGCACGGGCTGTGGGGATGGGGCAGGCCCTCAGGGCAGAGCCAGCCCCAGGTTTCCACAAGGCCCAGCGGTGCCTGGCTGCGGCCTCCTGTCTCTTCCTCTTCCTGCCTTCCCAGAAGAGGCTGAAGGACCCCCCCAGGGAGTACTTACAAGAGTCTGATAAACCGACCAAGAATGCCTGGCAGATCAAATAAAGCTGCCCTCATTTCAGTCAGGTCATCTGCGGGTATCTAAGAGGAGGAAAAAAAGAGGAAAGGCCAGAGGGACACTGCCTAGAGATTCCAACACAAAACTTAAACACAGGTTTATCAAGACATTGTGCTTCCTGATGCGATTACGGTCAAGTCAAACCTATTTTGGCCTGAGCAAGTCAGTGTTAGATGAGCTTCATTCAGAATATGAACTCCAGCACTTTTCTGGGGCCAGTTCCTATGACCAATTCCTCCTCAAGTCCACCAGTGTCCAGAATGTCCTGTTCTCTGAGTTATGCAGACAACATTTAAGATGTTCTTTAGATGTATATTAAGTAACACTGTCACCGAATACTTCCAATTCAAAATTAACAAACCTTACATGAATGCAAATAGTCTAAAAAAAGCATATAAAATATAGTCCAATAAATTCATGTAATATTTCATTAAATGAATAAACAAATGTTTAAGCTTTTTTAATAAGAATTTTTATGGAGATAGACAGCTAATCTCTAGCTTACTTCCAAAGGCTCTAGGTAGTGAGACTGTGAAGCTAGAGGAAAGGCACCTGGTAGGAGATACTGCAAGCCAAACATTGAGGAGAACAAAAATATCCCTGCAAGGCCAAACCTATTAAGTGGTGGCAGAATTATGGACTGGTGGAAAATAGTAGGGCTGAGGCCAAAGGAACAGTAATCACGATGGAATAGTTGGGTTTTCTGGATATAGAGGCTTCGATGTTAGGTAGTCGTCCTGATCTGGCTTTCTCAAACAAGGGCAGGACTCACCAACCTAAAAACAAGCTGACTGGGCCCTCCCTACACTGGGCAAGACTTCCCAATCACTGTACCTCCTCTCATACTGACAGAACTCTGAAGCCATTGCTTACTGCTTAAGGAGCCCAGAGACCAGCCCCTTATCCCATTTCTGCACAGGGGTGGACATTGCTAGCTGCCCACCAACAGCCATCCCTCCTTTCTTACCAATGGAAGGTAAATCTTGTTCAATATATGTGCTCAAATGTACATAAACTGATGAATAGTGTATGTTTACATACATGCTTGCATATATACACACACACATATATATATATTCATTACAATGGAAAACTTTGCATAAAAAGAAACACTGAACATGCTAATATATGCATGAACCCCAAAATGTTATGCTGCATGAAAGAAGTTAGACATAAAAAGTTAAATGTTACATGATACCATTTACATCAAAGGTCTAGAACAGGCAAATCTAGAGAGACAGAAAACACACTTGTGGTTGCCGAGGGCAGGGTAGGATTGGAATTAGGAGCGACTGCTGATGGGTATAGGGTTTCTTTCTTTTCGTGTTGGTAAAAATGAATTCAATTGTGGTGATCACACAAGTCTATGAACACACTGAAAATCAGGGTTGTACACTGGACGGGTGATATGTGAATTAAATCTCAATAAATCTGTTGAAAAAAATCCAACAGAACTTTATTTCCCAAGATGGTGGACTGCTAGGGGTGCCCATGTGCTACAGCTCTGGCCAGTAAGATGCTGGTGGATGTAAACTATGGGTAAGTTGTCTCCTCAAGAAAAAGACTCAACTAACGCATGCCTGTTGCCTTTCATCCTCTTCTCCTCTTCCTGCCTTGGGGGTCCTTCACAACAAAAACATGTGAAAGCTGACAGAGGAGCCAAAATGGAGGTAGTGGGTAACGGGTGATATCCTGGGATCCCTGCACTAGCTCTGGCTTCTCTCTCTCTGGAGTTGTTATGTGAGAGAAATAAGCCTGTATTTCCTTAAGTGATTATAACCGTGTTTCGATCGCTTGCAGCCAAATACTATTCCTAATGATGCATGCTAGCTAACATCAGCAGGACTGATTCATGGAGCCAAGAAGGCAAAAAAAAGTAGACTTAGAAAGACATAAAAAAGTGGATTCCAAACGTAACATTTAGATGCCATGCAGCGGGCCTTAATTTTTTTTAAAAGGGTAGTTATTTTACTTTCAAACTATACATGTTTTTCCCAGTTTTGTATATCCCCAAGGGGGTGCTTACCCCTCTCCAAAAACAAATTGCAAAAAAATGTTTTAGTTTTGAAATACTGATAAACCAAATATGAACAAATGGCATACTATTATTTGTTCAGAGGAATAATTTCAAATATAATCAATTTCCATCTTTTTTTAAAAAATAATTTCTTTATTTTGGCTGTGCTGGGTCTTCGTTGCTGCAAGGACTTTTCTCCAGTTGCAGTGAGTGGGGCTCCTCTCTAGCTGTGGTGTCCAGGCTTCTCATTGCAGTGGCTTCTCTTGTTGCAGAACACAGGCTCTAGCGCATGTGGGCTCAGGTTTTCACATGATGGAAATGTTAAAAGTTCTGTGCACCACTTCCCTTCACCCTCACATTTCCCCCCCAGCAAAAACAGAACCTTTACCACAAGGAAAAAGATCGGTGGCTGAAGAGGTTTTCATACTTGCAGACCAAATGATAAGAATGAAGAGGACTCCACACCCAAGGGATTTTTCTCCCTCTGCATAGTCATTCCCATGAACAGGGAAACATTTCCTGATAGTGTATCTTCACCTGGAAAACAAATATGCCCGTGCCCACTCCCCGCATCCCCTTACCCCAATACTCCTCTGATTTCTTCTAATTACAGCTCCATTTCCCTTCACAGCAAAATGTTCAAGTAAGGTCTCCACTTTCCCACCTAGTATTTACACTTCAACTTGCTCCAAGCCCTACTGCTTCTGCCAAAAATTCCATAATGCCAAATCCCACACAGGCTTCTTCCTCCATTTTGAAATACTTTCTTTCGCTTTTCCTGTTTTTGTTGTTGTTGCTTTTTCCAAGTAGAGTGGTTTCTTCTCAGTCTTTTGCTATTTTTTCTTCTTTCACTAGACCATTACAAGTTGGAGTGCTCAGGACTCAGTCCCAGGATCTTCTCTCCATCTGTAACTGCTCCCAAACCAAGTTCATCCAATGCCATGGCTTTAAATATGATCTACATGTTACACTCCTACATTTATATGTTCACTAAGACCTCCTCCCTGAGCTGCAGGTTCTCATCTATCTCTTTAACAATCTCCACTTAGATTACCAATCAGCATCTCAAACATGGCTTATACAAAGTTACTGATTTCCCCTGCCAAAGTACAATCCTGTTCTGAGTTTTTTTGTTTTTTTTCTCCTCCATCTCAGTGTATAGTTTGGCCATACAGATTCAACTATACATTCAAGTGTCAAATTATCATTCCTGATTGTGCTCTTTCTTTCTTCACCCCACCCTCCAACATCCAACAAATCAGGTCCAATCTGTCCCTCCTGATTTCCTGCACTACTCAGATTAGTCCCAAACCACTATCTTGTCTCTCCTAAACTATGCAACAGTTTCTTACAGTCTCATTAGCTTCACCCTTGCCTAATCTTCACAAAAAGTTGGCATAATCTTTTGTAAAAGACAAATCAGAACATGTCACACCCTTATTTAAACACTCCTTGCATGAAATTCCATTGTATTTAGAATATAAATGTGTCACCTGGCTTACAACCCACCCTCCCCACACAGGTCTGTCTCTGCATCTCCTCTGCAGCCCTCTTTCCTAACAACATCCTAGCCACACTGGCCTTTATTCTCTTCTTCCAGTGGCAGCGGCTGGAGAATGAACAGGGATGGCTGACACTGGAGGCCAGCTCGTTCCTGCTTTAAGGCTTCTAAGGATGTCCCTTCCGTCTGGATCATCTCATAGCTGGCTTTTTGTCATTCAGATCTCAACTCAAATGCCAGCTGCCCAGAGAAGCCTGGCTAAAGACATTTAAAGTTACTCTCTCTGATACCACTTTGCATTTTTTTTTTTAATAACACTTACCAAAATCTTACTTATGTTCATTATCTGAGTCTTCTAACTAGAATGTGAGACCTAAAATGGGAGGGACATCAGTGTCTTGTTCCCTGCATATCTTGAAGGCCAGATGTACAATGGGCTCTCAATAAATACAAACTGAATGAATAACCCAAACTTCCTTACTTTTAGGTAGAAAATTTCCTTACAGTGGGGGTGTTACAAGAAAGGAGAGAATGTAACAGAGCTCTTGGTCACTAGAGTCAGCTAATACCACATCAGTGCTTTGCCAATTTGCTTCTTTCCTATAAAAATTACATTTTCTACAAAATCTATTCAGTAATATCCACAAACCACTGGAACGAGACCAGCCATGGAAAACTTATAACTGCTGTTTTCGTTGAAGTCAATGACTCCAAGTAGTTCAGCAAGAAAAACCTAAGTCTTAAGCCACCTCTAAAACAAATATACATACGTAAAATAACTTATAAACAGAGATACAGTTAAAGGCACTGCACATCCAAGCAAACTGAGAGCACCTCTTACTACATGCTAACTTAGGGGAGACGTCAACGATAGCACTTTTTTATTTGAACTGATCTTGTGTACCGAACTGTGATATCTAAACAACATACTGTCCCAAGCACTTAAAAACACGCACTGAATGTTCGAAGTGATGCCAGAGCTTAACCACTCACTTCATGTGCATAATAATATACAGTAAATGCTATAAATATTTGTTGACTGAATGCCTTCTAAGATTGCAGGCTGTGAACCCAAACTTCTGTGACTTACAAAGTTCAAAGAGCTTTAAAAGAGCTGGCCCTTCAGGGGACTGAGTACTTCATAAAACTGAAGAACCAGTATTAAGCACACAGAAAGACCACGGTCTTGGCTGCTTATAGCAGAGCACATACCATGTGAGCTGTTTTCCCAAATGAACTGCTGATTCATAAAGCTCCTTTAAGAACAGCAAAAGCAAAAAAAAAAAAAAAAGAACAGCAAAAGCCTTCAACTGCTATGTACCCTTTCTACTCTCTAGTGAGGATGGGAGCAGAGGCAGGCACCTGCAGGCCTAGCTATTAACATTTAAGAGACCCATTCACCTCTGCCTTAGGCCAACTATAGCCAAGCATAAACACATATACCCTGAGTTTAACGGCTCTGGAGAAAAGCTTTAGTGTTGTAACACTGTCCTGTAATAATAATCTCAACTTTTTATTAGAACCTGGAGGCTGAGTAGAGTCAACTGCACTTGTGTTAGGGCTTGGGAACCTGAGTGAGAGATGCATGAAACGAAACCAGGTATCCAGCTGTTGCGTGTTCAAAGACTTACCAGACACAAACAACCATTCATTATGAAGAATATTTTCAATACTGTCATAATATAAAACAAATCTTTTAATTTTTCAAGTGTTTTTTTTTAAAACATTTTATACTTAAGTCAGCCTTGAAAATAAGCACAAAATCTACCTGTTTACATTTTTCAACTCACAACAACTCAAGCACCCATTCTGTGCATAGCACTATTCTAGGTGCAAGAAAAGGGAGTCTTAACTATAAAAACAGGATTTCACTTTCTGGAATTCTGTTATCTCCTTTTCCAAAGAGTAAAAATAAATAAAATCACCATTGTTTACTGTTGACGTGCCCCCAAGTCCACTCCTGGCTCTCAGAAATGCTAGGTTCTGCCAAATTCAAGATGTTTCAACGAACTCAGTTCCTACTTCCCCCTAAATAAGAAAGCAGAACTCTTTTTCATTAAAAAAATAAAAAAAGAAACAATTTTCCATGAAAGGCCAGTTTCTATTCCTAGTATTTTTCTTTTTTCCTCTCTAGCTTTTCTTTAAGTTTTCTTCCTCCAACATAAGCTTTTCCTGTACAAGGCAAACCAACATCTTTTTCTGTTTTTCTTTTCCTAAGAAAAAGTACTGCATCTTGAAGCAAACCATTCCCAAGACTGGTGATATTAAAACAAACAAAAAACTTTAAAGGTGAATCACCTACATTGATGAAGTAAAAAAATAAAAAGCAGTTGGCACTAAGATAGCTATTCCAAATATCCATATTTAAACAATTTTAAAAACGGTTTATTTATTTTGTAACAATGTACCCTAGTCCAAAGTTAACTATGTTTAAAAAAAATTTTGGCCAAAAAATGTACACATTTTCAGTTCAATCTAATAAAAGTGATATCTAGAAAATATTCCGCATCATTAAGTCTGTCTCATAAAGTTCAAATTCTAAAGCATTCCTAAGGCACGGTGTTCTGGAAGGCGAATGTGCTTCTGTGGTGTTGCGTGACGTAACGCGGCATCCAACACTGGCCCCAGGCAGGCCCGCGGGCACCCTCCTCCTGGCACTGGGACGGCGACAGCAGAGTCAGACGTAGGCCCCCAGGGCTGCGTGGAACTCTGTGAGACACTGGACCAGCTGCTGGAACTTGGGCCTCTCCTCCGGATCCAAGGCCCAGCAACAAGCCATCACAGCAAATCTGCAGTGACAAAACCAGAAAATTTGCCTACTGACGATATACCGGGTTGGCCAAAAAGTCTGTTTGGGTTTTTCCGCAAGATGTTACTCTTAACCTTTTGATCAATATGATACCAGCTATGTTTTCGGTCTAAACGTGGGTATGGAGAGGAAGATATATTAAAAATCAATCTCTTCGCAGAGCAAAAATGAGTTATCTGGATGTTACATGTAGATTTCAATTCTGAAACATGTCAAAATATACCAGCAAGTAAAGATTTTATGTAACTATTTAAAACAGTCAAAATAATAATCTGCATTATCCTTTACAGTTGATTCTTGAAGAACATGGGGCGAGGGGAGCTGACCCTCTGCAAAAGTCAAAAATCTGCATATAACTTATAGTCAGCCATTCATATCCCCAGTTCCTCCACATCCATAGACTCAACCAGCCACAGGCTTTGTGATACTGCAGCATTATCACTGAAAAAAAATCTACATGGAAGTGGACCTGCAGAGCTCAAACCCACACTGTTCAAGGATCAACTGTATGTAAGTTGTGACAGAAAAAACTTGGAGGAAGAGGAAGCTGTAACTAAGCTGTAAGAATCCTGGATCTGTAGTAAAATCTGTACAAAGCTGCCCCCTCACCACAGTATAAAAACCTGAGGGGATTCTGGAACTGAGACTTAATCACTGGGCACTCCATCACCCCTGAAGAGCCTCCTGCCCACTCTGATCCCATTATATGGCAAGACTAGCTATGTGGTAAAAGCAGGACACAGGAGATATTTCACTCACTAGACCAAACATCTTCCTTATACGTATATCAATTCACACCAGTTGGCAAGGCCAGATGGCAAAGAGAAGGGCTCTATATAGAAGCAGAAGAGGGCGTCAAAGGATGAGATGGTGGGATGGCATCACCAATGCAATGGACATGAACTTGGGCAAACTTCGGGAGACGGCGGGGGACAAAGCAGTCTGGCATGCTGCAGTCCATGGGATTGCAAAGAGTTGGACATAACTGGGTGACTGAATGAATAACAGTGTATTCAATGTTTTCTCACTATGCAAATGAGTATCTTGGATTAATCACTACAAATATGAGACAAAAAAGTCCTAATGTCAAATGCATTCAAGAGTGAATTAGTCTGGCTGACTTTGTGGTTGCTCTGTGTGCATGCTCACTCAGTTGTGTCTGACTCTTTGTGACCCTCTTGACTGTATCCCACCAGGTTCCCCTGTCTATGGGATTTTTCAGGCAACAATACTGGAGTGGGTTACCATTTCCTCCTCTTCCTGACCGAAGGATTGAACCCGCATCTCCTGCATTGCAGACGGATTCTTTACCACTGAGCCATCAGGGAAGCTTATGGTTTCTCTACAGGAGTATAATTCAAGTCCAAAGAGGCATGCTTCTCGAAAGAGCAGTCTCTGTATCAGTATGGACACCTGATCTTATTTCTTTCATCCAATCATTGTAAATGGAATCAAATCCATGTCTTCAAGCTCAGAAAGAAACTTACAGTTCATCAGGGCAGTTGATTGGCTGGGCTATTCGGTAACCGTCTTTCAAGTATGCGGCCATCTCAAACGGGTCGATGTCCACATAGGGTGTCTGGCCCAGAGTCATGAGCTCCCACAGCGTCACTCCAAAGGCCCACTGAGAAGAAGAGAAGCAACACCATGAGGGGATATTTAACACAGTTGTCAGAATGCTGCTACTTGTGGCCAGGTACAGATCAAAAATACCAAACCAATCAACTCTTGACATATCCAGTTAGATTCTCTTATTGAACAGAAAAGAACACTTCAATGAATGCATCCTCTAAGATGAATATTATTATTGTACATTTTAAAGTAATTAGAGCCACTGGAAAGAATTAAAAGAATTTTAAACCCCACCACTCAGAACTGTTAATTATTTCTAAAATTTTCCTAATATTTAAATGTGTTACTTTAAATACCATGGCTAGCCTGCATAGTTGAGAAGTGGAAAGTGTAAATCGTGTAAAATACAATGTCATGGATTTTTACTATATTCAAATAATTTAAATTAACAGAAATTCAGGAAATCTCAGTATCCTGAAAGAATACCTTTCAACCTTGCTTGAGTAAAAGATCAGATTTATTTAAAATCAACATGTAAACTATTGGTAGGAGCAGAAATCATAAGCAGTGGCAACAGTGCTTAGTCATGGTCCAACCAGGGCTCCTCAGTTCAGCTGCAGCTTCTGGGGAGTATGTGGTTGGCAGGAATACGTCTACATGCAGCTGCTGCCATGAGGCAGGAAAGGACTCAGACTAGGATACCCACTCATCTGCTACCATGCATGAGCCTTGAGGTCAGGAGAGCTGAAGGTGAATAAGAAGGAAGATATCTGTGTACTATGCTATCACATTTATGAATCCCTTCAAGTTCTAGACTTTTTTTTTTTCATTTTTTTCATTTTTCCTTCACAACAAGCCTATAATTGGTAGCCTGATATTACAAATGAGGAAACAGGCTCAAAGAAATAACTTGCCACAAAATACACTTTTTATAAGTGATGGGGGAAAAAAGGAAAGGAAAAAAGAGGAGAGGAAAACACAAGAACTGGTCTGTTTAAAACATTTAAGCACAATGCATTAAATCTTCAGCTTTTTTAAAAAAATAATAATAAAATCTAGAAAATTATCTAAAGTATACAGATTTTTAAAAAATGTATTAGTGAACAATAGCTTTATTTCTTATTATAATCTAGACAAACAAGAAAACAATAGAATGGTATCTTTTAGAGTATTTTTAAAATTGTTGATGAAGAATTCTATACTAAGCAAAAATATACTTGAAACATGAAGACAAAACACAGGTTTTCAAACAAAAGCTGAGAGAATATGTCACTGGCAGACTTACACTGTGAGACACATGAGAATAGTTCTTCATGTGGAAAGAAAAAACACCGACGGGAATTTGGATCTAGTCAAAGCATGAAGAATAATGAAAACATGAACTAGGTATTTTTTCCTCATTTAAAAATTTCCTTAATAGACTGTTTAAAGCAAAATCCCATGTGCTGTGGGGTTTATAATATAAATGGAAGTATTAGGTTGGTGCAAAAGTAACTGTGGTTTTTGCATTGTTGAAATTTACTATCTGATACTGCAATACACTGTTAAATGTGGTTATGTTATACACCATTTTAATGTGCATTTATTTATTTATTTGCTAATGACTTATTACTTGCTGTTTTATATTTATTTTAGACTAGGGAAATGATGTTAGATAAAAAGCAAATTCGAGCAGTTTTCTTATTCAAGTTCAAAATGGGTTGTAAAGCGGCAGAGACAACTCACAACATCAACAACACAACTGGCCCAGGAACTGCTAACAAATGTACAGTGCGGTAGTGGTTCAAGAAGTTTTGCAAAGAAGAGGAGAGGCTTGAAAATGAGAAGCGTAGTGGCCGGCCATCATCAGTTGACAACGACCAATTGAGAGCCAGCATGGAAGCTGATCCTCTTACGACTACATGAGAAGCTGCTGAAGAACTCAACATGGACCATTCTACAGTCATTTGGCATTTGAGTGAATTGGAAAGGTGGAAAAGCTTGGTAAGTGGGTACCTCATGAGCTGACCGAAAATCAAAATAATTGTCATTCTGAAGTGTCATCTTCTCTTTCTCTATGCAACAATGAACCATTTCTCGATTGGATTGTGACAGGCAATATAAAGTGGATTTTATACAACAAGCAGCTATGATCAACTCAGTGGTTGGACTAAGAAGCTCCAAAGCACTTCCCAAAGCCAAACCTGCACCAAAAGGTCACAGACATTGTTTGGTGGTCTGCTGCCCATTTGATCCACTACAGCTTCCTGAATCCCAGCAAAACCATCACATCTGAGAAGCATGCTCAGCAAATCAGTGAGATGCACCAAAAACTGCAATGCCTGCTGCTGGCACTGATCAACACAAAGGGTCCAATTCTTCTCCATGACAATGCCAGACCTCACGTCACACAATCAATGCTTCAAAAGTTGAACGAATTGGCCTATGAAGTTTTGCCTCATCTGCCATATTCACCTGACCTCTCACCAACCAACTACCACTTCTTCAAGCATCTCTACAACTTTTTGCAGGGAAAATGCTTCCATAACCAGCAGAAGGCAGAAAATGCTTTCCTGAGAGTTTGTTGAACCCCAAAGAATGGATTTTTACGTTACAGGAATAAACAAACTTATTTCTCATTGGCAAAAATGTGTTGATTGTAATGTCTCCTGTTTTGATTAATAAAGATGTGTTTGAGTCTAGTTATAATGATTTAAAATTCATGGTCCGAAACCACAATTATGTTTGGATCAACCTAATAAAATGTATGTCCAGACCAGCATAAAGGATGGGTAGGGATGAGTGAAACAATGTACTGTAAGCTGCTTATATTAAATATGAAGTGGCATAATATTTGAAAGCAGGATGTGTACACTGTAAATCCTAGAACAGGTTTCTTAACCTCAGCACTACTGACATTATGGAGTGACTGAATTTCTGTTGCAAGAGGCTGCCTT
Source organism: Cervus elaphus (assembly GCF_910594005.1). Taxonomy (NCBI): domain Eukaryota; kingdom Metazoa; phylum Chordata; class Mammalia; order Artiodactyla; family Cervidae; genus Cervus; species Cervus elaphus. The sequence continues at coordinate 82,314,580 of NC_057833.1, forward strand.
GTGCATGGCAGGATGTTTAGTTCAGCAGCATCCCTGGCCTTCAGCCACTAGATGCCCCAAGTGGTGATAACTGAAAATGCCTCCAGATACTGCCAAATGCCCAAACCCCCAGGACAGAGGGTACAAAATTGCCCCCAAGTGAGGAAGCCCTAAGCTAGACTGATCAAAGAAGATAAAAAGACAGAACCAAAATGAAGAATAAAAAAGGAAACATCATTACAGACCCTACAGACATCAAAAAATATCACAAGTAGCTCAACTTTATGCCAATGAATTCAGTAACTTAGATGAAATGAACAAATTCCTTGATATACACAATTACCAAAACAGACACACAAAAATGAAAATCTATATAGCTCAGTAATGTTTTTTAGAGAAACTGAATTCACAATTTAAAATGTTTCCACAAAGAAAACTCCAAACAAAGAAATAGCCAAACAATTTCACTGGGTGAGTTCTATCAGGCTTGAAAGAAAAGAATACAAGCCTATTATTCGTTTGCTAGGGATGCCATAAAAAGCACCACAAACCAGGTGACTTGAACAATGGTATTTATCTCACAGCTCTGGAGGCTAGAAGTCCAAAATTAGGGTGTCAGCAGGTCTATTTTCCCTCTGAAGCCTGCAACGGCGAATCCTTCCTTGCCTCTTCCTCGCATCTGGTGGTTTGCCAGCAATCCTAAGTGTTCCTTAGTTTGCAGCTGTAGTACTTCAATTTCTACCTCTATTTCACGTATCATTCTCCCCTTGCAGGCCAGTGTCTCTTCTTATAATGACATCAGTCATACTGGGTTAAGGTTTACCTTAATTATGACTTCATTTCAACATTATATCTTTAACAATTCCAAAAAGTCACATTTTGAGGTATGGGGGTTAACAGTTTCAATGTATCTTTTGGGGGAACACAACCGAAACCACAGCACCATCATATACAAACTCTTTCAGAAACAGAGGAGGATGAAATACTTCTCAATTCTTTTTTAGACCAGAGTTATCCTAAATAAACAAACCAAAGAATTAAACTTTTTGGAACTTAATATCTTTTCCATTAATTGTTACCACTAAGTAGAGCAATGGCCATCCCTGAGGTCTATGCTTTGGAGGAGGGAAGAGAACAGGATCAGAGGCAGATGGGCCTGTATTTATAGAATCTCCATAGAGACAGATCTACTGAAATTTCCATAAACCTACCAGTTTAAGAGTAATATTCTATTCTGCTTAAAAATGGATAAATGATTTCAAATTAATAAAGTTAAAAGAAAGTGCCTGCTTACACACAGGTATTTGTCTACCTTTAAACTTTACATGGCAAATAGATGGGGAAAGAATGGAAACAGTGGCTGACTTTCTTTTTCTGGGCTCTAAAATCACTGCAGATGGTGATTGCAACCATGAAACTAAAAGACACTTGCTCCTTGGAAGGAAAGTTATGACCAACCTAAACAGCATATTAAAAAGCAGAGACATTACTTTGCCAACAAAGGTCCATCTAGTCAAGGCTATGGTTTTTCCAGCGGTCATGTATGGATGTGAGAGTTGGACTATAAAGAAAGCTGAGTGCTGAAGAATTGATGCTTTTGAACTGTGGTGTTGGAGAAAACTCTTCAGAGTCCCTTGGACTGCAAGGAGATCCAACCAGTCCACCCTAAAGGAGATCAGTCCTGGGTATTCGTTGAAAGGACTGATGCTGAAGTTGAAAGTCCAATACTTTGGCCACCTGATGCGAAGAGCTGACTCATTTGAAAAGACCCTGATGCTGGGAAAGATTGAGGACAGAAGGAAAAGGGGACGACAGAGGATGAGAAGGTTGGATGGCATCACCGACTCGATGGACATGGGTTTGGGTGAACTCCAGGAGTTAGTGATGGACAGAGAGGCCTGGCGTGCTGCAGCTCATGGGGTCGCAAAAAGTCAGACACGATTGAGCAACTGAACTGAACCTTTATATAAACTCTTAATAATGATAGTAATTGGATTGCAAGGAGATCCAACCAGTCCATCCTAAAGGAGATAAGTCCTGCGTGTTCACTGGAAGGACTGATGCTGAAGGTGAAACTCCAATACTTTGGCCACCTTATGTGAAGAGTTGACTCATTGGAAAAGACCCTGATGCTGGGAGGGATTGGGGGCAGGAGGAGAAGGGGATGACAGAGGATGAGATGGCTGGATGGCGTCACCGACTCGATGAGCATGAGTTTGAGTAAGCTCCGGGAGCTTGTGATGGACAAGGAGGCCTGGCGTGTTGCGATTCATGGGGTCGCAAAGAGTCAGACACGACTGAGCGACTGAACTTGAACTTGAGTCAATGCAATGATTAATTTTTAAAGTAGTGTCCTATTTCCACAGGGAAGGTAGTTCACTACACAGATGGAGCAGAGCTTTACAAGATGAGACAGATCTGTTATCCACTTATTGGGGCAGCAGCTGTGGGGAAGGGATAATCAATCCAAACAATCTTGGAGGAAGAAACAATGAGAATTGGTAAGAACTGGATGCTGCCACTTCAGTAACCCCATCCACTGACAAGAGAAGTTCTAACAACTTCTGACTGTAAGACAGTAATGCTGGTGGTATCTGTGACCTGGAGTGTGCACAGGTATCGTAACAGTATAACATATATAAGCTGACTTTTAAAAAGTACTTCTTTCACAGTTTTGTCCACATTATCACTAAGCACCATCTAAGGTTCTTGTATTACAAACTGTAGCACTAATAAACACCAAAAAAGAACAATAAAGCCGAATGGAAAGTTGCAGTTTCATTTCCTTAGAAGCTAACAACAACAAAAAAAGTGATTAATTACATGTTGGCTCACTAACCCTCTTTAAAAAGAAAAAAAAAAATCAGGACCAAATAGCACAAGGACGATTTGTGGAAAACTTTGTGGAAAACTTGTTCTCTAAAGTCTTCTGATAACTGAACTATTTTAAATTTAGACAGACATTCTATAATTTCCGCTTATTTGATGTTGTTGGAAAGGGGGCAGTAAGAAAGTCAGGCTGTTTTTCCCAGAGTTTTATGTAAAATGTATTGCTATGTCCATTTAAGGAACATGTAGAGAGTAACAGTGTTCTTCTATTTCTCTTACTCCTCTTCTCCAATTTGTGTTTTTATAGCTTAATACACAAAGATACAAAATACCTCTTTTCACTAACAACATGTGATGTTCACTAACACACTGATGTGACTTGTCAACAGGTATGTAAATAAAATTCTTTTTTACCCTTTGATGGAATGTTCACTAATGCTGGGACTATTCAGAGATTTTCATTTTGTTACTTCAGGTATTTATAATGCAAGGCTGATCTCAATATATTATATATGATGAGAAAAAAATTTTGTCCAATTCTGAATGATCTCATCTGACCACAGTAGAGCATCATCAAGTTTTCTATGGCTAAAAAATCTGTTAACACTAGAAACTTAACATCCTTTTTACATGTATGGAAATAGGTTCAGATGACCAAAGTAGAATTAATTTAATCTGGGACAAGGGCTTTCCAAGCTTGAGTAATAAGAAGAATCACCTGAAGTGTTTGTTAAAAATACAGATTCCCCAGTCCCATCTTAATAGTGTGAAGGCATTTTTAACAGATATTTAGACCCACCTATCCTGCAAATTTAGGAAATAGTCTTAGATGAGTTAGCAGTGATGGTCAGACAGCAAAAACAAAAGACAGTTTTTATTTACTTTTACTGTAGTACGACCAACATATAATAAACTGATTTGATATATTCTCACACATATATACACCCCTGAAACAAGTCCCATAATCAAGACAATAAACAAATCCATCACTTCCAAAAGATTCTTACAGCTCTAATCCTTTTCCCCTAGTCCTCTCCACCACCACCCCTACTATTTCCAAATAACCATTAATCTGCTTTCTGTCATTAACATTAGCTTGCATTTTCTGTTGCGTGCATGCTAAGTCGCTTTAGTAGTGTCCAACTCTTTGCAATCCTATGGATTGTAGCCCGCCAGGCTCCTCTGTCCATGGGATTCTTCAGGCAAGAATACTGGAGTCGGTTGTCATGCCCTCCTCCAGGTGATCTTCCTGACCCAAGGACTACAGAATTTTACATAAATGGAATTATTTAAACTGTACATCTTTCCTAGCTTCTTTCACTCAGAATAACAATTCTGAGATTCATTCATGATATAGCATGCATCAACTTTTCACTGTTGAATAGGATATGAATAAAGCAGTTTTTACCTGTTGATAGACATTTGGATTATTTCCTGGTTTAGCTTCAAAAACAAAGCTGCTATAGACATCTATGTACAAGTATTGGTAAGGACACATGCTTACATTTACCTAGGAGCAAAATGACTAGATGTGGTATGTATATGTTTAACTTTCTAAGTAACTGCCAAACTGCCTTCCAAAGTGAATGGACCATATTACATTCCCATCAGCAGTGTAAGTGAGCTACCATTTTTCCACATCCTTGCAAACACTTCGGTCTTCAATTCTAGCCACAGTTAATGGGTGTGTTAATAGTATTTCATTGTGGTTAAGCTTGCATTTTCCTAATGACTAATGATGTTAATCACATTTTCATATGCTTATTTGCCATCTATGTATCTTTACCGGTGAAGCATCTGTTTAGATATTTTGCCCTTTTTTTTTTTTTAACATTGAGTTGCTTTTTTTTACCTTTTATATTTACTTATTTGGCCCTCCACCCCAAAACCTATGCACTGGAAGCACAGAATCTTAACCACTGGACTGCCAGGGAAGTCCCTTGGGTTGCTTTTTTATTACAAGTTTCCCCTGCTATCTGAAAGTAGAGCATTCCTATGAAACAGTTTATAAACTGAAATGGTATAATTTCTTTAGGACAGTTTTTGGCAGTAATGGCAGTAATTACTTTAGGACCAGTTTACTAACACAGGCACAATATAAATCAAGATAAATCACAGCTGTCCACATGATTTATCTTGCCCACAAGATAAATCACAGATGTTTGTGGAAACAGAGTTAAAAGCTATGGTGGCTTGATGCTGATATGCTAAGTGTAGTGCCTGGGTAAGGAGCTTGGCAAGGCCACTCTTGGTTAGGGCGGTTAGGGTGAAAGATGCTTCTATAATCACTGCGGCAAAACAAACACTTGAAAGCTATTTTTGCTTTTTACCATTTTTTTGTAAAACCAAAATCCTCTTTGGATTTCTCTTGGTTTGTGAAAAATCAGTATACTAACATAGGTCTTTTGTAAAAGCAAAGTCACATAAAGTGAACTTCTGAAAAGTGGGGAATGCCTGTATTGAATTTCCAGAGTTCTTTATATATTCTGCAAATTTGTCCTTTACCACAGATATACGATTTGCAAACATATTCTAAGTGTGACTTATCTTCTCATCCTCTCAACACAATTTCAAAGAGAACAAGTTTCAAAATTTGATAAAGTCTAATTTGTTCTTTTACAGATCTTTACTTGGTGTCACCAAGTAATTTGCTTAATGCAAAGCCCCCAGAGATTTTCTTGTACTGTTCTCTTCTAGGAGTTTTATAGTTTTAGGTCATGCACTTAGGTCTGTGATTTACTTTGGGGTAACCTTCGTACATGGAACAAGTTATGAATTGAAGTTCATTTTTTTTTCCCCTGGTAGCTGGATATCCAGTTGCTCCAAGGTCATTTACTTAAAAGATAATCCCTTCTCTACTGACTTGCCTTAGCACTTCTGTTGCAAATTAACTGTCCATACATATGTAGGTCAAGTTTTAGACACTCTATTCTACTCCACTGAACTACCTTAGTGCCAATACCAGAACTGTTTTGATAACTGTAATTTGAAATCAAACCCATAATGTCCTTTTTTCAAAATGTTTTGTGAAGTGAAAAAGTTATCTTTTCATATTAATCTTATCAACTTCTACAGAAAACATTTAAAGTCTGCAAATATTTTCTTTGAAAATGTGCTGAATCTATAGATCACCTTGGAGAACATCTCGAGTTTTCTGGCTGAAAAACAAGGTACAGAACTCCATTTATACAGGGTGCTAATTTCTCTCAACAATGTTTCCTAGTCTTCATCATAAAAATCTTCCCCAATTTTTGTCATATTTCTAAGAATTTTATAATTATGCTTTTTTCCCAAAAACCTCTAATATCTGATTTTTATTAGTATATAGAAATACAACTGATCTTTGAACACTAATCATATATTCCGTAATTTTTCTAAACTCATTTACTCGATTTTCTTCATAGACAATCACGTTGTCCACAAATAAAGTTACTTTTTCTATCCAATCTTTTCTTGCCTTTTGTTTCCTTTTCTTGCCTCATTACACCGGCTAGAGCCTTGAGAACAATACTGGTGAGAGTAGGTGTCCTTGTCTTGTTACTGCTATTAGGTAAAACGAATTCAGCCTTTAAGCATTAAGTACAGTAATAGCTATAGTGTTTTGTTTTGTATAGATACTCTTTACCAGATTGAGGAATTTCCTTGTCTATTCCTAGACTGCTAGGAATTTTTATTAGAAATGAATTTTGGGTTTTTTTCTAATACCTTTTCTGCATCTACTGAGATGATCATGTGGTTTTTTCTTTTTTAGTATGTTAACACAGTATATTGCACTGCTTGATTTTTCAAATAATAAAAAAGCTTGTATTCTTGGGATAAAGTTTATGTGGCCATATTATTATTTTAAAATATATTTATGGAGTCTAAACTTTCAATTTTTACATCTGTGACCATGATGATATGTAGTCTTCTTCAGTGATGTTTCAAGGTACTGCTGATGTCAGAGAATGAGTTATTAGTGTTAGTCGCTCAGTCGTGTCCAACTCTTTGCAACCTCATGGACTACACAGTCCATGGAATTCTCCAGCCCAGAATACTGGAGCGGGTAGCCTTTCCCTTCTCCAGGGGATCTTCCCAACCCAGGGAGCGAACCCAGGTCTCCTGCAATGCAGGTGGATTCTTCACCAGCTGAGTCACAAGGGAAGCCCCAGAATGAATTATTAATATAAAGTATTCTCTCAACTTTCTGAAGGAAATTGTATAGAATTTGTATTATTTCTTCCTTAAACATTTCAAGGCATTCACCAGTGCCCCAGTTTAATACATACCTAAAGTTTTCTTTTGGGGCAGGCTTTTAACTAAAAATTAAATTTGGGGGAAATTCCCTGGCAATCCAGTGTGTAGGACTCTTGAGCTTTCACTGTCAAGAGCCTACGTTCAAGACAGTGGAAGCCACACGGCATAGCCAAAAAAAAAAGAAAAATTCAACTTTTAAATAGATATGGGGTATTCAGATTATCATCTTTTAGGATTTTAAATAGCTCTGCTGGAATTCTGTCACCTCCAATGGCAGTGGGGGAACTCTGTCTTATTTTCCTTTAGCAGGTGTTCCATATTTACAGAATTGAAGTTGATAACATGTGTTTGTGCACACACATGGGCATGTGCCTTTTGGGGCCTTTATTTTATGATCACTCACACCCAGCAGTGTTAGTCTTACGCTTGGAGAGCTGCATAGTTGACTATATAAAAGGCTCTCAGAGGGCCTCACACTGTCCTCTTCTACCTTGTGTTTCCATGTTGAATCCTCCTATTTCTGTGTCTCACTCCCACAGACTTCCCTTCAGAGGTCCCATCTGCTCCCTTAACTACAGCTGTTATTTATGACCTTTATGACCAGTTATTTAACTGACGTTTGTGGCCTAAGGTGTCCCTCTTAACTATTAGATACACTGCATAGATATCTACTGCACTTTTGTACCCAGGGTCCATGTTTCTGAAAATGTCAGTATAATCTTTGCACTGTGAAGATGCAACACAATTGAGGACAAGTAGACTGTCTAGTTTTGGAGGAAAACATGACTGATTTGCTATGGGGCATGTTGAGTTCAAGATACTGATGGGTGGAGCGTAGGTCTGGACTTCTAGAAAGACACAGAAGCGGGGTATTATAAATTGGACATCAGCTTCATGAAAGTGGTGATTGAATAAACAGAGAGCTTATGGTTCTCAGAGATATAAAGAAGCAAATAAAAAGAGAAGAAAGCCAAGACAACATAGCGAATGTTTACTTTTAGTTAGTGAGAAAGTAAAGATGAACAGTGAAATAAAGCAGAAAAGTAAGAAAAGAATCCAGAGAATGCTGTGTCTCAGAAACCAAGGAAGGAAATAATTTCAAGAAGATTCTAGTATCTAAATGTACCTGCAGTGGTCAGAAAGGATAAAGAAATCATTGGGGGGCTTTTAAACAAGCAGGTTTAGTAAATCAGTAAAGATAGATATGATTGTCATGGCCCTGTGGGAGATGAGAAAGTGGAGACAATAAGTAGATTACAGTTTGACAAGTTCAGTTATGAGGAGGAGTGGAAGGACTGTACCTTAATGGGCTGGTAAGAGCAAGAGAGGTTTTACTGTGTTTTCTTTTATTGAGTTTGTTTGGTTTTTAGGCAAGGAATCAATAGGGACAAAGAAACTGGACATATGATTACTGGAAGAGAGGTCTAAGCAATGATAGGTGAATGGGCCCAGAAGTCCAGGTGAAGGCATAGTTTGGCATAGGAGGAGATATACCTCGACTGAGATGGGGGTAAAGCGAGAGACAGGAGAGAATATACGGAAAATTCTTAAAGAAGGATCTCTCATTGACCTGTGGGACAACTTCAGGTTGCTGAATATATTTGTAACTGGGGTCCTCAAAACCATGCAGTGGAGATATGGGGCAGGGGACAGTGGACAGAAAGAATGATGAAGAAATAGCAACTGAAATGTTTCCAAATTTGATGAAAATTATAAAGCAACAGATCTAAGAGCTCAACAAACCTCAAACACTATAAGCATGAAGAAATTTACAGAGTATAATCAAATTGTTCAAAACTAGTGATAAAGAGAAAATCTTAAAAGCTGCCAGAAAAAAGAATGTTAACATACAGAGGAACCAGGATACTTGCTCACTGGAAGCCATTCAAGGGGGAAGACAGTGAAGCAACATCTTTAAACATCTTCAACATCTACTGTATGAAAAATACCCAGCTAAAATATCTTTTAAAAAATGAAGGCGTTGGTGGTATAGTGGTGAGCATAGCTGCCTTCCAAAAAATGAAGGAGGAATAAAGACTTCTCCAGAAATAAAACAGTTGAAAGAATTTATCACAAGCAGATACACACTATAAGAAATGGTAAAGGAACTCTGATAGGAACCAATGATGTCAAATGGAAATATGGCTCTAACAGAGGAACAGAGTACCAGACATGGTAACTGCATGGGTAAATATGTACAACTTTTTTTTTTCATTGCATAAATCCTTTAAAAAGATCATTGAACATATTCCCATGCCCTTTTTGCAATAATTGATAAAACAGAAAATCAGTAAGGATATAGATTTGGAACAGAGTATCAACCATCTTGATCTAACTAACAATTATAGAACATTCCATCCAACAACAACAGAATGTGTATTTTCAGGTACACATGGAATATTTACTATGGTGGACCATATTCTTAACCATGATAAAGTCAATAAATTTAAAGGATTTAATTCATGCAAAGTAGGGTTTTGTGAACACAATGGAATTAAATTTAGAAAACAAAAACAGAAATTAGAAAATCCTCAAATATTTATAAACTAAATAACACATGTCATCCAAATAGCTCATGTGTCAAAGAAGTAATCAAAAGGAAAATTAGAATACTTAGAATTGAATGAAAATAAATACACATTTCAAAATTTGTGGGATGCTGCATGTATACTATTTAACATCAATATTAGAAAAGAAGAAAAGTCTTAAATTAGTGACTTTCATTTTCACTTAAGAAACTAGAACAAGAACAAATTAAACCCCAAGTAAGTAGGTGAAAGGAAATAATGAAGACTAGATGGAAGTCAATGAAACATGAAACAGAAAAATCAGTGAATACAATTCTTAACTCTGAGAATATCATTAATGATAAATCTTTTGCCAGATTAAAGGAAATAAATGTTATAAATTAACAATATAATGAATGAGAAAGGTGATATCATTAAAGGTCCTTACAGGTGTTAAGTAGTAAGAGAATATTATGAAAAACTTTTTCTCAATAAGTTTAGACACTCAGATGAAATGGACAAATTCTTTGGAAGATAAGAATTCTCAAAGCTCAGTCAAGAAGTAGATAACCTGAATGTTGTTCAGCTGCCAAGTCATGTCTGACTCTTTGTGACCCCATACACTGCAGCATGCCAGGCTTCCTTGTCCCTCATCATCTCCTGGAGTCTGCCCAAGTTCATGTCCACTGCATTGGTGATGCCACCCAGCCATCTCATCCACTGTCGCCCTCTTGTACTTCTGCCTTCAATCTTTCCCAGCATCAGGGTCTTTTCCAATGAGTCAGCTCTTTGCATCAGGTGGCCACAGTACTGGAGCTTCAGCTTCAGCCTCAGTCCTTCTAATGAATATTCAGGGATGATTTCCTTTAGGATTGACTGATTTGATCTCCTTGCAGTTCAAGGGACTCTCAAGAGTCTTCTCCCGCACCACAGTTTGAAAGCATCAATTCTTCAGTGCTTAGCCTTCTTTATGGTCCAGCTCTCACAACTGTACGTGACTACCGGAAAGACCAGAGCCTTGACTATATGGATGTTGTCGGCAAAGTGTTGTCTTTGCTTTTTAACACGCTGTCTAGGCTTGTCATAGCTTTCCTGCCAAGAATCAGTCATCGTCTAATTTCATGACTGCACTCACCATATGCGGGAGACCTGGTTTGATCCCTGAGTTGAGAAGATCCCCTGGAGAAGGAAATGGCAACCCACTCCAGTATTCTTGCCTGGAAAATCCCATGGACGGAGGAACCTGACAGGCTACAGTCCATGGGGTTGCAAAGAGTCAGACACGACTGAACAACTGAACTTCACTTCAGTCACCATATGCAGTGATTTTAAAACCCAAGAAGAGGGAATCTGTCACCGCTTCTGCCTCTTACCCCTTCTATTTGCCATGAAGTGATGGGACTGGATGCCGTGATTTTAGATTTTTAATATTGAGGTTTAAGCCAGCTCTTTCACTCTCCTCTTTCACTTTCATCAGGAGGCTCTTCGGATCCTCTTTGCTTTCTACCATTAGAATCAGTATATCTGAGGTTGTTGGTATTTCTCCTGGCAAACTTGGTTCCAGCTTGTAACTCATCCAGTCTGGCATTTCTCATGATGTGCTCTATGTATAAGTTAAATAAACAGGGCAACAATAAACAGCCTTGTACTCCTTTCTCAATTCTGAACCAGTCAGTTGTTCCATACAAGGTTCTAACTGTTGCTTCTTGTCTGGCATACAGGTTTCTCAGGAGAAAGGTAAGATGATCTGGTATTCCCATCTCTTTAAGAGTTTTCTACAGTTTGCTATGATCCAGACAGTCAAAGGCTTTTAGCATAGTTGATGAAACAAGAGGTAGATGTTATTCAGGAATGCCCTTGCTTTCTCTATGATCCAGCCAATGTAGGCAATCTTGATATCTGGTTCCTCTGCCTTATCTAAACCCAACTTGAACATCTGAAAGTGCTCAGTTCACATAATGCTGAAGCCTAGCATGCAGCATTTTGAGCACAGCCTTACTAGCATGGGAGATGAGTGAAACTGTCCGGAGGTTTAAACATTCTTTAGTACTGCCCTTCTTGGGAACTGGGATGAGGATTGACCTTTTCAGTCCTATGGCCACTGCTGGGTTTTCCAAATTTGGAAAGCCTTCCAAAGGAGGATTTACAAATAGCTGAAGAAAGGAGAGAATTGAAAGCAAGGGAGAAAGGGTAAGGTATACACAACTAAATGCAGAGTTCCAGAGAATAGCAAGGAGAGACAAGAAGGCCTTCTTCAGTAAACAATGCAAAGAAATAAGAGGAAAACAACAGATCTCTTCAAGAAAATTGGAAATATCAAAGGAACATTTCATCCAAAGATGGGCACAATAAAGGACAGCAACAGTAAAGACCTAATAGAAGGCGATTGGAGGTCCTAACACACCGCAATCATGTCTATTATGTCCTATAACGGAGGGGCCGTCATGGCCATGAAGGGGAAGAACTGTGTGGCCATCGCTGCTGACAGGCGCTTTGGGATCCAGGCTCAGATGGTGACCACGGACTTCCAAAAGATCTTTCCCATGGGCGAATGACTGTACATCGGCCTGGCGGGTCTTGCCACTGACATCCAGACAGTTGCCCAGCGCCTCAAGTTCCGGCTGAACCCGTATGAGCTGAAGGAAGGCCGGCAGATCAAACCTTACACCCTCATGAGCATGGTGGCTAACCTCTTGTACGAGAAACGGTTTGGGCCCTACTACACGGAGCCGGTCATTGCCGGATTGGACCCGAAGACCTTTAAGCCTTTCATTTGCTCTCTAGACCTTATTGGCTGCCCCATGGTGACCGATGACTTTGTAGTCAGTGGTACCGGCACTGAACAAATGTACGGGATGTGCGAGTCCCTCTGGGAGCCCAACATGGATCCAGAACACCTGTTTGAAACCATCTCACAAGCCATGCTGAATGCTGTGGACAGGGATGCAGTGTCAGGCATGGGAGTCATTGTCCACATCATTGAGAAGGACAAAATCACCACGAGGACACTGAAGGCCTGCATGGACTAACTCTTCTCAGAGCCCACTTTTTTTTTTTTTTTTTAAATAAAAGATTTTCTTTAAAAAAAAAAAAAAGACCTAATAGAAGCAGAAGAGATCAAGAAGAGATGGAAAAAATACATATAAGTACTGTACAAAGAAGATCAATATGCCAGCAGATTTGGGAAACAGCAGTGACAACCTGGAAAAGCTCAGTTTTCACTCCAATCCCAAAGAAGGACAATGTCAAAGAATGTTCAAATTTCCACATTATAGGGCACACTTCACAGGCTAGCAAGGTAATGCTCAAAATCACTCAAGCCAGGCTTCATCAGTACATGAACTGAGACCTTCCAGATGTACAAGCTGGATTTAGAAAATGTAGAGGAACCAGCAATCAAATTGCCAACATCTGTGGGATCATAGAAAAAGCAAGGGAATTCCAGAAAAAATATCTACTTCTGCTTCATTGACTATGCTAACAATTTTGTGTGGATCACAAAAAACTGTGGAAAATTCTAAAAAGATGGGAATACCAGACCACCTTACCTTCCTCCTGAGAAACCTGTATGCAAGTCAAGAAGCAACAGTTAGAACCAAACATGGAACAACAGACTGGTTCCAAGTTGGGAAAGGAGTACGTCAAGGCTATATACTGTCACCCTGCTTATTTAACTTATATGCAGAATACATCATGAGAAATGCCAGGCTAGATGAATCACAAGCTGGAATCAAGACTGCCGGGAGAAATATCAATAACCTCAGATGTGCTGGGCTTCCCTGGTGGCTCAGGTGGTAAAGAGGAAAGAATTCACCTGTGATGTGGGAGATGTGGGTTCCATCCCTGGGTTGGGAAGGTCCCCTGGAGACAGGAATGGCTACCAGCTCTAGTACTCTGGCCTGGAGAATTCCACAGACAGAGGAGACAGGCAGGCTACAGACCACGGGGTCACACACGACTGAGCAACTTTCACCTTCACCTTCAGATATGCAGATGACAGCACCCTAATGGCAGAAAGTGAAGAGGAACTAAACAGCCTCTGGATAAGGGTGAAAGAGCAGAGTGGAAAAGTTGGCTTAAAACTCAACATTCAAAAAATGAAGATCACAGCCTCTGGTCCCATCATTTCATGGCAAATAGATGGGGAAAAAAATAGAAACAGTGACACACTTTACTTTCTTGGGCTCCAAATCTCTGTGGATGGTGACTGCAGCCAAGAAATCAAAAGACACTTGCTCCTGGGAAGAAAAAGTACAACAAACCTAAACAGCATATTTAAAAACAGAGATATCATTTTGCCAACTAAGGTGCACATAGTCAAAGCTATGGTTTTTCTAGTAGTCATGTACCGATGTGAGAGTTGGACCATAAAGAAGGCTGAGTGCCGAAGAATTGATGCTTTCAAATTGTGGTGCTGGAGAAGACGCTTGCGAGTCCCTTGGACAGCAACGAGATCAAACCAGTCAATCCTAAAATAGATCAACCCTGAATATTCACTGGAAGGACTGATGCTGAAGCTGAAACTTCAATACTATGGCCACCTGATGCAAAGATCAGACTCACTGGCAAAGACTTTGATGCAGGGGAAGACTGAGAGCAGGAAGAGAAGGGGACAAGAGAGGATGAGATGGTTGGATGGCATCACCGACTCAATGAACACAAGTTTGAACAAACTCTGGGAGACAGAGAAGGACAGGGAAGCCTGGTGTGCTGCAGTCCATGGGGTTACAAAGAGTGGGACACAACTGGGGGACTGAACAACAATAGATAAAACAGGAAGATAAGGGACAGGAAGTTCTGAAAACCACGGGGAAGGAGTTTGGATCTCTCTTTACCAGTTCCTTTAAGAATTCACTCTGAAGATCAAAATATCATGAAGTAACATTCCTCGAGTGGAGGCCTGAGTTAACTCAATTTTCACCGACATTAACTAAACAATTTTCACAAATTTCCAAAACTTACACTATGCTATATTCAAGGTTTAGGTTTTATTAATATATACCCCTTTTTGAATATCCAATTTTTGAAGCTATAATATTCTACCAAGTATAATTTTTCAGACACATATTTTCAACCCCTTTCCAACTAACCACAGCTGAAACATGTATCTGTAGAATTATGTTACTTTTAAAAAGCTTGACTGGCAGCATGGCAGCCACGGAGGATGAGCGGCTGGATCTCCTGTGGGATCAACACGTGCAGTTCTTCCAGGGCTGCCTGCAGGAGGTAAGTCACTGAGTGTGCGACATAGGCTGGTCCTGGGGAAAGGCGCTGTGGGGCCGGGCAGCCCCCGACCTGGCACTGTCTCCACCCCAGCAGACTGGCTGTCCTCGCCTCACGTGGTCAGGTGCAGGGCTGGGCAGAGCAAGTGGCTGCGGCACTTGTGCGCTGTCCATGTTCAAAATGCCGGCCTCCTCGGATGCGGCGAACAGCGATGACATAACCGACTGGATTTACTCCCTGCAGGTATTCCCCACAGAAGACAGATCAAATCTAAATCACTGTGGTTTCTGAGGCTCTTCACACCTGGGTATTCATTCAATCCACCAGAGAATCCTTGAACAGTTCACCCTTGTGATAGTGGCCACATGGCAATGACCTACATTGACCTTTCATTCCTAGTTATTCTTGGAGATTGACTTAAGCCAAGTAAATAACGATGCTTGCTTCACAGGTTAGAGAACCCTTCAGCTAAAAGATGAAAGTTTTTGTGCATACCTGAAGGCAGTAAAAATGTCATGTAATTTGTATACCCAGGCTTCAACAATATGTGAACTGAGAAATTCCAGGTGTTCAAGCTGGATTTAGAAAAGGCAGAGGAACCAGATATCAAATTGCCAACATCTACTGGATCACAGAAAAAGCAAGAGAGTTCCAGAAAAACCATCTACATCTGCTTCATTGACTACACCAAAGCCTTTGACTGTGTGGATCACCACAAACTGTGGAAAATTATTAAAGCGAAGGGAATACCATACCACCTTACCTGCCTCCTGAGAAATCTGTATGCAGGTCAAGAAGCAACAGTTAGAACCAGACATAGAACAATGGACTGGTTCAAAATTGTAAAAGGAGTACATCAAGGCTGAATACTGTCATCCTGCTTATTTAACTTATATGCAGAGTACACCATGTGAAATGCCAGGCTGAATGAAGCAATAGCTGTAATCAAGATTGCTGGAAGAAATATCAATAACCTCAGATATGCAGATGATGTCATGCTAATGGCAGAAAGTGAAGAGGAACTAAAAAGCTTCTGATGAAAGTGAAAAAGGAGAGTGAAAAACCTGGCTTAAAACTCAACATTCAAAAAACTAAAATCATGCCACCTGGTCCCATCACTTCATGGCAAATAGATGGGGAAACAATGGAAACAGTGACACACTTTATTTTCTTGGGCTCCAAAATCACTGCAGATGGTGACTGCAGCCATGAAATTAAAAGACACTTGCTCTTTGGAAGAAAAGGTATGACAAACCTAGACAGTATATTGAAGAGCAGAGACATTTCTTTGCTGACAAAGGTCTGTATAGTCAAAGATATGGGTTTTCCAGTAGTTATATACAGATCTGAGAGTTGGACTATAAAGAAAGTTGAGTACCAAAGCATTGATGCTTTTGGACTGCGATGTTGGAGAAGGCTCTTGCAAGTCTCTTGGACTGCAAGGAGATCAAACCAGTCAATCCTAAAAGAAATCAAACCTTAACATTCATTGGAAGAACTGATGGTGAAGCTAAAGCCCCATTACTTTGGCAACCTGATACGAAAAACTGACTCACCAGAAAAGACTCTGATGCTGGGAAAGATTGAAGGCAGGAGAAGAAGGAGACAACAGAGGATGAGATGGCTGGATGGCACCACTGACTTGATGGACATGAGTTTGAGCAAACTCCAGGAGATGGTGATGGACAGGGAGGCCTGGTGTGCTGTAGTCCATGGGGTCACGAAGTAACGGATACAACTGAGTGACTGAACTTAACTGTGCTTCTTGCATTTGCCATATACTCAACAACTGGTCTGGCATGGATATGAAAAACGCCATCAACTATACTGGAAGTATGTCCTATGCAATGAGTTCACACAGGGAGCCGGACTTAAATCTCATGGAGGGTCAACTTTTTGTGGCATTGCATCACTGTGCCTGATGGGTAAACTAGAAGAAGCTTTTCCAGAAATAGCACTGAACAGGATGAAGAGGTGGTGTATAATGAGACAGCAAAATGGTTATCATGAAAGACCTAATAAGCCAAAAGATACCTATTATTTCTTTTGGGTGGGAGCAACTGTAAATTTCCAATATAGTAACTGAGGTAAACAAAAATTACATCTCATCAACTCAAGATTGACTCATAGGAGGATTTGTCAAGTGGCCAGATAGTCATTTAGATGCTTTGCATGTACACTTTGGAACCTGTGGCCTGTCACTAATGAAGGAAAGTTGCATTCATAAAGTTAATCCTGGTCTGAATGTAAGCACATGGACTTTTGAGCGCTTTTGAGATCTCCATTAGAGCTAAAAACCAAGGACTGTCTGAACAGTGCTCAGAAAATGTACACATCTCCACATGACTAACTTCGATTGGGAGGGTGGGAAGGACTTGTAGCATAACTGTAGCTCAAGGCTAAAAGCCATGGATAACCAAGTGTAGAGCTTCCCTGGTGGCTCAGTGGTAAGGAATCCACCTGCCATTGCAGGAGATGCACTTTCACTTCCCAGGTTGGGGAGATCTGTTGGACAAGGAAACAATAACCCACTCCAGTATTCTTGACTGGGAAATCCCATGGACAGAGGAGCCTGGTGGGAAACAGTCCAAAGGGTCACAGAAGAGCTGGACATGACTTAGTGACTCAATAACAACAACATAACCAAGTGTGCTCTTCTTTAAAGAAGTAGAGTCTTACAACAGAATCCTGTGCTGATGTCCCTCTGGAATATGGTCTTGAGCCAGTAACCTCTGTACTAGTTTCAAGAAAACCTCCATTCAAGTTTGAACCACAGTGGACTCTGCTGTGGTTCTTAAATGTTTATACTGTATCTCTAAGTTCTGTGAGGCAAATTAACTATATGGTACTGTAGGTTATCTTTTTAAAAAAATTCTTCAGTACAAAACTGTATCATATTATAAAATGTACACAAATCTTCAAAAGAAGTTAACAATTTACACAGCATTGATAAACTTCAGGTGAATACTTAGTGATCATACAAAAAGCTTGACTGCTTATGGTAGAACACTGATTTAATGAACAAAGTATCTGGGATTGTTATTTGAAAATGGATGATCCCGTAATTTTTAAAAAGAACAATGACTTACTTTGTCTTATTCTTAATAAAATGTGCCAATTAAACTTTTGTGGCCTACACAAATGAAACTAACTTCATAGCAAGAATAAACAGCTTAACTAATACAATAATTTTCTAAAAGGAGATTTTTGTGCTGTGTGGCTCTTGTATTTTAGATGCTGCTGGGGTAAATAATAGTTATATTTGATTATAATTGCAAATTATTAGTTGCCTTTTTTTCCTTTCTGCAGAGAAAAGTCTTATCTAGAAGGAAAGACATTTAGTGGTTTTGTTTCTTTTACTGAGATAAATGATACTGTAAATTGTACTTTTATAACTGAGTTATTTTTAGCCATTTGATTTTTTTTTTTTAGTTTGTTGCCCTTTGTGTTAACTGCTGTAATTTCAAACTGATGGTTCTTTAATTTTTTCTAATTAAATAAGTAAACATTTAAGTAGGAAAAAAAATAATGCCACTCAAGTAAATTTAATGGTATAGCTCCATACACAGTCATACATATTCATATATTTGTATTGTCAGGTAAGCTGGAAGGAAATGTAACACTTAAGGGTTAAGGACTGGGGATGTGCTTTGCTTTGCTTTCTTCATTCTGTGACCTACTTGAATTGTAAGGAAGTTAGTATAAAACTTACTTTTATTAGTAATCAGTTTACCAGTAAATCACATCCATCACTGTTAAAAGAAAACAAAAAATAAAAAAGCTTTACTGGAGGCACAGTGGTGGCATGTTGAACAGAGAGAGGCAAAGGACAGAGGCAGGGATCTGATTAATAAATTTATACAAGTGAGCTTTAAAGGGGTCTTAATAACTCTTCAGTGTAAACTACCACAATATTTTATATTGTGGCAATATTATTCTACTACAGTTAAAAAAAAAGTCCCCAAGTGTACAATGACTGTATATAAAATGCAATGACAAAAAATACACACTACTGCAACAGGTAACAAATTTAGTACATGTTGTTAACTCAACTTCAAAATCAGCAATCTTTGGGCACAGAGAGTCATACATGACTGAAAAGAGACCAATTCTACCATAAATCTGTCCTCAGATCTAATATTGGATGCCTGCCAAGCCATCACATATATCTGCTACATACTGTATTTTCCTCCATGGTATCAGATGCTTTGACATTGCTCCATCAGAACAATGGGGCCATTTGAAGGGAATATTAAATAGAATGATAAGGAAAAGGCAGGAAAGGAAAGAGACGTTCACAAGATCTCTTAAGGAAAGTACCTATTCTCAGTTCAGTTCAGTTGCTCAGTCATGTCCGACTCCTTGTGACCCCATGAACCGCAGCATGCCAGGCCTCCCTGTCCATCACCAACTCCCGAAGTCCACCCAAACCCATGTCCATCGAGTTGGTGATGCCATCCATCCATCTCATCCTGTCGTCTCCTTTTCCTTCTGCCCTCAATCTTTCCCAGCATCAGGGTCTTTTCAAATGAGTCAGCTCTCCGCATCAGGTGGCCAAAGTATTGGAGTTTCAGCTTCAACAACAAACCCTCCAATGAACACCCAGGACTGATCTCCATTAGGATGGACTGGTTGGATCTCCTTGCAGTCCAAGGGACTCTCAAGAGTCTTATCCAACACCACAGTTCAAAAGCATCAATTCTTCGGTGCTCAGCTTTCTTCACAGTCCAACTCTCACATCCATACATGACCACTGGAAAAATCATATCCTTGACTACGCGGACCTTTGTCGGCAAAAAATATCTCTGCTTTTTAATATGCTGTCTAGGTTAGTCATAACTTTCCTTCCAAGGAGTGAGCGTCTTTTAATTTCATGGCTGCAGTCACCATCTGCAGTGATTTTGGAGCCCAGAAAAATAAAGTCAACCACTGTTTCCACTGTTTCCCCATCTATTTGCCATGAGGTGATGGGTCCATATGCCATGATCACAGTTTTCTGAATGTTGAGCTTTAAGCCAACTTTTTCACTTTCATCAAGAGGCTCTTTAGTTCCTCTTCACTTTCTGCCATAAGGGTGGTGTCATCTGCATATCTGAGGTTATTGGTATTTGTCCTGGCAATCTTGATTCCAGCTTGTGCTTCATCCAGCCCAGCATTTCTCATGATGTACTCCACATATAAGTTAAATAAGCAGGGTGACAATATACAGCCTTGACGTACTCCTTTTCCTATTTGGAACCAGTCTGTTGTTCCATGTACAGTTCTAACTGTTGCTTCCTGACCTGCACACAGGTTTTTCAAGAGGCAGGTCAGGTGGTCCAGTATTCCCATCTCTTTCAGAATTTTCCACAGTTAATTGTGATCCACACAGTCAAAGGCTTTGGCATAGTCAATAAAGCAGAAATAGATGTTTCTCTGGAACTCTCTTGCTTTTTCGATGATCCAGCAGATGTTGGCAATTTGATCTCTGGTTCCTCTGCCTTTTCTAAAACCAGCTTTGTTCATCTGGAAGTTCACGGTTCATGTATTGTTGAAGCCTGGCTTGGGAGAATTTTGAGCATTACTTTACTAGTGTGTGAGATAAGTGTTAACAGTGTGGTAGTTTGAGCATTCTTCGGCATTTCCTTTCTTTGAGATTGGAATGAAAACTGACCTTTTCCAGTCCTGTGGCCACTGCTGAGTTTTCCAAATTTGCTGACATATTGAGTGCAGCACTTTCACAGCATCATCTTGTAGGATTTGAAATAGCTCAACTGGAATTCCATCACCTCCACTAGCTTTGTTCATAGTGATGCTTCCTAAGGCCCACTTGACTTCACATTCCAGGATGTCTGGCTCTAGGTGAGTGATCACACCATCATGATAAACTGGGTCATGAAGATCTTTTTTGTACAGTTCTTCTGTGTATTCTTGCCACCTCCTCTTAATACCTTCTGCTTCTGTTAGGTCCATACCATTTCTGTCCTTTATTAAGCCCATCTTTGCATGAAATATTCCCTTGGTATCTCTAATTTTCTTGAGAAGATCTCTAGGCTTTCCCATTCTATTGTTTTCCTCTATTTCTTTGCATTGATCGCTGAGATAGGCTTTCTTATCTCTCCTTGCTCCTCTTAGGAACTCTGCATTCAAATGGGTATATCTTTCCTTTTCTCCCTTGCTTTTCACTTCTCTTCTTTTCACAGCTATTTGTAAGGCCTCCTCAGACAGCCATTTTGCTTTTTTGCATTTCTTTTTCTGGGGATGGTTTTGATCCCTGTCTACTGTACAATGTCACAAACCTCTGTCCATAGTTCATCAGGTACTCTGTCTATCAGCTCTAGTCCCTTAAATCTATTTGTCACTTCCACTGTATAATCATAAGGGATTTGATTTAGGTCATACCTGAATGGTTTAGTGTAGAAATAACTTAATGGATTTAGTGGAGAAATCCACTGAATGGATCAGTGGAGAAATAACTTAAGAAAGAATGAAGGGATGGTGCCAAAGCAAAAACAACACCCAATTGTGGACGTGACTGGTTATAGAAGCAAGGCCCAATGCTGTAAAGAGCAATATTGCATAGGAACCTGGAATGTTAGGTCCATGAATCAAGGCAAATTGGAAGTGGTCAAACAGGAGATGACAAGAGTAAACGTGGACATTCTAGGAATCAGCAAGCTAAAATGGACTGGAATGGATGAATTTAACTCAGATACCATTATATCTATTATGGTGGGCAGGAATCCCTTAGAAGAAATGAAGTAGCCATTAGAGTCAACAAGAGTCGGAAATGCAGTACTTGGATGCAATCTCAAAAACCACAGAATGATCTCTGTTCGTTTCCAAGGCAAACCATTCAATATCATGGTAATCCAAGTCTATGCCCCAACCAGTAACACTTAAGAAGCTGAAGTTGAATGGTTCTATGAAGACCTACAAGACCTTTTAGAACTAACACCCAAAAAAGATGTCCTTTTCATTACAGGGGACTGGAATGCAAAAGTAGGAAGTCAGGAAACACCTTGAGTAACAGGCAAATTCTGCCTTGGAGTACAGAATGAAGCAGGGCAAAGGCTAATAGAGTTTTGCCAAGAGAACACACTGGTCATAGCAAACACCCTCTTCCAAAAACACAAGAGAAGACTCTACAAATGGACATCACCAGATGGCCAACACCGAAATCAGACTGATTATATTCTTTTCAGCCAAAGATGGAGAAGCTCTATACAGTCAGCAAAAATAAGACTGGGAGCTGACTGTGGCTCAGATCATGAACTCCTTATTGCCAAATTCAGACTAAAATTGAAGCAACTGGGGAAAACCACTAGACCATTCAGGTATGACCTAAATCACATCTATTCTCAAGGAGAGCCAAATACAGAAAATGTACTGAGGGCAACTACATGATCACAAGACAAGAACTGGTCACTCTGAAACTATGTTAACTGTTTCCATAGTAAATCCACTTATTCCTCATTGTCAGGAAATATTAGGACTATTTCATAAAACTAAACAATATTTTCCTAATGTTAATATTAAACTTTAAATCTTTATTTCCTAATGTCTCAATGATATTTTCATTTCTCCAGCTTTTTCCTAACAGCTTTTAACCAATTCATCTTAATATAAGTTTAATATTTAAATACTAAGTCCAGGATTTCCCTGGTGATACAGTGGTTAAGAATCCACCTGCCAATGCAGAGGACACAGGTTCCATCTCTGGTTTGGAAAGATTTCACATGCCACAGAGCAACTAAGCTCATGAGCCACAACTACTGAGCCCGTGTGCTGCAACTGTTCAAGACTATGCATCGGAGAGCCTGTGCTCTGCAACAAGACAAGCCACCTCAACGAGAAGCTTCCATGGTATGACTAGAGAACAGCCCCTGCTCACTGCAACTAAACAAAACCTGTAAAAAGCAACAAAGATCCAGTGCAACCAAAGATAAATAAAAAATGTCTGTAAGGGCGCCCAGAAAAGCAGCCCATTGTCTTCGAAAGGAGGGAGGACAAAATATAAAAGATAAAAAGAGAGACAAAAGAGCTAAGGACGGAGATCCGTCCTGGGAAGGGAGTCTTAATAGAGGAAGTTTCCAAACACCAGGAAACCCTCGCACTGGCGGGTCTGGGGGAAGCTTTTGAATCTCGGAGGGCAACCTGACTGGGAGGGGAACAATAAATAAAACCCACAGATTACGTGCCTAAAAGCAACTCCCAGCAGAAAAGTACCCCAGACGCCCGCATCCGCCACCAGCAAGTGGAAGGCGGACGGAGAGGAGCGGGCGGCATTGCTTAGGGTAAGGACCCGGCCTGAGGGCCCTGAGGACAATCGGAGGGAGCTTTTGTGAGTTACCAACTTAAAACTGTGGGATAGCAAGAGAGAGAGAGAGAGAGAGAGAGAGAAAATTAACCAGCCCTAACACACTGCCGGCCGTTCGCAGAGCAAAGGGACCCAGCAAGTCCACAGAAGAGCTCCCAGGCTGCGGACCGGCCCAGCCCCACCGGAGGAAGGAGGCAGGGGGGAGGGGAAAGGGGCAGGCTCGGCCTCAAGGACCCCATCCCCTACCACACTGCAAACAGGCCCCCAGTTTCCAATCAAAGACCTCCTGAGATTCTGGATGGTCGACATCCGCCGAGAGGGTCGCAGCGAGACACAGGGCGCAGGCACCTGACCGGCGTGGGCGGGGACTGGGGCTGGGGACGCCGAGGGGAGAAGGCGCACGCACCCGACTGGCGCGCGCGGACACTGAGACTGGGACCGCGGAGGGGAGAAGGTGCGCCGCACCCAGGGAGAGTGCGCCGGTGAAGCTCCTGGCTGCCTGAGGCTCTCGGACGGGGAAGGCACAAAACGCAGGCGCGGCCGAGTCCGCGCTTTTGTGGAACACCCGAGGGCTGGAACTGCGCATAGCGCAGGGCACGCTCCATATAGAGCAGCCGGAAGCCTGAGCAGCCTAGGGGAAAGCAGCACCTGCCCCTCCCCGCAGCGTGACGGAACTAGCTACCTGAATAAGAGTCCACCTCCGCCCGCCTGTGTCAGGGCGGAAATTGGGCACTGAAGAGACCGGCAAACAGAAGCCAAATAAACAAAGGGAACTGCTTCAGAAGGGACCGGTGCAACAGATTATAATCCCTGTAGATAACACCGACTACACCGGAAGGGGCCTCTAGATATCGAGAAGTGTAAGCTGGAACAAGGAGCTATCTGAAACTGAACCGAACCCACACTGACTGCAACAGCTCCAGAGAAATTCCTAGATATATTTTTACTTTTTTTTTTTTTAAGTAAGAAAAAAAAAATTTTTTTTTCTTTTTTCTCTTTTATTTTCTTTTAAAATTCCCTATTACTCCCCCATTACTCCTTAACTTTCATTTTCATAGATTTTTATCATTTTTTAATTAGGAAAATTTTTTTTCTTGTTTTTTTTTCCTTTTTCTCTTCTTTTTTCTATTTTACTTTTTCTCTTATTACCTTTTAAAGTCCTCTATTACTCCTCTACTACTCCTTACTTTTCATTTTCATTACACTATAACCTTGCAAAAAAAAAAGAGAAGCCCTATTTTTAAACCGAACTTCATATATATTTCTAGAATTTTTTTGTTTTGGTTTTTGTCTTTAATATTGTATTTTTAAGAGTCTAACCTCTACTCTAGATTTTTAATCTTTGTTTTTCAGTATACGATATAAATTGTGGACATTTAAGAATCCAATATTCAGTTCCCATTTTTATTCAGGAGTGTGTTGATTACTCTCTCCCAATCTTGACTCTCCATTTTCTACCTCAGAACACCTCTATTTCCTCCTTTCCCCTTACCTTCCCAATCCAATTCTGTGAATCTTTGTGGGTGTCTGAGCTACGGAAACACTCTGGGAACAGACAACTGCGTAGATCTGTCTCTCTCCTCTTGAGTCCCCCTTTTTCTCCTGCTCATCTCTATCTCCCTCCTCCCTCTCCTCTCTTTCCTGTAACTCTGTGAACCTCTCTGGGTGTTCCTAACGGGGGAGAATCTTTTCACCATTAACCTAGAAGTTTTATTATCAGTGCTGTATAGTTGGAGAAGTCTTGAGACTACTGGAAGAATAAAACTGAAATCCAGAGGCAGGAGACTTAAGCCCAAAACCTGAGAACACCAGAGAACTCCTGACTACTTGGAACATTAAGTAATAAGAGACCGTCCAAAAGCCTCCATTCCTACACTGAAACCAACCACGACCCAAGAGCCAATAAGTTTTAGAGCAAGACATACCAAGCAAATTCTCCAGCAATGCAGGAACATAGCCCTGAACGTCAACATACAGGCTGCCCAAGGTCACACCTAACACATAGACCCATCTCAAAACTCATTACTGGGCCCTCCATTGCACTCCAGAGAGAAGAAATCTAGTTCCACGCACCAAAACACCGATGCAAGCTTCCCTAACCAGGAAACTTTGACAAGCCAATCGTCCAACCCCACCCACTGGGTAAAATCTCCACAATAAAAAGAAACCACAGACCTCCAGAATACAGAAAGCCCACTCCAGACACAGCAATCTAAACAAGATGAAAAGGCAGAGAAATACCCAACAGGTAAAGGAACATGAAAAATGCCCACCAAGTCAAACAAAAGAGGAGGAGATAGGGAATCTACCTGAAAAAGAAATTAGAATAATGATAATAAAAATGATCCAAAATCTTGAAAACAAAATGGAGTTACAGATAAATAGCCTGGAGACAAAGATTGAAAAGATGCAAGAAATGTTTAATTAAGACCTAGAAGAAATAAAAAAGAGTCAAGTAAAAATGAATAATGCAATAAATGAGATCAAAAACACTCTGGAGGGAACCAAGAGTAGAATAACGGAGGCAGAAGATAGGATAAGTGAGGTAGAAGATAAAATGGTGGAAATAAATGAAGCAGAGAGGAAAAAAGAAAAAAGGATCAAAAGAAATGAGGACAACCTCAGGGACCTCTGGGACAATGTGAAACGCCCCAACATTCGAATCATAGGAGTCCCAGAAGAAGAAGACAAAAAGAAAGGCCATGAGAAAATACTCGAGGAGATAATAGCTGAAAACTTCCCTAAAATGGGGAAGGAAATAGCCACCCAAGTCCAAGAAACCCAGAGAGTCCCAAACAGGATAAACCCAAGGCGAAACACCCCAAGACACATATTAATCAAATTAACAAAGATCAAACACAAAGAACAAATATTAAAAGCAGCAAGGGAAAAACAACAAATAACACACAAAGGGATTCCCATAAGGATAACAGCTGATCTATCAATAGAAACCCTCCAGGCCAGGAGGGAATGGCAGGACATACTTAAAGTAATGAAAGAGAATAGCCTACAACCTAGATTACTGTACCCAGCAAGGATCTCATTCAGATATGAAGGAGAATTCAAAAACTTTACAGACAAGCAAAAGCTGAGAGAATTCAGCACCACCAAACCAGCTCTTCAACAAATGCTAAAGGATCTTCTCTAGATAGGAAATGCAGAAAGGTTATATAAACATGAACCCAAAACAACAAAGTAAATGGCATCGGGACCACACCTATCAATAATTACCTTAAATGTAAATGGGTTGAATGCCCCAACCAAAAGACAAAGATTGGCTGAATGGATACAAAAACAAGACCCCTATATATGTTGTCTACAAGAGACCCACCTCAAAACAAGAGACACATACAGACTAAAAGTGAAGGGCTGGAAAAAAATATTTCACGCAAACGGAGACCAAAAGAAAGCAGGAGTCGCAATACTCATATCAGATAAAATAGACTTCAAATAAAGGATGTGAAAAGAGACAAAGAAGGACACTACATAATGATCAAAGGATCAATCCAAGAAGAAGATATAACAATTATAAATATATATGCACCCAACATAGGAGCACCGCAATATGTACGGCAAACACTAACGAGTATGAAAGAGGAAATTAACAGTAACACAATAATAGTGGGAGACTTTAATACCCCACTCACAACTATGGATAGATCAACTAAACAGAAAATTAACAAGGAAACACAAACCTTAAATGACACAATGGACCAGCTAGACCTAATTGATATCTATAGGACATTTCACCCCAAAACAATCAACTTCACCTTTTTCTCAAGTGCACACGGAACCTTCTCCAGAATAGATCACATCCTGGGCCATAAATCTAGTCTTGGTAAATTCAAAAAAATTGAAATCATCCCAGTCATCTTTTCTGACCACAGTGCAGTAAGATTAGATCTCAATTACAGGAAAAAAATTGTTACAAATTCAAACATATGGAGGCTAAATAACATGCTTCTGAAGAACCAACAAATCATAGAAGAAATCAAAAAAGAAATCAAAATATGCATAGAAATGAATGAAAATGAAAACACAACAACCCAAAACCTATGGGACACTGTAAAAGCAGTGCTAAGGGGAAGGTTCATAGCATTACAGGCTTACCTCAAGAAACAAGATAAAAGTCAAATAAATAACCTAACTTTAGGTGTACTAAAGCAACAGAGAAGGAAGAAATGAAGAACCCCAGGGTTAGTAGAAGGAAAGAAATCTTAAAAATTAGGGCAGAAATAAATGCAAAAGAAACTAAAGAGACCATAGCAAGAATCAACAAAGCTAAAAGCTGGTTTTTTGAAAAAATAAACAAAATTGACAAACCATTAGCAAGACTCATTAAGAAACAGAGAGAAGAACCAAATTAACAAAATTAGAAATGAAAATGGAGAGATCACAACAGACAACACTGAAATACAAAGGATCATAAGAGACTACTACCAGCAGCTCTATGCCAATAAAATGGACAACTTGGATGAAATGGACAAATTCTTAGAAAAGTATAACTTTCCAAAACCGAACCAGGAAGAAATAGAAGATCTTGACAGACCCATCACAAGCAAGGAAATCGAAACTGTAATAAAAAATCTTCCAGCAAACAAAAGCCCAGGACCAGATGGCTTCACAGCTGAATTCTACCAAAAATTTAGAGAAGAGCTAACACCTACTTACTCAAACTCTTCCAGAAAATTGCAGAAGAAGGTAAACTTCCAAACTTATTCTATGAGGCCACCATCACCCTAATTCCAAAACCAGACAAAGATGCCACAAAAAAAGAAAACTACAGGCCAATATCACTGATGAACATAGATGCAAAAATCCTTAACAAAATTCTAGCAAACAGAATCCAACAACATATTAAAAAATCATACACCATGACCAAGTGGGCTTTATCCAAGGAATGCAAGGATTCTTTAATATCTGCAAATCAATCAATGTAATACACCACATTAACAAATTGAAAGATAAAAACCATATGATTATCTCAACAGATGCAGAGAAAAAGCCTTTGACAAAATTCAACACCCATTTATGATTAAAACTCTCCAGAAAGCAGGAATAGAAGGAACATACCTCAACATAATAAAAGCTATATATGACAAATCCACAGCAAGCATCACCCTCAATGGTGAAAAATTGAAAGCATTTCCCCTGAAATCAGGAACAAGACAAGGGTGCCCACCCTCACCACTATTATTCAACATAGTTTTGGAAGTTTTGGCCACAGCAATCAGAGCAGAAAAAGAAGTAAAAGGAATCCAGATAGGAAAAGAAGAAGTGAAACTCTCACTGTTTGCAGATGACATGATCCTCTACATAGAAAACCCTAAAGACTCTACCAGAAAATTACTAGAGCTAATCAATGAATATAGTAAAGTCGCAGGATATAAAATTAACACACAGAAATCCCTTGCATTCCTATACACTAACAATGAGAAAACAGAAAGAGAAATTAAGGAAACAATACCATTCACCATTGCAACAAAAAGAATAAAATACTTAGGAGTATATCTACCTAAAGAAACAAAAGACCTATACATAGAAAACTATAAAACACTGATGAAAGAAATCAAAGAGGACACAAACAGATGGAGAAACATACCATGTTCATGGATTGGAAGAATCAATATTGTCAAAATGGCTATTCTACCCAAAGCAATCTATAGATTCAATGCAATACCTATCAAGCTACCAATGGTATTTTTCACAGAACTAGAACAAATAATTTCACAATTTGTATGGAAATACAAAAAACCTCGAATAGCCAAAGTAATCTTGAGAAAGAAGAATGGAACTGGAGGAATCAACCTGCCTGACTTCAGACTCTACTACAAAGCCACAGTCATCAAGACAGTATGGTACTGGCACAAAGACAGAAATATAGATCAATGGAAGAGAATAGAAAGCCCAGAGATAAATCCACGAACCTATGGACACCTTATCTTTGACAACGGAGGCAAGGATATACAATGGAAAAAAGACAACCTCTTTAACAAGTGGTGCTGGGAAAACTGGTCAACCACTTGTAAAAGAATGAAACTAGAACACTTTCTAACACCATACACAAAAATAAACTCAAAATGGATTAAAGATCTAAATGTAAGACCAGAAACTATAAAACTCCTAGAGGAGGACATAGGCAAAACACTCTCCAACATAAATCACAGCAGGATCCTCTATGACCCACCTCCCAGAATATTGGAAATAAAAGCAAAAATAAACAAATGGGACCTAATTAAATTTAAAAGCTTTTGCACAACAAAGGATACTATAAGTAAGGTGAAAAGACAGCTGTCAGATTGGAAGAATATAATAGCAAATGAAGCAACAGACAAAGGATTAATCTCAAAAATATACAAGCAACTCCTGCAGCTCAATTCCAGAAAAATAAATGACCCAATCAAAAAATGGGCCAAAGAACTAAACAGACGTTTCTCCAAAGAAGACATACAGATGGCTAACAAACACATGAGAAGATGCTCAACATCACTCATTATCAGAGAAATGCAAATCAAAACCACAATGAGGTACCATTACACGCCAGTCAGGATGGCTGCTATCCAAAAGTCTACAAGCAATAAATGCTGGAGAGGGTGTGGAGAAGAGGGAACACTCTTACCCTGTTGGTGGGAATGCAAACTAGTACAGCCACTATGGAGAACAGTGTGGAGATTCCTTAAAAAACTGGAAATAGAACTGCCATATGACCTAGCAATCCCACTTCTGGGCATACACACTGAGGAAACCAGATCTGAAAGAGACACGTGCACCCCAATGTTCATCGCAGCAGGACATGTTTATAATAGCCAGGACATGGAAGCAACCTAGATGCCCATCAACAGACGAATGGATAAGGAAGCTGTGGTACATATACACCATGGAATATTACTCAGCCATTAAAAAGAATTCATTTGAATCAATTCTAATAAGATGGATGAAACTGGAGCCCATTATACAGAGTGAAGTAAGCCAGAAAGATAAAGACCAATACAGTATACTAACGCATATATATGGAATTTAGAAAGATGGTAACAATAACCCTATATGCAAAACAGAAAAAGAGACACAGATGTACAGAACAGACTTTTGGACTCTGTGGGAGAAGGCGAGGATGGGATGTTTCGAGAGAACAGCATGTATATTATCTATAGTGAAACAGATCACCAGCCCAGGTTGGATGCATGAAACAAGTGCTCGGGCCTGGTGCACTGGGAAGACCCAGAGGAATCGGGTGGAGAGGGAGGTGGGAGGGGGGATCAGGATGGGGAATACGTGTAACTCCATGGCTGATTCATGTCAATGTATGACAAAACCCACTGCAATGCTGTGAAGTAATTAGCCTCCAACTAATAAAAATAAATGAAAAAAAAAAAATGTCTGTAAGATTGTTGATGTATAAAATGTCAACTATAATGGAAACAAAATAAGTCATGGGACTAAGTATTATTTGAAAATTAATAACAAAGGAGTAGCATAACATGGAACATATTCTGTTCTTTTAAAAATAATAAGCCTTCTCTGAAAACTATAGCTCTCTCTCTGATACCACAGTATCACAGCAGTTCAAAAGACCACTCTTCCTGGGTATATTACCAACATGACTTTCTCCTGCTTGAGTCTGTTCAGGATTTTGGCAGTGACTTTCCATGGCACTGGGCAAATAGTAGTAAGAAGCACTCTGCACCAAACAGAATATCTGGATAACTTACAGATTTCTCTCCTTCTTCTAGAAATAATCTCTTATGTCCACAAAAAAAATGTCAAAGAATACATTTTCATGTGTAAAAAGTGAAAGTGTTGTCACTCAGTCGTGTCTGACTCTTTGCAACCCCATGGACTGTCGTCTGCCAGGCTCCTCTGGCTATGGGATTTTCCTGGCAAGAATACTGGAGTGGTTGCCATTCCCTTCTCCAGAGGATCTTCCCAACCCAGGGATCAAAGTCGGGTCTCTTGTATTGCAGGCAGATTCTTTACCATCTGGGCCACCAGGGAAGCCCACTTTTCATATGCCCTACACCCTAAAAAACTGTTCAAATACCTTAAAGGATCTCCTCATTGCCACAAACCACACTGATAAGACTAGCATGGAAATCATTTCCTTGATTTGTTTTTCCCAAGAAAATACTTTCTAAACACTATGTAATACCACAATGACAAGAAAACTACCATGAAAAACTCTTAATTGTGCATTCCTGATTGCATTTGTCTCTTAATATAAGGTAGTCTCTTAGCAGAATTATGTTAGCTACTATAATTAGCTAAATAATTCAAAGAAGATATAAATCAAGAAATCTGTTTTCAAATAAAGGAAAAGAAAGTCACCAAACAAAAAAAACTATGGCAGTACCACATCTGATGAAAACAGAATAAAAACAATATCCAGAAATTCTTAAGAATGGTTAGGATGACATCATATCTTAGAATAATATTAGAGATTTATAACTAGTCAAATCTAATTGTGCATATTTCCTACGTTCAACAGTTAAAAGCTTTTATTAACATTTTAAGAATCTCGACATAGTGAAATATTGAATCCTTCCAGGAAAAACTGTTAAAACACAAGCCAGAAATGCAATGTATTATTTTTAAGATGGAAAACATTAATGTATTTCCAAGGAGAACTTTTAAATATAAAGGAATGCAAAAATATTAAGGGTCTTTTAAAGGGCAGAGAAAATGTCCCTTCCAAGGCAGTAATATCATTTGTTAGATGTTACATTAATAGCTAAAATAGGTATTTTATATGCATAGATATTTTGGTGGGAATGGGGTTACATTACTTATTTTGTATTTGACTCTGAATCAAGTTTTACAGCCCAAAAGAGGACTGCTAAATGTCGTTTTCTAAAATCCCAACTCCAGGAGAAGGGACACATGTATATGTATGGCTGAGTACTTTTGCTGTCCACCTGAAACTATCACAACATTATTAAACGGCTATATGCCAATATAAAATTAAAAATTTCAAAATTAAAAAAAAAAAACCAACTCCATCCATAAAGGAAAAGTGGGATCAGAATACATGATTATACATTTTCAATACCAGTTAAAAAGCAATTTAACACGTGTGCTTTAATATAAGAATTCAAAAAATATTCAATCTCACAAAACTGAAAGGCTGGATTTTTACACTAAATAGTCCCATTAGAGTCATAGGAAATAGAAAGGTATTCCCATTCCTTTCAATCTCAATTATCCAAGAAAAAGATATTAAAGGGAAAAATATGTCTATCTTAAAAGAAATGACATTATAAGAATCTAAAGAAGAAAAATCTGAACCTTTTAAGATCTGACCATGTTAATTGTAAATCAATGGGTATGCTCACTATCATATTCTAAATACTGCTCCGAAGAACTTGGGTCACACAGATATTTCAAGTTTATGCTAAGACACACTAAAAGTAGAGATGATTTTAAAGTAATTTTCCTGTTAAGCTTCTTACCAGTAAGACTGCGGTGATTTTTAAAAATAAAGCCATCAAGTGATCAAGTAACAGAGTATTTGATATGACTGCATACTGACAGAAGGCAAGTTCTTATATATGAACTCTTATAAAATTTGTAAAATATTGTTAACAGTAAGAATAACTGATCCTAAGTATGATTTTTAAATATTTGCTTAACTAAGCAACGTATGGTCTACATGGACTTTGCCAGCTAATACAGCACAGTGTACTGTAGATCATATTGCTTAGAAATGTATTATTAACTGAAACCTCATTAGTTGAAGTGTATCATCTAATTTTTACTCTGAAGTTCCTGTGAAATATGCAATGTGTTACTAAAAATATCTCCTTAAAAAAATTTCCTAATACGGCTTAAATATACAATGGAATACTTAAACACAGAAATAAGCAGATACATTAAGTTAAATATGCGTATTTGGCGGTTTTTCACTGTGCGAGCACAACAGTACCATCATGTATACCCCTCTGAAAATTTTTCTAAGAGAATAATCAAACAATCCCCAATCTCTTTAAGTTACATGGCATTCCTGATGATTATAATCTCAGAAATATCTTTGGGTTTCCTGCCTGTTAGACTAGTTTTGAGTTCACCATGACTGCCACCTCATTTCTGCTAAGGCAACTATGCTATATTTCAATGAGAAATAAAATCATAAAATTTTAAAATAAACCATTGAAAAGAATATTAACATCTGAAAGAGATGAATGAATTGATCTTTTAAATCAACTATGGAATGATATTTTCAAAGAAAATGTAAGGAAAGTTTCTTTTACTTTTCTGCATTCAAAAGTGTTCATATGTAGGCTTTCCTACTACAGGGGTGAACTTGAAAACCATACAGCTCTAATTCAACTGATATTACGTTTTAGAATTATGTTCTAATACCAAAGTTAAACTCAATTTTCACCCCCATGAAAACAGTTTTGCTTAGTGTAGAAACTGGTATTTCATCTACTATTCAGAACTTCTTAACATAGGTTTGGCAACCTGAAAAACAAGCACTTGAGTATAACTGGTCCTTACTGTCATTCAATACAGCAGCTGTGTGCTGGCCTAAATCCTGCCTTCCTTTCTTAAAATATCATTTGAGAAATATAAACATAAAAAACAAACAAGCGACCCCTCCTTCCCTGCAAAGAAGTCCAGGCTATCTTTACGTAACTATGGAATTATGTAAGCTGCTTTCTGTATCTGTACTGCTTTACTTGGAATTTTAACTTTGTGACATTAATGTTAGAGAAGTTTTATTATCACAGCTCTGGAAGAACAGACTAGACCTAGTTCCCCACTGCATACAAACTGAACCCTCAGGGCTCCGTATCTAAGAATCAGCATTTATTTCTCCCACTTCCATCCCTTCTCCAGCAGAACCCATGCCTCTGGCTGGGAAAGACTGTGGCAACATGAAGCTAGTTTCTATCCACTATTTACCTTTGCAGCTGCTCCATGAAGCAGAAAACATCCTTCTTATCATCATCTGTATTTTTTTTAATATTTATTTTTGTGTATTTGGCTGCACTGGGTCTTAGTTGTATCATGTGGGATCTTGAGTTGTAGACTGCGAACTGTTAGTTTCGCCATGTGGGATCTAGTTCCCTGACCAGGGATCGAAACTGGGCCCTTGCATTGGGAGCACAGAGTCTTAGCCACTGGACAACCAGGGAAGTACCCATTACCCAGATTTACTCTGCCTATCTGACAAGTGTCAGATAAGTTGTTTTGCTTTTTTTTCCCAGAGACTAGCTGCCTTTAAGTTAAAAAAGCATTTTTAGACATGCATAATGAAAGACCTTCATTTACAGGGGGAAAAAAAAAACCTTTAAAAAGTACACATGTAAATTGTTCATTCACATCAAGTAAGTACATTTTATCAAGACACTTGGTTTGCAGAAAAGCACAATATGTCTAATAGCCAACCTAACTTCTGAAAAAGAAAAAACAAATTTTAAGTAAAAGATTATAGTAACAAGAGAGGGTTTCTCCCCAAATAAATCATTCTCATTTCAAAGGTTTTAAACTGGAATATCTGCTTTTCAACAAGGAAATATTAAATAACTTCAATTACTGAGGGGTGAATTGAATGGTGGCAACAAAGATATGTCCACATTGTGATCCCTGAAACCTATAAATATCACCTTATATGACAAAAGATGTGATTAAATTAAGGACCTTGACAGTAGTAACTTCTAGATTTTGAGGTGAGTCCGAAATGCCATCATACATATCACTGTAAGAGAGGTAGAGGGAGTTTTGAGAGACAAGCACGTGGAGGATACGATGATATGAACATGGAGCAGAGAGATGCATCCACAAGCCAAGGAATGCCAACAGCCACCAGAAGCTGGAAGAGGCAAGGAAAGTTTCTCCCTTAGGGGCTCTGGACGGAGCATGGTCCTGCCTACGCCCTGATTTCAAACATGTGACTTCCGGAATTCAATTGTGAGAGAATAAATCTCTGCTGTTTTACCACCAATGGTTAACAACAGCAGTCACAGGACACTAGTACACTGAAAAAAAGTGTGTATTAAATGAGAAGTCCTTAAATGACACAAACTTAGTAAAAGGGTAACCCTATATTATAAATAAAATAAATCGCTGAGACCCAGGATACAGTGATATGGTAAGTCTGATTTTTACAGCTGAAACTTTGAAGCAAATTACCCTACAAAATTTTACATGCAACACTAACAGATCCTGGTTGATACAGGGGACTTGGAAGCAGAAGTTTTACCTGATCTCTAAATATTCAGCTATAATAATACAGCGCAGTAAGCAAGAGACAGAAAAATAATTTTCCAAATCAAACTAAACCGTGACAGAAATTAAAAACAATTAAAATATCTGCAAAATACACACCGATAAAAGTGGCTTCTGAAACTATACATTGTTAAGTTTAAAGGATCCCACTATATGATCTCCTTGAATGAGCAGAACCACCTAGACACTGACAAAAGGGAAAAGAGTGACATCTGGGGAATTATAAATTATACAGGCCATAAAACTTGGAAGAGGTCATTTGACAAAAAGAAAACAATAAATCTTTACTATATGACGGCCATTTGGTCACTCTGAGACTTAAATAGCCTATCTTCAATATCATTACCTTTAAAACTGGGATGGTGTCTACCTCTCTCTCACAGGGTATTGTGAGGATGGAATGAGGTTACACACAGTGATGGTCCATGGTTTGGGTCACAGCTCGGCTCCACAAATCAGCTGACAGGGAGCTAACTACACTTGCTTTCTGAATAAAAAATTGGGGGGAACAGATACTGGATCAAAAAAATTGGAAAACACTCTAAAAATGTTTGGAGCCTCTTCTACATTTTGTTGCTATGTGGGCGTCTTAGCACTTACCACGTCACTAGCGCTGGAGAACTCATTATTAACCAGACTTTCAAGAGCCATCCACCGAACCGGCCTGTTTTCATTGTCTCCCAAACAATGATAGTCCATGGGGAACAAATCTCTAGAGAGGGCATTGTCTGTGATCTTAACTTGAAGTGTGTCATCAATGCTGAAAAGTAAAGACATGAACATCAAATACGATCAGCATATTGAAAAAATAAGGAGCACAGTCACTCTTAAATACAACACAATTCCCACTGTGACTCCTCGAAAGAATCCCAAATCCAGGGAGCACTAAACATCAAACCACAGTGACAAGTCATGGCACCTACACGCAGTTCCTAGCAGCCAGGTCTTTGTGGATGACTTCCCTTCT
Organism: Cervus elaphus; assembly: GCF_910594005.1. NCBI lineage: Eukaryota > Metazoa > Chordata > Mammalia > Artiodactyla > Cervidae > Cervus > Cervus elaphus. The sequence goes on from NC_057833.1 coordinate 82,350,845, forward strand.
GGCCAGATAGCTCATTCCACAGGCAATCTGAATAGCCATGTGGACCAGGTCTTGTTGAGAAATTGCCTGAGGTAACAGAAAAGGACAATGCTTGTGGTTAGCACAAAAACACTGATGGTCGTTGTTTATTTTATCCCACGTCTTACTCCATCCCCAAATACTTTCTTTATACCTGCACACTGAGCTTTAAAAAGCTACTTACTTCTTGACTAAGAATATGTTCCCATAGCTTCTTATATCTACTATAGTCCTTATCATTGTTGACCATTTAGTTTACTATCTCTCATCTGTTAGGTATATCACCCCAACATCTAGAATATACAATAGTGGCTCAATAAACATCTGATCAATGAATGCTGAATTCTCCAGGTAATATTTCTAATGTTTATAATTCAATAACTCGTTATTTTATAGGAGGTTATCCCCTAGGGACCATTTTCAAACTAATACAAGTTTACAGCTAACTCTGATGTGCTCTCTCAAGCCAGTGTGCCCATATTGTAGGTTAAGGAATGAAATTTTTCCCCAGATGATGCTGATGGGCACAGCCTCCAACAACTTGTTGGAAATCCTGGTTATCAAATTATTCCCCACAATGTATACCTCCGGCTATCACCAGTTTGGGGGGGGGTGGGGGGAGTACGACCTCTGTAAGGTCTATTTTCATTTCTAGAAGGAAGATCTAGTACAAGTACCTTCAAAGAATTACCAGGAAAATGACTGAAATGGTGCTACAGAGGGTCTGAGGTGGTTATGAATAACACACAATAGTTACACAGGGAAAACCTTCAACACCAGCCTCAAGACAGGAATCACAAACCATCTTCCTCTAAATCAACAGGTTAGCAACACCTTCTGGTTCAGTGTGAGTTTCTTTTTGCAGACTTCTAAACAGTTTGTATTCAAGAATGTTAACATTTACTTTCAAAGATATTATTTAGAAGCTACTGGCAAATAATTGGTATTTGGGCAAATTTTTCTCACCTGCGGATTATTGGCCTCTACTAATTTGCACTGTCGTAAAAACAATTTAAGATTCCCCCAATTCATGTAAGGCAATATCACCATGGGCTTTTCTCCTTCTTCTATACACACATTGGTAATAGGAAGAAGATTTCTATAAAATAATAAGAAATCAGGAGAAGACAAGTGAAATCTGAAACTTCAGGGGGCTGTTTTTAATTAAAAGTAGTAAAATAAAGATAACCTAAAAGAAAACAAGAAAATCTCAAACTTATTTAAAAACATATAACCATTTAAAATGTAAAATTATAAAGCTCTTTTAGAATAGACTTTAATGCTTCCCATGTATCCACTTTCTTGATAGGGAAAAAACTCAAAAGCTGTTTCCTGTGGACTAGATTCTTCTAAGATACTACTCTAGCCACACTAAATCGTTACTCTAAAGGGTAATCAGAGAGACCAAAAAAATTACTTGATCATGAGCATATGATAATAGCTTACTTGGTTCATTATCAACACTTAAAAAAAAAAAAAGGCCCCAATGCAGTCTACAGAAAAGAATATGATAATCAAGAGCCTGAAACTATCTCACAAAGCCAAAGAATTCTTAGCAGTTCACATGAGATTACTAAATCCTAAATTTACCATTTACTGTCTGTGTGACCATCTTTCTTGGCCTTAGTTTCCACACCTCTAACATAGGGGCACCCCCAACCATACAAAGTTGCTGTGATATGCAAAAAGCCAAGCATGTAATTAAAAAAAAAAACTTGTTCCTTTTAAAATCTCCAGGGCAGACATAAATACATACATCCTATGCCTAGTGACATCTCTTCCATTGATACCTGGAAATAATTTTCCCAAAGTTATATTTTTACATAATTATTAATACCTCATTTCCCCCAATAAGCTGAAAATTCCTAGATGGCAAAAACCAAAGTGAACTTTTTAAAATACCCAATACTTTGTATTCTGTGTCACAGAAATAAGCATTTAATAAATATCTGAAAAATAATACCAAATGACAACCTTAAAAAAACTTCTCCTCCTTAACTTAGAAAATTGTCTCTAAGCATATTAATAAGGAAACATTATTTAACATAAAGCTATATGAACAAGGATAGTTAATGCAGGATTATTAGTAAAAAGTTGCAAACAACATGATTGTCCAAAAGTAAGAAAGTACAGCCAAATAATAGGCTAGTATACAAAACAAATAGTCACAAAGAGATGCTATGAGAATGGGAGTAAAAGCTTCCTTTACAGGAAAGCAAGATACAAAACTCACATGTTTGCAGGATAATTACAAATATAGTAGATAAATAATAAAACTCTGCACAGAAATGTGCCAAGAGTTGTTGTCTGAGTTGTGAGACTTTAGATCATTCCTACCTTGCTTTTCTGTATTTCCTAAATTGTTTCAATTGAGTATATATCTATTAAAACCACAGTCACACAATTTTGGCCCAACAGTGCACAAGTGAAAGCTATGGGCCCGCCTTCTGCTGTGAGGAGCTACTAAGAGGGAAAGCACTGACCCTGAGGAGCCAGGAAAATGAAGACTAGATCTGTAAACATGTATGTGGTAACCTCTCTGTATGGCTTCTGCTTGTATTACAGCCTGGGAGTGGCAACGATGATTAGTTCCACTTCACAGGGGAGGTAATCCATGCAGAGGTAAGTGATAAGGTTATCTGCCAAGAACAACAGCAAGCACATGAAGGAAAAATTCAAGTCTTCATCTGATTCTAAAACTCTGTTTTTCCTGGATCATTGGATATTTCCTACCAGGGGAGCAAGACAGAGCTTCTTTTCACACCACGTCCCACACATCCTAAAATGACTGCCGCAGGAGGGTTGGAGGGAGGTGATCAAAAGGTACAGACTTCTCATTATAAGTACTAGGGAGGTAATATACAACCTGATGACTACAGCTAAAACTGCTGTAGAATGTACAGGGAAGTGGTTAAGAGAGTAAATCCTAAGAGCTTTCATCACAAGGAGGAAACTTTTTCTTTATTCTTTCTTTCCCTTTTACTATATCTATATAAGAAGATAATGTTAGCTGAACCTACTGCAGTAATCATTTCGCAATATATATAAATCAAACCATCATGCTGTATGTTTTAAACTTATACAGTGATATGTCAATTATTTCTCAATAAAAGTGGAAAAAATGATGAACAGGTGTGCACTCAGGTCTAAGTGAACCTACTATGACTTCAGAGATATGTGGAGAGCTGTCCAATCTCTTTAACTTTCAAAATTATTTTTCTACTCCTTTCCTCATGACTGAAATTCACTGAGCAGAGTTAAAGGAATCTGACTCAAGCACAGCAAGTTTGCTGGATGAGGTCAAAGCATTTATTCTTTATTTAAAAGCCCTCCAGGAGAAATAACAAGCTGCACAAAAATGTTTCCGAGAACAGATGGCTGCTCTTCATTTTGCCCAGTTTATAAAGGGAAGGATGATAAAGAGGAAGGTCTGGGATGTATAAAAAGAGTGGATGGGAGCAGAAGCAGGTGTATAAAGGAAAGGTATAAAGGAAAGATGGGTTCCAGGGGGAGTTGAGACAAGAACTAGTACAATTCTCCATCTTGCCGAGTGGGCCTGCAGAGTGAGAGCCGTGAGGCATTCAGCAAAGTGCCTACCATCAGGCACTCTTGGGCCAATGGAGAGTCAAACCACAAGAAAAACAGCGCAAGTACTTTTTATAAAGCAGTCCTAATGGAATTTAAGTAAACTGATAGCTATCTTTTATTTATACAGCTATTTTAACTTATAATAAAAATTATTCTCAAAAATTCCACTGGAAAAAGGAGTGAAAAGAATTTCAAAATGCTTTAAAATATTTCAGTACTTTACAACTCTTAATCATAGAAGGTAAAAAATGAAGTAAACATGATGAATTACATAACAAACCTAGTTTTTTAAAAAAGGTAAAATAAGAAACCAGGTGTCATTTGTTGCTGAGCATATTGAGTTTGCTTGATAAATTCTATAATCTGATTACTGAAGATCACTATTCATTTTTAACCCTCATGCCTCGCAGTGTTCCAAGTGTAAAATGGGCACTTAATAAAGGAGAACAAAACAATGAATAAACAAATGCATACATACAGCCATGAGCAGTCTAGACAGTTCAGTTCAGTCACTCAGTTGTGTCCGACTCTTTGCAACCCTATGGACCGCAGCACACCAAGATTCCCTGTCCATCACCAACTCCCAGAGCTTGCTCAAACTCATGTCAATCAAGTCGGTGATGCCATCCAACCATCTCATCCTCTGTCGTCCCCTTCTCCTCATGCCTTCAATCTTTCCCAGCATCAGTGTCTTTTCAAATGAGTCAGTTCTTCACATCAGGTGGCCAAAGTATTGGAGCTTCAGCCTCAGCATCAGTCCTTCCAATGAATATTCAGTGCTGATTTCCTTTAGGATAAACTGATTTGATCTCCTTGCAGTCCAAGTGACTCTCAGGAGTCTTCTACAATACCATAGTTCAAAAGCAACAATCCTTCAGTGCTCAGCTTTCTTTATAGTCCAACTCTCACATCCATACATGACTGTTGGAAAAACCATAGCTTTTCTAGACAGACCTTTGACAGCAAGGTAATGTCTCTGCTTTTTAATATGCTGTCTAGGTTGGTCATAGCTTTTCTCCCAAGGCGCAAGTCTTTTAATTTCATGGCTGCAGTCACCACCTGCAGTGATTTTGAGTCCAAGAAAATAAAGTCTGTCACTGTTTCCATTGTTTCTCCACCTATTTGCCATGGAGTGATGGGACCAGATGCCATGATCTTAGTTTTTTGAATTTTGAGTTTCAAGCCAGCTTTTTCACTCTTCTCTTTCATTTTCATCAAGAGGCTCTTCATTTCTTCACTTTCTGCCATAAGGGTGGTGCCATCTGCATATCTGAGGTTACTGATATTTCTCCCAGCAATCTTGATTCCAGTTTGTGCTTTATCCAGCCTGGTATTTCACTTGATGTACTCTATACATATGTTAAATAAGCAGGGTGACAATACACAGCCTTGATGTACTCCTCTCCCCATTTGGAACCAATCTGTTGTTCCATGCCCACTTCTAACTGTTGCTTCTTGACCTGCATACGGATTTCTCACGAGGTAGGTCAGATGGTCTGGTATTCCCATCTCTTGAAGAATTTTCCCAAGTTTGCTGTGATCTACACAGTCAAAAGCTTTGGTGTAATCAATGAAACAGATGTTTTTCTGGAACTCTCTTGTTTTTTCGATGATCCAGTGGATCTTGGCAATTTGATCTCTGGTTCCTCTGCCTTTTCTAAATCCAGCCTGAACATCTGGAAGCTCACGGTTCATGTACTGTTGAAGCCTGACTTGGAGAATTTTGAGCATCACTTTGCTAGCGTGTGAGATGAGTGCAATCGTGCAGTAGTTTGAACATTCTTTGGCATTGTCCTTCTTTGTGATGGGAATGAAAACTGACCTTTTCCAGTTCTGTGGCCACTGCTGAGTTTTCTCAGCATTCTCAGCATTTGACTTCACATTCTAAGATGTCTGGCTCTAAGTGAGTGATCACACCATCATGGTTATCTAGGTCATGAAGATCTTTTTTGTATAGTTCTGTGTATTCTTGCCACCTCTTCTTAATATCTTCTGCTTCTGTTAGGTCCATGACATTTCTGTCCTTTACTGTACCCATCTTTGCATGAAATATTCCTTTGGTATCTCTAATTTTCTTACAGTCTAGGCATTAGGGGTCAAAAAAAAATGTATTGTAGACCCTAGTCCCCTTATAAATGAAATAAATTCCTACAATGGGTAGAAAGAACCATATATGTTCTACATATTAACTATGTAATGCAAACTATCAATGAGTTTAGGCTGCAGGCTAATTTAAAACCTAGGAGTCCTGGTATCACTTTATGACTGGAAAGAACAAGTAATCAGGATCAAACCATAACCTATCTTTAGAAGACTTCCCCTAATCACTGAGCATGCAGTAACAAATAACCCTAATTCAGTAAGTCACCCCATTCCACCACCTTAGGGTATCTTGGGGATACTAATTCATCTTAGTTGGATGCTGGAATATCCTGTAGCTTAAAATGCCTGAGAAAATGCTACAAATGCTTGCTCTGAACATTTTTCAGCCAAAGCACCTTTGGGCTACCATGGATATAAAACTGCTTCGTGAGAAAATTCTGGCTTTGTCTATTTTTATCCCTGCCACCCACTTTTGTGCTGATGTGGTACAGATCTTTCATCAGGGTAAGAATACTAGCTAAGCACCTAAGTATTAGGTTAATATTATATACCAGTATTTAACATTTTGGTTCTTCCCCCGAGCGTCAGCATGATAAATCAAGTACTCGCAACACTGTCGGCAGTAACATTTCCCAGTTCATCATTACCTAGTTCTTATCTTGTTACTCAGAGGAAATAAAATGTAGCTTTTTTCAGAAAATATAATCTAAGGAATGAGTTATCTATCCATTCCTCTTCAAATGAGTTCTATTCTTGGACTAAATCAGTGAATCAGGCCAACAGAAGGTAATATCCTTAAAAGTACAGGACTTTAATCCTTCAAAAGGACATTTTTAGCCCCTCATTACTGTGTGGTCAATTTTTTCAAAATTCTCTGGCTGCTTTATTTTCAATGTCCATTAACTTAATCAATGTCCCAAATATATGATAAACCTAATGAGACATCTGTCTCAGGGTATGAAGCCAGGAAATCTTTTCTCCAGGAAACACGTACATTTCTTTCTCTTCTAATACTGAGATTTAACAAATGTTAATACTTCCTTCAGCCTTGCTTGCCCAGAAGCTAAGAGTTGCTTTGTCTCCTTATTGTTGGTTTTTCCAGCATCAAAATGCCATAAAACTCAGTTTTGTTTTCATTACCATTTTTTTTAATCTTACTATAGCTGCCTTTTTAGGTCCTCAAATTCTTTTGAATATGAACTGAAGTATAAATAAAATTCAAAAATAAAACTGCATAGTCATTTTTTGGCAGAATAAGTAACTGCAGAAAGTACACAGAAATTACAATGTATAATGCCTTTTGCACACATTACTTTTTTTTTTCCTAGAAGTCTATAAATATCTTCCAATAAGGATGGTCACCCTCCCATTTTTCAAACATACGTGACCAAATTTCAAGTAGGCACACAAATTAAACTGACTCTGTACAGTGCTTTAAAACAACAACAAACACCTTGCCCAGACACTGATACCACTACATAATGTGATACTATAATTATGCCCTTTTTGGCTCAGAAGTTAAAATATCTTGTTATAGCTCTGGAAAAGGACTGCTATCAAGCTTTTAAAAAAATTTCTTCATCTAATAGAACTATATGTATCTTTAAAAAAAGTCATACTGAAAACTAATGATAAGAGACTGGTAAAATAAAATTTGATGCATCCATTAAATGAACTACAAGTAGTCTTTTTAAATATGGATATGAATCTATAGTTACATGAAAAGTTCGATACATCTTTTTGCTATATCAAGAAGGATGCTAACCTTACTAAAGATAATAGTGTTATGATTTTGTAGGAAAATATTCTCAACATTTTGGGAAAATGCATGTTGGAAATGCATTGAAAGTGCTGAGATATCCAATTTAGTTTAAAATATTTCCACAATCACAAATACCTATCCATCTATATCTATCTAAATAGATGAATGATACATACACATGCACAGCACAAATGGCAAAATGTAAACTATCAATGAATTTAGGCTGCAGGCTTATTGGTGTTTATATTCTGGTCTTTGGTACTCTACTTTGGAGGTCCCCAATCTGTTTGGCACCAAGGACTAGATTGGTGGAAGACAATTTATTCACAGATGAGGCGGGGGTGGGGGGTTCAGGTGGTAAACTGAGCAATGAGGAGCGGGAGATGAAGCTTTGCTGGATCACCTGCCATTCACTTCCTGCAGTGCAGCCCAGTTCCTAACAGGCCTGGGGACCCTCTGCTCTATATGCGCAAAATTTCCTAACAAATATTTTTTTAGCATATGTATATCATTATCCTACTTTTTAAAGGGAAATATACACATAAATATAAGCCCTTTCCTAAAAGCTCAGCTATAATTATCTAGATGTGGGCTTACATACTCTTTACATTGTATTATGTTTTTAAATTTTGTGCAATAAGCATACATTTCATTTTTATATTTAGGAAAAAAATTAAGCTATTCCAAAAAGGCTTTCAATTAAGAACACATTACAACATTTTTAAAAACGTAGCATACTATGTTACCATATATTAAGTGTAATTAACACTTAAATGCTGAGTGGTTTCTCCTCTCACCTGTGATGAAGACCTCGGAGCTTACAACTTTCGGTGAGCATCATTGTCACCTGAATTTCAGAAGCTTGATCTGTATATAAAGAAAAAAACATTGTCATATATAGTATGATAATATTACACTTATGACACCAATATTTTCTGATATTAGTAAGGAACTATCTCAAAGAAGGCTGAGAGTCAAAGAACTGATGCTTTTGAATTGTGGTGCTGAAGAAGACTCTTGAGAGTCCCTTGGACTGCAAGGAGATCAAACCAGTCAATCCTAAAGGAAATTAACTCTGAATAATCACTGGAAGGACTGTTGCTGAAGCTGAAGCTCCAATACTTAGGCCACCTGATATGAAGAGCTGACAGACTGGAAAAGACCCTGATGCTGGGAAAGATTAAAGGCAACAGAAGAAGAGGGCTACAGAGGGTGAGATGGTTGGATGGCATCACTGACCCAATGGACGTCTGAGTCTGAGCAAATTCTGGGAGATAATGAAGGACAGGAAAGCCTGGCGTGCGGCAATTCATGGTGTTCTAGAGTGTCAGACACAGCTGAGCGACTGAACTGAACTGAATCTGTTCCATCAATCTTAAGTCTATATAACACTTTCTTGATTACTGTAGCTTTCTAGTTTATCTAAAAATCAAGTATACTATAAATTCTCCAAATTTGTTCTCTTTCAAGATTATTCTGGCTATAACATTTCCACATTGATTTTAGCATCAGTTTTTCTATTTCTATGAGAAAAAACCTGCTGGAATTTTTATCGAGATGAGTTGGAGCCAACTCCAGGAGATAGTGGTACACAGAGCAGCCTGGTGCGCTATAGTCCATGGGGTCACAAAAAGTCAGACATGACTTAGTGACTGAATAACAGACCATATGGTAAATTTTCATGAAAAGTTTCAGGTAAATCTAAACAGGTCTAGCCTAAAATTCTACTGTAGTACACAGAATCTCATTGACAAGGTCAATATTTACAAATGCCAATAAGGATAAGCTTGACTACATAAAGTTGAAATTAAATAAGGTTTCAGAAACCAAGTAGAGAAAGTAACAGACTGGATAAATATCTGCAACACATAAGGCATATAAAGGGCCAATTCCCCCACCTCCCTTAGAGCTCATACAACAGGAAAACACATTTGAAAAAGAGGCAAAGGATATAAACAGTTTACTTAGAAAAGAAATACAAAGAATCAGCAAAATTAAAAAAGGATTTTCTGCCTCATTCCTAAATAAAGAAATGCAAATTAAACTGTGAAAGTCGCTCAGTTGTGTCTGACTCTTTGTGACCCCACAGACTGTAGCCCGCCAGGCTCCTCTGTCCATGGAACTTCTCAAGGCAAGAATTCTCAAGGGAGTGGGTAGCCATTCCCTTCTCCAGGGGATCTGCCCAACCTAGGGATAGAACCCGGGTCACCTGCATTGCAGGGGGATTCTTTACCATCTGAGTCACCGGCAAATTAAACTAGGAGATGCAATTTTCCTCTTAAGATTGGAAGAGACAGAAAAGTCAGCAACCTGCCAGTTTGGGCAAGAGTGTAAGGAAACAGGCTCATGAAGACCATCTTGGGTAGATACAGGAAGCAACATCTAACAAAATTTTTAAATACATATACCATGTACCATCATCAATCCCACTGCTAAAAGTCTACTCACAAAAACTCATCTATACATAACTTAACAAGAATACTGTTCAATTCTAACAGCAAAAAACTCAAAACAACCAAAGACCAAAGTGCCCATCAACAGAGACCTAGTTAAATTTTACCATGCAAGAACATTATGCAGATATCTTAATTTAAAAAGTCAGATTTATATGCACTGACAGAGGAATATTTACAAGATACATTAAATTTTAAAAGCAAAGTAAAAAACTGTGTTTATGTGATCAGCTATATTTCAAAATCAAATTTATTTGGATGTCCATCAACAGGAATGGATAAAGAAGATGTGGTACATATATACATGGAATATTACTCAGCCATAAAAAAGTATGAAATAACACCATTTTCAGCAATAAAGATGAACCTACAGATTGTCATACTGAGTGAATTAAGTCAGACAGAGAAAGGCAAATATCACATGATAAGGTCATATGTGGAATCTTAAAAAATCATACAAATAAACCTCTTTACAAAACAGAAATAGAGTCAAAGACGTAGAAAACAAACTCACGGTTACTACAGGGAGAAGGGAAAGAGGGATAAACCAGGAGACGGACTGACACACACTACTACATACAAAATAACCAACAGGAACTTACTGTATGGCACAGGGACTCAGATCAGTACTGCGCAATGACCTACTCACATGGGAAAAGGATCTAAAACAGTGGACATGTGTGGATGGATAACTCACTCACTCTGCTGCCCAGCAGAGACTAACACAACACTGTGAATCAACTATACTCCAGTAAAAATTATTTTTAAAAACGGTTTTTGAAAATTAGATATATTTGGATGTGTTCTTCTTCTTACTGGTAAAGAGTCATAAGAAATTGTTTAGGGTGGTTACTTTTAGAGGTGGAAGAGCTACATTTTGTACTTTTCTGTCCTGTTTAAATTTTCTAACTTTACAAACATACAACTAGAAAAGAATGACCACAGGAGACTGTGGTGCATTTTATTGTTTCCTGCTTACCTCTATGTAGCTAAACAAACAAAAAGAACTACCATTACATTAGTAGAAAAAGATTTAATTTTCATATACTAGTCAAAATTAGTAGGATTATTCTATTTACTTTTTAGCTTCTGAACTCATGGTTTTCTCTCTAGGTAACAAACAGAACTAAAACTGGCTTTTAGTTCAATGTTTTTGAAATAAAACATGATAATGCAATTTATTAATATCTTTAGTCTACACCTTCAAAAGAATCCAAAGCCATCAATATCTGTACAAATCTATAAGGATTCCTCTATCTTAATAGAATAGAGGATTTTCTTTCCTGTTTGAAAAGAACATTTCCATTAAGTGAATAAGTGAATAGTATATTTTCTTATGTAACTGAAAATGAGTTTTAATTTTTTAAAATGGTTTTTAGATATCAAAAACAAAGTTAAGAGTATACCTTTAAAAATACTTTCAAAGAAACCAACACTGTATGTCAACAGTAAAAAAAAAAAAAAAAAGTAGTAATAATTTATACATCTTATGATCAATGCAGTAGGAGGGAGAAGAAGATACAAAGGTTGGAAAAGCCAACATCCAGCTTCCAGTCCTACCGAGGAAAATGTTGAACCATCAATAAAATCGAGACCACTAAACACAAGCACCATGATTACATACTCACTCCTTAAAAGTGGAGCGGTCAAAGCTGAGAAATTATTAATTTCACTTACTTCCAAGACTAACCCATGGAATCACTCCAGATGGCTTCACTTAAAACTTTTGTAGGAATACAAAATGGGTAGACACAAACCCAAGGACCTGAAACACTTGCTATTTTGGAAAAATCACTTTACCCCAATGTCTGTTGAAATAAATTTTAGTTGTTTAGAAACTATTTAAAATTTAGGATCATTCAGTAAATGGCAGGATACGTCTTTTTTACTCTTTCTGTAATATAAATAATTTTTAATCAAATTATGGTCAGAACTATCAGTATTTGGGGGCTGGAAGGATTTTTTAGAATTTAAAACTAGTAATAGTTGGAGGTCTGCAACTAATTGGTAAGAGTTTATCTTCCTGCCAGCTAGTACAGACATCCAAGTAAAATAAGAAGTAATTTCACAGTGTCATTTTTTGCATAATTTTTCAAGTACTTAACTTTGATAAGCATATTCTATTAAGCAAGGGACACCTAAGCTGGATAATGAGCTAAGAAAACTTTGGGGGGAAATAATTTTATACATTTAGTAAGGAAAAATCATTTTCCTGGATTCTTTACCCAGTTGGCCCTAGCCTTTTAATTTTAAATACTGAAAGGTCTAACTTCAAAAGGTATGTATTTGAAAAGAATACTACACAATAACTTACATTCTAAAAGTTTCAAGAAACAACAAAATGATTTTTAAAAAGCCTACTTATTTCTAATTTGTAAAAACTTAGATGTTACAAAAGAAAATAAGAACTTAATACCAATAACCTCAAATTAATTCATTTATTTTATGGAATTCAATTTCACAATATTCACTGTGTGAAATTCAGATTCCTAATTTCAATCTCTGGAAATTTATATTAGCATATCCATTAAGTTTCTGTGAAAAATTATTAACTTTTAAAGAAGCCAAACTCCAATTTTGTGCTTATGCCTAAAGGAAAGGTCACTGATCTTTGTGAAGTAAGCCAGAAAGATAAAGACCAATCCAGTATACTAACGCATATATATGGAATTCAGAAAGATGGTAACGATAACCCTATATGCAAAACAGAAAAAGAGACACAGATGTACAGAACAAACTTTTGGACTCTGTGGGAGAAGGTGAGGGTGGGATGTTTTGAGAGAACAGCATTGAAACATGTTTATTATCAAGGGCGAAACAGATCAGCAGCCCAGGTTGGATGCATGAGACAAGTGCTCGGGGCTGGTGCACTGGGAAGACCCAGAGGAATGGGGTGGGGAGGGAGGTGGGAGGGGGGATCGGGATGGGGAATACATGTAAATCCATGGCTGATTCATGTCAATGTATGGCAAAAATCACTACAATATTGTAAAGTAATTAGCCTCCAACTAATAAAAATAAATGGGGAAAAAAAAGTATCTTTGTATTTTTTAGCTGTATTTCTAATTGTACAGCATGTAACAAAGCACACAGATTTGTGAGAGAACTTTGTCAGCTCTATGTGGCTTCAATTAAAAAATAAAAATAACATTCCAAAAGAATAAATCTCAGTGATACTCAATCATGTGGAGCTATCTAACAATTTTAAAGCAAATACTGTGGTCAGTACACTTCCTCCGTGTTTCCCACACAAACCATGACCGTATCCTGGCTAAGGACTCACTGTGCTTTCTCTGGTTTCCGTGTAACTCAGAGAGAACATTGTAATTACAGTGGTTAAGATACAGAAACAGGCAAGTGACTACAATGCAAATGTATACAGACAGAGAAATCTTATCTTGTGAAACAGTCCCAGTATCTGCATTGTGTTTTCTTATCACTATTTCCTTTTTTCCCCGATTCCAATCCTAAATCAACCCAATTCTGTATAAAAACCTCTTTAGTTAATTCTACATTTATTCAGAACAAATTAATAACAGCTCAGTTCTAAATTATCCATAGAACATTTACAAACCTCACAAGAAATATTAGAATTAAGGGGAAATGTTTCCTTTAAAAAGTGGAAAAAGTGTAACAAAAGACAGATGTTATTAAAATTAGGGCTCAAATTTTACATTTACGAAGAATAATAGGTAAAGTACCCTTCAAAACTAGTCAGAAAACCTAGTGGGACCAAACTTAAATATCAGTTTTTAAAAGTGTTCTACGGTTAGGGGAAGTGAATGAATAAATATTGAACACAGTAAGTTAAACCATTTGTTTAGAAAAGAAAAGTGTAAGCTTATGCTTGTAGCATCCTTAAACAATTTTGCTAAATTAAAAGAAAGTAAATTCCTAAGATTTTTTTTGGTTAGATTAGTACAATCCAACTTTTTAGAAAGGATAAACATAAGTCCTTCATACTTTCCAAGAATTCCTTTAAGTAAATTTAGAAACATAAGTTCTTATAAATTAACATTAAACATAAGTTCTTATAATTTAACGTTGTGAACTTTATAAAACTGTCACCTCCTACTCATAAAGCTGAATTTAGTTTTGCCCTCAATTTCTGCATTTGAAATGCTAAATTCGTTTTTCCAAAATATTCTAGTTATCTCACCTTACATCAGACACTGTCAAGGCATTAAGCACACTTTAAATTACCACATTTTTTCCTTCTCTTAAAGTAAGCAAATAGACTCAACTAAGAATTATTTTAGTTCAGTTCAGTTGCTCAGTCGTGTCCGACTCTTTGAGACCCCATGGACTGCAGCACGCTAGGCCTCCCTGTCCATCACCAACTCCCAGAGTTTACTCAAACTCATGTCCATCGAGTCGGTGATGCCATCCAACCATCTCATCCTCTGTCATCCCCTTCTCCTCCTGCCCTCAATCTTTCCCAGCATCAGGGTCTTTTCAAATGAGTCAGCTCTTTGCATCAGGTGGCCAAAGTACTGGAGTGTCAGCTTCAACATCAGTCCTTCCAATGATCACTCAGGACTGATGTCCTTCAGGATGGAGTGGCTGGATCTCCTTGCAGTCCAAGGGACTTTCAAGCTTTTACAAATACCAATCATAAATCATTAAAATTTTGATATCATAAAAAGGTTTGCTAATTTACCAGTATTAGGCAATAAACCATATTTTAAAATATTCTAATATATTTTTATAGGGAAACTCTAACTGAAAATTTTATATAAATCAGTAAGTGAAAATCTAAGCAATACATTTCTCCAAAAGGAGAATATGTGAAAATAGGTATTCTGTTCATGAAAATATAAACTAAGTACTACCTTTTAGAAAACAATCTGGCAACGACTATCAAAATTTTCAAAGCAAATACCTCGTGGGGCAGCAACTCTAACTATGGCTGTATCTGTAAAACTCTACCAAGACAGAACACACACAAACAGATACTTTCTGCAAATTATATATAACAGCAACAAAAGGGGATACCGGGAGTGAGAGGAAGGCAAATAACAGCTATTCACATAAGGTACAGTGGTTTATCTTTTTCTTTAAAATTCCTCAGTACTGGGGATAGGGGGTGCTGAGATGTTTTTTAAGAAGGAAAAACCAAATAATTGGAATCTAGGAAAAACATAATATTAGATATAGGAAAAAAGAAGTTAAGTGGATGCAGTTTAATTGGAAGCCTGAGTACTACCTGGGGCTTCCCTTGTGACTCAGCTGGTAAAGAATCTGCCCGCAATGCAGGAGATCTGGGTTAGACCCCGGGGTTGGGAAGATCCCCTGGAGAAGGGAAAGCCTATCCACTCCAGTATTCTGGCCTGGAGAATTCCATGGACTCTATAGTGCATGAGGTCTCAAAGAGTCGGACACGACTGAGTGACTTTCACTTTTGAGTACTATCTAACAAATGCATAATGTCTTAACTATTAGCTTCTATTTTCTATACCTTAATGAGAACAACACAAATCTCCTAAAAGTTAGGCTGTATGAGCTAAATTAACATGGACTGATTGAAAGGTCTGTCACACTTTGAAAACCTGAAACAATTTCACTGGCATAAACCACCTTAGACAGAAAAGCATTATGGAGACAGGATGGGAACAAATCTTACCTTTAACTGTTTTCACAAATGCTTGTTTTTCTTTATTTGGATCTTTTTCATCTACTAATATCCCATGGAAAATACGCCCAAAAGTACCTAGAAGGAAAAACAGTAATTACTGAGATCATATGATATGCTCATAAAATTATAAGTACAAAACTTTTTGGCACAATACACCTTAAACATAACAAGGCCAAATGTGATCAACATTACTCCAGCCCTAGCGTAAAAAGACTCAAATCTTTATTTTTGTTCTTTTTAACTACAAAACATCTTAACTCGTTTTTAGAATTTAAACTGTCTATGAGAATTCATTCTGAAATAGCCTAAACAAACTAACGATATAGCTAGGAGCACTGAAGCTCAGTAATGGGCTATCCATAGAGACGTTTATGAGTTTCTAGGCTTAGCTTCAGAGCAATGACAAAGGAGAAAAATGGACTCTCCTTATACATTCAAAAATGCAAAAAAAAAAAAAAAATCTGCTTCCGTTAATGACTATTTGCCTCTGGGACAGTTCAAGCCCCTCCCTTAGCTGTGACTGACAAATAAGCATCTCTAACTGATAGATGAATTCAGAATGACTCAGATGCATCCAAAACCCTTCAAACTGACTTATGGAAGGGGGGAAAGTTACTGTCTATTTAACAACTTGAAGAGTTCAGGAAAGTATTTTATTATTAATTTCTGTCCTCTTCTTTCAGCATTGTCCCCAGTCAATACCCTGAAACTCAAAAAAGAAAAAAAGGGCCAGCAAACAGGGAAGGGCAGGGTCTTATCTCTCAAAAACCTATCACGTGTTAGTTCATTTAATATACATCAGTTCATCTAATCTTCATATCTAAAATAGAAAACATAAGCCCATATTTACAGACAAGGAAACTGGCTATAAGAAATGATTTCTCTAAGGTCATGTAGGTAATAAATTATGGGACTGAGATCGTAATTTGGGCATAAGTCCAACACTGATGCATCTCCTTCTGCCGGAACCCCTACACTTTCCATCACAGAGAAAATTACTTAGAATGTTTCAAAAAGGCCTGTGAGCAAGTGATCATCTTTGGACAAGAACTAAACAGGAAATATCCTTTTAAAGGTGATAAACACTAATAATCATGCTTTAATATACTTGAATATCAAAATTGTACCAAAGCTTAATAAGGCAAGCTAAAAGTCTAAAGAAAGGGAAAATAAACATCAGTTTTATAGAGGAAATAAATTGTGCACTGCTTTCTATCCTAGGGATGAGATGAAATTCTTAAAATCTGAAACAAAAAATATTTATACTAACAGTAAATCTTCCTTGAAAACCTGATTTTGAGAGAGTAGATACCTTCTTGGAGTACATCTTTTAGAGTTATCCTCTCCCTGGATATTGCGATATCCTTCACCTTAGCTTTCGCCTCCAAAAGAGTGACACTTCTCAGGTCGTTCTTCTCTATCCGCAAGGTAGGATAACCTGAGGAGCCAACAAAGCCAAACCAAGAAATATAAATACCTTCTTATGGCATCAGGATCAACTAGTTCAGTTATAACCCCAGGAGTCAAGTCACAGGAACAAATGAAGGTAAGAATCAAAAACAAAAAAGGACACACAGGGAGAATTATTTATGAAGGCCATACCAAATTTTAAAGAAACACTTTCCCACCTACTCCAAAACCTTAAAATGCAGAATTAAAACAGGAAACACTAAAAATAATATTTTATTAATACCACTTCAACTGCTTTTCTGCCAAATGAAACAAGCTTTGACTCATGGAATTAATCTAATCCCTTGAATGAACTACTTTTTCTCCAAAGATTTTCTAATATAGTCTCCTAACAAAAAAACTTTTCAAGTGAAATGTTTGTGAAAATATCTTTTCTTAAAAAAAAAAAAAATATATATATATATATATAAAAAATTGGTTTAATCATTCTAGCATCCATACAGCCTAGTCATACCATTGTGAGATCCATATTCATTTTTCAGTTCCCTTAATTCATATTCATTCTTAATATGATGATAGCAAAACAAAATTTCTGGACATAAATTAAAATTCTCATTCCAACAAAAAAAGCTAGAATAAAGGGAAGATCTAGTGTTACTAGCAAGCAGAAACTGGAATGGTATTTTAGGGAAGAAAAATCCCGAAAGAAAGGGTGGACTCAGACAATGATTATCAGTGGCTACTGGAAGAACTACATGAAAAGCTTTGAAAAACTTTATTAAAAAGGATGGATTAGGATGATAAAACCTGATCCCATTGATCAGCAATTTGACCACGATACATTTAGGTGTGTGTATGTGAATGTCTAGTATATATGAGTGTTTAATCCTTCCTGGAGTTCTCTGAGTTTCTTCCATCTGTATACTATTGTGTTTTGTTATTTTTGAAAACTCCTGGCTCCTTTATCTTCAAGTATTTTTTTCTGCTCCTTTCTCTTTTTTTATTTACAGGCAAATATATTTCTGCTGTTTTTTTTAAAAAAAAAAAAACTATTTATTTTGTATCATACATTAATAAATGAAATATCTATCTCCTTAAGGTAATGTCTACAAAAACAAGTAAACTTATTGGTGGTAAATTTAAAAATCTGTCAAAAAATAACTGCACTTCCACTGATTTTTTAAGATGCATTTTGCTTTTAGCATATATAATAATTTGCTTATCTACCTCTTTAAGGTTATATCCACAATCAAGAAATGACTCTAATGAGCAAAGCTAAACATTTAAAGCAATGATGTGTTTCTTAGGAATAGTTTGAACTACCCTCACATCTACCATTATATATCCTGAGGACCATACATCTTTCTTTCCTTGGTAGAGATGTTAACTGCTGCTATGATTTCTCTTAGATTTCTTTTAAGCTCCAATGCCCCTTCTTTCCCCTTTCGTTTTTCTTGCCACATCTCTTACTAAAGAAACTAGATCAACTATCCTGAAGAAAGTCCAGCATCTGACTCTACCAGTGTCATCTAACTCGTTCCTCTATCCCTGTAAACTGAAAATCAGTCTTACAGCCTTGATTAGATCCAGGTTAACTCTCTGCGGGGGAAGACGACAAGAATATTCCACCTGGGAATACAAACTAACTAGCTATCCTACTTTTAATGATGCTAAGTTTCAGTAGCAGATTCAGGCAGTGACACTATGATCCCTCAAATGGTAAAGCTCCCTTCCTCCCTTTGTTCGTATAGTTTAAAACATCGACAATCTTTTCCTGAATGAAGTATTTTATTAGGGGATACAAGTATGATTTTATGATTCTATCATTCCTTCTGCATTTATTAGCTGGGATTCTTCTGTAAAAAAAAAATGTTCCCTTCATAAGCCAGCACTATCTGGTTACTGCAAAATAGTTCATGCTCTGCTGTCAGAGTAAGGTATTATTGGTGCCTCAGTTAACTCCCATAATGAACTTTATTTTAAAAAGTATCACTACAAATTTGTGGATTTTTACACATTTCTACATTTCACATTTATATCACTTCAATCTACTGCAGTCATTATTCTTTTTGATGCTCAATGGTTCCATTTTGGAAAGCTCTTGTCTTTAGTAGTTTCCTTGATTTTTGGCTCAGCAAATGTCCCAGGTTATCTTACTTATTCCTGACCCAGTCCTGAGATCATCCATTTCTCCAAAGAATCCTGATTCTTCTTAATGAGAAACAATATTGAAAGACCATAGGAGGGCACTGGGTGAAGAATACATATTCTTATTTTTTAAGTAATGTTGTTGATCATTTTTTTTATTGACTTTACATTTTGCATTCACTCCTAGGATCATCTGTTTATTTGGGGGCTGTGCTGGGTCTTGATTGCTGTGCCTGGCCTTGTCTCTAACTGTGGTGTGCGGGAGCTGTTCTCCAGACGCAGTGCCTGGCTTCTCACTGTGGCGGCTTCTCTGGTTGTGGAGCACAGGCTCTAAGGCACGCGGGCTTCAGTATTCTGCAGCATGCAGGCTCAGTAGTTGTGGTCCACGGGCTTAGCTGCTTTGCAGCCTGTAGGATCTTCCCAGTCCAGGGATCAAACCTGTGTCCCCTGTACTGGCAGGCAGATTCTTAACCACTGGACCACCAGGGAAGTCCAAGAACTGATATTCTTAATTTTAGTTTACTAGAAAGTTAACATCGGAGAAGGCAATGGCACCCCACTCCAGTACTCTTGCCTGGAAAATACCATGGACGGAGGAGCCTGGTAGGCTGTAGTCCATGGGGTTGCTAAGAGTCGGACACGACTGAGCGACTTCACTTTCACTTTTCACTTTCAGGCATTGGAGAAGGAAATGGCAACCCACTCCAGTGTTCTTGCCTGGAGAATCCCCAGGGATGGGGGAGCCTGGTGGGCTGCTGTCTATGGGGTTGCACAGAGTCGGACATGAAGTCACTTCAGTCGTGTTCGACTCTGTGCGACCCCATCCCTGGGATTCTCCAAGCAAGAACACTGGAGTGGGTTGCCATTTCCTTCTCCAATGCATAAAAGTGAAAAGTGAAAGTGAAGTCGCTCAGCCATGTCCGACTCTTCGAGACCCCATGGACTGCAGCCTACCAGGCTCCTCTGTCCATGGGATTTTCCAGGCAAGAGTACTGGAGTGGGCTGCCATTGCCTTCTCCAGACTTAGCACTAGCAGAAAGTAAATGTCAGTCCAAGGGAAATAAAGGTAACTTGCCTACAAGAACCTAATTAATCAATGGCACCAGTGAGTTGAGTCCTGACTTGTGGCCCACTGTCTATCCTGATGATTGTGTTGTTTCTTGTTTGGTGAATGACATTGCTCAATCCTCATTATGTCTAAATTATACTCCAAGAATGATTATTTTCCCCTGAACAGCTACAGTATAAAAACTTTCATTAAAATCCTGTTCAAAAAATGGAAATTAGATCTCCAATGGCAGCTAGTTTCCCATCATGATCAGAAAACAATGTAAAGTCCTTACCACAGCCCATGAGACCATCAAATAATTCATTAAAATCCAAGTCTCTGTCTTCACACAGCTCAGTGGCTTATTCTAACGACTTGAAAATCCTCCTTTTGAATTTGTACAGAAGTGATTCAGTAGCCCTTTTAACATAATCTATAGAAACCTCCCTAAAACTAATTCTAACAACTAAACCTAAAATTTTAATACTCTAATTTTGGAATGTTTCATTCAGTGTTCTAGAAAACAAAAGTTTAAGCCTAATTCTGTACATGTTAGATTCTATGAATGTAGCATGGCATATGTCCCATAAGTAATTAACCACACAGGACCAAGGACAGACAGACCATAAACAACTTTAGTAAATCATCTTTAACTTTCAGAATTAAATTAACTCTTACTGGTAATAGAAGTTGCATTGTTGGGTGTGTCGGCTCTCAAATACTGAGTCGTCTGGGTAGATGGCTGAGACAGCCCTTGGGAACTACTGCTGGCACTGATGCTGCAAATAATTTTTAAAAGAGAAACACTTGGCAAGTCAGCTTCAATGAGACATTTCCTTTTTCAATACACACAAAATACATGGAGCCATTATAACCAGCTTAAAACCTTAACAGAGATCACAATAATGCATGGATCTCCATCACAAATGTTTCATACTGAAATTTTACTCTACCTCATAATGCAGAGCTCTATTCTTTTTCTTTCCTTTCTATCTCCACAATCATCAGGCAATTCATCATATCAAAGTCATTCACAAATGTAGCATTCTTCAAATACCAGAGAGCAGTCTTGAACCTCATACAATATGTTAGGGAACTGTGGACCAACACTTAGGAAAGAGCTCATGCCACTCCATTTAGATCACTTTTAAGAAAAGGAGTATAAAGACAGGATTCTTTTAATGATGGTCCATAATCAAATGGCCTACAGATGATGGCATATGAAAGCAAATCAAACATGCTCAAAGCCTGGGAAGGGATATCCTACCTGGTTCAAGTCTGTTTAATCAAATACATTTTGCTTCTTCTACTTCCCTAATCCCACCTTTTTGGAATTTCTAGAACTTATTAGAAATCATTAGCATTTGAAGCATTTTATTATGCCATATTTTTTTAAGTAATCAAGAGACCCAGAAGACGGTAGGCTCAAATAACTTCATACTCAAGATTACTACAAATCAATGTCCTTTCATCTTGTCAGTGGACAACCACCTTATCTCAGGTCACTCTCGATCACATTCTAATTACACTGCCTCAGTCTAGTAACTCTGCAGCAGTGGAGAAGTAAAGCATAGAAATTCAGCATGAAGTGTGAAATCAAAGGCAAGATGTCATACCCTCAAGAAGGAAGGGCTACCTTCCATGTCTCCCTTAGCTGCAGGATTAGCAGAGTCCAATCAGAGACTCCGAACTCTCCTAAATATGAAAATCTTTTGAATGACCACACCCCACACAATAGTTCTATATTTTCAAAGCCCAATGATTAAAAATACACATAATGACAAAAAGCTGCTACTAAAAAATTGATCTATATAGGTCTACATGTATAGTAGGTACAGGATAGCACAGTGAAGAGATGGAAAGTATAACCTTGAAATCAAAACTGCCAGCGCCACCGTTTATTAAGTAGCTGTATGACCTTAGGCAAAATAGTGCTTTTGGAGCCTCAAATTCCTGATGGATAAAATGACGATAATACTACCTCCTGAAAAGGTTGCTAAAATAATTACATGACAAATATAATCCTTTTAGATCAGTGCCCTGCCGTCAAATATACATTTATACAGTATTATTACTATCTATATTCAATTATTACTAATATTACCATCCCTAATCCTTAGAACCACAGGGCACCCGTTTTTGGAGTTTTGAGCACGACTCAAAGATCACACCAGAAATTAAAACTGTAGAAGTCCAGGATTCAATAATCCTGGGAGGGAAGAGAAGCATTATCATTCCCAAAGATGGAGGAAATAATAGGATACAAATTCTTACCCATAAAATGGGATTAAGAAAACCCACATCCCAGGATCTAGGGGAGGCTCAAGTTACATAATATATGTGGAAAGTACAATTTAAATATTACCTGAAACCTACACTGATGACTGAATAAATATGCACAGATCCCAAAGCATTTACTAGTTACTGAGGTTCTCTTCAGCAATTCAACAGTAGGTGGCACTCTTGTACCACCTCAGAATTCTTGAAAAGCCTGGGCATGCAACGATGTTGCGAGCATATACATATTCCAGTGGTCCCTTCAATGAGCAAAGCACTATGTCAAGCGGCCAGAACAAACCTTTGAAATCCCAGATTTATGAGAGAAAGATGGGGCATTTGAGGATCAACCCTTGTTACCTATTAAAATCAGTATTTACATAGCTACAGCACATGAGGTAAAAAGTGAGATAAAAATGTACATTTGCTTGCACTTAATAGTTTAATACCAGTCTAAATAAATTATCTCATTTAATTTTCACAAGCAAGTAAAATTAGCAGATAGTAACTCTGCTATAGAGTTAAAGTTAGAATTTAGGGCAAAGATCATCATTTTCTTTCAAAGCACTTGTTATAATTTATATCTATGCATGTAATTCATTTATTCATTCAACACTATTTACTAAGTGTATATTATATGCCAGAAACTGTGCCAAGTGCTGGCGATACAGTAGTGAACACAATAAACAAAGATCCCTACTTTCATGAAGCCTACATTCTAGCAGGGATTTCTGGTTTAATATCTGTTACAGCAGACTATAAACTCCATGAGAGCAGGAAAAGTACCTGTTTGTTCACTCCTTCCTCCCCAAAACTAAAGCCAAGGCCTGACCCAAGAGGCCTCAAGTGGGCCCAACTGAGCCTTAGTGAGAGCTCAATTAAAACTTATTGGATCAACCAATAAACAAACAGAGAAAAACACACTTTCTTCACATAGAAAGCTATAAAGCACACAGAATGGTTGCTTCTGATATGAGCTACTGATACGTAACAAAAGAGGCAAAGAATTACTGCTCTAACAGAATGGCTTCCTGCCTCTCTCCACTCATTCCTCCTCAACAAATTCTTCACGCA
Organism: Cervus elaphus; assembly: GCF_910594005.1. Classification (NCBI taxonomy): domain Eukaryota; kingdom Metazoa; phylum Chordata; class Mammalia; order Artiodactyla; family Cervidae; genus Cervus; species Cervus elaphus. The sequence continues at coordinate 82,374,361 of NC_057833.1, forward strand.
ATATTCACTCAGTGATAGCTATTAGACACCAGACACAGAAATGAATAAAGGGAAATAAAACGGCCTCGTCGCCAGTCATGAGATAATGGAAAATGAAGATACTGCCAAACAACAAGTTCAAGCACCCCACAAAGGAGTGAGTTCTCCTACATTCAAGAGCCAACAGGGAAAGACTATGGGGCAGATAGGGCAGAGGCCAGTCCCTCTGTGCAAAGACTTCACAGAAGCTCTGCTTCTCCAGAACACACTCCCCTGGCACAGCAGAGACAGAAAAGATGAGCTTGTACAGTCAGCAGAGGGTGAGCCGCACACATGGGCTCCAACTGCCGCTGGCACGGGCACCCCTTAGGCAGTTTCGGTCTCTGCCTCTAAACGAGCTGTGCAGAACGGGACCCTGGCTCCTGAGCGTCAGGAATGGAAGAACTCGCTACCACCCCTGTGCAAGGAACTCCGTGCAGCCATGGGCTCCAACAAACCTCACAGGGCTGTTGTCAAGACTAAGGGAATCAATGGATATAAAGCACGTGGAACAGTGCCTGGCACATAACAAGTGAAAAAAGAAGTGAAAGTGTTAGTTGCTCAGCTGTGTCTGGCCCTTTGTGACCCCATGGACTGTAACCTGCCAGGCTCCTCTGTCCGTGCAATTCTCCAGGCAAGAATGCTGGAGAGGGCTGCCATTCCCTTCTCCAGGGGAGCTTCCCAACCCGCAGATTGAACCCAGATCTCCTGCATTGCAGGCAGTTTCTTTACCATCTGAGCCACAAAGGAAACCAAATATAAGTGCTTTATACAATTACAATACTGAGTTACTACAATACAGCTATTACAACAATTGGCCTTCCCTTATGGCTCAGACAGTAAAGAATCTGCCTGCAAAGCAAGAGACCAGAGTTTGATCCCCGGGTTGGGAAGCTCCCCTGGAGGAGGAAATGGCAACTCACTCGAGTATTCTTGCCTGGAGAATTCCAGGACAGGGGAGCCTGGTGGGCTGCAGGCCACGGGATCGCAAAGACTCAGTCACAACTAAGCGACTAACACTTTCACTTTCACAACGACGAGTCCTTCCTGTTGCTCTGCTCTGGTTCTAGCAGCACAACCCTGAAGAAGTTATTTAATCTCTTCAAGCCTGTTTCTTCATCTTTAAAACAAGGACAGCATCATACCCATAAGTGGCTGTGAGCATCAGATAAAATACTACACATATACGGCCTGGTTTAGTACTAGCTGACAACACTTGATGAAGTGGTAGTCATTGTTATCTCACAGGCCCCAATGCAAAGAGAAGAAGCAAGTGCCTCAAATACTATTAGATTACTACATGGGAAGTTTCTAGTCACCACTGTTAGCTTGCTGTCAAGTAATAAGTAACAGCTAGTAGAAAAGGCGGAGAAGGCAATGGCAACCCACTCCAGTACTCTTCCCTGGAAAATACCATGGACGGAGGAGCCTGGTAGGCTGTATGTAGTCCATGGGGTCGCTAGGAGTCAGACACGACTGAGCGACTTCACTTTCACTTTTCACTTTCATGCACTGGAGAAGGAAATGGCAACCCACTCCAGTATTCTTGCCTGGAGAATCCCAGGGACGGGGGAGCCTGGTGGGCTGCCATCTATGGGGTCGCACAGAGTCAGACATGACTGAAGCGACTTAGCAGCAACAGTAGAACAGGCAAGAGTTGAAGAAGAAATCAATCCATTAGTACCAGTACACTGCAACTTTCTGAAAAGAAAAAGCCTAATAATGGCACTTTCTATATGCAGGGCTTGTTCTAAGAGCTTACAGTTTTATTTCACTAGAACTTAACAACATGCTTACTAAGTACATGCCATGATAATCTCTGCTTTAGAGATAAGGAGAACCAAGACATAAAGAGGCTACAAAACTTCCTCTGGGCCACAAAGTTAGCAAGTAGCACACCCAGAATTCAGAGGTGTGCTAGCTCCAGTCCATGCTCTTGACCACTAGGCTGTACCCTGAAAACAAGTGATGATGAAAGATGCTTCTCATCAGGCATCATCTGGAAATCATTGTCAAAAAACTAGAGAGAACTGGCACACCAATCAATGGGTGGTAACGAATTATTTCAGCAGCAAAGGTATAAGCTGCACAGATTCTTAAGTTTTTGTACAACTCTGACCCGGCTGTACATGGTTCAGAGCCCTCACACACAAGCAAACCCTCAAGAAGAATGTGTTTATCAAGACTAACTCTGAAATGCTATGCCTCCCAGTGACCTTTAACTCTGCCATATCCTCTCTCAAGAGGTCCAACAAAATGTTCCTGTTACCTCACGACCCGCTTCGCTCCTTCTCTAGAACACCCAAATCTAATGAACACAATCATACACACAAAGCGTATTCTGAAACACCTCTTTTCTCACTCTGACCTCCTTTCTCTTCTTTCTCTGCTCAGATAAAGAAAGTCTAACAGAGGGGACAGAGAGTACTCAGGGGCAGGAATTAATCCAACCAGCCTTCCCCATTTCCATATGCTTACCCCACTATATGTATGACCCCACATAGGACTGGGGAATCAGCAGTAAGATGCAATGCTTCCTGACTGGAAAAAGCTTACATTCGAGCAGGAAAGACAAGTACATAAGGAAAAGGTACAGTAATTGCTACCAAACAAAGAGAAAAAGAGAAACAGAGAAAGAAAGAGAGACAAAAAGAGGAGGGAGAAATTGATGGTTGGGGGGCTTGAGAAAGAGTTCATGAGAGAAATGGCGATGGAGCCGAGATGTGGAGAGTGGAGAGGGACTGAATTCACAGCAAATACGGGGAACAAAAGAAGGCATAAACAAAAGTCCTGGAGGGCAAAGAGCAGAGCAAAGGTGAGGAACAAGCAATTATGTGACTGGAGCACGAGAGGCAAGTTCAAAGAGGAAGGGGTGCCTATCTCCACAATTTAAAGGAGGACACCTTGAAAGCCAAGTCACAAAGCTGAGAACGTCTTCAGTCAGCAAGCGGGAATCAAGAGGGAAACGAGAACTGTGGACTAGGAAAATAAACTCATCTATCATTTCATCCTTACCTCTCACCCTATCCTGTCTACAACGTACTTCTAGTCATCCTGACTCACCCAGGCTGGGACAAGCTGCTATATTCCCACACTGTAATACATATGATCAAATTTATATACTTGTATAAATATGGTTAATGTCAAAGATTAAATACTTGAAGCCATGATAGTATATCATTATTTTTTTATTCCTAGCACTTAGCTTAATAACTATCACAGTGTATCTCAAAGGCTACACATTAGAGTCACCAGGGAAGCTTTAATTAAAAAAAAAAAAAATACTGAACACCCAAACACCACCCTAGACCAATAACATCAGAATTTTTGGAAGGGGTGTTGATATATTTTAAAAGTTTACCCATGACTCTAATAGGCAATCAGGTTGAGAACTAATGATTTAAATCATAGCAGGTTCTCAATAAATGTTAATAAACTGGATGGATGAATGGACGAATGGATGGATAGTGACGGAGGGGTGAGTGAGGAGGAAAAAGCAGGGCTATTCCTATAAGGCACTAGAAGTCTAGAAGACAGTCATGTCAAAGGGGATAGAAAAAAAATTGATCTCTACTTTTTCACCAACTAATAAACTGTAATTTCTGATTTTACAACTTTTTAAAAATAAAACTACAGAGAAACACAAAGACAGCATTTTTCCTTTGGCCAGGGCTTAATCACCCTCCCTTCTTCCCCTGCACCATTGTGCACCGCTGAGCGTGGGTGTGGGTAGGCTCCCACGTATATGCAAATGACTGCATATAAAAAATAAAAACTTTTTTCCTTTCCCCAAAGATGTACGATACCTGTCATCCAGTTCAATCCTTTTCATACTATGAAGGTGCAAAACAGCTAATATTATTGCTACAAGAAATATTACTGCACAGCAAACCCCTACGCTGATATAAAACACACGCGTAGAAGTGGTTGGCGCTGCGTGTACAGGATCATCTGAAATAAAAAGGAACAGCACATTAAGCTTTTGAAACAAATGTCATCAATTGCTTTGTGACCCACTATACACAATGAGTATCCTGTTCTTTGTAAAAGAGATCTTCATTTCACATGTCCATTTTTTGATAAGATCAGTTACCAGTAGTGTGTTACTATAAATTCATACAATTTGAAGTGCTTTTGTTGCAGTTTTAAAAAGGGTTTTTAAATAGAACTTTTGGTTAGTTAGTACAATTCACAAGTGGCATACACATAATAAACCATCTATCTATAGTCATGCTGTCCGACAGGGAAAGGCTCTGCAGCCTGCCATGCAGTACCGTAGCCACTGGCCACCTGAGGCTACTAAGCACTTGAAATGTAGCTAGTACAATGCAAGAACTGAAGTTGTAATTCTATTTCACTTTCATTAATTTAAAGTTAAATAGTCACATATGGCTAGTAATTACCATACTGGACAGCAAGCTCTACAGATCCTTCCTCGACAGTGGCGTCTGGTGTGAGAGATGAGACATCTTTTCTGCCAATGACCACTCCTCAAAGGGGGAGGAATATACATACAGCAGAGCAGCCCATGAGGTAAAACAAACTTCTTTCATCTTTTTCTCTTGAGAGTTAAATTATTCTGCCTATCTGTTTTTAAAAATAAAAGCAGGAGAACAAGACTCTACTCATGAAATAATATTCATCTTAAAGTGATTCAAAAAGAAAGCCTCAGCAACAGAGGAAATAATTTAAAGACACAGAGATACATGCACACACATACACACAGGAGCAACAGAGAAAGACACAGAAACAAAGATCCACATGATAAGAGCAAGCAGAATGGAAGACAGAGAAACAGAAACAGAAATGATGTAGCTGGAACTGGTGTAACTGAAGATTGAGTACTCCCATCAGCATTCTACTGAAGAATCTGAGTTTTATCCTAAATGATACGGGAAGTCACTGCAAGCCTTCAAGCAAAGGAATAACACACAGAAGGATACTTGAGAAAAAGAAACACAAAGATGACTCTGCATGCTACATAAAGAATACTGTGGGAGGAGCAAGAGCAGAAGCAAGAGCACGCCAAGCAAGAAGCAGCCACGGCCTGGACAAGGGTGTTGTGGGGAAGGTAAGACGCTCATGGACAGGGAAGCAGAGCCCACAGGGTTTGCTAAAGGGATTATGCCAGGACAGAAAGAAAAAGAGGAATCAAAGCTTTGGCTTAAAGAATTAAGTGGATAAGGTACCTTTATAAAGAGGAAAAAGAGGCAGGTTGGGGAAAGAGAGAATTAAGAGTTTTGTTTTGTCCAAGAGCACCTGTACACGTCTATGTGGAGATGTCAAACTGACAGATACACAAATGCAGAGTTATGGGAATACGTCAGGACAAAAGATATAAAAGCGACAGCTTTCAAAATTAAGATTGCTTTCTAAAATTTAAACTCTGAATCAACAAATAATAAACCAGCACAGACTGATGCAGAGACCAAATGGCTTTTGGAACAGCTATACTTGACCTGCAGTCTGAATGAAAGCAGGACTTTCCTTAAGAATGCCAGGGGCCACTCAATCTTGAAGGGCTGGGAAAGGAAGGTCCCAGAGGTTGATGCTGGCAGCATCCATCTCAGCACATTCCAGGGCGGAGGAGAGGACACCGCTCTGCTGGGCACAGGCCCAAATGCACCCCGCCTGATGCCCTTTGACTCCAGACTAGTGTATGCGCTGCTCCCACTCCCTCACTGACTTGGCACCTGCTACCACCTGGTCCCGCTTCAGGTCTCAGAGGAGACGCCACCCTTCCTCGGGAAGCAGCCCCGCATCTCCTCACAGAGTTACACACCCTCCTCCTCAGGGTCCCGAGCACCCTGTGCTGGCCACGCCGCAGCCTGCCACAGGGTATCGTTACCACTGCTCATTGCCTGTCCACTTCCTGCGGCGCATCACAAGCCCCAGGGGCCTACAGAGTCCGCTTTGTTCACGGTTTAATCTTCTGCCTCAATCACACCACCTGGCGTGTCATAGTGTCTTGGTAAATGTTAGGTAGATGGAAACAAAGAAAAGGAAGGGAGGAGAGAGGGAGCAAGGGAGAGACCAAGGATATACAACACTCTATTCTCCTTCTCAGAAATAATAATCCTAAGCATAAAGGGAATGGATAAAATCACCGGAATTTTAAAAGTAAGCTTGGAGAGCAGTGATATTTTAAAAAATAGTTTAATTTCTTCTCAAAGCAAATCCAAATGAAATATTTTTAAAAGGCAGATAAATCTCATATTATTTTCTCTTTAAAAATGGTATACATTGAAATATCCAGAACTATTCAATGTAACCAAGTACAAAATCTAACTACCAGTTTAGAAGAGAGAAAAACATGTTAAATGGCACCATTAAAATGCAGATGTGGAAAATTCTGTTAGACATATGAGTCAATTTCTTCAACAAATAAATGACAGTGAAGGGAAAGGGGTGGTTTCTGATTAATATAATACATGTCAACCACATACAGTGTAAGTAGGCTTCATATGGATCCTGATTCAGGGAAGAAACTACACACAGACAGCTTTGAGACAATCAGGTTAATGGGAACATGGATTAGCTCTCAGAAGACATTAAGGAGTTAGTTTTGTTACATGTGATAAATAAATACAAGTAAAGAGGTGTTGGATGATTGTGGCTTGTTTACTAGTGGCTTTTAAAAATTCTTTACACTGAAACACTTATAGGTGAAATGGCATGAAGCCTAGGATGTGCTTTAAAAAATTCTACCCTTCCCTACCTACCCACCTGTCTGAAAAAGGAAGGAATCAACAGTACAGGAATGGCAAATATTGATGATTACTAAGGAGGGTGATGGTCACATGGGGGCTTATCAAAATATTCCTTTGACTTCTCTATTTTTGAATTTCTCTTCCCCAATTCTTTTTAGTTTACTTCCATAAAGAGAATCTAGTAACATTTTAAGATGCTGCTATAGGACAGCTTCAGGAAGAGTAAGACTTAATGATGCATCCATATCAGAAAAGGAAAAAGAAGTCTAAGTTATACAATCTTACAGAACCATTACCAAAAAATAAAAACCTACGTTGAGTTTCTGCTCTGTAGGTTTAAACATGGATCTTTCAGCTTGTATTTTCACCTGGATGAAACTAGCCGAGAGCTGCATCCAGGCCATGAATTAGATTTTCTAACTTTCTGTTAAACAGATGACGATCTTAACACATATTTCACATTCATACTTTAATTATTGCCACTTGAAATGATGATATAAATTCTTGCTTATAGAAGTTTTTTAAAATTCTACTTTACAAAATTTTCAATATTCAAATAGTTCCATCCAAATATACCATTCTAGAAAACATCAGTTACATAAGTAGCATGGCATCACTTAATCTTTTGGCAAATTGGAAACCACAAAACCTCCAAGCTTCATGAAATCAAGTCTATTTGCAATCAATTATTTTTCATCCCTAATGATGGGAAAAGATAATACAGTAACACTTACAAATAGTTCTGCTAGTGTTTTTGTCCAAGGCTGAAGTTTTTACTTCTTCAAGTTCTGAATTTAAAAGGAGATAAAAGATGCTTTAGAAATTCTTTTCCATGAAAATCCTTATATATTGTAATTAAATTTTCTGAATTTTTTCTAACAGTTTTATATTCTAAAAGAACACCCTGAACTAAGTAACGAGGTATTTGTTGCAAAATGGTAAATGCTACATTACTATTCTGATAATCATCACTATATTCCTCAATCAACAGCCTATGCCTATATTAGCCAATTACATTTACTCAGTGAAAAAGGGTTTCTGTGGTCAAGAAGTCTGGGAAAGCTTACATACTATAACCTCTGTGGAGGCTAACAGTCCACATTAGGAGAATGTAAAGGCACTGAGGAGTTTCAGAATAATGAAACTTGTCTGAACCAATAGTTTCCATCTTCGTATGATAAAGGAAACTTTTCTTGCCAGTACCACCAATTAACATTCAATACAGTACATGCATGTTTTCTGTTGCAGAACTTTTCAAACAGTACTAAGTTGGAAAACCATATAAATAAATATATTAAGATCACATACTAAAGTAAGAATCATCAATGTGAACTTGAAGATTAGGGTGGTCAGAAGTACAACCACCAAACAAAAAGGCTGGTTCAATATTAAGCTTAAGTCTAAAACAGAATAGAAAACTACATCAAGTTAGTTTTCATGTACATAATAAAGAAAATGGAGAGGGTATGCAATCATTCTGAGTATCAGCCGAGCACTAAACCTCAGTGGGCACTAGTACTGGTGTGCTCCGCAGACTCCGTCACCCCTGGCCAGCATTCTGCCTTTAAGCACTGACAGTTGAAGCGCCATCGTACAGGCAGCGCCACCTCCCGAGGGACCAGGAACCACCTGCTCTGCACTCTGTATCTAAAGTCCACTTTGGCTTTAAAATTACATGAAAGGGCGGGCGTAACTGGATATGCAAGAACTGACAAATGTACCAAAACACCAAAGCTAACATGGGGCTAACTTTTCATTATAAAAATGTCTATTCTGGATAAAGAAGTGGTGAAAATACACACACACACCATAAAATAAAAAATAAGAAAATCCCACCATTTGCAACAACACAGGTAGACTTTGAGGACCTTACGCTAAGTGAAATAAGTCAGACAGAGAAAGACTATGAGATACTCCATGATCTCACTTATATTTGCAGAACAAGAATTAAATTTTTTTTTTTAATCATAAGAGAAGAGATTAGATTTGATATTATCAGAGGCCAGGTGTGAGGAAAGAGGAGGACCTGGAGGAGGTAGTTAAATGGTACAAACTTCCAGTCACAAGATAATTACTACGGATACAATGTATGCATGGCATACATTATGTGTTATTCAACAACATATGTTAACTGTATGAGTATGTGAGAGTTGTTGAGGGAGTAAATCCTAATTTACTAAATTCTCATCACACGAAAAAAATTTTTTTCTTTTTTTGCTTTCTCATTCTATTGTAACTACATGAAATGATGAAGTGGTTGTGTTTGCAACCCCAAGGACTGTAGCCTGCCAGGTTCCTCCGTCCATGGGATTTTCCAAGCAAGGATACTGGAGTGGGTTTCCATTTCCTTCTCCAGGGGATCTTCCTGGCCCAGGGATTGAACCCGGGTCTCCTGTATTGCAGGTGGATTCTTTACCACCTGAGCCATCGGGGAAACCCACATGAAATGATGGCTGCTAAGTAAACTTACTGCAATAATCATTTCACAATGTATGAAAATCAAACCACTATGCTGACACCTTAAATTTATACAGTGATATATGTCAATTATATCTCAATAAAGCTGGGGAAAATATATAGAGAGAGGAATTGTTCACTCTTAATTAAAAGATTAAATGAGAGCTAAAAAGAAAATACCCATTCTAATGCAGTACCACTTTTTTGCTGGCACATATCTGGACATTAGCCATTTTAACTCTGGTTAATGAACACCTGCTGGCCTCAGGCGTTCTCATAACACTCAGCACTAGCTCTGACTAGGAAATATGTTAAGAGACAGTTTGACAATGAAACAAAAGCGCAGGTTTGCAACCCAGCTCCACCACTTATTTATCCGGCCTTGGCACGTTGGTCAGACTCTCTGAGCCTCGGCTTCCTCCTCAGAAACTGGAGATAATGAGAGAAGCTACTGCCTCAGGCTGCTATAAGCATTAAATGGGTTTAATGTGTTTGTGAAGCACTTGGAACATGGTTGACACTCAGCAAAACCCAAACTCAGCATGTTTTCTTTAGTACTTATTTTTCTACCTTAGATACTAACCAGTTCCACCACTGTGATGGGTAAATTCAGGTCACTTTAATCTCTATGGAACTTAAAGTGAGTGGGCTGGATTAGATAACCTTTAAGGAGAATTCTAAAATTCTTGCTCTATGAACTCATGTGCTGAAGCTCTTTCATATCTGCTGCAATTTCTTGAGTAACAGATTATTCAAAGCCAAAACTACCAACAATTAGTTAGGTATCCACATATAGTATTTTAAATTTCATGGTAGTAGATTAATCTAAAATCAACCCACCTACCTCTTGAAACAGGTTACTATGCCATTTTATAGATGGGAAAAAAAAAAAAAAAACCCTGAAACTTAGGTTAATAAAAGGAAACCTATTCCAATACCCCACCAAGGGCAGAGTTGTAATTCTAACACATTTTTCTGGGCCCAGGGCAATGTTTCTGCATAAAAGTAATTCATAAAGGAAACATAGTTAAACACACCATTACTCAGGGGCCCCTATCTAAAGTCTGTGATTTCTTTACCTCTTCGGCTATTCCTGCTATTTCACATTCCTAAAGGAAAACATTCTTACCAATTCTGACAAAAGTTTTGAGAAAGCAGGGATTGAGTGGGGCCTAAATGAGATTCCTAACTAGAAGCTATCATGGTGATTATTTCAGAATTTCATCAGTTAGTGCTCTCTTTTCTTATTTGCAACTATAGTCAAGATTGGATCACAAATCTGTAAAAAGACGACAAAATCTATTTTTGATCTTCTCACATCTATATAAAATACATACTTTGGTAAATAAATTTCTTACTTTTATAGCACATTTTCCTTCGTTTAAAATTTAAGACTGTAAAGTTTTTTGAAGAATTTACTGTCAAGTTGAGCTGCATGAGTATCATAACCTCAGAATCTACTTTGCCAGTACAGGAAAGCTCGACCCGAAACACTGTTTAAAAAAAAATAAGAAAAAATATTTAAATTTTCTAAAAATCAACATTAATGCCCCATAATTTAGAATTTATTTCTGTTGCAATAAAACTAAAAAATAATACATTTACATAAAATACTAAGCAAAAACTTTCAGAGAATTTAGACTACACAGCTTTGAATATAAAGTACTATAAAAGTTAGCATTAAAGAACAAATCAAGACAAAGGAAGAGAATTATTTTAAAATTTGTTCATGATTTTTAATACACCAATTTGTCTCCTAAATTCTCTTATTACCATATAGTAAAGCTACAAAATCATAAGGCAAACTCCACTATCTTACCAGTCACAATCAACACAGTAACCACAAAAATTACTTGATAAAAAGGAAAGACAATTTCACCACCAAAATGCAATTATGTATTGTTCTTAAGAAGAGATTAAATATAAAGCTGTAAATGAAACTGATAAAATTTTACCTATGAATTAAAAAACCTTTCTAAGCAGAAATTGCTTTAATCAATTACCACAGCAATGGGATAACAGACTTTGGTGCATTTTTTTTTTCAACCTTTCAGTTTAAGACTCTTTCTACGAATTTAGAATGCATCCTTCTACCATCTGTATCAGCGTATGAACAATACTGGCATTTCTGAATTTCTTTACTAGCCCATAAAAATTAATCAGCCTTCTCATACTCTCTTAAAGCTTAGATTAACATATGCTACTAGTAACAGTGAGTAAGAAAGTTTCATAACACTGGGGCATATACTTTCAAGTTTTAAAACTTTTCATTTTCTTTAAATCTCACATCTTCAGGAGCCCTTCTCAAAAGACTGGCTCAAAACAAACTGGTGTAAACATGATGCATATCATTTACTCAGACGTGTCCTGAGAGCCTATCCTGTTCAGGTGTTACACTAGGCACCAAGGATAGACAGCTGAAAAAGACAGCTCCTGCCCTCAGGGGGCCACAGGCTAGCAGGCATAGACAAGGACAAAGAATTACAAAATAATGTGATCAATTTTAAACAGTTAAATACAAGATCTTACAGGGCAGGAAGAAAAGAGTTAACAAATGGAGGGAGAGGAGGCAGGGAAAAAAAGACTAAAGACTTTGAGTCTTGTAGAATATTTAATATGAACAGAAATTCAGATGCAGGAAAGATGAAAAGATGGTTCCAAACACAGAGATCAGCATGGGCAAAGGCCTGGCTCTGAGAATCGCAGGCAGCCTGGCACTGCTGGAGCACTGGGGCAGATCCAGCAACAGGCTAGACAGACAGGCAGGGGCAGATGCTAAACTCGGCACACCAGCTGGAGAATCTGGAAGGTACTCAACTAACGATGAGGGTGGGGCATTGAGGAAGTGACTATCCAGGCTGCAGTGGGGAACTAATGGAAGAAAACCACATCAGGCAAAGGGACTCGGGTCAGGGCCAACAATGCGTAAACGGAGACAGAGAAGAGCTGAGTGCACACAGTTCTAAAGGGGATGGAAAAGAAGGAAGTGTTTAAGAAGTCCAAATAATCCTCATTTATAAAAATCACTTGTTAAAGAACTTATGCATCTTACACCTGTGTTCTCTGAAGGTATGGGTGTGTGCGTACGTGCTAGGTTCCTTCCGTCATATCCAGTGCTTGTGCGACCCCGTAAACTGTAGCCCGCTAGGCTCCTCTGTTCATGACATTCTCCAAGCAAGAATGCTGGAGTGGGTTGCCACACCCCCCCTCCAGGTACAGGGGATACAGTTAAAAACAGCATGTTAAACTCTGTCACTGAGACTCACCTGATAAAGTGCGTGGAACTTCCCCCTGAGCAGAAATGTTGACCTGGGGCATGTCCATAGCCACAAAATTGTCTACTTGGAATCCCAGCTTATATTCAACCTATAATATGGAGAAATAAACAAACTGGACCTGTGATAACAGAAAGGGCTTAGTACAGCTTGACCACACTGATTTAGGTCATTAAGGAATAATCTAGCTTTTTTTTTTTTTAAGTCCAAATTGTCAGAAACAGTCTTAAGAATGTTTCTTTATTTTAACAAACACACCAAGCCAGGGAAGTTTAATATATGCAAAGCAGCCAGAGTGAGAATCCAGATCTGCTGAGTCTAAGACATTTCCCCAGCAGACCGCTGCTTCTTACATGACTCATTAGATTACTGCCTTGGGGGTGTGTTTTACTTATTTCTTCCAGTTTTATTGAGATATAATTGACATATATCACTGTATAAAATGGTTTCAGCATAATGATTTGACTTACATACATCACAAAATGCTTATCACAGTAGGTTTAGTGAATATCTATCATCTCATATAGATACAGAATTAAAGAAACAGAAAAAAATTTTTTCCTTGTGATGAGAATTCAGGATTTACTCTCTTAACAACATTCATACATAGCATACAGCAGTTGATTACATTTATCAGGTTGTACATTACATCCCTATCTTATAACTGGAAGTCTGTAGTACCTTTTCATTGTTTTCATCCAATTCCCCTCCTGTCCCCCTCCTCTGGTAACCAAATCTGATCTGATCTCTTTTTCTATGAGTTTGTACATTTGTTTGTTTTTGAAGTACAACTGACCTACAACACTATGTTAGTTCCTGTTTTACAACAATGATTTTTTTCCTATACATTTCAAAATAATCACCACAATAAGTAGTTATGGTAAGTCACCACAAAGATAATATTATTTAGTTATTGATTATACCCTCCACACTGTAAATTTCATACCCTTGACTCTCATTTTGCAACTGGAAGTTTGCACCTCTTAATTTCCCTCACCTATCTCTTCCCCCAACCCCTCCTCTGGTAAGCACCTGCTTGTTCTCTATATTCAAGACTCTATTTCTGTTTTGTTATGCTTGTTCATTTGTTCCTAGGAATTTTCAATTGGATAAAAATTCAGCCCAGTGAGCCACCCTCTATTCCAGGCCCCGAACAGTACCACTACTCTCCTACACAACCTGCCATCTAGGACTCAGAGATCCTGCCGAGGGTCACAGTCACTGACAGAGGAGCCCCAGAGAGGCAGATAGATATGAAGAGCCAAGGAGCTGAGGTGTATAGTTTACAGACCATGACTAGTCACCAGTGTCTTCTCTAGCTGATAAAAGCCAACCTCTGAGGGCCTGTATGTGACTGGCAGATGAAGGTCTGATCTACAGACCCACTCACCTCACAAGTAGATTCCAAGGTACAAATTTCTCATAAAATATCTATGCTACATTCTCTAGTCCGGCTTTCACCACTAATAGAGTTAATGTTTGGACGTCCATCTAACCTCTGGATCTCAAGTGATTCAGAATCCAGAAAGGAAGAGAGATGACTAGAAAAATGTCCCTGGAACATTAATATTCTCTATCAATACCTGGCCTCCATAGGTGGCTTAATAGAACCAATCAGCATCAATCAATATCAAATATCAAACACACCCCTTTTGCCAGAAAGATGTTCATGAAACAGCTGAAACTGCAAAGCAATAGCTGAAATTCAGAATGGATGCCATCTTCAAGACCCTCAACGGGGTCTTATATTTTCTGATATTCTTTGTCCTGTCCTTGGGACACAATAAGAAGGGCACCCCTCTCCCATTCAGTGGCCACAACGCCTTCCAGTGAAGGCTGGGATTGGCAGAAGCCAAAAGGCAGAGGGTTAGGAGAACAGTAGTAGGAAAGAGGTTCAAGAAACCATTCTTCAAGAAACTTAACTAGAAAGAATGTAATTAGGTAATGGTAGAAGAGACTTCAAAGCCTATCTTTCTTCTTTTTTTCAATGGGAGATACTCAAATGTGGTACACGCTAATGAAAAAACCCAACAAAATAGGACATAACAAAGATGAAAGGAAAGAGGGAAAGAGTAACCTCCCAGATTATAAGAGACAGGATGGACACCTGAGCACTGACTGAGTCAGGAGGTGTTTAACCCATGGGCAGAAAGGGATCGATCCAGTGACTATAACTCCCTCTCTCGATTTCCCTGTTCACACTCTGCTTGAAAGTCCCAGAACACCACTGTTGCTGTTCTTCAGTTGCTCAGTCATGCTCAACTCTTTGCGACCCCATGGACTGCAGCATGCCAAGCTTCCCTGTCCTTCACCATCTCCCAGAGCTTGCTCAAACCCATGTCCACTGAGTTCATGATGCCATCCAACCATCTCATCCTCTGTCGTCCCCTTCTCCTCCCAGCGTCAGGGCACTGGGACATTCAGGTGTGCCCAGAACGCTATAGGGGTATGCAAGTATTAAAGCACTGCTTTACAGTTAAGACAGATATACAAACAATTGTTAGAAGCTGTATTTGTTAAGTGCCGTGTTCATAGCAAAGGAAACGTTCTCGCTGTTGCGCATCGGTGATTTGGTGGTTCCCTGGCTAGAAGTGTTCCCTCTCACCGTAGCATTCTGCAATACTCAGCCACTGCCACCAGGGGGCGTGAGAGAGCCACAGCCCAGCAAGTCTGGGCCAAGAATGAGCAGGCTTTCCAGCAATACTTATTGACCAATATTGAGAAAACGCATTGACTATATTCCTATATCCATGCTATCTCTAAACAAAGCAATACATGAAAGGCAACTGCCTGAAAAAAAAATTTAGCACAGTCAGCAAGAACTGGATTAGAACCATGAGACTGTGTGATCATCAGAAAAATTACTAACTTTACCCAAGTTTCAGTTTTTATAAAATGAGGCTAGTACAATCACATTATGAGGATCAAATAAAGTAATTAAATAACACACCTAACTGTCAGTCTGGTACAGGTCCCCTCTGATAAACGCAGACCCCAGTAACATCAGCAGTGATTCCAGAGCGGCCACACTATGCCTCACTGCACTTCCCCATATTGGCCAGCCTGCTCCTGACCTCCAGGATTCTGACACAAGCCTTCCTGTGCCCTGCCAAGAGCAATCCTGCAGCCCTCTGCATTGTCTCCTATCTTGGGAACCCCACTACACTAAACAGACTCTCACACTGTTGGCCTCTTCCCAAGTGTCTTCCCTGCCTTCTCCTCCAGCCTGGCTTTCCTATCATTTGCTCCCTGTAACCCTTAATGCCCAGGGCCTAGACAGCAGGGTCAGCATTCCTTCAGGATCATCAGGTCTCTTCTCTACTTCCCTTCCTCATGCAAAAGCCCCTGTCCTCTGAGGCTCGAAGCTTCTACTCACAATGGCTATTTCTCACGCCGCCATCATCAGCGTCACACAAGGACTCACAGAGGCCGTGGTGCTCGGATCGCTTTGCCTCCTGCCTTCTTCCTGGTGGCTTTGATATTAATATTCAGCATTCCTATGTACTGAAGAATTACTCCATAGCCAAAACAAATGTGAAAATCCCACTCTATCAAAGATCCCATCACAATCTCTGATTCTTACAAAACCAGTTCTTTGTTTCCAACACTCTGATTCAACCAACATTTATGAAGCACACTCGTAAACCAAAGGCTGTGCTCATAGCTGGGATATACTGGCCAATAACGCTATTTCAATTCTCTCCAGCCTATCCATCCAGTGACCTGGTTTTACTTTCCCATAGACTGTGCCCCCAAGACTAGCTACCAACACAGTCTTTTTGTCATCAGAACGCTGACCACCTCTCACGCCACTCCTGCTGCCCAGCACAGCTTGGGGAAACCACACACCAGAGGAGAAATTTGCTCTTACGCAAAGATGGTCCCCATGTTCAGGGTCGGCCGTTAATCCTGCTCAGCAGCCCCTTCTCCCTGGTCTTCTCACTCCAAACCTCATGGGATTCACGGCTTCACCGCCTGCTGCCCTGCCCGCTTGCCTCCTCTCAGACAAAGCTCCTGCCCCTTCACCTGGCACACAGGAACCAGCCCCCCCTTTCTGCCTTTCTTTTCAGCTCCAGGCAGATTTGGTGGCTCAGATGGGAAAGCATCTGCCTACAATGCGGGAGACCCAGGTTCAACCCCTGGGTCAAGAAGGTCTCCTGGAGAAGGAAATGGCAACCCACTCCAGTATTCTTGCCTGGAAAATCCCATGGATGGAGGAGCCTGGTGGGCTACAGTTCATGGGGTCGCAAAGAGTCGGACACGACTGAGCAACTTCACGTTTCACTTTCCAGGCAGATCTGTTAGAGCACTCTTCCTTTGCACTCCACTCCCAAGGAGAGATTTATTCTCCTCTCCAAATGATAAACCCGTCTCTCTCAGCATACTAGCCTTAGCCCGCTAGACCACTAATGGGATCCTGTATCATCAACTCGTCTCTCCCACCCTCCTACATCTTCATTCTCTCCCACATCTTCATTCTCTCCCATATGCCCAATAACTTACTAGACATATGTGCCTAATAATCTTACAGCTCTCAAACACAGCAGATTCAAAACCAAATTTACTATGCTTCCCCACACTTGCTGTCTCCTTTACTCTAGGTCTCAATAATTGCAAGCAGAGGCACAGCCAGCCAGGGACCAGGACCCTGGGGCAGTAGACAGAGCTGCAAACAAGGTCAAAGGCCCTGACTGTAGTGCTGAGGGCAGGGACCAGACCAGCACTGGAGAGCCTCAGTGTGGCAGGGGGTGAGGGCAGAAGGTAGAGAAATGGGCTTGTGAATGGAGCTGGGTAGCATCAGAGGAATGCGGAGAAGTGGTGAAGCGGTTGAGGATTTGAGAAGCCCAACCCTGTGGCCAGCAGCAGCCTGGAACACTAAAAAGTCTGAAAGCATGGTGCCTGCCCTCTGCTGCCTCCCTTTTCAGGGACTGCCTAAACATGACAGGCATTCCAAAGCAGTTCTCTTCTCCCTCAGAATCTTCAGAATACAAAATTTTAAACTGTAGTTTCTGGGGTTAGAAACTGCTTATTATTAAAGGGCATTTTTTTCTATTTTGGCATGCCATCGATCTATATGGACTCTCACTGGCCAATAATCCTTTGAAGAATCAGATCTGCTCTAAAGCTAACATTTATAATCTACTGGAACAAAGAAAATCTAAAAATTGGTTGTTTATCAGAACAAAGAATGAGCCAAAATACTTCAGAAAAGAAATAAGAAAAAAATATAAATATTTGAATAAGCTAAGAAATAAACATTTTTGGTAATCTTCCCTTACTTGGAAACAAATGGTAATTGCAAATAGGCAGCTGCTGAGTAAAGCCACTTCCTCTTGGAACCCAGTACAGATTTAAAGTGAGTACACTTTGCCTGCAGTCCAACAGCCTTTCAATTTCTCTGAAATTATCAGAAGTGCTGCCTTTCTCACAGAAACCCCACTCTGCAGGGGATACGGCAGGCTGGCCCCCAGGGCTGCTGTAGGAACTCTGGACAAGTTCCCTGCAGACCCTGCTGACAATGATGAATTCCTGAAACCAGAGAACAGCTTACAGGATGGGACTGAGTGGGGTAAGCAAGCTGCTACCTTTTGGTATATTTTTGCCTCTCAGCTATCTAAAATATCTACTGAAACTTAACAGATGCAATTGGAAGTTTTTTCCTGGATACTGGAGAATGTTCCGGAATGCAGAAGTAACTTATTATCTGTTAAAACCACCAGTAAGGAGACTGTGAAAGAAAAGCAACACCAGAGTTCTTACCCCATCTGGAAATGCAATTAACCCATTATATTTACCAACTACTCGCTAAGGCAGTGTGATACAAGGTCAAGAGTAAGACACAGCTCTAGTCTCTGAGAAGACCACAACCTGTTTGGCAAGATAAAACACAGTCACCGCAGAACACTATTATCAGAAGCTTCGATAATGTTAAAATATCTACAATGAAGTGACATACCAAGACGACTGACGATCTTTGGAAGCAAGTATCTCATCTTCTGGTAATTCTTAAAAAGCAATAATTGCAGTGTTGGAGCCGAGGAACCATGACCCTCCTTCTGAAAGTTCCTAACTGCATCCCAGAGCTGACAAGATCAGGTGAAGAACTCTTCATCATGTCTCTCCTGCCCCCTTGCATAACTATCATTTCAAAAAATATATATATACACACACATACATACACATATCTAGATGCTTATCCAGGTACAGACTATCTTTAGAAGGGGAGATCAGAATCAGGTAACAGTGGTTGCCAAAGGAAGGGGAGTTAGGCGGCCAGATAGCTTGGGGATGGTCCTAGAAAGGGGTAGGGGATTTATTTTTCACTATATACCCCTATGCCTTTCGCATTTCGTACCATATGCATAAACAAAATACTCAAAAATTAACGTTTAAAATAGACAAACTACAATTAAACAACTGTGCTAAAATCACAAAAGAAATTATGACCTACAATTGGAACTAGGAGTTGCAATGGAGGTCAAACCTGACATTGCTTTGCTTTTTAAAGCAACATTTTAAGACATAACATGACTAGTACTTTCCTCTAAATTCTTATACCTTCTACAAATGAGCTGTGAAAAAAGCTTAGCTATATGTTCAAACTATGAGTTACATTCATTTTTTCAAATTTAAAACTTTATATTTTTTCAAATTTACAACTTTATTCAAAGTAAAATATCTGAAAAATCCCAGGTGTGCAACTAGTTTGCCAGACAGTTTGTCAAGTATACCCAACCCATGCTTTCACACTTCTAGACACAGGAATCCACTGCCTCTAAAGCAGCACCCCTAACTCTGAGAGGCTCTAACCGCTCAGAAGCTGCCCCTTTGCCGAGCTGTGCCCTGGGCATCTCCTCCACGGTCAGTTACGAAGCACCTGTAACTAAGTACCAGCTGCTACATCAGGCACGAGGGACCCAGAGAAAGATGGAAAGAGGTTCCTATCCTTGACGTGCTCAGCACCTCAGAGGGAGAGAAGATCAACTACGAAAATATTCTTAAAAGCATGATAAGGGTGTGAAAGACAAGGGCACCAGACACAGATGAAAAAGAGGTGACACCAGGTCTAAGTTTTATGAGATAAACAAGAGTTACTGAAGTAAAGAATGGGGAAAGGGTATTTCTAGCACAGCAAACAGCAGCACAGTAACAGAGCACAGGGCATTCAAGAAATAAAAAAAGACACTAAACAGTTAGCTGGAGGGCGGGCAGAAAACGAGGGATGAGATCACGAAGGCTCCCTACGAAATAGAGTTTTATTCTGCTGGCAACCGAGAGCCTTGGAGCAGCTTTGCAGGGGGTGCAGCAAGAAGTCAGTCCAGAGGCCAGGAGACCAGTTAGAAGGCTGCTATTTTTCCATAATCGAGTTAAGAAACATGAAAGCCTAAGTTAAGGAGGAGGCATTAGATCTCAAGAGAGATAAGAAACTAATTTAAGGTATAGTCATGTGAGAGAATCATCTGGATCATCTGGACTTGGAAGGTGTAGGAGGCATCTAGGATCCCTTCTAGGCTTCTGGCCTTGACATGTAAATAAATGGTGATGGCCTCCAGCAAGTCAGGGAACTCCTGACTTACAAAGACCATCATACCAGTAAGGGCAGCCCAAATGTACGCTAAGGATGGTGTTTAACACCTGCCACAGAAGTAGCTTAGAAATTATGCTCTACAAGATAACGTGAAGAATGTGGAAGTACAGTAGCGCTATACCAAGGCTCCTCCTCACCCAACATGTACCCAAACCAACACTGCTTCCCATCCAAACATATACGTTCATCTGAGCCCCTTCTTCTATCTATTCTCCCCTACTCCAGTTTCCTCCTTGTCTACAGGTTTCTAAAACTCCTCAGGCACCCATAAGCAGTCAGATGCCTGAAACTCACTCCCCCCCAAAAAAAAATTAGTGTATGTATATTTTTGAAAACAACAGAATAAGAGGTTTAATTCTGTTCAATTCTAACTGCCACATCCCACATTGCCTTTTTATTCCTAAATCACTACCCATACTCTTGCCCAGGAAATATTCTCATAGTACATATATACATCAGCAATCTTTTTTCCCAAGTGGGCCCCAAAACAATCACATCCTGTTCAAAGTCAATAGTTCACTCAGAATAGAATCTCTACTATTTCATTAGATTTTTCACAACTCTAAAATATATGTACTATTTGTTTTTATATTACAGATGGGAAAAGTAACAACGGACTATCAATTTTTTGGAGAATATAAAAAGCTTCTCTACTTGAAACAATGGATCTCAGAGTTGTAAGGGAACCTAAAATTCAAGACCACCATTCCACAAATGTTTAAATTCCTTGTACAACACTCCCACCAAATGGTTACCCAGTACAGATCTGACCTCTTTCAGTGAGAGGAACAATCACAATGGCTAAAGGCAAAACCGAGTTTTAAACACAGGTGCAAAAACTAGTGTTTGAAAGGGTGTTGAGTTACAGAATTTTAATATATAATTTCAAATTGTACACGTGTGTGTGCTAAGTCACTTCAGACACGTCCGACTCTTTGCAACCCTATGGACTACTGCCCACCAAGCTCCTCTGTCCCAGGGATTCTCCAGGCAAGAATACTGGAGTGGGTTGCCATGCCCTCCTACAGGGTATCTTCCCAACCCAGGGACTGAATCTGCAACTCTTATGTCTCCTGCATTGGCAGGTGAGTTTTTTTTTTACCTCTGGCACCACCTGGGAAGCCCTAATTTCAAATTGTTTCCCCACCATTACTTGTTCATTATAAAGGAGAGAACCTTCCAGTGGAGAAATCTGGTGAACTGAGTGATCACAGAAACATCCACAGTAGCAGGACAAGCTGACCCCACGTGCACAGTGGAGGACGGCACTGCTGCGGTGCTACCACCAAGGAGACACTCGTGAATCCAGGCATGAGGGAACCTCAGGCAACGCAAACTCAGGAGACAGTCCCCCGGCCTATATGTTCCTAAAGGTCAAAGTCAAGAAACACAAAGAAAGGCCACAGAAGGGGAAAAAAAAAAGCCACAAAAAACATGATTGTGACTAACTGGTGAAGTGTGAGTTCTGGAGATTAGACAACAGTCTTGTGTCAGTGTTCAGTTTCCTGGTTTTGACCGCTGTACTTTGGTTATATAAAGAATGCTCCTATCCTTAGAAAATATACACTGATGTAATTAGGGGTAAAAGGGCACGAAACATGCAATTCACCTGCACACAGTTCAAGAGGGAAAAAGTCTGTGTGCCTGAGAGTAGGGAGAATGAGAGAATGAATCATAAAATAAACGGGGCAAACCAGCAACAATTTGTGAATCTGGGTGAAGGATAAATGAGAATTCTTTGCACTGTTTTTGTAATTTTCTCTGTCTGAAATTATATCAAAATTAAAGGTCACTCCCCCAAATAATGATAAGATCACCAAGTAATAATAAAGTCACACAGTACTGAAAAATGCATTAGGTTTGTCTCCTTGAAGAGTCCAGGTGCCTACTCATTGAAACTAACAGACCTCAGATTAAAATGTCTCAAGTGAACCTTTTCTGAGTTACCTATGTCATTTATGCTGGCACTTCAGCATATCCAAGTTACCATCTACTAAATGTTCTTAGATCACATGAATCTTCTCCCTCTGTTTTTGCAGATTTCATCCTAAAGAGATCTAACCACTCCTAAAAACACACCTCCTATTTGGATACCCCAAGGCAATAATGTTGGACTTGAGGTGTTCTAGACAGCAGGGCACATACACTTTACCCAGGATCCAAGCTAATTTAACTTTAATCAAAACATTCCTGCAGCTGTATTTTAATGCACGTATGTCTATATGTGTATGTTTCTCTAATGTACGTGTGAGCATATATCAAAATGTGGATATATGCATATTTACATAATCATTTTTACTTACCTAACTGGCAAACAAATATACTTAAAATATTTAGCATTAAGCAGTGAACTAAGCACCTTATTCACTTTGTAAGGAATGTTGGCTTATTGGTACCATCTTGGGAGAGGGATGGGAGAAAGAATTTGGCAACAGCAATCAAAATTTTAACCATGAATATTCTCTGACCCAGTCATTTCACCTCCTGATCACAATGTACTATTCAGAAATAACGCTAAAAGTACACAAAAATTTATGAACAAATTAAGATATTCTTAATATATACACACACACACCTATATACATACATACACATTCACACATATTTTTTCTATGATTCTATATTCATTAATAATAATGCTAGAAACAGCAACAAAAGATGACTACCAGTTGTTTTTACCATCTTTTTACCATAAAATTTTGCCTGCCAAATGAATGAAAGTATTTGTAACAGTGAAGGGAAATGTTACTAAAAATCCATACGTCAATGAAGCACTTAACAAATAACCATACATCATACATCCATACAATATCATATTATAAAGCCATTAAAGAGACTGAGTTAAATCTGTAATTAGAAAAGTGGAAAGTTGCCAAGACATAGTATCAGGTAGGGAAAAAATAATGTACAACACATGTATCAGATAATCCCCTTTTTGTTTAAAAATGAAAAAGAAGTACGGTTTCAAGTATACCAAATTATAAACAATGATTATTCTTCTTGGTTCAGATGTACAAAGTCTTAACAGTTCTTAAAACAATTCTGTAATAGTTGAATTTTCCCAATAACCATTATTATTTTCTAAGAAGATAAAAAGATCTATATTAGGGGTCAGATTTAAATGATTTGCTTAAGAACAAACACCAATTTATAATAATTTTTAAAAAATAAACTCTAAAAAAAATAAAAAATAAAAAATAAACTCTACAATAGGTATACTTATTTTAGTATAGCAAAAACTATTTTTATTTCCCAAATAAAATCCTACTCAGAAGCTTATACATGAGGCTGACAAAAGAAACTGAAGTTGATCGGGGAAGGCGACTCCACACTCAGCCTCTCACTCTTTGACTTAAGAGAAAACTTACCATGATCGAGGAGCCCAAACAGAGGAAATCTGAAGAATTCAGCAACAAGTAAACCAGGCAAGAAGTTTGTTACAGTTAAAGAAGCTTAGCCAGCGCCAACATGAGTGCTTACATCTCCTGTACTTTACTTTTACTGCTTCTCCATAACTGGAAGGACTATATCCAAGACCTCACACATGTCTAAACCACCTATCTTACCAATTCCCCAACCCCTCAATCATATCACTTCATCATAACAGCACAGTCAGTAGCAGGTCCACCTGTCCCCTCTTCAAGCTAGAGCTATATCCCTGTTTGGAAAGCCTGAAAATAAGTGTTCTATCATAAGCTAGTCACATATATGACTAGCTTTCTTTCCATTTTCAAATGAAAGGCTACTTTCATTTTCAAGGATTTGAAAGTCTAGAGGAATGGGCTCAAGACTTAAAACACAAATCTGAAAAGACCCAGTACTGCTACGGCCCACCACCCACTGACCCTCTTGTGCGGCTGGCAGCACCCCTCAGATCCAGCCTCTGCCTCAGCCTCTGGGCCTGGGTGGTCCTGTCTTGGCATCTTTGGTGGACCGCTCACTTACCTTGGACTTTGCATGCCAAGTGAAGTGCAGGAAATTTGTCTCGCTGGGTACTAACAGGTTAAAGGATAGAGCGTAGTGACTAATAAGGTCATTTCTCACATAGTAAAGTTCTGCATCAAGACCTAGGAAAAAAAAAAAAAAGAGAAAAAATTAAATGCCCCAAATACCCTCAAAAACATTAACCATCAATATTTCAAATACTGATCATAATAACAGATTAAAACCACACCCCACCTGTGCTGCCTTATGAAGCAGGAAGAAGACTGGATTTTATCATTGCCAACAAAGATGAAGAAACTGAGGTTCGGAACAATTAAGCACAGGGGTGCTGGAGCCAGAACTCTGGTTCTGAGAACCACCAATGCAACACATTTCCTTTTGGACAAAGACCTTCTCAGATAAATGCCTACGGACAAAAGCCCCTTCACCTTGCAAAACTGATGCGGATTTAGGAAAAGAGACAGGCACCTGGGGGAAAACACGAGTGTGAGTCAAGGCCTCAAGATCCTAGCCAGAGATGACCTTGGCTTCTGTCAGTATGACGTGCGGGCCACTTGAACAGCATGTTACCAAGGTACACACACCCCGCTGCCACACAGACACACATCCTCTTCCAAATCTAAACTACAAAGCAGAGAACACTATACTTCTCATATTCTCAGGACAGTCCTCTACACAAAGCAGATGCTCAGAAAACCCTTGTCAGACAAGCTAGCACCACAGGTAAAAGGAGAAAATATCAAGATGCCTAAGAAATGCTAGAGATTTCAAATTTCACTCATTCCCACACCACTTTCTTGGCCAAGGTCACATCCAACCTCCAACACATATAACATTACTCAATTTTGTGATAACCCCTTCATCCTACTTGTATTAAATATTTTCTTTAAAATTAATTTTAAAATAAAAATTTAAAGGAAAAATTTAATTACCACCTTAAGTAGAAAACCAGTAATTACTGAGAAAAAAATACAAGGTAACACACACACACACAAAATCAATTAAAAGGGAAAAAACCTACCTACTAAATGCTAGCTAATATTGCCTACACCAAGGCAGTGAGTCTGGGCACAGCTCACTGTTTACAAAAAGGGAAGAGGAAGGTAACAGCAAGTGCTTGAGAGAGGTAAAAATCAGAAGTTTTCTCCACAATATAATCCAGAAGAACTGAAAGAATAAAAGCAGGGGATAAGATCTCTCAACTGATTTACTGTTATTTATAGTTGTGGCTAGGTGTCCCTCCAGTAATGGATGACATATATTTCACAGGTGGAAGGAAAAAGGTACAGGGGAAGCCAACTGAAATGTAAATTTCCTATTTACTGAGCCTTATACCTCAGTTATGCAGATGACACCACCCTTATGGCAGAAAGTGAAGAAGAACTAAAGAGCCTCTTGATGAAAGTGAAAGAGGAGAGTGAAAAAGTCGGCTTAAAGCTCAACATTCAGAAAACTAAGATCATGGCATCTGGTCCCATCACTTCAAGGGAAATAGATGGGGAGACAGTGGAAACAGTGTCAGACTTTATTTTGGGGGGCTCCAAAATCACTATAGATGGTGACTGCAGCCATGAAATTAAAAGACGCTTACTCCTTGGAAGGAAAGTTATGACCAACCTAGATAGCATATTAAAAAGCAGAGACATTACTCTGCCAACAAAGGTTCATCTAGTCAAGGCTATGGTTTTTTCAGAGGTCATGTATGGATGTGAGAGTTGGACTGTGAAGAAAGCTGAGTGCCAAAAAATTGATGCTTTTGAACTGTGGTGTTGGAGAAGACTCTTGAGAGTCCCTTGGACTGCAAGGAGATCCAACCAGTCCATCCTAAAGGAGATCAGTCCTGGGTGTTCATTGGAAGGACTGATGCTGAAGCTGAAACTCCAATACTTTGGTCACCTCATGCGAAGAGCTGACTCATTGGAAAAGACCCTGATGCTGGGAGGGATTGGGGGCAGGAGGAGAAGGGGATGACAGAGGATGAGATGGCTGGATGGCATCACCGACTCAATGGGCATGGGTTTGAGTAAACTCCGGGAGTTGTTGATGGACAGGGAGGGCTGGCATGCTGCGATTCA
This sequence comes from Cervus elaphus, assembly GCF_910594005.1. Lineage (NCBI taxonomy): Eukaryota > Metazoa > Chordata > Mammalia > Artiodactyla > Cervidae > Cervus > Cervus elaphus. Next base: position 82,400,429 of record NC_057833.1, read on the forward strand.
TGGGGTCTCAAAGAGTTGGACCAACTGAGTGACTGAACTGAACTGAACTGACCGATACCATGAGTTTAAAACACCTTGTGGTATGCAAAAAGGTCAAGGTGAGGCTCTCATGCTTTCTAAGAAACCCACTCCAGTATTCCTGCCTGGGAAACCCCATGGACAAAGAAGCCTGGCAGCTATAGTCCTTGGGGTTGCAAAGAGTCTGACATAACTGAGCAACTAACACTTTCACTTTCCACAACGTGGGTTAAACAAACATCTCTTGGACTGGCCACACAAACCATGAATCCAACGAGAAAAAAAATTAAAAAAAAAAAAATTGATGAAGTGGCTATCATTAAAATTAAAAACTTTGCTCCTCAAAAGATATTAAGAAAATGAAATTCAAGTCAGAAACTGGGAGAAAATACTCACAACACATCTACCAAAAAGACTTATTTTTAGAATATGTCAAGATCTCTTATGAACCAAAAATTAAAAGACAACACAAATAAAAAGGGCAAAAGATGTGAACACACGTTTTGTAAGAAATGATACGTAAATAAATATGTAAATGATACGCATATAAAAAGGTGCTAAACATTATTAGTTGTCAGTGAAATACAAATTAAAACCACAATGAGATGTCATTTCCACTCAGAAGAATGACTAAATGTTGGCAAGGATGTGGAGCAACTGCAACTCTCATACTCGCTGAGAATGGGACAATGTTCCACCACTTTGGAAAACTGGCAGTTTTCTTATAAAGCAAAGTGTACGTCTACTCAGATTTCAGTCATTCCACTCCTAGATACTTAACCAAAAGAAATTAAAACATACGATTCCACAAAAAAACTCCTATGTTAACATTGAGAGCACTCTTTTTCAGAACGGCAAAAACTGGAAACACCACAAATATCCCTCGGCAGACAGATGAATAACCAATTGTGTTATATTCATTCACACAATGGAATACTACTCAGCAATGAAAATAAACTGTTGAGACTCTGTAACAAGGGGTGACTCTAACAGACCATGAACCAAAGAAGCTGTATATTCTATATTAATTATTTTTATAAAACATTCTGGGAACAGGCAAAACTAATTTGTGGTGATAGAGATCAGATCACTGTGGCTAAGGGAACTTCCTGGGGTGATGGAAATGTTCTGTATCTAACTGGGGTGGTGGTTACATAGGTGCATGTATTTTTCAAAACTCAACCAACTGTACATTTAAGATCTGCATGTTTCATTATATATAAAGTTCACCTAAACTTTTTTAAAGAGGGAGAAAAAAAGACTCAACAATACTTTTTACCTCTCTTTTCTAATCTCAAAAAGTTTGCATACCATAGAAAGTTACTAGCACCAACATAAAGTTTTAGAAAAAAATAATCGTAAGTGATCAACAACTTGCAAATTTAAATTTCAAACACCATTCACAGGGAAATAAATCTATTCCTAACAAATACCAGTTACAATGCAATTACTGGTAATAATAAGAATAATGCGTAAATATTTGCCTTTTCCAGACACAGTTTAAAAGGTTAAGAGCATCTCGTAAATTGAACTTTCCAGTATCTTAGCTACCTCATTCACTGAGATACTGGAACCAGTTAATGAAACTTCTAAACATCCTTCTCCTGTGACTTATTATGCCAGACTCCCAATGTACGTGAGACTATCCCACTCTCAACGTGTTCTTCAATGTTCCTTTTATTCCCCAACTCCAACAACCTTCATCCATATCAAAGTAACCCATCTCTATGGACAATGGGAGTATATAAATTGCTTTACCTCCAAAATCTTGAACTGTAATGATCTCAATACTTTAGTAGCTCTTCAGTTCCTTCCCTTTATTGTTACAACAGCTGTTCTCTGGGCTCATTATACCTCCAGGGTCCATAATCCTCTTGTTTCTCCCACTTGATTATAGCAATCATTTCCTTGTTTTTTTCTTACTGACCTCAACCCCAATTACTGTAATTACTTTCTTACCAGTACCCTCAACTTTCTCCCATAACCCAGACATGCATACCCCATCCTGAAAACACCCAATCTTGAATTGCTTTGACTCCCCTGTTCCCTATCTTCTCTGGTGCTATAACTGAATGCTGCATAATCCGGGATGAAGGCATTCCCACAATGAAGAGAGTCACTGTAAACCCATGCTTCTATGTTCAACAAATAAATATTTATAAGCTGTTGACAGTTTGGAGCCCTGTGATCCATATCTATAAACACTTAATGGCCACCAAAATAAAAACTGAAAATTTTAAATTCACTACCCTAGATTTAGGTATTGAAACTATAATACAGTAATACTGTAAAACTGCAATACAACTGCAAACAGAGTTGCTGTTTCCTGATTAGATTTTGAGAGAATTTGTTTTGAAACAGCCATTCTTTACTAAGGTAGTTATTCCTAGTTTGAAAGGATTTGAATTTCTTCAAAGAAGCCACTAAAATAAAGTTCAAATTTTCACCCATCAAATTAGTAAATCTAGTTTGTTCTGTCATAAAACATATTCCTAAATATCAATTAGCATATCAGTGGTTAGGAAATAAAAATACCACTACAACATATTAATAGAAACTGTGTCAGTTAACATTTGAATCTTCCCAGACATGGGGAACTAGAATAGCAGGTAAAGAACTATAACTTTCCGTGGAAAAGGAAAAGACCCTCACTTGGTTCAGCTACTGCCAGGCAGGAGTCCCCCTCGGCCCTATTTTAAGAAAGCTGAAACAGCGAAAAAGGAAACTAAAAATAAGCACCTGCACAAAAGGTTCTCTCCTCAGAGGAGCACCACCAATCTCTGTGTGGTTCCTAGACTCAGGAAGCTGCACGTTCTCTTATGCCCAACTCGATGGCAGCCCCACCAGCTTAGAAAGCAGCTCTCATCTGCACTACCTCAAAATCATGCAAGCCAGTGATTTCCATCCTATTTTTTTTTTAACATCTTTTAACTCTCTTCTGAAGCTGCCTCAGCCACCCTAAATGGTTTGACCAAGCTGTTCAAGTTATCCCATAAGGTACCAATTATGCTTTTATTAGTACTTGGTTTGAAAATTGCAGAGGTCTTGAATGGTTTGCCCTTAACCATATTTTCCCCATAATTCTTGTTATTTTCAATGATTTCGAAATCTTAAAGGTTTTTGTTTGTTAGGAATGCATTTGATGTTGGAACAGAAATGCTTATATTCTGTCAATACAATACTGAATATTAGATAGGGTGTGGCAAGCAAGCAATTTGTGAACATATATCAATGATTTATAAATGTTTATACTCTAAGCCAGTAAATCCAATTCTAAAAATTCATCCTCAGAAGACCAAATATAGATACAAACATTTATGTATAAAGATATTAGTCAAAATTATATTTAAAATTAAAGAAAAGTAACAATATAAATTACCACTAACAGAGCAATGATCAATAAACTATAATACATCCATAACAATCCAATACATCCATAACAGAGAACAACAGTTTTCAACAATTTCTCTTTCTCTGGAGGAGAGAGATGGTGTTCCAAGCCACTGCACCCTTTAGTCAAATCTCTCCCTGCTCACCCACGAGACATACTGAAATTCCCCTTTGAAGATAGGTTTTAACGACTAAAAAAATTACTGGAAAAGACTATGAAGCCATCGATAAGACTATTATAAATAAATTTTAACAAATTGAGTTTTGCTTATAATAACATTAAATAAGGACAGGCAAGATACATACTATACATAGTAAATTTTAAATAATGTCTGTCATTTATAATGGGTCTCTTGTATAAAACAGATGTTCAATAAATGTTTGGTGAATTAAAGTTAAACGTACATACTGATGCCATTTGCAGCAACATGGATGGACCTAGAGATTGGCATACTAAGTGAAGTAACTCAGAGAGAGATGGAGAAATGACATCCCTTATATGTGGACTCTAAAAGGAAATGATAAAAATGAACTTAGCAGACAGAGACCCATAGACTTAGAAGACAAGTTTATTGGTTGCCTGTGTTGTTTCAGTCACTAAGTTGTGTCTGACTCTTCGCAATTAAGTGAGATAGAGTCTGACTCTTTGCGATTAGGTAAGTCAGAGAGAGAAAGACAAATACTACATGATATCACTTATATGTGAAATCTAAAAAAATAAAAATGAAACAAAGGAATTTATTTACAAAACAGAAACAGACTCACAGATATAGAAAACCAGCTTATGGTCAGCACAGGGGACAGTGTGTTTATGTGTCTGCACACGCTCAGTCATGTCTGACTCTTTGCAACTCCCTGGACTGTCGCCCAGCAGGCTCCCCTGTCCATAGCATTTTCCAGGCAAGAGTACTGGAGCGGGTTGCCATTTCCTCCTGCAGGGGACCTTCCCGACTCAGGGATCTAACCCACGCCTCCTGCATCTCCTGCACTGCGCACAGATTCTTCACCCATTGAGCCACCAAGGAAGTCAAAAAGTGGGCAGAGTAAATCAGGAGTTTGGGATCAGCATATACACACTACTATATATAAGGTACATAAACAAGGACCTACTGTATAGCACAGAGAACTATATTCAATATGTTGTAACAACCTATAATGGAAAGGAATCTAAAGGAATATACACAAATTCAGAATATATATTCAGTTTTAACTGAATATATAACTGAATCACTTTGCTGTATGCCTGAAACCAACATAACATGGTAAATTAACTGTACTTCAATTTTAAAAAAGATTTTTCAAAAAAGAAGAGAATCTGCATTTTTTTAAAAATTAAACTTATATGCATGATGTGTATGTTCCATTTCTCAAAAAAGAAAGGAAATACCAAAAAATATGAACAGTAATTGATTTTAAATAGTAGATTATGGGTTATGCTTTTATCCTTTTTCTTGTAATTATCATGAGTTAAGTTAAACTGGGAAAAATAAAAATTAATTTTCAAAATCATGTTTAAAGAAATATTCATTCAGTTGCAGCAATTCACTAAACAAAAACCCAATTACTGTCTAAAATAATACGTGAAGGCCAGTAAAAGCTAGAGAAAAAGCCCTCAAATGACAAAATTCAATTAAAAAATCACAATGATAGAGATAATATTCTTGATATATTAAGACTAACATAGTAATAACTAATTACTAATGACTAAAACACCTTTCCTTCAACTTTCCCTTAAAATACCCAACCAAAAGGTTGTCATTGTTATTGTTCAGTCACTAAGTCGTGTCTAACTCTTTGTGACCCATGGACTGTAGCCCCACCAGGTTCCCCTGTCCATGGGATTTCCCAGGCAAGAATACTGAAGTGGGTTGCCATCTCCTTCTCCAAGGGATCTTCCCAACCCAGGGATCAAACCCACATCTCCTGCATTGGCAGGCAGATTCCACTGAGCCACCAGGGAAGCCCCAACCAAAAGGTAAAATTTGGAAAAGCATTACAAACTGAAAAAGATCAAAGCTCAGAATTTCACCATTCAACAGTGACAATGGGCTGAAATGAGAAGAAAATCCTTGAACCACCCATGCTCACTGTCTGAATGAGGATAACCTGGGAAATCCTAAAGATGATAGGGAAGGCAACAGAGCAAGCAATAGGTTTCAGGAGAATCAGAAGTGCGCCAAGAATTATATTCCCAGACAAATTCTCATCATGTGCAAAGACAATAGATTCTCAAAAAAATACCAATTATGGATCCTTCTCCATAAAAGTCACTCCAAAACATACTCAGAAGTTAGTAACACTTTTATTTTTAACATGAGATAATCATTTTATACTGAGAAAAGGTTTATCATACATAATAATTCTAGTATAATAATTATGAATATAGCTCTAAATCAAAATGTAGAATCCAAAAAATCCCTAAATATTAGAAATGCAAAAAGAATCCAATGTAAATACATTTTCCCAAAATAACAGAAATATGAGGAGAACCCAATATATGTTTAATCATGTTACAAAACTATCAGCCTATGATCTCAGCATGTAGATATGTGTATCTCCAACCACAATTAATATGGGGGAGTGGACATGTAGACACATCAAGACCATACTCTTAAAGGAAATCCAATTCTTCCAAAGCAACCATAAGAGATTCAGAAAAAAGTGATCAGCTATAAGGAAAAGCACAATCAGTTTGTAAAGTAGAAAACGTATAGTCCACAACCTGACCACAGGCAAGGAGACAGAGAGGGAGGGAAAATATAACATTATCGGTTCTGAAGTACCATTTATCTCAGAGTTACCTATATTCTAAGATTTCAACTGCATAAAGAAAAATGAGAACATGGAAAAATGCTGGAAAGATATTTACCAAAGACTCCCAATGCATAGTTAAATAATGCATACTTTTCTTCTTCTTTATAGTCCTGTATACTTTCCAAATGGCATACGTTTTTATTCAGATAATCAAGCAATAGTTAATAAAATAAAAGAATTTTAAACAAACTGATTTTTAGAAAAAGATGAAATCTGTAAAGACTACCATACATGTATTCCTGAATGTAATCTTTATTCTTTCCTTCCCCATCATGCTCAAAACACAATTTTTAAGAAAGAGAAAAGTAATGGACAATTGAAGACAGGATCTAGATAATCTACTCCTTTCTAATTGTTACTAATCACTAGTGTTTCAAGTATGACATAACAATTAAATGCAGTCTCGAAGCAGGGCCAGCAGATGGCAGGGTTTATCACTGTCTGGGAGCGGTGCTGTAGGTTCTGCAGAGAAGTGGGCAGTGAGGCATGGTTAGAGAGGCAGTGAAGGAAACGATTTATTCAGTGATCCTTTACTCAGCCAGTTGTGCACAAGCCAGGAAAAGGGTAACTTTAAGAGACCAGGAAACAGTCTGGTTCCAGGAGAAGGGAGTGATTAACAGTAGGTTGGGTTACCCTGATCACAGCAAGGATGTTCCAAGGGCTGAGAAAAGGACCAAGTCCAAAGTGGCCATTTCAATGAGTGCCTTATTTAGAAAAGCACCAGCACAGTCACAAGTAACAAGTGAGAAAAAAAAAATCAGTAACGTTAATATCCTCTGGAATAAAGGGAGGGAAATAATGAAAACAAGTCACTGAGGATCATCTTACAACTCAGTGACTCAAACAACACTAGTGGGTCAAAGGTCCTATAAGTAAACCTCAATGGTATAAAAAGAGAAAAGGATGTCGAGTCACTGACCTCAGGCAAAACAATCAAAAATCAAAGTAACAAATGAAGGATACAATGCATGATAAAAGCTGGCCCCCTAATGAACAGTCCAAAAAGGAAATTAAGAAAACAACTCCAATCACTTAAATTAGGAGATGAAAGTTTTATACACTGAAAACTACAAAACTGCTGAAATTAAAGAAGACCTAAATAAATAGAAAGACATCCCATCTTCATGCATTGGAAGACTTATTATTGCTATTGTTAAGGTAGCAATACTACCCAAAGGGATATATCAGTGCAATCCCTATCAAAACTGTAACTGCCCTTTTGCAGAAAACAGAAAAGCAGATTCTCAAATTAATATGGAATTGCAAGTGGCCTCCAACAGCCAAAAGTCTTGAAAAAGAACACAGTTGAGTTACGTTTTCCAACTGCAAAACTTAGAACAAAGTCAGAGAAACCAAAACAGCGTGGTAATAGCATAATGACAGATATCTAGACTGATGGAATAAAACTGAGAGTCCAGAAATAAGCCTATATATTTCTAGCCAACTGAGTTTTTCTTAGTTTTTTTTTTTTTTTTTTAATGGAGTATAGTTGACTTACAATGCTTTGTTAGTTTCAGGTATATGACACAATAATTCAGTTATATATTCATTCTTTTTAAGATTCTTTTCTCATATAGATTATCCCAGAATATTGAGTGGAATTCCCTGTGCTATACAGTAGGTCCTTGTTGCTTATTTATCTTTTCAATTAATTTTTACATAGCTTAAGTTCAATAGTTAAAAAGTTTAAAGTTTTACACAATTGATGCAGGTATAATCAGGCCTTTGATATAAAATATTGTGCAACCAGAGATATCGGTCACTTAGCAGTTATTGTTTCTTCCCAATCAGCATAAAAGACTTAGCCAAATAATGTAGAATTTAAGGAACCAGTAAAACACTAATTTTAAACAAACTACAAAAATATCTTGCAATGAAATTGGCAATGTTTCTCTATGCAACTTTTCAAAGGGGAAATGTGTTCTGTAGGGTAAATTTAGGTTTCTTGGCACGGTGTTTCATTCATGTATAAACATTGGCTCCATTAGATAGTACTGGAACAGAACAAAACCCATAGTTATTATAACCATCATCAAAAAGTGGTATTCAATTCCTCAGGAACTATATGTTAAAGGATGTGTTATGATGCATGGCAAAGAAACAATAGATAGGAGGCAGTGGGGCACAAGGGCAAACCTGGAAAACCCTGCAAGGCCAAGGCTGTTCATGACCTCAAAATCCACCTGATGTCCAAGGAGACATTTAGCCTACTGATTTTTGGCAAGTGTGCCAAGACCGCTTAATGGGGAAAGAATAGCCTCTTTAACAGATGGTGCTGGGACAACTGGATATCCATATGTAAAAAGAATGAAATTATCTCAGCCATACATAAAAACCAACTCAAAAGAAACCAACAACCTAAATATAACACCCAAAACTATAAAACTCTTAGAAAAAAATATAGGGATAACATTTTATCTTGTATTTAGCAATGAATTCTTAAATATGGCACTAAAAGCAAGAGCAACAGAAAAAAAATAGATAAATTGGATTTCATAAAACCCTCTGCACATCCAAAGCCATTATCAAGGTGAAGACAACCTAGAAAAAGGAGGAAAATGTTGCAAAGCATGTATCTGATAAGGGCCTAGTGTCCACAATATATAAAGAACTCTTACAACCAACAACCAAAAAAAACAATTTAAAAATGGGCAAGGGGGACTTCCCTAGTAGTCCAGTAGTTGAGAATCCACCTTCCAATGCAGAGGACGACTCCCAATCGGGGAATTAAGATCCCATATGGGGTGGGACAACTAAGCCCACACACCACAACTAGAGAGAAGCCTGCATGCCACAACGAAGATCCTGTGCACCGCAACACAGATCCTGTGTGCTACAACTGAGACTCAACGAAGCCAAATAAGTAATTTTTTTTTTAATGGGCAGAGGACCTGAATAGACATTTCTCCAAAGAAAACACACAAACAGCCAACAAACATATAAATATCATTTGTCATGAGGGAAATACAGATCAAAACTACAATGAGGTATCCCTTTACACTCACCAGGATAGCTTTAATTAAAAAACAAACAGAAAACTGCAAGCGTTAGCAAGGATATGGAGAAGTTGGAACTTTTGTACACTGTTGATGGGACCACAAAAAGGCTCAGTCACTGTAAAAAAAAAATTTGGTGGTTCTTCAAAAAGTTAAAACAGAGAATTACCACATGACCCACTCTCAGGTTTACATCCAAAACTGAAAACAGATAATCAAGTACTTAACACACACGTTCACAGCAGCACTATTCACAACAGTAAAGATGTGGAGACAACCCAAATGTCCATCAAAATATGAATGAATAAGTAAATTTTGGTATATACAGAGAATGGAATACTATTCGGTCATGGAAAGGAATGAAGGACTGATACATGCTACAATGTGAATGAACTCCCAAGACACAGTGCCAAGAAGAGGCCAGATAGAAAATGTCTCATATTTTATTTGCCCATTTATATGAAATATCCAGCACAGATAAATCCACATAGGTAAATGGAACAGAAATTGGTGGCTGCAAGAGGCTGAAGAGAAAGGAAGATGGGAAAACCTGCTTAACGGGTAAGGAGTTTTACTCTGGAGCAACGGGAATGTTTTGAAACTAGACACGGTTGGTAGTTGCACAACATGATATATAAACTAAATGTCACTGAATTTTACACTTTACAAAGGTGAATTTTATGTCATGTGAACTTAACCCAATAAATTATTATTTTTAAAAAAGAAAAGGAAAAAAGCTGACCCCTACCCCATAAATGTGAAGGGAGGATACTAAAACTGTTTTCCAGTGACTGGAAAGGATTCTGAGGAAAATTTCACTCACAAGAGGAAATCAGGTTTCAGTTAAGCTGAAGAGAAAAAGCAACACTATGAAAAAGTCAGAGACCTCAAAACAAAACTTGAGCTCCACAAGATAAAAATGAAAGGGCCAACAGAAAAGAGGACAGAGCAGGCAAACAAGTAGATGGAAAGTGGAAAGAGACTGCTGGAAGGCAGACAGGAACAAGGGTGAACAGTCATGGATTGAAAAGGTAGCATTCTATTCTTAAAATGTATAGAACTGTTCTCTTCTAAGATGAAAAACATTTCAGTTCTTCAACTATCATAACCAGACTTAAATTTCTCACTGCCAATTCTAGCACAGTAGGAATGTTACTCTCTTGTTAGAAAATGTGACATTTATTCATAAGTTATTTTTAGATAACCCAAATTCCAAGCTGAAAAACCAAAGTTATTTCTGCAAAACTCTCAACATCCATCAAGAAAAATTCACTTTCCCCTAAACAATTTTAAGCTCAAGCTTAATTCAAGGCTTATGTTCTACATGACCTGGCCTGTGCAGCTTAAGTTCAAATAACACAACAGTTTAAAAATTATTCTAAATGATTTTAAAAGTTAACTATTGGTTTCCTAAGACCACAACAATGGTCGAGCGACTAGTGCCAGTGACCAAACCATCTCCCTTTAAAAACGAGCACCTTTATAGCACTTAACAAAATACATTCCAGGAGCGGTTCACGTGTCTGTCTTCCCTGCTACCTCTCACACCTCTCAAGCAAGGCTGGAGTATTAGTATAGTTGTAGGTACTCAAATGTTAGATGCATGAATGGCTGGCTAGTGATAAAAATCAACTACATCAAAGATGAACATAAGGAATCAGTTAAGGCAAAAAACAAAAGTAACACTGTAGGAACAGAACTAAAGTGGAGTTTTTGCTAATAAGTAGCTGAGTGACCTTTGGTAATCAATTATTTAACCACCTTCTCCAGGCATCAATTTCCTCAACTATAAAACAAGGGAGTTAAAGTCCCTCCTCAGCCACAAAATTCTATTATTCTATGATATCATGATGGTTTCAAAAAGTCAGCCAAAACTCTATTATTCTATGATATCATCCATGGTTTCCAAATGTTAGTCAAAGTAAAGTTGAAAATTTAGTCAAGATACCCTTCTAGGTTCTGAGGACAGTATGGTATGTGAGCCAGAGGGAAAAAAAGGCTAAATCATTTACTATGTCTGAAGCCACTAAATAGTCTGTTTTTTTTTTTTTTTGGAAGATTAGGGGAAATCCAGTTTTATAAGTCACAGACAATGAAGAACATTCTCTATTATAAAAATATTTATGTAAGTTAGGCTATTTCATACCTTAAATAATTTTCCCTCTATTTTATATATATGTATATATATACATAGTAGTGATAGCATAGTGAAGTCGCTCAGTCACGTCCGACTCTTTGCGACCCCGTGGACTGTAGCTCACCAGGCTCCTCCGTCCATGGGATTCTCCAGGCAAGAATACTGGAGTGGGTTGCCATTTCCTTCTCCAATAGTCTGTATTTTAATCAATGCTCAAATTAAATAAATACAGAGCTCTTGTTTCAAATTTTCCTAGTTTATGGAAACTAACAAACTGAAATGGATACAATAAAGTAATAACTTGTCCACCAGAAGCTCATAAATCTAGCTATAGTCAAATTATACCTAGAAAATTAGCTGAGGCCTAATATTTAACTACACCCTAAGAAGAGAATTTACGAATGTTACACTATAGGAAAAGGGGCATCTTTTCTTCAACTCCTATCTAAGGATAGTAAGTAACAAAAATATAACCCTTAATCTCTAGCACTGTAACATAAAATATGAAGCATGCCCTGCCATAGTGCCAGAATGTTCTATCTGGTAAAATGATACTCTGAAAAACAACTTATAATTGATTCCTGCACTATTTACAGAAGAAAATTATCTTACCAAGCTCACGTATGCATTGCAAGCACAGCTCTACAGTAGAGGTGCAGTAATCTACTCACAGTCTGACATAACCACCTTTCAGTCTCTTTCATAGCCAATTTCTAACAGGAGCACACACACACCTTCAGTGGCTAGCAGCCATTAGTAACTCAGACTTGGCTGTTACAGCCAGGGAATCACAGACACAGCAGAGACTTCACAAACATTATTCCTCCCTGCAAGCAACTCCAAGTGCAAATTTGGAGTCCTATCCCAAAGTTACCTGATTTTTTTTCCCCCAGGCAAGTCACTCAGCTCTCTGCTAAAAGTTAGTTGCATGAGGACAGGGATCTTTATCTGTTTTATTTCACCAAAACATGTCAAGCTTCTAAAATAAGGGCTAGTGTAAACTCACAGTAAGTAATTATTCAATGAGTGATAAATGTTGCTACCTAAGGCAATCAATCAAGCAGGTGATATCTAAATGACCCCTCTAACATTCTATGATTTGAGTTTTTATCCAGAAACATACAAATCCCCCACCAATAACTAAAATAAATTATTCTGAGGATTATATGGCACTTTCATATACAGCAACTACGGTAGCAGACCTCCTGTTATACACTGAAAAGCATCTCATACATGAGGAAACCAACACTCAGAAACATTAATTACCTGCCTGCCCACATATAACAAAAGGAGGAGATAATTCAAAACTCAAATATGCAGATTTCAAATCCAATATTATCCCACACCATATTATCTTCTATAAACCCACATTTTTGCACATGTGCATGTATGCACACATACACAGATCTCAGGACTTTTTCTTGATATTGAACTTAACTATCTTAACAAATAATCTAGGGAGTTAAACAACTTTAGAAAAAATGCAAACAATCGAAAAGATAATCCTCGGACATTTCCACCTCTGGACGAGACAGAGTAACAGGACCAGATAAACTCTCTCATCTGAAACAATCAAAAACAGACAAAATACATGAGTTCAGAAAGGTAAAGACAGCTAGAGTATGTAGGACAAATTTCCAGAGAAGAGAGAGCTGCACAGAGAGAGAACTTCCAAGATCTGTAGAGGGCTACCCCTCCAGCCTTTGGATGAGTACTGATCAGAGCATGCATAAGGAAGCTACAGAGGACAGAGTAAAAATAAAAGGTTAATAGAGTGTAACACTTCATAGATTCTGGAATATCACCTACTCACATCTGGCAGACTGGAAAACCTCATGAGTCACAGGAGAAGTACACAGAAAGGTCTTGACTCAGAAATACTTAGACCTACACTGAGCACTGCTCGTTTCCTATCTAACAAGTCTAAATAACAACACCTGAAAAGATCAAACTGTTTCCAAGTAACTTAACTGAGTACCAGAATAAAACCTAAAAATATTTACAGAAATATAAAAATATCCAGGACCCAAGAGGATAAAATTCATAATGCCTGTATCTAGTCAAAAACTATCAGGCATGCAAAAAAGCAAAATAGATCAACCGAAACCAATGCAGAACTGGCAGATGTTAGATTCAGCTGACATTAAAACAACTACTGTAACTGTACCCCCACAAAAAGTCAAGAAGAGGCATGGAAGACATAAAAACACCCACATCAAATTTCTAGAGATGAAAAAAAATACACTGGCTAGGATTAACAGCAGATTAGCATTTCAGAAGATTAGAAATCCATTTTCCAGCTTTTAATTACTTTGCCAGAATCTCTGCTGAATATTTTATACCCTTCAGCTGGAGTGTGGACCAGCAGTCTGCTGAGAGACAGCTACATGCCAAGCCACAAGGTAGCCTTAGTGAAGCAGGGACACTAGAGAATATGATGGGTACAGTGATCGCATGGTTTATATGTGGTACAGAGCTATGGAAGCCAAGATGGGGACATCTCACCCAGGCAGGGGGGTTTCAAGGGAGAGAGGGTTGGGGAAATTAGGCAAGTTCAAAGGAAGCTATTATAACTAATTTATTTAAACTTCCATTCACGAGTCCAATATCCTTCTGGATAATAACTAAGTGGGCAAAGGGAAATGATGAAAAGAATGATGACTCCAGTAAGGCACAAGATGGTGAATTCAAAAAAAAAGTACAATTCATTCACTTACTCATTCACTGAACGTTAACTGAACAGCAACTTCGTGCCAGGTACTGTTTCAGGTGCTGGGGATATAGAGTGAAACAACATAAAAGGGTCTCTACTCAAACAGAATTGACTTTCCTACAGAGGGAGAGAGAAACAACAAAAGTCAAAGTGTTAGTCTCTCAGTCGTGTCTGACTCTTTGGGACCCCTTGGGCTGTAGCTCACAGGCTCCTCTGTCCATGGAATTCTCCAGGCAAGAATACTGGAATGTGCAGTCCCTTCTCTAGAGGATCTTCCTGACCCAAGGATTAAATCCAGGTCTCTGGCACCGCAAGCAGATTCCTTCCCATCTGAGCCACCAGAGAATCCCACCTAAAAGAAAACAGTGCCAGAACAGGGGGGCACTGAGGGTCAACCCCAGGAAGGCAAGGCTCTCTGAGGAAGTAACACTAAGCTGAGATGCAGAAGGCTCCAGTCACGAAAAGATCTGAGGTAAGTACACGAGGCAGAGCTGCAGCTGAATGCAGACCCGAGGGTGAGAAGAGCTTGGCACCAAGGGGGCTAAAGAGTGGTGAGGTGGGGAACAGCGACAAGGAAAGAAACAGGTGGCAGGCGAGAGTCTCTAGAAACATTAACTTATAAAGCAGGAAGACTGAAGCCTAGATACATGATCTTTATGAATCATTGTTAATTTCTTAGGTGTGATCTTGGTTATTATAGATTTTTAAAGAGTCCTTATCTTTTAGACACACACACCAAAAAATATTTTATGCAATTTTCTGAGTTTGCTTCAAAATAATCCAAGCAGAAGATGGGGGGAAGTGATGACAAGGGAGTGGATTGGGAGTGGAGAAGTACAGACCAAACAAAACTGGCCATGAGTTGATAATTGTTGAAACTGGATAATGGGTACATAGAGGTTCATTATACTAGTCTGTCTACTCCTGAATGTTTGAAATTCTCCATAATAAATACATTTTTTAAAAGCAAACTTAAAATATAAGTAAAGGTATTAATAAACATAAATGCTCCCTTCACAGGGGAATTTTCAGGGCTACAAAATTATTCTGTATGATACTACAGTGGATGCATTTGTCAAAAGCCATGTAATTACAACAGAATAAGCCTTAATGTCTGCAAACTTCTTACAAATTCAGGGGGCAGGAGGAGTTGGATAAAGGTAGTCAAAAAGCCAAACTTCCAGATATAAGATAAATAAGTACTAGGAGTAAAATGTGTAACATGATAATTAACACTGCTATATGCTATATATGAATGCTGTTAAGTGAGCAAATTGAAGAATTCTCACCACAAGGGAAAAAGCTTTTTTTCTATTTCTTTAATATTGCATCTACATGAGATAATGGTGTTCACTGAACTTACTATGGTAATCATTTCATTATGTATGTAAGTCAAATCATTATGCTGGCCACGTTTAACTTACGCAGTGCTGTATGTCAATTATATCTCAATAAAACTGGAAGAAAAAAAATCACGTAGGAGGTCAGAGAATCTTAAGATGATATATGGAAGGCTGCTCCCTTCCAGAAGCAGCTTTTCAGGGATTCAGATGTACCCATAAGCTTTCATCAAAAGGTCCTGCAAAATCCTCAAAGTCTAAGAACCCCGATCATAGTGCACAAAACTTAGTATATGTGGGATCCATACCCTTGTCTAGGAAAAGGCTCTAAGGTTTTCACAAAATAAGTTGAGAACCACTGATATTTCTCTTGACAGCAACTTCCTAGCTGAAAAGCAAGTTTCCATTGTTTTTAAACCTAATGCCATCTTGACCTTCCCTGAAAGGACATTACTACACCACCACCATTACCACAAATAAGTTACCACCAGTGAATTTTACAATTCTGAAAGAAAGTTATGACAGATAGCCAAAAAACAAGAAAGGTGGCAAATTATGTCTAAGTCTCCTTTACAATTTCACCTTGTTAAAATACTGTATTTTATTTAGTCTAAATGCACCGTTATTTTTTGTGCCATTAAGAAATAAAAAAGGCTGTCAATTACATGATGACTCACCACTGACTGTAAAATGATTCCAACTTCAGAGATGTTCAAAGGTGAAAAAGCCATACATCTTATCATTCTTGAGACATGCTGTTCAAAAACTTCATTGGCTGGACCCCATCTCAGATCTCCTAAACAAATCGCTCAGAGTAGGTCTTTGGATCTGTATTTTGTTTAAGCCCCTGAGATGACTCTGGTTAGATAGACTATGTAAACTGTTAACTTGCAGAGGCAGCACAGTAGAGAAAACGCGCACTTTAGAGTCATACAGCCCCAGACATCTCTGTGACCTCCAGCAAACTGTGTAATTTCCCAGAGTCTCAGCTTTGTCTATTAAAAAATGCCAATGCCATCTACTGCCAACGGTTGATAAATAAAAGAAAGTTAGCAAAACAGATGACACAGAGCAAGACATATTTATAGAGGAACATGTTCATTATTTATGAACAAGATACAACATATCCGTCTTAAGAACAAGAATGGGACCTCTGAAATTACTTTTCAGAAATAGTCTGCCATTCAGCACTGTTACTTGCTGGACACAGTTAAGAATTTTCAGTAAGCGGTTTATTATGTAATTCAGCAATACACACATTTCTTTTGGCACACCACATTTTTAGAGGTCCTACATAAATGGAAGTTGTTTAATAACATCTTGATTAGAAAATATTATACTTGATATACATCAACAATAACACAGAAAAAAACATACTTTTAAGCGTAATACAATTTCAGAGTAGGCAACGGCTCTATTTCATGTCAAGTTTTTGTTTTGTTTTAGGATATATAGCTGGCAGGTTTTTTCAGAACACTGGCATAACTGTGTTAAAACCCCAAAAGTAGTGATGTGCAATTTCTCAATTCAGGATGCTCAAAGGAAAAAAAAAACAAAAACCCACGTTTCATTTGTTTCTAAAGTGACCCTTAAAGTCCAAACAGTATTTCAGGCAGCACCTTCAGAACAGACGCGTCACTCAGGATGTGACTCATAGGAGACAGGTTTAGCCATAACTGGACAGTTCTCCCACATGTGTAGAATGAAGATGGAAAAAATTCAAAACCCACAACTGCACAATGTCTCAGTCTTGCTCTCCCAATGAAGAACACATGGATTCAAATTAACACTGTATCTTTACCACCAACCCCACCCAAAATATCCAAGCTTAAGAGCATGCTGCAGGGTGCTACCCCACCTCCACCAGCACCCACCTCTTCAGGAGTCTGAGCAGCGGAAGGACAGGCCCCACACCAGCAGAGAGGGCACCCTCACTGCTCTCCCACCCCAAACACGTGGCTTGAGGCTAAAAAAGAAGAGAGGTGCTGGGAGAAAAATGGCTCATCTCATTTCCTTTCCTTCAACCATTTTCAATAAGAAAAAGCTGCCCAAATCTGAAACTTTGACTCCACTCTGCCTCCTCCCTTTTCTTTAGCCCTCTGTTCTCCCCGACTAAGTCTTCTCCAAACTCCCTGTGAATTCCTCATAAACCCATCCCACACCCTCAGCTGCCCTAGCTGAGCCCCTAGTGGCTCAGATGGTAAAGAATCCGCCTGCAACGTGGGAAACCTGTGCTCAACCCCTGGGTTGGGAAGATCCCCTGGAGGAGGGCAAGGCTACCCACTCCAGTATTCTTGCCTGGAGAACCCCCATGGACAGAGGAGCCTGGCAGGCTACAGTCCGTGGGGTGGCAGAGAGTCAGACACGACTGAGCGACTCAGCACAGCACAAGGCTAACTCTGTTCCATTCCCCTGATCCATCTTTTCAGTCTGCAGCCACCCTTTTACTGGGGCCGAACCTATCTTCTCAAAACCCTCCTGTGTACTCTCCTTTCCTAAATTCAACAGTTTCGCGTTACCTATAAAATAAAATTCAAATTCCTAATCTAATTTCAACCTACCTCTCAGCTTTATATTCTGCCACTCCCTGGTTTTGCCAAATATTCTCATCTTAGCCACATTAAATTGTTTCTACTCCTTCATTTCACATATACCTGCTTCCATACATCTATGGCTTTGTGCTATTTTCTCTGCCTGACATGAAATGCTCCTCTTCTCTTTCAAGTTCATCTTTGGAGATGAGACTCAAATGTCCCCTTTCCTAGAAAAACCTTTCCTAAACCCCCTAAGACCCTCCACTCTCCTATAGTCAAAAGCAATCATTCTCACGATAACTTACAACAATCAGCAGTAGAGTTCCAGCTACAACTGGTAGTCTCTCCTACGAAATTATGAGTTCCTTAAGAGAAGAAATTTAGTAACTTTGAATTGCCATTTTCTACCACAGTATGTGGTACTTGGTTAGGCTTCAAAAATTTTTACTGGACTAATTCGAGAAGCAATGATCTCAACTAGTATTAAACTGATTTTAAATCAGATATTAACAATGCTTACCTCTTCCAGAGGGTACTTTATTTTAATGGAGAGGCAGTTATCCAGCGTGAATTCCTAATTGGTGGGAGGCGGAGTCTATTCTCCGAAGTCCCCTGGTCTCCTACAGATGCCCTACCGCCAGCATCTCTGCTATCACGACCAGTTTATACCATACCCCTCATCCATCAGCAATTTTTTCCCACACCCTAGCACTGCCCCAGCCACAGACAATTTTCACCAGTTCTGGACTTCCAGGGAACTCAACTATCAGAATTACCAATCAGACAGCGAACAGGAGAGAAGGTGGATAATAGTGAAGACAAATGAGCACATGTGGCAGCAGGCTTGTCAATTCTACTCCTTAAGAATTTCAGTTAATCACAGCTCTTCCAGAGCTGACAAAGAGGCAATATAGATTCTGGATTGAGTTAAGACCTGGCCCTCTACTCACTGCCCAAAGGGCCCCAAATCAGAGTCCTCATTAGTAAAATGGGGAATCGAATGCCAACACTGCAGCCGACACGAGGCTTGGGGCAAACAAAGCGATTCCACATAAAGCTTCTGAGGCTTTTGGAGTCTCTATACCGATAGACTTCCATCAGGACTGCATGCCCTACCACCAGGGAATGAGCTGGTTACATACTTCCTTCAAATCTGTAACAATACACACCCAAAACAGGGGTTATTTTGTACCTGACCCAGGGAAAAGACTGCAACATGTCAGCAGCACTCTCTAAAGGGTCAACCATTACTGTGACCAGCACCACTACTCTTCCTAATGTTGTTATTACCAAAAAACTACACATCACCAGCTCTTCAACAGTCAAAGCCCAACCCTGACTGTCACGTACACGCTGTGATCGCTAGCCTTTAACCCCATCTTCCTAGGACGCCTCTCAAATGACAGTAAGGAAATCACAAAGATATTAAACCACAAAGGGAAAGTAGACAACAACACATCAGATATTTCAACAAACTTTTGCATGATGCGCTCCTGTGTGCTTATTTAGTTGTGTGCTACTCTTTGAGACCCCCATATGCAAGATGGGACATGACTGAAGGAGTGGTCAGTGCTTCTCAGGACCCCTGGAGGGACTCAGCCCTGGATGCACCAAGGGCAACCAAAGGCCAGCCTGAGGCTCTAGCCTGTCAAAGGGGGAGCCGCTGATGAGGGGCATTCAAAGCTGTTGGGCCCTCAGGTCTGGCAGTTAACCCAAAGTTTTTCTCTGAAGAAACTGAACCACAGAGACAAGGGAGCTGTAAACAGGAGAAGTCAAAGCCTACAGCCTGAATAATGGCACCCTCCATCTCTCCCCAAGCAGATAGTCCAAAGCCAGGCAGCTGATGTATCACCAAGCACATCTGACGCAGCAGACAGGAGGTGTCTTCTCCGCAGACACTGACCAGTCCTAAAGGAGAGGTCAAGGGGCTGATACATGGGAGGAGGCTCCCAATGAAAAGTCCACACGTACCCCATGGGAGGCCAGGAGACCTCTCACACACATACACACAAGCTTGCTCTCCCCTAATCAACTTTTCAGAATCTCACTCTTAATTACAGACACGGAAGCATCAACAGATTTAATTTAAATGAACAGAAAAAGAACTCTGAAATAAACAGGCACATTGGAGGAAGCAGAAGAAATATTTTTAAAATAATAAACATACAGAAAAAAATTAAAAACAACACATGCCTGAAAGATAAATGAAGATAATATATCCATAAAATTAGACTAAAATGAAATTGAAACAGGGAACAGAAGGAGTTCTAAAATTTAAAATCATCATTAAAATTTTAAAAATACAAGAGCTTAGAAGACAAAATTGAGAAAATTTCCCCCTCCTTCCACCTCCAAATATAAATATATAAATAAGAGGCAACATAAGTTAAGGGTATCTGAAGATCAATTCCAGGAGATTCAATAACCAAACCAATAGACATTTCGGAAACAAACAAAAAGTGATGGACAGAAAATTATCAGAAGTAACAGGTATTCTTTAAAACTGAAGGATATGAGTCTCTAGATTGAAAGGGCTCACTAAGACAAGAGGAACCACAGACAGGAGAAGGGGCCACAGAGAAGCTTATAAAATTACAGAATTTCTTAAAGACAAAGACCCTAAGCTCAAAAAACAAGGAAAAAAAGCATCAGAATGCCTTTGGATTTTTCATCAGAAACCCTTAAAGCCAGGTAACTGTGAAAAATGCCACCAAAAGTAGCAAAAATATATGCATTTTTTTCTGTCTAATATGTAAATTCTGTCAAATCACCTAAGAGTACGAGGATAGTATAGACATCTCCAGACATACAAGGCCTGAAATAATTTACCTCCCATGCAACTCTTCTCAGGAAGCTACTGAGGATACACTTTAACAAAATGAAGCAAACCAAAAAAAAAGAAAAGGCAGGAGATCCAGGGAACAGAGGAAAAGGGAACAGAAGACAAAAGAGAAGGGTACAGAATCCGCAGAGAAAACAAGCCTACTGTTTTCTCCCTCCAAACCAAGGATTCTCTAAGAGGAAAACAAGTGGAACTGACAGATGATTTGATGTGTTACTTGAAAAAAAATATCCAAAGGCATTTAATATATTTCTTGAAGTGTATGAGAGAATGTAGCCATAGATACAGAATAGACTAATCAAAAAGTTTAAGTCTCTTATTGTTCTAGGAAAAACAAAAGCGTTTTGAAAAGAAAACATAACCATTTATGGGTCACCATTTAACTCAGAAGTGAATTTATATTTATGTGTGTGTGTGTATACATATAATAATGTATAATAAACATTTATAATATAAATATATACACAATAATGTAAATACAGACTGATGGTTTTACTAAAAATGATGTAACTAAACACAGGGGTTTGGGCATGAGAAAAGGGCAACTGCTCAGTTATTACATTAGGATATCTACACTGATTTCAAAATATGAAAAGTGAAAAAAACGGGAAAAAAAAGAGCTAGCTTGGGAAAGCAGCTTCCACTGGAAAGTAGGGCCTGGAAGATGAAAGGCCAAAAGCAGAAAACTATTGCTTTTTAAGTCTTTTAGCGTTAACAATTTTTTAAAAACTATGTGCATGTATGAACTGCATTAAAAAAAAAAAACTTATTCTCATGTCAAAAACAATTTGTTCAATTTATGAAGTCACTACCAACTTCATTTATAAGTTTCACACTTGGCAATGCAAATTCATTGTCTTAGAAATATTATAAAGTGATGGTTAGTTTCTCAAATTAGCTTTTAGAAGGCACTTAAACCATAATGATACAAAAACATGACAAAAGCAGTCTTAATAAAGAGTTCCTATGGGAAACTGCATTCTGAGAATTCAGTTCGCCTGGTACACATCAGCCCCACCCACTTGCTCTTTCCCAGCCAGGAGCAGCCAAGGAATACTTTCAAGTTAGAACAGAAGAATAGATAAAGGAAGAGGACCTGGATCTGTGCAGGATGGAGAGTCAAGTTGACTTTAACAGGTCAACTCTTTCTGTATTAAAGAAAATACTACAGGTCTCCCCTGTCCCAGAGGCGACTGAGGTTTTGATCAGCAAGGAAATTCTCTCTCCTTTCTTCCCAATGGCTCATTCCTGGGCATAAATTGGATGTTTATCAATCAGGTAACAAATACAATATTTCAAGTATAAATTAGCAATTATTCTTTTCCACCACACCATAATCAAACTTCTATTATAAATATCTTCATTTCATTCAATGAAACTTTGTGGTCTATGGCAACACTACGTTTGATTAAAAAAAAAAAATTATTAAATGTGTGGCCTTGACCAAGTTACTTCAAAGTCTCACTTTCTTCATCTTTAAAATGAGAATAATAATATTCACCTCACTGGGTCACAAGAAAATTAAAGAAAATAACATGTATAAAACATGGAGGAGCAAGTATGTGGTGGGCACTCCATGTCAGCCTCTGGTTGTCCGCCGTCCCTTTCCTCAATCCAGTTCAGCAGCTCAGTCGAGTCTGACTCCTTGGGTCCCCGTGACTGCAGCATGCCAAGCTTCCCTGTCCTTCTCCCAGAGATGATTTCTTACATATAAACAAAGCCACAAATTATATACACATGTTTAACCAAAAAATCTTTACAAAATCATGCACAATATAGTATTTTTAAATGAGCAAATTACTATTTTTAAAATATTATTTTTTAATTAATGTGATGGGTTAATTTTTAAACAATATTTTTCCTAAACCTTAGTCTTGTTTCAAGCACTAATCCAATTTGCAATTTTCATTCAGCTAAACTAAATTCCGCTAATTCTGCTAGACTGCAAAGAGGATTTAGAATGGCAGGACATTACAAAAACACAGCATTCTTCCTTGGTTAAAGACTACAAACCCATATATGCAACAATGTCTAAACAATCTGCTTAAAAGCAATTCCATTTTAACACTAAGTCGACTTCAACAGGCTTCAAGAAAGTCTTATGACTTTAAAAAAAAAAGGATAAAATGACAGATAAAAGAATACTTTTTCCCATCAAACCTCAGACGTACCACAAGTCTGAGATGAAATAAAGATGGGGGAAAAAAAAAAAAAACAACTGTGGCTCTTTGGCCCATAATACACAAAAGAAAGTGAATGTCTAGGTATCTGAAAGTACCAAAGACTTCCTATTTGGGGCCATTTCTATTAGACCTTCCTCTAAGGGGTTACCTTCCAGAATCCACAAAGTCATATTTTTCAAATTAATTCCCCAATAACAAAACTAATTAGGTAGAACAGAACCACCAGCTGACCCAAAGCCAAGTTCTCCTTTCCTTACAAGGTATTCAACGTGTAACAGTGGCCCAGAAATACAGGACCAGTCCAAACTCCAACACATCCAAGACAAAAACCAAAGTACTGAAGAAGCTAAAAGGTCTGGTACCTGGAGATTCATTCACTATTATAAAATACGCTTATCGTCCCTGATCTGGAGACTGCCTCGAACACGCAGCGCCCTTATAACCAATTTCTTTCATTTGAAGAAAATATAAACCTATGATAGCAGCAAAGTATCAGCACAGTAGTGTGGGCTCTACCAGGGCATCAAAATCACTACGATACCGAAATAAAACGTGGATTTCGAGTACCCAAAGTCCAGGGCCCTAGAGCGACACGTATAGGGTCAAAGAAACTTGGAGCGGCGGGGAAGAGTGCCTCTAGGGAATAAGGCGAAAGGCTGAAGAGGCTGTAAGCAGGCTGGAATGGAGTAGCTCGCCGGCGGCCGAGGGGTCCCCGGGTCTTTAGGCGGCGTGGGGAGTAGGCCGGAAGGCTGGCCCGGGGTGGGGGGGGCGGGCAGCGACCACACCTCCTCGGCCAACACAGCAGGCAACGGCCGGGGCCCGGAGGCGACCCTGGGAGCTGGGACCGACCCGCCCGCGGTCCAGCGCGCGCGGACTGGGCCGGAAGCACCCGGGCCCGGGCCGACCTGCCCGCCCTGGCGCAGGCGTCCCCACTCACCGATGAGCCGGCGCACCTCGTCCTCGCTCAGGTAGAGGCTCACGCTGGGCCCCGCGGCCGCGGGCGGCAGCGCCGGGAGCCGCGAGGCCGGGGCGGCAGCGGCGCCAGGCGTGGGCAGCAGCGGCAACAGCGCGAGCAGGAGCAGCAGCGGCGGCGGCGGGGCCTTCAGGCCGCGGGTCCCCGGGAGGCGGCCCTGGCCCGGCGGCCCCGGTCCCGCCGTCCCGCGCATGGCCACCGCCGCCGCCGCTGAGGAGAAGCGTGGGCCGCCTGCTGCGCCGCCGCCGCCCACCCCCGGCCCCGAGCCCCTCACAGCCCCGAGCCGGGGGCGGCCGCCCAGCTCATCGCGCCGCCGGCCCGTGGCAGCCGGCCGCCGCTTCAGACCGCCGGAGCGCGCCGCCGCCGCCGCCGCCTCCTCCTCGGCGGCATCGTCCGCTGCGGGGAGCGGGTCGCGGGAGCGCGCGCGCGCCGCCGCCGCCGCCCTGAGAGCGCGCACGCACGCACCGCCTCCGCAGTGCGGGCCCCGAACCTCGCGAGGAGCTCTTTGCCTTCCCAGTAGCACTGCCGGCCCAGGGCTCTCCGCTAACCCTGTAAAGGAGCCAGCCCTCGTCCCACCTTGTCACCAGCCTGATGTTTGCTTGCCTATTGTCTGTAACACAGACATACCCGCCCAGGTTGGAGGGTCGTGGCCGGCAGGCCCAGGCCGCGCCTGCAGCCCACCGGGCTCCCAAATCCAGGGAATTGCGTGGATGCGGCCGCGGATTGCAAAAGAGAAACACGCTTTTCGTTTGGAGAGGAGATGGAGACAAATAGAAATCACCTTTTATCCTACCAACAGAGGTCAACATTAACATTTGTGTCTGTCTTCATGAGTACATACTATATACTTTTACTTTCCAAGATCTTGTTCAGCAAACTTTTTAACCTTATTTCTACATGTGACAAATTTTTATTTTTTAGAATCGTCCTGCATCTCTATAATTAACCTGCATTTGGGGTCATTAGCATATGGTCCTTGCTGGACTTTGACAGCCCCCGCCCCCATATGAAATTGTGTGCAAAAGTGCATGCTGTGTGTAGGCTTGAGCATACACAGAAGTGATATGGACATCTCCTCAATTGTTGTAGGGAGTCCTTGTCCCTCAAAGAGGTTAAGAATCACAGATACACCTCTTCTATTTTAAAGGCGATCCAGCGAGCTGGTGCACCTTGTGATGTACTGACGTGTCGCAGTGAAACCTGTTCCAGATGCTGCCTGTCTTCTGGAGGCTTCCAAGCATACTTGCTGTTCTGGGTCACCTAGTCCCTGTAGGCAGGTCCCCGCCTTGGCCCCTCGTACTTTCCACCAGTCCTGCGCCCCTACGAACAGCTGCTTCCCTCCAGGCCCAGCTTCAGGGAGCAGTTGCTGCACCAGTGGTGAGCCCCTGAGAGGCTGCTATTTTTATCCTCTGGGGAGGGTGGGGGAAGTCCCAGAACTTGGTATTCTTCTCTATGGAGAGGGATGGATTCCAATTAAACTCGCCTTGATAAAGGGTTTCCCAGGTGGCCCTAGTGGTAAAGAACCCACTTACCAATGCAGTAGATGTGAGAGACATGGATTCAGTTCCTGGGTTGGGAAGATCCCCTGGAAGAGGGCATGGCAACTCACTCCAGTATTCTTGCCTGGAGAATCCCATGGACAGAGGAGCTGTGCAGGCTACAGTCCATAGGGTCGCACAGAGTTGGGCACCACTGAAGTGACTTTAGCATGCATGCACACGCATGGCCTCGATTTGTCAAGCCTCAGCCCCCCAGCACAGAATACTGTGCCCATGGAGGCTGGGCAGAGGGTGGGGGTTGAGGACGAGTGCTCCACCAGAGAACAATAAAACCACAAAGGTCAGAAAAAATACTTCTCTTGGGGCAGCCACTGCTACCTGTTGGGGGACCAGGGCTATGTCAAGAAGAATGGTTTGGGGCTGGGAATGTTTTGTGTGAACAGGCTCTCAAATCTGATAGGCAATGTTTTCTTAATGGATGGCGTCTTCCCAGCATTTTTGAAAATGATTCACGGTCCCCAAGTAAGGAAGCTCCAGTTCTCAAGACAGTCTCCTCCTATCAATGACTTCTTGAGGTAGGGTGTGACGTAAACAAAGCACAGAACTATCTGGCAATCAGGCTTGGTGGGATTCTGGTACTTGACCTTGGGAAAATTACTTAAATTTGCTGAGCCTCTGGTTTCCTCATTCATAAAATAGAAGTGATCATGCCACACTCACAGGGCTTTTACAGGATTTAATTGACCAAGATGTCAATAAAACACTTAAGCAGACACTGGAGTCGGTGGGTGTCACATCCATTGTTAGTGTTATTATAATTAATCTCGTCCCTCTAATGACCACTTCCTGGAAAGTTTCATCAGCAGTTAGCTTCAACTATTCAAACCAGGGATCCTCAAGACCATTCAGTGTAACACCACACCTACCCCAGAGCCAAGTTCAAGACGTTAATTGCAGGCATCACACTTGGCCCTGGGACACCAGGGAGCTTCCTTGAGAATGTGTTAGGTTGATGCAAAAGTAGTTGTGGTTTTGGATGGTGAATTTTAAACCATTATTACTAGACTCAAAAATAGCTTTACTAATCAAAATAGAAACCATCACAATCAACACATTTTTGCCAATGAGAAATAAGTTTTTTATTCCTGTAGCATAAAAAATCTGTGCTTCAGGATTCAATGAACTCTTGGAAAGCATTTTCTGCCTCCTACTGGTTGTGAAAGCGTTTTTCCTGCAAAAGGTTTCTGAGTATCTTTAAGAAGTGGTAGTCGGATGGCAAGAAGTCAGGTGAATATGGCAGATGAGGCAAAACTTCACAGCCCAATTTGTTCAGCTTTTGAAGTATTGGCTGTGTGACAAGTGGTCGGGTGTTGTCCTGGCAAAAATTGGGCCCTTACTTTGGACCAAAACCAATTGCAGGCATTGCAGTTTTTGGTGCATCATATCGATTTGCTGGGCATATTTCTCAGATGTAATGGTTTCACCAGGATTCAGAAAACTGTAGTGGATCAGATATGGGCAGCAGACCACCAAACAGTGACCATGACTTTTTTTCAGTGCAAGTTAAGCTTTGGGAAGTACTTTGGAGCTTCTTCTCAGTCTAACCACTGAGCTGGTATCACTGGTTGTCATATAAAATCCACTTTTCATTGCATGTCACAATCCGACTGAGAAATGGTTCATTGTTGTCGAGTAGGATAAGAGAAAACAACACTTCAACGACTTTTTTTTTTTTTGGTCAGCTCCTGAGGCACCCACTTATGGAGGTTTTTCAGCTTTGGAATTTGATTCTAATGCCAAATAACCATAGAATGGTCGACGTTGAGTTTTCAGCAACTTCTTTTGTAGTTGTAAGAGGATCAGCTTCCACGATGGCTCTCAATTAGTCTTTGTCAACTTCAGATGGCCGGGCAATCTCAAGGCTCTCGTCTCCTTTGCAAAACTTCCTGAACTACCACTGTACTCTAAGTTCATTAACAGTTCTTAGGCCAAATGCATTGTTGATGTTGTGAGTTGTCTCCACTGCTTTATGACACATTTTGCACCTGAATAAAAAAAAGTTTGCTTTTTGTTTAACATCACTTTTATAATCTAAAATAAATATGAAATAAACAGCAAGTAATGTCATTAGCAAAAAACATAAAGTGAGAAATGCACATTAAAATGATGTATCACATAACCCACATTTATTAAAGAATGTGTCCCAATATCAAATGGCAAATTCAACAATGCAAAACCACAATTACTTTTGCACCAACCTAATATGATAAACATTTATTGCACATTTTCATCAGCGCAAGGAAGAAAAAGCTAGTGGTTGTCAAAGTGTGGTTCCCAAACCAGTAGTTTCCATCTGGGAAGGAGGGAAAATGCTAATCCCTTGGCCCCACCCCAAACTAACTGAAGAAGCAACTTCAGAGGGTGGCAACACAGAAAGACATGGTATGTATATTTTATCAGCAGCTGGAAGCACTGCTCTGTCCTACTGTGGAGCAGTTGACTTCTTAAACTTTCTCCCTCCATTTCGGTGTGAATAAGTCAAGTGTCACT
Source organism: Cervus elaphus (assembly GCF_910594005.1). Lineage (NCBI taxonomy): Eukaryota > Metazoa > Chordata > Mammalia > Artiodactyla > Cervidae > Cervus > Cervus elaphus. The sequence goes on from NC_057833.1 coordinate 82,428,418, forward strand.
GAGGTCCTCAGAGGGAAATATGAACATCCTCCTTGACACAAGTCATCAGCTCTCTCCATCACCTCCCAGTTTGGTGTATGTTCTTATAGCCCTTTCTCTAGACACTTAGCTACATATATTAGACACACAACTATATGTATGTGTGATTTATTTTAGTTTTACAGAACTGGATTATTGTTGACACTATTTGCTTTCTTCCCTGGTCAAAATGAATTGAGGTCTTGAGGGTACTTGCTTGACAGGACACAGAAGCATTTTAGTTGCAATTGTTGTCGTTGTTGTTCAGTTGCCCATTTGTGTCTGACTCTTTGTGACCCCATGGGCTGCAGAACACCAGGCCTCCCTGTCCCTCACCATCTCCAGGAGTTTGCCCAAGTTCATGTCCATTGCATTGGTGATGCCGTCCGTGAATGTAATCTAGCATGCAACGGACAATGCTAGATTTCATAGTTCTGGTGATGGACCACATATCCTTTTACGTGCAACTCTGCACATTTTCAGAAGGGAAGATTCTCAGAAGTGGATGTGCTGAGTTAAAGGGAGTTACCTATTAATGTTGATAGATTCCACTGAATTGCCCTCCAAAAGGCTTTACCAGTGTATACTTCCACCAGTGGCATAAATGAAAGAAACAACACAATATGTCAGGGTTTTTTTGTAATGAGTTTATTCAGGATCAACAAAGAATTTTTTAAATTTATTAATTAGTTTGTTTATTTTTGGCTTTCCTGGGTCTTTGTCACTGCAGTGGCTTTCTCTAGTTGCGGGGAACAGGTGCCACTTTCTTGTGCTGTGCGGGCTTCTCATTGCAGTGGCTTCTCTTGTGGAGCAGAGACTGTGGGCACACGAGCTTCAGTAGTTGCAGCTTGCAGGCTCAGGAGTTGTGGCCCCAGCTGAGCTGCCCTGAGGCATGTGGAATCTCCCCCGATCACAGATTAAACCTGTATCCCCTGCACTGGCAGGCCAATTCTTATCCACTGTGCCATTAGAGAAGTCCTGTCAGCGTTTTTCATTTTGCTTTTGACAGGCTGGTGAAAGAAAAAATAATTCCTTTACTCTGGGTTTCCCTCATTACTGGTGAGGCTGAGCATCTTCTCATAGGTATTTGTCGACCATTCAGTTTACAGCTTTGGCCTGTTTCTCCAGTGGGTGATTTTCCTTTTTTGTTGACTTGTACATATTTTCTTTTGCTGTATCCCTTGTCATTTAACTTTATTTATGATGTCTTTTACTTAATTTGATCTTTTTATTTTTAATTTTAGATAACTCTCACAATGTATTCTTTTTTTTTTTTCACAATGTATTCTTTTATGGCTTCTACTTTTGCATCTTGCTTAAGAAAAACTCCACAGTGAATAATCTTTGTGTTTTTTTTTAATACTTTTGTACCCTCAAAAAAGTTAGACCCTTAATCCATCTGTATTAGGGTTCTCCAGAGAAATAGAACCAATAAGATACAGATAGCAATAAATAAGTAAATATATTTATGCAGACAGAGAGGAGAGATAAGAGGAGATTTATTATGGGAATTGGTCCACATGATTATGGAGTCCCAGGATCTGCTGTCTGCAAGCTGGCGACCTGAAAAAGCCTGCAGTGTAATTCACTCTGAATCCAAAGGCCTGAGAAAGGGTTGGGGGCAATAGTGTAATTTAAATCCCAGGCTGAAGCCTGAGAACCAGGAGAACTAAAACAAATCAGAAAGGCAGAAGAAGATGGGGAATTCACCCTTCCTCCACCTTTCTGTTCCTTTCCAGCCCTAACTGAATTAGATGATGGACCCCTCACTGATGAAGATGAGCCTCTTTACTCAATCTACAGACTCAAATACTAATCTCTTCCAGAGACACCCTCACAGACATATCCAGAAATAATATGTGGCCAGCTATTTGAGCATCCCTTATCCTAGTAAAGTTGACACATAAAAATGACCATCACAAGTCCACTCCTTGTAAACTTGACACCCCTATACATCTCCTTAAACTATATTTAACCTCTAAATAAAAACAATAATGAGATCATAACTCTGCCAACATGATAAAACTATTTTACGTGCAACTGAAAACACACTCGTTTCTTCCCCAGAAGTGGAAATAAAATCCTTGAGTGATGTTTATTCTTCTCGTGATAACCTATGACTCAAATACTATGATGTGAATTAATAATACCGATGTAAGTTCAATACAGTAAGCCCCCTACATATGAACCTTCAAGTTGTGAACTTTCAAAGATGCAAATGTGCAGGTGCCAGCAAGGAACCAGAACCTGTGCCATCGACGTCAGGTGTGAGTGAAATTGCAACTTGCCGTCCAAATCCTGCTGTTGAAGAGTATTCAGCTCTGCCATCCCCCACCTCCTCCCCCTCCCCCAGTCAGTAACTCCTCTTGCCTGTTCACTCGATGCCTGACCTTGTAGACCAGTTGTTGCACTGTACTATTGCACTTTCCCAGATACTGTACTGTAAGATTAAAATTGTTTTATTTTCTGTGTTTTTTTATATATTATTTGTGTGAAAAGTATTATAAACCTATTACAGTACAGTACTATATAACCAGTTGTGTTAGTTGGGTATTTGTTGGCTAACTTTGTTGGACTTATGAACAAATTGGACTTACAAATGCACTCTCAGAATGGAACTCATTCATATGTTGGGAACGTACTGCCTATCTTATGTTACATGATGAAGGGAATACAAGTGGAAAAAAACAAAGATACCTGTGTAATATATGTGTATATACATATATTATATGTATATTATACATAACAAAATGAAATCTTTTCATAATAAAGTAGGCATTTGGAATAAATGGTTTCTATATGGAAAAAATAAATGTAACAAAATTTGTGATAATTATAGCCCTCATTTCTATAGCTGGTCCCATGACTGTAGCTGGGCATTTATAACTACCTTCTTCTACTACCCATTCTGTATTCCTTTTGCCTTCTGCCAACATCTCAGCTGGTCATGGTTCTTTATCTGGTAGGGGGACCCAAACCTTCATTCCTAAAGGATCCGGCCATTACTAAGCCAGATTGGGTTGTCAGTTGGGTTGGATTGGGTTGTCACAGTCTTCCATTGCCCCTGATCACAGGGCAAAGTAAACTAAGGGGACCCTCAGGGGTCTCCTGTATTCTGATATTCTTCCTTACCTGTCTTCTGTTTTCCATTATTGCTTTGAAAAGTCAGTTGTAACTCTCACTGCCACTTTAACACATGATCTGTCTGTTCTTTATGGCTGTTTAAGAGTTTTATTAAGTGGTGTTCCAGTTTCACTGTGTGTGTGCTTGCTAAGTCACTTCAGTCATGTCAGACTCTTTATGACCCTGTGGACTGTAGTCCACCAGGCTCCTCTGTCCATGGGATTCTCTAGGCGAGAATACTGGAATGGGTTACCATGCCCTCATCCAGGGGATCTTCCTGACCCAGGGATCGAATCCGCTTATCTTATGTCTCCTGTATTGACAGGTGGGGTCTTTACCACTAGCGCCACCCCGGAAGCCCACAGTTTCACTAGGATACATGTATATGTGGATACCTTTCCATTTATCTTGCTTGAAATTTATTGTGATTCCTGGATCTAGTGTCCCTAAAAAATCCCAGAAAATCCTCAGTTCCATTTCCTTTGTCATTCCTTGATAGATAGATATTAATTTTTTAATATGCATTTTTTCTGAATCATTTGAGCATAGGTTGGAAACATTATGCCCCTTTACCCTTAAGTCCTTCATTTTGCATTTCCTAACAAGGACATTCTCTTATATAGCCATAGTACAATTTTCAAAATACAGACATTAGACATTGATGCAATGTTATTTTCTAATCCACAGTCCATATTCAAATTTTGTCAACTGTCTCAACAAAATCTTTATAACTGTTTTTTCCTGGTCCAAGATCCAATCCAGAATCACATACTGCATTCACTTGTGAGATCTTTTTAGTATCCTTAATGTGAAATGTTTCTCAATTTTTCTTTTGCCTGAATTTCTTATATTTTAATGTTCCTCAATTGGTGTTGCCTGATATTTCTTCATGATTAGATTCAGGTTACACATTTTTGGCAGGAATATCACTGAAATAATGTATTCTCTGTACATCATATCAGAAGGCACATGATGTTGGTTTATTGACTTTCACAATTTTTTGCCTCTACTGGGTCTTCACTGCTGGATAGGCTTTTTTATCTAGTTGCAGGGAGCGGGGGCTACTCTCTAGTTGTGGTGAGAGGGCTTCTCATTGTGGTGGCTTCTCTTGTTGTGAAGCCTTGGATCTAGGGTTCTCTGCCATCAGTAGTTGTGGCTCCCGGGCTCCAGAGCACAAGCTCAATAGTTGCGATGCATGAGCTTAGTTGCTCCACGGCACGTGAGATTTTCCCTGACCAGGGATCAAACCTGTATCTTCTGCATTGGCAGGTGGATTCTTTACCACTGAACCCCCAGGGAAGCCCAACTGTTCCACTCTCAATTGTTATTACCAATTGTATTAGTCAGGAAACAGAACCTGTTATAACCAATTGTATTAGTCAGAAACAGAACGAATAAGAAATAAATATATACACAGTATATATATATATATATAGAGTATATATATATGTATACAGTATATATATACTATATATATATATACACAAACACACACACACACACACATATATATACATACTAACTTTTCTCACTTGGTTAATATATTGTCTGATACATTTCCTTTTTTGTAAAGTTACTATTTTTCCCTTTGTGATTAATAAGAAATTTGAAGGAGACACTTTGAGATTATGTAAACCTCTAGCTCTTCATCAAGCATTTATTCACTAGTTTGCCTAGTGAATCAACCTGCCAATGGATGACTTTCTAAGTTTATTATACCTTCCTTATTTAGTTGGCATTCAACCCTAATGGAGACCTTTCCCTTATTGATTTTTAAATTTTATGTATATCTGTGTGGATTCATATATCTGATGAGACTTGAGATTTGGCCAATGAAAGCCCATTCAGTTGGTTCCTTTGTCCTTTCGTATGTCTCCAGCATTGGTTGAACATTTTTATTTATTTATTTATTTTACTTTTTGGAACAACAAAATATTTTTATCTCCTCTTGGACTTTTCTGTCCTCATCCTGAAGTCAGTCCATTTTTCTTAGGAGCCTCAGGTCCTTTTGTGGAGAATGGTATTCAGAAACCAAGATTGGGGAGCTAGGTATGCTTATTACTACTGAGGTATAATTGGTTCTAGGCCCTCTGAGGAGACAGAGTAAGGAAATAAGCATGTTTATGTATGTATATGCCAATGTGTGTATGCATGCAAAAAATCTGTAAAATCTACAAATTTGATTCTATTCTTATACCATTCCTTCCTCATCCCCTATTTGTCACTCCCTTCTCTGACAGCAGGCTTCCCTGGTGGCTCAGATGGTAAAAAATCTTCCTGAAATGTAGGAGACCCAGGTTCAATCCCTGGGTCAGGAAGATCCCTTGGAGAAGGGAATGGTAACCCACTCCAGTATTCTTGCCTGCAGAATTCCATGGACAGAGGAGCCTGGCGGGCTGCAGTCCATGGGGTGGCAAAGAGGGGCATGACAGAGCGACTAAGGCTCCTCTGACAGTAAGTAACCTGATTCCCACTAACCACAATGCATTTGTTTGTTCAGTCCTTCCACAAGTAAGAAAGCTTAGCCCCAGAAACACCAATCTCCACCCCAACTCCCCACTCTCCAGACATGCCAGCCAAAGCACTGCCTCCATGAAGGGATAGGAGGGGAGGTCATGGGCTGGGCGCATGGGCTTACCTCTTGGGTACGGTGGCCAGAATGTCTATCACTAATTCCCTTTTTCTCTCTGTCTGTTGCATTTTTCAGTTCATCTTTTTCATTTAAAAATTACCATAAATTTGATTTTAATTTACAAATTCTCAAATGATTGCTTTTCTACTATAGCCAGTCTACTATTGTTTTTTTGTTTAATAATAATATAATAACAATTAAAGAACATCTAGCATCTTTTGAGCACATATTTATTAGCTGCTTAACCAAGTGAGTGTTTTCACATGGATTATCTCATTTAATTTTCACAACAATCCTATGACATTGCATGCATGCTCAGTAGCTCAGTTGTGTCCAACTCTTTGCGACCCCATAGATTGTAACTCGCCAGGCTCCTCTGTCCATGGGGTTTTTCAGGCAAGAATATTGGAGTGGGGTGCCATTTCCTTCTCCAGGGTATCTTCCCAACCCAGGAATGGAATCCATGTCTCTTGCGTCTCCTGCATCGGCAGGCAGATTCTTTACCAATGTGCCACCTGGGAATCCCTCCTATGACATTGGTATTTCATAGATTAGGAAACCTTGAGGCACAAATTAAGTACTTTGGCCAATGCTATCCACACACCTAGAAAGTGGTAGAGCTAGGAATTGATTTCAGGTAGTTTGATTCCTGATCTCATGTGCTTAGCCATTCTGAAGCAGCTGCTCATCTGCATTGAAGCTCTTCTCTTTGCTCTCAGTCTTTCCCTGACATCAGTCTTTCTTCTTGTTGAGTTTGCTGCTCTCTTCTAGGGTACTGGTTTTCCTCAGATAACTCCTGATTCTTGATAGCTTTCTCTTCTTTGGGCTTATAAACCCATGTTTTTGAGGCCCAGGTTCTGGGGAGGAGAGCGTGCCTCTGCTGAAAGTGTGGGGAACCTCCAGCTTGTGTATCTTTTGCTATGAGGTCTCCATGAATGTCACCTGATGCCTGGACATCAGTCTGCCTCTTTGGCTCCAGTGTTAACCCCTGCTCAGCACAAAAGGAGCTGACAGAACTTTCCACCAACCCTGTTGCTTCAAGTGAAATATCCCTGTGGATACTGACCCAAAGAGCCTCCCATTCCTTGGGTCTATTGACTCTGGACTTTGATCTGTTGACCAACCATTCCCACCCCCAAAACAGGATTTTTCTGATTTTTCGTTGTGGTTTTCTCTAATCTTTTTTCTCTTGATTGGATAGCATCTGCTTTCTTTTTTTCTTACTTACTAGATTTATTGATTTATTTGTGACTGTGCTGAGTCTTCGTTGCTGCTTGTGGGCTTTCTCTAGATGCAGAGAGTGGGGGCCGCTCTTTGTTGTGGTGTCCAGGCTTCTCATTGTGGTGGCTTCTTTTCTTGCCAAGCAGGGGCTCTAGGCGGGCTTCAGTAGTTGCAGCACACAGGCTCAGTATTTGCCACACAGCCTGTGAAATCTTCCAGGAGCAGAGATCAAACTCTTGTACCCTACACTGGCAGGTGGATTCTTAACCACAGGACCACCCAGGAAGCCTGATACCATCTGCTTTCTGTCTTTGCTCAAATTTCTCAATTTTTCTGATCCATGTAAAAGATATCAGTATTTCCATATGACAGAACCACCATAAGTGAAGCTTAAAAGCAAAAATCAAGTTAAGGAAAAATCTTTCCCAGTAAAAGGACTGACATCCATAACCTACAATTCAACAAAAGCAGGTAAAGAAATGGATAATTCAAAGAAAAACATAAATAGTTTGGAAGTATATTAAAACACTTAAGCTCAGTCATAAATAAGAAAAATGCCAGTTAAAACTACACTGAGATACTATATTTTAACTTATTAGATTAACCAGTCTTTACTAGTTTGATAGCATGCTGCTGGTCACAGTGTGGGGAAACACTCTCTCCTCGTGGTTGATGGGAAAGAAAACCACAAGTCTCCAAGGCAGACATTTTGACTACTGTGTATCAAGTTTACAAATGCACACATTCTTTGACAAGCTAGTTGTTGTTGTTCAGTCACTAAGTCCTGTCCGACTCTGTGTAACCCCATGAACTGCAACATGCCAGGCTTCTCTGTCTTCACTATCTCCCAGAGTTTGCTCACACTCATGCCCATTGAGTCGGTGATGCCACCCAACCATCTCATCCTCTGTCATCCCCTTCCCCTGCTGCCCTCAATCTTTCCTAGCACCAGGGTCTTTTCCAATGAGATGGCTGTTTGCATCAGGTAGCCAAAGCATTGGAGCTTCAGCTTCAGCATCAGTCCTTCCAGTTAATATTCAGGACTGATCTCCTTTAGGATGGACTGGTTTGATCTCCTTGCAGTCCAAGGGACTCTCAAGAGTCTTCTCCAGCACCACAGTTCAAAAACATCAGTTCTTTGGCGCCCAGCCTTCTTGACGGTCCAAATTTTACATCCATACGTGACTACTAGAAAAACCATAGCTTTGATTGTATGGACCTTTTCAGCCAAGTGATGTCTATGCTTTTTAATACAGTTGTCTAAGTTTGTCACAGCTTTTCTTCTAAGGGACAAGCCTCTTTTAGTTTCATGGCTGCGGTCACCATCTGCAGTGATTATGGAGCCCAAGAAAATAAAGTCTGTCACTGTTTTCATTTTTCCCTCTTCTCTATGCCATGCAGTGATGGGACTGAATGCCATGATCTTAGTTTTTTGAATATCGAGTTTTAAGCCAGCTTTTTCACTCTGCTCTTTCACCCTCATCAAGAGGCTCTTTCGTTCCTCTTCACTTTCTGCCATAAGGTTGGTGTCATCTGCATATCTGAGGTTATTGATATTTCTCCTGGTACTCTTGATTCCAGCTTATGATTCATCTAGCCCGGCATTTCACATGATGCATATAATTTAAATAAGCAGACTGACAATGTACAGCCTTGACATACTCCTTTCCCAATTTTGAACCAGTCTATTGTGCCGTGTCCAGTTCTAACTGTTGCTTCTTGACCTGCCTACAGGTTTCTCAGGAGACAGATAAAGTGGTCTGGTATTCCCATCTCTTGAAGAATTTTCCACAGTTTCTTGTGATCCACACAGTCAAAAGCTTTAGGGTAGTCAGTGAAGCAAAAGTAGATCCTTTTTGGAATTCTCTTAGTTTTTCTATAATCTAGCATATGTTGGCAATTTGATCTCTGGTTCCTCTGCCTTTTTTAAGTCCAGCTTGTACACATGGAATTTATTTCACATACTGTTGAAGCCTAGCTTGAAGGATTTTGAGCATTACCTTGCTAGCTTGTGAAATGAGCATTCTTTGGCATTGTGCTCCTTTGGGATTGGAATGAAAACTGATCTTTTCCAGTCCTGTGGCCACTGCTGAGTTTTCCAAATTTGCTGGCATATTGAGTGCAGCACTTTAGCAGCAGCATCCTCAAGGATTTTCAGTAGCTCAGCTGGAATTCCATCACCTCCACTAGCATTTTTGTAGTAATGCTTCCTAAGGCCCACTCGACTTCATACTTCAGCATGTCTGGATCTAGGTGAGTGACCACACCATCATGGTTATCTGGGTCATTAAGACCTTATTTGTATAGTTCTATGTATTTTGCCACCTCTTCTTAATCTCTTCTGCATCTGTTAGGTCCTTACCATTTCTATCCTTTATTGTGTCCATCTTTCCATGAAATATTCCCTTGATATCTCATATTTTCTTGAAGAGCTCTGTAGTCCTTCCCATTCTTTGTTTTCCTCTATTTCTTTACACTGTTCACTTAAGAAGACTTTCTTATCTGTTTGCTTTTCTTTGGAACTACTTATACCTAAAGATATATTTGCACACTTAGGAAGTAATATGTGGACAAAGTTATTCACGGCATCATTTCATAAGGGCAAACAATTGGGAAACATGTTCATTAACAGTGCAGTGGTTCAATAAGCTATGGTGGGTCCCCATGATCATGTGGGTATAAAGAAAAATGAGAAGGCTCTTTATCTATGTATATGAGTAAGACCAGATGCAGAGCAATATGTGGAGTATGCTACTATTTGTACAAAAAAGGGGCAGTGGAATATAATTTATATGCTTGTATATGCATAACATAGATCTGAGAGGTTACACACATACCACCACCACCATCACCATCACCACACACCCACCATATTGATTGCCTGGAGAACAGGAGTAGTGGTGGAAGGAAAATTTATTGTACATCCTTTGGTAATTTTTAGAATTTTAAACCAGGTGAACATATTCTCCTCTCCCTTAATAATTTTGTATAATTCTTCTCAAAAAAGAATGTAATTCAATAATTAGATTCTTTTTCTCTGGTGCCATTATGGATTATCCGCCCCCCCCCCCACCCCCTTCTCCTTCTCCTCTACCTCTTGCTCCATGACTTTGTGAGATTTGGGAATGTGTGAAAGGACAGAAGATATGTTCACCTAGTTTGCTACCTTTTTCCATTCTCATCTCTAATTATTACTCTCTAGTGTAGAGTATGTTCAAAAGAGCATAGGCCAGTGTATTATGACTGAGAAAGAGAGAGACTGATTTTAAGGAATTAGTCCTGTAATTGCGGGAGTTGGTAATTCTGAAATTTGTAGGAGAGGCCCACATTCTGAAATTTCAAGGAAGAATTGCTGCTCTGTCCCTGAGTCCAAAATCTGCAGGTTGGAAAGTCAGGCAGAATTTCTATGTTGCAGTCTGGCAAATTCCCTCTTCATGGAACTGAAGTCGTAAGGCCTTCAACTGATTAGATTGAGGCCCACCCACATAACGGAAGGTCATCTGCTTTATTACAAGTTCACACAGTCAAATGTTCAGTTCAGTTCAGTTCAGTCGCTCAGTCGTGTCCAACTCTTTGTGACCCCATGAATCGCAGCACGCCAGGCCTCCCTGTCTATCACAAACTCCCAGAGTTTACTCAAACTCATGCCCATCAAGTCGGTGATGCCATCCAGCCATCTCATCCTCTGTCGTCCCCTTCTCCTCCTGCCCCCAATCCCTTCAAGCATCAGGGTCTTTTCCAATGAGTCAACTCTTCACATGAGGTGGCCAAAGTATTGGAGTTTCAGCTTCAACATCAGTCCTTCCAGTGAACACCCAGGACTTATCTCCTTTAGGATGGATTGGTTGGATCTCCTTTAAGTCCAAAGGACTCTCAAGAGTCTTCTCCAACACCACACTTCAAAAGCATCAATTCTTCAGCGCTCAGCTTTCTTCACAATCCAACTCTCACATCCATACATGACCACTGGAAAAACCATAGCCTTGACTAGACAGACCTTTGTTGGCAAAGTAATGTCTCTGCTTTTTAAATATGCTATCTAGGTTGGTCACAACTTTCCATCCAAGGAGGAAGAGTCTTTTAATTTCATGGCTGCAGTCACCATCTACAGTGATTTTGGAGCCCAAAAAAGTAAAGTCTGACACTGTTTCCACTGTCTTCCCATCTATTTCCCATGAGGTGATGGGACCAGATGCCATGATCTTAGTTTTCTGAATGTTGAGCTTTAAGACAACTTTTTCACTCTCCTCTTTCACTTTCATCAAGAGGCTCTTTAGTTCCTCTTCACTTTCTCTCATAAGGGTGGTGTCGTCTGCATATCTGATGTTATTGATATTTCTCCCGGCAGTCTTGATTCCAGCTTGTGCTTCATCCAGCCCAGCATTTCTCATGATGTACTCTGCATATAAGTTAAATAAGCAGGGTGACAATATACAGCCTTGATGTACTCCTTTTCCTATTTGGAATCAGTCTGTTGTTCCATGTCCAGTTCTAACTGTTGTTTCTGGACCTGCATATAGGTTTCTCAAGAGGCAGGTCAGATGGTCTGATATTCCCATCTCTTTCAGAATTTTCCACAGTTTATTGTGATCCACACAGTTAAAGGCTTTGGCATAGTCAATAAAGCAGAATTAGATGTTTTTCTGGAGCTCTCTTGCTTTTTCAATGATCCAGCAGATGCTGGCAATTTGATCTCTGGTTCCTCTGCCTTTCCTAAAACCAGCTTGAACATCTGGAAGTTCTTGGTTCACATATTGCTGAAGCCTGGCTTGGAGAATTTTGAGCATTACTTTACTAGCATGTGAGATGAGTGCAGTTGTGCAGTAGTTTGAGTATTCTTTGGGATTGCCTTTCTTAACGATTGCAATGAAAACGGACCTTTTCCAGTCCTGTGGCCACCGCTGAGTTTTCCATATTTGCTGGCATATTGAGTGCAGCACTTCCACAGCATCATCTTGTAGGATTTGAAATAGCTCAACTGGAATTCCATCACATCCACTAGCTTTGTTCTTGTGATGCTTTCTAAGGCCCGCTTGACTTCACATTCCAGGATGTCTGACTCTAGGTGAGTGATCATACCATTGTGATTATCTGGGTCATGAAGATCTTTTTTGTACAGTTCTTCTGTGTATTCTTGCCACCTCTTCTTAATACCTTCTGCTTCTGTTAGGTCCATACCATTTCTGTCCTTTATTGAGCCAATTTTGCATGAAATGTTCCCTTGGTATCTCTAATTTTCTTGAAGAGATCTCTAGTCTTTCCCATTCTGTTGTTTTCCTCTATTTCTTTGCATTCATCGCTGAGGAAGGCTTTCTTATCTCTCCTGGCTATTCTTTGGAACTCTGCATTCAAATGGGAATATCTTTCCTTTTCTCCTTTGCTTTTTGCTTCTCTTCTTTTCACAGCTCTTAGTAAGGCCTCCTCAGACAACCATTTTGCCTTTTTGCATTTCTTTTCCATGGGAAAATGTGGTCCTGATAGAATGTAGTCTGACAGAATGTGGCCCACTGGAGAAGGGAATGGCAAACCACTTCACTATTCTTGCCTTGAGAACCCCATGAACAGTATGAGAGGGCAAAAAGATAGGACACTGAAAGAGAAACTCCCCAGGTCGGTAGGTGCCCAATATGCTACTGGAGATCAGTGGAGAAATAACTCCAGAAAGAATGAAAGGATGGAGCCAAAGCAAAAACAATACCCAGTTGTGGATGGGACTGGTGATAGAAGCAAGGTCCGAAGCTATAAAGAGCAATATTGCATGGGAACCTGGAATGTTAGGTCCATGAATCAAGGCAAATCGGAAGTGGTCAAACAAGAGATGGCAAGAGTGAATGTCGACATTCTAGGAATCAGTGAACTAAGATGGTCTGGAATGGGTGAATTTAACTCAGATGACCATTATATCTACTACCGTGGGCAGGAATCCCTTAAAAGAAATGGAGTAGCCATCATAGTCAGCAAAGGAGTCCGAAATGCAGTACTTGGATGCAATCTCAAAAACCACAGAATGATCTCTGTTCGTTTCCAAGGCAAATCATTCAATATCACGCTAATCCAAGCCTATGCCCCAACCAGTAACTCTGAAGAAGCCGAAGTTGAACAGTTCTATGAAGACCTACAAGACCTTTTAGAACTAACACCCCAAAAAGATGTCCTTTTCATTATAGGGGACTGGAATGCAAAAGTAGGAAGTCAAGAAACACCTTGAGTAACAGGCAAATTTGGCCTTGGGGTATGGAATGAAGCAGGGCAAAGGCTAATAGAGTTTTGCCAAGAGAACGCACTGGTCATAGCAAACACCCTCTTCCAACAACACAAGAGGAGACTCTACACATGGACATCACCAGATGGCCAACACCAAAATCAGTTTGATTATATTCTTTGCAGCCAAAGATGGAGAAGCTCTATACAGTCAGCAAAAACATGACCTGGAGCTGACTGTGGCTCAGATCATGAACTCCTTATTGCCAAATTCAGACTTAAACTGAAGAGAGTAGGGATAACCACTAGATCATTCAGGTATGACCTAAATCAAATCCCTTATGAATATACAGTGGAAGTGAGAAATAGATTTAAGGGACTAGATCTGATAGGCAGAGAACCTGATGAACTATGGACGGAGTCAAATGTTAATCACATCTAAAGAATACTTTCACAGCAGCGTGTAGATCGCTGTCTGACCGAAGAGCTGGGCACGACTGCTGAGCCAGGCTAACACATAAAATTAGTTCTGCAGCCAGTCTACCTGTTCTTCTCCTCTTCTCTGCCCATGGACCTCTGTGGTTACTCATTGTTGTTGATGTCACAGCATGTTGTCCCCTGTGTCCCCCATGCGGCAGTCTCCAGGCATCCATGTCACCACAGAAACTGAAGGGTGTCATTTTCACTCAAGAGTCAGAATCACTCCATGGTTCTCCCAGCTCCACGCAGAGGGAAGCTCCACTTAGAGGGAAGCTCCACTGGGACTAAGATTTCACTGAAATGAATTTCCCTTCCCTGTCTTCATTGATTTACTGATGCTGTCTCTAGCCTTTTCCTATCTTTTACTACAAATGTAATCATAACAAAGAAACAGTGTATTTATGACACAATCTATTCTGAAAAATGTCTTATTCTTCTTCTGCTTTTCCTTCTTCTTCTCTTCCTCCTCTTCCTTCTTCATTTAATGATGCTGTTAGGGGTAGCTGCTATGGATTCAATCAGCCAAAGAGAGAAAAGGCATTTCTCCCTTCCCTGTTCAAGAGGATCTTTAGCTCATGATAGCTTTAAACAACCTCTTCCAATGTGCTTAAGGCTTGCCTACCTCTCCTGAACCCCGAAGAGTTACCAGACCTGTTTTCTCAGGAACTTGGTTAAAGAAGCTAAACTGGATGAATCAGGAGTGGAGGTGGGGCCTAGATTAGGGCTTCCAGGGAAGAAGGGATTGGTTGGCAAGAAACGTCACTGGAAAGGAGGAGGGGGAGTGTCTCAGGGTTTGTGAGGAGGCTGGATGTCTTGGCCACTGAGTGGTGACCCTGATTGCCACAGGGGCCCTGTAACTGAGTCATGTTTGTGATGAAGACCTTGGGAGGGCCATCTCAGTCCTGCCTGGAGCTGCAGGGCTAGTCCAAGCTAAAGTCCAACTCTGTACCACAGGAGTTAACACTAGTGATCCTTTTAAGGGTTTACTATGACCAGAGGCTCATCTTTCCCCATTCTTCTAGACTAGACAAGCCTGGGCTTCTGATATGACCTGGGAAGGGGACAGAGTTGCTGAACATGACTAATACAAGACTTCTTGCTGACCATTATGAGTTTGAGAAAAATAAAAGTATACAATCTCATCTTTGCACTTTGAGTACTGTGGAGCAGTCCTTATCTAATAGGGTTTTTAGATCTGGCCTTATTCTACTCAGATTTTTTTTTTGTTAGATTCTATCCCTTCTCTCTGGGGAAGGAAATGGCAACCCACTCCAGTTTTCTTGCCTAGAAATTCCCATGGACAGAGGAGCCTGGTGGGCTGCTGTCCATAGGGTTGCATAGAGTTGGACATGACTGAAGCGACTTAGCATGCATGCACGCATTGGAGAATATTCTTGTCTGGAGAATCCCAGGGACAGAGGAGCCTGAGGGCTACCGTCTATGGGGTCGCATAAAGTCGGACATGACCGAGGTGACTCAGCAGCAGCAGCAGCATCATTTCTCCCAAAGCCCATGGAGTTTCTTCTCCAACTCAGAAGATCCCCTCTCTTTGGCATCTGTCTCTCCCCAATTTTATCAGAAAATATATGAGACCCTGAAGGATTATGGAGGTTCCTCATTCTTACTATAGAAAATATCTTGGGCGATCAGTTAGCACTACCTAAAGCCTCTGATTAATGCAGTGTCTGCATTTCCGACAAGTAAATGCTTTTCTGCAAGGAAAGCCAGAATTCTGCCCCGTGATACATCAGCTTGGTAAGAGGTTTATAGTCGTCCCACCAAACTTTAAATCATAATGGAAAAGACTATTAAAAAGAATGTGCACATATATGTATAACTGAATCACTTTATTGTACAGCAGAAATTAATATTGTAAATCAACTATACTTCAATAAATAAAATAAACTTTAAAATGTACATTAATGTCATAAATACTGTGAGAAGTCCTGGTGAGCTTTACTTAACTCAGTAATTTCCAGACAATTTAATCACAAGATGCTTTCTCACAGTACACCTATTGGCATCATCAGTTCTACAGACCATGTTTGGGAAACTGGTATAGAGGAAGGACCACTAGGTTTGAAATGAAAGGAACTTTGTCCTGATCCACAGGGTCACCATTCTTCCTTAGAACAACCTCTTCCAATGTGCAAAATGAGATGGATAGACTTGATTGCTTTATACAGACCTGAAACTGAACCTGTCTTTTTATTTAGTCACAGTTAGAAAATTGGGACCTATGGGAGGAGCGGAGAGTTTATCCAAGAGCAAGGAGAGAGTACTGAGTGATAATGAGACAGATCTGGCTCTGACTCCCTCCAGCTCTGTGACCCCCAGGCAAGTGGTAGATTCGTGGTTGCAAAGAGATCAATAACAGCAATTCTGCATCAGGGGAGAGAAAAGGAGGCTGTTCATACAAAGCCCCCAGCTGGTTGCCTGGCCCAGAAGGAGTAGGGCTGTGAGGATACCACACAAGGACAGCTGTGACACTGTCTCAGAATTCATCATCACTGATTGGAAATCCCACCTTTGCTTCCACTCAGGTTCACACCCCACCACAGAAAGTGCCCTTGTGTTCCTAGGATTTGCAGGCTCCAACTTCACTCTCCACCCTGCTCTCAGTTCTCTGTTCCAAGCAGATACAGACAGCACCAATCCCTTTCCTCCGTTTGCAGGATCCTGGGGGACAGTGTTTATGTAATACTATGTGAGGTAAAGGGCAGTGGGGTTGAGGGAAGAATGGGGATTCTAGACCATCACACAATGGTCCAAATCCTGAGACACTGCTGATCTTTACATGATAGCTCCAGTCCCACCAAGGTCCAGTTCTATCCAGGCACCCAATGAGTTGGTGAGATAGTGTTTCTTCCTGACCCAAAAGCTGTCCTAAATTCCCTTCCCATTCAAGATACCTTTTAATTCCTGATTCTGGCATATTTCCTCTGCAGAGGGGTTTAACTATCCCTCTGTTTTCTATTCTCAACAGTTCATCTTCTGCATCCACCCAGGTGTTTTGTCAAATGAAGAGCCTTGTATGCAGGAGGAATGCATGCCTGGGGGGAAGACACAGCTGCACCCTGTTATGATTTTAAATATTAGCTTTCCATCCTCTCTGCTACAATTATAATTACTATTGAAATATGCTTAGGAGAGACGTGACAATCAGACTAGAGTGTCAGATGGATCATTTTGGTGAAATTTAGAGGATGGACTAGAAGTGAAATGTAAGATCAGAGGCTGGGGAGCCAGGCAGCAGGGTCTTCCTGGCAGAGCAGGTGAGAGAGGATTGGGCCTGAACAGGGCCAAGCTGTGAGGATGGGAGCAGGGTACCTGATGTGAGACATATTTAAGGGATATGATCAGTTGGCTTCATGATAGAGTGAGTAAGGTCGTGGGAAGGAAGCAGAGGCCAAGAACGAATCCTGTATTTGGACTGGGAACAGGTGATGGTAGGGCCATTTTGATAGAGGATGACAGCAATATTAACACTCTCCTTCCTCACCATCCTCTCCTCGTTCTGCTTCTACTAATAATCAGGGCCATTTATTGAGCATGGGCAGCATGTCAGATGCCCTGAGGAGTGCTTGACATGTATCATGATACATGAGACCATTTAATCCTCTAAGGAACGCAGTATCATCCAATTTTCCAGGTAAGAATGCAGTCACTTTCCCACAGTTTCACAGATTAAAAAAAAAATAGGCTTTGAATACGTTTAGGTTCTGAAGTAGTGATTTTGTTTTGGGACATGCCGAGTTTGAGGTTTCTGCAGGACATCCTGGCAGAAACGTCCCACCAGCCAATGGAAATGTGGGCCTGAGCTCAGCAGAAAAACTGAGCAAGAGACATAGCCATCCATCAGCCATCCACACAGAGGTGGCACGAGAGGCGAGAGCACTTAGTATGGGATGAGTCTGGGAAGCTTATGTAGAGTGAGGGGAAAGAGAGGCGAAATGAACGCTGGGCACATCAATGTAAAGCACAGGAGAGGATGAGAAACCACAGAAAAGGAGGAGGGACCAGAGAGTGAGGCGAACTGCAGAGCAGTAGCGCAGTCGGGTAAACGCTGTGCGTCATGCCTGCTGAATGCTGCCAGGGAGCCCAAGGACGGAGGTGTGCCCCCCACATCTGCCAACCAAGGGTCGATAGAGGATGAGATGGAGGGTCTGAGAGCAAAGCCTGCAAGAAGAGGACATTGACTTAGAGGTAAGTACATAGAAAACTAAACAAAGGAGGAAAAGGGCAGTTATTAAACCTAAGGAAGACAAAACATTATTCAAGAAAGGAAGGATGGGCTTTCCTGGTGACTCAGGGGTAAAGAATCCACCTGCCAATGCAGGAGACAGGGGTTCAATCCCTGATCCAGGAAGATCCCACATGCTGTGGGGCAACCAAGCCGGTGTGCAACGACTATTGAGCTGGTGCCCTAGAGCCTGTGCTCTGTGACAAGAGAAGCCACTGCAATGAGGAGCCCAAGCTCTGCAGCTAGAGAGTAGCCTCCACTCCCCCCAATTGGAGAAAAGCTCACACAGCAATGAAGACCCAGCACAGCCAATAAGTAAGTAAATATTTCAGAAAAAAAAAAAGAGAAAGGAAAAGCAATTAGAGTATACTACAGGGCTCACCTGTGACTAGTATTATATTGTCAAAATCATGTAAATCCTAAATATTGACGGAAGGAGGGTAAGTTAGTATGTGCGGGATTCTTTTAACTCCCATACTTGAAAATCAGTAAATGCTGCTGAAAAGTCAAGGATTAGCAATATAATTGCATTTTTTAGCAATGTGAAGGAAAATATTTTTAAAAATTAGTTCTTTGTAAAGTGAGACTGAGAGTAGGGGATAAGAGAGGGGACCAGAAGACTGCTGTTTTTCTAAAGTTTTGGAGAATTACTTGACTTCTAAAATTATATGTATATAGGCTTTTGATAAGAAATTGAAGTGGAAGAATTGAAATGGGATAAAGAAGGGTGGATTGGAACATGATGAAGCAGTTATGCTCACCCTGTGAACTGAGCAGCCTGATAGACCTCATTCCAGCTACGTAGTAAAAACCCGTGTAACTCATGAGACAGGATGAAACATGAAGTCTTAATCTGTGGCACACAGACATCAGATAGCAGGTTCACTCCTCTCAACCACCACCAGAAGCCAGCCAGCAACAAGAATGGCAGATGCCCTAGCTTATTCTTTCAAAGAGGTTCTGTTCTCTGGTGGACAGGAGACAAAACAGTCTGGAAAGTTTGCACAGACTTGGAGAACTGGTTTCCATGATGTGTATGTGTGTGTGTACATATTTCTTCCACCTCCATAAAAAGAGCTGTGTGCTGGAGGAGGACAGTGATAGGAGACAGAGTCATAGAGGAAGAGCAAGGGTGATAAGTGGTGGTACAGTCTCCCCCCCAACAGGATTCTGATGTGGGGAGGGAAAGAGGGAGGGGAGCATTGCCCTGGAGGGTGGGGCACCCCCAGGAAGTGAAGGTTCGTGGACTCAGTGTCTGAATTGCAGTTGCTCGGATAGAACTTCTACGTTCTCATAAAGAGAAGAGAGAAGGATGACATCACATTGAATCATGAGTGGGCCCCCACATTTTGCAGGCCCAAGAGTGATTTGCAGGCTTCTAGTAGATTGTAGTGAATCACAGGTTAACAGGGAGGGAGAACCAGTCTTTTCGGGAAGAGACATCTACCCATGGGGGCCAGAATGGGCTTAACCTTTCCCAGGAGATAAGAGAGGGACAGGAATGATCCTTAGCAGTGAGGGAAGGGTGAGGCAGGGCTCTCTAAATGGAACACAATGTGCCACTGACCAGAGCTGCCGCTATGTCATCTCTGAGAAAGCACACAGATCATCAGACATCAGGAGCTGCCAACATCCTGGGTCCAAGAAGCCTGCTAAGTCGCTTCAGTCGTGTCCAACTCTGTGTGACCCCATAGACGGCAGCCCACCAGGCTCCCCCGTCCCCGGGATTCTCCAGGCAAGAACCAAGAAGCCTAGGAGACCAAAAAAGGGATTCGTCTCTCTCTTTGCATGGTGACTGTGCTGATAAGCAAAGTTCTCAGATTCTGCTGGACAAGCAGCAGGCAGAGGAAGGGAAGAGGATGCTCTGACCTTCAACCTGATAGTCATCCCAAATGCAGCTGCGAAGTCATGGGCTAGGACTGCATCGGCCAGGATCAACTCATCCTTCAAAGGTCAGAACAGAGTCATCAGATCAGAAAATAAGGCCAGTTCAAGAAATTAATAAGGTTCTATTGCAATGGCCACCCTTGGCTATTATTTTCATCATCTTGTTAATATCTTTTGACTCAAGAGGCCACAGGGGCTTGAAAACCTATTGTCCTAACAGTTTAAGAGCTATTATTCATTGAATGCACACTAAGGGCCATGTGCTTTACCCCTGGAACCTCATCTAATCCTCATACTCCCAGTGATGAAGCTCCATCACAATCCCCGTTTTACACATAAAGGAGCTGGGATTTAAACAGGTGATGTAACTTGACCCAAGTCAGTAGTAAGTGACAGAGTTGAATTCAGACTCAGTCTGTGCGGATTCCAAACCTGAGCTGACATTGAAGAACGACACACCCAAACTGTGGCTATAGCCACAGAGCCTGGTTTCCAGAAAGCAGCTGGTGTCCGGACATCAGTGAGTGGGCACACATCTACTTGTCGGGGGTGGGGGGCGCTGTCAGTACAGAAAGGTGTTGATGGTGTGCAAGACCCACCAGGTGAAAGCCTGATGTGCGGTCTGTTGCTCTAACCTGTGAACAGTAGCAGAGGCAAGTGTAGAATAAGAGCCTTGAAAGTCTCCAAGCTTGAGTTATATTTTGTCCTAAAGTGATTTTGAAATGATTGAGGAATTTCTTAACTTTGGAAGGCACTCAATAAATTTCTGTTAAGTGAGGTATTTGGTTCATGTCCTTTCAACTCGGGCCAAAGAACTGTCAACTTAGATGACAAAAGATCGTAACATTAAAAGCTCTCTGTTCTGGCAAGACTCATCAAGCCCTGTGCATTTCCCTTTTACATTCTTCCACATCTGTCCTCTCTTTCTCGGCTCTCCGCAGTGGCTTACACCTTCATCACGTCCAGCCTAGGCCATGGCAACTCTTCATCCATTCAGGAGGCGTGGACAGAGCACACGGCTCTGGGTCAGGCAGCAATCTCAGTGGTAGGACTAGAGATGAGGAAAATGTGGTTCCTGCCCTCACAGAGCTCCCAGACTCAGGGGAAGATGAGCCCTTGGGGCACAATTGCCACTGCCCACCTCAAATCCCCTTCTCCGCTAGTAATAGAATTTCAGCTCGATACAGCTCTTTGTGGCTTCCCAGCCAGGCCACATTTCCACACCTGCCTTGGGCTTGTTCGTTGTTGTTTAGTCGTTATGTCCAACTCTTCTGCAGCTCCATGGATTGTAGCCCGCTAGGCTCCTCTGTCCATGGACTCCTCCAGGCAAGAATACTGGAGTGGGTTACCATTTCCTTCTCCAGGGTATCTTCCCAGGGATCAAACTGGCATCTCCTGCATTGGCAGGCAGATTCTTTACCACTGAGCCACCTGGGAAGCCTGCCTTGGGTTTGGGTGAGGCCATGTGTCCCTGTTCTTTACAAGGGCATGTGGGGGAAGTGATGTGTGCCTCTTCCAGGTCCAGGACATCTGGCTCACCTCCTACACCTCTCTTCCCTCTTCCAGACACACTGGAGCTGGATCTGGTGGTGACCAAGTTTCTAGCATGCAGTTAATGACATTGCCTGAGGGATTAGCAGAGCAACAACCTGGGTCCTTGAATCATCACGAAGAGCAGGTCTCATCTCACAACTGTTACACAGCAGAGAAAAAATAAACATCTACATAGTTTAAGCCACCCTATTTTGGGAACTCTTTTTTTTTTTTTTTAGACAATTACCCTAACCACAACAGGAATGGTTAAAAGAAAAGAGAGTAGCTTAAAGTATTCCTGGTGCTATGATAAAAATGAAAGCATCAGTTCAGTTTGTGTAGAAGGAGGGAAGAGGCTTCAAATCCTCCTGCAGGATTCCCTGGAGGAGGGCACAGCAACGCACTTCAGTATTCTAGCCTGGAGAATCCCATGGACAGAGGAGCCTGATGGGGTACCGTGCATATGGTTACAAAGAGTTGGACACAACTGAAGCGACTAAATACACACACACACACACAAGGAGGGAAATAGAAGAAAAAGGAGGAGGGTGCCTGGTAGAGGCACCTTTAAACTGAAATCTTGAAAGATAAGTGTTTTCAGTAAACTCACATTTCTCATCTACCTTTTGCCCTTTTGGTCTTCTATTTTTGTCCAGTTTACTTCTTTCAGAAATATTCTCTTTTATCCCTACTTTCCATCTATTAAGGTCTACCCAGGCTTTAAGACTCAAATTAAATCTCATTTTCTCTGGGGAAGCCTTTCTTGACAATCTGTAGCACTTGGTCCCTATTATGTAGTGATCACACATTTTAATATCTTATTCACCGATATCTGGCAAGCTTTGGTAGCCTCCCTGTCATCTGGTACACTGCTCAGACTTGATCTAGGTTCTGCAGGGGTATCAGTATACCCTGCATATCGATGGCATTTGTAACAGTCCTACCTCAAAATTTATCAGATTAAAAGAACAGTGTGCTTTTATTGCTCACAATTCTGGGGGTTGACTGAGCTCAACAGGAAGGTTCTCACTTAGGACCTTGCACGCTCTTGTGTTCAGATAGCAGCCAGGGCTGGAGTCAGCTAAAGGTTTGTCTGGGCATCTTGTCCAAATGGCTCACTTACGTAGCTAGTAATTGATGCTGCTGTTGGCTGGGAGCTCAGCAGGTCCTAGTAACCAGAGAGCCAACACTTGGCCTCTCCACATGACTTGGTCTCTCACACAATTACAGCTCGATTCCAAGAATCAATGCCCAAGAGGATCATGCAAAAGCCTTGTGGCTTAGCCTCAAAACACCCACCACATCACCTCCACCACATTCTATTGGTCCAGCAAGTCACTATTCCCAGCGCAGGGAGGGGAATTTGACTCCACATCTGACGTGCATTAGGGAGATGAAGAATTAATGACAGCCATCTTTGGAGACTATCTGTCTCATACCATGCAATTGTGGGATCTGGAGTGGTAGACACTACCACATCAAAACAAGTGACCATCCAGTATTTCCTCATCTGCCTATCAGAGCCCCAGGGAGATGATGCTTCCCTTCCTCCCTTAGTCAGTGAGAAGAATTCAGTGTGATTCTGGCCCTAAGTTGGGGATGGGAGAGACATTCAAGTACCAAGTGTGTGTTAGTCACTCAGTCATGTCTGACTCTTTGTGATCCCATGGACTGCAGCCTGTCAGGCTCCTATGTCTGTGGAATTCTCCAGGCAAGAATATTGGAGTGGGTTGCCATTCCCTTCTCCAGAGGATCTTATTCTGAGGGTCTCAGTCCCTTAGCCACTCATTGGAGTTGAGTTTAAGTCTTTGGCTAAAGAAGGGGACTGTTTCCCACAACGTTCTACCAGCCACATTGACCTGTGAACTCTGTGGTAGACTGAAATTGTCCATGGTCTAACCCCCAGAAACTGTGACTATGTTATGTTACATAGCAAAGGGAATTCAGTTTGCAGATGGCATAAAGGTTGCTAGTTAGCTGACTTTAAGATAGGGGAAATGCCCTGGGTGATTTGGGCTGGCCCAATGTAATCGAAAGGATCTACATGTAGAACAGGGAGGCAAAAGAAGAGCCAGAATCGGATAAGGAGATAGGTGATGAAAGCACAGGTTGGTGCTGTTGTTGCAATGATGCAGTTGTTGGCTTTGAAGATGGCAGGGGCCCACAAACCAACAAATGAGGAAGCCTCCAGAAGTTGAAAAAAGCAAACAGACATTCCCCTTCAGAACCTCCAGAAAGGGACACAGCCCAGCTGACACCTTGATTAAAGCCCACTGGCTGTAAATCCATGGCTGATTCATGTCCATGTATGGCAAAAATCACTACAATATTGTAAAGTAATTAGCCTCCAACCAATAAAAATAAATGGAAAAAAATAATAAAGCCCACTGAGACCCTTTTATGACTTCTGAACGAGAGAACCATAAGATAGTAAATCTACATGGTTTAAAGCCATTGATCCTGTGGCAAGCTGTTATAACAGCAATAGGAAATTAATATTATGGGGCTTCCCAGGTGGCACTAGTGGTAAGGAGCCCACCTGCCCGTGCAGGATACATTAGAGATGAGGGTTTGATCCCTAGGTTAGGAAGATCCCCTGGAGAAGGGCATAGCAATCCTCTCCAGTATTCTTGCCTGGACAATCCATGGACAGAGGAGCCTGGTGGGCTACAGTCCATGGGGTCGCACAGAATCAGACACGACAGCAGCGATTTCAGATGCATTCATGCAAGGGACCTCAGTGATCAAAATGGAGTCCTGTCACTGGAAACAGTGGGCCCACACATCCCTTTTGAGCAGGAACACTCAAGAACAGGAAATATCTTGTCAGGACTGGTCAGTACTGCTGGGGTGAGAGGTGGAGAGGAAAGTGACCGAAGATGAGAGCAGGCCAGGCCCTTCCACTGAGAAAGTGTGCATGGTTGGGGGTGAGGTGGGCGGATGAGGAGCCGGGGTCAGTGGACTGGGTACAGGGCATTTTATGAAAGAGACGCCTTGCCCTCTTCCAAGAGGAGGACCAGGAGAGACTGCTGTGGTAAGTGGCATGATCTCCCCTCATTGCCCTTTTTGGAAAAATATTCAGTAAAGTTGTCTGTCTTATTAAGCTTTTGGAGATGGATTTGTGTGTGTTCTAGATATACCTCTGGGTAAAGTGTGGCCAAAGTTGCTGATTAAATGAATGTCTCTTTCCCTTGTCTAAAGACAGAAACTTAGGCCTGTCTGAGCAGTTCTTGCCCAAGTCCCAGAGGAGAGTTTTAAAAGCCATAGAAGCAAAACAAGCAGGGCTCAGAGAAGTGGGCATGTTTACAGGTCAGTTTGCTTGAGACAAGGAGCAGAGTTATCTAGAATCCTTCAAACTAGAGAATATCAAGAACGTCATGCCTGGTGCCTGGTTCCTTGGGTTTAGGGTTTAAAATGCAAAATACATTTTCTTACCTCTCAGAGCAGCAATTTTCCCCCTTGAAGTCTAGTTCAAAATACATAGAGACGAAAGATGAGGTTGGTGGCTTTTCAAATGGATGTTTTTTGTTCCACCTCTCTCTGCTATCTCTCCTGGAGAACTGGGGGAATGCAGTGGGGAGAAGAGATGCCGCCTATATCGCTTCTCAGTTTCATTCTGTTGATGAGGGAAGGAGCCCTCCATCCACCAAGGGTGATTAGAATGTCCGGGACAGTCCTGGCTATGCTCTTGTGGGAAGGTGAGAGGGCAATGGTGCATTGCTCACAAAATTAAGATGTGGAGGAAATTTCCAAGACTGCTCCATCTCAGGGCAGCCTACTCCAAGGATATATTCACTCAGCCAGGGCCCCACATCTGAGTGTTTCAAGGCAAACCCCCAGATTCTTCTGTCAGACCTCTGCCCAGGTATGGGGTTCCATTGCCCTCCTCTCTCACTTGTCTACACTCTTGGTCTCCTGCCTTAAGAGGGTTCTTACTTTAAAAATATTCATGCCTTGATTTAGACTTAACATTTTTAGCTAATATCTTCCTCTGGCACTGTCATAGCTGGTTAAAAGATAATGTATTAAAAAACATACACAAAATGTAAAACAGTTTACATTTGTTTTCCTTCCTCTCTATAATCTTCACACAAAGTAATCCATACTCATGAAACCTTCACAGCTTCCAGAGCCAGAACTGTACTCAATGCAAAATACTGTAGGTAGGCAATAGATGTGCGGGCTGTGGGTTATGTCCCAATGTGATTCTTCCAAACCACCTCTTATTCTCCATCCCTGAAGGATTTCTCAAATACATTATCAAATTCACTGCCTTCATTTCCTTGCCAGTTAATTCCAGTCCAGCTTCTGTCTGCTCACTCAATGGAAACTGCCCCTGCCTGGTCACCAGAAATTGCCTGTTACCACAGCCAGTGACTAGTTCTCTTTTATCCGTTTATTTCATTTCTCAGTGGCATTTCACACAGCTCTTCCTCAAGATAGGCTTTCCTTATTTTCCTCCTGCTTCACTGATGCTACTTCTCGGCCTCATATGCTGTCTCCTCCTGCTTACCCTCCTTTACGTAAGGAGGGTAAAGAGGGTTCAGATCTGTGCCCCTTCCCATTTCTCTATTTACGTAATCTCCACAAGTGATCTCAGCCCGATTTCTATCTCTTGCTCTACTCTTCCCACTTGAATTCAGGATTTGCCTTTATCAATGCTTTTTCCCACTCTATTTCTGTCTTTAATAAGGAGCTCAAACTTAACATGATTCTAAGTCAAGCTCGGTTTCTCTTAAGTTCTGTTCCTCTGTAGTATCATTTACTTTAGTAAAGGGTACCCCAGGTTGACATTCCTGAAGCTGAAATCCCTTTTCTTACCTATTACTCCCCCTCCTTTTCCTAAGCCATTGGCAAATCCCATCTTTTTCATCCTGGAAATATATCCTGAATTCCCTCTACTTCTCTCCAATTCCATCATCTCCATGGAAAGCTTGTCCCTGACTCCCTCTTTGCCCCACCACCTACCACCATCCACACACACATACACACACACTCTCTCTCAATCCCTCTCGTTCCCACTCCCTAATGATTCTCTACATAGTTGTCTTTACAGCATTCACCACATTCTGCAGCTCTGTTATTCGCATGTTGACTGCCTTGTTTACATTCAGTTTCCATGGAACCAGGACTCGAGTCATTGAGTGAGGCAATTGCTTTGGGCACTTAAGGGCATGCCAGAAAAATTCAGTAATCAAGCTAAGTAATATTTTATGAAACATTTAAAAAATCAAAACGCAAAAAATTTCATGATGCACAAAGCCAATTCCAGCATCACATAATTTAATTTTATCATAAATTCTTCAGTATACATCTCTATAGATAAGGACAACAACAACAAAAACTACAGTTCCATTATCACACCTGACAAAATCAGTAATAATTCCTTAACGTGATTGTATATCTAGTTCATGTTCCTTTTTCCTCGTTGTCTTCCAATGTCTTTTACCGATGGTTTGTTTGAATTGATTTCCAAATAGGGTTCATGGGAAGGTTAATTTTGTGTTAACTTGACTGGGTTAAGTAGTGCCCAGGTGAGCTGGTAAACATTATTTCTGGGTGTGTCTGTGATATGTCTCTGGAAGAGATTAGATCAGTTAATTCAGCTGATTGAGTAAAGGAGATGACTCTTGCCAATTTGAGGTGGACTTCATCCAATCCATTGTAGGCCTGAGCAAAACAGAAATGCCAAAGAAGGGCAAATTTGCACTCTCTTTGGACTGAGATACCTTTAGACACATTGCTCTGGCTTTAGGGCCTTCAAACTCAGATCAGGATTTACACTGCTGCCACATACCCCCTGCCCCCACCGAGTTCTCAGGCCTCAGACTCAAACTGAATCATATCACCAGCTTCCCTGGGTCGCCAGCTTGCAGACACAGGTCTTGGCAGCCTCCATAACCAGGTGAAATGACACCTAGAATAAATTTCCTCTCATATGTATCTTATTGGTTCTGTGTCTCTGGAGAACCCTGACTAACAGAGTCTACACATTGCTGGGTTCTCTCAATTCTCTTTTTTCACTCTTTCAGGCATGTGTTTTTTGAAGAAATCAAGTCACTTATGTGTAGAGCTTTCTACATTTCCTCTGTATTTCCTGTAAACTTGTAGATGGGACTTAATTAAATTCAGGTTTAACTTTTTTTAGCAATAATATTTCACAGATAGTGTTGAGTATTTCTAATTGCATCGCATCTTTTTTTGTGTGTGTGACATTAAGATTGATCAGTGGGTGAAATGATACGATGTTTGGGATTTACTTTAAAAGATCCAGTTATTTTTAAAAATCGATCACTAACTTCAGATACTGTCTGCCTACCGATCCACCTGTTATGAAGCTCCCCCTTAGCCTTGTAGCTGTGATTTTAGTAGTTATTGATCATTAGTCAGTACAAAACTATGATTCCTTATCTACTGCTGTGTAACAAATTATCCCCAAATTTAGTAGCTTGAAACAACACACTTGTATTATTTTACAGCTTCAGTGGGGCAGCAATCTGAAAGTGGCTTAGCTGGGTGGTTCTGGTTCAGGGT
This sequence comes from Cervus elaphus, assembly GCF_910594005.1. Classification (NCBI taxonomy): domain Eukaryota; kingdom Metazoa; phylum Chordata; class Mammalia; order Artiodactyla; family Cervidae; genus Cervus; species Cervus elaphus. Next base: position 82,456,290 of record NC_057833.1, read on the forward strand.
CTCTCATGTCATTGGAAAAGATCCCAAAGCTGGGAAAGATTGAAGGCAAAAGGAGAAGGGGGTGGCAGAGGATGAGACGGTTAGACGGAATCACCGATTCAACAGACGGGAATCTGAGTGAATTCTGAGAGATAGTGAAGGACAGGGGAACCTGCTGCGCTGCAGTTCATAGGGTCGCAAAGAGTTGAACACAACTTAGCAACTGAACAACATGCCATTGCAATCAATCTGCTGATTGGGGTTGCACTCATTTGGGGCTGGAAGGTCTCCTTCAAGCTCACTAACATGGTTGTTGGCAGGGCTTAGTTCCTACTGGCTCTTGACTGAATGACTCATTTCCTCACCTAGCGAGCCTCTCTCTTCACAGACTATTTGAATGTCTCACAATATGGCAGCCGCCTCAGAGTGAGTAATGAGAGAGAGAGAAAGGAGACTGAGAAAACAAGACGGAAGGCAAAGTTGTTTCTGGTCTAATCTCAGATGTGACATACCATCATTTCTACTATATGCTATCGGTCAAACAGACCAACCCTGCTGCAGTGTGGGAGGGGACCGCACAGTGACTGAGACCAGATCACTGGGGGCCATTGTGGAGGCTGGTTACCACATTGCTTTGCAGGTATTAGCTGGAAACCTATGCTGGAAAATTCTCCTTCATTTACTACTCTGTCACGCTAAAAGATGTTTTGTATGAAAAAGGCAAAATAAATTCTCTATTCTTTCCTTTTCTTTACCACTTTTCAAAATAAGGAGTTGGTTCCCTAGTGTCCACTTATCTGACTAATAAATTATTTTTAATATCATAATGAACTCATAAGTGCTTATTGTGTTTCAATCAAGTATACACGTCATTATTTCCTTAGACATTTTTTGTTTTTACTTTTTGTTTATTTTTATATTCAGATTGTTCTGTCTTTGGTTAGTGGTGAAGTCCCTCCTGTTAGCTGTGGTGTCCCTTCAGCGCAAATCCAGGGTTCTCTGATAGCTTCCTCATTTTCTGGTATCACAAGACATTCCAGGCTCATCTTGTACATACCTGTCCTAGGAGTTTCTCCAAAGAACACAGGTTCTTTTTAGTTTGTTTGTTTGTTTTTTGGTTTACTCTTCTGTTTTTTCCCTTTAAAAAATATCATATATTCAAATATGTATAAAAACACAAGGCCATATTTCTTGGGAGGAGAAGGGGATGACAGAGGATGAGATGGTTGGATGGCATCTCAGACTCGATGGACATGAGTCTGAGTCTGAGCAAGCTCCGGAAGTTGGTGATGGACAGAGAGACCTGGGGTGCTGCAGTCCATGGGGTCGCAAAGATGCAAATGAACTGATACTTCTCTTTCCTCTTTCTTAAAGTAATGGTGTTACAGCTGTTCCTTTACACACTGTTTTATATGTTGCCTTTTTCACTGAATATATCCTAGAGATCATTTTGTAGCAGAATCGATGAGTATTTCTGATTATGTTTTACATATGTATAGTATTCCTTTGTGGGGATATACCCAGCCCCCTATTGAGAGATATTTGGGTTGTTTCAGCAACAGCATTTTCAAAGGACAAATTATGTGAAAAATATGATCAGAGGTTTAGTTAATTTAGCAAAGGTTAAGTATTCAAATGAATGTATATAACTCCAGGGTTTGATGTGATGTAATCATTTCCATTCATTCTTGAAATGGAGGTGTGATAGGATTGCAAACTGATCCTGTTTTCAACTACGGAAATTTAGGTGCAAAGAGAGTGAGTTCCTTTATACACCCTGGACTTTATTTACCCTTATATATCCCAATGACTTTTACAATAAAATTTTATTGGTGATTAGAAAGATATATTAGCATTCTCTACTAGCAGTAAGTCACTTCTCCACCTTCAATTGAAACAAAAAATCAAAGTGAGTTTTTGTTCTTTGTAACTAACTCTTTGCCTCCTCCTCTCAACTTCTTGGGCTCATCACTACTCCACCTCCACTTTAAAAGATTTTGCTGGGGATTCCAGTCACACAGACTTCTCAATATAGAGACCTGGTAAATGATGATTTAAAGTACAATATTGGTCTGTGATGGAAACCCCCCAAAGCATTACTGGTATAGACAACTTGAGAATAAAAGTCTCACAAATCCTGAAATAAAAGCATCTACTGTAACCCTCCATTCCCTCCACTCGCCCTCAGTCTGGTAGTTGTTACATGCAAAACCAACAACAACAACAAAAGGATTTTAATAATTGGTGTTTATTCTATTCTTTTGAAGGGACTCTGATAGAAAAGGGGTTGACCAGATGGGCCGTTCCCAACTCTTATTCATTCATCAGAAATGCAAAGGAATGGCTGGAGAAGTTCAGTTCAGTTCAGTTCAGTTCAGTTCATTTGCTCAGTTGTGTCCGACTCTTTGCAACCCCATGAATCGCAGCACACCAGGCCTCCCTGTCCATCACCAACCCCCAGAGTTTACTCAAACTCATGTCGATCGAGTCAGTGATGCCATCCAGCCATCTCATCCTCTGTCGTCCCCTTCTCTTCCTGCCCTCAATCCCTCCCAGCATCAGGGTCTTTTCCAATGAGTCAACTCTCTGCATCAGATGGCCAAAGTATTGGAGTTTCAGCTTCAGCATCAGTCCTTCCAATGAATATTCGGACTGATCTCCTTTAGGATGGACTGGTTAGATTTCCTTGCAGTCCAAGGGACTCTCAAGAGTCTCCTCCAACACCACAGTTCAAAAGCATCAATTCTTCGGTGCTCAGCTTTCTTCACAGTCCAACTCTCAAATCCATACATGACCACTGGAAAAACCATAGCCTTGACTAGATGGAACTTTGTTGGCAAAGTATTGTCTCTGCTTTTTAATATGCTGTCTGGGTTGGTCATAACTTTCCTTCCAAGGAGTAAGCGTCTTTTAATTTCATGGCTGCAGTGATTTTGGATCCCCCTAAAATAAAGTCTGACACTGTTTCCACTGTTTCCCCATCTATTTCCAATAAAGTGATGGGACCAGATGCCATGATCTTAGTTTTCTGAATGTTGAGCTTTAAGACAACTTTTTCACTCTCCTCTTTCACTTTCATCAAGAGGCTCTTTAGTTCCTCTTCACTTTCTGCCATAAGGGTGGTGTCGTCTGCATATCTGATGTTATTGATATTTCTCCCGGCAACCTTGATTCCAGCTTGTGCTTCATCCAGCCCAGCGTTTCTCATGATGTACTCTGCATATAAATTAAATAAGCAGGGTGACAACATACAGCCTTGACATACTCCTTTTCCTATTTGGAACCAGTCTGTTGTTCCATGTCCAGTTCTAACTGTTGCTTCCTGACCTGCATACAGGTTTCTCAAGAGGCAGGTCAGGTGGTCTGGTATTCCCATCTTTTTCAGAATTTTCCAGAGTTTATTGTGATCCATACAGTCAAAGGCTTTGGCATAGTCAATAAAGCGGAAATAGATGTTTTTCTGGAGCTCTCTTGCTTTTTCGATGATCCATCGGATGTTGGCAATTTGATCTCTGATTCCTCTGCCTTTTCTAAAACCAGCTTGAACATCTGGAAGTTCAAGGTTCATGTATTGCTGAAGCCTGGCTTGGAGAATTTTGAGCATTACTTCACTAGCATGTGAGATGAATGCAATTAGATTCCAATTCCCAGGCCTATCCCCAGTCCTTACATTCCCTGAGATACTTCTGTTCAGACTTCTTATTTATTTGGCTTAAGGAATAGTAGAAAGTCTTACAACTCCTACTGTTGAAAAAAGAAATGACTAAAAGTAAGTTTCATTTGTATGAAAGATTTAAATATTTTCTCAATAATTACTTTGTTGAGAGATTTTATCAACAATGAATGTTGAACATTGTCAAATAATTTTTCTGCCTCTACTGTGCTGATTGTATTGCTTTTATCCTTCATTCTGGTAATGTGGTGTGTCACATGATTGATTTGTGGATGTTGAAATATCCTTGCATCCCTGGAATAAATCCCACTTGATCATGGTGTATGATACCTTTAATGTGTTGTTGACATTGATTTGCTAATAGTTTGTTGATGACTTTTACATCTCTGTTCATCAGGGATATTGGCCTATAATTTTCTTTTTTTGTGGCATACTTGTCTGGTTTTGATAATTGGTACTGCCGGCCTCATAAAATGTGTTTGGAAGAGTTCCACCCTCTTCTATTTGAGAGGAGAGTTTGAGAAGGATTTGCATTATTAATAATTCTTCTTTGGATGTTTGGTAGAATTCACTAGTGAAGTCATATGGTCTGGATTTATGTTCATTGGGAGGTTTTTGATTACTGATTCAACTCCTTGCTAGTAACTGGTCTGCTCAAATTTTCCATTTCATTATGACTTGGTCTCGATACATTGTATGTGCTTAGGAATTTATCCATTTTTTCTAGGTTATTCAATTTGTCAGCCTGTGATTGTTCATTGTATTCTCTTATGATCTTTTGTATTTCTGTGGTATGGGTTGTAACAGCATATCTTTCATTTCTGATTTTATTTATTTGAGTCATCTCATTTTTCTCAGTGAATCTACCTGAAGATTTGTCAATTTTGTTTATCTTTTCGAAGAATGAGCTATTGGTTTCATTAATTTTTTTCTGTTGTCTTTTTAATCTCATTTAAATTGTTTCTGTTCTAATCTTTTTTTCTTCCTTTCACTAACTTTTGGCTTCATTTGTTATTTTTCTATTTCCTTATGGTGTGAAGTTAAGTGTTTATTTGGGACTTTTCTTGTAAGTCTAGTTTAGTGGTGATGAACTCCTTTTAAGTTTTGCTTGTCTGGAAAACTCTACCTCTCCTTCAATTCTGAATGAAAACTTTGCTGGGAAGAGTACTCTTGGATGAAAGTTTTCTTCTGCACTTTCTGTACTGTAAAGTTTGTCCTAAAAAATCTGCTGATTGTCTTATGGGGGTTCCCTTGTATAGAGCTAGTTGTCTGTCTCTTGCTTCTTTTAAATTCCTTCCTTGTCTTTGACTTTTGACATTTTAAATCATAAGTTGCCTTGGTGTGGGTTTCTTTGGTAGCGTCTTTTTTGGGAACTCTTAGGGCTTCCTGGATCTGGATGTCTATTTTCTTCTCCAAATTAGAGAAGTTTTCAGCCACTGTTTCTTCAAATAAAATGCCATCCCCTCTCTCTCTTCTCTTTCTGGAAACCCTATAAAGTAAATGTTAGTCTGTTTGATATTGTCCCATAAACTCCTGCAGCTATCTTCATATTTTTTCATTCTTTTTTCTTTTTTGTTATTCTGACGGAGTAAATTCCATTGCCTTGTCCCTGAGTTGACTGATCTTTTCTTCTGCTCCATCTGGTCTGTGCTTAAACCACTTTAATGTATTTTTAATCTATGTGACTTCTGTTCGGTACTTGCTTATATTTACCATCTCTTTGTTGAAGTTCTCATTGTGTTCATCTTTTCTTTTCCCTAGTTCAGTAAGTATCTTTATGATCACTATCTTATTCTTTCATTTGGAACATAAGGAAACAGCCACTTCTTCCCATATTTAAGGAGTAGGCTTGTGTAGGAGATGAACTTGTTATTCAACCCTGTCTCAGCTCCTGGTTGTCTCTCAAACCTCTGTGCTTGTCCAGGCAGCCTATTATATTTTTAATAGTTCCCAGTAGTTAAGGGTGTGCCAAAACCTGTCACTGTCCTAAAGTGGAGGATCTCAGCACCTAGGTTCAGGCTGACTGAAAGCTGGACCCTCAGGCAGCAGCTTTTAAAATATGCAAATATATACAGTCCTGGGGGCTTCAAGGGTAAGTCCCACTGGCCACCAGAGCCATGATCCAGAGGTGTCCACTGTGTGGGCTCCAGATGAGTATTTAAGCTCTTTTCTGGGAGATACCAGAGAGCTGCACAAAGCAGGGGGAGAGCACCAAGATGGTGTCCCCAGCCTACCTTCCTTGAGAGCAGCTCGGTAGGCCACTAAATGGGAGCCAAGCCTGAAGGCTTCTCCTCAGTCTGAAGCTCTAGGACAAGCAAAACGGCCTCCTTTCACGGAAAGAATGGTGGCTGTGTCTCAGTCCACTGTCTATACTGTGTCCTCGACATGACAGTTTGTTAAGGACTGTCCCACCAATTTCCATGTTCCCATAGGACCCAGGAACACAAGCTCCTCCAGCCACCATAGTTAGGTGATCAAGGCGTATCCCCTGGGCATCAGCTGCATAAACCAGACGTGTGTAAAGCTTCCCTCCAGGAGACATAATGAAAGCTCTAAATGACAAGCTCACAGCTAATATCATACTCAACAGTAAACATTTAAATCTTTTCCACAAAGAGCAAGAACAAGAAAAGGGTGTTCACTCTGACCACTCCTATTCAAGACAGTGTTGGAAGTCAGAGGAAGAGCAATCAGGCAAGGAAAAGAGATGAGGCATCCAACTTGGAAAAGAAGAAGTAAAACTGTCCCTATTTGCAGATTACATGATACTATATATAGAAAATACTACTCTGTCAAAAAACTGTTAGAAATAATAAACAAATTCAGTAATGTTGCAGGATACAAAATCAATATACAGAATTTGTTGTGTTTCAAACACTAACAACAAACTATCAGAAAGAGAAATTAAGAACACAGTTCCATTACAACTGCATTGAAAAGAAACAAATACCTGTCAGTAAAATTTAACCAAGGAGCTGAAAGATCCGTATATTGAAAACTGTAAGACATTAACAAAAGAAGTTGAAGAAGACACAAAGAAAAGATATTCCATGTTTATGGATTGGAAGAATTAATATTTTTATAGTTCAGTTTGCTTGAAACAAGGGACAGAGTTATCGCTAATCCTTCAAACCAATGAGAATCTAAGACTCAGTGACTTGGGTTTAGAATTAAACACCCAAATAAGTTTCCTTACCTCACAGAGAAGGTTATTATCCCCTCTAAGTCTAGTTAAAAAATAAATGGAGAAGAAAATAAAAACAATGATTCAAAAATGTATACATACCCTAAGTTCATTGCAGCCTTTATTACAACAGCCAAGATATGGAAACATCCTAACTGAATGGATAAAGAAGCTGTGGAATATACATAATGGCATATTATCCAGCCATAAAAAGAATAAAATTTTGCCATTTGCAGCAACAGAAATGGCCCTGAGGGCATTATGCTGAGTAAAAAGTCAGAAAAGAAAACAAATACCATATGATCTCTTTTATACTGTATGCAGAATCTAAAACAAAACAGAACAAAAACAAGGTCAAAGAACTGACTGGTGGTTGCAAGATATGGTGGGGGCGTGGAGGGTAGGAGAAATGAGGGAACTTTTTTTTAAGTTTAAATAAATTGAATAAACATTAAAGAAAACAATTAAGAAGCAATCCACACTCAGACAATTGTTTTCTTCAAGTACATGCCTAGGAAAAAATTATTTAAATATTTTAAAACCAAACCATATAAAACAAATTAGAAGACAATAGAATCAGATATTGATCAAGTTTCTGGATAGGAAATATATTTGTAAGCTTTTTTTTAAAATTTTTTTTATTTGTAAGCTTTGAAGTGAAAAGAAAAAAGAAGAAACCACAATGGAAAAGACTGACAAATTTTAATAAATTAAAATATAAAATTTCTGCACTTCAACAAAAACAATGAAAATAAAATAACCAGAATAAGAAAGCAAAAAGACCAGAAGAAGGGCGATGGGGTGGAAGCTCTAAGATATAATTACCACAGCCAGAAGACTAACATCTTTGTTATATAAAGAACTCATAAAAATTGGTTTAAGAAATTAAGACTTGAATAAATAAATAAACCAACATTTGCAGTGACAAATCACACAAGTATAAACATTGATATAAACAAATGTGGCAAAAATTAGAGCCTGGGGTATTCACAGAAACACAAATTAAAACAAGGAAAATATATGGCTTTTTCCCACCACACTAACAATATTTTATAACAATAGTAATTCCTAATCTTGGTGACAGTGCAGAGAACTGATATTGTCATAGATAGTGTTTATCACCACATAAATCTCAGAAAACAATTTGTCAACTTGAATCAAGAGCCGCAAAAAATATTTCAATACTTTGATCTACCAATCCCACATCTGGGAATTTATTCTAGGGAAATAATCTAACAAAGAAAAAAGCTGTTATTGGTGCTGTCCACTGGGTTTTACTGACATCTCAGCAGGTTCTGGATGACCTGTCCCGGAATCCACAATGGTCCTGGTGGGTGGTGTTAGGGGACACCCCTCTCCACAAGTGTGTGCTTGCATCAGTTGATGTATATGGCAGCTTTGGGATTTTGGTTGAAGAATGAGTAAGAGGTTCCTAGGGAGGATAAACATAAGGACCATGAGGGACAAGAGAGTTTGCGTCTCTGCCACCCCGGGACTGGCTGCCTCACTGGTTTTGACTCTTTGTGGAAGAAACAGAAAGAGAAGAATTAACAAAGGGCCATGTGAGCCCACAACATCCAAACAATGCAGCCTCAGGGCCCACATGGTCAAGTGCCATGGGCAACAAAGAGAGAAGCATTCTCTTTCCCACTCCACTCTGTCAAGGCACAGAGCTCTCAGCAGTGCTACATGAGGTTCCCAGCAGCAGAGGTGAGGCGGGCAGAGGACTCATGAATGGACTATAAGAGGGCGGGGACTCCATCTGATTTTCTGCTGTGTACCCAGGAGTGTCAGGCACAGTGCCTCACCTCCAACATGCACTCAATGTATATTTCTGAATGAGTAGACAAATTTGAGTGGTCTTCACTCACCTGCGGACTTTGGGACATGGGGCTAATTTAGATGAGTGGGGATGAGAGCTGAGGCTCTGCCTGAGTGGGTGGTAGCCTCCATCTGCAAAAGGGCAGTCTCAATGCCAGTGTGGTCCCAACTATAAACATAGTGAAACTGGGAAGCTCTGATTATATTTATAGTACTGAAAAATTGCAAGCAATCTAAGTGTCTAACTATACAGGATAGAATGTACAATGAATGAAGAGTCAAGCAAACACAAAGTTGAAAAGATGGTTCACAGGTAACCTCAGTTTCCTTCTTGGACACAAGGAAGACTACATTGTCCAGGCCTCTCCACACCTGCCTTGCCTTAAGATATGGCCTTTTGGCTAGAAGTGATAGTGTTCTGCTGGGCTTAAGCATCTAAGACCCCACACATGATTTTCTTTAAATTTATTTTTTTACTGAAGGATAAGAGTACATCATGAGAAACGCTGGGCTGGATGAAATACAAGCTGGAATCAAGATTGCCGGGAGAAATATCAATAACCTCAGATATGCAGATGACACCACCCTTATGGCAGAAAGTGAAGAAGAACTAAAGAGCCTCTTGATGAAAGTGAAAGAGAAGAGTGAAAAAGTTGGCTTAAAGCTCAACATTCAGAAAACAGATCATGGCATCTGGTCCCATCACTTTATGGCAAATAGATGGGGAAACAGTGGCTGACTTTATTTTTCTGGGCTCCAAAATCACTGCAGATGGTGATTGCAGTCATGAAATTAAAAGATGCTTGCTCCTTGGAAGGAAAGTTATGACCAACCCAGACAGCATATTGAAAAGCAGAGACATTACTTTGCCAACAAAGGTCCATCTAGTCAAGGCTATGGTTTTTCCAGTGGTCATGTATGGATGTGAGAGTTGGACTATAAAGAAAGATGAGCGCTGAAGAATTGATGCTTTTGAACTGTGGTGTTGGAGAAGACTCTTGAGAGTCCGTTGGACTGCAAGAAGATCCAACCAGTCCATCCTAAAAGAGATCAGTCCTGGGTGTTCATTGGAGGGACTGATGTTGAAGATGAAACTCCAATACTTTGGCCATCTGATGCAGAGAGCTGACTCATTTGAAAGGACCCTGATGCTGGGAAAGATTGAGGGCAGGAAGAGAAGGGGACGACAGAGGATGAGTTGGTTGGATGGCATCACCAACACAATTGACACGGGTTTGGGTGGACTCCGGGAGTTTGTGATGGACGGGAGGCCTGGTGTGCTGTGGTTCATGGGGTTGCAAAGAGTCAGACATGACTGAGCGACTGAACTGAACTGAACTGAATTGCTTTACAGAACTTTGTTGTTTTCTGTCAAGCCTCAACATGAATCAGCCATAGGTATACATATATCCCATCCCTCTTGAACCTCCCTCCCATCTCCCTCCCCATCCCACCCCTCTAGGTTGGTACAGAGCCCCTGTTTGAGTTTCCTGAGCCATACAGCAAATTCCACAATTCTTCTTAACAGTCAAGATGAAGACCATGTGTTCAGATGGAGGGGCCATAAGGTTGAAATATCCTCCATCTCTAAGTCACCTCATGGCAGATAGTTGCACAAGAGTCACTTAGGTCCACAGGGGACATGGGAGAATAAGGAATAAACCTTTATTATTTTAAACTTTTGAGATTTTGGGGTTGATACTGGAGCACAAGCTATCCTAAACCTATGGGGTAACATAAATAGAAAAAGTCTCAAAACACAGTATTTAGAGACTGTAAACTTACTCTTAAGTATGAACAAAGCAAGACATTTGGTTTACTGTCATGAGGTTTTGTGAGTTTTTTTGCATTTTTTCTTCTTTACTCCTAAACTTAAAAAAAAAAAATGTTCTCTACTGTCTTTAAAAATAGTGAGATAAGGAAGAAAAGAGGGTGAAAGGAAGAGAAACAGGGATGCACCTGCCCTCTAGTTCCTTCTGTTCTTCTCTCTGAGCACAAGGACCCCACGGGCTTCTTCTCAGCCCACCCAAAAACTCTAAACATTAGACAACTTTTTTTTTTTTTTGGAAGTAGAAAAGGATAGCTTTATTGCTTTGCCAGGTAAAGGGGGACACAATGGGCTCTTGCCCTGGAAAACTATGTGTCCCCTAAACAGACAACTTTTTCCAGACGACAGTTGTGCACTGTTATAGGTTCACTTTACATTATGTCCACACAAGAGTCTGTAAAGGGGACACTATGATCACTGTATGACTGTGGAGACTGTGATTCAGGAAGGCTGTCACCTGTTCAAGTTTACATAGCAGGTTAGCGGCAGCACCAGGATTCAAACCCAGGGCAGCCTTCCTTGTAACCAGCCTGTTCAGCTCTAAAGTATAACTCTCTGGGATGCATGGAAAGAGTGTGGTTTTTAGAAAGCTCCTTCATCTTTTTGCTTTGGAAATCCATCACACTTTTGTTCCTCATCATCCACAGGGTAACATGCTTTCAATCTCTTGAACAGAGCTAAACTTTTACCTAATTTTTGTATCTTAACCTGTTTATGAATGAAACGGAGGCTGATTGAGAGGGAGGCAACAGTGATGGTTTCCCATGTATGTGGTGTGGCTGCAGAGACCTGTGTGGGACCAGATGGGTTCTTCCTTCCCCAATGCTGGTCCTTCAAAGGAAGTACGATGTGATGATGATCACTGGACCAGGCAGAGGCAGACATAACTGCTCAAGTCATAGTTATGCCTCTATGAGCTCCTGACCTTAGGCAAGTCTCTTAACCTTTCTGAGCCTCTAATTTCTCTTTGGTAAAAAGGTAGTAATTTCTGCCTTTTTTTGATGCCCACATGGAAAAGAAAGCTCTTTGAAAAGTGTCAGTGCTGGAAAAATGAAAGGTGATGCTATCATTTTTTGTAGCAGATACAGGATCAGGAAATGGAGCCTGCATTACTCAGAAAAATCATCTTATTTTCTCACTGCCATCTGGTCTGGTTCAGGTGCTTAGAGTTGGCGCATATTTGATCTATTCCTCTTGACTGGCTGGGGTTCGTTTGAGTTTCTGGAGCTCTAGGAGTTGCAGTAGGTGAGTAGAAGAATGTCTGAACAGGCTTCTCACCCACTTTGCCTCTCTTCTCCTCCCAAGATGGTACCTAGGGAGAGACATCTGCTTCTTACCAGCTCGCCCACATTTCCTAGCCCCTCCGCAATTATATGACCAATTCTGGACAAAGGGCTGCAAGTAGAAGTGCTGGCCCTCACTTCTGGGCTGACCCATTGAAGAGTGGGTTCCTCCATCTCTAATTCCCTGCTACAATTCAGAAGAGCCTCTATTAGTCTGGGTTCCTGAGGCTTGGGACTGCAGAATCCCTGCAAATTCATTTTAGATGTATATCATATGTAAGGAGTAAATTTCTACTTTTTATGGCTGAGATTTTGAGGCTATTTGTCCTTCTCTGGCTAATACAGACCAGAGCACCAATGACTCTGTGGGGAACCTGTGCCTGGGTAGAGACATAAGGAAGATGTTTAGTGGCATTTGCTCTAGGCTGACAGAGCCCGTAAATCACTCCTTCTCACCCTTGACATAAAGAAAGTGTACATTTAGGAATATTACTCATTCGTTAAAAATATTAAAAACATAAGTGGCAAGGAGAGATAGGGAAGGAGGGGGAAAGGGATAAAGAAAGAAAAGGAGAGAGAGAGAAAGGGAGGTGAGCTGAGCCAATCAGATTGCCCCAGCCTTGTGATGGCACCCTTGAGAAGTCCTGTTGAAACATGGAAGGTGTCCAAAAGGGGCCTTGAGCAAGATGATTAAGTGGAGAAAGATTAGAGCAAGGCTGCCAAGAAAGAAAAACAAAACCAAATCCCCTTGTTTTCAGACTTTCCTGGCTGTGCTTCTTGTTCTTGGGTTTCATCATTGGCTCAACAAATATTTATTGAGTGCCCATTGAGGCCGGATACTTGGCTTGAACAAACTGCAGGGGCCTGCCTTCATGGACCATGCTTTTTAGTGAGAAAAGAGAGCAAACCAATACACATGTGGACTGTGGTGTGTTAGAAGATAAAGAGAAAGCAGGGAGGTGATAGAAGGTAGGGTGATTCCAGTGTTTATTTAAAGGATGGTCGGAGAAGACATCACTGAGATAGCAAAACTCTAAGGAAGGAGAAGGAGCAAGCAACAAGGAAGCCAGGGTGGTTGGGTTGGGTGGCCAAGGAGGTGGGTGATAGAGGATGAGACACAAGGAGAATTGGGGAAGGCAGATCATGGCAAGCACTTTGCTCAGAAATGGGAAGCTCTTGGTGGATTTTGAGTGGAGGGATAATATGAGCTAACTTGCATCTTAAAAGGATGACTCTAGTTGCTAAATGGGTAGGTTTGCCAGATTTAGCAAATAAAATTTCATGATGTCCTGTTAAATTTGTGTTTCAGATAAATGAATATTTTTAGTAGAAGTGTATCCCATTTAATATTTGTGACATATTTATACTGAAAAATTATTTTTTTTGTTTATCTGAAGTGCAAATTTAGCTCAGTGTCCTAAATTTTATCTGGCCATCCTATACATGGAGAAAGATTTAGTGCACAAAGGTTAAGGTAGGAATATCAGCTAGGGATGTTGCAAGAAACCAGGTGAGAGATGAAAATGCTTCATGCTGGGGAGGGGGTTGGTAGGTGGGGAGAAGTAGTTGGTTGGATTCTGGGTGTACGAGATCCCTGTGTATGCTCACTCCCTCTTTCTCTCAGATCTTCTATGTGAGCTAGTTGGATTCATTTTGCAACCAAAAACAGAAGAAAAGTGGTGGTGGTCATTGGGAGGATGTGACTGGGGGCCTTTTGGCAGAGAGGAAGGATGTGGGTTTAACCACAAGTTTCATATAGTTTTAGAGAAACCACGAGAATAGAATCAGTCATTGGAAGGTGGAAATGAGCCAAAGGCCTGGTGATGGTCTTGACAACGCTCTACCCCTCCCTGCTCAGGGATGTGCAATCTGCCCCTGGGGAGGTGGAAAAACACTTGGGCTAAGACACCTCCTCTTTGGATCCCTCCCTTTTGCTTGATGCCAGGAGGCATCTCTTGGCTGGAGGGAGAGTAGGAGAAAGCCTGTGGGGGAATGGTGACTTGTCACTGGATCTTTGTATTCAAATCTTTTCTTCTGAGTCAGTATGCTGAGGATATCCTTGAGGATAGTGTGCTATGCTTAGTCACTTAGTTGTGTCTGACTTTTTGTGACCCCATGGACTGTAGCCCGCCAGGCTCCTCTGTCCATGGGGATTCTCCAGGCAAGAATACTGGAGTTGGTTGCTATGCCCTCCTCCAGGATCTTCCCAACCCAGGTATCAAACCCAGGTTTCCCGCATTTCAGGTGGATTCTTTACCGTCTGAGCCACCTGTCCTTTGAGGACAAGGGCAATGCTTTATATTGGGTTGGTGAAAAAGTTTGTTAGTTTTTCCATAACATCTTAAGATGTTATGGAAAAAGTTGTTAACACATCAGTTATTAGTTAATGTTAGCACATTAACATTAGTTAATGTTAACACATTAGTTAACATATCTAAAACTCTAAAATTTGTCAGAGTTTTTCCATAATGTCTTAAGATATTATGGAAAAGTCCAAAAGATGGCAGGAGCTAGAGGGAGAGAAGAGAGCCCCTGGGATGTGCCTAAGTGTTTTGCTTACAACAAGGCAGATCCAGACATTATCCCCTCCTCTCATGGGGAGGAACTGGCACAGAAAGGTATGGTGACCTCTTCAGGGTCACTCTGCAGGGCATTCTGACTTCCCAGCATCATTGCATGTCTAGTTCAACAGAAATCACTCCAGTGCTAATGAGCTGAGAGCCTGACAGGAGATAAGTCAGCTGTGCAGTTTTCATTCTAGTTAAGCATTTAAGACCAAGTGTTTGGTCAAAAGAGAGCCACGTAAACATAATTCTCACCAGCTGGCTTCCCTCCTGGGCTGCCTCCCACCTCATTCTTTCCATTGTTTAACTTGAGTGTATTGAATATATTCTCCATGCCAGATTCTGTGCCAGGTCCCCATGGTAACACACTGGTGAACAAAAACTGTGAGGCAGAGGTTTCAAGAAAGAGGATAGTTAATCAGGCCGAGGGACAATGTCCCATGAGGAAAGTTTGTGCACATGCTCTGTGGCAGCAGGAAGTGTGGATAAAACCAGGGGTGCAAGAAGGCTGGAGGGGGGACCTGCAGATACCAGGGTACTGAGTGAGACTGTCTGGCAGGTCATGGATGAGGGCTTTAAATTTTTTTTTTTGGCCATACCACGTGGCATGTGGGATTTAGTTTTCTGACCATGGATCAGACCCTCACCCCCTGCACTGGAAACACCTAGTCTTAACTACTGAGAAGTAAGGATTTAAAATTTTATCCCAGGAACCAGGAGATGCCATGGAAGTTCTATATGCAAGACTGCGACATTTTGAAAAGATAAAATACAAATGTTTGTCACTAGAAGATTAGTCAGACCAATTAGGAAACACTCATATGGTGAATCCCAGGCATCTGTTCAAAAGAATGAACAACAGCAAAAAAATAAAAAGCAACCAAAAAGCCCCAAAAGCCCACAAAATCCCCTACTGTGGCCAACTGGTTACATGGGCCCCCTGAGTGAGCCCTGGGGTGGCTGAGAAAAGAGGCTGGTCTCCATAGACCATGTTTTGTTCATCTGATTGGGAAGAATGAATAAAGAATGAATTCAGGGCACTGCAAACTTCCGGTCCCGGCTCCCTGCCTCCAGTTAGTATGCAGACCATGCCTGGACCTGAACCCAGCTGATACGCGTGCTCCCGGACGTGCAGCTCTCCATCTTTGCCAACATGCTGGGTGTCTCACTCTTCCTGCTTGCTGTTCTCTGTCACTACATGGCCGTCAACAATCCCGAGAAGCAGGAATGAAAGCGGCGCTTTCTCTGCCCCATGGTTCCAGGACATAGTCTGAAGCAAGATGGAGGGTGTGAGGGGCCTTCACACTTCATCCCTTTTACCCATCACAACATACAAAGCAACTACACATGGATTTTTCCAAACAACTTTTATTTCCTCAAAGTCTTCCTTAACCCTATGGAACAAGAAGCTTCCACTGAATAGGGCCCAGTATAGGGGCTACTTTCTTTTCTACTCCTTCCCCCCAGTATAAAAGTATATATTTTTTGTGGTCCCCCCCAAAAAGAACAAATGCAAACTAACAGCAAGATCTCTGTGAATATTGTTAAATATATTCATATAGTACAAAACAGTGTATCTTGTATTCTGTCATTGGTGTAGGAAATACAAGACATAGAAACAGTTGATTCTTGTTACTGATAGTAGTTATGTTCTATAAAGTTGCCACAAACCCTGAATTAACAGATACTAAACTATGGTTCCCGGGGGAAATGCAGGGTTAGGTTCCTGCAAGCTCTGCTCACAATATTTTCATCAACTGGTGAACACATATATAACTTAACCGTTTCTGTTTAAAGACATTTTATGTAATTTGTATTGTTGATTCGTTTTCACTGAGCTCATAGCCACCAGCATTAGAACTCATGCCTGAGCAAAGCTCATCTAAGAGCACCTGTGCCTTCTCTGTAAGGAACATCAAAGTTCTTTTGCATGCCCAGGAATGCTAGACAGCTCTTCAGCACTAAGATTGGAGGCAGTTTTATGCAACAAATTGTCAACGAAAAGCACAAAATTTTGCAAGACATGGCACTAAATAGAGTGCAAAGAGGACACTTATTTACAGGCTGAGAGCTAAAGCAGGGGGGCAGGGGACTGCTTTGTTTGACCTTAGCTGGGAACTCGCATGTTGGACGACACAGATTTGTCCCTGCTCTGCACGTCTGCAATGACTATGCAAGTGCCTGAAGTGTTGATTTGGGGCCCCAGATAAAGTTTAGTGAGTAAAAATTTTGCAAATACTTGAACCCACAAATATGAATATGAAGTGTTAGGCAAAATAATCTCAAATGTAGACATAAGTTGCAAAAATAAAAATACAACAAAAATATTCATGAATGCTTTACCCGAATTCACCTATTGTTAACAATTAACCCATATGTTTTATCATGTATGCCCTGCTTCCCCTTCTTATGTACACTTACCAACTTCAGTAAATTTAACACAAATACAGTGCTTTTGTCTAATCTACCACTCTCTTTAATCCTGGAATATGTCCACAGCCTTTCTTTGTTTTGTGATTTTGATGCTCTGTGACTGCCACTTAAAAAGACAAAATATTCCTCATGTGTCTGATGCTTCCTCATAGTTAGAGGCAGGTTATGCATTCTCCTACCCTGGAATGCTGCATAGGTGATTATGGACAATATATTTGCTCTAAAACACGTGGTATGTCTGTGGAAGGAAGCTAAAGAAACTGGTGACAAGGATTGTCTTTGGAGAAGACAACTGGGAATTAGAAGTGGGGAGGAGAGTGATTTTTTACTATGTGTCCTTATATACCTTCTGAATTGTGTACTAGGCACATGTAGAACCTATTCACAAGCTAAATTTAAAAAAATTCAATAAGGGGGGTGGGTCTGGTATGATTACCCCATCTTCCATATGGAGAAACTGCCTCGAAGAGGGTAAAGTGAAAGTGAAAGTCATTCAGTCATGTCTCTTTGCCTCCCCATGGACTATACAGTCCATGGAATTCTCCAGGCCAGAATACTAGAGTGGGTAGCTGTTCCCTTCTCCAGGGGATCTTCCCAACCCAGGGATCAAACCCAGGTCTTCCACTTTGCAGGCGGCTTCTCTACTAGCTGAGCCGCAAGGGAAGCCCCAAAGAGGGTAAGGGACCAGCAGGAAGTCTCCAAGACAAGTGCTATGTCTGATGTCATTCAAACTGCTCCTCTGATATGCAGATGGGCAGGTTACAAGATGTAACCAGAGGGGCCAATGAGGGTGGGATGTCAGAGAAGGCTTCCTGGGGGGAGATACCAAGCTGAGTGTAGAAAGGTGAGAAATTAGCCAGGTGACCAGGGTTACAGGAAGAGGGGTGGAGTGAGGGAAGAGGAGCAGGAAGGAGTGTATTTCAGACAGAAAATGTCTTGGATCCAGGGCAGCAGGCTTGCATAAGTGCACATGCCATTCAGATCTGCAAAGAAGATGAGGGTCTTCCTTGGCAGTGACACCCGACTCTGCAGGGGGAAGCCCGGGCTTCCTCTAACACTACGCCAGCTCTCCACATGGAACGGCCTCCTCTAAGTCGGAGTGTTCAGTCTATTTGGAGCTGAACTCCGTCGTGTGACTGGTTTCCACAATCTTTTGGAACACTCATTGTCCTGCTTTTCCTCTTCTCAAGATGCTGTCTCGGAAGTTGGGTAAATAAGGGTCCTTATTATAACCACTGAAGTTTAGGGAGGCCCTCAACACACCAGGTCCTCTGGACCTCTGCTCCTCTCTTTGAGGAGAGGGGCATCGGCTCCTGGCAGTTGACATGGAGTTGAGACCAAGCTATATGACAACCAGGGCTAATGTGCTCCATGGCAGCTATGGAATCTGCAGGACCCAGTGCCCCTTTGTTCAAAAATCTAGAATAAAAGTACTACTACAGGACTTCCCTGGTGGTGCAGTGGATAAGAATCCATCTGCCAATGCAGGGGACAGGGGTTCCGTCCCTGGTTTGGGAAGGTTCCACATGCCTCAGAGCAATTAAACCCATGCACCACAATTACTAAGCCCGAGCACTTAGAGCCTGTGTTCCACAATGAAGAGAAAGCCAGCACAGAGCAACAAAGACCCAGCACAACCAAAAATAAATAAAGAAAAGAAAAAAATTTCAGAGTACTACCACAGGTACTAAAATATCCTTTTTCCTTTCTTCTGCAATCTCTCTCTTGATTCATCATGGTGTTTTATATTCAATATTTACTGTCATATTTATGTAAAACACATTAAAATTTTATACTGTTACTATGAATTTTACCATTCATCTTCAAATTGTACAATGCCAGTTTTAAATAAAAAATTTAAGAGCATTTAACTCATATACAAGAATCACAGAAATTATGTAACTTATATTTCATAGATCATGCATACACTTGTATTTTACTCATAACAAGCAGTGAAAATGTTGCATAAAACCAACATTTTAATTTTACATCTTGGTATGCTCACATGGTACCATCATTCTCTACCTTCACCTTACTGATAATTAAAGAACTGAACATCAAATGAATTCTGGGTTACCCTATCATTTATCTGTCGTCATTTTCAAAGTGAGTGACTCACTGATATAGGGAAGTAGCACAAGTCAGAAAGGATATGGGTGGGTTCCTTGGTTTCTTGTTTTTCCTAAAACACCACTGCCTTCTTTCTGCATTTGAAGCAAGTTCTAATTTCAATGGAAAGCATGTCTTCTCAGGGCTGTGGGTCCCACTCACTCACTCACTCACAGATTGTAACACCCTTACCTGTACTCACTTTGAGTCCTGCTAAAAGCCCACATGTTGTGAGTCCACCAGAATTCTATGTTCCTGGCGCACATGCAAATGGAAGACACACATACTAAACATCAACCTTTGTCCTATTGGACTTCATTCACAAAGCACAGGTTCAAAAACAGAATTAATTACAAATTCAAAACAGGAATACAGAACATTAAATTAATGCTTGCATGGAGGTCCTTCTGAGTGCATGTCAGAGTACAAGGTAAGTGTGTCGTGGAAGCTACATGGCAGGCATTATCTATGTTGTGTGAGAACGAGGGCTGCAGTGGGCGATGGCACGTTACACTGGTCTCCTCTGCTCGTGGACATTTTCCCTGGTCCCATTGGATCTCATTTACAAAACCTAAGCTCCAAGAGAACATGAGTTAGATTTTAAAACAGTAACAGTCCACCATCTTGTTAAACTGAGTATGCACCCTTCTGAGTGCAGGGTCCCCTGAGGGTGGGGAGGGCTGCCCCCTTCTGCTCTCCTCCTCCTGCCTGATGGATGTGGGATATAATGGCAGGGCTTCGGCTCCTCCTGCCTGATGGATGTGGGATATAATGGCAGGGCTTCGGCTCCTCCTGCCTGATGGATGTGGGATATAATGGCAGGGCTCCGGTGGCCATCGTGGCCATGAGAGCTGTGCCTAGGACTGGCGGTGAGGAAAGATCAGGTGGATCTGGTATTTCACACTTAACCAGCCTGGTTAGCCAAACTCCATACTTTTATATGAGAGAATACATCTGCAAGTGTTCTAAGATACTGTTAAATTGTATTTTTAATCTACTATGTTATTGTTCAGTTGCTCAGTCATGTCTGACTCTTTGTGACCTCATGGACTGCCAAACACCAGTCTTCCTTCAGTTCAGTTCAGTTCAGTCACTCAGTCCTGTCTGACTCTTTCCAACCCCATGTACTGCAGCATGCCAGTCTTCCCTGTCCATCACCGACTCCCAGAGCTTGCTCAAACTCATGTCCATTGAGCCATTGATCCCATTCAACCATCTCATCCTCTGTGGCCCCCTTCTCCTCCTGCCTTCAATCTTTCCCAGCATCTGGCTTCCTTGACCTTCACTATCTCCCTGAGTTTGCTCAAACTCATGTCCATTGAGTCAGTGATGCCATTCAACCATCTCATCCTCTGTTGCCCTCTTCGCCTCTTGCCCTCAGTCTTTCTCAGCATCAGGGGCTTTTCCAATGAGTTAACTCTTTGCATCAGGTGCCACAGTATTGGAACTTCAGCTTCAGCATCAATCCTTCCAATCAACCCAATTCAGGGTTGATTTTCTTTAGGATTCACTGGTTTGATCTCCTTGCAGTCCAAGGGACTCTCAAGAGTCTTCTCCAGCACCACAGTATGAAAGCATCAATTATTTGGCCCTCACCCTTCCTTATGGTCCAAATCACATCCATACATGATGACTGGAAAAGCCATAGCTTTGACT
This sequence comes from Cervus elaphus, assembly GCF_910594005.1. NCBI lineage: Eukaryota > Metazoa > Chordata > Mammalia > Artiodactyla > Cervidae > Cervus > Cervus elaphus. The sequence goes on from NC_057833.1 coordinate 82,476,820, forward strand.
ATACGGACCTCTGTTGGCAAAGTAATGTCTCTGCTTTTTAATACAAAGTCAAGGTTTAAAAGTCAAGGCTTTTCTTCCAAGGAGCAAGTGTCTTTTAATTTCATGACTGCAGTCACCATCTGCAGTGATTTTGGAGCCCAAGAAAATAAAATCTGTCACTGTTTCCATTTTTTCCCCATTTATTTGCCATGAAGCGATGGGACCAGATGCCATGATCTTAGTTTTTTGAATGTTGAATTTTAAGCCAGCTTTTTCACTTTGTTTTTTAACCTTCATCAAGAGGCTCTTTAGTTCCTTTTCACTTTCTGCCATTAGGGTGATGTTATCTGCATATTCAGGTTATTGATATTTCTACCTGCAATCTTGATTCCAGCTTGTGCTTCACCTAGTCCAGCATTTCACATGATGTTCTCTACATATAAGTTAAATAAGCACGGTGACCATAAACAGCCTTGACATACTCCTTTCCCAATTAGGAATCAGTCTGTTGTTCCATGTCTGATTATAACTGTTGCTTCTTGACCTGCATACAGGTTTCTTAGGAGGCAGATCAGGTGGTCTGTTAGTCCCATCTCTCTAAGAATTTTCCACAGTTGAAGCTGCTATAAACCAAACCTAATCCTATCTGATACAGCACCCTTGTGTTCCTGTACCTGTTGGGATACAGGGATTTCTGAATCCTTCAAGCCACTTGGAGGCCAAGGGGAGCCAGAGAAAGAACTTCTAGGTCAAATACCTAGCTCCCTACTGATGTGAGTACTGTGTCACTTTCTGGGTCAATCTGAATTGCCCTTCTGGGGGATTTATCTCAGTCCAGGGTTTGATAAACTATTAATATGTGGCTCAGGTGCTGTCCAGTTAATTTGGAAATAAAAGTGTTATGGCAACACAGCCATGCTCATTAAGCAGTCAAAAGGAGTCTGTGGCTGCTTTTGAGCTGTAACGGCGGAACTGAATAGTTTTGAGATGGTTCTATTCACTGCAGGGCTTCCCTGGTAGCTCAGCTGGTAAAGTGTCTGCCTGCAATGCAGAAGACCCCACTTCGATTCCTGGGTTGGGAAGACCCCCTAGAGAAGGGATAGGCTACCCACTCCAGTATTCATGGGCTTCCTTGGTGGCTCAGAAAGTAAAGAATCCACCTGCAATGAGGGAGACCAGGGTTCGATCTCTGGGTTGGGAAGATCCCCTGGAGGAAGGTATGACCATCCACTCCAGTATTCTTGCCTGGAGAATCCCCATGGACGAGGAGCCTGGCGGGCTACAGTCCATGGGGTCTCAAAGAGTCGGAGATGACCGAGCGACTCAGCACAGCCCAGCTACTCACTGGAACCTTTAGGGAAAAGTTTGCTAACTCCTATCTTAAAAAATTTCACTGAGAACACCATTAATACCCCCAATTCATCTACCCCTGTGGCCTTCACCACCTGCTTTCACCACTTTCATCTTCCTTTTTATTCTTATACTCCTTCAGGCTCAGGGGTATGCTGGTAAATGTTTAACAACAGGCCTCTCTGGGAGGTAAAAATGCATAGAGTTAGCCATATCTTTGGTGTAAATATTCACACTATGGCTGATTCAAGCTAACAACGTGATGCCAGTGAGAGCTGGGAGGAGATGAAGACAATGTGCTCCGAGGAAGGTAAGACGCTCCAGCCCTGGAGCCCCTTGCTTTACATCTGGCCTGGGCTCTTTAACAGAACTCTAAACCCTAATCAACCAGGCCTGGCTTTGATATACTAATTGCAGCTAAAGGAATTTAGGGAATTTAGCTCCCTGGCTTTCAGCAAAGTAAAATTTCCCCTTTACTTGTTCAAGGTTTCTGTTCTGTTCATTACATGTTTTGTCTACAGAGTGACTCTAAGATATTAAACCCCACATAGATAACATTATTACAACATGTAATTCTGATGTTACAATTGTGTAAATACCATTTGCCAGAGAGACAAGTTGCATGACTGGAGCTCTAAAGAAGAAAATAACCTTCAGTTTCTAAACATCTGTAGGTCAGAGAAGAATGTTCCAGGGATCCAATTCCAAACGAGTATCTTTTAATTTTTTTCTTTGTTTATATTTCTTCTAAGATGTAGTTTCTATTTTTAAAATCTCACTGTTTTTTGAATTATTTTGTTTTAGTGGGACATTTTCTTGAGTGATATTTTTCATCGGCTGTTCTTTATTTATTTATTTATTTTTTTGACCTCTAAGTGATAATACTGCCATTTCTAGATGGATCAATGATAGACATTGACTGACTTTTTCCTGTGGTAGGTTAGGAGTTGCCTCTTGGAGAGCTTTTTTTTTTAACATGCAGCTTAACTAACTTGCACATCTTCCACATTGGCTGTTCTTTAATGTTACCTTTTCTGACTCCTTGGATTTCAGAAAATGTCTGTATTTTTATCTTCCCTTTTGGTGGTATTTTTGGTTGGCTGTAGAGTTCCAGATTCAAATTAATTTTCCTTCAAAATCTGATGCAAAATCTGATGTGTCATTTCTTCATATATAACCTGTTTTTTTTCTTTCTGGAAGAGTATATGATTTTTCTTTTTATGCTTTAAGTTCTGAAATTTTACCTAAGTGCAATTAAACATATTATTTCTTTATTCATCTTCATTGGCCCTTAGTGGGACCCTTAAAAAAACAACACACAAATCCAAAACAAAACGTTTATTTGGTTTAATACCAAAATATAAAGAAAACAAAGATGTCAATAATAGCAACATGAAGATAATTCGAGTTAACATTTATTATTATTATTATTTTAATTTGGCTATACTGGGTCTTTGTTGTGGCACACAGGCTCAGTAGTTGTCACATGTGGGCTTAGTTGCCCTGTGGTATGTGAAATCTTAGTTTCTTGATCAAGGATCAAACCCACATCCCCTGTATTGGAAAGTGGGTTTTTAACCACTGGATGACCAGGGAAGTCCGCAGTTAACATTTTTTTAAAGCATAAAACAATAAAATGTCATGCAAAAAGCGAAACAGTTCTGTACTGTATAAAAATGAAAGGGACAGCCCTCTTCGGGGAACCCACCTGCCAATGCAGGAGACAAAAGATGCGGGTTCAATCCCTGGGCCGGGAAGACCCCCTGGGGGAGGGCATGACAACTCACTCCAGTCGTCTTCTTGCCTGGAGAATCCCATGGACGGAGGAACCTGGAAGGCTACAGTCCATGGGGTTGCAAAGAGTCAGACATGACTGAAGTGACTTAATGTGCACACACAGCCCTTTTCAGGCCTCACCTGCCATCCCTCTCTCCTTTTTCCTCCGTTCATTGAGTCCATCGTTCCAGGAAAAAATATTTCTACTGGTGAATAGGATTCACTTTTGGAAAATACACAACACACACACTTAACACAATCAGCTCTCCCTCACTGCACTCCCTTAGGGATCTAACTGTGATAAGGAAGAACAAATCTGACTCCATATTGGATCTGTTTCTTTTACTTTAATCTTCATCTTCTACTGCTTTCCCTACAAGTTAAGAATGTTGCCTATAGCCTGAAATATACAGGATAGCCCATCCTGAAGGCTCTGACTTTCAAAGGTATAACATGTTTCCATTCATAGAGAGATTAAAAGTTGCAGAACAGAAAATGACATTTGTCTTGTTGCAGGTTTATAGAAACACCATGACTTGACTTAGGCAGACAACAATAAGAACAAAGGATTCCAGCACCAAGGAGTTTGCAACAACCAACCACACCTCCTCCCCCTTTTGAAATAAAGCGAAGTGAAAGTGAAAGTTGCTCAGTCTGTCTGTCTTTTTGTGACCGCATGGATTATATAGTCTCCAGGCCAGAATACTGAAGTGAGTAGTGTTCCCTTCTCCAGGGAATCTTCCCAACCCATGGATCGAACCCAGGTCTCCCACATTGCAGTTGGATTCTTTACCAGCTAAGCTATCAGGGAAGCTCTTTTAATATAAAAGAAATCTGAATTCTAACTTGAGTAAGATGGTCATTTGGGACACTAGTCCACCATCTTTTCAGTCTGCTGGCTTTCTGGGAAAAATCACTATTCCTTGCCCTAACAACTTCTGTATTTATTGACCTGTCGTGAAGTGAAGAGTAGGAGCTTGGACTCGCTAACATAGCTGGTACCTTGTTGATGAACATTTAAATAATCTCAAGTTTTATGTCTACACAGACAATGCTATAATACATACTGGATGACTATAGGTATCTTGACATTCTTTAATGACTATATGCAAGGGATAAATTCCTAGTAGTGATATTGCTGGAATAATGAATATGGACATTTTATTTTTTGATTTTTTTTTTTTTTGGTGCCAATTTGCCCTGTAAAAAATTTGTACATTTCATTCTCAATAACAGGTTATCAGAGTGTTTCATTCTTTGCTAGCTTTTTAATAGTAGGTATTATCAAGCTCTCTGAGTACTGCCAGTCTGGATAGATGACAACATCGTTGCTTTCACATGAGTTTCTTCAGCTGAATGTATGGCTTAGTATCACTTCCTGTGTTTATTGGCCCTCTGAATTTCTTTTTCCTGGCTCCCTATCTATGTTCTTGGCTTCAGGTGACCTGTGTCCTTCTTTGCCTCAAGAAAAAAAGTCTTCTGTTACTTCTCCAATTGTCTCCTCTCTCCTACATTCTCTGCCTTTTCCCCTATATACAGACATCTACGTTCGTCCTTGTGGCATTTAATTTTTATCTCACATTTTCCAACTGTTCGTCTTTTCACTCTGCCTTCAAGAAAATGTTTTTCACCATTATCTCGTCAACATTCAGCTTGTTCTTTTAAAAAAATGTATAAACAAAATATGGTTTATCCAGTTTATAGATAGCACTGTCCTGCAATTTCTTATTCCTGATACCATTTCCTAAACATTTTAGCAGTGTTTTTTGGCATGTACTTCTGTATTTTTTAACTCTTTGTATTTCTCAATCCAGACATTGACCTTGATTTCCTATCATGGAAGATGAAGATTTAGCCCTAATACCACCTCCACGTCCACACTGCCATTCTCTCCATCCTGCTATAACAGTTGTGCCCTGACTTTTTGTTAATATATTAGTTACTTTTTGAGATAAATATGTGACTGTAGTTCATGGCTGAGTTAAAGTGTACATTATTATTATGTTTCTTCTGTTGCTTCCCCTGGAATTAATAATTACCTTAAAAATCTTTTTTGACTTTAGTTTTATATGCATCTTTAATTAATTAATTTTATTTTTAGCTGCACTGGATCCTTATTGCTATGCACAGGTTTTCTCTAGTTGTGGTGAGTGGAGGCTACTCTCTAGTTGCAGTGAGCAGGCTTCTCATTGCAGTGACTTCGCTTGCTGTGGAGCTTGGACTCCAGAGAACAGGCTCAGTGGTTGTGGAGCATGAGCTTCGTGGCCCTGTGGCATCTTCCCAGACCAGGGGTTGAAGCTGTGTCCCCTGCACTGGCAGGCAGATTCTCAACCACTGAAGCACCAGGGAAGCCTTACATTCATCTCATTTTTTTCTTTTCTTTTTTCTTTCTTTCTTTCTTTCTTTTACTTTACAATATTGTATTGAGTTTGCCATACATTGACTTGAATCCACCATGGGTGTGGTACATGTGTTCTCCATCCTGAACCCCCCTCCCACCTCCCTCCCCATCCCATCCCTCGGTCATCCCAGTGCATCAGCCCCAAGCACCCTGTATCATGCATTGAAACTGGACTGGCAGTTCGTTTCACATATGATAATTTACATGTTTCAATGCCATTCTCCCATATCATCCCACCCTCGCCCTCTCCCACAGAGTCCAAAATCATTTTTTTCTTTATTTACTTTTAGTTTAAGGATAATTACAATATTGTGTTGGTTTCTGCCATACATCAACATGGATCAGCCATAGGTATACATATGTCTCCTTCCTCTTGAGCCTCCCTCCCACCCCATCCCACTCCTCTAGGATGTCACAGAGCACTCATAGAGCTCTCTGAGCCTACATACATCTTTAACTAAAGCCTTCTATACCCTCCAAAAAGAACTGCAAATGCCTTTTGAATTTGGAAGAGCCCTTTTCCATGGAATGGCTCCTTCCTTTGTTTCTCTTCCTCTTGAGGTTTGAGGACAGAACCAGGAAAGACAGGATCAGGGCTCTCGGGGAGGAATGAGACTCAGGAAAGAAACAGATTCCTGGTTTTTCTTCCTGGGGACTAGGAAGGGGAAAATAGATTCACAGCAATCTGGAACTGGAGCTTCAGCGGTCAGCTGTCTGAACTCGAAGTGTCTCTACAGACAAGGTATTTTCAATGGTGGGTGGTTCCTGATCCATCTCCCACACCAGCCCGTGCCCAAGCTGAATAGTTGTGCTGGACCTTTGCAAGAGGGCTTGTAACCCTATAGCAGTGTCAGTTTTTCATATTAGCATCAGCAAGGTTGCATTTATCTAAGAATGGTATGTTGAGGGTAGGGGTTATGTGATGAGTCATGCTTGGTGGAGGCAGACCTGAACCAAAGGCAGCCCTTAATATCTCTAACTGGGCAAATGGGGTGGGACAAGTGGAGCAGAGAGAGAGAGAGAGAGACCAAGTCATGATGAGGGGGAAGTTTAACCTGGGCAGAAACACTTCCCTGACCACAGCACCTTCCTTTCCTACCCCTGCTCAGCACAGAACAGGTGTTTAATAAGTAATATAAATCCTAAGCAATGTGAGCTCAGGGCACCTCTCAAGGCTGTTGGCATGTTAGAAGTTTGTAATTTGGAGGCAGGATGGGGAGCCCAGTAACAAGTGGTCCATGCATTTTGATATAGTTTTATTCAATGAATTGTAGGAGGACCAAGAGGGGCCCAGAAGGGCTCACTAGGACTTGGCAGATCTCTTTTGGGACACCAGCCCCTCCTTTCTCCATCAGCAAACCCTTTTTTCTGCAGGTTTCTCAGAAGTTGCTAGTTTTGAACAGAACCAAATTTTAGCTGAATGCAACCCCAGAGATGAGATAGGGGTAATTGAAAGACTGCAGAATTTCCCCTGGCTTCATCTGGACTGTGCAGGCCCCAGCACTTTCCAAAATTGCTGGGTGGTGACACACCTCTGGCAGGGCACCTGAGCAGAAAAGTCTTTCCTCCGCCTGGTCTGGCTTTGTGCACTTTACAGGATTCTGTCCTGATGGCTGCAGAGAATGCAATCATTAGTCCTCAGACCACCAGTCTAGACTGGCCCACTAACACCCCTGTTGTTTGACCCTGATCTCTGTTTGCAAGTGTCTTGTGTCTTGTTCTGTGTCCTAGCTCATTTTGATAACCTTGCCCAGCACATGGTAGGTGATCAATAAGTAATTGTTGTGTGACTCAATAATCCCCATCCTCTCTCAGAGCTGAGCTTACAGTGTGATTAGAGGAGTAGGTGACAATGGCTTCCCCTTTGTCAGCACTGCTCCCCTCTGGAAGGAACCCTGAGCATCTTCCAGAGCTCTCTGCCTTTCTACTGCAGCTGTGCTTGCACAAACATGCACACACACACACACACACACACACACACACACACAGAGGCTGATGCTCACCAGCACTGCCCAGGACAGTCATTGCTCGTTTGTGTCTCTTAGCACAGAAACACAACAGTTCCCGCTCATGGTTTCCCATCTCCCTCCAGGGCTTCCCCCAGAGATATTTTCCAGGGGTTTTTAAACATCTAGAGGCATTCACATCAATCAATGACATTACAGCACAGTTCTTCCTCTGTGCTCAGTATTTTTCCCTACTTTTCACCCAGCATCTCATTTACTCCTAGCAACAACTCCAATACCCAGAGAAGTTAATTTGCCTGGGATCACACAGATGAGCACAGAAAGGGAGCCAGGTCTTCCCTGTCCACGTCTGTGCAATTAACTACACCACAATACTTGAACACGGGAGCCGGGGTTCAGCAAGTGTTTAACAGCAGGAGGAATGCTGAGGTTCTGAGGCACTCCTGTCCCAGCCACCAGGGGCCGCTGTTTCCCCATGCTCCGGTCAGGAACCCGGCTGCAGTTTCAGACTCATCTATTAACACACCCGGCTTAGACTTGTGAGCCCAAGGGCGTCCCCCAGATTCTAGGAGACCAGCCCTCAGCACAGCCTTCAGGCTGCATGGACCCCAGGCAGACAAAGGGAGCGACGTGGAGGTTAACCATTGCGGATGGTATAGCAGATGTCTGAACTGGAGAATGTGATGTCTCATCTCTATTGCAATTTCTTGCCAGTGGTTTTCAGGAGCGTGGCTAACTGTCAGGTTCTCTTCCAGGGAGAGGAAGGTTGGCTTTCAGCGATGTGGGCCCCTGGGGTGGGAGAATCCACAGTTAGACCCCTGGTCTCCAAATTGGGGTATGCGCGGTGATCTGTTGGAGATACAGGGAGAAAATACTAGTTTATGTATTTATTTATACTTTTAATCTAAACGAAAGAATGTAGTTTCACTAACATTTGATATCCAAACTGGTGGGGGCTCTCTCACTTGGATGGATGTCAAATAGCCCTGTGTCAGCAAAGCATGTGTGACAGAGGTTATGTGTCCCTGCTAGGCTGAACTTATAGAGTGAATTATGTACTTTACCCAAAGTCTTTACAGTATGAACAAGTAGCTTTTAAGAATTCCCTACAAAGAAACCAGAGTCTGAAGGTAACAAATGATACCTGCACAAGTGACTCAGAGAAAGAGAAATGACTGAGCTGTCACTCAGCTCCTCGTATGAGCTCTTAGATGTATATGACATAAAAACAAGGCCAATCCATTCAGATCTAACAAGACATCAGTCTCCCAAACCCAAACCTGTCAAAACCATTTGAAATGATATCTATTATCATTTATAGGGAGCTCTGCTATAATAGCAAACATACCTGGGCCTTGATGTCAGTAGTATTATGGGTGGGAGTACAGCCATATGGCATATCAAGGGTGCGAGCAAAAGCATGTTTGGAGGTTGAGAACCAGATCAAAAGAGTCTGGAGATCCCCGGTGTGTGCCACTTGCCAAGAGTGCCACATTCCTGGCCTCACAGTTCTCAGAGTTTGCTGTGGGCCAAGGGCCTAAGCATTGGGTTTTGTGAAGACTGTTGCTGACATTGCTCAAGGCCAGTCATTGGAACTATGACACTTTCGGGTTTGGTTCCGATTCCTGCTGAGGCATTTCAAATCAGGTGGGTTTTGTTTGTTCTTGGTCTGCTTCATGAGTGCCCAATGCCTGTAACAGAAAGAGGAGGAAGGGGAAATGGGAGCCTTCTGTGGGTGACCCTCTTCTGGGCTCGCTGGAGTAGGCCTACTTTCTGGGACTCCCAAGGGTCCATCCTGGTTTACTGGTTGTTTCCCCACCGTGCACAGTGGAGAGGCTTCCCCCTCAGTCCCAGTCCACATGTACTTCATTTCAAGGGCAAAAGATTAAAGAAAAAGTCGAGGGATTTGTCCAAATCTTGACATAGGGAGAGTTCATTCTAAGTGGACTCACTGCAAATAGATGCATGGTCACCTGTATCAGTTCTTATCAGGGTGCAGTCCAGGAACTTCCCTGGTGGTCCAGTGGTTAAGAATCTGCCTTGCAATGCAGGGGATACGGGTTCAATCTCTGGTCAGGGAACTAAGATCCCACATGCTGTGGAGAAACCAAGTCTGTGTGCCACAACTAAGACCCAACGCAGCCAAGTGCAGTTCAAGGACCAATGGCATCAGGATCCTTTAGGATGATTTGGAAACATGCAGATTCCAGTGTCCCACTTGAGGCCTCCTGACTCAGAATCTGTGAGTGGACTGAAAAAAAAGCATTTAAAATATACCCTCATCCCCACCCCCACCAACTGATGATTCTAAAGCACACTCATATTTTAAAAACTTTACTCCACATAATAGTATTTTTGAAAACTGTAGTTTTCCAAAGGGCTTATGATCTGAATTCATTTTTCTCAACATGGGAGAGGTAGGACCTGGTAGCCTTCTGTTGATTTTAAGCCCAAGGGTGGAATGAGGCTCAGAGGAGGTCAGTCAGTCACCTAAGTGTACAGGATGGGAGCTGCCCAGTTCTGCTGCACACGTTAAACTCACAGGGTGGAAGGGAGCGAGACGATAGTCCACACATCAGTGAAGGGGATGCTGGCTTCAAGTAACTCCATGGGAAGCAGAAAATTCTGGGGGCAAATTCAGTCCTAAAACCATATCCCATTACCAGGCCCAGAGGGAAATACAAACACACTCATCTTTAGAAAGTGACCTCAGAACTCAAGCTTTCAAGTCTGGCCAATCTAACCGTGTGACCAGCAAAATCCATGGAGATTCTTTAGCAAAATCTAGCACAACGCATGATGGCCTTGCAATACTGAGTCTAGAGTAGAGGCAAGAATTAGAGCTCCCTCTTCTGGCAGAGCCTCCCTCTAACCCCCTCACCTCCCCACCATCCACCCCTTCCACTTCCCACTCCCACAAAGAAGACCCTCCTGCCCATGCTCTGCCCAGCCTTCCTCTGCCTTGCTGCTCATCACATTGCATTGTACTGGCCAGATTGGCGTCTGTCTCCTCAAGTGGACGGTAAGTCTCCTGGGGTAGGTCCTGAATCAGTTTGTGAAGAATGCTTCACAGAACGTTTGTGAAGTAAATAGACTCATCACTGGGTCTGCTCCTGTGTCCGTCATGAATACTTCAAGCTCCTCACACTCCACCGAGACAGAGCTCTGGCCCTGCCAGTCAAGGAACCGCTGTGGTGTTGTGACAGTCTGGAATGTCCATTTTCCGTGTCAGGGGAAGAGGCAGACCTGGAGCTAGGGCTGCCATCTCAAACCAGAGCTACAGGGCCACCAGCCACCTTGTCACTCTGGGCCTACCTCCCGGGCAGGTAAGAAGGGACCACAGTGTTTTCCTCCTCTGAGAGGCTGAGAAAACAACTGAGCAAGGCAGCTCTCAAGGTCAAGGTAAGCTAGCAATCAAGGCCAAGCTCCAATCCAGTGCCCCTCCTGCCCTGCCCTTTCTTACAGCTGAGGTGTTGGCCAATGAGAGTTTGGTTCCTGCTTTCCCATCTTTCCTGGCAACATTCACAACCCTCTCTGATGGTGAGCAATGCAAGTTCCAGGCATGCCTTCTTTCATTACTGGCTGCTCAGGTGTTACTTTAACTACAGGGTGAGTGCCTAACTGATGATGGGCTGATAAACATGCAAATTTCCATATGCAAACAATGTGAGGGAGTGGCTTCTTTCCCACTAAGAAAGATACCTACAACAAGCTGAGAAAGTTGGGTGTGAGCCCATGCCTTCCTGGCATTGTCCACCATTCCACTGACCGCCTGTGCCCTCATGCAAGAGTGAGTAAACAGTACACACTCCTCTTCTTCAAGACCCTGGAGGTGACTTAAACTGGTATAGCCCAGTCCCTGTTCTGGGCGCCAGTCCTCTTTTTGCTTACCTGTTTCAGTGATGTTTTGGGGTTAGTGCAGTTTGTGTGTGTGTTACTTTCCTACACCATTGTGGAAACCCTCAGCCCAGTGGCTTTCCACTTTCCTGGGGCCTCGGCTCCCTGGGATCCATCCTATGAGGCAGTGGTGCTTTTTCCAGCAGAGGCCAAGGTACAGACCTACAGACTCAGGCCCATTTTCTCACAGGTTTCAACTTAGGGCCACGTTTTCTTTCCCCAAGCCCTCAGTGGAGCAGTGGGAGGTGACTCGGCAGGGGTGAGGCCATTCATCTTGGTCTCTGGCCCTGATGGTGCCAGTTGGGCCAGCTGGGAGGAGACCGCACGCAAGGGTGGGAAATTCCCACAGAGGCACCCATCAGAGGCAGGTCAAGACGGGCTCCCTGGGGACAGGATGGGGGGACAGGATGGGAAGCCAGGAGAGGAAGCCACCCTGGAGTTAGGATTTTGTGAAGGCTCTGGGGAGCCATTCCTTTTTTTCTGATTTGATTGGCAGCAAATTACAAAAACCAAAAGCGCTTTGGAGTCCTAATCAGTTTCCGGAAGCAGGCAGCTTCCCGGTGAAGATAAAGGAGGGGATTCTAGGTCCAAAGGGCGGGCTGGGCTCAGGCCCAGAGAACCAGGGAGGAGGCGGGGAGGACGGGCAGGGGGCCGGGAAGAGCGGGCAGGGCCCCGGGTCCCGCCTCTGGCCGCCGGCACCGCCAGGGGACGCCCTCTCCCGCTGCGGTCCAGCGTCCAGCAGGCAGGGCCTGGGGGCGGGGCCGGGGCTGGTGGGGTGGGGCCTGGGCCGTGTTCCCGCCCACCCTGAGGAATGCGGCCTTTGGCTGGTCCCGCGTCCGCATTCCGGTCCGCGCTGGAATGTGAACAGCGTGTCCACTGTGCGCCCTGAACGCACAAGTTCGGTCCCCTCCCGCTGGAGAACGCCTGGCAGCGGCTCCGGGGGAGGCCCCCCTCTCTGCCACCCCCCAGAACCTGTAGCACGTGCGGCTGGAGGACAGGGTCCTGACGGCTGCCAGGCCAGCGGGGACTCAACACCAGCTACCAGGGTAGCTGCTTCGAGACCAGACGTGGTTTAGAAAAGAAGGGAAACCCGATGTAGTCCACTGTGGCACGGAGAAGGCAGGGGAAGGGGTGGAAGGGGAGATGGAATCCACCAGCCTCAAGGGGCAGAGTTCAGACCCTAGATTTGCCAACTTTAGGGGCATACTGTGGCTGGTAAGGCTTGAAGAGAGGAAGGGAAAAGCAGAAGATCCTGTTTTGGGGATCAGGTGCTCTTTGACCAGCCAGGGAGGGACTAAATATCCAAGAGTAAGCATTTAATTCATTCATCAAATATTTACTGAGCTGCGACAGACCCTGAGCTAAATTCTGGGGACACGGTGGTGAACAAGGCACCTCCTGTCCTTTAGGAGCTGACGTTCAGATTCTAGAGACAGTTGCTGAAACACCCAGAGAAGGAAGAAGCCAAGAGTGTTGGGAAACATAAAAGAATAACCCAGATTGGGAGATCTTGGAAGGCTTCCAGGAGGAAGCTGCCAAGTGACCTGAAAGGCCAATAAGAGTTAGCCCCAAAGATGGGTGAACAGTGTTCTAGAAAGAGGAAGCCTTGTGTTCAGAGGGTTTAAGGAAGAGCATGCGTACTTAGACGCTTCAGTCAAGTCTAACTCTTTGTGACCCCATGGACCACAGCCCACCAGATTCCTTTGTCCATGGGATTCTCCCAGCAAAAATACTGGAGTGGGTTACCATGTCCTCCTCTGGGGAATCTTCTAGACCCAGGCATCAAACCTGTGTCTCTTGCATTGCAGGTGGATTCTTTACCTCTGAACCACTGGGGAAACCCTTGAAGGAAGAGCATGTGATCCAAACAGCCCCCTGAGCCTGCCTACCCATCAGTGGCTGCCAGACCACCAGCTGAGTCACAACAAGGATCCGGGTTCCACCTCAGTTGAACCCAAGACATTGGTTGGTTTATGGAGCCCCCGTTTTACGGAAGGCACAGTAGTGGGCCTATGAAGACTCAACATGATACTTTGGAGTATTGTGGGGACTGTGAGATAAAACCCAAAAAGCATCTAGATGGCACCTAGTACCTAGTAGGTACTCAGTAAATACTGGTGGTTTTCAGTGCCCTGCCTGATTCACTGGGAGATGAGACCCGTGTGGGTGGTCATCATAAAGTTCCTTGGAAACATCTAAGGCACCTGGTTTTGTGGGTGCAGAGGACTGGGAGCAGAGAAGGGCCTCGCCTGGAGGTGTGCTGTGGGAACATGGCCTGTGAGTGAGAATAGGAGGGTCAGGGCCAGGAAGGCTGGACTTGGGCAGTAGTCCAGAAAAGGAGTGATAAGAGCCAGATAAGAGCTGAAGGGGGAGAGAACAGAAAGCAGTGCTGAGAGATAGAGACTAGAGAGGTCAATGACCAGACTCTTGAGCTGACTGGCTGCAGGGTGGGCCCAAGGCCCCAAACCCACGGTTAGATCCCCACCTAGTGTGGGTCAGAATGGAGCTAAGTACAGAAGGCCAACTGGGATCATAGCCAGTGCATCCCCAATGTCCCTGAGTGATGGAACAAGAACGTTTATCCAGAAATTCCTGAGCCTCCCTCCCAGGAATCCTTCAGGACCTAAATTCTTCTGTACAGAGGAAAAGTGCAGGCCTTGGAATGGCCTCTCCAGCATTGTTCCTTGGCTAACACAGGAAGATGGGTTTCCTTTAGCTTTGTTGTGCTGACATCCGAATCCGGACCCCTTCCCCAGTCTTTGCGGCGGGGGAAGGGAGGCAGAGGCCCAAGCAGTCGATGGAAAATAAACACGCACCTTTGCTCTTCTGACTTACTTCACGTTCTTAGAATTTCCTCTCTGAGCTCTGGGTTTGTTAGTTTAAAACTCCACACATTGGTTAGGGCTGGGAAAATCCCTTGTTGCTTTGGAGAGATAGCTCCACACCGGGGGCAGAGCACAGTTCCAGCTCCTTGGGAGAAGGGCCAGCAGGCCTTCATCCTGGTGTCAGCGAGCTCCTGGTTCTGCCTGTGTGAGAGAGACCTCAGAGCTGGGTGTAGAGTTTCCTTTTGTGACCAATTCATTCATTCATTCTTTCAGTATTTATTGAGCACTACTAGTGTCCTGCACTGTGCTGGATGCTGGAAATAGATGAATGAACTGGAAACATTGAAAATAATCTAAGGGGAAGATGCCATAATCAAGATGAGTAATATTGGGGGACCTCCCTGGTGGTCCAGTGGTTAGGAATCTGCTTGCCAGTGCAGGGGACATGGGTTTGATCCCTGGTCCAGGAAGATACCACATGCTGCAGAGCAGCTAAGCCCATGAACTGCAACTGCTGAGCTCATACTCTGCAACAAGAGAAGTCACCACATTGAGACGCCTGCACACAGCAATGAAGATGCGTTGCAGCCAAAAATAAATAAGATGAATAATATTTTGATGTGATATTTTTAAAAAATAAAAATTAATCCATGGTGAACAAAATAGTAGAATTTTAAATAAAGACAGTAACATTTTTGTGTTGCGCCACATTGGAATTTGGGCCATGGGGGAAAGGAAGAATCAGTAATAGTGATCACAGGTTCAGAATTGAATACAGCAATGGCAGAATATCATACAAGTATTGAAATATCTCATGAAGTTTGCTTGTCAACATAGAAGAAACTCATTATATATTGTTGAGTGAAAAATAGGAGATTACAGAACCGTATATAAAATATGGAGTATGGAGAAGGAAATGGCAACCAACTCCAGTACTCTTGCCTGGAAAATTCCATGGATGGAGGAACCTCTTGGGCTACAGTCCATGGGGTCGCAAAGAGTTGGACACGCCAGAGTGACTTCACTTTCAGCTTTACTTTTCATATAAAGTATGGTCCTATTAAAAATATATCCAGGATGGGAACTACGGTTAGAACTATGGTGTTTCCAGTAGTCATGTATGGTTTTTCCAGGATGTGAGAGTTGGACCATAAAGAAGGCTGAGTGCTGAAGAATCGATGCTTTTGAATTGTGGTGTTGAAGAAGACTCTTGAGAGTCCGTTAGACTGCAAGGAGATCAAACCAGTCAATCTTAAAAGAAATCAACACTCAATATTCACTGGAAGGACTGATGCTGAAGCTCTAATTCTTTGGCCACATGATGCCAAGAGCCGATTCATTGGAAAAGACCCTGATGCAGGGAAAGGTTGAAGGCAAAAGGAGAAGGGGGTGGCAGAGGATGTAATGGTTAGATAGAATCACTGACTCGATGGTCATGAATTTGAACAAACTCTGGGAGATAGTAGAGGACAGAGGAGTCTGGTGTCCATGGGGTCGCAAAGAGTCAGACACGACTTAGCGATGGAACAACAAATGGAAACTATAAGTGCATACGTAAAGGTGTTAACTGCTTTCTCTTTTATTTTCTCTCTTATGGTCTTCTTTTTGTTTGTCTGTGCTTTTTTTTTTTTTTTTTGGTTAACAGTAATACTTATATAAATTAAAGATATTTCAGAAAACAAGAGAATTGTAGCAGAGCAGGCTGGGCTGTACAGTCAGCCTCTTTCTCGATGCTGGCAAGAGGGTCGAGCCAGGATTACCACTCCCACTTTCTAGACGAGGAGGCTGAGGCTCAGCGAGGTGCGGGGGCTCCAAGAAAAGTACCCACTGGGGCCTGGTGGAACCGGGCTTTGCATGTGGCCCTCCTGGGATCTCCATCACCTACAGCCCTGTGTGCTGGGTCTCTTGCCTCCCAACTTCTTCCAAACAGAAACCTCTTAGCCTTTCTTCTTCTTGGCCAGACGTTCCTGCATTGACCTACCTCTTCCACTGATGCTCTCTCAACTGAGAGCATAACTGTAAGAAGAAAACCTGCAAGAAATGTCTGGGTGGATATGGCTGGCCCCCTCTGGGCTTGTGAGGGACTGAGTAAGGGAATGAGAAAGTATTTCCAGTGTCATGTTTTTCTCTCTGGCACAGACACACCCCACAGATTGGCATGAATCATAAGTAATTCTCTGAGGCCCCCGTCTGTCTGGAAATGCCTAGTGGTATTTCCCAGAGTTCAGAAGTCATCGTCCTTCATGCCAGCAAACTTGCCTGTTCCTCATGCAGCCGCAAACCTCTGACTGCCCCCTGGAGAGGGCACTGAGGGGCGAGGGCCCCGCGGCAGAGGTGCCATTTCTGGAGCCTGTGGCCACCCTGGGGTTATGCTTGCACAAGCCTCAGAGCTGAGACCTTCCTGACTCAGTAGAATGACTGTGTTAAGCATGGTACCTGTGGAGCCAAAAGAGAGGCGCACTCTCTCTCTGCTAAGAAACAGGTTTCTAGGCTGTAGCCTACTCTTAGCAGTGTGTGGTCTCTGCTTGTCTATTGAATGCCATGAAAAAGGGCACTTTTGCTTCTAAGTGTGGGTGTGCCAGATTGCATTTCTCAGAGATGGTGGTGACAACATTCCCCTTGAGGCTAACTATGGCTATATCACTAAGTTATGGCAATAACATGTAAGTGGAATTATGGTGTAGACATTTCTGGAAAATTTCTTTCAAAGAGAGATGGAATGCCCTTCTGGTCTCTTTTTCCATACGGCAGCCTGTACTGTGGATAGGATGGCTGGAGCTCTAGCAGCCTTCTTGGACCATGAAGACTTAGGGTGGGGGAAAGCTTTATCAAATGCAAGAAACCCAGAAGTTAGGAAAGAAAAGATGAACATATTTGACTTGATTACAACTTTGCACGGCAAAAAGATAACACAAAGACAACAGATAGATTTGTCCTGGTTCATAAACCATAACAAAGGGAGCCAAGAGTTTTTACAAACTGACAAGGAAAAGATAAATGATCAAATAGAAATATTAGCAATTTATTAAAGAGCAATTCTAACGAGTGAAAAGATATGAAAAATCACTAGTAGTTAGCAAAGTAGTTAAATCAGCCCAAAAATAAAAATGAAAATTATTATTAATAGCTACTGCTTGTGGACCTGCAGAGAAAGAGTATTCACATACATCATTAGTAGAAATGTTCATTTTTATACCCTTTCTGAAAGATCAATCTGTCAGCATCAATTAAAATTATTATATAAAATTAGCAATTTGCTATATTATGACTTGTATAAATTATATGTATACAAATATATTTTGACTGCCAATCTATTTTTTATTATCTGTCTTCAAATATGTGCACAAGATGATGATAATTATTGTAGCACTTATCCATAGTTATTCCATAGTCCATGGAATCAAAGTGAATGCCTATATGTAGGTTAAGTACAGCCATACCTAAGAAAGCTGTGCAGCCATTTAAAAGAATGAAATGGAGAAATGCCATGATAAATTCTCATTAGACATTGATGAATAAGAAAGGCAAGATGAAGAAAAGCATTTACAGCATTTAGGGGAAACAACAACTTAAAAACATATATATATATATACACACACATATATATATATATGTTATAGGCATGCTTTGTTTGGGTCCTGCAAGAGTCAGTTCCCAAAACGGTATTAGACTTCAAGTTTATTGGGAAAAACTCCTGTAAGTAAAAATTGGCGAGTTTACTGAAGGGGACTGATAAGGTGCATTTTTAAGAAAGTTTTGGCAACCCAGATGAGTGTCCTTGAGTCAAAGTCCCAAGTTCCTGGAGTGCGGAGTCCTGGGAATAGGTCTGCCTCAGTGTCCCTGCCTTGATGGTTCAGGAACTGGGGAAGCCTGGCCTCAGTGCAAACATTCCAGTCAGAGGTCTGAAGGCACGGTCCTGTCTGTCACATGTTCTCACGTGTGGATATGCTTGTGTATGTGTGTGTCTACATGTGGATATTTGTGCATGTGTGTATACATGTAGACATATGTATATATATATATATGTATATACATTTTGTAGATGTGTGTATATCTAGGCATAGAGACAAGTATGGCATAGAGACAAGATATGTAATAGGTTGTTACAAGGGTTATGGGAATGGATCCTACCAAAAAAAAAAAAGAAAGAAAAGAAAAAATTGCACTATGCAACATCTGAAGAAGCATCTCAATTTCAACCTGTTTAAAAAATGAATTCCTGAATTTGCCCTCCTCCACTGATCAAACCTGGCTCTTCCTGAAGCCCTACTCCATTTCTGATTCTTGTTGGTCTGCAGTTGACCTGTTTGCTTCCTGCTGAAATCCTTTAGAATCTTCTCTGTGCCCCATATTCTGAAATCTCACCACCGCTTGTCTTGCTGAGAGTCTGTCCTCAGTTATTGCTCCGGGTACTTGACAGCACTTAACACGCATCCTTCCGCTCAAGGAAATTCTCCTGTGATATTTTTACACATCATTTCCTTCTCTCCATTTCCTCTGTACTTCCTTTGCTCATTGGTCTCTGACTGAGCCTCCAAATTTTCTCGTCTTTTTCTCTCCTGTCCTTTATCTTTAGTCTCTCTGGATGATTTTCTCATCTCCAAATCTTCCTATTAAATCCTGTCTGTTTTTATTTAGCATCACAGTTTTAATTTCTAAGATTTTTCTTCTCTGTCTTTAAAAAATATTCTGATCTAATTTAGCAGAAGCCATTTTCTCATCACTTTCACTTTATTGTTTTTATTGGCGTTTTCTTCTACTCTGTGCCTTATCTGTTGTCTGCCTTACTCTGTTTCTTTTTTAAAATTTAGTTAATTAATTAACTTTTGTCAGCGCTGTGTCTTCATTGCTGTGTGAGCGCTTTCTCTCATTGCAGCAAGCAGGGCCTGCTGCTCGCTGTGGTGCATGGCTTAGCTAGAGCTCTGCTTCACTAGAGAGTGATGGGGAATTCAAGGGTTTGTTGGGGGAGCTGCAGGAACAAGTTTCTGTGGGTCTTTCCTCTGAGGCCTTTTAGTCCCTTCTGAGAATGATATAATCTGCCTCTGGTGGCAGTGGTTGGGGATATAGGGGAAAGGGGCTGTGGGCTCCTCCTTCACACTTGGACTCTCATCCAATGCCCTGTTTAGGTGCTGGATCCCCCTTTGCCCTCTCTCATGCCCTAGTGCCCCCTGAATCTGGAGTCCCTAGGGTTTAACTTTCCAGTTCCCCCTGGGTGAGAGAGAAGCTAGCCTGCTGCTAGTGGGGAGGCAGGCAGGGTCTCGCTGCTTGTTCCCTGCTTTCCACTCCAGTCCCTCCAGCAGTGTCCATGTTCGGAGAAGCCGGGAGGCTTCTGGTGGGCAGGTCTCTCCGGACTGGTGCTCGGCTTTTAGTTTGTTCATCCACCACTTACTTTTCCTCTTTTATAAACACACTAACATCTTTGCTCTGCTAGTTTCTCCCCTCAACCCTCTTCCATCTAAGGGTGGAACTATATATATGATTTTATATATAGATATATACGTATACATATACCATGTGTATATATATATATATATGGGATATATCATATACTATATATGTGGGATACACACACATATATGGGATATACCACACACACATATATTTAGATGGGAGATAGCATATCCTATATATATGGGATATCCATCCATATATATAGTTCTGCAGTTTGCTTTTTTCACTCATTACTAGGTCATGGGTATTATTCTGTACTGTATGCTCAGGTCTTGAGTGTATTTAACTATCTCCTTACCATGTCCATCCACATGCAGGATCTTGTTCAGAATCTTCAGCCCTGAACCAGGGCTGCTGGGAGCTTCCTGTGTGTCCGGGAGAGTGTACTTGAGCCTCAGTTTTCAGGACCTTGCTGCTCCCAGCTGGATTGGAGGCCTTCACACCTTGTCTCTGCTAGGAGATGTTCGGAGCTGGAGCTGGAGGGTGGCTCTTGCCCTTCTGGGAGAGGATAGGTGTGCAGCAGGGTGCTGGTGAGGTACCTGGCTTCCCTGCCAATCGGCCCATCTCAGTGCCTGACACTGAGTCACTCCCATTATCTCCACTTTTCTAGGGAGGAGCCTCGCCACCTGCCCAGGGCAGCACCCTGAGTCAGAGATGGGGCTCCTGTCCCACCTGCCTCTGCTCTCCAGCCCCGGTTCCCAGGTCCGAGTTCTGGGCAGGCTGCCACAGACATACCAGTGAAAGGGCAGCCGGGCTGTAAGGCGACCTGACAGCCTGGGCTGAGGAGGTCTTCAATGGCATTTATTTGTTCCTTGAATAAGTAAGATATCCATAGACTCTTCACGTTCTTGGATTTGAACATGATGAAATTGTCCCTCACATTTCTGTAGCACAGCCAAGGAGCTCTTCATTAGAGCAAACTGGTCCTAGTTTCTTGTGCATTCTTAAAGAGATACTTCAAAGAGAAAAAAAGTTCGGCGAAAATTCACACTTCCTTCTCTGGAACCCCTGGGGGCAGATGAGTTTGAGAATTTGGAATTCAGAATTTACAAAGGTAATGTGTATATATTATGTCACATCCCCAGCAGAGTCTGTGATAAAACACGTGAAGATTTTGATAAATAGAGACGTTGTCAGCCTTAAGTCAGTTCAGTTCAGTTCAAATTTTGCTACCAAATGTATTTGTGCCAAATTTCCTAAAACAAACCAACAAAGCCTTATTTTTGAAGAGAGTTTTGAATTTCAAAATTGTGGATAAGGGTATTTGGACTTGCGCCTATACAACTCATTTAAAAGCTTATGATAGTGTCCTGTATACACAGGATCAGTACAAAGGAGCTTCTTGGTTATCTTTTTGCATCTGCATGATATTCCCTTAGTCTTTTAAAGAACATTTGGGTTGTTTACAGTTTTCTTCCCAGCTGCACCAATACTGCAGGGAATACACTGTGTGCTCATTTAGCACATGTGCAAGCTTATCTGTAGGATAATTTCCTAGCAGTGAAATTGCTGGGTCAATAAATAATAGTGTTAGTTAACATTTGCATGGCATTTACTAAGAGTGGGGCTCTAGAGTAGGTGCTTTACAATTACTAATATATTTTAATTCTCTTGAGATCTCCAAAGGTAGGTACTATTATCATCCCATTCTACAGATGAGAAAAACTGAGGCACAGAAGAGTAGGCTACCTGAACAGTTAAGATTCAAACCAAGGTTCTGGGACTCCAGTTCATTCTCTTAATCGTTCTGTTCTACTGCCTTTTGAAGATCATGGGAATTCATCACTTAGAAGGGTGTTGCCAAATCACCGTCTGAACAGTGTGACCAATTTCCATTCTCACCAGCAGGGTGAGTGCCCTATTTCCACGCCAACGCTGTGCTGAATCAGATGTTTTGATCCTTGCCAATCTGATAGGTGAAAATGGTGTCTCTGTGTAGTCATAATTTGAATTTCTTTTACTGTGAGTCAGGTTGAGCATCTCTTCATCTAAGGGCCATTTATACTTATTTTCCTATGAGCCATCCATTCATATCTTTTGCTCATTTTTCTGTTTGGTTATGTCTATGACTGTTGTTGAGTTTTTCATATCTTGGGAAGATGAATTCATGGTGATTCCAGTTACACAGAGCATTTCCCAGGTAGTTGTTCATCTTTTGATTTCGCATGTGGCAAATTTGGGGCAGAATATTGTGAGGAGGTGAATGAAGGAAAAGCCTTCAGTGTTGAGAAGTGGAGGGAAGGAGAAGATAGAACAGATTCTTGGAGCCAGGAAGGAAGGAAGGTAATGGAGAGACTGAAGGGACTGCTCGTGGAGACTGAAGCCAGGCCTCAGGTATGGTCCACTCAGACCAGCAGGTGGGAGGAAGAGGGACTCCGTGGCAGATGCAGAGATGTCTCCAAGAAAGGACTGTCTGGTGGCAAGGCTATGGTCAGCTCAAAGCTGTAGAACTGTGGACTTCTCTTGGGCTCACCCAGTTTTCAGGACAAGTTTAAAGTCTTCTTGGGGTGGCCTTGGCAAATGACCGAGAGAGGTGGTGGTAAAAGGGCCCAGGCATTTTCAAGCTTCCCCCACCAACCCTGGGCAACACTGGGCTCTTCTGGTCCCTGGTGGGCTGGCAGAGAACGCTAGGTCTGCCCTGCAGTTTGGAAGCTCCGATCGTGTTTCTCTCCCTTCTTTTAGAGGCTTTATCTCCTCTGCCACACTTTCCCTGTAAGTCATCTTGCATTCCTAACTCTATCTCAGCATCAGCTCCCTGGAAAACATTTGCAGTCCAGACTCCTGAAATCTTCTGGTAAAAATTGACGTAAAAGTTAGAATTCAGGAGCTATTCCTCAGTTTAAAAAATTTCACTGAGATGCATTTCATATCTAAGTCTAAAGATTTGTTTGTTTTCTATTTGGTGGTGACTGTAAGTGTCCTTCGGATTAGACATAAAGCAAGCATGTTGGCCTGTGGGTGAAGACAGCTGGGTCTGCTAACACCTGGGCGGGGGTTTCTGATCTCAGCTCAGAGGCTGGAGAAGCAGTGTGGAGTGGCTGGTCTGGGTCTGGGGTGACTGACCAGGTAGGCCAGGACCTGTGGACAGGTCTGTGGGGTAAGGAATGTGGGAGCACCTCCATCACTGGCCCCAGGTCTGAGAACACATCACACAGGATGTGGGGCTCAGAACAGTCTTCCGCAGCAGCCGCAGGTGGACCTGACCGTGCTGCCCTCATGGCCGCCCTCTTTGGCCCAGCCGTCTCTCCTGGGCCTGCTGTCATGTCCTGACTGGCGTCCCACCCTCCGCATGCTGCCAGAGTGACCCTGTTATACTATATCTTGGCCTTAAGCTTTGGATGTTAAAACCTGGAGTTCATCTGCCTGACCTGCAATTCAAGGCCCTTCATACACTGGCCACGCTCCTCCTTTTCAGTCACTTTTTAACCGCCCACATCCTTCATTCCACATTCACAGGACCACCAGCCAGTCTGAAAACCCAATTAGTCTCTGTGCCTGAAACACTCTCCATTTCTGTCTCTACCCTTTAAGGCCTAGCTGATATAGTAGCTCCTCAGATGTGAATTCCAGGGACAGAGGTAAAAAGGAGATAGAAAATTGTGGCTTCCGTTTGCCATGTTCAAATTTCCTTAAGAAACTGCAGGCTCCCTCCCCTACCTGCTAGCCCATGGAACTGCCAAATCTTCTCATTGTGGAGCCTGGACCACATGAGACCTGGGTTATATGGGTTACACGTTCATTCCTGGAAGACAGTCTAACGGGCAGTTCTTAGCCATTCTTCTACAGGCCACCCCTGTTTCCTCCTTGACCACAATCATTGATCAACATTAAAACCACTAATTTGTGTCAAATTTCGTCACCAAGATTGCCTGAAATGTTAAAATGCAATAGCATATAAGTCAGCCTGAAGACACTTGCTGAGCATGTAATATGGGTGATGCACAGTGGTAGGTGGGGGGTCAGTGGGTTACAAGGAAGCATAATATGCAACCGATGAGCTGCTCCTACGGTAACAGATTGCCCCATTTGTGGGCACAGCAAATATCAGTCAACCAATGGCTATGTGTGGTAGGTGACACAGGTTCTGAGGGATGGTGGAGGCAGCCGGGGAGCACCTCCCACAGGAGGTAGGGGGGTTGAGATGGTTTTTGAAAAGTGACTGTCCTCTCACTCTTAGCGAGGAGGGCCTCTCAGGAGACGGTGGCTCCATGAATCACTCAGGAAGAACCCTACTTATTTTGTTTGATGAGCCTGGGATGCATCAGATATCTCTATAAAGCACTGGTTGTCACCCATGGCTAATATTTTAATTACTTGGAAGCTTGAAAAAAATGCTAGTATCTGGGTCTCACCTCCAAGGAGCTTGACTGAATTGGCCTGGGGTGTGGCCCGGGTGTTGGGAATTTAGAAAGCTATCCTGGTGATGTATGGCGTGTAGCTGGGGCTGAGCACCTGGGCTGTGTAGGAAGTTCAGGCAGCGCGGGCTGTCAGCCCGTCAACCCTCAGGCACACATACCTGCTGGGCTCTGGCATTTCTGAGGCATGCCGCTCATTTCATCCTCCCGGACAGTGGCCACTCCAGGGAGGGGCCCGGGGCTTAAATCCGACTCACACACCTGGTTCCCAGGGATATTTCTCTACCAGCTTCACACTAAGCAGTCATGTGGTTGTCGAGCAGGCTGCAAGCTGCTGGGCCTTCCCTCTGCCCTCAGCACCTCTCTCCTGGCGGCTCCCTGAAGCCCTGAAGCTACAGCCGTCGGGGACCCAGCTCCCAGGACAGCCCTCCTGGAAGGCTCCCCACAGACACGTCTATGCTCACAGGCTGGGCAGGGGTCTGGCTTGGACCACAGAGGGGGTCCAGAGCGGGCTTCCCTCCCTTGTGTTTCCTGGCACAGAGCGGGGCCTGAATAAACTGCAGCTTGCCATTTGAGGCTCTCTCCACTCAGGGGTCTTGAGAATGCTGTTCCTCATTTCAGGGAATTCTGTGGGTGTGGCTGGTGGCCGCCAGCCAGCGTGCCAGGTGAGGACCGGGAGCCAGTCACAGGTTCAAGCCAAGGAGGCCACAGCCCTGCTTCCTTCCCGCAGCTCATCCACGTGTCCAAGCAACAGCAGGAAAGGGCTTGGAGGGGTGACATCATGAGTTTCTGATAAGAAAGCTTGCTATATGCTGGGGTTTATAATCAAGGTGAGAGATGAAATGCCTTAGCTCAGAAGCCTTTTTATCTAGTTATTTATTTTAAAGTAACCTTGATTTTGTTTTTAAATGATACATGTTCCTTGTTAAAAGAAAAAAATGCAAAGAGCAACACACCCAGAAGACACCGAAATCCCACTGGCTCACTTGGTGAGTGTCTTCCAAGGTCAGTGCTGCTGACTGGTGTGTGCGCTGGGCAGGGGCATGGAGAACTCGACCTCTGAAAGCCCTCTCAGTCCTGGGTCTGCTTCAGTGATGCGATGACTCTCTCTCCACATAGCCCCCCTAGAGACTTCCCACTACCCTGCCTTCTTGGGAAGAATGTCCAGCATGCCCACACCGGAACCAGTCCAGGCAGAGAGGATGCCGAGCTGGTGGCTCATCTTCCTCGGGTCTGGTCGGAGCAGCCTCCTGGCAGTCATATGCAGTCAGCTCCCTTGCCTCACAGTCCTCCAGCTATGCTAAGAATGCGAACCATTTCCCATGAGGCTGGCAACTGAGAAGCAGTTCTGAGCCCAACCTCCCCAAATATCTGCTTTGCAAACAGATAAAGCAGGGAAGCATCCTGAAAATGTGATCTTAGGCCCTTCACCTTAGGCAGCGTGCACATCTGCTCGCCTGCCAGGACTGTTTATGCTTTGAGAGTCCATCTTGGAGTTGTTAGGGAGCCAGCTTGGGATGTGGCGTGTTCCCCAAGAGGGCAGAGAACACAGAACTTTCTGAACAGAGCCTCTCAGGAAAATGAGGACCAAGTAATGACCCAGGCTTTTTGCAGAGGTCTGGCTTCTATTCCTATTCTGGGGTCATCCAGGTGCCTTTTGGCCCCTGAGATGTCTGAGCTGCCTTCACCAGCATTAAGAAGCCACCTGGAACAGACTTTGGTCTGCCCAGTTCACAGCACCTCCTTTTGTGACCTGATGGGGTGGGGCAGTGGCAGGGCTTGGCAGATTGTGAGGGGAGGCAGAAGGCTTGACTTTCTGAGTCACTCTCACCTTCTGAGAGGCTCTAGCATGCCTTGCTGCACCACTGCAGGCATGACTGGACCCCAGTGACCTACATCACCTTCCAGACGTAAGGCAGAGGGGAGTCCTGACTCATTCCAGGGGAGTTTGACTTGGGAAGGGTAGAGGGTGGGGAGAATTGATAACCCTGAGATGTTGAAACCACCTCAACGTTCAGGGATGGCTCAGAATCATGAGATGTCCACAGGGTGGATATATCATGTAAAAATCATTATTGTAAATACTATTTAACAACATTGCAAATGTTCGTGATACAATGCTAGGTGAATAAAAGGAAGAGATGCAGAGTTTTGATACACCAAAAAGAAGAGACTAGAAAGGGATTAAAAAAATAACAATGGCTACCATGGTGTGATTATGGATATCATTCTTTTAAAAGAAAGGAATGGCTTTAAAGGCAGACAGATCTGAACTATTGGCTTAGTTATAGTTCTCATTAGAAGTGACCTTGGCAGTTAGCTTATTATCTCTGAGACCGGTTCCTCATCTGTAAAATGGGCATAAAAATTCCTGCCTTACAAGATTCCTGTGAAGACAAATCAGATGATGCATTTCCTTCCTTCTTGCCTTCTTTCCTCCTCTCCCTCTCTCCCTCCCCCTGCATATTTTTCACTAACACAGCACCATGCAATTACCCACAAAGAATTCCACCACTGAGTCATCATTAGATCTGCCTAACGCTCTCTCTCTCTTAGAGAAGTGCATCTGCCTGTTTGTGCTCAAGCAGAGCTGGAGCCCACATGCTCTGATAAGGAAGGACTAGCGTCCAGACCACCAGGGACTGGGGAGGTCTGTTCTGTCTTTGCTTTCAGAGCTGCAACCGCACCTCTGGCCCTCAAGTGAAGTCATAAAAGCTGTAGGGTTTGAAACGGGTTTGGGACCAATCTCCCGAAGCTCGGCTGACACCATGCACTGAAATGATCCCTTTCCCTTTCTGCTGTTGGGCTCTAGCCAGATTCATGGTTCTCAAAGCAGGTGCCCCGGAGGGCAAAGACTATTTCCAGTGGCAAGTGGACATGTTGCATTTCAAGCAGTAGTATAATGGTATAACAGAAGTGACATAAAACTGAACTAACGCAAAGGGAAACATTGCATTAATAATAGTTGGGGTTGTACCCAGATATGTCAAATACCAAGAAGGAGCCAGAGAATGACTGAAGCTTGGGGGCCACTCCCTGCCCTCTTGCATCTATCCTCCAACTCTGACCTAGATTTGTCTCTGCCAGTGTCTTCCCTGACTCCCTCTCACTACAGCAGAGAGATCTTCCTAGAAGGAAACCTCTGCTACAAGGCGGTACCCTCAGGGAGAAGTCTGGACTGCTCCTTGGCAAGGCCTCCAAGGCCTTCTAGGATGGTCTCTGCCCATCCTGTGAGTTTCTCTGCCCATCTCATGACCTCCTCTGCCACCCTTATCCTTTCCACTTTAGATTCCTATACATGGATCGCCAAACCCAGCCTACCAGCTGCATCTCTGAGTCTTGGGATGTGTTGACTCCCCTCCCTGTAACGTCCTTTCTTCCTGTCTTAAGAGCTACTATTCAATCTTCAAAGCCTTTTCAAGGATCTCTTTCCTCTGTGAAAATGGTCTATTGCAAAGGGTTAAGCCCACTTCTATCTTGAAAACCGTTTTATGACAGGGAGCCCAGAGCTGCTGCTTCCCTGACTGTCTCCTCAATGAGGAGGTCTCTGTAGGCCCTGAACTTTTAGTTCAGGGTTCTGGAACTTTGTACATTAGTGAGTAAATGACAGGTGCTCCTGTACAATGTCACATGACATTATACAGGAGGCAGTGATCAAAACCATCCCCAAGAAAAAGAAATGCAAAAAGGCAAATTGGTTGTCTGAGGAGGACTTACAAATAGCTGGGGAAAGAAGAGAAGCAAAAGACAAAGGAGAAAAAGAAAGATATACCCATCTGAATGCATAGTTCCAAAGAACAGCAAGGAGAGATAAGAAAACCTTCCTCAGTGATCAATGCAAAGAAATAGAGGAAAACAATGGAATGGGAAAGACTAGAGAGCTCTTCAAGAAAATTAGAGATACCAAGGGAACATTTCATGAAAGATGGGCAAGAGAAAGGACAGAAATGGTATGGACCTAACAGAAGCAGAAGATATTAAGAAGAGGTGGCAAGAATACACAGAAGAACTATACAAATAAGATCTTCATGACCCAGATAACCACAATGGTGTGATCACTCACCTAAAGCCAGACATCCTGGAATGTGAAGTCAAGTGGGCCTTAGGAAGCATCACTATGAACAAAGCTGGGGAGGTGATGGTATTCCAGTTGAGCTATTTCTAATCCTACAAGATGATGCTGTGAAAGTGCTGCACTCAATATGTCAGCAAATTTGGAAAACTCAGCAATAGCCACAGGACTGGAAAAGGTCAGTTTTCATGACAATCCCAAAGAATGTTCAAACTACTGCACAATTGCACTCATCTCACACACCAGCAAAGTAATTAATGCTCAAAGTTCTCCTAGCCAGGCTTCAACAGTAGGTGAACCGTGAACTTCCAGATGTTCAAGCTGAATTTAGGAAAGGCAGAGGAACCAGAGGTCAAATTGCCAACATGTGTTGTATCATCAAAAAAGCAGGAGAGTTCCATAAAAACTTCTGCTTTATTGACTATGCCAAAACCTTTGACTATATGGATCACAACAAACTGTGGAAAATTCTTCAAGAGATGGGAATAGCAGACCATCTGACCTGCCTCCTGAGAAATCTGTAGGCAGGTCATGAAGCAACAGTTAGAACTGGACATAGAGCAAAAGACTGGTTCCAAATCAGGAAATGAGTACGTCAGGGCTGTGTATTGTCATCCTACTTATTTAACTTATATGCAGAGTACATCATGAGAAATGCCAGGCTGAGAGAAGCACAAGCTGGAATCAAGATTGCCGGGAGAAATATCAATAATCTCAGATATGCAGATGACACCACCCTTATGGTAGAAAGTGAGGAAGAACTAAAGAGCTTCTTGATGAAAGTGAAAGAGGAGAGTGAAAAGTTGCCTTAAAACTCAACATTCAGAAAACTAAGATCATGGCATCCAGTCCCATCACTTCATGGCAAATAGATGGGGAAACAATGGAAACAGTGACAGATTTTATTTTGGGAGGCTCCAAAATCACTGCAGATGGTGACTACAACCATGAAATTAAAAGACGCTTGCTCCTTGGAAGAAAAGTTATGACCAACCTAGACAGCATATTATTTTGCCAACAAAGGTCCATCTAGTCAAAGCTATGGTTTTTCCAGTAGTCATGTATAGATGTGAGAGTTGGACTATAAAGAAAGCTGAGTGCTGAAGAACTGATGCTTTTGAACTGTGGTGTTGGAGAAGACTCTTGACAGTCCCTTGGACTGCAAGGAGAGCCAACCAGTCAATCCTAAAGGAAATCAGTCCTGAATATTCATTGGAAGGACTGATGTTGAAGCTGAAACTCCAATACTTTGGCCACCTGATGCGAAGAACTGACTCATTTGAAAAGACCCTGATGCTGGGCAAGATTGAAGGCGGGAGGAGAAGGGGACAACAGAGGATGAGATGGTTGGATGGCATACTGACTTGATGGACATGAGTCTGAGTAAGTTCTGGGAGCTGGTGATGGACAGGGAAGCCTGGCGTGCTGTGGTTCACGGGGTTGCAAAGAGTTGGACACAACTGAGTGACTGAACTGAACTGAACTGACAGGTGCTCAATATTAAAAATATATGATAAAAAAAATAAAAATAAAAATAAATAAAAATATATGATAATTACAGCTACTACTTGTGAAGTGTTCTCTATGTATTATCTCATTTAATCCTCACAGCCTCCTTCAGAAAAAGAAACTATTGACACACCCATCTTAGACATGAGGCTCAGAGATGTAACTCATTTGCTGCAAAGCTGAGAAGTGGAAGGATTCGAGCCCAGGCTGCCTGATTTTTGCGCTGGGCCCTTAGCTCATCACCGTCTGCTATCCTGCAGTCAGAGCTGCCCCTTGGTGGGGTGCACCAGGCAGGCCTCTGGCCCCACTTGGGTCATGGGACTCCTTCCGGCCACCAGGTGTGTTCCAGCACCAGGGGCTGGAACACTCAGGCTCCTGGACTACTCTATAAACAGCACTAGGAAAAGCAAGAGGAAGGAGAAAATAGAGTTTGAGTCAGATGCCTTGTGGAATTTCTAACCTGTTTTGAATTCTGAGAAGAGAAAATAAATGGCCCTGCTTATTCCAAGTATGTCAAACTAATAAGAGGCTACCTACTGTCCACATGCAAAAATTTCTGGCAGGTGACACCTGCAAGCTAGAGGCCAGGAATCTGAGACCCAGATGCTCTGATCTGGGGCCCCAGGATCCCGGGGCTGGCAGCTGACCAAGAGGGAGGAAGCAAGAAGGGAAAGGAGTGGACAGGACAGTCCTCCCAGCCCTGGCATTTCCTGCCGGAAGAATGTGGTCCTTGTCTCTGGAATGTGGGTGGGCCCTCCTGCAAGGAACGGGAAGTGAATGGCCACCTCCCTCCAAGCCTCCACTCTGGCTGGGCTCGCTTGCTCTTAGGGGCACTGGGGTGTCTAGTCTAGCCCCATTCCTCAGCAACCCTGTCTGAGAAGAGGCCCCGCCACCCAGAGCTCCAGAGAAAAACACTGGGAAGGGCAGTTCATTAGCTATCTTCAAGCACGTGCACATCCATGAGTTCAGTCAATGAACATTTATTCCTTCATTGGATGTGTGCCCTGGGGCTGGATGTACTGTCAGGCGCTGAGGAGTTGGAGGCATCTGGGAAGGTCTAGATTGAAGTTTTTCACATGCACGTGCTGGGCCCCACCTAATCTAGGAATTGGGACTTTTGGAGAGAGGTCTGGGCCTGAAGAATTTGAAAAACTCCTCAAATAGTATGGAGCAGAATGTCTGGCTCAGATACAATGACCAGATTGGAAGCATTTTTTGTTCACATTCCTATCTCTCTGGAAAGGTGGAGGCATGATCTCTGGCTTGGATTCATTCGTTCATTCATTCCACTGGTATTTAGTGTTTTTGTTTTTTTTTTAACTTAAGCTTATTTATTTTTAAGGTAAATAAGTAATATATAAATCCATTCTTATTGTCAAAAAACCAATCCAGAGTGCCAAAGAACTCAAATAGAAAATTCCCGGGACTTCCCTGGTGCTCCAGTGGCTGACTCTGAGGTCCCAATGCAGGCGGCCCAGGTTCAATCCCTGGTCAGGGAACTAGACCCCACACGCTGCAACTGAGAGTTTGCATGCTACAACTGAAGATCTCACGTGCCACAACTAAGACCCAGCACAGCCAAATAAATAAAATATTAAAAAAAAAAGAAAATTCCCCTTTTACTCCATCACAACCATACTCCCCTCCCTGGAGATACTATCGTCAGTATACTGAGCACCTTTTAGACACATCTCTAAGCTTGGAGAGGTATGTCACACACACACATCTGTGTGTATAGATATGTATATATACCAACACCTCGTGTTCTTATATTTGTATTTATTTATTTATTTGGCCATGCCACCCTGCTTGTGGGATCTTAGTTCCCTGACCAGGGAGGGAACCTGAGCCCTCGGCAGTGAGGCCCCAACCACCAGGCCACCAGGGAATTCCCTATTTGCATATACCCGGAATAAGGTGCTTTTTCTGTAAAATAGGATATTTTACTGGTGTTTAGTATTTATTGAATGCTAGGCCTGGGGTGGCAGATTGACCCTGGTTCCCCGGGGCTCTCACAGTGTGAGGGCCCATCGAGCTGCCCCTCCCCTCTGCAGAACTCCCTACTTCATTCTCATAAAAGCCAAAGTCCTTCCAGTGAGCCTGTGATCGAGCCCCATCGGGGGTCTTCCTTTGTACCTCCGCCACTGCCCCAGCCCTGCTCAGGCCTTTGTTCCAGTGGCACCTTCCACTGCCAAGCTCCTCCCTGAGGTCCCTCTGCTGACTCTACCCAAGGCTACCGCTTGCCCCCGGGCACTGCTCTCCCTGCTCTCCAGCTTCTGCTTGCCTTAGCACAGATCACCTCCTAACACCGTCTGTCGTTCACTTAGTTCACTTACTTATTGTGAATGCTACTCAGTCTCTCCACCTCCTCTGATGGAATGCAAGCACCCAATGGGCAGCGTCTTTGCTTCTCAGGGATCCAGACGAGTACCTGGCATAGAGTGGGTGCTCAGTAAATATTTGTTGAATGAATTAAGCAAATAATAACACAGAGAAGTATAAAATCACTAACGTGCTAAGTGCTGGCTAGAAAGAATGAGCCAAATTATCTCTGAGCTTGTCTCAACTCTACAATTTTACTTCTGCATTTCTTTGAAATGTCATTCCGTGTTTACAATTATCCCATGTGGTCCAGACTGCTCTTTTCTATTTTTGTTATCGCTGTGTTTTTCCCATAGCTCAGGCCGCAGGCAGGGGAAGTATGCTGAAGACTCAAAGGTCTCTCCACTGCCCCAGGGTTCCTGGGAGTGAGGACAGCCGGGGACCGGTGGGTGGCCAGCAGCCAGTCACGTATTCAGGCAGAACCAGTCACAGAGGCTGTCTGGGGGGAAGAGATAATGGGATTTTAGAACAATTGTAAAAATACCTAACATGCCATCAGGGAATGGATCAGTGGGTTCAAGAGGTGCTAAGGCTTCTGACCTTCCATGGAAGCCAAGGGAAGGAGAATTCCAAAGAAAGTGCTCCAGGGTGTCAGGCGGTACGTGTGCTTGTGTGCATGTACTTGTGTAACAGAAGCTGACACCATGACCCTACTCCTAGAATCCAGCAGAGATCAGAAAAGCCACCCCTCTGTAACAGAGGGAGAATCACATCCAAGGCCTAAACCATCAGAGAAAGGATGTCAGGCAGAGCCCTGGAGGGAGCCAGCCCCGTCCCTGTTCTGGCACGGAGAGCAGAGGGGACAGCAGCATTCGCTCAGCCACATGGACACTTAACCTTCCTAGGGATGGGGTGGGGGCAGCAGGTCAGAGAAGTCTGAGTCTCTCAGGCCCCTATCTTCTGTCTACCCCCATCTCTGCAGGTGGCTTTTGGCATTTGCCTATTATGAGTGAAGCAAGTGCCCGGCATCCTGGTCAGGGTGCCAGTCCATGAGGGCCAGTCTTTGGTCTGGTTGATGTGCCCCTTTCCCAGAGAGGCAGAGACAGGCTCCAGGAAAGCTGGGATGAAGAGCGGGCTGGCCCATGGAGAGCACGCCTTCCTGTGCTCTCTGGAGCAGGGGCCGCCCCCAACCTCTTCTCCATGCCCAGATACCGTGGTGTCCCAGAGCTCTGGTGTGCCGTGCCCAGCTGCTCCAGTCATGTCTGACTCCTTGTGACCCCGTGGACTGTAGCCCACCAGGCTCCTCTGTCTGTGGGATTGTCCAGGCAAGAATACTGGAGTGGGTTGCCATGCCCTCCTCCAGGGGATCTTGCCAACCCAGGGATCAGACCCTCATCTCCTGCATTGCAGGTGGATTCTTTACCTGCTGAGCCACCAGGGAAACTTCCCCCATCCCCATGTCCATCTGAACAAAGAGCCCCCTTCCAGGCAGCAGGCATTTCCTGGGGTCCGAGCTGTCCTGGCCACCCTCTCTCCAGGCCACCTAGTACCCCTTGGCCCACTGCTCTCTAGGGCAGGAACCTTGGGAAAGCCAAGCACACAGTTCTCTGCCAGGGTGATGTGAGGCTGCCTCTGGCCCGTGGGGCCCTACGGAGACCAAGACACCAGGCCAGGGAGGCTGCAGGAGGCGGGGGTGGTCAGAGGCGACATGACTGGGTCACAGCTGAAATACTCCAGCAGGTGTGGGATGGGGGCCAAAGACAGTGACTGAGGTCACATGGTGGGGATGATGGGGGTGCAGATCCCAGGAGCCCATGGGAGGAAGAAAAGCTGGACATCCTTCTGCTGGGAACAATTCCAGGCCAGAATTGCGTGTGGATCCATCGAGTCATCCCTAGCTCAAGCCCCTTCTGTGATTCTGATACCCCTAGATCCAAGTCCAAGTCCCTCACGACAGCCTTCAAAACCCTAGCCCAGGCACCGCGCTCTCTCCTAGCCTCTCCCCCCGCTTCTCATCACCGCAGCTTCTTTCTTGGCACTTCCTCTCTTGTCACTCATCCTTCATCGTAAAGTGTCACCACTTCCCAGAAACCTTTCCCAAACATGCCAGTGTCCTTGGTGACCTGGAATGGCTCTCTCGTCTGGGCGTGTCCCTTCTCTAACCAGAGATAGGCAATGGGCACAGAGTGGAAGGCTGGGCCCAAGGAGCCCAGCTTTCCCATTCTCCTCTGCCCAAGTTCGTGTACCAAGTCTCTCAAACACAAGGACAGCACCAAAGTGAAAATGAGTGCAAACAAAGCATAAGGCAGGGAGACTTTCAGAGCCCAGTCCCTGACTGTACCGTCCAGACCAGCAGGCCCCAGGGTGGTCCCTTGGAGACAGCAGCTCTGGCAGGGACGAAAGAATTCCATGCCAAGTGCATTCCAGAATCTCTCCATGTCCTACATCCTTTATGCCCATTAGCACATTAAAGGCTCTGAAAAGTCCTGCAAGAAAGTGCCTGTTATTGTTATTGAAATCCATGCTTCACAAGTTGATGAGACCAGGGGCTCTGTTGTGTGCCTGTGGGACACAAAGTGTGAGGCCCATTAACATTGCCCAGGGTTCCTTCCACCACCTCCCTGATGCCACCACCTGACTTCAGGCAAGTTCCTTGGATGCTCTGAGCCTCAGATATTGATTAGCAGAATAAGTTCCTCATGTGGTCAGTGAGAGTGAGTACAGGTTTGGCTGGGAGTTCCAGGAGGACACATTGTGGGTTCCTGTGGGTCTAGTCTTGTTATGGTCTAGAGCTCACAGGGCAGAAGGAGGGGTGAGTGCTCTGGAGGGCATGGTCCTCAGGATTAGGCCCAGGAACCCCCTTCTGACCCACCCAGCGGCCGTCTGAACAAATAGCCCCCTTCTAGGCAGCCAGCATTTCCCTTTCTCCAGGCCATCTAGTACCCCTTGGCCCTCTGCTCTCTGGCCATGTAGAATGGCTGCTGGCCCCCCCATACACAGCTCTCCCCCTCACCCCAGCCACCCACCTTTTGCTCTCACACCCCTTCTGTTACTGACCAGTTCAACCTACAGGCCTCAGCTGAGCTATTTCTCCCGTGTGAGATTTTCCTGCTTCCCCCAGATCATGGGTCTCTGCCTTGGGTTCCTGTAGAATCTCTGCTTCCCCTTCACCAGCTTCATGAATGCTTTCTCCACCTGTTGTGAGTTTTTTTTTATCAGCTGCCTCCAGCCAGCTTGAACCCCTCTGAGGCAGGTCTGCCGCACCGTCCGTGGCCAGTACAACAATAGAGGAGGTGCCGAAATGTTGCTTGTACTGGTGAATCCCTCTCACCCGCTCTGGGCCTGTTCTGGTATCCTCCTCCTTCCTCCGGCAGGAGCTGGAGGCCAGGTCAGCCTTCTGCTGCTGAAAGTGATGATTCACCTGTCCCCGTGTCAGCAGCAGGTGGTGAGAACCCCCTCCCAGGAGCAGGGAGGAAGCACTGCAGACTATGGCTGGGCCCTGTCACGGGGAGCAAGGGACCACTTGGTGGGAGGTGCCGGTGCAGGGGGAAAGGGTGGGAATCCACCTCTGCCCTGAGCATCTCCTTGGTTTCTGCCAGCAGGGGCTGTGCAGAGAGGCGGTGGCTGAGATGGGGCCTGGGGGCCTGGGCATCCCTGGCAGATGATGGAGGAGGAAGCCCAGCCCAGACTGCCTGGCGCGCATGGGATCAGCAAGCCCCTGGAAGTTGGTGAGGAGTCAAGGCCCAGTCCTCCCCTCCTTAAGCCTGGGGTGGGAGGTGGGTGGCAAACTTGATGCGGGACAGGGCCCTGCGGCCTTCTAGTTATGCCAGAGCAGCCCAATGGGCAGTCAAGGCAGGAAGGCAGGGCAGGATGGGCAGGCATGCAGGTCAGGCCCAGTGCCTTGGGGAGTCAGTGAGCTGCTAAGAGGCTCCATTCTGGGTGAGGCCTGAGGGCCATGCTTCCTCCCGCGCCCAGGCATCCTGGGTCCATGTGGCCCTGGGTTTGATGGCCCCCACGGTCAGCGTCTAGCAGGGAATCTCCCATGGGTAACTTGCCCACTGGGGCCCCTGGCTGTCTTTCCCAGCACTCTGGTAGGTCACTGTTGGGAACTTAGGGACAGAGCTGCCAAAGAAATACCAGGGTGCCCAGCACTGTAGACCTTGAAGTAGGAATGGCGGGGCCGCAGAATGAGTCTCCAGCTCCTCCTAAAATGTAATCTGACCCTGCCATTCCCTGCCTTGCATCCTCCCCTGTGCCCTCTAGGCGGTCAGGGTGAAAGGCAACCCTTGCCTCCTGTGATGCAGTCTTGACACTCTGTCTAGCCTCACGTCCAGGGAAGAGCCCTCTTCCTAGGATCTGCTCTTCACACTGCTCACCTCTCACTTTTCTTCACCTGTGAGCCACTTCTGGGTCCCTCTGCCCTGCAGGCTGGGCGCGGACACTCAGCTCAGGCCTGTGTGTGCTGCACTTACTCTCCAGGACCCTGACCCTGATTCCCATCTGGTTCCTCCATGCAGCCCCACAGCTCCCACTGGCCGCCAGCTCAGGGCACCGCTGAGCGGGCCCACATGTCACACTCTTGACCAAAGTGCTAAGGATCCCCCAGGAGCTTCTCCGCAATACCTTCTCAGCCTGCAGGCAGCTGTGCTCATTCACCTGCCCTAGCAACTGGCTCTGCTTGGGCCAGGGGCCACCTGGCTCTACCAGGAGCCACTTACCCAACCTTCCTAAGTGTGGAATTCTCACTCCTGCTCCCGAGGGCTCTCCGAGCCTAGCTGTGGGTTCTTGCTCATGATAGCCAGGCAAGATCTGACATCTTTCACGTGGTTTACATTAGGGCGACTGAACAACAACAGGGGGCCTAGGTTGAAGAAGGGTGAAAAGTAGATCCTAGGAGGAGCGTTCTTCCTTGGACAGACAAAGTTAAACACAGCATCAGTGGGTGAATGAATAAATGAATGAGCCAAGAGCAACACACGTTCTTGAAGATGATGGTAAAACTTGCAAATCAACAGTTTTGCCCAGGGAGTGCTGGCTGGCTACATTGAGAAGCTGAGATGCAGAGAAGTCATCCTTGTGGAAACCTCTTCTCCACACTGGCTGCAGTCACTGTTCAGCTGGCTCACCACCACCTGGGACCCAGACACATACATCTCCTGCTCAGCCATCTAGGATGGTTCCAGGTCTGCCAGGCATGTTGCTCATGGCTTTCACTGAAATGAAGATGCAGGGTGTGTGTGCGTGTGTGTTCTGGTGCACATAAAAGTAGTTACATGTGCTTAGAAAATATAACAAAGTAAAAAGAAGAAAAGAAAAATTACCTGTAACTTTATCTTCCAGAGATGGCCACAATCAACCTTGGTTTGTAAATCCTTAGTCTCCTTGTTTATACACATTTTGACATACTACATGTGCTGCGTTGTGTCCTAGGTATTCCACTCAATAATACGCCATGGACTTTTTCTGTGTCAGTAACCACAAGTCTGTTTATTCAGCATGTTTTTATTGAATACCCCCTGCGTGTCAGACACATGCAACCGTGCAGTGACGAAAATGCCTATGTTCTCAGTCCCTGTCCTCGTGAAGTTTGCAGCCTAGCAGGGGACACAGGCCTAAAGAAAATAAATACATAAATACTTTTTTGATTTTCTATTTTGCGACCATTTTAGAATTACAGAAGACTTGCAAAATGAAGCAAAGTTCTCAAATATCCATCACCCAGCTCAGCTTCCCCTGACATTGACATTTCCCACAACTATTATTATAGTTTTGAAGACCAAGAAGTTAATATTGGTTCAGTACCTATGAAAAAGCACAGATACTACTTTGCCGACAAAGGTCTGTCTAGTAAAAGCTACGGTTTTTCCAGTAGTCACGTATGGATGTGAGAGTTGGACTATAAAGAAAGCTGAGCGCCGAAGAATTGATGCTTTTGAACTGTGGTGTTGGAGAAGATTCTTGAGAGTCCCTGGGACTGCAAGGAGACCCAACCAGTCAATCCAAAAGGAAATCAGTTCTAAATATTCATTGGAAGGACTGATGCTGAAGCTGAAGCTCCAATCCTTTGACCTCCTGATGCAAAGAACTGACTCATTTGAAAAGACCCTGATGCTGAGCAAGATTGAAGGCAGGAGAAGAAGGGGACGACAGAGGATGCGATGGTTGGATGGCATCACCGACTTATCGACATGAGTTTGAGCCACTGGGAGCTGGTGATGGACAGAGAAGCCTGGTGTGCTTCAGTCCACGGGATTGCAAAGAGTTGGACACGACTGAGCGACTGAACTGAACTGAACTGAACTATCTAGTACAGACTTTCTAATTCTGTTTTTTTTTTCCCTGTTCCAGGATCTACCCCAGTGTCTTATGTTATATTTAGTTGTCATTTTGCCTTAATCATCTCCAATCTGTGACAGTTTTTAGTCCTTCCTGATCTTGAGACTTTTTAAGACTGTGGGTTACTTTTTGAAGGTCTCTTAATTTGGATTTGTCTGATGCTTTCACATGATTAGATTGAATTTATGTGATCATAAAGGATGCCACAGGGATGGCATGTCCTTCTCTGTGCGTGGTATCAGGAGGTGCATGATCACAATGTCTTATTACTAAGGATGTCAATCTCTTTTTCACTTAAATACGTTAAAAATCTGCCAGGTTTCTCCACTCCAGTTTTGCTATTTCCCCTTTGTCATTCACAAAAAGTTGATTTTGGAAGAGATTTTGAAACTATGTTAAAAACATGTTTCTTCTTTTAACTTTTGCCCACTAAGGTTAATATCTAGGGGTGGATCTTGCCTATGGAGATCTGGTGTTCTAATAGTAGTTTTGTATTTCCTCATTCCTTCTATGTTTAGCAAGTAGAATTCTTCTGTAAGGGAGAGTTGTCGCAAATACTTCTTCTATGACAGCAGTGAAGAGTTTTACAAGGATGCAATGAGAATGGAAGAGAGTGACTTAACTTAGTCGGGGGTAGTCAGTGAAGTCTGCCCTGGGGAGGTGACATTTGAGAAATTCCTGCAGGATCAAAACAACTTACCAGGGCTCACGGGATGTTTTAGGCACAGGGAATAGCATGAACAAGCGATTTACTCCCAAAGCTGAAGGAGACTATATAAAATTGTGTGATTAACTTTGGCCAGATAGGAACCTTGGCCATCTGGAGGTGCTTCCTCAGTTGAGGGGAGCACTGCTCTTTACTCCAGCAAAGCCTTCCCAGGTGGAAATGAGGGCCTAGAATTGCCAGTATTTCTGGAGTTCAAGAGAAGCTAGACATCGGGACTTTTTTTTTTCCATAAAAATTTTCTTTTTAATGTTGGCAAATAATCCCATTCTCCTTAAAAGTCAAATGAAACCTGTGAGCTATCAGAGTTTTGGACTTTTTTATATAAGACTTTATTATTTTAGAGCAATGTTTGGCTCACAGCAATATTGAGGGGAAGGTACAGAGATGTCCCATATGCCCCCTGCCCCCACCCCCACACACAGCTTCCTCATTATCAATACCCTTCACCACAGTGGTATGTTTGTTTTATCTATTGAACCATACATTGATACATCATGATCACTCTAAGTCCCAAGTTTACATTAGGGTTCACTCTTGGTGTTTTACACTCCATGGGTTTTGACAAGCATAAGATAATCTGTATTCACCATGACAGCATCATACAGAGTAGTGTCATTGCCCTAAAAATCCTGTGTCCTGTCTCTTTACCCCTTCCCTCCCCCTCCCCTTCCAGCCCCAGCTATCAGTTTTTACCTGTACATGGCTGAATCATAATTTACTTATCGCTATACTATGGCTGGACCTTGAACTTATTTTCACTTTTTTATCGTTGACAACCTTGGCACCTTCTCTAGCTATCAAGGTTTGCTCTAAATAGTTACCTGTAGCCTCTTCATTACCAGACCCATGGCTTTCCTAGGCTTGTTCTCCTCCAACCCTCCATGCCTGAGACTTCTGTCCTACCTCTACTATACTTTCATTCAAGCCAGAGTTGACTGAGACCACCCTGGAGTTCACACCATTAGTAGAGTCTGTGAGGTGATCTGGGATGTTATTCCATAGAAGGTCCTTAGCTCCCATCTGGGTAGAGAGGCACTGCTGGTCCTGTCTTGGGGGCATTTCAGGCTGGAGCTCTGGCTTGGCTAATTATGCTGCTCTGCTTCCTGGAAGAGCAGGGCCCAAGGCCAGCTCTGCAAGTGTTCTGGTTGTTGAAAGGGCAGCAAATACATTCCTGATAGATTCACCGAATTGCTTTGATAAGACTGGTATGGGGGAGATAAGGAGTTTAGGCCTGATGCCAGAATCCAGAGAAGAATTCCCAACACACGAGAAGGAAGAACTTGGGGTCCACTCTTTGAGCTGGCAGGCAGGGCCCATTGCCCCAACTTTCTGGACATGCCCAGCTTTCTTCCAGGGGTGCCCTCCTGAGCCTTGGTGTTGTGACTGGGCTGTTCTTATGGTGTGTGTCAAAAGCCAGCCAATACATGGTGGGAGGAGGGGGCAAAAAGAAGGGCACCTTTCCTTTCCCCTAGAGCTCCTACTCAGTGAGATAGGAAAAAAACTTTCTTTCCTGCTTGTTTTGAAGAAGGCTTCATCTGTGTCCAGGTAAGAGGTTAGAGTGGAGCCCTGATGACAGCTCCTAGGTGGTGAGGTGGGGGATACATCATTTTCTTTGGTCTTAGATTGGTCCAGTGGCACCTACTGGAGGATTTTTGAAGTTATGAATAGAATAAAACTACAAGGTAGTCCGACTGTCAGTGGACTTCCTTCTAGAATAAATTTAAAAGTTTAAAAAATGACCATAGGAATAACAATGTCCCCATTAACCAAACGCCTATTCTATGCCAGAGCTAAGAGCTCTTCATGCATTATCTCATTTAACCCACATGCCAGCCCCGTGTTCAGGATGAGTTTAAAAACCTACTCAGAAGCTGTGTTAAAGCCAGATCTGTGAGTAGTGACAGGCTTGGCTGTCACAGCATCCAGAAATCCCCACCTGGACCACAGTGGATAAGACCCCACTGTCCACTGCACACCCATTCATCTGCCTTGTGTATGCTCTTAGGGGCCCCAGGACATATGCCACCACCCTGGGTCCTTGCCATGTTTCCCTTGCTTGAGAAGGGACTGCCCATGGAGGAAGGATTCTGGAATAAGTTTCCAGAAGCTTCTGCCCCCCCCCCCAAGTCTGGGCCCCCAGGTGAGGTACTCTTGACTGATGGACCAAGCTACCCAATGGGAAGGGCTTCATTCTAGGTTTTGATTTTTCATAGTCTCCACTGCCTCTGTAATTTGCAAGGATAATGCATATTCAGACATTTGTAATCATACAATGGTCACTATTTCTATCAAGAGCCTTCATGCTGTTGAGATCCTATGCTTTATAGGTTCATTTTTTTCATTCATCTCTTGGGACTCAGTAGGTACTCACTGCACCTGGCCCTGCTCGAGGGACTGGGAATACTGCAATGATATGACCCAAGCCTTCCTGGAAATATATTCCTGTGGGGAAAATCCTCAATGAAATACCAACAAAATGAATCCATATAAAAGATTGTATACTATGACCGAGTGGGATTTATCCCAGGAATGCAAGCTTAATTTAACATCCAGAAATCAATGGAGAAATCATTCTCCATATCAATAGATTTCATGACAAAAATTGTATGATCATTTCAATATTTGCAGAAAATGCATTTGATGAAATTTAACACTCTCTTGTGATAAAAACACACAACAAATCAGAAATAGAAAGGAACTTCCTGAACTTGATAAAGGAAAGGAAAGTGAAGTCGCTCAGTCATGTCCGACTCTTTGCGACCCCATGGACTGTAGCCCACCAGGCTCCTTCATCCATGGAATTTTCCAGGCAAGAGTACTGGAAAGGAAAAAGTAAAACTATCACTATTATAAATGATATAGTCTTGTGTGTAGACAGTTCTAAGGAATCCACTAAAAATACATAATAATAAATTACTGTATAAACAAGGATGCAAACCCCCTGACACACAATCTCCAGGGCTGCATAAACCTAACCAAAGGGTTGGAATAAAAGAAAACATCTACTTAACACCTTCTACCCCATGACAACTGGGTTTACCCTAGGTCTGTTCCAGTCGACCTTGAGTGCCAGCATGTAGGCTGGCACTTAACATCATGGTGACCTGCATGTTGGGAATGCATAAGCTGTCTGCTCCTGGCCTTGAGTGAGCTCCTGGGAGCTCTGACATACTCTTGCCCAAACCTGACCCCACCTTGGCCTTGTCCTCCCAAAGGCCTGGTGGTAAGGGGACAGGTTTGCTGTTTGCTCCTATGGAGCTGTGTTGGCAGGGCCACCCGAACACTTGGGTGAACTTTGTCCCATCTGTCTGTCTGCCACTCACTGCAGACATCAGGTGTTTGCTCCTAGTAGAAATTCTCTTGGAGAAGAGTGGGTCTGGGTTCAGGGAGCATGTGTGCATTTCTAGAAGTATGTCTGTGGTGTGCATGTTGGTATGGATGTGGGCCCACAACACTGTGTGTGTGTGTGTGTGTCTTTGAGTGTGTGTAAAAGTGTGCATACCCTCATTAGTGTACCTGAAGGTTTATGCAGGATGCTGGTGGGCAGAAGTGCAT
This sequence comes from Cervus elaphus, assembly GCF_910594005.1. NCBI lineage: Eukaryota > Metazoa > Chordata > Mammalia > Artiodactyla > Cervidae > Cervus > Cervus elaphus. The sequence goes on from NC_057833.1 coordinate 82,519,342, forward strand.
GTGGCCAAGTCTGTGAGTTTATTTCAAGTCTGGGTGTGTATTTGGTGTGGAAGTGTGTATAAAAGACTGGGTGTGCATTTATGGGTGTGAAAGTATGTTTAACAAGAGAACACATATCCACATGGCTCCACATGTCCACATGTCTCCACATGTCCACTGCCACATACCCTGGGCTCAGATGCAGAAACAAATCAGAAGAACCTTTCCTGCAGTCATGGCCCTGCACTTTTGTGGACACAGGAGTGGGGCTCAGATCACCTCCTAGGCTGGAAGCACCTCTTTTGTGCAAATCTGGAGGTGGATGCACTGATCATGGCCAAGAGAATGTCCTGTGGCAGGTGTGGAGAGCTGGCTCCTGGAGGAAGAAAGTCCTAAAGAGGGAGAGGAGACCACTTACAGGGAAACTGTGCTCCCATTAGGATCACAGTGGCTTCAGGGAGGCTCTTCCTGGGCTCCAGATGGATGCTGAGAGGGTGTGGATCACCCCAGGTCCACCTTAGGGGAGACACACCTCGTGGAGCTGTAGACCCTGTGAAGATTCAGGGTCATCTGTGGGGATCCCATTTTCCTCCCTTATAATGCCCCCTCACTTCCTGCTCTCCACCCCTTGCCGCTCAAGAAGGCTTCAACCAAAGTCCAGACTTCAGACACATGTGTAGCTCTCCCCTTCACCTCCTTCAAATCTTTGCTCAGATATTAGCTTCTCAATAACCACCCCTTTGGGGCTTCCCTTGCGGCTCAGCTGATAAGGAATTCGCCTGCAATACAGGAGACCTGGGTTAGATCCCAGGGTTGGGAAGATCCCCTGGAGAAGGAAAAGGCTACCCACTCCAGTATTCTGGCCTGGAGAATTCCATGGACTGTACAGTCCATGGGATCACAAAGACTCAGACACGACTCACTCAGCGATTTTCACTCACTCACTCAACCACGCTACTTTCAGCTCCTCATCTCTCTTGCCCTCTTGTTTTTCCCAAAGCTTTGTCAGCTTCTCATACAGTGTGACCAGCAGCAGGTGCAGATGTGAGTGCAGACATGGAAAGTAAACATCTAGAAACTTCTATAGATACTTCAGAATCTTTAGCAATTTGACATTGTCTAGAAATCAAAATGCAGATTGGAAAAAAAATAAACTGGCTTTTTGCCACAGAGGATTTAAGACTCATTGTTCTAACACACTCCATAAAATGTATTCAGTTTTCTGTTTGTCTTCCACTCAGCCCATCGCTGCTTCCACACGAGCTCCACGGGGCAGATGCTTTGTCTGCTTTCTTCCCCACATTCTCCCAGGACCTAGAATAGTGTCTGGCACATAGTGGAGGCTTAATGGATATGTGTTGAATAAGTGAATGTGGCAGAGGTGAAATGAGCGGGTGAAGCATCATCAGCTGGACATGGGCGGAAGGGCAGCAAATGCTCCTTGAGCCCCATCCCTGCCTGCTGGGCTTGAGCACAGGGCTATGGTCTGATCTCTTGTGAGTTTTCTTGGGACTTAAGTATCACAGAGCATGGCTGGGAGCTGCCATCCTGATCAGAAGATTTCCACCCTGTCCTTACCCAGAAGAAGCCTGGGGCTGGCAGGGCCAGGCAGGAGCAGTTCTCTTGGAGGTGGGCGAGGTTTGATTCTACCAGATGTTCCCACGGCTGGGCTCATGGCCTGCAGTGCCTGGGCCTGCCTCATGGGCCAGCCATCCTGCAGGGCTGGTTCTGGGCTCACACACCCAGAGCTGCCTGCCTAGCCACTCCCCACCACCTTGGCCCGAGCCCTCAGGTTCAACCTCTCCTTCTCTGACCCTGAGACTCCACCCACAGATTCTTTTTCGTTCTCCTCTAGCTCCAGAATGGTGGTGGTGGGGGTGGGGGGTGACTGTCTACAGGCATACCTCCCCGAACGCACCCAATCTCATCAGAATGGTGGCAGGTCTGGCCTAGGAAGAGGAGGCGTGGGCCCTCTGGCCAAAACATCCTAGGGATGTCCAGGCAGTGTTCAGGGGCACTTGTGACCACAGCATGGGAACAGGAGGAATCTCTGTGTAGTTAAAAACATCAGTTAAACCTTCTTACCTGCTCCCTCTTGACCAGCAGAGCCACAGACTACTGTTTGCTAACAAGGGTCCCACAGTCTGCAGGTTTCACCTCTCTTCCCTCTCCTTGTCCTGGGAAACACACAGGATGCTGTGGAGGGGGAGGCTAGAGGAGTAAGTGATGCTCAAGCTTGGTTTTGATGGATGACTTTTGAGCTAAACAGTCCAAGAGAAGAGAAAGAAAATGAGAAAGGCATTCCAGAGAAAATGAACAGGGTGGGCAAAGGCCCGTTGGTGAGAGAGATCACAGGGCCCTCAGAACCACAGATCCCCTGTTTGTGTGGCTGGGTGTGCACAGGAAAGTGGTGGAATCCAGAGCCAGGAAGGTGGACTGGGGCCAGTTCTCATTTAGTCAACATCTTTGACCACCCCTGTGCTCAGCTCAGGATGGGACATAATGATAGAAGAGGTGCTGGGAACATAAGGATGTTTGGACACGCAGTTTGCCTTATTCATCCCTGGATCCTCAGTGACCACCCCAGTGCTGGGAGCATGGCAGGCACTCCGTAAACATCTGTCACATGAATGAATGAATGAATGAAGGGATGGCCAAGTCACTTAAAGAGAAATAGGTTAAAGAAAAGTTAGTTTTGCTGAGGCAGAGAACCCAAGCCTTAGAAAAGATTCTCTGGGAAGGAGGACTATTTTTATTTTAGAGAAGGTTGCTGTAGTTTTCACAGTGAACCTCAACTGTGGCTTGTGAGGTTAAGTCACTCCATGGTTGCAATGTTGGTCTTTTTGCCACTGATGCAACAAGCTGTGAGGATTTCCACAGAACCAGAGCCTGCAGAGCAGGGATGGGGCAGGGCCTCCTGGAGCTAGAAAAGAAGCCACATTGAGGCAGGGAGCTGTCCACTGTTGCCCAACCACACCTGGAATGTGGCCCCAGGTAGGAGCCTTTGGACTCACAAGAGACAATTATCTGAGGACAGCTCGTGACTTTTGGCCAGCTCAGAATCGAAAGCAGATAGTCAGGCCCTGCACCATCAAGTCTCATGGCTCTCCAGCCGACTGTCAGATGTCCGTGTGTCCACCCCCACCCCATAGCCACACCAACTCTGGCAGGAGGAGGCTGGAGCTCTGCTTGGTGGGTGAGAGCAGCAGGTGGACAGGGGCCAGCCATGGGTCTGGTCTTCTGCACGCTGGTCAGCCCTATTGTACAGGCGCTGTGGTGACATCTCCCCACCAGACTCTAGGGCCCTTGGTTGTGGGCACCTTTGCCCCAGCGGGAGGGATGGAGCAAGAGAGGGGACCCAGAAGCAGCCATTCCTTGTGTCCTGGGTTGGAATAACTGCAGCTTCATTGATCCCCAGCTCCAAGCTTCATCAGGGAGAACAAGGATGAGCCCAGATTGAATCATGGCACCTCCCAGAGCACTGTTTCTTTGAGGTGATGATGCTCAGATGCAGACTGATTGGGAAGTTAATAAAACCTATGCCTTGAGATGCTCACTTGAACAAGCCCCTTCCAAGACTCTAGACCTCTCTTTGTCTTTGCCGTTTTTCATTCTTCTTCCTAAAAAGCATCTCCCCAAATTACATAAACTTCAGGTCCCACAAAATTGGACCCACCCCTGCCAGTGCCCCTTGGCTCTGGAAAACTTTGAGCAGACAGTGGGTGCCTGTGGACTCGGGCTCATGGGTCTTCTGCCCGAATCTCAGGCCAGGAAGTCTGTCCCGCAGCCTGGGTGTCAGATGGTGGAGGGCTCCAGTTCAGAGCAAGCAGTGTTCTCTTTGTAGCCCAGGGCGGGTGTGTTGGAATCACCAGGCCAGCCCAGTGGAAGGAGACTGTCAGCTATAGAAAGATCAAAGTGTCATCTTGTAAGAAGAAGGAACCGACAAGTGTGAATGCACCAGATCAAATAGCACTTCTCTTTTGCATCCATATGGTCCACCGGTGGGGCATTTGGTGTTGACCCATGGCTGATTGCTGGTTTAAAACAGATGCTGTGATATAAAACACCCTGAACTGTATGCTTTGAAAGGGTGGATTTTATGGCATGTGAATGATATCTTCATATTAATAATAACAAAGGATACTAGAGCTCAGTGGCTGTGGAGCTTTCCTGCTGGCTTGGCCCTAGAGGGCACAGCTTGGTGCTGGGGCTTCTGGGCTGCTTTCTGAGGCATCGCACACAAACACAAGCATTCAGGGACTGTCCGGGTCCTCACTGAGCTGGGGGACAAGATGCTGGTACCGCAATTAAGGCTTGGGTCCTTGGGGCTGGTGGAGGGGCTTTAGCTACTTCTGGGCCCCTGGGTCCCCTTTTGCTGTCCCCATCTTGGCATATTTACCAAGGCCTCTGAGCCTGCTGCCGACAGTTCTGGGGACGGGGAAGAGTTAACCATTAACTCGGAGGTGAGAGAAAGGAGAGGCTTGGGACAGTGCCCATAGGCAGCTTTCCGGCCCTCTGGGGCGGTGGGGGCCCCTCCTGAGCTGCACTCCCAGTGCTGGGTGGGGGCAGGGTGGGCAGAGCAGAGCTGTCCCTCAGAGAGGAGCTGGGCCTCCAAGGGCCCAGCAGAGATACCAGTGGTACTCAGGGACTGGCCTCATCATGGCCCAGGCCCGCTTGTCACCGGTGCCCAGGCACGTGGGCAGATACTCCCCTCCCCAGGGCCAGCCCCACTCCCCCACACCCACACCAGCCTGTGGCTCACCTGCTCCACAGCTTTGCCAGGCTGCATTTCTTTCTATCTTTCTTTCCTCTTTTTTTTTTTTAAACTTTATTTGGCTGCTCTGGGTCTTAGTTGCAGCACGTGGGATCTTCGATCTTTGTTGAAGCAGGTGGGATCTAGTTCCCTGACCAGGGATCGAACCCAGGTCCCCTGTATTGGGAGCTTAGAGCCCTAGTGACTGGACCATCAGGGAAATCCCTAGGCTGTATTTTAAATGGCAGTGAGAAGCTGACCCAACCCCTTGCTTGAGAAGACATGGCTCTTCACACCCCCTGGTGACCCTGTCACTGGACACTGTGGTGACCCAGGAAGGACAGCAGCCAGAAATAGATGTCCTTCCTGTCTTTCTCTGTGGGACAGACTCAGGCACTTACATGTACAGATGCATACACGCACACATGTATGTACGTCAGGTACACTGGTTTCTTCGACCGCCTGGTCTATGCAAAGGAAAAACCAAAGTGACTCTTGATGGACTGAATTCTTGCAAAGGGCCCTAAAGATGCTTCACAAGCCCCTGACCAAGGTGCTGGGGATGGGATGGTGCCCTCATCAGGCCTTATTGCACTGGGTCTGAGCTGCCCTCCAGGGCTCTTTTGGGGGCAGGAACCTCGTTGCCAGGCTGTTCTTTGGAACACCCTGCAGGTGCTGCTGTTTTGTCTGAATACACCTTAGCAAGTGTTTCTGTGGGCTGGTGTGGCCAGGAGAAGCAGATGGGAGCAGCGGCTCCACTCTTCAGGCCACCTCCAAGGACCAGGCCTGCAACTGAGGAGGGCAACCTACTCACACTCCACACAGCAAATCCTAATCTAGGGAGAGATGGGCATCGGTGCTGCCTGCCTGGTGGGAGGTGGCCTGCGGGGGCTGGGGTGGAAGCGTGGACTTGGGGTGCCTTGTGTTGGGCCACGCTATCAGCAAAGTTGCTAAAAAGTCCTTGGATGTTCCCAATTCCTCTGTTTGGTTCCATCTCTTTTTGGCAGGTAAGGCCGACTCAGGAGGTCAGTCTCTAGGATCCTGCCTCAGATACTCATCAACATGAATGCTGAGGGCAAGAGGAGAGATGCAGACGTAAAGAACAGACATGGACACAGCGGCGGAAGGAGAGGGTGGGATGAATTGAGAGAGTAGGGTTGACATATACCTACTATGTGCATGCTCAGTCTCTCAGTCATGTCCAACTTTCCCCATGGACCATGGCCTGCCAGTTTCCTCTGGCCATGGAATTTTCCAGGCAAAAATATTGGAGTGGGTTGCCATGCCCTTTTCCAGGGGATCTTCCCAACCCAGGGATTGAACCTGTATCTCTTGTGTCTCCTGCATTGGCAGGGGGACTTTTTTTTACCACTGTGCCATCCGGGAGGCCCCCATATATACATTACCATGTGTAAGACAGATAGCTAGTGGGAAACTGCTCTATAGCACAGGGAGCCCAGCTTGGTGTTCTGGGATGACATAGAGGGATGGGGTGAGGGGGCTGGGAGAAGAGGTATGTATATATATAGCTGATTCATGCCTGTGTGCAGAGTATATCATGCGAAATGCCAGGCTGGATGAAGCACAAGCTGGAATCAAGATTGCCAAGAGAAATATTAAAAACCTCAGATATGCAGATGACACCACCCTTATGGTAGAAAGCGAAGAGGAACTGAAGAGCCTCTTGATGAAAGTGAAAGAGGAGAGTGAAAAAGCTGGCTTAAAACTCAACATTCAGAAAACTAAGATCATGGCATCTGGTCCCATCACTTCATGGGAAATAGATGGGAAACAATGGAAACAGTGAGAGACTTTAATTTCCTTGGGCTCCAAAATCACTGCAGATGGTCACTGCAGCCATGAAATTAAAAGACGCTTGCTCCTTGGAAGAAAAGCTATGACAAACCTAGACAGCATATTAAAAAGCAGAGACATTACTTTGTCAACAAAGGTCTATCTAGTCAAAACTTTTTCCAATAGTCATGTACGGATGTGAGAGTTGGACGATAAAGAAAACCGAGCACCTAAAAATTGATGCTTTTTGAACTGTATTGCAGAAGATTCTTGAGAGTCCCTTGGACAGCAAGAAGATCAAACCAGTTGATCCTAAAGGAAATCAGTCCTAAATATTCATTGGAAGGACTGATGCTGAAGTTGAAGCTCCAATACTTTGGTCACCTGATACGAGGAATTGAGTCATTGTAAAAGATCCTATGCTGGGAGAGATTGAAGACAGAAGGGGATGACAGAGGATGAGATGGTTGGATGGCATCATCACCCAGTTGAGACATGAGTGTGAACAAGCTCCGGGAGTTAGTGATGGACAGGTAAGCCTGGAGTGCTGCAGTCCATGGGGTCGCAAAGAGTTGGACACAACTGAGCGACCGAACTGAACTAAACTGAACTGATAGCTGATTCATGTTGTATGGCAGAAACTAGCACAACATCGTAAAGGAATTATCCTCCAATTAAAAAAAAAAAACCAACCCAAAACCAAAAACAACATGGCTAAAAAAACAAAAACAAACAAACAAAAAACAACAACATGTGTGCTGAGTCCCTACACCTACCCTGAAAATACTTCACTCATGGCCATGGGGGTGACTGTTCCCATCGCTGGCCTCTCTGGCTGCCCACTGCCTGCCAGCCCATGTCCTGGTAGGGAACCTTAGTGTGCCAACTGGCCCACAGAGGCAGGGGCTTTGTTTCTGACACGAGGATGGTTTTCTTTTGTGGATTGGAGTGGTATGCTTTTCTGGGCCTGGGACAGGAGTGGTGATGCCACAGCTTGGGAAGGAAGCAGTGCCCAAAACTATGTCATGCACATGAAGACCCTCTGCCAGTGTACACACAGCAAAGAATCCTGTCTGTCCAACGGTCCCAGACAAGGACTCTGTGCTGGGTGGGGGGAGGGAAGGATAAAGCCACCTTCAGACACCTTGGCCTCCTGTGGAGTAACCACAGCATGTGGCCAAACAGAGCTCTTTAGGACAAAGCTACCTGAGGAGGCTGCCCCTCTGCCTGACCCTCCCAGATTGACAGAAATGTTCTCTGGAAAGTGGAACGCCAACCACATCCTCATTCCAACCCTCCTCTTCATGCAGCCTCACCAAATTCACAGGAATTTTGGATCCTCGAAGAGATTACACTGTGTATACTCCAAGCTTTGCAATTAAGGAGGGACCTGCCTTGCCCCGAGGTTTCCCACTATCAGAAAATGGAAACCAGCACCCTTCACCCCTCTCCTATGAGAGACAGCAGTTACTGAGCTGGCGGTTTATGGACACACTCTGGTGTTTAAGAACCAAGGCGCCCAGGAGCACAGGGTGGACGAGTTGGGGTGTAGCTCGGTGTTGAGAGTGGTCGGGGACCGACATGGGAGGCCCCCTCCCGAAGTCCCTTCCCTCTCTCCTTTACCCCTCAGTCCAGTACCTCACTTGTACAAACACACTGCTTCTAATTAAAAAAAAAATTTTTTTTTTTATTAAAATACTGTTATACCCAGTGGAATGCAGCAGCAATCCTGGTACAGGGTAGCATAACAAAACAGCCATGTTTACATTTTAAATATTCACGATAACTTAAACATACAGACACACATCATGGTCTTTGGCAGAAAATGTTCACAGCACAAAAAAATACTTTAAAAAGAAATACCAAATATTAATCCAAAATATATTAAGTTGTTTTTTTTTTTCTTTCACAATATTTTTTTGCCTTTTTCTCTCTTTTTTTCTTTTTGTTTTGTAAACAATGCACATGAACCAAATGCATTTTTCAGTTTTACAGAGGGGTAGGGGGATTTAAAAAAATATGCAATTGTCCAGCAAATGCGAATGTTTAAAAAGGAAACTTGAGGAACCATAGGAATAAAATAACACATACAAAAACCTAAAAACAGTAAAAGAAAAACAAAACAAAAACAAAGACTCAAGGAGAACTAAAAACAGTCGAGACAAACCACTAAAACCCACCAGTCACTCATGGGGCTGAGTTGGGAGACTCTTTAAGACCAGAAGTAAAAGTCACTGCCACTGGCAGGCTGCCATCGGACACTTCACTCCAGTTCCCAAGCGCTGGCCCTGTTTCAGGGTGCTGCTCGCTGGCGGCTTGAGGAGCCAGCCTCAGGGCGCCATGCTGTGACGGGGCTCCATTCAGAGGACCATCTGAGTCCTGTCTTACAGCTCATGGACTAGTTCTCACCAGCATAGTTCCCTCTCCCAGTGCCTCCAGGGGGAACAAAGACTCTGATGAGAACAAGGCCATCTCTCCAGTTTCCTTTCAGAGAACTGGTGCTGGGAAGGAAGCCCACCATGGCAGACTGGCATGGTGGCGGACTTCATCTAGCTCAGGGTTCATAACCAAACTGATAAGATGTCCCAGGGACAGGAGCTGTGGAGCCATTTCAAGAGGCTGGTGGTGGTGAGGTCCCTTGGGCATTTCAAACAGGGCTCAAGATGGGGAAAAAGCAGCCAACATCCCGTGGATCAAGCAGTAACAAAATCCATGGACCAGGGACTTGAGGAGATAATTGGGAGGAACCGAGGCAGCAGGGCTGGGAGCATGGAATGAGGGGGCGAATCTGAAGCAGCCCACTTCAATCTTCTGTTTCACAAGAAAGGGAATTATGTACAAACTGCACGGCACATCCCAGTCCTCTCCACAGTGCGGGAGATGCTGTGGCCTCTGCAGGACTAACACGCTCAACAGGCCGCCAAGATTCAAGTCCGGGTGATCCCCATGAGGCAGTGAGGAGCTGAGGAGCAGATGGAGGTGGAGGGACCACACTGAGCCAGGCCACCTGGAGTCCATGGGCAGCCATCCTTGGAAATCAGCCCCCAAATCAATATATCCCCTCCCTCCCTGCCCGAGTGCCCAGTGTGGGTGCACTACTCCCTTCTGAGCTTTCAACTGCTACCCTGGCAGCAAGCCAGGTAAAGGTCCGGTCCTCAGGCTGCATGGGCCCAGGAGGAGCACGGGGCTAAGGAACAGGGTCTTCTCGGGGGACGGGTGCTCACAGCTCCCCTCTCCCATGCAGCATCCTGCTGGAATGGCCGTGTGGCAGAGGGCAGCAGGAAATGGTTCAGAGTCCCCAAGGCGCCACCTCCTTCAGATCAGTATCTCCACCATGTCGGAAAAGTCCTGGACTCTGGATGTAGCAACAGAGTCTGGAGAGATAAGAGCACAGGCACATGCCAACGAGGGTTACTAGAATAGGCTTTTAAATCCAATAACATTTTAAAGATAGGCTCTATCTTCACCAGCTTTTCCCACCTCAGCTGCCCAGGTCCTCATAACTTGGCCAACCAATCACAGAGCTCTGTTCCCTCCCAGCTCTCCATCCAGACCACCAGCCTCCAGAGTGGAAGATGCAAATGTTTATAACTAGGAACCGGTTGGAGGGCTTGGAGGGAGGGTGGAGAGCACTGAGGGAGGGAGGCTACCACATTCTTTTCATGCCTGTGGTTTCCTGAGCTGGTGAGGCAAAGGCAACTATGCAAAGGCTAATGTGAAAGAGAGCAAACACATTCAATGGCATCTTCTCAAATTTCTCCTTCCGGGACTCTTTTAAAACAAAGTCTTCTAACTTGGGAGTGCCAAACTCCATGATCTTAGATGTTAGATTGGTCATTAAAGTTGTAAGGAAGACTTCTGAAGAGGAGATAAAGGGCCTCCCAGGTAGATCTGTTTGTAATTAGGGTTTCCAGTTCCCCTATTCCTATATCCAACCAGCTCTCTCCCCTGTACTGAGGTGGGTCCCACATCCTGCTCACCCTCCCTATGCAGGGCTCCCTGTGGAGTGTGGGCAATGAGTGGGGGCGGGACTCACACCCCAGGGTGCCCTCAGCCACCCACAAAAGTTGGGGGAGACTTACCCAGTGAGGCTGTTCTCTGGCCACTGCTGCACCCCAAAAGGCTGTCAGGCTCCAGGCTGTCTGGGGGGCCATCAGTCTGGGTGCTTCCATCCCTGCTCCCATGTTTGGCATGGGCAGCGAGGGGAGCCACAGTCACAGGCTCCTCCAGCGGGGCCCTGTCTGCTAGGAAGGCAGGAGTTTCAGTTACTGCCCTGTCCACAATATGTAGCCCCCATGAAGAAGACCCTAACTTAATGACACCTCCTAGGGATGCTAGTTGCTCATGATTTGCAAGAACTTGGATTACACGCCTGTTTCCAAACAGGATTGGGTTCCAAAAGCTTGGAGTGGAAGAAGCCTTCTTAAAAGGTTGTAGATTAAATCTTAAAACAGTAAGAATTCCTGGATTTCGTGGCATCTGCTTAGGAGGAGAAGTGGAAGTGCTGGCCCAGAAGATAGCTCTGCAGGTAAAGTTTATTTTTACTTTGATGGTGAGTGGCTGGGGCCAGGGTGGTGGAATTTCCAGAGATGGGGGCTACAGCCTGCCTTGTCACACCAGGGGACAGCTGCAGGCTGCAAGGTCACTGGAGCCAGAGTGTAAGCCGGCTTCCCTGGGTGAGGAGTTGGGACGCCTAGCTACTCCGAGCTTCAGTTCTGGAAGGAAAGGCCTGAGAACAACCTAGCCTCTGCCGCCCACCCACCTCCTCTCACCTGCAGCCAGTTGGGCAGAGGCATCCACCTGCCGCTCGCTGGAGGAGTGTCCTTGCCAGCCCTGGGTCCCCGCTGCTTCAGCCACGAAGATAGATGGCACCGACTTGGCAGGCCTCAGGGAGCCTGGGGTGACCTTGCCAGGGTCTTTCCTGGAGCGCTGCTGAAGGACCTTGATCACTGCATCCTTCTCCAGGATCTGAGCGTGGAGCACCTTTAACCTGAGGGGTGAGAGGCCGTGTTTACATCTTCAGACCCACAGATCCTATGGCCTCCGCCCTCCCCGCCTTATGGAAGTTGGAGGGTAAGCCTTCCTTAAAGCCAGGCTGGGGCCTTCAGAAGTGCCATCAGAGCTCTGCAATGGGATGCTCTGAAAACTACCAGTGCATGAGAGGCTGGGCCATTTCCACACTGGCAAACCCAGGTGTAGGTTCTGGGTTTGTCTGATGACAGTAGTAGGGCTGTTGATCAAAGGAGCTAAGTTGATTGCTTGTTTTTTTGAGCCAGGAAGAGGTCAAATGGAAATCTTGTGGGGCCTCTAAGTTGTCTCCAGAGTGAAATTCCAGCTCCCCACAGGCCAGGGGCCTAGGCCACATTCGTTCTGGGGTGGTACCTAGCATGTAGGGTGAGTGAAGTGAAGCCGCTCAGTCGTGTCTGACTCTTTGCGACCCCATAGACTGTAGGCCACCAGGCTCCTCCATCCATGGAATTTTCCAGGCAAAAGTACTGGAGTGGGTTGCCATTTCCCTCTCCAGGGGATCTTCCCGGCCCAGGGATTGAACCCAGGTCTCCCGCATTGTGGGCAGATGCTTTACTGTCTGAGCCACCAGGGAATTCTAATTCTCTGATTTACATGGTGCGAGGTGGGGGAGCAGGTGGAGGCCTGGAGCCTTGGGTGTCATCCAAGAGTGGAGTCTCCTGGGCAGACCAACGACTCGGTTGGCACCTCTGAGAGAGAATAGCCTGTAATGCCGGCTGTGCCGAAAAGCAGGGGGTCAGCTCAGAAGTAGGAGGGATTGTTAGGCTGGGCAGAGTGAGGGGTATTTAACATGGATTATCAAGGACCAGGCAAAGAAAAGAAATAAAGTCGCTCAGTCAAGTCCGACTCTGCGACCCCATGGACTGTAGTCCGCCAGGCTCCTCCGTCCATGGAATTCTCCAAGCAAGAATATTGGAGTGGGTTGCCATTCCTTCTCCAGGGCATCTTCCCAACCCAGGGATTGAACCCCAGTCTCCTGCACTGCAGGCAGACTCTTAACCGCCTGAGCCACCAGGGAAGACCTAAGGACCAGGGAAGGGCTGGACAAATCCCACCCTACCCCCAACCCCCTGCCGCAGGTACCCGGCCTGCGGTGTCCAACCTGCTTTCCATCTCCTGATGCCTGTGGCCGCCGGTGAGCAGGCCCTCATTGAAGCTGCTGCTGGGTGACGGCTGGGGCGAGTGCCGGATGAGAGTGGTGTCGCGCTGGGCGGCGGCCGTGGCGGCCGCATCCATGGCGAACTGCCTCATGGCACGTTCCTCCAAGTACTTCTGTTCCCACTTGGTCATGTCAGCTTCCAGCGCCAGCACCTGCTCCTCCTTCTCCCGCAACTGCTCCGAGAGCCGCAGCGCACTGAGCTCCGGGGTCCCAGCACTGCCACCGCCACCTCCGGGGCTGCCTGCCTGTCTCTGCAGAGAGAGGGGTACCGTGGTCAGGGGTGGAGGGTGGGGTGTGTTGGCCGCAGGTTCTCACCGCCACGTGAGGAATCTCACTGAAGCCAGTGCTTGGTCAGCTGGCGCCACGCACTCTGCACAGCCTGCTTCCAGCAGGAGACAAAGGGGAGCCAGAGGTCCCCACACCCTTGCCCCAAATACTGTGGCCAAGGGTGCAGAGGAGATTGGGTTTGCTTTTGCTTAGAGACCATATACATTGTCCTCCGAACTGGGGAAGGGGTGACTTAACGAAATGGGACAACTGGTGTAAACTACGACAGACCCCAGCAATCCAGGAGCTCTGGTCACCCTGCCTCTGTGGGAAGGGTGCGGTTAGGGGTGGAGACAGAACTCTTATCTGGTCTGTAAACACGAGAGCTATTTACACAGACCAAAGTGAGGATAAAGGCCCAGGATCTGGGCAACTATCTTCCCCACCCCTGATCTCAGGGAGAAACATAAGAGTTGGCTAGTCCCCTCCATCACAGCTCCTGAGAGACTTTCTCCAGGGACCAAGGTTGCCAATCCTGGCTGCTGCTGAGGATAGAGGCCCAAGGCTTGAGCCCCTGAGGTCGGCATACGGCCAAGGGGCAAGGCCTCTGCTGAGACTGATGGGCCGGGAAGGGCCTTCGGCAAGGCTAGCCCAGGTGGTCCCAACTTTCCAAAAGGGCTCGGCCTGGATCTCAGTAGGGGCTCTGGGGCCTTCCCAGCTCACCTGCTGTGCACGAAGGGCCTTGAGTTCCTGCTCCAGGCGCGTCCGCAGACGTAGCTCCAGCTGCTCTCGCTTCTCGCAGGCAGCCTGCAGCTGCCCCAGGGCCTGTTGTAGCCGTTCCACCTTCTCCACGTAGGCCTGCTTCTTCCGCAGCTCCTCCTCAGCTCTTGCCGCACGGCCCTGTGCATTGCTCAGGGCCTGCTCCAGCAGCTCGGCCCGCCGCCGCTGGTCCTCGATGGCTCCGCGCAGCAGCGCCATCTCCCGCTCTAGCTTCTCCTGCTCCTGCTGCTGCTCGTAGCCTGCAGCGAGAGAGGGAGGGGCCCGGTCAGGGACGGCAGCTCCCTCGCTGCCCCCCAGAACACCCACCACGTGCCACGCTCTGTGCTGACCGCTGCTCAAGCTTGACTGCATCTTCTCAGTAACACAGGAGTTAGGTACCCTTATTAACCCCATTGTAGGGCCAGGAAACTGAAGTTCAGGTTAAGGCCTGAGCGAATGTCAATGTCAGACCAGGGCCCTTGCAGTGATGACTGGGCCACACTGCTCCTCTGCTGGGACATGGCCCTGCCAGGAGAGAGCCCGAGACACTGTCCACCTGCGCTGGGTGTCACCATCTCCAAAACACATTCACAACTTCCCTCCAGCCTCAATGATGATACTAGAGACTGGGCAGGCAGGAACCGCGATGCCCATTTCCAGATGAGAAAACAGAGGCTCCGATGGACTGTCACGTGGTCATCTGCACGGTGGAAGAACCACCGTGTGCTGCCCCAGGAGTCAGGCATTTGCACATCTTATTTCCCTGAAGCCTCCAGTGACAGTCCGGGGATCTGTGATCCCCACCTTAAAGAGGAGGAAACATAGGAGGTGAATGGTCCTACCAGGCAGGGATCAAAGTTCGCCTGCCTCTGAAGAACCAGGCACCCCCCACCCCCACTGTGCAGGCTGCCTGCCTTGCTGGAAGGCAGAGGGGGACCAGTCAAGGGGCCTGCCTGATGGACTCAAAGGCACCATCTCTCGAGCAGCACTGTCACAGCACAGCGGAATTTTCTGCTGTAATGGACTTGCTCTACACTGTGCCAAGCAGGGCAGCAGCCACTAGGCACATGTGGCCAGTGAGCACTTGCAATGTGGCCAGTGTCAGAGAGGAGTCAAATTTTTCATTTTATTTCATTTTAATTAATTTTAACCTTTGGGCCACGTGTGGCTAAATACCTATCAGATAGGACAGTATAGACTCTGGAACAGAAGAGCGAAGGCCTGAGATCCAGCAGGCAGAAAGGAGGTTTCAATTATACAGAGCCCAGGAGGACACAGGCCACTCAGGTTGGCTTTGGTTCACTCTCAATTTTTGAAGGCTGGGCCCAGGCCCACCTCATTCTTTGGGGCGAAGGGAAAAGTTGGTGAGACTCAGTAACACTGGGCCTTTCGTCCTGAGCTGGCCTGACACCTGAATGGGGTGGAGGGGCAGGCAGGAGTGCTGACTGGGACTTTGGACCCAGAGACAACGGCCCTGTCCTGGAAGGCTTCACAGCGATGGACAGCTTATAGAGTTAGCCGGAGGCTGGCAGCTCATCCCAGTCTTAGATGGTCCCATCTTACAGCCTCAGAGTCTAGGGTTCAGGTGAGAAGAAACTGCCCAAGGGGGACTCGGCCGGGAGAACCAGGCCTCAGGACTCACGGCCAGATGCCCAGGGTGGGCAGGGCCTGACCAGAGCTGGGAGTCTCTACTGCTTGCCTAGTAGGAAAGCAGATGCACTGGTGATAGGGGCCACACTCTCCTACTAGGCACTGACTCTGGAGAAAAGGTGAGATCAACCACAGACATTTTCCCTGAGGATTCTGGTTTCCTAAGGATTTTTGCTCCTGGATGTCAGGAGCAAGGAAGGGTAGTTTGGCTTTCCTCAGCCCTTGGGGAGGGTACCAAGGACCCAGCCTTTGGCTTCCAGAAGGTTCCTGCTGCCTTGCACACCTCAAACACCCTGGCGGTTTCCCTGGTGGTTCAGACAGTAAACAATCAGCCTAAAATGCAGGAGACTCAGGTTGGATCCCTGGGTCAGGAAGGTCCCCTGGAGAAGGGAATGGCAACCCACTTCATTATTCTTGCCTGGGAAATCCCATGGACAGAGGAGCCTAGCCGGCTACAGTCTATGGGATTGCAAATAGTCCTAAGCGATTGAGCAGCTAACACTTTAACTTTGAAGGCCCTGGTAGAGCTCGGCTTGAGACCTTGGCCATCCCCAGCCACCAGGATAAAAACTGCGGCCGCCTCCAGGCTGCGGTGGGAGCAGATTCGGGAGACACAGAGGGGGGCCATGGGCTGCGGCTCAGCGGGGGAGCAGGAGGCCTTCCCCGGGGGAAGCGAGGTGCCACCAGGAAAGCAAGTCCCAGTCCCTTTGTCCCACTGTCCGTCCCCCGCAGCGTGGCGGGCGGGGCGCAGGCAGGAGTGTGGGGGGAGGGGGAGGCGCGCGCAGCGGAACAGCCCGGGCTCAGGAATGCCCGGCATCCAGGTCACCCGCCGCTTGGAGATTAATGGCTCCAGCCAGGAGCCAAGAACAGCCTCGCTCCCCAGGGAGCGGAAACGCCTCCAGGCTGGCCAGTCCCGGGCCCCTCCCCTGCCTGCTCCCAGGAACCAGCCTGTGACTTCCTTTCTTTGGCAAAGCCTGGCCCCATTCTGCCCCTTTCCAGCAACTCGTCCTCGCTGGACTCGCAATGATGAGACCCCCCAGGGCTATCCCCACTCCCCAGCCCTGACCACCATCCTCTCCCTCCCAGAGACCTTCAGTCACCTCCTCCTACCTCCTGCCCACCCTCAACCCTCAGCCCTTCAGTGTTGCACTCCCCCATTCCCTTTGGGGGCCACCCTGTCCAGGCCTGAGCTCTGCTTGAGGAGGTAGGTGCTGCTAGCCAGAGCTCAGTCTTCAAGCTGCCTCTCTGCTTCCAGACACCCCCAACCATCTAGCTTAAGCTCAGTAAGCTTTTGCTGGGGTTCCTCCTACCTCCAAGGCAGCCTTGCCAGCTGCCCCAGTGCACTCCTTTGCAAACACTCAAACAGCACTATCGCAGCACGGGAGGAGCTTATCAATAACTGCCTCTCTGTCTCTTCTGAAGGCTATGGGCTTCTTCCTACTATTGAGTTGGTGGCTTCCTTTGTCCCCCCTTCCTTCAAACTGCTTCCACCTCCACTGGAGCTATCCTGCTGCTGCTTCACCTGCCACCCCACAATACCCCTCTTTCAGGGTGCTGGGGACCACCCCCCATCACTGGCCTCTGGGGCCAGACCATCCTTGTTCCCTGGAATCCATGGTAGGAAGATCCTGCTCCTTCCTCAAGCTCCCCACCTCTCTTGACCTTGTTTTGGCACCTTCCTGACCCGTTCCCACTCTGCTGCATTCCTGCCAGGGGCTCAGCACAGCTGTGCTAGAGAACAAATGAGTGACTACATGGGCCAGTCAACAGTGAACGCATCTGTTCTTCAAGAAGCCTTTGACTATCCTTTTTAGGGGAGCCTCCTGACCTCCTTCTTTAGGGTGCCCTGTTCATGAAGCTCTAGTTTTGGCTGGTGCCAACACTTGTTATGGCCAAGCCTCACCATGCTCCCCAGCTTTCCACATGTCCACCCCCTGGGAGACTCAGACTGTTCCTTCTCTCTCATCCCACCTGTTTCCAGAGTGCTCGGCTCTCCTCAACTGCTTCTAAAGGACACTGAACTGACGGTCAGCACACCTCCCCAGCTGTCCCTCGACCCACTGATCTCCCCAGTACACAGGGAACCAGATCCTGCTCCCCTTGGGAAGCCGCCCCTCCCCTGAGTCCAGTCCAGTGATGGGTGCATAGTGGGCATTCGGTAAAGCCACACTCCAAGCCCTGCTTTGGCAGAGGAGGCCAACCCTCGCTCAAGAGGAGCTCTCCTGGTCCCACCAGCCACACCTCTGCTTGGACTCCTGAGTGGGCCCCCTACTTACTCTGAGCCAGCAGCTTGGCCACCATGTCTTGGCTGCCTGCCTGGGCCTCCTGCGTCTTGCTTGCCAGGCGGCGGTTTGCAGATTCTAATCTTTCTGTTTCAAATGAAGAAAAGACGTTTTAAGGAGAAAGCTTTGAGTACAGGGGAAGCTGCCTGCTGGGGTGACCCCCGCCCCCCACAACAGGGAACTATCTGTCAGGCTGCATTCTCCAAGCTGGGGGTGGGCTCATAGGGAAGCCCCAGGTCACCCTGGGCCACATGGGTGAGAGCTCCAGGAGGGCCCCAAGGTCTAGAACACAGAGACAAGCATCTCTCTATCAAGGTGGCCCCCAAAGAGTCTCGGCCTAGTCCCCTTTGAGTTGATTTATACTATTTTTGCAGAGGACAGAGATTCTGAATGATGTCCTAGAACAGTGGACTCAAGCTGTCCATAGGTGCTCTCTGCCTCTCCACCTGTGTGAGCGGTCCTCACCTCTAAGATCCCGGTTGAAGTCCTGCAGCCTCCTCATCTCACTGTCCATCTTGTTCCGCATGGTCTTCTCCAGGGCCTCTCGCTTGGAAGAGGCCCTCGTCAGGCTCTCGTGGGCCTCGGAGAGCCGCTGGATTTCGCTCTCCAGCTGCAAGAGGCAGAGAGCAGAGCTGAAGGAAGGGGAAATCTCCCTGGGTGGCAGTGGCATCAAGGTCCCCTCCTTAGGCCAGGGATGATCGCTGACTCTCCATCACAAAGGGTGAGAGGAGATACAAAGCCACAGCAGAAAACCCACCTAGCCCGAGTGGGACAGGCTGCAGCCTGTAGCCTCCAGAGAGGGACCAGGCTGCTGGAACAGGCAAGCCAGGGTCCCCTCAACTGTTCAAAGTCCTGAGTGAACACAAGGCCACGTTCCCTGGAAGGGGCTGCCTCCAGGGTGACCGAGGGCAGCTTCCTGGTGCCTAGTGTCCAGAAAGAAGCATTTTCCTTTTGTTTGGCTTCTAGTGAGAA
This sequence comes from Cervus elaphus, assembly GCF_910594005.1. NCBI lineage: Eukaryota > Metazoa > Chordata > Mammalia > Artiodactyla > Cervidae > Cervus > Cervus elaphus. The sequence goes on from NC_057833.1 coordinate 82,537,985, forward strand.
ATTTGAGCACAATGGACCAGGATCAGGCACTGAGGCTCCAACCGTGGTCTGGGGGGGTGGACCTATTTTGGAGATCACAGGATGGTCACAGAAAGCCTAAGGCTACCTGCTCAGGCTGAGTGTACAGCAGGTGACCCTTCACTAAGAAGGGAGCACCAGATCCAGCCTGAGCTGCCTGGAGTATGTGCCTCTCCAGCCCTCACCCCACAGGGCCAGCCTGGCCCCGGATGCCCCACCCACTTGGCAGCTGGCAGGTTCCGCACGTGCTCCTAGCTGGCCCGTGATTCCAATAAGTCGCTCGTTTTTTGCCAAGAGGAGGGGCTTTCCCTGTGACCAGGGCTGGCCTGGAACAGACTTGCTGTTGTGTGGGGGATACAAAGGGCTCTCTGTGGGAGGTGTCCACGGAGGGGGCGTGTGCAGGGGAAGGGTGCGACCATGAGGGAGTCGGTGAATGGGCTCTTTCTAACCACCACTGGGCAGCAACTGCTCGTGCTCTGGGCCTGCTCTGCCGGCTGCTCCCCAGCTGTCTGGAGTCAGCCAGGGAGGGGTGCATGAGGGATGGGGGTGGGGGGCCCGAGGGGCAGCTGAGAAGCCCAGCCAGACCAGCTTTCAGACTCCTCTGCCTCCCTTCTGACAGCCCCCTCCCTAGTGGGCCCTGCTGGGGTTCCCTTCCTCCCCCCTGCTTCTCTGAGGCCTCAGCAGGGCCTACCTTCTCGATGCGGCCAGCCTTCTCCGCTGTGCTCTCCCGCTCCCTCTGCAATCTCTCATTGTCCCTCTGCAGCCTGGCGTTCTCCCTCAGCAGGGTCTCCATCTGGGCCAGGTGGGTGCTGCCCGAGGTGGCCAAAGAGGCCTGGGTGCTTGCCGGGCCCTCCACCCCAGGAGGGCTGAGGGCGGCCAGGTGCGGGGGTGGGTGGCGCTCCTGAGGCTGCTGCAAGTATTGGTACCGCTGCTGCTGCTGCGGGAGGAACACAGGGGGCACCTGGGCCTGCAGGATCCTGGGGGACAGGAGAGACGGTCCTCAGAGACCGCGGAGCCACACAGAATTGCCCCAGCCCTCCCGGGCAGACAGCTTTCCTGCAGCGTTAGGCAGTAACCTCTGGGGAAGGCCTTTCCATGTGGTGTCCCCAAGACCCTCAAGGGCCAGGGAAGCAGGGCTGCAGGGCATTACCTGCACGCCAGATGCAGGGCACGCTTATTTCATGCCCAGCCTCCTGTGGTCCAGGCCTTGGGGATCAGCCTCAACAGTCCCAGCCATAGGCAGCTCTTTTTGCGTCTGGAGGTCACACTCATCACGACTGAAACTCACCACCTTCCAGGCCCCTGGGCCCCAGCAGCTAGCCTGTCTGTTCCCACTGCTGGTGTCAGGCCCTCCACGCACACCTGCCCACGCAGCACACTCGCTTCTTCTCCCTCCTATTTTGAGTCCCGTCATCCCTTGAAGAAACATGTTTAGAAGACTGTGGCTAAGGTTAGAGTGGTGAGACAGATGTCAGGCTGAGTCTGGGCTCCAGAGTCTGACAGGATCAGGCATTCAAATCCTGGCTCCACGGTTTGAGTCCATGGTGCATGGGACCATGCTCAATCAGGAGGGTGAGGGTCTCTAGCCGCAGGCAGGTTGTCAGGGCCACATCTGCCTGGCAGAGTGCTGGGCCTGCAGCGGGCATCTCCACAGTGACAGCCCACCCTCTGTCTCTTCCAGTGGAGACCACAGCCTACTCTCTGCTCAAAGAGTAAATGTGACCCAAACAGCGGATTATCCAGGGTGAAGGGGCCACCTGTGAACTATTACAATAGCCTGAGGTTAGGGACAGTGTTCTCCTGGCCTCTGGTACTGGGGTCCCATGTCAAGGGAAGGAGCATGTGGGGTCACACAGCTTTTCTGGGGCCCTGTGGCTCCAGATGTAAGAGAATTAGACGGCCTCAGTTTCACCAGGAGCTTTCCCAAGTCCCAGAAGCCCCAGACGAATCCATCGCCTCAGAACCCATGCCTGCCCTTCCCCTCATCTCTCCCCTTCATCCTTCCCCCTCTAGACTCCAGCTCCCCTGCTCTTCTTAGACCCAAGGCTAAGTCCTGCCGCCAGTTCCCAGCAAACAATCTTCACCAGATTAGCTGAAGGAGAGGCTGGCAGATGTATTTCTTTTCCTGCCCAAGGTAGAGCTTCCAGTGAGAGCTGAGAGGGTACCCCACTGGAATGTGCAAACTCTCCCTGTGTTGCTAAATGTGGCACCTTGGGTCGGCTCCCTCCAACTCGCTCCCCTGCTCCAGGCCAGGCAGACACAAATGGCATTCTTTGGGGATGACTGGGCTCTCAGAAAGAATAGAGCCTCCTTTCCTTCACACTTGCTCCCCCCACCCCCACTTTTTTTGTTCTCCTGCAAACAGCCTACTTCCTTTCCACGACATTATCTTTTCCTGACAGGGCTCAATAAGCATGGTCCAAAGAAGAAACCACGACTCAGCTTCTGAAACTCTTCCAGGATCAAGCCCTGAGAAGGGAGATAAGGCAGGGGGGCCTTGAGGCTGGCAAAACCCCACAGGCTCAGTCCTCTGGTGCCTCCATTCCAGAGCCATCACATCACTCATTTCTAGAGAGCGGAGAAAGGCATCTTTCCCGGGAAAGGCTGCACAGTGGGAAAGCAGGTGACTAAATGAGGACTCAGCAGGCACAAAGAAAACCAGACTTGAACCTTGGGGCATCAGAGGAAGGGGGTCTGCAAGCCTTCAGGCCCCCCTACTGGGGTTTCCTGGACCCCTGTGTGTGGGGTGGGGGGTGGGGGCGGAATTAAGGGCGTGTGAAAAGGGCGCGTGCCAGCTTCTCAGGAGAAGGTCCTGGGCCAAATGAAAGCCTCATTTCTAGGAACCTTATTTCTGAAAACTCTCTGGGCTTCCTGCCCCTCCTGGGCATCCCTGCTTCCATTCATGCCCCTCGAATCCATTCTCTACAAGCAACAGAGGAACCTTTTTGAAAAGGGACACCAAATCACATCCGCTAAAGGCTTCCCTTCACTCTCAGAATTAAAAGCTGAGTTTCCCGCCGGCAGCTGCTCTGGAGCCTCCACATAAAGGGGCTCACCTGGAACAAGAACCTTCTCCCAGGTTCCTGCCCCATGTACCTCACAGAAGAACACGAATGGAAATGAATGGCAGTACCAGGGCAGCTCCTGCCCCTGTGTAGGAGAGGAGAGATCTGTCCGGAGGCCATCTGGTCCTTTCTTCCTTGCCTCCACTTAGGAATGCCTCCCCAAAATCACAGACAGCAAAGAAGAAAAGACTTCTGTTTTTAGAAGCCTCCAGAGGAGGTCCCACCTTCTTCCCACTTAACTTGGGAAAGATTCCCAACTCTAGTCCTTGCAAGTTCTTTCTGAAATCTAACCTTTAGCCCCCTGCTCTAATTGACAGCCTCTGAGAACCCTAGTTACTTGACAGCTACAGCCAATTAGGCAACGGTGTCTGTCTCCAAATTAAAGCAAGGGATGCTGCTAAGTACTCATGTGACCCTGGCTAAATCCCTCTTTCCTTCCAGCATTAGCTCCCATCTTGGGAGGGAGAGGGTATCATCGGCCTTCCTCTGGAGCCCACCAGCCTCCTGGAGGCTCTTCACCCGGGGGAAACTGCACTGGAAGGAAGCCAAGAGCCTGAAGACCAAGGTGGGCAGTTACCTGACTTCCGCGTGCTGGAAGTGTGGACTGCCACGGGCACGGTACCGCGGGTCAGTGACGGCAGAGGTGGTCTCGTGAGCTAGCATGACGTGTGGGTACTGAGGTGGAGGTCCTCGCGGCTCCGGGCCCTCGGCAGTGGGGGCGCCCCTGGCTGGGGGGCCCTGCTGGTTGCGGGCCAGCTGGGGGAAGCTGTGAGAGGCGCTCATGTGGCTGGGGGTGCGGGCCCCGTTCCTCTCCAGGGACAGCTGCATGAGCCGCTCACTCAGGGAGCGCACGTGGCCGTGCCTCAGCTCGCGCAGGGCCTCGTCCTGCCTCCGGCTGCCTCCCGGGGGCCCACGGGGCTCCCGGTCCCCCACGTGTGGCCAGGGCCCCGCCTGCTGGGAGGCATAGTACTGCGAGTGGGCTTTGGCCTCCTCATAGGTGGGCAGCTCCTCGCCCTTGCCAGGCTGTGGGCACAGGCGGTAGAGGCCGTTCTCTGCCAGGTGGGTCTCGGTGCCCTGGTGCTCCTGGCCCTGGGGTTCCTGCCTCGTGGCCTGCTGCAGCACCTGACTGTCCTCTGGTGCCATGATCTCCAGGGGGGCCTGGGGGCTTCCTGTGCCCCCAGCCCCGGCCCCACCGCGCAGGGCCTGTTGCTGGATGGCCAGCAGTGTGCGGGTCTCAGTCAGGTTGCCATAGCGCAGTTGTTCCTGGATGAGGCGGTGCAGGACCGTACCTGAGGAGTCTTCCAGCGTCCTCATGCTCCCAGGGCTTGCGCACACCCACCTGGACAAAGGCCAGTGGCACCTGGCCCCAGAGCACCTGAGGAGGAGAAAAAGAAGAGCCCTCAGTGGGAGCACCCGGGAAAGGCGGGGACTTTCCATCACTGTCTGGTTAAGGGCAAGGCGATGGAGGGGCACACATGCCTGTCAGACTGCCAATGCTGCCACCTACTGATTAAGGCCAGTCACCTAACTTCTGAGCCTCAGTTTCTCCATCGGAAATATGGAAATAATGCTAGCTTCATGGAGTTGAGAATTAAGAGGCAATGGCTATTGAGGTCCCAGAGCGCTGTAAATCCCTGGCAAAGGACTGCCATTATAATCATATTCATGGAGATTTACTGTGTCTAGAGAAAGATACCAGGAAACCTCAGGCTCCTGTAGTTAGCTTCCCATTAGAGAGCCTGATGAGAAAGTCCAGGGCAGGCCTAGTTCAGCTTTAAATACTAAGCTCTTGTGTCTCCTGCATTAGCAGGCAGATTCTTTACCACTGCGCTGCCTCTACTTTATCACAGGTGATAAAGCATGAGTCCTGCCCGGTAGAGGTGGTAAAGAATCTGCCTGCTAATGCAGGAGACACAAGAGACGCGGGATGGATCCCTGAGTTAGGAAGATTCCCTGGAGTAGGAAATGGCAACCCACCCCAGTATTCTTGCCTGGAAAATCCCAGAGACAGAGGAGTCTGGTGGGCTACAATCCACAGTGTTGCAAAGAATTGGACACAACTGAGCATGCATGCATGCACCCGCCTGGTAGAAGCCCTAGGCAAACAGCCCCCACAGCATGAAGCATGCCTGAGCCCTGGCCTTGGCACAGCTAATTCACCACCCTTTACCCTGCTGAGCCCTCTCTGTCATGGGATGACCTTGGCAGTCACTCTGCACGGTGAGCGGGAAGAGAAAATGCATCTGGATTGGTGAATAAGGGATGAAAGATGAGAGAGACTACACTAAGAGTGGTTTTGCAAAAGGAGGCAAAAAGGTGCCACCCATTAAGGTTTGTGGGCCAGTCACAGAGTCTGCGCCCTGACAGTAAGTGCACACGTGCTCCAGGAAAAAGAAGGGATGGCCCGATGTCTCTGATTTTATGATTACCACCCCAGCCACACACACGCTTGCTCCTTCAAGGGGGTGGGCACTCAGCATCTTGATGGTCAAGACTGCTTGAGTTGACTGAAGGGGTGCGGGAGCAAGCGGGAGGCTCTTGGCTGCAGGCACCCAGGGCTGGTGACTCTGCACTTAAACTGCAGGGAGATTGTCTCCTGAGGAAGGTGTTCCCTTTGAGCCTGTGCTCCCAGTGGCTCATGGCCTGGAAGGCTGTCCGCCTCACCTGGCTTCCTTTCCACAGCCTTCTCCAACACAAACCTCCAAGCTGGGATTCAGAGAAGACCAAGCATAACCCACACCTCCACAGGTCCTGTGTATATAGGAGGACAGTGGAAGGAGTGTGGCCCTCCTCTGCCACAGAGCTAGCCCCAGTTAGGGCTTGGCTGGCCGCTAGAGCAGCCATTCCCAACCCACTCCCTCCTCCCAGCTGCCCAGAACTGGGGAGAGGGAGGTGGGTCTGGAGGACATCTCGGTGTTCACACTTCCCGGGACCTCATCATCCCCTCCCCAGCCCCCCCCCCCAACACACAGGGGGTACACACATACACAGGGGCACACACATACATACGTGCGTACACACACACACTCACGCGCGCACACACACACACACACACAGAAGATGCAAGACTCTAGAGTTACCCGAGGCAAAACAAACAGGAATCAGTTCGCCCTAGCGTTTCATCCACGGGGCATTTCCTAAATTAAACACTGTCTGGGCTGACTCCAGCCGAGAAGAAACGGGGAATGCAGTTTTCCGGACAGATTCCAGCCCTTCTCCTCCCCCAACAGTGTGCCTGGGAGCAGGGAACACTTCCCGCGCCTTACATCCCTCGTTTGTCTCAGTCAAATCTCTCAGATGCACACAGCTAAGCTGTTACTAAAATCCGCGCCCGCGACCCGGATCGTGCACCCATGCTGCGCTAGCGCGCGGGGCTCTCTGAAACACCCGCTTCTAAGCAACCACACAACTCCGGCCTTTACCTTGGCTCACTCTGGCCCAAGGAACCAAAGCGAGGGTCTCTAAGTCAGATCGCACCCCAGCCAGGGATCCCGCCCTACCCGGACTCCTGGCTGACCACGAGCAACCTGCGGCCGCCGCAGCTCCTGGAGCGGGTGGACGACGGTAGCCGCGGTCCGGAGAGGTCTTTAAGCGTCGTGGACCCGCCTCCCCCCTCCCTCCCGAGCCCTCTTTGTTTTCCAAATGCCCAAGCGCTGACGTCACCGGGCTGGACGGCAGGCTGCATTCTTTCTAAGTGAGAGCCAGACCGTGGCTCCGGAGAGGATTTTCCAAGGAAGACAAAGAGGAATTCTTGGGCTAGTTAGGGAGGAAAGACACCTGTAAGCCCCCCCACCGAACCAAATTAGCCCCCGGGCCCTGCAACTTGAGCTCCAAGCGGCGCCTCCTTCCCAGATCCGCGCTCCCAGACACCCACTCCTATCTGCCCACCGGCTGTCCCCTCCTTCAGCCCCAGCGGACCCGCGCCGCCTGCGAGAGCTCCCAGGGGACCTGCAAGGCGCCCCCGGACGGAGCTGCCCTCGCCCCGCCGGCTGCGGGCAAAGGCGCACCGCTCCTGGAGGACTCAGGGTCCGCTCGGCTTCTGCTCCCTCTCCCGGAAAAGGCCGTGCTGGAGCGCGTCTCTGCTGCCCCGCTCGCTCCCCGCAGCGCCAAGAGGCCTTTCTTACCGCTGCGGCCCGCGGGTGCTCCGAGCGGTCAAATCCGACGGCCCGGCCCGGCCCGGCTCAGCTCAGCTCGGCGACGGAGGTGTGCTCTCGGCTGAGGCGCCGACGCTCTGGCGGCTCAGCCCCAGCGCGCAGCCCCAGGGTCGGCCCGCGCCGGAGGCGGCTGCTATGCCAGGAATGTGAGAGTTTCAGGTTCCCCCTCGGGATCAAAGCGAACCACAAATAACCTCGTAGCGCGCCGCCCTCCTCTGCTCTCCGCCTCCTCCAGCTCCCTCCTCCCCGCCTCCGCCTTCCTCCGGGAAGGCGGCGCTGTGGACCCGGCCGCCCCGACCTCCTGGACTCTCTGCGCCCCTCCCCGGCCAGCGACCCCCGCTCTCCTTGGGAGCTGCTGGAATCCATCTAGGCCCCTTACCGCCCTCAGCCCCGTACCCGGCCTTCCTCTAACTCCTCCAGCTCCATCGGCTGGACGATACCGAGAATGTACATGGCATGCCCTCGAGAGAGACCCTGGGTGTTGCTGCTGGACGTGGTTGGGGGTGAGAGGGGCTTGGGGTGTGTGTGTTGTACAGGGAGGGAAGACTGGAAAGATGTCCGTATCTGCCCGATTCAGACCGTGCCCAAAGCGAAGAGACGACTCTTGCTTTCAGCCGGGAGCCTCGCGGGTTGTCGCCGGCGGCAACCTTTGAATTGCACTTTTATTGTTTACAAACACCTTCGCCAGCCCTTTTCGGATCTGTCTCCACAGGAAGTGTGAATCTGGCATGAGAAATCTTCCGGCTAATTTGACCCACTCTACCAGCTGAATCACCCGCCGCCAGGCGATCTGTCCAGCTCTTCCCAAAGAAGGTAGTAAGGGGCACCCCTTTACGGAGAGCCCAGGGTGTGCCAGCACCCGCTTACCGCCTGGTCATCCCGCCAACCCTCCCAGTCATCCTCCCAGGGATTTTTTTTTTTTTTTGGATCATCCCTGTCTTATAAATAAGGAAACCAAGGCTCAGAGACATTAATTAGCTTGCCAAGGGTCACACAGAGAGTAAGTGATGAAGCCAGGTAACCAGTGGGCTGCTTGGGTTCTCATTCCCAAAACTTTTCCGTGGCCACCAGAATCCAGGTTACTTCGGTGGACAGGGCAGAGTCTAGGAGCTCTCCTCTCTCCATCTGCTCTTTCTCTTTTTTGATTTCTTCATTTCCCTCCACACCCCTGTCAGCCAGGGGCCCTCCCTTAGGCCCGCTGTCCTTGCTGTTGCTCTTCCTCCTCTGGATGGAGTTCTGTCCTCTGACCCTTCCTGCCCAGCCTTTGGCACTAGGCTGGTTCATCTGCACTGGTGGAAACCCCTTCTTCAGAAAGCCTGCTCTGCCAGACCCTCCCCACCTGCAGGCACTTCCCCAACTCTGTGCCATTCCTGGGCCCTGACCACACTCGATCTCTCAACATCTCTATCCCCTGTCCACCCTGAGAATCAGGGCTGCCTTTCACCCCAGCCAGGTCCTCTTTACCTCCCCTCACTGTGGAGTTTGCAACTGCCAGATCCGCTGGAGGGGATTGGGACAAGAAAACTTGATAAGTTCAAAGAGCTATTTACTAGCCAGGGACATTGTTAATTTTTAATAAAACTCTCCCCCCAAAATGTGTGTATGTGTGTGTGATTTACTTGGAAGCTGAATATTGTATCAAACACAAGAGTACCTTGTTTTAGTGTGCTATGCTTTATTGTACTTCACAGATTCTGCATTTTTCACAAATTGAAGGTTTGTGGTAACCTTTCATTGTACCATTTTTTCCAGCAGCATTTGTTCACATTGTGTGTCTGTGGGTAATTCCAGCAATAGTTCAACTTTTATTATGTTTGTTATGGTAATGTGTGATTTTTGGTATTGCTATCGCAAAAAAATTATGACTTGCTGAAGGCTCAGATGATGAGCCATAGAGTATTCTTTAATTAAGATTTGTACATTGTTCAGTCCAGTTCGGTTCAATTGCTCAGTCATGTCCGACTCTTTGCGACCTCATGGACTGCAGTACGCCTGTCTTCCCTGTCTATCACCAACTCCTGGAGCTTGCTCAAACTCATGTCCACCGAGTTGGTGATGCCATCCAACTATCTTTTCCTTTGTCATCCCCTTCTCCTCCTACCTTCACAATCTTTCCCAGCATCAAGGTCTTTTCCAAAGACTCAGTTCTTCGCATCAGGTGGCCAAAGTATTGGAGTTTCAGCTTCAACATCAGTCCTTCCAATGAATATTTAGGACTGATTCCATTAGGATGGACTGGTTGGATCTCCTTGCTGTCCAAGGGACTCTCAAGAGTCTTCTCCAATACCACATCAAAAGCATCAGTTCTTTGGTGCTCAGCTTTCTTTATAGTCCAACTCTCACATCCATACATGACTACTGGAAAAACTATAGCTTTGACTAGACGGACCTTTGTTGGCAAAGTAATGTCTCTGCTTTTTAATATGCTGTCTAGGTTTGTCATAACTTTTCTTCCAAGGAGCAAGCGTCTTTTAATTCATGGCTGCAGTCATCATCTGCAGTGATTTTGGAGCCCAGGAAAATAAAGTCTCTCACTGTTTCCATTGTTTCCTCATCAATTTGCCATGAAGTGATGGTACTGGATGCCATGATCTTAATTTTTTGAATGTTGAATTTTAAGCCAGCTTTTTCATTGTTAATTTAGACAATGCTATTGCAACGCAACAGAGAGCAGTATAGTGGAAACATAACTTTTACATGCTCTGGGAAACCAAAGAATTTGTTTTATTGCAGTATTCACTTTATTGTGGTGGTCTAGAATGGAAATTGCAGTATTTTCAAGGTATTCCTGAAGTGACTGGCTGAGAAAAATGAAAGAATATGTTATTTATACCGAGTTAGGAGATATTTGACCATCCAAGGACCACCTCACCAAGAGGAACTGTGGCCAACAAGCTGTTGTCCCAAATGGATACACTAAGTATGAATTTTAGAAATGAAAAGAAAGAAAAAAGAGGTCCTCAGGTGGCCTTTTACCCTGTGGACAGCATTCTTCTTGGGAACAGTTGGTGGAGGTGTGAGAGTGGGTATGGGCATGTGCACTCTGGTTACAAAATCAGGGAAAAGGTTGCATAGGTTGGTTCTGTGTTTCAGGAGCATTTGGGCTAACTGGACAAAAAGCTTTGCAAACGTTCTTGAAATGGTTGCAGAAAGGGTCTGCTCAAGGTGCCTGGAGTTGGGAGGTACATCTTGGATTGTGCAAGCCCGCAGTAGCCCTAAAAGGGACCCCTTGACTGCTTACCTCTGTGTTCCTGAGACAGAATGGGGAGAGGGCTCCCAAAACCTGGATGGGGAATTTACACACATTTTTCTTCTTCTTTTGGCCTCCTCTTTGCATGGGAAGGATGGAGGGTAGGGCCTCCCAGGAAGGGCAGGGCAAAGAGCAGGAGCCTCAGTGGAGCCTGCCTGAGCCGGCAGCCACATCTGGCTCTGCAGGGTGGTTGGGTAAGAGGGTCATCACAGCTTAGAAATGACAGAGGCAGGTGTGTACAAATGGGTACTGGGCTGCTGGCTGGCTAACACACACATACACAAGGAAAGAGAGGGTCGCCTAGGAAGTCAGTGCTTTCTAAGCCCCAGCTTTGTCCCTCTCTGTCCATGCTGACCCCTCTCCCTGCAGGCAATGATTCTCCCCAGGTGACAGTGTGGATGGCTGGGCCCGGAATCCTGCAAAGAAAAGATGCAGAGGTGACCCAGTTCTCAGAGTGAGCCAGGCTTGATGCCTTTGCTCTGGGAGAGTGCGGCTCCCAGAGGTGTGGCTGGCTCATAGGCGTGTACATAGCTTAGGTGAACACACCCTCATCCTTACATAGCCTGGGCCTGGGCTCAGGCCTGAGTCTGTGCCTGTGATATGGACTCAGTCTGGCCCTGCAGCTGTGCCGCACTGCACCCCACAGAAAAAATAAAGACAAGTTCTGAGTTAGACTCTAGCAGCCTGGGTCCCCCACTGAGCTGAGAAGGGAATGGTCCCCTTACTTCCCAAATGGTTGTTTGGTGGAGGAGGGGCTCCAACATCAAAGCAAGACCTCTAGTTGTGAAATCCTCTCTTCTGGACACTTCCTTTGACAGGTTATGGGGTGTAAGATGCCCACCAGAATCTGGAGCAGGGAACAAATTCCCAGGAAGAGCATGGACACTGTGATGGAAGTTCCCATTTCTACTTCTAAGAGTTAACCTGGGGGCCTTCTCTTTGTCCTTTTGCAAGTTGCCGTGGTCTACTTTCTGATTCATTCTCCACCCTCCCCTACCCCAGGTTTCCCTCCAACTCTCTCCTTCCCCCACCACGCCTCCTTCTACTCCAGGCATCAGGCCCAAATCTCCATCAGGCACCAGTTGCTTCACTTGGTCCGTGTCTTTGCTGTTGTTGTTTTTTAATTCAATCTGAGCCATGTGTGGCATGCAGGATCTTAGTCTCTGACCAGGGATCAAACCCACGCCCCTTGCAATGGAAGCATGGAGTCTTAACCGTTGGGCTGCTGGGGGAGTGCTGGGACATTTTTGAAATTAGACCCCACAATGATTGAGGTAACAGGGTGTAGTCCTAAAAATTGAAGAAGCCCTGACTTTCCAAATTACACACACCTTTGAGCCCCTGACCTCACTCTGTGTCCCTTGGCTTCTGATGCTCCTGCAGGCCCAGGGCTGAGATGACTCCTGTGGGCAGTGAAGGCCCACTGAGGAGGGAGCTCTGAACCCCGCCCCCATATACTCCCCCTGCTCTGGGTCTAAAACTGCCCAGAACCTCCACCGGCCCCACCCCACAAAGAGGTGGATATTGTGAATAAACAGTAAACTGCAGGAGTCCAATCCTCAGTGTATTCTTATCTGGGCAGCCCTTAGGCTGAGGGAGGTGATGGGATGGAGGTCTCAGAACTGGTGTATTTGAAGCAGTAAAGGAGGGAAGATCATTTTGAAATGTCAGCTTCACCCCAGACACTTGCCTTTTCTGCAAAGCTACCTAGTTCTGAGTAGGTAGAGATTTGGTAGATGCTCGCTGCTGGTTGGAAAGACCCTCTTGGTCAGAGGCCAGAGGGAATGGGAGGAGGCCCCAGGATTTGCAAGGTTCCTTGTAGAAAAGAGCCTGGGCAGGTTTCTGTGTCTGCTGGGGCAGGGCGAGTGTGATGGAAGGGTGCCCCCTACTGAGCCTCATCCCTGGCTGCTGGGAACAGCTCCGCCCAGGGCTGCCAAGGTGGACCTGGGGTCCCAGAGGGTCAGGGGGGATGTTGGGGACAAGGTTTTATCCCAGGGACATGTACCTCCCAGGCCCCTCTAAGAAAGAATTAATGGCTCCAGTTGTGCTTCTGAGTTTTCCTTCCATTTCAGCCTTTCCTGTGCTTTTCCATATCTTTAGTACAATCATATCATTGACATTGGGAAAATACCTTTCGTTTACTCACCCATGCACTCTTCCATTTATCTCTTTTGTCTTATATTTCATGCATTCACTCAACAAATATTTTCTGAGCATCTGCTCTAAGCCAGGCCCTCTGAATCGAAGGGTCTCCAGCCTTGCAGAGCTCATGGGTCACTGGATGCAGGGGAGAAAGAAGGCAGTACATTGCAGAGAAGAGAGTTCTGGAGGAGAGGACCTAGGCACCAGGAGGAAGTCAGGCAGCCTTCCACAGGGAGGTGCTTTTCAAACTGAATGCTGAAGGCCAGGAAGGCCTGCGAGGTCTTGCCCAGCCTGGCATCTGTAGAACCTTCACTAGAAGCAAAGACTCTCTGGTTCACCAAAACAAGCAGGAGGTGTTAAGCCCTTTATGGGTGGTTTCTGACCCCCAGCCACCCATAGGTCCCTGTCCAGGAGTGATCCTGGTGGGGGTAGGGACTACAAAGGGACATGAGAAAACTTTGGGGGGGTGGCTACATATATTCACTATCTTGATTATGGTGTGTATGCCTACATTTATCAGAGTATGTCCTTTTATTTCAGTTCGGTTCAGTCACTCAGTTGTGTCCAACTCTTTGTGACCCCATGAACCGCAGCACTCCAGGCCTCCCTGTCCATCACCAACTCCCAGAGTCAACCCAAACCCATGTCCATTGAGTTGGTGGTGCCATCCAACCATCTTTTCCGCTGTCGTCCCCTTCTCCTCCTGCCCTCAATCTTTCCCAGCATCAGGGTCTTTTCCAATGAATCAGCTCTTTGCATCAGGTGGCCAAAGTATTGGAGTTTCAGCTTCAACATCAGTCCTTCCAAAGAACACCCAGGACTGATCTCCCATAGGATGGACTGGTTGGATCTCCTTGCAGTCCAAGGGACTCTCAAGAGTCTTCTCCAACACCACAGTCCAAAAGCATCAATTCTTCGGTGCTCAGCTTTCTTTATAGTCCAACTCCCACATCCATACATGACTACTGGAAAAACCATAGCCTTGACTACACGGGCCTTTGTTGACAAAGTAATGTCTCTGCTTTTTAATATGCTGTCTAGGTTTGTCATAACTTTCCTTCCAGGGAGTAAGTGTCTTTTAATTTCGTGGCTGCAGTCACATCTGCAGTGATTTTGGAGCCCAGAAAAATAAAGTCAGCCACTGTTTCCACTGTCTCCCCATCAATTTGCCATGAAGTGATGGGACCGGATGCCATGATCTTAGTTTTCTGAATGTTGAGCTTTAAGCCAACTTTTTCACTCTCCTCTTTCACTTTGTTATTTTATTATTTTTGGTTGTGCTGAGTCTTTGTTGCTGCACGTGGGCTTCCTCTAGTTGTGGAAAGCAGGGGCTTCTCTTGTTGCAGAACACAGGCTCTAGATGTACAGGCTTCAGCAGCTGCAGCACATGAGCCTGGTAGTTGTGGCTCCCAGGCTCTGGAGCGCAGGCTCAGTAGTTATGGCACTCGGGCTTCGTTCCTCCACTGTATGTGGAATCTTCCTGGACCAGTAAATGAGCCCTGGTCCCCTGCATTGGCAGGTGGATTATTATCCCCTGGACCACCAGGCAAGTCAAGTATACCTTCATAAAAAAGAAAAAAATGCAAGAAGTCAAATAGTAGTACTATGTAAGAAGCAGTGCCCTCTTGTAGTTTTTCCCACCAAATTTCAGTCCCAAGAGACAACCACTTTCAAGTCTTTTAGATGTTCTGAATTTACACCTAAATTTCTAAAAAAATCTTTTTTAGTTCATGGTATTTCTGTTTTAAGTGCTTCTTATCTACTTTCTACTACTTCTTTCTCACCACACACACACATGCAGACACGCTTCTCTCTTTCATCCTCCGCATGGTGACATGACGTTTTGGTCAAATTACTATCCAGTGTTTATGTTATTGTGGCTAAGTAAATATTGTTAATAGCTGAATCATCTACTGTTCCATGATTACAGTTTCTTGCTTATACAACTCTTGTTTTTCTTGGAGTTAAATACTGGCTTATTTTTTTCATTTTCTTGGCATACTAAATATTTGTGCCCAAATGGATAAACAAAACCCTACTCAAGTGACGGTAGACCCATTGGTGTTCTGTCAGGTCCATTTGGCCTTGGTGACATCCCTCCTGGGGAGCTGGGATGGGCTGCTCTCTAGTCCCACCAAACAGCTCTCATCCTGAGATCCCCTTTCATCTTCACTGTGGGCCCTCTACTCACTTTTCATTTGTTTGGTTCCTTGTTTTCTGGATTTCTTGTCTTCATCTTCTGGTAGCTTCCTAAGAATGGGACTGTTGGGAGGCAAATTTTTTTAAAGCATTTTCTATCTCAAAGGGTCTCTGTTTTACCCTCATATGTTACTGATGGTTGGTTGGGTATAAATTCTAGGTTAGAAAAGCTTTTTCCTGTGATTTTTGACAGTGTTGCTTCATTTCCCCCTTGCTCCCAGTGTTGTTATTGAGCAAAATGATGTGATTCTGAGTAATGATCTCTGGATAGAAACTTTTTTCTCTCTGGAAGCCTCTAGCATTTTCTCGGCATGCCTGGTGTCCTGAAATTTTGCAAGGATGTTTTTCTTCTTTGTTGTTGCCCTTAATGGGCCCATCACTCTGGCACCTCAGGTCACTAAGCACTGGGAAATTTTCTCATATGATTTTGTTGTTACTTTCCTCCAGTTTCCTCTTTTTTCAGAACTCCAGTTATTTAAATGTTAGAACTCCCAAAACGCTTCTCTAATATTTAAATTCTTTTTTCCTATTGCCTTCATTTTTCTGGGAAATTTCCACCCCTTTATATTTCAATCCTTCAATATTTTTGCTGTCATTTCTAATTTTCAAGAGCTGTTCCTTATCCAGTATTCTCTTTCATAACATCATCCTTCTGTTACAAGAATTAACCATCTTCTCTTCTCCCTCTGGAAGTGGTGATTATAATTAAAATTGCTTTTCTTTTTCCCATCTCCACATTATCTCTGTTTCTTTGGAGTTCTTCTTCTTCTTCTTTTTTTTTTTTTCTGTTTGTTTGTTTTGGTCTCTTTTTTTGTAGTTAATGCTTCCCTCAAATGACTTTGAATCTTGGCTGTCCAGTCCTATTTAAGAGGGACGCGTTTAACAGCTGAAGGAGACCCCGTGTGGATGCAGAGCTGGTTTCTTGGCAGGTCTCACAGATCAAGAATGGGATATGGTTCTGGCCCTGATGTGGGGGCCCTCAAAGTATCAGAATATGTAGGTCAGTTCCTTTGAACCAGTCAGTTTCCTAGAGAAGGATCCTTTGAATTTCCTGCCTGGAGGCTGGCTGCCTGGCTGCCTGTGTTTTGAGAGCAGAACAAAGGCAGAGGGGCTGGGGAGTTGGGGTAGCCAGACTCCTGGGCTACGGAAGCCTTCAGTGTCTCCATCTGGTGCCAAGGATGGGGCAGGGAAGAGGTACTGAGGAAGGTGCAGATGTCTTCTCCTGGTATAGCAGGGAGCCCCTTTCACAAGACCTTCAGCCCATCTGCCAGGTTTCTGCCTCCCCTGGCCCCTGTCTTGGAGATGCTGGAAGCTCCATTTGCTAAGATTGAGTCTCCGCTGAGCTTGCTTCTTTCCCCTCCATGAACACTCAGCAGTGGGGAGAAAGCTAAAATCTCATCTATCTGCTTTCCATTCCAGAATTTTGTTGACATCATTCTCTTGCTCTCTGCTCCAGCCTCCTTTCGCTGAGAGCTTAGACTTTTCCCTTTCAGGTCTTTCCTGTCCAGGAGGTAGGGCCTGGGGTAGAGAGCCAGGGTGAAGGTGCTGGTCTCTCCTTCTTCTCAGCTTGGCTGGACTGGGTCTCTTCTTGTTTTTTTTCCTAGAGATGTTCATTGCAGGCCATGTTGGGACTGGTGTGTACACTTGGGGCAGGAAGCTAGCAAGCTCAGGGTTGTTGAGCTGGTTCTACAACTTCAAGTGTTGCTTTCCCTGCTGTGGGCTGTACATCCCGTACATCCGTCCAGGATAAGCTGGGGTGGGGGTGCCTCTGTGAGGTGAGTTCTCGCCTTGATACATGGGGCTCTGCTACTCAGGCCCTGTAGGTCTACAGCCAAGACCTTGGACTGGAAGACTCAAGGCTTGGGATTTCAGAGTTGCAGTTCTGGGAGATGGATGATCCTCCTTCAGACACCACTTCTTCCCAAACCTAGGTCTCTGAGCGAAGGCTGGCCTGGAGCTGTCCTTGCTTTCAGCCTGGCCCCTCTCCCCTTGGTGCAGTCACTGGGGAGGGTGGAGAACACTGCCACTCCCAGGCCCATCTTCACTGCCTCCGGAGGGCAAAGTCTCTGCTCTTTCACCCTGTTGGAAAGGTTCTATTGTTTCACTGGGTAGGGGATGGAGAGTAACTTGGGAAACACTGCAATATCTGGCTTATTTCATGCGAGAAGCTCTCGGGGTGTGCTGTGTGGGTGCTGATCCTTGGGGTGCTCCACGAGCTGTCAAATATCCTAGAAAGACTCCATAAACATCGTTCCTTCATAGAGATCCACAGTGGCATCACCCTGTGTGGATTCTGAGAAACCTCTGCAGGAAAGAAACCATATATCTTTGTTTAAAGCACCCACATGGGTGAGGACAGGCTGAAAGAAATTAGACTGGCCTGAAAAGGTATCATGCCGTGGAGAACTGGAACATCCAGTCTATCATCCTGGTGGGTTGGACACAGTGAAGAAGGTAGCCCATATTGAGGTTAGTTCTTGGCTACACTCTGCTGGAAGCCTGGTGGGTCTTGGCTTTCTGGCTTTTTCAGACCCTTTTGGAAGACCCCTCCACAAAGCAGCCAGATCCAAATGGCTGGTGCTGGAAAAGACAGGAAATCTGGCCCCAGGACAAAGAGGTGGGGCCTCATCTTTACTCATCTTGGAGAGGTGCACGGAGAGTGTTTTCTCTGAGGGCAACAGAGACAGAAGGACATCAGCTGTGGGGAGGAGATGGCAGGAAGATGGAGAGGCAGGGCCCTGGGTCAGGCAGATCAGTTATCATTGTTTCTGGAGAAAATCATACCAGAATTTTCAGTAAGATGTAATATAAAGTATAGAAGAACATGTATAACATATAGCAAAATCAAACCATTTTGATGTATATCTTGTCATGTGCTCGTGGCTCAGTTGTGTCTAGTTCTTTGCTACTTTTTGGACTGTAGCCCACCAGGCTCCTCTGTCCATAGGATTTTTCAGGCAAGAATGTGAAGTGGGTTGCCATTGCAACCCACTAAGGCATCTTTCTGCCCCAGGGATGGAAGCCATGTCTTCTGTGTCTCCTGCATTGGCAGGTAGATTCTTTACCACTGTTCTACCTGGGAAGCCTAGTTTCCAGTTTGGGGTTACTATAAATAAAGCTGCTATGCATACTCAGATACAAGTCTTTTCTGGACACACACTTTTATTTCCCTTGGGTGAGTAGCTAGGAATGAAATAGCTGGGTATGTGGAAAGCATGTGTTTAACTTGATAAGATACCACCATAGTCTTCCAAAGTGCTAAACCATTTTACATTCCCACTACAAATGTATGAGACGTCCAGTTATGCCACATCTGTCTGCAGTTGATACTATCAACCTTTAAAATTTTACTAATTCTAGTGGGTTCATAATGGTGTCTCATCATAATTTTAGTTTGCAACACTCTGATGAACAGTTATGTTGAACATCTTTTCATATGCTTATTTGCCATCATACATCTTTTATGAAGTGTCTGTTCAAATGTTTTGCTTGATTAAAAATTGCTTTTCTTTTTATTGAATTTTAAGAGTTCTTTATTCTGCATACAATTTTTTTAAATGAAAGATATATTTTGCTAATATTTTCTCTCTATCTGCGCTTGCCTTTCCTTTTGAGTTGGAGATGGACCACAAACTCTCTGGGTGACCTTGGACAAGTGACTTAACTTCTCTAAGCCTCGGTTTCCTCATGTGTTAAATAAGAATAAAAATGGTATTTAACCATAGATTTGTTATGAGAATTCATTCATTATAAGATAAGAAGTGCCTGGCACTACCTGGGACATAGTGGGATATTGCTTCCAGGGGACATTCACTCTTCCAAGCATGACGATGAGGCAAGAATCACCATCTAGATATCCACGGACACCACTGATAAACTTGACAGGAGCCAGGTTACATGACTATGGGCCTAGGAGAGGCTGGGTGGGCTCCATCTGATATGTGGAGGAATACTCTAGGCCAGTGGTCTTGAAATATTTTCTCACATATACCCAACGATTTTCAACATTTTTTATGTCTAGCAGGTTTTTAAGTTAACATTTAAGTTTGTATCAGTTTAGATAGTTCCAACTGATGTGATTTTCAGTACAAATGATATTTAAAAACAAGGCTGCTCAAAAAAAAAAGACTGCTCAATTTCTTTTTTACATATATCATATGGGATCTAAATATTATCACAGTTTGATACACAGAAATATGCATTAGGAAAAAAAACTACATGATAGGTCCTTTTTTAAAAAATCAGAAATTCTAGTTAGTTCTTTTCTTCCTGAAATTGTATTTCTATTCTCTTTTCCACAGAAAATTTTCTCTTCTAATGTATTTTTATGCTAGAAAACCTTTTAATGATCCCTCATTGTATCTCTTTTCAATAAAAATATAAAAAGTTTTTTAATTTATAGATTAAAAATAATGTAATTCATTGATTTATTGATTTCTGGCTATGCTGGCTTTTCTCTAGTTGAGGTAAGTGGGGGCTACTCCCTAGCTGGGGCACACAGGCTTGTCATTTTGGGGGCTTCTCTTGTTGCAGAGCACAGGCTCTAGGGCACACGAGCTTCAGTAGTTGTGGCTCCTGGGCTCCAGAGCACAGGTTCAGTAGTTGTGGCTCACAGGCTTAGCTGCTCTGCGGCTTGTGGGATCTTCCAGAACCAGAGATTGAACCCATGTCTGGGAAACCCTTTTATTTATGTTTTTATTGAAGGGATAAATGAGGAATTTGGCATTAACAGATACACTCTACCATATATAAAATAAACAACAAGGACCTACAGTATACCAGAGGGAACTATATTCAATATCTTGTAAGAATCTATAATGAAAAAGAATATGTATATGTATAACTGAATCACTTTGCTGGTACATATGAAACATTGTAAACCAACTATATGCCAACTAAAAATTTTTTTCCCAAAAATTTGAAACATTTAAAAATTATCTGTGATTATGAGGTTCTAGGAATTAAGCTTTTCTATTCTGAATTGTTATTATTAAGATTATTATTAGTATATGATTGATCAAAACAAAATGTTACGTATTTTGACAAATAATTATTACACAAAATAGCATTTTATTGGAAATCTACTTCTCAATGATACAAATCTATTTCTCAATACAAATATTTATTACACAAAGTAACATTTTATTGGAGATCTACTTCTCAATGATACAACTTAAGTGTTCTCTTATTTGGAGTTCTGACCCTGGAGGGATATAATGTATTTGAGTGAGCCTGCTTTGCCCAGTGGAGAGGGTGAGAGTGAGGAGGGAGGAAGGGAAGGAGTCCAGCAGCGCATCTCTATCACAGGAGTCACAGAAAGACCAGTTTTAAGAGGTTGTACAGGTAAGCCGAAGATCAGGAAATTGGTTCTGTCAAAATGCTGGTGCCCTCATAGTTCTTGGCAAGTCCATAGACACCCTGGGAATGTGTGTAGGTTTGCAGCAGGCCAATGCAGATTACACAGAGGCCTGTTTGGCCTGCGTCCCATGCCTTCTGATGCAGACCTCTGATGCATAGGGTGAGTGTGTGTCTGGAGGTGAGTAGGGCGTGAGTGTGGGATATGAGGTGTCTGTTAAGGATGCAATAGTGCAGTAACACACAGGTAGAATGAAGAAATGATACATAATAAAATGCTTGGCATCTTATATCAATGTTGCCTCCTCAGCAAATCGAATAGCAACAAATTTTTCCCCCAGAGATGTTTTTTTAAATGCATAGAAAAATAATCCATGTGGGTTCTTCATTTATACAAAAGACAACAATCTAACTAGCTTTTTCTAAGAGAAAGGTAGCTGTGGAGGTTAACTTTATGCGTTTGCTTACTTAGGCTATAGCACCCAGTTATCTCACCAGACAACAATCCAGATGCTGCTGTGAGGGTATTCTGAAGTGATTAACATTTAAATCAGTAGACTTAAAGTAAGGCAGATTGGGCTTCTCTGGTGTCTCAGATGGTAAGCAATCTGCCTGTAGTGCAGGAGACCTGGGTTCGATCCCTGGGTTGGGAAGAGCCCCTGGAGAAGGGAATGACCACCCACTCCAGTATTCTTGCCTGGAGAATCCCCGTGGACAGGGGAACCTGGTGGGCTACAGTCCATGGAGTCACAAAGAGTCGGACCCAGCTGAGCAACACACACAACATTTTCAAAGCAGATTACTTTCCATTATGTAAGGAGGTCTCATTAAATTAGTTGAAGACCTTAAGATAAAAGATGGAGAACCCCAGAAAAGAAAGGAATTTTGCTTCCAGACTGCCTTCAAAGGACAACATCAAATCTTACTGGAATTTCCAACCTGCCAGCCTAATCTACAGATTTTGGACTTGTCAGCCCCCAGAATTGTGTTAGTCAATTCCTTAAAATAAATCAATTTCTCTCTTTCTCTCTCCACACACACATCTTATTGGTTCTGTTACTTTGGAGAACCCTGACTAATACAGTAACCAATTCATTGGATTTTCACGATAGGAACATTGCCCTCCCCGCAGGGAGACTTTGTGAGAAAAGAATAAACTTCTTGTTTTTGTAACTTGGGGTTTGTTTATTATTGCTGCCTGTGAAGTGAAAGTGAAAGTCCAACACTTTGCGACTCCATGGACTATACAGGCTTGTACTATATAAGACTTGTGCTCAGTCGTGTCCAACTCTTTGGGGCCCCATGGACTGTAGCCCATCAGGCTCCTCTGTCCATTGAATTTTCCAGGCAAGAATACTGGAGCTACTCCAGAGGATCTTCTCGACCCAAGGATTGAACCTGCGTCTCTCACGTCTCCTGCATTGGCAGGAGGATTCCTTTACAAATAGCGCCACCTGGGAAGCATACACTAATACACAAATCTATTATTTGCTGGACACCAGGGATAATATTCACCTCAAAGGTTTTTATGTTATAGTTTAATGAAATCTACATGAGAGGGTGGTTTGGCTGCACAGAGTCTCTCATGAGGTTGCAGTCAAGATGTCGGGGTTGCAATCTTTGGAGGTATTGACCAGGGCTGGAGGATACTCCCCCAAGGTGGTTCACTTGTGTGGGTAATAAGTCAGTGATACAGGTCCTCAGACCTTCTCCTGTTGGTCTCTCTCTCCTTTGAACATGCATCTCCTGGGGCCACCCTGAGTGTCTCCTATCTCAGGCAGGGACATGGGTCTTTGCCTGGGAGACCCAATGTGTCCTTAAGGACTCAGCTTGGTGATGACTGGGAGGAAGCCTACTGACCTCTTGAAAAAGCCAACTGCCTACTGGGAGGGATCCCATTCTCTAAGTTGCTAAATATGAACAGCTTTACTGCCAGCTTCTATTCTATTTAAAGATATTTATTTATTTGGCAGTGCTGGGTCTTAGTTGGGCTTGTGGGATCTTCAACTGTGGCATGAAAACTCTTAGCTATGACATGTGGGATTTAGTTCCCTGACCAGGGATTTGAACCTGGGCCCCTTGCCTTAAGAGCAGGAAGTCTTAGCCACTGGGCCAGTAGGGAAGTCCCTGACGCCAGCTTTTAAGTTGACATGTGTGAACCCTTTGCTCATGCTATTTATTGCTTTCCTTCTATGCTGCTGCTGCTGCTAAGTCGCTTCAGTCACATCCGACTCTGTGCGACCCCACAGACGGCAGCCCATCAGGCTCCTCCGTCCCTGGGATTCTCCAGGCAAGAATACTGGAGTGGGTTGTCACTTCCTTCTCCAATGTATGCATGCATGCTAAGTCGCTTCAGTCGTGTCTGACTCTGTGCGACCCTATGGACAGCAGCCCACCAGGCTCCTCTGTCCACAGGATTGTCTAGGCAAGAATACTAGAGTGGGTTGCCATTTCCTTCTCCATTTCCTTCTGTAGCCACCATTGGTGTCACGGTGTGGTTCACTGGCAGGGCCCTGGGCCCAGCTGCAGGCACGTAGGTGCAGGTTTAGAAGAGGCCCTTATGCTCTCCACAGCCTCCGTCTCCCCTGAGGTGGGGCTGGACCCTCCCACCTGGTCCCCTGTGCCTGGAGAGACCCCTCTCCTCACACCCTAAACAGCACTCCAATGAACTTGGATGTCCAATGTCCATCCTCTCACTGGACACCTTGCAAAAGCAGGGACGTGGGTCTTACTCATGTCTTGGCACCTGGCACTTAGGAGATGCCTGGTAAACACCCACTTTTCTCCAGCTCTATGCTTTCATCCTGGTCCACACCACCGCCTTCTCCCTCTTGGCTCTGCGATCACGTCCCCACTCACGTCCTTGCTTCCACTCCTGTCCCCTTCAACCGAGTCTCCCCGCTGCAGTTGGAGTGCCCTTCCAGAGACACGACTTAGATCACAGTAGCTCCTCTCCTGAAAACCTTACCTAGGGGCTGTCTTTTCTGCATGCCCCTCCCACCCCCCCAGCTCTCTTGTCCCCTCTCTCTGGAGCTCATGGTTCTCCAGATATACTCCTTCCATCCCTCACTCTGGGGTCTTTGCACCTGCAGCCCCCCCCCACCTGGAACACTCTGGCTCCACCTCTGCCCATGGCTGGTGCCTTCTCTTCCTTCATGTCTGATCTCAAACGTCACCTCCTCAGACAGGCCATTCCTGACCACCCGGCTGAAAACATGCCCCTCTCCCATACATCCCACTGCTTGATCCCTTCACAGCAAGCAGTGGTTTCATTACCACCTCATGCTTTGTGTGTTAGATGGTTTCCTTATTGTCACTCTTCCCCCAGTAAAATGTAAACTTGATGGGGAAGGACTGTTTCCCTTCACTGCTTTATTCTTGATGCCTAGCACAGTGCCCAGTACAAAAGAGCTGACTTATAAATATTTGTTGGATCAATGCACAGAAAGAAGAAGGGGCAAGAGGAAAAGAAGAAAGGAAGAAGACACAGGGAGGGCTAACAGATCAGGTAGGGGAAAATGGGGTGGAGGCGGGGGGGGCAAGACCACATCATAGTGGTTATGAGCCAGGGCTTTTGCATCAGTACCATCTTGAGCCTGTGACGACCTCACTTCTGTCTCAACCCCTTGTCTATGAAGAGGAGTTACCCTCACGGGGCTGTAGTGATAAATTGGAGGGGGAGAAGAGAGAGAACTTTGGGTCTCCTCTCCTGTGCAGTGACTTGAGAACCCCCTCTCTCCCTCCATTCAGGGGAGTGGAGCACCGAGGAGCATCCTGCTGATCAGACGTCTTCACGGCCTGGCACATGCTGTGGTCCAGCTCCCGGAGGCTGACATGGCCTGTTTACAATGAGCAGATTAGAGTGGCTGAGCAGGGTCCAGCTGGGGTTCCCTAGGATAGTCCTCTGCACATTCCAGACCCCTTCCTTCGAGTCGGAGTTTATAAAGGTGCTACCAAGAAAGTGTTTGCTCCACAGCCTCGTTACCATGAGGAGAAAGGGCCTTGGGAGGGAGGTCCAGGGGAGCAGTTGAAGAGGGGAGTGGGGTGCAGGGTGGGATGGGGCCGAGGTGAGGGCTGAGGCTCTAGTCTCTGCAGCTGCAAAGCCCTGAGTGCTGAGGCCTGGCCCACTGTTCCCTACACCTGTGCTGCCACTGGGCCCTGGGACCCACAGAACCCTTCTCATTGCTGCCATCAGAGGAGGAGGGAGATGCTTAGCTCAGGGAGCCATGACTTCCTAGGGCTATTTTTCTTTACTTTTCCCTCACTTGCTTTAACCCCTGCTCTTTCTGGGATGTCAGCCTGATGGGCAGGCCCTGGAGATTGGGTGGGTGAGTTTGTGATGTGCTGGGAACATCAACTCAGGGAACCTCCTCTCTATTTACTGGCTTTGCCATCTTTTCCAAAAGACAAGCCTCCTTCTCATCTTGTGTAAAAAAAGCATCACAATAGAGCCCATCTCATACATAGGGTTGTTCTGAGCATTAAATGGAACCATCTTTCTAACGGCCGCCAGAATGTGTGTAACAATTACTCTCAGCACAGAGTAGTTCTGTAAATTCTCACCTTCCCCCACTCTGCAGGGGGACCACCCATATGCCCAATTGCCCCTCCCCACTCCAGTATTCTTGCCTAGAGAATTCCATGGATAGTGGAGTCTGGCGGGCTACAGTCCATGGGGTTGCAAAGAGTCGCACACGCGTGAGCAATTAACACTTTCAATTTTTTCCCTTTTCAAGACTTAGGGGCAGGTCTGAAGCAAGCAACACCCTCAGCTAAAGTCATCCACTAGGACAAGTTGTATTTTCCAGAATATTTCCCCTTGCTTTGCCATGAGTGGGTTGAAAGATTTTGCCCACGTCATTTGTCTCCTTCCTTCTCCGTGCTGATCTTTTATCAAGCATCCCCTCTCAGTATGATCTTCTCTAATTATACTGAATAATCGTTATATAAACTGCAACCTACCCCATTCCCTGTTCTCTATCCTCCATTTTCCCCCCTCCATCAACTTATTACCATTCTACATGCAACTGATCTAACTTATGTATTTGCTTATTTCTTTCCCCCACTAGAATGTGAACTGAAAGAAGCCAGGGAGCTTTGTCTGTTTTGCTCATTGCTGCAACACTGCTGGCTAAACAGTGTTTGGCATGTAGAATAAGTTCTATAAAATATTTGGTGAATGGATGCAATGAATTCATGGACATTTGTTTTTGCCATGGGAAGATCTCTGTTTTTTTTTTTTTTGTTTTTTTTAAATGATTGTTAGCAACTTACAAGAAATCGCTCCCCCACTCCCAATTCATTTAAGTTGTTTATAAAGTACCATGGGATTTCCTGGTAGCCCAGCTTGTAAAGAATCCACCCGTAATGCAGGAGATCCCAGTTCGATTCCTGGGTCTGGAAGATCCTCTGGAGAAGGGATAGGCTACCCAATCCAGTATTCATTGGCTTCCCTGGTGGCTCAGACGGTAAAGAAACCACCTGCAATGTGGGAGACCTGGGTTTGATCCCTGAGTTGGGAAGACCCCCTGGAGGAGGACATGGCAACCCACTCCAGTATTCTTGCCTGGAGAATCCTCATGGACAGAGGAGCCTGGTGGGCCACAGTCCATGGGGTCACAAAGAGTTGGACATGACTGAACCACTAAGCGCATCATAAAGCACCATAGCAACATCCCTCTGGGTAGGAGAGACAGGCACAGAGCGACAGGAATTCGTGTGGCTGGTCCCAATCCATTAAGCTCCCTTGCAGGCTGATTGGTCAGGTGGCCTCCTCCTGCAGTGAAGCAACACTGTGCTCATTAGAGGTTTTACATGGCACACAACCCAGTGATTTTAATTGGTTTAAGGTTAGTATCTGACATCCGGTGGGTTTTGCAGACTTAAGGTCCTCCACCTTACATATCAGGAATTGTGCTTAGTCAGGAGCATCGGACACCACACACAAAGGGACTGCAACTTAAATTAGGGATTTTTCTTTCACAAAGCATGATGTTGGAGGTGTGTTGTCTAGGGCTGGTATGGTAGCTCCACAGCATCTTTAGTGTCCCAGGTTCCTTTTATCTTTCTGCTCCTCCATCCTTTGCCCACAGCTTCTAGACTCAGCGTCGTGGTTGTGACATGACCACTGAGGCTCCAGTTATCAAGTCAGCCTCCCAATAATTAAGAGGGTTAAGGCTAAGGGGAGTGAGGCAAAGGGGTGCATGCCTCCTGAGTCAGCCTTCCTTTAAAAATATCCAGTTTAATAAACTTTCATCTTAACTGGAACATTTAGCTCAGTTATATTTAATAAAATTACTAATATCTTTGAGTTTAAATCCATCATTTCATTATCAGTGTTTTATTTGTTTCATTTGTTTTTGTTCTTTTTTCCTCCTTTCTTACTTTCTGAACACTTTTTATTATTCCATCCCATTTAACTTATTAATTATGTATTCTTTTATTGTTTTTTAGTGATCAGCTTAGAGATTACCATATGTACACTTAACTTATTAAAGTTTGATACAAATTAATACTTTTACCATTTCCAGGACAATGAAAAGATTTTAGTGTACTTTGGTGGTTTAGTCGCTAAGTTGTGTCCAACTCTTGCGACCCCATGGGCTGCAACCCCATGGCCGCCAAGCTCCTCTGTCCATGGGGATTCTCCAGGCAAGAATATTGGAGTGGGTTGCCATTTCCTTCTCCAGGGGATCTTCCCGACCCAGGGATTGAACCCAGGTCTCCTGCATTGCAGGCAGATTTAGTACACTTTTGTTAATTTTAATTACTCCCCTCCCATCTTTTGTGCTCTAATTGTCATGTATTTTAATTCCATGTATACTTTAGTAACATGGCATTGTTATTATTTTCTTACATATTTTCAATATTTATTTAGTTTTACCCTTTTCATTGCTCTCTATTCCTTCCTTCATCGCTATGCTTCCACCTGGAGTCATTTTTCTTTTGCTCTCTAAATGTTGCTTGATGACAAAATCTCCCTGTTTCAATTGATTGGGAATGTCTTTATTTTGTCCTTCTTCCCTCTCTGGAGAAGCAGAGCACTTTTGGCTGCCAAGGTAAGACGCGTAGAGCCAGGCTGTCCTGGATAGCATGGGCAGGATAGAAAGTTCACCCCTTCTTTCTTGGGTGGGACAGGCATCAAGCAAAGCCAGTGTTGGACAGAAGTCAGAGGCAGGCATTCGATTCTGACTAAGGCCGAGGGTCAGGTTTCACCCTGGTCAGATTTGCACAGGAGAGATGCACTTGGCACCCTCACTCACAGGTCAGCATTCCCACTGGACAGCTCTGGGGTCCAACCTCACTCCAGGCAGGTGGGTGGGAAGGAGAACCACTGAGTACACCCAAACATCCACTTTCACACACCATGGAATAACTTTATCAGGCTTACTTTCTTCCCAGAGCAACTCAAAATCATTTTGTGAGCTGCTCTCCCCTTGGATTCCTCAGATAAACCTAAGGGCTGCATGGATAGAAGTGAAGGGTCATCATGTCCTTGTCTCCAGCCAGCTCTCAGTCACTAGCATGGCTCTGGATGGATGTCTTAGACCCTCAGGGAAGTCTGGTCAAATGTGAATTGGTAGCTGGCCCCGGGGATCCCAAAGTGGATGGGGCAGTTTTCAGGTCTTCTCCAGATGTATCCCTCTGGCCCAGGGTCCCAGCCACCCAATCTCTACATCCCATATTCTGTGTCAAGTCGGAAAGTCATTCCAGGGTGGAGTAGAGGGTGGGATGGAGAGACATTAGACAGTCCTTTCCTCCCCTTCCTCCCCCAGGGCTTTTCTGGTGGCTCAGTGGTAAAGAATCTGCCTGCAGTGAAGACCAGCATTTGATCCCTGGGTCAGAAAGATCCCCTGGAGACGGGAAAGGCAATCCACTCCAGTATTCTTGCTTGGGAAATCCCATGGACAGAGGAGCCTGGCCTCCATGGGGTTGCAAAGAGTCAGACACGACTGAGTGGCTAACAGTTGCACTTCACTTTCATTTTTCCTCTCCTCAAAATCACAGAAGCCCCACCTGCCAAGGTGACTAACTGCCTATATTGAGGTCTTAGGAAACAAACAAAACAAAAACACAGCTTAGCTCTGTCTGGGCCTGGAGCTCTCTCTGGGGCAGGAGGAGAGTTGCAGTGCATTTCTGGTGGGATGCTTGTGTTCAGTTATTTTTCTACAGGCTACAAAGAGAAGCTTAAACCCTTTCCTTCTCTGTTATTTTGCTGAGCAAAACAAGAATGTATCCTAGACTGTTCCCTCTGAAAGGAACACTTTTCCCTGAGGTAGCCTGGGGCTAAAGCTTTCACTGATGGTCTCTGCTCAAATGCCACCTTCTCAGGAAGATCTTTCCAAATACCCCACAACTGCTGTCACCCCCACCCACCACCTACCCGAAGCCCTGGCAATTTCCCATTCCCCTTCACTGCTTTGCTTTTCCCCGTAACTAGGCCTTGTTTATCATCTGCCTCCCCTCTCCAGGCTGTTAGTTACATGAGTGCAGAGTTTTATGTATGTTTTGTGCTCTGCTATGTCCCAGGACCAAGAATGATGTTGACACATCATTGGTGTATGAATAATGTGTTGCTTCATAACGAATTACCCCCAAAGATAGTGACTTCAAACAATAACATTTACCATCTTGCAGCTACTATGGTCAGGACTCTGGAGGCAACTTGGCTGGATCCTCTGGCTCAGCATCTCTCAGTAGGTTGCCATCAATGTGTTGGCCAGAATCTGCCCTCATAGGATACCTCAAAGTGGGGCAGCTGACCTCATTAGAGTGAATGAACAAGGAGAACCACAGAGAGTGTGAGCAAGGTGGAAGCTACCACCTTTTGTAAACTCATGTTGGATGTAATGTCCCATCACTTTTTGCTGCATTTTACTCATTAGAAGCAAGTCTCTGGGCTTCCCTGGTGGCTCAGTGGTAAAGAATCTGCCTGCCAATGCAGGAGATGTGAGTTTAATCCCTGCTCCGGGAAGATCCTCTGGAGAAGGAAATGGCAACCCACTCCAGTATTCTTGCCTGGAAAAACCCCACGGACAGAGGAGCCTGGCAAGCTACAGTCCACAGGGTTGCAGTAAGTCAGACCCAACTTAGAGACCAAACAAGAACAACAACAAATTGCTAGGTCCAGTGTACACTCCAGGGGAAGGGATTACACAAGAATATAACTGCCAGGAAGTGGGATCATTGGGAGCCATTTTAGAAACTGCCAACCACATCTGACTTTCAATTAGTGCTTGTTGATTTGTTTTCTTTTTTTGGCCAAATCAAATGGCTTTTGGGATCTTAGTTCCCCAACCAGGGATTGAACCTGCACCTTTGTCAGTGAAAGAGCGGAGTCCTAACCACTGGACCACCAGGGAATCCCTGTGTTTGGATGAATGAATGAATTTGGATAAATGCAGAAGGAGCAAAGAGACAGGCAGGGGCACCCTGGTGTTAAGAACTTGTGTTGGAACCTGGACATCAGAGGAGTCGTCCGTCTTCACTTGCCACTTGCTTCATTTGCAAGATGGGTTACTTCTACTCTGATTCCATCCTCCTCATTCACTCAAAACTGCTTGTGTGCCTATGACATACAAACAGTAGGGCAATTCATTCTGTAGAGAGATGGAGAAACTGGACAGCTTACACATAAGACTCAGAGGTTTGTGAATTGCTTTCAGAGGAAAGGCTGGGGGAATTTGTTAATTTTGGGAAAAGCACATTTTTTCCCACTTGCACAACTCAAATAAGTCTGAACACTCCCAAGCTGGAATTTTCCAAACCATTTTCACTTCTCAGGCTAGAGAGGGGGGAATTTGGAGAAAGCAAAGCCTTATTTTTAAGGGAGAAATGAGCTAGATTTGTGGCATATCTTTTGGGTGCTCAGCACGAGCTTGCATCTCAGGGAGGAACACTCAAGATGGTTAGAGGGACCAGGCTAACTGTAGGGGGATAACCGTGAATCGCAGAGACCATGTTGCCTCAACTGAGGCTCAGATGCTGCATGCTGCTGGAAATCAAGAAGAGCATCTTCATAGAGCTGCCATGGGCAGGGAAGGGTTCTGGAAACAGGTGGGTTACAGCTTTAACTTTGTGTATGAAAAAAAAATTTTTTTTCTTTTAGTTTTCTTTTTGTTTTTTTAATTGGAGGGTAGTTGCTTTACAACGTTGTGGTTGTCTCTGCTGTACGCCCAACACGAATCAGTCATAATTATATATATATTTCCTCCCACTGGAGCCTCCCTCCTCCAGCCTCTGAAAAATGTTTGAATGGGAGGAGGGCATTTGAGGCGAGGAGTGGCATGGATGAAAGGGCAAGGAAATGGAAACCTGTGTGTCATGATCATGGGCAGAGAAGCGGGCCTGAATAACTGGAAGGTATGTGGTAACAACTGAGGACATAATGAGACTGTGGGCCATGACGTCTCTGAATTTAGGAAGTAGGGTTAGCAGGATGAGTCTTGGCAGAGAGGTGAGGACCGTACTCAGTTCTAGGGGTAACTAGTTCATCACTGGGCTCAGGGATGGGCAGCCCCAGGGATATCCTGTGATGGGGCAGTTGGGGGAAGGGGGCTGCCATGATGCCCTCCTCCTGTCCAGGAAAAGCAGCTGAGAATATGAGCGGGCCTTGGGTACAGCTGCTGGGGGAACATCAAAGTTTACCCTGATTCTTCGTTGTCTGCTCTAAGATCAGGGAGAAAAATCATCACAGGAGAGAAGAAGGCTCGTGGCACCAGAGCTTCTGTGTAACTCCACCCCTTCCGCTCCTAGCTCCACCCACAACCCCTTCCCCTCTCCTTGTCTCCTCTCCTGTCTCTGCTTTATTTTTCTCCCCGGCACTTACAGCCACGTGACACTTGTATGTTTATTATTTGTCTTGTATATGGTCTGTTTTCCCAACTGGACTGGAAGCTCCATGAAGACGAGGATTCCCAGAGACAAGAGCACTTGGCAAGTGGTAATACTCAATACATGTTGAATGGAAAACAGCTTATTACAAAGTGGAAGCTCAGCTGATAGATCGATTTTCTCAGAAGGACAGGCTGCTGGATCTGCTTCTTGCCCACAGCCAGGGCAGCTGCTCAGGCATGTATGGGTGTCAAGACCTGAAAAGAAGAGTTTGCCCTTGTAGGGAAAAGCCCCACCTTTGTCTATGTGCCAGGGAAGGTGCAGGTGACACGGCTTCCTCCAAGGTCACACTGGTGTCCCCTGCTTCGACTGCCCCTAACGACTTAACTTCCCCTGCCTCCAAGGTTGGGGCATCTACCAGATTGGAGCCCGGCACCAGCCTGCACCACCTCCCCAGATGCCTGCAGGAGTTCCTTCTCCTGGGTCTCCTCCTGACAGCCTCCAGGGTGCCAGGACTGTCTTTGTGTGAAACCCTGGCTGGAAGGGGCAGAACTGGGGTTTTCTCTTCCCCACATCCATCCATCCCGAGTCCCAGTAAGCATCAAGAAAAATGACTGTTGGTGGTGTTTCAGAGGCTCCATGACCCTGTAAAATATGCTTCATTTTTCTCAGAAAATGAGCCATTTTTTTTTTCTCTTATGTTTTCATATGGTGCCCAGAAGTCCCTGGATTTCCTGGAATTTATATGAAGAATTCCAGCTATTCCAGCCATCATTTTCACACACATAGCTCCTGCCAACAGACTTTGGCCATCTGGGGGCTGCGGCGGGGCTGGGGTGAGCTTGGCGCTCCAGCCTAGAAATCTGGCGAGGGCCTCTCTGCTGACTCTGTGCGTGCTCTTGAGTGTCTAAAAAAGAGAGATTTGTTGAGGCCTCGTTGGCATACGATAAACTACACTGAACAATGTGTTAAATGTTGACTTAATATACGCACCACGAAATCGTCTACTGCCGTCAAGGGAATAAATATGTCTATCACCACTGAAGTTTCCTTGTGCGTTTTACAGCCCCGCCCTCCTCCCCAGCAACCACTGATCTGAGACCCTTCCTCGTCTGGTTTCTTTCACTCACCATAATTCTCTTGAGATTCATCCAGCTGTTGTGTGTCTTAACAGTTCATCTTCTTTCATTCTAGGTCATATTCCATTGTATGGGATGTACCAAGACTTGTTTATTGATTTATCTTTCAATCGACTTTTGTTTCCCACCACCCCCAGCTCTTGGTATTATAAATAAGGCTGCTATGAACATTTGTATACAAACGTTTCTATGTATATATATTCCCTTTTCTCCTGGGTAGTCACCTCGGAGAGGAGTGGCTGGTTAATCTGGCTGGTTAATATGTTTAATTTTTAAAGAAACTGCCATACTGTTTTCCAAAGTGGTTGTACTATTTAACTTTCTTACCCACAGTGTATGAGAGTATCAGTTCCTCGACACCGTCACCAACATGGGTGTGGCAGGCCTTTCTAACTGTAGCTATTTAAAGAGGCATGTAGTAAGTATCTCACTATAGTTTTCCTTTAAATTTCCTTCATGGCTACTGCAGTTGAACATCTTTTCATGTGTTTCTTTGCCAACTGTTTCTTCTTGTGAAATGTCTGTTTAAACATACTGCCTCTTTTCATTAAAAAAATTAAAAAAAAATTAAAAAAAAATTTTTTTATTGTTGAGTTTGAGGATTCTTAGGGCTTTCCTGGTGGTAAAAGAATTTGCCTGCAATGCAGGAGACCTGGTTCAATCTCTGGGTCTGGAAGATCCCATGGAAAAGGGACTGGCAACCCACTTCAGTATTTTTGCCTGCAGAATTCCATGGACAGAGGAGGCTTGTGGGCTACAGTTTGTGGGGTTGCAAAGAGTTGGACACAACTAAGTGACTAATGCTTTGAGGATTCCTTATATACTCTGTTTTTGTTTTTACTGATTTATTTAGCCATGCGGCTTGTGGGATTTTGCACTCAACAGTGAAAGCAGAGTCCTAACCACTGGACCACCAAAAAATTCTCTATTCTGGATACAAGTGCTTTATCAGATGTAAGTTTGGCCAGTGTTTTTTGTATGTGGCTTGTCTTCTCCTTCTCTTAACAGTGTCTTTTGAAGAATAGAAGTTTTTATTTTTGTTAAAATCCAATTTATCCAGTTATTTAGTTTTGGATTGTGCTTTTGGTTTTATAGTTAAGAAACTGACAAACATTCGTGAAGATTTACTCCTTTATTTACTCTTAGCTTTCTTCTAAGAGTTGTATGCTTTTAGCTCTTACATTAAGGTAAATGGTCCATTTTGAGTTAATTTTTGTTAATAGGGGTGCAGGAAGTGCTCCAATTACTTTCCTTTTTTAGTTCTCCCTTCTTCTCCATCTTCATAGTCTTCCTTTTGCATATACAAATCCAGTTATTCCAACACTATTGAAAAGGCTGTCCTTTCTCCACTGCATTACATTTGTCCTTTGTCAAAAATCAGTTGTTCATATATGAATAGATTTATTTCTGAATTCTGGATTCTCTATTCTGTTTAATTGATTTATTTATTTTTGCACCAATACTATGTTGTTTCTATATCCTACAGTTTTATAACAATTTCTGAAATCAGGTGTTAGTCCTCCAGCTTTTAACCTCTTCTTTGGGGTTGCTTTGGGTCTTCTAAGTTGTTTGTTAGCACAGAGAGATAAGAAAGACTTCCTCGATGATCAATGCAAAGAGATAGAGGAAAACAACAGACTGGGAAAGACTAGAGATCTCTTCAAGAAAATTAGAGATACCAAGGGAGAATTTCATGCAAAGATGGGCACAATAAAGGACAGAAATGGTATGGATGTAACATAAGCAGAAGATATTAAGAAGAGGTGGCAAAAATACACAGAAGAGCTATACAAAAAAGATCTTCATGATCCAGATAACCATGATGGTGTGATCACTCACCTAGAGCCAGATATTTTGGAATGCCAAGTCAAGTGGGCCTTAGGAAACATCACTACGAACAAAGCTGGTGGAGGTGATGGAACTCCAGTTGAACTATTTCAAATCCTAATAGATGATGCTGTGAAAGTGCTTCACTCAAAATGCAAGCAAATTTGGAAAACTCAGCAGTGGACACATGACTGGAAAAGGTCAGTTTTCATGCCAATCCTGAAGAAAGGCAATGCAAAAGAATGTTCAAACTACTGCACAATTGCACTCATCTTACGCACTAGCAAAGTAATGCTCAAAATTTTCCAAGCTAGTCTTCATCAGTACATGAACCGTGAAATTTGAGATTTTCAAGCTGCATTTAGAAAAGGCAGAGGAACCAGAGATCAAATTGCTAACATCTGTTGGATCATCAAAAAAGCAAGAGAGTTTCAGAAAAACATCTACTTCTGCTTTATTGACTACACCAAAGCCTTGGACTGTGTGGATCACAAGAAACTGGAAAATTCTTCAAGAGATGGGAATACCAGACCACCTGACCTGTTTCCTGAGAAATATGTACACAGTTCAAGAAGCAACAGTTAGAACTGGACATGGAACAACAGACTGGTTCCAAATTGGGAAAAGAGTACGTCAAGGCTGTATATTGTCATCCTGCTTATTTAACTTATATGTAGAGTGCTGCTGCTGCTAAGTCACTTCAGTCTTGTCTGACTCTGTGCGACCCCATCCCTGGGATTCTCCAGGCAAGGACACTGGAGTGGGTTGCCATTTCCTTCTCCAATGCATAAAAGTGAAAAGTGAAAGTGAAGTCGCTCAGTCATGTCTGACTCTTCGCGACCCCATGGACTGCAGCCTACCAGGCTCCTCCGTCCATGGGATTTTCCAGGCAAGAGTACTGGAGTGGGGTGCCATTGCCTTCTCCCTTATATGTAGAGTACATCATATGAAATGCCAGGCTGGATGAAGCACAAGCTGGAATCAAGATTGCCGGGAGAAATATCAATAACCTCAGATATGCAGATGACACCACCCTTATGGCAGAAAGCGAAGAACTAAAGAGCCTCTTGATGAAAGTGAACGAGGAGAGTGAAAAAGTTGGCTTAAAACCCAACATTCAGAAAACTAAGATCATGAGATCCGGTCCCATCACTTCATGGCAAATAGATGGGAAACATTGGAAACAGTGGCTGACTTTATTTTTGGGGGCTCCAAAATCACTGCAGATGGTGACTACAGCCATGAAATTAAAAGATGCTTGCTCCTTGGAAGAAAAGCTATGACAAACCTAGACAGCATATTAAAAAGCAGAGACATTAATTTGTCAACAAAGGTCCATCTAGTCAAAGCTATGGTTTTTCCAGTAGTCATGCATGTGAGAGTTGGATTGTAAAGAAAGCTGAGCACCAAAGAGTTGATGCTTTTGAACTGTGGTTTGGAGAAGATGGACTTTTGATCTCCTTGATCAAACCAGTCAATCATAAAGGAAATCATTCCTGAATATTCTTTGGAAGGACTGATGCTGAAGCTGAAGTTCCAGTATTTGGCCACCTGATGTGAAGAACTGTCTCATTTGAAAATACCCTGATGCTGGGAAAGATTGAAGGTGGGAGGAGAAG
Source organism: Cervus elaphus (assembly GCF_910594005.1). NCBI lineage: Eukaryota > Metazoa > Chordata > Mammalia > Artiodactyla > Cervidae > Cervus > Cervus elaphus. The sequence goes on from NC_057833.1 coordinate 82,573,586, forward strand.
GGGACAACAGAGGATGAGATGGTTGGATGGCATCACCGACTTGAAGGACATAAGTATGAGTAAGCTCTGGGAGTTGGTGATGGACAGGGAAGCCTGGTGTGCTGCAGTCCATGGGGTCACAAAGAGTTGGACATGACTGAGTGACTGAGCTGAACTGAGGTTGTTTGTACTTCCATTGGGTTTTAGGTGCAGTTTGTCAATTTACATATTTTTTTAAATGCCTTTCAAACTTCTGATTGCGATTGTCTGAATCTATAGCTCTTAGATATTTTATGTTACTTTTTCCCTGAGCTTCAACTTCCTCTTCTGTCGTGTCAAGATGGTAATTCCTGCATGGCAAGGAAATTGGGAGTTCCATATGGGCTAATACCATACAACTTCTGACACAGTGCCTGGAGCAAAGTAAAACTACAAGATGTCAGTTCTTTTAAACCTTGTCATATGACAAAACGTTTCATCTTTTACTCCAAACCTTCCCTGTGAATTTCTGTCATTTTTGGAAATTTCGTCATCACATCCTGCAGTGAATATTACTTTTTTCTTTGCCTTCTCTCTTTTAAGTGGCTTCAAAAACAATGTATTAGGGTTCAGTTTAGTTTTAATCACCATTACTCTGCTGGAGTTCCACAGTCAACCTGACTGAATTCTTCCTCTCGGGTTTGATTCTCTCCAAAGTTACCTGAGCTCCAGTCTATTAGTTAAGGATGTGTTCAGCTACAAGTAACAGTGAATTTGATTAATTATGGCTTAAACAAATAGGGGTTTATTTCACTCGTGACAAAAAGACTGGAGATAGGGGGTTCCTTGTTTTGGTTCAGATGGTTACCAATGTGACCAGAATCCCAAAGGGTTTCCTTCTTTCTGATCTGCCATGCTTAACCTGATGACTTTCACCCTTGGGCTTGTTTTCTCATGGTCACAATATGACTGCCAGGTGTGCGGATAGCATATCACTTTAGGGCAGGAAGAAGGATTTGGGAGAAGTAGAAAGTTTCTCAGAATACTTCCCTCTGATTTCCGCTTGCTTGCTTGGGCCAGCTCTCCCTGAAGGTTCCATGCTCCAAGGCAGGACTGAGAACTGGACACTTGGTCCATGGACTTGTGGTCACACTGTGAGGTGGAACTGTTTATCCTGGCATCCTGTTTGGAAGGATTCAGAGGTCAAATGCTCTTCAGATACGCTGTGATGCAGGATTACAAGGCTATGTGATTTTGAAGAAAGAAGCTTACAGAAATCAAGCCCTGAGCCTTTGGAGTGGGAGAGCTGACTCCAAGACCCTAGACTACCAGAGAACTAACCCCAGGGAGTATCAAATAGTGAGAACTCACACAAAGGAACCCACTTGAATACAAGACCCACCATCACCTAACCACCAGTGACACAGGACGCCTCATCTAAAGAACAAACAAAACAAAAATACAAACCCAATCATCAGCAGACAGAATTACCACGTCACTCAGCCTTGCCCATCAGAGGAAAAACAAGCAAACAAAAACTCAGCACAAATCTCACCCTATATGTAGCTTACACAAACCACTGGACAAACCTTAAGAGGGCAGAAACCAAAAGGAAGAAAGAATTCAACCTTGAAGGCTGGGAAAAGGAGACCTCAAACACAATAATTAAAAAAAAAAATAAAGAAAAGGCAGAGAAATACTACAAAACGAACGAACAAACTAGAAACACAGAAGTCCAAATAAATGAAGAGGACATAGGCAAACTACCTGAAAAAAAATTCATAATAATGATGGAGAAGATGATCAAAAACCTTGAAAACAAAATGAGAAAATGCTAGAATCAATGAACAAAGACCTAGAAGAATTAAAGAATAAACATACAGAGACAACACAATTACTGAAATTAAAAATACTCTAGAAGGAATTAATAGCAGAATATCTGAAGCAGAAGAATGAATCAGTGAGCTGTAAGATAAAATGGTGGAAATAACTTCTGAAGAGCAGAATAAAGTAAAAAGAATGAAAAGAATTGAGGATAGTCTCAGAGACCTCTGGGAGAATATCAAACATACCAACATTCAAATTATAGGGTTCCCAAAAGAGGAAGAGAAAAAGAAAGGGTATGAGAAAATTTTTGAAGAGATTATAGTTGAAAATTCCCCCAGCATGGAAAAGGAAATAGTCGATCAAGACCAAGAGGCATAAAGAGTTCCATACATGGTAAACCCAAGGAGAAACATACCAGAAACATGCCAACACACATACTAATCAAACTAACAAAGACTAAAACAAAGAAAGAATAGTAAAAGCAGCAAGGGAGAAATAACAAGTAACATACAAGGGAAACCCCTTAACACCTGATCTTTCAGCAGAAACTCTGCAGGCTAGAAGGGAATGGCAGGATATATTTAAAGTATTGAAAGGAAAAATCTACAACCAAGATTACTGTACCCAGCAAGGATCTCATTCAAAACTAATGGAGAAATAAAAAGTTTTTCAGACAAGCAAAAGTTAAGAGAATTCAGTACCACCAAACCAGCTTTACAACGAATGTTAAAGGGGCTTATATAGTCAAGAAATACAAGAGAAGAAAAAAGGTCTACAAAATCAACCACAAACAATTAAGAAAATGGCAATAGAAACATAAATATCAGTAATTACTTTAAATGTAAATGGATTAAATGCTCCAGCCAAAAGACACAGACTGGCTGAATGGATAAAAAAACAAGACCCATATATATGCTGTCTACAAGAAATCCACTTCAGACCTAAAGACACATATAGACTGAAACTGAGAGGATGGAAAAATATATTCCAAGCAAATGGGAAGCAAAAGAAAGCTGGAGTAACACCCTCATATCAGACAAAATAGACATTAAAATAAAGAAGATTACAAGAGATCAGAAAGGACACTATGTAATGATCAAGGGGTCAATCCAGGAAGAAGACATAACAATTGTAAATATCTATTCACCCAACATAGGAGCACCTCAATATATAAGACAAACACTAATAGACATAAAAGGAGAAATGGACAGTATCACAATAATAGTTGGAGACTTTAACTCTCACACCAATGGAGAGATCATCAAAACAGAAAATTAATAAGGAAACACAAGTATTAAATGATACATTAGATGAGATGGATCTCATTGATATCTTCAGGACATTCCATCCAAATGCAGAAGAATACACCTTCTTCTCAAGTGCACATAGAACATTATTCAGGATAGAGCACATCTTAGGTCACAAATCAAACCTCAGTAAATTTAAGAAAATTGAAATTCTGTCAAGCATCTTCTCCAACCACAATGCTATGAGACTAGATACCAATTACAAGAAAAAAACTGTAAGAAACACAGACACATGGAGATTAAACAACACGTTTCTAAATAACCAACAGGTTACTGAAAATCAAAAGGGAAATAAAACAATTTCTGGAAACAAATGACAGTGAAAACATGACAAGTCAAAACCTATGGGATGCATTAAAAGCAGTCCTAAGAGGGAAGCTTATAGCAATACAATCCTCCCTCAAGAAACAAGAAAAACACTGAGTAGACAATCTAACTTAAACCTAAAACAACTGGAAAAAGAAGAACAAAAGACTCCCAAAATTAGTAGAAGGAAAGAAATCATAAAGATCCAAGCAGAAATAAGTGAAAAAGAAATGAAAGGAACAATAGTAAAGATTAATAAAACTAAAAGCTGGTTCTTTGAAAAGATAAACAAAATTGACAAGCCTTTAGCTGGACTCATCAAGAAAAAAAGAGAGAAGAATCAAACCAACAAAATTAGAAATGAAAAAGGAGAGGTTACAAGGGACAATGCAGAAATACAAAGGATTATGAGAGACTATTATGAACAACTATATGGTAATAAAATGGATAACCTGGAAGAAATGGATAGATTCTTAGAAAAGTTCAATCTTCCAAGACTGAACCAGGGAGATTTAGAACTTATGAACAACCCAATTACAAGCATTGAAATTGAAGGTGTGATCAAAAATCTCCCCCAAAACAAAAGCCCAGGACTAGATGGCTTCACAGGAGAACTCCATCAAACATTTAGAGAAGAGCTAATACTTACTCTTCTAAAATGCTTTCAAAAAACTGCAGAGGAAGGAACACTTCCAAACTCATTCTACGAGGCCACCATTACCATGATACCAAAACCAAAGACAACACAAAAAAGAAAACTACAGGCCAATATCACTGATGAACACAGATGCAAAAATCCTCAACAAAATTTTAGCAAACAGAATTTAGCAACACATCAAAAAGCTCATACACCATGATCAAGTTGGGTTTATTCCAGGAATGCAAGGATTCTTTAATAAATGCAGATCAATCAATGTGATACACCATATTAACAAATTGAAAGATAAAAACCATATGATCATCTCAATAGATGCAGAAAAAGCCTTTGACAAAATTCAGCACCCATTTATAATTAAAACTCTTCAAAAAATGGGCTTATAAGGAACCTACCTCAACATAGTAAAGGCCATATATGATAAGCCTACAACCAACAGTATTCTCAATGGTGAAAAACTGAAGGCATTCCTGCTAAGATCAGAAACAAAACAAGTGTGCCCACTTTTTACCACTGTTATTCAACATAGTTCTGGAAGTCCTAGCTACAGCAATCAGAGAAGAAAAAGAAATAAAAGGAATCCAGATCGGAAAAGAGGAAGTAAAGCTCTCACTGTTTGCAGATGACATGATACTGTACATAGAAACCCCTAAAGATAGTATCAGAAAATTACTTGAGCTAATCAGTGAATTTAGCAAAGTTGTAGGATACAGAATCAATACACAGAAATCACTTGCATTTCTGTATACTAACAATGCAAAATCAGAAAGAGAAATTAAGGAATCAATCCCATTCACCATTGCAACAAAAGGATTTAAATATCTAGCAATAAACTTACCTAAGGAGACAAAAGAACTGTACACAGAAAATTATAAGATACTAATGAAAGAAATCAAAGATGATAGAAACAGATGGAAAGACATTCCATGTTCCTGGGTAGGAAGAATCAATATTGTGAAAATGATTATACTATCAAAAGCAATTTGGTAGTATTCAATACAGATTCAATGCAATCCCTATCAAATTACCAATGGCATTTTTCACAGAACTACAACAAAAACTTTCACAGTTCATATAGAAACACAAAAGACCCCAAATAGCCAAATCAGTCTTGAGAAAGAAGAATGAAGCTGAAGGAATCAATCTTTCTGACTTCAGATTATACTACAAAGCTACAATCATCAAGACAGTATCGTACTGGCACAAAAACAGGAATATAGGCCAATGGAACAAGATAGAAAGCCCAGAATAAACCCATGCATGTATGGGTACCTTATTTTTGACAAAGGAGGCAAGAATATACAATGGGGCAAAGACAGCCTCTTCAATAAATGGTGCTGGGAAAACTGGACAGCCACATGTAAAAGAATGAAATTAGAACACTTCCTAACACCATACACAAAGATAAACTCAAAATGGATTAAAGACCTAAATGTAAAACAAGAAACTATAAAACTCTTAGAGGAAAACATAGCCACTACACTCGATGACATAAATCAAAGCAAGATCCTCTGTGACCCACATCTTAGGATAACGGAAATAAAAACAAAGGTAAACAAGTGGGACCTGATTAAACTTAAAAGCTTTTGCACAGCAAAGGAAACTATAAGCAAGGTGAAAAGACAACCCTCAGAATGGGAGAAAATAATAGCAAATGAAACAACTGACAAAGGATTAATTTCCAAAATACACAAGCAGCTCATACAATTCAAAGCTAGAAAAACAAACAACCCATACATACAATTCAAAGCTAGAAAAACAAACAACCCAATCAAAAAGTGGGAAAAAGACCTAAACAGACATTTCTCCAAAGAAGACATACAGATGGCTAACAAACACATGAAAAAATGCTCAACATCGCTCATTATTAGAGAAATGCAAATCAAAACTACACTGAGATATCACCTCACACTGGTCAGAATGGCCATCATCAAAGTCTACAAACAATAAATGCTGGAGAGGGTGTGGAGAAAAGGGAATGCTCTTGCACTGTTGGTGGGAATGTAAATTGATACAGCCACTATGGAAGATGGTATGGAGATTCCTTAAAAAACTAGGAATAAAACCACCATATGACCCAGAAATCTTACTCCTACGCATAAGCCCTAAGGAAACCAAAATTGAAAAAGACGCATGTATCCCATTATTCATTGCAGCACTATTTATAATAGCTAGAACATGAAAACAACCTAGATGTTCATTGACAGATGAATGGATAAAGAAGTTGTGGTACATATACACAATGGAATACTGTGTATTCCATAAAAAGCAACACATTTGAGTCAGTTCTGATGAGGTGGATGAAACTAGAACCTATTACACAGAGTGAAGTGAGTCAGAATGAGAAAGATAAATATGGTATTCTAACACATACACACGGAATCTAGAAAAATGGTACTGAAGAATTTATTTACAGGACAGCAATGGAGAAACAGTCATAGAGAATAGACTTATGGACATGGGGAGAGGGGAGGAGACAGTGAGATGTATGGAAAGAGTAACATGGAAACTTACATTACCATGTGTAAAACAGATAGCCAACGGGAATTTGCTGTATGGCTCAGGAAACTCACACAGGGGCTCTGTATCACCCTAGAGGGGTGGGATGGGGAGGGAGATGGGAGGGAGGTTCAAAAGGGAGGGGATGTATGTACACCTAATGGCTGATTGATGTTGAGGTTTGACAGAAAACAACAAAATTCTGTAAAGCAATTATCCTTCAATAAGTAAAAAAAAAAAAAGAGTACTTCCTCCTCTAGTAGACTCCTGCTTATTTTGCATTGTCCAGAATAGGCTCAAGTGGCCATCCCTAGTTACAAGGGAGTCTAAGTCTTCAGAGAATAGAATTTTTGTGACCCATCACCAGGCTGGACACATTCTTACCTTACACAAAGCTGGGGTTCTAGTAGCAGAGATGTGGAGAATGGCTATAAGGTAAGCAATGGACACTGTCTTTTACACTTAGCTTTCTTACCTGAAAGTGGAAATAATGATGAAGTTGTGGGATTAGATGAGGTGATGTGTATAAGGTACTTAATTCCTGGCCCATGTTAAGTGCTGAGTAAAAGGTAGATATTATTTTCATTATAATTACTATCATCCTTGACAGGGTCCAAGAACGCTTTCATTACTCATAAAGCCCATTTGATCCCCCAGTGAAATTAGCTCTTCCCTCTGGGCAAGAAATCTTTCCCACTCTTCGTCCTCCTCTTCTGACTATAAGGCATGGCTGCAGTAGATATTTAAGAGCATTCAGCATGTTCTAGGCAGTGGTGTTGTCACAGAGAACAAGGAAGATACAGCTCCAGGCCTCATGGGAAACAAGCAATAAAAAACAAACAGGAAGGAGTGATTACAGTTAGTGATGAGTGGTACACAGGAAATAAACAGAGAAGAAAGCTGGAGGGCTTGGAGGAAGTCTCTTGGATAAGGCAGCCTGGGAAAGCCTCTCATTGGCCTGAGACTTCAAGGATGAGGTGGAGTCTCCAAGAGAAGCGTATTCTGGGCCAAGAAAATACCAACAGCAAAGTGCTGGAGACATGAAAGTGTTGGTAGCCTTGAGGATGGTGGAACGGGATCAGACTGCCCAGAGCTCCATGAGAGTGGAGGAAGGGAAAGTATGAGATGCTGCAGGTGAGGGCCAGCAGAGGCAGGCTTCGTCAGCCATGGTACAGAGTGTAGATTTCATTTTAAGTGCAGTGTGGAGCCACTGAAAACTTTTTAGTATGGGAGGGAAGTGATCTAAGTTTTCAGATGATTGCTATGGTTGTTCATTCATTCACTCATACAGTCCAGCACTATTCATTGAGCACCAAGCAATGTGTTAAGTGCCAGGAATAGAAATAAAGCTGTGAATAAAACGAAAATTCCTGGTGATGCATCATCCAGTTTTTCAGGGATTTCTTGGGAAGTGGTCGTTTCAGTGCTAAAACAGTCTTAGGCAAACTGGGATGGCCATGATACTTGAGCATACATAATTCCCACTAGAGATGAAAAATAAGCAAACAAATGAGTGAACAGTATCTCTGGTTTGATAAGGAAGGGGATCTGAAAGTTTGGGTAGGGGTGATGTTTTGGATAAGGTGGCCAGGAGGAGTTTTCCTGCGAAGGTGATGCAAGGGGACTAGTAGTGTAGGAGTTTTAGGGAGCAGCATTCAAGGTAGAGGGAGCAGCAAGTACAAAGACCCTGAGGCCATTGCATGTCTGCTGGTGTTTGCAGAGCAGTAAGGAGGGTAGTGTGGCTGGAGCAGAATGTGTGAGGGCCAGCGTATTAGGGAGTGAAGTCAGAGATGTGGGGGAGTGAAGGCAGGTAGAACTTTGTAGACCATTGCAAGAACTTTGCTTTGATCTGAGATGAGACCCATCAGAGGTTGGGAACAGAAAGATGACATCATGAATCTACAGGTTGTAAGTATCACTCTCATTTCTGTGTTGGGAGAAGACTGAAGCGGGCAAAAGGAGAGCAGAGAGAGCAGTTGTGAAACTACGGAAGTCATCCAGGTGAGGAATGCTCGAGGTCTGGACCAGGAGAGTATATTTTGAGGCAGCATCATGGGTTGAATGTGGTGACAGGGGGCAAGGGAGAAAGTGGGTAAAATGTGATTCTCTGCCTTTTGTCTGAGCAAGAAGGTAGAAGAGGGGACCACTGCTGGTGTCAGGTTTGGGGTAGGAACAGGGAACCTAGAGTCCCACTTGGAGAAATGTGTGAGATCTACAAGTGGAGATGTTGGAGGCAGAGAAGTTGTAGGAACTCAACCTCTGTTGTAGGGGGTTTGAATTTAGGGGCTTGAACTTAGGGGATGGCTGTGGACTGGAATGTAAGTTAAGGAATCCTTAGCAAATGCATAGCATTTAAAGCTGTGGGGATGGGTGTTCCTTAGGAAGGGAATGTAGAGAGAAGAGATTGAAATATTGCTCCCAATTCTTTGCTCCATCGTATTATATACCTCTGCCATTATTTCACTGTGACCATGACTCCCTCTTTACTTTGGATTGGGCCATATGACTTATTTTGGGCTTCCCTGTTGGCTCAGTGGCAAAGATTCTGCCTGCAATGCAGGAGTCGCAGGAACAACTTAGCATACACGCATATGACTTATTTTGGCCAATAAGATGTTAGCAGATATCATGCTTTTGTAGTTTTGCTTAAACCTCATGTTTCTATCATGGCCAGAAGAGCATGCCCTAGGGAGTTGGACACCTCAGCCTAAGCCTCAGGGTAAGACACATGGAACAAATAGTGTGTTAGTTGCTCAGTTCAGTTCAGTTCAGTCGCTCAGTCGTGTCCGACTCTTTGCGACCCCATGAATCGCAGTATGCCAGGCCTCCCTGTCCATCACCAACTCAAACTGATGCTCATCGAGTCAGTGATGCCATCCAGCCATCTCATCCTCTGTCGTCCCCTTCTCCTCCTGCCCCCAATCCCTCCCAGCTGCTCAGTCATGTTCAACTCTTTGCAACCCCATGGACAGTAGCCTGCCACGCAGCTCTGTCCATGGAACTCTCCAGGCAAGAATACTGGAGTAGACAGTCATTCTCTTCTCCAGGGGATCTTCCTAACCCAGGGATCGAACCTGGGTCTCCTGCACTGCAGGCAGATTTTTTACCATGTGAGCCAATAGAGAAGGCCACAAGGAACAGAATGGGCTCACAATTCATAACCTCAAGCAAAGCTGCAGCTGGCCTGCAAGTGCTGAAAAAGAAAGAAATGCTTATTGTCATAAATATTTTGTGGTTGTTTGTTATGCAGTGTAACCTGACTGGCACATCTCCTTTCAGCCCCTTGTGACCATTTCAAATTAACTCCAGCTCTCCTCCACACTGGAACAGCCTATAGCCTCCCCACTGCCAAATCTTTCCTTCTTTCGTTCAAAATCTTCAAATCCTATCCCCTTGGACTTTGCTCAACAAAGTGAGGGGGTGAGAATAGTATTTTGTTTCTAGAAGTCATAACTTGCCAGCACATGGCACTCCAGAGGGCCTGGAGTGCTTTTTGCACATTCTTATTTGGTCCTACAATCTCATGCAGCAGATGTTCTTGTCATCATCTCACTGAAGAGGCAGCCAAGGTTCAGAGAGGAGAGTCTTGCCCTGGGTCCCATAGCTGGAGGCAAGACAGGAGACCAGCAGCTGAGATGGAGGCTTAGGCTTTTCTGGGGTCAAGCAGAAGCCAAACACTGGCATTCTGGGAACATGGTGGAGGGGAGACTTGTTTTTCACTGAATAGCCATTCGTTCTTGTGGAATCCTGTACCCTGCACATGCATTATCTACACACACACACACAAGCATATACACACAGCCCAGGAATAATCAGCAATATTAACACATTTTTAAAAAGAACTATTTAAAAGAAAATTGTTTAAAAAAAAGAAAGAAAGAAAGAAAATTGTTTTGGGATGGAAAAGGGGATTCTGGGAAGCCCAGCTTTTGTTTCCAGTTCTTCCTAAGGGAGGAGACCTCACGTGCAGCATCCTATTATCTCCACTCTCAGTGCTGATTCCTCCCCACCAGGCCTTTCTTTGGATGGAGTGTTAGGAGCTGGAAGCACTGAAAGTTCTGGAGGAAGAGAGCCCTGCTCTGCATGGGATTCTGTCCTGCCTTGTGTGAAAATGCTTCCCAGTGGCTTGGAAGTGGGGTGCTGGTACTCCCCCTTCTTGGCAGCAGGGTCAAGAGACTGACACCTATTGAAGAGCCAGCCTGGAGGGGCTCCACTTGAGAGAGCAGTCCCAAATCTCTCCCTACCTTAAGGCCTGACACTCCTCTTTGCATTGAGAGGCCAGGTAGTAATAGCAACCTAAATTGAATCTGAGTGCCATTGGTTTTAAATCCAGAGAGATCAAGTCCACATCTGTCCACGGTTCCCCTGTCCTGGCTTTCCATTTATGAAAAGCGGTGATGTGTTTGTCTTGTGGAGGAGAGGGGAGTGCGCCTGGGTGGGAGAAGGTGCCTAGGAGGGATGGTGGATAATTAGAATCTTTGGGGGATATGGTAGTAGTCTGTTTTTGTTTGTTTGTTTTGTTTTGGTTTTGGTCTGGGTATGCTGAGGTATTTGAAACTTCCAGTAACTTAAGGGAAGATGTGAGATACTAAACAAATGTGGTTGCAGAGAAGATGCTGGGGTAGCAGGCTGGCAGGCAGGACGTGAAAGGGTGGCATTTGCAGCTGTAGAAAAGAGAAACTCTTCTTTCAACTCTTCCCAAGAGGGCCAGACAGTTAGAGGTAAACTTGGGAGGATCAGACATGCAAACAAAACCTGTATCTGCATTTGAAACGGCCTCCCAGGGGATCTGGGGGAGCCGAGCGGCTGGATCTGCTGGCTAACTGGGCTCCTACAATCCTGATACTATCCCAGAAAACCCAAGCAGAGGGCAGACCCTGGGTGTCCGGGCGCAGGAGAGGCCCCTAAAGAGACCCTGTGCTCAAAGCTGGAGTGGGCGGTTGCGGACGAATGCCCCGGGCTTGGCTATTTGGTTCAAGGTCACCTCCAAACGGGATTGGAATAAACACTCCTTGTTTGCCTCTCTCCCCAGCTAAGCTCGGGTCCCCTTGGGTGTCGTCCAGGACGCCAGGCGCGGCTGCTTACAATGGCGCTCAGACGACAGATGGCGCGCGGGGCGGGGCGGGGCGGGGAGGGCCGGGCAGGTGTGCGGCGGGGGAATCCGGGTGGGGTGGGGGTGGGGACGCGCAGCCGCTGCGCCAGCCGCAGGCTGATCTCTCAATAGACTGCAACCCGCCGGCGGCAGGCGACCCCAGTCCAACCCAGCCCGCGAACAAAAGCCGAATTCTCCGAGCACCCCGATTCACCCTCCCTCATCCCAGGCTTGGCCACGCGCCAGCCAGGCTCGCGGATCCGCGTGCGCCCGGCGGCTGGCGTAGGGGCCAGAGCCTCTTGTGCGCTGGGGTACACGTGCACGCATGGATACACACACACGCACACGCTCAGGCTCACGCGGGGCTCTGTGCCAGTGAGTGCTTGCAAAGGTCGCAGGTGTGCGATGCCAGTGCCTAGAGCACACTGGCTTTCTTCCCTGGAACGCGAGCCAACTTCGGAGAGAAGAGGCGTTTCGCCTTGCTTGCCTAGCTCAGTATCAGAAGCCGCGGGACCGGGAGTCTCAGGCAGGGCAGCGACGCAGTGCGTCCCGAATCGGAGTTGGGAGGCCCGAAGCCTGGCCCTGGCTCTGCCTCGCCGAGGGGCTGAGTCGTGGGCTCACTGAGAACCTTCTCAAGAGTTCGCCTGTCCCCCTACTGTCTAGCCTGGAGGCGCTGGCAACTGCTGTTACCCGTCCCCTCTCTGCGCTCCTTCCTAAACGAAGGGAGTCCACAGCAGCCCTTTCTGCCCATCTCCTCAGGCTCGAAGTTTTCCTGAGGTCGGGGAAGCACTTTGTGAGCTAAGTGGAGTGTTCAGTCCTTCGGGGAATCTCCCGAATTCTCGGGAGACTCAGAGCACGTGGGCAAGTCCATTACAAAAGCAGGCATGACACAGCGGAGGATATGCCAGGACCCTTGGAGCGCGCGGCAGCTGCGTGACCCCGGGCTGTGATAGCTTAATGTCTGTGTGTGTGTGTGTGTGTGTGGCTGCGCGCGCTCGTGACTTAGAGAGGGCTGGTGTGTATGCCAGCAGGGCCTCTTATTTATTTTTAAAATTTTATTTGTTTATGTGTTTTTGGCTGTGCTCCGTCTTCCTTGCTCTTCAGGCTTTCTCTAATCGCGGTGGGCTGGAGCGAGGAGGGCACGCTGCTCTTGCTTGAGGTGCAGGGGCTTCTCTCTGCGGGGCTTCTCTTGTTGCAGAGAGCAGACTCAAGGAGCCCCCATTGAGCTGTGCTGCAGGGGCTTCGTTGCCCTGCTGCAGGCGGAATCTTCCCAGGCCAGCGTTGGAATTCGTGTCCCTGCATGGGCAGGTGGGTTCTTAACGACTGAGACACCAGGGATGTCCCAGCAGGGCCTCTTAGAGGCGCTACAGTGACCCCACACCCTGACGGTGTGGACAAGTATTAACGAGCCTTACAGAACAGAAGAAACGTGTGAGGCACTTATTTTGGAAAGAATTCCTCCCTGTGTTCAAGGCATATTGGACTCTGAGGTTCTCATTAGCCCAGATGCCTCTTTGCAGAGAGTGCCCTGTGAGAAGAAGTCCCTTATGATGGTGACAACTCCTGTCCAACCTTCCTGCTATCTCAGTTGCATTATATCTAAAACATAATGTCTGCCTCCTTGCTTTCTTGAACTATCTGCCTCCATTTTGAGGTCTATGTATATGTTATATATATGATACATATGTATCATACATACACAGTAAACACATGAAATGTGTGTGTATATATATATATTTATATAAACCATCATAAACAAATAATACATTTTGTGTTACGGTGCAGTATTTCCCAGGCTTTGTCATTCGCATAACCACCTTTGTGATTTCTGTCATATCATGTATTGCCTGTAATATTATTTACTTAGTAGGTTTCTGTAAATTCTCTTGCTTTTTTAAACCACATTTATTTTAAAGGGATATTTTAGAGGTTATTCTGGGTACATGGTAAGTTGAGTATAGTTCCCTTTTCAACCATTTCCAAATGAATTTCTCTCTCTCAACAGTTGTAGGGACTAGTGAAAAGAACGAGGGATTGTTCTCCCCAGTCAGTTCATCAAATATTGGGGAGGCTTGAAAAGTCCAAGAAGTGGTGGAGCCTGGGAAGGGTTTGCATCTCAGAGACCTGTGGATGCCCAGGGGGAGGCTGAAACTGGGCCAGATGAAGACACCTGGACCCCTCATCCCAGCAACTAAGAAGTTGCTGAAACAGGGGACTTCGTTTTCTTGTTCCTGAGGCTGGAGACACCAAGGAACCCAGACCAGGAAAGCAAGTTCCAGATGTCCCCGCAGGAGCTGGGCAGCATGCTTGCATCTGTGCTGCCTTGATTGGGACAGAGCCCTTTCCCCCTTTTCCACCAATAGAATGCCCATCCCTTAGGCTGCCCCGCATTTCAACCTGAGCCCCTGGGAGCTGGCAGAGAAAGGAAAGACAAACAAAACACACATCCAACAAAACAGAGCTGCTGAAAGAGGCAGATAACAACTTTAAAAAAAGTAACAAGCACTGTAGTATTTAAATATAGCAAAAGGAGTGTTTGTGGAGCATTCACAAATGTGATTTTCTAACTACACACTTCAGTTGATGAGTTGAAGGAGAAAATGGTCACTACTGAGATTCAGATAAGTAGCAGGGAAAATCAAATGACCAGCAAATACCTCAGAACACAGAACAAAAATAAAGAGATGGAAGTTAAGGAAAAGATCAGTCTGAAGGTAAATCTACTGACCTAACATAAGAATGATAGGACTTCTAGAAGGAGAGAAAGGAATAGATGAAAGAAATAATAAACATAATAGAAAAACATTGCCCTGAGCTGAAGGAAGACTTGCATTTGCAAGGTGGAAAGGATTTGATGAGTTTCGGGCTGAACTGACAAGAACCTAGGCATGTTTCTGAACTCTAAGAAGGAAAGTGTCACAAGGTCCATGCAATGACCTCAACATAACTATAAAGAGAAAAGAATGATGTTGGCGGTAGAATTCCCATTGATACTACAAGCTAGAAGCTAGTGAAACTGACTCTGTAGGACTGTACCTGATCAAGTGATACACCTGTTAAGAAAAAAGATATATTTAAGGCTAAACCCCATCTGATGAAAATATTCAAAGAAAGATGCTCCTGGACCATGAATGAACCGGAGAAAATGAAAGTGAAAAATAGAACTTTCAAACTAATAATGGAAAAAATTAAAGCCAGCTGAAATAAGGAAAAACAAAAGGGATGGGTTTCAACACAGGCTACAGGTCTGTGGATCAGCTATGGATTGGTTGGGTTTGGTTAGGCTTGGTTTCAGGCTACAGGTTGGGGTTAGCTCTGCTCCCTCATTCAATGGCCAATGATCCCCAGTTAAATGGTTTCCTCAAGGAGGAGGACAGTGTGGAAAAGAGCCGAGTCAAACCACGGGTGAATGTGGCATATGCTGTGTTTGCTTACATTTCACCAGTCAAAGTCACTCATCTGGCTAAGGGCAATGGGATGACCGTGTCTACTCCATCCTTACTGAAGCCATGGCTAAGATGGGGAAAGGTAAGGGTAAGTGGGGAGGAAGAGAACTATGTACAGATAGTACTGTTTACTTGTCAGTATAAGCTAAATACCAAACTTTACTTTTTTATTTTAATTAATCAATTAATTAATTTTGGCCACACAGCATGGCATGTGAAATATTAGTTCTCAGACCAGGATCGAACCTGTGCCCCCTATAGTGGAAGCGTGGTATCTTAACCACTAGACCACCAGGGAAGTCCCCCAAACTTTACTTTTTAAAACAAAAGCAAAAACTCTGAATAAAATATTAGAATTAATAGAAATATTCTCTATCTTGACCTGAGTGGTGGGTATGTAAGTATTTTAGCTGCTCACTTAGGATTTGTGCTCCTTGTTTGTGATATTCTTCAATAAAAAGCCTAAATATATACTAGAAAATTAAAAGACCAGACAACAGACAGATCTGTGAGTAAAGAATACATGGTTTGTTATTGAAGGTCACTGGAGTTTTTAAACAGCTTCCTAAAAGGTACGCTTCATGAGATCAGATATTTTGTTTCTGTTTATTGCTGTGGACTTAAACAATGCCCATGACATAGTAAGCTGTCTATAAGTATTTGCCACTGATGATGAAATGAAGTAACAAATAGATTCCACCAAAATATAATATAGTTTGACCAAGTAGATTTGTTTCCCCAGGAATAAGTATCAGGAACTCCATTCATATAGTTTATTAACATCAGCTGGTTAAAGGGGAAAAATTGTGGGGTCATATTATCTGAATAGATAGTGCAAGGACTTGGTAAATTCAACAGCCATTCTAAAATTTGTTTATAGTAAACTTGAAATAGAAAGAAACTGCTTAAATATTTAAATAGAATACTCATCAACATCTAATAGGAAATGATATTCTAAATAGTGAAACACTAAGATAATTTCAATTAAAATTAGAAACTTGACAGGGGTACTTGCTATCACCATTGGTCTTCAAAATCGCTTTGGAGGTTCTAACAAATGCAATAATATAAAAATATGGAATAATTGCTATAAACAATTAGAAAAAGACTAATAAAGCTATCTTTTTTAATTCTTTCTGTTTATATTAGAGTTCACCCAGAAAACTCAAAAGACTGGGAGAAAACCTGCTGGAATTAATAGGATAATTTGGAAAGGGTTTTGTAGTGATACATAATGTCATAATAGTCTTTCTTTATTTCAGCAATAAACACTTAGATATAGAAGTAGGAAAAAATTTTCAATACAATTGTGGCAAGAGATATGTAGTGCCTGCAGTAAATTTAGCACAAAAATCACAAGGTCTATTTACAGGAAATTCTGAAATCTTATTTAAAGATATCAGTTCTTCTAAAATTAATATTTAAATATAAACCTTAAATTTCCATAAGAATTTTTGAATTGGATAAAACTATAGTAATTATTATGAAGAACAGCATAATGCCTGAGAATTGGCCAAAAAGTTATTATCCGAATATGACAATAGCCCTTACAAATTGATAAGTAAAAGAAAAACTAATTTTTTTAAACATGGGCAAAGGATATGAAAAGGAAGTTTAGAATGGTCAAGGAACAAAAGAGAGGATACTGAAAATACGAGCCATCAAGGAAATGCAATTTAAACTAAAAATGAAATAGCACTTTTTGTTTATTTGACACCAAATTTTAAGACACAGCACTGATTGCTGGAGGAGGTTCAGGAAAGCAGTACTATCACATGGGGTGGAAACGTGAGTTTTGGGGACTATAATCTATGAACATCTATTAAAATGAAAATACAGTTCCTCTTTGACCAGCAATCTCACTCCTGAGGGTCTACCCCTTAGTTATTAAACCATGTGTGTGTTAAAATATGTATACAAGGATGTTTACAGCAGTGTTGTTTACAAAAGGCAAGAGTTAGAATCAGTGTGAATGTTCATCAGTTGCCGAGTGACTGAAAGAATTGAGACACATCTCGCCACAGAATACACATGGTACATACGGCTTCTGAAACAATGAATTAGATTTCAGTGGACTTGAAGAAATTTCCAAGAGGTATTTTTGAATAAGAAAAGCAAAATACAGGCCAGCATATACAACCATATTACTTTTTTGTGGAGCAAACAGTGACAAACTCCTTCTACAAACGAAAATTTTTTAAAAAGAGAAAAAACTATCATGTTAAATAATAAAACTGAATAAGTAAAAAGGGAAAGAAAGAAAACCCCTTTTGTCCCTGCTAATAGTCAGAGGTGTTTATCTGCATCTAGTTTATTTCTGCTGAGAATCTGGATAGATAACAAAGCTGTGTAAGTAAGTCAGACTTCATTTGCAGGGCATATGCTTGAACTGATCATCATTAATTCAACGTTTGCAACTGGCTTAGATTTTTCCTTGGTCCATTCTAATATTTGGAAAGGTTAATCCTGACAGTTTTGCCTAAAGCACGCTCCTGACCCGAACCCCTGCTTTCCACCCTACAATGTAAAAAAAGAAACAAACAAACAAAAAAACTGAAAAGGAAGCTATTAATATGTTTTCATCATAAGTAGAAAACTAGATACAGTTAAATAGAAGGTAGAAGAAAACATAAAAATAATAAAATCAAAATAAAGTTATTAAACATCAGCTGCTATTGCCACAAGGCTTGGGCTCAGTCTATAATAAAGGAAAATGAAGTCATTAGGGAGGTGTAAAGGCTCAGCAGTACCAAACTAAGACTTTCTATGCTCCAGTACTACAGACTGAAAAGATAACTGCAAAGAATTCTTTCAGTGCTTGCTTTAATGTCTTCTGATACTATTCTCTTGTGCCACCTAAAATCCCTGGTGTCAGAGCTCCAGCATGTGGGCAGATGCTGATTTAGTCTAATCTTCACTTCCTCAATTGGAAAATCAACCCCTGGAAAGATGGGTGCCTCATACAAGGTCAACACCTGAAAAGATGTGTGCCTCGTACATGGTCAAACACCTAGGCAGTAACGTGTCCTTCTATCTCATCAGGCTGGCTCTTCTTGAAGGAGCAGATCCCTCTAGAAATTTCAAAGAAGCAGCAAAATTAAGAGATGACATTCAATTCTATTCCTTGCTGGTCATGGAAAATAACTCCTTACTCCCTTCCTTTCAGTTACTTAGAAAAATAATCTTGTTGCCACAAAAATTAAAATAGATGTTCAAAGGGTAGCATGGAATATGTAAAGGTTCTTGGAGGAGAAAAATGTTCGTCAAGAAGCTATTTAAAATGCTTTGTCTTGTTTCTCAGGGCGGGGAAGGAATTTAAGAATAGAACTCACGGAAGCAAGGGTTCCAAATGGAATAGAGCGGTCGGGGTAATTACAATGTGATGGGTAATTACGTCTTTCCAGGAAGTGCCTAAATTACAGGGCAAGTGTCAGGTCCCTGCTGCTTCCTCCTGAGAAGAATAATACAGGCCAGAAAAATCAAGGTCTGGCTGGTAGGCATTTGAAACCTGGGCACACCTAGAACATGGCAAGGCAGCTTTGTGTCAGGGGCGCACACAGCTGCCCCCTCCTTCCCTTAGCCCCTTGTCTGGGGGTTGAGGGGACCCTGTCTCTGACGCCCACTCCCTTCCCTGACCAATCCCCATAGTGAGGGTGGCGCCCTGCATCCGCCTCCTCTCAGCCTTCTCTTTAGCACTAGGAGATGAAATGGTGAGAAAGTCAACACTGGTGAGGTCATGGAGAAGGGGCAGCCGTAAAACAGCAGATCCTGGTTCCCCTCTCCTCTGCACAAAGGCACCTTTCATTTCCTTGGAAAAATCCACCATGGGCCCTGGTGAAGAAATGGTCTTCCCCAGGACTTCTGTTTACTCAGCTCTGGCCTGGGAGGCCAGGCCTGGCTGACACAAATGCCATCTTTTTTAAGCCATACTGACCTCAAACTGGCAGAGTGGAGAAATAAGAGTTTGTGTGAGGGGATCCCACAGGGAAGGTCCATGGAATTTTCCTGCAGCCATTTTGACAACTGTAGCAGCTGTTCAACACACAGTTGCTTTGATACAGGGCTGTTTGGATTCAGCCTAAAAGCCAACCATTAAACTTTAGGCTTTAAAAAAAAGGCCAAGTCCACAGACACCCCCATCCAGCTCCTAAGCCTCACCCCTTGGGTGGGTGAGGAAGGAATGGAGTAAGGATTTTAAGTCTGTTGGACACATTGACTGATGCTTTTAAGAAAGTGTTCTACACTTAGACACCACCTATCAAAGTGCCAGGAAAGGAGTATCAGAATGGTTCCTCAAAGCATCTCACTTCTCATCCAACTCCACCCTTGCCCTTCCACAGGGCATCCCCTTTCTCATATTGTCCCCTCTGTTGATTTTTGTCCCTGCCCCCATTTAAACTCCTCAGCAGCAGGCACTACTTCTGAGTGACAAACAGTAACAGCTGCTTGGTACACGCTTATTTGACTAACAGAATAAAATATGCTGACGTTCAGTTGGGTCCTTACCCACATCTCCAGAATAAAAGATAGTCAATGAAGTAAGGTCTCTAGACCAGTGGTTTCTTCAAACTCTTTGATCACAGTCTATGACAAAAAAAATCTAAAGCATTCTCTACTACAACCCAATGTAGTACAACCTTTCTCTCTCCCTCACACACACACACACACACACACACACACACACACACACTCACACTTAATATTAAAAGTTTGATATAATAAAACTTATACTCACTTTGCTATTTTCTATTCTATGCTGTTTCGTTTTCCTTGGTTTCATTTTCAAAAATGCTTGAACACTCTTCATTCAGTTGATTCACCTGATAGGTGGTGACCCCAAATATGGAAACACCAGTCTTGACCCTAGCTGGACCTGGCTGGACCCACTCCTGGTGGGTCCTGCTCAGCAGGGTCCCAGCCTCGTGGGTCATTGCTCAGGGCATGCTCACCCCCCTGGAGGTGCGGAATAGGGAGTTGCACCGTGTACTTCTGAGCTCAGGCTGGCTTCCCATCCTCACTGGCCCCTCTACCTGCGTAGGTAACTGGTGCTCAGTTGACTTTGTGGGATAGGTGGGTAGGCTGAGTGTTCTGTGCCAATGTAAAGTTCGGGCCTGCTATGCCAGTCAGGGTACAGTTGGGAAAAGGGAAATCGCACTGGGTATTTCAACAGATGGGAATTAATATAGGAAATTGCGAACATAGTTGTCGAAGGCGCTGACAAAAAGGTGCCATGAGGTTACTCAGAGGTAAAGTCAAGCAGTTAAGTGGTTCCTAAGCTGACTCCTTTCCTTGGGCTTCAAAATCGCTGTGGACAGTGACTACAGCCATGAAGTTATATCAATCCTTGGAAAAAAACTCCTTGGTAAAAAGCTATGACAAGCCTAGACAGTGTATTAAAAAGCAGAGACATCATTTTGCCAACAAAGTTCCATATCATCAAACCTGTGGTTTTTCCAGTAGTCATGTATGGAAGTGAGAGTTGCACCATAAAGAAGGCTGAGTGCCAAAGAATTGATGCTTTTGAACTGTGGTGCTGGAGAAGACTCTTGAGAGTCCCTTGGACTGCAAGGAGATCAAACCAGCCAACCCTAAAGGAAATCAACCCTGAATATTCATCAGAAGAACTGATGCTGGAGTTGAAGTTCTAATACTTTGGCCACCTGATGCAAAGAGCCACCTCATTGGAAAAGACCCTGATTCTGGAAAAGATTGAGGGCAGGAGGAGAAAGGGGTGACAGAGGATGAGATGGTTGGATGGCATCACCGACTCAATGGACATGAGTTTGAGCAAATTCCGGGAGATAGTGAAAGACAGGGAAGTCTGTGTGCTGCAGCCCATGGGGTGGCAAAGAGTTGAACAGGACTGAATGACTGAACAAGAAAGTTGGCTGAGTGGTTCTTAAGCTGGCTGATTTGCTGCACATCCATAGATTTTCCTGGCAAGGGGACAATGAGATTTAGACAAGTGGATTTAGACAGTTTACTTCTCACAGCACAGCAAGTCTCATGAGCTTCATGATTTCATTCATTTCCCTTGTCTTGTATTCCACATTCTGTCCAGTGCTATGGAGTAACAAAGGGAGAGTGACCAAAAAAGGGAAAGGACGGGGAGAGCTTCCTGCAGGGAGAAGGGCAGGGAGAGGACAGGAGGCCACGCTCAGCCACCCAAGGCCCCTTGTCTGGCCCCTTTCTTCCTGCTAGGATCCCTACCTGCCCTCTCCCCAGTGCTCATCCTTGCCCCTCCATGGTCCTACTTTTCAGTCCTTGATTTTTTAAGCTACTTTATTAAGGTATGATTGACATGTAAAAAGCGGTACATATTTCAAGTACACACCTCGATGAGTTTGCCATGAAACCATCACCACCATCAGGCAATAGTTATAGCCATCACCTCCCAAGCATTCTTCCTCCCCCTTTATCATTATTTTTATGTGTATGGTAAGAAGACCTAACATAAGATCTGTTTCCTTACAAAATTCTAAATATACAATGTATATTGTTAACTATGGGTATTATGCTATCTAGTAGATTTCCAGGATTTATTTATCTTGCTTACCTGAAATTTTATACCCTTTGACCATAACCTTCCCATTGCCCCATCCCCTCAACCTCTGACAACCACCATTTTACTCTGTTTCTATGAATTTTACTATTTTAGATCCTACCTGTAAATGAGCTCATACAGTGTTTGTCTTTCTATATTCAGCTTATTTCACTTAACATGATGACCTCAAAGTACATTGTATTAGTCAGGGTTCTTCAGAGAAACAGAACCAACAGGAGACATATATATATACACATAAGATATAGAGATACATATAACAGGAGACATACATACATATAAGATACATCACATAGATACATATAAGAGGATATTTATTATGGGAATTGGTGCATGTAGTTATGCAGCCTGAGAAGTCCCACAATCTACCATCTTCAGGGTAGAGAACTAAGAAAACCTGTGGTGTAATTCAGTCCAAGTCTGAAGGGCTGAGAACCCAGAGGCCACAAAGACCCAAGAACCAGGACTCTGATGTGCAAGGGCAGGAGATGCTGAATGATGTCCCAGCTCAAGAAGAGACAGCATGTGAGCCCTTCCTTCACCTTTTTTGTTCCAGTGGGCCTTCAAGAGATTGGAATATGGCTGTCAACATTGCTGAGGGCAGATCTCCTTACTCAGTCTACTCAGGCAAATGCTGATCTCTTTTGGAAACGTCCTCACGGACATATCCAGAAATAATGTCTTACCAGTTATCTGCGCATTCCTTTAGCCTAACCAAATTGACACAAAAAGTTAACCATTAAATCCTTCTATGTTGTTGCAAATGGGAGAGTTTCTTTCTTTTTTAAGGCTAAATAATATTCCATTGTATGGATATACTAAGTTTTCTTTATCTGTCCATTTGTTGGTGAATACTTAGGTTGTTTCCATATTGGCTATTGGGAATCTCAGCCTGACCACCATGATGCTCCTCATGACCTGGACTTTGGACTAGAAAACTGCCATTACATGTGAAAAATAGAGGAAGAGAGAATTTGGTACCCAAGACCTCTGGATAAGGTCCAAGTGTCACGAAGAAGATACTGTTTAGCACCTCAGAGCTAGAAGGGATCTTAATCACCACCTAATTAAAGCCTTCATTTCACAGAGAAGGAAGCTGGACTCAGCTGCTCAGGGACACCCTTAGATCTTCCGGTTTCCCTGGATATTCTTGCCCACGTTGCAGAGCTTTCCTCCCAGTCTGGGCTGGCCAGCCCTCTGGCACTGGGTCCTGTCTAGGGCAGTCATGCCACTGATGTCAGCTGCTCTTGCTTGTCTCAGTGTATCCTTGTACTGTGCCCTCTCTCATTGCGGGGAAGGATGGTGGCAAGTCCTGGGTTCAAATCTCTGATAGTTACTTGCTGAGCTACCTTGAGCATCATTCACTTCTCTGAGACCAAACTTCCTTGCTCTGAGAATGAGGATCTATTTTTTCTTAATGGTGTGATACAGACTAGATGAAATAATGTTTATGCCTAAGACAGCTATGGCACCATGGAAAGAAGTTAGTTTCCTGACTTGCTAGTTGTCTGACCTTGGGCAAAGTTGTAGCCTCCCTGACCTCAGCATATTGATCTCTAAAATGGGAATAATAAACCCTCTCAAAAACAATTGTTATGATGATGATTTTATTCATCCATTCATTGAGCAAATATTTATTAAACTACTATGTGCCAAATTCCATTCTAGATGATAGGAAAGAAGCAGTGATTAAGACCTACAGAACTGTCATGGAATTTGTATTCTATTGGGAGATACAAATCATTAGCAAGTGAATAGATGCACACATAATCTAATATTCTGAAGTGAAAAGTACTATGAAAAATGAATGTGAGAGAGAGAGATTGTAGAAAGGCAGTTGGTAAATTGCTGTTGTTTAGTCACTGAGTCATGTCCAACTCTTTGTGACCCCACGGACTGTAGCCCATCAGGTCCCTCTGACCATGGGATTTCCCAGGCAAAAATACTGGAGTGGGTTGCTATTTCCTTCTCCAGGGGATCTTCCCAACTCGAAGATTGAACCCAGGTCTCCTGCATTAGCAGGCATATTCTTTACCATTGAGCCACCAGAGAAGCCCTACTTGGTAAATTACAGAACACCAAATAATTGCCTGGCATTTAGTAAGTGCTCAATAAATGCTAAATTCCTTCTTGTCTTCATTTCTTATTTCTACCTTCCGTAGTCATTTCCACACCCACTGTTATTCTCAGGATGCCCATAATCCTGCTTTGGGCATCCTCACCGTTTCTATCAACCACCCACCCAGCCATGTGTTTCTTCTCACACTCCAGCTCTTGCAGCCCCTGGACCAGGCACTGGGTGCTCAGTGTCAGCAGGGCGTCAATGACATAGGAAGTCTGGGGCACAACAGCAGAAAGGCAAGGAACCAGAGGCACAGCATGTAGCCTGGAGCACTCCCCTCTGTGCTGCTCAGCTGCTTATGCCCTGGGGTCCTGCCCGTTTAGGACTGAGAGATCTTTATGGACAAGTTTTCAGTTTAGTAATGAAGAGATTCTCTGAAAATACCACAGTGATCATCAAGGATCAACATGGCCTCTTCTAAATTTATTAGTAATAATGAAGTTTAACATCATTAATTAATTTATCTTATTCACCAAAGAGTGTAAAAAGCAATTCCAAAATTTAGAGCAAAAACAAGGGAAAAAATTTAAAATAATTTTTTAAGTGAAAAAAGGCAAGGAAAGGAAATTCAAGAAGTCCATCATGTTTTTTTCATTTGTAAATACATGCTCTGTCCCCTTTCGGTCTCTGCCTTTGTTATGATTAGCTCCAGGTGTGAGGTGCTTGTCTATTCTGCCGAGAGTTCAAGGTCAGGAAGGTTCTTGATTAGTTCCATTCGGGGTTTCAGAGGGACAGTTCACCTTTTTTGGGAGAGAAGAGTTTAAAATAACCTTCCTTCCATGGCAAAGCCTCCCTTTCGCCCTTCTCTTCCTCCTAGAGCCCCCATCTGAAGCCCCTTCTCTGAGGCAGGCACCTATGTTTCATCTCTGAGCAAGGCTAGGTGCCAGCACTTGAGGCCATGCAGGGGTGAGGATCCAGAGATCCCCTCTCAGGGAGACAGACTCAGATCCAGCTCAGGCTTTCGCCTCTAATATGACTGGTATGACCAGGCCTCAGTCTCCCCACATATAAAATGAGGGAGCAGGCATGTATCAGCCTCCCCTGACTGTTATCCATTAGCAGCAGGCCCATGAGATGCTCTGGGACAGCAGCACATTGGACCATAAGCTCTTGAGCCACTCCCGCCTCCAGGAGCCCTTGCGGAGGCCTGCAGCTGAAGGTCAGCTCTCACTGCAACCAGCCCGGCCACCCACCCACTCTGCTGGGACCAGAGCCCTTTCCTGCTGGGTGCCTGCAGGCTGTTTTCTGGGAAGAGCCGGCAGTGGGTTTTTAGAGGCCTTTCCCAGTCAGAGCGCAGGGCTGTGAGGCTCTGGGTCCCCTCCCTGACCTGTGGCCTGTGGTCACGTCCTGCCTCCCGGAGCTGCTTCGGCTGCAGTGGGCCTGATCCTCCGCAGGCTGGTGGTTAAGGGCAGGACCCGCTGGGTGCACAGCCACAGCCGTGAGCAAGCGGGGTTTCACTGCTGCAGCCCCAGACAGGCTGCCTCATCCTGCCCCTCCTCACACCCTCCCTCAGCTTTCCCCAGATTCCCTGGGGCAAGTGAGACTCATGGTGATGCTCAGGATAAACCGTGGAAGGGCAGGTCAGCTTTGCCGGGTGGGGCCCACATCAGGGTCACCGGCAGGCTTCTAGAAGTGGAAGAGGGTCACAGCCGGCAGAGCAGCCGAGTTAGTTTGGTTCCCTTCCCACTCTTCTTGGTTCCAGAAATAAGTGACAAATGAACCATCCTTGGTGAAGGAAAGGCAGTGCACAAAGACCCTGGGATTGAGGCCAAGGTGGCCAAATTCAGGCAGGGGGAGCTGGTGACCTCAGCCTGTGCGGGGTCGACCAGGAGTCCAGCTGGCACGGCCTCAGGAGCCGGTGGGAGGTCTGGCTGGAGTGTAGACTGAGTCATCCCGGGACAGTGGAATCCAGGGGAGTCACCCCTGTGAGTGATGATCACCTTGAGGAAGGACGTCACGGATGTCTGTGTCTGGAAGGTGAGTCAGGGACCTGCAGAACAGAGGTCTCAGCAATCCTGGGAATGGCTTCCTCTGTTGCCTTGTTCTGATGTATTTTCTCTCCTGAGTGACTTCAAAGGAATGAAAGCTTCACAAGTGATGTTTCTACAGCAAAAGGAGCGGGTGTGCATCAGCGCTCGGAAATTGTGCAATTAGAGGTTGATAACGCTCCTCTCCTTCCCTCCCTCCCTGCTTGCTTCCATCATGTCTGTATTCATCTTTCAGGTAGTTACTAAACAACTACCACATGCGGGCATGTGACTGGGAACAGAGGATGATCGAGACACGAATGGTCCCGGCTCTCACATCCCCTGTGCCTGGTGCAGGAGAAAGACACGAAACAATCCCAGATAATCACCAACAACCTGGACCTAGTCTGGGGGGCTCTGAATGCCTCTAACAGGGGACTTGGCAGACCTAGGGCCAGGGAGGACAGCACACTGAGGAGGAGACAGAAAGGGAGGAACAGTCACGGGAAGTGTGCTCCAAGCAGAGCGGACAGAGGAAGTGGAGGCTTTGAGAAACAGTGTGGTCAGTGTATCTGAGAGAGGGGAGTGACGTCAGGGGCAGGAGCCAGGCCAGGCAGGGCCCGGGGGCTGCGCTGAGGATGCTGAGATTTATCCTAAGAGCAATTCTCCGGTAGGGGAGGGCGGAGGATGGGTCCCCAGTGGCTCTGCAGGGTGGCTGTGAGAGCCTGCTGGTGGGCCCTTCTGACCCACCATCAGTCACGCCTGTGGAAGGGTGTGAGCTCACGATCAGGGAGAAGCTTAGGACTGGGTGTTCTGCTCCAGGAGGCTGGCTTCCAGGTGTCATCCTGCCCAGACCCACGGTGGGTGACTGTGGGCAGATGCCTCAGTCCCCTTACTGCAAAGCGGCTTGAGGATGACTTGGATCAGTGTGCTGAATTTCTAAGGATAAATGATTGCAGGAGGCAGGGGGAAGCCTTGTGCTCTTTCAGTGGAGAGTCTAGGCCCAGACAGAGGATACTGACAGCACTGCTCCAGCCAGCACACTCTG
Source organism: Cervus elaphus (assembly GCF_910594005.1). Classification (NCBI taxonomy): domain Eukaryota; kingdom Metazoa; phylum Chordata; class Mammalia; order Artiodactyla; family Cervidae; genus Cervus; species Cervus elaphus. The sequence continues at coordinate 82,600,375 of NC_057833.1, forward strand.
GGGTCACAGAACATAGCTGTCTCTTCCTCATGAGGTGGTTGGTACCTTACTCCAGGAATTGGAGAAATCCCAAGGAAGAACCAAGTAGTTCCCAAATACTTTGATATAGGAAGGAGTCCAAGCTTTGGAGTCAGAAAGGACTTGAACTTGCTTTCTGGATCTGCCTCTAGCCGTGTGGCCTTGAGCAGATCACTTAATGTCTCTGAGCCACATGTCCTCATCTGTGACATGGGGACAGTTGCAACAAGTTGCAATGCTTACCAGTTGTTTCAAGGCTTATAGATGGTATTTGTAAGTAGCGGAGGTGGGGAATGTCCTGAGAGAGGGAGCTTCTCATCTGCACTCCTAGAAAGGAGATGCTTCCTCTGCCATCAGAGCCCTGCAGCAGTCCTTATTCCATCAGCCATCACTGCCAGGAAGTCCCGCCCTGTCTCTCTCTGCATGGCAGCTGGAGCCCATCTCCCTTGATGTGTCTTAAGTCGAGCCTGGCAGCATCTGGGCTCCAGGACCCCTCACCTCCTTGCCCCCTTGGAGTTCATGGAGACAGGGAGCGCTGGTCCCACTGAATCCAGGGCAGGAAAGCTGCCTAGATTGAAGCCTGTCAACACAGACACAGAAACTTCCCCCTCATCCCTATTTTTGGGCCACACGCCAACACTTACGCCTGCAACACTAAACCTTCCCAGGACCAGCACAGGAGAGACCCACCCTGAGATGAGCAGGGGGCCAGGATGAGGATATGGAGTTTCTGGGGCTGCAAACACACACAGATATACACATCAACATGGACACACATAATTGTGTAGCACATACAAAGGTGTGTCAGCGGACCCAGAACCTAGAGACAGCCCCCCAAATAATTTAGTCCGTGAAAACGTTACCTAACTTTTCCAGATCTCAGATCTCCTGTCTGTGAACAGGGATGGTAGTAAGAGGATAATGTGGTTAAGGTCACACATAAGGTACATGGAACCTGGCAGGGCTCAGAGTGGATGCTCAAGTGTTCCTTAGCTGTGATTCATTACAGCTAGAAACCCTCCTAGGACACAGACAGACAGGGGAACAGCAGGACACCAGGCCCGTGGGATCAGATCACAGGTTTACACGTTTCCCAGGTCTGGCCACAGACACAGGTGCAGGGGCCCATCCGAGAGGAGCCCACTGGTGGCCAGTGTGGTGGGGCCCATCTGGTTTGGCCTCGGCCCAGTGAGGCCCGCTCTGTCTCAGTCAGACTGCAGGGAGCAAATTCTAATGAGCAGAATTTTGAGACAGAGTGTGGAGGGAAACCAGGGAGAGAATGGTGTGAGGGCTGGGCCTGAGACATCAAAGCTTCTTTCAAGAGGTCAGTTAGTCAGTTAGTTTGCTTTTAGCTTACAGCTGGGCCTGCTGTGTAGCTCCCACCCTACCCTCTGCCCCTTCAGTGGAAGGGTTATTGCCAGCAGCACCTGACGTGACAAGTGTTTCTAGATGATCCAAGAGAGGGGGATGTGTCCCCATCTGAGTCACTGCAGGGTAGGCCATTCTTCAAGGCTGAGATGAGGAAATTAGAGCCTGCTGACCAGTACAAAGGGAAGGGGCCTGAGGCCGCTTGGAGATGGGGATTGGAGTTGTTTCTATGGCTGGAGGGCTATTCAGGTGACCAACTTCTGAATCCAAACACAGCAGAAATGTGAGCACATATGCCCAACTCTCGCAAAAACAGTATCACCAGCTGCGAAGGGTGGAGAGGGGGTGTGGGGATTGTGAGGGTTTAGTAAGAGGAAGCTCTGGGAAAGGTGAGTGTGGAACAGAGGGGACACTGCATTGAGATCAGTCAACCTGAAAGAGGGTTAAACATGAAGGGCTCCTCTAGGAATCTTCTCTCAGTTCACTGAAAGATTTACCATGATCCTACACTGCTTACATTTAAAAGGAGTCTGTGAGTGAATACTTAGTCCCTATCATTTTTTTCTTTCGAGGATGAAGTCCTTCCCCCTCCCCCACCCCCATAATCTGTGATTAACACGCACTGACTCTGGATGTCAGGGGGGTTTAAAGGAGGGGTTAGGCACTTTTGAACAAAAGGTGGCCATCTGGCTGCTGCAGGTGCAAGGGCTGGGCTGGAAGGTGGCAGATGGTTTGGTTCTCTGAAGACAAATTAGGGAATAAGGAAGATGACAGATGGGCAGGTGTTGTGAAAAAGTTTTGCCCAGGTGAAACAAAGATTTTTTTTCCATTTAAATTCGGGCTAAGCACAAGGATTTCATCACTCTTTATTAACTGCCTTTCAAACTTTGCCCACAAATGCAGGAGGAATCTCTCTATGGCAAATTAATTTCGGAAAGAAATAATAAAAAGAAGAGAAAGGAGAAACTAGGCAGGCCTAGCATCCCTTATCTGCAATTTCAAAATGTAAAACAGTTCTGAAAACTCAGTTTTTTTAAAAACTCATTTGGCAGCACGACCTGACCTGAATTGACCTGCAGCTCTTCGTTGTCTTTATCCCATGTAGTGCAAGCATTTGGCGCTGAAATACTGATGCATTTGACTACTGAGTCCTGCCGAGGTTCCACTGGGGTTTTACATAATACAAGTAAAGTATACTATGTTAACTTTCTAAAATTCCCAAAGTTCTGGATTCTGAAACACGTTTGGACCCAGGGGTTTGTGGATGGGTCCCAGCCACTTCCAGGGACAGCTGAGAACGAGTGCTGGGTGGTCTGCCTAGTGGTGGGTCTCAGCATCGGACACTCGGGTGAAAGACAGTGGAGGAGAGGCTTCAAGAAAAGGCTGCAACTCATTGCATGGGTGCACTTGTGAGGGGGTGGGGGACACTTGGGGAGGGGATGAGGACGCTTGAGGAGGGATTGGGGGACACTTATCACGGGGTGGGGGACAGGGAGGGGTGGGGGACACTTGGGGAGGGGTGGAGGGATACTTGGGAAGGGGGAGCAGGGATATACTTGGGGTAGGAAATGGGCATACATTTGGGTTGGGGGAACTGGGGGTTGGTGCCAGCCCAGGCTGGTTCTGCTGACTCAAGGATGTGACATTAAGAAAGGAGAGAAGCCCTTAGGAAAGCTGTCTTCCTGTATGAGGTGACAGTACACTTTGAAATAGTACTAGCAAAGTGTTTTGAAGGCAGTTTTCTTTCTAACAGACTCTAACAGCTGTCCACCTGCCAAGCCATTCCCCTCCTTTTACAACACCTTTCAGCGGTCTCGGCTGTGGTTTTGCTGCTCCCCAACTTGCCTCTTTGTCTCCATCAGGTGGGTCCCAGTCCTGCGTCCCTGCAGTGTCCCTTCCAGGGCAGTGAGGAGGAAGGTGGAGGTGGGAGGGAGCAAGCGGAGCCACGGGATCATAAATAGATTCCGCCTTTCCCCTTCTTCTCACTGAGGCATCCTGAGCTGCCCCAAACAACAGCAGAAGCTGCAGCCACAGCCACAGAAGTGTTGTGTTACCCAGGACCCAGCCTCAGGTAAGAGCAGGTGGCTGCAAAGGAGGGCAGAGTCAAAGGGGTTCTGCTGGCTGGAAGCTCCAGAGCAACTGATGAGAAAGGCTAAACAAGTAAGCAAGTGAACACCCAGAGAGCTCTCATCATAAAGGAGGAAGCTTACCAGTTTCTTGGACAACTTTTAAAACATAGAGTGTAACTCAAAAAGGAATATCCTGTGTGGTGTTTCTGCAGAGAACCCTGAGGGACTTGCATCTTTAAGAGCGGTTCCACCATTGATACAAAGGTAAATTCTTAATGATTTCTTGTTGACATGATCAGCAATGGAAGATCTGAATGAGGCTCCAGACCAGTGATTCCTCAGGGGTCATTGTGAACACGCAGCATAAACACTCCTGTTACAGAGGATGCAGGGCAGCCTCTGGGCGGTCCCCTGCACAGGGCACAGGAAGAGATGCTCTTGGGCAGGGCTTGTCGCCAGGAGAGGCTAAGGCTGTGGGTGGGAACCTGGAGTCCTCTTCACAGATGGAAGAACTTCCAAAAGGAAGAGGAATCAGGGAACCAGGACCAATGGGAAGAGTCTCCATAGTCACCTTCTGTCTGCCTCTGTTGAAGGAAGAGTCCTTCAGTGGGGTAGGCTCTGGGGAGAAGAGATGGGCTCCTCATCATCGGAGGTGGTGAAGCAGAGGTTGGCAACTCCTTGACAGATGGGCTGCAGAGGGGATTCACATGTCAGGTCGGGGATTAAAATATACAAGTTATTGAAAGACAGAGGATTTCTGAATCCATGGGTATAGGGGGTTAAGATTTAAAGTTATCTTTGAAGCCACTGATCTGCCCCTCCCCACATCTCAGACTGTGAGTTTCTGAAGCCAGTGGGCAAGCATTGTGTCCCTCAAGCTGCTGGGGAGGAGACCTTGAGGACCTCTGGGCTGCTAATCTCCCCTGAGGGACTTGGAGCAACAAGCACCTGGATAACTAAAGACAAATACTGAGTAAGAGCTTCCTAGGAGTATTTAAGTCCAGGAAGGGAAGCTCAACTCACATTTGACAACAAGCAGACTTTCTAGGGGGTGGTTTCTTCCCCATGTAAGCAGGGACCCCCAAACCCCACTGCATCCATTGGCCTGGCAAGGGGCTGCTTCTGGTTTGTGGGTGATTGAATACAAAAGACAGGTATCTGCTAATACTTAAAAGCAGGGGAAATGTGGAACTATCTAATTTATGTCTAGTACCCACTGCCTGTCCCCATTCTAAGCACCATCCAATGGAACTCTTCGCAATAATGGAAATGTTCTCTGATCCAGTATGACAGTCATCACCACAGGTGGCCACTGAGCACTTGGAATGTGGCTAGTGTGAATGAGGAACCGAAATTTTAGTTTCCTTAATCTTCACTGATGTAGTTTAAATGCTGCCTAAGTCATTCAGATGGTAAAGAATCTGCCTGTAATGCAGCAGACCCAGGTTCAATCCCTGGGTCAGGAAGATTCCCCGGAGAAGGAATGGCTACCTACTCCAGTATTCTTGCCTGGTTAATTCCATGGACAGAGGAGCATGGCAGGCAACAGTCCATGGGGTTGCAAAGAGTTGGACATGACTGAGCAACTAATACTTTCACTTTCACTGTCTATTATACCAGACAGCACACTGCTGGACTATCTTATCTGCGGGTTCTGTGTCCATAGATTCAACCAATCTCAGATCAAAAATATTCAGAAAAAAAAATTCCAGAAAGCTCCCCAAAGCAAAACTTGAAATTGCAACTATTCATATAACATTTACATTGTGTCAGGCATTAAGATAATTCAAAGTATATATAATTCAAAGAGTATGTGCACAGGTCACATGCAATTAGTATGCCATTTTATATAACAGATTTGAGTATCCTTGGATTTTAGTATCCCAGGAGGTCCTGGAACCAATCCTGCATGGGTATCAAGGGACAATTATATTTATTCTCTGAGAACAGAATTTGTGTTTAAAAAGAAATCTTCCTATCTTCATCTCCTTGGATAATACCAGTAAGTAAGTATTTGATAAACAGATAGTAAATTAAAATGAGGACCTTCTGGGAGTTTTCTGGAGAGGGCATGGTTAAAATCTGAAAGCCCAAGGACTGCTTTTAGTAGATTAATGTAGAAGGCAAATCAGTGGAGATTGTTGGCTGGTTTGTCTGCAGTTTTGTTCTCATCACTGGCTTTGGAAATTGCTGCCATTTAAACCCTAGTTCAGTATGCTTTGACATATGTACACAAATGTGTCAGTTCAGTTCAGTTCAGTTACTCAGTCATGTCCGACTCTTTGCGACCCCATGGACTGCAGCACACCAGGCCTCCCTGTCCATCATCAACTTCTGGAGTTTACTCAAACTCATGTCCATTGAGTCAGTGATGCCATCCAACCATTTCATCCTTTGTCGTCTCCTTCTCCTCCTGCCTTCATTCTTTCCCAGCATCAGGGTCTTTTCAAATGAGTCAGTTCTTCACATCAGGTGGCCAAAGTACTGGAGTTTCAGCTTCAGCATCAGTCCTTCCAATGAATATTCAGGACTGATTTTCTTTAGGATGAACTGGTTGGATCTCCTTGCTATCCAAGGGACTCTCAAGAGTCTTCTCCAACACCACAGTTCAAAAGCATCATTTCTTCAGTGCTCAGCTTTCTTTATCATCCAACTCTCACATCCATACATGACTACTACTACTACATGACTACATAGCTTTGACTAGATGGACCTTTGTTGGCAAAGCAATGTCTCTGCTTTTTAATATGCTGTCTAGGTTTGTCATAAATTTTCTTCCAAGGAGCAAGCATCTTTTAATTTCATGACTGTAGTCACCATCTGCAATAATTTTGGAGCCCCCCAAAATAAAGTCTGTCATTGTTTCCATTGTTTCCCCATCTATTTGCCATGAAGTGATGGGACTGGATGCCATGATCTTCGTTTTCTGAATGTTGAGTTTTAAGCCAACTTTTTCACTCTCCTCTTTCACTTTCATCAAGAGGCTTTTTAGTTCTTCTTCGCTTTCTGCTATAATGGTGGTGTCATCTGCATATCTGATGTTATTGATATTTCTCCCAGCAATCTTGATTCCAGCTTGTGCTTCATCCAGCCCAGCATTTCTCATGATGTACTCTGCATATAAGTTAAATAAGCAGGGTGACAATATACAGCCTTGATGTACTCCTTTCCTGATTTGGAACCAGTCTGTTGTTCCATGTCCAGTTCTAACTGTTGCTTCTTGACCTGCATACAGATTTCTCAAGAGGCAGGTCAGGTGGTCTGGTATTCTCATCTCTTGAAGAATTTTCCACAGTTTGTTGTGATCCACACAGTCAAAGGCTTTGGTGTAGTCAATAAAGCAGAAGTAGATGTTTTTCTGAAACTCTCTTCCTTTTTTGATGATCCAACGGATGTTAGCAATTTGATCTCTGGTTCCCCTGCCTTTTCTAAATCCAGTCTGAACATCTGGAAGTTCATGGTTCACGCACTGTTGAAGCCTGGCTTGGAGGATTTTGAGCATTACTTTACTAGTGTGTGAGATGAGGGCAATTGTGCCATAGTTTGAGCATTCTTTGGCATTGCCTTTCTTTGGGATTGGAATGAAAACTGACCTTTTCCAGTCCTGTGGCCACTGCTGAGTTTTCCAAATTTGCTGGCATATTGAGTGCAGCACTTTCACAGCATCATCTTGTAGGATTTGAAATAGCTTAGCTGGAATTCCATTACCTTTACCAGCTTTGTTCATAGTGATGCTTCCTAAGGCCCATTTGGCTTGGCATTCCAGGATGTCTGGCTTTAGATGAGTGATCACACCATCATGGTTATCTGGCCATGAAGATCTTTTTTTGTACAGTTCTTCTGTGTATTCTTGCCACCTGTTCTTAATATCTTCTGTTTCTGTTAGGTCCATGCCATTTCTGTCCTTTATTGTGCCCATCTTTGCATGAAATGTTCCCTTGGTATCTCTAATTTTCTTGAAGAGGTCTCTAATCTTTCCATTCTATTGTTTTCCTCTATGTCTTTGCACTGATCACTGAAGAAGTCTTTCTTATCTCTTCTTGCTATTCTTTGGAACTCTGTATTCAAATGAGTATATCTTTTCTTTTCTCCTTTGCCTTTCACTTCTCTTTGTTTCACAGCTACTTGAAAGGCCTCCTCAGACAACCGTTTTGTACACAAATGTATAATCACCATCAAAATCAAGATATAGAGCATTTCATCCCCACAAAAGCCCTCTTGTACTCAGGGTTAGTTTCCTGGGTGTGTGACTTGTGTCGTCATATGGGGGCCCATGTTCAGAAGGGCCGCACACTTGGTTTAATGCTCTGCTGCCCCTGCCTTGACATTCTTAATAATTTTTGAATAGGGGGCCCCATGTCTTCATTTTACACTGGGCCCCCACAGATTATGTAGCCAGTACTGTTAGTCCGCCTTCAAAACTGATCCCCTTCAACCACCCCAGCCTCAGGTAATCACTGATCAGCTTTTGTTGCTCTGGGTCAAATTTGTCTTTTTTAGAGTTTTGCTACTGAACCAAATCTTGGGTTTGATCATCTGCTGCTGCTAAACTGCTTCAGTCATGTCCGACTCTGTGTGACCCCATGGACGGCAGCCCACCAGGCTCCACCTTCCTTGGGATTCTCCAGGCAAGAACACTGGAGTGGGTTGCCATTTCCTTCTCCAATGCATGAAAGTGAAAAGTGAAAGTGAAGTCGCTCAGTCATGTCCGACTCTTTGTGACCCCATGGACTGGAGCCCACCAGGCTCCTCCGTCCATGGGCTTTTCCAGGCAAGAGTACTGGAGGTTGCCATTGCTCATCTGGAGTGCAGAAAAGCCAATGTACTGAAACCAGGTTGTGGTAAAGGAGAGTACAGTGTTTATTGTGGGACCAAGCAGGGAGGATGGGAAGTTCATGCTCAAAAGACTAGAACTCCCCAGTGACTTTTAGGGAAAGATTTTTAAAGACAGTGTGAGGGAGAGGGTCACAGGGTACATGATCAGCTCATGCACAATTTTCTGATTGGTGGGTGGTGAGGTAATTGGGACGGTCACGGAGGTCAGCGTTATCAGTTTTCAAGCTCCAACCAGCTCATGGGGGTTCAGTTCAGTTCAGCTTAGTTCAGTTCGGTTGCTCAGTCCTGTCTGACTCTTTGCGACCCCATGGACTGCAGCACACCAGGCTCCCCTGTCCATCATCAACTCTGGAGCCTGCTCAAACTCGTGTCCATAGAGTCAGTGATGCCATCCAACCATCTCATCCTCTGTCATCCCCTTCTCCTCCTGTCTTCATTCTTTTCAGCATCAGGGTCTTTTCCAGTGAGTCAGTTCTTTCCATCAGGTGGCCAAAGTGGGGGTTCATCTGGGGGTCATTATGCAGTTAGCTTCATTCACTTGGTGGGGGTTTTAGTATCTGCAGAACAACTCAAGGATATGGCTCAGGATATTCTCTACCCCTTGAGGAGGAAATAAATGTCCTTGATTTTGTTTTATGGCTAAATTATTGTTATTTGTCTTACTCAAGTGTTCTCCTTTGTTTCTGTATTTTCTCACTTCTTTGATTAAATTTGCTCTTTGGAACTTGGAGAAGGCCTTGGAAGCTAAATTAGCTTTTCTATAAACTAGAGCTGTGGGCCATTGAGTGTGTACCTGGGAAGGCCTCACAGAATCCCACTCAGTTTTGTATAAATGGACTTATAAATTATCCACTTTGTGTCAGGCTTCTTTTACTACAAACTCTTGAGGTTTATCCTTTTTTTGTGATTAACAGTAGTTTGTTCCTTTTTTATTGTTGACTCTTGTGTCCTATTTAATGGATATGCCATAATGAGCCTATCCTTTTAACTTGTAGGTTGTTTACAGTTTGCATATTATGAATAAAGCCTTTGTGTGGACACAGGTTTTAATTTCTCTTGAGCAAATACCTGGGCATGGGATTGCTGTTGTAGGATAAGTGTACCCCTTCATGGATCGCAGCCTTGTCATGACGAAGGGGCTTGAGTAACTCAGTAAAGCTATAAGCCATTCTGTGTAGGGCCACCCAAGACAGATGGGTCATAGTAGAGAGTTCTGACAAAATGTGGTCCACTGGAGGAGGGAATGGCAAACCTGATTCTGGGAAAGATTGAAGGCAAAAGGAGAAGAGGGCAGCAGAGGATAAGATGGTTTGATAGCATCACGAACTCAATGGATGTGAACTTGAGCAAATTCCAGGAGATAGAGGAGGTCAGGGAAGCCCAGCATGCTGCAGTCCACAGGGTTGCAAATAGTCAGACACAACTTAGGGACTAAACAACAACAACAACAAGGATAAGTGTATGACTAACTTCTCAAAAAGTGCCAAATTATTCTCCAAAGTGTTCATACCTTTTGGTAAGCTCACCAGAGACGTATGAGAGTTCTGGTTGCTCCACATTTTTGCTAGTACTTTTCCATCTTTTTAATTTTAGCCATTCTAATGGTTAGGTTATACCTCTTATTACGGTTTTACTTTGCATCTACTTGGCAATTAATGATGTTAAGCATCATTTCACATGCTTTTGATAATTTGTACATCTCCTTCTGTGGTTTCAGTCCAAATCTTTTGTCCTTATTTATTTTCTTATTACTGAGTTCTTTATATATTTTAGATCTACATTTTTTGTCAAATGTTTGTATTTATCAGACATATCTTCTGCCATGTGTGTATTACCTTGTTGTATTCTTAATAGTGTCTTTTAAAAGTAGAAGTATTTTTAACTTTGATGGACTCCAATTTAATGATCTTATCTTTTATGGTTTGTGCTTTTTGGTATCCTAAGAAATTTTGCCTACCCCAAGATTACACAAATTTGTTCTAAGTTTTCTCTTAGAAATTTTATATTTAATTCTTTATCTTTAGGTCAATGATGCTTTTTTTTTTTTTGAGTAAATTTTTGTGTATGGTATGAAATAAGAGTAAAGGCTCTTTTCCTTCTTCTTCTTTTTATTTTTTAATATTCTATATTCAGTTGTTCCAGCACCGTTTTCCCAAAAACTTCTCTCTCATCATTAAATTCCCTTTGCACTTGTGTCAAAAAGCAATGGCCATACATGGGTCCATTTCTGGATTCCCTGTTTTGTGCCACTGATTGATATGTATCCTTAATATGTTAATACCACATTGTCTTGATAATTACAGTATTTAGCAAGTGTTGAAATCAGGTAGGTAAATACTCCAAATTTGTTGTTCATAAAATATTTTTAACTAGTCTGGATCTTTTGTACTTGCTTATAAATTTTAGATTCAACTCATGAACATCACATTGAATCTGTAGATCAGTTTGGGGAGATTTAATTTCTTAATCATATTGAGTCTTCCAATTTATGTACTCTCTCTCCATTTATTTAGTTCTTCTTTAACTTGCTTTAGTGATGTTTTATAGTTTTGAATACATGCCTGCACTTTTTTTGTTAAATTTATTCTTAAACATATCATGCTTTTTCATGGTATTTTATAAATGGAATTATAACATATGTTTTCGAATTTGTATTGATACTATATAGAAATACTTTTGATTGATTTTTGTATATTGACTTTGTATTCTGAGATCTGCTACTGCTAAGTCACTTCAGTTGTGTCCGACTCTGTGCGACCCCATAGACGGCAGCCCACTAGGCTCCCTCGTCCCTGGGATTCTCCAGGCAAGAACACTGGAGTGGGTTGCCATTTCCTTCTCCAATGCATGAAAGTGAAAAATGAAAGTGAAATTGCTCAGTCGTATCCGATTCTTAGCGACCCCATGGACTGCAGCCTACCAGGCTCTTCCATCCATGGGATTTTCCAGGCAAGAGTACTGGAATGGGGTGCCATTGCCTTCTCTGATTCTGAGATCTAGAACTTATTAATTCTAGTAGCATTTTTGTAGACTCATTAGATTTTTCTATATATGCATGCATGCTCAGTCACTCAGCTGTGTCTGTCTGTTTTCAACCCTATAGACTGTAGCCAGGCTTCCCTGTCCATGGGATTTTCTATCAGTGATGCTATCTAGGACTGCAGTTTTCCTTATGGAAAGATATTTATTTACAAATTAATTTTTTTAGTAAGCATGTGGCTATTTAGACTTTTTATTTCTTTTTGTTTGGTAAATTGTATTTTTCAAATAATTTGTCTCTTTAAGTTGTCAGATTTATTGGCATAGGGTTGTTCTTAATATTTCCTTTCATCCTTTAATATCTATAGTATCTGTAGTGATGTGTCCTCTTTCATTTCTGATATTAGCAATTTGTGTCTTCTCTCTTCTTGGTCAATCTAGCTTGTCAATTTTATTGATTTTTTTTTTTAAACTAGAGGTTAAAAATTGATGTTTTTATTGTTTGTCCATTTTCATTGATTTTCACTCTTTTGACTTTGGGTTTAATTTGATCTTAATTTTTTAGCTTCTCCAAGTGGAAGCTTAGATAATTGATTTTAGACTTTTTCAAATATAAGTATATAAAGCTATTAATTTTTCTCCAGCTACTGCTCCAGCTACATTGTGCTAATTTTGGTATGCCGTATATTCATTTTCATTCACTCTAAAATATTTTCATGGTTTCTTCTTTGACTCATAGTGTATTGAAAAGTTTATTTTTTAATTTCCAAATATTTGGGGAATTTTTCTCCTAGATATATTTGTTACTGATTTCTAATTTAATTCTGAGTGGGCAGAGAATATATACTTCGATATATTTATGTTTATTGAGACTTGTTTTGTGGCCCAGAATATGGTCTATCCTAGTGAACATTTCATGTGCTCTTAAAAAGAATGTGTGTTCTGTTGTTTTTGATGTGAGTGTTCTACAAATGTTATTACATCAAATTGGTTAATTACTGTTCAAATCTTCTAAATACTAGCTGGTTTTCTGTCTACTGCTCTATAAATTAATAGAGAAATGTTGAAATATCCAACTGTAATTATGGATAAAGTCTAGTTCTCTTTTCAGTTTTGTTAGTTTTTGCTTCTAGCTGCTTGAAGTTTTATTTTTGGGTACATAAATATTTAGGATTGTTATGTCTTCTTGGGAAATTGACCCTTTTATCATTGTAAAATGTCCATTTTTATCTTTGATAATATTCTTTGAACTAAAGCCTACTTCATTTAATATTAATATAGTATTGTTAGCTTTCTTATAGTTAGTATTTGCATTTTATATCTTTTTCTATAAAATACCCTTTTACCTTTGACTTTTATGTGTCTTTATGATTAAGGTAGGATTCTTACAGACAACATATAATTGGGACTTTTTTTTTTAATCCAGTCGGTATTTCATCTCCACTTTTAGTTTTTAGTTATATGTCTTTGTTTTGTTTTTAATGATTACAACAGGATTTACAATGTATTGCTATGTCTTTAACTTATCACAGTTTACATTTAAATAATATTAATCACTTTGGGTATAAAATAGAACTTTACAACAATACATATATTTTAGCCCTTAATCCTTTGTACTGTTGTTATCATATATTTCACTTCTGTTACAATGTATTATTCTTTCTTTGAATAGCCAACTATCTTTTAAATAAATTTTTTAATGTGGGAAAAGTATTTTATATTTACCCACTTATTTACTATTTGGGGAACTTTTCATTCATTTGTGTAGGTACAAGTTTCCATCAGAGTCATTTTCCTTCAGTCTAAAAAGGTTCTATTTATATTTATAAAAAAATCCTATTTCTATTTATAAAAATATTATTTTGCAAAGCAGGTCTGTGGACAATGAATTCTCTCAATTTTTGTTTGTCTGAAAATATCTTTATTTCACTTAAAATTTTTTAAAAATTTATTTTGGCTGCACGACGCCTTCGTTGCTGCACACAGGCTTTCTTTAGCTGCAGAGAGCCGGGCCGCCCCTCAGTGGCAGCGCACAGGCTTCCACTGCAGCATCATCTTCTGTTGCAAAGCACAGATTGTGGAGTGCAGGCTCAGCAGCTGAAGCGCACAGGCTTAGTTGCTCTGTAGCATGTGGGATCTTTCCCAACCAGGGATCAAATCCATGCCCCCTGTATTGGCAGGCGGATTCTCAACCACTGAATCACCGTGGAAGTCCTCCACTTTTAGTTTTGAAGTATATTTTCACATCTGATAGAATTCTGGATTGATTTGTTTTTTAATTTCAGCAGTTAAAAAATGCCATTTCATTGTCTTCTGGTTTGCATTTTTCCTGCAGATAAATTTATGGGAATTCCCAATTTTTTTAAAAATGTTGTATGTGATTTTTTTCCTCTCTGTCTGCCTTTAAGATTGACTCCTTATCCTTGGTTTTAGCAATACGCCTTTGTGTTGTTTTATCTGTGTATGCCCTTCTTGGAGGTTAGTTGAGCTACTTAGATCTATGATTTGAAAAAATGTATCAAATTTAGAAATGTTTCAGATATCATTTCTATATATGAAGAAATATGTTCAACCACTTGACATGTTTTCATGGTTCACAGGTTCTGTTGATTTTTTTTTCAGTTTTTTTTTTTTTGTCTTAAAGTGTTAGTTTTAGAATTTCTATTCCATCTTTGAATTCACTTGCATTTTATCTGATGATAATTCCATCCACTAAACTTTTCATTTCAGATATTGTCTTTTTTATCCCTAGAATTTCTATTTGTTCTTTTTAAAATCTTGTATCTTTTTCATGATGCCTATTTATTTTAACATTTACAATATCCATTTTAATGTAACAGTTTGTTTATTCCAAAGTCTCTTTTCTAGATATGCTTCTATTATTGATTTTTTTTCTAGTTGTGGGTCACATTTTCCTGCATCTTGTATGTCTAGTACATTTTTAGGGGATGCTAGGCGTTGTTATGGGCTTCCCTGATGGCTCAGCTGGTAAAGAAACCATCTGCAATGTGGGAGACGGGTTTGATCCCTGGGTTGGGAAGATTCCCCTGGTGAAAGGAGTGGCTACCCACTCCAGTATTGTTATAGGGCTTCCCAGGTGGCGCTAGTGGTAAAGAACCTGCCTGTTCAATGCAAGAGATACAAGAGATGCAGGTTTGAGTCCTGGGTGGGGAAGATTCCCTGGAGGAGGGCATGGCAACCCTCTCCAGTATTCTTGCCTGGAGAATCCCATGGACAGAGCAGCCTGGTGGGCTAAAATCCATAGGGTCGCAAAGTCCGGCAATACTGAAGCAACTTAGCACAACACAGCACACAGGCATTGTCATAGTTGCCTTTTTGAGTGGATTTTTTCCTTTGTTTTTCTCTTTTAAGAATATTGAATTTTGTTTCAGTACCCACGTGGGGAATTTAGGATCAACTCAGTTTTTTTGAAGGTTTGCTTTTAAATTTGTTGAGGCAGGTCTAGAGTAGTTTTTATTTTAGGTGTATTTTAGCTCTACTACTAAGGTAACCCTTCTACTAATGTGCCCTGGATATCCAGTGAAATCAATTCCCTGGCTGGATCTATACTTTCTCGTATCTCTGTGTAAGCTCTGGGACTATTCACCACAGATTCCCAGTACTTCTTTGCATAGCCTCTTGGCATTTCACCCAAAGTATTCTTAGCTTGGCTTTCAGCAATAGACTCAAGGAGCCACTCTGTAAATCCAGGAGCTCCTTCTTCACATAGTTCTTTCCTCTCTCAGCCCCATAAATTCCAGCCATTTCTGCCTCTCTGAACTCTGATCTCTGTTTGCTTGACTTGGCAAAACTGTAAAGCTATTCTGTACCACCATCTGGAAAAGCGGCTCCTGGCAAAAAGCCAGGGCAATCATAAGGCTCATTGTGTTTCCTAGCTCTCCTCGACCATTGTCCTGCACTGCCCATTGTCTGGTACTTGGAAAAACAGCAGTTTCATATATTTTGTCCAATTTTATCATTTTTTTTAATAGTAGGATGACAAGCCTGGTACCAGTTACTCTGTCATGCCTGGAAAAGAAAGATGGAGTTTTTTAAAAGATCACATCCACAGCAGTGGTGACTCTAAACATTTTTTTATAGAGTCACATGCCAAGGGAATTTGGGAACTGGAAAGGACTTTGGAGAATCTGAGATATGGAGATTTGACAATCGGAGCAGAGGCCAGGATGCCGGGAGAAGGATCTCAGCAGAAAACCTGACAGTTTAGACTAGAACAATTATAATTCCTGGTGTGTAGGCTAAGGACATGATAGAAAAAGGACTTGAATATTTTTTATCTGAATATTATTTCCTTCTTCTTGAAGCAGAGAACCCAATACGAGATGGACTGAGGCCTTTTCTTCTAAGAACTGGATCTCAACATTGGGTACATATTAGAATCATCAAGGGAGCATTTACAAATCCTGCTGCTCAGAAGCACTGAAAAAAACAATCCAGTCTCTAGGTGGGTCTAGTTATCTGCATTTTTTAAAGTTTCCTAGTTAATTCCAGTGTGTTGCCAAGGTTGAGGCAACTGCCCTAAGATGCTCCACAGCCAGCATGAGGGCTGTAGAGCTTTCTCCTCAAGGAGCTGTGTCAAATGCTCTCTCTGTTTCACTGCATCAGATGTGCATTTCACCCATTAACACCCCCTTCCCTTACTCTCCTGAACATCTTTCCCTTGCCTTTCTCCTCTCACACTTCCTTCCTCTGCTCCAGGCCCAAGTGAGCTCAGAGCTGGGCAGCTCCATTGGCGACTGTCCAAGGTCTTCTGCCCACACTCCCTGGCCACAATTCTCCTTTTGGAGTGATGAAAGAGCCCCGAAAGTCCCTTCCTATTTACTGAAGAAGTGTGGGCTCATTTCCTGGGAACAGAGTCCACAGACTTCTGTGATGAAAAGAGCCCTAGGTCAGAGCTCCTGCCATTGTTGACTCCACAGTGACCTGGCTCACTCACTTCTCCTCCATGCCCCTGTTTCTCCACCTGTAAAACTAGGGGATCATGCTGCCTGTCTTCCATCTCTGACAGTTTGGACCCATGCAGGCGGCCTCTGTTCCTTTGGGAAGGCTCCAGAGCTTCTGAGATGTGCGGTGTCCAGTGGGTGTGGTTCTGACCTCCCCTCCTAAACGTGCCCAGCTCTGAGAAACAGGTTGAAATGGAAATCTTTGGCAGCTGAGAAGCTGTCAGGTGGATTATTGGATGTGTAACAAAGTATGCAGTAGAACTGGATCAGAGCATGGTCTTTTCTGTTTTTGTTTTCTTTTTAACTGAGAAAAATGATTACTTTGAAAGGGTCAATTGGAGACAGACTAAATATTTATTTTTAAAGGAAACATGCAGTACTGCCACATGGTTCAGGGAGAGAGAGATCTGCTCTCTTGTGACTGAGCCTGTGCCATGGAGATGCCTGGAGACTAGGTGGGCAAGGGTGGAGGGCCATATGGCACATACCACAAGAGGTCCTCAGAGGATGTCTGGGAGCTGGGAGAAGTCAGCCAGCCATACAAGGGACTGGCGCTCTCTGAGGAGATGCATGGAGCATCAGGGGAGGAGGGATTTCTGTTCTTGGGGAGTTGGGTCTCCAGGCTGGCCCTGCAGTAAGGCTCTGGTGGGGCTCAGCCCAGCCACCAGCATAGACACACCTTCACACGGACATTAGGCAGAAGAAGCAGCAGTGCTGGGGCTGAAGACGAGTGAGGAGACTGTCTGGAAGCCTGTTTCCAGAGCGCCCCTGGGATCAGATTTCAGACAGCCTGGATTCCCTGACCGGGAGGCAAGGGCTGACATAGAACAAGAAATTGCCCTTCCTTTATAAGCTGGGGTGTGAGGGATGCTCCTCACAACACTTATGCTAAATACCCAGAGATCCACTCAGAATAGGGCAAACAGCTGATTACGACAGCAGAGAGTGTAAGGACCCAGGGCCTTTAGGCTAGTTTATAGACCCGCGGCTGTGGTTGTCATTGCAAATGATCTGTCATGGGAATGTTTTCATGAACCGTGGCCCAATTCATGCGGACCTTTTTGTCGACTTCTGCTCAATAACCAGGGTACCACTGTCCAGGTCTGTTTCTCACATTTGTGGGGCCCAGGCCAAGAGTGTGAATGGAGGTTTATGTACTGAAACACTACAGATTCCACTGATGACCAAATTTAATAGCAATGGGAATGATGTGATAAAATTGCAAAATGTTCCTTAGCTGCCATACATACACAACTGCTATGAATGTGGCACTAATTACTGGAGAACATCTAGAAGCAAACACTGGAACAGGAAGAGAGCAGGTGAGAAATTATATTCTGTTATGCAAGGATCTATTGTGTTCATACTCCCAGGGGAAGGATTAGTTCAGTTCAGTTCAGTCACTCAGCCATGTCCGACTCTTTTTGACCCTGTGGACTGCAGCACACCAGGCTTCCCTGTCCATCACCAACTCCTGGAGCTTGCTCAAACTCATGTCCATCGAGTCGGTGATGCCATCCAACCATCTCATCCTCTGTCGTCCCCTTCTCCTCCTGCCTTCATTCCTTCCCAGCATCAGGGTCTTTTCCAGTGAGTCAGTTCTTCACACCAGGTGGCCAAAGTACTGGAGTTTCAGCTTCAGCATCAGTCCTTCCAATGAACACTCAGGACTGATCTCCTTTAGGATGGACTGGTTGGATCTCCTTGCAGTCCAAGGGACTCTCAAGAGTCTTCTCCAACACCACAGTTCAAAAGCATCAATTCTTTGATGCTCAGCTTTCCTTATGGTCCAACTCTCACACCCATACATGACTACTGGAAAAACCATAGCTTTGACTAGACAGATCTTTGTCGCCAAATAATGTCTCTGAATTTTAATATGCGGTCTAGGTTGGTCACAGTTTTTCTTCTAAGGAGCAAGCGTCTTTTAATTTCATGGCTGCAATCACCATCTGCAATGATTTTGGAGCTTAAGAAAATAATGTATGTCACTGTTTCCATTGTTTCCCCATCTATTTGCCATGAAGAGATTGACCGAATGCCATGATCTTAGTTTTTTTAATGTTGAGTTTTAAGCCAGTTTTTTTCACTCTCCTCTTTGACTTTCGTCAAGAGGCTCTTTAGTTCCTCTTTGCTTTCTGCCATAAGGGTGGTGTCCTCTGCATATCTGAGGTTATTGGTATTTTGATACATCTTGATCCCATCTTGGCTTCATCTAGCCTGGCATTTCACGTGATGTACTCTGCAGGAGGTACATCTGCTGGGTGACATAATAATAATAAGCAGGGTGACAATATGCAGCCTTGACCTACTCCTTTCCCAATTTGGAACCATGCTGTTGTTCCATGTCTGGTTCTAACTGTTGCTTCCTCACCTGCATACAGATTTCTCAGGAGGCAGGTAATGTGCTCAGATATTCCCATCTCTTTAAGAACTTTCCACAGTTTGTTGTGATCCACACAAGTCAAAGGCTTTAGCGTAGTCAACGAAGCAGAAGTAGATGTCTTTCAGGAATTCTCTTGCTTTTTCTATGATCCAATGGATGTTGGCAGTTTGATCCCTGGTTTCTCTGCCTTTTCTAAATCCAATTTGAACATCTGAAAGTTCTTGGTTTATGTACTGTTGAAGCCTAGCTAGGAGAATTTTCAGCAGTACCTTGCTAGCGTGTGAGATGCGTGCAGTTATGTGGTAGCTTGAACATTCTTTGGCATTGCCTTTCTTTGGGATTGGAATGAAAAGTGATATTTTCCAGGAAAGGATCAGGCAGGTTAATTTGTCTTTCTTGATCTGAGCACCCCAACTCCACTTAAGTACACTGCATCTCTCTGAGGCTGCACCTTCACATCAGTCACTTTGTTTTGAGGATTGAGGACAAAAGGTCCGGGGATACGGTTTCTCAGGATCTCGGTGGTGCTCATCATGAGGGTGGATGTTTAGGTTTTGTGTTTGTAATATGTGGGGTGCTCAAATACATGGGGCCCCTCTTGTTGGATCAACATTGTTTTATTTCATCTTATTTTCTCTTTGGAGCTTAGCCACAGAGATTTTAACCTGGTGTACTCCTTATTTCACAATACCATATAATCCTTGGTATGTCCAAGGGCCTCTTAATGTTGGATGTGATATTCAGGATGAGTTTTTTTTTTCAGAGGATTATTAAATTAGGCTAAATGTACTGCTAAGATATTCTATTCTATTTTGAGAAATATGATTTAGAATTTGTTTAATATAAATTTGGCTTAATTCTTGGATTTTTTTTTTTATCAAAACAATTTTCAGGGGTTTTCTATGATGTTACTAAGTTCCTGGAGCTTCCCAAGTGGTGCCGTGGTAAAGAATCTGCCTGCTAATGCAGGAGATGCAGGAGGCATGGGTTCTAACCCTGAGAAGGGAAGACCCCCTAGAGAAGGGAATGGCAACCCACTCCAGTATTCTTGCCTGGAAAACTGCATGGGCAGGGAAGCCTGGCGGGCTAGAATCCATGTGGCCCCAAAGAGTTGAACACGACTCAATGACTGAGCATGCACACGCTAAGCTCCTGAGAATCGGAGGGTGGACCCCATTGGGTGCAGATGGATGTTTATAGAGGTGGATGTTTGGATTTGCCCTGAGGAGAATATAGGGAACCAAGGAAGAGGTGCCAAACCTGGGGGCTGGGCTGCCTGCTGTGAGGATCGTGTCCTGCATCCCCTTTACTGGTTAGTCCACGTGGCCACTCCTGGCGATCAGCCACTTCCTGTTGCCCTGGCTGTCACTGGCTGGCTTTCCCATTCTTGTGACCACCCACAGCTGTCATTCAGCCATTTTAGCTGGCACTGTTGGAGCCTTGGCAATACTTCTGGTGTCTCCTTAAGTCCCAGGAACTGTGTCCTCTGGGCCCACCACCCCCATCTTACTGCTATTGTCTGCCCTGGAGGACAAAGGCTCTGCTATGGAAAGGCTTCCTTGGTATCCATGACGGCAGTGGAGACTGGAACTGTGGTGAGGCAGCTACAGGAGTGAGCCACGCTGCTCTTCCTTCAAGAGAGAACCTGTCCAGAGGAGCTCACAGGCTCCACTGCATGCCTCCAGGACCCGTTGCTGTGTTAGAGCCGAGGCCACACTCTCCTGGGCAGTGACAGTAAACGACCACATACAGCGGGGGTGCCAGGTCCTGACAGGGCCCCTCTCACAGGCAATCCTTGTTCCGGGGCTCCCAGTTGGGCTGACCAAGATTTTTCCGGGGGCTGTACTGCTGTGTACTGTACTGACAGGGAAGCCTGGCGTGTTGCAGTCCATGGGGTCACAAAGAGGTGGGCACGACTGAGCAACTGAACTGAACTGTATTGCTCTGAGGCTCTTCCTACCTAATTCTACTTCCTTCCCTCTCTCCTTTCAAGGGATTAGAAGGGTATTGTGATCTGAAGGCTCTCCCTGCCTCCCACTGCTTCTTCCTCTCTGCCTTCTCAGTCATCTCTTCCAGGAAATCCCTCACTCTCCTAACTCCATCTTGGTTTCTGCCACCTGGAGGACCTGAACTGATGCAACTTGTGAGGAAGTCTATGTGAGAAATACCACACGTGACTTCTCAGCTGTTGGCAGAGAGGGGAAAATGGTTGAGGGCAGGGTGGTCAACAGTGCCCTGCCCAGAGCCACTTGCCCCTGAGAGCATGGCTTGAGCAGCGAGTGAAGTGGGGAAAGCTGTGGGCCCTTGGTTTCTGTGCCTCCCGAGATCTCCCCTTTCCTGGGGTCCAGGGCTGCTGCTCACCATCTGCCACTGGCTGTTATTTGCTCCCATTCCTCCCCCAACTCCTTGCAGTGTTTTTTTTTTTTTTTTTTTTTTTTAACAGTTGGAGTGTAATAGGGGAGAAACTGGCTGCAAGATCGTCTTTTCATCTGGCAAACTTACTTCCATATGAAGTCCTATCTATATTAATTACTGGTGCAAATATCTCTTAAATGTCCATCTTCCCGTCTACCATGTCAGTACTATTAGCAAAGGGGCCCTGTCTGTCCTGTTCACAGCTGATTCCTTAGAACCAAAAGTGGTCTCTGAAACGTAACAGTGACTCAATAATGTTGACTGATGGATACAAACGCGTGAATGCAGGATGGACAATATTCTTGTACTTCCAGCAGCTACAAATGCGAATCAAGAAATCAAAGGCTTCCCAACGGTTTAAGTATTCTAGCCAAAAATAATGCACCCCATGGCCACCTTTCTAATGGGCATGGTCCCTGTGGTATGTCTAGTTTCCCTCTCACACCATCATGGAGCAATCCTTCCCTCCCGAATATCCGCACCTGCCCTAGAGATGCCATTCCTGTATTTCAGATACTGTTGTTGTTTTTTTTTTAATTCCTTGTGGGAAGCCTGTTCCCCCACCTCCTGTGCCCAGACTTTCCTGAGAGGCTAAAGTCAGCTCTGTGTTGGCCAACGTGTTTAGAGTACCCAGAAATTACTCCTAACTCAGAAAAGCCTGTGAGACAACATTCCAAAGAGTACTCCTCCCACCTTTTTTCATTTAAATAATTACAAGTCTCTTCCTCCCAAGGTCCTGAAAGAAGTTCCCTGTGGGGTAAAATCCTAGGAAGGTGATCCAAGTGGCTTTGCTGATGCGTACCCATGCTTTACAAGCCATCCTCTGTCAACCATCTCAGGCACTGGGCAAGCTAGCAAGCAATTATCTGTCTATCCTGAGAGGAAAAACAATGGCCACACTTGAGAGTTGAGCTCAAGACTCTGGGCTTTCACAGCAGAGGAGAGAGGGCTCTGTTCATGATTCTCTCCACGGAGGCCCAGAGGAGACCTGATGGGTTGAAAAGGCAGTACACATCCCTTGGGCTGGGCGTTGCTGAGCCATAGCTCCTTTAACCAATAAGGCCAGCTTGCTCCTGCAGAGTATGTTAGCTGTGCTCTTGGGGAGTATCTTAGATACGCTCACATCCAAATGTGCTCTGGATAAAGTCTTCTGTTACCTTCCTCCTTGCTCACCTCAGGACATGAAGCCAATTAAAGGGCAAGTTGCAGTACCAGGGACGAGTCCTTTCAACAAATGAGTCTCTTTTATCTGAGTCTCAGTCACTTCTCTGTCTTCCAGAAAACATTATATCATATAGAAGAAAACTTCTCCAAGATCAGGGTGGGAAAAAGTAGGTTCATTTAATCATTTACTCATTCAACAAATGTTCATGACATGGGTACCTTGTGCCGGGAATTGTTCTAAGAGCTGTGGATGTTGCAGTGACCAAGCAGGTTTCCTGCTCCCACAGATCTGATGCTTTCATGGAGAGGTAAGACTGAAACAGGCAGAAAATAAATGGGCAAGACAATTTCCAAAAGTAATGAGTTCTTGGGAGACAATGAAATGGATAAGGTGAAGAGAATGGTGCTCTTTGGGCACATGTTGAGGACATGTTGGTAGTCCTCAACTAGTTGGTAGTTGAGGAATTCAAGTTGGTAGTCAGGAAAGAACTCACTAAGGAGATGCTATTTGAGCTAACATATAAACATTCCCCCAAAGCCAGCCATTCAAAGACCTAGGAACATGGAAGAGCATGGATGAAGGCTCTAAGATGGGATTGAGCCAGATGTACTTGAGGAATCAAAAGAAAGCCCAAGTGACTCAATGCAATGGACTTGGGGGAGAGGAAGAAGTTAGAGATGTGGACTATGGGGTGAAAATAGCCAACCTGCCATGCTAAGGAAAACATTAAGTGTTCCATGCTCTTCTCAATCTCCAGGTGCCAGTGGTATAGGGAGCTGACTTTGGTTACTACCACAGTCACATATATATGCAGGTGTATGTAGAATCCTTTGCTCCTACCAAGCTTCTGGCTGGTCTCTTCCATATTTTACTCTCATTTTGATCAAGTCAACAGAAGTGGCTTTGCAAACAAGCATTATAAACCAACTAAAGCATTCCCATTTAAGCAATTTGTGTTCTTTGAGAAGGAAGTGGTTAGTACTCTATGCTTTCTGGTGATGCCTCTGACTTCCACCTTAACTCTCTTACCATGAAGCATCAGGTTACAGACCAAAGCTAATTCAAAGAACTTACACCAAAGCTTTATGCCTAGACCTTGCAGAGTTTTGAGCACCTTCCCTAGAGATTATATCTTCTACTTTATGTTGACTGCTAGGGTCAGAAGAGTCATTTAAAATTCACCTTTCCCATCCAGTGACGGGATCTCAGTGCCAACATCTTTGTCAGGAGGCCATCTATCCTTGACTGGATTGTTCCTCTGATAAGGAGGTCACCTTCATCTGAAGGAGCTGGTTGTACAACTTTAATTATTAGGAAACTCATCTACCTATTGAGTGGACACAGTAACATCCCTTGATGTGGTATCTGAAGAGTTATTGTGTAGTCTTGGAATCTTCTCTTTTCTGGATTACATCACCAGTCCTTCAGCTACTTTCCTTGGTGAAATTTCCAGATCCTTCTAAGTACTCAGATACACTTATATCAGTTAGGACACAAGTTTGTTACCCTTTTGGTAACAAATGACTGAAACTCCAAATCAAATAGATTTAAACTCCAAAGAGAAATTATTGGCTCAAGTAACTTTAAAGTCTAGGAAATGCTCCAGGACTGTCAACGTCCAGCGCCTGGTTTCTCCCTGTCCAACTGACAGACAGCCTTCCTTTGTGTTTGGTTCATTCTAGCACCCGATGTGATGGCCCTCAGAGCTCCAGACTCCAGAGTTTACCAGTGATACTCTGACTGGCTGGTCCTGATCACATTCTAGTGGGTAGAGAAGGGGTAGGAATCCATGGCACTAGGAATAGATACATTGACCATGAAGGAGAGGTGGTCCCCACAGAAAAGAAATAAGGTACAGATGCCTGGAGAAAAGAGTGAATAGATGATTTAGACCACTGATTTAAAAGTAACCAATATGTTCCACTTCATCTGATTGGGATACAATTGAGGTCTTCTCTCTTTGCAATATTCCAGTTAAAGATCTCAAGGTCCAAATCTCACCTTTCCTCTATTCCTGGGGTCTACCCTGACAGATAAACCAAGAAGCATGCAAGTTGTTAACTTGTATTTACTTGTTTTATCCTGCCTCATGGTGGAGAAGAACTCATCCCAGAAGCCAAGAATCGAGCATGACAGTGGATGTCTCTAGTGTCCCTGGAGACCTCTGCTGCCACTGGGGTCCTCCTCACAGAAGGGTGTCACACCACTGGTCACAGGTGAAAATCAGTGGTCAGCTGGGACTGAGCCTTCTCTTCAGGGACAGCTTCAGCAGAGGGTCTGCAGGTTAGGACGGAGGCTGACTTCCCACTTCTCCCCTTCCCACATCCTCATTCTGAGGCTTTGGGGTCCTCAACAAAGAATGGCCCAAGCTTTCAGCATGCACATAAACGATTCTTGAGAGTGTTTGAGGAAGGAGAAGGATTACTACTCCTGCACTTTGTTTAATGGTTCACTCATTGATGTTTCAAGTTTAATCAAATGATTAGAATTCCATTAATTTTAAATGTTCCATATTTCTCTAAATATTCACACAGTACTTACACAGTTGTAAATCAAAACTCATTGTCTTACAAATTAAATTTTCCCAGTCATTTTTCCACTGATGGGAAAATTATTTAATTTTCTAAGCATTTATCATACTCTAAATCATATTCTAAAATTATAAATCCATTATATTAGGCTTTCTTAATGCTTCAAATACCTTAAGAATTAAAAAAAAACTTCAAATATCACAGTAATTATAAAACTGATTATTAAGATTTCTATTAAGACCATTTACAAAAATGCTAGTACCTGAATTTATTTATTATGCTAGTGTTTATCCTAATTCTTTATTCTAATATCTCACTGAAACTTTCTTCCTAGGATTTGCAATGATTTTAAAGGTTTGTTTTTTTTTTTAATAAAAACCATCTATGTTTCTAGCTTTCTCGTTGTAGACTGCTTGTAACAAAGGATGCTTCTAGCAAATTCAGCTTCAAACTTGGTGAAGTCTCATTTACTTCACAGTGTTAATATAGGTTATGTCCGGGGAGTGTCAGTGAGAAGAAAAAGAGGAGAAACTTTAAATTTTACAGTATAAACTTATGTATTGTTGGAGTTTTTAATAAAGCGTTTACTACCTTTGTAGTAATAAATATAATTTTACCCATTGGAGTTTATTTGACAGAGAATTGGCTAAAAGGAATGGACTATTGAGCTTTTTTTCAATTAATAAATACAATTTTAAGTGCTCTGAATAGTCAAAACTAAAGCACCCATGGTAAACAATGTTAATTTTTTTTTGTGGTTCCTTCTAGTCTTTTATTTCTCTGCAGTATCTATTCCATTTTGCACAATTAGAACCATAATCCGTATTTAATTTTCTCATCCTATTTTTAATTTTAGCTCACCATCATGTCACAAGCACTTTCTCACCTTAAATGTTCTTGGGAAACAAAGGGCTTGTAACAGCTGCACGATTCCCTATCATGAAGACACACGATTATTCACTGAGTCATCCTCCTTTTGTTGGCAAAGAATTGATTCAAATCTGGGAAGTACAGGAAAGATCACCCCGTTGAGTTTCTTGTTTTCCAGATGAGAAAACTGCATTCCCTGAAGCTAGTAACTTGGCCAAGGATGGCCAGCTGGTCCAAGGCTCGGCTGGGACGCGGCACTCCCAGGCCCAGGCCTCTGCTCTTGCTATCACCACACGCTGTCTTCCTGGGCCTCCGCAAGGCACTTTCTGCAACCTAACTGCCAGGCACTGCCTACATTCTTTCTAAATGACATTTTGTCATTTGGGGCCCATTATTCCTGCCTTTCAAGCTCATTTTTTATCTTCTGTCATATAAACCATTGGCTAATGAGGGACACTGTAGCCAACATCGGAAATTGTGGTTTTTCCCCTCTATCGAGATGTGCTTCCCGAATCATCTCTGTGCCAACAAAGAGGAAATATTGTCATAACTTTTATCAGATAATTCCGACAGTCACCAGCAATTAGAGGGTAGGGTGCTAGTTACCATGTTTCTTGGGGGTCCCATGGGTTATGACCTTCTGTGATCAACATGCAACTGCTGGGCTCTGCCCAAGGGCCAGTGCTCACAAGACGGATGAGGAGTAATAACTGGGTGAAGAGAGGAGGAAAAAGAGAGGAGGAGGGAACTAACATCTGTGGCCAACTCTGTGCCCATGCCCAGCTCCGGGCACCAGGGTGTGAACGACAGAGCATTACAGGAGGGTGTCCTGGAGGATAAGTTTGGTGCTTTTGGGGGAAAGCAGGTGGACCAGAGGTGGCTCCTTTCACTCAGTCTCATCTTGAGGCTGTATTTGTTCAGTTCTATGGAGGAGCTCAGCAGGACAGAGGAGATTGTTCTAGGGGGGTCGGGTCTTATTCTGCTTGTTCCTTCACATTTTACGAAATACACTTTATCCAAACTTTAGAAACGAGTCTTTGACATCAGTGTCTGTCATCACTATAGTCACTTTTTGAGTCATCTAATATAGCTTTTTTCTGAATTCCATGTTCTCTCCTACCTAAGTTAGAGATACAGTCCCTTTAAAAATCTGTCTTTGGAAATGTTGTGGCTTGGATTTATCCTGCATTAACATTTTTTGTGTGTATTGCTTTTCAGAAAATGCTCAATTCATATGAATGTAATTGGCAGGCACCACAGAATGTGATGGTTTCTATTTATGGCTGATGTTAATCCATTGACCATATGGTAGTTTAAATTTCTGGTACAAATTCCTTTTCCATGATGTTGTAGCTCATTCCTGGACTGCTATAATTATGTAATTTATCAATGTGAAAAATGGACTTTGAAATGTAATAGTCCAGAGCTAATAGGGAGAGCAGCAAAGGAATTTAGTATGCTTTGAGAAGAGCTGTTTCCATGGAAACTAATTCCTTTGAGCAAGGTCCCTGGTTCCCCTGGCTGCCCTGTGATTTGTGCATCCAGGTGATACGATCTGGATTCCAGGCTCAGCTCTGACATGAATCACCAAGTGATGGGCAAGTTCCTTAACCTCTTTGGGACTTAATGTGCTTATCTCTGACTTGAAGAAGTCAGACAAGTGCAGTGTTTATTAGACTTTGGAGTACTAGCGAATGGTAATATATATTTCTAAAGCTTTTATTTTGGAAGAATTCTAGATATTTCTAGATAGAGAAGTTGTAAAGCTAATAAAGAGAGATTCCACATACATTTTACTCAGCTTCCCCTAATGTTAATGCATACCGCAGCACATTTGTGAAAACTAAGAAATTAACATAGGTGCACTATAATGGACTAAGCTACTTGGATTTTGCTAGTTTCTTTCACGAATATCCTTTCTCTGGTCCAGGATCCAATCCAGGATCCCACTTTGTATTTAGTTTTCACGCTTCCTTAGTCTCCTGCAATCTGAGACCATTTCTCAGTCTTTGTTTATTATGCCTCGTCAGTTTTATTGAGTACTGGCCAGCTATATGTAAGACACCCCAGTGTTTTCAGGAAGCAAAACAAAATTGGAGGACCAGTCTAGGGTTGGAAAAGTTAGATAAATGAGGTCTCTGTGTTGCAAGTGACAGAAAACCAACCCTGAACCATCCTGTCAAACAAGGAATTTATCGGCTCAAGTAGCTAAAAGGCCAAGGGCATGTGTGGCTTCAGAATGGCATCTGTACCCAGTTCTGCCTCTTGGCTTGACTCTTCTCTGAACAGTCGGATCATTCTCAGGTATGCACTCACCACATAGTTATAAGAGCTGCCAGCAGTGCATATGGCTATATCCATCCAGTGTATGTGTGTGGTACTCACCTCTGTTCCACCTTCCCGGCTCTGCTCTTCACTGGCTCTGATTCTGCCATCTGCCCATCCTTGAACCAGGGGGGAAATATAAATGGTGTTCTGCTTCTGAAGTGAGGATGTGTTGCCCAGAGTTGTGACCACCATCTTGTGACCATGACAGGTGAGGAAGACACAAGAACCTTAAAAATGGACAGGACCTTGAGTTCTGGATGATGTCATCTGGCTGCGGAATTAAACAACCCTGGATCTGGCCTGGTTATATGAAATAATAAATCCCCTTGCTTTAGCTTCTGTTAGTTAAGTCTCATATTACTTGCAACCACAAGACTTCTAACTGACACATACGTAGTGCTTGTTTCTTTGTTGGATACAGGATATTACCTTGTTTGATACAGGCTTGTTTCAGGGCTTACATTTGACAGCATGATACAAACTGGAGTTCAAAATATTCTGATTCATAGTTTTTTTTTTTTTTTTTATCACAGTTATTGTTGAAAAATCCAGTTTCACATCGATGTTTTGGCAAAAACAGAAGTGATGCTCCTCAACTTCACACAGCGTAGAAAGAACATCTAAGTCATAGCTCCAATGTTCCTGGTTACTTCTTCCATGAAGGCTAGGAGCACACATTGGCTATAGGCCAGGGAGAGGGGACAGGAAAGGGTCTGCAGGGTGTCCTCAGTCAGAGCACATCCACTACTTAGGCTTCTGCTCATCCAGTGGGTGCAGTCTGGAGTTGGTCAGAAAGGGCCAACTTGCCTGGAGAACACGTTCTCATGACAAATAACTGAGCACCCTGGGCTGAGATGACCTCGTCTAAGGCCCTTTCAAATCTAGTGCTGCGTCTATAATGGTGTGGAGGCCACCATGCCAACAGCAGTGGGGTCCTTTCAGTGTAAATATAACTGAGATAATGGAAAGTTGGGTGATAAAGATTTTTTAATAAGATTTTTATGAAAGGATCAAAGGCTTTTTATAAAAGAATAAAAAAAGTGATTAAATCCTATTTAAACTCCCTTCTTAGAATCACTGAGATTAAAAAACAACCACAGTGCAATTATCACTGAGAAAATAAACACTTGTCCATGGATTCTCATTAAGGAGTCATCTTTTCAAGGGCTAAAGGGATGATAATTTGGAAACGCATTGGCTTCTCCCATCTTTGTGTCCTATACACTCACTTCCTTGATGATGTATACAAATAGTTTTTGCTTGCTCCTCTAGCTTTTAAAAATTAAAACAGTTTCTACCCCTTCCCTCCCTCCCACACACACTTTCTCACGAGCAGACACATACTTACATGAATACACTCAGACCTCTTGTGGATCCACATATTTTGGGCATGTACATGAAGCCATTTATGGGGGTTTAATCCATGAATCATAAACAGAAGTTTCTCATTAAGAATGGGCAGTGGCCTCTTTAAGCTTGCATAGTGCTTACAGTAGTACTCTCAACACTTTGTGGGAGGCTCAGAGATTCACAGCAGACACTGCATTTTAATATTAAAAACTCAGATACGGTGTGAAACCCAAGAGGCAATAATCTGATACCATAGCCCCACTTTATCCAGAGCCTAGCATAGAGGATGTCGTTAAAAATATTTGCTGAGGGACTTCCCTGGTGGTGTATTGGTTGGGACTTAGCCTTCCCCTTAAAGGGGTGTGGGTTCCATCCTTGGTGGGGGAACTAGGATCCCACATGTCCTGTGGCCAAAAAACCAGACCATAAACAACAGAAGCAATATTAGCAAATTCAATGAAGACTTGGAAAATGGTCCACATCAAAAACAAAACAAAACAAAACAAACTTCAAAAAAAAACTTGCTGAGAAAATGAATCACACTTTCCCCCATTTTTAACAACAAAATAAAGGAAATGGGGGTTTCAGGATTAAAAAGTACAGGGCAGAGCTTTTGGGAAAAACCAGTAACTTCAGGATAAATAGTTCATAATTCCTGAATTATGAATTAAAACAATTTTTAGTTTCTATATAAATTTCAACATAGCTGCGGACAATCTCAGGCAGATTTGTTATTTTTCTGTCAATGAAACTTCACCTTTAACATAAAACTGGCTCTGTTCTTGAGTCCTTTTTTGGGGGATAGCTGATGCTCTCCACAGCCCACACAGACCTGCCACGGCCTGGGCACTCACACTGCTAAGCGGCCAACACTTTCCCTCTTGGGCTCAAATGAGTTTCACTGAAACCCTGTCTTTATGTGGGTCAGGGCTTCCTTTTTCCTTAAAAACTTTTTTCCCCACTTTGAAAACAAACAAAAGAAAACATCCTCTTTTCCAAAAATTCCTTGCAATTCTTTATTTCCTGTTGGCTTCTTCAGGAGCATTTTTTTACTAATGAAGTTTCAAGATGATTTCTTGAAACTGTTATAAAGTTATGTAACTCTGGTGATTTAAAACTATCTTCTTTTCTAAAGAATTTAGCAAAGAATTGAGTCTCTTTTTTTCAGAACAGGCACACCTTCTTAACTATCGATGGTCATAACAGTGAGATTAGGAAGGATTGTACACCATATTGATCTGTTGTGAAGACTGCAAAGCTAAGCATTTTTTCCTCTTTTCTGTAACCATCTTCTGCTCTGTAATGGTTCTATGACCTCCTATTTTAACCCCACTGATTCATCTGTTTCATCAAAACCCATTTTGGACTCCAAGGTCAACTATGGGCTTGTTTCTGGAGGTTCTGGGGACCTGCTGTCCAGAAGAGAACCTTGTACCTGGAGCTAGAACGTGGGGCCCAGCCCGATTCTACGTTGGTTTCCCCATGCGCAAGGCACCAAACCCACAGTGACTGTCTAAAATCAATGGTTCCTTCAATCCTAGGCCTGCTTCTGTCCAGGTGCTCTGCCAGGCATTCTATTTCTAAAGCTTTCAAGAGAAGAAAATTCTAGGGTCCATAGGTTGTTTTTTGTTTTTTTGAAGTATAATTGATTTACAATGTTTCAAGTGTACAGCAAAATCATTCAGGTAAATATATATGTATATATTTATATATACGTCTTTTCCAGATTCTTTTCCATTGTAGGTTATTACAGGATACTGACTATAGTCCCTGTGCTATATACAGTAGGCCCTTGTTGTTTATCTATTTCATGAGTTCTTTACTTTTTCTGCCTATTAACTCTAAAAATTTCTTCCGTCTATCACATAGATCTTTTCCCATTCAATCAAGACCCACATCTTTAGCCACAAGGATAGCTGGCATATGTTTGCTGATCCAAGCAGTATAGCTTCTCTCCTTCTTGAATGTTGATTGCCATAATTATGCATTCATTTCAGAATAAAGACTACTGGTGGGATAGTCTGGTGCGAGGAGGATGGGCCTGGGTTGGGCAGACCGCCCTTGAATCTTGGCTTTCTGAATTTTCATTGCCCACGTGTAAAGTGGGGACCTGGTCACCCTGGCCGCAGGGCTATTGTGAGGCTGAATTGAGACGACGTAGAGGGGGGCGTCTGTGATTTTCCTGCTGCCGGGCAAGGACAGGGATCCGACTGTGCACCGACACCCCTCAGGAGCAGCTTTAGACCTGGTGGAATGCGGCGGGCTATAAATAAAGAGGAGAATAAGGTGAAAATGGAGACTTCGAGAGTCTGGCTCCCTGGGATTCCGCTGCGGTGCCGGCAGGGAGCGTTTATTCGGAGCACTGCGGCTCCCTCCAGTGCTTCCCTCCCCGCCCCCTCCCCATCCTCGGATTAAAAACAAACAGAAAGACTTTCCCGAATTTTCCCATTCCTCCGTGGCCTGGCTGCGAACGCTGAAATTCCAGCCCGTGTTTGTTGTCACCCGCGGGCCCGTTTCCACGGTTACCCAGATTCCAGATTCCTGCGCTGGCCCCGGGCCCGCCACAATGCATCCCTCAAAGTCTCCTTGGCAGAGGAGAGACATTCCTCCTCTCTGCCGCACGCCAGGGCGAAGAGAGGCACTCTCCTCTTCCCCTCGGCTCTGCCTCACCCCCATCGTGTGTGATGTGCGTGTTCTAGGTGGTTCTGTTCAGAGTCGGTTTTGGGGGGTAAGCACGATGTAGTAGTTTCCTCCACTTCTCTTTTCCTCATTTAAGCTAGGAATTACTTTCTTAGACCAAACATTACACCCTTGGCAAGCACTCCAGATGGTTCTCATTAAAATTCCAATTCCTTTTTTTATTTTTGCAATTCCTTTACCCCCTTTCTCCTCACCCTTCTATCCCCAAAACAAACACCAGGTGGAGGACAGATGAAGGGTCCCGTGGCAATGAAGGAGTCCCCAGGTCCTCTTCTTACCAGTGGCCACCTCTGCCCTTCCTGGGGTTGGCTGGCATAAATAAATAGGCACTGGGGTGGGATAGATTTCAAGTTAAATACAGGCTCTCTAGGGCTTCTCTGGTAGCTCAGCTGGTGAAGAATCTGCCTACAATGCGAGAGACCCCAGTTCAATTCCTGGGTGGGGAAGATCCCCTGGAGAAGGGATAGACTACCCACTCCAGTGGCTTCTCTGGTGGCTCAGACAATAAAGAATCTGCCTACAATGCAGGAGACCTGGGTTCGCTCCCTGGGTTGAGAAGATCCCCTGGAGGAGGACATGGCAACCCACTCCAATATTCTTGCCTGGAGAATCCCCATGGACAGAGGAGCCTGGCAGGCTACAGTCCATGGGGTCGCAGAGAGTTGGACACGACTGAGCGACTAAGCGTAACACCTCACGTGGACCCTGCCTCTCTAAGAAGAGGGGCAGACACTCAAGTAGGTCTCTGCTCCTCAGTAGGGCCTGACCTGGATTCTGCCTGCAGGGAGACTGGGGAGGGGGCTTCTGACCTCTCCATTAGTGCACACTGAGGTCTCTGCAGGCTACTCAGGACACAGCAGTGAGATGCACTGGCTCTAAGAAGCCAGAGGGAAGGATGGCCAATGCTTTTTGGCCCTAATTGCATCTGAGCGAGCCACAGGCTTTGCTCCCACATCTGGAAAAATTTGCTTGCGCAGGAAAAGTGTGTGTGTTTTGGATGTGTTTTTATTTCTGACTTTATGAGACAAAATTTAAAATACAGAAAAGTTGAAAAAATAATACAATGAATATCCAATATCCCTCAACCTAGGTTCAACAGATTTTGACATATTTGCTTTCTCTCTCCTTGTCCTTCTAGATAGATGGAGGGATGATAGATCCATCTCTGTATCTAATGTCTAGGCTTTTGGAAGTTGGGATCTTGCCCCTGTAGTATTTTATAAAGTTTCAATTCATGTATTATAATAATGTTATATATATGAGTGCATTCTTATTGTAAAATATTCATATGTTCAAATAATACAGAAGATTAGAGAGTGAAAGCAAAACCCTGCACTGGTCCCTCCTCAGCCTTCAGAGTAGTTTGATTTGGGTCCTTCTTGACCTTTGTCTAAAGGAAATCAATCCTGAATATTCATTGGAAGGACTGATGCTGAAGCTGAAGCTCCAGTACTTTGGCAACCTGATGCGAAGAACTGACTCATTGGAAAAGACCCTGATGCTGGGAAAGATTGAAGGCAGGAGGAGGAGGGGACGACAAAGCATGAGATGGTTGGATGGCATCACCGACTCAATGGACATGGGTTTGAGCAAGATCCGGGAGTTGGTGATGGACAGGGAAGCCTGGTGTGCTGTAGTCCATGGAGTCGCAAAGAGTTGGACATGACTGAGTGACTGAACTGAACTGACCTTTGTCTGATTTTTTGCAGACATAAGCATATTCAATAGAAAGTTACACTTCTGTTATATGTATTTTTAAACATAAATGAGATTATACTACACATGCTCTTTTGCATTTTGTTCTTCATTTGAAAATATGTCTAAGACTTTCTATATCAGTACTTGGAACTCTGGCTCATTTTTTAACTACTGTGGAGAAGTTCCAAAGGATAGTTGTACATTAATTTTCTTAACTATTTCCTCTTGATGGATGTTTCAGCTATTGTTATTTTTCCATTTCTCACAATGATGCAATTAATATCCTTGGAAGATGTTTCCTTCAGGATAGGTGGTAGTATTTCTCTTTGACAGATGCTTAGAGGTGGAATGCTGGGTTGAGTGTGATGCATATTTTACATTTGGATAAATACTACCAAACTGCTTTTCAAAAGGCTGCTCCAGTAGCCACCAAGAGAGCGCCCATTTCTTCTCACCCTCACCAACGATGAATTTTACCAATGTTTTTAAGTGTTCCTGGGCTTCCCTTGTGGCTCAGCTGGTAAAAAATCTGCCTGCAATGTGGGAGACCAGGGTTCGATCCCTGGGTTGGGAAGATCCCCTGGAGAAAGGGGAGCCTACCCACTCCAGTATTCTGGCCTGGAGAATTCCATGGATTGTATACAGTCCATGGGGGCAAAAAGAGTTGGACATGACTGAGTGACTTTCACTTTCACTTTAAGTGTTCACATTCTGATGAATAAGAAATTATTTCATTTTTGGTGTAATTTGCATTTCTTTGATTATTTGTAAGGTTGATCATTATATCAAAGTTCAACTACAGATAACAGAAACCACTCTATCAGTTTATGTAGAAAGACAGTGGGGTAGGGTAACTACTTGAATTAAAACAGGGAATTGGGTGCTTACAGTTTTGTCAGATTAGCTGGAAAAGCAGGTTCTAGCTTGGTCTCGTAGGACTGACTCCCAGAACTCCAGCTCAAAACAGATCTAGCAAAGGAGTCTCTCCTTCTGCCATGACCAGGAAACTTGGGGGTTGGGAAAGCAGTGTACAAACTGCTGACTTAGCAATCTGGAAACCAGGAAACCTCAGCCACGCCTGGTCTCCAGGACCACACTGCCTCAGCTGCCTCATAAATGCCGGGCACCCTGTCCACAACACCCATGAGGCTGGAGAGTGCATCTAGACACAGATATCTACTATATTGAGGAAGGAAAAAAAAATCAAACTAGTCACGAAAAATAAGAAACTCTGTGTATCCTTAACTCTGTTAAAGGAAGGAAGAAAAAAAAAGAGAAATCCTTAACTCTGTGTACCAGCAGAGTCAGTAGATCTCCTGGAGGGTGCATCTGCCCAGGGAAAGCCGTCACAAGCAGAAGCTCAGCTCTAAAGAAACTGGAAAATTGTCGGCATTAACTTTTCAAGCTCCAGCATGTGGCAAGGCAAGCTACAGAGTGGTAGGCACAGAGCTGAGTGAATCAATCTGAAGAGTTTGCCGTAATCATATGTTCATGTTTTGTACCTTTTTTCCCTCTTTCTGTGAATAGTCTAACTAGACCTACTGCCTATTTTTCTATTTGGGTTATTTTTTCTCATTAATTTATAGAAGCCTTATCAGTTATCTGGAAAATGATCTTTGTTATATATGTTAAAACCAACTTCCATTCTTTCAGTGTTATATCTTCTGCATGTAGAAATCTTAAGCTCACCTATTTTTGTACTTTCTGGTTCCTGGGATTTGTAGATTTAAGAAGGCCTCTCCTATCTTAAGTTTCCTAAAGTATTCAGCTACATTTTTTCCCAACATCTTTAAAATATTTTATGCTGAATTCTTTAAACCATCTTGAATATGTGGTGTGAAGTAGGGATCTTACCTAGGTTTTGTCTTCCTTGTTGAATGAATTTACTTTATTATACTTCAAATTTGCAGAAGTTGAAAAAATATAGGAAGACTGCTTAGCATTGGCTGATGCAGAACCAGGGTAAAGCTGAAAAAAATTAACATCAATTCATATTCTGGTTCTCTTTAAGATAGAGATTTGGCATTTCTTAAAGTGGAGGTGTGACAAGATTATTCTCCTGATCAAAGACCTTGATTGTGCCCCCTTTTCTTCAAGACCTAGGTTTAATCACTGTGGACTAACCATCTGCCTTCTCAACACCTACCATAGTGATAAATAGTGAAGTTGCTCAGTCGTGTCTGACTCTGCGACCCCATGGACTGGGGTCTACCAGGCTTCTCCATCCATGGGATTCTCCAGGCAAGAGTACTGGAGTGGGTTGCCATTTCCTTCTCCAGGGTATCTTCACAACCCAGGGATCGAACCCAGGTCTTTGCATTGGAAGCAGAAGCTTTTAACTTCTGAGCCACCAGGGAAGCCAAACACCCACCATGTACTTTCCAATCTTATTTCCTTCTCCTTTGCCTGGAAGAAAGATCACAACATTCGATTTGACTGACAAAAGCAGAAAATGTACATGTATCTGTCAGCACTTTCTTTATGACATTGTAAAAATCTGTTTATGGTGCTTCTCTCACTAACTGGTATTTCTCAGTGTCGTCACCATTAATATTTTAGAACAATTCTTTACTGCAGTATATTGAACAACTCTGGCCAACATACCAATAAATGCAGTAGTAACTTTTGACGTCTCCCTTCCCCACCATCCCAGTTACTAACAACCAAAATAGCTTCTGTTTCCAAACACACTAGCTCTGTCTCTTAATTGGAAGGAAGTGAGAGAGGGAAGGAAAAGCTGGGATTGAATCAGAAATGACAGGATATCATCACTAAGGGACCTTCCCATCTTCCCAACTCCCCTTCTAATCTCTAGATGTCCAAATCTAGCCTGTGTTTCAACGGCTATCTTTCCTACAAAGCTTTTCTAAATTCTCTCAACTCCAGATCTATTTCTCTTCTGATTTCCTTCTTTCATGGCATTATCTTCATCTATCCATCCATCCACTCATCCTTTCATTTATCCACCCATCCATCCATCCATCTCTGTGTCCATCTATCCAGTAAGTATTTATTGAGCACTTACAGTACCCCACGGCACACTGACCACTTTATTCTTAGATTATGACCTTTTGCTCAGTGTCTTATCTGATCTAACATGTTGTAATCTCAGGTAAAATCCCACATCTGATCTACTTTTGCATCCCCCAGTGTGCTTCACACTGAGCTGGTGTTCTGCTGAACATCAGGAGAGTGAATTATCAAAAGCTGATGCAAGTTTTAATGTACTTTCCAAATCTTTATTCAAAGGCAGCAGGAACACTTTTTAAAAGGCAATACCATTCTGACTTTCACAATATCTACATTCTTATTTTCAAAAGTTACCCATAACCTCAGCACTATTCTTTTCCAGGACGAGCTAGAGTTAAAAGGTGACAATTTCTTTCTTGGTTGGTCTAATTTTGTCCCTAGAGGCAACAATTGCCAAGAATTTGCTGTCTTTTCTTCCAGATTTATAAAAGCATGTTTACCTACATACATAATTTGTGTATAGGTTTGCCTTCATGTACATTTTCTATTTTGAAATTAGCACATATGTTAAGAGCTATATGAAGTATGAATTTTAGAATAAATTTCAATTTATGAAGTAAATAAATTATGATGTTTAACACAAGTGTATACAGTTCTTTATGACTACAAAACAGTTTTGAATTTATTGTACTCATTTTATTTGCTAAGTCCGTGATACAGGCTGAGCGAGGTTGACCAGCAGGTTCCTTGTCACGCAGCTGGTAAGTGGTGGTCTAGGATTTGAACCCAGATGTTTTACCTTCTAATTCATTGCTGTTTCTACTATATAAAATAATCCCCAGGGTTTATTTAGAAATGATTATTTATATAATAAAATGAATTATCCTCTGACTTCAGATGATCAGTGTAGAAAGTTTTTGGAAATGCTTATTTTATTATACTGAAAACAAATTAGAGGTAATATTTATCAAGTGCTTCCCATGTGCCAGAAACAGTTCTAAGTACTTCACCTGCATTGTCTCATTCAATCTTCCAGTAAGCCATCATGTAAGCAGTATTGTCAACTCACTTTTCAGTGTGGAAACACCGGTTCAGAAAGGTATATAACTTGTTTGGGGGTGGGCACCTGATGTGCTACACTGGCTTTTTTTTCTGCACTGGGTTTTTAACCTAGGTCTTTCTGCCTCCAAAATCTGTACTTTTAGCTGCTATACTTTGCAGCAGCCTGTATATGTTTTGCGTGTGTGCATGCTAAATCACTTCAGTCGTGTCTGACTTTGCGACCCTATGGAATGTAGCCTGCCAGGCTCCTTTGTCCACGGGATTCTCCAGGTGAAAATAGTGGAGTGGGTTGTATATATTTTATTTGTACATAATTTCACATAAGTAACTTTTTTTAATTGTTTTTTTTCTTTCATTTATTTTTATTAGTTGGAGGCTACTTACTTTACAATATTGTACACATAAGTAACTTTTCTGTAAAATAAAACAAGATGTAAAGGTATTCAGTTCAGTTCAGTCGCTCCTGTCTGACTCTTTGCGACCCCATGAATCACAGCACTCCAGGCCTCCCTGTCCATCACCAACTCCCAGAGTTTACTCAAACTCATGTCCATCGAGTCGGTGATGCCATCCAGCCATCTCATCCTCTGTCGTCCCCTTCTCCTCCTGCCCCCAGTCCCTCCCAGCATCAGGGTCTTTTCCAATGAGTCAACTCTTCGCATGAGGTGGCCAAAGTATTGGAGTTTCATCAGCATCAGTCCTTCCAATGAACACCCAGGGCTCATCTCCTTCAGGATGGACTGGTTGGATCTCCTTGCAGTCCAAGGGACTCTCAAGAGTCTTCTCCAACACCACAGTTCAAAAGCATCAACTTTTCGGCACTCAGCTTTCTTCACAGTCCAACTCTCACATCCATACATGACCACTGGAAAAACCATGGCCTTGACTAGACGGACCTTTGTTGGCAAAGTAATGTCTCTGCTTTCTAATATGCTATCTAGGTTGGTCATAACTTTCCTTCCAAGGAGTAAGCGTCTTTTAATTTCATGGCTGCAATCACTATCTGCAGTGATTTTGGAGCCCCCCAAAATAAAGTCTGACACTGTTTCCACTGTTCCCCCATCTATTTGCCATGAAGTGATGGGACCGGATGCCATGATCCTAGTTTTCTGAATGTTGAGCTTTAAGCCAACTTTTTCACTCTCCTCTTTCACTTTCATCAAGAGGCTTTTTAGTTCCTCTTCACTTTCTGCCATAAGGGTGGTGTCATCTGCATATCTGAGGTTATTGATATTCCTCCCGGCAGTCTTGATTCCAGCTTGTGCTTCCTCCAGCCTAGTGTTTCTCATGATGTACTCTGCATATCAGTTAAATAAGCAGGGTGACAATATACAGCCTTGACATACTCCTTTTCCTATTTGGAACCAGTCTGTTGTTCCATGTCCAGTTCTAACTGTTGCTTCCTGTCCTGCATATAGGTTTCTCAATTCTATTAAAGGAATTTACAACATGAAAGAAGAAAGATAAGTCTAATGTATAGAGAAAGATATTTAGGTAAATAAGTGAAAGGGAGGAAAGCAAGAAACAGAAATAGGAACATACACAGAGAAAGACTGACGCCTTGATTGATTTTAGAGAAAGTAACTGGGTGAAAGAGGCAGGAAGCAGTCAATAGGAGGAGGGGGACCAGAGGCACAACCCTTCCAACTCCTGTCTTGAGTCCAGTCTACCTGGAATCCTCCAGCTTGGCCTGGGGCTCATTTCTCTCATAGTCCTGGAGCCACTACTGCCTGTACTCCAGGGCTAAGAACTTGGACTTGTGAGCACTGGATCTCCTAGAGGACAGCCCTGGGTAAGCAGGGGCTGTGAGTGGAGCAGAAAGAGTATCTTTCAATGACCACGGAGACGTGAGAGTTGACAGCCTGGGCTGGGAGGAGAGCAGCTGGAAAAGCAAAGCCAGGAAGATGGGCCAGCATACAATATGCATCTTTCTCTTTCTAACTTATATGGAATCTAGAAAGACGGTACTGATGAAATTATTTGCAGGGCAGCAATGGAGACACAGACATAGAGAACAGAATTATGGACGTGGGTAGAGGGGAGGAAGGAGAGGGTGAAATGTATGGAGAGAGAGTAACATGGAAATTTACATTACCATATGTAAAATAGATAGCCAAGGGGAATTTGCCATGTGTCTCAGGGAACTCAAACACGGGCTTTGTGACAATCTAAAGGGGTGGGATGGGGCTGGAGATGGGAGGGAGGTTCAAAAGGGAGGGGACATATGTATACCTATGGCTGTTGATTCTTGTTGATGTTAGACTGGCAGTTGGACTGCCTGCCAGTTAACGTGAATACCAGTCTGTGAACATGGCAAGGGGGCCGGGGGAGGGCTTGAGGCTGAGGAGGCGGTCCAGGGAGAGGTCCCTGGAGAGTGGCGGCAAGACCAGGGCATGGGCGGAGGAAAACCCCCTTGTCCTGGGGTGGTGGCCACGATAAAGGGGAGCTGAGTCACGGGCTAGGCGTGGACTCACGGGGATGGGTTTACACATCAGCCTCCCTCACTTCCTTTCCAGTCATTTGGCTGTTTTCAAATTCTCCACCCTTTGCCAGCGCCTTGCCTCCCCCATCAAGTCTGGTTTGTGTGCCTTGTGTGTGTATGTGTCTTTGGGTGTATTCATGCACAGTTGGCTCTAGGAAAGAATAATATTAGCTAAAAACAGAGGAAACTGTGACTATTCGGACCTATAAAAATAGCTTTTTCATATGGCCCAACACAGAAGGTAAACTAAAGAAAAACCTAGGTAGAACCTGTCCTGAAGGAATGCATGGACTGGAGTTCCCAGCTCTGCCTCTCCTCTTAGTCAGAGGCCCTTTTCTGAGCCAGCTGCACTGCTGAACTCAGGGCCACAGGCTACACATCCATGTAGTAGTTGGCTGAGCTCCAGATGAAATTTGGGCAAAAACACACCTAGGATTGGGTGAACACCTCTCTTGAGGTTTGCCTAGCCGTCCACAAAACCACCTTGCTGCACTTCCAGCGTTTCTCTACATACCCCTCACCCCAGGAGCCACTTTCAGGCAAGAAGGACACAGCAGCTCAGGAAACATTTTCAGTAATTGCACTGTACGATTTTGTGAGGAACCGGAATAACTTTCAGGACTCCACAGGAAGCCTGAAGGTTGGCCTCAGGTTTTCCCCTGCCTTTCCTGCCTGCTTTTCTATCACCCCAAAGGCCAAGGCTCATGGTGTTTTAAATTGTCACTCCCAAGGTGAGGGCACCGTCCATCATGGAACCCCATAGATGAGTGCCAAGAACCAGCTACAGAATTTGGGGAACCTAGAACAAAATGAAAACGTGAGCCGCTTGTTCAAAAATGATTAAAGTTTTCAAGACAGCCACAATGGGGGCCTTCTGCATGTGGGCCTGTGCATCTACACAGGCTGTGTGCCCACGAAGCCAGTCCTGGTTGGTGCAGGTGCAGAGGTCAAGGCCAGGAAGGCCATAGATGGGTGTCTTCTCAAGTGACCGTGCAGTTGCCCTCTCCTGCTGGTCCCTAACTGCCCACCCGCCACCACTTTCCAGAGGAGCCCACAGATGGGGCGAAGTGTGGCAAGCGACTGGGGGATGAATTTAACTGTGGGTGAAGCAGGGTTAAATCAAGAAAGGAAACTTTGGGAAATAGTCTTTCTAGAGCCTAATGGTTCATTTCATGATGGTGACTAACATCTCCAAATAACACAGAGAGCTGGAGAACATCATAGTAAGGAGACTCCAGGCCTGACTGTGAGTATGAGCTTGAGTCTCAGGTGGGCAAAACCCTGATTCTGGCTCTCTTTTTCTGTAACCCAAGTTCTGAACTGCCCACAATTTCCATGTGCCTTCTTGGATCCTTACAAAATGGGAGTGAGGAGCCCACTAGGTGATCTGCCCAGGCCGCGTGTGGCTGGCCGAAATTCCAGGGATTCACAGAAACCCATACCCAGCACACTGGAACCCAGATATGCAGAATCACTCCCAAGCAAAACACCACATTTATTCAGGACCTTGAGTTTAGAGTTTAAAGGTCCACCAGCAATTCAGACTTTCTCAAAGAAACTGAGTGCCCCCTGCTGGGTACCAGGTAGCACTGACATGAAGCTGTCAAAGCACCAAACTCTGAAAACACATCTTGGGGGTTTGAACCAGTGAACCATTGAAGCTGCTCAGTCGTTTCCGACTCTTTACGATCCCATGGACTGTAGCCCACCAGGCTCCTCCATCCATGGAATTTTCCAGGCAAGAGTACTGGAGTGGGTTGCCATTTCCTTCTCCAAGGGAATTTGACCTTGAATACAAAACGGTGATAACAACAGAACTCATAATGGTAAAATTAAGAGTTACATGAATTATCTGTGGGTTTGGTAATAGGTTGTATTTGTAAATGTTTCATGACTCCTGTGCTGAGTCGCTCAGTCATGTCCAACTCTTTGCAACCCCATAAACTAGCCTGCCAGGCTCCTCTGCCCATGGGGATTCTCCAGGCAAGAATATTGGAGTGGGTCGTCATGCCCTCCTCCATGGGATCCACCCAACCCAGGGACTGAACCTAGGTCTCCCGCACTGCAGGTGGATTCTTAACCAGCTAAGCCACCAGGGAAGCCCATGAATACTGGAGTGGGTAGCCTATCCCTTCTCCAGGGGATCTTCCCAACCCAGGGGTCAAACCGGGGTCTCCTGCTTCATGACTCCTAGGATCTTAATAAAAATTATTTGTTCAGTTCTTTCTCTCAATTATAAAAGAAGGTAAACATTTGGAAGTTCTGAATGATCGGATAGGATGTTCTTCCCAGTTCAGAGCAGAGTGGTCAAAAGTTTTTCAGGGGACATAACATGGTCCAGGGAGAGGATGTGGGTTTTAAGATCAGTAAACTTAGGTTGGAACCCATTTACTATTTAAGTGACTTTATCTTGGAAGAAGCCGTTCAATGTTAAAGCCTCCATCTCTTGGTCATGTGTCTAGAACATGAATAAGTGCTCAGTTAACAGTATTATTTTTACTATATTATTAAGAATTGGAAAAAAAAAAGAATTGGGTTTAAGTTGGACTTCAAAGGACGGGTAACTCCTGGACTAGATCCTCCATTTCTAGAGGACAGAGGCTGCCCCCAGAGCCCCGGGTCTGGCTCAGAGAATTGCCTCTTGGTCACAGGTTAGCGCTCACACTGGACACCCAAGTCTCTTTTGAACCGCACAGCCACCACCCAGGGTGCTCACTGCTGATACACACCTCTCGCTCAGTATGTGAGGACAAGTCCCTCTGCCGCCACCCTCCATCTTGCTGCTTCAAGCCGTCACCATTCCTCACTTGAGCCAAGGCTAAACCGCTTCTGTCTTTCTGCTTCTGTTCTTAGCAACTTACCCAGAGTGATCTATGTTAAAAAAAATAAAATAAAATCTGATCAGGCCTTCCCCCACCTTCTCCTGCCTCCCCGCCCACCTTGCTTGTGATGCCAGTTTCACCTCTGGGCTTTATGCAATTTGCTCTTGGCCATCAACCCTCACCCTCCAATTCTTCCCCTGGCTACTCCTACCCATCCGTCAGGTGTTGGCTCACAAACTCAAGAAGGGTACAAGAAATACCATGTTTTCTAATTTTTTCAGAGCAAATTAAGTGTTTTTGGCTCCATTCTGCTGTGCTGCAGCAGAAATTAGATCCCTGGTCACTGAGGCATCCTTTCCTCTTTGAGGGTCTCACAAGCATTTAGGATGCTCAAAAATGGGCGAGAATCTCCAGTCCATCTGCATGCCTGCTGCTATCCTCAGGGCCAGCTCTGAGGGGCCTTGAAGGAGGTGGTTCCAGTGCTTAGGGGTCTTTGCTCAGGCTGGGAGGCTCAGGTTAACTTCAGATTTCCTTTGGGGGACCCCAAAACCTCAAGCCTCTGAAGATCACCATCTCACTGTGTACCACCAGCCACTGGGGCACAGACTTCCACTGCTCCTAAGAGGCTCCTCCTTTCCATCCCTTCCCTGCTCCTTGAACAAAGATTAGGGTTGGTTTTGAGCATGTGTTCTCTGCTGTGAACAGGAAGCAATAAGGACCTGGCCACTTCACTGGAGAATGGGAAAAATTCAGAAACAAATATGTGCTATACAAGCTACTTACCA
The DNA here is from genome assembly GCF_910594005.1 of Cervus elaphus. NCBI lineage: Eukaryota > Metazoa > Chordata > Mammalia > Artiodactyla > Cervidae > Cervus > Cervus elaphus. Next base: position 82,644,173 of record NC_057833.1, read on the forward strand.
AAAGGGTTGCACTGTGATCATCTAATCTAAATCAGGTCCCCAGTCATACTCTCTACTTTCTATACCCTGCAACTGTCACTGTTGGGGCCCAAATCCCCTGTGCCTGGTCTGTCTGGGCACCCACTCCCTCGCTGTTGACTGCCAAGAGCTACACTAGTCCTTGGAGAGTCCTGTCCCCTAGCAATGGCTGGTTCTGCCCTCCTTGGTTAGTCCCTCAGTCATATCCAACTCTTTGTGACCCCATGGACTGCAGCCTGACAGGCTCCTCTGTCCATGGTATTCTCCAGGCAAGAATACTGGAGTGGGTTGCCATTCCCTTTTCCAAGGGATCTTCCGTACCCAGGGATCGAACCTGGGTCTCCTGCGTTGCAGGCAGATTCTTTACCATCTGAGCTGCCAGGGAGGCCCAAAAGGGCAGAGCAGATGACTGACCACCAGATACTGGGCACAAAGGCCTAGGACCCTGCCTCAAGGTGGGGAGACTCTCGTGACATCACGCTCTGTGGCTCCCGGGAATGAGGCAGAGGCCAGACTCCAGCTGAAGCCCTTCTTTGCTCAGGTTTTCCCCCACCCTACCCTGCTTCCCTCACAGGCTTCTCCAGGGAGCTTAATCCCAATAAACTCCTTGCAGAAGAAACCACTTCTGATTTTGCTTCTAGGAACCTAAGGGACATCCTTTTTCTTCCTAGTATGTGTCACAATTTAAAATCATAGATTCGTATGCCTATTGGTTTAATACTGTTCCCTCACTAAATGAAGGCAGAAGCCACACTTACCTGTTCACTGCCATTACCAGTACTTAGTGAGGCGCCTCCCACAGACAGCAGTACACATGCGCTGAACTGGAAAGCTATACAGCTGAGGCACAGGAACCACAGGACAGCTGCCTGGACACAGCCCTTCAGCCTCCCTCTGCAGACACCTTCCTCCTTGGGTATTTCAGCACCTGCGGTTAGGGAGGCACCCTACGAGGGCAGCCTAGCATCACTTGTGCCCATCATCCAGCCAGGCCTAGGTGGGCAGGTTCTAAAGCTGCAGTTGACAATTTGGCCCAGAATTGGTCACCTAATTCCTCATACAATGAGCTACTGTTCTGCCACCCTATCACGGGTCACAAATGTGTTGTGGGAACAGTTCTCAGATGAGGGTCACAATCAAGCAGATAAACCAACAACTGTCTATTTTACAAGTCTCATACTATGAGACTGGTCTACCAGTACTCCTGGGAAAGGCTGGGCCCACAAACAAGGCTGGATTTCCAGATGTCAGTGTCTTGGGTTTTATACACCACAAGTAAAGTTGTAGTAAAGCCCTCAGTTAACTAGAATGTGGAAGAACTGTGGAATTTTAGGTAATTTTTGAAAAAGTTTGTTTTCTCTTGGTATGTTTTTTCTGAACATCGTTAATTTTTCTACTGAGCTGTCTTTGGTTATTGCAGGACTGGTGAGTTCAGGCCTTTATTCTGAGATGAATGACTTCTAGGCAAGTCACTGATACCCAGGGACCCCATCAGCCTGGGTGTGTCGGGATGACAGGTGAGTTGTTACAACCATGTTTCTGATTGAAACCCTAAAATCAGCTCATTTGTTTTGTGGTATACTTCTTATTTCTAAAAGGTGTGTAAATAAAATGACCCAGTTAAAAACGATGAGAAGAGAGATTTCAATTATTCATTGTTTCCAGTTTTACAATGAGGGTACAGATGTTAAAACCAGGGCCTCTCCCCCCAGAGTTTACAATCTGGGGAGAGAACAAGAGTGATCCCACATAACAGAGGCAAATAATTCTGGGAAATAAATGTCCATCAATGTGCCATTCAAAATACAAGTTCTTACTCAAATGTGTAATGAAATACTGACTCCACGGCGCTTCAGTTATATCTTAAAGGCCTTTGAGAAAATAAAGAATCCTGTTACTGGATAAAACCAGTGGTCCATCTCACCATTCCTGAGGCACCAGAGAAAGTTGTAGGGAGAGAAGTTAATTGTCAAGATGGCTTTTAATTTGTAAATTTATCTGAAGTTTTGAAAATTTCATGGGGAATTTTAGGAATCCCAGTAGTCAGTGACCAGGCTATGTATCCACATCTACAGACTCCACACATACCCACTCAGATGATTCTCAGAATGGGGGGATATGAGTTCATTCTCATGTCTGACTTCATCTTTCTTCACCTTTCCCTCTCATAGCCTCAATCACCTGTGTCACAGGACACATATAAGTAGTTGGGAAGTGATGAACTCTGACAGTAAAGCAAAATCAGAATTAAAGGCAAATGTTCAATGAACCATGTTCAAACACAAGCTAGTCAATGAAGAACTTTAGGTTCAAAGGGCCAGATGTTCTACATCCCTAAGAAACTGCAATCAACTTCTCAACCTGATTTGAGTATTTTCACGTTGCATTTTGCTGCCACAAAATTAGTTGTATATTTTTGAGCACTGATCTATCACTAAAAGATTTAAGTTAGGAGACAGAAAATGTTTTGTATCTGTATTAAAAAAAAAAAAAATCTGTCGATGAACAAGGAGCCAGGTGTCAGTTTCCTACGGGGGGAACATTCTCATGGAGGTATTGTAAGGCCAAGTCCGTCCACTTCATCTCTTGTTCTTTAACAGACTCTGTGGTGCCTCCGTTGTCCTGTTCAGGTTCAGGGAGCTCATTCTGAAAAGGTAAAAAGGACATTCAGAACGATGGCTTACTTTGCATTAACAAACCCCTTAAAACTCAAGAATACTTAAGAGTTAAAACCTGTGAGTTCCTGGAACAGGTAGTATAGAAATATATCCTACAGAAAGAGCTAAAATCAAAAAAAGTGAGGAAAAACCACAAGTCTTGATCAAATGTGCCCCATCCGTCTCCAGTCAGAACGACGGCATGACTCTGAGGCCTGTATTGGAGGCACTGTGGCAGAAGGCTAAAGACACAGGATTCCCGGAGCCACTGGGATCCTAGCTCATGACTCCACCATTTCCTGGGTTACTCCGGCAAGGTATTCAGACCTTCGGAGGCTGATTCCTTTTCAGCAATGAGAGAAAAAAGTAGTCATCGCCTCACAGAACTGCTGTGAGGGCTAAATGAGGTAACGCAGGTCAGGTGCCCAGCAGTGCATGGGGTGTCCAGTGCTTGGACTACTTGCCATCCTCACTAGTGGTTAGGAACAATGAAAAGAGCCAGCACTCAATCTTTTGGAGGGGGTGGAGGGGGAGGCTGCTTTATAGAATGCCACCTCTGCTGGCATATTCTTTAAGCAGGTGAAAGGTATTCAAAACAATCCTGTATCCAACGTGCCTCTGTTATATAATGGAGGTAAGTGGGGAGCACAGAAACATAACACAATAGAAGAGATTTCCCTCTAGTGGTGGAGCAGGGCAACAGAAAGCAACACAGTTGAGTTCAGTTCAGTTGCTCAGTCGTGTCTGACTCTTTGCCACCCCATGAATCGCAGCACGCCAGGCCTCCCTGTCCATCACAAACCCCCGGAGTTTACTCAAACTCATGCCCATCGAGTTGGTGATGCCATCCAGCCATCTCATCCTCTGTTGTCCCCTTCTCCTCCTGCCCCCAATCCCTCCCAGCATCAGGGTCTTTTCCAATGAGTCAACTCTTCGCATGAGGTGGCCAAAGTATTGGAGTTTCAGCTTCAGCATCAGTCCTTCCAATGAACACCCAGGACTGATCTCCTTCAGGATGGACTGGTTGGATCTCCTTGCAGTCCAAAATTTTACCCACAATTGTCTGAAAATGATAAGCCATGGGCCACACTTAGTGTAGAATCTGGGGCAGTGTCCTTATGTATTTCCAGGTTTACTGAGATTTAATTTACATACAACATTGTGTAAGTTTAAGGTGTACAACATGATGATTTGATACACGTATATATTGTGAAATGATTATTGCAATAAGGCTAGGTAACACGTCCATCACCTCTCATAGTTCACCAGATTTTTGTGGGGTGGTGAGAATTTTTTGATAGGTTCCTTGTATTTAAATTTGTTACTATCAGAACTCTTCTTAGTACTAGAATTCTCTGATACCAATATATTTCTTTTATCTTAATTTAGACTTATTTTTAAGGGGAGCAAACTGTTACTCAGTATCCAGACTTAGGATTTTCCACTGGACTCCAACTTGCAGTATATGAATATAATAACTTTTTCCTTCAAAATGACATTCAGTATGAATAAAATGATTTAATTGTAAGATGTACAAGTATATCTGAATCACATACATTTTGCTCTACAAAGGTAAAACTCAGATTCAAACATACTTGTACAAATTGAAAGAAACTATCATTTACTGTAAAGCAATAATGCACTCAAAGAGAAAATTTGGTTTCAATAACTACTTATAGATGACAAAGCATAAACAAGTCCTTAGTTAATCAATTATTTAATTTCATCTCATTCTAAAATAAGCATGTCTTTAATTTGGTCACTATTGTCTCTTGCAACAAATGCCAACATATAAAATTGCCTATGTGCCTGGAAAACAAAGTATCAAAAAATGGCCACAGTTCTTTGCAGCTACTCCTATGAAAAGTCAGAGTTTATTTCCCCAACCCTCTGTTGGGGTTGGTCATGTGACTTCCGGGTCTAGGCTCCAGGAAGCCTTTCAGTTTCCTCTCACCCTGCTCTTAGAATCTGAAAATGACTATGTGAAGTCTGGGCTAATCTGCTGGATAATGAGACTGTGGCCTAGTTAGTTCATCATTCCAGCTGACAGCCTGCTAACTGTGAGACATGTCAGAGCCTCCAGAATTACTTAGCCACCAGCCAGTCTGCTGGCCCACTGCAAACCACCACCAAGTCCATCAGGGATCAACCATGCTGGCAAAGACAAGAAGACTCATGACATTAAATAGCTATTGTTTTAAGCCACTATATTTTGGGGATATTTGTTAGGCAGCAGCAAAACCTAACTGACACAAACACAGCCTTAGGATCACAAGCCCTGGGAAAAAGACATGGATTAGCAACACGGCCAGGCTATAGCTTGGAAGTCAGCATAGAAATTTCCCTCTCCCTCAACCCCATTCACACAAATGGTCCCCAAATCCTGCTGTTAGCATGTCCAGAATTGAGCAATTCCTCTGCACTTTCTTGCCTTTGTTTAGGCCCTCCTCCTTTGTCTAGACACTGCATTAGCCTCCTAACTGGCCTCTCTGCTCTGTCACTGGCTCTTTTCTCCTTGGCAGACATTCTTTAATAATGCTGCTGAACTGACTTTCTAGTATTTTTGAACATAGCAGATCTCTACTTTGAGGATCCTCACTCCTCAGGATGAGGGGTAAGCTTGGTATCAAATGCTCCTCTCAAAATAAGGTCCAAGACCAACTTTTCTTCTTACTTATGACAGTTAAATTCTCCATCCACAGTGAATACCTTACCATCTCCCAAAGCCATTCAAAACTTTTGCACGTCTGTTCCCATTGCTTGTCCACTCTCACTAACCCTCTGTTCCTCCCCTATGACCAGCTTAAATGCGATTTTCCTCCGGAAGCCCCTTCAAATGCCCACCAGGCAAGCAGTCACTTTTTAGACTACATAGCCGTTCATGACTTCCACTCAGAACACTTACTATTACAATTATTTTTTGATATATGTTGCCTTTCTAGACTCAGAGGGGCAGAAAATGTCCTAATGTTTACCTAGTCTTAAGGCACACAATAGGCTTCAAAGAATTGCTTGCGGAATGAAAGAACCAACAAAAGTCCACAGGGCAGGATCTGGAGCCTCACAGACCTCAGTGTGAAGTCCAGCTTATTAGCTACCAACCTTTGGGCAAGATCTCCTCTTTGATCCTATTTTCTTCCTGTACAGTGGGGACATCATCATCACCCCCGAAGGTTCTTTTAAGGATATAGATAAAATACGTCAGGTTTCAACCTCAGTCCATGGCACAAAACAGGTATTCAATCAAAGCGGAGCTATAATTCTTATTATGCTCTGTTGATTAGTTTTTTAAACTTGAACTAAGCTGTCATTTATTATCTGTTATGTGTATTATTCCTTGAACACATTACCTCTTCTTCTTAAATGAAAACATATATGGCAGCAGCAGACCACCTGCTTGTAAGCTCTATTTAATCAACAACTCTTGGCAGGCTCTAAAGAAAAACAGTCCTTGTTCTTCTTGTTAGGCCTCTATGACATAAACAGAATATTTAGTAAGCATTTATTCAAGCAAAATGTTTAGATCTTACAACGTGAGGCTTAACAAACTCCCTGCAGGAGAATTTTCCAGAGGTTAGAGAAGAAAAGAGCCTGATGATCTAAATGTAAAAGAAGAAAAGTCAGGTCTCTTCTGAATATTTTCCAGGGAACTTCGACTAGGTATGTGTTCCAAAACTGTGAATTTCTAAAAATGACAGGCCACAGTTAGAGAAATTAAGTGCATATACCACTGCTTCTTGTTCCTCCTCATGGTGTGCATTAAATTCTTTACTACCTTTGGTGTGCTGGACAGAACATAGCTCAGAGGACCTCAGTTCCAGTTCTCATATGACCTCTAATTGAGCTGGTCTGAATCAGCAGACCTCAGCAATCTGAATCACATTTCTCTTCAAATACAAAGTTGAGCTAAATGCTCTCCAGAGGTTTCTAGAGTCAGAGGACTCCATAGTTTTGATTTCTTTGACTTTAGTTTATTTGTCCATTGATAACCTACAGCTACTAGGGTCTACCAGATCAGACCTCTAACTCATCACCCTCAGCACACATTACCGCCTACCAGTGGTATTGCAACATCCTCATAAGGCAGCTTGTCTTCTCGCCAAGCATCGTCAATCAAATCCAAGATCCTTCCATCTCTCTGTACCTCACTGTCCATTCTCTTGGAGCTTTGATCTTGTCGGATGGGACCTGTAAACCAAAGAGGTTATTTCTTAAACATGAAGAATGAAAAGATGATGTAATCCAGCACTAGGGTTCTCTAGGCTTTCTAGTGTGGATGTTTTGGCATAGGATCATCCAGTGGAAAGACTCATCTCACCTGGATTAGATTACAGTTTCTTTATAACATCACAGTACCTCCCAGCTGATCTTCCTAGTCACACATAGATTCCATCTTTTGGTAAAGTTTTCTTGGATCACTCAGCGTCAGCATGCATTCTGCCCTTGAATGGTTCCTTGTTTTTATGATTCACTGGGCAAGTTAAGTTGGCTTTGTGACTGATCGTTCAAGCATTATTGTTTCCAATTGCTGTGCGTAAATTTCTTATTAATGATTCAGCATGTTCTCCCCCAATTTGGCCTCAAATCGTTTTTCACCTATTCTTCTTTAGAATACATCGACCTTGTCACACTTTCCAGCCTTTGCACCTAAAAAGGTCTCTTTGCCCCATCACGAACACCTACTTTTCCTTCCAAACTCAAAGTTGGGTGTCAGCTCATCGGGGCCAACATCTCTTGTCCAGAGTTAGGCGTTAAAGTGCCTTCACTCTTCAGGGGCTGGAAGCCTGGAGAGTACAAGGCGGGCAATGACCAGGCCACTGCCACCGTCCCAGGCACTTGCCAGTCCCCATAATGAACCGTTACCACTTTCCTGAACAAAAATCTTTCTTACACACGTGACTGTCCCAAAGCTTGGAATGCTGTCTTCTTCCTTTTTTCCTCAGCTAACCCCCAGTTACTCTAAACAACTTAGCTCCCAGGTTGCCTTCCTGCTTCCCAGCAGGAAGCTTTCTCTAAGCTCTAAGAAGAACGCGGTATCCGCCCCTCCGCAGGTTCCATATTTCCCTGCGCGCAGTGAATGGGCCCCATCAGGAGCTTGTTACATTGCCCGTTACAGGGTCTTCCCAGACAAGCGGTGCGTGCGTTTCTCCGGGACAGGGGCAGTTTTATTCACCTCTGTTTTAGAGCTCCGTAAACTTGTAGTTAAAAGAGCAAACCTGGAATGCCTTTCCCCCTGCTAAATATGACCCTCTCGGGCCACCACCGTCCATACAGGCATGGGATCCCGCCCCAAAGCCTCGGCTTCCGGCCCGAGGCGGGCTATACCAAATGCGGAAGCGGGGGAAGTCCAGGACCGCCGTCTAAGTCCCTTTCTACCCTCCCGACGTGCGGTAAGGGAGGTAGTTATGAGGATGAGGTGAGGACAACAACCTCGGCCGATAGGACCGGCAGAAAACCGAACGTGCTCCTCCCCTACACTACCTAAGCCAGGGCGCGGGAAACCTTTACCGGCACCGGCCCAGCGCGGCCAGGACCACGCCCCCAGCGGCCATGTGACCGACGCGCCCTGCTCTCCGATCCCCGGATGTCGGTGAGCCCATTTGGCCGGGCGGAGGGGGAATCAAGGAGGACGTTGCTTTAATCAAAAGTGAGGGAGCAGTAGGCGGAACGAACGTTCCGACCGTGACTGGACGTCAGGTTGGCGGTGACGCGCGTGCGCGCCCCCGTCCGGAGGTAACGGCGGGAAGACTCGGGGGCGCGCTCGTGGCAGGCCTGTAACCGCATGTGTGAAAGTCCAACAGGCGACGGGTGCCCGTGTCCGGAACCGGAGGCAGCCCTGGCTGCAGTGGGGCCGCGGACTGAGCGGCCGAATGGCCGGGGGCCGACTTCCTCAGCCGCCCGCTGGCCTCCAGGCTCGCCTCCGCCGGCCCGGCTCCGCCCCGGCGCCCCGCCCCTCCTCCTCGCCGCGAATGCTTCGCAGACCCGCGAAGCCAGATATGGCCTCCCACGGCGCGCAGTCCGGGCTAGCCAGGTGGTCAGCCCTTCCCCTGAGGCCGGCCATGGGAGGGCGGCGGGGTGGGAGAGCTGCTCCTCTTCTCCCAGCGGAGTCGGCAGCGAGCCAGTCTGCCACTTCTGGGGAGTTACCCCGGCCCAGCCCTCCCGCCTGGGCTGCCTCGGTTTGTTGGACTTAGGTTACTGACGGCCGATGATAGCGGTTCATTTATGGGTGGGAAATTTAGCAAGTTTTTGAAAGTAATTGGTTTAAAAACCTTAATGTTAGTTCCAGAGGTACGGTAATGTGGCAGAAATCATGAAGGACTGTGTTTGGGGAACCCTGAACTTACTGATTGCTCCATAGAAATCAGGGATGCGAAATAAATAATAAAGTGAGAGAACAAAAGGGATGGGTCCATAGAACATATAATCATGAACATATTTGAAAGCAGTAAAGCTAGGCTCATAATGTAGTTTTTACAACATCAGAGTAAAAGTGAGCTTGCTGTCAGCGACTCGTGTTCATCTACAGCGACTAGTTAGAGCACACGTATTGCGCAGAGTAGTTTTCCTTAAGCCTTACGAACGGTTCCTTAAACCAGTCTTAACATTTTTTTTTCTTCCTTTAATAAAACAGTACTGTAGGATTTGTGCCCTGTAGTTATACAGTTCCCCACATGCTTGCATTTAACTATTTTCTAGATACGAAGAGGAAACCATAAGGATCGTTAACTACACGTTACCTTCAAATATTTCTATACGGATCATAGCTGTAGCTTAATGATATAATTTATTATCCTTTATTATTTCCTTTATTATTTATTATATCCTTTATTATTATTATATCCTTTAGGGTATATATTTTCTTATTTGAAATGTAGTATCATTAGGTTTTTATCTTGAGCTTCTTGCCTTTTGACTATATCATCAGTGATCAGTATAGTAAGAACGACTGAAATTAAAATGGGCTAAATATTTATAAACATTCAGTTACACTACTCTTTAAAATGAATGTAGATTCAAGTTTTAACAGTTATTGTAGTTGTTGTATGTATTAACTGTATTGATGCCACTTGTCTCCCGTTAAAAGGTAGAACAACTTTGCTTGGCCTTCACGTTCTCAATTAAGGTAGTAGTGGCATTGGATGGTAACAGCATCAGTAGTCAACTTTATTAGAGCTTCCTACTTTTAAACCTATGTCAGCTTGATTTGAAATTCAGTTAAAACCAACACTGACCTGGGTTTCAGGAATTGAATTTTTGGTTTCTGTGTTACTTTAAATTTTTTTCTTCAAGAACTCAGATTGTGTTTTCAGCTTTACAAAACCACAGTTTTGTCATCACATCTATGAAAATTAGTAAAAATCCTATAGACCCTGATGCTGGGAGAGATTGAGGGCGGGAAGAGAAGGGGGCAATAGAAGAGTATGAGATGGTTGAATGGCATCATTGACTCATTGGACGTAAGTGAGCAAACTCCAGGAGATGGTGAAGGATAGGGAAGCCTAGCGTGCTGTAGTCCATGGGGTTGGAAAGAGATGGACATGACTTAGCGACTGAACAACATTGTCAGTATTCAGTCTGGGTTCAGATTTTCCCACCTGTCCCATATATGTGTTTTAAAATCAGCTTGTTGGGATTAAAATCCCGTAGAGATCCATGTGTTGCATTGAGTTGATACACTTTTTCAGTCTTTTTCTGTTTTTATTAGGATTTTTTTGCTTTGTTTTGATGAAGATCATTTTTAAAGTCTTTTATTGGATTTGTTACAATATTGCTTCTGTTTTGTTTTGGTTTTTTGGCCACTTGGCATGTGGCAGTTTATCTCCCCTACCAGGGATGGAACCAGCAACCCCCTGCACTAGAAGGCAGAGTCTTAACCACTGGACTGCCAGGGAAGTCCCTCAATCTTTTTTATTGCCTCCCTTTTTTGCCTTAACATTCTAGGTTTAGTTGATTGCATCCAGATGCCATCTTTTAACTTGTACGCCTATTCCCTTTATTTCCTTTAAAGGGAATAAACTGGCAGTGAGATCTAGACTTGCACAGTCCATATAGTAGGTGTCAGCCACCTGTGGCTATTTAAATGAATTAAAATTAAATAAAACTAAAAATTTCAGTTTTCTTGTTGCATTGGCCACATTTCAAGTGTCTAATAGTCACAAATGCCAAGTAGCTACTCTTCAAATGCTGCATATATAAAGTGTCTTCATAATTGCATAAAATTCTGTTGATCAGCACTCATCTAGAAGCTTGATCAGATTCAACCTTGACTTTTTTGGGGGAGCAGGCAGAGGAAGATTTCATTGTTGGTGCAAAATACTTCAGTGAGGCAAGTTACTTCTGAGTTTTTCTCTTTCTTAATGTTAAGATTGAGTAGTGTGGGTTCAGGTATTGTCAGCCCCATCCATTCATCATGAAATTATCCATGAACCATTCACTTAATGGTGAGATCCTTTCATGGATTTAAATTGCTTATATCCATTATTGCTTTAGGGGCTGCAATATAGTGATTTTCTAATTCCATCATTCCTTAGTATTTATTAGCTGGAAATTTTTTATGAAGAACTTTTTAACTCACCCCTGTTTGATTACCCCACCAGCTATTTGAAATACAGTTTGTACGGGAAAAGCAAGAAAAATGCTTAATTGTTTCCCTCTATTTTCAGAGCACAGTAATGAGTTGGTGGCCTAGCAACCTTCAAAGGTAACCATGAGGATTTTCTTTCTTTTTTTTTTTTTTAAATCATCATGAACTTATAGATTTGAATTTATTTAAACTTTCTCAACCTATTGCAGTCTTTTTTTTTTTTTTTGCATACTCAAGTTGTTGGCAAGTGGCAGCCTGTTTAAGTTGGCTCCTGTCTACTTTGATATGACTAGTGGTAGTCTTTGAGAGTTTCCTTATTTTCTTTTAAAACATGTTCCTGACTCACTTACACATTTCTGGCCACCAAGAAGCCCTGGTTCCTTGAGGTGATTTGAGAGACAAATCTGGGTGCTAGAGGTGCTCTTGCTACTAGGTTGGTCATTGGTTTTAGGATTTACAGTAGCCAAAGTTAGGAAATAGGTATATTTTTAAAACAAGAAACATACAGAATTCACATTGATATTGCCAATTTAATTTCATAGCTTTTTTAAAACACTTGATTTTATATTTTTCTATCTTTTTCTCTTTTGCTTATTAACAGTTACTTTTTTCCTGTATGTAGTTCTTTCACATTAAGGATACCACATTTACTGTTAACTGTTTCCTAAATGGTGTTTAGGATTTCTTTGTAGTACTTTTTGTCCTTAGTACCTACCCCACTTGAAATATGTACAGTAAAGTTGTGTTTTCAAAGCATATGAAGCAGTTAGTTACATGGTAAGGCTGCCAACTTGGTATCTAGTTGATAGTTATTTCATTTCCAGTAATTTTTATACTGCTTTTTTTTCACCCCTTCATTTGGATTTGTTTCATTATTAGTAAAACATTGGCATAGTGCCTATAAAACAAGTACCCATTAAGGTCCATCCTGAGAAGTTTAGCTTCCTGTTTTCTCCACGCTGACTATTTCCCTTTCTTATAGGTATCACATTTACCAGTTGGGGTTTATCCTTGCATAAGAACAAATGCACTATATATTATATATCTATATATAATTTTATATGCTTAATGTATTTTGACAATTATGCATAACATGTAGTTTATATTTCTCTTACTGTGAACAGGGTTGAGCATCTTTTCATATGTTTAAGGTCATTTGGATTTCTCTTTCTGTGAACTCTTTGTTCATATCTTCTGCCCATTTTTCTATAGATTTCTTTTTTCCCTTCAGTTTTTAGAAGCTCTTTATGCGTTTGGATAATTAACCCCTTGTGATAAAACTTTAAATATTGTTGTCATTTATCTTTCAGCTTTGCTTACAGCATTTTTGCCATGTAAAATTGTATTTTTATCTACTAAAGATTTCTTAGTCTTTGCCCTTATTCTTTCTGAATTTGGAGTCATAATTTAGACCGTGTTTTAAAATTTCGTTTTTATTTTGGAAGGTTTCTTTGATCTTTTATCTGATAATTTTCTCCCTTAAGTTTACGTAGGGATCCTTCTGGGCATTTGTAAATGATACTGATTATTTATTGGAGCAGGTACAGTTTTTCAGTCATAGTCTATCTGACACAGCCATAGATCTTTGTAAGCACAGTAACACCAAGGCAGGTAAGCGACAAAGCATTGTAATCCTCCTTTAAAATGAAACTTGATGAATAGACATATTCTTTCTCTTAGGATTAATTCATAATTCCAACTAGATTTATTTTCTTTCTATGTCCCATTTTGTGAATAATTTGATCTCAAGCACGTACCTATGGATATTTTTCCTGATCTATGAACTGAAGAAGCTAAATGGGAGGCCTTCTGGTCCTTTCTAGCTCTTAAATTCCAATATATTAATGAATTTCAAAGATTTGCCCATTATTAGATACCCTCTTTGGATTCTTTTTCTCTTAAGATTTAAAGTATGTTTTCCCAGCTTTCTAGACTTGATGAAAAAGCCTGTATTTCCTTTAAGCACCTTATTCTAGATTTCACTGATTTAAAACAATCTTCATTCCAATGGAGATTTTTAATTATAACTTTTGTTTGTTGATGTCTTGGTCTAAATGCTGAAATGACTAAGCTTGTCCTATACCAATTTATAGAGCTACAAAGTTTCCATTTAACTGCTTTAATATTTTATGTTAATGGCAAGGAGTAACATTATCAAACTAATTATTAGGTTGGTGCATATATAATTGCAGTTTCAGACTGTGAATTTTAAATCATTATAACTAGGCTCAAGTGCATCTTTATTAATCAAAATAGCATGTTAAGTTGCTCAGTCATGTTTGACTCTTTGCAACCCCATGGACTGTAGCCTGCCATGCTCCTCTGTCCTTGGGGTTCTGCAGTCCTTTGGAGTGGATTGCCCCTAGGATTGAACCACCCTAGGGGATCTTCCCCACCCTAGGATTGAACCCCACCCTAGGATTGAACCCATGTCTCTTGTGTCTCCTCCACTGGCGGGCAGTTTCTTTACCACTAGCGCCACCTGGGAAGCCCAGTCAAAATAGGAACCATTACAGTCAACATATTTTTGCCAACAACAAATAAGTTTGTTTACTCCTGTAGCATAAAAATTCATGCCTTGGGGTTCCATGAACTCATGGACAGCATTTTCTGCCACCACGCTGGTTGTGGAAGCATTTTCCCTGCAAAAAGTTGTCAAGATGCTTGAAGATGTGGTAGTCGGTTGAGTCAGGTGAATATGGCAGATAAGGCAAAACTTTGTAGCCCAATTAGTTCAACTTTTGAAGTGTTGGTTGTGCGGCATGTGGTCAGGCGTTGTCGTGAAGAATTGGGCCCTTTCTGTTGACTAGTGCCAGCTGCAGGCATTGCAGTTTTTGGTGCATCTCAGCAATTTGCTGAACGTACTTCTCAGATATAATGGTTTCACTGGGATTCAGAAAGCTGTAGTGGCTCAGACAGGCAGAGGACCACCAAACAGTGATCATGACCTGTTTTTGGTGCAAGTTTGGCTTTGGGAAGTGCTTTGGAGCTTCTTTTCAGTACAACCACTGAGGTGGTGGTTGCCAGTTATCCTATAACATCCACTTTTCATCGCACGTCACAGTCTGATCGAGAAATGGTTCATTGTTGAGTACAATAAGGGAAGATGACACTTCAGAATGAAGATTTTTTTTTTTTTATTTGCAGTCAGCTCATGAGGCACCCACTTACCGAGCTTTTTCACCTTTCCAATTTGCTTCAAATGCCAAATGACTATAGAATGATTGATGTTGAGTTCTTCAGCAACTTCTGTAGTTGTAAGAGGATCAGCTTCAGTGATCCTTTCACTTGATTGTTGTCAACTTCTGATGGCTGGCCACTACACTTCTCATTTTCAGGCCTCTCGTCTCCTTTGCAAAACTTCTTGAACCACCCTTGCACTGTATATTCATTAGCAGTTCTTGGGCCAAATGCATTGTTGATGTGAGTTGTCTCTGCTACTTTATGGCCCATTTTGAACTCAAGAAAATTGTTCAAATTTACTTTTAGTCTAGCATCATTTCCCTAGTCTAAATATAAAATAAATAGCAAGTAATAAGTCATTAGCAAAAAAATATAAAGCGAGAACTGTGCATTAAAATGTATAACATAACCACATTTATATAAAAATGTATTCCAACATCAAATGGCAAAGTTCGATAATGCAAAACCATAATTACTTTTGCATCAACGTAATACTTAAAATTGTATTTATTTTGGACAAAGAATAAACTTTACATAATTATTGCATGGAACAGGCCAAAAAGGAAAACAAAGTAATGTACTGCATGCAGCTGAATGAGGGTCAGATTGTTTAGGAAATGAGTTCGTGATATAGCTGCGAGAAACTCAGAAAAGTCCATAGAAAATCTGAGTTCTTGCCATTTACCTGATCCTCAGGAAGGAGAAGGGATGGTGTTTGTTAGCTCCTCAAGAAGATAGTGAAAGTATTTTTTTTTTAAAAATTATATATTAGATTATTTTCTATAGCAAATGTTACTTATCTTCCCTACATCACCCCCACCTTTTGTTTAAAACAGATCTCATTGTCTTAGACTTAGACCATGATTTTAATTTCTGAAATGGGCTATTTTCATGATTGTGCTACTGCCCTCTGGTGTCCATGGTGGTGGTGTCATAGTTCAGTTTGTGTTTCTTCCTGTGTCCAGACTTTTCAAAATGGTTTCATTTTGTTTATATCAGGAAGATTAAATCAGAAGAAGATATGATGATGTATTTTAAGATCTGGAATACTGTAAAATATATAAAGATCACATATTGGCTGGAGCTTAGGAGTCACACTGCCTAGGTTTGAGTCCTGGGACTGAGGTTTGTAGTTTGCCATGGTCAAGTTAACCTTTCAAGCCTCAGTTTCCTGAAAATGATAGTATGTATCTTTTATGATTGTTCTGAAGATTGAATTAGACAATATAGACAAGGCAGAACAGTTGAGCATTCAATGACTTTTAGCTTCTCACTGGACATGAATTTGAGTAACTCCTGAAGCTAGTGGAGGACAGAGGAGCTTGGTGTGCTATAGTCCATGGTGTCAGACACGACTTAGTGACTGAACAACAACAAAATAAATATTGCTAATTACTAAATAATGTCATCCAGAAAATATATTGTGTATTATGTTACTAAATCTAAATATCGACATAGGGTTGTCAAGAGCATGGTACTTACAGTATATATGTATTTGACCATTGCTGCTGCTGCTAAGTCACTTCAGTCGTGTCCGACTCTGTGTGACCCCATAGATGGCAGCCCACCAGGCTCCCCCATCCCTGGGATTCTCCAGGCAAGAATACTGGAGTGGGTTGCCATTTCCTTCTCCAACGCATGAAAGTGAAAAGTGAAAGTGAAGTTGTGCAGTCGTGTCCAACTCTTGGCGACCCCATGGACTGCAGCCCACCAGGCTCCTCTGTCCATGGGATTTTCCAGGCAAGAGTACTGGAGTGGGGTGCCATTGCCTTCTCCGGTTTGACCATTAGAATCCCTTTAAAAACTGGAAGAAATTTTGGAAACTATATAGGTCATACCCCTTTATAAGAAAGAAACTGAAGTTCAAGGACACAAAGCTAGTTAGTTGCAGAGTAAGACTCTATCCTGGATCTTCATCTACATAGTACTGTCTGAACTGTGTCCTGCCATTCAGTTCCCTGAAGTGGAGCAAAGCAGAATCTTTGTCTTGTTGTAATTGACTGTATCATTGTTTGAAAGACAGTGAAATAGAACATGAAAACCTTTAACTTTTTATTTTGTCTAATTTTGGTATAATACAAATGATAAACCGACTAGAAAGAAATCCTCTCTGCCATATTTATGCATGAATAGTTATTTAATACTTCTGATAGTAACTTTAGAAATAGGTGCAGATAACATGCAGTGGTTGTATTTTCCAGTCTTCTTATTCTTCTGTGTCTGCAGGACATCCTATGCATGCCTCTATCACTGTATTTTTCACTTTAGGGAAACATTTTAGTTAATTTTTTTCCTTCCCATACTAGACTAGTAATTCCTTGAAAGGGGCTATTTCAGTTTCAATACTGTATCTAGTGGTTAGTACAACACTGATTTCTTTATTGAGTAGAGGAGTCCTCTTAGAGCAATATAATTTGAAGACATTTCAGAGTTGAGCCTCTGAATGTTGAAGGAAAAAAGCAGTTCTTCAGGAATGAGTAGTGGTTTGACACGTGAACATTCTAAAGTTTTGTGATAAGTGAGAAACCTACAGCAGTTACTGTTCATTGGCATATCCAAACTTAAGGGCGGTCTTTCTCGTCTCATCTGCCTTTCTTTATGGTGTGTCTTTCTCTTTCTGTGATAGTCTGTTCTGTCTCCCTTCCTTTCTTTCTCTGCTAGATTCTTCTCTGCAGTTCTCCAGCTATAGACCAGTTTGTGTAGGAGGCTAGGTGAAAAAGGGAGGGGAATTGAGATAAGCCAGCCAAAAGTATTCAGTGCAGATTAGGTTGAAATGCCACACTGGGCCCTGGAGCTGTGGGTTATAAATAAAACTGGTTTTCTGCCCTTGAGGGTGGAATAGTAAGGGAAAAGGGTGTGAAAAAAGACATTTCCAGTGTGATGTATGGAGAAGGAAATGGCAATCCACTCCAGTATTCTTGCCTGGAAAATGCCATGGAAGGAGGAGATTGGGAGGCTGCAGTCCTTGGGTCATAAAGAGTCCGACACGACTGCGCGACTTCACCTCACTCACTAGTGTGATGTAACTCCAGTGAAATGACCTGTTAAGGACTAAGAACAATGAAGTGCAGAGGAAGGAGGTCAGTAGCCGCCTCTTAGGGGATGGAAGCTGTTCTAGGAGCTTCATACGCCTGTCATCTAGAGTTGAATAGGAGCTCCCATGATGGACCAATAAGTTCAAGCACAGAGCATTTAACCTTTTAACACTATCTCTTTAAAAAGAGCTCACTTTTCCTCTGACCTCTTGTTTTGTTAGTGTCTGTGTCCCTCTGCTGCTAGCATCCCACTTCCACCCAGACCTACTCTTAGGTGAGAAAGTAGCGATGCCACAATAAGGTATTTGATTTTAGTCATGCGTGGAAGTGTCAATGGCAGTGCAGATCATTTTAAGTTATTTTGAAGTGTGTTTGGTTCTACCATTTCTTGAAGAGCTATTCCTTGACTCTTCTACAGTTATCCTAAGGAGTGTTGCATTTTATCATTGTTAATTTGTATGCTTTCATTCACATTCTTAAGTTTGTAAGTTGGAATGTTACAACATAAAAAATGAGTTTTCTCCTGACTGACTTTTTTGCTTTCCCAGTTGCCAAAACAAAGGAGATTTGGCGATGGAGGCTTTGTTGGAAGGAATACAAAATCGGGGGCATGATGGGTAAGTTTGCTTTTGACCCTAAGTTTCTCACTGAGTTTAAAAAGCATGTCTGAGTTACGCCTCTGACCATTTTGTGCTTTGGGTACAGAAGCAGAAATGTGAACAAAATCTAGGCTGATCCATGTCATGTTTGTGGACAGCATCTCTCCTTGGGGTGTTTCCCTCATCTCAGCAGTGTGAAGCTGGATACTTTCTGTCAACCCACTTTAAATTTTCACCTTTAAAAAACAAAACGATTTTGTTTTGACACTTAGAGCAAATGACTTGTTTTTTAAAGTATTTAAGCCTTAGTAGTTATCTCTCTGTGGCCATTCCTGGAAACCTCTTTGAATCCAATACATTTGTGTCCACTTGTGTTTTTACCTTTGTAACATCTGACATCTCCTGAAATATGGAAGGACATCAGTAAGTTGACAGGAAGATAGATTGTAGTAAGTTGCTAATAATGAGTTGGAAAGAAGTAGTTGAAATAAATTTGGCTCAAGGATGAATTTCTTAAGACAGTTCTTAAAGTTGTATTGTCATTTTCCTACTTGTTTCCAAAGCTATTTATTTGCTTGGCTAGCTGAGAATATGACATATGCTTGCCTGGATTCTTCAGAAAGCTTCCCTAAAATGTTAAAGATGAGATAGTTGTTGGCTATGGAAGTCTCACTCCCAAACCAGACTTCCAACATCAGTCTGTGTTTGGTCACATGATGTAGGCTTTAGGTTGGCTGCTGGAGGAAGACTGTTCTGTGGAATAGGTGATCACCTTATATGCCTGAAAGGGAAAAGCTCAGAGATGTTTTTTACTTCTAATTATTTGTTGACATTGTTCCACCCTAGGTAGGTTTACATTTGCTCTATTTTTACATGTGAAAGATGAAAAGCCACTTGGAGATATGTTCTGTGTTCTTAAGGGTCTGTTCTTATTTATAGGGGATTTTTGACATCCTGTGAAGCAGAACTGCAGGAGCTCATGAAACAGATTGACATAATGGTAGCTCATAAAAAATCTGAATGGGAAGGACAGACACACGCTCTAGAAACTTGCTTGGACATCCGTGAACGGGAACTTAAGGCTCTCAGGAGTCAGTTGGATTTGAAACACAAAGAGGTAATGCAGACGATTTGCTGCTCTTATTGATATTTTCACTTTGCCTTTTATTAGGTTGGTGCAAATGTAATTGTGGTTTCAGACCATGAATTTTAAATCATTATAACTGGGCTCAAACACATCTTTATTAATCAAAATGGGAACCATTATAATCATTATTTTTGCCAGTAAGAAATAAGTTTATTCCTGTAGCATAAAAATCCATGCCTTGGGATTCCATGAATTCTTGGAAAGCATTTTCTGCCTCCTGCTAGTTGTGAAAGCATTTTCCCTGAAAAAAGTTGTCAAGATGCTTGAGAAAGTGGTAGTTGGCGAGAGGTCAGCTGAATATCGCAGATGAGACAAGACTTTGTAGCCCAACTCATTCACCTTTTGAAGTGCTGGTTGTGTGACGTGTGGTGGGCATTGTTGTGGAGGAAAATTGGGGCCTTTCTGTTGACCAGTGTCAGCTGCAGATGTGGCAGTTTTTGGTGCATCTCATCAATTTGCAGAGCATACTTGTAGATGAAATGGTTTTGCCAGGATTCAGAAAGCTGTAGTGGATCAGATGGGCCACAGACCAACAAACAGTGACCATGACCCTTTTTTTGTGTGTGTGTGGCCTTGGAAAGTGCTTTGGGGCTTCTTTGTGGTCCAGTCACTCAGCTGGTTTCTTCTGGTTGTCGTGTGAAATCCACTTTTTGTTGCATGTCACAATCAGATCAAGAAATAGTTCATTGTTGTTGCGATTTTTTTGATTTGTGGTCAGCTCACGAGGTACCCACTTACCAAACTTCTTCACCTTTCCAATTTGCTTCAAATGCCAAATGACTGTAGAATGGTCAACATTAAGTTCTTTGGCAACTTCTCATCTAGTTGTAAGAGGATCAGCTTTGACGATCCTCTCAGTTGGTCGTTGTCAGCTTCTTTTTGCTGGTCACTGTACTCCTCATCTTTAAAGTTCTTATCTTCTTTGCAAAACTTCTTGAACCGCCACTGCATTTTAAGTACATTAGCAATTACTGGACCAAATGTGTTGTTGATGTTAATTGTCTCCACGGCTTTCCAACCCATTTGGAACTCGAGTAAGAAAATTGTTCAAATTTGCTTTTTGTCTAACATCTTTTCCATAGACTAAAATAAATATAAAATAAACAGTAAGTAATAAGTCATTAGCAAAGAAATGTAAAGTGAGAAATGTGCATTAAAATGATGTATAACAATCACATTTAAGAATGCATTCCAATATCAAATGGCAAAGTTCAACAATGCGAAACCGCAATTACTTTTGCACCAACGTAATGTTTCTTATATATTTGTTGAAGAAAACATTTACATTTTTTTTTAATCACTTTATTAAAACAAAACCCTGATCACTCATTTCTTCCACCCTCTGATCCAAGCTTTGCCTTTTGCAGCCACCAATGTGTTTTCTTTATCTATGAGCTTATTTTTTGTTTGTTTTTGTAGATTCTACGTGTAAGAGATCAGACAGCATTTGAGTATCTGTCTTTCTTTGTCTGAATTACTTCATTTAGTGTAATGCTGTCAATGTCCACTCATGCTGTGGCAAGTGGCAACTTTTGTTTTTTATGGCTGAATAATATTCTTTATATATACACATATCCCATGATTTCTTTATCCATTCAGTCATCAGTAAATACTGAGGTTGTTTCCTCATCTTTGTATTATAATTCTACAGTGAACACGAGGATGCATGTATCTTTTTGAATTAGTGTTTTTTAATTTTCTTCAGATAAGTACTCAGAAGTGAAATTACTAGATTGTATGGTAGTTCTATTTTTAATTTTTTGAAAATTCTCTGTATTATTTTCCATAATGGTTGCACTAACTTAAGTGTTTACAAAAAGTGCACAAGGTTTCCCTTTTGTCTGCATCCTTGCTGACACCTGTTATTTGTTGTCTTTTTTATACTTGCCATTCTGCAAGATTTGAGTTGCTCTCTCTTTGTGGTTTTGATTTGCATTTCCCTGATGATTAGTGATGTTGACCATCTTTTCATGTCCCTATTAGTTATCTATATATATCTCCTTTGGAAAAACGTCTATTTGGATCTTTTGCCCATTTTTTCATTGGATGATTTGTGGTTTTTTGCCTTTGAATTGTGTAAATTCATTGTATGTTTTGGGTATCAACCCTCTGTCAGTTACTAATGTGCAGGTATTTTCTCCCATTCAGTAGGTTGCCTTTTTTTTATGCCAATAGAACTTTACTGTTTGCATGTAATAATAGTCTTATAATATGCTTGGACGTTAGGGAGCATGGTGCCTCCAGCTTTGTTCTTTCTCAAGATTGCTTTGACTGTTCAGGTCCATACAAATTTTAGGATTTTTTTGTTTGTTTGTTTTATGTGAGAAATGCCATTAGAATTTTGATATCTACTGCACTGCAGTTGTAGATTGCTTTGGATAATATTGCCATTTTAACAATAGCGATCCTTTTAGTCTTTCATCTTTCCATTTATTTGTGTCTTTTTCAATTTCTTTTGCTAATGTTTTAATGTTTTGTAGTGTTCAGTATCCACATATCTCACCTTGTTGGTTAAATTTACTCCTGGGTATTTTACTATTTTTATGCAGTTGTAAATGGGATTATTTTCTTCAATTTCTCTTTTTGATAGCTTGTTATTAAACACAATAGATTTTTTAATTGATTTTGTATCCTGTAGTATTATTGAAATCATTTATTAGTTCTATTAGTTTGTGATGGACTCTACGGTTTCCTAGCTATTTTCATGTCATCTGCAAACAGTGACAGTATTGCTTCTTCCTTTCCAATTTGAATGCCTTTTATTTCTTTTTCTTGCCTAACTATTCTGGCTACAACTTCCAATACTGTGTTGAATAAAAGTGGTGAAGTGAACATCCTTGTATTATACCTGATCTTAGAGGAAAAGCTTTGAGATTTTCAACACTGAGTATGATGTTAGCTGTATGCTTGTCATGTGTGCCATTAATTATGTTAAGGTATGTTTCCTCCATACCTGCTTTATTGAGAGATTTGAGATTTTTATCATAAATGAGTGTATTTGAGTTTTGTCAAATATTTTTTATGCATCTATTGAGATGATCATAGCATTTTTGTCTTCATTTTGTTATATAGTGTATCACATTGACTGATTTACAGATGTTGGACCATTCCTGTGTCTCTGAAATAAATTTCACTTGATAATGACATGTGATCTTTTTAACGTATTACTGAATATTTTGTTGAGAATTTTTGCATCTATGTTCATCGGGGATATTAGTCTGTAAAAAAAAAATTTTTTTTTTTTTGGTAGTACTCTTGTCTGGTTTTGGTACAGGGTAATACTGCCCTCATAAATTGTGTTTTGAAATGATCCCCCTCTTATATTTTTTGGAAGAGCTTGAAGAAGATTGATATTGATTCTTCTTTGATTGTTTCATAGAATTCACCAGTGAAGCCATTTGGTCCTGGACTTTTGTTTGTTGAGAGTTTTTGATTACTGATTCAATCTGCTTGCTAGTGATTGGTCTGTTCAGACTTTCTGTTTTATCGTCATTTAGTCTTTGAGCCTACATGTTTGTAGGAGTTTATCCATTTCTTCTGGTTTGTCTAATTTGTTGGCATATGATTGTTCATAGTAGTCTGTATGATCCTTTGTATTTCTGTGGTATCACTTGTAATATCTCCTCTTTAATTTCTGACTTATTTGAGTCCTTTCTATTTTTCTTAGTCTAGCTAAGGTTTTGTCAATTTTATTTGCCTTCTAAAAACTAGCTCTTAGTTTCACTGATCTTTGTTGTCTTTTTAGTCTCTATTTCATTTATTTCTGCTCTAAAGGATGACAGAGGATGAGATGGTTGCATCACTGACTCAATGGACATGAATTTGAGTAAACTTCTGGAATTGGTGATGGACATGGAGGCCTGGTGTGCTGCAGTCCATGGGGTTGCAAAGAGTTGGACACAACTGAGTGACTGAACTGAGCTGAATCTTTATTTCCTCTCTTCTACTAACTTTGGGCTTTGTATTTTCTTTTTCTAGTTCATTAAAGTGAAGTTAGATTGTGTGTGAGACTTTTCTTGCTTCTTGAAGTAGGTATTTATCACTGCAAACTTCCCTCACAGAACTGTTTTTACTGTATTTCATAAATTTTAGCATGTTAATGTTTACATGTTTGTTTTTCTTAAGGTGTTTTTGATTTCTCTTTTGATTTCTTCTTTGGCCCATTGGTTATTCAGTAGCATGTTGTTTAATCTGTGGAGATTATTTAGTTGTATATTTTATTAATTATTAGTTGTATATTTTCCACTTTTCGTCATGTAATTTCTCATTTCATGCCATTGTGATTGGAAAAGATGCTTGATGTGATTTAAATATTCTTAAATTTATTAAGACTTGGTCTCTGGCCTAACATATGATTTATCTATCTATTAAAGATGTTCGATATATACTTGAGAAGAATGTGTCTTCTGTTGTTTTTGGATGGAATGTTCTATAAATATCTGTTAAGTCCATATAGTATAATATGTTGTTTAAGGCTGATATCTCCTTACTGATTTTCTGTCTGGATGATTTTTTCATTGATGTAAGTGGGATATGAGAGTCCCCTATTATTATTGTATTGCTGCCTATGTCTCCATTTAGGTCTGTTAATAATTGTGAGACGTATTTAGGTGCTCCTATTTTGGGTACATAAATATTTACAAATGTTATATCCTCTCATTGGATTGACCCCTTTATGTAATGCCCTTCTTTGTCTCTTATTAAAAAGTATGTTTTAGAGGTTTGTTTTTTGTTTGTTTCTAATATAAGTATAGCTGATCCGTCTTTCTTTTCTGGTTTTCATTTGCGTGGACTCTTTTTCCACCCCTTTGCTTTCAGTGTGTCCTTATATCTAAAGTTATCTCTTGTAGGCAGCATATATAGGAGTGTGTTGCTTTTTATTTCTTCAGCCTTTCTGTGGCTTTTGGTTAGATAATTTAGTCCATTTACAGGTAAAGTAATTATTGATAAGTATGTGCTTATTGCCATTGTGTTAATTGTCTTCTAGCAGCTTTTGTAGTTTTTCTCTGTTCCTTTCCTTTGCTCTCTTCCTCTGTGGTTTGATGACTTTCTTTAGTGGCATTCTTATATCCGTTTCTCTTTCTCTTTGTTTATTTATTGTAGGTTTTTGCTTTGTGGTTACCATGAGACTTACATTTAACAACTTATATTTGTAACAGTCTATTTTAAGTTGATAACATCTGAAGTTTGATCCCATTCTGAAACTCAACATTTACTCTCATGTATGTTTTTTTTTTTTTTACTCTCATGTATGTTTTAATGTCACATTTTATATATTTTTATCTTGTGCATTTTCAGCTAGTTATTGTAATCATAGTTTTTTCATTTAACCTTTGTATCAGCTTTATTAGTAATTCATCCACTGCCTTCACTGTGTGTTTACTTTTCCAATGATAATTATCCTTTCATTTGTGTTGTTGTTACTAATTATAATTAGCATCCTTTCTTTCAGCTTAAAGGAGTCCCTTTAAAATTTCTTATAAGGCCAATTCAGTGGTGGTGAATTCCTTTAACTTTTGCTTGTCTGAAAACTCTATCTCTCTTTTGATTCTGAATGAAAACTTTGTTGGGCAGAGTATTCTTGATTGGAAATTTTCTTCTTCTGGTACTTTGAATGTACCATGCTTTCTGGCTTACAATGTTTGCGCTGAAAGATCAGCTGATAGCTTTATGAGAGTTCCTTTGTACAGAACTAGTGTTTCTCTCACAGCTTTTGAGATTATCTCCTTGTCTTTAACTTTTGACATTTTAGTTGTAATGTGTCTTGGTGTGGGTCTCTTTGATGGCATCTTGTAAAATATCATTTTATTGATTTATCATTCATTTTTGGCTGTGCTGGGTCTTTGTTGCTGCGTGAGCTTTTCTCCGGTTGTGGCGAGCAGGGGATACTCTGGTTGTGGTGTGCAGGCTTCTCCTTACGTGGGTTCTCCTGCTGCAGAGCACAGGCTCTAGGGCACGCAAGCTTGAGGAGCTGCAGCACCGGGGCTCAGTAGTTGCGGCTCCTGGGCTCTAGAGCACAGGCTAAATAGAATAGTTGTGGCCCACGTGCTTAGTTGCTCTGAGGCATGTGGGATCTTCCCAGATCAGGGATTGAATCCATGTTTCCTGCATTGGCAGGCAGATTCTTTACCACTGAGCCACCAGGGAAACCCTAGTAGCATCTTGTTTGCAATTCTCAGGATTTCCTGGGTCTGGATGCTTGTTTTCTTCCCCAAGTTAGGGAAGTTTTCAGCCATATTTTTTTCAAATAAGATTTCTACTCCTTTCTCTCTTCCTCTTTTAGGAGCCCTATAAAGTGAAAGTCTGTTTGGTGTCCCATAGGCTCCTGAAGCCATCTTCACAGTATTCATTCTTTTTTCATTTTGCTGCTGTAATTGGGCATATTCCGTGGCCTTGTCAGTGAGTTGACTTCATCTAGTCTGCTGTTAAACCCCTTTAGTGTGTTCTTCAGTTCAGCTATTGTATTCTTTGGTTCTGTGATTTCTACTTGGTACTTTCTTATATTTTTCTTGTCTCTTTGTTGAAGTTCTCATCATCTATTCTTACCCCCAGTTCAGTGAGCATTTTTGTGACCATTACTTTGAACTCTTATCAGGTAATCCCAAATTACTTACCTCCATTTCATTAAGGTTTCTTCTGAGGTTTATCTTATTTTCATTTGGAACATATTCCTCTGTTCCTTGACTCTCCATTTATTTCTGTACAATAAATGAAATAACCACCTCTTCCAGTATTGAAGGAGTAGCCTTCTGTAGGAGATGAACCTTGTAATTCAACCCTGCCTCAGCTTCTGGGTGTTTCTCAAACATCTGTACTTGTCTAGGCAGCCTATTGTATTTTTAGTAGCTCCCAGTAGTTGAGGATGTGCCAAGACCTGTCATTGTCCTGAAATGGAGAATCTCAGCACCTAGATTCAGACTGACTGGAAGCTGGGGCAGCAGCTTTTAAAGTATGCAAATATATACAGTTTTGAGGGGCTGCAGGAGTAAGCCACATTGGTTCTCAGAGCCGGGTGATTTGGAGGTCACCATGTGGGCTCCAGATGAGCTGTTTTCTGGGTAATACTCTGGGCTGGAGCAAGGCAGAGGGAGAATGCCAAGAAGGTGTCCACAGCCCATGTTCTTTGAGAGCAACTCCATAGGCCACTAAATGTGAGCCAAACCTGAAGCCTACTCCTTAGGACAAAGGTCCGAGACAAGTAAAGGGGACTCTCACAGAAAGCCTGGGGAGTGTGCCTCACTCTACTTCCTGTACAGTGCCTTAAGGGTAGTAGCCTGCCAAGAACTACCCCTCTGATTGCCAGAGTCGTGTGGGACCCAGGAATGCAGGTCCTTGCAGTCACCTAGAGCTCCATAACCAAAGGGAGGCCCCTGGGCACAGGCCATGTGTAGAGCTCTGCCGTCTGTGCACTGGAGGCAGCAGAGTGCGAAAGCAGAGGTAGTACCCTCCAAGGTCTCTGGAGAGGATTGCAGTCACCGCCAAGATGCCTGCCTAATCAGAAGCTTGTCCCT
The DNA here is from genome assembly GCF_910594005.1 of Cervus elaphus. NCBI lineage: Eukaryota > Metazoa > Chordata > Mammalia > Artiodactyla > Cervidae > Cervus > Cervus elaphus. Next base: position 82,670,907 of record NC_057833.1, read on the forward strand.
TAGCAGCCATGATGATCAGTTCATAGTCTCCCTCCACAGAAAGAATGCAACTCCAGGGTCTGTTGCCTTTTGCTGTGCCCTTGTGATTGTAGCTGTTCAAGAACCCTTTCTCCTTGGGTTGCAGTCCTGTAGGACCCATGAGTATAAGCCCCACTGACCACCTTTGCTTAGTGGCTCAGTTGTGTCCGACTCTTTGTGACCCCATGGACTGTAGCCCGCCAGTGGGGATTCTCCAGGCAAGGATACTGGAGTGGGTAGCCATGCCCTCCTCCGGGGATCTTCCCAACCCAGGGATTGAACCTAGGTCTTTCCCGCATTGCAGGTGGATTCTTTACCATCTGAACCACCAGGGAAGCCCAAGAATACTGGAGAGGGTAACCTATCCCTTCTCCAGGGGATCTTCCCAACCCAGGAATTGAACCGGGGTCTCCTGCATTGCAGGTGGATTCTTGTAAATCCACCAGGGAAGCCCCCACTTACCACCAGAGCCAGTTAATGTAGAGGTGTTCTCTAGCAGTAGTCACAAAAATCCAGGCACCTGACTGGGGCATGAGCTGCTTTCTGGGTGACATTGATTATAACAGTTCCTTAGGACCCAGAACACGAAGCTCCGTTGGTCTCTAGAGCCAGGTGATCTAGAATCATAGCCTGGGCAGGAGCTGTAAAAATCAGGACATCAGAGCAAGATTCTCTTCCAGGGAGATGGTGGTGCTCTGGAGCATGACAAAGGTGGTACCTTCTAGGCTTTGTTTCCAGGGTGTTCCAGCAGGAGCCTACCTGTGTGTGTTGAACAAGACCCCTGTCCCTTTAGCTGAGGTTTTGATGGTGGGCCTTACTCACTTTAAGTCTAGCCCCAGTTGGCTGCCTCTGAGCTGGACTCTGGGATGGGTGAGTCCAAGCACATGAGCCCTCTAAGAGGTGTTTCTCAGGTTGCTCTCAGTTTGTGGCTCTTGGGACACAAGACCCATTGGTTTTCAGAAATTAGATGTTTGGGGGCTCACCTCTCAAGTGCCTGTCTTAAAAGTTGGGGTGCCCAAGGTGAGGTTTGAACCCTTTGCTCCTCAATGAGAAGGTCTGAGTTTTGAGTTCCCTTCTGGTTATGGTTGCTACACTAGGGGTGAGATTTACAGTGAGATTGTGTCTCCATCTCCCCTACAGGCTTTTGTATGGTTTTCTTTTCTTTTGTCCAACATGTAGTTGTCCCTCAACCAAGTTTAAGTTTTTTCCAAGAAGAAATTGTTCCATGTTTAGCTGTAGATCCAGTGAGTCTGAGGAGGGCGGTGAGTTCTGAATCTTTCTACATCGCTATCTTGAATTGTTAATACTCTTCTTTATAATGCATAGAAAACATTTGTATGTCAAATTCTGTTTTATTTTTCTTTTTTTTTTTTTCAGAAGAAAAATTCATTGGTGAAAATGCATAAGAATGTTAATGTTGTTAATATTTCAAGGATCATGTTACCTTGGTCACATGTAGTACATATGTAACTTCTTTAAGAAAATGTAAAGGGAGGCACATGATCATTCTATTACATGCCCATGTTAATAATCACTGAGTTTAGTGAATGTTGTTTTTGGCCACATTATGTGATTAGTGTAAAAAGTTATGCCCAAATTCAACAATTTGCTTCTTTTGGTTAGGTTTAAAATAAAATTCATAAAACTTAAAAAAATGTACATTTACACTTGTTGAAAAGAAAAGGGGAAAAGAAAGAAAAGAAGAAAATAAATATTATTTATGATCTCACCACCCAGTGTTATTGATGATTTTTGGGAAAAGTTTAATAACATTTGCTAATTGATTTCTCTTAATTTAGCTGATACAGTAAAAGAACATTGAATATTGGAAGATAAGCAGAGAGCATATATAAGTGCAAGAACGTCCCCTAAATTTCTGGCATGAATACTAATCTCAGAAGGCTTGGAAGGACTGTAGGTAAACACTGGTCCCAAGCCCCACGTGGATGGGCTTTCCTACCAGTAGGATCACCACTCAGTGCTGCTGTTCTGCTTCTTAAGGGCACTTCTGTGAGTGATACATTGAGATTTTGATTCTGTTGATGGTACTGCACTTATCAAGAATATCTTAGAAATGTTTCATGTCACAAGGAAAGTGTTAGGCTTCAAAAAGTGTTTTTTTACTTGTCAAGAGAATCTGTCAATGGTTGGCCTTTTGCAGTTTGGGTCATAGCAGTAGAGTTGACTCTTGTACAATGTGGGGGTTAGATGCATTGACTCCAATGCACTAAAAAATCCACATAGAACTTTATAGTCGGCCTTCTTTATCTGGTGGCTCAAATGAAAATGAATCTGGCTGCAATGCAGGAGATCTGGGTCTGATCCCTGGGTTGGGAAGATCCCCTGGAGAAGGGAAAGGCTACCCACTCCAGTATTATGGCCTGGAGAATTCCAGCCCATGGGGTTGCAGAGAGTCCCACACAACTGAGCTACTTTCACTTTCACTTTCTTTCTCTTTATCTGAGAGTCCACATTCATGAATTCATGTAGTACTGTAGTATTTATTGAAAAAAAATCTATGTATAAGTGGACCCATGAAGTTCAACCATGTTGTTTAAGGGTCAACTCTACATAGTTATGTTGGCTATGTTAGATTGTGTTCTGAGATGCCACTTGCTAAACTGGCATTTATTTTAAAATTTGGGTAGACTTTTGAGAATTATTTTAAAGTTATATCTCATGAAAAGATATTGAAGTTATTGAAAAAGTGCATGGAATGACAATCTCATATATATATACATATATATGTATTTATTTATTTGTAATTTAGGTAGAGTCAGTGCTCCTTGATAAGTTACCTTAGTTACCACTTCTTTATTTCTCCAGGGGCAAACACAAGTAGTTCCATTTAGTAAGTTAAGGTGATAGTGGTTTCCTAGTTAAACACTGTACTGTTGACCCTTGAACCTGGGAGTCAGGGGGCACCAATCCCCCATGCAGTTGAAAATCTATGTACAATTTTACAGTTGACTCGTATCTTGGGACTTTCCTGGTGCCTCAGACGGTAAAGAATCTGCCTGCAATGCAGGAGACCCGAGTTCAGTCCCTTGGTCAGGACCATCCTCTGGAGAAGGGAATGGCAACCCACTCTAGTATTCTTACATGGAAAATCCCATGGACACAGGAGCTTGGCAGGCTACAGTCCATGGGGTCACAAGGAGTTAGGCACGACTGAGCGACTAACATTGTCACTTGTATCTGTAGTTCTGAATCTGTGGATTCAACCAACCTTGGATAGTGCAATATGTAACACATGTTTATTGAAAAAAATTCCCGTATAGGTGGATCTGTGCAGCTCAGACCTATGTTGTTCAAGGGTCATATCTGTATACGTAGCTATCTAAGTTGTTTATTTTGTTAGAAACTCCCATGTATGTTTCTGTGAATTAAAGAAATTCCCTTCTTTGTAATCGTGAGACTATTTTGTCACTCCAGGGCTCTTTAAATTTATTCCTGTAGCTTAGTTTTGATGTCATAGGCACTACCGCACTACAGGCAGACTTCATTTTATTGTGCTTCACTTTATTGCACTTTGCAGATACTGTATTTTTTACAGATTGAAGGTTTGAGGCCACCTTGAGTTGAACTCAGGTGTGTAGGCATCTTGTTTCTAACAGCATTTGCTGACTTCATGTCTCTTATGTCTCATTTTGGTAATTCTTAAATATTTCTTTTTTTAGACAAATTATTTATTTTCAGCTGTGCTGGGTCTTTGTTCCTGTGGAGGCTTTCCTCTAGTTGCAGGGGGCAAGGGCTACTCTAGTTGCAGTGCTCGGGCTTCTCTTTGTGGTGGCTTCTCTTGTTGCTGAGCATGGGCTCTAGAGCATGTGGGCTTCAGGAGTTGTGGCACATGGGCTCAGTAGTTGTGGCTCCTGGTCTCTGGTTGTTGTTCAGTTGCTCAGTCATGTCTGAGTCTTTGTGACACCATGGACTGCAGCACGCCAGGCCTCCCTGTCCTTCACTATCTCCCTGAGTTTGCTCAAACTCGTGTCCATTGCGTCAGTGATGCCATCCAACCATCTCCTCCTCTGTTGACTCCTCCTCCTCCTACCTTCAATCTTTCCCAGTATCAGAGTCCTTTCCAGTGAGTCAGTTGCATCAGGTGGCCAAAGTGTCGGAGCTTCAGCTTCAGCATCAGTCCTTCCAGTGAATATTCATGGTTGATTTCTTTTAGGATTGATTGCTTTGATCTCCTTGCTCTCCAAGGGACCCTCAAGTGTCTTCTCCAGCACTGCAGTACAAAAGCATCAATTCTAAAGTGCTCAGCCATCTTTATGGTCCAACTCTCACAACTATACATGACTACTGGAAAAACCATAGCTTTGTTAGCAAAGTGATGTCTCTGCTTTTATTTGTTGTCTGGGTTTGTCATAGCTTTTCTTCCAAGGAGCAAGCGTCTTTTAATTTCGTGGATGCAGTTACCATCCGCAGTAATTTTTGAGCCCAAGAGAATGAAATCTGTCACTGTTTCCACTTTTCCTTCATCTATGAAGTGGTGGGACCAGATGCCATGAGCTTAGTTTTTTGAATGTTGAGTTTTAAGCCAGCTTTTTCACTGTTTTCTTTCACTTTCATCAAGAGGCTCTTTAGTTCTTCTTTGCTTTCTGCCATAAAGGTGATGTCATCTGCGTTTCTGAGGTTGTTGATATTTCTCCCGGCAATCTTGATTCCAGCTTGTGCTTCATCCAGCCCAGCATTTCTCATGATGTCCTCTGCATATAAGTTAAATAAAGCAGGGTGACAATATACAGCCTTGACATACTCCTTTCCCAATTTTGAACCCTCTGCTGTTCCATGTCCAGTTCTAACTGTTGCTTCTTGACCTGTACACAGGTTTCTTAGGGGACAGGTCAGGTGGTCCGGTATTCTCATCTCTTTAAGAATTTTCCAGTTTGTTGTGATTCACACAGTCAAAGGCTTTAGCATAGTCAATGAAGCAGAAGTAGACATTTTTTGAAATTCCCTTGCTTTTTCTATAATCCAGCATATGTTGGCAATTTCATCTCTGGTTCTGCCTTTTCTAAATCCAGCTTGAACATCTGGAAGTTCTTGGTTCACATACTGCTGAAGTCTAACTTGAAGAATTTTGAGCATAATCTTGCTAGCATGTGAAATAAGTACAATTGTACAGTAATTTGAACATTCTTTGACATTGCCTTTCCTTGAGATTGGAATGAAAACTGATGTTTTCCAGTCCTGTGGCCACTGCTGAGTTTTCTAAATTTGCTGACATATTGAGTGCAGCACTTAACAGTATCATCTTTTAGGATTTGAAATAGCGTTGCTGGAATTCCATCACCTCCACTAACTTTGTAGTGATGCTTCCTAAGGCCCACTTGACTTCACACTGTAGGATGTCTGGCTCTAAGTGAGTGACCACACAATTGTGGTTATCTGGGTCATTAAGACCTTTTTTGGTACAGTTCTTTTTTGTATTCTTAATAGTTGTGGCCCATGGGCTTAGTTGTACCTTGCACAGCATCTGGGATCTTCCCAGATCAGGGATTAAGCCTGTGTTTCCTGCATTGGCAGGGGGATTCTTTACCACTGAGGCCCCAGGGAGGCTCGATTCTTGCAATATTTTAAATCCTCTATCAGCATGAAGATTATGACTTATGGAAGGTTCTGATGATGGTTAGCGTCTTTTTTTTTTTTGCAATACAATGTTTTTTAAATTAAGATAGATATATGCATTGCTTTTTAGGCATAATGTTCTTGCACATTTAGTTGACTATAGTAGAGTGCAAACAGAACATTTATATGTGCTGGGAAACCGAAAATATTTGTATGACTCATTTTATCACAGAATTTGCTTTATTGTGGTGATCTGGAAGGAACCTGCAGTATTTCTGAGGTATCCCATACTTAACACTTAAAAAGAAATTGATGGGATTGGGCAGATGGGCTCCTTTATAAGGATTTGAAGATTACAAGTTTGGGCATCGAGATATAAAAGATATTTAGAAATGTAGCTGTCAATGATTCGCTGCTTCATTGATTGGGTTGCTGGAAGTTGATGAAGTTTCTAGAGGTAAAGTGCATTCAGAAAACTAAGATCATGGCATCTGGTCCCATCACCTCATGGGAAATAGATGGGGAGACAGTGGAAACAGTGTCAGACTTTATTTTTAGGGGCTCCAAAATCACTGCAGATGGTGACTGCAGCCATGAAATTAAAAGACGCTTACTCCTTGGAAGGAAAGTTATGACCAACCTAGACAGCATATTAAAAAGCAGAGACATTACTTTGCCAACAAAGTTCTGTCTGGTCAAGGCTATGGTTTTTCCAGTGGTCATGTATGGATGTGAGAGTTGGACTGTGAAGAAAGCTGAGCGCTGAAAAATTGATGCTTTTGAACTGTGGTGTTGGAGAAGACTCTTGAGAGTCCCTTGGACTGCAAGGAATTCCAACCAGTCCATCCTGAAGGAGATCAGTCCTGGGTGTTCATTGGAAGGACTGATGCTGAAGCTGAAATTGCAATACTTCGGCCACCTCATGCAAAGAGTTGACTCATTGGAAAAGACCCTGATGCTTGAAGGGATTGGGGGCAGGAGGAGAAGGGGACGACAGAGGATGAGATGGCTGGATGGCATCACCGACTCGATGGGCATGAGTTTGATTAAACTCCGGGAGTTGGTGATGGACAGGGAGGCCTGGCGTGCTGCAATTCATGGGGTCGGAAAGAGTTGGACACGACTGAGCGACTGAACTGAACTAAATGATAAGAATCTGTTCCATAGAGTTGATCTGTGAAATTGTAATTTCACTGTTATTGGTAGTAATATATTTATTAATCTACTTGAACAGCATATGATAGAAGAACTAGCATATAGGCCTTTAAGTTTTTGTCATTTTTATTTGTTTGTAAGTTTCAGGCCTAGGAGCAGTTAGCCCCATAGTATAAACCGGTGCTACTCAAATGACAGGTTCATGGTAAGGTAACGCTTGCATCAGAATGTAAATCAGTGCATTGTATCCTTCACATCACAGGAAGTTTTGCTGTATAAAAATGTCAGTTGCACCAAACAGTGTTTTTTGTAACATAATTGATTTACATTCTACTTCAAGGTTCTTACCTCATGTTGGATTGCTGTTGTGACCAGGTCCAGCCCATCTGCAGCTCATACTTGGAGGAGTACTAGTATAAACAACTCATTTCATAAATGAATGCTTTATATGTTTTCTGATTACACTGTTTGAATTGGATTGGTTTTAATGGACCCTGCTGCTGCTGTTGCCTTCTAATGCCCTACAGAGCAGGTAGACCTAATGAAACAAGTAAGGGATTTGGAGTCCTGGCTGTGCATTTTTTCACCTGAATGGCCTTGGACAAATAATTTAACGTCTCTGAACCTGTTTCATCCTGTGCAAAATGAGGATATAGTTCCTATGTTCCCATGTTGTGAAGATTGAGTTACGGTTTAAGAAACCACTTTAAAAACTCTAAATTGTAGTTAAAATGATACCATCCATACTGACAGTTTTCAAAATTTGGCCTCCTTTTCTCTGCCTAATGCCTATTGCTGAGAGTGAGGGAGTTGTTTGTACTAGTAATAAATATACTTTCTTTAAGAAATTTGAATATTGTTGCTTGACTATTATGAACCAGACCCTGGTAAATAAATAAAATTTAACAATTGTTTCTTCACATTTTATACTAATGCTAGACTCTTATAATAAATGAAAAGAAAAATAGTTCTATAAGGCTCATAAGAAAAAACAATGATCATCTGCCCTATTTCTCTGAACCTAGGATTCTTGCATCTGTAAGACAGTTCTTTTGGTATCTTTAACTCCTTTTTTTTTTTTCTTTTGACATTCTTATTTCTAAATAACATTTTATGGTGTATTCTTAAGTTTTAGTCTTAGCTATTTATCTAATAGGGCTTCCCAGGTGGCTCAGTGGTAAAGAATCCACCTGCTAATGCAGGAGATACGGGTTTAATACCTGAGTGGGGAAGATCCCCTGGATTAGGAAATGGCAACCCACTCCAGTATTCTTGCCTGGAGAACCCCATGCACAGAGGAGCTTGATGGGCTATAGTCCATAGAGTCACAGAGAGTCAGACATGACTGAAGGACTTTTAGCACAATACTAAATTTGTGGGTAAATCTAAATGAATATTGACTGTCTATAGCAAGAGCTTTCAGCTTCCTGGTGTCTTTCTGTCTAATGTTAGTATTCTGTGCTTTGCTTTAAAGAATTTATTCTTGAACTCGCATAGATTTTTGTTCAATATTTTTAGATTCCAAGGTTCTTGTAATTTGTTAATTTTTTGTGAGGGTTTTTTTTTTTTTATGGTAAAAAGGGTTAGGAAGAATAAATGAGATAGAGTAAATTTTCATCTAAACCTAGAAATTCTAGAACAATTGCTTCTTTTCTATTTTTTTGGAAGTGTTATAAATTATTAAATAATTAGGTATTTGACTTCCTGAGAAGTTGTATAGTTGAGAATGTGTCTTTACAGATAAGTACAAAGGTTATTTTCTATTTTTATGTTTCAGGGTAATTGTTTCAATGCTAATAATGAAAAATACTGCCACCTCTCTGCTTTTAGATTGGAATGTTGCGTCAGCAGGTAGAAAAACATGAAAAAGTCAAGCAAGAGATGGCCATGGAGTATAAGCAAGAGTTAAAGAAACTACATGAAGAAGTAAGATTTTAATTGTATTATATATTGTATAATTCTGTCTCTTCAACCTTGAGAATTTTGTTAATGAGCTGGTTTCTACTTTATAAAGTAGATGTACATATTCCATGGAAGATATTGGGGTAGAAATCTTTCTCTGTTCTTAAACCCAGAATCTTGCCTTTTATATGTTTGATATTACCTACAACAATGATTCTAAAATATTCTTGGTTGAGTATCTGAAAGAAACTATTTTTGTATAACACCATGAAATGCTGACACCAAAATCTTATGTTAAATGTTTTAATTTTTGAGTTGAGTCAGTTACTAGATTTTAAGTAATGGAAGATTCAAAGGTTTCAGAACCATTTGGGGATAGATTAGAAAGGTAAGAAAATTCTACCAGTTAACTGAATTGTATTCTTCAGATTGGCAAAAAAATACTTTTTATTTAATTCCGAAGCATTCCTCTCCTGCATAGTGAATATCAGTGTTCCACTGGGGAATGGTTCAAGAACCACAGGCCTGGAGAAAAGAAAGAGTGTTTATTTGCTGCTTTTATTGTGAGGATGGGTTGTGGGGCCCCTCAGTGCAGGGCATTGTATATTATAATAAAAAATTAGACCTTTGTTTTATTTATTTATTAAACTTTTCTCTTTATTTTTTCTTTGACTCTTTTTTTTCCTGGTGTTTACTTTTTGTATGTAGTTTTGAGTTTTGTATTTTATCTAACATGCTCTCTATTTTCAGGGATGCTAGTCAGCTCTACTTGTGCTTTTATAACGCCAGTTTGTTTTACCAGCACTGTTTACACATTCTTAAATTTTAAGTCTAGAAATAACTGTGTCTACAGTTAGGCAGACTGAAGAGAAGCTATGAAAAGCTACAGAAAAAACATGTAAGAGACTTCAGAGGAAATGCCAAAAATCACAGGGAAGATCGGTCTGAAATTGAGAGGTTAACTGGAAAAATAGAGGTATGTTCATAGTACTGATTGGCTTGTAGTGATTGTCAGCCTTCATGTAGGAAAACTCTGTTTCTAATAGTGCTGTTCCATGAAGCCAATTTTCTCTTACCGGCAGGACTACCACTGAGCTATTTCAGAGGTGGGAGGGTGTCCTGTCATCATCTGGTTCCCTGTGGTTACTAGCTATCAGTAGTTCTCAAGAGGGTGGTGCCATCCTTTGAGGTCATTGGAAATATTTGAGACATTGTTTTGGTTGTCAGAATGACTGGGAGTGAAACTGGTGGGTAGGGCACAGGAACCAGGGACGCTAAACATGACTGGGCCTATTCCGCACAGGAAAGACCTATTGTACCCCAAATGCCAGTACTAAGGAGCACTGATACCAGTTACTGGCTGTCCTCTGTGAGTTTTGTCTTTGTTTTATTTATCACCTAACACAGTAGGGGCTTAGTAAGTGTTGAAGGTATGTGGCTTTTTTGTACACAGTACTTTGCATATCAGATTATTTATTCTTAGTTCCCATTTAGATATGATAAATCACTTGCCTCCCTCTTTGCTGACTAAGTTTTTGTTAAGTCTGAGTAACTCCATGATTATTGTCTATCTTGGTTCCCAGAGGAGTTAAGGAAGTTGAGACTTAACACCACCAAGAACAGCGTGGGGCTGTCACTTTTTCCCTCTTGAATCCACCGCTCCTCTCCTCTGTCTATGCTCTTGGTTCTCAAGTGTACCTAAGTGTTAACCAGGGTCCTCTTTAGTCTCCCAGAGATTCTGATCCAGTAGTATGGCATGTGAGCTAGGACTCTGCACTTTATCTAGCTTCCCCAGCTGATGTTAATTTGAGAAACATTGTTCAACATCTTTGTATGATTACTTACAATGTTTCTACTCAGAGTGACCTGTCACCCTCTAAGACTGTTATATTATTACTACCTAGAATTTTAATTTCTACTTTTAATACTTTTTTACATCTCAATATTTTTCTATGTTTGAAGAGCTTAGAATCAGATTTTGCTTTCTCTCCAGCCTTCTTCACTGGTACCTGGGTTTTTGCATAAAACCCCTCATGTTCTTATTCCCCGTTACCACTTCCAGACCATTCTGTTTTCTTTGTACCCAAGAGTCTCCATCTTTTGATTTTCATGTCATCAGCATATACCACCATCCCTGGTGGCTCAGTGGTAAAGAATCTGCCAATCAACATAGGAGACTCAGGTTCCTTCCCTGGGTTGGGAAGATCCCTTGGAAAAGGAAATGGCAATCCATTCCAGTATTCTTGCCTGGGAAATCCCGTGGACAGAGGAGACTGGCAGGCTGCAGTCCATGGGGTCTCAAGAGTCAGACACAACTTAGTGACTAAACAACAATGTATATACAGGCAAAATTACTCATCTTCTGATCCCTGATTACTCCCCCGGTTGATTGTCATTCTCTCCAACATTGCTCTTACCGTAATTCTTGAGGATTTTGGTATCCACAAGGATGATCCTTATACTACTATGGTCTTTGGTTCATTGGTGTTCTTTTCCTCCAGGGATATTTTGATTCCCTTTCTGTCTCTTTTCCCTTTTCCCATTGCAATTCCTTAGGTGCTGTCGCTAGCAATACTTGCAACCCTCCAAGGATCACAGTTTTAAGCATCTCGTTCTTTCTGACTACCATCCCCTTCTTTTCAGCTTGTTGCCTCTTATTCCCAATGCTCAATGATCACCTGATTCTCCATTCCTTAAAGTGTTTGGATCTGGCCACTTGTCACTGCTCCATACCTGCCTCGTGTCTGCACCTACCACTTCTTACCCAGCTTCTCTCCCATGGTTTGCTCCTTATATTCCCCTTCCGTTCCTGTGCCCTCTCTTTGTTGTTGTTTTTGTTGTTCAGTGGCTCAGTTGTGTCCGATGCACTTTGTGACCCCATGCACTGCAGGGCTTCCCTGTCCTTCACCATCTCCTGGAGTTTGGTCAAACTCATGTCCTTTGAGTCAGTGATACCATCCAACCATCTCATCCTCTGTTGCCCCCTTCTCCTATCCTCAGTGCTTCCCAGCATCAGGGTCTTTTCCAGTGAATCTGTTCCATCAGGTGGCCAAAGTATTGGAGCTTCAGCTTCAGCATCAGTCTTTCCAACGAATATTCAGGGTTCATTTCCTTTAGGATTGACTGGCTTGATCTCCTTGCTGTCCAGGAGACTCTCAAGAGTCTTCTCCAGCACCACAGTTCAAAAGCATCAATTCTTCAGCACTCAACCTTCTTTATGGTTCAGCTCTCACATCCATACACGACTACCGTGGAAACCAGAGCTTTGACTATACGGACCTTTGATGGCAAAGAAATGTCTCTGCTTTTTAATACGCTGTCTAGGTTTGTCATGGCTTAGCTAGTCGCTTCATTTCAGTCACATCCGACTCTGTGACCCCATTGACTGTGGTCCACCAGGCTCCTCCTTTAACTTTCATGAAATCCAGCTTTCTGCCCACTGTCTTACCTGTCATTTGTGGCAGATCATGGCTGGAGAAAAATACGATCTTGCTGACTGGCCTCATTTTCAGTTTGTGTTCACTTACCTCAGATGGGTCCTCATGCTGTCCAGAATCATATTTCTCCTCACTCTCCCCTTATTTTTCCATAATGACTGTTTCATACTTTCTCTTTTCTTGAATTTTTAACACTTTGCCTCACATCCTCACTTCTGGGTGATGACCTTTATATTTCATTGAGAAAACTGAAGCAATGAAAAGATAATTTTCACCGCTTCCAACCTTTCTGCCTTCCTATTTGCAACTGTTTCCATATACTTTGCCTTCCTACTGAAGGATCTGTCCATGCTCTCCCTGTTCCCTTTCCACAACACCACTCCAGAAATGCCCCTCTATTCTGCATCCTCAGGTTTTTCCTCCCTACTGGATATTTTCCACCAACATGCAAATTTCCCCCCTCTTAAATATCCTTTGTTGACCTCTATTTTTGTCCTTTGGATACTGTCTCATTTTTCTCCTTCATTTTACAAAAAATGAAGTTGTTTAACAAAAGTCATTTAACTAAATGACTTTAGGTACCTATATTTGTCTCTAGTTCCTTTCCTTCCATTTTTCTTACACTCACTCAGTAAGCCTTTCTCTCCTCTGCAGAAGCTATTGGCATGGAGTTCACCAGTGAATGCGCATTACTGAAGCCCATGTCCACTCTCTCCTTCCATACCCTGTCTGCAACACTGGACTCAGCTGGTTTGGCTTGGAGAACAATTGTACTTTCCTGGGTTTTCTCCTACGGTGTTTGCCACTCTTTCTCAGTTATTTTTTCTCCCCAACCTTTTGGCATTGAAACACGCTGCAACTGTGCTGTACCTCTTCTTTTTTCTGTCGAGGCCACTCCCTTGGTGATACCATTCAGTCTCATAGTTTTAAGCACTGTGTATATGTTGATAATTCCTATATTCCTATATCTAGTCTTGACTTTTGGCTACAGAATAATTTCCAACTTCTCATTTCACATCTCCACACGGTATCTAAAGCTGTCTCAAACTTGACATATTTAAAATAAAGGCCCTGACTTTTTTCTTCCTCGTCTTCCAGCACCATTTCTGTTTTAGTTAATGTAGTTCCATTCCTCAGATTGCTGAAGCCTAAAAACCTTGGAGTCACCCATGATTTCTCTTTTCTCAGCACAACAGCTAGAAGGATTCTGTTTAGTTTAAGTTAAATCATGTTTTCTCCTGTATGTAAATTTACAGTAGTTTCTCCTAAAAGACAAAGTTATCATAATGACCTACAGAGTCTCACTGCCTATTAAGTCTGACCTTTCCCTTCCTTTTTTCCCCTTTTACTTACTCGCCCCCAGCCACACTAACCTTCTTGCTCATCCTTGAACATGCCAAGATGCTTCCACGTCAAGGCCTTGTACTTCCCAGAATAGTATAGCTTCATTTCCATCTTCCTGGTGTTTACTTTCATGTTACTCAATCTAACCACTTCTTTTGCAAACTGCAGCCACCAACTCTGAGTACTCCACGCTCGATTTTCCCCAAAATGAGTACAGTTGGCTCTCTGTATCTATGGGTTCTGCATCTGTGGATTTAACCAACTGTGGATCTAAAATATTCTGGGAAAAGCAAATTCCAGAAAGTTCCAAAAAGCAGACCTTGAATTTGTTATGCACAAGCATTTACATTGTATTTATAGTTATTTACACAGCATTTAGATTGTATTAGGCATTATAAGTAATCTAGAAATGATTTCAAGCCTGTGGGAGGATGCACATTAGTTACATGTGAATAACATACCATTTCTTATAAGGGATGTGATCATCTGTGGATTTAGTAACCACAGAGGTCTGGAACCAGTCTCCCACGGATACTGATGGACGTCTGTATCTAATTACTGTACAGTAATGTGTTGCCTGTCTCCCTCCAGTTGAGTGGGGCTAGAATTTTTGTTTGTTTTATTAGATATTGTATCCCTAGCACTAGAACAGTACCTGGAATATATGTGGTAGAAACAATGAGTAAGTGAATATCAGCTGGTGAACAGTAATTACCTTAAGCTAGCATGCTTCTGGGGTTGAGACTCTTGGAGGACAGTGATAGAAAGACTGAGTTTCCATTCCCTTTAATTTGCCTCGTTTTCATGAATATTGGGCTCATTTTCTTGATTGTGCAACTTGAAGTTATTATTGATCCATCATTAATTTTGAACTCTTTGGCTTTGGGTTATAGATATCTGTTAAAATTTAATACAGACAGTTTTTGTTATTCGTGTCTTTATAATTCTGTTGAGATAATAAAAATTTGGATATCAAAGGATACTGTGTTAACTGAATCTGTCTGGTTCCTGAATTTTAGATTCTGATGAGACTTGGACTCCCCAGGGATTTATCTGAACATTTGTTTGAATCTGTTCAGTTCCTGGGTTTGGATACCAAGAATTTGGGTAGTGAGTGATAAGTATAATCATATTTTGAAATTTTCATTATCTTAACATCAGTTTTCTGAAAAATCACTAAGAAATTATAACAACCCTTAGGTGGCAGCAGATCTTTGAAAATCATCTTGAATCCAGTGTTCAGTATCTGTGTTTCGTACTCTTCACCATTAGTGTGTTAAATTTAGGAAGACAGATATCCAGACGCACAGTATGTGAGGAATTTAGTGTTACTCTACAGTTCTATTAGTTAAGTGAGTAATGGGGCTCCTGCTGTGGAGAAAGGTGCATGTGTACCCAGGGACCTGGGGAAAAATTAAAGTAAAAGTGAATCTGGAAGGTGGTGACAGCAAGGGGAAGCACTTAGAAGTTAAGTACCTTAATTGCCTCTTTAGGAATTTCGTCAGAAATCACTGGACTGGGAGAAGCAGCGCTTGATTTATCAGCAACAGGTGTCTTCTCTGGAGGCACAAAGAAAGGCTCTAGCTGAACAATCAGAGATAATTCAGGTAAGTTTAAGACATTTTTGGAATAATGAGAGCAGAGAGGTTTTGATTACATTTGAGCCAGCTTAAAAAATGCAGTGCCGTGTGCTCAGCGTGCTCACCCCATCCTCACGCCCACGCTCCTTTGCTTGCTGCTTTCCTGCACTGGCTCCTCCCTCCCTCACTCGGGCTCTTGTTCTGCCAGTCTGTCACTGACTTGCATTCTCCGGCTCACTCCACACTTTGATTTCACTCTCCCTTCCTTTCTCTTTCTGCCTCTGCTCTCTGTCTCCTTTTCCATTTCTTTCTGGCTCTGACTTACTTATTCTGGCTCTTTCTGGCTCTTGCCTTGGCCCCACTTCTGTCTGTGTCTTGTTCCATCTCTGATAGTTGGGGGGTGCCTTAGCTGAGGTCCTCAGCCAGGGATCTTCGGCCAGTCTGCCTGTTTGAACACAAATGCTCAAAGATTCACACCAACAAAAGGCAGTATCTTTGTGGTAACAGAAACACTTTTTACAACATGACTAGAAACTTTTTTAATGAAGAACTGATAGCTTAAACAAAACAAAAAATTAGCTACCTAATTAAGGAATTTTCTTCTTGGAACATATTCAGTTTGTTTGCTTTTTCAGTTAAAAACCAAGAACAAAAGGGAAGTGAACATAGAGGGTAATGAATATTTATGACCTTGGGGTTACAGAGAGTCAGATATGACTTAGTGACTGAACAACAACAACAGCAATGTGCTAGACACTGTCTCAATGCTTCTTCTAAATGTAGCGATCTAGAATATGTAATTATATGTTGTCTGTTTAGTATCATGATAATTTGTCAAGGTTGGTAGAAATCTCAGTTTTATAGAAGAGGGAATTACCAGAGAAATTAAGAAGAGCTAGAGGGACGCCTTAAAAAAGGTAAAAAAACAATCTGCATTATTTGCTGCTCTAAATCTTGGTAATACATTGACTTTTAATCATCTACCCTGAAATATCAGTGGGCTAATAAACTACCATGAATGGCTCTGCTGTTAGTGACTCCACTCAGAATGGTACAAGGGGCCCACAGCAATCTAAAGGATCAAAATTATTTACTAGGCTGCAGCAAGCTATGCAGCCGGAGTGGGCCAATAAAATCCTGAAAGTGTAGACCAGAGTTTTTTTATTTTTACCTGAATGCTAAAGCACTGTACAGACATAAATAGCT
Organism: Cervus elaphus; assembly: GCF_910594005.1. Classification (NCBI taxonomy): domain Eukaryota; kingdom Metazoa; phylum Chordata; class Mammalia; order Artiodactyla; family Cervidae; genus Cervus; species Cervus elaphus. The sequence continues at coordinate 82,687,123 of NC_057833.1, forward strand.
GTAAGATATTATAGGCTTCAGATTGGCAAAGAAGAAAATTGAGTCCTAGTTTTTAAGTTCTCAATTATTCTTCTATGTAATATGCTTATTGCTGATCATAGATCCTTTTTTTAATTTGCTATTGTGATTACTCAACATAATTAAAGCTTCATTGTTAGAAAAAATGAGATTTTTATTTACCATAATTCAGCTAGAGGTAGAATAAGAAGCCTTTAAAAAGCCAACATTTGTTTTCTGTATTTGAACTCTTCTGGTGGTTTGTTTAAACTAAAACTGCTCTGATTAAGGAAAAACTGGTTTTTTTTTTTTTTTGAAAAACTGTTTATTAAGGAAAAACTTTTATTTCTTTCTCCCTTAGCAGTACTCTCTGGTCCTCATTTTAAAAAAAAAGTTTTAAAAATAAATTTCTATATACCCATTACCCAGCATTAATAGTTATCATTTTGTCAATCTTAAAAAATGGTGGCAAAAAATATTAAAATGTATAATCTTAACCATTTTAAAGAGTACAGTACAGTATTAACTATATGTCCATTTTTGTGTAACAAATCTCTAAAACGTTTTTAGCTTATAAGAGTAAGACTCTATATTCATTGAACAGCAACTCATTTTGCCAATTTTATTTCATTCTTCTCTACTTTTTACTTTTGGCTGAAATATTACAAAGCAAATCATAGATATTATCTTATTTCCTAGCAGGTTAGGACTTAAAAAAATTAAACATACCACTGTCATGTTAACAGACTAAAAAATTTCTTAAATAATTTAATATCTAATCTTTTCAAATTTCCCGTTGTGTGAAATAATGTTTTGAATTCCACTTAAGGTTGAAACATTGTATTTTGTTGATAAGTGAATCACCATTGAACAATAAGGGTAGAAAGCTTTGTAGATTGGATAAATGGATATCAATAGCCAAATGCATGCTAAGTCGCTTTAGTCGTGTCTGACTCATTACGACCCTATGGACTGTAGCCCACCAGTCTGCTCAGCCCATGGGATTCTCCAGGCAAGAATACTGGAGTGGGTTGCCATGCCCTTCTCCAGGGGATCTTCCTGACATGGGGATTGAACCTGTGTTTCTAATGTCTCCTGTGTTGGCAGGCAGGTTCTTTACCACTGGTGCCACCTGGGAAGCCCTCAACAGCCACACTTACCCCCAAATTAAAAAAAAAAAATTTTTTTTTTGATAAAAATTTTTTTCTTTTATATTTTTTAACATATAAAAGTGGAGTTCAGGGAATTCCCTGACAGTCCAGTGATTATGACTCAGTGTTTTCACTGCTGTGGGCCTGGGTTCAACCCTGGTTTGATAACTAAGATCCCACAAGCTGCATGGTGAAAAAAAAAAGAAAAGTGGAGTTCCGAATAACTTTTCACCCTTTGAGTCATATATTTGCTTGAGTTTTTTTCTTTTGGTCAGCTATTAAAATGACATAGTGCATGTTCATTTTAGAAAACTGAGAAAATGAGAATTAAATAAATTAACTCATAATTCCATCCTTTAGAGATTTACCATGATTAGCATTTGCATGTAAATTTCTTCTGACTTTTTCTGTGCTTGTATGCAGTGTATATTGCATTCATGTACATTTGGTAGGAAAAACACTATATACGTGTGTTTGGGAATGGAGGAATAGTTGCGAACTTAAAAAATTACTATAAATAGCAAAAGTTGATAATTGTTGAAGCTAAGTGATGAATGTTTAAGGGTTCATCATCTTATTTTTTCCATATTTATATACATTTGAAATTTTCCATGAAGCATAATGTAAAAATGTAAATTATGTGCTTACAATGTGATAGGCAGTATGCTAAGCATTTTACAACACAATATTTTATTTGCTTTTCACCAGTTAAAAATTTTCCCCTTTAAATAAGACATGTCAGGAAATATGAGTCACAATGATTGTATAGAAGTTTAGTCTACCATTAAATGCCTTAATTCATGTAACCAATATTTTTTTGTAGAATTTTTAGGTTTTTATTTTTTTTCACTCTTAAGTAGAGCTTGGGCGAACATCCTTATTTAAATACTTAGGCATTTATGTCCATTTATTTTCTTAGGAAATGGCCCTAGAAATAAGATTACTGCATCAAAGTAGTCATATATTCTTAAAGATTCTAATGCATATTGTCAATCTTCAAAGATGTACTGATGCACACTTTCACCAGCAGTGTTTGAGAATATCTGTTTCCTCATACTTTCTCATTATTGAGCACTATTATTTATTTAAATATTTCTTTTAATTTCCCCTACATTTAGGCTTGTCTTTGCCAATCTGATAGGTGGGAAAAAATGGTATCTGATTATTTGTTTTAATTTGCATCTTTAATTATGAATGAGACTGAGCATTTTTTATCTACCTATGACTTTCCACTCTTTTGCAAATTATTTCTGTCCCTTGCTTTTAAAGAATATTTATATTATACTATGAAAGAGCTCTTAGTATATACATTGACTATATTAACTCTTTGCTGTTTTGTTGCAGTTGTGTGTGTTTTCCCAGTTTACCTTAATTCCCAGTTTACCTAAAATTTACCTTAATTTTACCTTAATTACCGTAATTTTTATGGAAATACAGTTGTTTTACAGACAATTTTTAGAATGGCTTAATTCTATTAATTTTTTTCTTTAAGGTTTTTATCTTTGCTGTCATACCATAAAGACTTACATAAGCCAAGATTTCTTCTAATACTTTATAACTTCTTAATATATTTGATCTGAAAATTCTTTTGGTACAAGGAATTTGATAGGGATCTATATTTTTTTCCAAATGGTTATCCACATAATTTGTTGTCTGTTACATTTTGAAAACTTTGCAGAATGGTTCTAAAATTCATGTGGAAGGATAAATGAATGGTACTAGGCAACATTTTTTATAAGGGTGATGTTTGTGCTATCAAATATTAAAATATATTAAATTTGAAAGTACAGTCGTTAAACAGTTGTAAGTACTTTATTAGATGCAAAGACAGAGTGATGGTTGTATAAGCATAGGAAAACGTCAGAATAGTCACTGAAACATAAGATCATTTCTGTGTAGAGGGCAAATAATCACTTGCTACTTTCCCTCCTGCCCAAATAATACAGTGAGTGAAAAGGAATCATTCAGGGAAGTCTTAGAGAACATTAAGAACATTTGAAAAAAATTAAAATTTTAAGCCAGCTCAGAATGTAAAATACTTAGCTTATACATGGTATGTGAGAAAAGTAAAGCCTGCATTGTATATGTTTTCCTTTTGAAGTATTTATATGGGCTATATGATATTATTCAGGTTTGAATATATATTATATTTCTAAAGGCATATTTTCCTTATGAAAAAAAGATACTAACACAAATGTTAATCTGTTGTCTTGGTAGAATTATCATATGCTTAATTGAATTGGCTCAGATTTACTGTTTAAAAGTTTATGATGACAGAGACACAGTAGTGATAAGGCCTTACTGGGAGCTATACCACTGATGGGCTGTCTTTTCAAGATGTTTCTTCAGTGGAAATACCCCAGAGCTGTTGTCTGCACTGACGTGTTTGGAGTTCACTCTAATGGAGAGCGTGGTAAAAATTGATGCCTACAGTGGCATAACTTCATGTTGGGATTCTTTGGAAAATTAAAAAAAGAATACTTGTTGCTTTGTATCATATTCTTCTCAGTAATCTCACTATGTGGAAAAGTTATTTTCTTTTTTTTTTTTTGCAAGCAAAGAAAATGTTTTAATTAAGGGTTCACTGGAAAGCCAGATGGGCCAACCACAGTCTAATCCAAACAAGAACCTTGTATCCTCACCCTTGTAGCCTCTGTTCTAAAACATCCAAGCACATGTCTACAGGGGTCCAGAGGCACCTCCTCCCGGTTAGCTCAGGTACTGGAGGATCCCTTCTCTCCCAGTCTCTTCTTGTTTGCCTTCGTCTTTTCAATCATGCTTTCCACAATGACAGCAGTCTCTTCGTACATCTGGATGCTCCCAGTGGAAAACTTCTCTATGGATTCCATCACCTCCGCCTTCACATAGGCCAGCTTCCTGGGAGGGCTTCTCTCCGGCTGGCTGCTGCTCTGAGCCCCATGCCCCTCGGACCCACCCAGAGTGACCTGAGGCCCTTGAGACCGGGATGTAGACGGCCCCTCTGGACCAGGTGCCACCACAGGACAGGGCCCTCTGGCCCCCTCCTCCTCCTTCTGGCGATCCTGTTTCCCCTGGAGGCCCTTTAGTTCTTTGGCATTTTTCTCACCCCTTTGTCTGCAGGGTGCGGGGTGGGGGGGGTCATCCATGTTCTTTCCCCTGGGGTGGGGGGTCTTCCTCCTTCAGACCATCTTTTTTCCTCTGGGGGGCCCCTGTCCATCCTCCAGAGGGGGCTCAGGCTGCTGGGGAGAGGGCTCCATGCCGCTGTCAGGACTCACAGAGTTGTCCCCCTTAGAAACCACCACGCCCCCTTTGGCTGGGACGGAGAAGACACAGAAGCCAGGACTCATGAGACTGGCGTCTCCGGAGACCACCATGTACCGTCCTTTGGTGTACAGGTCGGTGGGGGGGGGGGGCGGGCCTCGGGTTCTTTGAGGCCTTTCACCTTCTCTTTGATCATCTTGCCTAGTTTCTCAAAGGCTTGCTTATCTTGCCTCCATCTGTGACATCCTCTGGAGCCCCTTCCTGGGTCGGGGGACTTGCCTCTTCACCCCCCAACTCAAGCTTAGACTCGTCCTCTTCTTTGAGCACCACCTGCCCTGGCTTCGTGTCCTCTGGACCTCTCAGCAGTGTCTCTTCCAGAATTTCATCTGCTCTGCCTTTTGCTACCATCTCCTTTTTCCTTGGAAGGTTCTTGGGGAGGCCTTTGAGTCTTGGTTTCACTGCAGTTATATCCTGCACGGCCCTGGTGAGATCGGTCCAACTCGTTCCTCAGGGTCTGCTGGGCGACCACCAGCTGCCGGCAGTCATAGGATGACCTCTCCAGGCTCCTCTCTGCCTCTTCAGTCTCCTTCCGCAGGGTGTCGATCTGCTCGTTGTAGAGCTGAATCTCGCCATCATCACACTCTTGGGCATCTCTGATGGCTTGTTCCACGGCCGCAATCGGGCTCATATTTCTCGGTTCTTCCACCTGCCCTGGAGTCTAAAGGTGCCCAGGGATGAAAGGTGCTTGGAGTCAGGGTGATGTGCATGGTTGAGACTCGAAAAGTTATTTTCTTGAAGCCCAAAGATCACATACCACAAAGCCAGAGGAGGATTTGAGTTCAGTCTCCAGCCTCTTCCCTATTCTCACATATTAGCTCCCCACCCTTGGCTTTTATTTTTATCTCCATGACATAAATTACTTTCTTAATTATTTCTTTACTTTTAACCACCTCTGTTGTGATTTGTATTGTTGAAATAATTGTACCCACTCTACTAGAATGGTAAAGAATCTGCCTGCAATGCAGGAGACCCAGATTTGATCTCTGGGTCGAGAAGATTTCCCTGGAGAAGGGAACGGCTGCCCACTCCAGTAAGAATTCCATGAATAGAAGAGCATGGTGGGCTACAGTCCATGGGGTTGCAAAGAGTCAGACACGACTGAGCAAATAATGCACACACATGCTCCACTAGAATAGTTAAAATGCTATTTGTTATATTAATAAGAGAAAGCTCTGGTTTCTGGTTCAAAAAAATTACTGGCAGTGGCCTGTGGGGAAAAAAAAGGCTTAAAAATATATTGGCTTTAAGATACCTCTAACACTAGATATTTAAGAGAAGTAATCATTTTATAAAGTTTATATTTTTCTTTCTGACTTTTCATATTGGAAGAGGTAGTCTTGAGATATTCTAGTGTAGCTCTGTCCAATAGAAATATAATATGAACCACCTATGTATAAAATTTTCTGTAAGTCACATTAATAAAGTAAAAAGAAACAGATAAAATTAACATATTCTATTTATCTCTTTTCTGTTGTTCATTTGCTCAGTTGTGCCCGACTCTTTGAGGCCCCATGGACTGCAGCACACTAGGCTTCCCTGTCCTCCTACAGCTTCCCACCATCTCCCACAACTTGCTCAAACTCATGTCCATTGAGTCGATGATGCCATCCAACCATCTCATCCTCTCGTCCCCTTCTCCTCCTGCCTTCAATCTTTCCCAGCATCAGGGTCTTTTCTAAAGAGTTGGATCTTTGCATCAGGTGGCCAAAGGATTGGAGTTTCAGCTTCAGTATCAGTCCTTCCAGTGAATATTCAGGATTGATTTGCTTTAGGATTGACTGGTTTGATATCCTTGCAGCCCAAGGGATTCTCAAGAGTCTTCGCCAACACTACAGTTCAAAAGCATCAATTCTTCATCACTCAGCTTTCTTTATGGTCCAGCTCTCACATCCATCATACATAACTGCTGGAAAAACCATAGCTTTGACTATATGGATCTTTGTCAGCAAACTGATGTTTCTGCTTTTTAATAGGCTGTCTAGGTTGGTCATAGCTTTTCTTCCGAGGAGCAAGTGTCTTTTAATTTTGTAATTGCCTTTACCATCTGTAGTGAATTTGGAGGGCAAAAAAATAGTCTCTCACTGTTTCCATTGTTTCCCCATCTATCGCAGTTATCAGACTGGATGCCGTGATCTTGGTTTTTTGAATGTTGAGTTTTAAGCCAGCTTTTTCACTCTCCTCTTTCACTTTTATCAAGAAGCTCTTTGGTATTCTTTGCTTTCTGCCATAAGGGTGATGTCATCTGCATATCTGAGGTTATTGATACTTCTCCTGGTAATCTTCATTCTAGCTTGTACTTCATCCAGCCCAGGATTTCGCATGATGCACTCTGCATATCAGTTAAATAAGCAGAGTGACAATATATAGTCTTGATGTACTCCTTTTCAATTTTGAACCAGTCCATTTTTCTATGTCCGGTTCTAATTGTTGCTTCTTGATCTGCGTACAGGTTTCACAGAAGGCAGATAGGTGGTCCGATATTCCCATCTCTTGAAGAATTTTCCACAATTTGTTGTGATCCACACAGTCGAAGGCTTCAGTGTAGTCAATGAAGCAGAAGTAGATGTTTTTCTGGAATTCTTTTGATTTTTTTGTGATCCAGCAGATGTTGGCAATTTGATCTCCAGTTTCTTTGAATTTTCTAAATCTAGCTTGAACATCTGGAAGTTCACGGTTCAGGTACTGTTGAAGTCTAGCTTGGAGAAAATTGAGCATTATTTTGCCAGCATGTGAAAAGAGTGCAAGTGTGCAGTAGTTTGAACATTCTTTGGCATTGCCCTTCTTTGGGATTGGAATGAAAATTGACCTTTTCCAGTCCTATGGCCACTGCTGTTTTCCAAATTTGCTGGCATATTGAGTGCAGCACTTTAATAGCATCATTTTTTAGGATTTGAAATAGCTCACCTGGATTTCTACCACCTCCTCTAGCTTTGTTCATAGAGATGTTTCCTAAAGACCCACTTGACTTCGCATTCCAAGATGTCTGGCTCTAGGTGAGTGATCACACCATTGTGGTTATCTGAGTCATGAAGATCTTTTTTGTGTAGTTCTTCTGTGTATTCTTGCCACATCTTAATATCTTCTGCTTCTGTTAGGTCCATACCGTTTCTGTCCTTTATTGTGCCCATCTTTGCATGAAATGTCCCCTTGGTATCTCTGATTTTCTTGAAGAGATCTCTAGTCTTTCCCATTCTATTGTTTTCCTCTATTTCTTTGCACTGTTCACTTAGAAAGGCCACCTTATCCCTTGCTATTCTTAGGAACTCTGCAGTTGGTATGATGGGTGTATTTTTCCTTTTCTCCTTTGCCTTTATCTTCTCTTCTTTTCTCAGCTATTTGTAAGGCCTCCTCAGACAACCATTTGCCTTTTTGCATTTCTTTTTCTTGGGGATGGTTTTGATCACTGCCTCAATGTTCACCTGTACAGTGTTACAAACCTCTGTGCATAATTCTTCAGGCACTATCAGATCTAATCCCTTGAATCTATTTGTCATTTCCACTGTATAATCATAAGGGATTTGATTTAGGTCATACCTGAATGGCCTTTTTCTGGTGGAATCCAACATTGTCCTGTCAATGGTTGTTCAGCAGCTAGTTGCAATTTCGGTGTTCTCGCAGGAGAAGATGAGCATACATCCTTCTACTCTGCCATCTTGAGTGCAGTATCTCACTTTATGAAAATATTATTATAACATTCACATTTTTAAAAAGATGGAATCTTTGATCCAGTGTGTACTATGCTTTGAGTACATCTCAATTTGGACTAGCCATAATTCAGGTGCTCAGTGGCCCCACATGGCTGTGACTGCTGTATTGGTGTAGTGTATTTATTCTGGTTCTGGCTTCCCTGGTGGCTCAGCTGGTAACAAATCTGCCAGCAATGTAGGAGACCTGGGTTTGATCCCTAGGTTAGAAAGATCCCCTGGAGAAGGTAATAGCTACCCACTTCAGTATTCTGGCCTGGAGAATTCCATGGACCACATTTACATAGTCCATGGAGTCACAAAGAGTCGGACACAGCTGAGTGATTTTCACTAAGACTAATTAATTCTGATTAATGAAAATTTAGAATATGTTCTTGCAGTGACTATGTGATTTTCACTCTGCTTAAAAACTATTTGTATGTGATGGAAATACTGACTCAATTAAAAATAGGCTATGCCTGCCCTCAGCAGTCATAGCTGAGCTTTACAGCCAGCTGGCTTGGGGACCAGTCCCACCTACCAATGTGCCTGCAGTAATCATGGCTCAGTAAAAACAGGAGAGCACACATACCCACATGGGATATACCCCTGGAGCACTTGGCTGGAGATGTAGCTAATATACCTCATACATAGAAACAAACAATGAGAGTTAAACAAAATGAGGAGACAAAGAGGTAGCTTCCAATTGAAAGCTAAGACCAAACCTCAGGAAAAATAAAAAAAAAAATTATAAAGCAGGGATACTGCAATTTACCAGATAAAGAATTCAAAGTAATAGTCATAGAGATTCTCCAAACTTGGCATAAGAATGGATGAACTCAGAACTCAAAGTGATAAATATATATATATATGTATATAGTACTCTTGCCTGGAAAATCCCATGGATGGAGGAACCTGGTAGGCCGTAGTCCATGGGGTCGTGAAGAGTCAGACACGACTGAGCGACTTCACTTTCACTTTTCACTTTCATGCATTGGAGAAGGAAATGGCAACCCACTCCAGTGTTCTTGCCTGGAGAATCCCAGGGACGGGGAAGCCTGGTGGGCTGCCGTCTATGGGGTCGCACAGAGTTGGACACGACTGAAGCGACTTAGCAGCAGCATAGGTATAGCTATATAGTAAAGATCCAATCAGAACTGAAGAATACAATAACTGAAATGAAAAATGCGCTAGAGGGAATCAACAGCAGATTAGAGGATATAAAAGAATCGATCAGCAATCTGGAAGACGGGGTAGTAGAAATTACCCCTGCAAAACAGCAAAAAGAACAAAGAATTTTAAAAAGTGAGGATAGTTTAAGGGATTCCTGAGTGAGGACTTCCCAGGTGATTCAGTGGTAAATAATCTACTTGCCAATGCAGGAGATGCTGGTTTGATCCATGGGTCAGGGAGAGCCCCTTGAGTAGGAAATGACAACCCACTCCAGTATTCTTGCCAGGCCAATCCCATGGACAGAGAAGTCTGGCATGCTATAGTCCATTGGGTTGCAAAGAGTTGGACACAACTGAGTGACTGGGCAGGCATGCACAAGATAACATCAAGCATGCTATCATTGGCATTATAGGGTTCCTGAAAGGAGAAGAAAGAGGAAGGGACAGAAAACCTACTTGAAGAAATAATGGCTGAAAACTTCTGTAATCTGGCAAAGGAAATAGGCATGCAAGTCCAGGAAGCACAGAGAGAGTTCCAAACAAGATGAACCCAAAGAGACACACATATATGAACCCATAAAGACACAATATAACTAAATGTTAAAAGTTAAAGAGAATCTTAAACACACACACACACACACACACACACACGCATGCATGCACACAGAGAAACTAGTTGTGTAAAAAGGAATTCCCATAAATCTCTCCAGATTTATCAGCAGAAACTACAGGCCACTGGCATGATATATTCAAAGTGCTAAAAGAAAAAAAAAATACAACCAAGAGTAGGCTAACTGGCAAGGTTATCATTTAGAATTGAAGGAGGGAAGGAGAATTTTCTAGAGTGAAAAAGCTAAAGGAGTTCACCACCTCTAAATTAGCCTTGAAAGAAAGTTAAAGGAACTCCTGTAAATGGAAAAGAAAAGCCAATTTCTAGAAACAAGAAAATTATGAAAGAAAAAAAAAAACTTACTGGTAAAGGCAAACATATAGTAAAGGTAGTAGATCATCCACCTGTAAAACTAGTATAAAGTTTAAAAAATAAAAGTAGTAAAATTATATCTAAAATAATTCAGATGGAGAGATCAAGGTGGCAGAAATAGAAGGATATGGAGCTCACCTACTCCCATAAATACATCACAAATACATTTACGTGTGAAAGAGTTCTCATAGAATACCTATTGAATGGTGACAGAGGATCTCATAAACCACAGTTGCAAGAATGATCACCATGTACTTGAGCAGGATGGAAAAAACAAAGGGGAAGTATTTGAAGTGCCCCTGGGAGGGAGTTGTGAAAGGGAAAGATTCCCTCATCCTGGGAGCTCCCATTCATCAGCTAGGAGATCAGCCAGGACAGAAAGGGAGCTTCAGAGGTTCAGAGGAGAGTGGAGAAGATACCTTGCGGCAGGCAGAACAAAGACCAAAAACACAGATGATCTGGGCCACCTCACTGCACTCCCCAGCCTGTGATATATATCTGATGGTGCATGCAGGGGCTGGGTGCTAAAACTCAGTCTTCAGAGGCCAAACCATAGGACTGGAGTTGGCTGTGTGGCGACAACCTGAAGGAGTTGGAGTGTGGGCCAGAACTGGGAGTGTATGCAGGACAGAGCTGAGGTCCACATAGAAACTGCATGGTTAACAAGCATGCAGAGGAGGAGGTGGGGCCTCACTATAGGAGCCTCATTTTTGGCATGCTTGCAGTGGGTATGGCTCTGCCTCCATGAGCTTTGGGAGCATGCAGACACAGAAGGGTTGTCCAACCCAGAAGCAGGGCTGAAATATGAGCAGATCCCCAGGGGCCACATGACTTTGGAAGCAGGGCTGAAATCTGAACTTTATCTGGTGGCTTTGCAACTTCAGCAGATCTACACCTGGAGTGCCTTTGTAAGCTCAGTGGTGGTGGGATATCTGAGCAGATTACTGGTGCTCCTGTGGTTGAGGTGGGTCTGGAGGTAGTAGCTGTGGACATTGTGGGCAGGGACATGTGGAGCCAGGGCCAGGATGATACTGTATCTCCCATAGTGGGTCCAGGTGTGCAACTACTCATGACTCTGGTGGGTCCCAGTGCCTGACATAAGTAGATCTGTGTCAGTGGATCTCTGCTGATGACATTGTGAGCACAGCGCCTGAGGGACATCCAGTTCCGACATTTTCACAGCTGAAAGCAGTGCCAGCAGCAGGCTAACAGCAGTGTACTTTGTGAGCATGCACATTGGGTAAAAGCTGACACCGAAGAGTGTGCTTTCTGGTGGATAGCTCCTGTGGAGGAATGATCAGTGACTCTTCTCCCAGTGGAAGTGCACCAGTTACACCTATCCCACACTGTAGCTCATAAACAGATCTAGGGTCATCTGCTCCAACAACTGGGGAGCAGATCCTACTCCTTACAGGGCTTTGACAGCCACAGAGCAAAGAGGAGGCCCTGTTCAACATGCAGTGCAGGCTCTGGTTATAAGACCAATCACACCCTGTATCAAGGGGATAACAGCCAGCAAACTCAGGAAAGACATGGGAGGCTTCTATACCAAAAGCCCTTGCAGCAAAAATATTAGACACATGCAGGCCACACACAGATGCTCCTACATAAAAAACAGCCACAAGTAGGTAACTGTTTCTCCTAGATTTATAGAGTTAGAAATATAAAGAAGCAGAGGAACCACTCCCAATTAAAAGAACAAGAAAAGTCTCCTGAAGGAATAAACAGTGAAACAGACCTCTCCAGTCTACCACATCCTGAGTTCAAAAAGGAGGTAATAAAAATACTAAACACCATAAAACTCTGAGAGGAGAACATAGGCAAAACATGATGTGACATAAATTGTAGCAGTGTTTTCTTAGGTCAGCCTCGCAAAGTAATAAAATTTTTAAAAAATCAAATGGGACCTAATCAAACTTAGATGCTTTTCAGGAAACCATAAACAAAATAAAAAGACAACTACAAACAGGGAGAAAATATTAGCAAACAACATAATTGACAAGGCCTTAATTTCTAAAATATAGAAATAGTACACAGAACTCAATAACAAAAAGATAATATAATAAAAAATGGGCACAAGTAGACATTTTTTCAAAGAAGACATACAGATGGCCAATAAGCCATTGAAGATGCTAAACACCACTGATTATTAGAGAAATGAAAATCAAAACAAGGTTGTACCTCACACTTGTCAGAATGGCCATCATTAAAAAATCTACAAATAGTAAATATTGGAGAGGATGTGGAGAAATAGGGATCTTCCTACACTGTTGGCAGGTAATGTGAACTGGTGTAGCTACTATGGAAAGTAGTATGGAGGTTTCTTTAAAAACTAAAAAGAGAGTTACCATATGACTCAGCTTTATCCTATTTCTGGGCATATGTAAACAGATAGCTTTAATTCTAAAAGATACATGCCCCCCAGTGTTCATAACAGCACTGCTTACAATAGCCAAGACATGGAAGCAACGTAAATGTCCATTGGCAGATGAATGGATAAAGAAGATGTGGCATATATACAAAGGACACTATAAGCAAGGTGAAAAGACAATCCTCAGAATGGGAGAAAATAATTGCAAATGAAACAACTGACAAAAGATTAATTTCCAAAATATACAAGCAGCTCCTACAACTCAATAATAGAAAAACAACAAAAGTGGGAAAAAGACCTAAACAGACATTTCTCCAAAGAAGACATACAGATGGCTAACAAACACATGAAAAGATGCTCAACATCACTCATTATTAAAGAAATGCAAATCAAAACTACAATGAGATATTACTGCACACCAGTCAGAATGGCCATCATCAAAAAGTCCACAAGCAGTAAATGCTGAAGAGCGTGTGGAGAAAAGGGAACCCTCTTGCACTCTTGGTGGGAAAGTAAATTGATACAGCCACTATGGAAGATGGTATGGAGATTCCTTAAAAAACTGGAAATAAAACCACCATATGACCCAGCAATCCCACTCCTAGGCATATACCCTGAGGAAACCAAAATTGAAAAGGACACATGTACCCCAATGTTCATTGCAGCATTATTTACAAGAGCTAGAATGTGGAAGCAACCTAGATGTCCATCAACAGATGAATGAATAAATGTTGTGGTACATATGCACAATGGAATATTCAGTTCAGTTCAGTTGCTCAGTCGTGTCTGATTCTTTGCGACCACATGAATTGCAGCACGCCAGGCCTCCCTGTCCATCACTAACTCCCGGATTCTACCCAAACCTATGTCCATCGAGTCGATGATACCATCCAGCCATCTCATCCTCGTCGTCCCCTTCTCCTCCTGCCCCAATCCTTCCCAGCATTAGGGTCTTTTCCAGTGAGTCAACTCTTCGCATGAGGTGGCCAAAGTACTTGAATTTCAGCTTCAACATCAGTCCTTCCAGTGAACACCCAGGACTCAGCCATAAAAAGGAACACATTTGAATCAGTTCTAATGAGGATGACCCTAGAGGCTATTATACAGAGTGAAATAAGTCAGAAAGAGAAAGATAAATATCCTATACTAGTACATATTTACAGAATCTAGAAAGATGGTATTGAAGATTTTATTTGCAGGGCAACAGCGGAGAAACAAACATACAGAACAGACTTTTGGACACGGGGAGAGGGGGAGAGAGGAGGAGAGGGGAAGAGAGGGTGAGATGTATGGAGAGAGTAACATGGAAACTTATATTACCATATGTAAAATAGATAGCCAGTGGGAATTTGCTGTATGTCTCAGGGAACTCATACAGGGGTTCTGTAGGTTCTGTATCAACCTAGAGGGTTGGGACGGGGAGGGAGGTGGGAGGGAGGTTAGAGAGGGAGAGGACATACGTATACCTGTGGTTGAGTCTTGTTGATGTTTGGCAGAAACCAACAAAATTCAGTAAAGCAATTACCCTTCAGTTAAAAATATAAATAAATTTAAAAATTAAAAAATGATGTGGCATACACACACACACATATGTGTATATATATATAGCAGAGTGCCTGAGAGAGACAGAGCCAGTGTGCCTGAAGACAAAGAAACAGAGACAATGCCTGAAGAACTATGGACGAAGGTTCATAACATTGTACAGGAGGTAGTGACCAAAACCATCCCAAAGAAGAAGAAAGGCAGTAAGGCAAAATGGTTATCTGAGGAGGCCATTCTGATAGCTGAGAAAAGAAGAGACACAAAAGGCAAAGGAGAAAGGAAAGGGTAAACCCAACTGAATGCAGAGTTCTGAAGAATAGCAAGGAGAGAGAAGAAAGTCTTCTTAAGTGAACAATGCAAATAAATAGAGGAAAATAATAGAATGGGAAAGACTACAGGTCTCTTTAAGAAATTTAGAGACATCAAGGGAACATTTCCTGCAAAGGTGGGCACAATAAAGGACAGAAATGGTAAGGACCTAACAGAAACAGAAGAGATTAAGAAGAGGTGGCAAGAATACACATAAGAACTGTACAAAAAGGTCTTAATGACCCAGATAACTGTGATGGTGTGGTCACTCTCTAGAGCCAGACATCCTGGACTGTGAAATCAAGTGGGCCTTAGGAAGCATCACTATGAACAAAACTAGTGGAGGTGATGGAATTCTAGCTCAGCTCTTCACAATCCTTAAAGATGATGCTGTTAAAGTGCTGGACTCAATATGCCAGCAAATTTGGAAAACTCAGCAGTGGCCACAGGACTGAAAAAGGTCAATTTTCATTTCAATCCCAGAGAAGGACAAGGCCAAAGAATGTTCAGACTACCATATACTTGTGCTCATTTCACATGTTAGCAAGGTAATGCTTAAAATCCTTCAAGCCAGGCTTCAATAGTACATGAACCAAGGACTCCCAGATGTACAAGCTGGGTTTAGAAAAGGCAGTGGAACTAGAGATCCAGTTGCCAACGTCCATCTGCTTCTGCTTCACTGACTACACTGAAGCCTTTGACAGTGTGGATGACAACAAACTGTGGAAGATTCTTAAAGAGATGAGCATATTAGACCACCTTACCTGCCTCATGAGAAACCTGTGTGCAGGTCAAGAAGCAATAGAACCTGACATGAAACAATAGACTGGTTCAAAATTAGGGGGAAAAGTACATCAAGGCTGTATATTGTCACCCTGCTTATTTAACTTATATGCAGAGTACATCATGTGAAATGCCAGGCTGGATGAGTCACAAGCTGGAATCAAGATTGCCAGGAGAAACACAAGCAGCCTTAAATATGCAGGTGACACTATCTAATGGAAGAAAGTGAAGAGGAACTAAAAAACCTCATGACGAAGCTGGAAGAGGAGAGTGAAAAAAACTCAACATTCAAAAAAATAAGATCATGGCATCCAGTCCCATTACTTCAGGGTAAATAGAAAGGGGGAAAGTGAAGGCAGTGACATTTTGTTTTCTTGGGCTCCAGGATCAATGCAGATGATGACTGCAGCCATGAAATTAAAAGATGCTCCTTGGAAGAAAAGCTATGACAAACCTAAACAGCGTATTAAGAAGCACACACATCATTTTGCTGACAAAGGTTCAATATTTTGGCCACCTGATGCAAAGAGCTAACTCATTGGAAAAGGCCCTGATGCTGGGGAAAATTGAGGGCAAGAGAAGGGGCTAACAGAAGATGAGATGGTTGAATGGCATCAGTGACTCAATGGGGATGGATTTGAAGAAACTCAGGGATATGGTAATGGACAGAGAAACTTGGCATGCTGCAGTTCATAGGGTGGCAAAGAGTTGGACATGACTTAGTGACTGAACAACAACAATATATGAGAAACCCACAGCTAGAATAATATTCAGCTGAAAGGCTGAAAGCTTTTCTACTAAGATTAGGAAACACACAAAGATGCCCATCCTCACCAGTTTTATTCAACATAGTTTTAGGAATCCTAACCATTGCAATCAGGCAAGAAAAAGATAAAAGGCACCCAGACTGGAAAGGAAGAAGAAAAACTGTTTGCAGGTGATATGTTACTACATACAGAAAACCCTAAAGCCTCCACGATAGTAATAATTTTTTAAAAAGGCTACAACTAATGAATTCAGTAAAGGTGATGTCTACAAGAATCAATATACAGAAATGTGTTGCTTTTTTGGACATTAATCATGTACTATCAGAGAAATTTAAGATTTCAGGCCCATTTACAACTGCATCAAAAAGTTTAAAAGTTTAAAATACCAAAAATGTGAAACACTTGTACTTTGAAAACTAAGATGTTGACAGAAATTGCAGATGGAGATGACATAAATAAATTGAAAGATACACATGCTCACGGATTAGAAGAATTAATACTATTAAAATGTCCATACCACCTAAAGCAGTTTACACATTCAGTGCAGTCCTTATCAAAATTCCAATGACATTTTGCACAGAACTGGAACAGATAAATCTAAAGTTTATATAGAATCACACACACACAAAACCAAACCCCAAAGAGCTAAAGTGATCTTAAGAAAGAAAAAGAATGTTGGAATTATCATATTCCCTGATTTCAAACTATTGTACAAATCTATAGTAATCAAAAGTATATGGTGCTGGCATAAATACAGACACAGATCAATGGGCCAAATAGAGAGCCCAGAAATAAATTTACATTTATATGGTCATTAATTTATATGGTCATTAACTTATGACCATATAAATTGGGAAAGGAGCACATCAAGGCCGTATATTGTCACCCTGTTTATTTAACTTAGATGCAAAGTACATCATGTGAAATGATGGGCTTGATGAAGCACACGCTGGAATCAAGATTGACAGGAGAAATATTAATAACCTCAGGTATGTAGATGACCCCACCCTTATGGCAGAAAGTGAAGAAGAACTAAAGAGCCTCTCGATGAAAGTGAAAGAGGAGAGTGAAAAAGTCGACTTAAAACTCAACATTCAGAAAAGTAAGATCATGGTATCTGGTCCCATCACTTCATGGCAGATAGATGGGGAAACAATGGAAACAGTGACAGACTTCATTTTCTTGGGCTCCAAAATCACTGCAGATGGTGACTGCAGCCATGAAATTAAAAGACGCTTACTCCTTGGAAGAAAAGCTGTGACCAACCTAGACAACATATTAGAAAGCAGAGACATTTCTTTGCTGACAAAGGTCAGTCTAGTCAGAGCTATGGTTTTTCCAGTAGTTATGTATGGATGTAAGAGTTGGATCATAAAGCTGAACACCAAAGAATTGATGCTTTTGAACTGTGGTGTTGGAGAAGACTCTTTGAGAGTCCCTTGAGTTGCAAGGAGATCAAACCAGTCCATCCTAAAGGAAATCAGTCCTGAATGATTCATTGGAAGGACTGATGCTTAAGCTGAAGCTCCAATACTTTGGCCACCTGATGGAAAGAACTGACTCATTAAAAAGACCCTCGTGCTAGGAAAGAATGATGGCAGGAAGAGAAGGGGACGGTAGAGGATAAGATGGTTGGATGCATCACTAACTCGATGGACTGAGTTTGAGCAAGCTCCGAGAGTTGGTGATAGACAGGGAAGCCTGGTGTGCTGCAGTCCATGGTGTTGCAAAGAGTTGGACACAACTGAGTGGCTGAACGGAAGTGAACTAATTTATGACAAGGAAGCCCAGAATATACAATGGGGGAAAAAACAGTCTCTTCAAAAAATGGTGCTGGGAAAAAAGAATACCATATATAAAAATAAACTCAAAATAGATGACACATAAATGTGAAACCTGAAAGCATAAAACTCCTAAAAGAAAACATAGGCAACATATTCTTTGGCATTGTTCTTAGCAATATGTGTGTGTGTGTGTGTGTGTGTGTGTGTGTGTGTGTATACATATATATGTATATGTATATATATATATTTGGATCTGTGTCTTCAGGCAAGGTAAACAAAAGTAAAAATAAACAAGTGGAACTATATCTAACTAAAAAGCCTTGCACAGGAACTGATAGCAGAGGAACTATCAACAAAATAAAGAGGTATGTTGCTGAATCAGTTCAGTCACTCAGTCGTGTCCAACTCTGTGACCCCATGGACTGCAGCACATCAGGCTTCCCTGTCCATCATCAACTTCTGGAGCTTGCTCAGACTCATGTCCATTGAGTCGGTGATGCCATCGAACCATCTCATCCTCTGTTGTCCATTTCTCCTCCTGCCTTCAATCTTTCCCAGCATCAGAAGATGGGGCAGTTCTTTGCATCAGGTGGCTGAAGTATTGGAGTTTCAGCTTCAGCATCAGTCCTTCCAGTAAATATTCAGGGTTGATTTCCTTTATGATTGACTAGTTTGATTTCCTTGCAGTCCAGGGGACTCTCAAGAGTCTTCTCCAACAAACACCACAGTTCAAAAGCATCATTTCTTTGGCGCTCAGCTTTCTTTATGGTCCAACTCTTACATCCATACATGACTACTGGAAAAACCATAACTTTGACTTGATGAATCTTTGTCAGCAAAATAATGTTTCTGCTTTTTAATATGCTGTCTAGGTTTGTCATAGCTTTTCTTTCAAGGAGCAAGCCTCTTTTAATTTCATGGCTGTAGTCATCATCTGCAGTGATTTTAGTGTCCAAGAAAATTGAATTGGAGAACATATTTGCAAATGATTTATTTTATAAGGAGTTTAATATCTAAAATATACAAAGAACTTAAAGAGGTCAAGGTCAAAAAACAACCTGATATAAAAAAATTGGCAGAGGAGTTGAATAGACATTTGTCCAAAGGAGACATACAGACTTGAGAAAAGATATTCAGCATCACTAATCATCAGGAAAATGCAATTCAAAACCATAGTGAGATACCATCTCACACCTGTCAGAATGCCTATTATCCAAAGGTAACAAATAAGTGTTGAGGAAGAGAGAGGGGAACCCTCATGCACAGTTATGTGTGTGTACTGTCATGTCCAACTGTTGCAACCCCATGGATTGTAGCCCACCAGGCTCCTCTGTCCGTGGAATTTTCCAGGCAACAATACTGGAGTGGGTTGCCATTTCCTGCTCGGGGAGATCTTCCTGACCCAGGAATTGAACCCAAGTCTCTTGTGTCTCCTGCATTGACAGGCAGATTCTTTATTGTGCCATCTGGGAAACCCCCATGCAATGTTGGTGGGAATATAAATTGGGAGCACAGCATAGAGATTCCTTAAAAATTAAAAAAGGAACTACCATATGATCTAACAATCTGGCCATTTTTCCAAAAAAAGACTAATTCAAAAGGATATGTGCACCCCTATGTTCTTTGCATCATTATTCACAGTAATAAAGATACAGAGGCAACCCAAGTGCCCATTGATAGATGCATGGATAAAGAAAATGTGGTATATGAGTCATAAAAAAGAATGAAATTTTACCATTTGCAGCATGTGGATGTCCCTGGAGGATATATTGCTAAGAGAAATAAGACAGAGAAAAACAAATTCCATATGACTTCACTTACATGTGGAATCTAAGAGATGAAACAAAGCAGAAACAGACTCATAGATCCAGAGAACAAACTGGTAGTTGTCATGGAGGAGAGGATGAGGGGAGTTGGGCAAAATAGGTGAAAGAAATTAATTTAAATTTCCAGTTATGAAATAAGTCATGGAATGTGATGTGCAGCTTAGGAAATACAGTTTATAATATTGTAATAGCTTTGTATAGTGACAGATGGCTATTAGTCTTGTCATGGTGATCAATAATAATGTATATGTGTTGAATCACTATGTTTTATACCTGAAACTAACATACTGTATGTCATCTGTATTTCAATGTAAAAAAAAGGAAAAAAAGGCTGTATTTTTGATGCTGTAGAACTAAGATTGGTTAGTTTTTATGTATCAAATCTAGACTCGCTGGTTAAACTATAACTTAGTTAAACTATTAATTTCAACACCAGTTTACTTTAAGATCACAGATTTGAACTGAATGTTAAATAGCTATTACAGTGTTAAAGAGACAATGCTAATATTCTGCAATCATGTATTGTCTTTCATCCTGAGCATCCAGTTGAGCGGTGGTTTTCTAGCTGTGTTCTGCCAAGCCCCAGGGCTACTGTGCAATTTAAAGTAGAGTTGGGAGGTTCAGTAAGCTGGGCTCTCTCTCTCACCACTGTCATCCAATATTTTCAGTGTTTTATTCTGTTCAGAATTCTGTGTAAGGTTTCCCCTTGTTGAGGTGGGTAGTTTATGTGGTATTTTAAAAGTTTGGAGGCTGTTGTATCCTGGTAGTTATTTCTGTGCATCTAAACCTATTTGATGTTTTTTTTTCACACTATTGTAGGAATGTGGTAAAAAGTTTTTGATTCTTTATGCTGGAATCTTCGTCTGTAATTTACATAAACACTGTTTTTCTGCCTCTTTGTCTTTCTCTTCCCGCCCTCTCTCTGACTTATGGGCATCATTGAGCATCTGCTTTATGTGACCACAGTAGGATTTTGGCGCTGTACTGTATACAATAAAATCTTTAAATCCACAGCAGATAGATTTCCCAGAGACATTTTCACTTAAATTTCTAAAATAAAATTGTGTGCTTTACCTTTTAAAAATATTTAGAATAAGGGAAGTTTTACTAACACAAATGATTTATGTCTATCTTCAGTGTGAAGATGAAGTACCTTTCAGGATGCTGGAATTAAACTTGTGAAAAACTAGAAAGTTGGGAGTTAAAAACCAGTGTAGCTGGGATACAAAGCCTGAAAATCATCCAAATCTACAGGAATTGTGTACTACAGGTCCATGAGACAGTTGCTAAAGTGGCTTGTCTTCTCATTCTCTTGACATTGTCTTTTACAGAGCAAAAGTTTTTAATTTTAATGAATTTCAGCTTATTGGTTATTTCTTTCAGGGATCATGTCTTTGGTGTTGTATTTACAAAGGTACCGCTATACCCAAAGTTAGCTACATTTTCTCCTATATTATCTTCCGAGAGTTTTGTAAGTTTTGCATTTTACATTTAGGTCTGTGATCCATTTTAATTCATTTTTGTGGAGAGTGTAAAGCCTTTGTCAGACATGTCATTTTTCTTTTTTTTTGCATATAGATGTCCAGTTATTCCAGCACCATTTGTTGAAGAGACTGTCTTTACTCCATCTTACTACCTTTGCTCTTTTATCAAAGATCAGTTGACTGTAAGGGTCAATTTCTGGGCTCTGTATTCTGTTCCCTTAATCTATTTGTCTATTCTCTTGCTGATACTACACTGTTGATTACTATAGCTTTATAGTAAATCTTGAAACTAGGTAACACCAGTCAGCCAACTTTGTTCTTCTCTTTTGATATTGTGTTGACTGACTCTTTGCCTCTCCTTGTGAACTTTAGAGTCAGTTTTGTTGATACTCACAAAATATTGATAACTTGCTGATATTTTGATTGGGATCATATTGAATTCATAGATAATATTGTGAAGAACTGACACTTTGACAGTATTGATTCTTTCTTTTCATGAACATGGAATATCTCCATTTATTCTTTGATATCGTTCATCAGAGTTCTGTAGTTCTTCTCTTATAGATCTTGTACATATTTTATTAGATTTATACTTAAGTAATTTCTTTAGGTGTTAATATAAATAGTGCTGTGGTTTTTTGTTTTTTAATTTTTATTTTATTCATTTGGCTGCAACGGGTCTTAGTTGCAGCATCACACCGGCCTCCGTAGTTGTGGTGCATGGGCTTAGTTGCTCCAAGGCATGTGGGATCTTAGCTGCCTGACCAGGGATTGAACCTGTGTCCTCTGTGTTGCAAGGCAGATTCTTAACCACTGGACTACTGGGAAAGTCCAGTATTTTGTTTTTAATTTAAATTCCACATGTTTACTTTTGGCGTATAGGAAAATGGTTGACTTTTATCTATTAATCTTATATCTTGCAACCTTGCTATAGTTACTTTTTAACTTAAGGGGATTTTTTATTTTTTTGGCTGCTTCTTTCAGATGTTCTACATAGATGATCACATCATCTGTGGATAAAGGTAGTTTTATGACTTCTTTCCTGATCTGTATACCTTTTATTTCCTTTTCTTGCCTTACTGCATTAACTAGGACATCCACTGTGATGTTGAAAAGGAGTGATGTGAGGCTAGATCATTGCCTTATATCTGATCTTTGTGGGAAAGTGTCAAGTTTCCCAACATTAAGTGTAATGTTAGCTGTATGGTTTCTGTAGAAAGTCTTTATAAGTTGAGAAAGTTCCTCACTATTCCTAGTTTTTATCATGGAGGTTTTTTTTCTATCATGAATATATTATATATACACACATATATATGTATGTATATTATTTTTTAATTGGAGAACAATTGCTTTACAATGTGTGGTGGTCTCTGTAGTACATCAGTGTGAATCAGTCATAATTATATATGTATCACCGCTCTCTCGAGCCTCCCTACCTGCCTCACTCCACCCCTCTACGCTGTCATAGACTGGGCTCCCTGTGTTACACAGCAGCTTCCCGCTAGGAAAGTTACCTGCTTTACACATGATGGTGTATATATGTCAGTGCTACTTTCTCAGTCTGTCCCACCCTCTCCTTCCCATGCCTTGTCTGCCAGTTTGTTCTTTACATCTGCATTTCCATTTCTCTGTAAATAGGTTCATCAGTACTATTTTTCTAGATGCCATATATATGCATTAATATATGATATCTGTTTTTCTCTTTCTGGCTTACTTCACTTGTATAATAGGCTCTAGGTTCATCTACCTCACTAAAACTACTCAAATTCATTCCTTTTTATGGCTGAGTAATATTCCATTTTGTATATGTACCACAACTGCTTTATTTTTATTTCTAGCTTTATAAATTTTTTTTGATTGGTGAAAATTGCTTTACATTGTTGTGTCAGTTTCTGCCATACAACAGTGTGAATCAGTCGTTATTTTATATATATCCCTCTGCACTGAGCCTTCCTCCCCTCCCCCCATCTCACTCCTCTAGGCCATCACAGAGCACCAGACTGGGCTCCCTGTATTATATAGCAAGTTTCCACTGACTATCTATTTTACACATGCTAGTGTATGTATGTCAGTGGTACTTGCTCAATTCATCTCACTCTCACCTTCCCCCACTGTGTCAAGTCAGTTCCCTACTAGGTTCATCAGTACCATTTTTCTAGATTCCATATATCTGTGTTAATATATAATACTTGTTTTTTTCTTTCTGACTTACTTCACTCTATATAAGAGGCTCTAGGTTCATCTACCTCACTACAACTGACTCAAATTTATTCTTTTTTATGACTGAGTGTATTCCATTATACCACAACTTCTTTATCTATTCATTTGTTGATGGACATCTTGGTTGCTTCCATGTCCTGCCTGTTGTAAATAGTGCTGTGATGAACACTGGGGTACATGTGTCATTTTGAATTGTGGCTTTCTCAGGGTATATGCCCAGTAGTGGGATTGCTAGGTCATATGGTAGTCTGGGGGCTTCCCTAGTGGGTAAGTGATAAAGAATCTGCCTGCAATTCAGGAGACCACCTTCTACGCAAGGGTCATGGGTTCGATCCCTGGATTGGGAATATTGCCTGAAGAAAATGGCAACCCAGTCTAATAGTCTTGCCTGGGAAATCCCATGGACAAAGGAGCTTGGAGGGCTACAGTCCATGGGGTCACAAGAGCCTGACACGACTTCGCAACTAAACCACCACTACACGGTGGTTTATTCCTAGTTTGTTATGAGTCTCCACACTGCAGTGGCAGTGCCAGTTTACGTTCCCACCAACAGTGCAGCAGGGTCCTGTTTTCTCTACATCCTGTCTAGCATTTATTGTTTGTAGGTTTTTTTGCTGATGACCATTCTGATTGGTATGAGATGATACCTCATTGTAGTTTTGATTTGTATTTCTCTAATAATGAGTGATGTGAGCATCTTTTCATGTGTGTATTGGCCATCTGTATGTCTTCTTTGGAGAAATGTCTGCTTAAATTTTTGTCCATTTTTTGACTGGACTGGTGAATGAATTATATATTTTTAATGATCTATTGCTGTATGTTTTTATGGAGGTAAAACTTAGTTTCATTTTAGTCTTCCTTGTTCATTGATTATTCTTTTACTTTTACCAATTGGTAATTTGTGTGTTTTTAGGCTCAGCTTGCCAATCGGAAACAAAAATTAGAGTCTGTGGAACTGTCCAGCCAGTCGGAAATTCAGCACCTGAGCAGTAAGCTGGAGCGGGCCAATGATACTATCTGTGCCAATGAGCTGGAAATAGAGCGCCTCACCATGAGAGTCAATGACTTGGTTGGAACCAATATGACAATTATGCAAGAGCAGCGACAGAAAGAAGAAAAATTGAGGGAATCTGAAAAACTGCTAGAGGTATATTTTTAAATTGTTTTGTACTATAACCGAGGAAATGTGTGCATGTATGTTTTAAGAGAGACTAATTAACCTAGAAATAGGTTCCAAAGTCTGCAGTTTCTTACCTACTCTGTAGCCAATGGATCAGATATTGATATTAATAACAGGATCAGTTCAGTTTAGTTCAGTCGCTCAGTCGTGTCCAACTCTTTGCGACCCCATGAACTGCAGCACGCCAGGCCTCCCTGTCCACCACCAACTCCTTGAGTACACCCAAATCCATGGCCATTGAGTCGGTGATGCCATCCAATCATCTCATCCTCTGTCAACCCCTTCTCCTCCTGCCTTCAATCTTTCCCAGCATCAGGGTCTTTTCAAATGAGTCAGCTCTTTGCATCAGGTGGCCAAAGTATTGGAGTTTCAGCTTCAACGTCAGACCTTCCAATGAACACCTAGGACTGATCTCCTTTAGGATGGACTGATTGGATCTCCTTACAGTCCAGGGGACTCTCAAGAGTCTTCTCCAACACCACAGTTCAAAAGTATCAATTCTTTGGTGCTCAGCTTTCTTCACAGTCCAACTCTCACATCCATACATGACCACTGGAAAACCATAGCCTTGACTAGATGAACCTTTGTTGACAAAGTAATGTCTCTGCTTTTTAATATGCTGTCTAGGTTGGTTATAACTTTCCTTCCAAGGAGTAAGCGTCTTTTAATTTCATGGCTGCAATCACCATCTGCAAAATAACAGGATCAGATATTAATAATGAGCCTATTAATATTATATCTGTTACATAATTTACAGTTTGACTGCCTGGCTTCCTTTTCTCATGAAATAGAAAAACTGACTTTTTTTCTGAGTATTTTTACAGGTTCTGCAAGAAGAAAAGAGAGAATTGAAGGCAGCTCTTCAGACTCAAGAAAATTTTATCCATGATGCAAGAATACAAAAGGAGAAGCTACAAGCAAAATTAAAGGCAGTTGACACTCAACACACAGTAGAGACTATAAGGTATAACCTTAAATATTATTAGTCTTAGCGACGGGGTAGTTTGGCATTGAACATGGTTTTTAATATTACATATTCATAATTTTGTGCTTGATCATATTATAGGTTTTCTTTATTTTAATTTCTGATTTAAATTTTTAGGTATTTTTTATATTTAAAAATTTAAATTTTTTAAATTTAAAGTTTTTTTAAATTTAAAAATTTAAATTTTTAGGTATCTTAATTTAATTTTTAAATTTTGATTTAATTTAAATTTAATTTAACATATAAATTTATTAAGTTTATATATTAAATATATTACATTAAAAATTAAATTTAAATAAATATTAAATTTAATTTTATTAAATTTAATAAAAATTTAAATAAATATTAAATATATTAAATAAATTTAAATTTAATTTAAATTCTGATTTAAATTTTTAGGTATTTTTTATATTTAAAAATTTAATTTTTTAAATTTAAAATTTTTAAATTTAAAAATTTAAATTTTTAGGTATCTAAAATATTAGATAATATTGTATGGTTATTTTTTTCTACCTTCAGTTTGGGTCCCCTAACCAAGAAACTCTGATGTTTAGAAACTTAGAAACCCTTTTGTCAATCTGTATGGGCTTCCCAGGTGGTGCAGTGGTAAAGAATCCACCTACCAATGTAGGAGACGTGGGTTCAACCCCTTGGGTTGGAAAGATCCTCTGGAGGAGGAAATGACAACCCACGCCATTATTTTTGCCAGGATGATCCCATGGACAGAGGAGCCTGGCAGGCTACAGTCCATGGGGTTGTAAAGAGTCAGACATGACTTAGTGACTATTCTCTCTCTGTCTCCTGTTAATTTGTACCCTTGCTGAAACTCCAAACGTGAAAGGAATTATAGTTTCATGTCTCCTGGGAGGCCTACCTTCTTTGGTAAAATAGGTCATGATTAGTAGCTGGTAAGGACGTGTGTTCATATTCTGCGAGAACTCCAAAATTACAACTTGCTGCTGAGCAACCGTCAATAGAAGAATGCTGACTCCCACCAAAAAGATACCCCACGTCCAAGGGCAGAGGAGAAGCCCTAGCAAGATAGTAGGAGGGCACAATCACATTTAGAATCAAACCCCATACCGGCTAGAGCTGCTCGGAGGGCTCAAACAAACCTTGTGCCACTGGGACCCAGAGATCCCACAGAGACTGAGGCAGAACTCTGTTTGAGTGTCTCCTGCAGAGGTACGGGTCAGCAGTGGCCTGCCGCGGAGGCAGGGGCTCTGGGTGCAGTAGAGCTGGGTATGGCATAAGCCCTCTCGGAGGAGGTCGCCATTAACCCCACCATGGAGTGGCCAGAACTTACACAGGGCTGGAGAAACAGACTGTTAGAGGGCACAAACAAAACCTTGTGCGCACCAGGACCCAGGAGAAAGGAGCAGTGACCCCACAAAAGGCTGACCCAGACTTGCCTGTGAGTGGCCAGGAGTCTCCAGCAGAGGCGTGGGTTGGCGGTGGCCTGCTGCAGGGTCAGAGGCACTGAGTGCGGCAGTGCGTGCATGGAACCTTTTGAAGGAAGTCTCTAGTATCTTCATTACCTCCACCATAGTTTGGCCTCAGGTCAAACAACAGGGAGGAAACTTGGGAGGGGGTGGGGGGGGTGGGGAAGAGGGCCCACCCATATCAACAGAAAATTGGATTAAAGATTTACTGAACACTGCCCCGCCCATCAGAATAAGACCCAGTTTCCCCCTCAGTCAGTCTCTCCCATCAGGAAGCTTCCATAAGCCTCTTATTCTTATCCATCAGAGGGCAGACTGAAAACCACAATCACAGAAAACTAACCAAACTGATCACATGGACCACAACCTTGTCTAACTCAATGAAACTATGAGCCATGCCATGTAGGGCCACCAAGACGGACAGGTCATGATGGAGAGTTCTGACAAAACGTGTTCCACTGGAGAAGGGAATGGCAAACCACTTCAGTATTCTTGCCTTGAGAACCCCATGAACAGTATGAAAAGGCAAAAAGATAGGACATTGAAAGATGAACTCCCCAGGTCGGTAGGTGTCCAATATGCTACTAGAGATCATTGGAGAAATAACTCCAGAAAGAAGGAAGAGAGGGAACCAAAGCAAAAACAGGACCCAGTTGTGGATGTGGCTGGTGATGGAAGTAAAGTCCGATACGGTAAAGAGCAATACTGCATAGGAACCTGGAATGTTTAGTCCATGAATCAAGGCAAATTTGAAGTGATCAAACAGGAGATAGCAAGAGTGAACATCGACATTTCAGGAATCAGTGAACTAAAATAGACTGGAATGGGTGAATTTAACTCAGATGACCATTATATCTACTACTGTGGACAAGAATTCCTTAGAAGAAATGGAGTAGCCATCATGTCAACGAAAGAGTCTGAAATGCAGTACTTGGATGCAATCTCAAAAACAATAGAATGATCTCTGTTCGTTTCCAAGGCAAACCATTCAATATCACAGTAATCCAAGTCTATGCCCTGCCCTGTAATGCTGAAGAAGCTGAATGGTTCTGTGAAGACCTACAAGACCTTCTAGAAGTAACACCCCAAAAAGATGTCCTTTTCATTATAGGGGATTGGAATGCAAAAGTAGGATGTCAAGAAACACCTGGAGTAACAGGCAAATTTGGCCTTGGAGTACAAAAAGAAGCAGGTCAAAGGCTAATAGAGTTTTGCCAAGAGAACGCACCCTTTATAGCAAACACCCTCTTCCAACAACATAAGAGAAGACTCTACACATGGACATCACTAGATGGTCAATACCAAAATCAGATTGATTATATATTTTGCAGCCAAAGATGAAGGAGGTCTATACAGTCAGCTAACTTTTTTTTTTTTTGGTAAACCAGGAAACAGACTAAAGAATTCTGAAGAGTTTCATTACTAAAAAGAGTTGGGAAAATATGAACTGCCTCTGTGTTGTTTTTGTTTGCAAAGATACAGGCCTTTAACAGTCCTCCTGTGTCTTCCTGTAGATCGCTGGAGGAACCTCTGGCAGAAAGGAGGTATGCCTCTCAAGGGCAGGGGGACTTACAGAACGTGCTCTGCCAACTGGATTTTACCCACACTAGTGAAGAGCTTCTGCAGGCAGAGGTGACGCGTCTGGAAGGCAGGTAGATAATTACATGCATTTCAGCAATGTTCAAATTGTTAGAAACTATTTCAATCATTGTATTGATAAAGTAAGCTAATATAACAAATGAAAACCTGTTTTTTCCTCCAGCTTTCACAAATGGCCTAACTTCTGATTTCATTGAGATTAAAGGAGAACTTTGATCTCAATTAAAGGAGAACTTCCTAATCTTTTTACCACCAAACCTACCTGTCAGCCTGTACCTGTCTGTGCCCTTAATCTGTTAGAGTGGATGAATCAATGGATGATATGTCTGTGCTTCTAAGATTCCACTTATGTATAGTTTCTACAGTTTTTTCTTTTCTTTTATATATTGTCAATTCTTAATCTCTGCTAAATCATTTCCCCTGGTATAAAATATGTTTTACTATTCCTCATCTTGGGAAAAAGATGAAAACCCTCCTTTAATTCTATATCCCTGTCAAGTTACCTCCATATTTCTCTGCTCTTCTTCAAAACCCAATTCTTCAAGAGGTGTCTATATTGACTCTCTGTATGTCTTCACATTTCTCCCATGCAGAAGGCCTTCAGTTAGACTGGCTTTCCCCTTTACCAGCCACCTCACTGGAGCTTCTCTTGGGGAGGTCTCGTTGGACATGTGGTGCTCCTTCTGTTCTGAAATGCTGTTGATATGTCCTTGTGTGTTGATTGAATCCTTATTTATGCTGTCCTATGCCCAGCTCACTTGTATTACTATACGGTGAACTTTTTTTTTTTTGGTCATACTGCAGAACTTTTTGATTGGGAGCAGTTTGCTATTTTATTTTAAACATAAATCACAGTCATTTGTACTCTAATAGTTTTCTGCATGTAGAAGATAAAAATATATAAACTGTTAGCCTGCAGGGAAAAAACAACCAAAAATTTTCCATTTTGCCTTTTTAAGTAACAAATTTTTGTCCCTACTCTAACTAATATATCTTTTATTTCTGTTTTTGGAAACCACTAAATATTTTCTTTGCATAGTAAATATACATGCATCCACAGTTTTTATTTCTCACCTTGAAGTACTTAAGATATTCTTAATTCTCATTACTGAAGTATATGTGCACACACTAGATTGAATAAGATAAAGTTTAGTATTCTTATTGATGGGCTTCCCTGGTGGCTCAGACGGTAAAGAATCCGCCTGCAATGCGGCAGACCTGGGTTCAATCCCTGGGTTGGGAAGATCCCCTGGAGGAGGGCTTGGCAACCCACTCAAGTATTCTTGCCTGGAGAATCCCCATAGACAGAGGAGCCTGGTGGGCTACAACCCCTGGGGTCGCAAAGAGTCGGACACAACTAAGCAGAGCACAGCACATTCTTACTGATGTGGCTTCCCTGGTGGCTCAGCAGGTGAAGAATCCATTTGTACCAAAGAAGGAGACACAGGTTAGATCCTTGAGTTGGGAGGATCCCCTGGAGAAAGTGTGGCAACACACTCCAGAATTCTTGCCTGAGAAATCCCACGGACAGAGGAGCCTGGTGGGGATCCATGGGATCACAAAAGAGGTGGACACGATTTAGCGGCTAAACAACAACAACAAAGTTGTTATTGGTATTAGAGTTAATATTTACATTTTTTATCATAGATTTTCCATTGACTAACTTTTTAGTGATCTTTTACATGTTTTGCTATGCTTTCGGCAGATTCCGAGGACTTGTGTCTTGCTTGTGACACACTGCCAACCTGGAACACCTTTTTCTCTTCAGGCCTCGATTTTCCCATCTTTAGAGAGGACAAGATTGTTTCTGATTTTTCTTCTCTCTACCTCAGTGTTTTATTTGACATATTATAGTCATATACTAAGTACCACATAATAAGCATTCTAGGATTTTTAGAAATAAAGTTGGGATAAATGGATACAAATACCCCTGTTCAGTAATAAAACTGAATGGCTTTAAAAATTATTTTTCTATATCAAAAGACTAGTAAAAAAAGGAACTCTTTTAGACAGCTTATTTGTATTGTTCAGTTTGAACAGAATACTCCCTGAAACAGGAACTGGAGGAATATACATGATTGTTTTGTATTGTTGTATTGCCAAGGTGATATTTTGAACGATAGCTTGTCTGGTAAATTGGTTGTGTGGGGGAACAATCTAACAGTTATTAAGCCTTTATTGAACAGTCTGGAACCGAATGATGAAGGGCCCGAGGGTATGGTGGACAAGGTTAAAGGGAAGTGAGAAGTAAAAGATATTATTTTAATTCTAGAATTTGTAGTTTGAGAGACAGAATATGTACGTTAAAAGACCTAAGAGCAATTTAAAGTGAAAGTTCTAGAAAGTGTCTACCTTAAAACTCTTAATAATTGAAAGCAGACTGTTTGTAAGATGATTTTGGGGATTGAGGGTCAGGGTGGCTCTTTCCAGGTAAATGCTGATTCGATTCTTGAAAGGGTGTTGACTGTCCATTGTCAGGTGGTGGAGGGAGGTGCTGTGTGGTCAAGGGGGTGGTATGTGAAAAGAAAAGAAGTCAGGCTTAGCACATGGCACATGGCAGACTGTAAAGCCTAGCAATTTAGAAGCAAAAAGACTTTATAGTGGATATGAGCTATGAGATAGGAGAGGCATGGTGTCCCTGAGGTTCTTATTCTGATGAGGGATAAGTAAGGGTGACAGGTTGGAAACTCATGATTATTTTGGCAGCTGTGTGTAGGATGGGATTGTAATTAAGCTTGGTGAAGACTGACATGATGCCCGGTCATGTACAACTAGAGAGAAAAAACTGCCTACGTTGTTATAACATTTAGAATTTTGTAACCAGTAATATTTTAAGCAGATAGGAGGTATATAGGTGAACACAGAAGTCAAAAGTATCTCCCCAAAAGTTTGGATTGGCATGGACTTCTCTGACTCCACTGATACGGAAATTGGAAATGAGTTTTATTTTGGGTTAGAAAGTGATGTTTGTTTCTTGGACATTAAGAGAGTAGTTAGATAACTCAACTTGTGGGCTTCAGGATTTTGTTTTGTTTTAAATATGTGACCTTATTTTTGTCATGCAGCTTAGAATCTGTGAGTGCAACATGTAAACAGCTGAGTCAAGAGCTAATGGAGAAATACGGAGAGCTAAAGAAGATGGAAGTGCACAACAATGAGTACAGGGCTGAGATCAAGCAGGTGAGAGTGGCAGACCCCGCTGTGTTTGTAGACTGAGCGGTGGGTTGGGAGGTTATAGGAGTTAATAAGAAAAATGTCATCCAGAGGCCCTTTGATGCTCATGAGTAGGGTACCTGTAATGTGCTTAGGAGAATATCTTTCTGTGTCATCCTCAGGGATGCCGTTTAAGTATTTTCAAGATAACTGAAGCCTGCCCCCTTTGAACTCTACAACTTTATTTTAAATGTGTCTTGATGAAAAATTTTCTAAAAGATACACAGCTTCTTGCTTGCATGAACACATGATCATATTAATTGAGGTGGCATTTAGTATTTTCTTACTGACTGAAGGTGGTGATGGATGTGTATTCTCTTCTGTGCTGTGGGTAGTCATATCCTCATTGGCATTTGAAGTTTGTGGAATTTGTCTCTGTGTTATTGGGCCCTGGCTGTCCTATTTGTTGAGTCATTTCTTTTTATTACTTCTTTGAGATTACTTCTAGCCCTGTTTTTTCTTCTCTTTCTGTTATCTTCTATGGACCAGGAAACCATATAAGCAAAAATTTTAGATTTGCAACTAAAAAAAGAGTGAAGGTAACAAATGCTGTCCTCTAAACAATGTGTGCTTCAGTTTTCTGATGCTGGTTCTCAGCATTTGAGTCAGCAATCTCTCCCTGTTTTGAGATCTAATAAATAATTGTGGGTATAACCACCTGACCTGTACAGATATGCAGCTTGGTAAATTGCTAATTTTTTGCAGATTTAATTAGGGGAAAATTTATGACTTGAGGCAGGGTAAAAATTACTCTATTATTAATATTATATTTTTCTATCTAACATGTCTTCTCTCAATTTTTAATGCTTTCTATTTTTTTGTAGTTGAAAGAACAGATTTTACAGGCTGAACAGAGCTACAGTTCTGTACTAGAAGGAATGAAGATGGAGATCTCCCAGCTAACTCGAGAGTTACATCAGCGAGATATCACTATTGCTTCCACCAAAAGTTCTTCTTCTGACATGGAAAAGCGACTCAAAGCGGAGCTACAAAAGGCAGAAGAAAAAGCAGTAGAGCATAAGGTAAAACTTGAACAAGAATTTTCTTTATTTGAAGTTTGTTTATGAAGGTTCAGTTTATTAAAGTTACAATTTCCATAGTGTTTAATTCAGTAAATTGTTATGAATCCTCTTTTTTAGGCTGGCTAACAAGTAGTCTAGTGAAGATTGGCAGGAGTTAAGAGTAGTTCAGACAAGTGAAAAGACTATTTCTGTGGTGAGTGGTGAAGGTTACCATGTTCACTGTGGCAGGTGGGACAAGTGGTGAGGGATGAGGTGGGAAAGCAGGGATTAGCTCCTAAAGGGCCTGCCTGCCCTGTACAGGAGTTTTCATGTTATCTTGGGGTCAGTAGAGAATGGGTTAAACAGGAGTAAAAAGTTTCTGTGGTTGTATGTAGAAGAAGCAAGGAGGCAGAGTGACCACTCAGATGCTGTCACAGCAGTGAGGTGGTGGCCTGAGCACTGCGCAGGGGAGACCCAGGGAAATGGACGCATTCTGGAGATACTTGCCTGTTAAGATTGAGTAGGCTTTGTATTTGACTGGATAGGGAGAGCGAGTTAGATAGAGTTAGGGAAGGATGTCACTAGGATTCCGGCTTTGGCAACTGATTAGAGAGTGATGCTCTTTAATGAAATACAGAAAAGATAAGGAGCAGGTTTGGGGGGGGATAATGAATTTGTATGAAAGGTACCCAAAATGGGGAAGCTGGCAGATGGGACACTGGTTTTGAGATAAAAGCTGGACTTTCATATGGAAATATCTAATAGTTCCACAGAAGGCCTGGAGTGCAAGATTAAAATCAAGGTAAGACATTTAGCTGTGGGAGTCTTTACATGAAGTTGGCATTTGAAACTCCAAGAGACTTAGGTATTGTAAGCAGAAGGCAGGAGAAGGCATAGAGTGTGAAGAGGAGAGACTTGAACCCAACTTAGGAAACTACTCATTTAGGGTAAAAAGGTGCCAGAATGATGCTAAAAATGAAAGAGACAAAAAGGAAGAAAACCAGATAGTTCTCACAAAAGAAGTAGGAAGCCAAGGAAGGCAGGAATCTTCAAGTAGGAATAAGCTACTACCTTGAAAGGAGGGCAGATTATGAGATGCTGGAGGCAGAGGCCAGAAAGAAGAGTCCCAGAGAGTCACCAGTGCCTGGATTGATCTGTTTAGAATAATACTCTTAATTGCATGTGTACAAATTCATGTTGAAACACCTCTTCAAAAAACTTTTTAGGAAGTATTTGTATATATGAATGAAGAATGTAACTTCACCTAATGAAAATTTGGGGAATTTTCATTAGGTGAAGTTTTGTGGAAACTTTTTGGAATTTGTGGAAAAATTTTTTAAGATGCATTTGATTTATTCATCACATTTATTTCTTTTTTTCTACTTTCCCCTTCTCAGGAGATGTTGGGTCAGCTGGAATCACTCAAATTAGAAAATCGTCATCTTTCTGAAATGGTGATGAAATTGGAATTGGGTTTACATGAGGTACATATATAGAAACGTGCTTTTCTACTGTCCAAGCTTTAAAAGAAATTACTTTGTAAATACTGATATTGTAAAGAGAAAGCTAAGATCAAACTATGAAATGATCCTTCTGCAAAAACTTTCTCAAAAAGAAGTCAAGACAGTGATAGGAGTGAGCAAAATATGACTCTTCACTCCAACAACTGGGAGATTTAAAAAAATACTGTATGTGATAAAAATACATGTACAGTCTGTGTTCTTAATAGAATGTATATAAAGGGTTTAGCATAGTGTCTGGCATTTCAGTGCAGTTCACTTCAGTCGCTCAGTCGTGTCTGACTCTTTGAGACCCATGAATCGCAGCACGCCAAGCCTCCCTGTCCATCTGGAGTAAACCAGCTCCCGGAGTTTACTCAGACTCATGCCCATCAAGTCGGTGATGCCATCCAGCCATCTCATCCTCTGTCGTCCCCTTCTTCTCCTGCCCCCAATCCTTCCCAGCATCAGGGTCTTTTCCAATGAGTCAACTCTTTGCATGAGGTGGCCGAAGTATTGCAATTTCAGCTTCAGCATCAGTCCTTCCAATGAACACCCAGGACTGATCTCCTTTAGGATGGACTGGTAGGATCTCCTTGCAGTCCACGGGACCCTCAAGAGTCTTCTCCAACACCACAGTTCAAAAGCATCAATCCTTTGGCACTCAGCTTTTTTCACAGTCCAACTCTCACATCCATACATGACCACTGGAAAAACCATAGCCTTGACCAGACGGACCTTTGTTGGCAAAGTAATGTCTCTGCTTTTTAATATGCTGTCTAGGTTGGTCATAACTTTCCTTCCAAGGAGTAAGCGTCTTTTAATTTCATGGCTGCAATCACCATCTGCAATGATTTTGGACCCCAAAAAATAAAGTCTGACACTGTTTCCACTGTCTCCCCATCTATTTCCCATGAGGTGATGGGACCAGATGCCATGATCTTAGTTTTCTGAATGTTAAGCTTTAAGCCAACTTTTTCACTCTCCTCTTTCACTTTCATCAAGAGGCTTTTTAGTTCCTCTTCACTCTCTGCCATAAGGGTGGTGTCATCTGCATATCTGAGGTTATTGATAGTTTCTTCTGGCAA